>NC_090306.1:33279940-38079940 GCF_039906515.1 Pseudorca crassidens
GTAATTGTGTAATTCTGTATTCACTCTAATTAAGTTCAGTGGAGTTGGCATAATAGAATTAAGATGAAAAAAAAAAAGACATTGAGGTACCATGGCTCCCTCTCCTAACACACCCTTTTCGTATCCGAGAGCAGAGACTCAGCACCTTTCTGTACAGAAATGGAGACAGGAAGAGGCCAGAGGATGAATGACAGGCACGAATGAGGTGGAACTTTGAAGAGCAACATGGAAATGAAATACTTCTTTTGTATTTGGTAGGTGGGGAAAATGTACCAGCGTGTATGCCTACTGGGACCACGTTTTCCAGAACAGTTAAGCCCAGTGTCAACTATGCTGTCCCACCTTCCTCGTAAGTAGGAACGTACTGTTACTTGAATCTTTGCTTCCTGTTTCTTGATACCTGGTTGAGAAGATTATCACAGGACCTGCATCTTGTTAGCAAATACACTGTTTTGAAATGATTGACACTCACTGAAGAGTGGCAACTCCAAGCTTGCTCTCTCTTGATCTTGGACTATTTAAGTCTGGAGTGCAGGAGTGGGTTATGGGGAAAGACCATTGGAATTCTTATGTCTTCAGCATAATGGTTATAGCATAATGGTTAGGAGTGTAGGTGCTGGTTCAAATCTCTGCTTTCCACTTGCTAACCATATGAGCTTGGGCAATTTACCTGATTACCTGAACCTCAATACTCCTGCCTATAAAATGATGTTAATAATATTTCATCCCCATAGACTTGTTTTCAATGTTAAAATGAAGTCACTTACACCAAGCACTTAATACAATGCCTAGAGCATAGTAAAGTCTATTATTATTACTATTACTACTACTACTACTATTATTATTATTACTATCACGATGCCAGGTGCTATTTTTCCTATGCCTTATTCCATTATCTTCTGCCCTGTCCCCCCATTTCTGTCTTGTGACAAACCTACAAGGGTAGGTTTGTCACAGAGCATTTTCTTTCCCTAGTGTCTGACTCTTAGTCATCAAGGTGACTGGTCCACGACCCGGCATTCATTGCTGCTCATTGAAGCAACCCATTTTGAGAAGGGGAGTTGGATATTGATGCCAAGTTGGGTCAAGGAGAGAGAATTTTCTCTCTTCTGCACTCAGAGAGCTAAGTGAAATATTCAGCCCTCAGAAGGAGAATCAGGCAAAGGGCAACATGCTTAATTTCATACCTTAGTGATTAAGAACAAGTCAGACAGGCTGGATTTGAACTCATTTCCGTCATGTACTGACAACGGGATCTTAGGTGCTTTTGTAACCCGTCTGAGGCTCAGTCAACATCTGAAAGAGACGAATAACATTATCAGGACCTAGCGTATAGCCTCGTTGTAATAAGTGAGTAAATCCTTTTAAAACGTTCAGCACGTTGTTTGGCATATAAACACTTAATAAAATTTAGCTTCTTTGACTACTACCGCTGCTAATATTATTAAGTAGCTGAGCAGATCCGAGGCCCATTTTTTTCTTAGATTGCACATAATCATTTGGACAACCAGCTCACATTGATCAACCGTTGCTTATATATAAACCCCCATGAACCCAAAGGTGCTTTAACTCTCTCCCAGTCAGAGCCTGTTCTGGGGGCAGAAGCAACACCGGCACTACCCCCATCATCTTTGCCTTATTGTCACTACACTGGCCTGCCGTACTGAGCACTTTCTGTTTGCCAGGCACCAAATTTAGCCCTGCGTATGCACTATAGCATATAGTTCTCACACTCAGGTGGGAGACATTATCATCATCCCCAATTTTCAGATAAAGACGCCAAGGTGTTGGAAAGGTAAGAAACTTGACCCACAGCAAGAGATGGAGCCGGAGTATTCAAACCCTTCTCTCTGACCTCAAGAACCCTTAAATATTAGCATACTACTACATCCTGGTAAGAAAATCTGCTTCCAGCCACTCTGGTGAGAGTAGAAATGATTCTCAGTCCCCACATTCCTCTATTGCCCATGCCACCCTAGCCTCAGGACTAGGGGGGAAAGGAAGTGATCTCTTCAAAGAGCAGCCAAAGGGAACCTACTCCCTTCTGCCTTTTCGGAATCAACTAACCAATATTTTATTTCCTTCTTAAGAGTTCCCACATGTTCCTTTTGGTACTTAGCTTGGCCTTTTAGAATTCTGACATTCTGTGCATGGCTCATCCACTGTATTTCACGTTAATTTATTGAGGTCAAGTATAGGGTCTTACTCATCCTGAAGTCCAGTTATCCCCTGTCACATCTAACTCTGTTCTTTTCTTCTTGTAGGACATCTGCAGGTATTTATTTGAATTTTGTTGAATTGTTCTCATCAATAGTACATTAAAAGTTATACAGAAAGTGCTTTCTTATAAGGAAAACCATCTAAATAGATTTCTAGCTCTTTACTTTTTATAGCACTATTGTAGAGATTATAGATCTCCAGGTAATACTTTTTAGATTGAGTTCTTCATATCATCTTATTTTTACATATAATGATAAATCTGAATTTTCTCTATCAAACCTCCGAGACTTCACTGGCTTGTAACTTAGCTTGTTGATTATGTGTTGTTGACTTTTCCATTTACAATGATATTTGATCCTGGTAAGGATGGGGCTGGGTGGGAAGGTACATCTTAGGGCCATAAATTGGTTTTGTAGAGAACTAACATAAAGATCTAAAGTCTCATCATATTTCTGCAGAACTCATGAATCATTTTATTATAATTCCATTCATTCAGGGAGTATAAAACCATTTTCAAATTGTTATTCCTAATGTGTTCATCTTCTCTTCCTTAGTCGTAGTGAGAAGAGAGCAGGCTGAATGGAAGAAAGTCATTATGACCACTGGGGCCACTAGGGTAGGCATCAGTCCCAGAGTTTTGTTTTCATCTCTCCGCTATTAATATTGGCTAATGTCTTGAGTGCTTACTTGGTGCAAATTACTTAGCCGACCATGGCAAATGGATTGTGTCATTTCATCCCCTGATAGTCATACAATTAATGTATGTATTATTATGATATCCCATAATGCATACATGGAACAGAGCCTCAGAAGTAGTTATTTGCTCACGAAAATATGGTAGATGTGGAATTTGGACTCAGGTCTGATAGACTCCTAAATCACTCCTAGTGATTTTTACCACTAAATTAAAGTTGTATACCTCTGGAGAGTAGATAGTTTCTAAAATTTCCTCAGCTCTAACGTTTTATAATTAAATTTTTGTCTGATGGCAAGCTTAACAGTTAAGATGGGTAGGAAGGAATGCCAGCCTGTTGAATGGAATTTCCCTGAAATAAGCCTGTTTTATGACACCAGCTCACTCATTCATTCACTCAGCATGTATTGAATGTTTGCTCTGTGCAAAGGCATTTTAGGCATCACAGTGGAGTGAGCGCCCCTTCCATAGACTCTCCTGCAACACTCAGAGAAGTCTTGGACTGGTTTGCCTGTTATGGAATGGGGCTTGGTGATAGAAGCCTGGTTTGTCCTCCACTGATAAAACTAAGACATACTCATATGAGTTTATAGGCATCCTGAAGCCGTGGGATAGTAACACACATGAATCTTACCATTTTTGCCTGGGATTAATGATATAAAGGATTTGGATTTGGGTATGGAAAATGGGTGCAATTATGGGTGTGTTGGTTCTACATATATATGGACATCACGTGTCATCAACCTGCAGCTACCTGCCATTCCTCACTACTCCTTCTTTTCACAAACCAAACAAGTACCTTCTTATCTCTCCTGTGGATAAGCTCTTGACAGTGGCACTAGGGCCTCCCTCAATAAGTACATCATTGGCTAAACCAGTGGTTTCTCAGATATGCTCATTGAACAACCCTTAAGGTGGATTGACATTCCACTGCCTAGAATAGAATATGGTGTTCTTTAGAAATCGGGGGGAAAAAATAGGCCACCGGATGTACTTTCTTTAATTTAAATTGTGTGTGTATATATATATAAACAATTGTTATATATGTGTATGTATCCTTGTTCATATATATGAATGATTTAAAATTGAAGATATATATATACACACACACACATATATATGTATATTTAAATTTTGGCTTCTGTTAGCAAGTAGTAAATTAAATTATTAGCAGATCCATACTGCAGGGAAATAACCAATCAGATTTCATTCAATAGCTTGCTTTTTTGTAGATTTATGGTTGTGATTTTATATCTGCAGGTATGTTTGCTGAAGAAAATATTTCTACCACTTTACACAAAATTAAATTCATTTAATACCAATGCGGCATGTCTCAAATGTCTTAATACAGTTTTAATCTTTAATCGCATCAGAAGTATGAGATTAGAAACATACCCCAAAATCATTTGAAGATATAATTACTTTCATTTCCCTTATACTTTTGAGACTTTTGAAAAATAAGTATTTAGTTGTACTTATCTGTTTCTGTCTCTCTAAGGGATAGCAAACACTGAAACACAATTCTTTTTAAAAGTCAATATTAAAAATATATTGTCCAAGATGATCAAAACTAAGGAAGTGGCAAAGAAATTCAAAAATTTAAACTTTCAAAGGGTACTTTTTTTGTGAATGTGTAGTACTTGTTCTTCTGAAGGAAGTAATCTCTTTAAAAATTTAATTAACTTATTTTTTATTGAAGTATACTTGGTTTACAGCGTTGTGTTAATTACTGCTGTACAGCAAAGTGACTCTGTTATACATATGTATATACATTCTTTTTCATATTCTTTTCCATTATGGTTTATCACAGGATATTGAATGTAGTTCCCTGTGCTATATAGTAGGACCTTGTTGTTTAGCCAATCTATATATACCAGTTTGCATCTGCTAATCCCAAACTCCCAGTTCATCCCTCTCCCACCTGCTTCCCCCTTGGCAGCCACCAGTCTATTCTCTATGTCTCTGATTCTGTTTCTGTTTCATAGATAGGTTCATTTGTGTCATATTTTAGATTCCACATATAAGTGGTATCATGGTATTTGTCTTTCTCTTTCTGACTTACTTTGCTTAGTATGATAATCTCTAGTTGCATCCATGTTGCTGCTGCAAATGGCATTATTTCATTCTTTTTTATGGCTGAGTAGTATTTCATTGTATATATGTACCACCTCGTCTTTATCCATTCATCTGTTGATGGACATTTAGGTTGTTTCCATGTCTTGGCTATTGTGAATATTGCTGCTGTGAAGATCAGGGTGAATGTGTCTTTTTGAATTATAGTTTGGTCTGGATATACGCCCAGGAGTGGGATTGCTGGATCATATGGTAGGTCTATTTTTAGTTTTCTGAGGAACCTCCATACTGTTTTCCACAGTGGCTGCACCAACTTACATTCCCACCAACAGTGTTGTAGGAGGGTTCCCTTTTCTCCACACCCTCTCCAGCATATGTTATTTGTAGACTTTTTAATGATGGCCATTCTGACTGGTGTGAGGTGGTACCTCATGGTAGTTTTGATTTACATTTCTTTAATAATTGGCAGTGTTGAGCATCTTTTCATGTGCCTATTGGCCATCTGTATTTCTTCTTTGGAGAAATGTCTCTTTAAGTCTTCTGCCTATTTTTTTTTGATTGGGTTGTTTGCTTTTATTGTCATCAAGTTGTATGAGCTGTTTGTATATTTTGGAAATTAAGCCCTTGCTGGTCGCATCATTTGCAAATATTTTCTCCCATTCTGTAGGTTGTCTTTTCATTTTGTTTATGGTTTCTTTTGCTGTGCAAAAGCTTGTAAGTTTGATTCGGTTCCCTTTGTTTATTTTCATTTTTATTTCTATTGTCTTGAGAGACTGACCTAAGAAAACATTGGTATGATTTATGTCAGAGAATATTTTGCCTCTGTTCTCTTCTAGACGTTTTATGGTGTCATGTCTTATGTTTAAGTCTTTAAGACATTTTGAGTTTATTTTTGTGTATGGTGAAAGGATGTGTTCTAACTTCACTGGTTTATATAAGGCTGTCCAACTTTACCAACACCACTTGCGGAAGAGCCTGTCTCTTTCCCATTATATATTCTTGCCTCCTTTGTCAAAGATTAATTGTCAAAGATTAACTGAGGTGTGTGGGTTTATTTCTGGGCTCTGTGTTCTGTTCCATTGATCCATATGTCTGTTTTTGTGCCAATACCATGCTGTTTTGATTATGTGACTTTGGAGTACTGTCTGAGTCTGGGGTGGCTATGCCTCCAACGTTGTTCTTTTTCTTCAGGATTGCTTTGGCAATTCTGGGTCTTTTATGGTTCTGTATGAATTTTAGGATTATTTGTTCTAATTGCGTGAAAAATGTCATGGATAATTTGATAGGGATCGCATTAAATCTGTAGATTGCTTTGGGTAGTATGAGCATTTTAACAATGTTAATTCCTCCAACCCAAGAACATGAGATGTCTTTCCATTTCTTTGAATCATCTTCACTTTCCTTTATTAATGTCTTACAGTTCTCAGCGTATAAGTCTTTTGCCTTCTTGGTGAGGTTTATTCCTAAGTATTTTATTTTTGGGGTTGTGATTTTAAAAGGCATTGTTTTTTTACATTCCCTTTCTGATATTTCATTGTTGGTATAAAGAAATGCAACCAATTTCTGTATGTTAATCTTGTATTCTGCTACCTTGCTGAATTCGTTTATCAGTTGTAGTAGTTTTCATGTAGAGTCTTTAGGGTTTTCTATATATAGTATCATATCATCTGCATCTAATGACAATTTTACCTCTTCCTGAAGGAATTAATCTTGAAGTTCTACTAAGACTTTTGGGATACCTGTTTTAATGAGCCACTACTTCCTGCCTGAGATTGCACTATGCACCAGAGATTCTAGAATTAGCATAATAAAACTAATAATGCAAACAACAGCAACAAATCTTCACAAACCTTCCTTGTAAGGAAGTAAAGTCCACTGGAAAAACAGACAAGTGAAACACACATTCAAAATGGCAGTGATTCTCAAACATTTATGTGCCGAAAAATCATGACAAGCATGATAACCAGGGCAATTACTAGACCCCTTCTCCAGCTGGTCAGGTGTAAGGTCCTGTAACACTATTTTTGGTGAATGCCTCCAGGAGAGTCTGAGACAGATGTTCTCAGTTGTCGTCAACCTTTAGTGTGCATCAGATTTGCCTGAGAATATTGTTAAAACACAGATTGCTGGGCTCCAGTGCCAGGGTTCTAACCAGTTCCCAGGTGTGGCTGATATTGCTGGCCCAGGGACCACATTTTGAGAACCACCTTTCAAAACTCTGCAGTATGCGGTTGTGTGTGTTGTGAATGAGACGGGCCCAGAGAACCAAAGGAGGGCAAAGGGACTCTGCCCTAAATTAGTCAAAGGTAACAATAGCAGCTAGAATTGATTGACCCAAGAAAAAATTACAAGAACTTTACCTGCATTTGCTCATTTAATCCTTTCAGTAAGGTACATAGGTGCTACTTAGTGTTCCTCTTTTACAGGGGTGTCCAGAGAAGGTAACCACTTTGCCCATGTCCTAAACTGGTAAGTAACAGATTAAGAATTCAGGTCTAGGAAGTCTGATTCCAGAGCCCACACCTCTACCCTTTCTGCATGTAGAGAGGAGTAAAGGGTTGTCAGTGAAGCCTTCCTGGGGGCCCTGGCCTCTGAGTGTAGATAGAAGGATGAGTGGACATAAAGATCATTATTTGTGTGTGGTGGGGGTAGGGGAGGAAGTATGAGGGCTTCAAGAAGAGCCCACCCTCCCCATACATCTGCTATAAGCAAGTCTGATGATCAGGAGTCCGGAACATGAGTATGACTATGGGATACTGAGAAGGGTTCTAGAACCCTGAGGTTAGAGTTCTGGATCAGTTAGTAGGTAACAGAAAGTGAATGAGTGATTTACCTTACTTTCCACGGGTAGCAGGAAGTTTGGAGATAGTCCCTCTAGCGTTAGTCCAGCTGCTGAAGGGCATCACCAGGGGACTGGGTTGCTTCGCTCTTCCAGCTTCCACATCTCTAGCACGTCCACATAGCTTCAAAGTGACCCCAGAATCTCCAATAGTGTTCCAACAATTTGGGCAGGAAGAAAGAAAAGGAAAAAAAAAAAGAAATTAAGTAAGAAAAAAAAGGCAGTGTCTAACTCAGAGAGCAAATTTTTTACCACAGATGGTCAGCAGACTTGCACTTAGATCTCATCAGCTCGGATTTTAAACTGGCCACCTTAGCCTTAAGGATAATGGGGTCTCCTAAACCAGGGCTCTGATAGTAAGGAATAAGGAGAGAGTGGTACTGATTAGCAGTGCCTGCTGTCCCAAACAAATATTATCCCCAAACTATTTTTTTTTTATCCTATATTTTACTTTAAAGAATGGAGGGGAAACATTATGTATCTGTAAATAGCCTTTTAGAAAGGGTACAATTATATAGTTATACAACCCCCTGGAGGGCTCCTTTCTTCTAAAATCTCTTTAAAAACTGTTCAAGGTTAAGGACATTTTTATCTTAATTTAGTAACTCGCAGTCGATCATCTTGGAATGACATCCTCTCTCTGCAGATGTTCTGTCAGGCTTTAGAAAATTCTAGAAGTGGACAGAGAAGTGTTATGGTACATGTATTTGCAATATGCACGTCTTTGAAATGAAATCCATTTAGGGACCAAAAGGCATTTCATGTCTTTGCTATACATTTTCACATATATGCCTTTCCAGAATTCCTTTGAGCAAATCTGTTAGATGTAACCCATCCGTTTCTCCCATCTGAATTCTTTATTACTAAACATTCTTCAGTATGCTCTCACTCCCCTCTGTCAAAGGCGTTTCTCTGGGTCCTCACCCTTCTCATCTCATATGTGAATGCGTATCTTAAACTGAAGCAACAGTCTGCTATGACTTCTCCATCACTTGAAGAACCCGTCTTTGTGGGAAAAAAAGTAGACTTACTAACTTAAAAGGTAAAATGCGCGCAATGTTTCTGAGAATTAAAAACTAAGATAAAAACATAAGCAATGGAAAAAACTTCCAGTGGATCCTTTTCAAAGACTTTATTTTACAGAGAAGGCAACTGAGGTTTAAAGAAAAAATGCGTTAGTTAAACACTAAATAATAAACCTTAAACCTCAGTGGAGCAACACATGGACAGTTCATTTCTCACTCACTCAGGAGTGTAGTATGGGCTTTGGTGGTCTGAGGGTCAGTTTTCTGCTCAGTTATTCAGGGACCCACCACCTTCATCAAGTGGCTCTACGTTTGTCCTAAAAAGGAAAGGAGAGAGGAAGCTGCGAGCTACAATTATCAACTCGTTATCCTTCAGACATAAACTCTTCAGGTCACCTCTGGTCACGTTCTTTGGGATAGAACCATACCCAGATGCAAGCAGAGATGGAGAATGTTGTTCCTATCTTGGTCCTAGTGATGCCTCTACAGGCTGGAGGAGCTAATTAAAGTGTAGTCAACAGCTCGTTGTTTCTGCCACAATGAGTGATTAGCCTAAGACTGTGGATTAATTATGTGTGTGTGTCACATATACATATAATACACACAAACATATATATGTGTGTGTATATATACATTTTTTAGCATGAGTTGACACATGGGGCTTCTGCCGTATCAAAAGAGTACAAACTGCCTCTTGTTGCTTTTTCTTAATTGAAGTTGACTACTACTATCTATTTCCCTTCATTTTGCTACCTCCCCCCCGCCTTTCAGTATTATATGAAAATTCTGAAAGAAAGAATTTCAAAGTTTCCAGTGCTTTTAAAGGTAATAGAATACTCAGACCTTAACAATTTTCCTGTGTGAAACTTTTGCCAGACTAAAATAGTTAACTTATGAAAAGTAAATTTAGATTGATACAAAAGAGAAAATAAGCTGATTTTTTTTTATTACACAAATGCCCTGAGTCAGGGTGGAAAATAAATGGAAAAGTGGAGGAATTTAGATCCTTTTGTTGTAAATTTAAATATTTTTAATTGTAAAAATAATACAGGCTCATTGCAGAAACTCCAAAATTGAAAGGATTTAAAGAAAAAAGGAAGAATAACTCAAAATCCCATTTCTGATAAATCATCTCTGTAACATTTTTGAGGGTATCTTTGGAAACTTTTTTGTGACGGGGTGCATATAAATACAATGCAAGTGTAAAATACCTTTAATTATTATATCAAACTACAAAACAGTTCTATAACATTTTTATTTAGTAATATAAGTATGATTACTCATCACCTAATAAAAATCTGCAGCATCATTTTTAATGGTTGAACAGCATTCTATTATTTATTTAACCAGTCCTACTGTTCAACATTTAGATTATTCCTGTTTTGCTTTGCTAAGCAATGAGACAAGCATCCTTGTTCATGTCTTTGAGCATTTGTTTATTTCCTTAGAATGGACTTCTAGAACTTGAATGGCTGGTTGTCAGTTCTGGTACATACTGACATATTGTCTTCCAGAAAGGTTACCGTGCTTTTTATTTCTACCAAGAATTTAACATCCAGTGTGGTTTCTTACACACACTCATCAGTACCAGTATTATCAATATCAATACCGGTATTATCAAGTTTTTTAAAACTTTGTCATTCTAGTCAGTAAAATATGACACCTGAATTATTTTATTTGTATTTCTTTGATTAATAATAGCAAGGTTGAACATATTTTCATATCTTTATTGGCTGTTCATACTTTTTAGTTTGTGACTTTATGACATCCATTTTTCATCGATGTATAACAGCCTTTTATATATCAATGTGTTTATTTTGTTTGTTGTAAATGCAATTTTTTCTCTTCATTTATTAATTTTTATTTTGTGTGTGTTGAACTTCTTTAATACTGTCAAGTCTATTCAAAAACCCTTTAATGAACACAACAAATGTGGAAAATCAGTCATTCTCCTGCATTTTGTAATCAATTTATTTCCTTTTGGACAGTACAGAAATGTAAGTTCTTATTTCATCTTATGGTTGGAAAGAATCTATTCCCTCGGAAAGGGATTATAGTCTCCATGATGCAGTAATGGGAGATTTTATAGGGTAGGCAGGGTCTACAGAAGAAAAAACCCTAAATCACACTCCATTGGTGGTTGCCTTATTTATAAAAATGGCATTTGAGGTTGTGTGACTGCCATCAGGTAAGCAAAATTAATTTTTAGCATGAAGTACTCCTATCAGCAAGAACAGCCTAGGATAGGCTAGCAGTAAGAAGTGAGGGGTTATGGGATTGGGGCATAGCCTCTGTTTCCTCCAATGCAGCTGGAAATTTAAACTCTGGGGCTCCTGCTTGATCCAATCAGCCCAGGTAGTATGTGTTGCCAGGTAGGGTGAATAGACTCAGAAGTACAAGAGCTCATCCTTGGTCCCCTCTGGAAATGAGCAGAGAATACTGTGTCAAGCAGAGGTGATCAGTCCATGGTCTGGAGACTTGGATCTCCTCACATAGTCCTTAAAGTCAGGGTGAGACAAAATGCCAATACAAATTATATTGATGACAGTATCAATGAGGTGACATTGAGTCCTTTGACCCAACGTGTGTCTGCAGTGTGCCATCCATTAGTAAATGGGCAAAGCCATTTGACAGATCTATCTGATACAATGAATGAATCTGACACTCATATTTTGAAAAACTGAAACTGTATCCATTTGTCAAGAACAGTGGCTACTTGTTCTGCTTTATTCCCCCTGGTAGAACTAGGTAACATTGCAGGCAGTAAGACGTTCCGGCATTTCACCCTGGAGTAGCGCCAAAACTGAAGAAGCTGTCTTATCGGTAGTTAGCTCCTTGTCACCAAGAATGTTAAAGTAGATTTGTATGATTAGCAAATTAAAGAGACTGTAGTGCCTACCACTACTGTATTCACTAAGGCACCCAAGTTATTCTAAAGAAATCCTAATAATACATTAGGACCGTTCTGAATATTTTTATTTGATTAGCCGTTATCTTCTAGTTATAACATCCATCACCATTTTGACCACTGAAACTTGGCCTTCTTTTCTTACAGCCTAGCCCTGTGGTCTTGGGCTAATCACTAACCTGCTTAGATACAATTTTCTTCTCTATGAAATAGAAACAATATTATATACTTTGAAGGACTGCAGGAAGATGAGCTGTAATGTTTATCAAGTGCCTAGTAAGTAGCCTGGCCCATAACAAATACTTGGCTAATTGTAGATGTTAGTTTCATTTTTAGTTTTATTTCCAAACATTGCTCTTTACTTTTGGAACTCTAAAATTTGTTTTGAGAGTGGAGGACTTGTTGTTTGGATCCCTCCAACACTCTCTGTATATTCTGTACTTCTATCCCTACATCATTTATATTAATGGAATAAATGATCTTTGGTCTGGTGATTCCAAGGTGACGAGGAGCTAAGTGGAGGTTCAGTATACACCTGGAAGTATGGATTTTCATGCCCAGTGCAAATGTGGGAAAGGCATTATTCCCACATTATAAAGGGGGTAAAGACCTCCAACTTGAGGAGACTCTGGGTTGAGAGATGAGAGATTTACAGGTACTGTGTTTATCCTACAGGGTACCACAGGGGCTTTTATGTTCTGTAGCAAGAATTCGCACCTTATACCCTTGTAGTTAGATGTAAAGCATACCACATAACTAATATCTAGTAAGCATGAGAGTTAGAATAAATACCATTTATTTAACGTTTCCTTTGTGTTAAGCATTTTACAGTTACAACATATGGATGGATACTATATTGTAATGGTTAAGAGTGTAGTTTTTTGAGCTGGATAATCCTGGATTGGAGTCTCATCTTTATTACCTCTTTTTTTTCTGTTTTATTGAGGTATAATTGACAAAATTGTAAGATAGTCAAAGAGTATATCATGATGATTTGATATACATATCTGTTGTAAAAGGATCCTTCCCATCACGTTAATTAATACATCTAACAGCTCATGACACCTTTTTCCTTTTTTTCTTTTTTTGGTGAGAACACTTAAGTTCTATTCTCTCAGAAAATGTTAGTTATACAATACAGTATTATTGACTGTAGTAACTATGTTATACAGTAGATCCTCAGACCTTATTCATCCTGCAGCTGAAAGTTTGTACCCTTTTACCAGTCTTCCCCCTTTTCCCCACCCACACCCCAGCCCCTGGCAACCAGTTTTCTACTCTGTTTCTATGAGTGTGGCTTTTTTTCTTTTTAGATTCCCTATATAAATGATATCATTCGTATTTATCCTGTCTGACTTATTTCATCAGCATAATGCACTCCTGTTTCATCTATATTGTCACAAATGAAAGGATCTCCTTCATTTTTTTTAAGGCTGAATAATATTCCATTACCTCTTAAATGAGTGACTTTTGGTACATTGTTTACACTTTCTAAGCCTCAGGGTTTCCTTTCTTCTGTAAAAAAAAAAAAATATATATATATATATATATACACACTAACAGGTTATTTTCTGATATGTGGAATGTTTGTTGAATCAACAAATAATTAGTTGAGATCATAAATGTGACACTTAGCACTGTATTAACATTTATTAATACTCTCCCTGTTAATTTCTACAATAAATTGTATAATAAGTAACAATAATAATAGTACTACTAGTAGTTTTAGAAAATGCATAGGATGTGCCAGGCATCATATACTGTACTACCCTCCTTCATGTGTACCACAGGTTACATGTGGATATCATCTTCCACGTTGTTTCCTTTAAAGAAAATTGAAGCTCAGCAAGATTGAGTAGCTTGCTCCAGATGTGAACTCAGGTCTGAATCACTCCACATATAGGTTCTTAATGACTCCGTGTCTTTAATTCCACATCTGCATTTGTTTGTTGTTGTTGTTTTTAACTTTCCAAGCATCTGATCTGAAATTCCTTTCTCTTTGGGGAATTTTCCACTTTGTGGGTCTTGGTGTGAAACAGAGCCTTCCTCTCGTTATACAAGCTGAACATGTCAGATACACTGTTTACTCACATGCTCAGTCTCCCTTACAGATGGAAAACAGTCGGGCGACCTCAGGTTGGCCAACTGCACCCCTCTCTTGGATTTTGAATTACAAATAAATGATGTAAAGAAGCAAGGCCAGCAGTGCTGGGTCAACCTCCTGTTTCCTGTTCCTGCTTGGTAGCAAGGCCAGCTAGGACTTATAACATCACTTTGGCCTGACCCTATAATTGCAATAGCATAGCCTTGGCTTTCGGTTGTTTAGTCTGCTTCTAGTTACTGAGACCTAACCATAAACTTCCAAAAGTTTCCTTTTCTGCTCAAATTAGCCGTATCTGGTTCCTGATGATTACAAATAAGACCTTTCCTGATATACAATGGTGACCTACTTATCCAGGCAGATGTAACATCGTCCTGGCAGGGACAGAGGGCAGGCAAGTTCCTTGAACAGCTGAACAAGAAGAAAAAGACCTAAGAAGCAAGAATTGAAGCCAGTTCTGCTTGTGTTATAATTCTACCCGCAGCTGCCTCTGTTTCACAGACCACATGCTAAGGACCATGTCCCTTCCCCTGTAACAGACGAGCAAAGTAGACCCAGGCCTTCCAACCCAGAGACCAGCTGAGCTGTACCGTGGACAATCTAGGATGTGAAAGACTTCACTCAATGTCTTTGTCACTTGACACATTGTTCCTCTCTTTGGGAAGTAGCTTCTTTGTGTGACAAGAATATGCTAAACCAACACTTAAGTGGACAGAGGTGAAAGATGCCAAAATGAGCTACAGAAAAAAAGGCGTAAAGACTTGTATTTTCTGTTATTTGAAGGTGTTAAGACCCCACATAGAATATGAGTCCTTTAAAGGAAAGTTGTGAATGGCCCAGGGAATGTTGAATTTCCATGTGGCAATATGTTCTTGATCAGTCATGATGATGATGATGATGGTAGCATCAGTAGCATTTATCAGTGTTTCCTGGGTGAGAGGCACTTTATCCTAATGACCTTTTATCCCCATGACGACCCTGTGAAGTAGGAAATACTGTTTCAGCATCTCCAGGGTTTTTCTTTTTCTTTTTTTTTCCATCAGGAATTTACCCTAGATCACAGTTGGGTGGTAGAACGACCAGAACTGGACACTAGCCTTTCCTGAATTCCCAGCGTGTGATCTTAGCAGTTGTATTGCCTGATGCAGAGCCATGTAAATGTTGCCAAAGCAATGAAACGTGTACCTATTTCTAACAGATTCTAACTCAGAAGCTCTGGGGTTAAGTGCAGAGCAGTTGAGTGTGATTGTCTTTACAGACAGTAGATAACTTAAGAGAAGTTGTTTAAAAGTATATTTGCATATTGCACTACACTGTCATATCTGTGATTGGTTAGCTATTGAGTAACTAACACAAATCCCAATCCCATCTCTAATCTCATTCATCTCTTGTATGATATTTGACCTAATTGAGGCAGGTTTTTTTTGTTCTTTCCCACAAACACACATCGAACATCCAAAACATGCTTACCATTTGTGAGCATATTCTCTTAGTTATTTAGGAGTTGAGTAAGAGTGAGAGAGAAGGGCTTCCCTGGTGGCGCAGTGGTTGAGTGCTCTGCCTGCCGATGCAGGGGACGCGGGTTCGTGCCCCGGTCCGGGAAGATCCCACATGCCGCAGAGCGGCTGGGCCCGTGAGCCATGGCCACTGAGCTTGCGCGTCCGGAGCCTGTGCTCCGCAACGGGAGAGACCACAACAGTGAGAGGCCCGCGGACCGCAAAAAAAAAAAAAAGAGTGAGAGAGAAAAAGACACATAAATATGAAATACGGTCATCATTTTTTTAATATCCTTTATGTTGTTAATCCCTCTTAGCATTTACTGCCATTCACTCATTTGTATTATTTGGGGTATAGCAGTTTATTCACACAGCATTTTTACATATGGCTTATCATTTGTATTCTATTTTAATAACACTAATAATTATAGACTATTGACAAACTCATCAGACCCTACATATTCATTTCAAAATCATGAAAATAAGGTGGAAAATGAGGTGTAAAGTGGAAAACCTATGTGTATGTTTTCATTGGTGGAATGAGGAGCTACCTGAATACCACTCCTTTAGCTTTTCCTTCAAATGGTGCACTTTTTCCTCCATGCATAGGAGTCCCTTCCATTAGGTCAACAGTAGTCTTGAGGGCAAACCTCAGAAGTAGAAACAGGAGAACTTTTCAGTTATGGTAAAATCAAACATATTTTTCTTCAGTAGTGAAAAAAAAATTCTTCATGAGAAGTTCAACCACCGTGAGTTCCATGGTGAAAAACTTTCCACTTATAGATGCAACTTCCCCCAGAATTCTGAGAAATGTCGGTAGTAGAGAGGGGTGTTGCATACACCTGTTTCATTTCCCTCTGACTTTTCCTTCTCCTTTCTCTATTGACATTAAAATCTATAGTGAAAGCACATAGTAAGCAGTCTAGGACAATTGATATGACATTTGATCTAAATCTCCAAAGTCTATTTTAGATGGGGATGCTATGAGAGTCACAGGAGGGGAAAAAATCTAGAATTATTCTTATGTGATCAAATGTACTAAAATAACAAAAGCAAATCTTATTTCTAGCTAATAAAATCACATTCCTTATATGATGTCATATTATGGCAGAAAAGAAATATATGCGTCTATTTTCTTCTATATTAAAACTGCTAAGGAGTGGGGACCAATGAACTAAATCAATTGTTTTGGGTTCAAGTTGTAGTTTTTAGTAGCCATCCTTCTTAGCAAGTTTTCAGAAGCAAATGTAGTTCGTTTACTATCACCACTAAATGTGCAATTGTGTAGATTTGTGGAAAAAAGTATTATCAAATATATATACTTCAAAATGATTTGTGTAAATTTATCTATTCATATTATTATTCTCCCCAAGTAAATCAAAATCTTCTATATACTGTGTTTTTCTTCTATAGCTTAAAAGGGGAATGTATGTTGAAACTTATTCACATATTTATTAGGTGTCTACTAAGTGCCAGGCACTCTACTAGGCAGTAGAGATGTTGTATTAGAGGTGGAAAATGTCCTTGACCTCCAGAACTGATACTCTTGTAAGAGAAATACTGGGTCAAACTAAGTCAACAGTTTCTTTGCTACAGAGCTTTTTACGAGTCTTGTGAATTATGAGTCTCTGATAAGGAGATGTAGTGGACAACAGATCCCAAATTTATTTGAAATCTTTTCCTTCATGGACTGTCTCATAGGATTTATGATCCACTGAACACACCTTGAGAGACACTAGTATTCTGCAGTGGTTAGTTAATTGTTTTCTATTAAACAACTATATACTGAATCCATGATATTATTATCTGGATTTTTTGGAGGATACAATGATGTACATGGCCACTGTGATGATAAGGGGGTCCAGTTTAGTTAAGAAGAGAAACCACAGGAGTTATAACTTAATGTAACAAAGAAATACACACACATATACATATATTTATATGTAAATTACTATTTATATAGTATACAATGTCTTCTGAAGAAGATAGAGTTGTTTGTAACTTGGGATCTCACAGGAGGTTTCACAGAGAAGGTAGACCCTGAGCTGGGCAGAATTTCAGTAAGTTAATTTGGTTCTGACCGTACGATAAAATCGGGTATTTGCACTGGTCAATCTGACCTTGATGGAACAGCATTCCATTTGCAGGGAATAGTGTGATCAAACATGCAGTGGTGGAGATTGCCAGCTTGTAATATTCCAGTACCTGGAAAGTGTTGGAACATCTGCTTTCTCCACGGTCTAGAAAAGTGAATCTCGAGTGAAATGCAAGTATAATGGAGGCCAGTGCTCTTTGCTTTGTACACTGCTTTGATTCTACAACATGCAACGATGTAGTGATCTGTTTCAGATTGTCATTATTCGAGAGGGTTCTTAGTAACAGGAGTGGAAAAGGAAGACCTCTCTTCCTGTGTTTCTGCCCTATGCTCTTAAGCCAGAAAAGGTACCAACATCACTGACCTGACCTTGTCTCAGGTATCTATCAGGATCTACTAGAATCATTCTAGTGAAAGGTAACTAGACGTCCAAAGGACTTAAAAGATACACTATAACCTTTGTATACTTTATATACCTGGTGAAACAAAAATGTCACCTGAGCGGTCCCCTTCCCTAGAAATACCAGTATGTTTTTCCAGTGCATGGCAGAACTTTGCAGGTAAAACTGGGATAAAGGTGAAGAACAGTCTTAAAATTCTAGTCCTTGAACAGCACCTAACACACAACAGGTTTTCAATAATCTTAGCAACAGTATTCACAAATAATGACCATCAGCGTAACTGCTCTTTTGTGCCAAAACACATTACCATATTACTTTTTTTTCCTTCAGCTTTACAACTTGGGTTCTATTATTGTTTCCATTTTACAGATTAGGAAAGTGAGGCTCAGAGATGCTAAGTCACTTGGGCAAGGTCACAGAGCTTGTAAGAGATAAACCTGCACCCTTACTGTTGGATCCTACAAAGCAGACCATAATTTAAGTCCTTCAAAATATACCTCAGAACATTTGAGTAAATTAATGAATAAATCCTCCTAGTCAGACTGACCAGATCATTATATTAGGTTCAGCTCTAAGTGGAGGAAAGTCATAATCATAGTTGGACAGTTAATACAGTAATTTACTTGCTTTGAATTTTCTAAATGATGTTTAGCTGGTAGTTTCATGATGATGACCATCGAATAAAAACAGGCATATTTTGGTGTTTGGAATAAGATCTCATATTGAGTAAAATACATATTGATTCCTAGACCTATATGATGTGAGTAACAGATGACATTGAGATGTCATCTAGAAGTACTCCTGTGCAGTTCATCATGTCAACCCAGCTAATAATTTTAGAATGTTCAGAGTGAATAATATATGCAGCCATAAAGCATATTTCTAATCAATGCAAATAATATTTTTCCTATGCTAAACCCAGAGTTAAGTTATAACACGCATCATAAGATTAATGGGCCATTTTTTCTTCATCACTTTGCTAAATGACTTAGTCTGGAAACCATTCAGAAGGTTGCGAATTGGAGCTGAGCAGTAGTAGTGAGACTGTGCCTCTGATGATGAAACTATTTCCACCCCGACCCCTACCACTCCCTTCTTGGGAAAGAAGGCAACATTTCTCCTAGAAAAAGTCACAGGTTCACAAGCTGCCTTGTATAATACGTTTGGAGGAATAGTGTGTCTTTTAAGCAGAGCCTATCTCGGCATATAAAATAATTTTTACCTACCATTTAATGAAATTAACACTCACTTTGAGGCTAGGTCTTTTGCCATTTGACTCCTGGATCACGTCTATGGATATATTTTTTTCTTGAGACGAAGTGTGAACCCAATATAGTATCCATCATTCAGTCTATCTAGCTGATGTACATCATCTGAAGCACAAGCTCCCTGAGGCCAGGCACTTTATCTGCTCTATCAGTGTAGCCCTGATGCCTAGTGTCTAGCTTTTGGAGATTCTTAATAAACATTTGTACTGAGTAAGGTATGTATATGGTGAGCAAAAGTTGGCTTCCCATTTTACAGTCAAGAGTATCCCACTCATGTTCTGTGAACACTGGATAGCAGAATCTTACTATGTTATTTTTCTGTTCCCTTTGCAAGTTTCCTGAAAGGGCATTCCTGTCCTTAGAATGTCCATCTCCTCCCATCTTCCTGGAGAATAACTCTTCTTTCTTAAATACTTAGCCCCATTATTGACTCTTTAAGATTGAATTTATTACCTCCTTACAAACAGGAAAATGCAGTGCTTTTTTTTTTCGACATTTATCACCAGAAAATTATTCTAACACCTGAAATTCTGGACCTAAAATGCCTGGACTAGTGGTTCTCAAAGTCTGGTAACCCAGACCAGCACATCAGCTGCACGTAGGAATTTTTAGAAGTGAAAGTCTTGGGCCCTGCTCCAGACCTACAGACTCGGACACTCTGGGGGTGGGGCCCACTACCTGTTTCAGCAAGGTCTCTTGGTGATGCTGATGCATACTCAAGTTTGAGACCCACTGCTTAGACCTAGAACTTAAGGTTTAGGCTTTGGACAGATCTGAGTCCTAAACACTACTGAGACACTGGAGTGACCATGAGCAAGTTACTTCTGGGAACCTCTTAGCATCTGTGTGCCTTGCTTAGCTAATAGTGATTTAAATTAATTAGAATAATGCACACGGTGTACTCAAGAGAGTAACCAAAGCATGCTTTATGTTCCATAAATTCTAGCTGTTTACCATTATCACCAATCAGAGCTTACTGACACATCCTGAAGACATTCTTCTAATAAGTGTAATAATGTGGTTTGTAAAATTAACAGCTTAGAAGAGCATATTACGAAGTTCATCAGACAGGGTCTCAGCAGGAAATCAGGGGTACATCAATAAGGATAAATGGAGCCCAATGTAGAGAATCAAGAGATAGTGTAGTGCCCTGGGTTCAGTAAAAGTGTGGCTACTTTATAGGAGATGAAAGAGAAAGGAAGGCTTGCTGGAGAGCGAGTCCTCCCCAAAGATGCTGTGACGCCCCACAGAGAAGCACTATATGTTAGCTGGGGGATGCAGCCAACTCCCAACAATTTGGCAAGAATTAATACCCTAACTTCACTCCCCTCCTTCGTTCCCTACAATCTTCTATTGGTACTCTTCATTGGTGAGCCAAACAGAAGCCAGAGCAAGGACACTTACTAAGATAGGCCATGCAAGCCATCCATATAGAGTTGGGTGGAGAAAGGATGTGGAAGGGCAAATAGGACATATTTCCCGCAGGTGGTGAGCGAGCTGTAAAATCACTCGCCCTTCTAACATCATTGCCATTGCAGGAGCACGGAGGAGCAAGTGGTTAGTTCTGACTTGGCAGATCCAGGAGACTGCAGGACAGAACTGGTATATGAGTTGGGCTTTAAAGGTAGATTTGAATTTTAATGGAGAGTATGGAGTAAGAAATGGTGAAGAACCAAGGGAAAGGGAGATTCATTGCAAATGGAGAAAAGAAGAGTGGCATAAAGACAAGAAAAGTCAAGACTTACGGAAGAGATAGCAAATACTCTGCGTGTGACTGGAGCAGAGAATGGGTAGACGAAGGCTGGAAGTTAAGATGAAGTCATCCTTGAATAACATTAAAGTTTCCTCCTTTAACCTCAATTTCCACCTTCTACTCCCTTCACTAACATTGGAAAATTAAAAGTGAATTTGACTGGGTTGGTGGCAATGGTAGTATGAAGCAAAGAGAGGAGAATAAGAGTAAAAAATTTAGTAGTACCTTGGTGAAGCTGGGTAAATGATGGGTGGTGGTGTCACGTCAAAGCATGGGCAAGTGATTGTGACAAATATAGGCTTATTTCTTGACTATATGACTTCAGTTAAGGTACTTAAGCCCTCTAGGCTGCAGTCTCCCAACCTGTAAAATGGGGATAAAACCTCGCTTCCTCCAAGGTTTCTGTGAGGATCTAATGAGAAATGGAAGTAAGAGTTGAGTCCAGTAATCAGTTTTTAATACATATCAACTAATGTGAGGATAAGGGTAAGAATACTTGCTATCATTTATTGAATACTTATTATGTGTCCAATATTGTGCTAGTCCATTTACATATCTTTTCTCACTTAGCTTTCTTTTCTCTTATCTGCCTTTCTATAGGCAAGAGATAACTGATGGCTCAGTTATGAGGAAACGCAGTTGTGAGGAAAATGTCAGAGGCAAAATGTACCAGAAAGTTAATTCCTAATGGATCTGTCAGCCTTAAACAGAGCATGTCTGTGCTAAAATGTGTAAAATATCTGTGCTAAAACTACTCAATTGGACAAGTTTTGATAAAGTATTAACTTAATGAATAGGCATAAACAGCTTGGAGCTTTTTGGAGGGTATGTGGTAATATTAGTATTGGTGTGATGACTTTTCAAAGTTCTGTGGCGTATAGAAGTCAAAAAGAAGACCCGGAAAGGGGGAAAACTCTCTCTGAAAGTTATTGGGGAAGTGTGGCTAGGAAGACTCCAAAAGGGAGAATCAGTAAGAGGCCAGGTTATTCATAGGCCTTCTAAGAATGTGTCCATGAGAAATATTTACAATGATTGGATGCCGGAATAAAGGAGAACACTGGCTCCATAAATGGTAACTTATTTTATACAAACAGGCTAATGATAAAAATAATGAAAATCTGATGGATTTTTGAGAGTTTCATTGACCAAACTGAGACAAAAGTACATAACAGCTAGATGCTCATAGTTTTAATCAGTTCACTTTGGAGTCAAGCAAAGATAGCACCTGAAATGGTAAGGGACGTTTATGCAAGGTCACAAAGATTTTTGGTGGTGCATTTGGGATATAAACCCATTTCTGTAAGAATTCTTTCAGAAGTCATATGTTTGCTTGTCAAAAATAGCATGAACTTACTTCCAGGAAAAGTTCCTAAGAAAAAATAATTTGAGTAATGAAGAACACTGATGTAACAGTTAATTTAAGAACCCAGAAATAGAGGTAAAGAGTAAAGCAATTATGGGTTAAGAGTCTGCATAGGCAGAAGGAGCGGAGTGGCTGCTGCTCGATGGCGGAAAAGCCGCCGGTGTTCTGACCGCTTCGTCCCCCTAGCAGTTGCGGGGGAGTTTCCTGCCGGCGCGGCTGGAGTCTCTGTTTCTCAGGGTTCGGTGGCTGGAAGATGCTCCAGAGAGACGAGGCTGCGGCGGAGGAGGTGGCGGCGGCCGAATCGGCAACGGCGCTAGGGTGGAGAGAAGGCGGCAGCGGCGGCGGCGTGCGGGGCCCAACGGTGTAAACAGCCCCGGAGGCGGCGGAGGCGGTGGCCAAGACCCCGAGGGGGAAGCGGCGGCCGAGCCAGGGTCGCGCCTCCTTTGGAAGCCTGGGCTGAGTGCAGCAGAGGGGTTCTGCGGCGGGCGCGAGCGGACGCCCTAGACCTCGCCTCCCTCCCTCGCCCCAGGTAAGGCCGCTGGGCGCCCCGCCGCAGGGGGAACGGCTCGCGGGCACCGCCGAGGCCCCGGACCGTTTTCGGGGTGCCGCCGAGCTGCGGCCGGGACCTCTCCCCGCTTAATCCTTGCCTCTTTCCTTCGGCCGCGGAGCCCAGAGGAGCGGGACGCCGGGCCTGGCTCCTGGCTAGGCCCCTTCCCCAGCCGCCGCCTCCGCGCTCGGCCGAGGCTGGGAGAGGCTCGGGGCAGGGAATTTTAGTTTGCTCCAAAGCCTGGAAGTAAACTGCTTGTCCCTGTTCTCTGCGAGCATCTCTTTCACCTGAAAGCACTGGGGCTACTCCAGGCGGTAACTCGTCCCTTCCTGGTGCATGCCCGTTTGAAAACACTACCTTTTCCCATTTGTTTCCTCATTAGCTTCTGCCTTCCTCTGCGCTCCATTTCACTTCTTCGTTAAATCTTCTTTCTCGCTCTTCTGTCTACGCGTCTCACCACCTCCTTCCTCCTTAGCGACTTTATTTAAATCGTTTCTCTTTTTCTTCTCAGGAGACTCCGGTCTTCTCTTCCCTGTCTTCCCCAGCAGTCCTTTTCGGATGTCATTCTTTTTAGTGAAGTTCTTAAATCAAACTGCTATCGTCAGTATCCCAAAGCTACCAGAAGCCCATTAAGAATAGACTCACCAGCTTTAAGTGGCAGATCAGTTTCTGATTTCACCGAGCCTAACATCCTTTTTAAAAAATTGTATTATTAAATGTAGAGTGTGGAAATAGCCCTGAAGTTATTTTTAAAATGAAGGGCTCAATGAGTGTTGGAAATAGTTATTTCATTTTTTCAAGTTGCATGACCTCTAATGTCAGATTGAGCAGATCTAGAACATTTTTGCCCATCTTGTCTGGCAGAATGCTTCTTAAGCGTTTTGATAGCGGCTCACATTCATCACTATTCAAGTTGGCTTAAAAACAGTTTGAAAACTTTAGAAAAAAGACATTATGAGAACAACTAGGAAGCTGTTTTGATGAAGTCACTGTTAAATACCTTTTAAAATAGGCTTCACATGTTTAATGTATCAAAATAAAGTTGGCGGGGGTCTTGTAAAAAGGATTATTTAGGAATTTGAGTAGTCTTAAGAGTTATGTAGCTATTTTGGGAAAAACATTCTTTTTCTGTTAACAAACGTTTACAACTCCTGTGATGTGAGGATTACCGAGGTTTACTGTGGGATTAACACAGGAACTCATTTTATTTGAGCTACTACATGGATGTAGAAGTGGTAAATTGCTCAGGTTAGCGTAAATCAGTATGTAGAAGAAAAAAAAAAAAGAGTCTGCATACATTCCCCTGGAAGGGGGGGATATGGTCAGAGATGGCAATTTGAAAACAGTGAATCACCAAAAGTAAAAGTAAATTACAAGCTGTTTTGGGGGTCTTCAAGAGAGATTTTATAGATTGAACAACAACAGCAGCAAGGATAAAATATAACGCTGTCATGTAGACTGCAGCCTGAAAAGAAAGCATCGCAGAAAAGCCACATCATCCTGAATTAATATTTCCGTGCATTTGAACAGATTGGAGAGCAGTAAAGTTGCTTTAAGAGCGAGTGATTTAAGTCAGCCAGCTTGTGAATAATACAAGATATTTTTGCATTTACATTAACTTATGTCCATAAATAACGAACTTTAACAATGAACAAAATCCATAATCCTGATAATGCTAAGAAAACTGGAAAGATACCTTTACCTTGAAAAGACAGGATAAAGAAGACAGCATAGAAATTTAGGGAGATTGCAGTTTTGGAAAAATTATATTAACATTTATTAGCTGCTACAGCTTTGAAATGTGATGATTTAAAGAAAGAAGTAGACTGTTGATTTCTAAAAGGTAATGTGTTGGCTGAAAGAGAAGAGAATCTTGTTGAGACCTAAAGTGTTCTTTTAAGGATATATTTCAATGTCATTTCAAAAAATAAACGCATTTCCCATAACAAAACAGTGAGGTTAATGGAATAATGCAGGTGAAAGCTTTTTGGCCCAAAGGAGTTCCATCCTTTGGAACAAAGTTTTATTGTTGAACACACCATGACCCGGGCCTGTGAGTGCCAGCACAGTGGCTGTTTTTACAAGATCTGGTACAATATTCACAGTAGTTCTGGCCTTAGCGCTAGGCAAGGATCATTCTTTTTGTATCTTCCTGATTGCTTCCTCTACAGAAATGGGATAATCCCTCCTCTTCTAAACTGGAAAGTAGTTTCTTCCCTCAATAAAACTAGTTTCTTCTCCAGGTTGAGCTTTTCCAACTCCTGGAGGTCTAAAATGAATGATATGAAACATACTATATTTGCATCTATTTTTATTTAAGAGTTATCTAAGGAGATTTATCTAATTAAATAGGAATTTCCTAACAGATGCCAAAATAAACAATCAACAAGTTTTCTTTAGAGATCATATATATTATATAACAAGATCCACCTAAGAGTTAAAATATAAGTAGGTATACAATTTAACTATTTGAAGATAATTTTTCTTCTTACCACTGAAGCAATAAGCAGGTGGTAGTACAGTTTGGGGAAAACAATATTTCTGGCTTTTGTTTTATTTTAATTTGTGATATTCATGAGATCTTTTGCGAATCTTTTGGGTATATAGTAAAATTAATGGGTTTTTAACTTTGTATTGACTCGTATTTTTGTAGGTTTAAAATTTTTCTTCTGGCTTTAACTTATACTATCTCCTTTTACTTTTTCATTTAGAAATAATGTATTTTTCTCAGAATTGCAATCTCAGTGCAGTCCTCTACTTTTCTATTTGTTGGACGTTCTCTTAGACGTCTACATTTTTGTCTAGTTAGTACATTTCTAGTTTTTTATACAATTGATAAGAACTCTTTAATCTTACGAATTCTTTATATTTTCTCTTTGGAGACAAGACTTATAGGGATTTCCTTGGGCTTAAACTAGAAAGAAAAACGAATTTGCATATGAAATGTTGAAGGCTTTGTTACAAAGTGGGTTAACATTATATGTATGTTTGAAATAAACTACTTCAACCAGAGCACCTAGCTGTTAACCTCCAGATTAATATCTATCATAAAATATGTGCATGCTTCCAACACATGGCATTGCCTCCTATCACTGCATGTCCAGGAGAAATTGTTTTGTCTTGTAGCAAAAGGCATTAGCTCTTTGCACATTTTTTTTTTTTTTTTAATGACAGCTATCCAAAAATCAAGCTGAACCCTTGTATATGAGGACAGAAAAGGACAATTTTTGGACAGGTCTAATATCCAGTTGTACCTTTCAGTCACTTAGAGAGAAGGCTTAGACCCCTGAAGCCCAAAGTCACAGGTTTTTTAGGATTATGGTGGTATATACCTCCAGTTTATAGAAAAAAAATGCGTTGTAGAAAGTCCAAGTTAAATTAGGATTAAAATCCAAGTTAAATCTATAACTAAAGTTTTACTGCCCCAAATACTTGTAAACTCTAGGTTACTGCTCTGTTGTCCATTTCATCAGTTGCAAAATATTCAAGTTAGTCTTTCAATGCTAACAAGAACATAAAAATGCATTATATCTAAAAGCAGAACATGATTGCCAAGCCAGATCTGCGCATTACCTGAGAGTTTGGGGGGCCACCCAAGCGGCATCTACTTGTTTGCTACTGACCTTCAGTTAGACTTGCTCAAGAAGTGTTACAATGTAATAACATACACCCTTATGTACTCTTGAGTTTATTGAAAACACACAGCAAATGTGCACACACGCACACATACACACCAGCACACCGGCACGCACCTACTCTAGAGCCTAGAATTTTAAGAGTCAGAACTTTTTACTTGCTTCTGGATTAAGATGGACCCTGTATTTCCTCAGCATGCTAATTAGAAACTCTATAAACAATTCAAAACCAGCTTCTTAAAATTCTGTTTTAAAAAAATTGATGTTAAATAGTATCCTCAGAGAGTTCTACTCTGACTTTTCAAATTGTTTTTTTCTCCCTTCATGGGATAAACAGTTAGGGTTTCTTTTTGTTTGTTTTCTTATCTCATTGTAAAAAAATCTATCTTAAAAGCTGATTTATTATTTCTTCCTTAGCATGGATGACATGGGAACAAAGATGATATTTCATCAGTCTTGTTTTTGTTTAAGTTGAAAGGTTATATATTTCTACTATCTACTGCAATAATGCTAAATATTTTTATAGTGCTTGTAAATCTTATGACATTATTTTTTTAGTTTGTATTTAAGGCATTTACTCAAAAGGGACCATATGCCTCAGTTCACGTTACTCTATCATCAGTGTGTACGGTCACTCTATTTTCTAATACTTTTAGATTGGTTTTGGCCCCGACGTTCCTCTGCCAGATTTATTTCCTTTATTTTCCCCTATATAGCACCATTTGGGCCATTTAATATGTAATTTCCCAACTCACCTTTCATAGTTATTTTAAACGTGTATATATTTGAAACACCGAATTGTTTTGTATTTTCTAATTTTTGCAAAAGTAGTATCGACTAAAAATCACATCCTATTCTTTTATTTTTTCTACACAAAATTATTGTTTTAAAATTTGTCTGTGTTGCTCCATGGAAATGATTGCTTTTGGCCACTGTCTAATATTCCACCATATGTTAATACCATGTTTTGCTTATCCATTACCCTGGTGATACATACTTAGGCTATTTTCAACACTTTATGTCCACCATAAAGCATTAATACACTCTTTCCACATGTCCCCTTGAGTAACAGTGCAGAGTAACAGTGCAGCCGTGGAATGGCTGAGGTAGAAGTCATATATATGCCTTATTTCACAGATTCCTCCCCAGAATAGCTGTACCATTTTCCCCTCACCAGCAATACTTGGAATTTCTCTCTTGCCATATCCTTTGTCACCACACGCTGTTAATCTGCATTTTTTAAAATTAATTAATTAATTTATTTTTGGCTGCATTGGGTCTTCGTTGCTACACTCAGGCTCTCTCTAGTTGCAGCGAGAGGGGTCTACTCTTCGCTGCGGTGCGCAGGCTTCTCATTGCAGTGGCTTCTCTTGTTGCGGAGCACAGGCTCTAGGCACGCGGGCTCAGTAGTTGTGGCTCCCAGGCTCTAGAGCGCAGGCTCAGTAGTTGTGGTGCGCAGGCGTAGTTGCTCCACAGCATAATTTGCATTTTAACTTCTGGAAATTTGGCATGTGTGGATTCATAGGAAGTAAGGTGTTTTAATTCTGCATTGCTCTGATTCTAGAAAAGTTAGGTCTTCATATACTTTCTTGCTATTCATGTTTTCCATTCTATGAATTGCCTATCATGACCTTCGCTCATTGTTCTATTGAGTATTCTGTGTCTTTAGAGATGTAGAAGTTTTTGTATTCAGATGTTGAGTCCTTTATTGGGTTTTAGATAATGTATATGTCCTCTACCCATCAACTGTTTTTCAGTCTGACTTTGGTATCCTTTATTGTACATAAAATTCTAATTTTTTATTAAAGTATAATTGATTTACAATATTATGTTAATTTCAGGTGTACAACATGGTGATTCAATATTTTTATAGATTATGCTCCATTGAAAGTTATTATAAAATATTGGCTATATTCCCCATGCCCTACAATATATCCTTGTATCTCGTTTATTTTATACATAGTTGTCTGCACTTCCTAATTCCCAGTCTGTATCTTGCCCCTCTTGCTTCCCTCTTCCCACTGGTAACCACTAGATTGTTTTCTATATCTGTGAATCTGTTTCTGTTTTGTTGTATTCATTCATTTGTCTTATTTTTTAGATTCTACTTATAAGTGATATCATTACAGTATTTGTCTTTGTCTGACTTATTTCACTAAGCATAATACCCTCCAGGTCCATCTATGTTGTTGCAAATGGCACAATTTAATCATTTTTTATGGCTGAGCAGTGTTCCATTGTGTATACATGGCACGTATTCTTTGTTCATTCATCTGTTGATGGACACTTAGGTTGCTTCCATATCTTGGCTATTGTAAACAATGCTGTTATAAACACTGGATGTGGGTGCATGCATCTTTTCAAATCAGTGTTTTTGTATTCTTCAGATATGTACCCAGGAGTGGAATTACTGGATTATATGGTTGTTCTGTTTTTGTTTTTTTGTGTTTTTTTTTTTGTGGTACGCGGGCCTCTCACTGTTGTGGCCCCTCCCACTGCGGAGCACAGGCTCCGGGCGCGCAGGCCCAGCGGCCATGGCTCACGGGCCCAGCCGCTCCGCGGTATGTGGGATTCTCCCGGAGCGGGGCACGAACCCGTGTCCCCTGCATCGGCAGGCGGACTCTCAACCACTGCGCCACCGTGGAAGCCCCTGTTTTTGTTTTTATTAACATCTTTATTGGAGTATAGTTGCTTTACAATGGTGTGTTAGTTTCTGCTTTATAACAAAGTGAGTCAGCTATACATATACATACGTCCCCATATCTTCTTCCTCTTGTGTCTCCCTTGCACCCTCCCTACCCCACCCCTCTAGTGGCTACATCAGTTAACATCCCCACCAACAGTGTACCAGGGTTCCCTTTTCTCCACATCCTCGCCAAGGCTTGTTAGTTTTGTTCTTTTTTATCATAGCCATTCTGACATGTGTGAGGTGATCTCTCATTGTTGTTTTGATTTGCATTTCCCTGATGGCTAGTGAAGTTGAGCATCTTTTCATATGCCTGTTGGCCATCTGTATGTTTTCTTTGGAAAAATGTCTATTCAGCTCTTCTGCCCATTTTTTTAAATCAGATTTTTTATATTAATAAATTTATAATTTTAATATAATTAAATTCATCACCTTTGCTTCATACAATGTATGCGTCTTTATTTTTCAAAGATCTATTTCATCTCTTACCCTGAAATCACAAATATATTCCCTTGCAATTTCTTTTACTCTCTCTAGATTTTATTTTTCACATTTAAATATTAAAACTATTGTATTTTAGTTTTGTACATTAGGTGGAATTATATAACATAATGGTTAATAGAATGATTTCTGTGGGGTTTAAGTTCCAGCTCCACCATGTACTTCTTAGGCTAGTCATTTTATCTCTCATACCTCAGTTTTTCCACCTGTAAAATGAGGATAATAGTTTATGCCTTGTGGATTTTTTTGTGAAGATTAGGTGAGCTATATAGGACTGGGTACAACATAAGTGATATCACTAGGTTAAGATCCAGTCTCATATCTCTTTTGAAAATGAGACTGTTTCCCCAAAAGCTGTAATTCAACTTCCTCCATTGGACTATGATTCCATCTCTTTCATGTGCCAACTTTCTATCTGTATACAGCTCTATTTCTAGGCCACCTGTTTGATTTGTTTTCTTGTTTGCTGTTTCTTCCAAGGGCATCACACAGTTCTTATCTATCATGACTTCCCAATATATCTTAATGTATAGGGCACATTCTCCATTTTGAGCTTATTTTTCAAAACTACCTTAGCTGTATGGAGAACTTTATTCTTCCAGGTACATTTTATTTTACTTTATTTTATTTTAATTTTTTTATAGGAGATAGAGCAATGTGCTCTTTTTTTTTTTCCTTTTTTTTTTTTTTTTTTTGGCTGCATTGGGTCTTCATTGCTGCGTGTGAGCTTTGTCTAGTTGCAGCGAGGGGTGGGGCAGGAGGCTACTCTTTGTTGTGGTGCACAGGCTTCTCATTGCAGTGGCTTCCTTTGTTGTGGAGCACAGGCTCCAGGCTCGTGGGCTTCAGTAGTTGTGGCTCGTGGGCTCTAGAGTGCAGGCTCAGCAGTTGTGGCGCACCAGCTTAGTTGCTCCGTGGCATGTGGGATCTTCCTGGACCAGGGATTGAACCCGTGTTCCCTCCATTGGCAGGCGGATTCTCAACCACTGCGCCACCAGGGAAGTCCCCCAGATGCATTTTAGAATCACTTTTTTATGCTGTCCCTCAAAAAAAAAAAAAAGAGCTTGGCCTTTTATTACAGTTGCATTTAATTTTATAGATTAATATAAGGACATTTATATTATTATAGTAAGTCATCTCATCCATACCTGTGATATAAATTTCTTTTACTCATGTGTCCTCTAATAAAGTTTTCATTATGAAGATTTTCTGCATAATTTATTAGGTGAAACCCCATACTCTCTATAGGTTTTGTTACTATGGTAAATTCATCTTGTATTGTATCTAGATATTGATGCTATGGAGGAACACAATTGATTTTGGTGTATTAATTTTTTTCCAGCCCCTATGTTGAGCTCTTTTCTTAGATTTAATAGCTTATTGATTTTCCTGTGTTTCCAATGAAATACATAATCAAAACAATCTATAAATATGACATTTTTATCTATATTCTTCTAAACCTTCTCTCTCTTTCTATTTCTCTCAATACACAGCTCCAAAAAGGTCAGTTCCAATAGACCAGGAATGTTAGAAATCTTTATCTCAATTCTCTCCTTAAAGGAAATGCTAATTTTTTAAAAAAATTAGTAGTATAATAATTTTTGTTAGTGTATACATGTGCCATGTATTTTTGGTATATAGCCTTTATCAAGGAAAGATACTTATTATTTGGATCTAGTTTTATAAAATTTACCCTACCCAATAGATTTTGAACCTCATGGGATGCTTTTTATCTCTTCTATCTAAAAAGAATGATGATATGATTTTCTCCTTTTATTTAAGTAATACAGTGAATCACATGATTTGACTGGCTGATACTGAACCAACCTTGCATTCTCAAGGATAAACCCACTTGACCAAATCGTATTATAGTATAGATTAGCTTTCGCTGTATTACAAACCACCTCAAAACTTAGTGGCTTAGGGAGATCAGCTTGGTGCTTTGTGACCACCTAGAGGGGTGGGATAGGGAGGGTGGGAGGGAGGGAGACACAGGAGGGAAGAGATGTGGGAACATATGTATATGTATAACTGATTCACTTTGTTATAAAGCAGAAACTAACACACCATTGTAAAGAAATTATACTCCAATAAAGATATAAAAAACAAAACAACAGCAACAAAAAACTTAGTGGCTTAAAATAGCAATTACTTGGCAATTTGGGACTGGATTCATCTGGGTAGTGTTTTACTTTTGGTTTTATCTGGGCTCCTTCATGCAGTTTTAGTCAACTGATGGATCAGCTGAGTGAGAGCTTGTCTGAGACAGCCTCGCTCACAGGTTTGGTGGTTGGCATGGACAGTGGGAGCACCTGGTCTACTTGTCTTCAGAACCTAGTGGGCTAGTCCTTGGCAACTGAGCCATCAAGCTCTTTTGCTATTGTCTCATCATGTGGGTTGAGTATGCCAAAGCCCAGTCCTGCTGAAGTGGTGACTCAGGAATGAGGGTGTCAGAAGGGGATTGTACCATAATTTTTGAAACATCCTATCACAGTGTTTTTAATATACCTTAAAGCTCTGTGGAATAATATTGTATTTAGGTTTTTGACTTATATTTTTAATAAGGAAAATTTGATTGTAATGTTTTTTTATATTGCCCCTGTTTGGTATAATATTCTTCTTGCACCTCTAGCCCCATTATTCTAGCTTGGAGTACTTAAAATGTATTGAAGGGGATAGAAATGAGTATTGCATCTTAAATAAAATAGTCTTGGACAAGTGGTTCCCACTTATCGCTGAGGTTGTTCAAAAGGCTGCACTCTCACAGTGGACTGTTGAACCCTTATGCACACCAAGCATTCCATCTCACTTATACCTTTCTAGCATTCTTGTGCTGGTTCCTTGATTTTAATTTAAAAAGTAATAAGTCCTTGAAAAAATACAAAGTAAGAAGCAAAAACCCTCCTTCGCCCTAGTCTCTTTCCCTCACAGGGGAAGCAACTATAAAGTTAAGATGTCAATTAAAAAATATTTACAAGATGAAAATGATTCTTAAAAGTCCTTGGGGGCATTTAATCATTGAAGGGTATGCTGAAGAAGGTAAGTAACAGTTTGACCTCCAATCCAGAGACTATTGGCAATAAGTGTAAACAGTGCTCTAACAACATGGCCTAATAGAACTAAAGAAAAAGCTAGGATTAGGACTATTGGGCCCGAATTCACATTGTTCCTAATGAAGAACCTTAAAATCATGAAATATTGACTGATCTCTAATTCTAAGTCATTCCAGAATGCTATTTTCTATGTCGAGGAGTGGAGTTTGAGAGAGAAATAAGAAGGAATAAAGTCCAATTTGGTTTTAAAGAATCACGGAGAAATGAAGATTGTTTCTTTCATAATTTCCCTGTAGATAGAGCTCTTCTATGACTGGCTGTTTCACTAAAGCAGGGAAATACAGGGTGTTATCCAGAAAATCATATCAGTTTACTTCAAGTCAGTCCTCTTCTGGGCAAACACATCTTTAACTTCATTTGTATTATATAGTATTTTAAATTATGAATTGTTTTGTCTTCTCAGGTCAGTTTCTTTTAGCCACGTGGGTTTGTTCTCTGTTTATTCCTTCCTCCTTCCCTCTCTTCCTTCTTCTCTCCTGTACTCCCTTTTTTATTTGTGAATTGGAAAGACGATTTCCTTATATATGCTAAACTATGCAATAGCAAAACCCCAAAATATAACGAACATTTTATGAAGAAGACAATAGTGAAAAAAAATTATAGTGGAAAAATCTTAGGAAACTGGAAGGAATTTGGGGGTCTTTCTGTCTCGAAGTAGATTTGGAATGTGAATTTCAGGTTCTCTTTTTTAATGCAGGGTTGCTAGTTGAGCCTTTATTTTGTTTCCAGAAAAACAATCAGCTTACATATTTTTTTTTAACAAGGTTTTCTTCACCTTTGGAAATTAGTAATGATTAAAAAGAATATTATATAGTTAAGTGATGTCTAATTTTTTTCCTCATGGGTTCACCGTAGTTCAGGTTATAGCCCTGGTCTGTTTAATCCTCCAACAATCCTGAGAGGGAGCAAAGGGGCAGATGTTCTTTCCTCATTTCACAGATGAGAAAACTGAGGTTCAAAGATTCAAAGTGAGGTTAAGTGCTTCTGCCAAGGTCATTCTCTGAGGTGAAGCCGGAGCCAGGAATAAGCACCTCGTCCTCTTGTTTTCTCTCATGTGATTCTCCATCCGCTGACCCACTCTCACTATAAAAACACACTGTACCAGGCCTCACACAATCCCTGAAACGTCCTTTTAGTAGGACACTATGGTAGTGACAAGGTTGAACAGATACAAAGAATGCTGTAAAAAAGGACCTGTCTTTTTTATTGACTCCATCCCCTAAACTTCCACAGCCACACTGCATGAGAAACATGAGACATCCATTAAGATCATGTTCCCATTAGTTCCCAAAATCTAGCTAGAACTAGATTTTGCAGAAATTGAAGACACATCTTGTGGCCTGACTGCTGAAAATGAGTGTCTCAGGAGTCAGAAGGGCATTGCTGCTCAACGAAGTCAAGAAGGCCCTTTGCTAATTGTTTCTCCTCCATTTCTGAGGGAATTTAAATTCATGATCGGCACCATATATTATACTTCAATACTATTCATCATCCATCTTGTACATATTTGCAGGAAAGAATGTTGCCCAAGTCATTATATCTGGCCATGATTCACAGTCATATGACCTTAGGTGGCAGCTCAGCAGGAGCTTACCGGTGCCTTAAATCATCCCTGTTGTGGACATACAAGAGCGTGACCTCCGACTTCCCAAGCTGTCTCTTCATGAAATGAAAATGGAACTGAGAGTTTAGGGGAACGTTTTGAAAGTGTCTGGCTCTTGTAGTCATCTAATGAGGTCCTCATTTCTAGCTGCTAAACATGCCCTTTAATTGGTGGTCACTCGAAAATCAATGATAATATAACTGTCCAACTCTTTGGAGCTATTTTTCTCTCAGCTTTCTATCCTGCAAGTGCACGATAAAAGAAACCACCCATTCAGCCATTATCTTGTGTCACTTACTATTCAGAGATCAGTCTTCCTTTATGTGCTCCTTCAGGAAAGACCTGGGTTGTATTTTTCACTTGCCTTTCAGGCAGAGAGTAGAGTCCTTGGCACAGATTAAGTCCTCAGAAATGTTAGATGGGTGGATGGGTGGGCAGTGGATTGCAGCACATGAGCAACTACAGTAACATTGTGATCTTTCACTGTACGTGACAAGGAAATGACCTCAGTTGGGGAAATAAATGCCTAGCACATATGCCACCACTTTCCCCTTCCATCTTCATTACAGTCCTTACTAATCTATTATGACATTTTTTCCCATTGGGTCTAGACATGACCTCAGGATGCTTATAGAATATAAACAGTCCTGTGCAATGTAAACCTTGTATAATGTAAACAATGCTTTACTGTTTGATTTGAGTTGGGACACGAGAAGCATCCTATTTTCCATCCATAACATAGATGTTGGGAATAATAGCTAATGCTTATGTAAACATATAGATTCATAGGATAGAAAAAATAATTTTTAAGAAATGACCTAGTACAGACTCAGGGGGAAAATATATGTTAACTTGATTATAGAAATTTGGTTCAGCCACTCAGCTTCAACCTTCAAAAATCATGTCACTTTTTATTTTAAACCAACATATGAAACCAAGGTATAGCAAAATAAACCATAAACCTTGCAGAACAGGGCCCTTCTAGATACGATCTCATTAGGACCTGATCCTCCATGGTTGTATCTACACAGAGGGGTAATGCCAGGTCCCCTACTGGGAAGTTGAATTGGAGGAAGAGATAGACATAGAGGTACTATGGGTAATTCTAGACTGACATGGTCATCAAGAAGGCCTATGAAAAATAATTTCTGGTGAGTATAGAGTAAATCAGCAATGAGAAATGGAGAGGATTGGAATTAAGTAGACTCATCACTAGTCCGTGGTTATTACCAGTGTACCAGTTTAGCAATGAATTACTCAAGGTAATTGATGCTAGGTAGTCTAACAAACACTCCTGAAAGCCAAGTGTCTTAACTTAATAAATGTTTATTTCTCTTGTCAGAGACCAGTGTGAATTAGGTGGTTCATTCTTAGCAGATTGCTTTCAAGTAGTGAATCAGGAACCCATGCCCCCTCCACCTTGAGGTGTTGTCTTAAATGCATGACTACCTAAACTACAGCAGAAGGGAACATGGGCAATCATGCATAGTATCTCCTGGCCAGGCCTGAAAGTGGTAGACCCATACCCTTTCAACAAGAATGCAAAAACTTGACCTCTGCCTGGCTCCAAGGGAGGTTAGAAAAGGTCATTGTTCTGTGTGTCCAGGAAGAGGAGAATGAAATGCATCTCACTGTCTCATCCATAGCTAAAGGCAGGTAATCTGTAACAGAGAGCAATGTTTGCAGATGGTGATACATGAAGATTGAGGAAGATTGATTTCTCAATCATTGAGGAGTACTGTTCCATCTAACTGAGTTCTGAATGGTAATAAAGTCATCCACTGAAAACTTACCAATCTAGTTTGTGTGCAAGATATTATGAATTATAGTCTTACCGTTAATTTAGCAGACCCACAAATATTTACATCTACCAAGCACCGTGCTGGCAACTGCAGCTTACCAGTACTTCTTTCCTGGGCCCTGGATAATTTCCAGTAGTTGGTATCAGGATCTAAGCTATCCACTTGATGTGGACACTAGTCCCCTTGTAGCCCTCTCACAGGAGCCTTTAACCATTCGTGGCCACAAACAAAGGAAATGGGAAGAGTTACTGCTATGCTTATCAGAAAGTGTCTCCTAAAGTCTTGTCTCCTAAATCATTTTTCTGGCCCCTTTATAGTAATTCTCTCTTTATTCACATTTCTTGGCCTACTGAACACTATAATCAAATCCTCCCTCAATTTTCTTTTTTCTGAAGTATATAAAACTACGTTTTCTTCAGCCTTTTTTTAAAAAAATGATAATTATCTTGTTTATTTGTATTTGGAAAATCTAATGAGATCACATATTTAAAAATCACATACTATCAAAAGATAAATAGTAGTAGTAATTCCTTCTGGAATATTTTTCCCCCTCATCCAACCAACGTTAGGTCCCTTACCCCCTTTCTTAGCAACTTTTATTAATTTCTTTTGTGTCTGTCAGAAGTTTTTTGTGGCAAAGGTACACGTGTATGTTTCAGAGGTTACTGTTGTCATGAATTCACAGACGCCAGAGCCTGGAAAGCATTAAGTGGTCCTGAGCACCCCCATTTCCAATGAGAGAGCGTAGCAGTGCTCAAACGGCTGGGTGTCCTATAATTCAACTCAATTCTGGCACTATCTACCTGTAGATAGCATCAGATCTCACATGTTAAGGGCTCAGTCCAGCAGGAATGCACACACACACTTCAGGTGCCAGTCACCAAGTACATGTTGTCACCTGTGCTTCTGACCCTTGTACCACAGATCAGAGGTTCCAACGACCCCCTTCTTAGCTTTAATTAATTTGCTCAAGTGACTCATAGAACTCACAGAACTATTCTATTAACTAGATTAACCGGTGTATTATAAAATGATAAAACTCAGCAACAGCCAGAGAGAAAACATGTATAGGACGAGGTATGGGGAGAAAGCATGGAAGCCCACTCTCCCCAAATCTCCATGTGCTCACCAACTGGGAAGCTCCCTGAACCCTGTCGTTGGGGGTTTATGGAGGCTTCAGTACACAGGCGTGACTGAATGACTCATTGACCATGGGCGATTGAGCTCAATCTTGAGTGGCTCTTCCCTGCCCTGAGGTCAAGGGGGTGGGACTGAAAGTTCCAACCTCTAATCACAAGGTTGGCTCCACAGGCTGCCCGCTCCCATCCTTAGGTGCTTTCCAAAGATCACCTTGTTAACGTAACAAAAGACACCATTATCATCTCATCACTTAGGAAATCCCAAGGGTTTTAGAAACTGTGGCAGAAACTGGGACAGAGACCAAAAATATAATTCTTACTACTTCTAAATCACAGTTATCTAGGTAAATGTTTGTATTACCCCAAACAGGCAGTAGTCACCAGGGAAAATAAGTTAATTGCCAGTCTTTTTTATTAATTTTTAAAAATCAGATTTAAGAAGAGCATTTTTTTAATGGCCAGTGAAAATGTCTCTTACTTTAGCTCTTGCCTTTTTCTACTTATTATTTATTTTTTTCAATTTTTAGTTTAGTTTTGAAAAGTGTCTTTAAGTTATTTTAAGGTTAGAACCGAACCTTCCAGGGTTAAAAAAAATATTGCGTCTCTTGAAAGAGATTATTTTAGACTTAGTGAAATGGATTTGATGCTAGAGAACATGTGACATCATACATTTGACCTTTTTGAAATGATTTACATCATATCAGCTACATTTTAAGTCCAGCAACTGTAACCAAAAAAAAGAAAAAAAAAACCCTACTAATTAAGGCAACTTTGCAGATTGATGGCATTAGATTATCAATTAAGATCTCAGTTTTAAACCAGATTTTTCCTCTAAATAGTGATCCAAAGAACACTAGTTTTATGGTCAGTCTAATTAGTCAGACAGCCTTCTGATTGTTTAGTGCCTTCACTTGAAGTTTGTTAAATATTTTGAATATCACCTATGCTCCCATGGGACATTAGTGAATGTGAAGTCAACAAAAAAGAAAAAAAAGTAAGAAAAAGGATTTTGTAGTAAAATAAACTTGAGAAATCCTGGGTTCAGTAAATTTAAACATGCTTCGTGACTGGAGGACTTTTGAGATGTGGAATGAGCTATAATGTGCTCTGTGAATTTCACTGTTAAGTAGAGTTTGGTCTGAAGTGTTTTTAAACTTTATTTGGCTCTACAACCCTTTGTCAGTGGAACATTTTAAAGGACTCTTTGTTTCTAGCAACTTTGGAAAATGCTGTTCTGGTCTCAGTTAAGCCCTTGAAATCTTAGCATTTGGAAGGAGATCCACACACAAGCTCATCCAATTTCTGGTACAGAAATCTACCATGTATCCATGCTATAGGCTCACTCAGCTGTGGATGAGTATTTTGATAACAAAATGCTCACTACCCATAAATCAGCTGATTCTATAGTCGGAATGCTGGTCTGTTAGGAGGTTTTAACTTTTTAAGTGCCTTTTACTATTAGAAAATTTTAAGTTTTAAAATTTTGTCTATTGGACCTAGATCTGATCTCTGGATTAAGATAAGTCCTACTCAAGTAAAAGAATCCTTATTTTTCAAGGATGATTTGTACATGAAAAAAAAAAATCGAGATACTTAAAATCATCTGTAAATAGTGACTGAAGAGTAATTGAAAATACATTTGAAAATAATTTTCATTTGAAATTTATGTCAAAATATGTTATTATATAAACGAATCCAGTATATTTTCTCTTATAGCCAGTAAAATTTAGGTTAAATTTTAATTAAGCACAAGTGCTACAGTTAAAAAAAAGAATTACATTCTGTTTCGAGTGATTATTTCAGCAAAACTGGTTTATGGGACAGTAAACTGTCCTTCACTGCATGTTCAATGTTAGCAGCTCAAACAGGCTAATTCTGGTAAAAATTCAACAGTTTTCCAAGGCCTTCTCTTAATTATTTGATACTCAATTGTTTTTTCTTTTACTTCTATTGTATCTCTGTTTTAAATTGTTAACTACACATCCTCATTTATCAGTGGCTTTGTATGTTTAACCCAGCAGATCTCTGGTATTATTTACAATGGCTTCATGATATTATATCTTTAAAATTCAGAATTTCACTTTAAAGTTGATTTGAATTTTATTTCTATTATACGGTATTATGTTTATGTTATGAATCCATCAGTGAGTAATTTTCTGAAACAGGATGAGCAGTTTGCTGACTTAGAAGGGCTGGAATCTATAGACACCTTAAAATTAGGATGTAGATAACGAATAGTTGGATGACAAGAAACCCTGTTATATGAAAACAGGAATAATAATGAGTGTTCCAAATCTTATCTTTTCTGTTCTTTCTTTTCTCCAAAGGTTAGTTCTAGAGTCCTTCATTCTCCATTCAGTATTAAATGATTGACTATTTGCAGCCTTCCCACCATTCTCCCCACTTCTAGGTCTGAGTTTGATAAACCTTTTGGTTTCATCCTTTATTTGTGAAGTAGTGTTCCTAGTCAAGCCAGAAGGCTGTTCCATTGAAGGTTTAGCATTTTAGTGATTTTAGTAGTAAGGGTAAGGATAAGTGGTCTTCAGCCCATCACAGTCTTCCACCCAACCTTTCTTCATATGAATTTCCTGCAGTAGAAAAATTAGACAACCAGGCTGAATGATTGAGTCCCTGACTATGACTAGCAATGAACTACTCAGCCCTGGCTTCCTGGGCATGCCATCCTTCAAAAACAGCCTGCCAGGTGGAATCTCAATCCCCTAGCTTGGCATTCAAGATACTCATACTCTAATCCACCAAAATCCACTTCCAGTAGTTCTCCCCACTTCTTTCATACAGCAAATAATCCATTCACCCAACTGCATTCACTTATCTGGAGTGCAAGTTCTTTTCCTTATATTCCAATATATCCCTATTTCATCTGCCTAGGAAGTCTTTCAACTTCTTCACAATCTTAAATCCTACATGGTCTTTACTTTCCTACCTTTACAACTTGACCTTAAGAAAATTTTTGCTTTCCAAGATCTATAAGTCAATCAATCAGTAAACCATTAATAAGTTCATAGGCTGCTTCAATACAGTTCTCCTCAGTACAAATATAGTTGTCAATCCTTAATAATAACAGCTTATATTTGATCACATAGAAATGTATTTTAACTCACATATTTGTTATCTAAAATGATAGTATAGCACTCTTCATTTTGTTGGTTATTTTCTCACATATTTTAATGTCAATATCACCTCTTTAAAGACTTAAAGTATATGTTGTCCATTTTTTCAGTATTTTAGTGTCCTGCCCTGTTTTACACTTAGTGGGTGTTCAATAAATGACTTCGACACTTCACAGAATGGAGAAAATTTTCCCAAAACCTACAAGCGTTGACCCTCTCTGACTTCGCACATCACTTGTTAATGGCAGCTGGGTAGTTGTGTTTGATAGAAATTCAAGAAAAAATTTCTGCATGTTTCAAGACCAAAGCCACAGTCATATGAGGACCTTAGTCAGCATCATGAATATATTTGTAAACATATACAATGGAGAATTGCACTTTTATGATTTTGTGATGAATCACATGTAAAACAGTCATTCACATTTTATTTATTTATTTATTATTATTATTTTAAAATATCTTTATTGGAGTATAATTGCTTTACAATGGTGTGTTACTTTCTGCTTTATAACAAAGTGAATCAGCTATACATATACATATATCCCCACATCTCCTCCCTCTTGCACCTCCCTCCCACGCTCCCTATCCCACCCCTCTAGGTGGTCACCAAGCACTGAGCTGATCTCTCTGTGCTATGTGGCTACTTCCCACTAGCTGTCTATTTTACATTTGGTAGTGTATATATGTCCATGCCACTCTCTCTTTGTCCCAGCTTACCCTTCCCCCTTCCTATGTCCTCAAGTCCATTCGCTATGTCTGCGTATTTATTCCTGTCCTGCCCCTAGGTTCTTCAGAACCATTTTTTCTTTCTTTCTTTCTTTTTTTTTTAGATTCCATATATATGTGTTAGCATATGGGATTTGTTTTTCTCTTTCTGACTTACTTCACTTTGTATGACAGACTCTAGGTCAATCCACCTCACTATGAATAACTCAATTTCGTTTCTCTTTACAGCTGAGTAATATTCCATTGTATATATGTGCCACATCTTCATTATCCATTCATGTGTCACTGGACACTTAGGATGCTTCCATGTCCTGGCTATTGTAAATAGAGCTTCAAAGAACATTCTGGTACATGTCTCTTTTTGAATGATGATTTTCTCAGGGTATATGCCCAGCAGTGGGATTGCTGGGTCGTATGGTAGTTCTATTTTTAGTTTTTTAAGGACCCGACATACGGTTCTCCATAGTGACTGTATCAATTTACATTCCCACCAACAGTACAAGAGTGTTCCCTTTTCTCCACACCCTCTCCAGCATTTATTGTTTGTAGATTTTTTTGATGATAGCCATTCTGACCGGTGTGAGGTGATACCTCATTGCACTTTTGATTTGCATTTCTCTAATGATTAGTGATGTTGAACATCCTTTCATGGGTTTGTTGTCAATCTGTATATTTTCTTTGGAGAAATGTCTGTTTAGGGCTTCTGCCCATTTTGGGATTGGCTTGTTTGTTTTTTTGATGTTGAGCTGCATGAGCTGCTTGTATATTTTGAGATTAATCCTTTGTCAGTTTCTTCATTTGCAAATATTTTCTCCCATTCTCAGGATTGTCTTTTCATCTTGTTTATGGTTTCCTTTGCTGTGCAAAAGCTTTGACGTTTCATTAGGTCCCATTTGTTTAGTTTTGTGTTTATTTCCATTTCTCTAGGAGGTGGGTCAAAAAGGATCTTGCTGTGATTTATGTCATAGAGTATTCTGCCTATGTTTTCCTCTAAGAGTTTTATAGCGTCTGGTCTTACATTTAGGTCTTTAATCCATTTTGAGCTTATTTTTGTGTACGGTGTTAGGGAGTGTTCTAATTTCATTCTTTTAAATGTAGCTGTCCAGTTTTCCCAGCACCATTATTGAAGAGGCTGTCTTTTCTCCATTGTATATTCTTGCCTCCTTTATGAAAAATAAGGTGACCATATGTGCATGGGTTTCTCTCTGGGCTTTCTATCCTGTTCCATTGATGTATATTTCTGTCTTTGTGCCAGTACCATACTGTCTTGGTTACTGTACCTTTGTAATATCGTCTGAGGCCTGGGAGCGTAATTCCTCTAGCTCTGTTTTTCTTTCTCAAGATTGCTTTTGGTATTCAGGGTCTTTTGTGTTTCCATACAAATTGTGAAATTTTTTGTTCTAATTCTGTGAAAAATGCCGTTGGTAGTTGGATAGGTATTGCATTGAATCTGTAGATTGCTGTGGGTAGTATTGTCATTTTCACAATGTTGATTCTTCCAATCCAAGAACATGGTATATCTCTCCATCTGTTTGTATCATGTTTAATTTCTTTCCTCAGTGTCTTACCGTTTTCTGCATAAAGGTCTTTCGTCTCCTTAGGTAGGTTTATTCCTAGGTATTTTATTCTTTTTGTTGCAGTGGTAAATGGGAGTGTTTCCTTAATTTGTGTTTCAGATTTTTCATTATTAGTATATAGGAATGCAAGAGATTTCTGTTCATTTATTTTGTATCCTGTTATATAACCAAATTCATTTATTAGCTCTAGTAGTGTTCTGGTAGCATCTTTAGGATTCTCTATGTATAGTATCATGTCATCTGCAAACAGTGACAGCTTTACTTCTTCTTTTCCAATTCGGATTCCTTTTATTTCTTTTTCTTCTCTGATTTCTGTGGCTAGAACTTCCAAAACTATGTTGAATAATAGTGGTGAGAGTGAACAACCTTGTCTTTTTCCTCATCTTAGAGGAAATGGTTTCAGTTTTTCACCATTGAAAACGGTGTTGGCTGTGGGTTTGTCATACATGGCCTTTATTATGTTGAGGCAAGTTCCCTCTATGCCTACTTTCTGGAGGGTTTTTATCGTAAATGGGTGTTGAATTTTGTGGAAAGCTTTTCCTGCATCTATTGAGATGATCATATGGTTTTTCTCCTTCTATTTGTTAATATGGTTTATCACATTGATTGATTTGCATATATTGAAGAATGCTTTCATTCCTGGGATAAACCCCACTTGATCATGGTGTAGGATCCTTTTAATGTGCTGTTGGATTCTGTTTGCTAGTATTTTGTTGAGGATTTTTGCATCTATGTTCATCAGTGATATTGGTCTGTAGTTTTCTTTCTTTGTGACATCTTTGTCTGGTTTTGGTATCAGGGTGATGGTGGCCTCGTAGAATGAGTTTGGGAATGTTTCTCCCTCTGCTATATTTTGGAAGAGTTTGAGAAGGATAGGTGTTAGCTCTTCTCTAAATGTTTGCTAGAACTCGCCTGTGAAACCATCTGGTCCTGGGCTTTTGTTTGTTGGAAGATTTTTAATCACAGTCTCTATTTTGGTGCTTCTGATTGGTGTCTTCATATTTTCTATTTCTTCCTGGTTCAGTCTCAGAAGGTTGTGCATTTCTAAGAATTTGTGTGTTTCTTCCAGGTTGTCCATTTTGTTGGCATAGAGTTGCTTGTAGTGATCTCTCATGATCCATTGTATTTCTGCAGTGTCTGTTGTTACTTCTCCTTTTTCATTTCTAATTCTATTGATTTGAGTCTTCTTCCTTTTTTTCTTAATGAGTCTGGCTAATGGTTTATCAATTTTGTTTATCTTCTCAAAGAACCAGCTTTTAGTTTTATTGATTTTTGCTCTCGTTTCCTTCATTTGTTTTTCATTTATTTCTGATCTGATTTTTATGATTTCTTTCCTTCTGCTAACTTTGGGGGGTTTTTTGTTCTTCTTTCCCTATTTGCTTTAAGTGTAAGGTTAGTTGTTTATTTGAGTTGTTTCTTCCTTCTTGAGGTAGGCTTGTATTGCTATAAACTGCCCTCTTAACAACTGCTTTTGCAGCATCCCGTAGGTTTTGCGTCATCGTGTTTTCATTGTCATTCGTTTCTAGGTATTTTTTGATTTCTTCAGTGATCTCTTGGTAATTTAGTAACATATTGTTTAGCCTCCATGTGTTTGTATTTTTTACAGATCTTTTCCTGTAATTGATATCTAGTCTTGTAGCATTATGGTCAGAATAGGTACTTGATACGATTTTAATTTTCTTACATTTACCAGGGCTTGACTTGTGACAAGTCAATATATGATCTATCCTGGAGAATGTTCCATGAGCACTTGAGAAGAAAGCGTATTCTGTTCTTTATGGATGGAATGTTCTATAAATATCAATTAAGTCCATCTTGTTTAATGTGTCATTTAAAGCTTGTGTTTCCTTATTTATTTTCATTTTGGATGATCTGTCCTTTGGTGAAAGTGGGGTGTTAAAGTCCCCTCCTATGATTGTGTTACTGTTGATTTCCCCTTCTATGGCTGTTAGCATTTGCCTTATGTATTGAGGTGCCCCTATTTTAGGTGCGTAAATATTTACAATTGTTATATCTTCTTCTTGGATCGATCCCTTGATGATTATGTAGTGTCCTTCTTTGTCTCTTGTAACAGTCTTTATTTTAAAGTCTATTTTGTCCGATATGAGAATTGCTATTCCAGCTTTCTTTTGATATCCATTTGCATGGAATATCTGTTTCCATCCCCTCACTTTCAGTCTGTATGTGTCCCTAGTATGTGTCTGAAGTGGTTCCTTTGTAGACAGCATATATAGGGGTCTTGTTTTTGTGTCCATTCAGCCAGTCTGTGTCCTTTGGTTGGAGCATTTAATTCATTTACATTAAGGTAGTTATTGATATGTATGTTCCTATTCCCATTTTCTTAATTCTTTTGGGTTTGTTATTGGAGGTTTTTTCCTTCTCTTGTGTTTCCTATCTAGAGAATTTCCTTTAGCATTTGTAGTAAAGCTGGTTTTGTGGTGCTGAATTCTCTTAGCCTTGGCTTGTCTGTAAAGGTTTTAATTTCTCCGTCAAATCTGAATGAGATCCTTGCTGGGTAGAATTATCTTGGTTGTAGGTTTTTCCCTTTCATCACTTTGAATGTGTCTTGCCACTCCCATCTGGCTTGCAGAGTGTCTGCTGAAAGGTCAGTTGTTAACCTTATGGGGATTCCCTTGTATGTTATTTGTTGTTTTCCCTTGCTGCTCTTAATATTTTTTCTTTGTATTTAAGTTTTGATAGTTTGATTAATATGTGTCTTGGCATGTTTCTCCTTGGATATTTCCTGTATGGCACTGTCTGCGCTTCCTGGACTTGATTGCCTATTTCCTTTCCCATATAAGGGAAATTTCCAACTGTATTCTCCTCAAATATTTTCTCAGTCCCTTTCTTTTTCTCTTCTTCTTCTGCGACCCCTATAATTCGAATGTTGGTGTGTTTAATGTTGTCCCAGAGGTCTCTGAGACTGTCCTCAATTCTTTTTATTCTTTTTTCTTTATTCTGCTCTGCAGTAGTTATTTCTACTATTTTATCTTCCAGGTCACTTTTCTGTTCTTCTGCCTCAGTTATTCTGCTGTTGATTCCTTACAGAGAATTTTTAATTTCATTTATCGTGTTCTTCATCATTGTTTGTTTGCTCCTTAGTTCTTCTAGGTCCTTGTTAAACGTTTATTGTATTTTCTCCATTCTATTTCCAAGCTTTTGGCTCATGTTTACTATGATTACTCTGAGTTCTTTTTCAGGTGGACTGCCTATTTCCTCCTCATTTGTTTGGTCTGGTGGGTTTTTTCCTTGTTCCTTCATCTGCTGTGTATTTCTCTGTATTCTCATTTTGCTTAACTTACTGTGTTTGGGGTCTCCTTTTTGCAGGCTGCAGGTTCGTATTTTCTGCTGTTTTTGGTGTCTGCCCCCAATGGCTAAGGTAGGTTCAGTGGGTTGTGTAGGCTTCCTGGTGGATGGGAGTGGTGCCTGTGTTCTGGTGGATGAGGCTGCATCTTGTCTTTCAGGTGGGCAGGACCGCATCCTGTGGTGTGTTTTGGGGTGTCTGTGACCTTATTATGATTTTAGGCAGCCTGTGTGCTAATGGGTGGGGTTATGTTCCTCTCTTGCTAGTTGTTTGGCATAGGGTTTCCAGCACTGTAGCTTGCTGGTCGTTGAGTGGAGCTGGGTGTTAGCGTTTAGATGGAGATCTCTGGGAGAGCTTTCGCCTTTTGCTATTACGTGGTGCCGGGGGGGGTCTCTCGTGGACCAATGTCCTGAACTTGGCTCTCCTGCCTCAGAGGCACAGGCCTGACACCCTTCGAGCACCCAGACCCTGTCAGCCACACAGCTCAGAGCAAAAGGGAGAAAAAAAGAAAGAAAGTAAAAAATAAATAAAATAAAGTTATAAAAATATTAAAAATTAAAAAAAAAAAAAGTAATTTAAAAAAAGAAAGAAAGAAAGAAGAGAGCAACCAAACCAAAAAAGAAATCCACCAATGATAACAAGCCCTATAAACTATACTAAAAAGCAAAGAAACAAAAGACGTACAGACAGAACCATAGGACAAATGGTATAAGCAAAGCTATACAGACAAAATCACAGAAAGTCCACCGCCTCAATTTTGGGATGATTCATTGTCTATTCAGGTATTCCACTGCTGGGATAGATTTCCCTTTTTCTTCTTTGTTCGCACAGCTCCTGGGGCTCAGCTTTGGATTTGGCCCCGCCTCTGCGTGTAGGTCACCTGAGGGCGTCTTTTCTTCACCCAGACAGTACAGGGTTAAAGGAGCAGCCGCTTCGGGGGCTCTGGCTCACTCAGGCCGGGGGGAGGGTGGGGTACGGAGTGCGGGGCGAGCCTGCCGCAGCAGAGGCCAGCGTGATGTTGCACCAGCCTGAGGCGCGCCGTGCGTTCTCCCGCGGAAGTTGTCCCTGGAATTCGGGACCCTGGCAATGGCGGACTGCAAAAGCTCCCGGGAGGGGAAGTGTGGACAGTGGCTTGTGCTTTCACACAGGATTCTTGGTGGCTGCAGCAGCAGCCTTAGCATCTTATGCCTGTTTCTGGGGTCCGCGCTGATAGCCGCGGCTCGCGCCCATCTCTGGAGCTCGTTTCAGCAGTGCTTTATTAATCCCCTCTCCTTGTGCACCCTGAAACAGTGGTGTCTTGCCTCTTAGGCAGATCCAGACATTTTCCTGGACTCCCTCCCAGCTAGCTGTGGCACACTAGCCTCCTTCAGGCTGTGTTCACGCAGCCAACCCCAGTCCTCTACCTGGGATCTCACCTCTGAAGCCCGAGCCTCAGCTCCCAGCCCCCACCTGCCCTGGCAGGTGAGCAGAGAAGCCTCTGAGGCTGCACCGATCTGTGCGGGATGCTCTCCGCTTTGCCTTTCGCACCCCTGTTGCTGTGCTCTCCTCCGTGTCTCCAAAGCTTCCCCCCACCCACTGCTCCCTGTCTCTACCAGTGAAGGGGCTTCATAGTGTGTGGAAACTTTTCCTCCTTCACAGCTCCCTCCCAAAGGTGCAGGTCCCATCCCTATTCTTTTGTCTCTGTGTTTTCTTTTTTCTTTTGCCCTACCCAAGTACGTGGGGAGTTTCTTGCCTTTTGGGAAGTCTGAGGTCTTCTGCCAGTGTTCAGTAGGTGTTCTGTAGTTGTTCCACACGTAGATGTATTTCTGATGTATTTGTGGAGAGGAAGGTGATCTCCACGTCTTACTCCTCTGCCATCTTGAAGGTTCATTCATATTTTAAATACTCTTCAGAGCACAATTTTTAAACTTCTATTTCTCTAAACATAATTATTTAATAATTAAGAGGTGTCAAAATATTACAGTTGGTTTTTCTTGTCATTCTGTTTGTTTGTTTGATCCCATATTGTATCTTGGAGATTTGGGGGCAACTTATATTCTGTAGCAGTATACAGTATATATGCACAATGTTTTAAAAATCTGATGTATAAATATTGAGTTTTACTGTCACCTAGATGGCAGATATGCAAAAAATAAATTCATTAAAATATTTCTAATGTCCTGGTTTTAAAATAGGGAGCACTTTCTCAATGTTCATCTCCTCGCATAGTCATAAAGTTTCCTACTTTAACAAAAGTCACTTGGTTCTCTGCGCGCCAATGAACTTGAATGTTAAATTTACAAGTTCATGCTAATGTGTTCTCTGCTAAATTTGGGAAAGTTTCTTTCTGTGTATCCATTGATATTTCACTATTTATCATGGTGGTGTAAATGCTTGGGTTAGCTTGACCTAAAGGCATCCAAATTCATGGAAATGAATGTGGAAATGGGACGATATAATTAAATATCACAATTAATGGGCTTGATGCTCCTATTTCATTCTTCACACAAACATATTAAAAGTAGATTTTTTTTTATTACGTAAGACTTGGTTCTATATATAGTTCAGCCAGAAGTAAAATTATTCCTAAGTCACCCTGTCTCTCAACCTAATGCATCAGCTTCAGCCTGTACGCATAATGACAGTCAGACCTTGATTGGCTTTTTTCTCTTCCAACTGGTGGTGTAGACAGCAAACAGGAACCCTGTCTGAGAAGAGTTTGTGTATAGACCCAGAGAAAAATTTTAACACGGCACTGTTGTTTATGTTATGATCAACCAAATTTATTGATCCAGTCATTTATTTATTTGTTCTTACAAAGTCCTGTATTCATCCATCCAGCACATTTCCTGAATACTTACCATGCACCAAATACTGAAACTACAGTAATAAGCAAAGCAGACATAGCCCACGTAGTCCCGGATTTCATAATTTGGAAAGCACAGCTGGACTAGAGTTACCCTTAGGAAAAATACGTTCAAATATAATTAATCACACAAATATGTGAAATGAATAATAAACATATGATGCTGTAAAAGCAACGAGACCCAGTATTTTCAGGAGGTCAAAGAAAGGCTTTGTTGTGTCAGTGCCATTTGAACTGAGATGGGAAGGACGCATTAACTAAACAATGGCGGTGATGGGGAAAGTAATCACTAGCTATCTGACCTCAGACAGGTTACTTAACCAGTTTATGCATCAGTTTTCTCATCTATCAAATAACAAGGTTAATAGTACCTACTTTATAGGGTCTGGTGAGGATTTGGTAAGAGTTTAGGACTATGTTCACTACATGGGCTCTATGTAAATATTACATATTGTTGTTACATGGCATTTTTACCCATAGTTTGCTAAGTTAGAAACATACTGAAGAAAATAAAAATAATTAAATAATACTGAATGTTGATTTCAGATTTATTCAAAGTAAGATGCAAGTGATAAATAAAACTTTCCATACAAAAAGTCACAATTCAGGTAGGGAGACAACATGGAAAATGTTGAAAGCGATGAAAATGATGATGTGAACTGCTTACAATATATGCATTATGAAATGACACCTAGGAAAACTGGAAATCAATGAAGTTGTGTTAATTGCTATTTTTTTCTGGAAAGGGAAGATGGATGCTTGCAATAAACTTAAATGAAAGATTTTTAGAAATGGTGCCCTGGGAACAGAGAGGCACAAAAGCATGCTCATAATTTTGTGGCTTGGGCTGAAGCATTTCTCAAATGTCCTTGAAAGTTTCCAAAGACAGTCTTTCCTCAGGAAAGTATTTCTCCTGTGAGTAAATAATGTTCTTGCCTAGAAATGAAATGCAGTAATATATTACATTGCAAGTGAACTGTTAGCAAGACTGGCAGCAGCAGTTCAGAAACAAACGTCGCATTGCAATCTAGAGTTTGAGGCTCTGTATCTGAACTTCCATAACTTCTAAAGGGATGCCCTTTGTATGAAATCAAAATAGTCCAGAGAAGAATTTTGACTTCTCTTTACTTAACTATTAGAAGGATTTATTTGGAATTATTATTGTGTCATGCATGTCCTGCCTTAAATTTTCTGTGGTTGAGTTGCACAATTGATAAGCTAAGGTTTCTTTTCACCATAAAAAGGCTCCTTTTAAGGAGTCCTATAATAATGACATTTAAAATACTTGCTTGCTTTTGAAGAAAGCTTCATGCTTGGGCTTCCCTGGTGGTGCAGTGGTTGAGAGTCCGCCTGCCGATGCAGGGGACACAGGGTCGTGCCCTGGTCCGGGAAGATCCCACATGCCGTGGAGCAGCTGGGCCCGTGAGCCATGGCTGCTGAGCCTGCGCATCCGGAGCCTGTGCTCCGCAACAGGAGAGGCCACAACAGTGAGAGGCCCACGTACCGAAAAAAAAAAAAAAGAAAAGAAAGCTTCATGCTTTCCAAAGTGCTTTATAAATGCATTTCTATGAGGCAGGTGGAACATGTCCTGTCAACAGTATTTTACAGCAAAGAAAATGGAGGCTGTAAAGGAAAGCTGCTTGGTCAAGGTCATTCAGTGCGTTAGGCGAGTTTTCATCACAGGAGTACTCACAGTTGAGCAGGGAATCCAGCAGGGAAAGCTTAAGGCTTTAGTCTATCTTTACACACGTATTTTTGCATAAATGAAAAATTTACCCAAAATGAAGTGCATTAGGTACCTAGTACTGCCTTCTTGTTCCTTAGAGTCTGGTGAGGGATATAGACTGAGCATATTCTATCCCAATGAAGATAACTTAGATTATTCTGAGGATGATCACTTGGGCTTCAGAATCTGAATTCCAGCTTGACCCCTTACATGAAGGAAGTTACTTAATCTTTCAGAGCCTGTTTCTCCATCCCTTAAATGGCAATTTGAATGCTCTCTTATATGTTTATTAACTCATTCACTTAACAAAGCACCTGCTAGATCTCAAGTACTCTGCTAAGAATGGTGAAGCTTTTCTAGGAAGCCAGAAGGCATCCTTCAGTGGATAGCGGAGGTCAAGAGAGGTTAGAGTTAACACTTGAATTTGACAGTGGGAGAAGATGAAAGGTTCACACGGCAAGGAAAAGAGAAAAAGACTATTATACAGGTTAAAGAGCTAGACCTGGAGATATTTGGAGTGACAAAATTTCTGAATTTTGATGTACCATACTTCCTGCCTCAGTTTCCACATCTTGGAAGTGGGAATAATGATTAAACATGTTTCACAGTATTCATTTGGTAGAGATTAAATGAGGATTAAATAAGCATGGAAAGTGGCATAGGACAAATTTGATAAATTATTATGTATGAAAGTGTGTATAAATAAAATCAACTGCCATGACCCCTCTTCGTACCGAGTGATCACAGCACGCTTTAATTTTCTAGCTGAGTCTGGATATGGATTCGTAACTTTATTCAAACAGTGTATCAGGCACCACTTAACCTTTGGATTGGCTGGAAATTTTTGCTCCTCTGCTCTAATACAATTTAATTTTAATTTTGGTTTTTAAGGTACATGGGTATAAATAAGAAGAGTGTTAAAGAAATGTATTTCAGATTTTAAATTAAAAAATGTAGAAAAACTTTCTTTTACTATTTTTCATTTTACCTTTGGGTGCACTGATCAGCTACGTTTTCTTCTGCACCCAGGCAAAAGGGATTCTGAAGAAAACACTTAAAAATTTTGATTTCATATATAAGATAGTGGGAGCCTCTGCCTGCTTGATTTACATTTGTGCTCACCTTCCACTTTATGTGGGAAGGGGCATACGAGTAAAGGAAATTTTTATATGATTTCAAGTTATTTAATTCCTGATATTATATTTAGCCATGATAGAGTGTTATGATTTGCCTACAACATCCATCCTTCCTTTTCTGGTACCTTACCTTGTTCAGAGAGGACTTGTGCCTGTTCTGCTTTGAATTTCTCAACTAGTTCAGCTGCTAAAAATCACAGGTGAAGCTTAGTTTCTGCTGATTTAACCCACCCAATCGAGATAGAGTTTCTCATTTTATTCAGCAAATATTTACTATGCCTTAAAAAAAGATTTTTAAAAAAATGCATGGTCTTATTCGCTAATGCTGCTGGGAATTAATTAATTAAGTTTTAGGTTCACAGTAAAATTGAGCACAAGGTACAGAGATTTCCCACACATTCCTCTGGTGGGAATGTAATAAATTGGTACAGCCACTGTGGAAAACAGTAAGGAGGTTCCTCAAAAGCTAAAAATAGAATTACCATATGATCCAGCAATCCCACTCCTGGGCATATATCCAGACAAAACTATAATTCAAAAAGATACATGCACCCCAATGTTCGCAGCATCATAGAGGCGTTATTTACGATTGCCAAGACGTGGAAACAACCTGAGTGTCCATCAACAGATCAATGGATAAAGAAGATTATATATATATATATATATATATATATATAAAATTTAAATTTATATATTTGCATACATATATATATAAATACTACTCAGCCATAAAAAAGAATGAAATTAATTTTGCCATTTGCAGCAACATGGGTGGACTTGGAGGGCATTATTCTAAGAGAAACAAGTCAGACAGAGAAAGATAAATACTGTATGATATCGCTTATATGTGGAATCTAAGAAATAAAACAAACTGGTGAATATAACATAAAAGAAGCAGACTCACAGATATAGAGAACAAACTAGTAATTGCCAGTGGGGGAGGGGGGAAAGGCAATTTAAGAGTTGGAATTGGGAAGTGGGAAGTACAAACTATTTGGTGTAAAGTAGGCTCCAGGATGTATTATACAACAGGGGGAATATAGCCAATATTTTGTAATAAATGGAAAGTAGTCTTTAAAATTGTATAAAAATATTTTCTTTTTTAAAAAAGATACTTCTTAGCTGATAGAAGCTTTAGAAGTCTACAGAGGCAGATAATTTTTAAATTGCAGCATATAACTTCTGGAGCCTGGCTGACATTCTCATAGAAAGCCGCATGAAAATTACTTTCAAAGGCATTCATCACCTTAGCTTGCAGGAGTCTGTTCCTTCAGTGTGTATGAGTCCATGGTGCATCCTTACTTTGACTTATCTGTGAGGTTCACTTCTCGCCCCCAGGAGCAAAGCCTGCAGAGGGGCAACTTGTTTGGCTTGGGAGCCTGCCCAATATGAAAAGTTTGCAGGCAAAATCAGAAAGAACAGCTGCAGGAGGAGAGATGAGGGTTGCCGACAGCTAATGATTCAGAAAGCAATTTGCATGAGAGCCTTCTGCTTAACAGGAGGCAGCATGTGCTGGGCAGTGGTTTACCATCCACTGCCAAGCTGGTTTCTACACCCGGAGTCCTCATTCCATCAAAACACGTGTCCTGAGGGAATGCCCAGCCACCAGCTTCCACTTACCTGAGTTAGCATGACCTGCCATCTAGAATTTCAGAGAGCTTTTCATTTATTAACTCACATGAATCTACTTTATCCTGAGGCTCTGGATACTAGTCCCATGCAAACTGACTTAATAACAAACATTTAAGTGCAAATCCAAGGTCATCTAGATAATATTCTTTGACAGCTTATTGCATATGAGGCACTGTACTGTGCACTTTTTATACCATATCGGACTTCATAACAGACCTCTGAAGTGGGTGGTTAAGTTTCCTGCCAAGGGATCCATACACAAGAAACGATAATCAGAAAAGACCAAAGTATTATTTATTACTAGTGAGCTAGCCGCTGTTACTTCATTTTGGAATTCTAATTGAGGCTTTCCTTCTCTCTTTCTCTTGCCCCCAAATCACAGATGACTAGGTCATGGGACAAGCTTAAGCTAACATGCCTTATTCTGTGAATCATAAGCTGAGCTACGGGGACAGAACCATGTGACACGTTTGTCACTTTCAAATGTAATAATTCTACCCATTGCTCCATAGATGTTCTGGTTACTGACCAATAACATTAACAATTCCTCTTCCAAGAATAGGATGGAGGAGAAAGGCACTGGATCTCCTATGCCTTCCAAACATGTGAAGGCCGAAGCATGGTGGGAGGAGAAGCATATCTCTTTGTAATATGTTTTATTCCCCGTTTTATAGATGTGCATATGGAAGATTAGAAAGGCTGAGTAACTTGTCCATGTCATGTAGCCCATGCTTTTAACTTTTTTATTATACCACTTATCCTTCTCACCTATCAATTTGCCTTTTATACTGATGTCCTGAGAAACAGACCACTGTATGGTATAGAAATGAACAACCATAAATAAGCTGGAAATGCATTTCTATTTACATTAACTAAGATAGTCACTTGTTTCTTTTAAGTGAGGTCCTCCACCTTTTTAGGGACCTGAGTAAACTAATGATGTGCTTCCATTGATTAAACAAGAATTCTCCAATATTCCATAGAAGAATCATACATTTCTTTAAGCCCTGTGTATGCTTCTAGGGTTTAGATTCTAAATCAAATAGGTTTCTGTTTTTCATTAAAAAAAAACGAACACAGGACTTCACTTGTAAATTTATTAACTTTTTTTTTTCTGTCTAGCAACAAGCAGTGACTATTGTTGGGTTGGTGGACATAATAAAGATGGCCATTCAGAAAATCACAAATTTTAGGAACTCTAGCATTCATGTAGCTCAGAACTGTAAGAAGAGACCAGAGGAAGATCAACATGCTTTAAAGTATATTACAAATCAATATTGAAATAGAGCTTAACATATAATTCATCTGGAAAGAAGCTCAGAACATGATTGCCAGTTATTTAATATTCTGGTCAAAGACAATGGAAGCACTATTAAAGTATGGCATTTTGACTGCCATTGGAAAGGTCAGGTTTCAAACAGCAGTGCACTAGTTGTGCTCAAAATGACTAAAGAATGATGAATAATTAAGTGAAGAGGAAATGGGAGACCTGCATTCTAATCTTGTTTTGGCCACTGATGGGAATCATGTGGACTGTAAGCCCATCACACAGTCATTTACCACCTTGGTTTTCTCACCTGTAAAATGAGGGCGTGACTATAGTTCTTTAATAATCCTTGATGATCTTTAGCGCTATGATTCTAGAAGCATCTTGATTTAATGCAGTTTGAGGATTTATGTCTAAACTCTAGCAAGCAGAAAAATGTTCTTTTATTTCTAAAATGGACTTGACATTGCGTTAACAGAGCAAATGAAATCTTTTGAAGATTGTTCAAAGAATCACCAACTTAAAATTCATCTCCATTGTTGGTTTTTATTGTCTGTTTAACTCTTACTAGATCTATAATAGTTTTATTTATTTTCCTTTGCACCTGGACTGGCAGCCTGTGTGGTTGGAGAAACACATCACCATTTATTTTAGATACTTTGTTATCAGAGCCAACTCTGTAATCTTTGCTCTGCCCGTGAATTATTTATTTAATTTGATGTGTTTTTTCCTGGATTCATAGTACATGTGTAAATGTACGTAGTACATTTCCTTTTGTCATGATGCTTCTTTCCATTTATGGGACTGTAAATACAGCTGACTAAACCTCTCTAGTGGCCGAATACATATCAGGTCTTTTGTGTGAAGGATGCTAGCTAATCTTCCCGTTCATAGGCTGACTACATTTTTATTCATTTGCTTTTTTTCTACTCACCCCTGACAGTAGTGTCTGTGGAATAAATAAAATAATGATACCTACTACTTATTTAACTCGGATCAGAAAACTTGACCTTTTCCTAATTTTTTACATTTGCTAGCTTTGTGGCAATATGCACCCCTATTTTTCTCTGAATCTCAGTTCACCCTCTACATGGGAATAATTATGCCTACCATACAACGTGGTGATCATAAAAGAAATTCTACCCATCTACTACCATATTGGGGAAAAATATTTGGATTGACTTTGACCAGACTTGGAGGCACATGTTTGCAGTGGCCTGTTTGAAAATACTGACTACATGGGGTACAGTGGGATACTCTGAAGGCACCTTACAGAGGTAGATAATATCTCTCCCAGGGCATCAGCGCTAAAAGTGAGAAGCATTTTGATTTCTCATCAAGAAAGAAATGTTCTATGATGTTAATGGTTCTTAACTTTTGGTGATTCATTGAAATCTCCTGGGGAGCTTTTGATACTCTTAAAGCCCAGCCTGTAATTTATACCAATTAAATATGAATTTCTGGGGGTTGGACTGAGGCATTGGTATATTTTAAGGTTTGCAGAATGTAATGGTTAATTTTAAGTGTCAACTCTCAACTATATCCTGAGATACACAGATATTTTGCTAAACATTATTTCTGGGTGGGTCTGTGAGGGTGTTCCCAGATGAGATTAGCGTTTGAATTGGTAGATGGAGTAAAGCAGATTTCCCTCTCCAGTGTAGGTGGGCCTCATCCAATCTCTTGAGGGCCCCAAGAGAATAAAAAGTCAGAGGAAAGGAGAATTTGCTCTCTCTGCCTGAGTGTTTGATCTGATCCCCTGCCCTCTGACTGTGGCTTACGTCAGTTCCGAAAACTACACCCCTGGATTTCCTAGTTTCCAGCTTATATTTAATATACAATATATTTAATATGTTAATATCAATTACATATGTTAAAGCAGTTACATATATTACATTATATTTATTATATATCTCCTATTGGTTCTGTTTCTCTGGAGTACCCTGACTAATATGGTGCTTCCAATACACTGTGAATATTGAGAACTACTATATATGTTAAAATACTATGGCTAAGGTATTACAAAAGTGGATGCCCTGACAGTGCAGTTCTGCTTCTTAAATGGGCAACTCAATGAGGATAAGTAGCAATGTAAATTATTTTTTTCATTTTAAATGGTGGCCAGTCATATATATATATAAACACTTTGGGAGGCTATAAGACACTAATTAAAAGAACTTATAGGATATAAGCACTAAAACCACATCGACTCGCCACTCAGTAGAAGGAATTCTAAGCCCCAGTTATAGAAACCTCCATACCTGAATCATTGGAAAAGATGTAGAAAAGACTCTAAAACGATTGAAATTTTCAGAGATCCCTTGTGACCCTTTTGGAGGTCATGATATCAGGACTCACTGTCCCCTGAGTCTTGTTTTGTAATACAGAGAGGGACCCACAGTTACATAGTAAATTGACACCTGAGACTTGTTTTTTTTTTCAGCTAGAAGTGGAAAGGAGAAATATCTTTCACTGAAGCAGAGAGTAGAGGTATAAGTGGGGAAGACAAGGTAAAGAAAGAGAAAAGAAAAGAATCCATTTAGAGAAGACGTGCTCTTGGGGCAAGCCCTGGACATACAGTCATTTATATATCCTATTTCAGGATACATTGCATGCTTTACTGTAAGTAAGCATTTAATGATTTGTCTTCCACATACTTTGCTTCATTAAAGAGATTCACTTCTGCTGGCATTTTGTTTCATGGGATCCCAGGCCCTTAGCATAGTCCCTTAGTAAAGTATCTGTGGAATGAATCAGTCAGTATGTCCTCAAACTCAGTACCCTTCTCAAATCAGTTACCTGCTTTATACCATAACTGAGATTATATTATCATAGTGTTAGGACTCAAAGGGAAATATGATCTCGATTTTAGAAGTTGACGTCATCTGTTTTATCACCTCATCCAATGTAAGAATTCATGCTATAAAAGTACTGGTAATCTGGCCTCTGTTTGAGCACTCCTCGTATCTTGAATGCTCTACTTGGTGAGTTAAGTCATCCAGCATACGAACAGCTATAATTTCTACAAAGTACTTCCTTATAGTTGCCTTCCTGAAGCATGTCACCCATTGGTCTTAGCTTGACCTGATGGAACTACAGAGAAAAACATTTGAGTTTCAAATACCCATGTTTGCACTTCACATCTTTGTAGTCCATTATCACACAACTGAAGTCTACTTTTCTTCAGGAAAACATCTAATGTTTTTTCCTAAAAATCCTGTGAAAGTATGTCTAGGCCCTTCCCCATCTTGTTTATTGATGTTTGTACTTGCTTTTGTTTTCTAAAATACTCCCAAAAAGGCAATGCTCAGAACTGGATCTAGTGCTTCTGACACGGTCCTTTTGAGACAGAATGAGACAACATATGCAAAAAAGGAAATCTATATTTCTATTAAGTATAATTGTCTAATTCTTATATCATAAAATCTGCATGTGTTTGTTTCCAAAATAAAAATACAGAATAGTATAAATATACAATATTTTATATAATAGAATATAGATATAGAGTAGTATGGAAAAAACCCCCTGAAGTCATTCAAAATAACCCATTACCCAAAGAAAAGTACTTTCAGATCCATTCATCTCTGCTTTTTATCTCCCTATATTGTGTGTATGTTCATTTGTGTGAACATCACACAAACATACTAATATATACACATAGTTTAACGTAAATAAAAACATAATGTTTTAAACCCGTTTTAAAATTTAATGTAAGCATTGGACATTATTACATAGTTATAAATTTAATTCTGCATCAAAGTTTGCAAACTCTTGGCTGACTAGTTAAATTCAGCCCGTAGACATTTTATTTCCCACCCCCCCAGTCCCACCCCCGGGCCTGCACAACATCCGAAAAGCCTAGGCATGTTGCAGCTTCTCCTGAAAAGTGGACAGTCTGGTGATACTTGGTGTGCAGCCTTACCTGGATGTGGGGGAAGTTGAAGCGCAGGTACATCTGATGCCCTGGGAGGTGTTCTCCAACGAGAGCTTCATCGTCAGCGTTTCCTGTTTGATGCAAACAGCCTGCAAGAACGGCCCCTCCTGGGTGAATTTGTGTTCCCGGAACATGATCATTTTAATAGCTGTAGCTCTAGGCAGTGGTTGTATACCACCATTCATTTCATAAATCCCCTTTCGGTAGACCTTAATGTTGGTTCCTTGTTTCTCCTATTATAAATAGTGTTGCAGCAAATATCTTTTTCACCCAGTTGCTTGATAGTCTTATGATGAGCTCCCAGACTAGATGTGGAGTTGTGTGGCCAAAGTAGACTTCGAGGTCTCAGAACTTGTTTTAGTCTTTTACACATCATGAGAACCACAAAAACAGCCTTTATTTTTCACTTGCACTCTGTTAAGCAAACACGTGACCACTCTATATGTAAAAACAATTTTAAAAAATAGAGTTGTTCAAAAATACATAGTAATTAAATTAATATTTTATGGTAGAAAAATTATAAAATACAGAAAAATGTAAAGGAAAAATATAAATACACTTGCAGAACTCTGAGATAAATATTATCTTTTCCATTTTTGCATTTTCCCACTTATATATGCATATATATTTATATAAACATACATATTTACATATATTTTATACATACATTATTTAATAAGGATAAGCTATACTGTTTATATAATTTTTATTTCTAGTACCTTTTCACCTAATGTTATCAGGACAGTTTCCCACATGATCTAATATTCCTCATTTAGAAAATTTAAAAATTATTTAATATTTCAACATATGATATCACTTATTTAAACAATACCCTATTGTTGGAAACAAATTATTTCCAAGTTTTTCTTTTTTACAAATAGTATTCCAGTTAATGCCATGGTACCTAGATTTCTGTGAAATCCTTAGAATAAATTTCTACACATGTACTCACTAGGTCAAATATCCAACTCGTGCAGACAATTTTTAAAAAATCTATATTCAGACCTTGACATTCACAACTATATTAAGTATATTGATTTCATTTGTTTTGCTCTTTTGTTTTCACCCTGTTGATAGATAGGTAGGCAGATAGAGAGAGAGATAGGCATTTCTTTTAATTTAATACGTCTCTCATTGATCTTGTTGCCTCATGTCTCTGCCTCTTCTAAATATTTTTGCACAGTTTTGGCGTTAACTGGGTGTTTTGCCAAAAAGTCAGTTCAGTGTTCCTCAGATAGTTGTTCAATACTGCCCACCTCTTCAGGTGCTGAAAAAGGAAATTCTAATGATTTGTTAACACTTGTTAATATAGATAAGATTAAGGCCCCAGTTTTCTTATGAAAGCTTACTACTTGGGGCTGGTTTCACAGAAATATCATAACATTATATGCAGTCAAGTTGCACTGATATTCCATATGAGGAAACAAAATCTGTGAAAGGATTTAAATATGAAAATAATTATGTAAATGATAAGTATTATTTATTATTAAGTATAATTAGTAGTTGTCAAGCAGATCCTTTTCTCCCAAAGAGCCACAAATCTTTGAAAATGAATGCTTGCAATTAATAATATTTAGATAGGGGAAAAATGAGTTTTTCTCAGCTTTTCCATCATAGCCTAGATACTGCCAGGCAAACAACTTGATAGAATCAGTGGAAGCTTAAACAGGTGATAATCTCCTCTTGCTCTCCAATTTATCACTAAATGGCTTTTCTGTGGATTGCAATCATTGAAAGGTTGTAATTGTAGCCTTCTGCTATATTTACCATTAGAAAATTTCTTTTTACATGGAGCGTGCTGTTCTAATAAGCAGTGGGTTTTTCACAAACTGGTTTATCATTCACAATGATTAGGTTCCCCCTTATTTGAACTGGTGCATAAAATGCCACTTATGTTTTTTTTTTAACTTAATTTTATTTATTATTTTATGCAGCAGGTTCTCATTAGTTATCCATTTTATACATATTAGTGTATATATGTCAATCCCAATCTCCCAATTCATCCCACCACCACCCTCCCCTCGCCACTTTCCCCCCTTGGTGTCCATACATTTGTTCTCTACATCTGTGTTCTCTACATCATGTTTTTAAATGATTTTTTCTCTTTGCCTTTCCTGTTAGTGTAACCGGAGGTGGGGTCTAGCTGCTCGCCGCTCAAAAGCAAGTAAAGAGGCAAGGTTGGTGGAAAGGAAAGTTTACTTTGTTTTGGGTGCCGGCGACCAGGGGGTGTGGGAGGGAGGACGCCTGTCCGAAGGCCAACTCCCCGCACCCACCCAATGAGGGGGCAAGAGCTTTTATAGACGGAGGGAGGGGGGCTACACGCAGAAACAGCACAGTCAGCTCTGACCGTCATCTTGAAATTGGTCATCGGTGGTCTGACCAGTGTCATCTTGATTGTTTTAAGTACAGTTAGTCTTCAGTTCCAGGGTCGGTTCGTTCTCATTTCTTTGAGGCCAGTTCTCAGAATTGTGAATTGTGGCAGCTTATGTCATGCCTACAGTCTGGTCATCATGTACTTAACTTCTTCACCTAGTGGGGTTTCACACAGCTCACAGGATATGGCTCAGAATATTATCTATAGCCATTGAGGAGGAACTAAAGGTCCTTAACTTTGCTTACTGATAAATTATTATTGTTTTGTCCTGTTTGACTGCTTTTATTTTTTGCTTCTGCATTTTCTCACTTCTCTGATTAAACTTAATTTTGGGCTAAAGTTTTTCCACAGACAAAAAGCAGGCAGAGGACATGGTTAGGGGAAAGGATCATAGGGTCCTGCTCTGTCTCATTAGGAGTCTCATTTAGGTGCATAGTTAATGTCTGCATCGCTTGGCCTCTGCTAGAAGAGGAGTGAGGTGCACAGGACGCCCACGGCCTGCTCAGAAAGCCTACAAACATTGGAAAGGGATGGCGGTATCTGCCACACTGTCAACCTGTTCTACTCGGTGTGCTACTGCTGTTATAGCACATGCTGAGCTGTCAGTAAAAGTCAGTCAAAGCATTCTGTGTAGCGTAGGGAGGTGTGGGAAAAGGGGTCATTCCAGTTGCATAAAGATGATGCATCTGGTTGGCAAGAGGGCCCATATTCATGTTTAATCATGTATGGAGCCTCTGTCCTCCTTCCTGGTCCCCGTTACTCATCTGTTCAGGTCTCCCTGCCTCCCTGACTGCCTCCCCCATCTTCCCAGCTGCTCATCTCTGTACTTGATTCAGAGTATCTATGAGAGTCGGCCCTGAGCTGCAGGGCCCGATCTCTGCAAAAATGGATTGGTCTGTCGTGAGCCGCACAAAACAAAACGAAAATCAGGAAACGAGTGAAAGCATCTGTGAGCTAAAGTGGAATAATTATACCTCGGTACCCTGTTTATAAAGATATATAGCAGACTTCCTGCCATATTATCACCCAGTAAGCGTACTTTTTTTTTTTTCCTTTTAGTGAAGAGAGAATGCTTTTATGTCAATCTATTCATGCTTAAGACTCACAGTGCCTATTGTGTATAACTGTGAGATACAACTCGGGAAGGATATAGATGGAGTATTTGGCTTCAATAAAGTGGGTGGAGCAGGAAATGGGCCCTACACCTGGCCCTGTTTACAACGAGTGACTTGTTAAAAATGAGCATCTATACCAGGAAAAATTAATCAGCATATGTAACCATAAGGAAGGTGGAAAGTGCTGATCACATACATTGCTCAGGTGCTGTCAGAGAGATTCCGGGGCTGATGGAGGCTATACAAGCCCTAGCATCAGATGGGAACAACTCTCTCCCCCACAAGCTAGCCCGCTTTCCCCCTTCCTAAAGGCAGGCCCTTACAAATGTGGTGTCTGGGGTGGTCCTCTAATTTTCCCTAATCTCTGTGTGGCTGTGGAATGAGATAGAGCTAACGTGCAAACAAAGGGTAGTGAAAATGACATGAGCTCTGGAGTGAGACAGAACTGCATCCAGATCCCATCCCTATCATGGATTTAGTTACGTAAATTGAACAAGTTCCTTAAATTCTCTGAACTGCAGTTGCCTTGTCTGTGAGGTAGAAATCAGGTCAGTCTTTACTGGGTTATTGTATGCATTATAAATAATATATATAAAAGGCCTAGCACGGCACTGACGTAACACAGACACTCAAAGTGGTAACTGTTACTATAACTCAGGAAAACTACTCTGCCCAACATAGGCAGTTCTAAAGTGAAACAATATATAATAAAATCTTATTCAGAAGAACTTACAAGTAGGCAGTGGATTGGGTAGCTGTATCCTATGGCTAGGTCTCAGTGCATCAATTCATATCCAAGGAGATTCTCAACATGTAGTAGATGCAACGTATTTCCAATTAATATCATCATAAGAACTAAACCTCTGTATTTCTTTGGTTTCTAAGAAATTTTCAACCTTAATAATATGTTAGAGTACTTCTGGGTTTAGCTCTTACTAAATTATAAATAAATGCTATCATTTTATACCTAAGATGCATGGTTCACTCAGTGCAGGTGGGGGAAAACTGAATGTTTTAGACTGGCTAACTCTGGCTTGCTGAAGTTCTGGTACACGGGCTAAGTGGTGAAGTCAGTAAAGCTGATGAGGTTTCATTTCTAAATGTACTAGGACTAGGTCAAGATGCTAGTTTCCAACTGCATATATCCTTTCTGATGATGATCTTTTTTTTTTTTTTTTTTTTTTGCTTGAGTGTAAAGATACTCTTTTCTCTGTATTTTTGAGAAAAATGTTAGCTTCGCTGTCCCAAGCTAACATATGACGTTATGTTAGCTAAAAACTATGACGTTATGAAAGAGTGACTTCAGTGACTCAGTGCTTCCCACTTGGTAATTTCTCTCACCCTCAGGAGTAGCCTCAAATGCTAGCTCCCATCAATTACTGGATGCCCCATATTTTCCCAGCATCATTATAATCACTCCTATCAGTTCAGCACCCGTAATGAGCCAGACTGCTTATCCATTTACAACCTTCACTGCTTTATATATATTAGCTCAGTTTGCTACCTCTTGTCCCCCTCAAGCCAATATCAAATGTTTATTAATTAGGTAAAAATGGTATTAACCGCTTACATCAGGAAGGGCAAAAGGGTATCATCTTGAGTGCCCATTTTGAATGAGTGGTAATGGTTGGCAGAAGCACTGAATTAAGAAACAAATTTAAGCTCTGTCCAGCCTTAGGGGGGAAGAATGCCGTGATTGATTAGCAATGTCTGCCTTGGTTAAAAGAAAAAAGAATAGAAATAGGTTGAGTGACTTGCAGGACGGAAAGGATGGGGATTCTCGGGCTCAATTTCCTTGCTGTTTATAAGCTTCTTAGAGACACAGGTAATGTTTCAACTTTCCATCATGTTGCCACAGTGTTCATTTCCAAATCATTTATTTCTTCACTCCTCCATTTATTCCTGCTGAATTCTCCTGGACTCAGAAACTTCACACACTCTATTCCCTTATGTTGAGCCTCACATACTTCCAAGTGGCTTCCAAGTGGCCTCCAAGGGTGGCCTTGTCCTGTTTATCCCGAGAAATTCCCCCAGGTTAATATGTGTCGCAACGTCTTTCTCTTTTATACTATAGAACTTGTATGAATTTGTAATTATTTGTTAGAATGTTTTCTTGTTAATTTACTGTTTCCCTCACTGAACTCTAAATTCCATGAGCCCAAGGACCGCATCTCTTTTTTTGACAAGCCACCTTATTTATACCCGGCACACACATCTGGGAAAGAGTAGACATTTAATAAATATTTGTTGAAACAGCAAATCCACTAAACTTTGGAGATTCAAACTTAATAAAACATGGATCCTGGCTTCACAGAACTCATATTGTAGTGAAGCAGAAAGTTGATTAAGTAAATGATTATGATGCAATGTGATAAAAGAAACATAGACGTAAGGAAATATCACTGCCTGCCTGGATCAGGGGGCAGGTGTTGGGGACGCATTCTAAAAGTGATGTCAAGATTGAAGAGTAAGGAGTAAAAATGGACCTTTTAAGAAAAATCAAGCGCTGCAACTTGTGCGATTTGAATTTGATGTGTTCCACCATTAAAGTTTTTTTTAAATCAAGCAGGGTATATTAACATGCATCTGTAGTACTGCCCTAAAAGCATTTTAAAAGAAATATGGATGTCTTACCTACAGAGGCACACAATTAGGCTTTTCCCTCAAGGTATTCTTAGTGTTAACCCTTTATATTGCTTTTTACTTGATGTACCCACTAATTGTTCTGATCCAGTGACCTTGATGAAATTTTTGGTCATTTGCAACAGTGTCAGTGGGGATTATGTGAGCACGAGTCTTTCAGAATTTTAAGTAGAAAATGGCTCAAGCATCTCCTACAGTTAGGGTACATGTGGTTACAGTAGAATAATTTAGAGAAGTGAAATTGGGTTTGTCTCTTTAGGTTTAAATATATGACTTGGGGATAATAAAGGAAAATCATTACTAGCACAACAAGGCATATTTAAAATGAAAGATGGTTTTAGGTACACCACTAACTTTCTTACAGCGTCAATGATAAATTGTTAGGTATTATATTGATGGTAGCAGGCGGTAACATGTCCCTTTGTAGTTGAAGCTTTTTTTAAAGCTTATTTTTATTTTTTTTAACACCTTTATTGGAGTATAATTGCTTTACAATGGTGTGTTAGTTTCTGCTTTATAACAAAGTGAATCAGCTATACACATACATATATCCCCATATCTCCTCCCTCTTGCGTCTTCCTCCCTCCCACCCTCCCTATCCCACCCCTCTAAGTGGTCACAAAGCACCGAGCTGATCTCCCTGTGCTATGCAGCTGCTTCCCACTAGCTATCTATTTTACATTTGGTAGTGTATATATGTCCATGCCACTCTCTCACTACGTCCCAGCTTACCCTTCCCCCTCCCCGTGTCCTCAAGTCCATTCTCTACATCTGCGTCTTTATTCCTGTCCTGCCCCTAGGTTCTTCAGAGCCTTTTTTTTTTTTTTAGATTCCATATATATGTGTTAGCATACAGTATTTGTTTTTCTCTTTCTGACTTACTTCACTCTGTATGACAGACTCTAGGTCCATCCACCTCACTACAAATAACGCAATTTCATTTCTTTTTATGGCTGAGTAATATTCCATTGCATATATGTGCCACATCTTTATCCATTCATCCGTCGATGGACACTTAGGTTGCTAGTTGAAGCTTTTTTGTACAAATAAGCTGGAGGGGGGTTTTTTTGGCTCGATTATATATTTATTCTTTATATATTTATTCTCTGCCTTATTCTAAGGCAGAGAGGAAGAAAGGGAGGGATAGACTAAGAAAGTATGGAGCAAAACATTTCCTTAAATCACATTTAAAATAAGGTAGAGTGTAGTAAAATACAGGAAGGTAGACTGAAAGGCAACAGTAAATTTTTTTTAAAAAACTTTTATAATTATATTACATCACTTGACAGAGCTGTAGTGCTTTGTGTAGGCCTTTAAAACTTCCCCCAAACATGTTCATTCACCTTGATTCAGTCATGTGCACAGAAGGTCCTTGTTGGGTTGGTAAAGCAGAATCATATCCAGGCTCTAGCTAGATCCAAACACTATTGCAGTTCTGTACAAACCTGTGTGGTATGTACAGTTAGAAACAATAATATGTAAACCTGTTCCCCTTTGGTACATTGATCATTTCCTAAACTTATTTCACCTGTACCCACCACCCCTCCCCCCCCCACACAAAGCACTAATACCCCTGTAAGATATATGAAATGTGTTGATTTGTATAACTAGAATTTGATGGACAGAATTCCTCCAGCAAGAGGGAGTTTTAGGTAGAATGGAAGAGAAACTCATGGAAACGCTTGAATGGTCCTTTCCTTGATTCCACAAAATGAGTAAGACTGATCGGGTCCCTATAATATGCAGCATCCATATTGCATTTGTTCTTACATTTTATGCTGTAATTAAATAGAGTAAAAGTTATTGAGTGAATATTAAGTTTATTGGGTAGCTGAGTTGATAATTGTATTTTATTTTTGTGCATTGGAAATCTATGTACATTTATATTGTAGGAATATGGCAATGCTCCAAGAAAAATGAGAAATTCACTGGTAATTTCCCACCCAAAGAGAGCCATTGTTAACGTTTTAATATTATACTCTTTGTGTCAGTTTGTGTTTTAGTCAAAAATGGCATCTTATTGCTTGAATTTGCATTTCACCGATTATGTGATAAAAACTCCTTTTTAGGGCTTCCCTGGTGGCGCAGTGGTTGAGAGTCTGCCTGCCGATGCAGGGGACGCGGATTCGTGCCCCGGTCCGGGAAGATCCCACATGCCGCGGAGCGGCTGGGCCCGCGAGCCATGGCCGCTGAGCCTGCGCGTCCGGAGCCTGTGCTCCGCAACGGGAGAGGCCACAACAGTGAGAGGCCCGTGTACCGGAAAAAAAAAAACCAAACAAAACTCCGTTTTAATTTAATTTTTCTTAAGGTAACATTGGTTACCGCCTCTCAGCTCGAAATTCACTCTTTTGTTACTTGCTCTGTGAAAAGTGCTATGGGTCCTTTAAATAGTTTTTCCTTGGCCAGCTCGTGTGATGTTAGGCTTTCCTAATTGATGGCACCTGAGGAAGGTGTTGCTTCGTGATGCCCCGGTGCTTGCTGGGAAGGCTCTTGGTGGCGTCTTCAGCACCCACTCACTCCTGCAGCTCCGAGGGCGTCGTCAGCCCTGCTCCCGGGGCTCACAACTTCTCCGGTAGTCGGCTTCAGCAGTGCGCAGAGAGAGCAGTGGACGACAGCTTCCGTCGGCATCTTCTATCAAGCAGTTTTGGAGTAGCGCCTCAGGTGAGAAATCTCCCCGTGCATAGTTTTACTGGAACCCTAGAATGTGGATTTCCAGCAACTTACAGAGGGCATATTTCCAGAAAGTTCCACCGTGAGACACCACAGCAGCTTCTTTACCATCCAGTGAGCCACAGTCATGCTCTTTTCAACCGGGTCTGGACCGCAGTCCTGTGGGCAGGGAGGAGGAGGTCTTCTTTTCAACTGGAGGGTTAGCAGCTCTCCTTATTTCTGCTAACTGTGTGTTTTGGCATTCTCTTTACTTGTCGCTGGCCATTCCTTCCTTACTCTAATCCTCTTTCATAATTAATAGTTTTTTCATTACACTTTCCATGCTCAAATTACTGTTTGTTTTTCTTCTGGTTTGACCCAGAATAATAACTAAATAATCTAATATTAGTGTGTTATTGTTTTATTTTAAAACCCATTTTTCACATTTTTTTGTTTCTACATCATTATTTTAATGGTTTCATAGTAGTCCATGTAGTAGTAAATACTTCATGCCTATTGTTATACAGTTTATAATATATGTTTTCATTTTCACAATTGTAGACAATGCTTTAGTGAACATCTTGGTACACATCCTTTGCTCCTATCCATAATGATTTTCATTAGTTCTCAGTCATTTGGACACTTTAGTCAGAGGCAAATGATGAACACACCACGTAAAGTGCTTTATATATATCCAGGGGAATACTGAACATATTATTTAGCGCCATAGCAAAACATCAGAAAAAAGTGAGAAATCATGATTTTTATTGTCTTCTGCCAAACTCTCATAGCAAGAATCTGAAAAATCTCTGGTGAAACACAACTGAAACTAGATTTGAGATTGAGCCATTAAATCCCAGTTATCACCAATCACTTCTGGCTGCTTCTGATTAAACACTTTCTTTGTGTTTACGATTGGGGAATCCACCTCATGAAAAGAATGGCAAATGGGAAAGAAGTAAATGATTCAGAATATCTTGGTCGTTCCTGGGAGAGAGTGCTCTGACAAAGCAAACGGTTTACCTGAATGTCTTAAGCAAACTGACCTTGGCTGATTTCCTGTGCTTACAGAAAAGAACTGCTGTAGCTTCAGCTGGAAACCCTAAGCCAGTGGCTCAGTGGTGGTTTTTTTGACGTGCCTGCGTCACAGGTATAAACAATCTGCGATGTTGAGCTAAACATACCTAAACTGCTGAGGATCTTTCAGGTTAATTTAAACCAACAGGGAATGATCCTGACTGGCAACAATAGAAGATTCTCTCCCAGCAGGAAGTGCATGGGGGCATCCCTTCTAGATCAGACATGCTTCAGAGACTGCTTCTGGAAGCGGTCGTCTTAATTGAATGTTTGTGTCTGAATGTTTGTTGCTCACAGATGTTTCTCACCAATACTGTTGAGCCTTTTGGTGGTTTCTAAAAGAGGCTATGTTAATCTCAGAACAAGGAGATACAACATATATGACGTGTAATCACACTATAATGATAAAAATAGACACATGCCATCATTGTTGTCATGGGCATTATCAACCACACAGCACAATCACTGTAACTTATTGGGCACCTGTTATGTAGACAACATGTCTCTTGTCCATGGATTAGTGTAGTTAATCCTCACAAAGCTCTTAAGAAGTAAGTACCAATAATATCCCCATTTTACAGATGAAGACACTGAGGAAGAGAAAAGTTAAGAATTTGCCTATGATCAGTTATCCATCTGTTCAGCCAGTGCACAAATTACACTGCCCAACTCCAAGATCAGGTGAGTACAATGGCCTGAACACCATGCTTTACTGCTTCCCACATATTTAGGAGCTAAAAGAAATCAAGTAGTGGACCTTAAAGAAAATCTTCCTCTACCTTCGTTCAACTCTTTTCGCTTTCATTGTGGTGGAGTCTGTGAGAGACTTAATGTATCATGTAGAATTATCAAGTTAAATGACTGCATTTTTCCCCTTAATTGACCATTTTGAATTGAATTGCTTGGATTTATCAGATTTTTTGTAATGCAGTGTGGTCTACAATAGCTATTACCAGCCTCTTTCCCACCATCACTACACCTGAAAGATAAAGTTCACACATATGACATTCTATCATGTGCTTATCCAGAATTAATGCACAAAGCTGCATAAGTAAAAATCTGTGGTTTATGCACAGTTTCTTCCAGGCCAGCTGCTGTGTCTCCCAGTCACCCTAGGGTCTGCAGTTAAGGACCTGCAAGTCTAGAGAAACTGAGAGAGACGTGTTGGCTTGGCCAATAGATCTTGAGCACCTATAAAGTGCAAGGAGCTGCTGGATCACTGTGGTGGACTTGTCGGGGATTTAAAAATAATAAGACAGCCTAGGAGACAGGCTTTGACACCACTGACAAAAATACACTTCAATTACCAGGCAGTGAGAAAAGGAGGGACGTGGGTAGAGGAACATGTCAGCAGGGTGTGCTGCGTGTGGCCCATCTTCAAGTCTCAGTTGAATCCTACTGTTCAAATGTGGGCCACTTGTGGGAAATTCTGTACCATGAGGGTTTTGCTTAATGTTTAAAAAGTCTTACAAAAAGATGAATAGGAGACATAGCAGGTGGCAAATCAGAAAGTTGTGTCTTGTAAACAGGGGGAGGTCAATCCAACCTCCAAATCCCAAAATATATCAATATCCCATAATAGAGAATCACTATCAGGGAACTTGCTGTTTGTTTATTAGTGGCAGCATGGCATAAAATCAGGATAATTCAGCGTTTAAAATCCCTACTTTGTTTGAATTTATAACTAGTATAAATACTTCTGAGATTATATACATTTAAATTTTTTCTGCAACAAGTTAGACAGGATCACAAATTCACATGATGCTCAAAAGAACACTCAGAAATATTTAATGAAAACCTTCATTCTAGTGATGAGGAAACTCTAGCTCAGATAAGAAGCAAAAAACCATACTCAAGCAAACAAATCTGTAAAAGAGTTGTAATCAGAAATATCCAGTTGTCCTACCTCCTAATTTTGTGATCCATCTGCTTCACCATCAGTCAAAAAATCTGATTCTTCGAAGAAAGAACTTCGGCTTGGCTTTAGAGAGTAAGATTAAAAAAAAAAAGAAAAAACCAAACACTTAGGCAAAGGAACAAACAGCCAAAATTAAGTAAATCTGGGATTTTTTTTAAACCAGCGTTGTCTGCATTGTTATTTTGGGCTCAGAGCGATAGCTTGATGCCAAATTTAAATGGAAAGCATTATCTACTCCATATTTATAAATCTTTAGATTCTGCATGTGTCATGAAAAATGTAAGTAAATTTTATAATAGTAAGGTGTGTGGGATTAATTTGTATTCTATGTTGAAAAGCTCCAGGGTAGGCAATTAATTCATGAAACACCAGCGATTGCTGCCTTAAGGGCTACATTGCTAGATAAAATTACAGACCTCAAATCTTATTATTACACTGGTATCTATTTTTTGTGTGGTCTAGGGAATATATCATCTTAAATTGAATATTTACCTAATCAGTAGGCTAAGGGTATCTTCTGGGTTCTGCCCCCTTCGACTCTAGAACACATTGTCTAGTTGTGAATATTAATATGCTGCTTATATAGGTAGGTACTACTGCTTACTGTTTTCACTTCATGGCACACTTATTAAATGATACTTGTATGCTATACTAGAATAAACTAGAGGGGATCTAAATGGAGCTTGGTAAAAATTGTATAGCCTTTATATTAAACAATGATAAAGTAAAACAACTAATGTAAATAAAAATTTAAAATAACAAGCCATAATAAAGTATAAAGTATTGGGAAAGATATCAAATACTTAATTTACATAATTTTCAAGTAATGCTTTTCAGGATTTTTACTGAGAAACTTGTAGTTGCTTCCACAAACATAAGTGTTTTTTGGTTTTTTTGTTTGTTTTGTTTTGTTTACCAGATCTTACTCTTGAAGTTGTGACTGTAATTCTAATCAATGTTTTAATAACATCTCTCTATTTTTGATCGTCACATTAGACAAGAAAATTTTAATCATTTTTACGATCAAAAATTTTCAAGCCAGTGTTTTTCAAAGAATCTAGTTTCTTCTTTCTTTGGCACACAAAAACTCATTGCAGTATCATCTGATGATGTGTATGAGACTGATTTCGTTCCAAGTTGGTGGTTGCTTTTGTAAGGTATGTCCCAATAATGATGGTAGAAGGCACAGACTGTGGTAGAGCCTTCACATCCACTAGGCGGTCATATCGTCTTTACATGAAGACAGAGATGGGCGGGTAACCACCTAAACCCACGCTGACAAGGTCTCCTGGGACTCCCGCCCCTGATCTGCTGTATCTTTGCTCTGGATCATTAGTTCTTGTAGCAATCCTAGCAATCTCTTGTTCACCATCAGCACTGGCATACTCGCCGCTGGCTGTTGCACAAGCTGATGCCCACTGGTTGAATGGCGAGAGAACTTTGATGGACCCATGGGTGTGGCGTTTCTCACTGTGTCTGCCATCCGAGACCACTTTTGACCTTTTGTCTGACTCTCTCTCTCTCGGGTAACCTTCCTGGGAGACCCTAGAGAGGCTATTTGTGGCTGAATGTGAATAGTTGCAGGGTTCTGGGTAACCCAGGCTGTACCAGGCAGCCCCAAGGGTTGAGGGGATCATTATCTCATGTCCCACTTACAAACATTAGATTCAGAACTGTATACCTAAGCAGACTGCTTGGTACCCTCTGATTCAGGTATGTGACTTAAAACAGCCTTGAAGAACTTTGAAAGTCATATAAAAAATGGCAAACTTCTCTATTTTACCCTTTCTTTACCTAGACTAAACCTGCAGCCTCACAGGAGCTGAGAACATATTTATTCTTTATCTTTTACTTAAGACACTCAGCAGGAAGGTAACACACTTTGAATGAAAAAGGACAATTCAAGTTAGGTTGGTGCTTTGCCTAAGCCAGAAAGGTTTAGGGAGAGAAATTGAGGATGAAGAACAAAAGAGACAAGCTTTTTTCTTTTCTTTTTTTTAACCTCTCATGGTTTGACTTAATTCTATTATTTGAATGATTTGGAATTGATTTGGACACACCCACATTTAAATATAAGTTCCAAAATGCATTCTAAAGTCAAATGGAAAGTAATTTGTGTGGTCTTGTTATGAAAATAATTGTTTTATTCTCTGTATACTCCAGTCTCTTCACTCATTTATTCATACTTGTATTCATCTATTTACACATCATTCATATATTCACAAAATATTTGTTACTGTGGATACTATACCTGGTATTGATCTAGGTGCTGAGCTGGAAAGGTGAAAAAGTCATTATCATTACCTTGGAGGGTCTCCCAGTCTTGAGGGGAGTCATAGAGGTTAACACATAATTATTGTACAGTTGGACAAGTATCATCATAGTCTTATGAACAGAATATCAGGAGAAAAATATTTTATTTAGTCTTATTATGTATTTGAGTATTCACCTGCCCAAGATGGAACTCTATCTAATAGAGTTTCTGCTTTTAAGGACATAATCCAACATGATATTTTTTATTTGCTGAGATCTTTTCTCCATGAAGTGAATTAGGAGCCCAGGCTTCTTCTGTGTCCTGACTCTATTTCCTAGGGCCTCAAAGCCTTTGGAATGTAGTTGGAAGACAGAGGAGAAAAGGGTGTAGAGGCTCTGCTCTTAATCACTCCATCCCAGAAGTGACATTCATTACCTTTGCTCACATTCCATTGACAGGGTATACATGCAGGAGGTGGTGGGTCCTGCAGCCCTGGCAAGTTAACGTCTAGCAATAGTTTTACACAGACGAAGGCTAGGAGCTCTTTGCTGAATTGCTCACATTCTCTGGACAAAAAGTAAGGAAGTCTGTGGCTGTTTATCCCCTTCTCAAATATATGCTTCAAAAAAATATATATTTTTTTTTCCATCCCTCTAACTCTAATCATGGGCAGCAATATTTCTTCAATATTTTATCCACTCACACTGTCCAGGGAGGTTTCTTCGGCACAACAAGCAAGGCACACTGGGTTTATTTTTATAGCACATTTCCCACAGTTGTATCAGATAAAATGCTTTACATCTCACCAGGTGACTGCTGAATAATCTCACAACTGTGGCTTCCATGTGAAAGGCAGAGATGATTAGCTTCCAAGGTGTTTGTGGGCCAGAATTGCTCTGCTTCCCTTAACTAGGTAGGTTAGCACCTGTTCGAGTTCTTTGAGCTTTGTATACTGTTCCCTTGGTTCACAGGAAGAAATCATAGACTTAATAGTCTGGTTGTGAGGATTAAATGAGATATTTTATATAAATTGCTAAGCTTGGCTTTAGGCACATATAGAAAGCAATCCATAATTGAGGCTCTTGTCATTGCTAATTAAGGATAGGATATTAAGCGAAAATGGAAGTGTCCTTTTTGTGGAGGAGGATGATATACTGAAACATTTAAACGTATTATTTCCTGTAACTAATTTCTAATGAGATTTCAATGTGTGCTTGCTGTCTGATTCCCCAAGAGAATGGATTTTCTCCCTCACTTTATCACATAGATATTGCCTGAATAAGGTCCTAATACCTGTAACTGAATTCACTTTTAGGATTGCACTATCCTTTAAGAGGCAGCAAAATACATTAATAAAGAGTGTTAGTTCTAAACTCAGATTTCAAGTTCTAGCTGGGTTACTTATCAGCTGTGTGACCTTGATCAACCTGTTTCTGAATCTGTGAATGTTAGCCAGTGATATTCCTTTCTAGGGACATTATGCTGGGAATGAGATGATTTATATAAAACACTTAGCAGAGAAGATGGCATAGAGCAAGTACCTAATACATGTTACTTTAATCATGATGATTACACAGACTATTGGGATTGGGGTCAGATGACCTGAGTTTATATCTGTGTTCTGTTGCTTTTAATCTTACTGAGCCTCGGTCTCCTCATCCATAAAATTGGGCTAATAATATTCTCTTCACACAGTTGTTATGGTGATTTTAACGTATGTGAAAGTTCATAGAATATTGCCTAGAACCTGTAAAATATTAAATACGTGTTAAAATTATTTTCTTTTATTTGCGGTATCTGTGGCCCTAGGCAAGTTGATCTGCCTCTCATATTGGTTATGCCTCCTACTTGGCCTGTTATAGTTAACATCAAAAAAAAAAAAACAGGGTTTCCCTGGTGGCGCAGTGGTTGAGAGTCCGCCTGCCGATGCAGGGGACATGGGTTCGTGCCCCGGTCCGGGAAGATCCCACATGCCGTGGAGCGGCTGGGCCCGTGAGCCATGGCCGCTGAGCCTGTGCGTCCGGAGCCTGTGCTCCGCAATGGGAGAGGCCACGACAGTGAGAGGCCCGCGTAACGCAAAAAAAAAAAAAAAAAAACCAAGAAAACAAACCCTCAAGCAACTCTAAAAATAATACTATATCTAACATTATTATTTAAGAAGAGGATGGCATTCTGTTCCTGAAGGATTTGGCCATTGGAATTGTGGAGGAAGACCATCTTGGGATTTGTGTGGTGACATTTCTTAAATGCATGGTATAGCATGGGTTGCTTTCATCACACAGTAGGGAAATACTAATATCTATAATTTTATAATCCCTAACCCAGATTAACTTTAAAGCCATTAGTAAAGACGAATTCCGTTTTGATATTTAGTACCCTGCTAGAGTATCTCTCACTACAGAAGTTTAAAATAAGCATTAAAATCCAGAAACAGATAAAACTAGCCTGTGCTGTGGAACACCATATTCGCAGGCAGTCCAATCTGAGGTCCACAGTCAAAAAAGATTTTAATCTATGAAACTATGTGTAGTACAGTGGGTGTTGATGGGAGACAATGAGAAATTGACGCCTTTTTACCCTCCCTCTGTCCTGAGGTGGTTTCTATTTCAGGTTCGATCATTACACCATTATAGAGAAGCCCTGCCTATGCTAATATTTTTCTTAGACTTTGAACAAACTCAGACACCATAAGATTTTTTTTTTTTTTTTAACAAGGAGGGAAACCTGAGAGCTTTCTGTGGTATCTCTCTTGTACTCCTCCTGTTCTCCTATGTGGATGCCCTTCTCTATCTTATATCACTTCCCCAGTTCAAGAATCCTTCAAGAGTAGCCTCAAAGCCCATCTCTTCTTTGCAAAGTTACTTGTTCCATATTGCTTACATAGATCTCTCTTCTTCCAACCCCCTTGAAACACTGTTCTTATCTTTCAGTTGAGTGTTGAATCACAGAATTTCTATCATATTATTTAAGTATTATTTAAGTAGCGCAGAGAGAGGCTAATCCTTGAAATCAGGAAATAATTATATCTTAAATTATAATTTACAGCTCCGTGGCAGTGAACACAGTGGCTAAATAAATAAAAATTTAATTAAAATGGTATGCAGTGAGGGCCTTACAAAAATGCCGTTAAGAATAACATCGTTTGCATAAAACTGAATATCTAAAAACAGCTAGATAACTATCTAACTTTCCATTTGTATGTATAGATAAAGCACAAGGATTTGCCCATTAGGATTTTATTTCCCATGGTAGGTCATTTCAGATGCTTTAAGTGACCCTACAGGCATCTTTTTAAGTTTACCTTTGGACCCTGGTTTTTCATCTTGGGACTGCCGCCGTGTACAATCCTAAAATGTTCCATAAAGGCTCAATCTTGCCGTTTCCATTTAGTTAAAATTAAACTCTCAGCTACAGGAATATCTCCCAGGACTCAAAGCTTTCCCTTCTCAGTTAAAGCGTCTAACCTGCTAGCTTCCTGAGGGCAGTGAGCTCAGAGTGAAGCTGAATGACAGTGAAACCCCAAAGTGACGTGACATCGCTTCATTCCAGAATGGGTGTTCCCTGACGGCTGCATCTAACATATGCACAAAATCTCCCTCTAGATTTGCACTTCCAACACCATTCCTGAAATGTAAGCATTGTTCTTTGGTGTCTCATAGGTAGCATAAATTAAATGGGATAGTTTTTATATTGTGTTCCACCTCCACGTAGATTTTTCTTTACTGGTTTCTACATGTGTCTCAAGTTAAAGCATTGTTTCCTAACTATCTCAGTCCCTCTCCTGTTTACCCTCCTGTCCCTCACTTGCATGTGAGAGCACCGTAAGCAGACACCTTTCCTAGTATCCACCATTGATCCATCCCCTATTGCCCTGTCCTCGTAGGACCTGATTTGATAGGAAAAGGTGTTCATTCTCAGATATTTACCAGCATGAGTGAGACTACCAGTGCTTCATCCTTTCATTCACTGTGTTAGGTTTGTAAGAGACACATGGAACAAAAGGGGCTTAATCTCTTTTGGCGCCCAGCTGGAAATCCACAGGGAGAGAAGGAGCAAACAGGTATGCTGCTAATTATCAAACAGGTTGTTATGATGGGACATAGAACAGGGAATGAGAGCTCACCTGGTTGGAAGCAGGTGATCAGGGGGTTGACTTTTTAATAACTTTATTGAGGTACAATTTACACACAATACATTGTTCATATTTAAAGTATACTAAATAGTGTGAGTTTTAATATATGCGTAGACCCACAAACCCATCATCCCAATCAAAATACCAAATATGTTATAATTCCCAGTGTTTTCTTGTGCAGCTTTGCAATTCTTTCTTCTCTCTATGCTTTACTCACTATATATTAGTTTACATTTTCTAGAATTTTATAAAAATGGCATTATGCTTTTTTTTTCTTGGTCTGGGTTATTTTACTCAGCATAATGATTTTGAGATTCATTCATGTCGTTGAACGTATCAATAGCTTACTCCATTTATTCACTTACTTATTTATGGCTGAATAGTGTTCCACTACAAGGATATACCACAGTTTAACTTTGCACTCCCTGATGGGCATTTGGGTTGTTTCCAGTCTTGTCTTTTATAACTAAATCTGTTAGGAATATTTGTCTACAAGTCTTTGTGTGGATGATATACTTTCATTTCCTCTTGGTAAAAATTTAGAAGTGGCCTTGCTGGGACATACTATCAGGACTTTTGACTGATGGAACAGCGTAAGAGGTTGGAATACACACAGTAATGGGCACCTTTTGGTCCCTTCCCAGGGGATAAGTATATACTTCAAAGGTACCTCAAATTTGCCAAGTTTTGAGTCTCAGTTCTCGACCTTCTTTTTCAAGTGTGGTCCCTTGTCAGTATTCCTTTGTTCAGTAAATTGTACCACCATCTGTGAAGTTGGGCAACACAAAGTCAGCCTTGACACCTACCTCTCTTTCATTCCCTTTATTCTATTGGTCTTCAAGTCCTACTGTTTTTCCCTCGTGAAAATCCCTACCATTTGTACTGCCCACGCTCTAGTGTGGATCACTGCAGTCTCCCCCCCACCCCGGACCACTGGGCAGCATGCTCACCGTCCCCCATCCCTTGACTTGTACTCTCCATCCATTATCTGTGGTTAACATAAAATGACCTTTGAAACATGATATACTCAGCATAAGCCTGAGTATATCACTTCACAGATTAAACCTTTAAACAGCCCTTCATAATCCTTGGAAAAAAGCCCAAAATCTTTACCATGGTTTACACAGTCTGCATATCCGTGTCCCTGCTTAATGTACGTACTCAGCGTTACAACTCAGTATTATTCTCCGGTTCCATTTTATGTTTCGTCTACAGTGAGCTTTATTCAGGTCATCAACTTTTCCAAGTTCTTTATTACCTCTGGACTTTTACACTTCCAATGTCCCTGCCTTTCTCTTCACTTATTTGTCTGACTCTTACTTAACCAAGTTAAATATCATTTCCCCTAGAAAACTCAGGTCTAGGTAAAATAACTTAAGCCTGATCCTCCACACCAATCTTAAGATATTACAATGGCGAAGATTCTGGTCAGCCTCCCTAATTAAAAGTAGGGCCTAGCTCATCACTTTTGCATTCCTAATACCTAGTACAGCAGCACATCTTGAACATATTAAGTGCTCTAATGCATTTGATCATGAAATAAAAGGCTATGACAGTGATCTAGACTTTATATAACAGATGCCTGACAAATATTTGAAAAGTTGAGATGAATTCAAGAAATGTTTCTCAATAACCAACGTGGATGTCACCAATTTCATACACTAATATCCATGACTTTGCTTATGACAGAGGCCCTCTGGCTCTCATTCAAAATTAATTTTATACTTAGTCTACACAGTCCTAGTAAATTCAGGTATCAAGTTTGTTATACCAGAATATATTAGAAACAGAAAATCCAGTGGTTGAAGAGAAAAATTAATGCAGTTGTGTATAGGCACACACACTGCAGCAAAGAGTGAAGATACTGAAAAACATGGAACTGGAATTCAAAACCTCAGTAGTCTAGGGTCATTTTGTCGAGGGTCATATGATCTGATGCCATCATTTGATTGGAGTGGAGGCAGATTTTGATGTTACTAATTAAGGTGCTGATCTGATGAGGCTACTGATAATCATAGGTACCCTTGATTGTGTTCTGTGTGACAGAAATGGAGCTAAGCTCTCTTTGCATTATCTCATTAAATTCTCATAATGACCCTATAAAATTGGTATTGACTTTATAGAAGAGAAAAGGAAAGTTGAGAGAAGTTAAATATCTTGGCCTTGGCTACCTAGCTTTCAGATATGACTCTAGCCTGCTTAGTCTAAGTAGTCAAGAAAGGATTAAATTATGTTCTTTTACCGTATTTAAAGAAACAACAAATTGTAAAAGAAGTTCATTGAAAACAGATTTTTTTCTTTAAATTTTGGATTCTCCAGGGGGATGTTTGAGTTATCTAAAATAATAAGGTAGGAACATTTATTTCCCAATCATGCCAAATAAATGAAGTTTTCCTGTAAATGCTTTCCCATGATTAATTACACTTCATGATTATCTGTAAAATTACGAAAAGACTCTAGCGAACAGTGCTTCCTGAAAAGTGGCAATAGCATGATGCTAATACTAGACAATGTATTACGCTATACGGGCTCATTAAGGGGCCTGGTTTTCATCTTTAATTGCAAAGAACATATATCCCTGATGTGAGTTTGTAGTCATTTTAATAAGAAGTACCAGAAGTGTGAATAGAATCTATCACCAGATCCACTTAGAACCCATTTATCTTTATGACTATATGTGTTATGGATCATCAGCCCAGGATCATACAGACCCCCATCAACACTCATCTTCCTTATGGCAAGTGTAAAATGCAGTGTCTCTACTGGGAGATGAAATTTTTTTCCACACTTGTGAGTGATAGACTCCTATGTTCCTAAACATATTTTACCTCAACTAATTAATTCCAGCGCTGCATTAGGTAAACCTCTACTCCCCAGCTCTGTCTTTTAAGGAGTGCTCACCACCAGGTAATGACTCAGGGACAGCCCACCCCCAATCAATTCCTCCTCTCTCCCCAACTTCTTCACATTGTCTGATTCCCGACCTCCACTGTTTTTGATATATTTTACTCTCTTGGATTTAATAAATCACCACCCCCCCCCCCAAATTCTGTTGTCCAAGTCGATATAGACTTCCCCTTCCCTAGCCAGAACCCCACCTCCATTTAGCATTTTGAAAGCCCACCAGTATGGTGTATAACCAGTACTCCCCACCAGTGCAGTCAGCGTGTCTCCATATCTCTGTTTTCACCACTTACCTTCCCCCAGAAGACCAGCAGGATTAATCTCATCATGCTTTTATTCCCATTTTACTCTGTAACTACCAAAAGTCCAAGCATTCAAGATATTTAAATACTAATTTTTATCCCCATAACCTCTTACATCTCTTGATCTGATCTAATCTCCCGTCTCTTTCCAATCCCTCACTCCCCAAATAGTTTCTGTGTATCCTTTAGAATATATAGTCTGTCATTACCAAAATTCCCAATCTTCAGTATTTTCCTTTAATGTTTCCTTTATCTTCTGACTTGAATAAAAAACTGATTTCCAGCCTTCCCTGGTGGCGCAGTGATTGAGAGTCCGCCTGCCGATGCAGGGGACACGGGTTCGTGCCCTGGTCCGGGAAGATCCCACATGCCGCAGAGCGGCTGGGCCCGTGAGCCATGGCCGCTGAGCCTGCGCATCCGGAGCCTGTGCTCCGCAACGGGAGAGGCCACAACAGTGAGAGGCCCGCGTACCGCAAAAAAAAAAAAAAAAAAGACTTCCCCTGATGACACAGCTTTCCTTACTGTCTCCTCAGAGAAGGACAACTCTCTGTTGTAGAGCTTAGAGACTAGATTGTCATTCTCTTCCCCCCCACAGTGCTGCTTCTAAGACATTTCTCCTAATTAAAAAAAAACAAAAACAAAACAACAACAAAAAAACCAAAGCCTCAGCTTGTATGAAGTATGTGCCAACAAACTGTACTATCCTGGCTGTCATAATCATCTATTAAATCTCATTCATTTCTCCTCATTTCCTGAATGTTTTTGCTTGCAGCCTCCTATTTTTCTGTCACTATTCTTGTCATTATTTTTGGAGATTTGAAAAGTCCCATAGCTCATCTGCCCAAATCCCAATTAGGGAAAAAATCTGCTTTATGGTGATAAATCCCTCTTGATCATAATGACTTTTTAAAAATACGTTGCTGGAATCTATTTGCTAATATGAGGTAGAACTTAAGATCTTAAAAGAAATGTGCTTCTAGTTACTTTTGGGTAAATTTTCCATATCTGATTTTTGTATTAGGACTCTTCTAATTTTTTAATACATTGGAAAATAACTGATGTCTTTCTAAGGTGTATATCTTTGATTATATTTTCTATTTTCATAAAGCTACTTGTATTCTCTACTCAAAACAGGAGTAAATAATGGCTGCACATAACTAATCAATAATCAGCCATTTTGTCCAGATTTTCAAATGTGTTGGTATAAAGCTACCATGGTATTCTTTTGTAATTAAAAAAAAAACCTCTGTTTTATAGCTAGTCCCATCACTATCATATTTGCCAAATATTGCTTATTTTATTGGTCTTTCTAAAGAACAAGCTTTTTGTTTTATTTGTCAAGTTTACTGCTTTTCTTCTCTATTTTTGACTTTTCTCTTGATTAATTTTGTCCTTCCACTCTTTGGGATTTACCTTGTTCTTTTTCTATGTCTACTGTTCATTTCCTGTAGCTTCAAGAGCCATTTTCAACAACTCAACAAGCTCTGCCAGCTGTGTCATGGCCACTTCATCATATGCCATTAAAACTTAATCTCATACACTGGGTGAAGACTCAGCAGTCTTATTTTGCTTTCAAAATTGTTCTATGGCCTTGGATCCTCCTTCTCCTAAATTAGCACTATCATCAGGGAAGATTCTAGTGGGCCTAGAATTCTAGGCTTGCCTTTCCTGCAGTTTCATAATAAAAGAAAAAACATTTCCACCCTGTTTTTGATGTTGATCGAAAATTTAGCAACACTTCTTTGCACTATATTCAAATCCCAAAATATAAGCAAGCCTTCATGCACACAGGCTCACTAAAATGTCATAATTTTAAACTATGTATGACCTTGAACAATGACCTTTCCAAATACTCCACACTCTTCTTAGGTGTTCAGACTTTTTCATTCCTACAACATCTTTTACACATGGTCGATTTGTGTCATAAGTTCTTCCTCACTCCCACTTCTGAGTATATATCCAAAGGAAACATCATCATTATTAGAAGAGATATCTGTACTCCCATGTTCATTGTAGCATTATTCACAAGAGCCAAGGTATGGAAACAACACAAGTGTCCATAGTAGATTAATGGATAAAGGAAATATGGTATATGTGTACACAATGGAATATTATTCAACCTTAAAAAAGAAAATCCTATCATTTAAGTCAACATGGATAAAACTGGAGGACACTATGCTAAGTGAAATAAGACAAAGACAAATAGTGCATGATGTCACTTATATGTGGACTCTAAAAAAGTAATGAAATAAATCAACTCTTCCCTCCCTGGACATTTTCCTCAGCAGAATCTAGCAGCCTCTACTATGAGTCTTATCTTTTTTTTTTTAGTGTTTGTACCAGATCACAACCCCAGGGAACCTATGTATTTACCGATGTATATCTAGATTAAACTTTACCATTGTTCTTTTTCTTTGCAATTCATTCCATCCACTTCTGGCATCAGAACCTCATTTTTCCTTTGGAGAAGTCCTTGTGATTCAGGTAGGCTGTGTGTCTCCTCCCTAGGCTGTGTGACTTGGGGCTGGCTAGACACAGTGTTTTATATATACTCTATATGTCTTAAGTACTTATTTCTCTGTTTTCTATCATTTTCCCTCCACATTTTAGTGTAGTTATTTTTTAATTGACATTTGTAATCCTTTCTTTTGTTTGACTAAAGTACTGTTCAACCGATCTTCTGAGTGCTTAATTTCAGCATTTTTAATTCCAGAAGTTTCTTTTGGTTGCATTTCACAGACAATTTTTGCTTAAATTGTACATGTTGTCCTTTTTTTAATACATTAATCATAATTTTAAATAATAGTTTCATTGAGATATAATTTACTTTCCATATTATTTAAAGTGTACAATTTAATGTGTTATGCATCTACCACCACAATCAATTTTAGAACTTTCATCCACACCCACAAAAGAAAAAGAATCTATTATAGGTCACTCACTCCCCCATTTCTCCAAACCCTAGGCAGCCACTAATATACTTTGTCTCTACAGATTTGTCTAGACTGGACATTGCATACAAATGGAATCATACAATTACTTAGTATGTTTTCAAGGTTCATCCATGTTGTAGCATGCATCAGTACTTGATTTCTTTTTATGGTTGAATAATATTCCATGGTGTAGATATTACTATGTTTCATCTATCCATTCACAGTAAATGGCCATTTGGGGTATTTCCACTTTGGGGCTCTTATGAATAATGCTTCTGTGGTTGGATTTACGTGCAAGTTTTGTATGCAGGTCTAGATTTGTTTTTTAAATTAACAGACTATTTCGGAGCCGTTTCTGGTTTACAGAAAAATTAAGCAGAAAGGACAGAGTTCTCATACCTCCTTACCTCTCTACCCAGTTTCCCCTATTATTAATATCTTACATTAGCGTAATACATTTGTTATAGTTAATGAACCAATATTGACACATTATTACTAACGTCCGTGGTTTACTTTAGACTTCACTCTTTGTTTTGTACATTATATGATTTTTGACAAATGTGCAATAGCCTGTATCCACCATTACAGAACCATACACAGGAGTTTCTCTGCCTTTAAAATTCCGGGCTTCACCCATCCTTTTCTCCCTCCCCACAACCTCTGGCAACCACTGTTCTTTTGACTGTCTCCACACTTTTGCCTTTTCCTAAATTTCATATAGCTGCAATCATATAATATGCATGTAGCCTTTGCAGATTGGCTTTTTTTTCACTTAGCAATATGCATTTAAGCTTCTTCCATGTCTTTTCATGGCTACATAGCCTTTTCTCTTTATTGCTGAACGCTATTCCTTTGTACCGATATACCATAGTTCGTTTATCCATTCACCTATTGAAAAACATCTTGGTTGATTTCAAGTTTTGGCAATTATGAAAGAGGCTGTTATAAACATCCACGTGCAGGTTTTTATGTGGATGTAACTTTTCAGTTCCTATGGGTAAATACCAAATAGCATGATTACTAGATCACTGTATGGTAAAAGTATGTTTAGTTTTGTAAGAAATTGCCAAGTATCCTCTTAGCAACAAATGAGAGTTCCAGTTGTTCTGCATCGTCAGCCACTTTGGTATTTCAGTATTTGGATTTTAGACATTTGAATAGATGTGTAGTGGTATCTCATTATTGTTCTAATTTAAAATTCCCTGATGACGTGGAATGTGTAGCATCTTTTCATATGCTTATTTGCCGTGTGTCTGTTTTCTTTGTTTAATCATAGTTGTTTTGTTTTTTAACCAAGGCCTACTAACTCTTGTCCTCCTGTGTCTATTTATATTTTCTTTTTTCCTTCTTTCTTTCTTTTTTTTTTTTTATCTTTTGATCATTTAGTCTTTTTCCTGGTATGTCCAATTATTTTTATATTAAAATTGGGCTTAACTTATTTTAGGAAACTATAAAGATACCTCCACATTCAGGATGTTGTTATCGTTCTCTTGAAAAGATTTCCTTTTGCCCATGGCAGACAGTTACTATAGGGACTGGAAATCTTAGTCCATTCTCAGTTTGAGCTCATTCAAAGCCGTTTTTCACTCTGTGTGAAGGTTGCTCTATTTCTGTCTTGTCCTTCCTCTAGGGGTGTTGCCCTTTGGGATTACCATGTGAACGTTTAGATTCTCCCTATTCCCAACTACCCTTGTATTTGTTAGGCTTTAAATGTAATGATTCCCCCAGCCCTGTGAGACTAAGGATACGTGTAGCTTGTCATTCCATTAGTTGTTGCCTTTAGCTTGAGCTCTTGCCGTTTGGCTTCTGTGGTTAGAGTCTTTTGAACTCCTTGGCTTTTCAGCTCCTAGGCTGTATGAGTTGAATCAGCAAATGCCCCAAGGAGAAAAGCTGCACCAAATGTCAAGCTTGCGTCTGTGTTTCCCTTCTCTCCAGAACTTGGCCCACATGTCTCGGTGTGTGTCTAACATTCGGATGCTGGCGAAGAGATGTTTTCTTACTTTATCCGGGTTTTCTAAAATTTCTTTAGACTTCACCTGATCTTATGTTATTATTGAAGTATCATCTCAATTATCCCTAGGAAGAAAATTTACAATTTTATGTTTTATTTTTTTATTTTCTATATTACCTCAGTTTCTGTAGAGACCTTTTACCTGATTCTTCAGTCTATTTCCTGTGTTACCAGTAAGATGGAGATAGGTGGAGGCTAAGAATATTGGGGGGGAAATCACTGATGAATGATATGTCTCGCTCTTTTTGCTTTTCCTCTCCTTATTTACTCTGGCAGCCTACATTTGCCCTTCTTGATTTGACCCAGTTGCCCAAATACGCAACCCACTCTGGCAAAGACCTGACTTTACTCTCATAAATGTCTGCATGTTAGGATTAGCTAGATGATGAACACCATGCCAAAGTTTTTTGTGTGACCAGTCAGAATGGCCATCATTAAAAAATCTACAAACAATAAATGCTGGAGAGGGTGTGGAGAAAAGGGAACCCTCTTGCACTGTTGGTGGGAATGTACATTGATACAGCCACTATGGAGTACAGTATGGAGGTTCCCTAAAAAACTAAAAATAAAACTACCATACGACCCAGCAATCCCACTACTGGGCATATACCCTAAAAAAACCATAATTCGAAAAGAGACATGTACCACCATGTTCACTGCAGCACTATTTACAATCGCCAGGACATGGAAGCAACCTAAGTGTCCATCGACAGATGAATGATGAAGAAGATGTGGCACATATATACAATGGAATATTACTCAGCCATAAAAAGAAATGAAATTGAGTTATTTGCAGTGAGGTGGATGGGCCTAGAGACTGTCATACAGAGTGAAATAAGTCAGAAAGAGAAAAACAAATACCGTACGCTATCGCAGATATATGGAATCTAAAAAAAAAAAAAATTGTTCTGAAGAACCTAGGGGCAGGACAGGACTAAAGACGCAGACATAGAGAACGGACTTGAGGACACGGGGAGGGGGAAGGGTAGGCTGGGATGAAGTGACAGAGTGGCTTGGACATATATACACTACCAAATGTAAAATAGATACTAGTGGGAAGCAGCCACATAGCACAGGGAGATCAGCTCCATGCTCTGTGACCACCTAGAGGGGTGGGGTAGGGAGGGTGGGAGGGAGGGAGACGCAAGAGGGAAGAGATATGGGGATATATGTATATGTATAGCTGATTCACTTTGTTATAAGCAGAAACTAACACAGCACTGTAAAGCAATTATACTCCAATAAAGATGTTAAAAAACCAAAAAGTTAGATAGTAAAAAATTCAAAAGAATTGCCCACACTCCTCCAACAGATTCTCTAACATTTAGCAGAACAGAATTCACACTGAATCTGGTTTATGAGTAAAAGACAAGTCAACTTTAAAGTGGTTCACAGATGACAACATTTCTTTTCCATGTGCCTGCTTTGGAGCCATATTTCTGCTGACCACTCAAAACTTTCCTCTTGAGTATTCTGTGATATATTAGAACCAGGAATAAGGGATGTTAGTGCTGGAAGGGTCAGCCAGTGGTCTGGGATTTAATTCACATATCCTTTCTGCACCAGGCTCTTTAAGATCATTGAGTTAGCCTAAGAATTTTGAAGCTGTAGAATTCAAGACAGTGCATTACAATATGCCAATATTACTATTCTCCTGCTCTGACATTCTCCACTGGTGGACAGATGAAGGAGAAGGAAGGGCAGTCACCAGTAACTGAGAGTAAATGAAACTGGAATATTATAATTCAGTATCATTTGAGTGACTGAATTGGCTGGCAGAGTGTTCTGCAGTTAAGGGTGAGGAAAGATTAATTCTGCACATGACACCACTACTGTATTTATACAGGTCTACTGGGACAGTTGTTTACCTTGAATTGTTTTCTTCATTCATTTCAGTCAGACAGTTGTGTTGACTGATTTTCCTTTTTGATGTATGAAATGACTGACTGAATTTACCATTTAATTTCCACTAATGCACTGTAAAAACAATACATTACTTAAATTGGATTGGAAGGTATGAAAATGTTTACCCCAGAACTAGAAAGGCCAGATAAATCATACGAAACATTTGACTGTGAGTGTTAGAAAGCTACTGAGGTAGCCATGACCTAGAAAAGTAAAATAGAGAAAGAAACTCACTGAAGTGAGAACAATATTCTGCACATGCGTTTCTAGCCCAGTCATTTAGAAACTACTGATGAAGAGCAAAAGTCTGAGAAACCAAATGTGGCTCCTAAGAGGTAGAAAAGCCAGTAGGTCTTAGGACAATGTCATAGGACTAAGGAAACCAGAGTTGGAATTGAGAAATAACAAGGCAGCTAGAATTTTAAGGACCAAAATCACAGAGGGAGTACAGATTCAGAGAACGGAGCCGGATTCAGCAACAGTGTTCCCTTGCAGTATTTTCCATGTATAATAGGTAGACAAGACAAGATGCTAAGAAGTCATACAAAAGCTAACTGAAGTCAAAGCAAAGACTTAGTTGGCTCATAATGCTGAAGAGACAAAATTGGGGTTCAGAACCTATGAAAGATTTGTGGCCCAATGGAAAACTAATGATATGCATTAGGACATTGGAAGTCTCTACATATGTGTGTGTGTGTGTGTGTGTGTGTCTGTGTGTCTATGTGTTAGGAAGGTTGATGCAACATCTACATTGAACCTCATAAAGAAGGAAAATGAGTATGAAGTTGGTCCAGTGACTGAGGTGATCTTCCCCTCTGCTCCCTACCTAAGAATAGGAAATTCTCTCCTCAAGAAAATACAGTTGACCCTGGAACAATGTAGGGGTTAGAGACGCTGACTCCCTGTGCAGTCAAAAATCCCCATATAACTTTATGGTCGGCCCTTCTTATCTGTGGTTCTGAATCTGAGGATTCAACCAACCACAGATCGTGTAGTACTGTATTACTTATTGAAAAAAAATCCATGCATAAGTGGATCTGTGCAGTTCAAACCCAGGTTGTTCAAAGGACAACTGTAAAGTCATTCAGATTCTCTACAACTTGTCATATCCCAAGTCTGGTATTCACTGAAGAACCACCAAGACTACCAAGAAAAGGAGAACTAGAATAAAAAACAAAAAAGAATCAGAATCATAGATGACCTAAACGTTCAAGTTCATACATATTTTGGTAAATATTATCAAGTTCCAGAAAATAGATGACAAGGTGAAGAATTTAACTTGACAACTAGAAACTATAAACTGATTGAAGTTGAACTGATAGAATTAAAAATTATACGAAATTTAAAACTCGGTAGTGGATTGGACACAGGTAAACAGAGGTAAGTGAACTGGAAGATAGAGTAGTAACAATATTAAGACTAAAGCATGGGAAACGAAAAGAATAAAAAGTACACAAAAGCGCATTTGAGACATATGGGCCACAATAAACATTTTTATCATATGTGTAAACTGGAGTCCAAAGAAAAAAGGAGAGAGAGATTGGGATGAAAACAATATTAACAGCTGAGAGTTCTCTAAAACTAAAAACAATATATGGAGGCTTAAATTCAATAAGCACTAAAAAAAAGCAACAAGAACAAATACAAAGAAAACCACACCTAAGATCACCACAGTACAATTCATGAACAGCAAAGAAAAACATGACATCTTAAAAGCAGCCTGAGGAAAAAGATTACTTTCAAAGGAACAATAGGATTGAGATTACAGCTTACTTCTCAGCGAAACTGACTGGATACTAGAAAATAATGGAATAACATTTTTAAGTGCTAAAGAAAAGAACTGCGCATTGGGAATTCTAGAGGCAGAGAAAATGTTGTTTGGAAGGAAAGATGAAATAAGGAAATTTGCAAACACAATTTAGAAAATATGTTCTCATCAGAACTGACTGAATTAAATTCTAAAGGGAGACCTGCAGGCAGAAGGAAGATTATCACAGATGAAAATAAGGACTTTATAAAGAATTATGTATAACAGAAAGCATAAATAAGTGGATAAACCTAAATAAAATCTAACAGCAAAAAAGAGTAATAATAAAATATATCAAACATTAGAATGCATTACAACAAAAGGAAGAGGAAAAAGTAGTAAAAGAAATTTAAGATCTCAGCATTGCTTGAGAAGAAGTAAAAGAGCTAATAAGTCATGGTACATGTGTAACTGCTACTTATGTAAAAATAAGCTAATACAAGGGAAAATGGAATTTGAAGAAATCTCAAAGGAAGAAAGAAGAGCAAAAGGAACATAACAAGGTGGGACAAATAGTAAGCAAGGAGTAAACGGTCTATAAGAAAATACATTAACTGTAAATACTGAAATTAAAGGACAAGGATGATTGAAACAAACCAAAAACCTAATTCTACGCCACCTACAAGAGACAAGAGTCAGATTGAAAATGAAAGGATTCAAAAATTATGTCATAACAACAATAAGTAAAATTGCAGAAGAGTTTTTAATGTTAACATAGATTTGAAAGCAAAAAGTATCACTGGCGATAAGGCAGGATAATAAAACCCACTGTTACTTTACAAGGAATATATTATAAGTCTAAACTTCAATGCAATATATGAAGGGAAATTCCAAAAATCTAAGTAGAAATAGAAAAATCTAAATTACCTAGATCAGTAACATAGAACCACAACAACAAATCAGCAGATTATAGAAGATCTGAATACCATCATTAAAAACTTTGGCCTAAATTTACATAAAACACTGCACCGACAATGATGGAATATATATATTATGCAGAAATTTTTAGGTGCACATGGCACATTTATAAAATTGACTATATTCTGGTTATAAAACAAGGCTCTGAATAAGCAAGAAATTTAAACCTGTATAACCAATATTTTACCAAATAGTTGGATATTAAAAACATACTTCTGATCATTATGTAGGTCAAAGATAAAGTCGCAATGGGAATTAGAATTTTATTAATTGAATGATAATGAAAATATGCCATAACAAAACCTGTGGGTTGCAAATAAAGCCGTGGTCACAGAGAAGTTTATGTATTCCAATTATACTCTCTAAATGTAAAACGGAAAGGAATAAAGCAACTAGAAGATAACCTATCACCCTGAGGTAGGCAGCTCCTGAACTGTACCTGGTGGGGAAGGCAGGGCAGAACTTCAGGAGGCCAGCTGAGAGCACGGTGAACACCATGTCAGGAGCAGTCTCCAAGAAAGAGAATTTAATGTACAAAGGGATGACTAAAATATATTTAAGAGCTAGCACCCTGACCCCTCTTAAGGATGACTTACGTTGCTGGGGAAAAAATAAGAAGTGCTCGATGTAGAAGGTGAATAGCTTTATAATTCCCAGGAGAATCTTGGTACCAGGACCACACAATGAAGAACTTGGAGTCCCCGTGGCTAGTCCAGCAGAGAGAAAAGGAGAAACAGAGATGCGAGAGAAAATAAAGGGAACTCTTGGTGCAATTTGGTGCTGCTGCAGGCCCAAGTCCAGGTATGTGCTCTCTATCTCCACATCTTAAATAAAAGCCACCATGTTCCTCAGTCTTTCAGATACTTAGAATTTCTCTTTAGAACCTGAAAATGGGGTCAGGTCTCCTGTCTGCATTGCTACAGTACAAAATAGAGGCAGGATGTTTGAAATAGTTCTCCATCTGGCAGAGGAGGCCTTGAAGCTGTGAGCCACTCGCTGCAAACCAGCAGGACATGAAGGATTCTTGAGCAGATCTGAAGCTACTGGGAGGCCTTTGAGGAGTTAAATCCCATAGTAAATACTGTACCTTCAATGGCCCCTTCTCCCTCTCTGTCCAGTCTTCCTCCACTCCCGTGGGGGCCCAAAGGGGTTAAATGAGCACTCTGATGTAATCAATATAGCAAATTACTGGTATCTTCTATGGATTATTGAGATCATAAATGCCCTATATACAGTATTATGTAGAAAGCAAGAGAGTTGATATAATACTTATATAAAACCGTGAAGGTGGAACTATCGTCCTTGGTCCTTACCATATAAACACACACACATAGACACACACACACTTAATGGAGATTGAAAATTTACTTATTTATTATTTTCCAAACCAATAGATGCACACCTAAATCTCCAATGGTAATGTCTATGATAAGCTTTTTTAGTCAGGGTATCATATGTAGACATAGCAGTTTCAATTCAAAATCAGGCTACCACCTGTTAAATATACAGGAGTCCATGTTTATGTGCCATGATCCATCACTGTGTGCTAAAGCCATGTAAGCAAATTAAATGGGGATATCTAGGAATCACAACTACTACATTTTCCATATCTTTGACAGTAATACACATCTCTTCAATAATTCCAGAAATGCAGTATTGCTGTTGATTTCAAGCTTGTTGGAATGGGAGACAAGTTCAGTTCAGTTTCATTTGGCTTTCCTACACAAATTTGAAAAGCAAGACAAGGGGTGTTCTATCACTAACTGTGTTTTTTCCACTTATATATCAGGAACGGGATAAATATCCACAAATTTCATTATGAACCAGTGAGCACACTGTGAGTTGGGCTTGGGTCAGAACTCAGCTTATCACCTGGCCTCCATATCTCTCATGCTAACAACTTGAGAGGGTATCATTTCTGTTTAATAGATGGTATTGATACCTCAGACCACTTATCTAGATGTTTTTGAAGTGTCTGAATGTTACCCCAGGTCAGTGTCAGATTCAATAATTCAGTTGCTGATTCAAGACTCTTATAAGATACACATATGCATGTGCATGTGCACACACACACACATCCATTCATTCATCTATCTGTCATCTACCTATCTATATCTATAAATATTTTTTGACATAGCATTAAGTGAAAGAAGTGTGAGAACATTTCCCAGTTTGTGGATTTTCAATTTTCCCTTGTGAAGACTGAGTTGCTATATTTATAGAAGCTTGAGAAGCTGGAGTTACTAGGTCTTAATGATTCATACATTTTATCATAGTAAATATCTTTTAATCCCTGATAGTATTTTTGACTTCTTTTTCTGATATTATTATAACTAAATCCATTTCTTTTTGATCAGTATTCTCCCCTTAGATTCTTTGTCACTCATACTTCAGACTTTCTATGTCCTGTTAAATTGGGTATGTCATAAATAAATAATAATTGTCTATTTAGCTAAATTAAATCTTACGTTTAATGTATTTATTGTGGTTTTAATTAGCCCTTCAGATTCTTGGGTTTCGCGTCTGTGGATTCAATCAACTTGGATTGAAATTTCCATTCATTTTACTACTACATTTTATATGAGGGACTTGAGCATCAGCAGATTTTGGTATATGCAGGGGCTCCTGGGACCAATCCCCCTCAGGTACCAAGGGATGACTGTAATCTTCTGCTGTTGGATAAGTACTTTATAAATGTCAATGAGATACAGTTGATAATGATGGTGGTTCAGTTCAACTGTATGCTCACTGATTTTCTGTAAGCAGAATCTGTCAATTACTGATAGAGGTCTGTTGAGGTCTCCAACTATAATAATAGAGCTGTTTATTTCATCTTGCCATTCTATCTGTTTTTGCCTCACTTATTTTGGTACTTTGCTGTTATGCACGTACACATTAAGGATTAAGTCTTCTTAGAAAATTGACCCCCTTTTCGTTATGTAATGCTCTCTCTATCCCTGATAATTTTCCTTGTTTGAAGTCTGCTTTGCCTGACATTAATATAGCTACTCCAGCTTTCCCTTCATTAGTGTTAGTGTGGTATAGTTTTCTTCATCACTTTACTTATAATCTATGTCTTTCTTTTTAAAGTGGGTTTCTTGCAGACAACATATAGTCAGTTGTTTTTTTTATCCCCTCTGTCATTTTCTGTTTTTAATTTTTATAGTTGCATTTAATCCATTCACATTTAAAGTGATTATGTGTATAGTTGGATTAATCTCTCCCCTTTCTGTACTGTTCTCTATTCATTGCACTTCTTATTTTTTAATATTCTACCCTTTTCTGCCTTATCTGGTTTAATTAGGCATTTTATATGATTCTGTTTTCTCTCATTTCTTAACAAATCAGTTATACTTCTTTTTAAAAAATGATTTTAGCGGTTGCCCTAAGGATGGCAACATGTATTTACAACATGTATTTACAAGTCCACTTCTAAATAGGTCTATATTATTTTATGAGTGTGTAGGTACCTTAAAATATTTCGTATTCATCCCTTCTAACATTGATGTCACTCATTTCACTTATCAATAAGCTATACTCATCCAATATATTGTTGCTGTTGTTAGTTTGAACACTTATATTAAATCAAGTAAGAAAAAGAAAAGTAAAAGGGTTTATTTTACCTTTATGTGTTCCCTCTCTAATGCCCTTCATTTCTTTACATAGATCTCAGTTTCTAACCTGCATCATTTTCTTTCTCTAAACTTTAAAAAAATTAAACTTCTTTAAACATTTTTTGAAAGGCAGATCTACTGGTGAAAAATTCCTCATTTTTGTTCATTTGAGAAAGTCTTTATTTCTCCTTCATTTTTGAGGAACAATTTTCCTTAATACAGAATTCTAGCTTGGTGATTCCTTTATTTCAACATTTTAAATATTTCTCTCCACTCTCTTTTTGCTTGCATTGTTGATGACAAGAAGTCTGCTATAAATCTTATACTTCTTTCTTCATAGGTGAGGTGTTGTTTTTCTGTGTGTGTGTTTCAAGATTTTTTCTTTGATTTTCTGTAGTTTGAACACAACATGCCAGGTGAAAGTTTTTTTATTATTTATCCCACTTGGACTCCTCTGAGTCCTTGATCTATGGTTTGGTGTCTGTCATTATTTTTGAAAAATTCTTAGCTATTTTCACCTCACAAATTATATCAGTATTGTGAACTGAAATCCCATGTTTTTTATTACCAATTCATACTCTCCTCTAATAAGCCATTCATCATAGAAGACCTGCCACCTTACACTTCCTCTAGATCCACCTCTGCTGAGACCATTGCATCAAAGTGAGAACTAATCTCGAACTGATATTTCCAATTTTCTCTTTGCACAGTGCTGAGTAGTGGGAACTTTAATTGTAACTGATCGATTTTTGTATTTTATGTAGTGTGCAGAATGTTTATTTGCACAAAACATAAATAACGTGTGTATATATATGTGCATGTATATGTTATATATATGTGTGTGTGTGTGTGTGTATGTGTGTGTGTGTGTGTGTATATATATATATATATATATATATATATATATATATATAAATGTTATGATTCCTTGCTTGGAAGGATGGAATCTAGGGCAACAAGAAAGGGGGGAGTGATACATGGTCTTCCTCTTAACTTTACCTTTTTTTCTCTCCTTTTCTTTTTTTACCTAAGTTATTTATTTAATTCATCTCCTGCTACAAGAAAAGTGATGCAAAATCAGTCTACTGGTCATCATTTGATACAAATAACGAACATGGGCTTAAGGTCCTATACATTTTACTGGTCCATGTGCAAGAATAGTCCAAATCTGAGCTGTGGTCCATGATGTAGAACAATGGTCCAGGTTTTCTTTATTCATCTTCATTGCAGGTCAGAAGTGGCTTCAAATGAGGGTTATAGAATAAAGAATGGTTACCGTATCTCTAGGAAAAGGGCTTGGACCTGACGCAGAGATGGGGATAGACAAAAACTTGGGTTCTTATGTTTTCTCTGGTGCAAACAGGAAGGCGTTCAGCAAGCTGACTCCCACCCTGGGGAACATGACAAAGTAAATAGGGGCCTTCCAAGTGTGAGCTAAGCCCTCCTTGCTTGAGGCACCTCTAGACATGGGAAGCCCCAGATGTGGTTGGGACATACCTAGAACCCCAGAAACCCAGAGTCTAGCCACCACTCCATTTTCGACCTGATTGAAAGCTATCATTGCCTCTTTATTATTCTAGAGATTGTAAAGAAATTATTATTCCTGATTAAAAACAGAATTATCAAATTTAAAATCATTGTGATAGCAGTAAGCAGCAAGTTATATTCCTTAGAAAATCAATGCAATGAAATACATACTCGGCATACATACATACTCAATTTTTCTCAGAATTCAGAAGAAAATAATAGAAACTAGGTGTGATGAGAAAAGAGTTAAGTGAAAGAAGGTAGAAAATAAAATCCAATCTACAGAAAATTGTAACTTCATGAAACAGTCACTTTTACAAATTACAAGATTTTTTTTAATCCAGAAAGTGACATAGTTATTTATCAGTTACTAGTTTCAGATTCCTTTCAACATTTCTGAAGACACAAGTCAAGATGAAGCTGATAATTGCCCAATATTTGATCTGATAAAAACATAATGCTGCAAACGAAGGAGAACTTTCCTCTGGTGAATGGTGGACTGAGGGGGGGGGGGAATGAAGCACGTTTTCACCTCGTGGAACTGAGAATGCATGAAGAAACGTTGATAAAATATTTGATTAACTTAACCACAGATGTTCACAAACTGAGTTTTAAATAGATATTTATGGTTTTCCAAAGCAACCGAAGCAGCAGCCCATCTTCATGGGATCAGCTAGTGAGTATCAAAATTATTTAATACACTCTATCCCCTACTGTCAAAAGTGAATACACTCAAGTGCTTGGCATTCTGTAGAATAGTGGTTAAGGAGAAACTTGAAATGTGTTTTCTCTTGTCCAGCAAGTTAACATTTTCTGTTAGGTTTCTGTTTTCTCTCGAAGGACCTACTCTTCTCTTGATGGTAAGTTATTCTCTTTAAGGACACACTGTCCCCCCGCCCCTCACCTCAACTACAGTAGTATACTTTATTCAGAGATTTCTGTAGGGCACAAATATCATGATATGATAATGCAAAATACATATGTACATTTTAGTTAGCAGATGGTTGGTCTCCTTATATAGATTTTAAAATACAAATCAAAATAAAATTCAGATGGAATAAGGACTTAAATATATAGAGCATAAAATTACTGAAATAATACAGGAGATAACTGAAACTCTGAGTTACACAATAAAAGCAGACATAATGATTTGGTTAAACACCAAAAGCTTCAAAAAGTTTAAACAAATCTCAAAATAGAGAAATAACTTCTGCAATGCAAAATAATCAATATAGGGGCAAGAGATTTCATTAAAAAATAAAGGTAAATATTATATTGAATAAATGCCAGGAAGAAGAAATTCAGGAAAGCAAATGTAAAAAATGTGATAAATACAATGAAATGCTCAAACTAACCAGTGTTCAACAAAACAAAATTTAAAATAAAAATAATATGAATGTTTTGTCTATACGTTTAATTCATGAAATTTGTTAAATGTAAACTATTCAAATTGATGGAAATATAAACATTGGACTAATATTCTGTATTGTTTTGGATTTTGCTTTCTATTTGATGGTAAGATTTAGAGACTTTTTCATGTCTGTTTATAGATTTATAACTTTTTCAAAATACCTTCATAGCACATATTCTGGATTCTTCATAATTTATTTGTCATTCTTATGGGGATTTCAAGTTGTCCTCACTTGGTTGCTATGCCAGCAATTCTATACGAGAAAACCTTATCCATACAATTTGGTTTCGATGTGTTTTCTTAGCACTCATTAATTCTCCTGAAGAAACCTGCTCCTTTTCCCAAACTGTAATTCAGGAAACACGAGGATAGTCACCTAATTTTAGAACTTTGTTTTGTGTTATTGAGATCTGTATTGTTAATCTTACGATCTCACGGTTCTTCCTCAGTTTGGTCATATTTCCTTATGCTAACAAAATCTTCTTTTGAGAGGTAAAAAAATATTTTTTATTCTTACTGAAGATGCACTTAAAATATTTTTCATTAATTTTTACTTTTGTTGTTGGCACCAAATTACTGAGAAAAGGGCAAAAGAAACAACTTTATTCAGCCATATATAATTACAAATCAGTTTGTTGATATTTAGTAATATTGGTGCTTATTATCCATTATCCTAAATTAAAATTTAGTATATTTACAGACGCTCAGAAACACTAGGAAGTTAAAATTACATATTATTTCTTTGCTCTTGAAATTACATTTGATAAGCTTTTGTATTTTCTTAAGGAACAATCTGTGTCTTCAGCACTTTTTGATGTAGCATTACATGAAGAACATTTTCCATGTTATTAAATATTTTTTGAAAGCATGTTAATACCTACAAAACATTCCATCTTATGCAAGTACCACATAATTTATCTGTGCCTTTATTACTTGATATTAAATGTGTTTCTATCCCCAAACATTCTATAAAAGCATTCTTGCACATTAATCCTTGTTAATTGCTTTATTTCTTTAAAATAATTCTTATAATGCTATATAAGTAAAGTATGCTGTGGGCACTCAAAACCATAGAGAAAACAGTACATCTAAATGTATTAGTGTTTAAGAATCATAACACATCGAGGGGGATTTTAAGTGAATGAACCTAGTGATTAATTTTAAGAACATAAAACTTGAGACAACCAGATATTATGTGCTCCCTAATGTGAAGAAATAAGAAGTGTAGCACATCAACTATGAAGAACTCTTACCAATCAAATCTGAATCAAAACTGTAGTTCCCAATCACTAATTTGTTAAAAAAGAAAAACATGAAAATCGGAGAAATATGTTAAAAATAAAACAGGAATACACACAGAAAAATGCAAAATTTTGTTAACTCTACAAGGCAAATGACCACCCACAAGGAAGAATAAACGTCATGGAAAAAAGAGAGAGGGACAACCTATAGATTTAAAGACAAGAGAATAATCAACCAAGCTATCAATATTCTGAGCCCTGTTGGGATTCTGATTTCAATAAAACAACTTTGGAAATAAATTATGGTACATCATGCAGATATATACACTGACTAGATTTTTTTAATATTAAGGGTTTATTGTTAAATTTGTGGGTGGATAGCTGGAAAAGCTTTTGTCTTATTTTGTATTTTTTTAGTCCTTATGCTGTTTTTTCCCCGATGAAATGTTATGTTTAGGATTTTCATCTATACTATTCACGGGTTAAAGTAACTCTGAAGTAATCCTAAAGTAACCTTAAAGTAATCGTGTTTTGGGCAGAGCCAAAACACGATTGGACATGTGTTGATCATTATTGATCTTCTCTATATTCACATATTTTTTGAGAATTTAAAATGCCACAAAAGGGAGCAACAGGAAATGAGTTTACTATTTTGGTGGGGAATAGATAATACAGTCTTGTTATATATATATATATATATATGGTTTATCCTGAAGAGATTTGGGAAAGGAAGTGATATGATGGGATTCACAAGTGAGAGTGCACTCTTACGAACGTGGACATGAATTCATCCAGGAGCAAGGAGACCATTAATACCTTCCTCAATTTCTATAATTCCAGTCCCCTCTCTGTCACACTCTTATGGGCTATAATTTCTCTACAGAATGATAATAGAATGATAAAATAAGAATGAATTAAAAATGAGATGTGAAAGCCAAAGGGACTCCTTGGTAGAGGCAAAGAAGCCCTCGTTTTGCAGCAGGAGTGCAGAGAAAGCCAAACACGAGGCCTGAGATTTATTAGTCTGTGCGACTAACTTCAAAGGAGGTTAAACTTGGCAGATTTGTTATACCAAGGGCATTGCCCCCATTGGGAAAATCTGAAGCTTTAACACACAGAATCTAGACATGCGGATGATTGCTTCTGAAGATTTTGATTCTTTTGATTCCTCTGACTCTTCTAAGCCTGCAGAAGTGTTCCATTCCTTTTTGCTAAGAGCAGTCATCTCAATAATCCTGAAAGGCAGCAGATATACCACTCAAGATCTGCCCTCACTTTCCCTCCTGGCCTCTTGGCTTATACCTAGGTTTTAAGTCAGAATATCAAGCAACTGAGGATGCACTTGGCTTCATAAACAAAGTACTGTAATTTAAAGATGCTGCAAATCTATCTGACATGTATCAGTAGCCATCTGGGATGTATGAGTGGCACTGTGTTAGAAGATTCTTTATCAAAGGGACTGGAACATAGAATTGGAAAGGGAAGAATTTATTTACCTGAGAATATTCTTTGGAGATAAAGGATTTAGTGTCCTGGAAAGAACCTCAGGAGATTGTACAAACTAATAAGGTGGCTCCCAGTACATGGCATGGTACACACAGTGGCCAAGCTGAGCAAAACTGAAATGCATGAACTGCAATGTCAGATGATGGATAAAGAAATTAGAAAGTTCAGAGAAGTAGACATGCTAGAATGGATGTAATATGTACAGTCAGAAGATAAGCATGATGGTTATGTTCCTTGGGAAGGCCCAAGGACACAAAATTTATCAAGGCCATATGAATGGCCTGGTGAGACAGGAAGCAGCATCATTAAAAAGTTCAGGGGCTTCCCTGGTGGCACAGTGGTTGAGAGTCCGCCTGCCGATGCAGGGGACGCGGGTTCGTGCCCCGGTCCGGGAGGATCCCACATGCCGCGGAGCAGCTGGGCCTGTGCGTCCAGAGCCTGTGCTCCGCAACGGGAGAGGCCACAACAGTGAGAGGCCCGTTTACAGGAAAAAAAATAAATAAATTCAGTAGTGTCTCTACTTTTCATTTTAGGGCTGGAGATAGAAAATACTGTTACAGAATTTATCTAGCTGGAAACAATGTCCATGAATGGACTTTAAAATAGTAGAGTCTAGGTGGCAGCAGTTAACTGTCAGTAACCAGGTGGTACTTAACCACATATGTTGTGATCACTAGCAAAGTTGGAGTAATAGCCCTGGGAACCAGATACACAGGGACTTACAAGGATGGTTAATAGAATATGACCTCCCTAGGGGCAAAATAGATTGGTGTCTGACAAAGTCACTACTCAGCTTGAACCAGCAGAAGAAATCAAGGTCTGGTGATTGGGCGTCTGAGGATAGCCACCCTAATAAATATGTCATGATTCCTTGCACAGGTTTCCGACTGGGGACCATTGTTCAGAATCAGAGCCCACTAAACAGTGGTTCCAAGTGGAACAATTGCAGTACCATAGCATGTATACAAAGCAATGATTTGCTGCATTTTTCCTGAAGAAAATTATGGCCATTTACTCACTTGACTATAAATTGCGAGATGGGGATTACTCATATTTTTAGCACTGTTGGTATAGGTTATAGGGTTTCTGTGATATTGAACTACGAATACTTTGAAACATTATTGTGGCCTTCCTATATGTATGGGGGCATATGGGAGACAGGTAATAAATCACTTACATAGACCACCTGATGGTCATTTCCCTGGACCCTGAATTAATTGGTATTAACATACCTGGAAGTTAGTACAACTTCCAGATTGGGTCCTTGGTTGTAGATAACTACCAAAATAGGGAAAGCCACATGGAAGCCTCTGAAACTGTTCCTGTCATGAGAAAGTAAGTGAAAATATATAAATAAAAATTGTATCATATATGTATTATATAGAGTTTAGGAGATTTATATCAGCTATGAGTTTCTAACAGAAGCAAGGATGGTGGTCCTTATCACATCCCCAGTTAAGTTACCTAGCAATGATCTTGCAAAAACCAGATGGATCCTGGAAGGTGACTGTAGACCGCTGCAAGCTCAACCCAGTAGTTGCCCTGATTGAAGTTTCCATGATGGATGTGGTAACTTTGTTAGAACAGATAGAGCCTCAGGTTCTGGTATATGGACATTGTTTTGGCATATGCGTTCTTTTCTATTTCAGTAAGAAAAGAGGATCAGGGAGAGTTTTTGCTCATTTCAAATGTGTAATAAACACTTGCAAATTTTGCTGTTGAGCTGTAATTCCTTTTCCTCTGCTATAATGTAGTCCAAAGGGATCTCGGACTATCTAAACATTGCAGAGCGCAGCACATGAATCCATTGCTTTCAGGATAGCATGTTAATCTCTTCAAATAGTTAGTACTATGAAGGCCTTCATGAGACACTGTTTAGAGGATGGAGTGGTCATGATGGCAGAGAGAGAGACCAACAGCATGGATTCCCACTAACTAAGGCTAATCTAGCTACTGCTACTGCCAAATGTCCAACCTGTAAGAAAAAGAGACCAAAACCAAGCTCCAAAATTACATAATTTCTTGAGATTTACTATCTACCTGGTAACAAGTTAACTATTTTGAATAGCTTCCATCCTGAGAATATCACTGGTCTTGTCACTAGAATAAATTATTATTATATATTTCTGCCAGTGTATATGGGTTTCAAAAACATTCCTGTTCTGCTAATTGTTTTTCAAAGAAATGAGTTTTATGGAAGGTGTGATGGTTTATTTTATGCCTCAACTTGACTGGGCCACAGGGTGGCCAGATATTTGGTCAAACATTACTCTGGGTGTATCTGTGAGGATGTTTCTTTTGTTTGTTTGTTTTTTTCTTTTTAACATCTTTATTGGAGTATAATTGCTTACAAAGGTGTGTTAGTTTCTCCTTTATAACAAAGTGAATCAGCTATACATATACATTTATCCCCATATCTCCTCCTCCTTGAGTCTCCTTCGCACCCTCCCTATCCCAGCCCTCTAGGTGGACACAAAGCACCGAGCTGATGTCCCTGTGCTATGCAGCTGCTTTCCCCACTAGCTAGCTATTTTATATTTGGTGGTGTATATATGTCCATGCCACTCTCACTTCGCCCCAACTTACCCTTTCCCCCTCCCCATGTCCTCAAGTCCATTATCTACGTTTGCGTCTTTATTCCTGTCCTGCCCCTAAGTTCTTCAGAACCATATTTTTTTTTAGATTCCATATAAATGTGTTAGCATATGGTATTTGTTTTTCTCTTTCTGACTTACTTCACTCTGTATGACAGTCTCTAGGTCCATCCACCTCACTACAAATAACTCAATTTTGTTTCTTTTTATGGCTGAGTAATATTCCATTGTATATATGTGCCACATCTTCTTTATCCATTCATCTGTCGATGGACACTTAGGTTGCTTCCGTGTCCTGGCTATTGTAAATAGAGATGCAGTGAACATTGTGGTACATGACTCTTTCTGAATTATGGTTTTCTCAGGGTATATGCCCAGTAGTGGGATTGCTGGGTCGTATGGTAGTTCCAGTTTTACTTTTTTAAGGAAGCTCCATATTGTTCCCCATAGTGGCTGTATCAATTTACATTCCCACCAACAGTGCAAGAGGGTTCCCTTTTCTCCACACCCTCTCCAGCATTTGTTGTTTGTAGATTTTTTGATGATGGCCATTCTGACCAGTGTGAAGTGATACCTCATTGTAGTTTTGATTTGCATTTCTCTAATGATTAGTGATGTTGAGCATCCTTTCATATGTTTATTGGAAATCTGTATATTTTCTTTGGAGAAATGTCTCTTTAGGTCTTCTGCCCATTTTGGGGTTGGGTTGTTTGTTTAATTGGTATTGAGCTGCATGAGCTGCTTGTAAATTTTGGAGATTACTCCTTTGTCAGTTGCTTCAATTGCACATATTTTCTCCCATTCTCAGGGTTGTCTTTTCATCTTCTTTATGGTTTCTTTTGCTGTGCAAAATATTTTAACTTTCATTAGATCCCATTTGTTTATTTTTCTTTTTATTTCCATTACTCTAGGAGGTGGGTCTAAAAGGATCTTGCTGTGATTTATGTCATAGACTGTTCTCCCTATGTTTACCTCTAAGGGTTTTATAGTGTCTGGCCTTACATTTAGGTCTTTAATCCATTTTGAGTTTATTTTTGTGTATGGTTTAAGGTAGTTTTCTAATTTCATTCTTTTACATGTAGCTGTCCAGTTTTCCCAGCACTACTTATTGAAGAGGCTGTCTTTTCTCCATTGTGTATCCTTGCCTCCTTTATCAGAAATAAGGTGACCATATGTGCGTGGGTCACCTCTGGGCTTTCTATCCTGTTCCATTGATCTTGATTTCTGTTTTTGTGCCAGTACCATACTGTCTTGACTACTGTAACTTTGAGTGTAGTCTGAAGAAGGGAGCCTGATTCCTCCAGCTCCATTTTTCTTTCTCAAGGTTGCTTTGGCTATTTGGGGTCTTTTGTGTTTCCATATAAATTGTGAAATTTTTTGTTCTAGTTCTGTGAAAAATACCATTGGTAGTTTGATAGGGATTGCATTGAATCTGTAGATTGCTTTGGGTAGTAGAGTCATTTTTGCAATGTTGATTCTTCCAATCTAAGAACATGGTTTATCTCTCCAACAGTTTGTATCATCTTTAATTTCTTTCATCAGTGTCTTATAGTTTTCTGCATACAACTCTTTTGTTTCCTTAGGTTTTTTCCTAGGTATTTTATTCTTTTTGTTGCAGTGGTAAATGGGAGTGTTTCCTTCATTTCACTTTCAGATTTTATATCATTAGTGTATAGGAATGCAAGAGATTTCTGAGCATTAATTTTGTATCCTGCTACTTTACCAAATTCATTGATTAGCTCTAGTAGTTTTCTGGTAGCATCTTTAGGATTCTCTGTGTATAGTGTAATGTCATCTGCAAACAGTGACGGTTTTACTGCTTCTTTTCCAATTTGGATTCCTTTTGGTTCTTTTTCTTCTTAGATTGCTCTGGTTAAAACTTCCAAAACTATGTTGAATAATAGTGGTGAGAGTGGGCAACCTTGTCTTTTTCCTGATCTTAGTGGAAATGATTTCAGTTTTTCACCATTGAGAACGATGTTGGCTGTGGGTTTTTCATATATGGCCTTTATTATGTTGAGGTAAGTTCCCTCTATGCCTACTTTCTGCCGGGTTTTTTTCATAAATGGGTGTTGAATTTTGCCAAAGGCTTTTCTGCATCTATTGAGATGATCCTACGGTTTTTCTCCTTCATTTTGTTAATATGATTTATCACATTGATTGATTTGCGTATATTGAAGAATCCTTGCACCCCACTCGATCATGCTTTATGATCCTTTTAATATGCTGTTGGATTCTGATTGCTAGTATTTTGTTGAGGATTTTTGCATCTAAATTTCTTAGTGGTATTGGCCTGTAGTTTTCTTTTTTTGTGAAATCTTTGTCTGGTTTTGGTATCAGGGTGATGGTGGCCTCATAGAATGAGTTTAGGAGTGTTCCTCCTTCTGCTATATTTTGGAAGAGTTTGAGAAGGACAGGTGTTAATTCTTCTCTAAATGTTTGATAGAATTCGCCTCTGAAGCCATCTGGTCTTGGGCTTTTGTTTGTTGGAAGATTTTTAATCACAGTTTCAATTTCAGTATTTGTGATTGGTCTGTTTATATTTTCTATTTCTTCCTGGTTCAGTCTCGGAAGGTTGTGCTTTTCTAAGAATTTGTCCATTTCTTCCAGGTTGTCCATTTTATTGGCATAGAGTAGCTTCTAGTAATCTCTCATGATCCTTTATATTTCTGCAGTGTCAGTTGTTACTTCTCCTTTTTCATTTCTAATTCTATATTTTGAATCTTTTCCCTTTTTTTCTTCATGAGTCTGGCTATTGTTTATCAATTTTGTTTATCTTCACAAAGAACAAGGTTTTCGTTTTATTGATCTTTGCTATTGTTTCCTTCATTTTTTTTCCATTTATTTCTGATTTGATCTTTATGATTTCTTTCCTTCTGCTAACTTTGGGGTTTTTTTGGTTCTTTGTCTAATTTCTTTAGGTGTAAGGTTAGGTTTCTTATTTGAGATGTTTCTTCTTTCTTGTGGTAGGATTGTATCGCTATATACTTCCCTCTTAGAGCTGTTTTTTGCTACATCCCATAGGTTTTGGGTCATCGTGTTTTCATTGTCATTTGTTTCTAGGTATTTTTTGATTTCCTCTTTGATTTCTTCAGTGATCTATTGGTTATTTAGTAGTGTATTGTTTAGCCTCCATGTGTTTGTATTTTTTATAGATTTTTTCCCTGTAATTGATACTAGTCTCATAGCATTGTGGTTAGAAAAGATACTTGATATGATTTCAATTTTCTTAAATTTACAAATGCTTGATTTGTGACCCAAGATATAATCTATCCTGGAGAATGTTCCATGAGCATTTGAGAAGAAAGTGTATTCTGTGGTTTCTGGATGGAATGTCCTATAAATATCAATTAAGTCCATCCTGTTTAATGTATCATTTAAGGCTTGTGTTTCCTTCATTATTTATTTTCATTTTGGATCATCTGTCCATTTGTAAAAGTGGGGTGTTAAAGTGCCCTACTATTATTGTGTTACTGTCGATTTTCCCTTTTATGGCTGTTTGCATTTGCCTTATGTATTGAGGTGCTCCTATGTTGGGTGCATAAATATTTACAATTTTTATATCTTCCTGTTAGATTCATCCCTTGCTCATTTGTAGTGTCCTTCTTTCTCTCTTGTAATAGTCTTTATTTTAAAGTCTATTTTGTCTGATATGAGAATTGCTACTCCAGCTTTCTTTTGATTTCCATTTGCATGGAATATCTTTTTCCATCCCCTCACTTTCAGTCTGTATGTGTCCCTCAGTCTGAAGTGGGTCTCTTGTAGACAGCATATATGGGTCCTGTTTTTGTATACATTCAGCCAGTCTAAGTCTTTTGGTTGGAGCATCTAAACCATTTACATTTAAGGTAGTTATCGATATGTATGTTCCTATTACCAGTTTCTTAATTGTTTGGGGTTTGTTATTGTAGGTATTTTCCTTCTCTTGTGTTTCTTGCCTAGAGAAGTTCCTTTCGCATTTTTTGTAAAGCTGGTTTGTTGTTGCTGAATTCTCTTAGCTTTTGGTTGTCTGTAAAGGTTTTAATTTCTCTATCAAATCTGAATGAGATCCTTGCTGGGTAGAGTAATCTTCGTTGTATGTTTTTCCCTTTCATCACTTTAAATGTCATACCATTCCCATCTGGCCTGCAGAGTTTCTGCTGAAAGATCAGCTGTTAACCTTTTGGGGATTCCCTTGTATTTAGTTGTTGCTTTTCCCTTCCTGCTTTTAATATATTTTCTTTGTATTTAATTTTTGATAGTTTGATTAATATGTGTCTTGGCGTGTTTCTCTGATAGTATCCTATTGGACTCTCTGTGCTTCCTGGACTTGATTGACTCTCTGTGGAATCAGGAGGTGTTGCTTTCCTGGTATCCTTGTGTGACAGTACCCTAAGGTTTCAGCACTATGAACCAGGGAAGCTCACCCCAGTATTCAGCTTCAGTATTCAGTCGCTACTGGGGTTCCACTTGCCCCCTGGTTGATCTCAGTCTCCATTTCAAGTGATATTGTATGACCCAAAGCCCTACTCTGTATCACATTGTTGGTCTTTCTATCCTGGTCAACCCCTACCTTAATCTGGTGTGGTCAGACCCCTATACAAAGATGCTCCTGTCAGGCATGACCTTCCAAAGGATATATCTCCCTGAGAGCAAAGGCAAAGGCCAGACCTCTTTAGGGTAAAGTTAAATTCCCTACAAGTACATTTATCAAAGTCACATTTATGCTATCATTTTAAGGATTTGCAATAGTGATTCCAAAGTTCAGACAACATTGTAAAGTTTCTTGTCCTTTTATTCTGTTGAAATAATGACACCTGCTTACTAGGAATATGAAAAAGCTCCAACCAAGGTGACACTTGGACACAATTTCACTTATATGCCAGCTCTAAGATGTCACTTGCCTGTTCACTATCCTTAATTTATCACAGAGTTAATTAAATTTTATGCTCTTCTTGTATAATCATTTGTACACCTTCTATGATTAACCTTACACAGTCATTTTTCCACAATAATTTAAACAAAAATTTAGTGTATTTAGCTCATTTTTATTGTATGTGTTCTGTGGTATTAGGAAAATGTCACTTAATTTACGAAATTAAATCTAAATATTTTTATTATCCATAAATCTTATATTTATTTAGTATAGGTCTTGCCATCGTGGAATGTTTTTCTATTAGAAACTTTGATAAATGTGTTGTAACCATAGGAATGATTTGCAAGACAGCAGGAGTAGTCAAAATAGACTAAATTAATGTGTTAGGTTTAGTGTTCACACAGCATGCTTTACTTTAATTGATTACTCTATAGCCAAACTTAAATTACTAGTATCAGTGCTGATAGAAGAAAATGAATATTTAATAAAACACCCTTTGTATCATAGTAGCAGATTAATCTAAGTAAAAAAGCTATCATTTGTAATAAGTTTTTAAGGCTACTTTGATATCTTGAGTACATGCAATATTAAAGAGCTTATAAATACAAAGAGCAAGATAAGTTGGGATAATTTAACAAAAAGTCTCTGCAATTAACTTTGAATTATGATGCATTTGGATTTAAAAATTAAGTAATACACTTACATTGAGAAGAAGTGGCAATACGTTTTTTCTAGCTTTGAAATTGCAACAGATTCATTTATCAATAGAATTATATCAACAAAAATAACATAATGAGTAAACGGTAAATGATTAATTTATGAACTTCATAACTAACTCTTAGAGTCATTGATGTTTACATATAGATAATCTTAAGACAAATAATTCATGGATAAAGTACATTTTATTCCCCCATCATCAATCACCATCATTGTCATCAATGCAACAGAGTTTTTGGAATAAAACTCAAATGAATAACAATAAGGAATATCACATTACTAAAATGTAAAAAATTATATAACTAAGAAAAAACCTTGTAAGTTAATATTGAGAGTAAAAATAGAATAAAATTACAGATAAGGATAAAAGGCAAATTTTATGCATTCTTAAATATATTCTTTAAATCCCAAACATAATTTTGACTATTAAATTATTTAAATTCCTTAATCTGGAGATGCGTTACAAAAAAATAATCCTGTACACACTATAAAATCAGAAGTATATAATACCTTAGTGGTTTATTATGACTGCTGAACTTCAACTGTGTCTTTAGCTCCATGGATTTTATTCCATTCTATGTTAAAATTGAAAATCAGTGATTGCAAGAAAAAAATTAATTCCTGTTTTTTCCCCCATGTTTCTCCCAAAGTGGCCGAAGTAGGAGATGGAAACATTACCATTGAAAAAGAAGGTACAAGAAGAGCCAGATTTATGGGCATGCACCTAGTGCATCCACTCAGACCCAGACAGAAGGACTACACACTTGGTTTAATGCTCTATTGTTGCCATCTTGAAATTCTGAAGAATTTTTGAATAAGCAGCACTGCATTTTCATTTTTCACTGAGTATGCATAGCCATAAATAAAGTCAAACCTGTTGGTGATGTCAATCTGGAAAACTCCTATCTGGGTCAAGGAGAGACTGACTGGGCATGGCTGCCAGGCATGTGCTTAAATGAATACTTGGAGAGACCATATATAAAATAGATAAACAACAAAGATTTACTGTCTAGCATAGGGAAATATATTCAGTATCACATAATAACCTATCCATTAACCATTCCATTAACCTATAATGGAAAAGAACTGAGAAAAAAGAATATATATTAATTTATTCATACAAATGTATAACCGAATCACTTTGCTGTACACCTGAAACTAACACAATATTGTAAATCAAATACACTTCAATTAAAGAAAAGAATACTTGGAGAGAACATGACTATTCTCTGAAACTTGGAATAAGCCTATGACCCTGGGTTTTATTCCTTTCCAGTACAGCTTGTCTGTTCTGAAGAGATTTTGACTGGCAAATAGTGAAGAGACCCTTCTTTACTTGATAAAAGCAAACAAATAAATACCAACAATAACCAGAAAAAAGGCGGATGGGCAATATCAATATTAAAATGGACAAATTCATGATCCACAAAGAATATATAATAATATGAATAGCAAACACTTTTAGAATAATGAGAAGATGATTAATATTGGTCTTATAATGTAAGTGGAAATCTTTGACTCATCTCTCAAAATGATTTTAAGCAAGTCCATAGAAAACTTTAAAAATGGAATCGATTTTGAAGAGTATAAGTACGTCTGAATTAATAGGTTTATACTGAAATTTAAAATTAGACTAAATAGACATGCAAAGAGCTCCCAAATATCTGAAAAACATTCAAAATTTATGTTCTCAAAGCAATAAACTTTAATCAGTTATTAAAAATAGAAAAAAACCACAGTTTCTGGCCTCAGTGCAATAACTTGAGAAATTAATAAGCTTAATAACACAATAACAAGTAGGAAATTATAATATAGAACTCATTTAAATAGCTCTAATTACGCTGAAAGAAAGCAAAATTACAATGCCTATTTAGAAATTAAGTACTTAGAGAACCAAACATAACAAAGTATATAAAATATACTAAACCTTTACTCAAAGAGAACATGAAAAGCTATAAATCCTTTCATTATTAAGAAGAGAGAGTATATATATATATATATATATATAACATAATTATTAAATTTCAGTGGATTTATTGTGAAAATGGACATGAAATTAGATGAAGCTAGAAACAGATAACACTCCATGAGAGCTTAATATATGACAAGACTTTTCTATAAATATTGCTGGGATTATCAATCTCAGTCTTGAATGATACTATTATGAGCCTTATTTCACCTATGAAGAAACTCAGGCACAGAGATGTTAAGTAACCTTTCCAAGTAACTTGCCCAAGGTCACACAGATGTGTAAATGGAAGAGCTAGTTTATGAATAAAGTCAGTGTAGAACCATAACCTGGGCTCTTAACCTCTATGCTCCACCCCTTTGTATAATAAAATAGCTCATACTGACATATGATTACTACTCACCAAGCCCTACTCTGAGTGTTTTACATGTTTTAATGAAAGACAAAATAGGTCAAAAAAATATGAAATCAAAGTGCATTTGACTGTTATGCTGTACCCACATGGACAGAAATTCTGTTCTTTTTATCTTAATTTCACTCTTTGGGGACATAAACTATTGTTCAATAAGTTTTATTTTAAGCTGTGAAGGACATTTGAGCTGTTCTTTCTGACCCTAGCTGTGTGTGTGTGTTTGTTTGTGTTTTGGCAGGTGGGAGAGGGAGATACATTAGGAGTAGATATAAATTAAAGCCTCATAGAATCAATGAGAGACAGCAATACTGAAATTATAACAAGGCACATGTCCATGGATGCTGGAAAGCAGAAATTAAGGGTAAGGACATGCAACAGCTTTATACTATTCAAGATGTCACCAGCAGTCCCTCTGCCAAGATCACAGGTGCCATGCTAGAGCTACCAGGGCAATTACTGCTGTCATGATAGTAATGACACAACAAAACAAAACTCTCCCAATTCTTGAGCCAAATGTCCCACTTTGAAAAGCCACATAGAAAGGGTGAATGTGCATTTGGTTAAGCTTGAGTCACATGTCTGACCATAGCCCGCAAAGAAGGATCTGCCCTCTCTACTTCATATGAGGCACTAAGGTGAGAAATATATAATGGGCATGGGAATCCTCCTCTGTCAGCACCACAAACAGGGTAATAGAGGACTGTCTGGCAAGCAGGCCATCCTGACAGCACACATACAAAAAAAACTCACATTCACATGATTGCTTGTTTGCTTCTCTTGCTTTTCCATGAGTTTCACAAAAGTAGAAACTATTCCACAGTTTTCATCATCTGTTACCTAAATCATTTCTTTCTTGAATTTATTAGGCATTTAATATAAGCACTTTGACAGAATTGATGAGTATTTAAAAGAACGAATGAATGAATAAATAAATAATCAAAAGTATGTTTCTTTCTAGAAGTTTAGAGTCTACCTCTACCAAACAAACAAGGCACAGCAATTAGAGATACCAAAGCATAACAACATATACAATTTAATACATATCTTCTTCTTTACAACCCATAGTTGACCAGAACAATGTAGTTTGCCTTGACTGTCATCAAAATTAAGAGAAAAATCTATTCACGCCGAAAGACAGCAAAACATGTTAATATATTGCTCATGTGTTGTTTACATCATGAACCATTTCCTGCAAAATGAAGAATGACAAATTACAAATTACATGACCTTTGAAATACACTATCATTCATGGCAAGCCTTCCTTCAAGGATTTTAAATAGTAGGATAAATAGGTTGTCAAAAAAAAAAAGAAGCGACTTATAAAACTGTCATCTAGTTGAGTGGCAGGTTTTTGTATGAACACTTTTTTGAATAAGAATGCCGAGTTTCATATATATATATATATATATATATATACACACACACACATACAAATATATATATACAAATATATATATTTTTGTATATATATATATATATATATACACAAATATATATATATATATTTTTTAATGATCATGGGTACTAACTCTAAATCCTTACAGAGAAAAAAACCATGCAGAAAAGATTATCTGTTTTGAAAATGTGAAGTTAGTTCATATCTTGCTTCATGTTGTAAATATATTGAGCTTGAATTTGCACAAGGACTGGATTTGAAAGGAAAAGTTTAAGATTATCATGCCATTTCTTAGAATCAAATCAAGAGAAAGAAATTTTTTCTTTGTACAGTTGGGAGTGGGAGGTGCATGAATGAATTCTCTCTAAATTCCTTTTAAAATAATTTTTCAATAAAATTTATGTAAAATTCACAGGGAAAAAGCAAACAGTGAAACTGTGTGGAAAAATTAAAATGGGAAATATGGAAACCATGATTTCAAAGTTCTTTAGTGACACTGTATAGAAAGTGTATATAAACAAATAATGTGTAATGCTTTGTACTAGTATATAGCTCTAGGAGTATTTTGATCCAAAAAAAGTCCTTGTTTTATAGAAATCCATGAAATTTGAGTTCTGCTTTAAGGAATTTACAGTGAAAACCTTGAAATTGCCTTGAGGATGAATTAAATTAATTCATTATGTCAAAATTTGAGGAAGAGATTTCATAAATGGAACAGGAGAATTCATTTTACTTATTTTACTGGCTCAGAAGAACACACACATGAATTTTGAAAATTTGAATGACAAGAAAAATTGTTCCTTTGAGAACTCACTTGACATCCTCTTTCTTTTTGATTACTTTGGAGACCTAATATAAATTCACAGACATATTTTCAACCATAAAATCTATCTTTTGATAGATTTCTTAAAGTGGCTTCCAGTTTATAATGAATAATTTGTGCCTTAAAATATAATGTGTGGGCTTCTCTGGTGGCGCATTGGTTGAGAGTCCGCCTGTCGGTGCAGGGGACATGGGTTCGTGCCCCGGTCTGGGAGGATACCACATGCCGCGGAGTGGCTGGGCCCGTGAGCCATGGCCGCTGAGCCTGCACGTCCAGAGCCTGTGCTCCGCAACGGGAGAGGCCGCAACGGTGAGAGGCCCGCGTACCGCAAAAAAAAAAAAAAATGTAATGTGTGAAGAGACACTTTTTGCCCCACGTAGGGCAGTGGAATTGGTTGTTTGGTAGACTTAGGGATAAACGGTGCAGAAGGGATGTTCAGAAAGATCTTGAAAGCTGTTGGTTGTCAAGTAAATGCACACGTGGCCTCAACACCAGAGCATCACGTGCCTTGGTGATCCCTGACCCCTGGAACTGGAGCTGGTGTTTCAACCATTTTACTCTAATTCAATGTTAATAAATTTCTTCTTCTGTTAGTTTGATTTTTATGGAGTTGTGATTTTTTTTCATGCAGGACAGATTGATCAAGTAGATATGAGAGAAGGGTGGAGTCAAGATGGTGTACTAGGAGGACACAAAATTTGCGTCTCCTCACAACTAGGGCACCTACCAGGCAGTGGTGGGGGCCACGGACACCTAAGGGGATGGGAGGAACCCCCAGTGACTGGGTAGGATGTGGGGCATGGGGGGAGCGAGGGAGGAGGAGAAGTGGAGGCGAGTCAGGACTGGCCCCCCGAGGGGTGGCTGGGGGAGGGGAAGGGATCCCATGCCAGAAGGGGGAAATTGGAGGACCACTGGGAGGGAAGAAGATCAAAAGGGAGCATGGCCAGGTTTCCCCTGCCCACCACCTGGGCCCCTCCAGCCACGCATGTCCTGAGGGAGTGGGAGGGAGGGAAGGGTGATCAAAAGTAAAGGCCAGACCTCTGGGACTGGCACCCCTGAGGGGCGGCTGGTGGAGGGGAGGAGTTCCTGCACCCAGCGAGACCCACTCACAGATAGGGGTCCAGCAGCGATGGGGGGAGACCCTGGGGGAGACCATGGGGGAGGGGCACGAAGGAAGGGAAGGGAACACGGCTGGTGCTTTCCCTGTACACTTAAGCACCAGGAAGCCTGTTGGGCTCCCAGGCCTAATCCTCTGCATTCGGAGCCTCCCTCCTGCAGCACAGAGCCCAAGCTCCTCCCCTACACCCCCACCCAGGGCCATACCTCTACACTCAGAGACCCCCTCCAATGAGCTTGGCCTAAACCCCACCCACATACCCTCACGCAGGGTCCTACCTCCAAACTCCGGAAGCCCACAGTCCAGAGGCCCTCCTTTCCACGTGCTGCCTCTCCCCTTCTGCTCAGGTCCTAAGCAGAGGCCCTACCCCGCACTTGAAAGTCACCCCCCACCCACGCACCTAGGCCCCATCCCACACTTGGACATCGCCCCATGTAGGTCCCGCCCCACACTCAAAAGTCACCCCCCCACCCTAAACACCGCCCCAGCCTAAGTTCCCCCCCCAAACTCCACCCACATAGCCAAGGCTGTTTTTCTTTTATTTTCTTCTATTTCTTTTTGCTCTGTCAGATTGGGGTTATGTTTTACCTTGTTGATTCATTATTGTTGATTCTTTTATATTTTTATTTTTCATAAATCTTTTATTTTTCTAATTTTATTTTATTCTTTATATTTTGTTAGTGATTTTTCCTTTTGGCTTGTTCCCCCCTCAATTTTTTTTCTTTTTTCTGTTGTGTATTTATTTTACCTTGTTGCAGTTGTTTCAATTACAGTTTTATTTATCCTAATAGATTTTTTATCTTTCTAATTTTATTTTGTTTTTTATTCTTTGATATTGTACTGCTCCTTATTTTCTTTCTTCCTTTTTTTTTTTCTTTTTTTTTTTTTTTACTGTGCCATGAAGCTTGCAGGATCTTGGTTCCCCGGCTGGATGTCAGGCCCGAGCTCCAGTGGTGGGAGCTCTGAGTCAAAACCGCTGGACTAACAGAGAACCCCAGAGCCCAGGGAATATCAATCGGAGTGAGGCCTCCCGGAAGTCCTCATCTCAGCACCAAGACCCAGCTCTATCCAAGTGCCTACAAACTCCAGTGCTGGATGACTCATGACAAACAACCTGTAAGACAGGAATACAAAAGCACCCCCCCCAAAAAAAGAAACAACAAAAAAATATGTTGTTGAAGGAGCAAGGTAAAAACCTACAAGACCAAATAAATGAAGATGAAATAGGCAACCTACCTGAAAAGAATTCAGAGTAATGATAGTAAAGGTGATCCAAAATCCAGGAAACAGAAGGGAGAAAATACAAGAAACATAATGAGGACCTAGAAGAACTAAAGAGCAAACAAACACTGATGATCAACACAGTTACTGAAATTACAAATACTCTAGAAGGAATCAATAACAGAATAACAGAGGCAGAAGATGGAAAAGTGAGCTGGAAGATAAAATGGTGGAAATAGCTGCCACAGAGCAGGATAAAGAAAAAAGAATGAAAAGAATTGAGGACAGTCTCAGAGACCTCTGGGACAACATTAAACAGACCGAATTATATGGGTCCCAGAAGAAGAAGAGAGAAAAGGAAAGGGTCTGAGAAAAACTTTGAAGAAATTATAGTCGAAACTTCCCTAACATGGGAAAGGAAATAGTCAATTAAATCGAGGAAGCAGAGAGTACCATACAGGATAAACCCAAAGAGAAACACAGCAAGACATATCTTAATCAAACTATCAAAACTTAAATACAAAGAAAAAATATTAAAAGCAGCAAGGGAAAAGCAACAAATTTTCAGCAGAAACAAAGAAATTTTTCAACAGAAACAACAAATTTTTCAGCAGAAACTCTGCAAACCAGAAGGAAGTGGCAGGACATATTTAAAGTGATGAAAGGGGAAAACCTACAACCAAGATTACTCTATGCAGCAAGGATCTCATTCAGATTCTATGGAGAAATAAAAATCTTTACAGATAAGCAAAAGTTAATAGAATTCAGCAACACCAAACCAGCTTTACAACAAATGCTAAAGGAACTTCTCTAGGCAGGAAACACTAGAAAAAGTAAAGACCCACAAAAAGAAAACCAAAACAATTAAGAAAAGGGTAATAGGAACATACATATTGACAATAACAAATAAATGGATTACATGCTCCAACCTAAAGACATATACTGGCTGAAGGGTTACAAAAACAAGGCCTGTACATATGCTATCTACAAGAGACCCACCTCAGACCTAGGGAAACTTACAGACTGAAAGTGAGGGGATGGAAAAAGATATTCCATGAAAATGGAATTCAAAAGAAAGCTGGAGTAGCAATTCTCATATCAGACAAAATAGACTTTAAAATAAAGACTATTACAAGAGACAAAGAAGGACACTACATAATGATCAAGGGATCAATCCAATACATAAGGCACATGCTAACAGCCATAAAACAGGAAATTGACAGTAACACAAAAATAGTTGGGGACTTTAACACCCCACTTTCACCAATGAACAGGTCATCCAAAATGAAAATAAATAAGGAAACACAAGCTTTAAAGGACACATTAGACAAGATAGACTTAGTTGATATTTATTGGACATTCCATCCCAAAACAACAGAACACACTTTCTTCTCAAGTGCTCATGGAACATTCTCCAGAATAGACCATATCATGAGTGACAACTCAAATGTTGCTAAATTTAAGAGAATTGAAATCATATCAAGTATTTTTTCCCACCACAACCCTATAAGACAATATATCAATTACAGTAGAAAAACTGTAAAAAATACAAGCACATGGAGGCTAAACAATACGCTACTAAATAACCAAGGGATCACTGAAGATATCAAAGAGGAAATCAAAAACTACCTAAAAACAAATGACAATGAAAACACAATGACCCAAAACCTATGGGATGCAGCAAAAGCAGTTCTATGAGGAAAGTTTATAGCAATAGAGTCCTACCTCAGGAAACAAGAAAAATCTCAAGTAAACAACCTAACCTTACACGTAAAGCAATTAGAGGAAGAAGAACACACACACAAAAAGTCCCAAAGTTAGCAGAAAGAAAGAAATCATACAGATCAGATCAGAAATAAATGAAAAAGAAATGAAGGAAACAATAGCAAAGATCAATAAAACTAAAAGCTTGTTGTTTGAGAAGATAAACAAATTGATAAACCATTAGCCAGACTCATCAAGGAAAAAGGAAGAGGACCCAAATCAATAGAATTAGAAATGAAAAAGAAGAAGTAACAAATGACACTGCAGAAATACAAAGGATCATGAGAGATTACTACAAGCAACGATATACCAATAAAATGGACAACCTGGAAGAAGTGGACAAATTCTTTAAAAAATCACAACCTTCTGAGACTGAACCAGGAAGAAATAGAAAATATAAACAGACAAATCACAAGCACTGAAATTGAAACTGTGATTTAAAATCTTCCAACAAACAAAATCTCAGTACCAGATGGCTGCAGAGATGACTTCTACCAAACAATTAGAGAAGAGTTAACACCTATCCTTCTCAAACTCTTCCAAAATATAGCAGAGGGAATAACACTCCCAAACTGATTCTATGAGGCCACCATCACCCTGATACCAAAACCAGACAAAGATGTTACAAAAAAAGAAAACTACAGGCCAATATCACTGATGAACATAGATGCAAAAATCTTCAACAAAATACTAGCAAACAGAATCCAACGGCACATTAAAAGTATCATACACCATGATCCCGTGGGATTTATCCCAGGAATTCAAGGATTCTTCAATATACACAAATCAATCAATGTGATAAACCATGTTACTAAATTGAGTAATAAAAACCATATGATCATCTCAGTAGATGCAGACGAAGGTTTTGACAAAATTCAACACCTATTTATGATAAAAAATCTCCATAAAGTGGGCATAGAGGGAACCTACCTCAAAATAATAAAGGCCAAGTATGAAAAACCCACAGCCAACATCATTCTCAATGGTGAAAAACTGAAACCATTTCCACTAAGATCAGGAACAAGACAAGGTTGCCCACTCTCACCACTATTATTCAACATAGTTTTAGAAGTTTTAGCCACAGCAATCAGAGAAAAAAAAAGAACTAAAAGGAATCCAAATTGGAAAAGAAGAAGTAAAGCTGTCACTATTTGCAGATGACATGATACTATGCATAGAGAATCCTAAAGATGCTACCAGAAAACTACTAGAGCTAATCAATGAATTTGGTAGAGTAGTAGGATATAAAATAAATGCACAGAAATCTCTTGCATTCCTATACACTAATGATGAAAAATCGAGAGATAAATTAAGGAAACACTCCCAGTTACCACTGCAACAAAAAGAATAAAATACCTAGGAATAAAGCTACCTAAGGAGACAAAGGACCTGTATGCAGAAAACTATAAGACACTGATGAAAGAAAGATGATACAAACAGATGGAGAGATATACCATGTTCTTGGATTGGAAGAATCAACATTGTGAAAATGACTATACTATCCAAAGCAATCTACAGATTCAATGCAATCCCTATCCAACTACCAATGGCATTCTTCACAGAACTAGGAAAAAAATTCACAATTTGTATAGAAACACAAAAGACCCCGAATAGCAAAAGCAATCTTGAGAAAGATAAATGGAGCTGGAGGAATCAGGCTTCCTGACTTCAGACCATACTACAAAGCTGCAGTAATCAAGACAGTGTGGTACTGGCACAAAAACAGAAATATAGATCAATGGAACAAGATAGAAAGCCCTGAGACAAACCCACGCACCTATGGTCACCTTATCTTTGATAAAGGAGGCAAGAATATGCAATGGAGAAAAGAGAGCCTCTTCAATAAGTGGTGCTGGGAAAACTGGACAGCTACATGTAAAAGAATGAAATTAGAACACTCCCAAACACCATACACAAAAATAAACTCTAAATGGATTAAAGACATAAATGTAAGGCCAGGCACTATAAAACTCTTAAAGGAAAACATAGGAAGAACACTCTATGACATAAATCACAGCAAGATCCTTTTTGACCCACCTCCTAGAGAGATGGAAATAAAAACAAAACTAAACAAATGGGACCTAATGAAACTTCAAAGCTTTTGAACAGCAAAGGAAACCATAAACAAGATGAAAAGACAACCCTCAGAATGGGAGAAAATATATGCCAATGAAGCAACTGACAAAGGATTAATCTCCAAAATATACAAGCAACTCATGTAGCTGAATATCAAAAAAACAAACAACTGAATCCAAAAATGGGCAGAAGTCCTAAACAAACATTTCTCCAAAGAAATTATACAGGTTGCCAACAAACGCATGAAAGGATGCTCAACATCACTAATCATCAGAGAAATGCAAATCAAAACTACAGTGAGGTATCACCCCACCCTGGTCAGAATGGCCATTGTCAAAATATCTACAAACAAATAAATGCTGGAGAGGGTGTGGAGAAAAGGGAACCCTCTTGCACTGTTGGTGGGAATGTGAATTGATACAGCCACTATGGAGAACACTGTGGAGGTTCCTTAAAAAGCTAAAAATAGAACTATCATATGACCCAGCAATCCCACTACTGGGCATATACCCTGAGAAAACCATAATTCAAAAAGAGTCATGTACCACAATGTTCATTGCAGCACTATTTACAATAGCCAGGACGTGGAAGCAACCTAAGTGTCCATAGACAGATGAATGGATAAAAAAGATGTGGCACATATTTACAATGGAATATTACTCAGCCATAAAAAGAAACAAAATTGAGTTATTTGTAGTGAGGTGGATGGACCTAGAGTCTGTCATACAGAGCGAAGTAAGTCAGAAAGAGAAAAACAAGGACCATATGCTAACACATATATATGGAATCTAAAAAAAAAAAAGGTTCTGATGAACCTAGGGGCAGACCAGGAATCAAGACACAGACGTAGAGTATGGTCTTGAGGACATGGTGTGGGGGAAGGGTAAACTGGGACGAAGTGAGAGAGTAGCACTGACATATATACACTACCAAATGTAAAATAGATAGCTAGTGTGAAGCAGCTGCATGGCACAGGCAGATCAGCTTGGTGCTTTGCGACCACCTAGAGAAGTGGAATAAGGAGGTTGGGAGGGAGACGCAAGAGGGGATATATGTATGTATATAGCTGATTCACTTTGTTATACAGCAGAAACTAACACAACACTGTAAACAATTATACTCTAGTAAAGATGTTAAAAAAGACAAACATTAAAAAAAAGTAGATTCAAAAACTGCCTTTACGGTAGGGATTAACATATACACACTACTATATATAAAATGGATAATCAACAAGGACCTACTGTATTGCACAGGGAACTCTACTCAGTATTCTCTAATAAGCTATATGAGAAAAGAATATGAAAAATAGTAGATATGTGTATCTGTATAACTGAATCACTTTGCTGTATACCTGAAACTAAACTGACACAATATTGTAAATCAACTATACCCCCCCAAAAAAAGAAAAAACTACCTTTATGCCTAACTGTTGCAATGATTTGTATAATTAGTTCAGTAAGATAATTTTGTTTCTTCCTCTTTAGAAGCTTAGTCATTAGATCCAAAGTCACATTTTTTTCACTCTCTTCTCAAATGAGGAAGGTTTCATTTACAGTTTTTTCATGTTACCCTGTGTCTCACATTTGACCTAAATATTACCCTTACATTTTACCAGTTGGATTCTTTCAATCTGTCTTCTTCTGTAAATAATGCTGATTTTTCAGTCATGGTTCAGTCAGGAGATGAACCATGCGGTACGTGGAGTGGGTGCAGTTTATCAAAAGAATTCATACCTAGTAACAGGTGAATGGAGTAAAGAATGCAGTAATACCTAATAGAGAAAGCAGCCACTACTCTTAGGGGTGATATCAGTGCAAAAGTTCCTCCCTCACTCCCACCCCCAAAACACCACTCCCCACCCCAAACTGAGGCTCAGAACCCCCTGGTGGCACATTGTTGTAGCCCAGCAGATAGTGGAGAAGTTCACTGAAGTTCCACAGGAGGATGCCAGCAAGCAGAGAACTGCCTCCTATATGTAGAGGAAATTCATGGGGAGCTACATTTGGGGTAGGTGGAGTGGGTCCTGAACTCGCAGGGAAGTGGCTGGAACACCCATTGGGATGTTGCTTAACTGAGGTCCACAGTACTTGCTGGGAAACTGCCTGCAGGATGCACTAAGGCTCACTCCAACTTTATTATTTAAAAATTTCTGATTACAAATGCAATATGAGGTCAATATTGGAAAAATGTGGAATCAGAATAGGATAAAATAGGGAAAACCACAGCTCTCAAAAGCATTTAAAAAGCAACTTTTACAGAGTATATATATCCTACATGTACATTGTATAGATTGTACAAAAATTGTATTTTAGAGGATGGTAACACGATATGTGTTTATATTCAATAATGTAAGTCATTCCATTTTTTTCTATTTAATAAAGTAGTCTTGGCTATGTTCACCTACTTGATTTTTAATATAAATATTGTATTCTACTTGTCAGTTTTCATACATACCAACACGCAAACACAACTGGATTTTGAAATGTCTGGCACTTTTTGGTCATTTAACATTAAAGGAAATACTTTTGATGGACTTTGTTTTTTTACACACTCCTTATATATTACTTTAATAGAATTAGAATAATATACTTTGCGAAATAAAAAATTACTAATTCCTAGTTTTGAAATTCTGTTTCCATGTTTTCATTTTGTAGAACTATGATGAACAGTTCTATGCATAAAGGTGATCTGAACTGTTTTTAAGATTCTTCAATATAGTGTCTATAAAGTTGAACTGAGAGGCAAAAGTCATGCATTATCAAAGCTCATAGAAAATTGCTGTCTTGTGTATCATTTAAAAATATTTTCCATTTTAACCATCAGTATGTGTGAGTATACCACAGACTATCTCTGAGAGTATGCCTTAGCATTAAGTTTTCTTTTTTGTTGTTTCAAAACATCATGTAAGTATAATTTTTCAGACTTTGAGTAGAAAAGATATTGCAGTTGTGTGTGTGTGTGTGTGTGTTTTCTGTGCTTGTGAGAGCAAGAGAGACAGAGACAAAGACAGAGAGATACTAAGGATTGTAAAGGTGGCACAACTCTATCTCATTTTCAGTTTTTAGCTATATAAAGAATCAAAGTACTAATTATATTCTGAAAAATCAAAATTATGCCCTAAATGATACAAATTATAATTCATAAACTTAATATAATTTATTATTTTTATTCTCAATTCACTCAGATAATGCACATATAATTATAGGGCTACTATGCAAGGTTCTTTTCAGAACAGCAAGGACTAGATGATTTCATAGCAACTAATTGTAATGCAATAATTCGGGAAGTTTTCTGAAAGCACAAATTTGAGTATGTTAAAATAGTTTCAAATTTTATTTTCCTTGGACGAAAGCTTCTTTTACAGTGCAAATGTATTTTAATTATAAATCTACACTTAAAACTCATATTAAAGGGAAACTATTTTTACTGATACATGCCAGGGGGTAAATAATATTAATGCTAAATGCATACCTTTTAAGAAAAGAATAAAATGGACTATGATATGTCTTTGTTTAAGCACAAAGTTCCAAAGCTCTCCAATTGTCCTTTGGATGAAAGTTGAATCACATTTTCTTTACTATAGAATCAAATCTGAGCATTTCAAGAGGTAAACAGTGATTCTTTGATGCCTTACTTCAAAGCATTCAGAGGAAATTAATCAAATTAATCCATCCTTCTTTCCACTGGTAACAAAAATTATTCACTGCTTTGGACTCAGGGCATTTCACAAGACCCTAATGAGTATTGGGAAGGAAAAAAAAAAGTATTAAATGGTGGCATTAAGAAGGAGACTGTAAAGCACTGAATATTCTTTTTTTTAATGCCAGATTGGAAATGTAATTGAGTGAAGCAGGCCCCGGGTGGTTGGAAGCATTGCAAAGTGCATGGCCCGCCTAAAGGTGGCAGCTGCTACCCAGCAACCATGGATCATTGCCACATTGGAATTCAGAACCAGGTTTGGCAGATATTCCAGTGTTTGTGGAAAAGAAAGAAATTCATATTCTAATGTGAGCTCTCTAAATTTTTGAGTATTGATGTTAACCAAAAAAAGTCCTTATGAGCTGAATCAAATAAGTCAGGAAGTTCCTCCTTGTTAAATGAAAAAGCATTATGTACTTGACCTTGGTCTTGCCCCTCCCCAATTTTAATCAAAGTCCTTAAAAGCATTTAGAAAATATTTAAGTGACAATTATTTCTTATGTCAATTTTTCCTTGAGGAGCATCAAGAGAAAAATGTATTTCCTTCCAAAAGCCATTGGTTGAAGACCAAGCAACTCTAATCATTTGGCTAATATGATTGTTTATATATTTCCCAATAATCAAATAATTGTTCTCAGTTGATAAAGGGGAAGAGTATTTAAAAGGTTATTTTTAAATTACAGCAATACAGGTATTTTTTGAAACAAAGGGATATTGCTTTCAATACATTTTTTGCCTAAAATAGATGGTCTCTTTCCATATCTCTTCCAAATCTCTGAACGAATTCTCACGTTTTTTCAAAATTGTTGCTCTAAGCATGGTTAAATTATATCACCTCTATAGCCAGACTCTCATATTCTGAATCCAGTTCTGATGTTGCTAGCTACTTCACCTTGTGTGTCTTACCCAAATTTCTTGAGTCCCAGGTTCCTCATTTAGAAAATAATGGTCATTTTGGGATCAACTTCAGAGGCTTACTATGAGGATTTTGTAAGGAAATCTTTAAAGCTATCAGTGATAGAAAGTGTTCCATACATCTTAGTTATCATTATGTCCTTTGAAGTCATTCTTTTTTCCTGGTTTACATGGAAATACTGCTGCAGATGTCAGAAGACACATTTTTCTCCCACCTGAAACATTGCACATTTGTAGCAACCATCTTCATAGAGGAAAACAGAATTCTTATTCACTGCTGCACATATTTAATGTATTTTTGAGATCACTCTACCCCGTTTCTGGTCTTTATAAAGTTATCATAAAATTATAAGTGTCTTTGACAATTATCTAGTTACTAGACACAAAAGTATCAATACATGGGAACTCAGAGAGACTGAGTGATTTGCCTGGGATAAATAAATAAGAAAGTGGCAGAACCGGGACTAAAATTGTGTTTCTTTGTTTTGCTTTCATTATATATTTCTATCTAAATATATTTAAGTTGAAATTATAAATATTAAAAAAATTTGAATGCCTTAATTCATAGACTTTCTCCATTAAATTGGAAAGAAAAGGCTACATTAACAAGAGAAAAACCATTATTTTTATAGGGAAATTTTGTCAATTAAGCTGCAGTATGCCAAACATCTGTGTACCTGTCAACCAATTCTACATGACTGACATAGTTTGCATTCATATACAGAAATTCCTGCATTTTGAGACCTAGTTTTACACATTGACATTTTACTATAAATGATCAATAGAAAATCATATTCCATGGGCATCATGAATGAGTCAACAAATTTATTTGGCTTACTCTAAATAAATATTTCTTAAATGTCACATTTGCACAGCATTAAAAGTTTTAAGCAAATACTCGTGAAGCATGCCCCGTGACACTGATGATTGAATATATTATCTTGTCTCTTTCTAATGAAGAAAACAGTGTAGTTGCCAACTTTATATGAACTAAGGGAAGTTCTCTGACCACATGAGATGTCATTTCAAAATAGATTTCCTTTGGAAGGATGATATTATGCTAAAATAATATGAGATTTATTTTTATTGCCCACTAAAGAACTAAGGAAAATACAATGCCATGGAAATTGTTATTTTAATGCTGTATTCAAAAGAATAAAAGTTAAATATAGAACTTTGAATTGCTTTTCTTCTCTCCTCACTGGTAGTATATGTTCGTATTCTGGAGATTGGGAAATTCAACTTCACACAACACAACCAGCTAATGAGATTGCAGAAACATTGTGCTCTCCATCATTTCCTTATCAGTGACGGTCCATTAAAAGCTCTAACCCCATGAAGTGAATTTCAGTTTTAAACTTTTGCATTCTGAAAACGGTCTTCCCAAGACCATTAATAGATAAGATGGATGCCACATTTGTTGACAGTTCAAGATACTTTTACCCTACTAGAACTGTTTTGAAACCAACAACAGACCTATTATCTTCTTTTACACAGAAATTTTATAGTGCTATTTTAGTGAATTGCAAAACTCAGAAGGAAATTTTACTTTTACTTACCTGTGTTTTTGTTTCCTTACACAATGCAGTAAAATATGTACAATGTGTGTTTGTAGTCTACATGTGAATTGCATCCTTTCAGAAAAATTGAATAGGTCTACTAAAGACAATTTTCCTTTCAAGTGTGGCATGCTTTGTCCTTCTGAGAACAGAAAGATGATGATTTATTCCTGGATTCTTAATAGTTTTTGTTGCAATAAGTTAGTCATGATCACAATTGAATGTCAGGATTGTAAAATAATCAAAACAGCCTTTCCAAACTTAGTGTGGAGAAACTGAACAAATGCAAGCACAAAGATATGACTTCACCTCCTGACAAAGAAGGAGGAGGAGATTCCTGCCCAGACTGATGTCCCAAAGAAACAACCATGATTGTGAGGCATGGCATCCAGGGGGAGTTAAAGTCTTACTATTTTAGGTAATTTTAAAAATTGAAAATGTGTACAAGTTTCCTTCCATGAATGTAGTTAGAACATGTCAAAAAAGAACGGAATTCAACTCTCTGAATTCAGTCTCAGAGGTTTCAGAAAATAGTAGGGATAGTCACCTGAAGCAATTAGGCTTTTGAGAAGAATGCATATGGGCCACTGCTCTAGCTGTCCCTGAATGGGGACTGGAGACAAGGGCACAAATCTAGGTTTCTGGAGCTGTCCAATCAATAACTAGTGCCTTTGAAATATAAAATTCAGGAAACAATCAATGCATACTTAGGATTATTTGGTGATACAAAAAGTGCAGAAATAAATATGCCTGGAGATGGAGATACAGCTACTGATCTACAGTGCACAGAAAACTGGGTACACTGAGTAGAGTGACAAATACATGGTGTGCTGAAGAGAAGAGCTGTGTTGTCCTGTCAGGTACTGAGATTAAAATCTGTTTACAAAAAATAAATAAATAAATAAGAAAAAAAATCTGTTTACAACATTCAGCAAAAGAGGGTTGGCTCCCTTTGGAAATTTATTTGTACTTCAAAGGATGCTAAATAGAAACAGGATCGAAGATATGTTTGAAAGAAATATGCTGTATTTGAAGTGAAATCATCTCCCATCTTTAGTGAAAATAGCTCCATAATATCCCAGAAGCCAGGAGCACTATAGAGAGATTGTTTGGGTGGAATTACCAAATACACTTACTTACATTAAATTAATATCAGTAATAGTCAATACACTTTGATCATTTTCTATGTATAGTAGTATACTTTATGTGGCTTATGTTATTTAATCTCTTCAATTAATCTATGAGGAGTCACTCAATGTTTGTCAGCGTCACAGATTAATAAATTGAGTTTAATACAGATTAGGTATGTTTTCTCAAGATTATGAAACTAGAAAGCATCAGAATAAGAGTTTTCAAACCCTTATTTAGCAAGGCAGTATATACTTCCTAATGCATATGATTAAGAAACAAGTTATCTCATACTTTATGTATATGTTATTTGATACTAAGAGACTCAGTCAATCTTCTGAGGGTACAGGTAACGGTAAACGCTTTTTCTTTCCACCCAAAAGCTTCAGATAAAATGTTTTTAAGTGAATTGACTGTAAATAAAATTTTAATTTTATCTTAACAATATGCTAGAAAGATAGTTTTAAAAGTTTTTCATAATTCAAGATGATTTATATAATTTATATAATGTTCACATTAATTAAAACATGGTAACTGGGGTACACGTATGGATAATTAGAGTAAGTTGGTAAGCTAAATATTCTGTCTAACATAGATTATAAATTTGAGTAGACAAGAAAAATATGTTGCAATATCCATTTGAGCAACAGCAGCTTCTTATTACAAACACCATGCTTAATATAACTATCCCTAGATATAAGTGAAAAATATCGATTATCACAGTTTTGCTTTTTGCTTTTTTTAGTAAACAAAAGAGATATTAAGTTTCAGAATGATGAGCTCAACTTTCTTATTCCATGTGTCATTAGGATGTGGTATATAAATATTCTCCAACTTTGCTCTATATCTTCACAACAAAGTGCAATGATAAACTAATGCTTTGCAATCTGAAAATTACATTTGTCACTTTTTTCCTCTAAGGGTGTCAGATTGAAAAACCTTTCTCATTTATGATCTGTGCTTCAATTACAGTTGAATTCAAGACTACATGAAAGAACTTGGTGCTGACAGTATTCAGTTTTCACATGGATATGGTTTTCCAAGACACCATAGTTTTCTGCTCCTTGTCCTTACTCATCTGTCTACTTGCCTCTTAGATTAAATATTTTCAACAAATATGCCTATTTGAAAGGGTCTTGTTTGAATTTTAATGTTATTATTTTGCTGTCCCATTTATACCTTATACTTAAATAAATTGCTTCTCCCCACTGCTGTAGCTTGTTACAAAGTCTCCATTGTGGATGACAAAAATGTTTCATAATATCTGACCCTGAGGTGGCTAACATGATTCCAACACAGTATCTACAGGATAAATCCAAGCACCTCAAGGCTAGATAGGTGTAGAAAGATCAAGTTAACAAAAACTAACACTTATAATATGAAAAAAAAACTAGAACAACATGCAGTGCTTAACAAAATAATATACTGAGAAGAATATGAATATTACAATGTCTATATTTGTTGTCACTCACATAGAAGTATGGTGTTATCATTAGTCATTGAATTAGCCTAACTAGATTTTGATGGCTAAGAACACTCTCCAAATAGGCATCTTGATTTTTTCCACTGAGATGGGATTGGAATTTCAGTTCTCCAACTAAGAGATGTTTTATATCAACCCAACTTGACATAATCAGCCAATTCTCAATTTAATGTGTCATCCAATCTCTCCCCACTGATGTTCATAAATTTTGTATACACTCTGATTTCATTGGATTATTCATTATTTTTGACTTGACTCTCTATTCCAAGGGCAAAATAAAAGGTTTTATAGTACATTATAGTAGTTGCTAGATCATATACCTAAATTTTAGCTTCTTTTCACATTTATAATCATGAATCTATTAAATTAATTTCCAGAACATTTTGAAATATAGGTGGATTGAGATACACATTCTTGTCATGTTTAGATACATCTGTTGGTACTTATGCTTTCTTTGAATTTTATTAAACATTGAATTGATTTTACCAAGTATAAAAATATATTCTCTCTTAAGATTTAATTGCTATTTACTAGTGATATTTGAGATTTGCTTTTTTTAAAATAATGCGAGTCAGTCTGTGGTTTGACACAGCAAAGTCCATTTCAACTTATAGCCCAGAACTATTTAAATAATATGAGAATTAGTTGATTTTAGGTATATGAAAATTTCCTTTCTAAAGACCTGTGATTTTTGTACCTTTCAACATGGTAGTTCTTGTAGATCTTTTTAAAAATTTCTTCATTATTATGGTACTATTCAGTATTCTTCTCATACATTAATCAATGATGCTAATGTATCTTAATATAAATAATGAATTTTATTTAGTAATTAAATAAATTACCATAGAATTATTTTCAAAATACCTTATGATTTTACAACATTTATATTAGGAGTCATCAAGCTCTAAAATATTTTTCCTGAAGAGATCTGGCAAGATTTTATATAAATTTTGAGTAAATGCTAATTTTTGCCTTTTTTCTACTTTATTTCATATTCACACCACAATAATGACTCTTCTAATTTAAAATATAAACCATAGAGATTTCCTTAAAGGTGGCAGGGGAGGACTGGAACTGTCAAAGACAGAGTGACAGGTGGGGTTGGGAATAAGTGAACGGTCTTGACAGACTCAAAGTTGCTGGCAGCTTGGAACTGCACCTGGTAGGACAGTGGATGGATCTTGCAACTGTACACTTTGGACATAAACTGGTTAGTGGGCTGCTTGGGCCGGCATTCAGCATGCACCATGAAGAGCAATGTGAGGGAAACTGGTACCCAAGTAGGGGCCTTCTGTGTGGTGCTGCCTCGATGGTGTCTTAGGTGTGGAATTGTCCATGCACTTGGGGCAGTAGAGCTTCACCAGGGCCTCACCTGGGGTGTCAGAAAGGCTATTGGAAAGCATTGGCTTGTTCTCACAGTGCACGTGGGGCAGTAGCCGAACTCTCCCTGCTGGTACTTTTCCAACATCTGGGTGGTGCCATGGTTTGTGAGGATATAGGTGGTCCGGGTGAACCCATACAGCATCTTGGCTGACTGCTTAATCAGGGTTCTCTGGTTGGGGTTGTCTTCCAGCTCTTCATCAGGCTCCAGGTCCAAGATCATGTCTAGAGCTTGTCTACAGTGAGGCACCTGCTCATTGAGTTGACTGAGATTAAATTTGCCCTGGATGGAGTCTTCATCCACTTCACAGAAGAATTCATAGTCATGGAGCCCACAGAACCAGTATAAATAACACTTCCTGATGTTTAAATCATTTTTTTTAATTTGTCATTTATTTTTTCTTACTGATTTCCTGATGCTTCTTTGTCTCTGTAATTTTGCTTTCTTTTTTTTTTTTTTTTATAAATTTATTTATTTATTTATTTATGTTGGCTGTGTTGCGTCTTCGTTTCTGTGCGAGGGTTTTCTCTAGTTGTGGCAAGCGGGGGCTACTCTTCATTGCGGTGCGCGGGCCTCTCACTGTTGCAGCCTCTTTTGTCGCGGAGCATGAGCTCCAGACGCGCAGGCTTAGTAGCTGTGGCTCACGGGCCCAGTTGCTCCACGGCATGTGGGATCTTCCCAGACCAGGGCTCGAACCCGTGTCCCCTGCATTAGCAGGCAGATTCTCAACCACTGCGCCACCAGGGAAGCCCCCTGTAATTTTGCTTCCTTGAGTGATCATAAAAGTCTTTGAAAGTTAGGGGTCTTTTTTTCTTTTGTTTTGCAAAGCATGTCATGATTAAAATGTGTTTCTACTTATTTTAATGAATTAATAAATAAAAATATAATGGGAATGATATTTTTAATTTCTATGTACTTTTAAGTGTTTATTGAACATAGTATCGGTAAAGACTAGTAACCACATCAAAAGAGTTCAGCTCAATGGATTGATTTCACATGTCAGAAGATACCTGCTTAGTCAGACTCAGATCAAAAACAGAATACCAATAACCTAGCACATTCTCATCTCAGTAAAAATTGTTCCACTTAACTGCTCTCATGACTTCTAAAACCAGAGATTCGTCCTGTCTTTTTTTGTACTTAGTATTGATAAATTATGCATTATGCACATTATAGACGATCAATTCCCATTGTGTGAGTATTCCACAATTTTTACGGCTTCTCCTATGAGTGGATATTTATGTGGGTAGCACCCAGTTTGGGCTTACAAATAATGCTATAATGAATATTCTAGTGCATGCCTTTCAGTGAACTTATGAATGCACTCCTGTTGGGTTTAGGTATATATATAGGAGTGGAGCTGATTATCTCTGGAACTGTGTATCTTCAGCTTTTGTAAATACTGCAGTTTTTCAAACTGTCCTTATGCTTGAGGTTTTTTTTTCTATTGATACCACTTTTTTTTTAGTACATCTCTATTGGAGTATAATTCCTTCACAATACCATGTTAGTTTCTGTTGCACAACAAAGCAAATCAGCCGTATGCATACACATGTCCCCATATCCCCTCCCTCTTAAGCCTCCCTCCCATCCTCCCTATCCCACCCTTCTAGGTCACCTCAAAGCACCGAGCTGATCTCCCTGTGCTATGCTGCTTCTTCCCACCAGCCAACTATTTTTACATTCGGGCGTGTATATACATCAATGCTACTCTCACTTTGCCCCAGCTTCCCCCTCCCACCCCATGTCATCAAGTCCATTTTCTATGTCTACCTCTTTATTCCTGCCCTGCAACTAGGTTCATCAGTACCATTTTTTTTAGATTCCATATATATGCATTAACATATGGTGACATACTTCACTCTGTATGACAGACTCTAGGTCCACCCACCTCACTACAAATAACTCAGTTTAGTTCCTTTTTATGGCTGAGTAATATTCCATTGTATATATGTGCCACATCTTCTTTATCCATTCCTCTGTCGATGGACACTTAGGTTGGTTCCATGTCCTGGTTATTGTAAATAGTGCTGCAATGAACATTGGGGTGCATGTCTCTTTTTGAATTATGGTTCTCTCAGAGTATATGCCCAGTAGTGGGGTTGCTAGGTCATATGGTAGTTCTTTTTTTAGTTCTTTAAGGACCCTCCATACTGTTTTCCATAGTGGTTGGATCAATTTACATTCCCACCAACAGTGCAGGAGGGCTCCCTTTTCACCACACCCTTTCCAGCATTTATTGTTTCTAGATTTTTTGATAATGGCCATTCTGACTGGCGTGAGGTGATACCTCATTGTAGTTTTGATTTGCATTTCTCTAATAATTAGTGATGTTGAGCATCTTTTCATGTGCCTTTTGGCCAACTGTATGTCTTCCTTGGTGAAATGTCTATTTAGGCCTTCTGCCCACTTTTTAACTGAATTGTTTGTTTGTTTGATATTGAGCTGCATGAGCTATTTGTGTATTTTGGAGATTAATCCTTTGTCTGTTGTTTTATTTGCAAATATTTTCTCCCATTCAGAGGGTTGTCTTTTTGTCTTGTTTATGGTTTCCTTTGTTGTGCAAAAGCTTTTAAGTTTAATTAAGTCCCATTTGTTTATTTTTGTTTTTATTTCTGTTACTCTAGGAGGTGGGTCAAAAAAGTTCTTCCTGTGGTTTATGTCAGAGTGTTTTTCCTATGTTTTCCTCCAGAAGTTTTATAGTGTCTGGTCTTACATTTAAGTCATTAATCCATTTGGAGTTTATTTTTGTGTATGGTGTTAGGTAGTGTTCTAATTTCATTCTTTTACATGTAGTTCTCCAGTTTTCCCAGCACCACTTTTTGAAGAGGGTGTCTTTTCTCCATTGTATGTTCTTGCCTCCTTTGTCATAAAACAGGTGTCCATATGTGCATGGATTTATCTCTGGTCATTCTGTCCTGTACCATTGATCTATATTTGTTTTTGTTCCAGTACCTTGCTGTCTTGATTACTGTAGCTTTGTGGTATAGTTTGAAGTCAGGGAGGCTAATTCCTCCAACTCCATTTTTTTTCCTCAAGATTGCTTTGGCTATTCAGGATCTTTTGTGTTTCCATATGAATTGTAAGATTTTTTGTTCCATTTCTGTGAAGAATGCCATTGGTAGTTTGATAGGGATTACACTGAATCTGTAGATTGCTTTAGGCTATATAGTCATTTTCACAATATTGATTCTTCCAATCCAAGAACATGGTATATTTCTCCATCTGTTTTTTGTCATCTTTGGTTTCTTTCATCAGTGTTTTATAGTTTTCTGAGTACAAGTCTTTTGCCTCCTTAGGCAGGTTTATTCCTAGGTATTTTATTCTTTTTGCTGCAATGGTAAGTGGGAGTGTTTCCTTAATTTCTGTTTCTGATTTTTTGTTGGTGGTGTGTAGGAATGCCAGAGATTTCTGTGCATTAATTTTGTATCCTGCAACTTTATCAAACTCATTGATTAGTTCTAGTAGTTTCCTGGTGGTATCTTTAGGATTTTCTATGTATAGCATCATGTCATCAGCAAATAGTGACGGTTTTAATCCTTATTTTTCCAATTTGTATTCCTTTTATTTCTTTTTTTTCTCTGATTGCCATGGCTAAGACTTCCAAAACTATGTTGAATAAGAGTGGCGAGAGTGGACATCCTTCTCTTGTTCTTGAGCCTAGTGGAAATGCTTTCAGTTTTTCACCATTGAGTATGATGCTTGCTGTGGGTTTGTCATATATGGACTTTATTATGTTGAGGTAGGTTCCCTCTATGCCCACTTTCTTGAGGGTTTTTATAATAAATTGGTGTTGAATTTTGTCAGAAGTTTTTTCTGCATCTACTGAGATGATCATATTGTTTTTATTCCTTAAATTGTTAATGTGGTGTATCACATTGATTGATTTGCATATATTGAAGAATCCTTGCATCCCTGGGATAAATTCCACTTGATCAGGGTGTGTGATCCTTTTAATGTGCTGTTGGATTCTGTTTGCTAGTGTTTTGTTCAGGATTTTTACATCTCTGTTCATCAGTGATATTGGCCTGTAGTTTTCATTTTTTGTGATACCTTTTTCTGGTTTTGGTATCAGGGTGCTGGTGGCTTTGTATAATGAATTTGGGAGTGTTTCTCCCTCAGCAATTTTTTAGAAGAGTTTGAGAAGGATTGGTGTTTGCTCTTCTCTAAACGTGCTCTTCTCTAAATGTTTGATAGAATTTGTGTGAGAAGCCATCTTGTCCTGGACATTTTTTTGTTGGAAGATTTTTAATTATGGTTTCAATTTCATTACTTGTGATAGGTCTGTTCATATTTTCTAATTCTTCCTGGTTCAGTCTTGGAAAATTGTACCTTTCAAAGAATTTGTCCATTTCTTCATGGTTGTCCATTTTATTGGCATATGGTTGTTTGTAGTAGTCTCTTATAATCCTTTGTATTTCTGCAGTGTCTGTTGTGATTTCTCCTTTTTCATTTCTAATTTTATTGATTTGTGTCCTCTCCTTCTTTTTCTTGATGATTCTGTCTAAGGGTTTATCAATTTTGTTTATCTTCTCAAAGAACCAGCTTTTAGTTTTATTGATCTTTGCTATTGTTTTCTTCATTTCTATTTCATTTATTTCTGCTCTGATCTTTATGATTTCTTTCCTTCCTCTGACTTTGGGTTTTCTTTGCTCTTCTTTCTTTAGTTGTCTTAAAAGTAACATTAGATTGTTTATGTGAGATTGTTCTTGTTTCTTGAGGTGAGATTGAATTGCTGTAAACTTCCCTCTTAGAACTGCTTTTGCTGTGATGCGTAGGTTTTGGGTCATTGTGTTTTCATTGTCATTTGTTTCTATGTATTTTTTATTTCTTCTTTGATTTCTTCAGTGATCTCTTGGTTATTTAGGAGCGCACTGTTTAACTTCCATGTTTTTTTGTGTTTTTTACAGGTTTTTTCCTGTAATTGATTTCCAATCTCATAGTGTTGTGGTCAGAAAAAATGCTTAATAGGTTTCAATTTTCTTAAATTTACCGAGGTTTGATTTGTGACCCAAGATGTGATCTATCCTGGAGAATGTTCCATGAGTACTTGAGAATAAAGTGTATTCCATCACTCTTGGGTGGAATGTTCTATAAATATCAATTAGATCTATGTGGTCTATTATGTCATTTAAAGTTTGTGTTTCCTTATTAATTTTCTGTCTGGATAATCTGTCCATTGGTGTAAGTGAGGTGTTAAAGTCCCCTACTATTCTTTTGTTACTGTCGATTTTTCCTTTCATGGTTGTTAGCATTTGCCTTATGTATTGAAGTGCTCCTATGTTGGGTGCATAAACATTTATAATTGTTATATCTTCTTTTTGGACTGATCCTTTGATTACTATGTAATGTCCCTCCTTATCTCTTGTAAAAGTCTTTATTTTAAAGTCTATTTTATCTGATACAAGTATTGCTACTCCAGCTTTCTTTTGATTTCCATTTACATGGAATATCTATTTCCATCCCTTCACTTTCAGTCTGTATGTGTCCCTAGGACTGAATTAGGTCTCTTGTAGACAGCATATATATGGGTCTTTTTTTGTATCCATTCAGCCAGTCTGTGTCCTTTGGTTGCGGCATTTAGTTTATTTACTTTCAAGGTTATTATCGATATGTATGTTCCTATTACCATTTTCTTAATTGTTTTCGGTTTGTTTTTGTGGGTCTTTTTCTTCTCTTTGTGTTTCCTGCTTAGGGAAGTTTCTTTAGCATTTGTTGTAAACTGTTTTCATGGTGCTGAATTCTCTTAGCTTTGGTTTGTCTGAAAAGTTGTTGACTTCTCCATCAAACCTGAATTAAATCCTTGCTGGGTACAGTAATCTTGGTTGTAGGTTTTTATCTTTCATCACTTTAAGTATATCCTGCCACTCCCTTCTAGCTTGCAGGGTTTCCACTGAAAAATCAGCTGATACCCTTACGGGAATTTCTTTGTATATTATTTTTTTTGTTTTTCTCTTGCTGTTTTTAATATTTTTCTTTGCATTTAATTTTTGTTAATTTGATGAATATGTGTACTGGTGTATTTTTCCTAGGTTTTATCCTGTATTGGGACTCTCTGTGCTTCCCGGATTTGGGTGACTCTTTCCTTTCCCATGTTAAGGAAGTTTTCCACTATAATCTCTTCAAATATTTTCTCAGACCATTTGTTTTTCTCTTCTTCTGGGACGCCTATAATTTGAATGTTGGTGCATTTAGTATTGTCCCAGTGGCCTCTGAGATTGTCTTCAATTCTTTTCATTCTTTTTTTCTTTATTTTTCTCCTCAGCAGTTATTTCCACCATTTTGCCTTCCAGCTCACTTATTCGTTCTTCTGCTTCCGCTATTCTTTTACTGATTGCTTCTAGTGTATTTTTCATTTCAGTTATTGTGTTGTTCATTTCTGTTTGTTCTTTAGTTCTTCTAGGTCTTTGTTAAACACTTCTTGTATTTTCTCAATCCGTGCTTCCATTCTATTTCTGAGAGTCTGAATCATCTTTGCTATCATTACTCTGAATTCTTTTTCAGGTAGATTGCCTATTTCCTTTTCATTTACTTGGTCTTGTAGGTTTTTACCTTGCTCCTTCAACTGTGACATATTTTTTTGCCATCTCATTTTTTTTTTTTTTTAATGAGTAGGTTGTGTTCCTGTTTTACTGGTTGTTTGGCCCGAGGCTTCCAACACTAGAGTTTGTAGACTATTGAGTAGAGATGGTCTTTGTGCTGAGATGAGGACCTCTGGGAGACCTCACTCTGAAGAATATTCCCTGGAGTCTGAGGTTCTCTGTTAGTCCAGTGGTTCAGACTCGGAGCTACCATTGCAAGAGCTTCCGCCCGACCCCGAGGTCATGAATCAAGATCCCACAAGCCATGTGGGGCAGCAAAAAAAAAGAGAGAAAAAAAGAAGAGTAACAAAGTAAAAATAAAATTAGACTAGGAAACTAACAGACTTATTAGAAAGAATGTAAAAATAAAAAGATATATGAATCAACAACTGGAGTGTACATCAGTACCCTATAGTAAAGAAGAGGAGGAGAGAAAAGGAAAAAAAAAAGGTGAGGGAGGGAAGGCCTTGACTGTGGAGAGCGAGACCTAAGCAAGGGTGAGGTTTGGGTGGTGTATGGGGCCGATGCTCAGGACCCACAAGGCTGGAAAATGTCCTGAGGGCTGTGGGGGATGGGGCTTATACTCAAGGAACAGTAGGAACCCAGGCGTGCCACCCACCCCTGGTCTCAGAGGGTAGGGGACCTCACCTGGGAGCCCAGCAGGGGCAGAGCAAATGCCCTCCTCTCCTCTCCTGCTCCTCTGGTCTGGGGTCTGGGAGGGTCCCTCCTGCCTGCCTCTCTGATCTCCCAGGCCTCTCTCCTATGTCCCCAGGACCAATATGGTAGGGGGAAAAGGGGGCCTTGGAGGGCAGGGGACCAGCCTGGGAGCTCAGCAGGCTCCCTGTGCCCAAGTGAGTAGGGTAATCACCCTCTGCTCCTCTCCTGATCCTCGTGGATGGCCCCTCCTTTCTGCCACTCCTGATCTCCCCAGCCTCCCTCCTATGTCCCCAGGACCCAGGCAGCCTGGATGGGGCTTTGAGGGGAGGGGGAATTGGCTTGGGAACTCAGCAAGCTCCCCAGCACAAGGGATGCCAATGCTGTCTGGGCTCCACTTCTCCCCCATCAGTCTGCCTACATCCTACTCGTTCACTCTGAGGTTCCTCCTGTCTCCTTGGGGGTCAGAGTCCCCTACCAGTGGCTGACAGACACCCTAGTTGTGGGGAGAAGCTAACTCTGTGTGTTCCCACACCGCCATCTTGACTCCTCCCTTGTGCTTGAGTTTTGAGGTACATAATTTACTTTGATATTTATAAGAAATCTAAAAACTCAGCTTTTATTTTCCTATTTACACAAACTTTCAGAAATGTGTGTTTTAACTTCAAAATATTTTATCACATTTTGTTATAATTACTAGTTTTATAACATTGTGGTAAGAAAATGTGATGTAAACCCTTATAATTTATCTGTTTTCAAGTGTGTTGCAATTTATTTTAAAATGTCCAAAGTATGTTGGAAAAATAGGAGACAGAAAGTGGATAGAGTGAGAACATAGTTACATAGAAAGAACAGTCTACAGTTTAGTAGTTAAATGACCTCAATTTCCTTTTTCTATTATCTTCTTGTTATGTTGAAATTTTTTCCTTTTTCATACTATCATTGATTTCTTATTAACTTCTTTTTTACCTTCTTATCATTTTTTTCTAACACTCAATGGTTTCAGACTAATCATATCCCTAATTTAGACTGGTATATTTGTAAATGTCAATTGACATTTCTTTCATTCTTCATCACTTTTTAAATAGTTTTTGAATATAATTTTTTTTTTAACATTTTTATCAAACATTTGGGTAATTTGTTTCTCTCTGTGTACATGTAGTTATTGCATCTTTAAAACTCAGACTTTATACTTTTGCTTTTGATACAGGAATTTAACCAAAAAAAGGATTATTGCTGTGACATTTATAATCATATTAATGTTTCTTGTTGTCTTAGGGCCTCTAGTGTGGCTGTAATTTTTAGATTTTGTTTTTTACTTTCTTAGCAGTATTTTTTAATCTCACCTAAACCCATTTTTGCCTCATTATTCCTTTCTCATTCCAGCCTGTTCTTCCCATCTAATTAGTTATTGCTGTTTTATAGACATTATGTATTTTTATGTGATTATGACAACAAAAGTTTTCCTGAAATTCCTCCTAGGTCATTGAGTGTTTTTTTGACACATATGTACTGGGCTCCTATTTTCCAAAAATGATTCTAGGTCTTGGGGACTGATCAACTAGCAAGAAAAACTTGAGTTCTTACACTTGAGGAACTTGAATTTTGACAGGGGCAAGGGGGGCAATCAATAAAATATTTGGAAAATAAAAGAATAAACATAGTAGATAAAAATTCGTGTTATGAAAAAAATCTAACAGACCAAGAGTTTTCATAGTACATTGGGGCAGTTGATGTGGAGTGGTCAGGTGTGGCCTCTGTGAGGAATGAAATTGAAGGAGTAAGCCAGGCGATTATGTGGGGAAAGCCATTTCCAGACAAAGAAATATCCTGTGCAAAAGACTTAAGTCAGGTCTAGTATAAAATACATCTTCTCACCATTGGAAAAATATTACTTTCATGTACATTTGCATCTTTACACTGTCAAAGTATCATTATTTAGTTTAATACAGTCTTTGCTCCAATTATCACAAACAAATGTAGAAATGCATTACCTCTTCTTTGGATGAACTTAATCTGGATACTTTATCACAATATTTTAAGGTATATCATGAACTACAATTTGTTAATATAAAACTTAAAGAGCCAGTTAAAAAATATGAAGTTGATTTTTTATCATTAATTTAGAACAATTTTACATGCTTCCAATTAATTTAGAGATTACCAAAAAAGGGGCATTTAAAAAGCATTGATCTTCAGAAAACCTTTACTAAGTAATTATAAGCTCTTAAGATCACTTTCCTTTAGGGCTTCCCTGGTGGCACAGTGGTTGAGAGTCCGCCTGCCGATGCAGGCAACATGGATTCATGCCACAGTCCAGGAAGATCCCACATGCCGCGGAGTGGCTAGGCCCATGAGCCATGGCCGCTGAGCCTGCGTGTCCAGAGCCTGTGCTCCACAACGGGAGAAGCTGCAACAGTGAGAGGCCTGCGTACCGCCAAAAAAAAAAAAAAAAAAAAATCACTCTCCTTTGGAAAGGAAAGCATGTGTTCTTTTGTGTAATCCATCTTAAACTTCAAAGTTTTTCATTCTGGGCAAAAGAAGTTTGCTCAATATTTTCCAAAATAAATATTTCTAGATGCACAGTAAGTTAGCAAAAGATGAGAATTTGAGCTATGTAAATTTTGAAAATTTTAGTGGATTATGTTTGTCACTAATTTCTAGTACTGAATCCTCTCACTAGATCTTTTTAGAACTGTATTTAGTTTTTTGCTGTTGTTGTTTCTTTTTTTTTTTTTTTTTTTTTTTTTGCATATTGCCTTTATTTTGCAGAAAATGTTTTGCTCATTGTCTTTGGCTATTTTTTTCAGAAGAAAAATATTGCCATTGTACGTTTAACAATACAAGAGGCAATTACATATGCTCAAAATAAACACATTCTATTGGGCAGAACAGTGAAATTTCCATTGCAGTTAAAGTCTGTTGTCCTCAACTATGAATTTATTATTTTGTCCCTAACAGCTTAACTATAAGTATGATAGCTGTCACAAAAGGGACCTGAAAACTACTCTGAAGAAACAAGGAATGCAATTGAAAGTATGCTTTTTATTTCACTAAATAAGACGAGTTGAGTTTATTAATTCTAGTGTGTCAAATCTTCTATATTCTGTAAGAGACACAAAAAAATAAGTTTCTGGATCTTAGTAAACAAAATTTTATTATGATCAAGTAATGGTGATTTAACAGTCCAACTGAGTTTTGTTTCCATACTTAAATTCATCTGTAGCATATAAACACAACATAGGACTACACTTGTGTTGCAGATGATGGGTGGGGTTATTTTTTCGATGAACAACAGGACATATATTCCTTTTCATATTTTAAAGTGAAGTTAATAAGATTTTTTTTTCTTTCTTGACCTATGAGACTGTCATTTTGTACCTAGATCAAATCCTGAGTAAAACTGGTAGACCTAAAAAAAAATAGTGTATATTTTAAGAAAAGGCTTTGGTTTACATGGAAGGTGGTGACAGGGATATCCATGAGGTTATGAGGCCAAGGTGTGATATTGGCTGTCAGGAATATCTGTGGCCACGACATGGTTCTTATAGAGTGAGAATCCTGAGGAGAAGGGACCTGAGATTATTTGGGTAAGATAGTGTTCACTGGGAAGGTCTGGACTCCCAGCCCATTAGGTAGCTATGCTGTCTGAGACCCTGGTGTGAAGGTGCTCTGCTAGCTGACCACAGGTTGGGGTACTGATGCAGTCCTGTTGTGCTCAGGAGTGACATGATAGTATGTACACACATGCTGAGGCTGGGCTAAGTTCATGGGATCAGATCATGGACAACTTGCAAATGAATTGTCAGAATAGGTTGGAGAATTTTTCCAATGAGTGTATGGGCTAAGTATGAGCTTGTCCAAGTGGGGAGGAGTCCTAGGCACAGCTTTGAGGACAGGGACAGGGATGTGTGAACTGTGGTTCCTCAGCATAGAGCATTTTTCACAGCCATGGGTGGAGAAAAGTGAGACAGGACCTCCAAACTGAGGATGGGGGTTGACAGCAGGTAGAAGGAACTGAGTCCAGGGATAAGCTACTTCCATTAGTAATACCCAGGTTGCTGTTTGTCTCTGGGTTCTTCCATCTTATCTTTGTGATCCCTGCTTCTTTTTGTATCACAGCAAGCCCTTGCAAATCAGTTTTATTTAGTTTTAAGAGCTGTAATCTCTTTCTGGTAAGCCTTGACAGATATGCATCGAGTCTTGAGAATGCCGTGGCTGGTAGTCATCCCCTGTAGACCCTCAACTCATACTATATGAATTTAGAGTTTTTATTTATGTAAGGAGTTCAGTATGCACATATGAATTGGACTGACCCCCCAGGCACCCACTCTCTGTTCACACACTTCCAGAAGTGGTTGCTCTCCATCACAAAATCCAAGATAAAACAACACATGGTGTTCGGGTCCAGGCCAGACATACTCAATTTCAGCACTGGGAACATCCTCCTGCTGTTATTGGTGACCATCACCTGGTTGGTGAGCTCTCTGAAGTGCAGCCATATCTAACTTTTCTTGGTTGACACTGGGGTCACCCTTCTCCCTGCCAGCCTGTAGCTCTCACTTCAAGGAGCTCAGCTGGTGGTCCACTCTATTGCAGGCTATTCTACAAGTTCCGGACGCCAAGGGAGATTGTCCTCTTGCTGACCCTTCTTCATGGCCCTCCAACCCAGACTTACTTACTACCCAAGAGCCATATTTAACTCCTTTCAACAGCCACTCTTCCAAGAAAAGGAGCAGCAAAGGTCCACAGTTCCCAGGCAGAGACCTGTGAGGAGAAGACTTGAAGGTAGGGGAGGGGCAGAGGGGTGAAGATAGAGGGTATTCCCCTTGAACTCCTGCAAGGCATGACTAAAGTAGCTCTTTGTGGCATTGGATTTGCTTTAAACAATTAAAAATCAGACTATTGACTAGCACACAAATATTTATAAAATATACAAATAAAACTATTGGTATCTTTGAAGCCCATTTTTAAACAAAAGGAACATTTTTAAATGTGCCAGGATATAAATTATGGGTACCTCAGGATTATTATAACTTTTCTATAACATTTTATTAGATCTTTATGGTGTTTTTAAAAATGTTGGCCACTGATATTTGAAATTTGATAGGTATTTATAAAGTTTCCTCAAAGGATTCTTATGACAGCTAAAATTTTTGCCTATTTAGACAGACACTTTTGGCTGGCTACTCGGTAAAGTACCACATGCTGTGATTATTACTTTTTGTGCTTTCCAAGTCAACACCCAGATGCCTGTGAACCTGACCTGCACAGAGTAGTTATTTTGGCTCTTTAAACTGTCTGCCAAACTGTTGCAGTATCTTTTTCATATGGGCAGATGGCCACTTCAGAACAAATCAAAATATAATATTTGGTCTCTGAACTTACTTTTGAATTCAAATCTTTGAATATGAATGCTAACTCAGATTGAATTTTGGGTTTGACTAATTGTTTTGATGTTCTTAGGCAGTTTTCATGAAACATATTTGATCAAATAACTTAACATGGACTTCACTTCTTATTAGTTGTATAACGTCCCTTCTGGTGTGTTAAATGCAATAAAAATTTGAGCATATATACTAATATGTAGCTCCTACCCAGCATATGATGAACAAAATATGTATTAACAAGAGACATCAATCCATTTCTGAGGTTATGCACGTAGTTTACTGCTGAAATGCGGTAAAACTTTAAAATTTGTAATTTCTGGTCAGAGTTTATGAGAAACATGAATATGAGCAAAATAGGTAAATTTAGTGTTTTTTTAACAAGGTAGGTATGGCACAGACTTCAAACTATAACACAGATTTCAAGCAAACAAGGGTAATTACATTGATTTAAGCAGTTCTTTCTCATTTATTCATATATTTTTTTGTCTTAATTCAGACCTAGCTTAATTCACCCCTCCCTCCCTCCCTCCCTCCCTCCTTTCCTCTCTCTCTCCCTTCCTTCCCTCCTTCCTTCCTTCCTTCCTTCCTTCCATCTTTCCTTCCCTTTCTTCTGTTCTGCCTTTCTTTCTCCTATCTCTTTAAACTGCAGTCCTGAGTAAAATGGATGGTTTCAGATTAACCTAATTAATTACAACTAAATAGCCACTTATGTCATTAACCCAGGATATGTCCCTGGGCTACTCAGATCCAAATGTAGATTTCATATTTTCAATGGAACAATGTTTGTTAGAAAATATATTTCATATTATAATCTTTATAATGAGAAAAATGCTAATTAAAACCAAAACCATTAGTCACCTGTAAGATTTGAAATATATGAAAAGTTTGATAACACTCTGTTGGTGAGCCTAAGGAGGAAAAAGCAGTCTAATATTTTGTTTTTCAAAATGTAAAATGGGACAACATCCATGGAGAAGATTTTATCAATATCTAACAAAATCATAGCTGTATTTGGCCTTTGATCTATCAATCCCTCTTCCAGGAATCTGTTCCAAAGATCCAAAAGTACACTGACATTAGTTTGAAATGACATGTATCAAATGTTCTTCAATGTAACATTATTGGTACTAGTAACAAAATTGAAATCACCCCCAAAATCCAAAATTCTAACACCAAAATCCAACAGTTATATAAACTGCAATATATCTACACAGTGGATTACTATGTACTTGTGCAAAGCAGTTGGGAAGATCTCTACAAAATGGATTAAATGGATTATATATTGTATATTTTGGAGTATAAATTGTTAAGTGATAAAAGGAAGTTGCAGAAAACTGTGTATAGTATGTCACCTTTTGTGTAAGAAACCCTCCCTTCCTTCCTTCCTTCTTTCCATCCTTCCTTCCACCCCTTTCTCTCTCTTTCATCTCTGTTTCTTTTCTTTATTATTTCACAGTTTGTGCTTTTTTTTTCTATATTTGCAAAAATAAATAAGGGAAGGAGAGAAGAAAAACTCATAAAAATTGTTCCCTATAAGGTAACTGTCTCTCCATTCTGAAAAGTGAGACGTTGAAATCATCTACTATTATTGCACTTCTGTCTACTTTTCTAGTCAATTCTGTCAGTGTTTGTTTTATATATTTAGGTGCTCTGATGTTGCATGAATATATATTTGTAATTGTTATATCTTCCTAGTGATTTGACCTTTTATCATTATATAATGTCCTACTTTGTTTTTGTGATAGGTTTTTGTTCAAATTGACAATAAATTTTAAGCATTATTAACTGTCATTAGCACAAATTCATGAACTGTATCTTCGTTTTTCGCATTTTTTGAAACCTTATATTTATAATCATAGTTATTTATATTTGATAAATAAAATTATTTATAAAGAATTCAAGTTATAAGTAAATGGAAATGTATCATTCAATTTTTGTTTTCTTGCTAGTGGAGGACATTAAGCAAAACTAAGATTTTTAATTCATAAATATGGTAATAAAATTGAACATGTATTTAAAGTATTGAAATAGTATAACTGAAGAATAAAGGAAACATTATAATAAATGCTTTATTATCATTAATGTTAAATTCTTTTGATTACTGATTTTAATTGAAGATTTTAAAAATACACTATAAAAAATAAAAATACATTATAAATATATTTGCATTATAAATCTATATTTAAAACTTGTAAATGTTGATAGAACTAATTGTCCTGTTGAATAATGGAACAGAGTTCCTCGTCTAATTATTTAATTTTTATGATCCTTGTGAAATAACAGTTAACTATTTGAAATGTGTTATTCATGTTTGTATGTGTTTTAAGGAAAGAAATTGTATTCTGTCATAGCTTACATTTCTAAATTCAAAAAGGCAAATATTTCAAGACCTTTATTATCTTGATCATTTTGACACATTTAAAAATCATCCAATTTTAACAAAGATGTCCTTACCAGGAAATGGTAAGTTCTACTGACAAGTTAAAACAAATGATCAGTTATTATTTTTAATTATATTTGTTGCTGGGAAAAAGAAATTGTAGAAAAGTAGTCAGAGAAGAAGGATTATATCCTTTAATTTGTAATAAATTTATTTGTAAAGATGGGTGATGTGATGCCTAGCTGTGAAAATAAGTAACATGACAAGTAAATATTAAAGCCATGGAAGTGATCTAAAAATACCTGGATAATGATTGCAGATTATATAAATGTGGGTTTCTGGGGTAGGATTGGAGGTACCAGCCACTTTCCACTGGAAACAAAGCTTCAGTGACTTATATTCTATTGCCAGAAGAACTGGGGAATTTAAACATAGAAATAGAGTAATTGGATGATTTATTTCATAAGCATACATTTTTAAATGTTGCTGATGACTTTTCTTGAAAGTAAAGCCAGAAGGATTTTAAGATTCTTAACTGTAAATATTAGAAATGATTATTATAATACTTTCCATGATAAAATTATTTGAAACTTACTCGTGTATTCCCAATGAAAGGTGATTCTTATTTTTTATTGTGGCTAATTTAATGAAATAATATTTTATACAAAACACAATTTTCCTAACTTGGAAATTATAATTAATTAAATTAAGAACACATTTGAGTTTTGAGTGTTGTCATTTAGACTGTGGGCATTATCAGGGCACAATAATCCACTTGGTGAAAATTTAGTCTAGTTGAAGGCCAATTATTTTACTTCCTTGTAATTCACATGATATGTCCTTGCAAATAGAAGCAGCCGCTAGCCAAGTAACTAGGGAGAAACAAAGAGCCTTGGGTGGGTGATATTTCAAATTCAACAGTATAAAGCAAAGAAAAATAACACATTTTAACACATAAAAAATGCTAGAAAAAATGTTTACATGCATGATTCTAGTTTGGTAATTGCTTCTATTCTAAATTTTTTCATATCAATTCAACGATAAGCACCTTCCTATCATATAAATCACTATCACCTATAAGTAAGTAGGGTTGTAGTTTTAAAGTATTTGGTTTTATCAAGTAATATATGCTCATTAAAAAAATCACATGTTAAAGAATGTTTTATATTAAATAACAACAGAGTCAGATCACTTCTTCACTTCTAAGTCTACTCTCCAGACAAGTTCTTCACAATTGCTTATATTTTGGTTATTTCCCTTCTCAAACAATATATATTTTCTGAATTTATTAATATCAGATAACATTTATTATTCCCCCAATATCAAATATAAATATTTAACTCACTCAGGTCCTCTTCTCCAACTGTTTTAGTCAATTATGTTATTGTTTTGGTTTTTCTGTCAATTATCTTTAGTATAAACAATGTAATTAAACTCAATCATTTTTCTATAGTCCTTTAATTCAGTTTTCATACTTTATATGACAATTTTAATACCCTTGTTTCTCTACCCAATTTTCTTCACAATCTGCTTTGTGTAAGTTACATTTTTATCATAGCTCTTGGATTTTCATTCCATGCTTAAACATAGCATCTTCTTTCCGTGGCCTGAAGATCGACTCAGAATTGAAAGTAAATAAACAATATTTTCATCATTATGGTTGCAAACATATTGAGCAATAAAATACCAATTATCTTCCCATCTTTAGGAGTTCAAATCCAAATGCCCCTTGAGGGAGAATGTTAGGCTGAAAGAATTTCCTCAGTTGGTAAAAAATCATTTAAAATTATATTTGGAAAATAATTTCCATTCTCAGTTTCTGTCATTTTTGGAGGTTATACTGGCCATTTAAAAATTGCATGTACTGCTTTTATTCTCAACATTTTTCAGTTCTAAATCATGCTTATCATTATGTTCTACTACCTTTATTTCTTAAAAGTACCTGTAATGATCTCCACTGGAATTTTATTGCCTTCTCTGTTGGGTTTTCTCTTTGTTTTTCTTTTATTATAACTTTCTTTTGCTTAATTTACATATTAGTTTATTTTCTTCCCTTAAGCTCATAATGAAAGATCTTCATAAACTGTGAAGTTAGCAGATAACATTTCTGAGTCCTAAGCACTATAGTGTTGATTTTAAGCTTAGGAATTTCTTTAATCTCCTAAAAATGAAATATATACATATATATAGACAGTATGTGTTCCCCCAGCTGATTGGTAAATAGGACTGTCTTCTATTTAGGTCTGTACTCAAGTGGGGTATTATAGGATGAGAGGCTACACACAGTAATCTCTTTTTTTCACCTGATCATAGCAATCTGCCTTGCTGTTGATAGCACAAGCACCAAACTGACAAAGGCTTTACTATGAATCAACATTCAGACTATTGGTCTTATTTAGGATTTAAATGTTTTATTTAAATGTTTTAAAAAGTTTCATTTTGAAGTAATTGTAGGTTCATTAGCAGTAATAAGAAATACTGCAGAGGGGTCTCATGTACTCATTTCCCAGTTTCTCTCAATGGCGACATCTTAGATTATAGTACAATATCACAACCAGAATATTAATTTTTATGTAAGATGTGTGACAAGTCAAGGCCCAGTTTTTTTGTTTTTTTTTTTTTACGGTGTGCGGGCCTCTCACTGTTGCGGCCTCTCCCGTTGCGGAGCACAGGCTCCGGACGCTCAGGCTCAGCAGCCATGGCGCACGGGCCCAGCCGCTCCGCGGCATGTGGGATCCTCCCGGACCGGAGCACGAACCCTTGTCCCCTGCATCAGCAGGCGGACTCTCAACCACTGCGCCACCAGGGAAGCCCAGTCAAGGCCCCGTTTTTTTTAACCTATCAGATTGCTCTAGTACCATTGGTTTAAAAGGCTATCTTTTCTCCATTGAATTCTTCCTTTCACTTTTGTCAAAAATCATTTGGGCATATTTGTGAGTTTATTTCTGAATTTTCTGTTCTCTTCTATTGCCCTATGTGTCTATTCCTCCACTCACACCACACAGTCTTGATTACTAAAGATAGTATAAGGATGAATTGGGAGATTGGAATTGACATATATACACTATTGATACTACGTATAAAATGGATAACTAATGAGAACCTACTGTATAGCACAGGGAACTCTACTCAGTGCTCTGTGGTGACCTAAATGGGAAGGAAATCCAAAAAAGAGAGGATATATGTATACGTATAGCTGATTCACTTTGCTGTACAGTAGAAACTAACAAAATATTGTAAAGTGACTATACTCCAAAATAAATAAATAAATAAATAAAGCAGTAATAAAAAAAAGATAAAGAAAAAAAATAAGGCTTAAAATTGGGTAGACTGGCTTCTTCTACTATATTCTTCATTTTCCAAATTCTTTTTCTTCTTCTAGTTCCTTTGTTCTTTTCCATATATATTTTTAAATAATCTGGTCTATACAAAAATTCTTGCTGATGTCTTGATGAGAATAGTTTTAAAATTATATATCAGTTTTGGCATAATTGAAATCCTTACTGTTATGAGCTAAATTGACTCTCCCCAAAATTTATGTGTAGAAGTCTTAACACCCCAGACTTAACAATATGATAATGTGACTATATTTGGGATATGGTCTTTAAAGAGGTATTTAAATTAAAATGAGGTAATTAAGATGGGCTCTAATCTAACCTGATTTGCAATTAGGACAGACACACATAGAGGAAGACTCTGAAGGTACAGAGAAGAGATGGCCATTTAGGAGCAGAGAAGAGAAGCCTTAGGCAAAATAAAACCCTGCTGACATCTTGATCGTTGACTTTAATAAGCCTCCAGGATTGTGAGAAAATATATTTATTTCATTTATGCTACCCAGCCTTTGATATTTTGTCATGATGGCCCTTGCAAAACTAACGGTTACCAAGCTGAAGCTTCCAATCTATAAACACTGAATGTCTTCCATTTATTTAGAACCTCTTTGATTTTTTTCATGAGCATTTTATAGTCTTTTGATGACAAGTCTTGTAAATATTTGATTGGATTGGATTGGATTGGATATATTTCTATATTTCATTTTTGAGTGATTATAAAAATCTCACTGCCCATAGTTAATTCCTAGCAAATAGGTTTACAATTAATATTTTATGTTTGTTTTATATCCTGTATCCTTGCTTAACTTATTAATTCTAAAAGGGTATTTTTTTGAGTATATGTGTATTCCTAGACTTCAGTTTGTATACAATCATATCATCTGCGAATAGAGACAAGTTTATTTCTTTCTTACCTACATATCTGTCTTTTAATTATTTTTCTTGCCTTACTGAACTTGCTAGAACACCTCATACTATGTTAAATGAGTGCGGTGAGAGTGAATATCCTTGCCTTGTTCCTGATCTTGAGGAGGGAAATAATTCAGTCTTTCATCATTAAGTATAATGTTAACTTTGGGATTTTTGGTTTTGGTTTTCTTTTTGTTTTTGATTTCCAGAGATGCTGTTTATCAAGTGGAAGAAGTTATTCTCTATTCCTATTTTTCTGAGAGCTTTTTGTTCGTTTGTTGTTTTTACAACATGAATGGTTGTGAAATTTGTCAAACCCTTTTTCTGCATTGAATTATATGACCATGCAATTTTTTTTTCTTTAGGATTGGGTCAATTACGTTGATAATTCTTGAATATTGAACTGGCTTTACATGCTGAGAATGAATATCAATTGGTAATGGTGTATAATTATTTTTATATATTGCTAATTCTATTTATTAATATTTTGCTAAGGATTTCTACATTTATTTTATGATGGAAATTGGTGTGTAGTCTTCTTTTTGTGTATTGTCTTTTTCTTGTTTTGGTATTACTATAATAATACCGTCATAGCAATAGAAATAAAAATCCAGTATTTTACTTCAAAAACTGTGATCCTCATGAACAAGATCTGTGATTTCTGTCATTAAAGATGTGGGGATAGGGAACTAACAAGCCATTATTTTTAAGTTTAACACTTGTAATTTATTCTCTGGAATCATATGATCATTTATCATATGTGATTGCCAATAGGTGAATTTTACAACTACAGTAAGGGGTGGTGGGGAAGTACAAAGAGATTCTTCTAATACCAGACACAAAACTGAATTTCTGTGTAATTTAGAACAAATTGATTTAACCTAATGGAATTGAAATTTCTATGCTGTAAAATGGGAATTATGATGCCAACTATTAACAGTATTGGGGAAATCAAATGAAATAATATAAGTAACAGCTTGTAAGAACATAGATTTTTTAATAAGCTCGGTGAGAAATTAACTGTATCTCTATTCTCTATCTATCATCTATAGAAATAGAAAAAAATAGAAAGATAGATGTGGGCTGGGGATAAACAGGATTTCCACTTCCAACATCCATCATGTCCTTAAAAGAGAATGTAGACTAGGCTTTGGTGGGTTTGACAGGAAAGTCAGAATCCAAGTTGCTCATAAATATTTCACAGGAAGGACATAGATGCTGCTTAAAGTTCTTTCTGAATGGTGTTAGGTGACTTGATTCTGAAAAAGCTTTGAGCTTAGAAAAAATGAGCTTTGCGTATTGACAAGAGTCCTCACATGGGAACAGAGTCAAAATTAACAGACTCTGCAACCCAAAGGAGGCTGGCTGAATATTCCCGCTACCTTTGCTCTGATCATGTGACCATCTCACGCTTCTGTCACTTTCATTAAATAAAAATTAATCTTAACATATTTGGGCAGGAGTGGGGGTGGGTTGGCATGGGTGTCTACTCTGTCAAGGATAAAAAATATCCTTTAGTTCTCATCACCTAATCAGTTGATTTCAGCTCCATTTTCTCCCTTTTCTTTCTTTATCACTGCCTAACCTTGTCCCCTAGGAGTTTCAGACCTTGTTATTCATAAATGGCATAACTTCGTGCACCCTTTTCCTTTTTACTCAAAAGTTTTCTCTAAAATCAAAGGATTACTTGGCTGATTATAAAATTCTTGCATCACGTATTCTTCCTCTCAGTATATTTTAGATACTGATCAAACTGTCTCCTTGCATGAATATTACTGTGAAGATGTCGAATCCATCTTGATATTTCACACTAGTAGGGGGCATGATTTTTTCCCCTCCTACTCCTAGGATTCTTTCTTTGTACCTGAATTTTAACATCCTTACCAGAATATGCTTTGATTTGGAATGGTAGGTATGAATGTTAGGTTTCATTATTTCTTGGAAATCTATGAGCCCCTTCAGTCTACACATTCAACTTGTTTTTATTTCAGAAAAAATGTTGAAAAAATTATACTTTAGACTCTTTCTATATTTTCATTTGCTTAGTTCTTCTTAAAAATATCAATAATACATGTTAGATATACCTTTTTAAAGTCTAGCGTTCCTTCTGTGATCATGTTTACATTCCCCTTTCTCTCTCCCTGCTCCGCCTCCCTCCCTCCCTCTCTTTCTTTCTCTCTGAGTCACCCTCATAACTACTTATAAACATCTAACTTTTTCCACCTATAACGGGCATTATTCTCTACACTGGCTTTTCATTTTTTGTCATATTGTGACATTTTGCAACTCAATTCTATATTCTTTGGACATCCTATAAAGTCTCTTTGGAATACTTTTTTCTCATTGTTCAAATTTCACTTATTACTTATAAAGATGATATTATCTATAAATTCTGTGAGAATAATGAGAGGCATTTCTTTCATTCCTTTGTTTTACTGTAACCATCTTTTTATCAGAAATGACCGTTTACTGATTTAAAGAAAAATGTTTTGCGCATAGAGCACATATCATTTCCTTTCTAAGTATGATCCATCTTTGAATTATTTTTGCTGCTTGCCAGAGATGTTGACAACTATGGTAACTGGGACTATCTGGGGCGTGGATTCAGAGGTGTTGACTCCAAACTCTTGCTCAACAAATTGCTTGGGTGACAGAAAAATCTTCTTTGGTATTCAGCGTACATTTGGCAGATGTGAAAACCATTCAGTATTTAAGGATGGGGAAATTTATAGCTGATCATGGGTGACTAGAGTGATAGAATGGCTAAAGGCGTTCAGGGAAGAGGAGGGTTGTTCTTCATAGATCAAGAAACTGTCACTGCCTTAGACTACAGCTCATGTGACCATTTTCGCCCCAGAGCTGCTGACAGTATGAGGGGTAAGCTCTCTGTCTGTGTCTGCTACTGTTAGAAATGTATTTTGCTATTAAGCAAAAACCAGGAGCCCACTCTACCATTGCTGCTAAATTACTCTCAAAGTTGCTGACATTCACTGCTGCCTAAAATCACCTTTAAAAAAATGGCTTTATAAAACATAGGTTAAATATTATAAAATTCACCCATTTCGCGAGCATTTAATTCAATAAATTTTTGTATATTGTAGAGCTGGTCTGCCTTTCTTTGCCTTCCACCCCTGCATGCTCTTCTCCTAGAATGGAGGTTCCATGCCAAGAAGACCACGAGCAAGATGCCTTCTTTTGTCGTTATGGTCCTGCTACTGTCACAGCCCCTAGGTGCTGAAAGAAACTGAAATAGCAAAGTAATATTCTGTTTCTTCTTTCTTCCTTCTAAATTCCATCTAGTGCCTCCAATTGGCAGAAACCAAGAGAAATTCAGAAAGCTAGGTTGTCTGAAATATGTGGCTTGCATGTTTATCCCTCAAAAGTACAGAAGAAAGTGCAGAAAGGAAAGTGTAATATTGAGAGCCCATCATATTGAAAGCTAGAGTATCCAGAGCACCCCTCAACTTATAAAATCATGGATTGCCTCCTCTATTCCTGTCTTAGCCCATTCAGGCAGCTATAACAAATTACCGTAGACTGGGTGACTTATAAACAACAGAAACTTATTTCTCACCCTTCTGGAGGCTGGGAAATTCAAGATCAGGTGCCAGCAGGTTTGGTGTCATTCATTCATGAGGGATCTGCCCTTATGACCTGATCACCAACCAAAGGCCCCACCTCCAAATGACATCCCACTGTAAATTAAGTTTTAACATATGAATGGGGGCACTAACATTTAGTCTATGGCAATGCTTTTCCTTCTCTCCTCTATTCAGCTCTCAGTGAAGTAACTTTCAGGCTAGGAAAGAAAGTGTACAGATGGTTTTATTTATTTTTATTATTTATTTGTTTTTTATTTGCCAGGTATCTGCTTTTCTGTCGCAAATATCTGGGTCCCAACAGGATATATTCCACAGTACCCAGAGCCTTCCTATAACTCTTGATGTCTTAACTGTCATTTTGTAGAGGTTCTGCAGAATAAGATACTTAATATTTTTTTGGAAATGTACAAATATCTTGGAGACTGAGGAAGTTTGTGAAAATAAATATCATGCACTCTTGTTTAGGTTAATATTTCACATTTTTTGGCTAGTATAATTCTATTTGTATATTGAAGGTTTTTTTTCTATTATATTAAATCTTGAATTTTCTACTATTCTTTTTTTTTTTTTTAATGAAGTCCAAGGTCATTGTTGGTACAGCAATTCATCAGTGAGGACAAACAACCAATTTATTGTTGCTAAACAGATTAGCATGCCAATCCTTTAAAAAAAAAAAAAAAGCTTTGTACAATAATAGTAGCCATGCGTTAGCCACTTTAATATAAAATGTGATCAAAAGTCAAAATACAAGAGTTCAAAAGGCATAGAAAAACCAAAAAGTTTCAATTTTATTACAAGTTTTAGATTCTGGAAATAGTTTTAAAAAAAAAACTTATATGCTAATTTCAGCCCAGGGCTAATTTTTTTACAACCAAACTAAGAATTACTACAAGGGAACATCAATGCAACAAACAAGTAAAATTTGCAAACCCAAGTCACAAACTTGCTAACAAAGTTAATAATCATGGTAATGGACAGCACCAAAGAGCAACTGATGCCTCAGTTAACTTTGAAAGAAACAATGCCTTCTCTAGGGCAGAGAAACATGCAAACAATTCTGCTTCAAGAAATTTGCATAGAAATAGAAAATGCTAGAGCCTTTACCACAAATGAAATTACAAAGCCTCAACATGTTAAATTCAAGCCAAGGAGCACCAAATGTTAAATTGGAGCCAAGGTATGACTCAAAACATTTAATTTCCAGCTATGCAACTAGCAAGATCACAAGAATTTCAGGTGTGGAAAGGCACCCTAGGCAAGCTCTTGAAAGACATGAATTTGATACAACGTAACCTTAAATCAATGCAGACATTCCTGTAAAATTTAAATTTTAGAGGGCACCATAAGGCATCAGGATCTCTTCTCAAAGTCACTCTTGATATTGTCAGCAACAATCACATCTTTATGATCTCATTAATGACCTTTCACAGATCTCTAGCCTGTACACGTACAGCAGAACCCCCAATATCGTGGGAAGCCCTTTCAGTTTGGCCCTGCTTAACGTGTTTGTAGAATGACTTTTAAGCCCAGCCGTGGCCTAAATGGTGTGAAAGGGACTACTCCCTGGGCATCTCAAGACTCCTCTTCAGCCTGAGCTGTCTCCCAGGCCCCTCTCTTCCACACCTGCCCCCGGGGTAAGACTCCAGAACTCTGGGATTCTGAGCCTGACCCCAGGCAACCTCACCGACACCCACCTTTGGAAGCTCCACTATTCCTCATCTCCAGCTCCCTCTGGTGGGGTTCAAAGTGACAGTTTGGTGCAAGGACTTGTAGAAACAATGTTTATTTACAAATTCGTATTTTGTAGACCTTTCCTTAATTGAACACCTGTGACTTTTACAGTCGCTCTCCAGACCCTTTCCAGAGGTGTAGTAGAATATGCGAAGCAAAAGGACATTTTATTTCTACCGGAAGAAAAAGGATTAACATACATAGTAATAACTGTGTCCATCAAGAGTAATTTGTAATCAGAAAATGAAGACAAATGCCCCAGAAGCCTGCATTTTATCGACACTGCCACTTTCCCAAAAAAAGAACCTCAGAAACAAGTCACTGGATCTGCTTTCAGTGAATCAGGAGTTCCCACATTTGTATTCCTCAATCTTTGAGAAAAGTACCACATGAAACTGACCCACCCCTTTTTGTGTAAAATAGTAACTAACTGAACTCACATCTCCACGCCCTCATCCACCTGTTCAATGACAAACAGTAGTCAGTTCCCTTGAAGGAGACTTACACATTTTGGTATTTCTACCAAAAGAATTGAAATTTTCAAGCAGAAAAAAAGTTTAATTACAAGTAAGTGAGTGGCAGCCCAAGTGAAGCCCTTTTACTATGATTTCCAATTTTCTGTTCAATCCGCACTGCAGAGATACAAGGAAAGCCACCATTTTGTTTCCTAAATTTTATTTAAGAATTCATACAAAATACTCCAGATAACTGAGTTTCAATCCTCATCTTCCTCCTCTTCTTCATCTTGATTAATCTGGAAGTAACGTAATTCGTAACTTTCTTTGCTGTTAACAACTACGCGTAACCAATCACGGAGATTATTCTTCTTCAAATATTTTTTGGTGAGATATTTCAAATACCTTTTGGAAAAAGGCACCTCGGAAGTTACAGTGATCTTGCTTTTGCTTCTTTCGATTGTTACAACACCTCCTCCGAGATTCCCAGCTTTTCCATTCACTTTGATTCTTTCCTGAAGAAACTGCTCAAAATTGGCCGCATCCATGATTCCATCTTCTACAGGATGGGTACAGTCAAGAGTAAACTTCAGGACCTGCTTCTTTTTTTTGCCCCCCTTCACCACAAGCTTTTTCACTGGCGCCATCGCCACAGTGGAGGCAGAAAAGCTCTACTATTCTTTTGTTCTTTTAGGCATTTGCCAGGGGTCGAAAAGATGAGATTGAAATAAAATGCTTTTATTCCACTGATTTTTAACAGAAAATTTGCATTCTCTACTTCCAGCCTGTCTGAAACCAATTTCTAATTGTCTCTCAGAAGAAACAATACTGTTCTTTCACCCAGTACTTTTTGTTTGTTGTTGTTGTTCCAAAGTTCATATCATGGGTCTGTCACAGAAGCAAAATTATAAATTGCAAGTCATTAAGGTATGGTGAAGGCCCATCTGTGTAAGAACATGTCAAAGAAATGTTTACCCAGTTGGAATATCACTGGCCAATCTACTATCTACTACTGTATATAGTATGTGTATTAATATCCTAGTGCTGCTATAGCAAAATACTACAAGTATATGACTTAAAGCAACAGAAATTTATTTTCTCACAGTTCTGGTGGCTAGAAGTCTGGAATTGATGTGTCAGCAGTGCCAGGCTCCCTCTGGAGACTCTTGGGAAGAATCCTTCATTGCCTCTCCCTAACTTCTGATGATCATTGGCAAATACTTGGCGCGCCTTGACTCGAAGTTTCATCCCTCCAATCTCTGTCTCCACCATCATATGGCCCTTTACCCTGCGTGTCTACCTCTCTGTGTCTCTTTCTCCTTATAAGGCCACTAGTCATTGGACTTAGGGCCCACCTCAATCCAATATGACCTTACCTTAAATTGGTTAAATCACAGAGACCCCGTTTCCAAATAAGGTCACATTCACAGGTGCCTGGGTTCAGGACTTCAATATATCTTTTGGGGGGACACAATTCAGCTCACAACAGTAGTAGATATTATTAGTAGCATGGAGCTGGAAGATCTGGTAGATTTTTAGACCAATGGCAGCCAACATATAGTATATTGATATTTATATCAAACTGACTAAAATTACCTAAAAATTTCCAAAAATGAATAAATCTTCAACTTTGAAACTACTCACCTGCTTATTCCATTTTCTATTCAAAATAAATATACAAAGTATGATGTGTGTGTGCACGTGCTATATGTATCTACATGGATTTATGTGTAGGACTTTTCAAAATCCTCATTTCTAATTTACAACTGTAAAACTGAATTCTGAAGCTTAGACTAGACAGAAATCAGGGCTTCACGTTGAGGTGGTAAAGTTACACATACATCAATTCTGATAACTAAATTATTCAACCAATTACTTTTTTTTCTTTTTTAAATTGAGATACTATTGACATATAACACTGTGTAATTTTAAGGTGTACAATGTGTTGATTTGATGCATTTATATATTGCAATATGATTACCACCACAGTGTTACCTAATACCTTTAATGTGTCATATAATTATCACTTCTTTCTTTGTGATGAGAACAATGAAGATCTAGTCTCTTGGTAAATTTGAAGTTCATGATACAGTATTGGTGACTATTATTACTATGCTCTACATTAGAACTTCAGGATTTATTTATCTACTAGTTTTAAGTTGGTATCCTTAAATAACATCTCCCCAATCCCCCAACCTTCAGCCCCTGGTAATCACTATTCTACTCTCTGTTTTTACAAGTTTATCTTTGTTAGAATCCACAAATAAGTAATATCATACAGCATTTAATCTTCCTCTGTCTGACTTAGCTCATTTAGCATAATAAATCAGGGTCCATCCATGTTGTTGTAAATGGCAGAATTTCATTTTTTTCATGGCTGAATTATATATATATATATTATAATATTAATTATAATATAATATAAATATAAATATATATACATACATATATATTTTACATCTTATTTATTCATCCATTGATGGACACTTCAGTTTTTTCATATCTTGGTTATTCTGAGTAAAGTTGCAATAATGACAGACGTGCTGATACCTCTTTGATACCTTATTTTGCTGGGAAAAGAATACTCTCTTCGACAAATGGTGTCTGGAAAACTGGATAACCACATGGAGAAAAATGAAATTGTACCTCTATCTTATACTCCTCATAAAAATTAACTCAAAATGGATTAAACACTTCAACATATGACCTGATACTATAAAACGTCTGGAAGAAAGCATGTAGGGAAAGCTCCTTAACATTGATCTTGGCAATGATTTTTTGGATTTGACACCAAAAACACAAGCAACAAAAGCAGAAATCAACAAGTGGGACTATATCAAACTAAAAAGCTTCTTCACAGCTAAAGAAACAATCAACAAAATGAAAAGGCTACCTACAGAATGGGAGAAAATTTTTGCAAACCATATACAGAGTAAAGGGTTAATGTCCAAAATATATAAGGAACTCATACAACTCAATACAAAATAATCCAACTAAAAAATGGGTAGAAGAACTAAGTAGACATTTTCCTAAGAAGACACTCAAGTGGCCAACAGGTACATGAAAAGATGCTCAACATTCAATCTGGAACAATTCTTGAGTGTACAAATCCTTCACCTCCTTGATCAAACTTATTACCAAGTATTTTATTCTTTTTAATGCAATTGTAAATGAGATCATTTTCTTAATTTCTCTTTCTGATAGGTATTATTAGTGTATAGAAACACAACTGACCTTTGTATATTGATTTTGTATCTTGCAACTTTACTGAAACTGTTTATTAGTTATAACAGTCTTTTGGTGAAGTCTATTATAAATATTATATCATATCATCTGCAGAGACAATTTAAATTATTATTTTCTGATTTGAATGCTTTTTATTTCTTTTTCTTGACTAATTGCTCTGACTAGGACTGCCAGTACTGTGTTAAATAATAGTGAGAACAGGCATTCTTGTCATGTTCCTGATCTTAGAGCAATAGCTTTCAGCTTTTCATCACTGATTATGATGTTAGCTGTGGGCTTGTTATATAGGGCCTTTATTATGTTGAGATAAATTTCTTCTATATCCACTTTGTTAAGAGTTTTTTATTAGGAAAAGATGTTGAATTTGTCAAATGCTTTTTCTGCATCTATTAAGATAATCACAGGATTTTATCCTTTATTTTGTAATGTGGTGAATCACATTGATTAATTTGCAAGTGTTGACCCATCCTTGCATCCCAGAAGCAAAGCCCACTTGATCATGGTGTGTGATCCTTTTAATGTACTGTTGAATTTGATTTACTAATATTTTATTGGGTAATTTTGCATTTATGTTCATCACATATATTGACCCGTAATTTAATTTTTTTGTATATCCTTGTCTGGCTTTTGTATCAGGTAATGATGGCCTTGTAAGATGAATTTCAAAATGTTCTTTCCTCATCTATGTTTTGGAGAAGTTTGAGAGGGAATGGTATGACTTCTTATAATATTTGGTAGAATTCACCAGTGAAACCATCTGGTCCTATAGCCAAAGATAGGAAATCTGAGAGGAATGAAATATTATGATAAAACATCATAGCCTAATTGAAGTTGGGGGACAAAGTCTTGGTTGCTGTGAGAGTAAATTACTCTTAGTTTGAGTAAGAGCTTCTCACATACCACTATGTTCTATTTAAACATGACTAGGATTTCGGGTGATCCTATGACCAGAGCTACTCATCATCAACTGGCCATAATCATATCATTAAGCCATAAAGTCAAGGGGGCACAGCAGTAGTTGACTATATAATGAAAATGATACATTCAGGATTAGACCAAACAGTTTGAATTTGACTTCCTATCTTCTAACTGTATTTTTTTTTCTTTTCTGTCATTATCCAAGATAATTTTCTTTCTCATGAGTAGTCCTAAATGGTTTCTTTACAAATCTATCATGGTAGTTTTGATATTAATTTGGGGGATGGAAATAGCAATAATAATAAATGTATGTAGGGCATTCCAGTGACTTCTGGAGAGACATGTTCTCCTGATTTGAAAGGCAGCAGGAAAAGGAGAGAGGGCACAGCCTCTGAATGTTTTTATGTTTTTGCAGAAATGCTGTTACCATAGAAATTCAATGCAGAGTCATGTTAAGGGGTTAAAATATACAAGCAACCCATCTTAAACATACTACATAAGGAAAAATCTGAATTTTGTTATATCTAGTGTAACACATTTAAATTAACATTACTATCAAACACTCAGTAATTTGGCATTGTAAATCTCTTAAACACAAAATTATCATAAACTTCAAACAAATAAGTCTCTCACAGCTTAAAAACAAACAAACAAAAAATGGGGCCTCAGGTTAGGATTCAATGTGACTTTTTTCAATTTTGAAAAACTTATGAGTTTAATAAGAGTTAAGAAGAGGAAGGACAGGGGAGAGATTGCTAAAGGATTTCTTCCTGGGGTGATGCAAATATTCCAAAATGAGATAGTGGTGATGATTGCAGAATTCTGTGAATACACCAAACAATGAACACTTAACCACTAATGCTAAACATTGCACACTTTAAAGTGGTAAATGTATGGTAAGTAAACTATATTTCCATTAAGCTGTTATTTTGAGAAAAAACAGCTTATGATAGGCAGTCTCTTCCTGGGTGCTGGCATTGTATATAACGATCATATATTACCTAGTTCCTGAAATGTGACCACTTTTCTCTCTAATCAAACTCAGGAGTATATTTTTTCTCTTTGAGTAAAATTAAAACAAAATTTTTAAAAGTAAATGATTCAAAACACAATTTAATTTATACCAGAACATGAATTTTATTAATTTGTAATTAATTTTAAAAACTGATTGAGACTGTAACTCTTAAATTTTTACCTATATTTACTTATTCTGTTTCCTTATCCATAAAATGGGGGCATTTATCATATAATAAAAAAAATGTAAAGCAATTAGAACTTTTCCTAGTGCCTAGAAGGTGCTTTGTAAATATTTATTATTATTAATAAGCAATGCACAGGCCATATTCACTTCTCCAATAGAATATTTTTATACTTTACCAAATAAATTTCTTATTTTCCAGTAAGTATTATTTTTTTCCTCAATTTTTTTCACAAGCTGTCCACTCGAGAACACAAGAATTTTAAACACCAATCTTCAGCTCAATTAGTTTATAAAGTAGGTGTGAAGTCACAAAACTTCAAGGTATTGTTTATTTTTTCAGAAGTCACAGATCTTTTCGGGAATTAGGAGGTTCCCATCACATATGAAAATAAAGTAACATTGTTAAAAGAATACCATTTAACTGGCATAAACATTGAAACATTCTTCAGTTTTATAATTTAGTGAATTCTAAGCTCCTATTTACCATTTCCACACCTAAAATCATGATATTAATCCAATTCCTCATGCTCAGTTCAGTAATGCTTATGCATTCTCATTATGAAATTTGGAACTTACCCAGTTGTACCTGTGAGTGGATGGATGCAGCAACCCCAGCCAGACAGAGGGGTGATTACCACGGTCTCAGTCCCTTTAGAAATTTAAGTTTGGGCCACAACAGGGCCAGATTCATGGGCATTTGACCTGGGCAGTCCCACAGGTCAAATGAAGAGCCCCATACTTAAAAGAACCTCATGCTTGGTCTATTGCTCTGCTGTCACTGTTTTGAAATTCTTAGTAATTTTTGAACAAGGAGTCCTACATTTCATTTTGCACTGAACACAGAAAACTATATAGCTAATCCTGGGTCATAAAGCCAGGTAAGCTACCAAATCCTGTGGTAATAATTAAGGGTAGGAGGAAATTAGTATAGGTGTTTGAGGAGGGAGAGGATGAGTATTAATGGTACCCTGAACCTACCTGCAGCAATGGTGTCTGTACCTCTTCCCACTAACCTCTCATAAGTTTCTCCTCAGAAACACGGACAAGGACTACGGAAGAGGGACTTCCCTGGTGGCACAGTGGTTAAGAATCCGCCAGCCAATGCAGGGTACACGGGTTTGAGCCCTGGTCCGGAAAGATCCCACATGCCGCGGAGCAACTAAGCCCGTGTGCCACAACTACTGAGCCTGCACTCTAGAGCCCGTGAGCGACAGCTACTGAGCCCTCATGCCTCAACTACTGAAGCCCGCGTGCCTAGAATCTGTGCTCCACAACAAGAGAAGCCACTGCAATGAGAAGCCCGCTCATCACAATGAAGAGCAGCCCCCACTCGCCGCATCTAGAGAAAGCCTACACACAGCAACAAAGACTGGACATGGCCAAAAATTTTTTTAAAAATTAAATAAAAAAATGATTCTGGTTCAAAAGAAAAATGCATATACAAAGCTTAAAAAAAAAATGATGGGGCTTCCCTGGTGGCGCAGTGGTTGGGAGTCTGCCTGCTAATGCAGGGGACACGGGTTCGAGCCCTGGTCTGGGAAGATCCCACATGCCGCGGAGCAACTGGGCCCGTGAGCCATGGCCGCTGAGCCTGCGCGTCTGGAGTCTGTGCTCCGCAACAAGAGAGGCCGCGATAGTGAGAGGCCCACGCACCGCGATGAAGAGTGGCCCCCGCTCGCCACAATTAGAGAAAGTCCTTGCATAGAAACGAAGACCCAACACAGCCAAAAAAAATAAATTAATTAATTTTAAAAAAAGAAAAAAAAAAATGATGAAGGAGCTGTTTTCCAAACCTCATGCACAGAGAAGAGAATCTGTATGAAGCAAGGGATGGATGGGAGGTGTCTTGCTTACATCTCTATTCAAGGAAGACTTCTGCAGGAAGGATAGCTGGTTGACAGCCTCCAGCTGCCCCAAGATTGGCCAATGTGTTCTTGCCAGACTGCTTCCCCAGTGACTAAGCACTATGACGTACTAGAATCACTATATTCCTGCCCACCCCTAGATTCCTAGAATCCCTGTAATGGTAGACTTTGCTTAGGGAGTCTGATTACCTAGTCAGTTAGCTAGCATCCTCTCTGTCTCTCTCTTTCAAATATATATATAATCGTTATTGGGATCATGGGTAAATTTTTGTTTCTTTCACCCTGCTTTGCTTATGTGTATATTTTTTTTTCTGCAAATACATGTGCTACTTCAAGGACTTATAATATTGTTGGAAATCATCAAGAATAACACATTTTGTGATCTGTTTGAAAGGAATAAATGATTTCACCCACCTACATTTACTGACTACTCATGAAATGCAAAGCTTCACCTTACTTTACCCTATCATCAGAGAAATGATTCCAGTTTTGGTACAAAAGGATACTTCCAAGTATCCTTTCTGCAAGATTGTAGAAAAGCAATCTCATGTATATTACATGATAGCTTTTACATGAATTACTGCTGCTGCAAATCAGTGGGCAATATATGTGGACAAATACTCAATGTTTTAATGTTTTTTTAAGTATAGGTTGCACTTTTGCATTTCATGGTGCCTTTTAGAATTAACTATATCTTTTTTATTTTTTCTTTAATGTCACGAACTGTTTTGAAATATTCAAACACATGAGAAAAAGGCTTATTGAAGTAAATATTCTGCAATTAGTATTTCTCATGCCACTTATACCATGATTACATGAAATGTAAAATCACTGCTTTTGAGTATTAGGAAAAAAATAGAAGGAATCATAATTATAGGCAAGTTTTATTAGGAAATGTTTAGGTTAACTCTGAAATTCAAGTATAAATAAGATTTTTTTAAATCTCAGTTTATAGTTATCACAAGTATGTGTGATAAGTTAAGTTTTGCTAACCAGTAAATTGGGGTGGTCCTTGAATCTTCCTTTGGCAGTTCCTCCCCTTCATTTCAAATCAATCAGAAAGTCTTACAGACTCTACGTCCTAAACCTTTCTTGAAGCCCTCTCCTCCACCCTATTTCTGCTGGCATTGGGCTCATGCTCATTTTTTCTTCGTTTGAGTGCCCACATTCTGGCCTCCCTTCTGACTCTCCACATTGTTGCCAGTGTGATTGTTCTGAAATGGAAATATGGTCATTCCTCTGCAATTCACATCTGTCATTGAGTTCCCAGAGCCTAGCTTGTTGGCAATACTTGTTGGCAATATATTTGAGAACTTTTTTGATCTTACTCCTGCTTGCTTCTCAGACTCATCCCTGTCTGCCTACAAAACCTCTCTGCTCTGGCTCTGAACTCCCTGTCATCATTCAAAAGTTCCATGAGTTTTCACAGCCCTGCAAGCTGCATCTTCTGTTGCCACTGCCTGGAGTATATTCCCCTCAGCCCAATCCTGAAAAATATAACTCATTTCTCTTTTTTCACCTATATTTTTTCTTAAGTTCATGATTAACATTGCCATTTTAAAAAACACCAATGCAAAAAATTTAATTTGCACACCATAAAATAATTTAATATTTCTGTATAAAGTATTCTTTTATTTCCCATTTCAGAATAACTAAGCCATAATATCACATGACAGTTTTTCTCAGCTGATTTCACTGATTTTCCCTCAGCAGATAAACAACTTACCTTGAGTTAAACACTTCCTCCTCTGCCTTTTGCTGCATGCCGAATAAAGCTCTAATAAACATCTTCAGGTATTGCATGTGGCAAACATTCTAACATGTCCAGGAAATTCTTAAAGCCAGAGACTCTCTTTGTTCGTTTCCATTCCCTAAATGTCTTGGATACTTGCTACATGGCAAGTACTCATGTAATATTTGTTTAGAGAATGAAAGATAGCAAATAATTGAGAACAAAACTTGACTTTTTAGTGTTATTTTGAAATTTTTTATCAAAATGACACAACATAACTATTCAGTTATACATTTATCCTTGGTCATGTTCTTGCTTAAATCGTGTAACTATTAACATACAGTTCACTCCAACAGCATTTTTATGTTCCTACGGATTAGGTATTTTGTTGTTTGCTTGGGAAACTCAGATAAATACAACACTGACTCTTTATTCAATGTTTTATTATAAGTGAGTGATGAAATAATAGTTGGTACTATTCACTGTACCTTGTGCCACCTACTATTTAATCACCTAATAAGATACTTCGAGGTGAAATTTAATCATCAGCAGTCTTATTTTGTATATGTGTGTAAAATAATTTAAATGCATTCAAAATATGCATTGTGTTGTGGCAATATAGGTAAATTTATGTATAAAAATCATTGGATATAATGGTTATTCAATTAATATTTTGGATTGATTGAATATATCACTAATATGAATGAGTAATTCATACTACTATAATCCTTTCATTTCAGTTGAGCTCTCTATATTTTCTTCTTTTTTGAAGAGAATGGCACTTCAGTATAATCACAAAGAGTGAATAGATGGGACTGCATAGTCTCAATCAACCTACTTTTTACATGCAAAAAATTGAAAAACACATAATTATAAATTTCCTATATTTCACAGTAAACATTATTGTTCAAACCTTAGAGTTACAACAATATAAAATGTTAGTAAAATCAATGTTTTGTTGAAATTATAGTAATTCATGCAAGATTTTTTAGAAATTGACACTAGTGAAAACTCTGAAGTAGTGTAGTTTTTTGGCATTTATTTTTCAAACTTCCAATTGGAAACTCAATCACAAAGGCCCATCCACAGAGCCACACACTATCTACCCTGATTGCATCTCATGATCCTTACTTCCCTGCCTCCACTCAAACACTGAGTTCTTAGTAGTAATTTTTCAGGGTTTTGATCTCTGATCTGTGCCTTATAATTTGATGAAAGTAATTTTTGAAAGGTTAATATGTCAGGACATTTTTTGCAAATGTCCTAAACAGGTTCTCTTGTATTACTATGATTATTAGTTTCATAATGTTGCCATAACAAATTGCCACAAATTCAGAGACTTAACACAGGCATTATCTCACAGTGCCTTCACAGTCTGAAGTCTAGCTTCCTTGGGTCTCAGAAGGCTAAAATCAACGTGTCTACATGGCTGTGTTCCTTTCTTGATGCTTTAAGGCAGAATCCACATCCTGGCTTGTGTGAGTGATTGGTAGGATTCACTTCCTTGTGGTTGTAGGGCTAAGGTGCCTGTTTTCTTGCTGGTATTACCAGTTGGCTAGACATCAGGGATCTTTCTCAGCTTCTAGAGGCTGCTAGCCTTCCTTGGCTCCTGGCCCCATTCCTCCATCTTCAAACCAACAAGAGTGGGTCAAGTCCCTTAAGCTTCATCTCTTTGACTGATGATTCTGTCTTCCTCTTTAGCTTTTAAGGGCTCATATGAGTACATTAAGTCCACTCAGGTAATCCAGGATAACCTTCCTAATATAAAGCAATTGATTAGTAACCTTAATTCCATGTGAAAGACTCTTCTCAGCAGTACCCGTATCAGTGCTTTACTGAACAGCTAGGAAACAAAAAATCTTGGGGAGATATTTTTACAATTCTGTCAACCACTTCATGTAATGATTTTTTTTTCTTCTGGAAAGCATATTGAATAAGTTAACTAAGTAAATATTGAGCATTTTTTTAGCACTTTATCCTATGATGGTTTTCTTTTTCAAAGAAAGAGTACAAACAAGGGAGAAAAACATAAAAGAACATTCTTCATTCTAAGTCTCTCTCTCTCTCTCATTCTCTCTCAACCTCCTCTTCTCTCTTAGTTGTTTTGTTGCTGTTATAAGTTTTTCTTAAACATGCAGCTTCTGACCAATGCCATTGAAGCCCCAGGTACATTCTATCTTCCTGCTTCGCCATTTTTAGCATGTGGATTCCATTCTCCCATTCATAGTATGGTTGATAATCTTCTAACAACCTGCCATTATTCCAAGCATAAATAAGAAGAAAGGGTGGAAAAAACATAAAGTGCCTAAGGGCAAAAGCATAACTGCCTGCCTATGGAGCCTCACCATTCTTCAAAACATTCCCAAAAGCTCAACTCAGTGACTTGTTTCCATCTAATTGTTGGAACCATGCTACATTGCTTTCCTTAGATGAAAGAAGACTAGGAAAACAGTGGGGCTGAATAGATTGGGTTGATGAACACCATTGTATCTGACACACTATCATCAGACAGAAGATAGCATGGTTTATATTTGAATATTTCTTGTCTAACATTGAACAGAGAAAATAAGGAAATTTGTGCTCATCTGACTGAACTGTGCCTTGCTGTCCTGAAATTAATTTTATGTGGATTGAAGAAATCAATAATCACTAAATTTCAGAATGGAATTTCAATTTTCATTTAGTAAATCCTAAACCATATGTAATATTTGTTTAAATTGTTAATCTTTCTCAAAAAATATTGAAGTTTTTAATGTTAACTTTATGGGATTAAGCCAAAGATATCAAGAGTGTTAGAAATTCCATGCCCTATATATTGTGAAGTGTGGAATGGTATGAATATATGATCTTTTGTCTTATCACAAATTATAATAAATAAGCTTTTAACTTGACTATCTGTTAAGTTCTGTAGCTTTTCTAAAATTAGGATTCAGTTAAATTTGAGCTAATATATTCTAATCCATGTAAAATTTACATATCTGGTTTTGTGACTTTTTGTGACTATCCTTCAAATCAGCATTTCTATAGCAGAGCCTATCTACCAGAAACAACAAAATTTAAGGCATGTTATTTTGTACTTTCAGTGATATTAGTCCTTGCACTTAAAAAAACTCCATATCAATATACGTTAACGGGAAGACTTTGTAATGTAACAAAAAAATCAACAATGTGTTTTTACTTCACTGTTCTCTTGTCTGGGTGGCATAGTGTAGATGATGGGTAATAAAAAAAAAAATGAGATTCAAAGCAATTATTTTCCAAACTGCTGGCATTGAAAAAATTGTAGTCATTTGGAAACATTTAGGGCTCTGAACCAAATGAACTTACTATTATATAAAATGCAAGAATCAAAATACATAACAGTAATCCCTGAATTTCAAGGGCAAATCACTTAGCTATAATAATTTTAAGTCCTTGAGCATTTATTATAAAGCGTACTGACAATGTGAATATACACCTGGCTATATATCTCCCAATAACACATTGATTTTCAGCTATTTCAATAATGGTATAGATCTCAGCATAGGACTGTTCTATGATAGAAGCAATCATTCTAAGTAAGGTATGTATTTAAGGTTATGTCAAGTTGTGAGAAACTTACTAAGTACTTCTGTTTAAAAAGTTCCCTGTTTAATATGTTAAAACTTTGTTTACCATATTCCAAGGGTATTTTATTCCAAAGGTCTTTCATCATAAAATATTTTCAGTGTAACATTTACTATTATGTGACAATTCAAGCAGGTAATACATACTTAAGAATTTACAGTTTGTCAGAGTCAGATGTGAAGTTGTCTTTCTTAGAAAGTGACATCTAAGAGAAGACTAATGTTCCAAATAATACAATAGTACTGCTGTATACAGAAAAAAAACAAGTTCTTAAAACAACACACAACAAAACAAAATTGGTAGGATGCTAGAAGAGCAGATACTTGAAGAAGGATGATTGCAGGCTGGCAATGCCATGTGAAACAACACTGCACTGAAGAAACTGGAGGAGTCTGCATGCCCTGAAGGACTCTTTCTTCATGAACCCCATTGGCCTCTCACAGCAAAGGGTCTGAAAAATCAACTAAGAAGTGCCTATGGTGATACAGACTGGAGAGGGGAACACAGTCATGTGGGTGGGACAAGTATATGCATCCTGATGCTTCCTCTTTATTTCCACCACAAGACAAAAGCTTTAATCAGAAAGAACAGTGACACTACTGGCCTTAGGGTATATTAAGGCCAGTTTTAACGAGCTTATATGATAGGTGAAACAATCATTTGAGGGTAGAACCTGATTAATTAAAGGTATATTCATTAAAAATATAACAATGTATATTTTAAATTAGCAGAAAATTACTACAAACTTTATAAGAGATGTATAAGTAATAAGTCAATAGTGGAGGTAAAATGATATACTATATAATGTTTATTTAATGCAAAAGAAGGCAGAGCAAGAGTATATAATAAATTAAATAAATACAAAACAGCTAGCAATTTAGTAAAGTTTTTATCCAACGACATCCATAATCCCGTTACTTATGAATGGCTTAAATATAACTTTCTTAAGAATGCAATTGTCAGATTGGATCAGACAGCAAGATCCAATTCTACTGTGTCTATTAGAAATGCAGTTAATATATACTGATAAAGATAAGTTAAAAGTAAAAAGATGGAGAAAGATATGCCATGAAAATATCCCCCAAAACCTTGAATAGCTATGTTAATATCAGAAAAAGCCAGCTTCGGAACAAGGAATACTATCCAGAATAAAATGGGACAGTATATCATCATTAAGGGTCAATTCTCCAATAAGACATAATGACCATAAATACAAATATATATATATATATTACTGATAACAGAGCATCAAAATAAATGAGACAAAAATGGAAGTTAGTAAAACAAGTTGGCAGTTCTAAAATTATAATTGAGACATCAAAAATCCTTTCCCAGTAATTGATAGAACAAATAGGCAGAAAGACAGTAAGAGTATAGAAGATTTGAACACTATCAACCAAATAGTCTTAATTAACATTTATAGAACAATTCACCCAACAGTAGAATACACATTATTTTCAAAGACATATGAATATTCAACAAGATAGACCATATAATAAGCCAATAAAAATATCTCAAACAATTTAAAAGAGTAGAAATCGTAGCTACATTTTAATAGCATAATAGAATTTAGCTATAAGTCAAACAGGAATAAATCTAAAAAATTCTCAAATCTTTAGATATTAAACATCCCATTTCTAAATAACCCAGGGTTAAAGGGGAAGTCTAAAACCAATGAAAAAATAGTCTGTATGAAATACAGATAAAAATACAACACATCAAAATATGAGGGATACAGCTATAGCAGTGCTTTCAGGGTCATTTATAGTATTGAATACTTATATTAGGAAAGAAGAAATGACTCAGATCAATAATTTAATTTTTCATCTTAAGAATTTTTTTTTTTTTTTTTTTTTGTGGTACGCGGCCCTCTCACTGTTGTGGCCTCTCCCGTTGCGGAGCACAGGCTCTGGACGCGCAGGCTCAGTGGCCATGGGTCACGGGACCAGCCGCTCCGCAGCATGTGGGATCTTCCCGGACCAGGGCACGAACCCGTGTCCCCTGCATTAGCAGGCAGACTCTCAACCACTGCGCCACCAGGGAAGCCCCATCTTAAGAAATTTTTAAAGAAAAATAGAGCAAACTAAACCCAAAGCAAGTAGAAAGAAGTAATAAAGAATGGAGAAGAAATTAATGAAATTGAAAATAGAAAAATAAAAAAAAATCAATGCAAATAAAAGCATATTCTTTGAAAAGTTCAATAAAATTGACAAACTTCTAGTTACAGTGACCAAGAAAAAAGGGAGAAGAGCTTCCTATAAGAATGAAAAATTTCAATATCAAGAATGGAAAATAAAGGGACATAGTTACTGGCAACATCGGCTCTAAGAGGAGTCCCGTAGATAGCCTGTGACCTCAGTGTTATCACAGAGTTGGATTTCAGAGTGGTGGATTTGGAGCCCTTAGTCAAGTTCATTCCTGGTATTTGGAAGTAAGTGAAGAAAATTCTCAGTCACAACTGTGAAAACGTCGTTATAAAAATAAAAGGAATATGGGTTGTTCTAGACGACCAGAAAATTCAATATGCGATCTTTTATTAGATCTTGGATCAGAACTAAGAAATAAAAACAACTAGAAAAATATTCAGTGGCATATTTGGGGAAAATTGTTATATTGAACACATGACATAAATATTAAAGAACATTTTGTATATCAGGCTTAAATTTTCTGGATGTGATAATTACAATTAGATAAAATATCTTTTAAAAAAATGAAATACAAGCTAAAATATTTGTGTGAAGTATCAGAAACTTAGTTTTAAATAATTGATAAATATGTAATCAAAATGTGTATTGTTGTGAGTGTATGTTTAGGTAGACCGAGGGTGAGAGATAGAAGATATATAACAAATAATGAAACCTGGAAACTCTAGGTAAGGGATATAGGAATGCAAACTTCTAATTTTTGAAGGTCACATATTTTTATACTAAAATTTGGGTTAAAAATAACAACGGTTTACAGTACATTCTTATGGTTAGCAGTTTATAAAAAGCCAACCCACTTCACAGTTCTTATAATTATTTTTTGCTGTCATACTGCTCAAGTGCCTTAGCCATTATAAATCTGAACTCTTCACCTTCCACCTATACCTCATCCAAGTGACACATAAAATCTTTAGTGATTGTGCTCTTACATGGTGTTCTTATTGCTTTCAGTTGAGGGTAAAATTCAGTTCCGAAATTCTACCCTGAAGATTAGCATTCTAAGTACAAACTGGTAGCTTAGTCTTTCCAGAAAGCTGAACCTGAGGCAGAGGAGTTATGTTCATTTCTAGGGAGAAGTGAAAGACAAAGTGGCAAGGAGGAAGGGAGAGATGACACAAGTATAGATTATTGAACTGCCTACCACTAAGTAAGACAAATTACAGAATACCATGATCACTCTCAAAAATCCATACTAGCTTCATTTGGGGTCCTTCTATTGCAAGGGATAAATAGGACTGAATTTACCAACAAATTACTGAATCCTACTGTTCAAAGTTTATCCCTTGGGAGATTAACTCCCACATACTTTCAGGTTGTGCAAAGGAACGTGCCAAAAGAGGTCCTGTAACGGCTCAAACAAAGAAGTCGTCAGACAGGGAGTAAGAGGGGCACAGTATGGGCGTTTTGCAAAGCACTGTCAGCTTGTGCGTACGTGAAGATTTTTATGGTTCAGCCACAGCTTATGGTCACCCTGGGAACAGAAACAATAGACAGTGAGATGGAGAAGATTGGAAGGATGGAGTGTGCATGTGTGTGTGTGGTGGTGTGGGTCGTGGAGGGAGGGGCTGTGGGTGGTGGAGGCTAGACTTATGGAGTCCTTTGTAACATAGAATAGCAGAAGGGGTGACTTGTCATTTCCAAGATTAGGCTGTAAAAAGACTGGCTTCCATTTTGGCTGCTTTCTCTCATGCTTTCTTGGATTTGATCACCATGTTAGGCCACCTTGTCGAGCAGCCCTGTAGGAGGCTCATGTGTCGAGGGACAGAGACTTGCCAACAACCACATGAATGGACTTGTAACTGGATTTATCCCTCCTCACTTTGAGTCTATAGGTGTGACCAGAGCCCCAGGTGGCCTACAGACTATAATTTCAGTATTGATGTTAAACAAAGGCACTTAACTAAGTCACACTCTGATCCCTGACTCCCAAAAACTGTTAGAAAATACATTTTTATTGTTAGAAACCATTAAAATTAGGTAATTTCTTACACAGCAGTAGATAATACACTCTCCTATCTCATTCCCCTTTGTGGTCTCTGCCTCAGTCACCAGGCCCTAGGCTCTCCATTGTGCCCTGTTTTCCCTCATGCCTGGAGCTTCAAATAGTGCCACCCATGTAAAATAATATTCCGTAACACTTCTAGTTAACTGCAGCATTTCTCTAAAATCTGAACTGCTAATCACATGCCCCGTGGCATACATTAAAAGCTTTCTGTATTTTCTTGGGCTTCCCTGGTGGCGCAGTGGTTAAGAGTCTGCCTGCCAATACAGGGGACACGGGTTTGAGCCCTGGTTCGGGAAGATCCCACATGCGGAGCAAATAAACCTGTGGACCACAACTACTGAGCCTGCGTTCTAGAGCCCGCAAGCCACAACTACTGAAGCCCGCGTTCCTAGAGCCAGTGCTCCACAACAAGAGAAGCCGCTGCAATGAGAAGACCTCGCACCGCAACAAAGAGTAGTCCCCGCTCGCCACAACTACAGAAAGCCTGCGTGCAACTAGAGAAAGCCTGTGTGCAGCAACGAATACCCAATGCAGCCAAAACTAAATAAATAAAATAATAAATTTATTGAAAAAAAAACTTTCTGTATTTTCTTAATGGAACCTATCCAATTTGGAATTATATTTCTGTATGATTATTTGGCAAATGCCTGAGATTACCAGTAAATTGTAAGTTTAATGAGGCAAGGTTTTGCTTTTTGTTTTTTTCACTCCAACACTCAATGCAGTGCTTGACACAGTTCTTGATTAATATGCATTTTTTCAATTATCATATGATTATATGAGAGGCATAAGTGGTATAAAATTTTAACAATTTACAGATACATTACCTAGAAAATTTTAGTAATGTAACAAAAAATTAAAATAAGCAATGTGTTAAATTGGTGATCTAATCATCTACCAAAATTACTTCTCCTAATAAAAATTGATAAGAAACACCATAGAAAGAAAAAAAAAAACTCTGTTACAATAGAACAAAAATTTACATATTTAGAAATAACTCATTCAATACATTTTAGAAATTCAATAGATAAAATAGTGAAGCATTATGGAGAGTCTTCAAAAAAGATATGACTAATGGAAGTAAATACCTTGTTCTTGTATGGGAAGAATCAACATCAGAAAGGTGTCTTTCTATTAGTCATGTGATACATTAACATGGTACATAGTAATTATATAAATATATGTTGTTTTCAACTTGCACTATTAAAATTATGATTTTAAATAGAAGTGCCTAGCAGGGAGGATTATGGGAGAAGTCTCTGCTGTGAGAGAGTGCTGATGCTTGCTACTTACAGGACATAGACAAATAGCTTCTCTTTTCTTAGACTAAATTCTTTATCAGAAGTATAAACTTAATTTGTAGGAACTCAGATTTTTATAAGGATTGGTAGAAACCATTAAAAGAAAGTTCATAGCAGACTGAGAACTATAAAGCTATTAACTTGTTTGCTCTTGTAATTGTAATTATTACTATTACTCTCATAGTTAGCATTGCTGCAGCATTATCAAATCTGATTAACTATTTCTGTTGAGCTCTTTTATTGAGTGGTAAAATGAGTACATACTCTCTTGGAACAGTGTCTCTCATTAGAATTACCTGGGGATTCTTGTTAGGAATTTAGTTTCTTGTGAATCTCATTAGGATATTTGGAAATGAGGACCAGGAATGCACACTTTAAAAAGAAACCGAGGGCTTCCCTGGTGGCGCAGTGGTTGAGAGCCCGCCTGCCGATGCAGGGGACACAGGTTCGTGCCCCGGTCCAGGAAGATCCCACATGCCGCGGAGCGGCTGGGCCCGTGAGCCATGACCGCCGAGCCTGCGCGTCCAGAGCCTGTGCTCCGCAACGGGAGAGGCCACAACAGTGAGAGGCCCGTGTACCGCAAAAAAAGAACAAAAACAAAAAAAGAAACTGAAGTGATTTTCCACCCACACTCAAGTTATGATTTGTAAAATTCACTGTATTACCTTTTGAATTAAAGCTACATTCTCTGTGGGATTTCTATTCTACACCCAATTTAAATCTAGGATATGTCTATTTCTAATTATTTCAAACCAATTAACTTTCCTTATTTAGTAATAAAATACACATTTACTTTATTAGTGTATTTTTTTCTTGCTTAATTTTTAAAAACACTTTTAATGTGGATGTATTAATCATACCTTTCATTTTAATTAATGATAAACTGGATTCCAGAAAACTGTATGTAATTTTATTAAAATTAATCATAATGAAGTTAAAATAATCACATTTAAGAATGTGCATTTCCTTCTAATAGGGATTAGATTTCAACTGCTGTTTATATGTCCATGTATAACTCATAGAACCGTACTCTGTATTAAACTCTGATTGGTATTAACTGTTTTTTCTGTTCCCTCACTGTGATAATATTACCTAAAAAAAAAGAGAGACTTGGGGTTTCAAAATGGCTGACTAAGGGCATGTTTTAATCTCTTCTTCCTTCAGAAATCCCATTGAGATTATAGAAATCACAAATTATAGTAAATAAACAGTTAAAGACTTGGAGGTCCTAAAAAACCAAGAGAAGTCCCTAGTAAATCAATTATTCAGTTATTTCTGAAGGATACAGAGCCAATAAGATCAGATTGCCTTGAGAGGATAAACCTAATCTGAAACGTCCACAACCCAATATAAGCAAAATTAAGACACTTCAAAATAATGTGATTTCAAACGTCCTTAAATGCATCAGGTCAAGAAATATATGGGAAACTAGAGAAGACTGTCTTGTAGCCAGGTATGAAAGCTGTTAATTCTGTGCCAGTTACCTCTTAACATTTTCTGTATCTAGACGATTGTCCCAGAATACCTCTCCAAAGAGCTCAAGTATGGCAGGTTCCCAGAGTGTTGAAGCTGGAAGGAGAAGCTGAGAGGTGTGCTGAGGAAAACTTCTGGTCATCACCATAGAAAAGGCTATTTCTTCCTGTTCAACAGAAAAACCAGACCAGACTCAAGTTCATAATTACAATCACAGCTAGAAATCACATAAAGTAAAAGTGCATCTGCTGTTTGGAAAAGAAAAATATTTAGTGTTGTGCTGAGTGAATAAAAAGAAGCCACTTAAACAACTACTATTGATCAATGCTAACTACTGTTATAAATTTACACAGAAAAATCCATAATGACCAAATATCTGAGGGGAACATAGAAGAGGAACACTGGCTGGAGCTAATGAAAGAACTATCTATTAAGGAAAGAAATTAATGGAAAAATAAACACAAATAACTTAATAAATATGCTTAGTAATGTTTGAGAAGATAGCATTCCTGCAAAATATGAATATGAAACTTTTCTTTAAGGGAGCTTAGGAATTTAAAATAAATGCATATGCAACCTCAGTAACATATATCCTACTAAGGGATAGAGAGAATATAAGAGAAAAAGGTATTTAGATAAATAAATAGTACAACATATCACTGAATTAAAAACAATCTCCCAAAACCCTGTTAAGATTGATGATGCTTTCATCTGAAACATTCAGACAAAATTAATGAACAAACAAAATAATAATAAATTGCTACAAACTCCTAGAGAAAAGGAATATTTACACTTTAAAACAGTCACATTTTTTTTATTATCTGATGAGGTAATAAAACATGTATTGAGAGATGACCCCATTCTCCAAAACAATATAGCGACGTGTGCAAGTGTGGTCAAAAAAAAGATATTGCAAAAACAACTCTGTAACTAATTATGCAAGTATAAAAAAACAAATATACTGAAGAAATATAAAAATTAAAAAATAAAGTACATACATATTTTTTTCAGAAAAAGAAAATTAATCACATAGAAAAGGTCAGTAAAACTGATAATAAATTTATATATAAAAAAACTATATATGTATGTACATATATATGTAAATAGCAAAACACAGCTTATGCTAAATTGTGATAGATAATTTTATGTGTCAACTTGCTTGACTGGGCTGAGGGATGCCCAGATACCTTGTGAAACATTATTTCTGGGTATGTCTGTGAGGGTGTTTCTGGAAGAGATTAGCATCTGAATCAGTAGACTGAGTCAATAAGATGGCCCTCACCAATGGAGGGGGGCATCACGCAATCCACTGAGGGCCTGAATAGAACAAGAAGGCAGAGGAAGGGTGAATTTACTCTCTGTTGGAGCCAGGAGGTCCCTCTTCTGCCCTTAGATATCAATGATTTCGGTTCTCGGGCCTTCAGACTCAGACTGGGACCTACGCCATTGGCTCCCCTCCACTTAGCCTTTGGGTTTGAAGAGGAACTACGTCACCAGTGTTCTGGGCCTCCAGCAAGCCAACTGCAGATCGCAGAACTTCTCAGCCTCCATAATCACGTCACCTTCATAAAAAAATTCTCTCTGCATATCTTTATATCTGCTGCAGGCTCTGTTTTTCTGGAGAAAAATGACTAAAACATAAATACTTTTTGACAACACTAGTTTGGAATGTAATGCAATTTAAGTACTAAATATTTGTATTGCAAAATAATACAAGTTCAATGCAATCACAGAAATAAAACATTTTCTAGCTCCTTCAAGCAATGAGTTTTTTTTTAATGTATAACTTATTACATCTTTCCTCATGAATTTAAAAAGATACTGAAACCCAGCAGGACCCTATGGGGCTCCTGGGCACAAAAGCCTTTCTGTATCCCCTTCTCTGAGTTCCAAAGGCCAGGTTCAAACAGTTGCTAATCAGGAGAGGGGGGCCGATGCAGAGACAAGGGAGGAGCAGTCTAGAAGCAATAGTACAGCCTTGAGGGCAGGGTCCTGGTCCCCCCCCACCCCCACCCCCCGCAAAGGATATTCATAACAATATCTTTGAGCTCTTCTGCAGAACTAAAATCCTTACCAAATGGAAGATGTTAACTACTTCATGAAGCACTCTTCATTCCAGATAAGGTAACAGTTTGCCCATCACCACCTGATGCCAGATGATATTTGGATTGAAGGAATGCACAGCCCGATCCTTATCAGCAACCCTGCCCCCTTGACTATAAGACTCTTCACAACCCCCCCTCCCTTTTTGGACACACAGTTTTGCGGACATTATACCGCTGTGTCCCCCTTTGCCTGGCAAAGTAATAAAGCTATTCTTTTCTACTTCACCCAAAACTCTGTCTCTGAGATTCAATTCGGTGTCAGGGTACAGAGGCTGGATTCGGCTTCAATACCACGCACCCATACAAAAACATACATACACACAAACACATATGTAGATGTGTTTGCTGTTTACTTCTATAAAGAATGGAAGCAAACTATGCACATTACTCTGAAACCCACATTTCCCACTTAAACATCAATCAAGATATCATGTGAGGACAGACATACAAGTCACATATAAAAACGGTAATATTTCTGTATTTATATGTACTATCATTTATTCAGCATTTTTACCATTTAAGAACGTTCATGTTGTTTGCTGTTTTTGTTTGTATATATAAAAACTTATAAACAAGAAGAGATATTTTAGATGGCAGGACCAACCCTTGGGTTTAGAGGTAAGGAGGGGAGAAGGATCAAGAAATTCCATGCAAAATGTATTGCTATGTTATAGGAGAAGTTATGCATAGTGATATTTTTGTTATTTGTTTGTTTTACCAGGGATATATACATAGATGTTTATGCTGCAGTTCAAGTTGTTTTACATTTAGATCCGGTCATTTCAGTTACCTGTGATGTCGAAAGCTCAGCTTCTCTGTACACCAGTGCTGAATCGAACCTCGGAGACAGAGCTTTGGATGAGATAGAAGAGGATAGCTTTATAAATTTGCCAGGCAAAGGGGGACACAGGGGGCTTCTGCCTCAAAAAACTGTGTGTCCCCACCCAGGAGGATCTGATAAGGAGTTTTATAACAATGCTTCCCAAGGGTGGGGTTGCTGACAAGATTAGGGTGTGTGCAGGGTCTCAGTGGCGGGTCTCCTAATCTAGATGAGCTTCTCTGCTCCCTTTAATCTTGCCTCAAGTGGTTTTTTGGCTCCTCCTCCCTTGATTAGCAACTGTTTGAATCTGCCCTTTGGAACTCAGGGAAGGTCAAGGAGGCTGGAGTCTCGCCGACAAGAAATAGGGGACAAAAAAGAGACCTCCGTGCCTGGGAGCCTCAAAAGGGCCCTGCTCGGTTTCACATGTACCATTTATAAAGAGAGGATAGACATTTTTAAGTATTAGAGAAAAATAAGAACCATAAATATAATATACAAACTATTTCTAGAAAAGTTTTTAAATTGGAATACAAGAAAATGCAGAAACAAGAGAAAAAGCAAAAGAATTTCAATGAAAACCAGATATAAGATGAAGTATATTATGGATCATAATAATTGTGAATTGATATAAAGCTTGCATTAAAAGACAAATTTTCCTAGACTGACTACTTAAAATTCTATCACTATATTATTTATAGTAGACAAATCAAAACCAAAATTTAAGACATTTAAACGTATCTCCATTTATAGACCTGGAAATTTTAAGCAAGATTAAAACAAGATTTTCAATGTAAATCTCAGTCAAAATAGAATTTACGGTAAAAATGCTTTAAAAATCAAGGGGTTTGCTTTATATCAGTAAAAATTATGATAAACAAGAACAGAGAAACATCACAAGTGTGTAAAACTTGCACAATATAACACACACGTGAATGAGGGAAATACTCTAAAAAGTGGAATAAGAAATAGAAAATTCTAGCAGTTAAGACATACTTAAGAATTTACAATTTGTTAGAGTCAGATGTGACGCTGTCTTTCTTAGAAAATGACATCTAAGAGGTAACTAATGTTCCAAATAATGCAATAGTGTTACCGAGTCCAAGCTCGCTCTGCTCGCCGCACGGCAGGCCAATAAATCGGGACAGGAAGTGGTGAGGCAAGGAAGAGCGATTTCATTCAGAAAGCCGGCAGACCGAGAAGATGTTCCCAAAAAACCATCTTATCGGGGTCTGGATGCCAGTTTCTTTTACAGAACAGCGAGGGAGAGAAGGTGAAGAAGTAAAGTACAAAAGGCCATTTATTTTGCAAAATAGGAGGAGATGTGTTAATTTCTTCTTAACTGCAGCCATTCACAAGCGGGCAGGGTCAGATCGGCTCCCTGTGAGCTGAACAAAGGCAGTTTAGTTTAACATTCAGGCAGAGGGGGCAGTGTTCCTTGAGGCAGGCCATTATGTATGATATAATAAGAAAAGCAACGAAAAGCAAAGGTTAAATTCAAAGAAACAGATCTAACCTGGAGTCCAATTTAGCTCTTCACTGTTACAATAGTACTGTTACATACAGATAAAACAAGTTCTTAAAACAACACAGAAGTAAACAAAATTGGTAGACACAGCAGGAAGCTGGGAAGAAGAATTTAGTTAGAAGGACAGACATTTGAGGAAGGTTAATTGCAGGCTGGGAATGCCATGTGAAACAACCCTGCACTGAAGAAACTGGGGGAGCCTGCATGCCCTGGAGGACTCTTTCTTCATTAAATCCATTGGTCTCTCACAGTAAAGGTCTGAAAGATCAACTAGAAATGCTTATTAGTGATGCAGACTGGAGAGGGGAACACAGCCATGTGGGTGGGACAAGTATATGCATCCTGATGCTTCCCCTTTATTTCCACCACAAGACAAAAGTCTTTAGCTAAAAAAACAGTGACAATGTTGGCCTTAGGGCATTTTAAGGCCAGTTTTAAAGACCTTATATGACAGGTGAAACAACATATCACCTATAGGTAGAAACTGGTTAACTAAAGGTCTATTAATTAAAGATATAACAATGTATATTTTAAATTCACAGGAAATCATTACAAACTGTATGACATGTGTAAGTAATAAGTCAATAGAAAACAGTTTTGTTCAAATATAGCAAAGCAAGCAAAAAACTAAGAGGAGAAAACAAAGAAGGAATTATATCATAATAAAACTTGGTTTTACTTGATATTAAAAAGTATCTATCCATACCCCTCTATATATTAACCTATAATATATGTGTCTACGATATGAATAACATTCAATCGATTCAAACATCTATAATGTTTTACAGACATAGAATATGGGCACTAAGAAAAATCTCACTAAATTTGCTTAAATGGCAACCATATGGATTATGGGCTGATGAATATATAATATGATAAAAATAGTTCTCAGAAAGACATTGATGTTTCAAGAATTAACTAAAAACCAAGAAATAAATTAGCTAAGCCCTCAATCAAGAAGATAACATAAGAATAATTTTTCCAAGTCATAAAAAGTTTCTGTAACAATTCAGCAGATACTTGGCTTAAAACAAGCAAAATGTGTCCCATTTATTCTCTTGTGGGACTTGAGGGACATTGTTCCAGCTAATGATTAAGAACTCTCCAGACAATAGGGGCTTCTTAGACAATGGGTGAATTTCCAGGATGTCCGGCCCCCTTCCGAGAAGGAGGGGAGATAACAAAATGTAAAAAAGGTGTCTGTCAAAGACCAATCAGACAGCTGGGGAGAAGGAGGGAGATAACAAAATGTAAAAAAGGTGTCTGTCAAAGACCAATCAGGCAGCTGGGGACAAGTTCCCTCTCTGGTCCGAGCCTAAGCCGGGACCAATCAGCAGGAGAACACAACCAAATCTATAATTTACATACGGGGAAGTGGGAACCTATAAAACTGACATATTCGCGCCCAAAAGGGTTCCTTCTTCGACCTCCTGCGTGAGGACCAAGGAACCCCGGTGCACCGGCCTTCAATAAACCTCTTGCGTTTTGCATCGACTTCCGACTCTTGTTGTTTCCTGGGCGAGTCGAAACTCCTAGGAGACCGCGCAGGTCTAACACTCTCACAGTTCTGTCAGTATTACTTAATCTGAGTCATAGTGGCGGCAGGGCCATGGCCCCCCCAGAGGCTCTATAGGAGAATTTTTTCCTTGACTTTTCCAGTTTCTGATGGCTGCAGGCATCCCGTCAAATGTGGCCCCATCATTCCAGTGTCTTTAAGTATCTCTCTGCTCCATCTTCACGTTGCCTTCTCCCCCATCTGTGTAAAATCTGAGTCCCTTTTATAGGGATACATGTGATGGCATTTAGGATAATCCAACATAATTTTCTATCTTAAGATCTCAATTTAATCACATCTGCAAATACTCCTGTTTTTTTGCAATATAAGGTAACATTCACAGGTTCCAGGGATTAGGTTGTGAATATTTTGGGGGAAGACATTTTTCAGCTTACTACGATGCAATTACGATATTAATAGATACACAGAGATATAATACTTTAATTTTAACTGGTATTGAAAATATTTAATATTTACTTTCAAAATATTTTTAATGACCATAGGAAAGGATTAGAAAAATGTTTCCTTCAACTGAGAATGTGTATTTATAGAAACCATCACCATCATTCTTCACTCAGGCACTGTGATAAGACAGATAATGCAAATGAATGAACTCTAAATCTCTGAACAAATAATAAATGTTGCTAAAAATCTACTGATTCTACTAGAGAGTCAAGGATGTCAAAATATCATCAGGATAGTATTGGTCATATTTTAAAGTCTACACGTTACCCTGAATCAGGCCTGAGGAACTAGAATTCACTGGTTATGGAGCAGAATTCCATGAGTAGTGGTCATAAATAAGTAAACAAATAAGTTTTTCAAATATCAAACTAAGCTTTCATACTGTTCATTAATCTCACTGAACTAGCACCTGATCCTCAGAGAAATGGTCTCAATCTCATTAAGTTGAGGCAGCTGCCATTCCAAAGAAAACAAACAGAGAGGAAGAATATATTCTATCTATAGGAGTATTTTAAAAGAATGCCCATCAGAAGCTCTGTGGTTTGAACAAGTACAAAAATACATCTATTACAGTTAACTGGAACAGGGCAGAGTGAATCAGTTTCCCAGTTCTGAAATGTTAAAGGGCAGACATTTCATTTTATTTCTTCCTGGCTTCTCTACATTAAAAAAATTATTCCATTCTTGACAGACGGCAGCAGTAGAAGGCCTTGTTACAATGCACGGTCATTCTGGTGAATGACTTTGATTACCCCGGGTCCTGGTGCTGTGAAAATCCGGTAAAACATATAAGAATAGTTTCTTTTTAGTAAAAAAAGGAAAATGCCAGGAAATTCTCTCTTAAAAGAAGAAATATCCCTTCCTATGGAAGTGAGAGAAAAAGCTGAAGCATCCTTATTTTACACAAGGTAAATGCTTTAATGAGAAATGGATAATTTTGTTTTTGAAATTTGAAAGATATACTTTCTCTCTTGTTTTTTTCTTAACTTAAATCAACCTGAAATTTTATATGAGTATATAATTTATCTTTAATTCTTTGAATTGAGTCTGTTTTAGAAACAACAACAAAAGTTCTTTACAAAAGAATTTTTTTTTTTTTTTTTTTTTTTGCGGTACGCGGGCCTCTCACTGTTGTGGCCTCTCCCGTTGCGGAGCACAGGCTCCGGACGGGCACGCTCAGCGGCCGTGGCTCACGGGCCCAGCCACTCCGCAACATGTGGGATCTTCCCGAACCGGGGCACGAACCCGTGTCCCCTGCATCGGCAGGCGGACTCTCAACCACTGCGCCACCAGGGAAGCCCTACAAAAGACTTTTTAATATAATTAAGATTTATAGGACTGAGCTCCATGAGTTTAGGACTCATGTCTTTTGGAAACTTACAGAAATTCCATAGCTTGGAGAAGGACCTGCCCCTAAATCAGTGCTCCATAAATATTGTTGAATGAATTAATGATAATTTATATTTAGTTTGGACTAAATGACCCTTAAGTAAATGAAAATTAATAAAATAGGTTGTTTTATTGCTAGCTCAAGTCTGTTTCACAGTGAGCCCAGTGAATATTAGGTAATATATATTCTGCAACTATTGTGATGCATTTCTAAGTGGTATCCTATTTCTCAATAAAGGATGTCCTTGTGCTTAAGTGGCTTTCATTGCTTGAAACAACAAAATCCAGTATGTGAAAATGATTGGTGTTGAATTAGTTCACGGTACACCATTATTAGAAACATTTGGGCTTCCCTTGTGGCGCAGTGGTTAAGAATCTTCCTGCCAATGCAGGGGACACGGGTTCATGCCCTGGTCCGGGAAGATCCCACATGCCGTGGAGGAACTAAGCCCGTGGCCACAACTACTGAGCCTGCGCTCTAGAGACCGCGAGCCACAACTACTGAAGCTCGCGTGCCTAGAGCCTGTGCTCCGCAACAAGAGAAGCCACCACAATGAGAAGCCCTCGCACCACAAGGAAGAGTAGTCCCCGCTCCTCACAACTGGAGAAAGCCCGCGCACAGTAATGAAGACCCAATGCAGCCAAAAATAAATAAATTAAATAAATAAAATTAAAAAAAAAAAAGAAAGAAACATTCAAAAATATGCTGAAGTTCATAGGCTACAAACCTAACTTGGAGAATAAAAAGTTAGATTGTTTCAGGAAATATATCAGGACAAACATTTATTTGGTGAAGGGAAATTCTTCTTTCAAAACTGCAATACTGGCAGTACTTTGAGCTATCGGTTATTCACTTAAAAGTGAATGCATGTTATATTTTGTTTATTAACAAAATGCACATAAAATATTTCCCCCCACACCTAATCACTTATTAATAAGATTTTATTATGATCGTATCTAAAATATTAATTTTATTGATTGTGGTTTTTGAATATGTCAAGTCACTGCTAATGTGAAAATGGGCCCAGTCTCACAGTTATCCAAAAATAAGCCCCCAAACCCTTAAAGTATAACACCAGTGACCTTAATTCTTGCATTCAGACTGAAGTATAAAAAAGTCTGAAAAATAAGACCCATATTAGAGAGACACATCACACCATTTTAATTTTTCCAAATAAAAATCTAAAACTTTTTCAAATACACACACATATACAGATGGGGGTGGGGATAAGGTGGTACCAGAGAACCTCTTTAAAGGGATAGATTATGAGATTGAAATCATTTCATTGAAATTTTTCTATAAATAAAGAAGACTCACATTGAACTTGCTGCTGCTTTTACATTTTTACTATATATAATATTGCCAACTTTTTCCATAAAATGAGGCATATGATTATATGTATGTTGAAAATGGTATAAGTAAATATATAAGATTTTTTGATAGTTGCTGATTTTAAGAATTTCTTTTTCTCTTTCATTTCATGTATACCTATTTCTTACATCTTATAGTTGCAGTTATTTTGACTTTCTCTTGAGATTAACTTAGAAATAAATAACTATATTTCAAATTTTAAAAAATCCTATAAGATTTGTTAAGATAAAATCATTAAAAAACATTTGTGTATGAGAATCTCCTCCACTGAATATCAGAATGTATGAAAAACCCACTCTGGTACAATTATTTGGAAAAACAGAAAGTAACTTCTTAAAAATAAAATAAAGAAAAAAGGCATAAAAGGCAAAAATTTTCAGCCCCAAAGTTACATATTTGTTAACAAAATTATTGCACAAAACAAAAAAGTATGAGGAGAAATAATCACATGTAATAGCACTAGAAATAGTCAGTGTTAAGCTTTTGTTTGCCGTCAAATAGATGCATTAGTAAAGTTCTTAAATTGTGTGATTAAATAGTAGGAACTATAGGAATGTTTGTCTTTGCTATTGTTTTTGTTATTACGTATTTTATCTAAATTATAAGGTTTTTTAGATTTATCTTGTGTTTAAGGCCCAAAGATTTAGAATATATCATATAGTTATATAATTAGAGAGGTCTTCTAATTTGTATGACATTTTTATTATTCACTATTATCCATTTTCAGAAGGTTTGTAAATTATTCAAATAGAAAACTAATTGGACAGTATACTTCTTGAAATATATTCTTGTTAACAAAGTAAGTTACAGCAACTTAGTTGTATTAATGCAATACCCAATGTTTGTATTATTATGGATGAGCACTATGTGAGAAAAATACATTTTAAAATATTGTAAAACCACTAGTAAATACAGAGGAAAAGTACTACCTTTTCTTAAAGTTAAAATTAGAAATCAGAGCAAAGGCAAATGTTTATATAGATACCCACAAATAAAAATATTTGGAAAATAATTGAATCTTAATTCTAACTATACATTACATAAGGTATTACATATACATATAAAGTATTAAGTTACATTGAATATCCTAAAGTCATTAGTTTTATAACTTAATAATTACCTATGAAATAACAAAGAAAAAGCTCAAGTTATACATGTGATGGAGAATGATTCAATTCAAAGCTCATAGATAAGTTATTTAAGATCTGGATGAGGATGAAAAAAAGTCAAAGCAGAATGCAATGTTTGCTACAACCGAGGTGATAATTATTATGGGACTTAAGATGGAGAGATGATCATTTATATCAGGGGATTTAGTTGGGCTTTAGGATGAAGGAGGAAATGTCTGAAATGAAATTTGAGAGGACAATATCATCAGGGAGAAATTTCGGTAAAGTAGGTTAAACAACTATAGAATGTAGATCAATTAAGGGGGAAACACATACATACGGAAAGCATGTTGCGAAGTGAAAATAATTGTGTTGAGAACTTTTTTGTTTTTATTGTGGTTTCTAGTTGTTATAAAATGCCCCTAGGAAATTAAATGTGAAATGAAAATTTTTATCACTGGATAGGAAAATAGACTAAATGTAATCACTAACACACAGTACTTTAATGTAGATAAGGCTGCATTCGAAGTGAGTTTAGGACTCATGTCTTTTGTGTATTTATTTATTCTTGACAACAGATATGAATATATTATCTCCATTTTACAGATGAGGAACAAAGACCCAGAGACATTAAATAGCTTGCTCAAGTAAACACAGCCAATAAAAGGCAGATGTATTTATTTTACCCAAATAGTCTGACCTCAAATCTGTGCTCTTAACAATTACACTAAATACTGTTTCTCAAATTTTTAAGAGCAATGTCCTTGAACAAATATAACAACACTTCAAATTCTCATTGTTCTTCCACTTACGAATTCAAGCTATGCCATTTGGTATAAAAATTTATTTTTCCAGGAGTATCATACTTACTAGAAATCTTATAAATATTCTTAAATATTTATTCTCAGTACCCTCTCTGTTGTGTTCTTAAACCTGAATACGTAACATGAGTGGAAAAATGACAAACTCCTTTCTTTGAAGAGTAGGGAACATGCAGATAAATAAGATTATATTTAGAAATTCATCATTCCTTCTCCTATTAAATGGAAAATAATTATTGATAAAGAGCAGAGTGGTTGTTGCAAGAATTCAGTGAAATAAAATAAAACAAAATATATGAATAAGAATAAACAATCTGAACTATATATACTATACATGCCAGGTACTAAAGAACATATGGATTTGATTCAAATCATGCTTTATTCTTTCTATTTTTATCTTGGACTATTTTTGTTCATTTACATTGAAAATAAATAATTTTCCAATTATTTATTGAAAAAGTACATGAGTGTACTTGGCAGACAAATTCAGAAAACTTGACAAAATCTGTAAACATTGATTTAAATAAAAATATCACCCAAGAGTTCTTTGAAGAGAGTCACAACAAATGTTTGGGTTCTGAGTCAGCCTTTGGTATTTGTTTTCTTTGACCACCCTGAGATCACTGATTTTAACTATCTTCTGAGGTCTGGAGAGTGAATATTTCTCAGCTGCCCAATTTGTTCTGAAAATGTTAGCTCTCAGGAGAAAGCTTCATCTTTCAGACCTCTTTTTCACATTACCCTCTAGCTGCCAATGCCACAGTATATATACTCCTAAGAGATGACCCAAAGTTTCTAAGATGTCTTCTAAGTAGCTAGAAGGAAATATCAGAGATAACCTCTCTCTCTCAATCTCACACACACACACACACACACACACACACACACACACACACACACACACGCTTCCACAAACACAGAGCTTGTAGTCAGTAAATTGTAGATTGGTGTGGTATTTGCAACGCTGCTTATCTGATTTCTTCCTAAAGATTTTAACCTTTACAGAGTATCAATCCTACACAAAGTTGTGAAATAATCAAACCATGCCTTTAGTGCCTTTGGTCTGACACAGAGTATTGTTCCTTTTTGAAAGGTAGCTTATTCTAACTCTTCTGTTACTCCATGTCCTTCGTGTGCTTCTCCTCCTACGAATCCCTCCAGCCTGCCGCATTGACACCTACATAAAGATCTGGAAAGCTCACTCCCGAAAATGTATGTTAATATCTTACCAGCTTCAAAGTAGTTCCTATTTTATGTGTGTTTTGCATTTTCCTATCTTCCATCATCACATGTGCTAGAGCATCATCTTTTGCTCCCTGAACAATCTCAGCATTTTTGACCATATATGTATGAGTTTATATCTAGACTCCCTATTCTGTTTGTTTATCCTTATGCTAATACTACACTATTTTAATTATAGTAGCTTTATAATAAATCTTGAAATTATGTAGGGTATGTTCTCTTCCAAAATGGTTTTAGCTAACTTAGATCTTTTGTATTTATATATACATTTTAGAATCAGTTTGATTATTTCTTTGTAAAAAGACTACATTAAGTCTATAGAGCAACTTGGAGATAACTTCATAATATTGTTTCTCCATTTATTTTAGTTTTCTCTAGTGTATCTCAGCAATGTTTTATAATTTCTAGTCCTCAGCACTTACATATATTTTATCAAATGTATCACAAAGTATTCATGTTTGTTGATGCTACTCTAAATGGTATTTTTAAAATGTTCAATTTCCCATTTTTCCTTGCTAGTATATAGAAAAACAATTGACTTTTGTATATTAATATTGTACTCTGTTTCCTTGCTAAACAAATTTGCAAGCTCTAGTAGCTTTTTAAATAGATTCCTTAAGATAGTCAATGTACGCAAACAGGTCAGCTGTGAATGAAGAGAGTTGTATTTCTTTCTATCCAATCTACACAGTCTTTATTTCTTTCCCTTGCCTAATTCCACCAACTAGTATTTCTAGTTTATTTTTGAATAGAATTAGTGAGAGTGGAAAAACCTTCTGGGGCCCAAACATAAGAGTAAATTTTATAATTTCACCATTACATAAAATATTAGCAGTAGCTTATCCAGTTTAGAAAGTTACTTGTTATTCCTAGTGTTTACTGTTTAGGTCTATGATCCATTCTGAACTAATTTTCTGTTTGATTAAGGTAAAAGTTGAGGTTATTTACCTATTGTTTCATACGGATATCTACTTGTTCCAAAAGGATTTGTTCTAAAAGCATCCTTTTCTCCACTGGCATTTTTGTTGAAAATTAATTAACCATGTATGAGTGTATCTATTTCTTGATATTCTGTTACATTAATCTATATTTCTATACTTACACCAATACCATACCAATGTGATAAAGTATGTTTAGAGTAAATCTCGGAATCAGGTAGTACATGTGTTCCAACTTTTTTTTTCTCTTTGAAAGTCATTTGGGCTTTTCCGGGTCCTCTGCATTTTCATAAAATATTTAAAATCACTTTTCAGTTGCTACAAAAATAATAAATATTTTTCTGCAGTATTAATTTAGATTGTGTTAAATCTATAAATTGATTTATTAATGATGACATTTGGAAAAGTCCATTTAATAAAAAAATTATCATGCCTTCTTATAATCATTATCATACTTCACATGATGTATATAACAAATAAAACATATACAACAAAACAACCTATAGTCATTGGTATAAAATATTATGATCCATCAAATGACAGTGAGGTGTTTCTAGAATTTGGGTCAGATGATGACTCAAGGGTTTGTTTGCTGGCCTTAGAAATTATGTGGATAATTGAGGACATACACAGACACACATACACACACACACACACACACAATTTGGAAATGTAACATAAAATATCGTCTTTTAGAGCAATCTAATAAGGAAAGATACATTCATATCAAATTAAACAAACTAAAAGATTAGGCCAGCAGAAGAAGTCATCACTTTCGTAGGGAAAAAATAAGCATGTATAGATGAAAAGGGATAAGTAAGAGGAATATTGCAATTGTAGTTCTCATTATAATGTGGGAGCTGTAGGCAAGAAATATTTCATAGAAACAATGAGCTTCCTGGATTACATACTATGAGTTAACTTTGTCATAGCACAATAGTTTAAAAATCCTAATTCAAACTCATAGTCTTTTGATAGTGTTGAAAATTCATTTGGTGGGAGTATGGATAAATTGACTTTCAATTAATGAAATTACTATAACAATTCCTTTATAAATACTTAAGAGATTTAAGTGTATCCTAGCATTTTTGCTTATTTGGTACTGCTTATAATTTTGCATTTATCCATTATTAATACATGGAATGCATGAGTCAGAAAACACCCATACTCATTAAAGTTAGAGGTAACGTACATAGGCAGGGTTCCAAATTTTATTCTACTGGTAAGTTTGAAACTTTGCTTTTGCCATTTTTCTTTTCTTTTGTAATTGTAATTGGACTTACCTCAGTAGGAAAATGTTTTAAACTTGACTGCAGTTTCCATATTCTCTTAATTTTTCTTTGCATTTTATTTGATACATTTTTCTCAAAAAACATAGTAATGGTTTAAATGTAAATAATTAAATATACCATTCATTCTTGTTAAACATGTTTGGGAATTAAAAATGACTGTGCCCATTGGCTCCTGTTTTCTGTTAGTGGCTGGTGTAGGAATCAGGCTCTGCATGACTATGCATATTGAGACTGGGAAATGTGAAAGGCCAACAGAAGAAATAGGAGTTAGCAAAGAACATTAATTGTCTTTAATGACGTGCTCTGTTTAGGTTAGAGTGGGCCTAAGTTACAGTTTGTCATTTTTATAAGAGTAAATGATATCAGTTCACTGATATCACATTAGATTATTTTATTTATATTACAGGGCTCCTTACTAGTTGGTAACCCCTGAATGTTGTCTGGCTCATCTATTTCCGTATCACACTCTAACATGGGCAAGAGTTCAAACTGAGTTGCCCCTACCTACCTTTCCATCCAGAAAAGACTTAACACCACATATCTCATTGATTCCAGGTCTTTTACCCCAAAGTCTATAAGGCTATTTCTTAAAAATTCCCTGACTCACTGGTTAAAATATCTATGAATTGAGTCAACTATGCTAGAGACAGGACTGTGGGTTGGAACAAGGCTTTAATTCTGAAATTGGGGACTTCCCTGGTTGTCTAGTGGTTGAGACTCCACACTTCTACTACAGGGGGCACGAGTTTGATTCCTGGTTGCGGAAGATCCCATATGCTACGAGGTGTGGCAAAAAAAAAAAAAAAATTCTGAAGTTTAAGAGGCTGGGAGCAGAAAGGTATAAGCACCCTTTACATCGTTGCACAATTCCTTTACCTTCCAGAAGTAACTGGCTACTTGATCAAGAGCCTTGAACCTGGTGCGACATAAAGGAGGTTTAGTAGCTCAAACAGGTGGCTTTGGAGCCTCTATCCTTGTCAGAGAACTTGAGGGAAACATGTCTGGAGTTTTAGCATAGATATACAGGTATCCAGTTGCTGACTATGTGTAATGCAGGTATTCTCTTGAAAGAGAGATCATTTTGGTGATCCTCTGCTAAAGCTTTAACAAGAAAGAGTCTCTGATATACATCTATTCTTTAATTTAGCATAAAAGAACCTCTTTTATTGCCCCTTTTCATTAGTACTGGTACATAAACTTCAATGTAATATAAGGTTGCCTTTAAGTAGGCATGAACTTTTCACTGTTCCATATATTTTTCATTATAACACTGTCTTCTTCACATTCATTCTAACAGTAGTACAGGCCTCTTGAAGTTAGGTCTGCATGTTGCCGAACATTGTGTAAAAACCTAGTTTATATACAGACGAGAGCAGCAAGATTCTCACACACATGTTTCTTTTCTGGATGTGAAAAATAATTAATTGTCCATTAAACACTCTCAGTGTCCATTACTCCCGGTATGTGATTGTACTGAACAACTCTGTATTTTTCTGCTTATTGTTTTATCAATTCTCACGGGTGGGTAGGGTTGAAATACAATTTATGTGCAGCTATACTTTATCACTTTTTCACCATTATGAGATTAAAAGGTCAATATCATTCTAAAGGTCATAACTGACAGGTTATTTGCAATATTTTTATAGATTTACAAGAAGAAAAATTAATTTGTTGCATCTGTTCACACTAGAAAAACTGTTTTTGGAAAACATAATTGTAAAAGTCTTTCCTGTAGTAAAGACTCATAGTTCTGCTGTTTTAGGTATGGCCTATAGTCTCAATAATATTGTGGGGCTTGGAATGCAAGTGTAACTAAAGGCACAAATTCTGTGCCTCAGATAATCATAGGATTATAGAATGCTTAAATAGTTTCTACTTTGCCCTCAATTTTATCTTACCTATGTGTCTGATAAGCATCATGTCTTAGCCTTGGTTTCCTAGAAATCAGAACATGAGGAAAATCTTACATATTCAATTATTGTTGGAGGAGTGGTAATCAACTGAAAGCAAAAGTGTAGAAAAAGAGGCATAGGAAATAAAATGTCATGTTTTATCAAACTGAACATAGTTTCAAAAAAACAAGTACGATTGCTCAGTTATGGAACATCTCCATGAGATTACACAGCACCACATAGAGCAGTTCCTTGAAGGAAGAAAGGAAAGACATTTCTGTTAGTTGCTTTCCACCTCCTGTCTCTTGTAATCAAAAATCTTTGTGAGGCATTAATTCACCTAAACTGGGCCACTAGGAAGGCAGGAATTTTCAGTTGGACATGAGTCCAGCTCAGGTGGACTGGATGCTGGAGCTGCTGTAGCTCATGCCTTGGAGGGCACACAGGTGGTCATGTCTAATATCCATCCCTGGTCCTTTGGCACCCTGGGACAACTTACGGTGTTCAGAGATGAGAGGCAGTCACTGGAGCCAGGATTTTAAAATCATTGCCTTCACTCTGGAAGTGAGGGAAATGAATGAGACCCAAGTAACTATGAGTGGTGTATTGACTTGGTCTGTAACAGTTTACACTTCATGCCAATTAAATAGCATACACTCTTATGATATACAGATCTGTTATTAGTAAAAGAAGCCCTGAATTCTATCTCAGGGAGCAACTACAGGAGCAGTTAGAAGGAGCAACTACAATCCCTCGGAGTAGAGGTCAATGTCAATATCTTTCAATATATTCCTTGATGTTACAGGTGATCCTAGAATCAAAGTTGATATTTATCTTATACTTCCTTTACCATTCATTCTAGATTTCAGTCACCTTTGGACAACATTTTTATTCTCACTCATTTGTCTGATGGAGTGATGAGAATTTCATCTCTTGAGGCATAAGACTGTTGATAAGAATTTTCCTACTTCTTCCACTCAGTTTTCAAACCTTTAACTTTCACCAGACCCTGTTAAGTCTCTTGCTCTGTAGTTCACTAGGACCTAGACCATTTTGATGTTCCAGAAAACAACATGCTGATTCACTATATTAGTGATATACTCATTAGACCAGGGAAGCAGTAAGTAGCATGTAGTCTTATCTACTAAGACACAGGCAAACCAGAGGGTGAGAGATAAAATTTCAAAGATTCATCCATCTGCAGTTATTTGTGACGTTTTTGTGAGTCTAGTGCTCTGTGACATTAGAGGAAATTCTCCTAATTTATGATACTTGTTATACTTTGAACTTCCAGCCTATAAAAAATGAGGTGTGGTTTTTAGTGGACCACTTGAATTTTAGAGGGCTTGTGGTTACTGTTCTGGTGTTTTTATGTGGTATTTTAGAAGATAACTTGATTTGAGTGAAGCATAGAGAGGGTGCTACATGATATTGCAGCCTACCACTTAGGTATACAATCCAGCAGATCTGATGGTAATAAATATATCTGAGGTAGGTAAGGATGCTAGGCAGAGTTTTAAGGGATTCTCTACAACCAGAAGTTGTATAGATAGAGGTGGAAAAGACAAAGGCCTGGTTGAAAGTTTGGCATGGTCTAGCGCCACTATGGAAAATTAACTACTATCTCATTGCAGTGCCCCCTCTCTCCCTGGGATGACCAGGGTTTTGGTGATGGGAAATACTCCTAATAGGCAAAGATACAAGTAATACACTTAGATATTCAATATGTATGTCTGATGTGTGGAAATACTCTAAATTCTGTGCTGTGGTAGAGAACTGTGCCATGAGGTCAATGGCCTGAAAAGAATAATGCAAGAAGCTTAGGGCTAAGGAGTTCTAGGGAAAATACATATGGATTATTTAGAACACTTTAGTAAGGGCTGGGTTGGAGACTACAGAAAGAGTAAATCATGATTATTCTCCCTACCATGGGAAAGAGGAAGCCTTGGAGATGGATGGCTATTCTTACTGATTCAAGCAGCCAGCATTATAGTAGAGAAAGATAGAATCTTCCATTCTAAGCAATTCTGAATATTAAATTTGCTCTGGATATAGATTTGGGCTCTCCTGTTCTCAACTCACACTTTTTCCCAAGAACTAAGTAAACTATACCACCTATACACTGAAGACCCCCAAATTCAGTATTTGGGATCATTGGAAAGGCGGCCGTATTTTCATAGAAGATAGTGATGGAGCAGACAAGGATGTAGGAGGACTGTGAAAAAAATGTACAAACTTGGAGGCCAGTCAAGAAATGTGAGTATTTTAAAAAGGAAAAAGAGTCCAACTGTATTGAATGTTGTTGCTAGATCAAATAAAATTAGATATCAGATCTTAGCAAAGCGAAGTCATTTGAGTGTTAGGTGCAAAGCACACATAGAGGTTGGTTAAAAAGTGAGTAGATATGTAGGTGAAGGCATCCTGAATCCACTAAGAATCTTTACAAACAATTTTCCATTTTCTAGCAATTTTTTTTTACATTGCCATCAAGCATAATTTTGCCATATCTTAAATGATGACTGCTAATCTACTTCTTTTTTGTTTTACTAAAACCATTTACCCTTTTATCTCCTTCACTCCTTACTTCACTGACTTTTTTTTTTTTTTTTTTTTTGCGGTACGCGGGCCTCTCACTGTTGTGGCCTCTCCCGTTGCGGGGCACAGGCTCCGGATGCTCAGGCTCAGCGGTCATGGCTCACAGGCCCAGCCGCTCCGTGGCATGTGGGATCTTCCCGGACCGGGGCACGAACCCGTGTCCCCTGCATCGGCAGGCGGACTCTCAACCACTGCGCCACCAGGGAAGCCCCTTCACTGACTTTTGATCTAAAAAAATAAAAGTGAATATATCATGAGGCTTGACCCATTGCCATTTTCTTACTCTATTAATCTCTCTACTTTCTTATCCTGTCACTATAGATCCACTGACTAACCAAAAAAAAAAAAAAAAAAAAATGCAAGTAACTAATTAAGATAGTGTGTCTATCATTTTACCTCTTATTATTTCTTTGTATCTTCATAGTAATCCTATAGGAATATCATTTTTTTTACTCTCATTTTACAGATGAATAAGCTGACACTCAAAGTCACAAAATATGGAAGTGGTAGAAGTGGGTTTCAAACCCATTCATTCTGATTCGATACTTATTTTTTGATCACAGCTCTCTATTAAACCCTCACCAATCATTTGAACTACCCTTCTGTTCAAATTGCTCATACCTTAAAGCTCCCCATGAATTAGCTATTGAAAGATGTCATTAATATAGAGTAACCTCTATGTCACTTCTATCCTCTTTCTCAGCTCTTGACCTTGCCTTGTACTTCACTAGAATTATTAGGGTCAGAAGACATAAGATAGGTATTTTCTTTGTCAACCACATAGTATTTTTTATTCAGAAACTCAACTACATGCTTCCTTTTCCTCAGTTCCAAAGGCTGGGTGCTCATTTCTTTTGCAAGGTTATATCAACTGTCTCTGCATTGGATTCTATCTTCTTCCATCTGTTTCAGTACTGAAATATTGCCCTATATTTAGGACTTTCTCTCTTCTACATTTTTAGTTCTCTTATCAGTTGCTCTTTTCTCTGTATGTATAAAAATACTTAAGTATTTCCCATAGTGGTTAAAAAATAAATCAACAACAACAACAAAAATATTCTCAAACCTGTGTACTCCTGTAACTATTTATTGAAATAAAGAAATATCTAAAGCTGCCTAGTAAATGTAGTCATAATCAACGCCAAGATATATCCAAAGTGAAATTATTAGACCTTTTGAATAAAGAAAGAGTCTTAGCATACTCAAGACAAAATAATAATAATTTATTGAACTACTATGTGTGTGTACCCAGTTTATTCCTTATCATTCCATTGTGTGACTGTAGCAAAATCTGTGTATTCATTCTATTACTGATGGACATTAGGGTTGTTTCCATTTTTTGGCTACATTATATGTAGTGTTGATACCAATAGTTTTGTTCAAAGTTTTAGGTAAATATGTATAGCAATTTCTATAAATAGGTTACTTAACTAACAGTGGAATTGTTGGGTAATATGGAATAATATTGTTCAGTTTTAGTACAATACTGACAGTTTTCCAAAATAGTTGGGTCAATGAACACTAGATGTTCAGTTGTTCCATAAAATTGCCAGCACTTGGTACTGTTTTTCTTTTCATTTTACCTATTCTGTTGAGTGTGAAAGAGTTCTTAAATTCAGAAACCACTAAGCATAGAGGAAAAAAAAATACAAGTTTACCTACATAAAATAAAGATGTTCTACTTATCAAGAGATACCTTTAAGAGTCTAAAAAGGCAAGCTTCAGCATGGGAAACTATATTTGCAATTCATATATTTGTAAGATACACATAAATAGTTACTAAGAAATTGAATAAATTTGAATTTATTCAAATAAATTTCTATGAATAAATCATAGAAAAAATGAACAAAACACTTGAACAGGGCTTTTACCAACAAAGATATCCAAATAACCAATACATATATGAAAAGGTGCTTAACTTCCCTAGATGTTGGGGAAAAGGCAAAATAACACTTTATACCAATCAGAATGGCTAATCTGGAAAATATTTACTTTTGTTTCTATTAAGTTTCTGGAGTGATACCAATTAGTCATATCTTTAACTTTTTGAGTTTGTATTTCCTTGACTCTATGAGTAACGTAAATTTAAAACCCAAATCCTGAAAAAGAGCAGAATTACCGTATATGATTTTTCACGAGAGCTTGCTTTGCATTCTCCATCTAGCATTCAGGCCATTTTGGAAGATTTCTGTCATGTAAACACGTGTACTTTTTATTTCCTGCTGATTTTTCCATAAAGGTATAACACTTTCAAAGTCCCAGTTTCATCCAAAGTATCGATTCCAGCTGACCATCTTGTGTCAGTACAAAATATTGTCTCCTATTCCCTCTAAGGCTATTCAACCTTGGGATCTGGGATAAATCTACCATCATAGGCCTTCAGGGAAGCCTTGGTTTCAGGGGCAGTTTACTTGTCTGACTTTCCACTTATTTTCACTGTCAGCCTCCTACCTCCTGGTTTGGAACTAAAAATGTTAGCAGTTGGATTTGAGTCTGAGCTGAACGTGTCTGCATATCATCCAGACTGAAAACATGGCTGAAGATCAAATTGCTGCATGAGAATATGTAGAATGAGGAGAGACTATAAGCTAGAAAAAAAAAATCTACTGGAATGTTCACATTTAAGAGGCAAATGGAGAAAAATTAACAAAGGTGAAAAAGAAAGAGTAGAAGAAATTTAAAGTAGGAAGTTTTCTCAAGATGTTTGTTAATGAAGAAAAGGAGAGAAATAGTATGATAATTCATGTGAGGTTTGCTAATAAGCAGGATTTTGGTTAATTTGATGAGACAAACATGAACAACTGCTGATGAGGAGGATTCTTTTTGAAGGAGAAATATGGAGGAATTTCTGAAATATGGAGGAATAAATATTCCAAGATTGAGTCATTGTAAAATGTCTCTCTTTAAGGAATGATGTTGGATCTATATGATTGATATCTGACTGATATTTTACAACATTTCCATGTATGGAACAGTATGGATCATTGACCAAATAAGTTGTTCCAACTTCAAACAGAAATTTTTCTTAGTCCTACCAGTTCATAGAGATCATATTACTCATCTCTACTCCACTGAAGAAAGCCATTGCCAATATTTGCCTATCTAAAGGATTATGTGACCATATGCCTCTCTTATAACCCTAAGCTTGCTCTCTTCCAAAAAATGGCAAGGTTATTTCTCCAATTAATTAATTGATAAATTTGTCAGCTTCTCTCTTTTTCTTCTCCTTTTGTTCTCTTCAATTCCCAAAACTGTGCCATCTGCTATGCACAAAAAATTTTGCTAATATTAGCTATCTACTACTGGTGGCTACTTATGCATAGCTACTCTCCAAAAATTTCATGCCTAAGCCATGCCAATGATACATTTATATATTTTTTTAATTTGCTTTGCAAGTGTATTCAATATGTCCTTATTGTTAAATAAAGTGGACATTTTTCAACCCTCATTTTCTTTGGACTCTGAAAATTTTTCATATCTATTGCATAACATTTTCATAGTTATACATGTACTTCCAATGCTGCCCATATTACTCAGTTTTGTGTTCTGGATTCTCCTCCCCTAACTGTATTCCAATGCTGAGGTTGCTCGTTTAATCTCGAGACATCTCTTCTTCTTAAGAAAGTCATACATTCCCAGATGTTTAAATGCTGATGATAGTGACGGCAATAATAGCTAACATTCGTGAATATGTATAAAACTCTAGACGTATGACAAGTGTCTTGCATATAATATCTCATTGAATTTCCACAATAATCCTCTAAGATCAATGTCAAGAGGTGCCACTGCAATCCCACTTTTGCAGGTGAAGAAACTGAGGTATAATCCTTTGATTAGGAAAATTGTTTGTAAATGGTCAAGGTTTTAAACCCAATTTATCCAGTACCTCTGCTTGTCTATAAGCCCATTGTACTCACATACTTTCTTTATAGCCCAGAAATCTTATTTTTTCTACTTGGTAATATCTTGCAGACAATTGGACAGCTCCACTCAAATTTTACTTGTCCCAAACTTAACTTGTGATATTATTCCATCAAAATCTCTCCTATTCCTGAATCTCTTTCTTAGTAAATGGATTGACATTCCATTAATACAGTTATCACGCAAGACACCTTTGCCCACCTGTCACAAAGCACCAAAAATTCTTTATTCTCCCTCCTACATTATTTATTTTCTCCATTTCTACTGTCACCTCTTTCCAGCTGCCACTATCTTTCTGTTAACTGCTGAAATGACCCTTAACTTGTTGATCTGAATTCCTTTTTTTTTTTCTTGCTTTCCAATCCAGTATTCAGACTGCAAAGGAAACAGTTTACAGAAACACGAACTCATCCTACTGTTATCACATGTAAGGTATTTCCACAGTTTCTCTTTTCTACTTAATAAAACTGCAAACTAAGAATACTTTCAGGTTTGTTTTTTTTTTTCTTGATATGATCCCTTCCTACTCTTTTAAGCTCATTCCTCTTCCTCTCTTTATATTCATGTTGAACTTTCTTTTTCAGGAGGCCTGGGCTCTAGAAAGTTTTTCATCTGTTAGGAAAGTCTTTGCTTGCTTCCAAATGCACCTTACCCTGTGTTGTGTTATACCTCCATGTGGTATATTTTCTTGGCATATTTTGACTTTGCTTAGAAGAGAGTAGGAAATTTGCCACGTGTTCAAGACACAACTTGTTTCAGCCCAATCCTAGAAAATGTGCAATTTCCATGCGTATGTAAAGTAGGGAGGAAATACATGGCTAGCCTAAGGTAAATTGGACAAAACAATTACAAAGTAAACTGGCAGAAAGAGGGCCGAACACTGATCTCCCCAGTTCTTTGTAGGGGGAGTGTATTTTTCTCTTGACCATATGTTTTCATAGATGTTAATGATGTGCTTTCCCTTGTTCTTCTTCTCTTCATCCTTCACCTCCTGTCTTCTCTTTCTTCTCCATTTCTTCTTATTTTCCATTTGAGCTAATTTCTTTAAAAAATTCATGACATTTCTCTTCAATATATGTAGAGGAAATCTGAAATTCATTGAGAAAGAATTTAGGGACATTGAAATAGCTCCCACCACACACATTGGAGGTCTAAATACAAAGAACTTATCTGATATCAATGGATTTTTAATGTTTTGTATGAAAATTAAAAACTTGATTCTCTCCATGCCCTCTTCCCTTTATCTGTCTTCAATTTCTACAGAAGAGTGAATCTATGAAGAGTTCTCTTTAGTCTCTGATATTAGTTTCATTTCACTCACGTTTATGTTTGGCTATGCTCATCACTTTACAAATTATTGTTATTAATTAAATTTTATTTCATGTAAAATAATATACAATGATATTTTTATTTCTTTTACTTTAACTTTCCCACCTCGTCTTGCCATACGCTGTAAGATACTCTCTCATTCTACCCATTATGCCAACAATATTTTCTTCCAAAGTCTTAATGGAAAAATGTATCATAAAACACTTTATTACCGTTATGCAAAAAACATTGTAGGACCTTAAGCAACAAGCCACTATACATAGTCTTCATACTGAATTAAGCTGCATTTTGACAGGAAAAAAGAAAAGAAAAAGAATTTCCTTAAGATGTCATTCCCTTCAGACCTGCTCTACAGTTTTCAGTGGGGAAGGATTTTATTCTCCAGCATGGACTTTGACATTCTTTCTACACCAGCTTTTCAGTACTAGATAGTACTAGATGTTTGGGGAAGTAAGTTTACTGATGGGAAATACATTTATATGCAAACCTATGCCTCCCCCCAGCCCCGCCTCATTACATTAAAGAAAATCTCACTAAAAGGGGCTTTTTGGCAAAGAGTAAGGAAAATTCTGGTTTTTGATCATCAAACTTGATATATTGATCAATATTTGAAAAGACAGCTTAAATGATTCAAAATTTGCATATGTTTACACACGATACGTACCTCAACTTTGGCACTCAAAGTGACAGTTAAGGAGATTAGCAAAGAATAAGTGCTTGGAATGCAGTTAAATGCAGCATAAATGGATCCTTTTCTATAACACTTTTAATGGTTACTTAACCTACATATGACTCCATTTCTCCTACAGAAAAATAGGGATAATATTTATCATTCATAAAACTTTTTACTATGTTACCCCATTAATCTCCTATTGTTTTGCATAACCCTGAGAGAGAAAAGCTCTAGACAAAATACAGAGGCTGTGATGCTGGCACTCAATTTTAGAGACAGAAACTGATATACCCAAAGGCTTGAGCTATTGCAATTTAAAGCTGTTACAGGAGTTGCAGTCTCTCACAACAAGCTGAAACTAAATAACCTGGACTTTAACCTGGACTTTTGCCTCACTAAGTTACTTAAAAATATAATACATTAGTATATAAGGACACACCAAAGCAGTCAATATTTTATGAAATTGCTGGACTGTAATATGGATTTTGAACAGTATTAGTGTTAAATGCATTAACTTCAATGAGGAACTTAGAAATGGTCTCTTAATAACCTTATTGGGATATGACTACTTTTAAATGGCTTTTACTTTGTCCTTGGAATTCATATGATGCATGTGACAGTGGCTTGTTTAGTGTTAACAGAGGATTAGATGAAGGAAATTAATTAAAGCTTCCTAGCAACGTTTTCCCCTTGAGCTATTCGGTATGCTAAAGTGGTGTGACAGGGTACCATCTTTTCTCTAAATCTACTCATTAAATAACTCAATTGGGTTTAAACACACATCCTTTTTTAAAAAAATTAGACCATAATTTTTCTCCTCGTCTTTCTAACCTGACCCCTTCGAGCCGCTGCCACCTCTGTGATTTGTAATTACCTTTTAGCTTCTAATAATAGGACGGTCACAAAGTGTGTCCATGTGTTTCAGAGTCCACCAATTCACTTCTTGAGACCTGTCTTCAATTGAGATGACAAATTTAAATAGGTTAGGGACATTTGTTTAACTAATCCCCTGGACAAATAAGTATCTAGAATGATTTCCTATATTAGATGAAATACAAGTCTATAAATCTTTTTAAACACTGCTCATGCCGCACTTGAATACTTGTAATAATAATCATTTTTCAATTTTATGTTTTAGAAATAAATAGATCTATTTTGGCTTTAAATTCTCACAAATTGTGATTTTCTCTGTTTTTAAGACATTGTTATAAATGTATTAATTCTTAGCTATTAAAAACAATTACTTATAATACAAAATAAAAATAATATTTACCAGTATTTATTGTTTGTGGATTTTTTGATGATAGCAATTTTGACTGGTGTGAGGTAATATCTCATTGTATCGATAGTTTTGATCTGCATTTCTCTAATAATTAGCAATGTTGAATATCTTTTCATGTGCCTCTTGGCCATCTGCATATCCTCTTTGGAGAAATATCTATTTAGGTCTTCTGCGCATTTTTTGTTTGGGTTGTTTGTTTTGATGATATTAAACCACATGAGCTGTTTGTAAATTTTGCAGACTAATCCCTTGTTGATCACATCATTTGCAAATATTTTCTCCCATTCTGTGGGTTGTCTTTTCATTTTGTTTATGGTTTCCTTTGCTGTGCAAAAACTTTTGAATTTAATTAGGTCCCATTTCTTTATTTTTGTTTTTATTTCCATTACTCTGGGAGATGGATCGAAAAAGATATTGCTGCAATTTATGTCAGAGAGTGTTCTGCCTATGTTTTCCTTTAAGAGTTTTATAGTTTATGGTCTCACATTTAGGTCTTTAATCTATTTTGACCTTATTTTTGTGTATGGCATTAAAGAATGTTCTAATTTCATTTTTTTACATGTAGCTGTCCAGTTTTCCTAGCACCATTTATTGAAGACACTGTCTTTCCTCCATTGTATAGTCTTGCCTCCTTTGTCGTAGATTAATTGACCATAGGTGTGTGGGTTTATTTCTGGACTTTCTATCCTATTCCATTGTCCTATATGTCTATTTTTGTGCCAGTACCATACTGTTTTGATGACTATAGATTTGTAGTATAATCTGAAGTCAGGGAGCCTGATTCCTCCAGCACCGTTTTTCTTTCTCTAGATTGCTTTGGCTATTCAGGGTCTTTTGTGTCTCCATACAAATTTTAAAATCCACAAACAATAAATGCTGGAGAGGGTGTGGAGAGAAGGGAACCCTCCTACACTTTTGGTGGGAATATGAATTGGTACAGCCACTATGGAAAACAGTATGAAGTTTCCTTAAAAAACTAAAAATAGAGCTACCATATGATCCTGCAATCTCACTCCTGGGCATATATCCAGAGAAGAACATGGTCTGAAAGGATATATGCACCCTAATGTTCATTGCAGCACTGTTTGCAATAGCCAAGACATGGAAACAACCTAAATGTCCATCGACAGAGGAATGGATAAAGAAGATGTTGTACGTATATACAATGGAATATTACTCAGCCATTAAAAAGAATGAAATCATGCCATTTGCAACAACATGGATGGACCTAGAGATTGTCATACTGAGTGAAGTAAGTCAGACAGAGAAAGAGAAATATTGTATTATAACCTTATATGTGAAATCTAAAAACAAATGAGACAAATGAACTTATTTACAAAATAGAAACAGACTCACAGACTTAGAGAGCAAACTTATGGTTACCGGGGGGAAGGGTGGGAGGAAGGAATGGTTAGGGAGTGTGGGATTGACATGTACACATTGCTGTATTTAAAATGGATAACCAACAAGGACCTACTGTATAGCACAGGAAAATCTGCTCAATATTATGTAACAACCTAAAAGGGAAAAGAATTTGAAAAAGAATAGATACATGTATACGTATAACTGAACCACTTTGCTGTACACCTGAAACTAACACAACATTGTTAATCAACTACACTCCAGGGAATTCCCTCATGGTCCAGTGGTTAGGGCTCTGCACTTTCACTGACTAGGGCCTGGGTTCGATCCCTTGTCAGGGAACTAAAATCCCACAAGCCGCATGGTGTGGTAACAAAACAAAACAACTATACTCCAATATAAAATGAAAAGTTAAAAAAAATGTATTCACAAAGGAAAACTTTATCTTCTTGGAAAAAAGAGAACATTTGACTATAACAATGACATATGAAAAGTAAACTAGAATATAATATATCTTTTGAGTTGTATTAAATTTGATGTTTTCAGGTAAACAAGTACAAAATCCAGAGTTCCTTATTTTCTAATCTCAGTCAAATAAAAAGCTCAAGCTTTAAAATGTTATGATACCTCCTCTTTTGATGTCAGGGATGAAGATAAAAAGCTATCCCTCTAAAATTAGGGTTAGACTCTGCAGTCTTTCTTCTTTTTCTCATCAAGATATTATTCTTCTACACACAATTTCGATGAGGAAAATCAACCTGGATAAAGGAACATGACTTCTGTTTAAAATAATTATTTAGGAAATCAGAAATAGATGGTCAATAGCATGGTTGAATTAATAACACTCTGTTCAAAATAGAAATAAAATGTGTTCACACAGATAAATATAACTGTATTTTAAAATATCAATATTATAATTAAACATGTACTCTGTGTGCACACAGGCATATGTGCACTTTCATACACACACACACACACACACACACACACACACACACACACAAGGACTGTTTATCCAAATTGTTAACATACTTTGCTGATTGCATTGTGGTAATAACTCTGTGAGAAAGCCAGTGTTATTATTCCTCATTAAATTGGACTATATCATCTGAAAGTAAAAAAGACAAAGCTGATCACATTGACAAATTTTACCTAATTTAAAACACTGATACACCAATATAAAAAGCCACTGTTTATATGGTTAGCACATTTGTTAATCCATTATTTTAATCATTATAGGATTGACAGTTTCATTCTTCTGCAAGCCAGACACATTCGATCTTTGAATCAACCCTTCTAATAACTCAGATGTCTAAGATTAAACATTTAAAATAAGTTACAATGCAAATTTGACCAAGTGAAATGCATTTGGTGTGTTTCAGGATCATAACAATTAAGAGATGATAGCTATTGTTCTAAAATAAAATTCTATGAATGTAATATTTAATGAGATTCAGAAATATTATAACACATTCACGTAAAATTTTACTCCATCATTAGTGAGAAGCATAGTAATTCAACTGTCTTAAAGCATGTACATAACATTTTATTGCAGAAAGGATCAGAAACATTTAAATTCTCACTGTGCATAGTAATGAAAGTTGTGTTTTACCTAACTAAAAATATGAACTGCAAAATTGCAAGATTTCCTGTAGGAAAATATAATACCAGTTTCTTTGTGGAGTTTTTGATACATTGGTAAAGAGTATAATTGCAAACAATTATTTTGCTTGGACATTAAAAATAAAATAGTTTACCTAAATAGCAAATAATAGGAGTTTTGTCTTAATTAAATCACCTAGAAGTTCTGTCCTTGTAGTGTCTTTTTTTTTTTTTTTTTTTTTTGTGGTACGCAGGCCTCTCACTGTTGTGGCCTCTCCCGTTGCGGGTCACAAGCTCCGGACGCGCAGGCTCAGTGGCCATGGCTCACGGGCCTAGCTGCCCCGTGGCATGTGGGATCTTCCCGGACCGGGGCACGAGCTCGTGTCCCCTGCATTGGCAAGCGGACTCTCAACCACTGCGCCACCAGAGAAGCCCTCCTTGTAGTGTCTTTTAAATAGAATGAATCTCAAAATAATTCCAATGAATAAAGAGAATGTCTTATGACATTCAAGTGCACCATTTATAGTAAAATTCAGGTAATCCGTTGGCAGCTGGTAGGAAGCTCCAAACACAGAAGTATTTCCACAGGGTTTGTTTAGATTTAGGTGGATTTCCAACAGTTACTGTGATTTTAATTCATCAGTCCTCTACAGTGGGATTTCTGAATATATAATCTGTACAGCACTTTCATCAGAATCAGCAGGAGTGCTTATTTCAAATGTGAATTCCTAGGTCCCATCAGAGACCAAATGAATCAAAATCTAGGTGGCAGAGCATGCATTTGCATTTTAATGATTTGTCCAAGTGATCCTCATGCACATTAAGTTTGAGAACGCATGTGCATCCTTAAATCCAAGTAAAGAATATATGAAATATATATCAAGTAGTTCACAGAGTTGTTAGTCACAAATAAGACCAGGTGAGCAAATGCTGTAAAATAAAACAAATAGTTTATATAATCTGACAATTATAACCTATTTCACAAACTTTAAGTACAAGTGAGGAAGATTAAAAGGCTCAGAGTGTGCCAAGGTCACAGACCTCTTAGCCTTGGTGATTTTCAAGCTTGCCTGAAGAGTCCCCAGGAGGACTACAGGTACACTATAGATAACAATGTCACAATACAATCTACTGAATGAGAATCTCTTGGGGCAGAGGTCTGATAATCATTACGTTTAGCTATCTCGTCTGGTGACATTTATCATTAAGGAAGTTTGGAATATACTTCCTTGAGCATTCCCAGGCTGACACTACAAAACACTCATAATAATCTGAATTGCTAGTGTGGCATTATAGCCTTAGTTAGGCTTAATTTTATGTCTCTTTAATTTATGTCTCTAATCACTTTAATTTATATCTCTAATATCTATTAACACCCTATATGCCATTACTTTTTACTTCAAAGGATTGGCTTAATACCGATACCTTATTACTATTTTTACCTAGGATTGTTTTTAATGAATAATCATTAATGTACTCAATATTTGTACAATCTAATCTGTGAGCTGTCTGATATAATTTTCCTACATGAATTTTCAAAAGTTTCATTGCATATACAAATGCATTAATAGCATTTGTATTGACAATAGTTAGGGGAAATTGTCATATCTTATCATTTGACGAGGTGTGATCAGTAGTGATTTTTTCTCTAAATATTCACTTCCATATATTTTTCTATATATTTTCTATAAATTCAATATCTTGAAATATGTGTATATATTATGGCATGAGATAAACAAGCTTAGAAATGATTACTTTTATCAACACTCACATAAGTATATTGATTCAAGGCTTATAATTTTAAAAACATCATAATAAATACAAGTGAAAACAGGAAAAGTAAAATCAGTCATCTCTCAGTTAAGAAAACATTTATACAACTGTTTAAAAATAACTGTAAAATTCAGTTGTATATATTCATTACTATACATGTAAAACCAAAAACTCAGTTCCTTAAAAGATTCTCCTTCAAGAATAATCTGTAGTTTAGAGTGGCTTAAATGTCCAGCTTCCTTGCCTGTTCTTTGCCAGTGTTTTCTGTGCTGGGAAGCAGAGAATGCAAAGGGCAGCACCGTATTCTGGTCCTGCAAGAGAAACAGAATGGTAAGATTTGGGAGATACAAGCTGCATTAATTATGTCACAGAGACTAGAACAGCAGTGATTTTCCCCCCATTATTACTATTTTATATCAGTAGAATCTATTTAATATATTCAATAATTCTATTATTTCTAAGACCTTCCACAAAAGGGCATTACAATCCTTTTAGTTTATTGCAAACATATATATTTTTTAAAGTGGATTCACTTTATTTATTTTTTGGCTGCGCTGCAGGATTTGTCAGAAGACAAACGGTAAGTTGTGAGTTCCATTTTGCCCAACTACTTTTTTCTTCACACCCTGGAGAATCTGGTGTCTGGAACTGTAGAGACATCATCATGTTACCACCCCTTCTCCTCTCAGGTTGAATCCACTGTGACAGAACACTCATGTCCTTAAGAGGCAAGGCCTAGCAAATAGCCTCTCACAAATCCACTGAACATCACAATGTCCTGTTTGATAAATTCTGTTGCTGCTTCAATTATATTGCTGATTTCAGGTGCTGCTTTATTTGCTCATTTCTGAATCAGGTCTTCCTGCTTTCTTTATATCTTTTTTCAACTCTGTCCCAGTTCATTTGCACATAGTTACTTTGACTGGTAAATCTGAAGAAGATGGCCAGCAGCCTACTGTCGCTGTAAGTTTTCCAACCTTCTGGAACAAAAATCCTGCACAATGGCCAGTGCAATCTGGATGGCTACTGAGTATTGTTCTACCGGAAGTGCCACACTATGGCCAAGCATAGATTCTACCAGCGGTGTCTTCATGTATACTGAGTTAGGTCCAATATGAATCATCATCACTTTCATATTCAGGTGAGAGAGATCCCATCTAGACTGGCCTGGCCTTGGAATCCAGAACCAAGTGAAGAGGACTCAGCTGTCAAAGGGGGGCAAAGAGGGCCTGGGGTTGGAAGAAAGGGTCACAGACGCAGAAGTAAGCACTTCATGAAAACTAAGCAAATGGTATTTCTAGGTAAATCAGTCTTTCTGTGCTGGACTAATTAAAAGAACTTCACAGCTCTCTATCCCCAAGCTTTCTCACCCTCTGGAATTGAGGGCTTTTACTGCTTCCCCCATTATTTTTTTAATTAAGTAATGAATAGTATTTTATTATTATTATTATTTTTGGCTGCATGGCATGGCATACATGATCTTTTCTCCCTGACCAGGGATTGAACCTGTGCTCCCTGAAGTAGAAGCATGGAGTCTTCACCACTGGACCCCCAAGTAAGTCCCTGAAGAGTATTTTATAGATAAGAAAACTTTAGCCTCAGCAGGATAAATTTGAGGACAGTTCCAACAGCTAGTTTCCCAGAGATGCACTTGAAGTGGTCCTTACAGTTTTTGCAAACTAGAATACCTGATAGTGTTTATCAGTGCAACACGTCAGGTGCAGTGTAAAGGTATGGGTACTGAAAAAGTAATATTGACCCTAACTATGCATTCACGCACAGGCATTTACAGATTTTTACTCAGTCTTTGAATTAAAAGATAGATTCTCTGAGTCTGATCAATGTCAGCCTCTTGAGATGCACTAAAATGAAATTCAGAAAAAGTCGAATAACTTAAACTACTCTGGAGTTACAGACAACTGAAGTAGAAAGCCTCTTAAGCAATGTGAGAGAAGAAAAAAGGGGCAAAAATCTACCTCCTAGCTTGGGTTGTAGAACTCATGTTTTTAGGAGTTGGGAGAAAAGAAACTTTGGAGCAGGTGTTTCATGTGACAGATCATTAGATCTGTTATCTAGGTCTGTATTAGATCTGTAGAGTATCTATTGAGATACTACAGATGAGGAAAGATGTTAAGTGTATTTGCTTTGTATCATCAATGGAGATTTTTTGCTGCCTCTGAAAGCTTGCTGTCAAGATTTAATTTAATATTTAATTAATTTCCTCTCTGCCGATCTGTGATTTCCCTTAATGCCATTTCCTTAATGCCATTTCCCTTAATGCCATTTCCTTTTCTAGAGAGATCACAGATTACTGTAAATTATTTGTGTTCAGTGAGGATGGGCATAACGGTAGTAATAATGAGAACAAGAATAGTGACTGGCCATTTATACATAAAATGAATTCTGTTAGAAACAGCTATAAATATTGTACCAGCGTTATTAATTGGCTTAATAAGATTTATTGGCATAATAAGATCTAAGTTGTTTATTATAAATAAAATGAATAAAAATTCACTAGTCAGCAATAGATATTAGTATTTTTCTTTTTTAAAAATCTCTTCTTTGCTAGCCCTAAGTGCTTTATTTCTTAGGGGTCTAGTATTGACTTCACTAGTCTTAGTGGAGTTACCAGCTTGTGGCTGAATCACACTCACTCTAGTATTCAGACATGGTTTGACACATCTAAATTAGGGTGAGGAAGATTATTCCAGAATATCGAGGCTCTCTTTTGTCAGGAATGGGGGATGGGGACTTATTCTGAATAAAGAGGAAGTGAAGACTGGAAAGGTTACTTGGTCAACAGAGAGAAAAGATTAGCCTGAAAATAGAAACTGTCATTCCCAACATTCTCAAGCTCAGACTGCATGAACATATGAATACTTGGCACTAAGTAAACGGTTATAAAAAAACACATCTAATTCCCAGTCTGTAATCTACCAGTGACATTAAAAAATAAGATACCACCACTGGTGATGATGTAAGTGTTGTTTTCGAGAAGGGCTGCTAGCACAGCTTATGATAGCATCTTAATAAACAAAATATTAGTTTTGAGGTGTAATGAGGATTAAAACTTAGATTGAGAATCAAGCTTCTCTGCATATATGTATGTATAAGGAAAATCTATTTTTCCTTAAAACACCTGCATTGTATCACTTTAGAGGTAAAGGATGGTTTTCTCCCTTCTTAAATCTCCTCTTGATAAATATATTTTCATTGGAAGATGTTTTAAGTAGTTCCTCATCTAAGTGGAAAGATTACAGGTACCATAACAGGGAATCTTCAAGAATATAAGGAAAATATTTTAGTCAGAATCAGTTCTTACATGAGATGATATCAAGTCACTAGTTAATTTCTAGAAAGAATAAATGCCATGGGCATAGAAAAATAGGAACTGATGAATAAGAAAGGCAATCTTCGTCAAGGTTTGTTTCTTGGAATATGTATAGCTAGAGCCTGTATGACACTTTTCATTTTATTTTAATTGCTAATACAATTTTTCTATATTTTAAAAATTGATATTGTTCATATTAAGAACATTTATTTGAAATGTCTTACATAGCATTCTAACACATCCTGAAACAGTGTAGTTTTTCTTGAGCTGCTGTACTACCTCTCTACCCTCCCTCAATAAAACACACAAAACACCATACTACAACCTTAATACTTTAAAATTTTTTTAAAAACTCTAAAATTACAGCTCAAATAATTATTTAACCAATAAAAATAACATTATTTTATGAGACTCATTTTAGAGAGTATTAGTTATTATCTTGTAATTCTACATTTTTTCTCATTCTTCCCTTCCATTTTATTTCCGCTCGTCTTTTAGCATACCTTCATACGTCTGTCATCATTGTGCTCACGAGAAAAAAAGGTGGCATTTTTAAATATCAAGTAATATGTGTTATAGCTTTGCTAAACATTTCACCACCAGTTTGTTGCAAGAGATTTATAAATCAGATTTTCATTAAAAAAGAGAAAGAATCAACACCATATGTTGTGCTAAATCCTATGCAGCTGCTACAGCAGCCTAATAATGTGTGAACTAGAAGGCATTCAGTACTCTGTGTGATATACAGGACTGTAACTTCTTTCAAATGTTGTGATTTTTTTTAATATTAAGATTAAAATCTAAGAAAACATGGTAAAATGGAATAACTTAGAAGTGTTAACATTTATTTTACAGAAAAGAGAGTTGCTAAATGGGTATCTATAACTGAAATTAAAATACCCAAGTACTCTTGAAATTGAAATAGAAAAGCAGGCTCAAACAAGAATGTTGTATATTAATGCAGCTCCTCTTATAATCTGAACTTCATTGCAATGTACTTTTGCCTAAATATCAATCTAGTTGGCATTTTTATTACAATTCTGCAAATGGAAAGAGAGCAAATGAACCATTTACTGCCTTTATTTTCTAAGTATAATCATGTTTCTGTTTTCCATTCAATGATAGTCAAGTCTTTTCCACTCCAACATAAAACATTCTTGAGTGTTAGTGATCAGTCATGGTAAGAGGTTGATATTGTACCCCATGCTCATTTATATTACAATGTACAGAATGTCAGAATCAGTTATTTATAAACTTTAGTTGAGAGGTCAGGAAATAATACCCTAATGTAAAACTGTGCATATTTTAAATAATATTTATGGGCCAACCACATATGAGATATAAACACTACCCTACATATACATCTTAAATTTATTAGATTTGAAGTAACAACACTGAAGGAGGAAAATCATTTTTAAAAGCACCATAAAGCAAGACAGTAATTTTCTTCTTAAGTGTGCTTTTTTAGATTTGTTTTTTATTGAGGTAATGTCAGTTTATGACATTATGTAAGTTCCATGTGTACAACATGATATTATCTACTTCTGCATACTTTTCAACATGTTCACCACCAAAAATGTAGTTTCTGTCCATCACCATACAGCTGATCCCATTAAATGTGCATCTGCACATGGAAATTACATGCTTCTCTTTCATTGAAAAGAAACACCTCATGATAATGATGATTAATTTTCCTATGTTAATATAAATTTGCATTATTTCTGCATGTATCATGATAGAACAGAATGAGTTCATGAATTAGTGTGAAGAAATGTTTCCTTGCTATAGAAATAAGACAGGTGGCTATTTTCCATCTAGTATAAGGACATTATAAGAGCAATCTATAGACCAATATTCTTAATGAATATAGACAAAGAGTGTTCAAAAAATACTCGGAAAAAATGAATCCAACAATATATAAAAATAAGTATATACGGCTAAATGGGCTTCATCCAGAGAATGCATTGGCAGTTTTATACGTAAAAACTATCGATATAATATACTCTATTAATAGATTAAATGACACACAGCACATGATCATCTCTGATACTGATATAGTAGGATACTCACAGTATATTCACTATTTAATGCCTACTAGGATGACTAAAGTCAAAAGGACAGATCATAAAACTAGCTGGCCAGGATGTTGAGAAATTGATGATAGGAATGTAAAATGATATAGACTCCATGGGAAATAGTTCAGCTGTTTCTCAAAATGTTAAAAATAGAGTTACCATATAATCCAGAAATTCCCCTCCTCGGTATTTTCATATGTATATACCTATGAATAATAAAAACATATGTCTACCATAACTTCTCTTCACTTTTTCACAGCAGCATGGTTTATTAATAGACAAAAAGTAGAAATAATCTAAATGTCCATCAACTGATAAATGAGCAAATAAAATGTGTTATATCCATACAATGAAATATTATTCATTGTAAGAATTAAGTAATGATACATGCTACAATATAGAAAAACCTTGTAAATTTTATTCCAGATATAAAAAGACATCCACAGATACGACATATTGTATGAGTCCATTTATACAGCATAATTAAATTAGTAATTCACAAAAAGGGGCATATTAAAATATTCAAGTGCACAGAAACTAAACAATTCACTTACAAATAACACTTGGGACAAAAAAATACTCGGGAAAATAGAAAATATTTTAATGAGTAAATATGGAAACACAGTAGATCAAAATTTGTTCAATATAGCTAAAACAGTCTTGAGATATGTGTCTTTAAGTATTTATATTAGGAAAAAAAAGAATTATGAATACAATGACTTAAATTATTCCCTTAAGATGCTGGAAAAAGAAAATCAAATTAAACCCAAAAAAAGTAGAAGAGAGAAAATTAGAAAGGTGAGAGTTGAAATTAATAAAATAAGATATTTGTACCTATAATAATTAACAATAATAATTAGATTAAAATTTTAAAGAGAAAATGCAATAAAATAAAAATCTATGAACTCAAAATAAATTTCATTAATTGATTTCTATGATAGACTATTGATGGAATTCTCATCTTCATTTGTGTTCTTCCATCTCTGATGTTTCACCTTCTTTTAAAAGCTTATGTAATTAGGTCAGCCACACAAGAATAATCTCCCTTCTGCATAACACACAGTTAGCTTATTAGTAAACTAATCACAGAAGTGATATCCCATTATATTCCAGACTACACCCACACTCAAGAGAAGGAGATTATATAAGTCATTTACACTACAGTGCAGGGATCTTAGGGGAATATCTTAGAAGCTTCTCTATCACATGATTAGAGTATACAGACATGAGGGAATTCCCTGGTGGTCCAGTGGTTAGGACTCTGGGCTTCCACTGCAGGGGGCCTGGGTTCAATCCCTGGTCAGGGAACTAAAATCCTGACATCCGCATGGCACAGCCGAAAAAAACCAAAAACAACAACAAAAAAACAGGTATGAATTACCATGATTAGTTGTGTACTTATTTTGTGTGCTATTTCCATAGTTTACATTAATCATTAAAAAAATTATTTTTAAGTATTCTTGAAGCATTAAAAATGAGCTACTGGGCTTCTCTGGTGGTGCAGTGGTCGAGAGTCCGCCTGCTGATGCAGGGGACGCGGGTTTGTGCCCCAGTCCGGGAAGATCCCACATGTCACGGAGCGGCTGGGCCCGTGAGCCATGGCCGCTGAGCCTGCGCGTCCGGAGCCTGTGCTCCGCAACGGGAGAGGTCCCAGCAGTGAGAGGTCCGTGTACTGAAAAAAAAAAAAAAAAAAAAGAGCTACTGTTTTAGGGGGTACACTAATTTTGTTAAACATTTTAGTCTAGAAGCCTCCTTCATCTTTGCTTCTAGTAGCAACTCCCAAAGGAAATCACTATCCTGATTTCTGACAATATAGATTATTTCTCTCAGGCAATTTTGAAAATCAGTTCTGGAATTAGTCTTTCCAGTTTTTATCTTTACATCTTTCCTTCTTTTCCATTGCTTCAAAATTGACATCTCATCCTCCTCCCACAAACAATACAACAACAACAAAATATATATATTTCCTTAGAGAAACTGAATGATTCTTAGAATTAGGAGGGGAGCAATGTTATTTACCAGCAGAGTGTTACAACGATCTGCCCCAGCGCCATTCCTTACCCCAGCATGCATTTCATTAAGAGTTTGCTATGTCAAATAAGTACAAAAATATTGAGAGTGCAGATAGCATGTGGAAGGTCATCGTTGTTGCTTGTTTATTTTTCTGCACTTGTTGCCTTTTCTACTGATATAGAGAAACTGACAGAAAAATCTAGTCTCTAACACCATTTACATGTTTACAAATTTGATGATAAGCTTAATTTTATAATAAATATTATTTTTTCTTGAGTTTCCATCTACATGCCACTCAACAGCATTTGGCCTTTACTTCATATTTTCAGAGGAGTCATTATTACTAAATTTTGTGGGGTTTAATATGTTCCTTTGACATCCATAAATCTAGCTTCAATAATAAACATTAGAAAGAGGCAGATGGAAAAAACAAGAGAATAAATTTAAAAAATTGAAAAAGAGCAAAAAGTTGCAAAATAGGGAAAATAAGAAAGAAGAAAGGTCTATACTGCCTGAAAAAAATCAGTTGTATTTGAGTGTTATTAATGTCATAGTAGATATTTTATGTATTGATTAATTTAATTCATGACTAAAATTAATAATTTTTTATCTTTTCAAATATCCTGGTGTTCCACTGGGCTTATCAAAACCCAGTATTTATTTTACTATTCCTAAATCCAGGCATTAAAAATTACAAGTTAATTCTGTTAAAAATGTGTCCTTGTATCTTGTTAATGGTTATTTAGGAGGCTTTACAACATGAAATTTTATGTTAATACTAAAATAGATTTCTACTATGTGAAGACACCCAAATTTAGTGCAGTGCACAAAGTTTTATGAGATATTTCCTGTTATGCTCTGCCAATATATACAGTTTATGATTTTTAATTTATTTTTCATGATATTTATGATTTTTTATTCATTTAAAACATTTTTCCTTTTCAATTTGATTAGTTTTACAGCTATTCACTAGTCTCTTCTCAATCTTTCTCCCTTTCATTCATTCTTTCTTTCTTTCCTCTTTTTAATTTTCTGCCTACGTCATTATTGCAATTTTTCATTTTGATCTTGTAGTCTATTTGGCCATACAAACTCTAGAGCTTCTCATAGGAGTGAATGAAACCTCTATTTCAACTACATCAAGGTTCAAACTCTCATTGTTTCCTTTCCTTTATGGCAATTGTGACTAAGAGCACCGTCTGATACATCTCATGCAAATAAATGTCTCCGATTTGGTTTCCAGAGGACCTCAATCCAGCATAGTTTTTAATACATCAACTCCTTTCTTCCTATCTAACCTCTATCTTCCTATCTAACCTTCCTATCTAGCACAGATCATTGCTGTTCCTGACAACCAAACTTGCACTCTCTACTTCACGCTTCACCAGTTCTCACTGACAATCATTACGAAATTGAAAATGGGTACAAGGACATCATGTCTTTGCAGAAAGAATGCACATACCTCCAGCAGATGTTCCACTTGGAGCAGAGAGAAGGCAGGAGAGTCACTGTGAAACCATCCTCCCTAGTTCATTTTCTACAAATGAACACGTAAGAGGCTTCCAACTGTTAAATGCTTAAATCTAGTGGTATGAAGCCAAAATGGTGCAAGAAGTAATGCCTGCATCCCACCCACGTCTTTAAAAAACACTAAAAAGCTGGAATGGATAATAAATTCACAAATTTAAATGATAAAAAACTTAAAGAGGTTTACTTTATATCACGCTTGTGTCATTTGGAAGCAGAGTGAAAATCTACGATGACATATTTGAACTCAGAGAATTTCTACAGAATCTGCTTTCATATATCCTCTTCTGAATTACATTTTGCATTAGGTTCCCATAGAAATCCTGAAATTTATAGTTTTATTACAATTGGTTTTTATGACCTTTACTATTATATCTAACTGATTTATAAATAAGGAAACATTTTTAAACAAGTGCTATTGTGTTAAAATAATGTCAATGTATTTAATCAAAATTTAAATGAAAGAAAACATCCACCCTCTAGAAAATCCTTCTAGAATTTTTCCTTAAATTCCAGGTCACCATGCATCACACAGTGGTTGAGGTAGTAAAAAGAGAATATCAAGAATTGAAATATTTAAGCATAAGCAATTCAGAATTTGCAAGAAAATTCTTAGGCAACCTTTAGAGTAAAATATATGGTTTGAATTAGTTGAGCATATTAGAAACGGTTGCCCATGTGAGGCATAAAATGAGGAAAGGAACAGTTGCCGATATGAATAAAGTGTGTGTGTGTGTGTGTGTGTGTGTGTGTGTGTAGAAGGAGATACAAGGGGAGAAGTAGTATTGATAAAGATGACTTACCTAAAGGTGTTGGTTTGCATGGTTATAAGAAATAAGTATGACTCTGAAAAGAATTCATTCTGCTAGTTACAGAAAAGTCTTAGATGCCTAAGGGATTTAGTTTGATGACAGAGGTACTACAAAATAAAGGCATTTTGTGAAACAAATTAAAGCAGGAACACAAGCCCAGAGTAGAGCGATGGAAGGTACTGGATGTAAGTGGACACTGAAGTAGAAATTGAAGCCTTCAAGTCTGGGCAGAGGGCAGACTGGGCATGATCTACAGATGCAAAAGAAAAGTCTAGGGTAAGAAGAGGCACAAGAGCAATAGAAAAACAGCTTTTTGTTTATGACTATTAAATTTGTGTGGTTGGGAGAAAATAAAAGTGGAGATACCTTGAAGGTAGCTTTGAATAGATAATTAGAGAAACAAAAAATTAGAGCACTTGTTGTTAATATGAGGTTTGTGGCCACAAACGTGATAGTTAAAGCATAAAAGTAGATGAGCAATTTGGGAGAAGTATTCATTGAGGAGGATGGAGCTGTGAGCTTAGACTATTCTTTGGACAATAAACTCAGAAAAAAATGTCATATACACTACTGAACAGAAACTTGCTTACTAGTGAAAAATCTGTGCCATAGCAAACCTCCCCAAGTCTGCACTAAAGAAAATAAATGGTTTAAACACTTTTACTACTTGCCTGCCGTATGTTATTAATTGCACTGACTGAGTGAGTGACTACTTGTGCAACTGCTATAAAGTGAACTAAATTTCAGGAATAAAAAATATATGGCATTCATTGAGTCAAAAGTAAAGTTGCCTATTAAATGAAATATGTTGAAAAGCATTCATTTTAAAATGCACTTTAACTTCTGGGGATGAAAGTATTTTTCATATTTACAGCAAAATTCATTCAACTATATTTATCTTACAAGAGAATAAAACCAGAGGGATATAATTCAAAACTTGCAGAGGCTGGAAACTTTCTATTTGATAAATTTCTAGAATTTATTGATTAAAGATATCTGTCATAGATGTGATAATATTTTTATTTTATTTTTGTTCTTATTTAACACATAGTTTTCACACCCTTTTAAGTGAAAACTTTAGAGGATTTACTAATTATTATAAAAACATTATAAAAAGTATTTAATGACCTCCAACTATTAAAACTATAATCATGGCTAATTCAGGTTATGAAATAAATCTATTAACAGACTTAGCTTTGCAGGATAAATCATATACAAGATAAATAAAGAAAATAAGAACACATTTGACCAATTTCTTATTTCTGATAGAAATACACCAGTAACTTATCTTAATATTAATGAAAAAATGAGTATTTTTGTATCATTGTAGAAAGACTTTGAAAACACTTTCATAAGTGCACATGGAAATTCACTCTGCCACTACTTCAAATAGGCAAATGGTGAAGAATCATTTACATAATGGACAAATGTAAATTCATTCGAGTTGTAGAGAGAAGCTCCCTGCTGTCTTGATTATATTATGCTTTCCTGTCACTACATGAGCTCACACAAAACTGAAAAAAAAATTAACATTGTGCAGTTATAAGTCTGAAGCAAAGGAACACCAGTGCAACTTTTCATTGGTTTCTTCACCCTTAAAATCTCAGCTCATGAATTATCCTTGCTACAGATATTTGACACACAAAATCATTTTCTTGGAAGATATGGAATGGCATATATGAGAATCCAGCTTTAACTGCTAACTTTAAAGAATTTAAGGTAAAGGAAATTACATTTTATTGTGTTTGCTCATGATTGTTCAATGAGTTGTCACAGAATCCAATTTGCACATTACCCATTTTCTGTGTAATAAATTGATTCTTTTGTTTCATTTATGGGGAAGTGATATTTCTACAGTCTTCTTAACTTATTACAAAATGTATTTCATAAATCACCAGTCTTACGGAGGATGAAACATCTGTTTACATAATAGTACTTGCTCAGTTTTAAACAGTTATAAGTACGTGACTTCGCAACCAGTTGACAGTATGAGAAATATATTTCTAGTGATATTTATTTCATGACACAATTGTGTCGCACAGAAATAAAATGAAAAATAATCTTAAAAGGTAGGAAATACATACAAAATAAACACAAATATAGCATTCATAACCCAAAGAAGCTCAGTGTTCTAGAATTACTCTATCAATTAATATAAATCAAAGGCTAAATTCCCTCTCCCCTCATTTCTGTAAATGGAGAGTATACTAGTGTAGGGGTGATTAGCTAAGTCTACCAACTCTGACTCTCTGCGACTTTCATTTGTAAGAAGTTTGATCTTTGGCAAGTTTCTTAAATGTTTGGTGACTCAAATTCTTCACTGAAAACAGAGGGAACAACAGTTTTACCTCATATATTATAGTGATAATTAAGTGATAATCCAGGTAAAGCACTTCAACAATACCTGAGGCAGATAGTGTGCATTAATGTTGGCAGTCATTATCATTGTTTATATTATTACAACTACCACTATTGTTGTTGGTTTTATTATTATAAATATACTTTAAATTTTTCCAAGGGAGTTCTATTCCAGCTCAATCTGAAATCACCAAAATTGAGGCTTATTTTTTGCAACTGCTGACATCCTACCACTAATGTGTCTTTTGCATTACTCTCCAAATTGTCAATAACAACTTTGATTGTACGCAGTAAACAAAATATGGGCATTAAGGAGGTGTTGGGTTGCACCCCACTGGCCTTCAAGGCCTGTAGTTGCCCAGCTTCAAGACAAAGAAAGAGCCCGGAGTCAGTGACAGAGACATCAATGGTTTAATGGATAGCGGGATCTTATACTTCTGAAGCAACACCCCACCATGTGCAGCAGATGGTGGGCAGCACACGGTGCCAGTCTTTGCTCCTGGGGGGAAGAGGAGATTGCCAGTTATAGGGGGAATTGAAGTCAGGTTAGCTCTTTGGTTACCAGGGAAACTAGCAGCGGGCAGGCCCCTCACCTCCTCTTTGATAAGAACAATCTCTAGCTGGGCCCTGGGGACAGTATGTAGGAAGGTCAGTCATGTGAGTAGGGTGTAACTAGACCCCAGGCACTGGTCTAGCTGGGGATGTACAGAGAGCAAGAGAACAGCAACTTCCAGTGACCTGACCACACAGGAGAGAACTCATAACCAAACAAAAAACAGCAAATGACTTAACTGTGGAATCTTTGGCATCCTTATCTTCCTCAGTTTATCCATAGAACCCAATCATCCCCTTGTAGTTCATCACAGCCTTTTCCGTTCAAATCTTTTTTTTTTTCTTATTCCAAGTTACCACACATTCTAGGCTTATCATAAACTAAAGAAAATGTAAAAATCCCTTTAGAAGAAAGCTAATTTAATATTTATTATTTCAATTCAGACTTGCAGGAGATAAAGTGGAGTGCGAGAAGATGGTCACGTCCCAGGTCTCAGGCGAGTCCCTGGGACGGCTGCCAAGTGTGGATTCTTGGCTTCGCACAGGAAAGAGTTCAAGAGAGAGCTATAGTAAAGTGAAAGAAGGTTTATTCAGGGAGATACATACTCCACAGACAGAGTGTGGGCCATCTCTGAAGGTAAGAGGCCCCAGGGTACAGGGTTGTCAGTTTTTATAGGGGTGAGTAATTTCATAGACTAATGAGTGGGAGGATTATTCCAACTATTTGGGGGAAGGGATGGGGATTTCCAGGAATTGGGCCACCGCCCACTTTTTGGTCTTTTATAGTTAGCCTCGTAACTGTCATGTTGCTGGTGGGTGTGTCATTTAGCATGCTAATGTATTACAATGAGCATATAATGAAGCCCAAGGCCCACTGGGAGTCAAATCTTCCGCCATCTTGGACCAGGTTGGTTCTAAACAGTTTTTATCATGTCCTATGGCTATATCATTCTTTTAAAGGTTGTGCCTTGCCCCCTTCCCTCCTTATTCAAGACCATTTGTCGTTTATTGATTTACTTAAACAAAACAAATAAACCAATTTTTTTTTTTTTCTGCACAGGGTCTGGTGCTGTCAGGCAGCAGGCTTTGTTGGGAAAGAACACAGCTCAGGAGCAGGGTATCTGGGAGGCAGAGCCTGCCTTGATTACAGCGGCTCCCAATTCTTTTTTTTTTTTTTTTTTCTGTACGCGGGCCTCTCACTGTTGTGGCCTCTCCCGTTGCGGGTCACAGGCTCCGGACGCGCAGGCTCAGCGGCCATGGCTCACGGGCCCAGGCGCTCCGCGGCATGTGGGATCTTCCCGGAGCAGGGCACGAACCCGCGTGCCCTGCATTGGCAGGCGGACTCTCAACCACTGCACCACCAGGGAAGCCCCCAATTCTTTAATCTTTGCTTCTCCTCTTTGAGGTGCTTGTCTTGCTCCCAAAATCATTTTTACTCCAACAGTAAATTCTGTAAGTTGCTTAAGACTTATATGCATTTGAATATAAAAATTATTTTCCTTTAACCAAAAAAAAAATTAAAGTATTATTTGCAAAAGTCAGCCTCCATCCTGTATAGAACTTTGTAAATTTGAAGTTTTGTATCCATGTACTTTCTTAGCAGCAATTGATTTCCTTGAGATAAACCCAGGTCATGATGGGCGTCTCAGGCTTTATGATAACTGGCTGCCCTGTGTTAAATAAAGCACTTCATCTCTGCTAAGGCAAGGTATCAAAAAGAAGTGATGTCTCAGAAGGAAAGTTATATGTAGGAACTGTTATAGCTTTCTCCAAAATTCCAAAACTCCATTCTGTGAATCATTTATACCAGCCTGCAAAAGGTTCAATACATTTGTTTTCTGCCATAAACACTTAAAACAAAATTGGATCCGTTGAGTCATATGGTCCAAGCAGAACAGCTTTCTTGGCAGATGGACATATTGCAGAAACTTAGTCTCACTCAAAACTGGCAGCTTTTCAGGATACTAAATAAATGAGTAAGAATAATACAGCAAAGTGAGATATATGTGGCACCCCAAATCTAAAGAGACCCATAGACTGTTAAAACTTTTCTCAATAGTAGAGGGACAAGATGCAGCAATTTATCTCTCATCTTGGAAGGGATATTTCAACATTCCTATGAGATGGAGCCCCTAGAAATGTCACCAAGGTGGCAAGTCCCTGAATTTTGTGGGATGCGTTCCCCAATTCTAACATGCATGTCAAAGTCTCTAGAGTTGCTGATACTTCCTGTTCATCAGGTGCAAAATCACCGCATCATAAATGTAATGTATAAACATGACATCCTTTTGAACTGAGAGGTGTTTCAGGTCATTACAGACTAGACTATGACAGAAAGCTTAACAGTTGATATACCCCTGAGCTAGAATAGTACAATTGTGTTTCTGGCTCTACCTGCTGAAAGCAAACTACCTCTTTGCTCAAAAGTTTAGAGAAGAAAAGCATTGTCCACATCTATCATTGCCTATCAGTTGACAGGAGATGTAATGATTTGCTCCAGCAATGAAACTACATCTAGATTAGCAGATGCAATTGGAATCACTGCATGATTATATTTTCAATAATCTCATTTCATAATGGTTATTTACATCTGTCCTCTGCACAAGCAAAATAGGTAAGTTGAGGGCTTCCCTGGTGGCGCAGTGGTTGAGAGTCCGCCTGCCGATGCAGGGGACATGGGTTCGTGCCCCGGTCCGGGAAGATCCCACATGCCGCGGAGCGCCTGGGCCCGTGAGCCATGGGCGCTGAGCCTGCGTGTCCGGAGCCTGTGCTCCGCAACGGGAGAGGCCACAACAGTGAGAGGCCCGCATACCACAAAAAAAAAAAAAAAAAAAAAAAAAATAGGTAAGTTGAATTAGCTGTGGTAGGAATAAACTCCAGCACTTTTAGGGGCTTGATAGTGACATTAATCTCTGAAATCCCTCTTGGGATGTGGTGTTGTTTCCGGTTTAATATTTTATGTGTAAAGGAAGATCTAGGGGTTTTCACTAGGCTTTCCCTACCATAACAAAGCCCTTTCCACGGGTTAAAGAACCAAGTCCACTGATGAGCATGTGCTATCTGATGATGTATTTTGGAACTCAGAAGATAGTCACGGTGTGGGTTTAGGTGTCCATTGGGTCTACTATGAAATGGACACACTCCATTGATTATGTGACCTTCATAAGCCTCTCTTCTGACTAGTACATTACAGTTCTATTTTTATCTCCAGGCATCAGTGGGAGGTCAGAGTCAATGTCAAATGTCCTTGCAAAGTTTGATGATTTCACCTTCACCAGTTCATAGTAACCATGGTAAATATTTGCAGGTTTTTAGGGAAAAGCTAGGAGAAATATTAACAATATCCATTTTGGGCTATATAGCTAGGTCTTTCCTCAAGAGGACTCAGTCTTCTTTTCATTAAAATGACTCTGGTTACTGTAAACTGGTTGAGGGATGTCTGTGACTGTATTGTGTTCTAAAACAGATCACGGTTAACACATTTGGGAATTTTTACTTTTACAAATTTAACAGACTACTCATTTATTTTAGTTCTAGGTACATAACGATGAACTATTCAACACCAAAATCTTTGCAGCATAGACATTCTGATTCCTGCTTCAGCTCTGCTCTGCAGTGGAGTTACCATTACTATTTTATCTCTGGAGATTAAGTGCCTCTATTTGCCATCTGCCACCCTGGAATTCCATTATCCCCATTGATTTCTGGGACCCCAGATCCATGACAGTAGTTTCTGCTTATATTTCTGAACAATAGAAAGTAGTCACAGGGACTTCCCTGGTGGTCCAGTGGTTAAGAATGCAGGGGACGCGAGTTCCATCCCTGGTTGGAGAACTAAGATCCCACATGCCACAGGGCAACTGAGCCGGTGTGTCGCGACTACTGAGCACCACAACAATATAGCCCACGTGCTGCAAACTACAGAGCCTGTGCACTGTGGAGCCCATGAGCCACAACTAGAGAGAAGCCTGCACATCGCATCTACTGAGCCTGTGTGCTCTGGAGCCTGTGCACCACAACTAGAGAGAAGCCTGCTCGTCGTAATGAAAAGCCCATGCACCACAATGAAAGATCCCTCAGGGCGCAGCGAAGGTCCCACCTGCCCCAACCAAGACCCGATGTAGCTAAATAAATAAATAAATATTTAAAAAGAAAAACATATGTAATCACAAAGGAGCTCATTAAGGACACTGTGGACTCCCCATGAATATATTTCTTCCAGACTTAATGAAGGGAGTGTATTCTGATCCACCTGAGGGGTGTATTAGGAGATAAATAAACAAATAGGACATCATAAATACATTCTACCGTTCCGATCTCACTAAGACTTTGGTTGTATCCCTCAGTAATATGACAGGGAATTTCTAGCATTTAATTTAATTAAATGTAAGCACTTTTTGGTCCCAGATTTTAGTCATTTGCAAAGGAAAATGTTAAAGCTACTCCTATCTTCTTGATTTAACATATTGAATCCAGAACCTTGGCTAAGTGAGACCTTATTGCTCTCCTCAGCCTGAGCCAAATTTGTATTTCTTCTACCTTAATCTAAAAACCTTAGGATTAATTCTCACTTGTTTACCTAGGTTTTGGTAAATGTAGAATGTTAAAATCATATGTGAAAAATTTTTGGTATATGTAATACTTTCCATGTCACACTTTGTACATTACCTTCTGGCCCTGTTGGAACTTGACTCTGGTTATAGATGTAGGAGCATTAAGAATTGTTGGAGATAGGATATGGAGAGGATTAGCAGTCTCTTCTTGCAAGAGAACTGTCTCAGTGGGGAGGAAATTATAGTTTCTTCAAACAAGAGGAAACTAACGTCTTTAAAACAAGAGGTTGAAGAAATAATTCTAAAAGAAAGGCAGTTTAGCAGAGTTTAAAAGTTCAACTTTCCAATCTTATTTGGAATTTTTCCATATGCCTCTATCCTAATATTTAGGACCCCAATCCTTCCCAATCAATACCCTAAATTTATCATAAAAAGCCTTGCAAGCTTGAGAATTCAATTCTGTAATCTTATAATTTAGGTATGATTTTTTAATAGATCTTTATTGGAGGATAATTGCTTCACAATACTGTGTTAGTTTCTGTTGTACAACAAAGTGAATCAGCCATATACATACATATATCCCCATATCTCCTCCCTCTTGAGCCTCCCTCCCACCCTCTCTATTCCACCCCTCTAGGTCGTCACAAAGTACCGAGCTGATCTCCCTGTGCTATGCTGCTGCTTCCCACTAGCTAAATATTTACCATTTGGTAGTGTATATATGTCAATGCTACTCTTACTTCACCCCAGCTTGCCCCTCCACCCCATGTCTTCAACTCCATTCCCTATATCTATATCTTTATTCCTGCCCTGCCACTATGTTCATCAGTACCACATTCATATGGGAATACAAAAGACCCTGAATAGCCAAAATAATACTGCAAAGAAAAGTGGAGCTGGAGGAATCAGGCTCCCCAACTTCAAACTATACTACAAAGCTACAGTAATCAAGACAATATGGTACTGGCACAAAAACAGAAATATAGATCAATGGAACAAGATAGAAAGACCAGAGATAGACCCACACACATATGGTTGCCTAATTTATGACAAAGGAGGCAAGAACATACAGTGGAGAAAAGACAGCCTCTTCAATAAGTGGTGCTGGGAAAACTGGACAGCTACATGTAAAAGAATAAAATGAGAACACTACCTAACACCATACACAAAAATACACTCCAAATGGATTAAAGACCTAAATGTAAGACCAGACACTATAAAACTCATAGAGGAAAAGATAGGAAAAACACTCTTTGACACAGGTATGATTTCTATAAATATGAGCACTATGTCTATAGAAGATGAGGTTTTATTTTATGGTAGTCAGCTCCCTTATAAGAGATTTGGGCAGGAAAATTAGTGTTGTGAACTCATCATTTTTTTTGCTCCAAATTTCACAGCCCATTTGGAAGCCATAAAAGCAAAGAAACAGAAACAAAAAAAACCTTCCTAATGTAAAATTAATGTGTCTGTTACATAGTTCTCCCTTCCAAATTTCTTGCAAAGTGCTTCATTTGGTCATGCTAACCTGTAATTATGTAGGAAAGAGAATTCTGTAAAAAGACAGCATCAGTCTAGCTGTGTTGGCACAGTAGAAATCCTCTATGCAGTGGTCCATCTAGAAATATTATTTTGGGGGGGAGAATTTTTGTGGATGAGGATAGTGGCTTCAGTACTATTTAATTTGTTACTATGAGTAAAGGATTGTTTAAGTTTTCATTTTCATCTTGTGTCAATTTTTGTAGGTTATGTATTTCCAGAAATTAAAAAACATTTTTTTAACCTCAATTTTATTTACTGACCTAGAGCATTGGTTCTTAAATGAGGGCTAATTTTCCCTCAATGGGACATTTAAAAAATTTTTTTTTGGTCACAACAGGATTTTTTCTATTGACATTTAGTAGGTAGAAACTAGGATGCTGTGAACTATCCTGCAATATAGAGGACAACCTTCCCATCAACCAAACCTTATTTGATCCAAAATGTTAATAGTGCCAAGGTTGAGGAACCTTGGTCTAAAGTGTTTTGTGATATGTCTCAATATAATTTTAAAACTCTACTGCATATTTTGTATGTTATCTTTTTGTATGTTACCTCTGTGGCTTTCTTATTTTACTCAAATCTTGACCTGACAATTTTTGCTATTTTGACAATTTTTCAAATGTATATAACATTTTTGTTCTTGTTAGCAGCAGAACCTATCCTAAAACCTATCCAGCATTTTCTTCTAAATTGTATCATTTCTTTGTAGTAGTATCTCCATAGTATGTCATATCTGGTTAAGAGAGAAGGTGAATGATAAGTTAATGGTAAGCTGAGGAGGAATGTAATCAAAAGAACAGAAATCTTTATCAAAATGTGAGATTCATAGGTAACATCTTGATTTTGCTTAATTAATATGTCATTCTTATTTGGACAGTAGTAGTGGACAGTTAAAAAAGAGAAGGAAAAACATTGATATCTCCTTGTAAAATGTAAATTTCCCCACATTTTTATTAGGAGGAATTTGTAATTAATAAATCTTTTTTTTTTCTCCCTAATGAGACGACAAATCTTTTTCTTAAATAATCTGTAATTGTTAGTTGAAAGAAATGAAGATGACTCCAAGTGAAAAAACAGGATATGGAAGAGAAACTCTGACAAACAATTCTGAAAAGATTCAAGTGATAAATGCATTAATGTAGAGAATACCAGAATTTACTTATAGATTCTAAAATTTTATATATAGAATGCATAAATTTTGAAATTTATGTATAAAATTACATAAAATTATATATATTTGATAAATAGTCCTGAATAAAAAACACCTATACATTGCATATACATTTTAATTTTCTTTGCTTTTCATGGCAAGTAACTAAAATTATTTCTGACATATTGTATTTTTATGTTTATGAATGGTTAAAAGATTTAGATATCATCGCATTTAACAACAGTTCTACAACTTTGGTGTGCATTATACGTATCTGAGTAAGGTTGATGAATATGCAAATATCTGGTCCCTCTTTCAGAGATTTTGATTCAATTTTCAAAATAGAGCTGCTCTATCTATCTATGCATCCACACGCTCCTTAGGGATATAATAAGGTTTGAGAGATGTGAGTAACTGTGTTTTAACCTAAATACCTAAATAGAGAAAAACAATATATTTAAGTATTCTATGACGAGTTTATACTTAATACATGACAGCAAAATTCAGTCATAGGAAAAATAATTATTAAGCACCTAAAATTTGAAAAATAACATTGATCTTTTTTGAAGCAATATATATGCAAAACAAACAAATAAACAAAAAATTGTGTACTCACATTGGTCAGCCTTAGCTAAGTTATGCTTAAGTTATAAACCACAAAGTTTCAGGGACACATACAAAAAAGGAAATAAAAATGATGCATTTCCTATTATCGTGACATGTTCATGATGGTTTGTCTGTGGATGTACTTCTCATTTTTATTAAAGGAACTGAGCTAGATGACCAGTCCCAGTTAAATATATTTCTGTTTTCATAGGAAATGGAAAAGATAAAATGATGGAACCATCAAAGGTTCTTAAAGATTTTCCTTGGAAGTGCCTCATCCTTCTTCTGTTCATATTTTATTGGTCAAATTCAGTGTAAGTACAATAGTCAAGCCTGTAGTTAATGAGATAGGAATGTAAGTCCTCTCATAGTGAAGAGACAACAAATATTTTGTAAACTAATACAATCCTAAAATTGTAGGATTTTACAATCATAAATTTGTACAATACTGACTTGAAGAAATTTTAAATATGATGTTTGTGAAATATGCTATCTAAAATTTATTTTCAAGTATTCTAGCAGAAATGCAATTAAAATTATAGATAAATCTCTTAGTGAATTTTAATCAACATGCAAAATGTATTACTTTTAAGTGTCCTATTCAAGAATGAAAGCTGGATGTGAGTGTGGGGTGAGGGGCAGAGAGGAAGAGAGGAAAAGTGTCAGTTGTATCTATGCTCTAGAAATTCTAGATTTCCTAGATGAATATTAGAGATTTATTAATCAGAATAAAATTTTACAAGAAATACTTCTTTTTTTATTTGTTTTAATAAATGACGTTCAAGATATACTGATTTCTTAGAAATATTATAACAACATCTCTGACTTTGAATTTATAGAAAAACCTAATATAATACACACTTTTGAGTGGTGTTATTGTCCTAGGGCTTAGATTCAGAGGATTTTTCCACTTGAAATTAATTTCATCTTACACTTAAATAATTTTACTTCTGTCAGAAACAAACCCTACATAAGTTGTATGAAGGTGGATAAAGGCTAGAAAGCTAGGAATTTACTGGATCTTTAAGAAAAGATTGTACAAGTTTTTGTGTCTTTTTACTCATATATATAGGTGTGTGTGGTGGTGGACTTTTTTCTGGTACTTGCTTTAATTTTAGCATCCACCTGGTAATGTTTAGGAGAGAGAGGAAACCTACAGCTTTCATCCAACTATATCAGTGGTATCATCTACCACAAAGAACCTTGTTATTTGACCTGGTTCAGATCAGTGTGCACTAGGAAGGAAGGTGGGGTTTAGAAAAACATGCCAAAGATGATTACAGTATGAGGTAAAATGGTATAAATATATTTAAGGAAAGAGGGTATATTAATTTATAGTTGTCTACTATGAAAGCAATGGAATGAAATGATTACTACATGGGAGATGCATTTTAAACTGGGCCTCAAAAATCGTATCATGGTTGGAGACAGCCAGGTAGAACAGAGCAGTGTGAAGGAGCAGATAATGAAAATTTATGAAAGCATCAGAGTATTCTCTTTGTGGGAGATTTCACAAACCCAAGCCTCCAATTATTTTTTTTTAGTAGAGTTATAGTCAGTTTAAAGCACACATATTCAGCAGTAAAACTTCAGATAGTGATATCATAGACAAATATCTACATTTTAACTTATGAGCTTACATCCTAATCTTAGTTAAAGTTCTGGTGAAACTCACTCTTACTCTATTTACTGTTGTTCTTTTTAATTAGCATGAATTGGCGTTAGTATTAGTATATGAATAGAAGTGAGGTGAAACCTTTCAAGAACTTACAGAAAAGTAAAAAATTCAAATATTTAGTCCAAAACCTTATACTTCCAGGTAATTGCACTGTTCTTATCTTAGGATAAATCTTAAATAAATACTTTAAAATTTTCCTTTAATCAGGAAGACTAATTCTTGAAGAAAATTTCTCTTTATTTAATTTTCTTTTTTTAACTTCCACCTTCCCTTCCTTCCTTCCTTCCCTCCTTCCTCCTTCCCATCCCTTCCCATTCTTACCCTTTCCCTTCACCTTTCTTTCTTTCTTTCTTTCTTTCTTTCTTTCTTTCTTTCTTTCTTTCTTTCTTTCTTTCTTTCTTTCTTTCTTTCTTTCTTTCTTTCTTTCTTTCTCTCTCCCCTCTTCTCTCTCTCTCTTCACAATTTACTATGAACAGGAAGCACAAAACATGACAGATGGAATGTACCCTTCTATCTTGGGAGCAGATTTTCAAATCTCTTAGTTCAGCCTTGAGATTATTCTCCATCATTTGCATCTACAGCTCTAGAGTTGGCTTCCAAAGTGTTATTCTGCTATTTAGCCCCTGACTCTCAACTCAAGTCGTTTCTAATTCTTTCTTCTATTTTCTTAGTTAGGTTTATGTCATTAGGAACAATTGACTATGTGTCATTTATCTCTGAGGGAATCTTAGAAAAAAATTATATTAATGATTCATGGGTTTTTTTTAATGGTCTGGAAAGCAGCTCTGAACTCAGATATTTTTTGTTTTATCTAGAAACTTTATTGGAGCTTGGGTTAGATGTGAGGAATTATTCACAATTATTTTGACAATAACTAAATGCCCTTAATAGAGTGACAGACTTTATTTAGGAATTCAATGTCACCATCCAGGAATAAGATGATCAACCAAGGACACCAACCAAGACAGAAAAGACATAATTAATTGAACCCCATTTATAGAGCATCCTTGAAAATTTCTGGCTGGTGAAATCTATAAAGACCCATGAAGTAATCAATCACATGTCCATGTACAACTTTTTTTCCTCTAGAATTTTTCTTCATTTTTTTTTTGAGAATATTTTTGTAGTTTTAATATATGTATTAGGTAACATCATTCTCGTTTTCAAACACTACAGTGAACTCCCATTGGAATTAGAACCCTATTAGAATTCTCGAAGAGATTAAATTTTAAACACGTCTTCCAAGGCCCAGTCCGACCTGGTTTACTTCTCTGTTCTCACTTTCATTTCCCCTTTTCCCATAGTCACTTGTCTTTTTATTATTCCACTTTAAAGATATATTTTCTCTTTCCTTCTTATGGAATATTCTGCCACCAGATCTTCTGAAGGCTGACTCCCTCATTTATGTATCTGCTCCTTTTCACCTTTCCAACAAGTCTTTTCTTTTTCTTTTTTTTTTTTTTGCGGTACTCGGGCCTCTCACTGTTGTGGCCTCTCCCATTGCGGAGCACAGGCTCCAGACGCGCAGGCTCAGCAGCCATGGCTCACGGGCCCAGCCGCTTCACGGCATGTGGGATCTTCCCGGACCTGGGCACGAACCCGTGTCCCCCGCATCGGCAGGCGGACTCTCAACCACTGCGCCACCAGGGAAGCCCTTTTTTTTTTTTTTTAAGTGTGGTAAGGACACTTAACGTGAGATCAACCCACTTAAATTTTTAAGTGCACAAGAGAGTATTGCGAACTATAGGCAACTTGTTGTACAACAGATCTCTAGAACTTATTCATCTTGCATGAATCAAACTATTCAGGCTTAAAAAAGAAGGAAATCTGCCATATGTGACAGCATGAATGAACCTGGAGGACATTATGGTAAGTGAGGTAAGCTGGTCACAGAAGGACAAATACTGCATGATTCTACTTATATAAGGTACCTAAGATAGTCAAACTCATAGAAGTAGAGAGTAGAATTGTGGTTACCAAAGGCCAGGGGAAGGAGAAAATAGAGAATTGTTGTTCAGTTTTTCTTGACCATCGAACTCCTGATCCTTTATCACTCTCAGGAATATGTGCTATTTTGTTGCTTTCTTAGCATTTATGCCTTTCTAAAATAATTCTGTTCATTTTAATTTTTGCACATGTTTTTCATAGTCTGTTTCCATGAGCCACATAATACAAAATTTAAAACTGCTTTTGAATTCCAGATATTTGAGAATTAGTATTTTTATAATTGTTATTGTAAATAGAATTTGTACCAGATATTTTAAGTTATAAGGCCAAAATCAATTTATAATGAAAGCAATAATCCCCTACTTCACCATTCCCTGAAAGTAGCCCAATTTCCTAGAGACAAATACTTTTAATAGTTTCTATTTTTACTTCTTCCTTCTTTTGGTGATTACTTAAATAATGTTCTGTATTTTGAAAAGTGAAAACTTGATAGTACTAAATTGAACCATGTGATTTTTGAGAAACTTAGTGAGGAGGGTAATTAAATTTTTAAAATATGAAGGGAAAGGAAAATATATTAGGTACTTACTATGTATCTTTTCCTTACTCACTCAGTATAAAATTTATATATAATGATTTTTTCCAAAGTAATAAAGGAAAATTTAATATCATGTAGCAAATATTTAAGCAAGTGATGAAATATTATTAGACTTTATCTCTAATATCCAGGTAAATCATGTTATGTGTCAAGAAAAGTAGCACTTAGGTGGAGATAAATTGGATTTAAAGAGATAAATCCAGTCAACAAAGGATTCTTGTAATAGATTGAAATGTCAGAACCTAATACGATGCATTAAAGAGACTAGTTTTGCAACTATAACAAAATTATCTCCTTCTAAAGTGTTTAGGATTTTTTGACATTTTACTCCAGCATCCAATTTAATACCTTATTGATGATTAAGAATAAGGAAATGAAAAAATGAAACCCTATATTTTAAGAATGTTGTAAAACAATGTCATTATAAATATAGCATATTAATGTCAAATGATATATACTATAGTATTGATAAAATAAAATGTAACTTAAGAATACGTATATTCATAGCTACTATAGTATCTTTCCATTTTTTATTTTTAGGGAGGAGAATTTTTTTGTTTATTTCTGTTACAGATTTGTGAATAAATTGTGGGAATTTATAGCTGGAATTAAGGTGTCCCAATTGGTAGTTTAATACTCCAGTCACTCTAATTTAGTATTAGAAGGAGCATAAAACATTGGGAATGCAGAAGTAAAACATTAATCCTTGTTATAAGTCTCAATTCAGTGAATTTTCAATCTAGATACTTTTCTATTCTTCATCTAAGAAGAATGGAATTTTTATTGACATAATAAATTTGCATGTGATTTTACTCACAATTATTATTTACAAACATAAGTAATGAAACAATAGAAATTTAATTTAAATAATTTTATTTTAATAAAGATTATTGGTAATTTCCAGTAGCATGATTCATTTCAAATTAGAGCAAAACACAGAAAGCTCTTTAAAAACTTCAGCAAGTTTAAGAATATGTAAATGATAGATCCATATTTATTTCAGAATATCAATTCAGATTTGTAATGACAGAAAAAAAAGATAGGTCTTTCAAATTCTAAATTTTCAATGTTACTCAAGACAATTTTCAAAAGAGAGTTCCTTAGTTTCTATAGATTATATTTTAGTAGGAATTCCACTTCTAATTTTAGGTTTATTTGTGTGTTTACTTATTTATTATCCAACAAATAATTATTAGCTATCTCCTGTTATCTGGTCAATGATTTCCAAAGTGCCTACTATTTGTCAATCACTGTTCTAGATAATGGAATTATGGTGATTAAAAAGCCAAAAAAAAAAAAAATCCTGCTCTCATTGAGCTCACAATTCTGGGAGAAAATAGGAAAAACAATATTAAAGGTAAGTAAATACAAATCATGATAAGTGCTTAGCAGAAGATTAAACAGCTATTACAAAGATCCAGTTATTAACAAAATAAGCAGATCCCTTTAGAGAAAGTTCTTATATTTTCCCATTTTTGAGTGTTTAAAATTCGTTTTACATTTTAAAATTTGCTTCATGAAAATTAAGGTTAAGCTTATGAAAGCACATGCCAATAAAATGATCTTATTAAGATTTTTTTTAATATACAAAAGGTACAACTAGGTTTGTTGATCAAATTTAGTTTATGTGTGAATGGAAGGGAAGATTAAGAATTTTATGTGTTATATGTGCAAAAGAGAATGAAAGAGAGAGAGTTGAGAGAGAGATTGATTTAGAAGGGCTGGGATATAAAAGCTCCCAGCAGTAGTGCAGGAATGATATCCATCACCCAAGTAAGTTGACAGATGTTTGTATCCTGTTCATGTCACTTTAATAGACTTTATTGCGTAGAATTAGTGAATAATGTATAAGGTAAATATAAATGTGTAATGAAAAAGTATAGAGCGTTTCCAGTTTTTTTTTTTTTTTTTTAACATCTTTATTGGGGTATAATTGCTTTACAATGGTGTGTTAGTTTCTGCTTTATAACAAAGTGAATCAGTCATACATAAACATATGTTCCCATATGTCTTCCCTGTTGCGTCTCCCTCCCTCCCACCCTCCCCATCCCACCCCTCCAGGCTGTCACAAAGCACCGAGCCAATATCCCTGTGCCATGCGGCTGCTTCCCACTAGCTATCTACCTCACTGCGTTTGTTAGTGTGTATATGCCCATGACTCTCTCTCGCCCTGTGAGCATTTCCAGTTTTGACTTGTTCCCAATATTCTTCAAGATAAATGAGATAGATATAAAACAATTGGAGAGAAAATTCAAACACTGTGAAAATACGTTTTTAAAAATAAACCCCTTTAAGAAAATAATACAGCTAAATCCATGAAGTATAATTTTTTGCAAAAGCTCATTCAGACAGACATGAATATATATTTAAGTAATTTATGATGTTCCTAACTTTCAATTCAAGTTATAAATAATTCAATATATTCATATATATTTATGATTACATTCAATTAAAATATTTTCTTAATTTAATTTTTGGATTTTGGAAATAAAAAAATCATATAAATAAAGTCAAATCAATTAATGTCTTAATACTAAGTTCTAATAGTATACACGGTTTTAAATTTCCATGTCTTAGCTTTTGTTCCTTAAGTCCAAAATACCAGTTTTTGTCTTGCATTGAATATTAAATGTTTATTTCATGTTCAGGTAATAAGATATAGAAACATGGAGAATAGAAAATACATTAGTAGTTGAGCATGATTTTAAATGAATAATATTGTGTTTTATTTGACATTGAAATAATATTAAGATCATTATTATTACTATTATTATTTTAGTATTTTGTCACTATCAGTATCTTTGAAAATCTTTAATTTGGTGAAAGAAAACTTTGTTAATGTTGGTATTTAAGTACTTAGCACAATTTCACTGTTATGGAACAGTAAAAAATCATTAATTCTTTCCATTTGATTTTTTCTTAACATCTCTATCACCTTACTCAAAATAACATTGTATTTCTTCTTTTTACATTCAGTATTTAATTGTCATCATTAGACTGTGTTTTTTTTATTAATCGGTGTACTAGATAGTAAATTCTTTTTATTTCAGAATTAACCTCAATATAGTTAAGTCAAGTGCTCCAAAAAAAATGTGGATTGGTAAATTTCATTAGCCTCCCTCTGTGTGATTTATAGTCTTGTCTCTTAAATAATGTAGTTTGAGACAATAAGTAAGATCCTTCACAGTGAAGGTGCCTTTCTTCTCTTGCTACATATCACTTATTCCTTCTATGAATATTAAAACACTGCTTAAATTATAACAGCACCTTTCAGGGGTTATCGTTAGTACTTCAAGAACAAATTTAATATCTTTCATGGTAGATGATCACAATAAATGAGACAGTAACTAAAGAACTCAAATGAAAAATATAGGTCACATCCAATCTGTGACTTTTGACCCTAAATCAATTCTTTTGCTCAGCATGGTGAGAACTGATTCACAGGCTTATGGTGGAAAATTGATATATAAGACTGTCTTTTAACATTCCATAATGATTTGAGAAAATTTAGCAAAAATATCTTCTCATTCCCATAAAACTTAGCTTCTGGAAACATAATCTAAACGATTTCAAGCCTTACTGCCACTTCCTATTAACTGTAATCCTGAACTTTTGACCTCTGTGACCCTCAGTTTCCCTATTTTAAAAAATTATAAGTAAAATAATTATCCTTTGGGTTTCTTTAATATTACATAAAGAATGAAACAATTAAATGTAGAGGACAATATATGTGTTAATTATGAATTTCTAAAAGGATAGGGTAAATACTACTAATGTGCTGGCAGGTTCTCATTATGGGGAAGAGTTCCTTCCATAAAGTCTGAAACTTTGTAGAAAGACAGACCATTAGTGAGGAAATATTAGCCAAAACATCCCTAATGACTAATTAGAAGACACACTTTGGAACTATGTCTGCCATGTGCTTTTTTAATTTCCACATCAAAGTTTGCAATTATAATACTCTTTTTATCAGGAAAAGAATCTCACAATGGATTAAAGCTTTTTGAGAAGACTCTATTAATGACTGAAATTTTCAAAAGGTGAAACAAAAATGTGTGAAACTACATGCTATGTCTGAACAGACAGGCCGTTTTCTGATAATGAACTTGACTTGCTTAACTGTGTATTTCTCTTTGAACATAACTTTGAATTGGCATAATTACTTAAAGTTCTAGATCATCTGGCTACTCTTTAGTGTTCAAATATCGTTGTGGAAATACTCTTGATTATTTTCTTCATATTTTTAACATACTTAAGTCCACCCTTCTGCCAGCATTCATATAGCAAATTCTCTAGGAGACTATACACGATACCATTTCTATTATATAATATTATCTCCAAATTGATTATTAGCAACAAGATGAAGCAATTTTATATCAATTGTTAGGGACAAGAATAAGGATTTATTGTTTTGATAATGAAGAAATCAGACTATTTCTTCTTTTTGAAAATTACATTTCTTAGGGGAAAAAATGAGTTTGTTTATAACAGTAGTTGCCTGAGATACATTTTCCACATATGTAAGTATTTACTTGTCTTATGAAAATCAAGGGACAAAATACATATGGTAAAATGAATGAAGTGAACTAAATCTACAAATACAGCATGATGATGTTTACATGTGTATTCTCCCATGTAATCACCACCCAGAACAAGATACAGAACTGTCTCAGCACCCATGAAGGCACTTCCTTGCCCTTTCTCAGTCTAAACTAGCCCCTAGATTTAACTACTATTCTGAATTCTCTCCTCATCAATTAGATTTGACTATCCTAGAACTTGCCATAAATGGAATCATATAGCAGTTACTACTTTTGTCTTGAGTTGATTTCACTCAGTATTATGTCTGTTAGGTTTATTCATGTTGTATATATTCGAAGTGTATCTTTTGTACTTCTCTGTAATATTCCTTCATAAGATTTACCATAATTTACCCATTCTCTGTTGTTAAGCATATGGGTTTTTCCCAGATGCTTATTATTATGAATAAATATGTTATAAATATTTTTGTCTTTGTGTGGACTCACTTCTCTTGTGTATACATTTAGGAGTGGAAATAATGGAAATGGCCAGCTATCCTGAAGCAGTTTTATAATTTTACATCCCTACCAGCCATGTATTCAATTTTTCCACCTATTCCACATATTTGGTAATTTCTTTCTTAGTTAATTATAGTTGTCCTAGTAGCTGTATTTATTTGTACTTTTAATTTGTATTTATGTAACAGTATTTCTTTGTATTTTTAATTTGTGTTTTCCTGATGAATAGTGATGTTGACTATATTTATTATGCTTATTAGCTATTTAAATATAATTTATATGAAAATTCTTTTCAAGGGACATTTCCCATTATTTTTATTTTTTTCCTTATAGATTTGGAGAAGTCTTTTCTATATTCTGAATATGAGTCCTACAGCACATACATATAACAAATATATATTTTCTTCTACTATTTCTTTGGTGTTTTCACTTTCTTCATGAGGTTTATTGACAAAGGAAGAAACCTTTATTATAAAGCCAATTTTTAATTTTTTGTTTTATGACTAGTTCTTCAGTGTTTTTGATTCCTATATTAGAGATCTTTACCTATTGCAGGGTCATATAGATATCCCTCTGCGTTTTTTTATAGAGACTTTAGATTTCTTTTCACAGTTATGCCTATGAACTAAGTTTTGTCAATTTCATTGAATGGTATAAGATAGTTGTCAAGTTTTATTTATGTTTTACCATTATAGAGATAAAATTACTTGATTCAATTATCTTTCATTAATTTATTGCTTCAACATAATTTCACCTCTTTAATCTTCGATATAAGTCAAGTACGCAAATATATGGATCTATTTTAGTACTATTGATATTGTTTGTCTATTCTTATGCCAGTACACTATGATGCTAATAACTAGCTTTTTCAGTAATTTGTCTAATCTGGGATGTATGTCCTCCAATTTTATTCTTCCTCAAGAATATATTGACTACAGTAGGTTCTTTGCATTTCAAACTAAATCTTAGAATCACCTTCTCACTTTCTACAAAAGCTAAAAAAATCTTAGACATTTTCATTGAGATTTAGTGACTATATAAGAATATGAGGAAAATTGATACTTTTACAATGTTTTCACAAATTTGGTATCTGTTCAATTATTTAGAACTTCTTTAATGTTTTTACAGCAATGTTTTGTATTCTTTATTGTAGGTTTTAGAAATCTTCTGAAATGTATTCTGCGGATTTTATATTTTTGATGTTATTAATGGTATTTAAAATTTTACTTTTAAATTGTTTGATGCTACTATTCAGAAATATACTTAATTTAATCATATTGACTGTGCATCTGGCAACTTTTAAAGTTTACTTATTACCTGAAATACTTTGTTTAGTATTCAAAACCATGATTAGGTATTAATAACTTGATATAATATTAAGCTAAATACAAACTTATGGAAATTAATTGAACAATGATTCTTTTAAATAAAAGGCTCAAGATGGGTTGACCCCCAGACATCGATAATTAAAAAAAAAACAAAAAAACACATATCAGATAGTAAGAAAGTAACAGAAAAGAATAAGTTAGTGCAAGTAAGGTTATTCACTGTGTAAGTCCTCTAAAGTTTATAGAAATCTAGTGGAGGTTATTATATTCTGGAGTTTGATTTGGTATAGATATCATTGTACCTATATTTAATAGGCAGGTCCTGGCTGGAAAAAAATCTCTCTGTCTATAAGTTCACCTGTTTATATGTCTGTATATATATGTAATTAGCATTTAGCAGTGGTTTATAGTTTTGAATTCCAATAATTGCTCCTATTATAAGGAATTCAGAAGTAGAAATAAGTAGGTCAATGATAGAATGACAAGAAAAGCTAAAATTTAAGAGGAAAGAAGTAAAAAAACTAATTTTATGCCCATTGTTTCTTTGTTGGAAACCTACCCATTATTCATAATTCACTTTAAATGTGTCTTCTTTGTGAAACAGTTAAAAAATAAATTCCTATCTTCGCTAAAATATTACCATGCATTCTTCTATCATAACATATAAAACAATTTATCTAAATACATATAATTATCCCAAACTGGACTGTAAGTTTTTTGAGAGAGGGCAAAGAATTGTATTTGTCACTAAGTGCCTGGTAGAAAACAGAATTCATCTGGAGATGAACTGAAGAGCCTCCTGGAAGATGGAGATGGAGAGAGGTACCACAGCCAACAATCAGTCTCAAATTCCAGACCTGTGAATCAGGCCATCTGAGACACTCCAATCCTAGTGAAGTCATCGTGAGACTATGGCCATATGAGCAACATCAGGCATGACCCACAGAAGACCTATCCATACTGACAACCCACAGCATTATGAGAAATAGTAAATTGTTGTTCTAAGTCACTTCAGGCTGTGGTGATTTGTGATGCAGTAATAAGTAAAGGAAGCAATTGCCATTTTGTGTAAACTATTTTTGATAATAGCAGATGGAAAATGATTTATTTTGTGAAGTAGTATTTATCATAAAAATAAAACCAAAAATTATAAAAATGAAAACACCTATAAATACAGATGATGACATGTTGAGTTAAATATTAAATGAAGTTCAGTGAATAGTTAAATTTATATCTATAACTACTAAGAAAATAGGCAATCTAGAATAAAACCTCATATTACATGAATGAAAAGTCATTCGATAAAAATTCAGCTCTTGTTTCTGATTTTAAAAATAATGCAAAGGGGGCTTCCCTGGTGGTGCAGTGGTTGAGAGTCTGCCTGCCGAGGCAGGGGACATGGATTCGTGCCCCGATCCAGGAAGATCCCACGTGCCGCGGAGTGGCTGGGCCCGTGAGCCATGGCCGCTGAGCCTGCGCGTCTGGAGCCTGTGCTCCGCAATGGGAGAGGCCACAACAGTGAGAGGCCCGCGTACCACACACACACAAAAAAAAGCAAAGGACATGGACATGTATACACGCACATACACACCTTGGCAAAACAGAAAACATTATAACCAAACTGTGTAAAATAATATCATTCTTATATTCCTATAAATCTTTCCCATTTTATATGAATTATCACTCCCTAACTTTCCAAGTTCATTACTATCCTTCTTTGTCCATTTCTTTATAATGTATTGTTATGATCTGAATTATGTCCCCCCCCAAATTCATATGTTGAAACCCTAATCCCTAGTACCATAGAATGTGAGACTATTTGGAATAGTGTCTTTAAAGAGGTAATTAAGGTTAAAAGAGATCATAAGGGTGGGGCCCTAATCTAATAAGACTATGTCCTTATTAGAAGAGGAAGAGACTCCAGGGGTACAGGCACACAAAGAAAAGGCTATGTGAGGACACAGCAAGGAGGTGGCTGTCTTCACGCCAAGGAGAGACACCAATGCTGCCAGCACCTTGACTGTGGTCTTTCAGCTTTCTGAACTCTGAGAAAATAAATTCCTGTTGTTTAAGCTACCATTCTGTTGTATTTTGTTATCAGCCCTAGCTGATGTAGGGGAGGAAAGACTTTCTTTCTACCCTCCTAGGTTCAACAGCTGTCTCTATGAAATAAACTGATAAGAGGCAGACTAACAGGAGGAAAGATACATAAGTTTATTAATTTTTAATATCACATGCACGAGAGCATTACAGAAGAACAGTGAATACCCCAAAAAAGCAGAAACATGGGAGAGCTTACGTTCAAGAAGAAAACAAATATGTGGTATGTCAGTGGAATTATCTAAAGCTGACTCTGTCTTGAATAAAAGCAAGACTAGACTAGGAACAGTCTAAAATAGACATTGTGAAAAAAACAGGGAAAAGAATTATTTATTTTACATTCCTTTATTCTAATATTTTAATCTACTCTATACTATACTATACTAAATTTTATAAGGTGTGGAAATAAGTAAAAGACAACTTCATTTAAAACATTATCAGGAAGTTTAGAAGGGAGAGCTCTCATGCACATACCAGCCTAAATAATAAGAAGGAAGAGAAGCGATTTTTAAAGGGTCTTTTTGTATAGAATTCTTTGTGTAACATTCTCTGGGTTTCAACTTTTTATCCATGATGTTAAGAATGTTGTTTTTCTTCTGGTATGAGGGAGGACATTTTTTACATGGGAATTTCATCTCCTGCTTTTAAGAAAAGGAAGGAACGTCTATTTAGGTCTTCTGGCCATTTTTTAACTGGATTGATTGTTTTTATGATATTGAGCTCCATGAGCTGTTTGTATATATTGGAGATTAATCCTTTGTCCATTGTTTCATTTGCAAATATTTTCTCCCATCCTGAAGGTTGTCTTTTCATCTTGTTTATGGTTTCCTTTGCTGTGCAAAAGCTTTTAAGTTTCAATACGTCCCATTTGTTTATTTTTGTTTTTATTTTCATTACTCTAGGAGGTGGGTCAAAAAAGATCTTGCTGTAGTTTATGTCAAAGAGTGTTTTTCCTGTGTTTTCCTCTAAGAGTTTTATAGTGTCTGGTCTTACATTTAGGTCTTTAATCCATTTGGAGTGTATTTTTGTGTATGGTGTTAGGGAGTGTTCTCATTTCATTCTTTTAAATGTAGCTGTCCAGTTTCCCCAGCACCATTTATTGAAGAGGCTGTCTTTTCTCCACTGTATGTTCTTGCCTCCTTTGTCATAAATTATGTGACCATATGTGCATGGGTTTATCTCTGGGCTTTCTATCTTGTACTATTGATCTATATTTCTGTTTTTGTGCCAGTACCATACTGTCTTGATTATTGTAGCTTTGTAGTATAGTTTGAAGTTGGGAAGCCTTATTCCTCTGGCCTGCTTTTCTTTCTCAAGATTACTTTGACTATTCAGTGTCTTTTGTGTTTCCATACGAATTGTAAAATTTTTTGTTGTAATTCTGTGAAGAATGCCATTGGTAGTTTGATAGGGATTCCATTGAATCTGTAGCCTGCTTTGGGTAATATAGTCATTTTCACAATATTGATTCTTCCAATCCAAGAACATGGTATATTTCTCCATCTGTTTATGTCATCTTTGATTTCTTTCATCAATGTTTTATAGTTTGAGTACAAGTCTTTTGCCTCCTTAGGTAGGTTTATTCCTAGGTATTTTATTCTTTTTGTTGCGATGGTAAATGGGATTGTTTCCTTAATTTCTCTTTCTGATTTTTTGTTTTTAGTGTATAGGAATGCCAGAGATTTCTGTGCATTAATTTTGTATCTTGCAAGCGGAAGACCTAAATAGATATTTCACAAAAGAAGACATACAAATGGCCAAGAGACACATGAAAAGATGCTAAAAATCACTAATTATTACAGAAATGCAAGTCAAAACTACAATGAGGTATTACCTCACACCAGTCAGAATGGCTATTATCAAAAACTCTAGAAACAATAAATGCTGGAAAGGGTGTGGTGAAAAGGGTACAGTCCTGCACTGGTGGTGGGAATGGAAATTGATACAGCCACTATGGAGAACAGTATGGAGGTTCCTTAAAAAACTAAAAATAGAACTACCATATGACCAGCAATCCCACTACTGGGCATATACCCTGAGAAAACCATAATTCAAAAAGAGACATGTACCACAATGTTCATTGCAGCTCTATTTACAATAGCCAGGATGTGGAAGCAACCTAAATGTCCACCAACAGATGAATGGATAAAGAAGATGTGGCACATATATACGAGGAATATTACTCAGCCATAAAAAGAAATGAAATTGAGTTATTTATAGTGAGGTGGATGGACCTAGAGTCTGTCATGCAGAGTGAAGTAAGTCAGGAAGAGAAAAACAAACACCGTATGCTAACGCATATATATGGAATCTAAAAAAAAAAATGGTACTAATGAATCTAGTGGCAGGGCAGGAATAAAGATGTAGACATAAAGAATGGACTTGAGGACACAGGGTGAGTGGGGAAGCTGGGGCAAAGTGAGAGTAGCATTGATATATATACACTACCAAATGTAAAATAGCTAGTGGGAAGCAGCTGCATAGCACAGGGAGATTGTGCTTTGCGACCTAGAGAGATGGGATAGGGAGGGTGGGAGGGAAGCTCAAGAGGGAGGGGATATGGGGATATATGTATGCATATGGCTGATTCACTTTGTTGTCCAACAGAAGCTAACACACTATTGTGAATCAATTATATTCTAATAAAGATCTATTAAAAAAAGAAGCAGAAAAGGAAGATCCCTCCCTGCCCCAGCAACAATGTGCTAACCACCAGTAAGAAACTGCCACAACCTCGAACTCCTGTTCTTCTGCAGTGAAATTTTATTCAAAACAACCTTCCCCAATTTCCTCCTAAAACCTAGTAGAAATTGACCTTTCTTTTATCTCTTCACACTTACCAATGATTCACTATAGCTTGCCTGCCCCAGAACTGCAATTCCCTGTTTTCCAGATTACACCCATTTTGCTGGTAAAGTAACTGGCTATGTTACTTTTTGAGGTTGACATTAGTCACTTTCAAAGCCCTGCTACTTTCTGTGAGAAATAAAAACATTTCATTTTACTGGGAAGTTATCTTATAGTATAAGATTGCGAATGATGATAAAGAGTAAATAGATCCAATATTCTCTCAGATATATGTGAAATAAGAAATAAAACAGAAAGGTAGATATGTTTATTCCTTGATAGTTTATATCTTAAAAATCCATTACCATAAGGTAGATGGCCATAGAATCTACGATGATTAAAAACATATATGAATAAATTGCTTATCACAGCATTCTGATTTCAGATAAATAGAAATCAGGTGATAATTTCATATCAATCATTCTATTGTCTTTGATATTTTTAAAAAGAACAAATTGTTTGCCTTAATTTCACAGCATTTATGTTACCTATCATTTTAATTGGTTAGGTACTAGGTGATTTTTAAAGTTGTATATATGTGATATATAGCACTAAAAATAAGTTTACTGTCCATCAATAGGGGAATGCACTATTACATTTTGATGCAGTCATACACTAGAAACAATGAGAGTTACTTAAATGAAAATGAACAAAAGTAAAAATGAATGTTGAGTTAACAAAGAAAAGATAAATATCAAAATTAGAACAATAGTTTTTCACTGGTTATATAAAGAAAGGAAGGGCTTGTCGTATGAGCCTGTTACACCTTCCACATTTATTTCTAAACAAAAACGACACTTGCAGCAACTATTGTGAAGTATTTATACCTGATAAATCTAGATAAATGGTGCTCTATATTTTATGTACTTTTATGCATGTTTGAAATATTATATGATTAAATTCTTTTTAAAATGACAATTTTGTATTTCAAAGTTTTCTTTGAAAATTTCCTGCTCAAATTGAATTTTAAGAATCTAGTAATGATTTTTCAGTGTGAAAATGATTTTATACCAACTCCATTAGATAAACAATAGATATTCCTATATACATCTGCACCAAGCCTTTCCTTTTATGTGTGCAGAGATTCTTGGCTAGCTTTATCTTTGTCTCTGGGGGATGTATAATATCATTCTAAATTAGAAAAAAATGTACCCATGTACAATGTATACGTCTTCCATATAGCACTATCTTAAAATGTGTTAATCGAAATATAATGTATATACAAAAATGCACAAATTATAAGTATATAGTTCAATTAATTTGCACATAGTGAGAACACTTAAGTAACACCTACACAGGTCATAGAACAGTACTTCAAAAATGTTCTCCCGCCTCTCCTTCCAAATAACCATTACCTTTATTTCTAATAGCTTAGATAGTTTTGTCTGGTTGTGTGTGTGTGAATGCATTGTGCATGGTGGGGGTTGTTGTGTATGTATGTGTGTACATGCAAGTATGTGAGGGTCTCCTTTAGCCCACTTATGGGTTGATGAGATTCATCATGGATGTTGCTTATAGCAATAGTTCATTAATTTACTTTGATTTATAATTTCATGTTACAGGAATATATTACAATTGATTTATTCATTACATTGTTGATAGATATTTGATTTGCTTCCAGTTTAGAACAAGTACAGATAAAGCTCCCATGTGTATTTTTGTTTTGTCTCTTGATGAACATATTGATATTTTGCATTTCTATTTGGTACATATAATTGGATAAAATTGTTGGCGCATGGGTGTCAACAATAGATAGTGCCAGTTTTCCATTTTTACCTGCCACATTGTAGCTCCGTCAGTGATATATTTTATTGTCAATCCTATTAATTGTAGCGACCTGGTGGGTGTGTAGTGTTATCTTGTTTATTTATTTTTCCTCATGGTAACTATGTCTTATATTGCCCTTGTGATTAATGGGAACATTTTCATACAGTAATTGGCCATTCGGATGTCCTTTTTATTTAAGTGCCTCATCAACCATCCTGTCAATTGCTTATGAGATTCTCTGTATTATCTTATTGATTTGTGGGACTTTATATATTTTTCTAGAAATGAGTTTTTTGTCAGTTATATGTTTTGCAAATATTGTTTCTCAGCTTGTGACTTGAATATTTAATATATATAGCATTATATTAACTAGTACATTATTATATATGTGTGTGTGTGTATGTTTAACAAATTGACAAAACACTATTTATTGAACAGACCATCCTTTCCCTATTGTCATATATCAAGTGTCCATATATGTGTGAGTGTGTTTCTGGACTCCCAAATCTGTACCATTGATTTTTTTGCTTATCCTTAATCCAAAACATAGCTTCCTAATTTATTTTCCAATAAATGTGATCGTCATTAGAATAATCACCAACTCTTTAATTCTTTTTAATTAAATTGCTTTTGCATTACTTATACTTCATATTTTAATATGTATTTTACAATATCCACAAAAAAACCCGATTGTAATTTTGTTTGTGATTGTGTTGCATGTTTAGAATGATCTGAGCAGATTAACATTTAACAATACTGAATCATTGATTGCAGGAATAGGATATCATCCTGCATTTATTTAGTTCTTTTCAAATGTACATAAATAAGTTTTAAAGCCTTTAATGCAAAGGACTTGTACATTTAATATGGATATATTTCATGCTTTTTGATTTCGCTGTCGATGTTACCATTTTCTTTCCATATGGCTTATATCTGGTATATAGATATTCAATCAATTGTTGCACATTTGTCTTATATTCAGAAAACTTGATAAGTTTATTTTATAAATATAATGGTATATCAGCAACTTACTGAATTATTCATCAATATTATATTTCTCAATAATAATAGCTTTATGCTTTCTTCTGTTTGCCTTATTCCAAGAGTTCTAAAAAATAAGTCTACTAGAGATAACAACAGGCTTCCTTGTCTTCTTCCTTTGTTCAGAGAGAAAACTTTAAAAACTTTTTTTCAATTTTATTGTAATTTTTTTGCTGGAGTTCGTAAATATACTCTATCAGGTTATGGAAATTCTTTTCTATTACTAGTTTATTAAGATTGGTAACTAATTTTACCTGATGCTTTCATTGGTATTTAGTGTTATAATCACATATGTTTTCTCCTGATTCAGTCATAATGGAATTATACTGACAGAGTTTTGAATTGCAAAGGACTCCTCATTCTTGGACAAAACTCAATGTGTCCATGATGAATTGTTGTTCATATATATTGTTCAAAATATTTTATTTAGGATTTAGGCATACTCATTTAAGTGAGAGATTGACCTGACTTTAGCAAGTATTTCTTCTTTTTCTGATCTTGGCAGAGTTTGTGTAGGATTTATGTTCTGTTTTTCACTGTAAGTTTCAAACAATTCATCAGAGAAATTCATTGGTCTTCCTGTGGAAATTTAATCAGATATTCAATTTATTCATTGGTTATAGGACTATATAAAACCTCTGTTCTTTTTTTTAATCACTTTTAATGAGTTGTATGTTGCTTTTTTTTAAGGCTTTTCAATTTACTGAGATACCCTACTCAAAAGCTGCTTATCTTCTTTAGATCTGAATGTGACAAAATTGAAAGAGCAATAAAGTAAAGCTATATCCAGCATTAATCCTAAGAAATCCTTTTTTATCCAATTCCTTTAAAATTCTCCACAATTGGTTTTTTTCTGTGTTGTTGTATTTATGCCTCATCATTTAAGTATGATTTAATGTGTGTAAAAATGCCTGTATAAATGATGATCATTATTTCTAGGTTATCAAGGCAAATTACTAGTAATTTACAGGTGTTGGACCTATGGTTTTGACTCCTGCTTTTACCTAAACTGATTAACACTTTGACAGAAAAAAAGTAAAATAATGATATATTTATTGCAAAAATAAGAAATAATATTTAAAATTAATTTTTCAATTAGTTGAAGTGATAATGAAGCTGTTTGCTTGCATATCACAGAAAACATGAGACGAAGGATGTCATCTGTACATTTTAGGTTAACATCAAAGAGGAATCCTATGAAATATTAACAGGAACAGAATTAAAGTATGTATAGGTAATTTTAAAAGATTCTAATGTTCCCTGTAAAACTAATAATTGGATAGACATCAGCATTATTACTTCCCCAACATTAAAATTTTTTAAGTGATTCAAAATTTAAATACAGTAACTTATGAAGTAACCAGGTCCCATTATGACTGACCACTGAAGGGTAGATTGCATGAGGCACAATTACACGAGCCCAAGTGCCAGCTTATTCCCACTACTTCCCTCAAAGCAATTTTTACAGGGAATACTAGTTACACGTATAAGCTATTGATACATATTTTTCTTTTGACCGATCATTTAATTGTAGAGAAGGACACCACTAATCATCATTCTGATTATAATATAAAATAAAAGCAGAGTGAAAATCTAATATCTTTATTCAGAATATGGAAACAGCAATATTCCTTGAAATATTAAGGAAAATATAAAGTACACCTAGGTTTCACCACAATTACAAGTTGCATCAGTAAATGTAATTGCTCTGTATTACAGCAATTACTTTAAACTGTTTAGCCTTCTGTCCATAGGAGGGTTTTGTTTTTCTAATAGTATCAGGCCATTAAATGTGCTGACCAGTGTTATCATTGAATTTTCCTTTCCTCCTAAATCTCATGACAATGAAAGCATTTCTGCAGAGTCTATACAAAGTCACTAGGCTGGAGCTTGTCACCCAGTAATAGACTCTGTCATTTATGAGTTCCCACTTTATGTCACTCCTGAATGCTTTCACCTGAACCATTACTGAGCAACCTGAAATGTGGGGATAAATCTGCCACTGTGTTCTGCGTACAATGACAGATCATCTGAGGGTGAAAGAGTCTCAGTGAGAAGAGAGCCATTTCTATCACACCTCCCCTCTGCCTATGTATATGCATGCCTGAGCAGGACGAAACTCTGCTTTCTTACAGTGTTATTTATTGGAAGCTGTTACTCCGTTGCATTTTTCACTCACAATTTGACACTTCCTCCTACAATGTAGTTGCTGCAGCGAACACATCTTTTCTGTTGTAACTGCTGTCAGTAAAGGAGAGTTAATTTCCCTCTTGCTGATTCTCAATTTGAGCATCTATGTGCTAGGCATTCTGCCTGCAGTTTGCATTCATTATTTCATTTAGTTCTCATGGCAGCCCTATGGAATGGATATTATTGCCTCCCTTTTAAAAAATGTCCAGGTCACAAACATAGTAAGTGGTGCAATAACTATTCAACCTTGATTTCCTCTGATTCCAAACTCTCTGCCCTTTGAATGGGCTGCGTCTCTAGTGTTTGTGCACATAATGTATTATTAGCATTGCATTTAAAAAATGTTTTTAAGTCATTAAATATACATACAACTGCTGCATATAACTTAGATGTACAATTAAATCATCATGATAAACCAAACAATATATTCAGAAGTCAGGGTAATACCTTAAAAGCCCCTGTTTGTTCCCTGTCAACTTCATTCCCTCGGGAGTAATAACCACTTATTCCAAGTTATGTGTTATTAAATCTCTCTTTTTCTTTAGAGTTTTACTATCCATGTAAGATATATAATACGTATGTATATACATTTAGTTCGTTCGTTCATTCATTTCTAGTGCATTTGTCAATTTATATAAATGAAATTAGTATATATTCTTTTGCAGCTTGCTATTCTCAGTTAATGTTATGCTTTTGAGATTCACCCAATTTGATTCATGCAGTCTAGCTGCAGTCTATTCCATGGTTGATGGACATCTGGGTAGTTTTCAGTGTTTTACTCTTATGAACAGGGCTGCAAGGAAAATTCTGGTTTCATGTCTGCCGAAGCATATGTGTAGGATTGTCTCTAGGATGTATACCGAGTAGTGGGATTGCTGGGTCATAAAACATGCACTTGTCAACTGTATTAAATAACGCCAAATTATTTTCCAAAGTGGCTGCAGCAATTTGCTGTAAGATGAGCAGTTGCTAGGTAGTTAATAAATGTGCCCCTTGCTCATATCTTTGGCAATAATTGGTTTTGTCCAACTTTGGAATGTTTTCCAAATTGGTCACTGTGGTTTTGATTCACATTTCTCTGCTCTCTAATGTCCCTTTATTATTCATGTTTTATCTGTGAAATCTTTGTTCATATATTTTTACCATTTTAAAATTTTGTTAGTGGTCTTTCTCTTACACACACACACACACACAATTTACTCATTCACTTATATATCATAAATATTCTCTTAGAACACTAATTCTTTGTGAGTTATATTTGTGGAAATTATTTTCCACTTTGGCTTATCATTTCTTTTCTCTAGACCAACAGAAGTTCTTAAATTTATAATGTTCTTCTTTTTTATAACTTGTGAATATTAAGAAGTTATTCCCTACCCAAAGCCATAAAGTTATTCTCTTATATCATCTTCAAAAACTATATATAAATTTCACTTATGCATTTAAGCCAATGACATATCTGGAATCAACTGTTGTTTGTGTTGTAAGATAAGCATTCATCTCCTTTTTACATAATGATAATTGTTTTTGTATACCCATTTATTTATTAGTCCACCTTATCCCCCAAGAATGTGTAAGCTCTGTGATAAATTTGATTACCACATATAAATGACTATATTTCTATTTGGGTTGAGATTTCAATTATATAAATACATAGATCAGTTTGGAAAGTATAATTGAAGAAACACAAAAAAAATGTTAAGCTCCTAAAAATGAAATGTAGTAAAGCAAAAATACAAAGACAGGGCTTCCCTGGTGGCGCAGTGGTTGGGTGTCCGCCTGTCGATGCAGGGGACGCGGGTTCGTGTCCCGGTCTGGGAGGATCCCGCGTGCCGCAGAGCGGCTGGGCCCATGGGCCATAGCCGCTGGGCCTGTGCATCCAGAGCCTGTGCTCCGCAACGGGAGAGGCCGCGGCAGTGAGAGGCCCGCTTACCACACACACACACAAAATATATATATATATACAAAGACAATGCAAGAATATATATTAAAAGATAATATATAATGAACCATTTGTTTTTTCCCCCGAAATTTGCAACCTTTAGCCAGTCTATAAAAATAATATTTCTATCAATTTTATAGGTCTTCTCTAAGGTTTTAAGGTTTTATTTTTCCAGTAAAGATCATTTTGTTATATTTGATAAAATGTACTTTATATATTACTTCTGGTATATGTCATTAAATTTTTTTGCACTGTCTCAATATTAAGCTAAAAGTTTACTTTCCTAATTTACTAAGACTTTCTAATCATAAGATGATATATAATTGTATTGCCCCTTTTTCTGCAGGTATTGTCACAGCCATATAGCTTCCTTTCTTTAATTTGTTAATGTTTAAAAACATATTGATCAGTTTTCTGTTGTTAACTTAATCTAGGGGCTACCCTGGTGGTGCAGAGGTTGAGAACCCACCTGCCAATGCAGGGGATACCGGTTCGGGCCCTGCTCAGGGAAGATCCCACATGCCACAGAGCAGCTAAGCCCGTGCACCACAACTGCTGAGTCTGTGCTCTGGAGCCCGGGAGCCACAACTGCTGAAGCCCACCGGCCACAACTACTGAAGCCCATATGCCTAGAGCCCGTGCTCTGAAACAAGAGGCCACCCAGTTAGAAGCCCAGGCACCGCAACGGAGAGTAGCCCCTGCTCACTGTAACTAGAGAACGCCCGTGCACAGCAACGAAGACTCAACACAGGCAAAAATAAATAAACAAAAATAAATTAAAAAAAAAATTAATCTAGAATTTCTGGGAAACAAACAAATTGTTCATTATGTATTATCTTTTAACATATATTATTTTATTGTCTTTATATTTTTGCTTTTACTACTTTTCATTTTTAGGAGCGTAACATTTTTTTGTTTCTTCAGCTCTCTGCAAGTATATGTGTGAGACACGACTTATCTCTAGATGAATGTTTAGGGAAAAGAATCTATTCTAGGGGCTTCCCTGGTGGCGCAGTGGTTGAGAGTCCACCTGCTGATGCAGGGGACACGGGTTCGTGGCCCAGTCTGGGAAGATCCCACATGCCGCGGAGCGGCTGGGCCCGTGAGCCATGGCCGCTGAGCCTGCGCGTCCGGAGCCTGTGCTCTGCAACGGGAGAGGCCACAACAGTGAGAGGCCCGCGTACCGCAAAAAAAAAAAAAAAAAAAAAAAAATCTATTCTAAAGTTATTTGACTATTGTGTGGAAAATTCAGAATTTATTACTGATTCAGATTCTCTGAATCTGTTAAATTTCCATTTAAATTTTCTATTTCTTTACATCTTAGTCAAATTAAATTATTCAGGGAATTTATCCACTTAATAAGTTTTCAAAACTACTAGCATACAAATATTCAATTTTGGCACCTAATATTTAAGTTTTAATATCCTACTTTTGTACTTTTATTTACATCTTTATTCCTGTTACAGTTCATTTGTATATTCTCTTTATCTTTATTTATCTTGCCAAAGTTTGTCTATTTGTCTCAAACATAACCCAAGCACTCCTAAGTCAATATATCATTTTAAAATAATTAAAAAGCCACAGGTATTAAAATTACTCAAACCAATAGATATAAAAAGAAAAAAGGCTGGAAAATAAATATTTAAATGATCACAGTTTCACATTTAAACAAAATAAACCAAAAATATTAAGTAATTATAGACTATGTCTCCTGTTATGATGTAATTTCATAAACAAAAGGTTCATCCTTCTAAAAATTGAGATATAAATAGTAAAAATTAAAGATTTAGTTTAAAACAGTGAACACTCTTTTGTTATGGAAGGTGAAAATATTTTTACACGGTTTTGTTTTAGAGTGGTACCTCCATCTCAAGACCTACCCTTATTTTTCTAAGATATGATGATAAAAGGGAAATATTTATTAATCAGCATTCTTTTAAGCAGTAGAAACTCATCATGGTGGTGGAAAGTGTAACGTTTACTAATGGAAAATGTTATGCTTATTATAAAGCAAGTCATTTCCTCTCAAATTTAAGAGTAATAAATATTATACCAGTACATATAACCTTTTTTTAACAATGTTTTTATATTATGCACCTTGCAGTAAAATTTTCAATCCCTTTTGAAGAAGGAAGAGGCATATCGTTTCCATTTCTCTGAATTAGGATTTTATAAGTATACTTGCAGGAAGTAGTTACTGAATGATAATAAGTAATATGCTATGGTGTATTAATGAATTCAGGAAATCATTTGCTTCTTCAGGAAAGTATGAATGTCTTGAAATTTTTAAAAATATTAGTAGAATAGTGATGAGAGAGTAAAGATTGAATTGCTTTGAAATGGTAGAGAGAGCTATTTACTTGACATTCATATGCAATAGGGTGAATATTTTAGTGTATTAAATAAATATTTTATCATCTGCAATCCTTATTTAAAAAATGTACATTGACACCCAGTAAAAATTATACCATGGAGAAACTGAGATTATAGAGTTTTGTACATAAGGCAGAATTTTTCAATACCCCTTACATAATGTTTCCAATAACTCTTTAATATGTTTGCCAGCTTAAGATGGAGGATATAGCAAGGAGAAAAGTGAGAAATTGAAGGAGAAAGAGAGTAAAGTATGAGAGCCCATTACTCATATTTCTGCTTCCTCACAATGAAACCATAAGGTGGGGTTTGGAGTTCTATGAGAGGCCTCAAACAAATGGAGAAACCTGAAGCTACACAATCAAGAGCCTGAAACACAGAGTGTCCAGGAGGATAGATTCGGTGCAGAGAGATGTTAGGTTTGGCAAAGGGAAAGAATAGCCAATTGACCTTGAAACAGCACTATTACATCCATGTGATCTGTACATTATTTAGTGGATCTAGCATTTTCTTTAATTCCTGTTTGTGGACAAAGTACCAGTGCACCATTGAAAGGCAAAGGCTAAAATATCAGGACAAAACTGTCACTAGCAATGAAGTCTTTAATCTAACACAGTGAGCTAGATTAAAGCGGTTTTGGTGATAGCAAGGCACAGTTTAAAACAGATGGGATTAATTATACCAGAAAGCTCTCCAATCAAGGGAAGACAAAGCACAGATTTGCATCAGAAAGCAGAGAGAATTTAGCGGGTACAGCTGGGATCTCAGGCGTCCTGCCCTCCACCCACAAAATGTAAATTTACATAAGCCACAGAGCCGCAATCCCACTTATATTGGAACATTGTTAGAGATGATATTTATCTAATCAGAAAGACAAAATAATTTCATTGAGCTAGATTTATCAATGTCAAAAGCAAACTAATAGCCCCCCCCAAAGATATCCATGTCCCAATTCCCAGTACAGGTGGAAATGTTACATTACATGGTAAAGAGGAATTTAGGAATTCCTCTTTGTAGCTGGAATTAGGGAGAATGGCTTGAATGAGCCAGGTGTGCCTAATGTAATTACAAGTGTTTTAAAAGTGGACGTGGGCGGCAGAAGAAAGATCAGAGTGATGTGAGGTGAGAACTCCACCAACCCTAAAAGGTCTCTCCCCTAGAATCTCCAGAAAGGAACACAGCTCCGCTAGTACCTTGGATTTAGCCCAGGAAAAGTCCAAGCTACAGAAAGGTAAGAAAGTTTGTGTTCTTTTAATCCACTAAATATGTGGTAATTTGTTACAGCAGCCCTAGAAAACTAGAACAGTGAGATTAAACCAAATTTTTGCTTTATGCTTTTATTTCTTTGCTTCTTTTTCTCTGTATTCAGTGAGGGGGTGTTTATGGGGGAAAAAAATCAACTCAATTATAGAGTACTAGAAAGAAATGTGTGAGTGTACTTGCAGCTCTGCCAAACAGTTCTCAAAGATGGAGAGACGACTAAATTTATGTTTCCTGATAAATCTTTTCAAGTGCCTAATGTAATTTGTTTTTCTTATAACTTTAAAAAAATGATATATTTCATTTGTTCCCTTCAAAATCTACCCACTTTATAAGTTCTACTCCTGTTATCTTTTATCTCCAGGCTTTTTTTTTTTAAATTTTAAATCTGAAAAGCAATTTCTTACTGATCTTGGATATCCAACTGGTTTCTGAAACTAATTATCTCTGATACTGAGCAAATTGCATTCCCTTCCAACCTGTTTTGGCACCAATCCTTGTTAATGTCTTTGTTATTTACACAGCCGTTGAATTTAAAACCTTGAGGTTATCCTTTACTAAAAACTTTCTTCTTCCATGTCCATCTGGTGTACAAGTCTCTTGAATCTGGCTTTATTCTTTCCTTTACCTTTGCCACAATCTTATTCTCATCATTTCTCACCTGGACTATTGCAATAACATTATAGTTGCTCTCTCTGTTACCATTCTATTTCCCATCCAGACATCTTCATGCTCTTGTGAAGCTTCCCTTACAAAATCCTGCTTTTGATATTAATTTGTTGGCAGTCATCACTTTATTTCTGTTCCCTATTGACCCTAAGCCACAGCCACCCCTCCTCTACAAGTCACATAGTCATGATCTACTCATGTTCTAGTCATGTTCTTACTGTAATGTCTAATAAAGAGCTTGGAAAACTTCATGTGTCAAATAATATGTGTAAATAAATAAAGGTCAAAATAGTTGAAGCCAGCCCATGCAATAGTAATGGATCAGAGAGATTATATCATCTTTGCTGGTAGTCCACTGACAGAGGAAGAAAAGGAATCTTTTCCTCCTGCAGCTGAAATTTCTTTAATCACCATCACCTGCTTGGTTACTACATCCAAGCCATTTTGACAAACTCAAATTTGATCTATGTATTAAAAGACTGATAATTATTTTAAGAGGCTGTTGTTAATTAACCTAGGACAAAGGAGATTGAAATTAGTACATAAAAAATACACCCACTGTCCAACAACTTCCCTATATCTTTAGTCCAGTAGATAATTTTTAGTATTTTTATTGAAAGCAATAGGTTCACCCAATCTATGAATGCAGATATTGATATGATCTACTAATCAGAACGTTATCCAAATTCTTAAGCTGACGTTAACTCACCTTTAAAAGAGTATTCCCTGGGGTAAAAAAGTAGGAAAAGTACAACAAAGCAGTTCACCATTTGTTTCTGTCCTTAAACATTGTTCCACACCTGATTATTCCAACAGGCCATTATTTTTTCTTGTCTAAGTTTAATTTTATTTTGTTTTCATTTGCATGGAACCTGGTCAAAGTGGCACTCACCCAGACATTAAATGGATCCTTGTTTGTTTTCCCTCAGCTCTTTGTGAGGGCTAGAAAAGCACAATGGTGTTATAAAATTGTTGCCTTGTTATAAAACCTCTCCTTTTATAAATTATACTGTCCCAAGAAGTATTATACTATCTTTCATATTACTTTACTAAGCACCAACATTAATATAAAGTAGTATTAAAAAGGCACATGCTGATGATAAAAAAGCTGAGGTTTATAATGGAAATGTAAGTTTTCTAAGCCACTCTGCGTATGCTCCCTTTAAAAAAAGGGAAAGAGAAAAAAAGTGTTTCTACTTAGGGAATTTGGAGATTCCATCCTCTGTGAGGTGGTTGTGAAGATGACAGAAGACATCTACATCTATACTGAGGTTGGGATGGTGTTACATATCAGTGAAATAAGCTATTTTGGAGTGAAAATATATAGGCACTTTTAAGGTTCTGTACTTTGGGTAAAACTTAACACAATATGGTTTCCATGGAAAATGCTAATAAGTAGTAAATTCAGAAGTGAAGGGTTTGAAATTCCAGATTTTTCTCTCCTCATAAGATAAACTGCTGCTGAGTGCTTAGTTCTGGTTGCATGTTTTTGTATGTTTTTAAGAAACTTTTTGCTATTGCTATCTTAACTTTAGAAATTCTTTTGATTGAGAAATAATGTTTTTTATTTTATTTTATTTATCCCTAATATGAGCCAACCCCTCTCAAAATGTTAGGTCATTCAGTTGCCTGTGAAGATGTGGAAACTTAGAAACTTTATTGATTTACCCCAGCCCCCTAACCTAGGAAGCAGCAGAGTTGGTCTCCAAGACTAGCTGTCTCGGCTACAAATCGGTAATCTTGTCACTGCATGATACGATGTATTAGTTTCCTAGGGCTGCCGAAACAATATATTACCAACTGTGTGGCTTAAGCAAAAGAAATGTTTTCTTTCACAGTTCTGGAGGCTAGAAGTCCAAGATCAAGCTATAAACAGGGTTGGTTCCTTCTGAAGGCTGTGAGGGGAAATCTATTCCATTCCTCTCTCATAACTTGGTATGAGTAGTATGCTGGGAATTCTTCACATCCCTTGGCTTCTGAATCATTCAGATCTCTACCTTCATCTTCGTGTGACATTCTCTTGGTGAGCATGTCTGCCTCCGTGCCCAACTTTCCCCCTTTTTAAAGATTCTAATTAAATTGGATTAGAGCTGTTAAATTAAAACTGCACCAGACAAGATGAACAGCCAAAGAAAATTTTATTCAAGGATATTGCAAGAGAAGTCTAGACTATTATAATAAAGAGATTGAACTCAACTCAGCTGAGACAAATGACAAGAGAATTTTTAAGCTCTAGGGTGAGGTAGTAGAAAAGTACTGAAGGGGATGTTAGTGGAGTAGACTGGCTACCTGTGTTTGCTAATTGAGGCTTATTGAAGTCAGGTTCCTACCCTCCCAACAGAGACTAGGAGATAGGGCCTCTGTCTTTCTTAATGATTACATTTCAAGGGGATGGCTCCCAGGTCTTTGAGAAAGACATTCTTGGTTATAAAGCAAGGTTATATCAAGGTTAAAAAGCCTGGCAAGTGGCTGCGAGAGGACTTACATCTTAATGAGGCAGAGAAAGAACTTACAATTGCAAGCTTTTTTAATGTCTAAAAAGAGAGAGGTCAGGGGCCAAGTGTCAGGAAGAAACCTGTCTGAAGTTTAGTCAAGCTAAGCAGAACTGTTATGTCCCTCTTAAGTGAAAGCCCACCCTAGAGACAACATTTTAAATTTAGTCCCCACATAAAGATCCTCTTTCCAAATACCCTCACATTCTGAGTTACTAAAGTTAGAACTTCAACATATTTGGGGGGAACACAGTTCACCTCAAAACACATGGATGTGTAACTCACTAATAACTGAAAAGGAAGACAAATATTTCTAAAATATTTTTGATTCTTGAAATATGATTAATAGGTCAAACTGAAGAAGTTTTATAATAGAAGAGTATAAATTCCACTGTAAAACTGAAAGCTATTTTTGATGCCTTATAATGTATATAAGTGGAATTTTATGAAAGGAGTAATAACTGTAAGGTAAGGGCAAGTGAGTAAAGTGTTTTACCCATTATAACTTAGATGACAAAAAACTGTATAAAAACAATTTATGAGAAACATAAAATGTTGGGTTTTATTAAAGTAATATAAAATTATCCTTCTACAATAAACTTAGCCAAACTTTTCAAGATGAACAAATATAAGCAAAACAAACATAAATTGTATTTCATATATTTGTATAATTGTAAAAAAATCAACTAAATTATTTTTAAAAAGGTCAGGTTTTGCCCCTTAGAAATTCCAATTCAGAAGTTATGTGTAGAAGATATGTAATTTGTATGTAATCATATCCCATGAGATTATTATTAGGGAATTTTGAACAAAAGAAAATCCATAGTCCTTTAAAAAAAAACATGAAAAAGGAATATTCTATTTTTAAATGGTAAGAAAATGGATCAACTTTGGGAGAAGTTTATTTATGCAAAACACATCATGAACTTGTTCATGTCAAATATTGCTAAAGCTAGCTGGGAAATTTGAAAAATGTCTATTTCATGCAATAGGAAATTAGGAGATTTTCTAAAGAATGACGGTCTTTGGGACTGAATAGTGTAACTTCTGAATAATCATTTCCATCCAACACATGTATAATATTAAGTACTTAAAATGTTAAACACTAAAGCCGAAATACTGTCACCTCTTCCTATAAATGGTCTTCTGCATTGCTTGGTAGATAATTTAGAAACTGGCAGCTTTTCCATATATAGAAGCAGAAGGTATGAGTAATAACTTATGTCATATGTCTGTGCATAATTCTAGTTTAATGGCTGTTATAATTGTGGGACATATATTTGTGGACTTATTTTGGAGCATATGTAGAAGATAAAAAAAAATCCTCTGAAGTTGATCATTCCATGGGTCAAACCCAAGGGGTGGTCCATATCTCTCAGCTCAGAAAATGAACTTGAGTTGGTGGTCCCTAACTTGGAAACAATATGAGATAATCTCTTGAAATGGGTGCTTTTATTTCTTGGAGGCTAGTTCCACTGTGGAGGTAAAAAGATGGAGATAGACATATAGAGATGTATTGAAAACTAGGAAATAAGCAAAACAAGAAGCTTGCAAAATTGTACCACTCTTAAGGCCTGAGGAAGTTAATCATATTTTTTCCTGGAATTTCAAAGCATAAAATAGCATTGCAGACACAATCCAAGTTATAAGCATACCATTTTCTATAATAAAGGCATGTTACCATAAATTGAGCGTTACCTAGTGAAATCCATGAAGCGATAAAAAAAAAATACAAAGGATATTGAGGGAAAATTACTAAAAATTAAAAACTTTTTAAATTTTTAAAATTACTAAAAATTAAAAAGTAGTAATATCAGTGAAAGCCTAATGAAATCATGTAATATTTAAAGTAAATACATAAGCCTCATTTTCATTACCTCCACACTTAAATTTTTGCTTAACATACTGAACTCTTAAACATCTAATAATATTTATAATGCCTTTGTCATGTCTTTCCCTCATTTTTATTCTAAAAATTATGTTAGAAATTTCATCAAATATTGTGGTCTTACTTAACTTATTCTCAATAATAACAGCAAATTTTATTGAATGTTTATTGTGTAAAAGCATCACTCTAAAGATTTTCCCTGTATTATCTTGTTTAATTCTTACCATTTTATATAGATCCTCACAAATGAAGAATATGACACATGGAGAATCTGAATGTCTTTCTTAAGGTCAAATATGTAGTTAAATGTTATAAGATACACAGCCAGGTGATCTATGTTTTGTTATGTCAGAGATCCTTAAACTCATGATGTTTTAATGTTCACAAGTATAACACACATATATATTATATACATGTATATACTTATTTTGAAAAACACCCAAAATTTCAGGCAGGTAGATCAGTAGTACAAAAATTTTTAATCTTGACCATTCTTAATACTATATCAGCTCATTACTGGCTGTGACAAAACAGCCTCTAAAGCTGCCCTAATGTAATTATGAGTTTACTAGTTGCAACTCTGTCTTTCCTTCAATAAGAAGTAGTATATATAAAGTAGTATATATAAAGTACAATAGTAGTATACTAGAAGTACATGAGGGAGGCAGTATTATAGAGATAACTATACATCACCTGAAAGTTATATTGAAATATAAATTATTTGCCATACTGTACAGGATATATTTAGTGCCCCTAAAAACAATTCCGCATCCTATATGGAATTCATCAGTGAGACTGGCTCTGTTATCCTATGGCAGTTTTTCTAGGTTTGACCAATTGGAAGCAGCAGATGCCTATAGGAGGGAACAAGAATGGTAAGTCTGGTTATTTATCTACTTGACTTACTACCTATGGGGTTACCACAGGCTGATTACTGCCTGGATCCAAGAGCACAGCTTCTGTCAGTCAGTTGTTTTGATACAGTTCGTGACTGTGTTCCAGTCATGGCCCCCCTACTTGTCTCTTGAGAACCAGGGGTGTTAACAGAGCCCTGCTTTTGCCAGCTCCAAACTACTGAACTATTTCTGTGGGTTTTCTACACCCTGGCTTTATCTTGTAAATTTTTCCTTTATTAAACTCTTCTAAATTACAAAATTTCCCCATGCCATCTGTTTCCTGTAGGAACCCTACCTGATACCCACACTGTAATTGAAAATAACTTAATTATGGAATCACTTTGACTTTCCTTCAGAAAAACATTTAAAGCTATTCCATATTCTAGTCCAGTATTACCCATCACTATATACTTTCATGCATTCCAGTGTGTAATGGATTATTACTCAGTAAATAGTCACTCTCTTTCCCCACAGCAATAATACCTCTTTGGACAATGTATACCTCCATGCATAGTGTATAGCCCACTATCTGGGTTTAATCATATAGCAAGATAGAGCAAAAGAAGGATCAGCACCTGTGATGAAACCAGAGCTTTTAAATATTCTAGTGTGTTTACTTATTCTCTTGTGCTTCTGTTATCTATGGACGCTAAGACAATGTCTTGGGTAGATGCTGCTCCCAGGGGAATGAGGAGACACAGGGAGCATACCTGGACCCAATTCACAGGGTCTTAAGAGAGGTATATGCAGTAAGACTGTATGGGATTAGCACAGTGACTTTAAAGACTCAATAAGTGCTAGTTGTAATTATTACCACCTGATTCGAAATGCACTTCTATAAATGTTTTTACTTAATTTTCTCCATTTGTTTGTGATAAAAGCCAACTGCAAAGTCACACTTGAATCTAAGTTTCTACAAGGATAACCTGTGATATTTTTACTTGGGGGGTGGGGGGAAGTCAGCATACCTCACAAATTTAATATTAAGATTCTTGCCTATGCCTCAAGGATGTCACTAGGAAATATTAACTACCTAAAGAACTTAATGCATTCCACTCTTCAAGCTGAAGGGAATAACTAATTAGAAAACTGAAAATGGCATACTCGTATCTTACCTTAAGTGTTTGTCAACAGCCTCTAATAATCATGGCATACCTGACACCTTCCCCCTTTTCCCACTCCTCTACCTGCCCTTGAGTCTCTGCCAAAACACAAGTGATCACGGCTGACTCCCTGGCTATAGCAAGCTCTGAATAAAGTCTTTGCATTTCTCAAAAAAAAAAAGTTTAAGGTAATTTGAATACTACCTAGTACTTATCAAATTGGTTTAGTAACATAAAATGTTTATTATGTGAGCATTTCCTAAGAGTGTTTATTACTATGGTTTTTGATCTATAAAGAAGACTAGTCTATAAAGAAGACTAGAAAATGGTCTCTGCTTTGGAGGGAAATCCAATCCATTCTGGAAGACAGTTACATGAGTAGATTGTTATTATTCAGTGTAACAGATTTAGTAAATGAATGTGAATCATAAAAGCAGAGAACAATGCTCTAATCCCTTAATATTGGCACAGTATTAGTTAATCTGATTTCAAAGGCATGTATTCTTGTTGGACTCGGCCTTGCATTGCTTATATCTGCTTTAAAAATTAAATTACATTACCTTTGCAACTTCTCAACCTTCCTCAACAGGTTTATGTATTCTAAGTTACAGTGAAAACAGTGCATCAGCTTTGAAATGCCTAACATATAAGAAGACCAATCACAATCCCTAATTATCTGAACTCTCCCCATCCTGGTCTTGACTTTTAGTGAAAGAAGTGTATTAATATCCATTTATTTTATGGTCCTTAGCCCTTTGTTTATATTTCTTTACAAAGCTTACATAAATTTCTTCACGTATATATTGCCACTACCATGTTAGACAACAAGTATATAAAAGTTTACAAGATAGATATAATGCAGTCTATATTCTAGTAGGGGAAACCAACATTAAAATACAATCTTTTGACTACATTTGTGAAAATTGCCATAGAAACACACAGGATATTTTCTACCAGTTTACTTTTCACATTTCTTTATTTGATCTTCATTGTATATATGGTTCCATTTCTTCACTATACAAATATGTCGTAAGGAAACCGTTCATTTACCTCAAAGGAAAAGAAATGACTCTTCAGTTACTTCCCGATCTCCCTGCTTCCCTTCAAACCACCATCAGACTTGCTGATTCTCTGAACACCTTCAATGCCTAATTCATTGGACCTCTTTTTTTCTCCAGCACTCCCTGGAAGTCACTCTTACTAAAGCAACCATGCCCTATGATTTTCTCAGTCAGTGAGCACTGATCTTTAGGATTTAGGTTACATATAAATTCCCATGTATTAAATACAATTCAATCTTTTTGTTTATAACTCAAATCTCAGTAGACTCAAAGTACATGAGAGAAGGTCATAACAGCTCCAATCAGCTCTAGATTATATATGAAGATGAAGTTACTTGCAAAAGTACAGTAGAAAAGCAATGACTTAAGGGAAAAAATGTATTACCCTTTGCCAAATATTCAGAACACTTTGTGAAATAATATAATCTCCCTTTTGAATTCTACTTTATTGTTAAAACATCTGACCAGGGCTTCCCTGGTGGCGCAGTGCTTGAGAGTCCGCCTGCCGATGCAGGGGACACGGGTTCGTGCCCCGGTCCGGGAAGATCCCACATGCCGCGGAGCGGCTGGGCCGCGGGCCACGGCCGCTGAGCCTGCGCGTCCCAAGCCTGTGCTCCGCAACGGGAGAGGCCACAGCAATGAGAGGCCCGCGTACTGCCAAAAAAACCCCCAAAACATCTGACCATTAACTTCTGGAAAATGGTTCTTGCCCTTGGGGTGGGTGCGTGTGTGTTGTGTACCACGGTAGCTTTCATCTTTAATAGTGAATAGGTGCATAAACTTTGATTGTATATCCCATAATAGCATAGCTACAAATTTACTAAGAATGTTTAAGAGTTAATGTTTTACCTGAGAATGGAAATTAAAGTTTATGTAAATCCCTCTATTAGAATGTGGCTAAGAATAAGCTCTCAAAAAATGGTGATTTTTATTTCATACAATGGTTAGGTTTTTTAAAAATAAAAATATTTTGAAATACCTCTAAACTGATGTTTTTCTCTGGGAATATTTTGTTTTTATTTCTCTGAGAGCTTTGCCCTCATTTAGAACTTTTATCTTAGTGTTCCAGGGAAAATTATGCCAGTTGCACCTCAAATAAAAGGAAGAAAATTAACCTTTTTTTTTTTTAAAGTAGGGAATGAAATTGAGAACTGAGGAGAAGGTAAATCTTATTTCCCTTGAGGAAACTAATGCCCACCTACTAAGGATAAGTCCCAGGGAGAAGGAAGTGGTCAAATACAGATACAGTCAACCCTTCATATCTGTGGGCTCTGCATCCATGAATTCAAGCAACCACTGATTGAAAATATTTTTTAAAATTCTAGAAAGTTCCAAAAAGCAAAATTTGAATTTGCTGCACACTGGACCATTTACCTAGCATTTACATTGTATTAGGTATTATAAGTAACCTAGAGAAACCATTTTATACAAGGGACTAGAGCATCTGTGGATTTTGATATCTGGTTGGGGGGGGTCCTAGAACAAATCCCTCCTGGATATCGAGGGATCATAGTACATGATGTAGACTAAGGTAAAATTTCAAAAGAGTGAATGCTTCCCCTACTAGACCTTTAAAACTCTTCAGGGAAATGATGAACCAATATATGTATGTTATGTTGATAATAAAAACTAAAAATGATGGCAAAGCATGTGTAGAAGTAAATCACTTGAACTGGCTGTATGTCATGTTTAGAAAGTGACCTAGTATGTTTAGGAAGATAAGCAATTAGAAATAAGAACCTTCTACCCTCCCCAAACTCACCCTATTTTTTTTATATTTTAACTTTTTAAATTTCAAATTGAGTTATAAATGAAATAACATTACATTTTATGTGTACAACATAATGATTCAATATTTGTATACACTTTGATATGATCACTAAGTCCAGTTAACATCACCTTACATAGTTACACTTTTTTTTCTTGTGATGAGAACGTTAAGATCAATTTTCTTAGCAACTTTCAAATATGCACTATGGTATTATTAACTGTAGTCACCATATTGTACATTATATTCCCATGACATTTTATGACTGGAAGTTTGTACCTTTTGACCCCCTTCACCCATTTCTTCTACCCCCATCCCTTTCCAATCACCAAGCTGTTCTCAGTATCTATGAGCTTCGTTGTTTTGTTTTTGTTTTATATTCTGCATATAACTGAGATCATTTGGTATTTGTCTTTCTGACTTATTTTACATAGCATAATACCTTTGCGGTCCATCCATGTTGTCACAAATGGCAAGATTTCATTCTTTTTTTATGACTGAATGTATTCCATTGCGTATATATATCCATTCATCTGTAGATGAACACAGGTTGCTTCCATAACTTGGCTATTGTAAATAAAGCCACAATAAACATTTGCATGTGCATATCTTTTTGAATTAATGTTTTTGTTTTCTTGGGGTAAATACCCATAAGTGAAATTGCTAGATTATATGTTAGGTCTATTTTTAGTTTTTTTGAGGAAACACCTTACTGTTTTTTATAGTGGCTGCACCAATTTACAATACCACAAACAGTATGTGATGGTTCCTTTTTCTATACCTCCTTGCCAACACTTGTTGGACGTGCAGGCTCAGCGGCCATTGCTCACAGGCCCAGCTGCTCTGCGGCATGTGGGATCTTCCCGGACCGGGGCACGAACCCATGTCCCCTGCATCGGCAGGCAGACTCTCAACCACTGTGCCACCAGGGAAGCCCTCTCATTGTGGTTTTGATTTACATTTCCTTGATGATTAGTGATGTTGAGCATGTTTTTCATGTTGCTGTTGGACATCTGTATGTTATCTTTAGAAAACTGTCTATTCAGCTCTCCTGCCGTTTTTTTTAATCCTTTTATTTGTATAAGTTCTTTGTATATTTTGGGTATTAACCCCTTATAGAATATATTGTTCACAAATATCTTCTCCTATTCAGTAGGGGGGCTTTTAATTTTGTTCAGTTTCCTTTACTGTACAAAAGCTTCCTAGTTTGACATGGCCCATGTCTTTATTTTTGCTTTTGTCCCTTGGCAGAGGAGACAAATCCAAAAAAAATTATTGCTAAGATCAGTGTCAAAGAGCATACTGCCTAGGTTTTCTACAGGAGTTTTATGGTTTCAGGTCTTACATTTATCTTTTTAATCTATTTTGAGTTTATTTTTGTAAACGCTGTGAGAAACTAGTCTAGCTTGATTATTTTGCATGTAGCTGTTCATTTTCCCAGCACCATTAATTGAAATGTCCGTCTTTTCCCCATTGTATAATCTTGCCTCCTTTGTTGTAAATTAATTGACCATAAAAGTATGGGCTTATTTCTAAACCCTCTATTCTGTTCCTTTTTTGTCACTACCCTACTGTTTTGTTTACTGGAGATTTTTAATATAGTTTGAAATTGGGGAGCAGGTTTGTTCTTAAGATTGCTTTGGCTTTTGGGGGTCTCCTGTGTTTGTATATAAATCTTAGAATTCTAGTTCTGTGAGAAATGCCTTTGGTATTTTGATAGGGATTGCACTGAATTTGTAGATTGCCTTGAGGAGTATGGTCATCTTACCCGTATTCTTTTAATCCATGAGTACAGTATATCTTTACATTTGTGTCATCTCTAATTTCTTTCACCAGTATCAGTTTTCCAAGTACAAGTATTTTACCTCTTTGGTTAGATTTATTCCTAGGTATTTTATTCTTCTTGATGTAATTGTAAATGGGATTGTTTTCTCAATTTCTCTGATAGTTTGTTGTTAGTATATAAAATGCAACAGATTTTTGCATTATTAACTTTGTACTCTGCGACTTTACTGAATTTGAGTTCTAGCAGTTTTGGGATGGAGACTTTAGGGTTTTCTATATATATATAAAATCATGTTGTTCACAGATTACAGTTTTACTTCCCTTTTCCAATTTTTATTTCTTTTTCCTAGGATGCATTTTATGTCTTTTCCTTGCCGAGTTGCTCTGGCTAAGACTTCCAATACTATGTTGAATAAAAGTGGCAAGAATGGCCGTCCTTGTCTTGTTCCTGACCTTAAAGAAAATGCTTTCAGGTTTTCACTGTCGAATGTGATGTGAGCTGTGAGAATGACATATGTGGCTTTTGTTATGCTGAGGTGTGTTTCCTCTACACCCACCTTTTTGAGAGTTCTTACCATAAATGAAGTATTTTTTCAAACTTTTTCTGCATCTATTGAGATGATCATATAAATTTTATTCAGTTTGTGAATGTGGTATATCAGGTTGATTTGCACATATTGAACCTTCCTTGTCTCTCTGGGATAAATTCTACTTGAACACGGTGTGGATGATCCTTTTAATGTATTGTTGAATTCAGTTTACTAATATTTTGTTGAAGATTTTTGCATCTCTGTTCATCAGGGATATTGGCGTGTAATTTGTGTGGGTGGGTGGTGTCTGGTTTTGGGATGAGCATTATGCTGTCCTAGTAGAATGAGTTTGGAAGGATTCCTTCTTAGATTATTTTGGAATAGTTTGAGAGAGACAGGTATTAACTTTTCTTTAAATGTTTTGTAGAATTCACCTGTGAAGTCATCTGGTCCTGGACTTTGGTTTGGGAGTTTTTTTGTTTGTTTGTTTTAACTGGTTCAATTTCATTACTGGTAAATTTGTTTATATTTACTATTTCTTCCTGATTCACTTTTGGGAGATTTTATGTTTCTAGGAATGTATCTATTTCTTCTAGGTTGTTCATTTAATTAGGATATAATTGTTCTTAGTAATCTCTTATCATTTGTTTTTCTGTAGTGTTGTAACTTATTTCTGATTTTAGTTAAACCTCTTTTTTCTTAATGGGTTTTCATAAAGCTTTATTAGTTTTTCCAAAGTAACAGTTCTTAGTTTTTTGTTTTGTTTTGTTTTTTTCTGCGGTACGCGGGCCTCTCACTGTTGTGGCCTCTCCCATTGCGGAGCACAGGTTCCGGATGCGCAGGCTCAGCGGCCATGGCTCACGGGCCCAGCCGCTCCACGGCATGTGGGATCTTCCTGACCGGGGCACGAACCCGTGTCCCCTGCATCGGCAGGCGGACTCTCAACCACTGCGCCACCAGGGAAGTCCAACAGTTCTTAGTTTTAATTTTTTCTCTATTTTATTAAGTCTCTTATTTCCACTCTGATATTTATTTCTTTCCTTCTTCTAACATTGGGTTTTATTTGTCCTTTTTCTAGTTTCTTTAGAGGTAAAATAGTTTCAGATTTTTGTTTCCTGAGGTATGCTTGTATCACTATAAACTTCCCTCTTAGAACTGCTTTTGCTGTGTCAAATAGGTTTTGGATTGTTGTGGTTTTTTCTTCATTTGTCTCCAGGTATTTATTAACTTTTGTTTCTTCAGTGACCCATTGGTTCTTTAGTAGCATGTTGTTTAGATACCATATGTTTGTGTTTTTTGCAGTTTTTATCCATGTAGTTAATATGTAGTCTAATACTGTTGTGGTTAGAAGATATGCTTGACATTTCAATCTTCTTAAATTTATTGAGACATATCTTGTAGCCTAACATATGATCTATCCTGAATAATGTTCCATGTGCACTTGAACATAATGTGTATTCTCCTGTCTTTGGTGAAATATACATATTAATTTTACCTATTAATTGTATATTTATATCTGACCTACTACCTCATTTAAGGCCAATGTTTCCTCACTGATTTCTTTTTTGTCTGCATGATCTGTCTATTGATGTAAGTAAGATGTTAAAGCCCCTTATTATCACTGTATTATCAATTTCTCCCTTTATGTTCATATTTGCTTTATGTATGTAGATGTTCCTATGTGGGTGCATTACATATTTATAATTGTCATATCTCCTTGTTGTATTGATCCTTTATCATTATGTAATATCCTTTGTCCTTTATGAGCCTTTGTTTTAAAGAATATTTTTATAGAAGTTTTGCTACCCAGTTTTCATTTCCTTTGGCATGCAATACCTCTTTTTATCCACTCTATTTCAGTCTGTGCGTCTTTAGATCTGAAGTGATTCTCTTAAGGCAGCATATATATGGGTCCTTTTTATTCAGTCAGTCACTATCTTTTGATTAGACTTAATCCATTTATGTTTATTTATTGAGAGTATATACTTATTGCCATTTTGTTCATTATTTTCTGAGGGGTTTTTGTAGGTTATTTTGTTTCTTCTTTTGTTCTTGTGATTTAATGGTTACCTTTAGTGTTACATTTGGATTCCTTTCTCTTGTTGTGTGTACATATCTATTATAGGTTTTGGATGGTGGTTACCATGAGGTATGGGTACAAAAAAATAGATATGATTATTTTAAGTTAATGATTTCAAGTTTGAACACATTCTAACCACCTTACAGTTTTACTCCCCCCAAGCCTGTTTTTTGATGTCGTATTTTACATCTTTTTGTGTATGTGCATTCCTTATGTACTCAGTGGAAATATAGATAATTGTAATACTTTTGTCCTTTAACCTTCCTATTAGTTTTATAATTAGTTGGTCTTCCACCTTTACTGCATGTTTGTCTTTACCAGTGAGATTGCTTTTTATAACTTTCATATTTCTAGATGTAAATTTTTTCCACTTAGAGAAATCCTTTTATCATTTCTTGTAAGGCCATTTTAGTAGTGCTAAACTCTTTTAGCTTTTGCTTATCCATAAAACTGTTTATCTCTACTTCAAATCTGAATAATAACCTTGGTGGGTAGAATATTCTTGGTTGTAGGATTTTCCCTTTCATCACTTTGAATATATTGTGCCACCCCTTTCTGACCTGCAAAGTTTCTGCTGAAAAGTCAGCTAGTAGCCTTATGGGAGTTCCCTTATATTTAACTTATTATTTTACTCTTTTAAGATTCTAATTTTTGGCATTTTAATTACAATGTGTCTTGGTGTGGCCTAATTTGGATTCATGTTGTTTGGGACTCTCTGCTTCTTGGACTTGGATGTCTTCTTCTTCAGGTTTGGGAATTTTTCAGCTATTATTTCTTCAGATAAGTTCTCTGCCCCTTTCTCTCTCTCTCCTCTTTCCTCCTATAATACAAATGCTATTAGGCTTGATGTTGTCCCAGATGTCTCTTAAACTATCTTCATTTTTAAAAATTCTTTTCTGTTCTGCTTGAGTGAACAAGCTGAATGAACAGGTTGTGTCTTCCAGATCACTAACCAGTTTCTCTGTATCATCTAATCTACCACTGATTCCTCTTAGTGTATTTTTTATTTCAGTTCTTCAGCTCTGTTTGGCAGTTCTTTATATTTTCTAACTCTGTTAAAAATTCTCACTGTTTTCATCCATTCTTCTCCTGAGTTCAGTGAGCATCTTTGTGATGATTACCTTGAACTCTTTATCAGATGGATTGCTTTCCTCCACTTAATTCGTTACCTGAGGTTTTATCTTTTCCTTAATTTGGAACATTGTTTGCTCATTGTGCCTAATTCTCTGTATTTATTTGTATATGTTAAGTAGATTGGTTACATTTCCCAATCTTGGAGAATTGGCCTTATGTAGGAGATGTCCAAAGGGCCCAGCAGCACACTCCCCTCTGGTCACCAGAGCCGTTTGCTCTAGGGATGCCCCATATGTGGGCTTGTGCAGCCCTCAGTTGTGGTGGACTGACTACTGTGGGTGAACTGGTAGGCAGAACTGGTTCCAAGCCCAGATGGCTGTAAGTCTGTGCCTTGTGTGGTGGCAGAGAGCCCTCTGGGAGTGCAGGGTAGGCTTCTCACATGGCTGGCTGTACATTACAGGGAGTCCCGGGGTGGCTGCTGGCCCACTGGAGGGCAGAGCCAGATCCCTGTTTAGCTGGCTACGCAGCCCAGGTGGCTCAAGGCTGGTGCCAGCCTGCTGACGTCAGGTCCTTGTGTGGCTGTCTGCATGGCTCAGGAGTTTTAGGGCTGATACCAACACTAGTGATGAATGAGCCTCCAGAGCTAAGAAAGTAGAGGGAGGATTCCAGAATGGCACTTACCAGAACCACTGTTATAGCAGTAGAATGAGTTTCTCAAAATGGCTGCCACTAGTATCTCTGTTCCCAGAGGGATTCCCAGTTGCCTCCTGCCTCTCCAGGAGGCCCTCCAAGATGAAATGAATCTAACCTAGGCTCATTTTAAACTACTCCATCTCTGCCAGGACACAGAGTGTATGAGATTTTGTGCATATCCTTTAAAAGCAGTCTCTCTGTTTCCTGTTGCCTGCCTGCTCTCCCAAACATAAGCTCCACTGGTTTTCAAAGCCAGACTTTCTGAGAGCACATCTTCCCAGAACAGGGCGAGCCTGATGTGGAACTCAGACACCTCACTCTTTGAGGAGGACCTCTACAATTGTGATATTCCTCCTCTCTGTGGGTTGCTTACCCTGGGGTTGTAGGACCTGACTATATTGTGTCTCTGCCCCTTACCCATATCACTGTGGTTCCCCCTTCATGTATGATTGTGGAAGGTCTTTTCTGTTAGTCTTCAGGTTATTATCATAGATAATTGCTTTGTAAGTAGTTGTAATTTTGATGTGTCTGTGGGAGGAGATGAGTTCAGGGTCTTTCTCCACCATTTTGGCTACCACCTGTCTTTACTGAATTATTTTATTAGTTATGAGTCTTTTGATGGAGTCTTTAGAGTTTTCTATATATAATATCATCTGCAAATAGTGAGTTTTACTTCTTCCTTTCCAATTTGGATGCCTTTTACTTGCCTAGGTGCACTGCCTAACACTTCTTAATACTATGTTGAATAGAAGTGATGAAACTCACTCTTTGTTATATGGTTTAGAAAGAATTCAGAAAACTTGCATAAACCCAGTGTATGTTGTAGCAGGTATCTGGATTGGAGGTCAGCTAACCTGGTTGCACAAATGTGAGAAAGAGTAACATACTCTACTAGTATAAATGGCAAGTGAAAGCCTAAGCCAAGGGCCAGAATAGAGACTCAAATTATTAGTAGTGCTAATGGGATCTAAGTTCAGATAAAGTTCAGATCCTAGTGGTTTCTTTTTTAATGACTAAGATACCTTTTCATGAGGTGCACCAACTCTGGATACTTCAGAAATCGGTGTATTGGATACAGGAGCTGATGTTTAAAGTTAATATCTCAAAAGATTTTTCAATTAAAAGATAGCATAAAGAGGCAATATATACAAGAGGAACCCAGGACCAGTACAATGAGAATATGTAATTTTATCCTTGTATCCTTGGCATAAGAAATGGCCTGAACACCATAGGAAAGAGATGAACAGTCTTTTTATAGAGACAGATTAGATTTTAAATTGATTAAAGTGGTATTTATTTATAAATATACTGTGTTATTTTAGTTGGATGATAGTGAATTAACTTTAAGTCTATTTTCCCCCACCAGCAGTGGGAATGAACTTTGGGGAAAAATTGCTTAGTTTTAAAGAAATACGTTACCCAAGGTTATATGTATTTTCTCAATCTACTTTAGAGACCTCTTCTCTGGTCTTTACTTCTCCTCATACTATATACCCATCTGGTTAAGATTTACCCCTACTCTATGTACTACCAGCATTGAGATAGTCATCTGCCCTACATTCCTTCACTGAATCTTATACCACTATCATAAAACTTTTAAAATGTTACATAGTTAAGCTGATTTATACAATGAAGTAGTGAGAGATTCAACAAATTCTCTGCTTACCAAGTAAATAAGGCAAATGAAACAAATGCCAAAATCAGGAATTGAGGGGTGGGGGGTATCAGTACTAATGTTACATAAATTGGAGGATTTTTGTCAATAACATTTTGCCAAAAATTAGATGAAAGAAATTAGATGAAAGAAATATAGAACAATGCAAATTACAAAACTGATGAAAGAACTTAAATAGACCTATTAAAAGTAAAAAGAATCAATTTTTTGTTTTTGTTTATTTTTTGTTTTTTTTTTACAAAAGGCTGAAAGCAGATGGTCTTTCTGTTGAGTTCTATCAAAAGCACGAACAGAATCCTTCACATATTCTTTAGGAAATAGAGGAGGAAAGTGTTTTCCAATTCATTCCTCAAAGCCAGTATTAATCTGATACCAAAAACTAGACAAAGATATTACACAAATTATTTATCAGTATCTCATGAGCATGGACACAAGTATTCTCAAAGTAAGAACAAATAATTCAGCAATATATAAAAGGTTAAACAGCATGATCAAACAGTTTAGTCCAGGAATGCAAATTAACATCTGAAAATTAATGCAATACTTTACATTAATAGGATAAACATAAAAACCACACAATCATTTCAATAGATGCAACAAAAGAAATTGACAAAATCCACATCCATTAATGATAAACATTCTCACCAAATGAAGACTAGAAATCAACTCCCTAAACCCAATAAAGAAAAAAACCTACCATAAACATACAGTTTACATGAAACTTAATGGTAAAAACTTGAAAGCATTTTCTTGAAGACTTTTCACTACTTCTACTCTACAGTGTCCTAGAAATTTGATCAAATGAAATAAGGAAGGAAATCAAAAAGAGAGAAATTAAGAAAGAAATTAATGTTACCTGCTTGAGAAAATAAGTAATCCTGTCTTTATTGTCAAACTGCATGATTCTTGATGTAGGAAATCCAAAGGAATTCACAACAAAACTAAGAACTGAAACAATTTGAGGAATGTTTCATGGTGAAAATCAATACAAAATTGTTTCTACATGCTAGCAATAAACAACCTGAAAAGAAAATTAAAACAGTTTCATTCACCATAGCATTGAAAGACTAAATGAACTTCCTATAGATATGTTGTAAGGTTCAGCCTCATCAATTCCATAACTCTTTTACATAAAGCAATAGTGTCTGGTACCTATACTAGCAATAATGGTTGAATCTGTAAAAATACCTTCTCATGAACATAATCAACCTAAACATTAGGAGCTTGTGGTTCTGTGAGCAAGGGTTATAGGATTTTTCTTCATCTGGAATCTGATGTGTGGGCAGCCTGTCTGAACGTTATGAGGAAGCCTTCAAGCTTATACTCCTTCCCATTCATCCAGGGTAGAGTTCAATTATAGTAAAAAAAAAAAAAAAAAAAAAAAAAGAGATGCTATCGATTATAATTGACTAATCTGATGTAGAAATATTTAGGGTTACCAGAACAAAGGAAGAATGAAGACAATACAAACATACGCACACAAAATGATCCTAAAGGAACCAATTAATTTATAGAGAAAAGGTAATAAAAAACTATGATTATATATTCTAGTTTTTTTACACTTTAGTAGAAGCTGTATCTGTGAGAATTTCACCTGTGTTATGAACTTGCTCTGCTTACTCAATTTAGGGATCTGGAGTCGATGGTTCTGGAAGTAATTTAATTTAGTTTTTTCCCCAAGGTTCCACTGTCCATATCCCATTTTCACTGAGTATGCATAGATAAGTGTTCACACACACATGCTAACACACCTACATAACTTAAACTCATACTGTTGTAAGACAGCAAAAGAGAATTATAATTATTTACTTTCCTTTCCAAAATTGGGAATATTGTAGAAATTCACAATCGTTTTCCATGTGCATGTTTAGATATGTAAATTAGTTATTCTTCGAAATAGTGCAACAATAACCAGGAACGAAAACCCTGTTTTTTTCTTTGCTCACTAACTTTGAAGCTTAACATGATATTTATTGATTGACCACTGGTGTACACTTTGTCCAATGATGACCCTACTGACTTTTTAGTATCTAATTTTAGAAGGGTATGCTGTAACCTAATTCACTCTGAACTATGTACTTGCAACACATTTCCAGAAGTGGTACCCAGGACATCTTAATAAAAATTACAAAGAATTCAGAATAAAATAACAATTTAAATAAGATCGCTAGCAAAGACAGAAAATACCAATACAATATAAGGAGTTGGGGTACTGACAAATTGTAGAAATAATATATTAGGAATCAGGAAGGATTAAACCCTAAGCTGCTAGAAGTATTTGCCTCTAATGAGGAAACATTTTCATTTACAGTGGGAAATAGCACTTTCTATAACAAAAAAAAAATTAATTGAGGTCTAAAAACTCTGACATATAAAGCTAATTTTTTGACCTTTAAAGAAAAAAAATTGTAGAGACATCCCAGCTGGAGAAAAAAAAAACTCAAAACACTAGATTTGGGCTTCTCATATATACCATTCAAAGCACAGAGAAAATGAACCCAGTTTTACAGCTGTTGAAAGAATAAATGTGTTGCCTACGAAAAACAAATCATTTTTGCTCAAATACTGACACAACGTTTAGAAATTCTAAAACTGCAGAAACTAAGTACAGCAGCATTTTTTGTTCTCCTTAGCAAAATGCAGACAATCTAAGATAAAGTCAGGAATGCATAAACTTTGAAACAGTGGTGTAAATACCATATTCATTTAATTATAGAAAAATCAAAGTTATATTTTAAAAATATAAACATTATAGGCATAATACAAAATATGAAACAACACTAACAGATTTGCAGATGAGATAAGTGGTAGTGAATTATTATATTTCTAATTGTTCCATTTTTCATATTAAAGAATTAAGTATCTGATTAAATTTTAAATATAATTCAAAACCATAATAAAAGAGAACTCTATTTTTCATATTTTGATATTTTAGAAGAGACTAATGATGCCAAGAAAAAAATGTTACTTAATTTTACTCTTTTTTTAGTTGATTTTGTTTGGTAGTTAAATTCTCCTTTTGATCTTTATCAAATCTGGATATATATGTTGGGAAATCTATTGACCTACACATACTTTAAGAAATATTTAACATTACTATTCTGTCTTCTAGGCCCCTGTGGAATTTCCTCTATGAAAGAAGTAATCCTGCTTTTGTCTACTCTATTAATTATGCTAGTTTATATTATAGGACAACCACTTTTTATACTGGAATGTTTCAGACACATTGGCCCTGGAATAAAAAGATGAGCTATAGGCTTCCTTCTACCTTCTGGGAAAGGCATCTGTCATCGATAAAATTTAAGTACTTTCTTCAAAGCGTATAAATTTAAGCTTTTACTGAGGTCTGCTGATAAAATAATTTTCTCTGTTTAAAAAAAAACTACTCATAAGATTTTAAATTTTATTTTAAGACATTTTTCTTTTTAGTTGAGGTTTTTGGTCTAGGCCTCAGAAGACATGTTGTTCTTGGCATGTTTTTACTACTTACTAACTTTGTAATAATGGATATGTCTAACCTTTCTGAATCTCAAGTGTTTACCCAATAGGTAAAAATAAAATAACTATCTATTCTCTCATCCAGAGTGGCTGTAAGGGTGAAATGAATATTGAAACACTGGGATACAAAATGCTCTTGATTTTTCTCATATCTCACTGAGATTTTATTCTCATCCTTCCCTGATAAGCCCTTCCCATCTTTAAGACACCCCCCCCCCCACCTATTAAGTTCAGCATCTCCCAGAATTCAGTCCTCACCTCCTTTCTCTTCTCTCCTTTCTCCATTTAAGGCCCTTGTTGCAATATCTCCTCAGTCTACCCCAGATATGTTGCTATCCTTCAAACATCTATTGTGGAAGTCTCCTCCCTGCACTCCAGAATCATACATCTAACTGTCTTGGATGTTGAAGAGACATCATGAACTTAACCTGTATGTACTTTCCCAGTGTTTCCTAACTCAGTAAATGGCACTGTCATTTTTCAAGCTGCTCACACCTCAAAACTTGGAGTTATTGTCATCTTTTTCTCATGTCTTAGCATAGCCTATTAGCAAATCTTGTTTCATTAAATTTTACAATAAATCTTAAATCTAATTCTTTCTCCACATGTCATATCCTACCAACATAGCCACCCAAAGCATCTCATGCAGGCTTGAGCAATAACATTTTAATTGATCTCCATGCTCCCACTTCAGTTCTTTACAATCAATCAGTTTTTCACACAACCAGAATACATCTTTTCAAATGTCAATTAGATCATGTTATTCTCCTCCTTAATCCTGCCTCCCAAACTTCCAGCACACTGGGAATAAAAAGTCCTTCCTATTGACTACTGCACCCTACATAATCTAGCTTCTCATCCTTTAACTCTCCCACTGGGTTACTTTTTTCCAGACTAACCAGCCATCTTGCAGCTCCGTAAACAGACAAGGCATGCCCTGTCATTAGAGTCTTTGCATTTGTTCTTCAGACTGCTGAAAATAGTCTACTCTAGGACACTCCCATAGTATTCCTCCTTAGTTACATGTCTCTTAACCTCACCTCTTCAGAGAGATCTTCCCTTTATCACCTCACCTAAAAATATACCCTTCTGTATAACCTTATCCTGCTTAGTAGATAAAAATTTAATAACTAGTGTTCACTCTTCCATGTTTGCAATATCTTTTTCTTGAGAGAGATTATGGATGGGGGAAGAGAGGGAGAGGAACTAAAAGAAAATGTGGGGATAAAACCAGGATATTGGGACTGCATCTTGTACCGAGGACAAATCAACCAGGAGTCGGATCAGAGGATTTTCATAGTTTCCTTGCATAAATTCTGTTTAAAGCTACAGTTATATAACCTTTTGCATTGATGAAAGAGTTGACAATGTTTACTGGCATACATACAATGTTTCAAAAGACAGTGATAATGCTAAACAGTTACTTTATTAGACACATAGGCTGCTGAATTGGTATAACTTCTATGGTTATATTACAAAGTACAAGTTATATTTATTGAAAATATGTATTATATTTCATTTGCAGTTTGTTTTTGGTCTTGGTCATAAACTCTTTAGTGTCTGGGGAAAAACATGAATAAAAAAATTTTTTACATTATACTATGCCAACAGACCCAATTTTCAAAACACAGGATTATCATAGTATCAAATCACAAATCAAAGCAATTAGTATAGTATATATAGTGGTATAATAGTATACTATATTATATATTATATAGTATATATATGTAATATAGTATATTACAGGATACATAAATTAGAATCATTAAGATATTGAAATAGCATGTGCAATTACTGTTATGATAAATACATGAAAAATCATTCTCAGATAAAATAGCTTACTGCATACTCATGGCATAGTCCATGAGTTGACTAATTGACTTAAATAACCATGTGCCTAAACACGCAAAATCACAATGACCACAATCTAACATGGTCAAAAGCATTAGTTTATTTTTGTTTTCAGATTTTTTTGGTTTATAACATTATATAAGTTTCATGTGTATGATATTATATTTTGACCTCTGTATAAATTACAATGTGCTCACCACCAACGATTTAGTCTCCATCCCTTCCCATACAGTTGACCCCCTTTACCCATTTCACCTTCCCCCTACCACCTTTTCCTCTGGTAACCACTACTTTGTTCTCAGTATCTGTTTTTGTTTTGGTTTGTTCATCTTTTTTTTAAGAACAAATTTCACCTATGAGTGAAATCATGTGGTATTTATCTTTCTTCATCTGACTTACTTCATTTAGCCTGAGGCCTATCCATGTTGTCACAAATGGCAAGATTTCATCTTTCTTATGGCTGAGTAGTGTTACATTGTGTACATATACCACATCTATTTTATCCATTCATCTGTCACCCACTTAGGTTGTTTTCACATCTTAGCTATTGTAAATAGTGCTGCAATGAACGTAAGAGTGTGTATTGTTTTTGAATTTGTGTTCTTGTATTATTTGGATAAATATCCAGAAGTGAAAGAGCTGGGTAATATGGTGGCTCTATTCTTAATTTTGTGAGGAAACTCCACAGTGTTTTTTATAGCGGCTGCACCAATTTACATTCCCACCAGCAGTGTATGAGGATTAACTTTTCTCCACATCTTCTCCAACACTGTTATTTCTGGCCTTTTTGATAATAGTCGTTCTAAAGGGGGTAAGGGGATATTTCATTGTGGTTTTGATTTGAGTTTCCCTAAAAATTTGTGACATCCAGCATCTGTAGGGTTGGCCACCTGTATGTCTTCTTTGGAAAAATATCTATTCAGTTTCTCTACCCATTAAAAAAATGTTTTTGGTATGTGTTATTTATATATTTAGGCTATCAAGTCCCTTTCAGATATGATTTGCAAATATCTTTTCCCAAATATCTTTTAATTAGGTTGTCGATTCATTTTGTTGATGGTTTTCTTTGCTGTGCACAAGCTTTTCAGTTTGTAGTCTCATTTATTTATTTTTGCTTTTGTTTTCCTTGCCAGAGAAGACATACCCAGAATGATATTGCTAGATCAATGTCATAGTGTACTGCCTATGTTTTCTTCTAGGAGCTTTATGGTTACAGGTCTTACATTCAAGTCTTTAATTCACTTTGAGTTAAATTTTTTGTGTAGTATGGGATAGTGGTCCAGTTCCATTCTTTTGAACATGGCTGTCCAGCTTTCCCAATCATTTATTAAAGAGACTATCATTTCTCCTTGTGTGTATTTTGCTCCTTTGTTATAAGTTGTTCATATATATATCTAGGTTTATTTCTGGGCCCTCAATTCTGTTTCACTGATCTATGTGTCTGCAAATACCATGCTCTTTTGATTAGTATAACTCTGTAATATAATTTGAAATCAGGGTGTGTTATACCTCTGGCTTTTTTCCTCTCAGGATTGCTTTGACTATTTGGGTTCTCTTGTGGTTCCATATAAATTTTAAGTTTTTTTGTTCTGGTTCTGTGAAAGTTGTCTTTGAAATTTGATAGGGATTGCATTGAATCTATATATTGCTTTAGGTAATATGAACATTTAAACAATATTCTTCTAATCCATGAGCACGATATATCTTTACATTTCTTTGTGTCATCTTCAGTTTCTTTCAGCAATGTCTTATAGTTTTCTGTGTACAGGTCTTTTACCTCCTTGGTTATATTTACTCCAAGGTATTCTTTTTGTTGCAATGGGATTGTTAACTTCCTTCTGCTGGTTTATTAGTGTATAGAAATGAAACAGGTATTAGTATATTGGTTTCTTTACCCTGAAACTTTACTGTATTTGTTTATTATTTCTGATAGTATTTTTGGTGGAGTCTTTAAAGTTTTCTATATATAAAATCATGTCACTTGCAAATAGTGACAGTTCAATTTTCTGACTGAAATGCCCTTTATTTTTCTTGCCTAATTGCTCTGGTTAGGACTTCCAATACTATGTTTAATGATAGTGGTAAGAGTGGGCATTCTTGTCTCGTTCCTGATCTTGGATGGATAGCTTTCAGTTTTGCACTAAGTGTGGTGTTGGCTGTGTGTTTTTCATATATGACCTTTATTATGTTAAGTTCCTTTTATACCCATTTTATTGAGTATCATAAATGGGCATTTGAATCTGGTCAAATGCTTTTTCTGCATCAGTTGAAGTGATATTGTTTTTATCCTTAATTTTGTTAATGTGGTGTATCATGTTGATTGACTTTGCAGATGTTGAACTATCCTTGCATCCCTGGGATAAATCCCATTTGATCATGGTGTATGATCCTTTTAATGTATTGCTGAATTCTGTTTTCCTATACTTTATTGAGGATGTTTATACCTATGTCATACAAGATATTGGCCTGCAATGTGTGTGTGTGCTTGTGTGTGTGTGTGTGTGTTCAATTGCACTCTGATCTTTATTGTTTCCTTCCTTCTACTGACTTTGGGCTTCATTTGTTCTTCTCTTTCTAGTTCCTTTAGGTGTAAGGTAAGATTGTTTGAGATTTTTCTTATTTCTTGAGGTTGGTCTGTATTACAATAAACTTCCATCTTAGTACTGCTGTTGATGCATCCTATAGATTTTGATGTCATATTTTCATTTGTCATCAGGCATTTTTTTTATTTCTCCTTTGATTTTTTTCTTAACCCAATAGTTGTTCAGTCTCCACCTATTTGTGACTTTTCCAGTTTTCTTCCTGTAGATGATTTTTAATTTCATTTCATTATGATCTGAAAACATGCTTTATATAATTTGTCTTCTTTGTTTTGTGTTCCAGCATATGATCTATCCTTGATAATGTTCCATGTGCACTTGAGAAGAATGTGTATTCTATTGCATTTGGATAAAATTTTCTGTATAAAGCTCTTAAAACTATCTGATCTAATCTTTCATTTAAGGCCACTGTTTTCTGTGGACCTTCCATCTGGATGATCCATCCATTGATGTAAGTGGGTTGCAAAAAGTCCCCTACAATTAGTGTGTCACTGTCAATTTCTCCCTTTATTTCTGTTAATAATTGCTTTATATATTTTAGTGATTTTATGTTTGGTGCATATATATTAACTGTTATATCTTCTTGATGAATTGTCTCCTTTCTTATTATATAATGTTCATCTTTGTCTCTTGTTACCTTGTTTGGCTTGAAGTCTATTTTGTCTAATGAGTATGGCTACACTCACTTTATTTTGACTGCCATTTGCTTGGAGTGCTATCTTTCATCCATTAAATGTGAGCCTATGTTTTTCTTTAGAGCTGGTGTGAGTCTCCTGGAAGCAACATATAATTGAGTCTTTTTTTAATCCATTCAGTCACTCTGTGTCTTTTGATTGGCTAATTCACTCCCTTTACATTTCGGGTGATTATTGATAGATGAGGTCGTAGTATTTCATTTTATCTTCTGGTGCTCTATATCTGCATTGTCCATTTTTCCTTGTGTTTGTCTGCCATTTAGTTTGATGGTTTTCTATGATTTTTCTCAGTTTTTTTCAACTGATTTTTCTGTTTCCTCTTATGTTTCATGTCTCTTCTCTAGATTTATGTTTTGTGGTTACCATGAGATTTGTATAAAACCTCTCATAGACAAGATGGTATCAGCAGAAAATAACTATTTTATCTTCATTTGCCATAACAATTCCCATGTTTTTCCTCTTCCTTTATAGTTTTATCAAATTATCAAACTATCAAACTATTTCTTTAAATATACTGTTACTTTCTCCCTCTCTTTTCCTTCTGGCTATCCATTATTCTAATATTGCTCTTCCTAACAGAGTGGAATAGTTTTCATAGAGCTCATGAATTTTCTCTTCTATATGATCTGCTTTATTTCCAGTGCTTTTTAATGCATTCTTCCATCTCATTGAGTTCTCCAGCTCCAGAATTTATTTGGTTATTTTTAGAGTTTCAATATCTTTAGTAAAGTATTTTTTCTGTTCATTAATTTTATTCCTGAGCTCATTGAACTGCCTTTCTGAGTTTTCTTGTAGCTCTTTGAGTTTCCATATGACAGCTATTTTGAATTCTTGGTTAGTTAGATCATCATATTCCATGACTTTGTTTGGTTTCTGGAGAATTGTCATTTTCCTTTTGTAATACCATGTTATTGTGGCTCTTCATGCTTGATGAGTTGTTCCTCTGCTGGCACATATGAAGTAGCAATCACATTTCTTCTTAGGGTAAACCTTTTTTTTTTTTTTTGGTGCGGTACACGGGCCTCTCACTGTTGTGGCCTCTCTCGTTGCGGAGCACAGGCTCCGGACACGCAGGCTCAGCGGCCATGGCTCACGGGCCTAGCCACTCCACAGCATGTTGGATCTTCCTGGACCACGGCACAAACCCGTGTCCCCTGCATCAGCAGGCAGACTCTCAACCACTGTGCCACCAGGGAAGCCCTTTTTTTTTTTAATTCTAAGAATTTATCATGCTAGTAATTAGAGGTCTTTCTTTTGTTTTTCAGTAGGCAGCGGTATAGCACAAATTAAGTTTGTCTTACCTGAGTTGCCCCTGGCCATATTTCAGAATGGGTACTTTCCACCACCTACCGTCTTTGTCAGAGGTGTTGTCTGGAACCCTTGTCACTGCTTATACCTCTGAAATCATATTGTCTTGCTGCTGCTAGTGTTACTGGTGTTGCCACCTGGGGCACTGGGATGGTGGACACCTTCACTCCATCTGGGGTCTCCTGGGTAACAGGCTCCACCACTGCAAGAAAAAGGAGAATGTGGAGGGAAAGCCAGGGTAGGGGTGTCTCTGCTTTGACCAAGGTTGTCAGGTTTGTGGGCACCACCACTGCAGATGGGGGAGGTTGGATTTGCAGGTGCCTCAAGGGATGAGACTGCAGATCCCACTGCCATCTGGTTCTCTGTGACCACAAATACCCCTGCAGCCAGGAGGCCAGTGTTGTGTATGCTCCCTCCCCTGATGCTTCCTGGTTCTGTGGAGCTGTAGGTTCAGCTGCTGCAAATGGGGGTCCAAGATTACAGGCACTGCATCTGTTGTTTCCCTGGTTTTGCCTCCTATCTTCTAGTCCACCCACATTTTAGGTGTACAGATATATGGAATTCTCTGCTGCCCATGCATGTTGGACAAAGACACATTTGAGTTATGCCTGTTTTACCATTTGTAGATGGAAGGGAAAAGACAAAGGGAACATCTCACATTGTCTTGATGCTGATGTCACCCTTGAAAAGCATTTATTAAAGGGTCTTATACACAGCATTTTCTAAATCAAAAAATTTTTGCTTTTAGTAGTTTAACTCCAGATAGTCACTTACTCTTTTTGTTATTGTCTTCTTATCCCTCTTTTTGAGATAACTGCATTGAAATAGGCTTTGGACTGAAGAACATATTCATGGGAAATAAAATATATTTAATATATTCCCTTTATGAATATTTAAAAATATGCCTTTTAATATTACAACTAACAGTGCAGGGATGATGATCAGGGTTGGGATGTTTCAGAGGTAGAATACAGTGATGGATTTCAGGGAAAGAAATTTTCAGTTACACTGTACCAAGCCCCCACCATCCATCATTCCATCTTCATAGGTCAGAGATGGTATGTAGACTATGATGGGATAACATTCATAATGTCCCTTGTGGACTTTATTTCATAATTTAAAAAATCATAATGAAAATAACAAGTTCAAAACAATTATTCCAAAAGATTCTGCCTTGTCTCATTCAGACTGCCCTCCTCTCTTTATTCTACCGCTAAATAATTTTGTGATTACATGCTCTCATTGCATCTTCTCTCTCTTTTCTCTTAAGCATAAACATCACTCTTACTTCTAACCATGCCACCCCTCTATTTAAAAGCCATCAGTGACTCCTCATTTCCTACAGAGTGAATTCTAAACCACTTAGATTTTCAAAACCATTTGCATTCTGACCCCAGGCTGCGTATATAGTTGATTCCCTATTAGGAGCTCTCTTCCTCAATAGCACTGAACAAATAGCTATTCTTGTAGCCCAGTCTATGCTTTTCTGGGTCTATGGTTCTATTTCTATTTTCCTTCCTAATGGCATGCAGTGCCTTCACTAAATCTGTAAAAGTAAATGCTATTTACTATGCTACATCCATATCATATGCAATGGCTTGTCTGTGAACTTTTTAAAGTCACCCTAACATTCAATTTCTTCAATTTCATATAGTCTATTTTTATATCGTTTTTGTTATGGACCTACACATCAAATGCTTACAGTGATGGGTAGGTCATTTGTTCCCTTTCACTGGAAATATGTAGGAATAGAACAGATATTTGATGGAACAGCTCTAGGAGGAATTATAACATTGCCTCTTGCCTAGGGATTTAGATTACAAGAATAACCATGTGTCTTTTGATTCATTCAGCCCTCTCTTAGGTGATTTCACATATTCTCTGACAGAGTTACCAGCTATTAATTCAGTATCTGACCACTTCCCTCCTGGATTTAATCGTGCTTTCTGGAATGTTGACTTAAAATAAAGCAATAAAAAATATGTAAAAAAATAAATCTAGACAAGTAATCACATAAAAATGTTCTTTCTCCAAAATCTGCTCTTCATTAATTCTGCCTGACAAAGCTGGCTCTGATTGCTAAGCATAAACCTGGTGCTCTCTGATGGATACTGCTTCCCCAGCAGTCTTATAGAGTTTCATAGCTGACATTGTTACATTAAAAGTAACTGGGGTTGTGGAGGCAAAGCCTGTATTTCTATCAATTCTCTAATGTTATTTGTAAAGCTATATAATACTGATGTCACATATACTCGAAATCCCAAAGTATCTGTTTTTCTGTGTGATTTGGAGGGTGATAATAACCTTCTCTTTGTAGTATTCCTCCCATTACTCCTGTCCCTTTATTCACATCATAGCATCTAGTCACATGATCTTTTCTTACCCTGATTTTCTAATTCTTTCTGGCCTTCATTTCCTTTCATGATACAAATTAGTCAATTATTTTATTGCTAGCACACCCTAAACCTGATCAGTCTGTGTGTTATCCTGGTACAAATTTCTAGATTCTCTGGTAGTAGTACAAACTGTCGGTACCAGGTCCATGCTTTACAGGAGGAAGGCAGCCTATTGAAAAATACCTGTAATCCTTTTCTAAAGGTGGTTTTTTTTTTTCCTGGGCTGAGAAGTACACTGGTCCAAATTCAAGGCAAACCAGAGTGATAGAGCATAAGTCCCCCAGAAGAGACCCTCATCCAATGACATTAGTAATTTGGTGGATAAATACCACATAATTCTTGTTCCTTAGTTGGGAGAACTGAGGCATATATTTGATTGTCCCTAGACTACCGCAAAGAAACTGACCTTTCAGTGCACACTGTGGTAACTGGTTCGATAATGCATACTTTATTTCTCCATTTTTTTCCCTTCCCATTGTTATTTCCTGCTACCGTACCAATATTTTATTGTATCACTTTCTAAAGAAACAATGCTCAGATGCTTGTTGTCTTGGGTCTGCTTGCAGGAGAACCCAAATCAAGTGAGTTGGAAACAGAAGAGGTCTTAGGAAGTAAACTCTGAGGATAGGGTTGGGGGAAATCATATCACTTGCTGGCCAGATGAAAGTAAACACTGCATTATTGATAGTAAAATGAGGTATTGAAAACCCCTGGCTTACTGAAGTACTCCACTTTCTAAGACTTTATAAACAGTGTGATTTATGATATTGGTGGAAAGGTATCAACTAGCTTCATAAATAATGTAAGCACTTAAGAGATGTAAGGAATGCTCTTAGATGGATCATGGAGTTGTCTGGCTACCATAAGAGTAATCAAACCTTAGTCACAAGATTTGCTTTCTGCTGCAGGTAGTGTGATTAACTAGAAAAATTCAGTGCAACTTCTAGCACATGGCATGTTGCTATTGACTTGCAAATACATTCCTTCCAATCTCTATTGAGAAGGAGAAGCAGGAGTATTTTGCATTCATCTGACATCAGTAGTTTAGGTTTATGATAGTGCCCCCATGGACATATTTACTCTGTATAGTACAAATGGACCTACATTGTAGACATCCCACAGATGAACACATTAATCCACTCTATTGATGATATGATATGAATTGGACCTGGTAAGCAAGAAGTGACAAATTGTCTGGATGTCCTCATATAATACCTGTACATGAGAAGAGGGGAAATAAATCTTACAAAGATTCAGAGGGCTATAATTTTGGGTAATTTGGGGGAGAGGGTTTATTTGGGGCATGCTGAAACATCCAAGGTAAAGATATTGTGCTTTGTACCTTCTACAAACAAAGAACAACACTTAAGCCTACTAAGTTTTGGAGAGAGCTCATAGTAAATTTTGGAATATAGATTGGACCCATTCAGCAAGTGATTTGGCTACTTCTCAGTTTTAAATGGAACCAGAACAAAAGGGGTATGCAGCACATTAATGCCTCACCGTTTGATTACTTAAGTCACTATAGTCCGTGGTGCTGGAAGTATCTAAGACAGATAAAAATGTAGTGTAGAGTCTCTCATAGCCTTCATAAAGCTACCTAGGGTTCTGGAGTGAGATCCTGCCATCTGCAATTGATAATTACTCCCTGTAAAGCAGCTTTAAGCCTGCCACAAGGCCCATGTAAAAACTAAAGACTTGATAATATGACTGAAAATTATTATACGACCAGAGGTTCCATTATGAACTGTATAGTCAGACCCAAGTCATGAGATTGATTAAAAATAGTACCAATCCATTATAAAATGGAAATGGTACATTTGGGATAGGCATGAAAAAGGTCCAGGGGATATCAGTAAGTTGTTCCAAAGAGCATTAACTAGAGTCAGATGGGCTATTGAAGAAAACAAGCATATAGACTGTCTATATCACTACTGCAGTATATTGGACCTGATAGCATCAGAGAGAGCCTTAGTACTTCCAACTTAGGACTCAGAAAGCATCCAACTAACATCATGACATCCTGCATAATATTACTTCAGACTAAGGGTGCATGAGATATAACAATGACATATGTCCATGGGATACTCTGGTCCTACTGTATACTTTATTGCCTAGAAGCTGACAGATTAATAGAACACTGGAATTACCCTAAGACACAACCAAGGTATTATGAAGACACCCTGAAAGTTTTGACTGCTGTTCTCAAGATGAGGAATAAACTTTTAACTGTTGGCCATCACATGGTCCTGTGACCACAGTACCTTTAAAAAAAAAAGTTTAGGAACTAAAGGCTACAGTAGGAGTAGCTGATCCCACCATCACACCATTGAGTAACATGGGAAATTTGTACTTCCATCCTTGTTACTGTGCTGGTGGACTAGAGATTCTGATTCCCAAGAGTAGATGTTTCTAGTAGGAAATAGTTACTTCTAACCTTCTAGTTACCCCCTACTTTCTGGTCATATTTTAAGTACTCATACCAGTAGATGAGCTGTTATCCTTATGAGAAAATACACTCTTATTATCATGAAAAAATATATTTGCTGCTACTAATTTGCACTAGAAAGGGAGAATTATATGAAAATTCAAAGATTTTACCAGAGTGTCTCATGGTGCTTCATGCCCAGTAATAGCATAAAAGGACAGTTGCAACCATGATCTGACAAGAACAAGATAACTCAAATTTACCACAGAGATAATGATTATATTGTTAATTATAATGTAAGAAAATAGTAAAATACTCTTTCAAACAAAATTAAGTCAACTCAATGGAATGTATATAATTTAATGCTTTTCTCCCCAACTTTACCCTTTGTGAATTATTTTCCAACTTATAGAAATAATGCACGTAAACATTTTTATAAAAGAGTGACATGGAAGCACAGTATGAAAGATAACTTTTCTCCTGTACCCTTTACACCATTGGTGAGAAATAGCCACCTTCAGCTCCCCTCCTAGTGCTTCTAGAAAGTATCATTTTAATTTTACAAAGTCTATCTGCATAAAAAAATTGTTTAAAATCTTATTTAGATTAGATCCATCATTTACCATTATAAATTATGAAGAATTCTCATAATTCAGTACCAGTCACTGTATTTTTTAAATATTTAATGAAATAAAAGAATCGATCTCTATTTCTTAGAGCTTGATGCATGCATGGCTAAAGGGTAGATAGGGAGTGGATGAGTGGATAGGTGAGTGGGTAGATGGGCAGATTCTTTTGACTTCTTAAAAAACCTTTTATTTCAAAAGGGAGACGTGTCAGGTATATTATCGGACCCTCACTTGGAATTAGATTCAGGATTGAATCTAAATACTGCTTTAAGACTTCCCCATCTTATTTAAGGTTCTCAAAAATTAGTCCACTTCAAATCCTATCAAATCTATATTCTTGACCTCCTAATGTTCAGCTTCTGAATTTCATTATGTCTGTTACTCAGCTATCACTGGAATAATTAATGACCAAATCCAGCATTTGCTTGTGAATTCTTATTTAATGTTTTTTCAGCATTTGATATAGGAAATTGATCTAACCTTTAAAAAATGCTCTCCACCTTAGCTTCCAGGATGAAAATAAACATGCCCTCCTTGATCAACTATCTTTATTTAGACTCTTTGTTAACTCTGTTGCTATACCTGCAATTAGTGTTCCTTGGGCTGGCACAATTCTATCTCTTTTGACCATCTGAATAGTCATCTTGTACAAATTTATTTACTCCAAAAATTTATATCACTGACTAAAAGCTGATGAATCTTAACTCTGTGTATACTTGTGTGTATAATTGTATCTTATAGGCATGATTTAATAAATGGCCCCCACCACTTCCAAGATTCCTATCCCTTGGTTATTCAGCTAAACACTAATCTGGGTACTGCTGTGAAGGGATTTTACAGGTATAATTAAATTCCAAAGTCAATCTTAAAATACAGATTAACTGGTTTGGTCTGGTCTAATAACATGAGCCCATAAAAGCAGAGACTTTTCTCTGGCTTGTAGCAGAAAAGGAAGTCAGATGCAGTAGCAACCGCAGAATTTAAAGAGATTTGAAACACGAGATGGACTTGGTACATATTGCTGCCTTTGAATATGGGGATGACACATGAAAAGGAGTACAGGCAGCATCTGAGCATAGAGAAGCTCTCACCCAATAGCAATGAGACAGGTACCTAAGAACTACAGTCACAAGAAACAGAATTAAATCAGCAGGAGGAATGAGCTTGTAATCTGATTCTTCCTCAGATCCTTCAGGTAAGAGCTCAGCTGGGTACACCTTAATTTGGGGACATATAAGACCCAATCCAGCCACTTGGGCCTAGACTTCTAAACCACTTAACAATGCACTTGAACAATGCAGGAGTTAGTGAGGTGCAAAGAGGGTCCACTCTAAATTAAATCCACGTTTAACTTAGTGTGGACCCTCCATATATGTGATTCCTCCCTAGCTACAGTTCTGTATTAGCAGATTTAATCAACCAGGGATTGTGTAGTACTGCAGTATTTACTATTGAAAAACATCAGCATATAAGTGGACCAGCTCCGATCAAACCCCTATTGTTCATGGGTTAGCTGTGAGGTAATAGATTTGTTTAAGCCACTGTTTAAGTTAATTTGCTGTGCAGCAATAGAAAACTAATACACTTGGCATTTCCATGTCCTTCTATCAATATATTATCCCCCCTTTCTCTGACAAAAGGAGATAATTTTTAAAAGTAAATAAGATAATGGTTAACAACCTGCATTTCAGATTTATAAAGACTGAAGCTCGAACATTTATAGCCTCTGAAACTTGACATCAGTAAATTACCATTAATATTAGTAGGAATACTCAGTTAATTATAATATTATATGCTCACTCATTCAAATTAGAAACTAGTCTCTCCAGATAAATTGAATTTACCAATTTAACTTAATAAAAATATGTACACATACATATATAGTTTTATTCATTTCTCACTGTCTTTATCCTTATTCTGAATTCAGGTAATATTGTCTCTTATTTATAGTATTATAAAACTCCCAAGTGAGGTACTAACTTACCAAATGCAGCCACAACATCTACGAGAAAGTGCAGCCTAATAACTGTGCCATTCTTTTAACGGAAATCCTTATATTCCTTTCTGGTGTCTACAGTAAAAGCCTGGCCTCTAAATATTTAAAACAAATTCCTCTGTGCTCTTCTTTCTCAGCTTCATCTCTGGGAACTCTCCACTTTCCTCCACCACCATGATGCTGCAATACTTATATTGTAAAGTTTCATGTTTGTATTTTTTTCTTCACACTATTTCCCACATCTGGTTAGAAATTCTTATTTCCTTCAACTGGCTAAATTTTATTTCTCACCCAAGCTATACTTCCAAATGATCTGAGATGAGGTGCTTCTAAAAATACTCATGCATGTGACACACCCCAAAATAAATAACCAAATTGTTTAGAGATGAAGCACTGGTATTGGGGTTTTCATTTCTACTTCTCTCTAGGTGATTCTCATATGTGCAGGGTTGGAAAATACTAGTATAACTAAACTGAAATAGACCTAGGCATTACTCAACTCCATGGGGGTCACTCATTGCTTTCAGTCTGTATACTAGATTCACTGGATTTGCTTTTTCCCACCAAATTACAGAAAACCTAGGAGCAGGGGTAAAAAAAAAAATCACTTCTTTTTTTGAAATATGAATCATCTCATCAGTATATTCTGTAATTTCATCTGTCCACTTCACTGATCCTCTGACTTTATTGCTTCTTGTATAGGTGGAACCTCATACTACATTCAGTCATTTATTTATACATTAAGTTTTAAATGCCTGCTATGTGCCCAGAGGGTTCTAGGCATTGGACCTGGAACTGGCAATATACTATGGGGAAAAATAGAAATATGTACTTAATTGTGCTTTAGCGGACCATGATAAGTATATTTATTTGATCCTTTTTATATGCAGTTAGCCTCAGAAGTTCTAGTGATTTTGACATCTTGATATTACTCATTATTATGTGATTAACTTAGCCCTGGTAACAAGTAATGAGCATGACTTTGATATTTAAGGATTAACTAAATCGAAACGTTCTAATTAGGGACACAGGTGGTATTAACATTGTTATAACTCAGTAAACTATATGTTTCCCAGAAGAATTTTGTCAGTAATCTTACAATGACATGGGCAGAATATTTATAGACCAAATTGCAATAGGACATATTTTCCTTATTATGGTCATATTACTTACATGAAGCTTGAATTCAGTCTACATGATCTTCTACACAGTTAAGTTGTCAAAATTGTTTTCTTAAAGCTCTTTCCATAGTTTCTTTATTGGGGCATGCTTAAATAAAGGTAACATGAATTTTCTTCTTTTGATTTAAAGGTTTTTGTAATCTCTTCCAAATTCAACTTTTTTCTAGTTTACATTTTCCTTTTTTCTATTCTTGGTTATTAGCATGATCACAAAAAAATTGGGTAAAGAGGGAAATGACTCTCAAAACTTTAAGATAGCTAATTTTATTTATTTTGACTTATTTATAATTATTCCTGGAAATAAAGATTGGCCAGTAACAGAATTAAATAATGCTTTCAAAGAATATAGTAAAGGCTATATTTTCTTTTCCTTGCTCTTACAAGGATGAGATTTTCCACAAAGTTCAAGAGAATCTATATTTGTCATGACCTTTGGATTGTAAGTTGGGTCACCGCAACCAGATGAATAGTGTTTATTCTACAGAGTAGATATAATAATTTTATTTTCCCCATCTAATCAAGATATTGAGAAAATAAAGTTCAGTAACTGATAATACATTTTCTCTCTATCTCTACCACCCCAAACTGATAGATAGCTATCTCTCTCCAGAGATACAGATATACAGATATCTCTCTATACATCTACATAGATAATCTCTATGCTTTGATCTCTCTCTATATACATTTATGTACGGATATATTGATCTCTGTCTTTATATATGTAGGTGGATATAGATAGATAAGTACTGACATTGGTGGGTAAATAGGGAGATAAAATTATATAAATACTATTTGTAAACCTATTATCAATAATTAAGAGCCTATAAATACTTATATATCCATAGTGTCCAGAAGAGAAACTTGTTGCTAAAATATAAATGTGTATTTTCAAAGCTTCCACCTGCTGCTGCTTTAAGTGGGTAGTATTACTAGATGTGTTTTCTATTGCTAGCATGTAGATCTAATTGAATACCACTGTTTGTCATGGAAAATATTAGCCTTAATATTATCAAAGAATATCCACTTTCTTAAAATATGTATCAGCTATATTTTCATATTTGGTATAGAAAGTTTTTTCTTAATACCATCTTTAAAAAATCCTTGCCTCTATCTAACTTTATCTGTATGACTTGAATTAAACTTATGCAATATTAATCATTACATTTATAAAGCTACTGATCATTCCATTAGGCAACACTTGGGATCTTAATGTGTAGCTGCCATTTAAAAAGATATATATTTACATGGACGAACTCATTCAATTACCTCAACAAGCCAAATTTATAGACCAGGGATCTAAGTACAAATAAATGAGGTCATACACATAGAAAGTGGTAAGAGTTGGAACTGATTACTCCCAGCAAATTACTTTCCAAGGCAGGATTGTTGCTATCAATTTAGAGTACCCATAAAGGCTAGATCATTTTTCTTGATTAAAATATTGTAACAGTTTACTACTATCAAGAAAATCTTAATTAAGCAAGAAAAAAGTTGAATATGAACATGTTTTTACTATAGAATTTTCAAAATATGTACATCTCTACATTTTATTAGTTTAGAAATCTGACATAGGCCAAATAGATTCAACAAATCTGAAGTGTTTTACACACATTATAAAGCAACATTTTATAGAACAATGTATGCATCTTTTCTCAATTTTAACATGAAAATCCCTAAATATTTATGTGACAAAAGTGTTTCAACATTTTTGAAAGCAAAATTGGCAGAATTAAGAGGTAAAACAGATCAAGACGATGGTTTAAAGTTTTAAAAGTACTTCTTACAGTAACTGATAAAACTGATAAATGTCAGTAAAAATATAGACAATGTGAGCAGAACTGTCAACCAAACTGGCCAAATTGACATTCATGGAACAGTATAAGCAACTGTTAAAGAGTATATTTTTTGTTTCTACAGACTGATATTCACCAAGGTAGACTAGCTGCTGGGCCAAACAATAATCAAATAACAAATCAGTAACTCCATTAAACTTTAAATGATTGAAATATAACAGTCCGTGCTCTGATTACTATCTAGTTAAATTGCATGTCAATAATGATAATATATTAGTATATCATTGAATTTTTCAATTAATCAACACACATATACGAACAGTGAATCAAAAAATAAAACACCAGAGAAATTTTAAAACATTTCAAGTTGAATAATGAAAATACAGCCTATCTGAATTTGTGAGACCAGATTAAGCATTGCTTAGATGAAAATTTTTACTACAAAATCCCCATATTGGAAAAAGAAAATGTTTAAAAGCAATGATAGATGTTTCTACATTAAGAAAGTTTTTAAAAGAGCAATTTACCCCATAGTAAATGCAAGGAAAGAAATAATAATGATGAAAGTAGTCATAAAGAGAATAGAAGGAAGAATTTTTTTAAGTGAAAACAGAGGCAAATGGTTGTTATTTGGAGAGGGAAATAAAGTTGGCAAATTTTTTACAAGACTACTAGGTAAACAAGTGATAACACACACAAGTTATCAATAGCAGGAATAAATGAGAGAACATCATTAGACAGATGTTCAGACATTAAAAGGAGAATAATGGGGATTTCTGAACAACATTAAATCAATAAAATAGATAACATATTTAATGGATGAATTTATAAAATTTGAGAAATAATTTCAAAAACTTTAGAAAAACAATGTTCCAAAACTGATTCAAAAAACTAGAATTTCTGATTAAACTTATACCTATTAGACATTTAATTTTTATCCATAAACCTTCCTACAAAGAGTATATTAAAATGACTTTACAGATTTAATTCTAAATGAGAGAATACTTAACTCATTTTTGAGGACAGCATATCTCTGACACCCAAGTCTGACATAGATGTTGCAAGAAAATTACAGACCAATATCGCATTTGAAGACAAATACAAAGATCCTCCACAAAACAGCATCATATATGGCAATGTATCATTGTTCAGTTAAATGTATACTCAGGAATGCAATATTTCTTCAGTATTTGAGAAGCAGCATGATTCACCACAGTAACAATAAAGGAAAAGTAACTCACAAAGCCATCTCAATAGGTGCAAAGAAAGCATTTGCAATACTAAAAACATATTCATGAGTTTCTGAAAACATATTCATGAGTTTTAAAAATCAGTCAACTATGAATAGAACAACTACTTTTTAAAAAAATTTTATTGAAGTATAGTTGACTTACAATGTTGTGTTTAATTTCTGCTGTATAGCAAAGTGACTCAGTTATACATATGTATATTCTTTTTTATATTCTTTTCCATTATGTTTTATCACAGGATATTGAATATAGTTTCCTGTGCTATACAATAGGACCTTGTTGTTTCTCCATCCTATATATAATAATTTGCATCTGCTAATTCCAAACTCCCAATTCTTCCCTCCCCTACCCCCACCTTGGCAACCACAAGTCTGTTGTCTATATCTATGAGTCTGTTTTTGTTTCGTAGATATGTTCATTTGTGTCATATTTTAGATTCCACATATAAGGGATATGATATGGCATTTGTCTTTTTCTGACTGACTTTGCTTAGTATGATAAACTCTAGGTCCATCCATGTTGCTGCAAATGGCATTATTTCATTCTTTATAATGGCTGAGTAATATTTCTTTGTAAGTATATAACACATCATCTTTATCCATTCATCTGTTGATGGATATTTAGTTTGTTTCCATGTCTTGGCTATCGTAAATAGTGCTGCAATGAACATAGGGGTGCATGTATCTTTTCAAACTATACTTTTGTCTGGGTATATGCCCAGGAGTGGAATTTCTGGATCATGTGGCAACTCTATTTTTACTTTTTTGAGGAACCTCTATACCATTCTCCATAGAGGATGCACCAATTTACATTCCTACCAACACTCTAGGAGGTTTACCTTTTCTCCACACCCTCTCCAGCATTTATTATTTGTAGACTTTTTAGTAATGGCCATTCTGATTGGTGTGAAGTGGTGCCTCATTGTAGTTTTGATTTGCATTTCTATAATAATTAGCAATGATGAACATCTTTTCATGTGCCTATAAGCCATCTGTATGCCTTCTTTGGAGAAATGTCTATTTAGGTCTTCCGTCCATTTTTCGACTGGGCTGTTTGGGTTTTTTTTTTACTGAATTGTAGGAGCTGTTTGAACATTTTGGAAATTAAACCCTTGTTGGTCACATCATTTGCAAATATTTTCTCCCAGTCCATAGGTTGTATTTTCATTTTGTTTATGGTTTTCTTCACTGTGCAAAAGCTTGTATGTTTGATTAGGTCTCCTTTCTTTATGTATGATCTTATTTCTATTGCCTTGGAAGACTGACCTAAGAAAACATTGGTATGATTTATTTCAGAGAATGTTTTGCCTGTGATGTCTTCTAGGAGATTTATGGTGTCGTGTCTTATATTTAAGTCTTTAAGCCATGTTGAGTTTATCTTTGTGTATGGTGTGAGGGTGTGTTCCAGCTTCATTGATGTATATGCAGCTGTCTGACATTCTCCACACCACTTGCTGAAGAGACTGTCTTTTCTCCTTTGTATATTCTTGCCTTCTTTGTTGAAGATTAATTGTCCATATGTGTATGGGTTTATCTCTGGACTCTATTCTATTGCATTGATGCATTTGTTTTTGTGCCAGGACCATGCTGTTTTGATTACTGTAGTTTTGTAGTATTGTCTGAAGTCTGGGAGAGTTATGCCTTCTGCTTTCTTTTTCCTCAGGACTGCTTTGACAATTCTGGGTCTTTTATGGTTCCATATAAATATTAAGATTACTCTAGTTCTGTGAAAAATGTCATGAGTATTTTGATAGGTATTGCATTAAATCTGTAGATTTCTTTGGGTAGTATGGCCATTTTAACAGTATTAATTCTTCCAATTCAAGAGCATGGGATATCTTTCCATTTCTTTGTGGCATCTTCAATTTCCTTTATTAATGTTTTGTAGTTCTCAGCATATAAGTCTTTCACCTCCTTGGTGAGATTTACTCCTAAATAATCTTTTTTTATGTGATTTTATGTTCCCTTTCTGATATTTCATTGTTCGTGTAAAGAAATGCAACTTATTTCTGTATGTTAATCTTGTATCCTGCTACCTTGCTGAATTCATTTATCAATTCTAGTAGTTTGTGTTGAGTTTTTGGGGTTTTCTATATAGAGTATCAGGTCATCTGCATATAATGACAAGTTTACCTCTTCCCTGCCAATTTGAATACAGTTTATTTCTTTTACTTGTCTGATTGTTGTGCTTAGGACTTCCAATACTATGTTGAAGAGAAGTGGTGAGCGTGGGCATCCTTGTCTTGTTCCAGATGTTAGCAAGAAGGCTTTCAGCTTTTCAGCATTGAGTATTATATTGGCTGTGGGTTTATCATAAATAGCTTTTATTATGTTGAGATATGTTCCCTCTATATCTACTTTCATAAGGGTTTTTATCATGAACTGATGTTGAATTTTATCAAATGATTTTTCTGCATCTATTGAGATGATCATATGGTTTTTATCTTTTCATGATGTGGTGTATCACATTGTTTGATTTGCATATGTTGAACCATCCTTGTGAACCTGGGATAAATCCAGCTTGGTTGTAGTATATGATCATTTGTATGTGTTGTTGGATTTGGTTTGCTAATATTCAGTTGAAAATATTTGCATCTATATTCATCAAAGTTATTGGCCTGTAATTTTGTTTTTTGGTAGTGTCTTTGGTTTTGGTATCAGGGTGATGATGGCTTCAAAAAATGTCTTTGGGAGTGTTCCTTCCTCTTTAATATTTTGGAAGAGTTTCAGAAGGATCAGCATAAGTTCTTCTTTGTATGTTTCGTAGAATTTACCTATGACTCCATCTGGCCCTGGACTTTTATTTGTAGGGATTTTTTTTTTTAAATCACAGATTCTATTTCACTTCTAGTGATCTGTCTGTTCAAATTATCTATTTCTTCTTGATTCTGTTTTGGTGGGCTCTATATTTCTCAAAAGTTGTCCATTTCTTCTAGGTTGTCAAATATGTTGGCATACAATTGTTCATAGTGTTCTCTTATGGCTTTTGGTATTTCTGTGATATCAGTTGTGATTTCTCCTCTTTCATTTCTTATTTTGTTTATTTGGGACTTCTCTCTTCTTGGTGAGACTGGTCAGAGGTTTGTCAATTTTGTTTACCCTTTTAAAGAACCAGCTCTTCATTGATTTTTTTCTATTTTTTTAATCTCTATTTTATTTTTTCCTCTCTTATTATCTCCTTCCTTCTGTTGACTTTAGGTTTTGTTTGTTCTACTTTTTCTACTTCTTTTAAGTGGTAGGTTAGATTGTTTGAGATTTTTCTTGTTTCTTAAAGAAGGTCTGTATTGCTATGAACTTCCCTCTATACAGTGCTTTTGCTGCATCCTATAGATTTTTGCATGATTGTGTTTTCATTGTCATTTGCCTCAAGGTGCTTTTTTTTTTACTTTGATTTCATTGTTGACCCACTGTGTTTTTTTAGTAGCATGTTGTTTAGTGGTTTAATTTCCATATAATTGTTTTTTTCTCATTTCTTTTTCTGTGGTTGACTTCTAGTTTCATGCCATTTTGGTCAGAAAAGATGGTTGAAATGATTTCTATACTCTTAAATGTGTTGAGGCTTGTTTCTGTGCCCTAGTATGTGGTCAATCCTAGACAATGTTCCATGTGCACTTGAAAAGAATGTATATTCTTTTTTTGGATGTAATGTCCTGAAATTTCAATTACATTACTGTTCTATTGTATCATTTATGTTCTCTGTTGCCTTACTGATTTTCTGTCTCAAAGATCTGTCCATTGATGTGAGTGGGGTGTTAAAGTATCCTACTATTATTGTATTCCTGTCAGTTTCTCCCTTTATGTCTGTTAGTATTTGTTTTATGTATTTTGGTGCTCCTATATTGGGTGTATATATGTTGATGAGTGTAATATCCTCTCCTTGTATTGATCCTTTGGGCATTATAGTGTCCTTTATCTTTCTTTATAGCCTTTGTTTTAAAGCCTGTTTTGTTTGATATGAGTATTATGACTCCCACTTTCTTTTCATTTCTGTTTGCATGAAATATCTTTCTCCATTCCCTCACTTTCAGTCTATGTGTGTCCTTTGCCCTAAAGTGGGTCTCTTGTAGGGAGTATATTGTAGGCTCTTGTTTTTTTATCCACTCTGCCACTCTGTGTCTTTTGATTGGAGCATTGATTCTATTGGCATTTAAGGTAATTATTGATAGATATATATTTATTTCCCCTTTAATCTTGTTTTCCCATTGATTTTATATTTCTTCTTTGTCCCTTCTTGTTTTTCCTTTTGTGCTTCAATTTGTATTATAATTATGTTCTCTTCTTTTTGGTTTCTGTAAATCTATTGTATGTTTTTGATTTGTGCTTACGCTATTTTTCAAGTATAATATTCCCTTCCTACATCTACGTGCCTTAGACCGGTAGTCATATAGACTCAAACATATTCTAGAAAAAAAAAATCTATATTTTGTTACTCTTCTCCCCCACATTTTATAATTTTGATGTCTTCTTTTACATCTTCTTGTATATCCTTTTGCTCTTCATTGTGGTTATCATTGCTTTCACAGAATTTTTTTGATATTTTTTAATCTGTGTACTGGCTTATTTAAGTTACTTACTTTTCAATTGTGATTTTCTCTTTCCTATAGATTCCTACTTCTTTTCTATTTAGAGAAGACTTTTCAATATTTCCTTTAGGATAGGTTTAATATTGCTGTATTCTTTTACTTTTTGCTTGTCTGAAAAATTCTTTATCTCTCCTTCTATTCTAAATGATAATCTTGCTGGGTAGAACATCCTAGGTTGCAGATTTTTCCCTTTCAGTACTTTGAATATATCTTGCCACTCCCTTCTGGCCTGCAACATTTCTGTAGAGAAATCAGCTGATTGCTTTATTGTTCTCTTGTAATTAACTCTTTTTCTCTTGCTGCCTTAGAATCCTCTTTAAATTTTGCCATTTTTATTATAATATGTCTTGGTGTAGGTCTGTTTGGGTTTCCCTTGTATGGGACCCTCTGTGCTTCCTGTACTTGGATAGCTGTTTCCTTCTTTAGGTTTGGGAAGTTTTCAGCCATAATTTCTTCAAATACATTTTCAATCCCTTTTTCTCTTTCTTCTCCTTCTGGGATCCCTATTATCAGTAGATTGTCCTGCTTTATATTATCCCAAAAGTCTCTTATATTGCTTTCATTTTTTATCATTTGGCTTTCTGTCTGCTGTTCTGATTGGGTGGTTTCCATTATTCTATCTTCCAGATCACTTATTCCTTCTTCTGCATTATTCATTCTGCATTCATTGCCTTTAGTTCAGCTTTCATCTCTGGAAATAAATTTTCTAACTTTTCTTGACTCGTCCTTATAGTTTATAGTTCCTTTTTACAGTAATTTGCATTTCTGTTAATAGCCTTTCTAAATTCCTTCAGTATTTTTATTATCTCCTTTTTGAAATCAGTGTCTATTAGACTGAAGAGGTCTGTTTCATTGTTTATTTTTTCAAGAGAATTCTCTTGATGTTTTAATTGAGAATCGTTCCTCTGATTCTTCATTTTACTTTTTTTCTCTTGCTCTATGAGTTGAGGAGAAACAGTTATCTACTGTGATCTTGGGAGACTATTTTTATGTGGGAACATCCCTGTGTCACCTGCATGGGTTTAATATATTTGGTGTGAGGGCCGTTTTTAGTATAGATGCCTGCCACCTCTTTCCTCAGTATATGCTGGCCATTGATAGGAGGTGTGACTGGTGTTGTGGTGACCAGGTCCTGCACTGGAGGTTGAGCAGGTCCTCCCCTTAGCTCTGTGGTTGTCACTGCCTTGTCAGGGGCAGGATCTGCTCCCGAGGTGTTGGAGTAGAAACCCCAGATCTGTTTCTGAGCTGTGTTTGTGAGCTGCAGTGTGAGGTAGGCAGGATTGGATCACACAGTGCCTCATGTCTCTCAGGCACTGCTTCCACAAGGCCACCAGTGCAGTGCACTGAAGACAGGTCCATGGACTGCAGTAGTTACGAACCTGGACCCACTCTGGGAGCTATGGAGGCAACTCAGACCCAGGCCCAGGCCAGCCCCCCGTGTGCATGCACCCACAAAGCCCACAGCTGCTAAGGCCAGATCTGTCCCAGCTTCAGGAGCACCCATTGTCTATTTGGTTGTCCCACAGGTGATGAATTTACAAAGCCAGAGGCAGAGGTGTAAATCCATGGTGCACGCAGCCATGTTGAGAGATTTCAGCCCTGCTTCCTGAGTCACACAGCCCCTGGGGCTCAGCTGTGGTTTCAACCCCACCTCTGTGAGTGGGCAACCCACTGATGCCTGCTCCCAGGGCCCGCTGAGTTGGTGGTTGGAACAGGAACCCTCCTAGGAGGCAGCTGGAGTGCACAGGGCAGTGACACGTGCATCCATGTAGGTCTCTCTCTTTTCTGCCTGCCATACATAGGGGGCTGCATTCTGCAGAAGGAGCAAAAGGAGCCTCTGAAGCTCCTTTTCTGTCCTGGCTGATCTCCCTGCCAGTGAGGGGGCTTCCCAGAGTGCGGTAACCTTCCCTCTTTTTCAGCTCCCTCCCAAGTGTGCAGGTCCCGTCCTGCTTCCTCTTTTTTTTCCTGTCATCGTACCTGGTTATGTAGAGCTCTTTCTTGTCCTTTCAGGTGTTTGAGGTCTTCTGCTGGTGTTCAGTAGGTGTTCTGTGAGAATTGTTCCATTTGTAGGTGTATTTTTGATGTATGTGTGGGAGGAGGTGAGTTCCACATCCTACGACTCCACTGTCTTGAGTGGAGCACTACCTTTCAGTTTGATAAGTCATTTATGAAAAACCTAGAACTAGTATATATTTAATGTTGAAGGACTGAACAATTTCATTCTAAGTTTTGCAACAGGGCAAAAATGCCCCACTCTAAAACTGTCTTCAAACCATATGATAATCTTTGTAAAAAAAAAAAAAAAAAACCAAAATCAAACTGAAAGAAATCTAAATATATACAATAAACTAAAGTGATCATGGCAAGATTCAAAATAAAAGAGCAATAGATATTTTTAAATTGCAGTTTTAGACACCATGGACAAAATATTTCAATATAAAATTAACATAATGACATCATTTACAGTAGTATCAAAATCAAAATACTTAGGAATGAATTTGACAAGATAACTAAACTATAAATTACAGCCAGCTATTAACTACTTACTACTCAATAGACCAGTAACCTTGAAAAATTAAAATTTAAATAAACAGATTATTGAACTACATACATAGCTTGGAAGACTTTATAGCTTCATTTCAATCCCAGTCATAATCTCAGCAAGAAATTTTGTAAACTTGACAAACTTTACAATTTATTGGAAATGCCATTTACCTAGAATAGCCAGATGTATTTTGAAAAATAATTTAAAGGTGGTCAGACACTTACCTTTTCACTTTCAAGACTTACTATAAAACTGTAGTAATCATGGCATTGGCATGAGAGCATTTTATTGTATTTGACTTCTATTAAAATATTTAATTAAAAATCTAAAGAATATGGGCTTCCCTGGTGGCGCAGTGGTTGAGAGTCCGCCTGCCGATGCAGGGGACACGGGTTCGTGCCCCGGTCCGGGAAGATCCCACATGCCGCGGAGCAGCTGGGCCCGTGAGCCATGGCCGCTGAGCCTGTGCGTCCGGAGCCTGTGCTCCACAACGGGAGAGGCCACAACAGTGAGAGGCCCGCGTACCTCAAAAAAAAAAAAAAAAATCTAAAGAATAGTGATGTGTAATTACAGTGACAGCTTCTCTCTCCTATAATCTAGCAAATTATCATTCCTTGCATTTAAAACATGTCAGAAATATTATGTTTCATCTGAAGGGCATATTCTTGCTGGGATGGGTAAATTTTGATGTTTCCCTTTAATAACTATTTTCCCACCATTGTATTGTGCTTCTCTAATATAACACTAAAAATGAGGCTGACAGAGACTCTTGCCTTCCTGTCCTCCAAACATTCATTTGTAGTTCATACTTCCTTGTGTACTCATCCACCAATGATATACCGGTTGGACAAAGAATTAATGATCCTCAGCACCACAAGCTGTAAACAGCATATGGAGACTGTGAAGAGAGCTAAATATTTTGATAACAGGGCGACTTAAAGAACGTGCTGAAACTGTGGCCAGAGCAATAACCAACTCTTTTCTCTGTAGCCCGAGGGGGAAAAAAAATTCACTTTTTAAAGTAAAATTTTAAATTTTACTGTAACTTGTATGTTATATGAAGATGAAGTAGAAACAGCCAACCTCTCAGGCCATAGAAAATGATTTAATCAGGAAAAGACTGAATTGTGAAATGAGTCTACTTTCAGTTCTTATTTAACTCATGAACTTTGTGAAGTTTTTCTCCCATACCCTTGGACCGGGTCTCTCAGGTTTCCAAATGTTGCTGCTACCAGATTGCTACAGAAACTGTTTTTTTGCCCCAGGTCCCTTCATACTGTCCTCATTCCACAACTGCAGGTTCTGACCATCTGGCAGGCTCCTTCTAAATAGTGTCAGTGTGTCATCTGTCACATTTCACATCCCCTAAGGATATCTTGAATAATTGCTCATCCTAAGCAATAATCACACCTCTTAAGGCCAAGAACAAGTTGTTTATATATCTGCACTGCCCCCAGCATTATCTAGGCATTTAAATTGAAAAATTAAATAAGCATTCTACAGCTAGCTATTAACCACTACTCAATAGACCAGTAACCTCTAGGTATGTAGGCCAGATAATATTAATGCAAACTACAAGAAACCATCCCAGGTTATTTTGTTCTGGTGGGCATTAATCAAGAAAAGTGATATATCGCTTCGGGTACAGAGACGAATTATGTGGAAATGTTAGGACATCTTTGTATAACAGGTTTCCCCTTCAAGTGATGTCTTCTTTTGAGCAATGAAAGTGTTGAATAATGAGCACAGATTTCATGGAATTTTAAGAGAGAAAATTAAACTTAGAAGCCAATCGTGTCCAAATGTCCTCACCTAGTTCTCTCCTGTATAATCAAGCAAACCATTAAATCTGACCTCGTGTGACCTTCTAAGAACTTTATAAATATAATATTGTATTGAGAATGAAAAGGTGTTCTAGCAAATCTATGAATAAAGAGAATAAGTTCTTAAACACCCCCAGATAATACTGATGACATTTTGCACAGGGTTGATATGGAAGCAGAGGTGTGAGGTTTGAGAAACCACTGGTGATAGCAGTAAAGCATCTTACCTAAAAGCTCTGACCCCCTGGGTAGAATGAATGTCGTATCAGAACAGAAAAAGTAAATATGTGTGTACATATATGATTACATATGTTTACATGTTGTGCTTTAACAGAAATGGTACTTTTCAACAATGGATTCTTTTCCACCAGAATTACTCATATTTGATTTTAAAACTAAATGCCAACAATTTGCTACTTGGTTTGCATCCCCTTGCCAAATTCATTGCCTATAAAATGAGTTGCAGGCTGCACAGAGGGGGCACTTTCCAGTTGTGTCTTCCTTTGCCACAGCCATGGCCACCACACACATACACACAGGCCCACACCAATGTATCTTCCATCTCCCTAGCCGACAAAACCTTCTTCAGGGTAGATTCTCCAATTGCTGAGTCTGAATTGAGCATGGTAGGGACAGTGGTGCAGGCGGTGGAAATGTCTTCATCATGAGATGACAGGAGTAAAAATTTTTTCTGTGTATAAAATGCTTTTTTTAACAGAAGGCAGAATATCTATAATTGTAATCCATTTACTCATTATAAAATATTTTGTAATTAGGAATTGAGTAACAAAATGTTTTTAATTTTGCCAATGAATGTAGGTATCATTAGCCAGATTATGGGAAAGGAGAATTTCATGTCAAAGCTATTTTGCAGCATTAAAATCCTCCCTTTGGAGGTCAATCCTTAATTTCATGAATATTATACTTGATTTTATAACTCCCCATCAGTGATATGATCTGAGGTCTTGGTGATAGCATTAGGCAATATGGCTTTGTGTGTAGCCACATTACCACAATTATGCAAAGACTACATTGTCTAATCTTCCAGTTTCCTAAGTCAGTTCATCTTGAGTGATCTTTTATGTAGCTATGAGTGTGGTCACTTTAGTCACTGAAAAATGTCTACTATTTTCAGGAACTTAGTTGAAATATTATTTGCAATATTATTCAGACTTGATGATATAAAACACAAGTAAATTATTCATAAAAAATAACAAAACCAAAAAAACAACACTATCCATATACATATGTCTGCAATCAGTTTGACCTATGAAAGTAGAGGTCAGAAAACTGAAAGTAGAGTTGGCTGTCATTCACATAAAGTGTTGTACTATTTGGACTCTTGGAGACACTCTTTTATTTATTAGATAGAATCCATAGATAGAAGAAAGAAATGGTGGAATACAGTTCTAGTAAAGAATATGTGTATTTACTGGAAGATAGAATAGAAATTAAAAAAATAAAGAAATGAGGGAAATAGTTTTCAGAAGAAATAGAAGAGGGGTCAATCATAAACCTAGGCAGGTAAGCATTAAAAAAAAAGAAAAACCAAAAATATATGGTTCATGGGGTGGAATACCAGGTTGAAAGTGAAGTGATAGGACTTGAAAAATGTCATTATCATTGGTGTCTGTTTTCAGTTGTCCTTCATAAACCATAGAATAAATTCACCACTGAATGTGAGTAACACCTTACCATCTACCTTCTGGTAACACCAAACACAAATCTAGGTAATCGCATTTCCTTAATGGTGCACTTATTGGTTTTTCAATGTCATGTTCTTAAGTGCTATACTATGTTGGAATTTCCTGTTGAACAGAGCTATAGCCTTTTGAAACAAATTGTTTCATGAGAGCAGAGACGTAGACTGGAACCAAAATAACAGTTTACTGATGGTGATAAAAATTGAAAAAAGGTTGCAAGAAATAAATTTGTACACCTAAAGATATATTTCTATACTCTTACCCAAATCCTCATAATGAAACTGGAAAACATGGGGCAAATACACATTATTTCCTATGGAGAATAAAGAATTATTTTACATACATACCTGTGTACATACACAAATATGAAAATATATATACATAGTATAAATTGAAAATGTCATAAATATATTAAGTTTATAAACATAATGAGGGATCTTAAGGACAAGGCAAATGGAAAAAGCTATTCACTAATTCATAATAAAATATTATTAAATATTGTATCCTTCTGCAATATTAATTACATATTTCCTCAATTGTAAGATGCACATTTTCCCATATCTTTATGTATCTGTAGGTAGGACACATCTTAAGTTCAATGGCATATCAAAATTGTCATTGGCAGGTGATAGTCACAATGACACCAGTGTCACAGCCTGCATATGGGGGAAATCTTACTATTTTTACACTTATTTAGTGTGACAAGACACACTCAGCCATTTGAAATTTCAATCAACAATAATTTAAGGATTATTTGAAGAGAAAACATGAGTCTTGCCTACTGTCCCGCAAACATTTCATTGTCACATTTAGAGGAGGTAAAAATCAGGATCTCAAAAATTGGGGGACAGATATAAATGTATTGGGGAGAAAAAATCTCAGCTATTATAAAACATTTTTTTTAATGCCATACCACTAACAGTACTGACAGCACAGAGGAGGATATGGAATGGAAAAAAGATGTTAAAAACTTTAGGAGAAAAATTATTTGGAAGAGTTGGATTCTATAAGTGAAAAAATATATGAGTTGATTATATTATAGAAATCTATGTCTAAATATAAATGAGTTCTTTTGTAAATAAGTCATAAGAAAACACCATGTTATAGATAATTGTCATTTTTGTCCCTTTTTTCAATAATCTTAGCCCTACATAAAATAATTGTGTATTTTAAAATGATGGTATCTAAGATTTGATAAAACATGTCTAACAACCTAGAATTTTTCACTCAGGACACAAGGGTGTTTTAAACTCATAAGTACAAATGTAGTAGTCAAAAAGCAAGAAGAAGAGTGTCAACTGAAGAAAAAACACAACCTAAAAGTTGCATATTAAGTTTTATTTGGATGTCTTACTGAATACTATAGCCTGGGAGACGGCCTCTCAGGTATCTCTTTGGAGCAGTTCCTTAGCGTTAAGGGAGGAGCCAGGAGTTTTTTGCTGGGGGGAAATAACATGTAGTTGAAGATCAAAAGATTACTGCTAATCACAAAGAACAGACATCTCAAGTTAATAATTTTAGTGCTTTTCTATGTAGAGGAAGATGCAAGATTCTGGACTCATTGGAACTATTCCTTAGATATGAAGCTTAACTATCTAGGGCCAGTATCCAAAGTCCAGAACGCTTCCTGTTTGTCTCCATCCTGAATTCCTTTCAGGGCATACCATGGGTGGAAGGGAGCAGCTGTAGTGGCTGATGGCTTGATCCTTGTAGAAGAAACATAGGCAACATTCTTTCTTTACTGGAATGGCAGGCAACAATCCCTGTCTGCAAGAGAAGTCAGAAAACTATTATCCTGCACTAAAATGTTTCCAGTTTTTAACTAAAGTTAAAAGTTGTGAAGTTTGAAATGGATAACATTTTATGTTGTATTTTAAACAGTTATATTTTAATATGGGTATGAGAATTTCTTGTACTAATTATATTGAATTATGGTTATTTTCATCAATTACCTATTTTTCAGGGGCATTGGGAGACTACCTGTTAAAAAATTTAATTTTTGTTACACCACCTGAAGTTTAATTACAGCTAGCCAGCTCAATAACCTGTTGTTTTATTACAATGTTTGCAAATTTCATTTTAAGAAATTAATATATCGGAGTCTCAGAATCAGCAAATAGTATTGCAATACAATTCACATGTTAATGTAATATTTATATAGTAATATAAGAACAGATTTAACATAATTTATAGATATAACTCCAAGAAGCTAATGATATTTGAATCATCTAAAATAATTATATAGGCACATGTATGTCTTCAGGTGGAACTTCTTTTTATTTTGTCATTTTAACTAATATTTTTAAAGTTTTTTACTGGTTCATATGTAATCCCAATTAATTAATGTTTGTTTTTAAATCACTGTAAGAAGAAACACTGCCTTTTGCATATAGTTTAAGTCTAACATCTGCCAATTATTTATATATATACACTTAATTTTAGCTCCAATTATGCCAACTTCTTGAGAAAATTGCTTGTAAAAGGTATCACTGGCACTTGAAAATCAAGGGAAGACTCAACCCTAAAATATTCATTAACCTACTGGTTAAATTTCAGAGAATAGTTATCTCTTTTGTTTGAAAACTTTTACTAGATCAATTTGTTATTTTCAGAATAAACTAGGTAATTACTATAGCAGAGAAAATTTGGCACCCCAAAATGTCTGTTTGGCATGTGAATTATTTTGAGCTGAAACCAAGGCCAAACAGACTCAGGAAGAGACTTTGACCTTTCCCCTAACTGCCTAAAGAATGTAGATAGAGGACTTGTTCCAGGAAGGGAGCTAACACTGTACATAAGTATAGGATGAGCTAGGTGTTTAGACAGGGAAGAGTCTATCAAAATTTATTTAAAATTCCTATGTCCCATTGTCTTTGTATGGCCCACCAAACACTTATTTACGGAACACTTGCTTATGAAATATTTGCTTTTCCATCTCCCTGTGAATTCCCTTCCTTCCCAAACCACTACCCCCAACATCTTTTGTCTTTAGCTCAAGATGGTATTTAAGGTGAGTATTTCAGTCATTTTGGTGAGTTACTCTGGAATTTTTCTGGGTCTCTCCAAAGTATGTATGTTATTAAGGTTTTGTTTGACTTTCTCCTGTTAAACTCTGTCACATCAATTTAAGTCTTAGACCTGCCAGAAGAATCCAGAAGGGTAAAAGAAAATTTCTTTCTCCCCAACATTACCTTTCTAGAAATTTTGAAGGATTTTGAAGGGCAAGACTAATGGCAGGTCAAGCTGAAAGTAATCGGAGTTCCCTGTCTGTGTTTCTGTTACCGAACTCAGGTTCAGCTGCTCACTGCTTGAAAGCCAATACTCGGAAAGACAAGTGTTGGTTGGAAACAAAAGTTTGCTTTATTCAGGAGGCTGGCAACCTGGAGAGAAGGCAGACTCATGTCCAAAAATCAACTCTATGAGCTGTTTGTAAATTTTGGAAACTAATCCCTTGTCAGATCATTTGCAAATATTTTCTCCCAATCTGTGGGTTGTCTTTTCATTTTGTTCATGGTCTCCTTTTGGCCATGCAAAAGCTTTTGAGTTTAATTAGGTCCCATTTGTTTATTTTTGCTTTTATTTCTATTATTCTGGGAAATGGATCAAAAAAGATATTGTTGCGATTCATGTCAGAGAGTGTTCTGCCTATGTTTTCCTCTAGGAGTTTTATAGTGTCCAATCTCACATTTAGGTCTTTAAACCATTTTGAGCTTATTTTTGTGTATGGTGTTAAAGAATAATCTAATTTCATTTTTTTAAATGTAGCTGTCCAGTTTTCCCAAAATAATTTGTTGAAGAGACTGCCTTTCTACCACTGTGTAGTCTTGTCTCCTTTGTTGTAGATTAATTGACCATAGGTGCATGGGTTTATTTCTGGGCTTTCTATCCTGTTCCATTGATCTATATTTCTATTTTTTGTGCCAGCACCATACTGTTTTTATGACTGTAGCTTTGTAGTATACTCTGAAGTCAGGGAGCCTGATTCCTCCAGCTCCATTTTTCTTAAGATTGCTTTAGCTCTTTGGAGTCTTTTGTGTCTCCATACAAATTTTAAGATATTTTTGTTCTAGTTCTATGAAAAATGCCATTGGTAAGAGGCTTAATATCATCAAAACAAACAACCCAATCAACAACTGGGCAGAAGACCTAAATAGACATTTCTCCAAAGAAGACATACAGATGGCCAAGAGACACATGAAAAGATGTTCAACGTCACTAATTATTAGAGACGTGCAAATCAAAACTACAATGAGGTATCACCTTAACCAGTCAAAATGGCTATCATCAAAAAATTCACAAACAATAAATGCTGGAGAGTGTGTAGACAGAAGGGAACCCTCCTACACTGTTGGTGGGAATGTAAATTGGTACAGCCACTATGGAGAACAGTATTCTTTCTAAAAATAGAGCTACCATATGACACTGCAATCCCACTCCTGGGCATATACCTGGAGAAAAACATGGTCTGAAAGGATATATGCACCCCAGTGTTCGTTGCAGCACTTTTTACAAATAGTCAAGACATGGAAGCAACCTAAATGTCCATCAACAGAGGAATGGATAAAGAAGATGAAGATGTGGTACATACATATAATGGACTATTACTCAGCCATTAAAAAGAATGAAGTGCCATTTGCAGCTACATGGATGGACCTAGAGACTGTTATACTGACTGAAGTAAGTCAGAGAAAGAGAAATATTGTATGATATCCCTTATATGTGGAATCTAAAAAGAAATGATACTAAGGAATTTATTTACAAACAGAAACAGACTCACAGACTTAGAGAACAAACTTATGGTTACTGGGGGGATGGAGTGAGGGAAAGGATAGTTAGGGAGTTTGGGATCGACTGCTGTATTTAAAGTGGATAGCCAACAAGGACCCACTGTATAGCACAGGGAATTCTGCTCGATGTTATGTGGCAGCCTGGATGGGAGCCGAGTTTGGAGGAGAATGGATACATGTATATGTATGGCTGAGTCGCTTTGCTGTGCACCTGAAACTATCACAACTTTATTAATAGGCTGTACTCCAACATAAAAGGTTAAAAACAAACAAACTAAAAAACAAAAATCAACTCCAAAGATTCTGCTGAACCATGAATGTTTTTACAGGGAGAATCATTTGCGGAGGGGATCAGAGTCTTCCTTATCTTCCACTGTTTGCAGACTTTCTTTTGATTGGTTTGTGGTGAGGTAAGAGGGCAGTGCTCCAGGAATCTTGTGCTCAGTCAGAAGTTATCATCCTCCACCTGGGCTGGGACCTTTGTTCCCACAGAAGAACTTAAAGATATTGTTATGTATATTCCTTGAAGAGGAACCAGGACCCTGCCCCATGACTGAACTATTGTTTCTTTACTGCTGCTACTTTGTTTCTGCATTCCTTCCCTTCCCTGATAAGCAACTATTTGAATATTCTCTTTGGAACTCAAGGAAGGTCAAGGAGGGTGAAACTTTTTCTCTACAGACAAGAAAATGGGGGACCTGGAAAGGATTTGTACCCAGGAGGGCCCCATACGGTCCTGCTCCATTTCATTTCTTCAACAACTTCAGAGCTTTTCTTTCTCTCTTTTAGAGTATTCACGGATTGGATAGGACTAAATTTTAGGAGACCACACACCTAGTGATTTATCTTTTGTTTGCAACATGTGTATTCCCAGCCCTGGTGAGGAAGAAAGTAAAGCCAGGTATTTGTCAAATTGACTTGATTCACCTGATTGTTTTTTCCTACTTTTCCTAGGTGTTGACCATTCTTAAAGTTAGGTAGGTAATATAGTATAGGAAACCAGTAAGTAAAAGCTTTCCAGAAGCTAATTTTTCAATGTCAATTCAAATTCCTCTGTTGGAAGATTTAGGCAGTGATTGTATATCTCACATCTGCTATTATTTCTTCGCTTCCCTGTCTTTTATTTTCCACTTTGTACCTTTCTCTGCTAATGAATCATGTAAACAAAATGAAAGTAACATGAATTTGTTTTGTTCCAGTTTCCCAGGTTGGCCATTCATTTCAATTCAGTGAATGAGTAGGTCAAGTCAGTAAAAAATACCTAATTTTACTAAAAGACTGTCTTAGAAATCACCGTATAAAAACACACTTCAGGGCTTCCCTGGTGGCGCAGTGGTTGAGAATCCGCCTGCTGATGCAGGGGACACGGGTTCGTGCCTGGTCCGGGAAGATACCACACGCCGCGGAGCAGCTAGGCCAGTGAGCCATGGCCGTTGAGCCTGCGCTCCAGAGCCTGTGCTCCGCAACAGGAGAGGCCACAACAGTGAGAGGCCCACATACCGAAAAAAACAAACAAGCAAAAACCACTTCAAAAAGAATAATGGATGCTTAATCCACTAGTTTGAGTGTCAGAGCTACTGGACTATAGTGTACAGGAAAGTTTATATTAGGGTATTTCTGTTACAGCATCACTGGAGAGAAAATATTTACATAAAGAAACACTTAAGTGAATATGGATTTATGCATTCTGTAATTCTGTTTAAAGGTGTTCAGATTCTTTGAATCCATATAAATTGGCATGTCTACTGTTTAAATTTTACTACCAGAACATGCAAAGCCCTTTACAAACTCCTGTTTTTTCCAAGCTGACCCCACCTTATACTTTATGAAATATTACTTATCTTTCAAGACATAGCTCAGGTATCACATCCTCCAGCACACCTGCAAGCTAGAATGGATTGTCAATCTTTACAGTTAATCTGTGACCCATTTGAATTCATCTCCCTTCTCGTATACTCTTTAAATGCTTTATAAATATGTCTTTTCCTACTATACAGCCTTTAAGGTATTGCATCCTAACCTTTATCTAGTCATGGGTTTATTTGAGATAGCCATCCTTGAAGTGGATGCCTCTTTGAATTGGATACCTTAGCAATCAAAGCATAAGTCAGGCACTTGCATTACCCCAAAAAACCCCCCAAAACAACCTGCCAAAGCTTACACTACAACCATGCACTACTCCTTTAAAAACACTGAATGAGGGCTTCCCTGGTGGTGCAGTGGTTGAGAGTCCGCCTGCCAATGCAGGGGATACGGGTTCGTGCCCCAGTACGGGAAGATCCCACATGCCGTGGAGCGGCTGGGCCCGTGAGCCATGGCCGCTGAGCCTGCGCATCCAGAGCCTGTGCTCCGCCGCAACGGGAGAGGCCACAGCAGTGAGAGGCCTGCGTACCACAAAAAAAAAAAAAAAAAAAAAAACACTGAATGATAAAGAATCCCAGGGGCAACACACATTATTTCTCTAAATATTGGAAAAAGAAGTTTTGATTTCCACTAACTGACATTTCAAGAACACTACGGCCAGTACATAAGCAAGATGATCTGAAAAGTTAATATAGACTATTTGATTGCTTCAGTTTTACCTTTTATGTAAAAAGCTTTTTCAGGAAATGCAACAAACCAAGAGGAACTGGTAATCTACTCTTTGTAGCCTGGCTAATACCTTCTTCATAATCTCAGTTTTAGAGTTCAGCAAGGCAGAATAAATATCGCTATAAAATGGAAATCAGTATACATTTACTATTTTGTCACAAAATTATTTGAATTTGCTAACATTCAGCCATGATTTAGTGATGTATGCTTTGAACTTACTAGTTATTAAGCAGACTTATGAGAACAATGAGAATCTCATCCTTTTGAAGGTGAAAGAACCCAGAAGAAAAATTGTTCACATTCTAACAGTGAGAAAAAGTCAGTTAATCTACAGAATCATGTTTCCTTGAACCTGTGGAGAACTGATATTTCAAGGCAAACAAGTAAAATAAATTCCAGAGGGTGTTGAGTCTCCTCAAAGATAAGGCACATAAGCTTTTTCACTTTGGTAGATAATGAGCCTGCCTAAGGCCGGAGAAAGAAAACCAAGAAACTACTCCTGTCTCACCATGAGCCTTCAGTTAATAAGAAGAAACCATTATCTACTGTTGGTTCAGATAGAAGAATGCAAGAGAATCACTCTCTGGTGCATGTGTGTTAGACCTGCTGAAAGCTGAGGGTAGGAAAGGAAAAGTGAGAAAAATCCTCTGGACCTCTAAAACTCCACAAAACGCAATATAAAGTGGAATTTTTAAATAGCAGTAATCTCAAAGCAATTGTAGCTCATGCCATCTCCCCCCAAATAAGAAGCTTAATTGACTATATTGACCTTGCACTTCACGAAAAAGTTCCATCAAAGGAGAGATGGGTGTGCACATTACCAAGTATAATATTTTTCTCAGCCTCTCTAATTTTATACACATTTTTGGCATTTATTCAAAAATTGAAACACTGAAAAAGAAAACAACATCAAAACTGACTTATTAAGACATAAAGCCATTAATAGCTCTAGAGCCATAGAAGAAAAAGATTTTGGAAGTAACAGACAAGAAAATTAAAATAACTCTGAACTATGTTAAAGTGCCAAGTGGGAATGATAGGAGAAAAAAGAGATGAGGAATTTTAAGACAAATGGAAATTGTAGATAAAGAATAAAATGAAAACACAATTTTTTAAAAGCACTATTTCAGAGGTGAATTCCTACCATGGACTACTTTGGATACCTCAGAGAAAATCTGTATACTTGAAAACAGGACAACAGAAATTACAAAAACACAAAGCAAAAGAGAGGGAAAAGACAAAAAAATAAATAAAGAGCATCCAAGAGCTGTGGAACAATATCAAATAATCTAACATATAGTTGAAGTCCAGGAAGATGATGATTAGGAATCCAAGCTGACTAAGACAGTTTGCAAATATTTATTTTTGTAGAAACTACCCAACTATCTTCAAAATTGGCTGTGCCATTTTGCATTTCCACTAGCAGTGAATGAGAGAGAATTCCTGTTGCTCCAAATCCTTGCCAGCATTTGATGTCAGTGTTCTGGATTTGGGCCATCTAATAGGTGTGTAGTGGTATCTCATTGTTTTAATTTGCATTTCTGTAATGACGTATGATGTGGAGTATCTTTCAATGTGCTTATTTTCCATCTGTATATCTTCTTTGGTGAGGTGCCTGTTAAAGTATTGGGCCCATTTTTAAATGCAGTAGTTTGTTTTCCTATCGTTGGTTTTAAGAGTTCTTTGTATATTTGGAATAAGAGTCCATAAGACGTGCTGCACATATTTTTGCCCAGTCTGTGGCTTGTCTTGACATTTTCTTTACATTGTATTTTATAGAACAGAAGCTTTTAATCATAATGAAGTTTAGTTTATCCTTTCTTTCATAGATTGTACTTCTGGTGTCATATCTAAAAAGTCATCTCCATACCCAAGGTTCTCTAGATTTTCTAAGTTACCTTCTAGGAGTTTTATAGTTGTGCATTTTACTTTGAGGTCCATGACCCATTTTGAGTTAATTTTGGGGACAGTCTTAAGTTCTGTATCTAGATCCATTTTTTGGATGTCGATGTCATGTTGTTTCAGCACCATTGTTGAAAAATTATCTTTGAACCATTGTGTTGCCTTTTTTTCCTTTGTCAAAGATAAGTTAACTATATTAATAGGGGTTTATTTCTGGGCTCTCTATTTTGTTCAGTTGATCTGTTTGTATATTCTTTTGCCAACACCACACTTGTCTTGGTGTCTTGGAGTCTTGAAGATGGGTACTATCGGCCTTCTAACTTTGTTGTTTTTCTTAGTCTATTCTGGGTCTCTTGCTTTTCCATATAAACTTTAGTATCAATTTATGAATATTAACAAAATAACTTGATGGCATTTTGATTGAGATATATTGAAGCTATAGGTCAACTTCAGAAGAACTGACATCTTGGCAGTATTGAGTCATCGTATTCATAAACATAGAGTATCTCTCCATTTATTTAGTTCTTTTCATTTATTTCAGTAGTTGTGCAGTTTTCCTCAAATAGATCTTGTATCTATATTGTTAGATTTTTATATAAGTATTTCATTTGAGAGGGCTGCTAATACAACTGGTATCATGTTTTTAACTTCAAACTCCACTTGTTTACGTCTCATATATAGGTAGGTCATTGAGTTTTGTAAATTAACCTTGTGTCTTGCAACCTTCCTATAATTGCTTATTAGTTCCAGAAGTTGTTTGTTGATTCTTTCAAATTTTCTACATAGATAATCAAGTCATTTGTGAACAAAGACAACTTCATTTCGTCCCAATATGTATAACTTTTATTTCCTTTTCTTGTCTTTCTGCATTAGCTAGTTATTCCAGTATGATGTTGAAGGACAGTAATGAGAGGGGATATCCTTGTCTTGTTCCTGATATTAGTGGGAAAGCTTGAAATTTTTCATCACTAAGTAGGATTTTAGCTGTAAGTTTTGGCAGATGTTTTGTCAAGTTAAGGATGTTTACTAAGAGTTTTTATGAATGAGTGTTGGATTTTGTCAACTTCTGTTTCTCCATCTGTTGATATGATCATGTGATTTTTCTTCTTTAGTATGTTGATGTGATGGATTACATTAATTCATTTTCAAACATTAAACCAGTCTTGCATACCTGGAATAAACCCCACTTGTTTGTAGTGTATAATTCTTTTTACATATTGTTGGATTTAATTTGCTAAAATTTTGTTGAGGATTTTTTGCATCTATGTTAATTTCATTGTAATATCTTTGTCTAGTTTAGGTATTAGTGTAACGCTGACCTCATCAAATGAGTCAGTATTTTTTCTGCTTCTATCTTTTTAAAGAGGTAAGAGAACTGGTATAATTTCTTCCTTAAGTGTTTGGTAGAATTCATCAGTGAATCCATCTGGACCTGGTGCTTTCTGTTTTGGAAGTTTATTAATTATTGACTCAGTTTCTTTAATGTTATAGGCCTATTCATATTGTCTAATTTTATGTGAGTTTGTCAGATTGTCTTTCAAGAAATTAATCCACTTTATCAAGGTTATTAAATTTTTTGTCACTGAATTGTTCATAATATTTATTATCCTTTAATGTCCATGGAATCTGTAGTGATGTCCCCTTTTATTTCTGATATGAATAAGTTGTGTCCTCTCCCTTTTTGTCTTAGTTACTTGGCTGGAGGCTTATTGATTTTATTCATCTTTTCAGAGAACCAGCTTTTGGTTTCATTGATCTTTCTCAACTGGTTTCCTGTTTTTAATTTTATTCATTTCTGCTCTAATTTTATTAATTCTTCTGCTTACTTTGGAGTTAATTGCTCTTCATTTTTCAGTTGCCTTAGGTAGAAGCTTAGATTATTAATTTCATTTCTTTCTTCTTCTCCAATATGTGTATTCAATGCTTTAAATTCCCAATTAAGTACTGATTTTGCCACATCCCATGTTTCTTTGATTTTTAACAAATGATTTGTCATTCTTCGTGACATAATTCTAAATTATAAATTTTTTTTTCAGTTTATATGCTTGAAAATAAATTTGTTTTTCAGAAATAGCCATTCCTTTTTCTCAGTTATGGTTTTTTGTTTGTTTTTTTTTTTTGTGGTACGTGGGCCTCTCACTGTTGTGGCCCCTCCCGTTGCGGAGCACAGGCTCCGGACGCTCAGGCTCAGCAGCCATGGCTCACGGGCCTAGCCATTCCGCGGCATGTGGGATCTCCCTGGACTGGGGCACGAATCTGTGTCCCCTGCATCGGCAGGTGGACTCTCAACCACTGCGCCACCAGTGAAGCCCTCAGTTATGTTTTTATTTGAAATTTGGAAATACTTTTTTTTTTTTTTTTAGTTCTGGGTGTTTGCTTTTGTTTTTGCTCTAATTGTATTTTCTTGATAATTCTTTATTTCATTTTTCTGTCTCTTTAATTATTTCATTTTGGCCTTTCTCCATTAGGTTACAATAGATAAGATTTTTCTCTACTTACTCAGGATGACATGGTTTCTTAATACCTGTAGAACTCAATTTGTTGACATTATGGAGCAACAGCCAAGCAGCAGGAGTAAGAGGAATAGAAGCTTCTGCTCTTATAGGCTGGGAAAAAATTAACCAGTGTATTGTATTCCTCCAGCATGTTCTCTTTTCTCAGGTTCATCCAGATGCAAAAGACAGTTCATTCAAAACTTAAACGTTTGTGAAGAATTTACATTACCAATGCAAGTTTTGGTTTATCCATGCTAGGCAGATTGAGTGCTTTCCCTTTCCCCACCCCCAACAAATCCTGTACACTTGATTAGAAAAAGGTTTCTTAAACCACCATGCATTCTATTACCTATCATGTCACCAAAATTTTGGTCCTGTATCAGCTTTCTTACCCTTGAGTTCCTGGATATGTTGATTCTTGATGCCTTAGAAAGCCCACTCAATTTTCTGCCACTGTCCCCTTATTTATGGTATTACATCCATAAAGGTAATTGGCAGAAAAAGGGTGTCTTGACTGCACATTTAATCTGTTTTTCCAGAATGTGTTTTAAAAAATAAGTCTATTTGGTGTATTAGTTTATCTGCTGTCTTAATAAATTTTCACAAACTTAGTGTCTTAAAAAACACAAATTTATTATCTTACTGTTCCATAGGTAATAAGTCTGATATGAGTCTCACTGGGCTATAAACAAGGTGTCTGCAGGGCTGCATTCCTTCCTAGAGTTTCTGGGGAAAAATCTGTTTCCCTGTCTTTTCTAGCTCCTAGAACCCCCTTCTTCCATTTTTGAAACCAGAAATATTGCATCATTCTCTGCCTTTCTTCCATAGTCACTCTTCTGTTTCCCTCTTCCACTTTTAAACAACCTTGTAATTATATTATGTTTATCTGAATAATCTGCAAAAATCTCCCTATTTCAAGGTCAATTGATTATCAACCTTAATTTCATTTGAAACCTGAATTATTTTGTAATGTAGCCTAAAGTATTCACAATTACAAGATTTAATATATAGGCCGTTTCAGGAGGCCATTATTTTCACTATCACATTTTAATTTTAAAATATATTTAATTTGTACACACACACATATATGTATATGACTTATATAATCATAACTTTGTGTTACATAATTATAGTGAATTTAAATTGGTTAAAAAGATAGATTTAAAAATTGAGAATATAACAATCTATAAAGTGATAACTAGTCAGTATTAATTTATGGGTTGGAAAATCATATTGTTATAAAAATATAACCAATAAAAAGAGTTCAAATAGCCTTTCTCTAATATCATAAAATTTCTCTATAGTTGAAATTAATCACTCATAATTTTAGTTTTGTATTTCTTTTCTGTTTTCAAATACAGTAAATTGATAAAATGACATTAAATAGAAATTATTATTAGTCAACTTAGCCTTAAAAATGTAAATATAAGGTAATAGTTCATGGTATTTTAAATTTTCTAGGCATGTATTGCTAAAAGGCTTTCTTTACTCAAAGCTGATAATTTATAAAATAAAACACTGTGTACTCATTTTTATTGCTTGACACTTCCTAATTTATGGTAAGTGATAAGTCACAAGCCATGTTAAAACATAGCATCAACATTGCAGTCTGTAACAAGATGACAAAGATATAAAGGTAACATTATTTGACATTGATGTTGTGCTTTCAGCATTTGTTTAGAAAATGTAATCTAAAAGCCCATTAATTACATTGTTAACAAAAGAGCAGGCTTAAAAAAAAAGTTTTTTTCTAGGAGTAGAAAATGCAGATAATATATTGGAGAAAAGAATAGCATATATTGAAGAATAATTATGTTATCTTCATTAGCTCTTTGGAGTTACACTAATTATATGGACTAATTTTGTTGACTTTAAAAAAAATAGACACATCAGTACTAATTAGATATTTTAAAGAATTCTAAGCCTAAAGGAGGTAAAGGCTATTACCTCCTCTACATTGCTATTTTCCTAAACACTTGACTTTCCTATGTTAACACTATATGATCACATGGAGAATTATAAGTTCAGTGAATAAAAAGGAAAATTCAATGTAACACCTCTCATATTATTTCAAAATATAAATCACAGTTTCAGGTTATTTATAGCTCTCATTTGATCTATAGGATTTGACATCATTTTGGCAGTAAGGAACTAAACTTCCCTCCCATCATGAATGACCCTTCCAGGGAATTTCTGTGGACATCATTTTATGTCAGATGTACTAAAGTTATAAATGGGCATCCTGAAAGAAAGTGGCAGAGAGTAAATGTAATTATGTACCATAAAATATGAGAGAATAGACAGGAAATTTTTTATTACTTATCCAAATATTTATATATAATGTGGAATTATTATTTGAAAGTTTAACTTAAGCAAATGTTAGTTTGTAAATAATAATAAGGAATCATTTAACTAATGGGGTATATTTTATATTGTGTTATTATTTATTGACCTAAAATTTGATTAGGGAAAATGGTTCTAAAAAATAAATCTGGATTGCATGCAGAGGTACGTTTTTAGTTGACTGTTATTATTTGGTATGTTGGAAGTTGAAGTAGCCATTGAATGTTGTAGAATGTAATAATATATATATATTTATAATAATATAATAATGTATATAATAATATTACATGCATGTAATAATATATATATAATTGACATATACGTGTTCCTGGTGTACAACATAATGATTCAATATTTGATATATTGTGTGAAGGATTATCACAATAAGTCTAGTTTATATCCATCACCATACATAGTTACAAAAGTCTTTTTCTTGAGATGAGGACATTTAAGATTTACAGTAAGTCCCCTACATATGAACCTTCAAGTTGCGAACCTTCAAAGATGCAAACATGTGTTCACATGTCCAATCATGTGAGTTCTACTTGTGGAGGCACTGTTAGTTTTTGAGGCACAGGACCTAAATGTAGAATGGTACACGAAGGCTGAAGCCACTGTTTGGAATGTAATACAGTGCTACTGTGTCATCTATGATGGGAAAAAAAGAGCCTAGTATTCAGACATCACTGGATTGTTTTTTCAAGAGGGTAGATAGAATTGAATCCAGCAAGGAACCAGAACCTGTGCCATCAACGTCAGGCGTGAGTGAAATTGCAGCCTGCCCTCCGTCTCCTATTGCTGACGATCCTTCAGCTCTACCATCTCCCACCTCCTCTCCTTCCTTCAGTCAGTAACTCTTCTTGCCTGTTCACTCAATGCCAGCCCCTGTATGCCAGCTGTTGTACTGTACTACTGTACTTTCCAAGGTACTGTACTGTAAGATTAAAAGTGTTTATATTTTGTGTTTGTTTTTTATGTATTATTTGTGTGAAAATATTATAAACCTATTACGGTACCGTACTGTATAGCCGATTGTGTTAGTTGTGTACCTAGGCTAACTTGGTGGACTTATGAACAAAATGGACTTATGAATGTGCTCTCGGAATGGAACTTGTTCGTATGTAGGGGACTTACTGTATGCTCTTAGCAACTTTCCAATATGCAATACAGTATTATTAACTATAGTCACCATGCTGTACATCCCCATGACTTATTTATTTTATAACTGGAAGTTTGTACCTTTGATCTCCTTCACTCATTTCACATATCTCCCACCCACTGTCTCTGGCAACCACCAATCTGTTCTCTGTATCTATGAGCTTGTTTTAGTTGTTGTTTATTCATTCATTCGTTTTAAATTCCAGATATAACTGAGGTCACTTGGCATTGGTCTTTCTCTGTCATTTAGCATAATACCCTCAAAGACCATGTGTGTTGTTGCAGATGGCAAGATTTCATTCTTTTTAATAGCTGAGTAGTATCTCGTGTGTGTGTGTGTGTGTGTGTGTGTGTGTGTATGTGTATGTATGTATACCACTTCTTCTTTAACCATTCATCCATTGATGGACATCTAGGTTGTTTCCATACCTTGGCTATTGTAAATAATGCTGCAATGAATACTGGGCTTGTATATCTTTCTGAGTTAATGTTTTCATTTTCACTGGATAGATACCCAGAAGTAGAATTGCTGACTCTATTTTCAGTTTTTCAAGGAACTGTTTTCCATATTGGCTGTACTAATTTATGTTCCCACCAACAGTGTATGAGGGTTCCCTTTTTCCACATCCTGGCCAACACTTATTTCTTGTCATTTTGATAATAGCTATTCTAACAGGTGTGAGGTGACATCTCATAGTTTTGATTTTCATTTCCATGAAGATTAATATTTTGAGCATCTTTTCTTGTATATATTGGCACATCTGTGTGTCATCTTTGAAAAGTCTGTTTAGATCTGCCCAGTTTTTAAACAAATTGTTTGGGATTTTTTCTATTGAGTTGTATGAGTTGTTTATATATTGTAGATATTAGCCCCTTACCAGATACAGGATTAGCAAATATTTTCTTCCTTTTAGTAGGTTGGCTTTTCATTTTGTTCATGGTTCCCTTTGCCTTGCAAAAGATTTTTAGTATGATATAGTTTTTAGTATGATATAGATTTTTAGTATGATTTAGTATGATTTAGTATTTTATAGTATGATATAGATTTGTTTGTTTTTCCTTTTGGTTGTCAGATTGAAAAATCTTTACCAAGGCTTATGTCAAGTAGCTTACCATCTATGTTTTCTTCTACAAATTCTATGGTTTCAGGTCTTACATTCAAATCTTTAATCCATTTTGAGTTAATTTCCATGTATAGTGTAAAGTAGTGGTCAAGTTTCATTCTTTTTCATGTTGTTTATCAATTTTCTCAGCACCATTTATTGAAGAGATTGTCCTTTGCACATTGTATAATCTTGGCTCCTTTGTTATAAATTAATTGATCACATATGCATGGGTTTATTTCTGGGCTGTCCATTCTGTTCCATCTATCTATGTGTCTGTTTTTATGCCAATACCATACTGTTTTAATTACTATAGCTTTGTAATATAGTTTGAAATCAGGGAGCAAGATGCCTTCATCTTTGTGCCTCTTTCTCAAGATTTCTTTATCTCTTTGAGGTCTTTTGTGGTTTCTTACAAGTTTTAGGAATATATGTTCTGTTTCTCTGAAAAATGCCATTTGAGTTTTGATAGAAATTGCACTGAATCTGTAGATTGCTTTGGAGTACACATATTTTATCAATATTGATTCTTTCAATCCAAGAGCACAGAATATCTTTCCATTTATTTGTATCTTTTTCAATTTATTTCATTAAGGACTTGTTTTCAATATGCAAGTCTATGATCTCCTTGGTTAAATTTATTCCTAGGTATTTCGTTCTTTTTGATGCAGTTGTAAATGGGATCATTTTCTTCATTTCTCTTTGATAGTTTGTTTTTAGTGTATAAAAATACAACAGATTTTTGGATATTGATTTTGTTCCCTGTGGCGTTAGTGAATTTGTTTATTCTAATAGTTTTTTTGGTGAAGTCCTTATTATTTTGCTGTATATAAAATTATATTGTCTGCAGATAGTGACAGTATTACTCCCTTCTTTCTGATTTGGATAACTTTTATTTCTTTTTCTTGTCTAATTGCTCTGTCTTAGGACTTCTGATACTAAGTTGAATAAAAGTGGCAAGAGTGGACATTTTTGTTGGTTTCTGATCTTAGAGGAAAAGCTTTCAGCGTTTCTTTGTTGAGTATGATGTTAGCTGTGTACTTGGCATATATGGCCATTATTATTGTTGAGTTATGTTTCTTCTATACCCACTTTGTTTAGAGGTTTTTTATCATAAATGAATGTCAAAGCCTTTTTCTTCATCTATTGAGATGATCATATGATTTTTACCTTTCATTTTGTTAATGTGGACTATCATCTTGATTTGTGGGTGTTGAACCATCCTTGTATCCCTGGAATAAATCCCACTTGATTTTGGTGTATGATTTTTTAATGTATTGTTTTGGTTGCTAATATTTTTATTGAGGATTTTTACATCTATATTCATCAGCAGTATTTTCCTATAATCTTTTTTGTGTGTGGTGTCCTTGTCAAGTTTTGGTATCATGGTAATGCTGGACCCATAAAATGAGTTTGGGAGCATTCCCACTACAATTTTTTGGGATTGTTTGTGAGGGACAGGTATTAACTCTTCTTTGAATGTTTGGTAGAATTCACCTGTGAAACTGTTTGATCCTGAACTTTGTTTCATGGGGGTCTTTTTCTTACTGATTCAATCTCCTTACTAGTAACTGGTCTATTTAGATTTTCTGTTTCTTCAGAATTCAGTCTTGGAAGATTGTATGTTTTGGGAATTTATCTATTTCTTCTGCATTGTCCAATCTGTTGGTGTGTAATTATTCATATTAGTCTCCTATGAGTCTTTGAATATTTTGGTTATCAGTCATAATTTTTCCTTTTTCATTTCTAATTTTATCCTCTTTTTTTTTGTTTTAGTGAGTCTAGTTAAAGCCTTGTCAATTTTATCTTTCAGAGAATCAGCTCTTAATTTTTAAATTTTTTTCTACTCTTTAAGACTCTATTTCATTTATTTTCTCTTTTTATTATCTTCTTACCTTTATTATTTCCTTTCTTCTACTAACTCTGGCTTCATTTTTTCTTCCTTTTCTAGTTTCTTGGGTTGTAATGTTCAATTGTTTTTTTGAGACTTTTCTGGTCATTTGAGGTAGTCTGTATCACTATGCCTGTCCCTCTTAGAATTGCTTTTGCTGCATCACATAGATTTCGGTATACTGTATTTTCATTTTTATTTCTCTCAAGTTATAGCTTGACTTCTCTTTGATTTCTTTGACTCATTGCTTTTTCAGTAGCATGTTTAACCACATATTTATTATTTTTTTCAAGTTTTTTCTTGTTATTGATTTCTAGTTTATTACCTTTATGGATGGAAAAATGCTTGATTTGATTTCAGTCATCTTAAATTTGCTGAGACTTTTTTGTGGTCTAACATGTGATCTATCCTAAAGAATGTTCCATGTGTATGTGAAAAGAATGTGTATTCTGCTTTAGGATGGAATATTCTGTATATATCTATTAAGTCTCTCTAGTCTAATTTGTCATTTAAGGCCTGTGTTTCCTTGTTGACTTTTCAGTCTGGGTGTCCTATCCATTGATAAACCCAAGTTGGGTTTTAAAGATTTGCTGTCAATTTCTCCCTTTGTCTGTTAATATTAGCTTTATATATATGTACATCAATACTGGGTGCATGAAAATTTACAAATGTTATATTTCTTATTGGATTGATCCCTTTATTATTATGTAATGCAAATCTTTGTTTTTAATTACAATCTTTGTTTTAAAGTGAATTTTGTCTCTGATATAAATACAGCTATCCCAGATTTCTTTTAGTTTCAATTTGCATGAAACATCTTTTTCCATCTTTTCACTTTAAGTCTGTGTGTCCTTATATCTGAAGTAAGTCCCTTGTAGGCAACTACAGATGGCTCTTTTAAAAATTCATTTAGCCACTGTATCTTTTGATTCAAGAATTATTCCATTTTTATTTAAAGTAGTTTTTGTTAGTTATGTACTTATTGCCATTTTGTTAATTATTTTCTGGCTGTTTCATAATTCTTGTTTCTTCTCTTGCTCTCTTCCTTTTTGTTTGATACCTTTTTTTTAGTGTTGTGGTTAGATTTCTTTCTCATTATCTTTTTTGTTTCTACTATAGGTTTTTGCTTTGTGGATACCCTGAGGCTCACATAACAGCTTTCATTTAACAATCTATTTTAAATTGATAGCAAGTTAAGTATGAACACATTCTAAAACTTTACATTTTTACTCCCTATCCCTGTGTTTTATGTTTTTGATGTCATTTTTATATCTTTTTATTTTGTGTATCCCTTAACTAATTACTTAGTTACAGTTTTTTTTTTTACTTTTGTCTTTGAACCTTCCTACTAGCTTTATAGTTAATCCACTATCTTTACTATAAATTTACCTTTACCAGTGAGATTTTTACTTTTCTTGTTGTTGTTACTAATTAGTGCTCTTTTTTTCCAGTTTAAAAAGTCACTTTAACATTTCTTATTAAAGTCTTGTTCAGTGGTGATGAACTCCTTTAGCTTTTCCTTTATGGAAAACTCTTTGCTCTCTAATTCTGAATAAGAAGTTTGCTGAGTAGAATATTCTTGGTTGGAAGGTTTTTCTTTCAGCATTTTGAATATATTGTGCCACTTCCTCTGATATACAAAGTTCTGCTGAAAAAATCTGCTCATAGGCTTATGGGAGTTTCCTTGTACGTAACAAGAAGTTTTTCTCCTGTTGTTTTTAATATTCTCTCTTGTCTTTATCTTTTGACACTTTAATTATAATATGTCTTGGCTTCTGTCTCTTTGGGTTTATCTTATTTGGAACTTTCCGGTTCCTGGATATGAATGTTTGTCTTCTTTCCCAGGTTAGGGTAGTTTTCAGTCATTATTTTTCCAAATAATATTTCTACCCCTTTCCCTCTCTCTTCTCCTTCTGGGAGCCCTATGATGTGAATGGTAGTCTGTTTTAAGTGGTGCAATATGTCCTTTGAGCTATCTTTACTTTTTTTAAAAAATTCTTTTCTCTTTTTCTGCTCTGACAGGGTGAGTTCTACTGCCTTGTCTTTGAGATGACTGGTGCTTTCTCCAGTTTCATCTAGTCTGCTCTTGAACCCTTTTAGTGTGTTTTTCAGTTTAGTTATTACATTTTTCAGCTCTGTGACTTCTGTTTGATACTTTCTTATATTTTCCATCTCTTTGTTCATGTTCTTACTATGTTCATCTATTCTCTCTATTCAGTGAGCATCTTTATGTCTATAACTTTGAATTCTTTATCAGATGAATTACTTATCTCTGTTTCATTAAGGTTTTTTTCTAGAGTTTTATCTGGTTCTTTCATCTGGAACATATTGCTTTGTTTCTTCATTTTGCTTTACTTTCTGTGTTTGTTTCTGTGTATTAGGTGGAAGCGCTACCTTTCCCAGACTTGAAGGAGTGGCTTTGTGTAGGAGATGAAACTTGTCATTCAACCCTGTTCTTACTCTTGGTTGTCTCTGAAATCTATGTGATTGTCCAAGCTTCCTGATTTATTCTTCATAGATTCCAGTAGTTAAGGATGTGCAACACCTGTCAGTGTTCAAAAAAATTTCTTTTTTTAGTCTGTACTTAATTTCAGTCTGTTTGGGAGCCAGTTTCTCAGGCAGCAGCTTCTAAATTATGCAAATATATACAGTCCTCTGGGACCTCAATTTTAAACCCTGCTGACCTCCAGACCAGTTGATCCAGAAGTGTTTCCTTGACAGTGTTTGCAAAAATCAGGGTTTTAGACAAGTGTAAAAGCTCGTTTCTGGGAGATACCAGTGAGCTGTAGCAAGGCCAAGGGAGAGTGCAAAGATCATGTCCCCTGGGCTGTTTCCTGAGACCTCTTCTTAGCCTCTAGATGTGTGGTAAACCTGAAGCCTGCCCCTCAGGTTGAAACTCCAGGACAAGTAAATAAATTCCTTTTTCATAGGAAGACTGGGATTATGTCTCATTTTGCTTTCTGTGGTATGCCCTGTGGGGTGGTAGCCTGCCAAGAACTCTCTCTCCAACTGTTTCAGTCCTGTAGGGCTCAGAAACACTAACTCTGCTGGCTACTAGTGCCAGATGCTCAAGGGACATTCCCTGTGTGGACTGTGTGTGCCTGCCAGCTTTAGCAGTGACACAGGAGAATGTGGAGGTACAACCTGCCTGCTGGTTTTGGCAAGGCTGCAAAAGAGTATAGGGGGAGGGCATGCCCCCTGGCTTAACAGGGCTGCAGGAGAGTATGGAGGCAGGGTGTGCCTGTTGCTGTTAACAAGGTAGAAGGAGAGTGCAAAACTGGCACCCACCACCACCTCCATCCCTAGAGAGAACCCCAACAGGCCCTTGCTCCTTCAGCACACACTTTAAGATTAGTAAATGAATCTCCTTGCCTGACATGGGGAAAAAATCCCTCACTCCTCAGGGAAAAGCTCTTTACTTGTGAGATTCCTCCTGGTTGTAGGTCATTGTGCTGGGGGTGGGGTTTTGGCAATCTACCTCTCTTACCTGTCTCAATGTGGCTCTTTTTTCCTTTGTTCTGGAAAAACTATTCAGCTAGTTTTCAGGTCTTTTCAAAGGGAATTTTTCCATATATAACTACATTTGGTGTGTCCATGGGAGGAGTTCAGGATCTTCCTACACCCCTGTCTTGAACAGCTGCCTCTGAGTAAAAGTTTTAGAGGACAATGCATAGTTCACTCAGACATTATGGAGTATGTGTGCAGGTAGATCACAGTTAATTCTGGGTCTCTGGGTCCTCCAACCATTGCTGACCTTATATAGCATAAGTAAAGTGTAACTTTTTTGTGTTGCCACTGAGATTTGGGGGTGTTTATTATACTTCAGCATACGCTAGCCCATTCTGAGTGCTACAGTTGGTGATACAAGTTTGAAATAGTAAAGTTAAAATGTCTCCATATTTCAGAAGATAGAAGAATTTCATAGTGACAGACATCTGTTAGTAAGAACTAACTCCTAGTGATAAAGTGAATGTAGATACCAAAGAGCCAATAGAGTCACAGTAGTCTGAACCAGAAATATTTTGTTGGTCTTAATTAATTGTGAAGTTTCCAGAATCAAAAGTTATGAATGGCCAATTAAGTTTCAACTTAGCTTATATAACCTCAAATTTCCATGCTTGTAAGGTATATCCTAAGCCACCACAACAGACCCTTGACCCCTAAGCCAATTTCTAGCTCTAGATAAGTTAATAGACCTAAAATCAATTGGGAAATGGAAGTTTAGACACACCTGAAGGAGACCACACAATAACACTATAAATATATACTAAGGTTATTTCTCTTAATTATTACCAAGGGACTCTAGACAACTGTCAAAGTCATTGGATATGGAAAAAAAATTCAGCACTTTGAGAAAATATTAGACCTGAATCTGAGCTATTATAAATTCTTGTGAACTAAAGAAAATTTGTAGTTTATAACTAAGTTTGAGAGCATATGGGACTAAGGTGATAATTACAATTTTGAGAGAAATGCCTCAGTATGTTGTAAATCAACTATACTCTAATAAAAATTAAAAAAAAAACTGTAGCCATACCCATACACAACTATTCAGATTTTCCATTTTTATGATAATATTTCATCTGATTTAAGTGGAAACTATCAACTCTTTAGATTTTTCTATATACACTCAATTGTGTACTGAAAGTTAAGAGCTAATTTTTTTTTTTTTTTTTTTTTTTTGCGGTACACGGGCCTTTCACTGTTGTGGCCTCTCCCATTGCAGAGCACAGGCTCCGGACGCATAGGCTCAGTGGGCATGGCTCATGGGCCTAGCCACTCTGTGGCATGTGGGATCTTCCTGGACCGGGGCACAAACCTGTGTCCCCTGCATCGGCAGGTGGACTCTCAACCACTGCACCACCAGGGAAGCCCCAAGAGCTAATTTTTGATGCTTTTAAAAAAAAAAAAAGAAGAAGAAATGCCTCAGTATGTCCAAATAGATCACCACATATATTCTCACTGTAATTTCTGGGACTTTGTAATTGTAAACATATATAAATATAAATATATATAGCTTATTTTGGAATCTGTATTTTGGAAGAAGAGTCAGATGGAAATCCCTAGAGTTTACAGTCCATTTAAAAAAACAACAAATCAAAACAAACAACACACATACAACCCTCTACAAATGGATCATTCTTGGTGGAACTGCAGAGATCTGTCCACATTAAAACCTTGAAATACATGAAAATGATGATTGCTAACACATTCTCATTAAATTATCCACTTCAACTGGCTCAATAGACTGATGGGAATTAGAGAATGACAGATAATCATCAGTTTAATTGGGTGATGAATCTGCTTACAGATGCTTTCCAGAGGTAGTCTCCCTACTTGAGCAAATTAATAAAGCTACTTTTATCTTGTATTATATATCTATTGATGAGATTAGTATTTTTCCCACCCTTGTGATAAGAATTAATAAGAGGAGGAAATGTTCTCAAAAGACAGTGACAAAAGTACATATTTCATTCTACTCTTAGGGAATGAATTACCCCTCTAGTTTTGTACCAAAATTGAGTCTCTAGGAAGGATAATTGCTCATCATCGCAGATATGCTGTTCAACATGTTGATGACATCATCCCTCACGACCTGAAGGGCAAGTATCTGGACCTTCTAAGAGAGCTATGATTAAGTCAATTGTCACAAAAGAGAGAGATGCTTTAGTGATAATTCAGTGGTCTGACACTTCTTTAAAGTTTCTTGTCCAACCAGTGGTGTAGACAGGGTAAAATATTACCTTATAATTGAAGGAAAAAGTTATACTCTATCCCTTCCAGCACTAAGAGGACTAAGTTTTAGTTGGACTGCCTTTGAGGAAAAATATATTCTATTTAGATATGCTATTTTTACCTATTTAGTAAGTAACTAAAGAAGTTTCCAGCTCTGAATGCATTCAGAAGGGTTTCCAGCTTTTCACACAGTGGTAGAAGCATTTGACTACGTGGACTATATGGACTAGTTGTGGAGACATGATTAATTCAGTGTCTAAGGCAAATTCTGTTGCAGCATGGGACCCATAGCAATCATACAACTGTGCTTTACTGTTTTTGGTCAATAAATCTTCTCATTTATTTTTAAATCTTATTTTTAAATCTTCTCATTTATATTAGGGCCAGTGGTTTTCCACTGGCCCTAATATAACATGAAGCCCAAGTGAACATGAAATCCAGGCTGCCTCTTCCAAACTTAGTCTGACCCACCTAGCCGTTACATTAGGTAAATCTAATTAACAATGCCAATTAAAGTGTACAAAAGAGATTGGGCCCAAGCATGTCCTGAAGCCATATGTATACTGTGTAAGCAGATTCTTCACCTTCCCACAGTGACTTTTCCTGCTGAAATATCCTATACGTGTGCTGCAATGGGGGTTATTTTTAACTAGTTGCCTGCTGAGGGTAAAAAAACAATTGGAGTTTGGTAAATGGAGAGTTATTTAATTTATTCCCATCAGCCAGAGTGACCTGCTACAAATTTATATCCCAGCTCATTAGAATCTCTGAAGCACTACAAAGTTGTCAAATACAAAGATTTATCTTTAAACAGTACATCTCTACTCTGCTTAGAGTGTGAGCTTCTGTATATAAAGAACAAATGAATTCATAGGAAGGTGGAGTTTGGGGACAGCTCAGAATAAGTTAAGGGTTTGCCCCTTAGGACTTCTATAGTGAAGATACCTTGAATAGAAAGGTTAGCAAAATGACTTACTGTCTGAATGTTAGTAAGCTTTTATCCCAGTTCTAGATAGTCTTGTCCAATGAGCTCATGATCAAATTGTCGTGATGGTAAAAATGAAAACTGAATAATATGCATGGATTTAGTACATTTAACTTGTACTTAATTTTACTGTTAAATGTTTCATTTGCTGGTAGAAGGACAATTCATTGGTTTCTATACTTAATCATACCTTGGAAATGCCAACCATTTACCTACCAGCAAATTGACAATACCAAACTCCTCCCATTGTGAAATGGGGTATTATTTACTCTTACTGAAAGAGACACTTACTCTAAACTAAGGTGTGATTTCCATCTGTGCATTAATTCTACCATCTGTGAGCATACTAAATATCACTAATACAAAATATATTTTCCTATATAACATTTCCCTGACCAAAGATATGTAAAGTGTCCAATTAAAAAATTCCATTAATTGGTATCTTGGAGACAGTATTTTGTGAAGTTGAGATATACAAATCTATGCTATGCTCTGACCCAACACACAAGATTTCTTTTCTTCCATTATCAGAATATTTAGGTATGGAACAAAGAAACATAAATAGGGGGGAAATCTCTTAAGATTACATCCAATGACCCACTTACAAAAAGTGCTTTCGTTTTCAGATACTCTGGACTCTGATAGTTACAATATTTTATGTTTTAATAAATGCTTAATATTTTATTAAATAAATGCAAGCATTCAAGGAGAAAAATATTGCCAAGAGTCTAAGAACAGAGATATGTGAAAATGTTTGCCCAGTTTAAAAATTTTAAAGTAGTTCAACATTGATAGATAATTTATAACCATTCAAAATATATATTGAATACATACTCAATGATAAAGATTCTTAGATGTTTAGATGCTTAAAAATGACTACTGAACAAAAAAATTCGAAGATCCACATCTGTTAGAATAATAAAATTGTTTTATACCAGAGTTTTGGGGTGGTTTATTATGTAGCAGTAGATAATGAAGGTTTTTTTTTTTAAAGTTAATGAAAAGCCATCATTTTTCAAGACACATATTTTGTGTATAGGATAATAGTCAAATTGAATATGGCTGTGGTAGAAATCACTACTGTTGCATCTTTCAAGTCCTTGAAGGCAGCATTACTCTTTGGAGTCCCTCTATATTTGCCTTTAACTTACTACTTGTGTAGATAAAGGCATTTGGCCTTCCCTACAGTATAAATCATCATTCCCATTCCATGGATCATAAAAACCAATGAGAAATTGCTGCCAGTTGTTTAGTATGTCCATTGAAACAATACATTCTGGAACTGGGGAAATAACCACAGAGAGGTTTGAGGAAGACCTGGGCCAACTGTAAAATGAACCCCAGTTGAAACTCTATTGATTACCAGATATGCGTAAAGCTATTCTCTGACTGGTTGAATACAATGACAGTTTTGGTCTCCAGATACTAGTTTCAGTTTAAAGCCAGCATTTCATAAACTCTGTTTATTTCCCCTTCGCTAATGTACAATTACCCTTGTAAATTGTCCTCAGGTGCCTCTTTTGTTACTGTGGTAAGAACATTGGGTATGAAATCTATCCTATTAAAAAAAAATTTAAGTGTATGATACAGTATTGTTAACTATAGGCACAATGTTGCACAGCGGATCTCTAAAACATTCACCTTGCATAGGAATTTTATATGTGTTGAATAGCAACTCTGTATTTTTACTCCCCTTAGCCCCTAACAACAATCATTCTACACTGTTTCTATTATTTTGATTACTTTAGATACCTCGTATAAATGAATTATGCAATATTTTTCCTTCTGTGACTGGCTAATTTCTCTTAGCATAATGTCCTCAGGGTTCATCTGTGTTGCTATCTATGGCTGGATTTTCTTTTAAGGTCTACTAAAGGGAAAATTACAGGGTGACACACGGTTAAGTATACACGGTTAAGGATACTTCTGTAAGAGGATATAACTTCACCTTTATTTAAAGTTCTTTGACTCTGTTAGCTGGCTCAAGTCTTGGAATTGATTAAGTACTATAATTGTAACCAATATGGTGATTCTAGTCAATTCTGTTTAACAGATATGGATATTTCCTGCATATGCAAAACAAATATAACTTCTGTAGGCTGCCCATCTGTTTCCATTGTTGGGATCTTGGTCAACCAGCCACATCAAAGATCTCTGTGACCCAAACAATTCTAATTCTTTGACTCTGCTGTCCATTATGGTAACCATGCCATTTGGCCACAGCCACCACAGATTCTGTCATCTCCATTCATTTCAGTGAGCTCAGTTTCATGGCATCACTTCCACTGGCATTCTCTGCCTGCAGATAGTAGCCCCATATTGTTTGAAAATGCTGAGAAATCTCAATCACAGTCTTTATAAAGAATTCTTTTTTCCTTCTAGAGAACATGGGTAGAGAATGATTAAACAAGTTTTGTATGATAGATCCACTTTAAATTTCTGATTTCTCTCACTCCCTCTTTTTCTCTTGACATCTTTTTCTACAGAATAGCAAGGAAGTTCAGGAGTTTCAACTATATTTTGTTAAATCACCTTTGGGTTTATGATTACATCAGCCAACCAAGCAAAACGCTAATCATTCCGAGGCACTTGAGTCAACACATGGAAACCAGAATTTCTCCTTTTTCTGCATAAATCAGCACATTTCAAGCTGATCCAACACTACATTCCTTAGATACTGATACAACTCCTTTAAGACCTGTTCGTATATTTTTTCCACAGGCTTAGTATTAAAAACATATTCAAAAAAGGTAAAATTTGAAATAAACTGTTAATTATAATTTTATGAATTTGGATGATATAAGCAAATGATAAGCAAATCCCAGGGAAGTAGAAAATTGAAAATAATTATATGACTAAAAATTAAAGAATTTGAAAAGAAGAATTAATAGAAAAAACAATCAAAAACATTATAAATTCTTTAAAAATACCAATAAATTTGAAATAAGAATTAAAAATTAAACTAAAAAGGATTGTCAAAATACCAAACTCAGGAATGCAGGTTTTATTCCTCCAGATTCTACTGATACTAAAAAGATTAAAAAAAAAAAATAAACGTGTGTAAGTAAATCAATTTAAAAATTAAATAAAATTACAAATCCAGAAAAAAAGAGAACTTAAAACCAACAAAATAATAAATTTAACACACATGTGCATGTGTGCACACCCACACACATGTATATAATTCCAGACCAAAATTATTTAAATGATTTAAGGGTGAATTGTGTCAAATATTTAATAAGCAAATAACACAAAACAATGAAATATGGAAAATGAAGCATTTTCCAACAAATTTTATGAAAACCCAATAACTGCTAAAACTAAACAAATAAAATAAACAAAAGACAACCCTGAAAAAGGTAGATCATTTTGATTAATAGCTCAATTTCTGTCATGAACATGATATAAAAATCCTAAGCAAAATATTAACATATCAAACTTATTGATACATAGGACACTATGCCATGACAACTCTAGTTTCCAAGAACTTAAGGAACCTAAAAGAACCTCAGGAACCTAAATAAGACATTAGGAATAGCTAAGTAAATGGAATATATGAAGTTCATAAAGCTGAAGCTTTTAAATGGAAACAACTTTAATTTTCTTCAAACATGAATAATTAGTTTAGTCCCAGTAAAAGTCTTAGCAGGTGTGTGTAAATTCACAATCCAAATTACATATCAAATTGCGAGCATCCCATGATAACCTAAACATGTTTGAAAGAACAAATTTGAGGACTTAGGGTGGCTTTTTGAAAATTGTTAATATCTATTTAAGATAGTGTGGTTATTGTCACAGGAATAGCTAATTAGATCAAAGACACCGAATATAGAGATCAGTACACATAAAGTGGCACTACACTACATTGTGAAAGGGATGGTACTGATACATTCGATTTCCATATGGAAACAGTGAATGGTGTACCAAAGATTCTAGAAAACAATAGTATAGCTTCCTCAAGTTCAGATGGGCAAGTATTTCTTTAAAAGGACTCAAATTTCTTGCTGTAAAAAAAGATAAATGAATTCCATTAAAAAATTTTAAGAATTTTGGTGCATCAAAAGGCATACAGAAAAAAATAATAAAAAGGGCAAAGAATAAAAGTGGAAGAAATATATATGTAATGTTTTATATATATGTATTGTTAGACCTGCGCGGTCTCCTAGGAGTTTCGACTCGCCCAGGAAACAACAAGAGTCGGAAGTCGATGCAAAACGCAAGAGGTTTATTGAAGGCCGGTGCACCGGGGTTCCTTGGTCCTCACGCAGGAGGTCGAAGAAGGAACCCTTTTGGGCGCGAATATGTCAGTTTTATAGGTTCCCACTTCCCCGTATGTAAATTATAGATTTGGTTGTGTTCTCCTGCTGATTGGTCCTGGCTTAGGCTCGGACCAGAGAGGGAACTTGTCCCCAGCTGCCTGATTGGTCTTTGACAGACACCTTTTTTACATTTTGTTATCTCCCTCCTTCTCCCCAGCTGCCTGATTGGTCTTTGACAGACACCTTTTTTACATTTTGTTATCTCCCTCCTTCTCAGAAGGGGGCCGGACATCCTGGAAATTCACCCATTGTCTAAGAAGCCCCTATTGTCTGGAGAGTTCTTAATCATTAGCTGGAACAATGTCCCTCGAGTCCCACAGTATAATGTATAAATGTATGTTATATATGTGTGCATATGTACACACACACATTTGGAAAAAATGGTTATTATTACTTTAATTTTTCTTCTCATCCCCACACTGTCCTCTGTTTCTTGGTCTGCAATCACACATATGTTGGACAAATGGAAATTTCCTCATGGATTACAGAGGCTCTGGTACTTTTTAAAAAATACTTCTATTTTATTATCTTGCTATGCCTTTACATTTACTGGTACACTTTTGGGAAATTTTCTGCCTCTTGTCATATTTTGGTAGGATACTGGTCATGGTATTTTCTTGTTGAGTGACTGGATTTTGTTTTCTTTCTTAAGGAGTGCTGTAGTTTGTTTTGTCTGGCTGTTAAATTATTCGCAAGTCAGTGTGATACTAGCTGTTGTAGAGAATATAAACTGTAACATTTACTCCAGGGATAGTTCAGTCCTATTACTAAGACATGAGGCTTCTGGTATCTCCACTAAAGGGCCCAGGTGGTCACCAAAAACTATTCATTTGGCCTGTAAATACCTCCAATAGCTATTTGCCCTGCGTGATTAGTGAAAATAGTTTTAAGTTTACAATTTTTCACTTTTTCTTTTCCTGGGCTTTTAGAATTATTCTCCACACTTGCATAATTTCATACTCAGCAAATATCAATTGGGACACTAAGCATATTTCTGGATTTATTTTTCTTCGTAGTTCCCTTTTTCTAGAACCTAGCTTTGTAAGTTTCAGCCGTCTCAGCCTCTCCAGGTTTCTAGTCTCTACCTCCTCATCTCAGTAAGGCTTTGGACTCTGCTTGATTTCCCATACTTGATCTTAGAATAAAAAAAAAAAATGTAATAGGCAGAAAATCTGAGTTAATATCAAAGATAACGTTTGTTTTCTTTACGTCTGTAATCAAAATCATACTTTAGTGTCTAGTGTCTGAAACATTCATCTGTCTCTTGTCAAGCTTGTTTTGTTTGTTTTTACTATAGTTATTTTTAGGGCATAAGTATGTCTTGTTCTTGTTACTTAATCATGATGTAATTGGATAAATTACCTTAAATGTAGACAAATAAAATGAGAATTAAAAGTATGGCTTCATGGTATTTTATATTTTATAAATACAAGTGCAATGCAGTCATTATTCTCAACATAAATGTTATTAATTCTCTTAAAAGTTAGCATGACAGAATTTTGGCAATTGGCATGTCACCTAAGTAAATAAATAATACCTGAGGCATATTAATTTTTTATGGTTTTTATTGTAACTAATGACAAACCTGTGAGTAACTTGGTGGGAAAAAATTTTTTTTAATGAAATATCACTGTTTTATGTGATCTTCATGTGAAGAGAAACTATATCATTTCCCATCACATATTATATTTTAATAAAGTCAAGAAAAAATAAGCATAACATTGGTTAAAAAGTAATCATTCTTTTCAAAAATCTTCATGTTAATTCATAGATTTTACACTGCAGTCAAACAGAAACATATATATATACATAAATATATGTATGTATAGTTGAAATGTCAGAATAACCCAGAACAGTACACAGTAGGCAAACTACATTATTCTTTATTGTTAAAATATTGGTTTCCTACTTAATAACATATTTAAGGTTCTTACTTAATCCCTCAAATAATTTTAAGTGAGTGTATTTATTTGTTCTGATGGTTTTATAAATATGATAATTTAAACCAATATATTTCTTCTTTTTGCATTAAAATGTCATTTATTTGTTAAATTTGTCTAACACGCTGGTAAAAGTAAGAAATCATTTTGTGTAGCATGCTGGTAAAAGTAAGAAAAGCTCAGTTTGAAAGAATTATGTTATTTCACATTAATGTTTTTAAGAAGCTAAGCCTTGCAACTATACTACTTGTGGCAGATTGATTCATCTTTCTTTAAAGAGCATAATTAGATATTACAAGCACTCCTTTTTTGTTTTTCCTTTTTTTAAACATTTTTATTGGAGTATAATTGCTTTACAATGGTGTGTTAGTTTCTGCTTTATAACAAAGTGAATCAGTTATACATATACATATATCCCCATATCTCTTCCCTCTTCTGTCTCCCTCCCTCCCACCCTCCCTATCCCACCCTTCTAGCTGGTCACAAAACACCGAGCGGATCTCCCTGTGCTATGTGACTGCTTCCCACTAGCTATCTATTTTACATTTGGTAGTGTATATGTCCATATATACGCTACCACTCTCTCACTTTGTCCCAGCTTACCCTTCCCCCTCCCCGTGTCCTCAAGTCCATTCTCTAGTAGGTCTGCGTCTTTATTCCCATCTTGCCCCTAGGTTCTTCATGACGTTTTATATATATGTGTTAACATACGGTATTTGTTTTTCTCTTTCTGACTTACTTCACTCTATATGACAGACTCTAGGTCCATCCACCTCACTACAAATAACTCAATTTCGTTTTTATATGGCTGAGTAATATTCCATTGTATATATGTGCCACATCTTCTTTATCCATTCATCTGTTGATGGACACTTAGGTTGCTTCCATGACCTGGCTATTGTAAATAGAGCTGCGATGAACATTGTGGTACATGACTCTTTTTGAATTATGGTTTTCTCAGGGTATAGGCACAGTAGTGGGATTGCTGGGTCGTATGGTAGTTCTATTTGTAGTTTTTTTGTTTGTTTGTTTGTTTTGCGGTACGCGGGCCTCTCACTGTTGTGGCCTCTCCTGTTGCGGAGCACAGGCTCTGGACATGCAGGCTCAGCGGCCATGGCTCACGGGCCTAGCCGCTCCGCCGCATGTGGGATCTTCCCAGACTGGGGCACGAACCCGTGTCCCCTGCGTCGGCAGGCAGACTCTCAACCACTGTGCCACCAGGGAAGCCCTATTTGTAGTTTTTTAAGGAACTTCCATACTGTTCTCCATAGTGGCTGTATCAATTTACATTCCCACCAACAGTGTATGAGGGTTCCCTTTTCTCCACACCCTCTCCAGCATTTATTGTTTGTAGATTTTTTGATGTTGGCCATTCTGACCAGTGTGAGATGATATCGCATTGTAGTTTTGACTTGCATTTCTCTAATGATTAATGATGTTGAGCATTCTTGCATGTGTTTGTTGGCAATCTGTATATCTTCTTTGGAGAAACGTCTATTTAGGTCTTCTGCCCATTTTTGGATTGGGTTGTTTGTTTTCTTGATATTGAGCTGCATGGGCTGCTTGTAAATTTTGGAGATTAATCCTTTGTCAGTTCCTTCATTTGCAAATATTTTCTCCCATTCTGAGTGTTGTCTTTTGGTCTTGTTTATCGTTTCCTTTGCTGTGCAAAAGCTTTTAAGTTTCATTAGGTCTCATTTGTTTATTTTTGTTTTTACCATTTCCCTAGGAGGTGGATCAAAAAGGATCTTGCTGTGATTTATGTCATAGAGTGTTCTGCCTATGTTTTCCTCTAAGAGTTTGATAGTGTCTGGCCTTACATTTAGGTCTTTAATCCATTTTGAGTTTATTTTTGTGTATGGTGTTAGGGAGTGTTTTAATTTCATTCTTTTACATGTAACTGTCCAGTTTTCCCAGCACCACTTATTGAGGAGGCTGTCTTTTCTCCATTGTATATTCTTGCCTCCTTTATCAAAGATAAGGTGACCATATGTGCGTGGGTTTATCTCTGGGCTTTCTGTCCTGTTCCATTGATCCATATTTGTTTTTGCAAGCACTCCTTTTAAGAAAAGAAGGATAAGTTAGCTTATGTCTCATATATATCACATACCTAACAGTGATTTATTATTCTAAATGTATTTGAGTACTGAAATTTAGAAAATCCTAACATGATGTAGATTCATGGTAAATTTTACACTATTGGCATCCAGGTGTGGGTAAAATCTTTGAGGAGCAATAGCCAGAGGATATAGAAGTATAACTCCTCAGGATGTCAAAGAGAGGAATGGTCAGTTGGAAACAAACAAAACTTTATTTTACCAGCGGTGTGTCTTTGTTATACATTGAGTTGATATCAAAACTGGAGAATTCTAATTATTGAATGGAAACTTAAAAGAGTAACAGGACTGTATATAAAAAATCTTACTTAGCTCTGAAGTAACTCAAAATTAATCAAAATTATTTTACGGTACGCGGGCCTCTCACTGTTGTGGTCTCTCCCGTTGCGGAGCACAGGCTCCGGACGCGCAGGCTCAGCAGCCACGGCTCGCGGGCCCAGCCGCTCCACGGCATGTGGGATCTTCCCGGACCAGGGCACGAACCCACGTCCCCTGCATCGGCAGGCGGACTCTCAACAACTGCGCCACCAGGGAAGCCCAATCAAAATTATTAAAAATTATGAGAAGTATATATTTCAACAAATGTAATTGGGTATTGCTTTCAAATTTTAAAGAATAAATATGAATCAAAATAGTATTTGAACAAAATGAGAAAATAACAGATGCCTATAAAATAAAAACACAGGGTACAAATACTAGACTATATTAAATATTATAAATTTTTCATTCTGTGTAAAGTATTATTTGGCTATATTTTAGCCATTTAAAGAGTAGAAAAATGCTATAAAAGTTTAATATAAATATTTAGAATAAGCAGTAATACAAACCAAAAAAGCTAAGAATGAGCATTAATGCTTTTATATTCTACCAAGGTAACAAATTGTTCTATTAGATGTTTGGGTTACTCTGAATTCTGACATAATAGGAAATGCCAGACAAGTGTGTAAGTGTATGGGCATGTGCACACATACACACACACAGGCCTACACAGAGATTCATGCACAGGGACCTAAGTACAATATATTTTTTTGTAAAATCTTAGTGGGCATTTTTCAAGTCATTTTTTCATACCTAAATGCAAAGCCCTCTCATATGTAGCATAAACACATGACACAAGAAAACAATTCAACAATTGGCATTCCAAATTTCTCAATAATTTAGTTAAATATTTATTCATAATGGAGTTCAATGTTATACTATTCAAATATTATGATTAATTCAATATCACATTATATTAATTCAAAAGATCATATGTGTTTACATTTAGCCTTGATATTGGTCATCTATCTCCATCTCTATCTGAAAGACAACATATTACTATGTTTACGTTTTAATGGATATTTTTGTGATTTTATTCATGATTTCAAATCCAATGTCTCAGTTTTTTTTTTAATAAATTAGTCATTTGTTTTTTGTTTTGTTTTTTTTTTTTTGGCAGTACACGGGCCTCTCACTGTTGGGGCCTCTCCTGTTGCAGAGCACAGGCTCCGGATGCGCAGGCTCAGCAGCCATGGCTCACGGGCCCACCCGCTCTGCGGCATGTGGGATCTTCCCGAACCGGGGCACGAACCCGTGTCCCCTGCATCAGCAGGCAGACTCTCAACCACTGCGCCACCAGGGAAGCCCTAATCAATTGTTTTTATATGTAGTCTGGAACTTTTCCACAAGTAAATCATGTATATTAGAATATTTCTGCCCCCATTGGCATAAAGTAAAGGGCATGCTTTATGATATTTGGCTACCCTTTTCAGTGTTTCACAAAGGTATTGGAATCTATGATATCTTCGCTGTGTCTTGCATCCTTACAAATTTTAGGTGGATTCTGTCTGTCTGGATAACTATATAACAGTGATGGTGATGACAGCAGTTATGAATGCTAATCCTCTTAACAAACATAATTTACTTTTTCTCAATTTATTCATACTTTGCTTTCAGATTTATCCAATATGCATATAAGAAAGATAATAGCACATGGACAAATTAATATGAGCACAGTGCATTCTAGGTGGCTTACTCTGGGAGGAAAGAATTGTGACCAGAAATGAGTTTTCTCAAATCTGTACAAAAAAAGCATTTCAGAACACTACAATTTAATGTAATGTAATGGACATATATGGTTATAGAATTTTTAAATTAGTATTCATATTAAAAAAGATTGATTAAATAATGCAAGAAGGGCTTCCCTAGTGGCGCAGTGGTTGAGAGTCCACCTGCCGATGCAGGGAATGCGGGTTCGTGCCCCGGTCCAGGAGGGTCCCGCCTGCCGCGGAGCGGCTGGGTCCGTGGGCTGTGGCCGCTGGGCCTTTGCGTCCGGAGCCTGTGCTCCTCAACGGGAGAGGCCGCAGCAGTGAGAGGCCCAAGTACCGAAAAAATTTTTTAAATAATGCAAGAAAAGGACTCAATGAATTAATTACTGACATTAAAAATAAGTGTATATATGCAAATCTTACTATACAAGGCATAAAAGAAAATACACTATAAAATTCTGATTATAAATATTCAGATATAAATCTAAATTCCATTTTCCCCAAGGCTTGTGGTTTTGATGGCATTATTTTGGATAGCACATTAATTTTAATCAACATGTATGTCAGGTTTTAGCAAAGCTGGATGTAATTGTTATGAATTTGCTGAAATGAAGTGATAAATGAAAGAAATAGAGGAAGAGAGGATGAAGCAGAATGGAAGACAGGAGAGAGGAATGGAGAGAAATGTAGAAAGAAAGTTCCAGGCACTGTGGTAGGGAACTTAGCATGTATTAGTTTATAGAGACGGAGGGACAAATAACTTAAGTATTGATGGATATATATTAGATAGGTAGAGAGTAATGTGAAGGGTGTTAGTGGTGGGATGAGCATCATGATCAATATTTGGGAGTTGAAATGAGTACTGTAGAAAGATCAGCTCTCTAATCAGTGCACCTTTACTCCCAGAGCATGGGATTTTTCTAAGAGCAGTTATTAAGCTTTGAGAATATTGTTGATTTAGTTCTGTCTTCCTGTTGAACATCAGCTTTCCGAAGGAGTAACACATTTATCTGAATTTCTATCTTCAGTGTGTAACATTTCAGTGTCTTGTAAAATCAGTGTCTGATGTATAGCATATCAATAGATTGATAGTGAGCAAATTAATGGAAGAGTCAACATAGGAAAGCAATGTTGAATAATTTTGAAATGCAAACTGACTTGTAGTTTTGGAAGCCTTTAATGTAACATTAAATGTTTAGCTCCATTAATCTATAACGATTGACCAGCTGACATATATTGAGACTCTGATGTGCCAAGCAGCTAGCTACTAGACAAAGTTAAAAGAGAAAACAAGATTCCTCCTAGAGTAGTGGGAAAGAAACATACAAATAGAAAAGTTCAATAAATTCCCATATGGGCTATGAATCATTTATGTAGTTGCCATATTAGGACACTCTTATGGGTTGAATTATGTTTCCCTAAAATTCATATGTTGAAGTCCTAAACTCCAGTATCTCAGAATGTGACTTGATCTGGAGATAGGATCTTTATAGACTTAATAAAATTAAAATGAGGTCATTAGGATGGGCCCTAATCCAATATAGAAGGGAAAAGTTGGACATACACACACAGAGGGGAGATAATGTGAAGAGACATAGGAAGAAGACAGCCATCTACAGGTCAAGGAGAAAGCTCTAGAACAGAAATTTCCCTCACAGCTCTCAGAAAGAACTAACCCTGCCGACACTTTGGCTTTGAAATTTTGGTCTTCAGGATGGTGAGAAAATAAATTTCTGTTGTTTAAGGCCATACAGTCTGTAATACTTTGTAACAACAGCCCTAGGCAATTAGTACAGGCACTCTGACAAATATTGTATATTGGTTCCAAGTTCTGTTCCCATCCTCCTTAGCTCTCCACAGTTTCACAGGGGACCTAAAAACCACACTGCCTAGACTCCCTCAACAGCTGTTTTCTACTCAGTTGCTGTTATTGGGATTCCCTGATAGGAAATAAGGGAATATAAAAGAGAAAGGGTCATTTCTCACTCTGACTGCAGTAGAAAAATCAGCAGATTTGGGTACCTCCAGGAAACTGTGGGCTGCAACACCATTGGCAGTACAACAGGGGAGGCTCCAGATGAAAAGGTAGACTAGTGGGCTCCAGCTAGGATGGTAACATCTTCCACATTTCTATGAAATCTTTGTTTTTCCTTTTTGCAATTTTAGGCCATCTAAAATAATTTGTGACTAAATGTTTATGTGCTTGAAACATCCAGAAGATGTTTTAGTTCTCTTGTCTGTACACTGACTGATACAGAATAGGCTACAGAAATGAGTAGAAGAGAGATAAATTCAGATGAAGAAACACCTTCAATGGGGAAATAGGAGTACAGGCTAGAAGGTGTGAAAGTTTCCAACTGGTTGTGGTAACAGTACATAATATAATAAAATTACAATACCCTATTTCGTTGAATAGAATGTGTTTGGAGGTGAGGATGGTAATATAGGGGTAGGCCAAATCAAAAAGGGCAGCACAGATAGCTTAAGGAGGTTTGATTTCTCCATAGTAGTTTATATTTTCATATTTGTCAACAGCTTTGATGTTGTAACATTTTTGTGAGGAAGGACAGGCAGGCATTATTATTTCCATGTTACAAAAAAGCAAATTACAGGTCAGTTGAAGTTAGGCAGTTGTATGGCTAATTTAATATTTGAGTTTTACTATTTCTTTTTTCACAATTTTTAAAAAAATTAACAAAAACATTTTTGAGGCATTACAACTGTCTTATATTGATTTGGTTCTGAATATCATTCCCTGTAATGTTATCCAACATGTTTTAGCCTGTTTCTCAATATTATTTTTTAAGAAGATATTACAGCTTCTTTCTTATTCAACTACTTTAAAAAGTAGTTGAAACATGTTAATCTTAAATCTCAATTCTCTGTTTTTTTCAAATTTTATTTAAAAAATCTTATTTACACAGATGTTATAAAGTAAATTCAAATGCAAACTATCAGTAGAGAATATACAAGGGAAGGATGGAGAGTCTCTTTTATGCTAAAAATGAATGTCTAGATATTAGTCCATTCAAGAAATATTTAACTCTATTACAAACTAATTTATGGTAGCATTCAAGAAATGATGTGGAAGCTGAAAGTCATTCTGCTTTACAAACTTCAATCCACATAAGTAAACTTACTTGAGACAATATAGTTTGACAAAGAACATCCTTGAATATCAGAGACCATAAACTATATACCTGGGGAAAAGCCAACCTCAAAAGAATTTCAGAGCATAAGAAGTGTATAAAAATGAGCAGGAATTAATTACATTTCTGTAATTGTGTGTGTGACTACCAGCACAGACTGCCCTGCATTTGATCTCTTCTTTATAAATTATATCAGTGTACATAAAAACACATTTGACTTCCTGGGAAGCAATTAAATCAGTAGAAAAGGTAATAATTATATTAGACTTAGGCTAATATTTTAAAACATTTAGGAAAATGGACATTGTGAAATGACACTAGCCACAGTAATAAATATTCTTAGGTTAACTGATATGTACACATGGGTTTTCATTTCTCAGTAATGAGAATGGGTGGGAGAAATTTGGGAATGTCAGTGGGCAATGAGCTCATTCTCTAGTGGAAGAAAATATTGAATTTATATTCTGGATAAGTCACTTACTAACTGGATAAACTTCAGTGAGACATTTAAACTCTGTAAATTGAATTACTTATTTATAAAAATATGGGATAAAAAACCTCAAACATTTGTGATGACTGAGATCTTATTTAACATATTAAGATTTAGGAAGTGCTCAATAAATATTTGTTAATAGCCTATTTTCAAAATGCTTTCATCTTTTATGAAAGGAATTATATATGGTAAAAACTGTTTGGAGGAGAAATAACAATGAGCCTGATAATGGTAATAAAGATGTCAATTGTTAATGTTCATTATATTTAGTTTATTTTGTCGCCAAAGTCAGCCTTAAAAAATTGGAAATTTCTACCTCAGTCTATCCTTAGCTTTGCAGTACGAATTCAAGTGCTTTCACTTATCACAATTTAGAATTCTTAGTAAATATTTCACAGTAAACTCGAGGAAAAGGCTACCCATAAATTAAAGAGTGATTAAGATACATAAAATTTAACTTTTATTATTTCCTAAATTAGTAATTTTATTTTCCTCTCTGTTTTTTTCTACATGACACCAAAATAAACTAAGTGCAACTAATTAGAGGGTGATAGGTTTATGGACAAAACCTATGGTGATAGGTTTTGTGTGGATCTATAGTGGTGTAAGGCCAGGGGAGAGGGATGTTGAAATTTTCAATAAAGGCAAGATAGATCTGAGTGAGAAGGCAACATTTGAGTGAAGTTATGTAATAAGAGTGTGATCCAAATGAATTTCTGGTACAGGAAAGCTCTAGTAGGAGGGAAGAGCCAGTGCAGGAGGAGGGCCTGATGCAGAATTATGCCTGGAATCTTTGGGGAATATCAAGTTCAGTTTGAACAAATGGGAAACTAAAAGGAGAATGAAGTAAGAGAAGTCAGTGGGAAGTAGGGAGAGAATGGGTGCAAACATTTAGGGCTTCTTAGGTACCTGCTACTGAGAGATAACATATTATCATGGTTGGAAGCATAGACTCTGCAAAAAGACTTCCTGGCCTCAAATCATATACTACCATTATTAGCCAGAGAGTATGGGTCAAGAAAATGACCCTTTTGTGCTTTAGTTACTCCATTTGTAAAATTGTGATAATGCTGCCAACATAATAAGATTGTTCTTAGCTATTATTTTATACTAGAGACATAGGGAGCCATAGACTTTTTAGCAGAGGAGCAATATAATCTGACTTATTAAAAATTTACTCTGGTTCAAGTATTGATAATATGCAGTAGGAAGGAAGCATGAAAAAGTAAAACTAAGAACACTTAGGAAGCTATTACAGTAATTCATGTGAGAGACAATTGATGTTTGTCAATTGTCTCAATTTGTGGGGGTATTGAGAAGTTTTAGATTTTAGACATATGTTGACAAAATGTAAACAGGAGTTAATGAATGATTGGATATGGGACTATGATAAACAAGAGTCAAGGAAAACTTCAGTATTTTTCACCTGAGCAACAGAAATGATGGGACCACCTGAAATGGAGAAGAGTGGTATAGAACAAAAAATGAGATATAAAGCCAGTAAGTTTTGAAAGTAGAAAATTTGAGCTTTCTATCACATACTGATTGGACAGTTGGATATAAATATTGAATAGACAGTTGGATTATATGAGTGGAGAGGGAATAAGGCTTGAAATATAAATTCTTAAATGTCAGAATATTGATGATATTTAACCCATGAAACTATATGAATTCACAGAGTAAATTGACGTGCACACACATGCTATATATATATATATATATATATATATGTAATTTCCTAAGGAGATATATACACTCACACTTTCTTGAACATAATTGATGAACTGATGTGTTTTATAATATACACCTGGAAGAAAACCCTTAACAATATAGTGACTTCTGTTATGAATCAGTCATTAAATTATACAAGTTTCTTCCTGGGCAAACTTGTCTTGTGTATATTATTTGGCAAGTGGTAGATACTTGAAAAACAGAGAAAGCCAGTATCTATTTCTGAATTATGGCTTATAGCATGAAAGGACAAATAGAGTGAAGGGTCAATAGAGCAGAGCTGAGCACAAGATCTCTCCTGCTGTGAACACAGACTTGCCATGGATGTCACAGTCAGCTTCTTGAGTAGCTTCAAAGTGTCACTATGAGCCATCCTCACCATCAACTGAAAAAGACAGCCTCACAAATCAACCAGACCTCTAATGCTGAATTCCTAAGGAGGTGCATGAAAGTAGGTAAAGTTAGAAATTGTTTCTTGGTTTATTACAGAGAATCTGCTAAAGGATAAGCTGGGAGCACAATGTCAAGCAAAAAGATATAACTTAAGACACATTAGAATATTTCCGCCTGGTAGATGAGAAGATAGAAAAAAACAGAGTTTATTTTGAGGACTGAGAAAATCTTTGCCTAGTGCAGCAAACCAATAACGAATGTAAATATAGTTCTAAAGGATTGATTGAGATGTGAACAAATATAGTAGCACTAAAAGCTTAGAGATTTTCATAAAGGATACTGAAAAAGGAAATACACCCCAGCCCTATTTAGTAAGTTCTTTATCTTGATGAACACATATCACTATTAAGAAATATAAATTATGGTTTCTTTATAACATTACTTAAATTGTGTGGTGGACTTCAGTAATAGAATTGCAATTATTTATTTTTATTCTGAAAAACTAGATTATAGATAAAATGATTTAAAAATTTATGCAATAGTTTGCAAAAAAAAAAAAGGGGGGTGATTCTAAATGCCAGAAGTGAAGAATGCACTGAGCACTAGACAGAGGTAAATAAGATGATACAGCAACAGTTCTGTGAAATTACTGAAATAGTGATGGTTTGAGTACTGTGCTTTCAGGCCTACAAAATTCCTATAGAGTAGATTCTGTCAAAGGCCTTTAGTATTAGTGGTAAGGGAACTAACTAAATCTGCCACCAGAGAAAATTAAGCTTGCCTTTGTCATAACTCTGTGTGGGGCAACAATTCTCGCAAGAAATCAAAAGAGTAGCCCTGCAACTTTGATGTGTTTGAACATGACTTTACACTATGCTCATAATATGGGGATATCCTAAGCTGAGAAAGTGGCAATTAAAAAATGATCCTGGTGTCATGAAAATCCTAGGGAGTCTAGAAATCAAATGCAAAATTTCTCTGGAGGGACACATTGGTCCATGTAGGATTTATAAAGGGGAAAATCAAAAGAGGCCAGATTAAGATGAGCTCACAAGCTCAAAATCAGAAATTACAAAGTTCATAGTAAGTGAAAGTCATCAGTCACAAGCACCAGGAGAACTCAAGCTATTGGATTTAAAACCTCAAAGTAAAACCCAAGAGCATGAGATCATGGGATGACAGAAAAACTGCACACACATGTATACATACATATAGCCTAAATGTCTAAAAGGATTAAAGAGATAGCAGTGCCTTCTGCTTACATGCAGTAAGCTTGGGAAGACAGAACCTTAGTTTAGCAGTGGGGAAATTTAAGAATGAAGTAAACCTATCCCCATAGAGCTTCCAGAAGCCATACTAATTGGTGGCAGTAAACTCTGAAAGGTAAAGGAAGGTGACCTTTACAGCAGGTGAACTGGTTGAAAGTCTAATTGAGAAGAAATTATACCCAAGTATCCTCCCCCCATTCCAAGCAGGCAGGAGATTGTAACTTCCCTACTTAAGAGAAGACTCAGAATTATACTCTAGAGTGTAAAATATAAATTATCTTTCTTGGAGGAAAAGTTGAAGCTTGGGAGATGATCACATGAGGATTAAGGAACACCCAGGGGCTTTTTCTGCTATTTGGTATTCTAACTGGGACAAAGGTGTTCACACTTAAGGCAGGAGATGGACATTATCTTCTCTACAATATAAGGGAAGTCCAAGCAAATGAAAAAATAAATAAATAAAAAATATTATCACCAGTGATTTCTACAATAAGTGCCAGCAAGATCAATCTACAGTAAGGATAGAGAGGCCAAGTATTCCCACACACCTGTTAGTTGACCTTGCTTTTTAGTATCCCTATCTTATACATAAGATGATTGATCAAGATAACCAGGAAACAAAATAATATGAAAACAAACCAAAGCAACTTGAGAGAATCAATTTATTTATGGGGAAGAAATACTACTATTATCCTTAAAGATATGAGAGAATACTGCATCCTTCAAAAGTCAGATGTAATATACCTTTATATTAATATATAATACATATATATGGCATAAATATATATGTGTGTGTGTATATATATATATATACATATATATATATATATACACACACACTTCTGATACAATGCTGAATAGAAAGCAGACAGTCTTGTTCCTGAGCTCAAGGGGAAAGTATTCGATCTTCCATCGTAAGGAAGATATTTGTTGTAGCCTTATCAAATATGTTCTATATCAGGATAAGGATGTCTCTGTGGCAGCCAGGGGAGTGCTCCACTCAGAACTCTCTTCAAGAGAGAATCTGTGTTGGAAAGAGTAAAGTTACTTGAGAGCCTCCAATTGCCATAACTTAAGGATCTTCCAGAACGTTTTATCAAACCACACTCTTCCCAGACTACTCCCAGCCAATGACTGAACATGGTTCAGGTACTTGAGCTATGATACATATTCCTGCCTAATATGTGATTCCTTAAATGGGACATCTTTGTCCTGAGGCTCTGATCATCCTGGCCAAACTTTGTCAGAGCTGCATTACAGGCTGAAGCTCTTTCTATCCCTCCTTTTCTTCTCTCCCTGCGTTTAGGTTTGAGGGTCCATTTTTCTCTATGCTCCATTTTTCCACTACTGCTCCATTTTTCTCTATGCTCCCCAGTATAGAATTCTATACCTAGTTAAATATCATTTAAAATGGAAACAAAATAAATATTTTATAACATGAAATATGAGATAATTATCTCCAGGAGATCCATATAAAAAATGTTAAATGTTGTTCTTCAGACAAAAAGAAAGTAACAACCAAATGGAAATAGGGATCTACACAAAAGAATAAAGAGTACTTGGAATAAACATGGGTCAGAAAATAGACTCTGCTTAAATTATACTAATTTAGAGTTGTTTTTATGGTCCATCTTATTAATTACCTTAGTTAATTACTATGTACACTTGAGAGGAATATTTAAGCTTCAGTGGTAAGTTGTATTTGTCCTTTAGATGTCAGTTAGGTCAATTAGATCCACAGAACTTAAGTTGGTTGATAGTACTGATCAAATATCTGTATCTTTACTCATTTTTTTACACTTTCTCTATCAATTACTAAGAGAGTATTATTGAAATATTTAACATTTATTATGGATTTGTCTACTATTTTTAGCTTTGTCAATTTTTCTTCAAGTATCTTATAGCTCTGTTAGTGGGTAAACACTTAGGATTGTTAGATCTTCTTGAATAATTGATCCTCCTTTAATTATAAAATACCCTTTTTAACTCTGGTAATACATTTGACTTGAAATCTACCTTGTCAGGTATTATTATAGCCACTACAGCCTACTTTAGCTTAGTGTTTTCATAGTATGTAATTTTCAACATTTTAGTTTCAGCCACTATGTTTTTTTTTTTAAAATGTGTTTCTTATAAGCAACATATAATGTGGTCTTACTTCATCATCTGGTATGACAATCTTTGCCTTTTCATGAAGAATATTAATTCAAACATATAAAATTAATAATGGATTTATCTGGGTTAAGACTCCTGTCTTGGTATTTGGTTTTAATTTATCCCATTTGTTTTTGTTTTTGATTTTTTTTTGTTCATCCTCTTGAACAATTTTATACAAGTTTCCTGGTTAAACATTTTATTCTTCTTCATTAACAATCTTGTCTCTTATTTTCCTGGCAATACCTTTTTTTTAAAAAAAATTTATTTTTTTATACAATTTTTAAAAGTTACTTTCCATTTACAGTTATTACAAAATATTGGCTATATTCCCCATGTTGTACAATACCTCTTTGATCCTATCTTACACCCAATAGTTTGTACCTCCCACTCCCCTATCCCTACATTACCCTTCACCTCTCCCACTGGTAGCCACTAGTTTATTCTCTTTATCTGTGAGTCTGCTTATTTTTTTAATATTCACCAGTTTGTTGTATCTTTTAGATTCCACATATAAGTCATCTCATACCATATTTGTCTCTCTGTCTCACTTGTTTTACTTAGCATAATGCTCTCCAAGTCCATCCATGTTGCTGCAAATGACAAAATTCTGATCATTTTTATGGCTCAGTAGTATTCCATTGTGTGTATATATATACCATATCTTCTTTATCCATTCATCTGTTGATGGACACTTAGGCTGCTACCATATCTTGGCAATTGTAAATAATGCTGCTATGAACATTGGGGTACATGTATCTCTTCAAATTAGTGTTTTTGTTTTTATTTCTTTGGTTTTTGTCCTCTGCCTATTTGTGGTGAGTGTACACTTTATTGACTTATTATCTATATATTTTTGAGTTTTCTATGCTAGAGATATTAATACATAATAATATGATATTTCATAATCATTTTACAAAACATCAAATCATATCACAGTAAAATATATTTACTTCCCTTCAAATATTTGTGGACATCTTATATTTTACTTCCTTCTGTATTATAAACCCTCTAACATATTTTACTCTAAAGAGTCACTAGGTTTTTAACAATTTAAAAAATCTAAATATAAAAATACAAATACTAAAACAATGATGTTCTGTTATTTCCCTAGAGATATTCTTTTTCTGGGTCTTCATCACATATATAAATCTGGCTTTTTATTTGTTAGTTTTCCATTCCACTTGAAGAATTTAGTTTAACCATTTATTATAGTACATTTACTAGATGCAAATACTTTCAGAAAATACTTTCAGGTTTTGTCTGGAAATGTCCTTTAAAATCCATTAAAATTTAAGCAATATTTTTATTGAATATAAAAGTGTAGCTAAAAATTAGTATTTATTTTCTATTTATTTATGTTTTATTTTTTATTTATTTATGTTTTCCCTGATGGGATGTTGACATCATTAGTCACTCGTTTTGTTGTTCTACTATATGTAATGAGTATTTTTAGCCTTGTTCCTTAAGATTTATCCTTTTTTGGTTTTAAATAATTTATAACATGCTGGGTGTGGTTTTATTTGTATATTATTTGCTTGGAGTTTTGCTGAATTTCTTGCACATATACAATAATATCTTTCGTCAATCTGGAAATCCCCAACTCTTTATTTCTTCAAAAAGTTCTTCTGATATATCCTATCTTTCCTCTCCTTCTTGGATACTAGTTAGATACTAGATACAAGTTTTTCATTTGCTAATGTAACACATATCAGCCATGCTCTATTCTTCTTTGTTTCTCACTCTTTTTTCTCTTTCTGTTCCACTTTGACTAGTTATTTTCAACCTGTCTTCAAGTTTTCTGGCCTTCCTATTTCAAATCCAGTCTGAAGTTAAGGCTATCTAGTGGAAAATATTCAAATGAAACAAAGAGAGGAAAGAATAAAGCAGCACAGAAAGGAGCATTATAGACAAGTGCAAAGTGGTGAAAAAGTTTAGCCTGCATACAATTTGATTTATAGGGGAAAAGGAGAGAAGAAAATGGAGTAGAAGTAATATCTGAAGATATATTCACCATGAATTTTCTAAAACTGAAGAAAGATACCAAAACACAGATTCATAAAGCATTGTGAACACCAAGTAGTATAAATGAAAATAAAATGACATCTATAAACATCATAGTAAAATATTTGGGAAAAACAGGGAAAATATTCAAGAAAACAATTTTTTAAAGACAGTATTTTAAATTAAGAACCAGTAAAACTGACATCTGACTTCTCAGCAAAATCAGTGGAATCCAGAAGACAGTGGAATTATATCATTAAAGCAGTGCAATAAATATAAAATTCTACAAGTAGTAATCTTCAAAAATTAAGATATTTTATACTTTAAAACAAACAAAAATAAAAGTAATGTTTCATCAGCATTCCTATACTACAACACAATTCTGTAGAGTGAAGGAAAAATGATCCCAGTCAGATATGGGGATTAAGGGGAAAAAAGTGTACTTGACAAGGAATTGAATGTCAGGGTAGACAAGTTTGAAATTTTTAAATTAATGTGCCAAGTAGATGAATGGGTTGATAAAATGAATTTAAAGCAGACAAAGATAAATTAACAGAGAACTAATATACAAAGAAGATAGCTGTATAAAGGGAATAGAAACAATTATTCTACCACTTTATATTTTTAACTATCCCAACTTTAAAAAGTGATGAGATTATGTGAATTGAAAGGGACCATTCGTTTTCAGGGAAGTGAAATGTTGAGGAGCAATGTCCAGGCTGCCAGTATTTTGTTCCAGGGAAAGTTAATGAAAAGTGAAGCAGGTTGGAACCAATCTTATTTTTTTGGTTTTTTGTTTAATTAAAGTGCATTTTAAATAGTTGATAATAAACAAGGGGAAGGGAAGCACAATAGCAAAATAAAAGCAAAACTCTCATAGCTTTCTGAAAATTTTCTTCAAAATATGTCTGGTTTAGTACCTTCTGATTTACTCATATCCAAGATGAGAGATGGGTCTCAAAATTTCAAGTTTGTTTTCTTAAGTCCATTAGTGTCCACTTATTGGATTCTGTTGAAATGTGACACTAGTATTGCCCACCCTTACTTAATTGCACTCTCCATAACTACCAGCTGATCTACTTGACAATCTAAAATCGTCATCATTCTTACGATACTAAAGTTTTGACTGCATTTATCTCTACATTCAGTATTTCTCAGGTGGATCAACCTCCCAGAATGCAATGTTACATTATTGGCCCCTCTCACTCACATCCTGTCTTGTTTCTTAAAGTGTCACCACACAGGGACATAAAATAAAAGATCTACTAATAAAGGATAGGTACAAAATCCATTTTTGAAGAAAAGTGTGGCTGCCATACAGCAGCAATTGCAAGAGAGGTGTGGCTATTTGGGTTTGTAACCAGCTTGAAGGCAGTAGAAAAGCTTTTTTTTTTCCAAGCAGCAAAATTTCTGTATAGATTAATTAGTCAATTGTATCCTTTATTTATTGCCTATAAAATGTATTTATCTATGAAACCTTGAAAAAATGTTTAACACTTTTCATTATATCTGTGCCTTTGTGTGCCTTAATTTATCATTTTTCAAGTGTATTTAAAATATGTCTTTTATCTCATTTGATTCTTACTCAATGCTCTGAGATAAACTAAGTGTTACTAGCCACATTTTAAACATAAAGAAACTAGAGACTAGTGAGATTTTAATAGCTTGCCCTGGTGAAAGAAAGAAAATGGGATTGCAGAGGTTGTTGTCATTTCTATTGGGTTGGCCAAAAAGTTCATTTGGGCTTTTCTGAAACATCTACTCCTGCCTCTCTGTCTTAAGAATAAAATGAGACCAACTGCTTTTTTTGAAACATATTTGGATAAAATATAGATCCAGTTTTTAAAGTCTATACTTCTAATTGCATCTATTGATATTGTCATTTAATTTGCTTTTAGTAGGCTACAGTTTGAATATTTGGGAGACTTTTTGTGTATTCTTATGTTTCGATTATTTCCCCCAGGATTCCTTCCTTCCAGAGTATGATCTTATTTAATCAAAGAGAAATAGTCCATCATCTCAGTACTTAACCCTAATATAATGTGCATCATCAGCAAACAATATATAAAACATGCTGCCAATATAATATATTACTGGTTTCTATCATGAGAATAATGTTATGGAAAAGTAGCAACGGCAATGTTTTACTGAGTGCTTACTATGTGTCAGAATATTTCTATGTCTTTTACATACATTAGATCATTTAATTATAAATTAAAAGAGCAAAATAAATTAGAAAGGTATTATTGATTGGTATCCATCCTCTAGAGATGAGGAGTCATTGGGAGGAAAGCAAATAATTTGCCCAAGGTCATCCGGCTAGTAAGGACAAGGTTAGGATCAAAACCTGGGCAGTCTGACCCCTGCTCCTCTACCTTCACACTCATCCACATTTCCATGTCCAGCTCCCAAATCTGCTTCTCCCCAACTTGTCTTATAAGCAGATTGAAAAGGAATTCCTTGATACTCCTATAAAACTCAGCAGTTTCCTCTAGGTTGCAACAAGATGTGTTGTATTTCCTGTTTTTTGGCTTCATCACACTAAGCTCCTTGACCTTATTTATACTTTGCAACCCAAGCACATCCTTAGGTAAGAATTCTTACTCAATAAACTATGGTTGAATAATAAATGATAGGATGAACACATTATCAAATTTTATTGAACATCTGCTATGTACTGGGCATGATCTAGATACAGTGAAAGCAGTATTAAACAAAAAACTAGCAAAATATTTTGTTGCCATGGAGATTATAATTGTTCCAAAGGTCTTAAACAGCTTCATATGATCCTGAAAGACTAAATCCTATTTCAAATTAGTTGAGTTTCCTGGCAACTGAGGCTGAAATAGACAATATTTACTAGTTTCAAAATGATGCAAATGTCAGTTCATTTAATTTTTTTAGAAGTCTAAACCTGTGAACCAAGCTTGTCAAGATGGTGCAACTTAAGTCTTTCTCCATACAGTTTAATTAGACTTTGTTAAGTAGAGTCATCTGTGCTTTTACTTACCACTTTTTTTATCCCACATTAAATAGGGCTACTCTGCTGTCCTTATCTACTTTTTCTTTCTGTATTTTGTTTCCACTCTGTATAAACACCTAGTCTTTGACTATTTCAAGTCAATCATAAATTTAGTTTAAAAAAATCTTCTTCTGCATGATCAAACCTATTTGAAGTGCAGGAATCAGAAATCATCCTGGTCGATCTTATAGTTTTTGTCAGAACTGAATTTACCTCTGAGAAGGGAGCTAAGTGATTCATTGAAATATTATAGAGTTGTCTCCTAAAAACCTCAGTATACTTGTGTGATTCAACTCATCACAAAAATCATCTATTATTTTAAAAATATATGTACTTACCAAAGGAAATAATTTATTATATCATCTCTGAATAGATAAGTTCAGTTTTTACTACCTTTAATATCACTTGTATATATATGAACGTTTGCTAATTTATTTATAAAAATACATTTTAAAAAATGCTTTAATTTTTCTATGCTTTGTCATTTTACGTTCTATAGCAATAGGGTGCTACAAACTATGAGCCAAATTATGTGTCTGAATTTACTTAGAGTTTGTGTACTTTCTGTGATACCTTGTGTTTTCTTTCTTTTAAAAGTTATCTAGTTGATTCCCGTTGGTGTGTTGAAAGACTTGCCATTTCTCAACCATATAATTTTAGGCCTTTTACTTAATATTGTAATGGCTTATTCCCTACTACCACCACTAATGTAGAGATAATAATACTTGCCTCAAAAGGTTATGGAAAATGAGTCATAATATTAAACAACTAAATGTGTGAAGTATTGCCTAACATGTAGTTAAGTATTTATTAAATCTAGTTTTATTTTCATATCCTGATTTCATTCATTCATTCATGAAATCTTTTTGGATAACTTTTCATGCCAAGAACTGCATAATGGTTGGAAATTAAAAAATATATATATATATAATAAAACATTCTCTACTTCATGGTGCTCCCTGGGTATCATAGGCGTTTAAGATGATGACACAATACAATATGTTGAATGTCAGAAGTGGAATTATCTGCAGTCCCAAAGTATGCCATTCCATGTGTATGGGCACACAAAGAAGGGGCATTGATCCCAGTTAGAGAACTAGAGGGAAAGGAAGGAGAAGAATTGGGATTGGTAGGAAAGAACAAGGAAAGCAGGTACGTAGGATGAAAATGTGGTGACCACTAAAATCGCTGATGTAAATAGAGAAATCTAGAAAGCAGTTGAGATACATGTCAGAATCTAGAGAATTATTCTAAGCATGAAGATGGAGATGTAATCAACATCTAGAGTGAATAATAGCATCAGGGGAGGAGAGCAAGTAGAGTGAAACAGCCAGTTAGTGGCTAGCGAAGGGAATGCTAGGGAACCCTAGCCTTTAAGGAGCATGGAGAGGAACTCTTGAAGAGTGAGAGGAGGCAGCCAGAGCTGTCTCAAAACTACATGATGGGGCTTCCCTGGTGGCACAGTGGTTGAGAGTCCGACTACCGATGCTGGGGACACGGGTTTGTGCCCTGGTCCGGGAAGATCCCACATGCTGCGGAGCGGCTGCGCCCGTGAGCCATGGCCGCTGAGTCTGCATGTCCGGAGCCTGTGCTCCGCAATGGGAGAGGCCACAACAGTGAGAGGCCTGCGTACTGCAAAACAAAAAACAAACAACAAACAAACAAAAAAACTACATGATGGGTATAAAGTTTCCAAATGCATAAGAACTGAGGAGCAAAAAATTTTGCAAAAAGGTCAGTTGATTTATATAAGGATTGAAAACCTTTTCAGATTTAGAATTAGAAGTTCCCCAGAGACTTCATTTTTTTAGTAGTAATTTTAAAAAATTTTATTGGAGTATAGTTAATTTACAGTGTTGTGTTGGTTTCAGGTACACAGCAGAGTGATTCAGTTATACGTATGTTCATTCTTTTTCAAATTCTTTTCTCATATAGGTTATCACAAAATATTGAGTAGAGCTCCTTGTGCTATACAGGAGGTCCTTGTTAGTTATCTATTTTATATTTAGTAGTGTGTGTATGATAATCCCAGGCTCCTGATTTATCCCCCCCCCCCATTTTTCCCCTTTGGTAAACATAAGTCTGTTTTCAATATCTGTAAGTCTGTTTCTGCTTTGTAAATAAGTTATTTTGTGTCATTTTTTAAAAATTAGATTCCTTATATAAGTGATATCACATGATATTCGTCTTTGTCTGACATACTTCACTTAGTATGATAATCTCTAGGTCTATCCATGTTGCTGCAAATGGCATTATTTTGTTCCTTTTTATAGCTGAGCAATATTCCATTGCATACATGTACCACATCTTCTTTATCCATTCCTCTGTCAATGGGCATTTAAATTGCTTCCCTGTCTTGACTAGTGTAAATAGTGCTGCAACGAACACTGAGGTGCATGTATCTTTTCGAGTTATGGTTTTCTTCAGATATATGCCCAAGAGTGGGATTGCTGGCTCACACATTAGTTCTATTTTTAGTTTTTTAAGGAACTTCCATACTGTTTTCCATAGTAGTTGTACCAACTTACATTCCCACCAACAATGTAGGAGGATTCCCTTTTCTCCACACCCTCTCCAGCATTTATTGTTTGTAGACTTTTTGGTGATGGCTGTTGATTTTACGTTTCTCTGATAATTAGTGATGTTGATCATCTTTTCATGTACTTTTTGGCCATCTATATGTCTTCTTTGTAGAAATTCCATAATGATGAATATAAAAGCATCAAATCTCTTTGGACAAAAAAGTGTAGAGACTGAATGGCCTGTGTAGTGGAAAATACAAAACAGTGGAGGAAAGTGTAAGATATGGCATTCACAAAAACTGATCTAATTATATGCATAGAAGGATGGTTTATTATTGCCAAGTAAAGAACCTGACAATTATCATCCTGTTTTTCTTTCTTTTTATCCTCTCTCCAGAGACTTTAAAATTAGAAAATTTCAGTAGATTATTTCAGTAAGATTATTTTATAGATTATTTCAGTAGAGTAAATGTAAACTACTCTCTCAAAACACAAGATAAAAAGAGAACATATAGGTAAATTTTTCCATTTGGATTATCAGTCAATATTATCACTAAATATTGACCACATGCAATTTAAAAGCCTGTTTCTATATTTTTTCTATTTAATGTTTCTAAATATGAAAATGTAAATGTAAATTTTTAAAAATTGTTATTAAATCTAAATATTTTCTGAAAAATGAAGATATTCCTTTTAAGTTCTTTGCTCAAACTCTCCTATTTGATAAATTCTCTAGTTGGATTTTAATGGAATTTTTCTTCCAAATTGTGCATTTTTCCTATATAAAATTCAGGTCATTATCATTCATTTCTGCATTAAATTTCTTAATCTTTGAAAAATTTTTCATTTAAAAATTAATAACCTATATTCTGTATAAAATTCATATTCAATTTTTCAGAATAAAGAAAAAATTGAGTATTAGGACTTCAAATTGTAAAAATTTACATATACATTTTAAAATGTTTATCTTTGCTATGATTTTTTCATAATCTATTGTTTTTTTCTTTACATGTACCCACTTACTTCCTGACCTAGTAAGGCAGCTATTCTATTTCATATACAAATGAAGAGAGGAAGGATGAGCAAATCTGAAATTTTAATTGTATGTGCTTTAAAAAGTCAAACAAAAACCCTTAAATGATCTTGGTGCTTAGACTATAAATTCAGTGACCCTATTTTGGTCTTTTTGGTGGTTAGTTTCTTAAAGTCTGAATATCATGTATGCTGAGTTGATAGTTATGGATTTTTTAAAAATCATAAACCACTCAGGTGATTGTGGGCTTCTATACTTTTTCTGCACCTATTATTCCTATATTCTACCCTGTCTTAATTTTTTTTTAAGTTATAAAAGAAATTCTTTGTATCATCTTTTTGTATTCTCTCTCCCACGTCTGCCTCTAACTGTAACCCATTCTCTCTCTATTATCACTCAATTTTAGCCTCTAATTATGTCCCTGCTGTCTTTTTATTTCTCCCTCTTTGTCCATATTAGCCCTTTGAACCATAACTTTCTGAGAAAATGGAAATGCCCTCCATCTGCACTGTTCAATATGGTAATGAGTAGCCATGTGTAAATACTGAGCACTTGAAATTTGAATAACTTCACATGGCTAATGGTTACCATATAGGACAGTGCAGCTTTATACCCCTTATTCGTTCTCATTTTCTCATTCTTTCTCCTCTGCCTTGGTATATATTTCTTCTTTGTCTCTGCCTCTAATTCTAACTGTAGTTATTTTTTTTTCAGAACTTAGGGTCACTTGCTTAACCCAAATGAAAGGCAGAAGCTATACTTCAAGTGCAACCACAAGGCAATGATCCTGTTCATAACATTAACTCCTCTTCCAGCACCTCCAGGGGCTGCTGACTGGAGCTATTTGAATCTTTTGCTGGTTCAGTTGTGATAAACTCTGAGGGGGTTTATCATACACTACTTTTTTTTTTGGTTATTGTTCTTGAACTCCACAAAAATCAGAAGCCATTAGGACACTTTCAAGTTTATGATTCTTGAAGTGAGTTGAAGGCAAGGAAATGTTGCAAACGACTTTAAGCTTGAACGATGTAGGCCTTTACTCTCATGATCTTTTACTTTTTCCAACATTGTTCCTCGCATTATTTGCCCTAACTCACTTATCGATCTTATACATTTTGCATCTTCTTTCAGATACTACTCTATTAAAATACATCTTCAGTCTATTCTTTCAATACTTAAGCCATGTCCAAAATTTGATATATCCCATATTTTAGAGATCAGGTGAATCCTCAACTGAAGCAAAGACCATTCAATTTTAACTTTTACAGCATTATTTCTAAAACCACTGTATTATAAAGCTGTTTACTTTTCAAATTCTTAGATCCATGGGAAATTTTATTTTTGCTTATATACATTGTAGGATTTACTGCTTCGTTTAAGAAAAGTTAACTTACTAATCAGGAAAATGAATCAAAAGCCTTTAAGTATTTTGTATAACACTAGTAAGAACAGGCTAAGGATTTTTAAAAAGGGCTAGTTAAGCTTGGTCCCAGAAAACTTGTGAGCACATTACAATTGCATGTTAAATTGTAATCTCTCAGTAAACTGATTATGTCATTTTAAATTGTGTGAATCTGTGCCTTCCTAATGATTTTATTTTTCTTTGTGATAGAATGCCTCCTTTTCCCTTTCTGTCACATATACATGTGCAGACACACACACAAAGGTTTTCAAATTCTTGTGCTGGATTTGAAAAGCTCTGAAAGCCAACCAAACTAGTTTCACTCCCTTTGAAATAAAATAAGCAACCTGTCATCTACTGAGTTTAAAGCACTATTCCAAAAATATGTTCAATAAAATTTATATGTTTTAAAGTTTAACTTTGGAGTTTTTTTCTTTTTGTTTCGTTGCTTTTTAAAAATGGAGACATTCATATTTCATGGCTATTTTTTTGGAAGAATTTTCAGAAACATTTTAAAGAAGAAACTTTAAATTTAATTCAAAATTAATTTATTTATACAGTCACATTTATAGACAAGTTTTAAGATTCCTGAGAAGCCCCAGTTTCCCAAACAATACTAACGCATTTATTTTCACCACAAAATGAAATCGATCCAAAAAAATGACTTTTATGATTCTATAAAACCAATGCTTATCATCTTATCAACAATGACCAAAACTATATTTGCCTCTGAGGGGTGGGATAGGGAGGGTGGGAGGGAGGTGCAAGAGGGAGAAGATACAGGGATATATGCATATGTATAGCTGATTCACTTTGTTATACAGCAGAAACTAACACACCATTGTAAAGCAATCATATTCCAATAAAGATGTTAAAAATAATAAAAGCTAAAGTGATATACACAGTGTTTCACTGCTCCAACTTCAGGTAGTGGGTAAATAAGAATGACAATAAAATACAGTGTGTGACAGGATGAAGTCAGGTAACAGGAATCCAGTAGATCTTACTGAAGTCATTCATCCTGCTTATACAGGTAACAAAGCTTGGCTGACATGCAGGTGATAGATGGCTGGCTCTATCCACTCACTGAGCGGAACATGTAGATGAATAATCATGATTCAGATCTGTGCCTTAGTTATTCAACAAGTTACTCTGTATAGTGAATTTGGGGGGTATCTTGTGGGTATCACAAGAATAAACACAAAAGTAAAATCTGCCAATATTAAATATGTAAATTCTAATTTTTTCTTATCTGGACTATTGTCTCCTGTAAATAAGAAAATTTAAAAACTGTCAGTGTTGGCTAAGAGAGTTTCATATATACTGTATCCATACGTTTTGTGCTCTTACTGTTGTTTTAAGATTTTATGATTTTTCTTGTTTCTGTTAACTCAGGCCAATTAAAGTAATTCCTTTTGTGGGCATTTGGGTCATTGTTTTCAAGTTTATTGATTCAATTGCATTCTATAAATATTTGTGAAAAATCACTTCTTGTCATACTCCATGCCAGATGCTGGCAAAATAAAGATAAATGAAGCACAATTACTATGGTGAAGGAAGTAACTAGATACCATAGTAGATGATGGAGTTCTACAACTTGAGTACGGAAGAGGGCTGCAGTCTGTAGTACCTCATTACCCACAGAATTATGAAGACAGAACACACCAGGGTGGAGATTTTGGTGTGTATATTAGATGTCACCTCCAGAAAGAATTGCAGTCTTTTTTTCCAGTTTGCCTGGTGCTATTAAGAAAGTACAAATCCACTGAATTCTGAATACTAATCTTGTGACAAGTACTTTCAAATGTATGACAACTATAGGTTTCATGTTGTGGACAGCTTGGCTACAAAACACTAAATAAATGGAGAGCCTAAGTATAGTGACACTAGGTGGGAACACTTAGGCTTTCCTGAGAGTAGAGTGATGAGTATCCACACAGATCTGCATTGGTATCAAGGAGCAAGGCTAACAGTTTGATTGATGTCACTCCCCACTCCTTGATTGCAAGTCTGTTAAATAAAACAATGTAGGCTGTCTTGGACACATCATGTGCTATGTAAGATATTAAGTTTCAATTCCTTTTCCCATAAAGTTGACAAGTTCTTATATCATACCATAAAAAATCCTCTGTCTCTAGCAGAAACCAATCAACATATAGGAAAGAGAAGATACTTAATATTATAAAAAGAATGTAAAGTTAAAGGCAATGTAGTAAAGAATTATTGGCAAACAGTTGCTATTTGTGTTGGTCTTTCCTTTCTTTCCAAGTTTTGATTTTAGATTTTAAGGATTTTTAGGTTAGCAACATCATATCTAGGTTTTCTCATATTTTTGTATATCAGCAAGATTTCACACTTCTTGATATGTTATGATTTTAGACGTTTGTGCTTTAAGAGTCCCCCCAAAATGTATCTTGGGTATTGAAATTCTAGACTTCAAATTCACAGAACAGGAACCATATCTTATTTTTTTTTGTATCCCTCACAGATTGCTTTGTAAATAACTATTTATTTACTAAGATATAGGGTTTTCTAAATAATATCTGAATGACAAGTCAAAAATCAGTAGTTTTTTTTCTAATTTGTCCAGGCACTTAGAAAAAATTCTCGCTAACAATTTATAGCATAACACCAAATGTAACATGTAGGGAACATAATGCATATAAAAGGCGTGGAACATATTTAAATGCTATGTAAGCGGGATTAGACATGAATTATCTGTGGAAAGTTCATGTTTTCCTTAATTTACAATCTCTAGGTACATATTATTTTTTATATATGAAACATAGTGTTCTAACACACTGTTTTTCCAAATAGTCTGAGTCTTGGTAGGTAAATTAAATTTCACTGGTGCTACTTTCACTGGCCTAAGTCATTCCTAGTGATGGCTCACACTTTTGTTTCTTGAATTCAATGCTGCCCACAACCTGGGGTTATGCTTTTGTTATTTGATAAAGCAATGACCATGTTATTGAGGAATAAACATCTAAGTCCCTAAAATAAGCTCATATTTTTCTCCACTTACTCCAAACATAACTACCGTGTAATATAATAGATGCTGAAGAACTGAACATTTCCCACTGACCCTTGCTAAACACTAGCCCCAACTATTCCTCACTACCCCTCTTTTTTAAAATTATTTTTTTATACTGGAGTATAGTTGATTTACAATGTTGCATTAGTCTCAGGTGTATACATATTCAGTTATACAAATACATATATCCATTCTTTTTCAGATTCTTTTCCCATATAGGTTATTACAAAATATTGAGTAGAGTTCCCTGTGCTATACAGGAGGTCCTTGTTGGTTATCTATTTTATATATAGTAGTGTGTATATGTTAATCCCAAACTCCTAATTTATCCCTACCCCACCATGTTTCTCCTTTGGTAAGCATAAGTTTTCAAAGCCTGTGAGTCTGTTTCTGTTTTGTAAATAAGTTAATTTGTATCATTTTTTTAAGATTCCACATATAAGTGATATCATATGATATTTGTCTTTATCTGACTGACTTCACTTAATACGATAATCTCTAGGTCCATCCATGTTGCTGCAAATGGCATAATTTTGTTCTATTCTATGGCTAATATTCCATTGTATATATATACCACATCTTCTTTATCCATTCTTCTGTCAGTGGACATTTAAGTTGCTTCCATGTCTTGACTATTGTAAATAGTGCTGCAGTGAACACTGGGGTGCATGTATCTTTTCGAATGATGTTTTTCTCCAGATATATGCCCAAGAGTGGGATTGCTGGCTCACACGTTAGTTCTATTTTTAGTCTTTTAAGGAACTTCCACACTGTTCTCCATAGTGGTTGTACCAATTTACATTCCCACCAACAGTATAGGAGGATTCCCTTTTCTCCACACCCTCTCCAGCATTTATTTTTTGTTTGTAGAACTTTTGATGATGGCCATTCTGACCGGTGTGAGGTGATACCTCATTGTAGTTTTCATTTGACCACTCCTCTTGTTATACCCAAATTGACTCACCAACGGAGGCTAAGCCCGGCTTCAGACATAATGTCTTTATATATGATCCTGTATTTGTCATAGCCACACACAAATACTCAGAAAAAACAAATCTGACTGATCATCTTCAATCTAAGGTATATAGATTTGGCTGAGAATCAGAGCATGGCCAAGGAAGACAGAAGGAGAAACCAGAAAGTAGTTAGCTGAAATACAGGGCAAAGCTGATGAAATTGGAAACTTGAATTTATGTGGTTTTCAAGGTCACATATAATCTTTATCAAAATTGTCTATATTGGTTGCTGAGAAGTTATCAACAAAGATTGAAATCAGATATATATATATATTAATCTATATTTATCCCCTTTTCTATAAGTTATTTACATGTTAAAATGACCAAAAATTTTTGTTATATAAAGGAATGATCAGGGTTGAATCTGGAAACAATTTTAACTTTTATCTTTTGCACTCTCCTATATAGTAATATACACATATGTATATCTTTATTTTAATGTGTATATGTTTATATACATATATGTACATATATAAAATATATCCATATGTGTGTCTATGTACACACACATATATGCAAAGATGCACATTTTCTAGAAATATATCCCAAAATTTCTATCCCTGTGCTTCTCCTAAGTGTATAGTACCCCAAGTTAGTTTTCTTTGACTCTTAGAAGCATGTAATCTGTTGGAAGAGAAGATATTGCATTAATAAGTAATTTTTATCTTTAAATGTCTAACTTCCTATGGATACTTACGTTTGTATACTCAAAAATAGTTCAAGTCAACAAAACCCAGTAGCAAAAACTACAGTTGATGGCCAGATCTTGTTTCGTAATACCATTCTCCAAAATGCAACCAGTACTCTTTGGAGAAATGGCTGTTTCTAGGACTGGGACAGAAAATGTGTATGATGATTGTAGAGTATTTTGTAGTGCCAGAAAGTAAGGAAGTGACACACACACACACACACACACACACACACACACACACAATGATGAAGAAATACAAAAGTGATACAGGGGCCAGCCAAAAGACCTGACACAATTTGAGAAACAAAATAGAATACTTTTAGATTATAAGGTATAAAATATCCATGCATTCATGTCGATATAAAGAAATGATTGAATAAATGAGGAATAATAGACAAATTTCCTGCACAGAAGAATTTAAAACCATTTATGTAGATATGCTACCCTTCAGAAGGTACAGATTAACTCCCCACACCTTAAGTGTGAGCTGTGCATAGTGACTGTTTTCAGGAGTACAGTATGGAAAGGGAATAAAGTTACTTGACAGTGGAGAAACCTAATAAACACTACCTCAAGTTACATGAACAAGGTTAGCATCAAAAATGGTGTCATATTGACTGTATATACTCATGAAGCAATGTGCTAAGAATGGCATTTTACTTCTGAGATCTTCCTCCAAAAAATACACAACCCCAGTCTAATCATGGGACAAAAATCAGACAAATCCCAATTGAGAGACATTCTACAAAATGGTGAACAGTAATAAAAACTGTTAAGATCATCAAAACCAAGGAATGTCTGAGAAACTGTCATAGACAAGAGGAGTCTAAAGAAACAACACTGTTAGATGCAAGATGGTATCCTGGATGAAATCCTGAAACTGAAATGGGGCATTAAGAAAAAAATGAGGAAATCATAATAAAGCATGAACTTCAGTTAATAAAATATATCAATATTAATTGTGACAAATGTATCATACTAATATAAGATTTTAATAATATGGGGGACTGGGCATGGGGTATATGGGAACTCTTTATCTTCACAATAATTCTGTAAATCTAAAATTGTTCTAAGTTTATTAACACAAATAACTCAATTTACCAGAAAAATTATATTTATATCAGTCCTTAAAGCATATTTTTGTGTATATGTATTAGTTCATAATATTTTTTGCTTTCACCCACTATTCCATATCCCTTGGGGTATAGTATGCTTTTCTTCTGCACAGATTATGGATTTGCCTTTGACTTGGTTTGTTCAATGATCTGTGAGTGGTTTTGGTTCTTGTGTGGTTTGGCTTGAACTCTTTTACTCCTGGGTCGACCATGAAAGTAATATCCCTGGGTAGTGCTTGCCCACGGAGAATGTGAACACATGTGGAATATATCTGAACCCTACTCAAATCCCAGAGCCAAGTTGAGCTCACTGAAATATGATGCAGTGTCACCCAGTTGTTAAACAGACCATGAGTAGAAGAATAAATGCTTGCTAGATAGGCCACTGAATTTTCTGGTGGCCTGTTAGTTTATTGCAACAATAGCAGAATAATTTAGTGTGTAACACAAATCTTCATGGAGATGACCGTTGCTCTTTGCTGTAATGTATGTTCATCCCTATTAATTGTGTGTGTGTGTGTTCAGTATGAGCACAAGTCAAATTTCTAAAAAACTTGTTCTACTGGGAAAATGCCAGCTAAGTGTATAATACTATTTTAACTAGTATTCAATAAATCAGTAAAACCATATGTAACTGACATACTTTGATTATAGTCTTTTATTTAGGAAATAATTTTAGTTCATCATAGTTACATGGTTTTTTTATTCAAGATTTTGTGAAGAGACCCAGTCCAATTTCACAGTCATGCCATTTGTAAACTGGTGTAATCCAGTAAATTATGAATGTTGGAATGGACTCATATATTAGGGGCTCTCTCTCTCTGCGAATATTGAAATGTATTTTGCTGATATAAGTGATAATTGTTTAAAAAGAAATTTAACAGCATCAGCAGTAAATGAAGTACTATTTGAATATATGTATATGTCTTGATTTTTTAAATACATGGTGCATACTCACGATATGTTTTTGTGCATATATAACGTCATGCATTTAACACACAGAGATATATAAAATCTCATGTACGACCCCCTCCAAATACGTGTAAATGAGTAAATACCTAGGCAGTGAGCTAGATGGCGATATAGCATATAAAAATGTAATTTTACTTTAGAATCCATGGATTATGACCCCATAGGTCTAGGTCTTGAGAAACTCTAGCAACAATAGTCTGTATGAAATGCATTAAGTATTATTTTTCTCTTATTGAATAGCTGTGAGTAGGTTGACACATATAGTAATTAGAAAATGACTCTAAAATAAGACATTCTGTACACACACAGACACACACCCATAATTCCATTGATTTTTAAGTTACATGTAGCATCCTGAAGGAAAACTAACAAGAATAGTAAGTCAATACTTTTACAAAGTTCTGAAAATTTAAGGGACAAACTTAACAGTAATATCCAACATCAAATGTATGTGTGCAAAGCATTTCCTGAACAGAAAGGAAAGAAAAAGCATGGTGAGAATAGGTTGAGGATGGAATAATAATATTTGTGGACAGGGAAATTATTTGTCCAGTACTGTGTTAGTTTTCTTAATATTGACTATAATTATATCAAAACTCCTTTCATATTTATTTTCTAGGCATCTTTCAAATATGCCACTGAGAATTATTCTATTCCCAAAGTGATTTTCAATGTGTTTATTGAGATGTCAAATACCATAAAATTCGTGGCCCTTGTTTTCTAACAGTCACCATCGTGGAGGGTAAAAGTAGTTGGCTCTGTACTTTCATGATGCTGGATGTCAGCAGTGGAGGATTCCATGCTTTATAGTAGGAGATATGAACCTCCCTCCCCATTTTTTAAAAAATATTTATTTATTTATTTTTGGCTGCGTTGGGTCTTCATTGCTGCACGCAGGTTTTCTCTACTTGCAGCAAGAGGGGGCTACTGTTCGTTGCGGTGCACGGGTTTCTCATTGCGGTGGCTTCTCTTGTTGTGGAGCACAGGCTGTAGGTGCACAGGCTTCAGTAGTTGTGGCACGTGGGCTCAGTAGTTGTGGCTCGCGGGCTCTAGGGCGCAAGCTCAGCAGTTGTGGTGCACGGGCTTAGTTGCTCCGTGGCATGTGGGATCTTCCTGGACCAGGGCTTGAACCCGTGTCCCCTGCATTGGCAGGAGGATTCTTAACCACTGCTCCACCAGAGAAGCCCTCCCTCCCCATTTTTTTTACCCACTCTGTTATCTTGTCACTCTTAGTCTTCAGTTGGCTCTATACTTAGGGTCACACGGAGACAATTCAGGTATCCCTTTTAGGTTGCACCCTATTAACAGAGCCTACTGAATTGAGAAGTAGGAGTGTAAGGCCAATTAATAAACAAATGCTTTTGCTTTTTGTTTTTGTTCATGTTTGATGTTTTTCTCTGTTGAGAATCTCAGGAGAAGGAGTGTTGTCTTATCTGGTAACAATCCAGTATTCAGTAGTCTTAGGATCATCATATCTTATATTACATTTTGCCTAAAATGTATAATTGTGGGCTCTAAAAATAAATCTAAGATTAAAATATGATTGAAGTAAAAAAATATATATAAACATTTTTGAATGCTGTCAGAGACAATTTTCTTAAATAATTTTCTCTAAAAGAGAATAATAATGATGGTTGAAAATGTTGTTTCATGATACAGGCAACGCAGGAAAGCAAAATTTTAGAATTGCTTAGAAAATAACACATTGATTAGAATTAAAAGTTTTATTTTCTGCTTTTTAAAAAAATTTTTGGTTTTATTGTCTTCACTCCTTTATGTCTTGCCTACTTTGACTTTTTCTTTTTACCTGGATTCAGTTGTCATCTCCTAGATGAACCAATCTTGATTACCTAAACAAGTTATACTTAATTAATTGTAATATTTGTATTAGTGTTATAAGCTGAACTGTGTTCCTCCAAATTCATATGTTCAAGTCCTAACCTCCAGTACCTCAGAAAATGACTATATATGGAGGTAGGGTCTTTAAAGAGGTAGTTAAGTTAAAAATGAGGCTGGTTTGGTGGGCCCTAATCTATTCTGACTTGTGTCTTTATAAAAAGAGGAGATTATAACATACAGAGAGACACCAGGGGCACATGCGCACAAAGGGAAGACCAGGTGAAGACACAGAGAGAAGGTGGCTATTTGCAAGCCAAGGAAAGAGACTTCAGAAGAAATAACACCTGACCATATATTGATCATGGACTTCTGGCCTCCAGGATAGTGAAAAAATAAATTAGTCTTCTTTAAGCCACCTAGTCGGTGGTATGTTATTATGGCAGCCCTTGCAAACTAATACAAATAGTAAGCATTAACCTTAACATTTTGGAATGTTGACTAATACTTTATGCATTTTACGAGTCAATGCTCATGTGAAAAGTAGTTTTTCAATCACATAGCACATTTTTCTTCTTAGGAAATAATAAGATGGGCTGTTTTGCCCAAGAATCATAGTAGTTCAATATTACTGGCATGGTGCACATTTGATCATGCTCTTGAGTTTCCTCCAGTTAAATATTATGAAAATGTAGATGTCCAACATGACTAATGATATCACTAGTTTATTCCTTTTGTATGTCCTGAATTTACATTTTACAATTTGATTATATTAATCAGTAAAAAAATATATATATATATTTTAAAAATTCTCTCTCTATATATAGATATATATAGATAGAGTTTTAATACTTTCAAAGCAAACGAAAACCCTGCTGCCCTCCACATAAAAGAGTTAGTTTCCTTATTGAACAATTTGTTTTCTGCTTTGTTTACTAAGTTCTTAAAATATCACAATAATATAAGGCAGGTCATAGAGGAATTAATTTCTAATACAGCAAAATTAACTTTAGTGTTAAATAAAACCCACCAATATTCATTCATTTATTCAAAAACATACTCAGCACCTCTTAGGTACGAAGCACTGTTTTACATTGCAGATACGATTTTGAACCAGACAGAAATGGCCCCTAATCCCCTAGAGTACAAACCATATTGACTGAATAGAGCGTGTGATTTTCTTTTCCCGACACTGATAAGTAAAAAAGTTTTGAAACAGTGCCATTTATTAATAGTCTTTTATACCTAATGATTATCTAATTTATACTTATACCTCAGAAAACCAAATATTAATAATTTAACCTGTTATTATGATTTAATAGAAGAGATTGCAAAATTTGGAACGAAGACATTCCTTAGTTTACAACCTAGCTTTGCTGTGTCATAGTTTTATTATTTTGGGCAAATTACTTAAACTATTCAAACCTGTTTGCTTATGTGTAAGCCCCCATTAGTAATATTTACTTTGAAGCTTGACTTAAAGTCAGAGATCATAAGAAGTACATGGTGGGCATATAATAATTATTACCTTTATTTTTATATTAAAATTAATAGTATTAGGTTTAATCAGATAAAATTATGTCAGAACACATATGTCAGAATTACTTTCAAAGCAATCTTGGGTTCCAGATCAAGCTACTTGTTTTTTGATGGTCAGGCTTTTAACCATTGTGCATTTTACTTAGCAAATATATAAACTTTTTAAGAGACAAACAAAAAAACCTTTTATTATATTCACCAGAATTAAACACAGTATCCGATATGGCAATATGGTTCCAGTTTTTCATTTCCAAGTGTCATTCTAACAAGATTCAAATATAATATTTTTTAGTGAGGTTCTATATAAATTCACTAATGAGAACAGTTGTGTTGTTTTAGCTTAATTTTTTTTCTGCCTCACATTGTGCCTGAGAATTCTTTTTTTATTCTTATGGGGGGTGTGTGTGTGTGTATGTATGTATGTATGTGTGTGTATGCATGCATGTGTTTGTGTGTGTTTAAAGTGTCCTGTTCTGATTCTTTTACCCTAGGGCTTGATTTTCTTTTGTGAGTTTTGAGATTCCGTAGAAAGAAGACTGCTTTCAACATGTAAATGCTTCTGCCACTTTACATTTAGTGAAGCAGGTCGTTTTAGCTTCCTTCCAGCAGTAAGATTCATTATTTTAGTGAGTTTTGACATAGGCTCTGATTGGTTAAAAAACCCATGTTCATCATTTGCAGTTTTACTTTTGTTTTGGTATTAGGAAGAATATAGAACATATTCAGCAGTAAAACCCTAGTCAAGTGATTTAATCTGTAAGAAAAATAAGCCTTACCTTGAAATGCTTTTACATATGTTTTTTGTTTATTTAGGGGTTGGAGGAAGGAAAGGTCACTGTTAATAGAGAGCTTTAACAAATTCTGACAAATCTGTAAACTAAAATGATGGTTCATCATAAGATTATGAAAACTCCTAAAAAAGGGCATAATGGAAATATTTAAACTTTCTACTTTAGGATAAATGGTATTAAATCATGACCCTCATGGTCATCCTACATAAAGTTATGCTGCGATCACTGATCTTTCCTCAATCTCCTCTGGAAAGTGGTATCAACAACATTGACACATTAAAAAAGGAAAGATAAACCCACTAGCATTTGATGAGTTAATGTGATAATAATTGGTATTGTGCTATTCATTTAGAAGTATTTAGAAAAAGAGTAAAAACCTGCAGAAACCTATCACCTTTATATGAGGCTCCCAAGCTGTCTCTAAGCAGACTGGCTGTACCTCAGTGGTCACATGAAGCCCCCTTTGTCATATGACTTTAGGGGCATGAACATATAACTACCCTCTTGAAAACTCTATCTGAATTTAAGTTTTAAATGATACTAATTAAAATGGTACTAATTAAACGTAAATGGTACAATTACTCTCACAAGAATAGGTACAAAATATTTTTGAAGTAATCTGCACTTCTCAAATTTAGGACTATGTTTCTAATTATTTTTGTATATTTTCTTGAACATTCTTGTTTTTCCTATCTTCCAAATGATGCGCCACTGGTTCTTTTTTTTTTTTTTAAATCTTTATTTTTGGCTGCGTTGGGTCTTTGTTGTTGCGCATGGGCTTTCTCTAGTTGCAGCGAGCGGAGGCTACTCTTAGTTGTGGTCCGCAGGCTTCTCATTGCGGTGGCTTCTCTTGTTGCAGACCATGGGCTCTAGGCATGCGGGCTTCAGTAATTGTGGCATGGGGGCTCAGTAGTTGTGGCACATGGGCTTAGTTGCTCTGTGGCATGGGAGATCTTCCCAGACCAGGGCTCAAACCCATGTCCCCTGCATTGGCAGGCAGATTCTTAACCACTGTGCCACCAGGGAAGTCCCATTCCACTGGTTCTTGTTTTGGATTTTCATATTACCATTACTCATTTTAGTGACTCTAATTCTTATTGAAAAAATAAAAAAGCTACATACTCATTCCTAACAAAAACAATTGGACTTCCCAAAAAACATAAATGGACTCCATAGATCAAGAATCCCAACTTTGACCTTTAATAAACTTAGAAAATGATAACCCATTTGTCTTAATATATTTATTCTAATATTTTCTACAATATACATTTTTGAGGCTGCTAAATACTGTGTGTGTGTGTGTATACACACACACACACATATATATTTCTGAGATTAAATTTGACCAGCTCCTAAATCTGAGACTTGGAAGATTTGGATATACTTTTCTCTCTCTTTTTTTTTTTTTTTTTTTGCGGTATGCGGACCTCTCACTGCTGTGGCCTCTCCCGTTGCGGAGCACAGGCTCCGGACGTGCAGGCTCAGTGGCCACGGCTCACGGGCCCAGCCGCTCCGCGGCATGTGGGATCCTCCCGGACCGGGGCACAAACCCGTGTCCCCTGCATCGGCAGGCGGACTCTCAATCACTGCGCCACCAGGGAAGCCCCTACTTTTCTCTTTATGTTAGAAAATGAAAGTCCCTTTGCACGCCGTGGAAAAATACACAATTCCCAGGCTTTTAAAATACTATATCCCATATAGTAGTATTTATTGATTTATTACAATATAACACAATTTCCACTTCATTGAGTGGACATTTATTACTATCTAGCCTTCAAGTTAATTTCAGTGATATTATTAGGTCAGTTTTAACATTTTGCACAAAATGTGAGCCCATATCCATTATTGGATGTCATTAACGTATCTAAAGGTGTAATCTGGCCATTGAATGTGAAAATAGGTATGCTTTTCATCACCTGTCAGTGCTATTAAACTACAGTATTTTTCACTTCCATAGTAATTTAACTGTATGTTTTTAACTTGATGTTTCTACTATGATTTTTTTTTAATTGAGCTTCATACTATGTCTGCCATTAAATTTCATCCAAAAACCTATCTCTGCCAGATTCAAATGGATACAATTATTTTCCTAGAAAAAAATGTGAGCCTGGAATATGTCCACTTTGCTTCCGTTTGAACTAATCTAAGCTTTTATGATTTTAAAGTTCTCCATGGATATTCTTGGGCATGTCAGAGATCTTTTACCTTTGTTCATCAGTATATGTTGCTGTGAGTTGGTTCTGGTTTGTTAAGCACTTTAAAGAAATGGAAAACTTTAAATTCTACAGGGTTAAGAAAGGGAATCTTATAGAAGAAAATATGCTTTACTGTTATCCATGAATTTAATCTTTATCTTTTAAATATTTATTATTTATACTAAGTGAATTTAACAATATATGTGATCAATAATGAACTTTTTAAGTATAGAAAGATGTGTGGAGAACATGAACTGAACGTTTTATGACTATTTGACCAATGTGAAACTATCCCTGGCTAAAGAAATTTCATTTTCTGGCTCCTAAATCTTGAAATAAAGAATGTTTAACATAAAAACATCTTTATAATTGGCTCTAATATAGGCAGAAGGAGACCAAACACACAATTAATACATAATCTCAATTTAGGAATGATTTCAGAAATTTCTGGAAAAACAAGTGATTTCACAAGAAAAATAATAGTTGTAGAGCATCTTGGTCTGATTTCTCTGAGCTTTATTTGCAAAGGAAAGAAGTTATGAATGACTGTTGAAAGAAGGTAAAGTCCTATCTGATCCAAAAAGACTAAGCTTCCTGAAACACTATTTTTTATAATACAGTCAGGCCACCATTCAGTATGGTGTTAAAATAACAATCTGATCTCTTTTATTTAACTGAATATTTGCAAATAATAGATTTTCCTGTGACCTCACCAAGCTCTACAATGTCAAGGCTACCTCCTTAAGAAAGGAGGCAGAATTAATGCCCAAGCATGCCTTCCAATTATATCTCACTTTGGCTTTCCTGTGTCCAAGGAAATACATTTCTGTCTCTTGTACCCTGCTTTGAGTGGCATTAATTTCTATTGATTGATTATTCCATTTCTAATTATTTCCATAAATGATACAGGGAAAAACATTAAATACATTTTATCTTCTAATTTGTGTCTGTAAGATATTTCAAGTAATCCACCTATTTGTTATTTGTGTTAAAATTTGACAGGTCAATTTGCCCAAATAAGAGTAACCTGGATGCCTCAGGATCTGAAAATAATATCAAATGAAAAATGATTTAAGAGTTGGAAAAGGCATTTAATCAAAAATCATGTGACATAAAAACCATGAATTTTTATCATCTGGAATCCTAAATTCCTGCTTCCAGCTCCACTATCTAGAGCCAAACCTGGCTAGTTCAAATCAGACAGGTTTAATTTTTCCCATATTGTGGAAGAGATACTCATATGCCTAAGAGGTTCAGTAAAAGACTGATGCAAAATAAAATCTTACCACATGGTGAGGGACATGAATATATCCTGATAAACTGTGGGAAGAAGGCAGAGGTTAAGCAAACAGTGAAATAGTGACCCCGTCTGCTCATATTACCTATGTAACTTGGAAGAGAATTAAAAGTTATCAAATGCTTTACAGAACATTGTCTTTAATATCCTATTCAAAATCAGTGTTTCAACTTGTCTTAGTAACAGAATATCTATTCCCATTTCCCAAATCTATGTTATAGAAAGGCAGCAGGGCTCCATGCACTTAAACACAGCTGTACAATAATACTTATTGGTTTACTATTCAGTATTAGCCACCTGAATAATATTTGGGATTTCTTAGAAGCTCTATTTGGTTTTAGTATATATTACACTAAAGACACAGAGTTAAAATGTTGTATTCTAAAGTCATTTGAAATAATTATCTTTTGTGCATGTGTGTTTAGGTCCCCAATATGATATGTGGTTGGATTAATTTATTTTAGTTAGTTTTCAATTAGAGGAAATTGCTTTTGTAATTAATTTGGTTTTTATTTTTTTAATTGAAATACATTTGACATACATTGTTTAAGATGTACTACATGTTAAATATGTATTGTAATATGACTGACATTGTAGTGATAATTAGTAGCTCTTTCACATCACATAAGTATTTCTTTAGTTGGAATAATTAAGATAAGTTTGATGGTTATAATACAGTATTGTTGTCTATATTGACTATACTGTGCACTAGATCTCTAGGGCTTATCTACTGCTGGTTGCAAGTTTGTACCTTTCAACAACATCTATCCTATCCCTCCCACCTCCATTCTTAGCCCCATCCCCTGGTAACCACCATTTCACTCTCTGTTTTTACAAGTTTGGCTTTTTTAGATTCCACATATAAGTGATATCATATGGTATTTATCTTTGTCTGACTTGTTTCACTTAGCATAACATTCTCAAAGTCTATCCATGTCACACATGGCAGAATATTCTTATTTCTCATGGCTGAATAATATTATACACACACACACACACACACACCACATCTTCTTTATTCATTCTTCCATCGATGGACACATAGGTAGTTTCTGTATCTTGGCTATTGTGAATACTGCTGCAATAACATGGGAATGCATATATCTCTTCAATGTCATATTTTTATTTGGGTATTTACCCAGGAGTGGAATTGCTGGATCATATGGTAGATCTATTTAATTTTTGGATAAACCTCCATATTGTTTTCCATAGTGGTTGAACCACTTTATATTCCCTCCAACAGTGCAGAAGGGTTTCCTTTTCTCTATATCCTTGCCAACATTTGTTATCTCTTGTCATTTTGATGATAACCATTCTAACAGGTGTGAGGTGATATCTTATTGGGTTTTGATTTGCATTTCCCTGATGATTAGTGATGCTGAGCATACTTTCATGTACCTGTTGGTCATTTGGATGTCTTCTTTGGAAAATGTCTATTTAGTTCTTCAGGGCATTAAAATTTTTTTTTGTTGTTATAGAGGTGTATGAGTTCTTTTTATATTTTGGATATTAATTCCTTATTGGATATACAGTTTACAAACATTTTCTTCCATTCTGTATGTTGCCTTTTTATTTTATTGTTTCTTTTGCTGTGCAGAAGTTTTTGGTTTTATATAGTCCCATTTGTTGAATTTTGCTTTTGTTTGTGTTTTTGGTGTCATATCCAAAAACTCATTGCCAAGATCAATTATTTTCTTCTAGGAGTTTTGTGGTATCAGGTGTTATGTTTAAGTTTTTGAAATTTCAAGTTAATTTTTGTGAGTGGTGTAATACAGGGGTCCAATTTCATTTTTCTGCATGTGTTTATCCAGTTTTCCCAGCACCATTTGAGGAAGAGACTATCCATTCCACAATGGGTGTTCTTGGTTCTTTTGTCATATATGAGTTGACTATATATATGGGGGTTTAATTCTGGGCTCTCTGTTCTGTTTATTTGTCTATGTCTATTTTTATGTCAGCATCATACTATTATAATCACTATAGCTTTATAGTATAGTTTGAAATCAGAAAGTGTGATACCATAATTTGGTTTTTAAATATGTAAAATTATACCATTCCAAAGGCAAAACTATAAAATGATAAATATTTAGAAAAACAAACACCATATTTCTCTTCCTATTCTCTCCAATCTATGCTTTTCACTCTTTAAAAGAAACAATTTGTATTATAATTGTGGTTATTTCAGTGTTTCCTTTTTCAAATATGTATTTGCATATTTTCCTTCATTTCTTTCATAAAATGCAGCTAATATGTGTACATACACATACAAACTCTCTTGCACCTTTTCCTTGTCTTCTTAAGAATATTTGCATGAAGGTATGACTCCATACCAATGTATAAAAATTTTCCCCATTCATATTTATGGATTCTTTGTATTCAATTGGGCAGGTATAACAAAACTTATTCATTCAAGCCCTTCCATTAATTTGGGGTTGTTTTAAAATTTTAATGTCATAAATAATGCCAAAATGAACATATTTGTGTATAAGTCATTCTTGGAGAAGAGATCAGTATTATCTTTTACAGCTTAAAATTTTTAATTTATTTTAGTTGAGAAGAGAAAATAAAATTTATATATTTGAGGTCAGTGTGTACAGACAAAAATGGTTAACAGGCTGATTTTATCTCTTGCAGCCTAGGTTAAGTTGGAGGTCCAATATTTAGGTGGACACTGTGATAATGCTTTTCTTGCATTAGACTTGTGTCTCCATTGTTACACTGTAGTATTCATATATTGAGTAGAAGTACCCATATAATAGTCATATAGTGAGTATAAGTACCATAGAATAACTAGTCCAAAGATAGAAGTTATACAGTGTTCAATTGCCAAAGACACTCCAAAAGTAAGCATTAAATGCCCTAACATAAGAAGAATGAGGTCATGTTGTTGAGTCCAGAAATTCCCTATGCACTAAATCACTTACAAGATTGTGTTTAGTGAATTCTTAATTTTATAAAAGGAAGTTTTCAAGAAAAGATGAAGAAACTGTTGCACAAATATATATCTCATTATAAAAAGCAGAATGAGTAGATTCTTAGAATTGAAATTGCTAGGTGAAAGGGTAAATGTATATATTGTTGATATCATCAAAGGAATATAACATTTTTCATTTTATTGTGGAAAAATTCCTATTTTCCCATAGTCTTGTCATTACAGTATATTCTCAAACTTGGATTTTTCCAGTCAGATAGGTAAGTAAATTTAATATTTATATGAGTTTAATATTTTTAAATTCTATATTCAGTTCTAAATATATACTTAATTTACATAATCTCATTTTCTTTATTGATATTACAGATTCTAAGTGTGTGACATAAATTACAAATACTTTTCCTTTGTTTCCTATTTGTGATTTCCTTTTTGATTTTTATTTTTAATGCATGTAAAGTCTGATTTGGTTTGTTTGTTTCCTTTTTAAATGAGTTGTATTTATCAATCACTATTACTATTGCTTTAGAATTTTACAATGGTATTACGCATTCCAAGATTACAAAGGAATTTAACCATTTTTAACATCTGTATTATTTCACTGTTTACTATTTAGATCACTCATCCATCTGGAATTTATCCTTTATACAATACCATACAGGTTCAATTCTATACTCATCTGAATATCTATTAAATAATTTATTTAAAAAGTTAACCTTCTTTCATTGTAATGTGATGCCAAGTTTATCAGCTAGCAAATTTTACTATCTTCTGTGTATATTCCTGGTATTTTAAATTTTGATACGTTGCTCTTATATTTGTGCATTAATACCACACACAATTAATTATAGAAGCTATACGTTTAAATAGCTGGAAGAACAACCCCTAATATTGCTTTTCTACTTTTTCTTTGTCTATTTATTTTGCTTACTCATGTTTTCCAAATGAACATCATAATCAAGTTAGCTGGCTCCATGAAAAGCAATTGTTGGAAATTTTATTTTATATGAATTTAATTAAATCTATAAATTAGGTTATGGAAAATTGACAGTTTATGAAGTTACAACTTCCTATTCAAGAGCATAGACATTTCTTTCTGTTTAATAATATATACTCTGTGCATTCCAGTTTTGCACATTACTGTTTAGGTTTGTACTGAGGCACTTTTCTGTAACTGTTTTTTGTTGTTAACTCAAATTGAATCTTCTCTCTCATTATATCCCATATTTACTGTTTTACTTTTATTGTCACATTTCTGGTAGTTATTGTGTTGATATTGGTTTTATCCTAATATTCAGTCATATACTCTGATGATGAATGTAGTTTTATTTCCTTTCTAATTATTTAGATTAGAACTGAATTTTCTTACCTAATTGCATTAGTTAATACCTCGAATGCTGAGTAAAACTGTACTAGTCATAGTGAACATCTTTGTCTTATTCTTTAGTGAGGTAAGGGTTTTGTTTCTGACGCTTGAAAAACAAAACAAGTATTTTCCTTTTCTCTTGACAAAAATAGTAATTACATTTTTATTGACAGATGTTGGAAGGAGCAAAGAAAAAGGCTTTATTAAAGAAACCAGTGAGCTTTACCCAAGGAATTTTATTATATACAGGAATTTATCTCTCCCTATCAGAATCCATTTCAAATGGCAGAACAAATATAAAAATATTAAATCTGCAATAGTTCTAGAATTAAAAATCAGAACCCATTTGTTCTTGCTTTTAGCAGTATTTCATTTCTGTTAAGTTCTACAGCAAATTGGATCAGAAGGTGTTCAAATCCAAAGACCTATAAAATCTACCACTCAACACCAATAAGAATAAGTCCATCAAAAAAAATACTCTTAGTATAATTCCTCATTATTAGCAAAATATATGTGGGAGAGTTGAGAGCTGGGCGATGGAATGAGCCTTGGATTTTCATTCCCAAACAATTGACTAAAGAACAATGAAACCACTCTGATATAATGAATGTGAGAGTAGGATTAAAAAGTAGCTCCCCCTCTTTAAACAAAAGGGAGAGAGAATTCAATGGAAGAACCTGTTCAAATGTGAGTCCTCTCAACTCTCATGTAGAATCATGGAGCAAAGACATTTTATTTCTTATCAGAATTGTCTCCACACTCAGGAAAGCATCCCTCCTTTAACTAAGGAAACTAACTAGAGTGATATCCCTCTAGATATCTGTGCTGATCAAGCAAAGGTCTGGATTACAATAAGAAAAACATATATCTGAGGTAGCATAACTATCAAAGAAACAAAGTATCATACTTAAAGACATGAGCAATACTCAAAATATCTTTTAGAGAAAAGAATTTTTGAAAAGTACATACAGTATTATTATCTATATTGTATTATAAACAGAAAAGCAAAAATAGATGAATAAGCATTTATTTTGGAAAGAGGCAAGTAGAGGTTTCAGATGATAAAGCCAAATGTTTTTTGATGTGGACCATTTTTAAAGTCTTTTATTGAATTTGTTACAGCATTGTTTCTGTTTTATGGTTTTTTGGTTTGTTTGTTTTTTGTTTTTGGCCACGAGGCATGTGGTATCTTAGCTCCCTGACAGGGGATTGAACCCACACCCCCTGCATTGGAAGGCAAAGTCTTAATCACTGGACTGCCAGGGAAGTCCTAATAAAGACAAAAATGAAAACAAAAAATCTACATGTAGTGTGAATAACAGAATGCACAATCCAGAAAAAGAATTAGAAAGCCAGAAGGTAGTCAAGACTTATTTCTCTAACATACCACAGAAACAAATAAACACACAATATAGGATAAATAATTATGGTAGAAAATAAATTCAGAGTTCTTCATATATGCTAGGTAGGAAATACAGCAAAATATATCAGACATAGAGGAAAGTAATATTTAATGTAATAGAATGTCAAAAAACATTCATTTTTGTTTGAACTTTTTACAACAATCAAGTGGTCAAATGTTCCAGTAAAAATTTTACAATGTAAGCTTATACCCCTGTGGTACTTGAATGGTATCAAAAGTAGATTATGCTGCTTCCTGACACTATAGATATAATCCTTCTAGAAAAGGAACATTAGCCTCTCAAACTCCTACATTACAAAGGGCTTAACAAAAGAGTTTTTTATATATGGGATACTGCTTAAAAATAATTTTTAAAATGAATAAATTCTAAAGATTTTTAAAATCTTAGAAATAGTATCTCAATAAATTTCCATGTATGTTGTAGTTCACACTACTTTTGATGTTTCATTTTTTGTTGTTATTGATCACTATATGAAACATGCCCTCATCCTTTAGCACAGCCTAAGCCTTTCTCTGGAAAAAAAGTGTTACAAGCAGCTTCTTCACAAACAGGAAAAATACTGCAAGTTTGTGATTGATATTCTTAAAAAGGTATGTATTAGTTAGTGTGCTATATAGTACTAAAAATGTACCTTTAGGGCTTCCCTGGTGGCGCAGTGGTTGAGAGTCCACCTGCCGATGCAGGGGACACGGGTTCGTGCCCAGGTCCAGGAAGATCCCACATGCCACGGAGCAGCTGGGCCCGTGAGCCATGGCCGCTGAGCCAGCGCGTCCGGAGCCTGTGCTCCACAACGGGAGAGGCCACAGCAGTGAGAGGCCCGCGTACCGCAAAAAAATAAATTTAAAAAAATAGTACCTTTATTACTAAATTAAGATGATTATTCTGTCAGTAATATTTATTGGGCCCAGAATTTTGAAGTTTTTGGTTAGCTATGATTCATAAAGATAATTTAAAAATATATGAATTGTTAAAAAAAAATCATTTGATCTTTCCTAATTCTGAAACCATAATATTTGAGACATCTTTAAAGCATGATAAGGAAATAATTTATAACTAACTGTAAAAAGAATCATACATGACAATTACTTCTCTTAAACAGCCACATCACTAGTAATAAAAATACAATATATCCTACATTTAATAAGTATGTACTGAAGCTACTACTCTTAGCTTATTTATTGCTTTTATTATTTGATAAACATATCCATTACTATCACTTAAGATCATTTATCATTTTAATAGAGAAAAATGTGCCAGTCTACCCAATTTCTAAGGAACTAGAAACCATGAAGTGTGATATAAATACATTGATTATCATCAAAAACAGTAACAAGTTGTTCACCATCTAAATTATAATTTTTTCTTAATTTGTACAAATAATTTTATAATTTTTGCATTCTTCTTTTCCCGAGACTGAATAGCTTTTATTATCATTGTATCGTTACATGATGAAGCAAAAAAAAAGGGGAGGTAGGTCAATGTAACTCATTTTTTCTCGTTTTAAAGGCAGGATTATTGTGATTTAATATACCTAAAGTAAATTTCATCCTTTAAAGATGTACATTTCTATGAACATGTAGATACTTTTCTCTTACTAATGTTTCAGATATATCACAAAAACTTAAAAGGCCCAAAAGACAGAACTACCTCAATTTCCTACCCTCAATCCCCACAGTACATGCTCTTATTTTTTCTTTATTACTTATTGAACAGGAGGGGACGTCTGTCTTCTTACCAAACACTTTCCTGTCTTCCCCTCCACTTCCACTCCCTGGCTCTGGATCCCATTGTACCTGACATCTCAACAAAGTTATGCCATTATTTTTTCTTTCTTTTCTTTGGTATTGCTACCTTTTCCTTCTCTACCATTTCCATTAGCATGTATACAGGCATACCTTGTTTTCTTGTGCTTCGCTTTATTGCCCTTTGCAGATATTGCATGTTTTACAAATTGAAGGTTTGTGGCAAGCCTCCATCAAGCAAGTCTATTGACACCATTTTTCAACAGTATTTGCTCACTTTGAGCCTCTGCATCACAGTTTGGTAATTCTTGCATATTTCAAAATGTTTTATTATTTGTTATGGTGATCTGCGAATAGTGATCTTTGACGTTACTATTATAATTGTTTTGAGGTGCCACAAACCACACCTATATGACAGCAAATTTAATCAATAAATGTGTGTGTTCTGACTGTTCCACCGATGGGCCATTCTCCATCTCTCCCTCTCCTTGGGCCTCCCTATTCTTGAGACACAACAATACTGAAATTAGGTCAGTAAATAACCCTTCAATGACCTCTAGGTTTTCAAGTGAAAGGAAGAGTTACATGTCTCTTACTTTAAATCAAACTCTAGAAATGATGCAGCTGGGTGAGGAAGGCACGTTAAAAGCAGATAGATTGAAAACTAGGCCTCTTGTGCTGCCAGTTAATCAACTTGTGAATGCAAAGGGAAAGTTCTTGGAAGAAACTACCAATGCTACTCCAGTGAACACAAGAAAGCAAAGCAGCCTTATTGTTGATATGGAAAAAGTTTTAGTGGTCTGCATCAAAAAATCAAACCAGTCACAACATTCCCTTAAGCTAAAGACTAATCCAGAGGAAGGCCCTAAATCTCTTCAATTCCATGAAGGTTGAGAGAGGTGAGGAAGCTGCAGAAGGAAAGTTTGAAGCTAGCAGAGACTGGTTCATGAGGCTTAAGGAAATAAGTTGTCTCCATTAATGTTAAGTGCATGCAAGATGAAGCAGCAAGTGCTGATTTAGAAGCTGCAGCAAGTTATCAAGAAGATCTAGCTGAGGTCCTTAATGAAGGTGGCTACCCTAAACAACAGATTTTCAATGTAGACAAAACAACCTTATACTGGAAGAAGATGCCATCTAGGACTTTCATAGCTAAAGAGGAGAAGTCAATGCCTGGTTTCAAAGAACAGGCTGACTATCTAGCTAGGGTCTAAGGCAGCTGGTGACTTGAAGTTGAAGCCAATAATTTACCATTCTGAAAATCCTAGGGTCCTTAAGAATTATGCTCAATCTACTCTGCCTGTGCTCTATAAATAGAACACCAAAGCTTGGATGACAGCACATCTGTTTATAGCATGGTTTGTTGAATATTTTAAGCCCACCTTTGAAGCCTGTTGCTCAGAAAAAGATTCTTTTCAAAATACTACTGTTCATTGACAATGCATCTGGTCACTGAAGAGCTCTGATGGAGATATACAATGAGATTCGTGTTGTTTTCATGCCTGCTAACACAACATGTATTCTGTAGCCAATGGATTAAAGAGAAGTTTTGACTTTCAAGTCTTATTTAAGAAATACGCTTCATAAAGCTATAGCTGACATAGATAGTGATTCCTTTTATGGACCTGGGCAAAATAAATTGAAAACCTTCTGGAAAAAATTCACCACATTCTAGATGCCATTAAGAACATTTGTGATTTATGAGAAAAGGTCAAAATATCAACATGGGTTTGAAAGAAGTTGATCCCAACCCTAATGGGTGACTTTGAAAGTAGCAGGAGAACTGGAATTAGAAGTGGAGCCTGAAGATGTGACTGAATTGCTGTAATCTCAGGATAAATCTTTAACAGATAAGGAGTTGCTTCTTATGGATGAGCAATGATAGTGTTTTCTTGAGGTGGAATCTCCTCCTGGTAAAGATGCTCTGAAGATTGTTCAAATGACAACAAAGGATTTAGAATATTAGATAAATTTAGTTGATAAAGCAGTGGCAGAGTTTGAGAGGATTGACTCCAATTTTGAAAGAAGTCTACTGTCGGTAAAATGCTGTCAAACAGCATTGCATGTTATCGAGAAATTGTTCATGAAAGGAAGAGTCAGTTGATATGGGAAACTTCATTGGTGTCTTATTTTAAGGAATGCCACAGCCATCCCAACCTTCAACAACCACCACCCTGGTCAGTTGGTAGCCATCAACATCAAGGCAAGACCCTCCACTAGCAAAAAGATTACTTTGTTTACTTGTTGAAGGCTCAGATTATGTTTAGCATTTCTTAGCAATAAAGTATTTTTCAATTAAGGTATGTACATTGTCTTTTTAGACATAATGCTACTGCAATTTAACAGATTATAGTGTAAAAATAACTTTTATATGAACTGGGAAATTTTTTAAAATTTGGGACTCACTTTATTGTGGTATTTTCTTTATTGCAGTGGTCTGAAACCAAACCACAATACCTCCGAGGTATGCCTGTACATGTTCCATTCTCTTTGATCTAAAGACAAGCAATCACAAACTCTAAACCGCAGAACCACATATACATCTTTAGCTCAAATCTAACTTGCTGAAAGCATTGTTTCCATTTAGGGTTCTGACTGCCGACTGCCTAACCTCCCATTTAGTAGTTCCACCCTCCTCTCCATTTTCCCCCGTCTCTCCAATTAAGATATCTACATCCCTTCCTTCAAATAATTGCTCCCTCTTTCAATCCTTTCTTCCCTTGACTTATATAGCACTAGAGCCTCTCACTTCTCCTACAAATGTTTTGTCTGAATTTTCTATCTGACAGATTTCTTCTCCATGATCTTATTTTGTAAATTGAGATTCTCATCTCACCAAAAATAGTTCAATGTTGACAGAATGCCCAGATATTATGTACAGCATCTGGCAGAGTATAGATGAGAAATATTTGTTGAAAGAGTAAAAGAAAAAATAAGGAAGGCAGGCAGGCAGACAGGTGAAGGAGAGGAAGAATTAATGAAGCTAATTTCCTAATTTTCCCATCAGAAGATAAAGTTTATTTCCTTTTAAGTAAAAGTAAGTCTCTTTTTCTATTAATTACTGTGACTGAATGTGCATATTGTCATTGCATTGAACCAAGCACTAGTTAGGACACAAGATTTTGTTTCCTAACATTGACAAATGGAAAATTTTAACTATTAGTGGCATATTTACTAAAGTCAGACATACAGAGTTCACAAATTGTATATTTTCACAAGGAAGGACACCCATCTAGCTATCAGTAGATGGAGAAATTGGTCATAACTAGCATACCAGATTCTTCTCATATGAACCCTCCTGTGAACTAAACCTCATTCTCTTTAAAATAATTACTCCTACCAACAAAAAATCCTTTAAATTTATATAAGTGTATTCATGCCTTATGTGTTCTTTTTTCTCTAGCTTCTTTGGCCAACATTTAATTGGCTATGGTGGTGAGATCTATATTACTGTGTTTTGATAATTTGGCTTATGAATTGGCAGTTACCTAAGTGAAAAAGTGGTGCAGAGTATCAGACTCACAATGATGCATTTCCGTCTTTTAGGACTTAGTCCATCAAATCTACTCTAGCTTTGTGTCTCTCTGATGCCCACAAATAATATTCTTTTAATTTAACGAACTTACCTATTTTTTTTCCAGCAGTTGAATTAATCTGTTACAAGCTATTCCAGTATTGTAAAAAGCAGAAAATACCTACATCCATTCTTACCTCCACAATTTTGCTATGTATCTTCCTCCCTGAAATGTTTCTTATGCAAGTCTTCAAATGCTTTCTGAAGTGACATCATTCAGTATGAGTAAAGGAAAGGCTGGTGTCAGATTTAATATAAAAGATATTCTTAGAAATAATACAGTGATGTATTCTTGCCCTTTGAGAAAGAAAAGCACAGCTCATACCAAAGAGGATTCAAACTTGCAGTAGGTTTAAGTCTAGAAAACAAAATATATCAGAGGCAGCTTGCCCAGTGAAATGTTGTGAGTTTTATCATTGTCATAAATATTTCTAAGAAACACTGAAGGATTTGAACCAAAAAGGATAAGCTCTCTATTTATAATAGTAATATGATAAAGTTAAAGAGGATATTGTATTGAAAACCTGGCTTTGCTCCAGTCATTAGAAAAAGAAGCTGCAGACAGAAATACAGAATGACTGAGAGAACCCCCACGAATATTACTGTTTTCTTTTTACTTTTATTGAGCATGCCACTCACTTTTATAAGGATATTACTTGTATTAACACCTTTGCATGCATTAACCTTCTACAGTAGTTGTCCCCATTTTGCAGATAGAAAAAAATGGCACAGAGACAGACAAAGTCAGAGCTGGGGTTAAAACCAATCTCAGGGATTGTAACAGCTCTGACATACTAAAGCTGGCATTGCATTGAGACAAAACTCAACCAGTAAACTGACCCTTTGAGAGCAGATCTAACAAATGAAGTAATGAAACTAGAAAAGTAATGACCCAGTGGGGCCATAACACCAACATACACACACCTCCAGTAATATCAATCCTAAGGGAGAATTCAGGAAGCATGAAGATTATCTACCTTGTCATCAAGTGGAAAAGGGGTTCCACTTATTTGCTGAATTTAATGAATATCTTTATTTACCAGCTCTTCAGTGCCAAGTTTTAGACTACTAAATTCAGTTGAAACATTTCAAAGGCTAGAAGGAAATAAAACAATATTTCTTAGTTTATGTTGCATTAAACTCCCTTCCCCAACAGTTATCAACCTGCAAGTCAAGTTCAAAGTAATTCTTTCTCAAAATGTCTCCCCTCCTTGCATTGGCCTCCATGGAACTCGCTCTATAAAAATCTATGTCTACACATTTTTTTGTTTCCATTTTAATGTTAATTCCAATCTTATAAAATAATATTCAAATAAATAAAAGGTATGGCTGGTAACTTTCAGGCACATACCAACTATGAGATTTTAAAAATGATTGGCATTTATATGCCTGTAAAAAGAAAAGGAAGAAAAATTAGAGTTAGCAATTACAGTTCCTTTCACTCTCAGATTTTAGATAACTACTCCTCTACAACTCCCCTCATTTCTATAAATTTCCATGTTTTTCATCTTCTTGGGAATTCACCCAGACCATTTATATATTGTTATTACTATAAATATATATAAATGTATATAAATATTAATAAAGAGTAACTTAATGAACTCATATATAAATAATGTTAATTAAAATACATAATAGGCTTCTATTAATTTATAAACTTTATATGAATAATATATTGTTGATATCCTTCTGGAACATGGGGTTTTTTTCAGTATTTTAATGTCAAGATGTGTATGTTTTATTTTTTTAAAGGAATCTCATTATCTTTATTTTTTAAATTTTTATTTATATTGGAGTATCATTGATTAACAATGTGGTGTTAGTTTCAGGTGTACAGCAAAGTGACTCAGTTATACATATACATGTATAAGTACTTATTCAAATTCCTTTCCCATTTAGGTTATTACGGAATATTGAGCATAGTTCCCTGTGCTATACAGTAGGTCCTTGTTAGTTATGTATTTTAAATACAGCAGTGTGTACGTGTTAATCTCAAACTCCCTATCTATCCCTCCCCCCACCCCTCCCTCCCCAGTAACCAAAAGTTCATGCTCTAAGTCTGTCAGTCTGTTTGTTTTGTAAATAAGTTCATTTGTATCATTATTTTAAGATTCCACATATAAGTGTTATCATATTATATTTGACTTTGTCTGACTTACTTCATTTAGTATGATAATCTACAGGTCCATCTATATTACTGCAAATGGCATTATTTCATTCTTTTTTTATGGCTGGGTAATATACCATTGTATATATGTACCACTTCATCTTTATCCATTCCTCTTTTGGTGGACATTTAGGTTGCTTCCATGTCTTGGATATTGTGGACAGTGCTGCCATGAACATTGGGTGCATGTATAATTTCGAACCATGTTTTTCTCCAGACATATGCCCAGGAGTGGGATTGCTGGATCATATGGTAGCTCCATTTTTAGTTTCTTAAGGAACCTCCATACTGTTCTCCATAGTGGCTGTACCAATTTACATTCCCACCAACAGTGTAGAAGGTTCCCTTTTCTTCACACCCTCTCCAGCATTTACTTATTTATTATTATTATTTTTTAACATCTTTATTGGGGTATAATTGCTTTACAATGGTGTGTTAGTTTCTGCTTTATAACAAAGTGAATCAGTCATACATAAACATATGTTCCCATATGTCTTCCCTCTTGCGTCTCCCTCCCTCCCACCCTCCCTATCCCACCCCTCCAGGCTGTCACAAAGCACCGAGCCAATATCCCTGTGCCATGCGGCTGCTTCCCACTAGCTATCTACCTTACTACGTTTGTTAGTGTGTATATGCCCATGACTCTCTCTCACCCTGTCACAGCTCACCCTTCCCCCTCCCCATAACCTCAAGTCCGTTCTCTAGGAGGTCTGCGTCTTTATTCCTGCTTTACCCCTAGGTTCTTCATGACATTTTTTTTCTTAAATTCCATATATATGTGTTAGCATACGGTATTTGTCTTTTTCTTTCTGACTTACTTCACTCTGTATGACAGACTCTAGGTCTATCCACCTCATTACAAATAGCTCAATTTCGTTTCTTTTTATGGCTGAGTAATATTCCACTGTATATATGTGCCACATCTTCTTTATCCATTCATCTGATGATGGGCACTTAGGTTGTTTCCATCTCTGGGCTATTGTAAATAGAGCTGCAATGAATATTTTGGTACATGACTCTTTTTGAATTTTGGTTTTCTCAGGGTATATGCCCAGTAGTGGGATTGCTGGGTCATATGGTAGTTCTATTTGTAGTTTTTTAAGGAACCTCCATACTGTTCTCCATAGTGGCTGAACCAATTCACATTCCCACCAGCAGTGCAAGAGTGTTCCCTTTTCTCCACACCCTCTCCAGCATTTATTGTTTGCAGATTTTTTGATGATGGCCTTTCTGACTGGTGTGAGGTGATATCTCACTGTAGTTTGCTTTGCCTTTTTCTAATACTTAGCAATGTTGAGCAAATTTCATGTGACTCTTGTCCATCTGCATGTCTTCTTTGCAGAAATGTCAATTTAGGTCTTCTGCCCATTTTTTGATTGGGTTGTTTACTTTTTGATATTGAGCCACACGAGCTGCTTGTAAATTCTGGAGATTAATCCCTTGTTGGTCACATTGTTTGCAAATATTTTCTCCCATTCTATGGGTTGTCTGTTCATTTTGTTTATGGTTTCCATTGATGTGCAAAAGCTTTTGAGTCTAATTAGGCCCCATTTTTTAATTTTTGTTTTTATTTCCATTACTCTAGGAGATAAGGAAAAATATTACTGAAATTTATGTCGCAAAGCATTCTGCCTATGTTTTCCCCTAAGAGTTATATAGTATCTGGTCCTACATTTAGGTCTTTTATCCATGTTGAGTTTTTTTTTTATTTACATGAAGCTGTCTAGTTTTCCCAGCACCATTTATTGAAGAGACTGTCTTTTCTCCATTGTATAGTCTTGCCTTCTTTGTCATAGATTAGGTGACCATAGGTGTGTGGGTTTATCTCTGGACTTTCTATCCTGTTCCATTGATCTATATTTCTGTTTTTGTGCCACTACCATACTGTTTTCATGACTGTGGCTTTGTAGTATAGTTAGAAATCAGGGAGCCTGATTGCTCCAACTCTCTTTGTCTTTCTCAAGATTGCTTGGGTTATTCAGGACCTTTTGTGTCTCCATACAGATTTTAAGACTTTTTTGTTCTAGCTCTGTGAAAAGTGCCATTGGTAATTTGATAGGGATTACATTGAATCTGCAGATTGCCTTGGGTAATATAGTCATTTTGATAATATTCTTCCAATCCAAGAACATGGAACATCTTTCCATCCGTTTGTGTCACCTTTGATTTCTTTCATCAGTGTCTTATAGTTTTTGGACTACAGGTCTTTTGTCTTCTTAGGTAGGTTTATTCCTAGGTATTTTATTCTTTTTGAGGTGATGGTAAATGGGATTGTTTCTTTAATTTCTCTTTTCAATCTTTCATTGTTAGTATGTAGAAATGCAACAGACTTCTGGGTATCCTGCAACTTTACTGAGTCATTGATAAGCTCTAGTAGTTTTCTGGTAGCATCTTTACAGTTTTCTATGTATAGTATCATGTCATCTGCAAACAGTGATAGTTTTACTTCTTCTTTTATAATTTGGGTCCATTTATTTGCTTTTTCTTTTCTGATTGCTGTGGCTAGGACTTCCAAAACTATGTTGCATAAAAGTGGCAAGAGTGGACATCCTTGTCTTGTTCCTGATCTTAGAGGAAATGATACACACTTGCCTATGTATTTATATGTGTATGTACATGCACATATTTACATATAGGTGTGTATGTGTGTGTATACATTGTATATATGTATGTGTATGTATCCTACACATGATATGTGTATGTATATATACGACGAATTTATAGATGGCAGTACATATATATTTTTATTCTACATGCTTTTATATGTAGGTGTATATGTGTGTCTATATGTATGTACATGTATGTATTGCATATATTATGTGTATGTATGTATACTGTATATATACACACCTAAATATCTTTGTATGTGTGTATATATGTATGATATAGACGTACCTAGGTGTGTATATTGCATATCTTATATGTATGTGTACATACTGTATATATATACAAACTATGCATTTCATATGTGTGTATGTATAGTGTATATGTATGTGTCTATTGTATATATTATGTGTATATGTGTGTAGACATACTGTATATATACAAACTATGCATTTTATGTATATGTGTGTATATATGTATTTGCGTATTGCATATACTATATGTGTATATGTCTGTATGCGTACTGCATATATACACAGCTGTATATTTTTGTATGCGTGTACATATGTACGTGTGTGTGTATATACACACACACCCTATGGATTCTGTTTGTCTGGAGAACCCTCACTGATACGGACACTTATGACAATTGAGCACCTGCTCTTTGCCAGCCAGGGAGCCAAACGCTTGTCCTTTCTGTGTCTCCCTTAAGTGTCGCAAGTCCCAGGAGGGAAGGTGATGCCGCTCCTACCAGTTGAGGTGCCTCAGGGTCAGAGAGGTGCACAGGGCGGGGGGCTGGAGCCTGGTGGAGCCCAGGTGGATTTCTAGCAGCAGTACAGCCTAGCAGTCCCACTTCCCCAGGTGCCTCTCACAAAGACGCCGAGGGAGAGACGGGGTCTGAAAGAGGGGATGAGGAAGCTTCCGTGGGTCTGCAAGCCCAGACCAAGGCTGACTCGTCAAGGGTGTTAGAGGTCAGGACTCTGGTTACCCTGGGGATGGGGTTACACAGAGCCATTCCCATTCTGAAAAAGTATCCATTCTGCTCTTGTTTGTATGTTTACCCCCCCTCCCCCAAATCTTTTAAAAACAGATTCTCTTGGTTGCTGGGAGCACACAAGGGGAAGTTGTGTGTGACGGGGTGTGATCCAGGGGACAGGGAGGATAAGCCCCCCACTTGTAGGGCCAGGAGTGGCTCAGCTTTGTGAGCTAAGGATGGCCCGCAGGGTCCCAGAGAGAAGGGTCCCTGCTCCGTGCACCCCATTCCCAGCCTGAGAAGTCCAGAGCCCACCCCCCCTCCCACACACACAGACACCACGGAGGAGAACCAGTCACCCTGGCTCCCAGGTTCCGGCTCCAAGGCTCCCGGCACTAGGAGCTATTTTCAGCTTTAATGCCCTAGGACAAGGCCAGAGCTAGTGTCTCCGGAAACTCTCTGTCTGTCTCTCGCCCGCCCGCCATCCCTCCCTCCCTCCCCCGCCTCTTCCCCTCCCGCTCCAGCTGTCTTGCCCTCCACCCTGCATTTCTACACAGGATGGCTCACAGACAGCTGCTCCCCGTGCCCACCTGCCACCATTCGATGGATGTCAAAGCAAGCCCTGGGACTTCCCTGGAGTTCCAGCGATTAAGACTCTGAGCTTCCACTGCAAGGGGTGCGGGTTCGATCCCTGGTCAGGGAAATAAGATCCCACATGCCGCCCGGCACGGCCAAAGAAATAAATGAATAAAAAATAAAGTTATAGTGATGAAACAGCCCTAGTGGTGCAAGGATGGGACGTATAGCTCTATGGTAGAGAATAAAGGTCCAGAAACAGATAGATGAGAACTTGATATGACAGAAAGTGGGGAAATTAAGGAGTTTTCAATAAATGGCATTAGGACAATTGCATATCCATGTGGGAAAAAGTAAATTAGAAAAAAAAAAAGCAAGCCCTGGTCAGGTGTGACCTTGGGCCCAGGGCCATTGGCACACGTTGTCGTGTGGGATGTTCTTCCTTAGACTCCTCCCTCCCTCCTGTGTCACTGTCACTTCCTCCAGAACCTTCCTGGACTCCCCTACACAAGCCCGGGGTGTGCCCTCACCCGCCCACCCTGGATCACCGGAATTCCAATCCCGGCCCACCCTTCCCCGCCAGTTAAAGAACTGGGCCTGGTCAGTAAGACCGTAGAGGTCCTTGGCCATTGTTATTGCAGTTGGAATTGTTACTGTGTTTACACAGGGTGACCAACACCCGCCCCCAGTTTGCCCAGGACCGCTCAGGTTTGAGCGCTGGAACTGTGGGGAAACCCTCATTTCCGGGGAACCCCAGAAGGCTGGTCAGCCTATTTAGGATGGATCTTTCACTTGAGATCCCAACCCCCGAGAGCCAGAAAGGGAATCTCCCCCCTCCTTCCATGGTAACCTTCATTCATTCATCCACTCATCCCTTTATTCAACTCCTTTATTCAGCAAGTATTTATGAAGCATCTACTACATAGCAGACACTCTTCTAGGTGCTGGGGACAGTAAACTGAGAAGGTGTGATTTGTTACATGGGGATGATGTCTCGGAGACCACTGCAGGGCATGGGAGGTGGGAGAGGGAAGGGGCAGTTCTAAATGCAGGCTCTGACGGGACTGGGGCAGAACTTGCCCTAAGCCAGGCTGGTTGCTTCAACACCGCTGTCCTCACCCAGGGCCATCCTGCTTCCGCCTCACCCAGTTCTTTGGTGATGTCTGGGGAAAATCTGTGGTTGTCACAACTGGGGGGGAGGGGCCCCTGGAATCAAATGGGTGGGGACAGGGATGCTGCTGAACCCCACACAGTGCCCAGGAGGGGCCCCCAGCAGAGAATGACCTACCCCGAATAACCCCAGTGCCATGGGGGAGACCCTGCACTAATATTATTCAGACCCGCTGGTGCCCCTAGATTCCTGCACAGGCTGGGACTCTAACCGGGTCACCTCTGTATCCCGAGGTGACCTAGAGTGGGGCAGCCAGGAGGGCTGAGTATCAGGGATGAAATGACAAATCTCTGTGCCCACTCTCCCCATCGCACCCCAGGGTCGATGGCCTCTATCTCCTCCCTGTGCAGGTAGCTTTTCCCTGAGCCATTTCTTCTTGTCAAGGTCCCTGTCGCAGGTTGTGTTCCCCGAAGATGACGTTGAGAGCAAGGATTGGAGTGCAGGTGGTTGATGTGAGACGTGCAGAGAACAGATACAGCTGCCATAGGGTCCCGCAATTCCACTCCTGGGCATAGATCTGGAGAAAACTCTAATTCAAAAATATACATACACCCCTGGGATTTCCCTGGTGGTCTAGTGGTTAAGACTCTGTGCTTCTGGTGCAGGGAGCATGGGTTCCATCTCTGGCCAGGAACTAAGATCCCACATGCTGTGTGACAAAAAAATAAAGAAAGAGAGAAAGAGAGAGAGAGAGAGAAAGAAAGGAAGGAAGGAAGGAAGGAAGGAAGGAAGGAAGGAAGAAAAGATACATGCACCCCAATGTTCATTGCATCACTATTTATAATAGGCAAGATGTGGAAGCTACCTAAATGTCCACTGATGGATGAATGGATAAAGAAGATGTGGTACATATATACAATGGAATATATTCAGCCATAAAAAGAATGAAATAATGCTATTTGCAGCAATGTCGTGGGTGGACCTAGAGATTATCATACTAAGTGAAGTAAGTCAGAAGAGAAAGACACATATATGATCTCTCTTATATGTGAAATCTAAAATACGACACAAATGAACTTGTCTACGAAACAAAAACAGACTCACAGACATAGAGAACAGACTTGTGGTTGCCAAGGGGGAGAAAGAGGGAGGGAGGGTTGGATTGGGAGTTTGGGGTTAGCAGACACGCAAACTATTAAATATAGGATGGATAAGCTACAAGGTCCTACTGTCTAGCACAGGGAACTATATTCAATATCCTGTGATAAGCCATAATGGAAAAGAAAAAGAGTTTTATTTATAGGTTCCATCCTTAACTGAGCTGGCCCATCCCCTCCCATGGTTCTAAGTGCAGCCCGAGGCTGCAGACTTCCCACCGTGGTCTTCAGCTCCAGAGCAAGCCACCTGCAAACCAGCCGCATCTTCCCAGGGGCTGGCAACTCTCCTTTGCTACTGATTCCAAGACACATCCAGATAGCACAAATGTGACCATGAAAACAAACTCAGGCATGTTCAAATCAGGGAAATAACATTCTTATCTCTGTTTAGTAGTTGCTTAATTTTAGAATAGCTTAGAGTTACAAAGAAGTTGCAAAGATCTGTACAGAGTGTACAGAGTGCTGTGGATCCCCGACCCAGTACCCCTATTTCCAACACGTTAGTACTTTAGTACGTTAGTACGACATGCTTATCCAACTAAGGAACCGAGATGGATACGTTATTATTAACTAAAGTCCACACTTTACTAGAATTTCCCTAGCTTTCCCCTAACATCCTTTTTCTGTCCCAGTCTCCTCTGGGCTGTGACATTTCTCAGACGTCCCTGGGTTTTGATACCTTGAAAGTTTTGAGGAGGACTGGTCAGGTATTTTGCCCCTCAATTTGTTTGTCTGTTGGTTTTCTGATGTTTTTCTTATGGTTGGGCTGGAGTTACGGGGTTTGGGGCGGAAGATCCAGACACAGATAAAAATGTCATTCTCCTCAGGTCACATCATCAAGGATACACACCATCAAGGATACACACATCAAGGATACACACCATCAATGGGACTTGTGACAAACAATTTTACCCTTGATCACCTGGCCAGTATCGTCTTTTTTTTTTTTTTTTTTTTTTTTGCTGCGTTGGGTCTTTATTGCTGCACACAGGCTTTCTCTAGTTGCGGCGAGCAGGGGCTCCTCTTTGTTGCGGGCACGTGCTTCTCATTACAGTGGCTTCTTTTGTTTCGGAGCACGGGCTCTAGCTGTGCGGGCTTCTGTAGTTGTGGCATGGGGGCTCAGTAGTTGTGGCTCCCAGGATCTAGAGCGCAGGCTCAATAGTTGTGGCCCACGGGCTTAGTTGATCTGCGGTACATGGGATCTTCCTGGACCAGGGCTCGGACCCGTGTCCCCTGCATTGGCAGGTGGATCCTTTTTTTTTTTTTCTTTGTTCCTTTTGGAACCAAAACTTTAATCCCAAGGAGTCTCACAAAACATATGACAGCATGAAAAAAAAATTGCACAGTAACTCAAAGTTCAGCTCTACAATATACTCTTCATCTGGCAAGACATTGGTATCTTGATAATCTCAACTTCCAAAAAACATTACAAAGAGCTATGTATTCGTGTACAGCAATCACAGAGGGGACTTATGACCTAACTCAAAGGGAAACTAACTTCCTTGAAACTTCTTAGATTCTAAACTCACTGGACAACCTCTTGTCCAGTGTGAAGACTAGTGGAATTCTTAACCCTCTAATCTAGGGTAAGGGTGCGGCTTTCATTTCTACCTGCTGGCTTGTGTTCACAGCACCTTTTAAAGACTGCTTGCTTAACTACAGCTGCATACCATATCCCAGCTACAGAAAGTCTTTTCAATGTTTGCCAGTGTTGTTTCCATAATAATAAACATCACACTTTAGGTGGGCAGGAGTTAGAGTTTTATTATCAGTCTAGGCAAGACCAAAAATTCAAAGCAAATTCAATTTTGCTTAAGAGAACATTGTAAAGAAACAATTCTTCATATTACATGCCTCATATGACCCATTTCAAACCATAGAGAATGACACCTTTATGTGTCACTGTCCCAAGAGACAAACAAATGTGAACAGCTAAAACATTTAAAAAGTGCATCAAGATTCAGAAGTCTCAAACGAAACTTGAATTTTCTGTACATACTCCTGTCAAATGAAGTTATTTCCTGTGCACCACTCCTCTTGCAAAGTGGTCTGCTATTTCCTTTCATTTGACCTGGATCGGCTAGGAGACCTAGAGAAAGATCGGGACGGCTTGCGATTTCTCTCCTGGGACAGTGATCTCTCTCTTCTCCTATATCTACTAAAGGGACCTGCTCCGGCTGCGGGAGAAGCTTCTCCGTCTTGGAGATCTGTGGTGAGGGGGAGGACTCCTCCTCTGATAATCATCTCGAGGGTGACGACCCCAAGAAGGAGGCGGCCACGATTTCGACTTCTCCTTTCCCCATTCGACAGGTCCACTCTTACTCGGCAGCCACAGAGCGTTCTCCCGTCTAGTTCTCAGACAGCATCCGCTGCATCTCGGGGATCTTCATTTTCAACAAGGGCGAAGCCGGGAGGGTTTTTAGCAACCCACACACTTCGGAGTGGTCCATAATATCCTAAAGCTCGTTCGAATTCAGTCTTGTTACCACTGTTTCCAAGATTCCTTACATAAACGTTACAGTCCAACGGACAGGAATCCCGATGCAAGACCCTCCTGGCTCCTGGGTTTCATGGGCCACAGGGTGATCCCGGGCCTCTAGAATCTCGCAGCTGAATCGGCTCGCACAAGCTGTCCTGTGGGGATGCTTTTCCCCCTGTGTGTCCAGCCCGGGGCCCTGCTGTCTAGGCCCGACCTCCAGGGTGACAGGGTGAACCCCAGGTCCCTGGAGCAAACACTAAGAGCCCTGGTGACCAAACTCAGGGGGCTGGGGCGGCAGCTGGACATGTGTGGCCACCCTGGTGGTGTTTGGCCCCATCTGCAGTTCCAGTTCCAGCTGAGAAAGAGCCTCGCTGTGTTATTTTCTCCTGGTTGTGTAAGGATCCCCGGTGTCATTTGACAGAAATGTAGATGGTGTGTTCTTTCTCTCTTTTCTCCCTGCTTCCTCTCGTCCCTCGCCCCCTCCCTCTCCCCTGTCTCTCTCCTGCCTCCCCCTCCCTCTTCCCGCCTCCCCCGTCCCTCTTCCCGCCTCCCCCGTCCCTCTTCCCTGTCCCTCTCTCCCTTCCTCTCTCCCTGTCCCTGTTTCACTGTTCCGCACGCCCTCCCTCTACCTCTTTCCCTCTCCCTGTCCCTCCACCTCCTTCCCTCTCTGGAGAGGGAAGGAGGTGGAGGGACAGGGAGAGAGAGCAGGAGGCGGGGGAGAGGGAGAGAGAGGGGGGAGAGGGAGAGAGGGATAGAGGGAGGGAGCGAAAGACGTCTCTCCCTCCCTCCCTCCCTCCTTCTCTCCCTCCCTCCCTTTATCCCTCTCTCCCTCCCTCCCTCTCTCCCTCTCTTCCTCTCTCCCTCCCTCCCTCCCTCTCCCTCTCCCTCCCTCCTTCTCCTCCCTCTCCCTCTCCCTCTCCCTCCAACTCTCCCGCTCCCTCCGTCTCTCCATCTCCCTCACTCCCTCCCAGAGAGGGAGAGATGGAGAGGCAGAGACAAGGGAGAGGGAGAGAGGGAGAGGGAGAGATGGAGGGAGAGGGAGGGAGAGGAAGAGAGGGAGAGAGATATGGAGAGGAGAGGGAGAGAGAGGGGGGGAGAGGGAGAGGGAAAGAGGTCTCTTCCTCCCTCCCTCTCTCTCTGTCCTCCTTCTCTCCCTCTCCCTCCCTCTCTCCCTGTCCCTGTTTCCCTGTTCTGCTCTCCCTCTCCCTCTTTCCCTCTCCCTCTCCCTCCACCTCCTTCCCTCTCCAGAGACGGAAGGAGGTGGAGGGAGAGGGAGAGCAGGAGAGGGAGGGGGGAGAGGAAGGGAGAGAGGGGAAAGGGAGAGAGGGATAGAGGGAGGGAGCGAAGACGTCTCTCCCTCTCTCCCTCCCTCTCTCCTCCTCCCTCTCCCTCTTCCACCAACTCTCCCTCTCCCTCCATGTCTCCATCTCCCTCACTCCTTCCCACATAGGGAGAGATGGAGGGAGAGGCAGAGATAAGGGAGAGGGAGAGAGGGAGAGGGAGAGATGGAGGGAGAGGGAGAGAGGAAGAGAGAGAGGGACAGAGGGGGAGAGAGAGAGAGAGAGGGAGAGAGAGAGAGAGAGAGAGAGGGAGAGCGGGAGAGGGAAAATGGTCTCTTCTTCCCTCCCTCCTCTCCCTCTCTCCTCCGACTCTCCCTCTCACCCTCCCTCCGTCTCCCCTTCTCCTTCCCTCGCCCTTTCCCTTCCTCTCTCCCTCTTCCTCCCTCTGTCACTCCCTCTCCCTCCATCTCTCCCTCGCCCTCACTCCCTCTCAGAGAGGGAGAGATGGAGGGAGAGGCAGAGACAAGGGAGAGGGACAGAGGGAGAGGGAGACCGGAACAGGGAAACAAGGACAGGGAGAGAGAGAGGGAGAGGGAGAGAGGGAGAGAAGGAGGAGAGAGGGAGAGGGAGGGAGGAAGAGACCTCTTTCTCTCTCCCTCTCTCCCTCTCCCTCTCCCTCCCTCTCCCTCCCTCTCCCTCTCCCTCCATCTCTCCCTCTCCCTCTCTCCCTCTGCCTTATCTCTGCCTCTCTGGGAGGGAGTGAGGGAGATGGAGAGACGGAGGGAGAAGGAGAGTTAGAGCGAGAGGGAGAGGGAGGAGAAGGAGGGAGGGAGAGGGAGAGAGGGAGGGAGAGAGGGAGGGAGGGAGAGACATCTTTCGCTCCCTCCCTCTATCACTCTCTCCCTCTCCCCCTTCTCTCTCCCTCTCCCCCCTCCCTCTCCATCTCTCTCTCCCTCTCCCTCCACCTCCTTCCCTCTCCAGAGAGGGAAGGAGGTGGAGGGAGAGGGAGAGGGAAAGAGGTAGAGCCAGAGCGTGTGGAACAGGGAAACAGGGACAGGGAGAGAGGAAGGGAGAGGGGGAGAGGGGGAGAGGGAGAGGGAAAGGGGGAGAGGGAGAGGGGGAAGGAAAGAGGGAGAGAGAGAGAGGGACAGGGAAAGAGAGACAGGGAGAGAGGGAGGGAGAGAGGCAGGGGGAGAGATGGAGGGAGAGGGAGAGGGAGAGGCAGCGAGGTAGAGGGCGAGAGGGAGAAAGGGAGAGAGGGAGAGAGGTAGAAGTGCTGAGGAGGGGGGCTCCCTCTCCCTCCCACTCCCATCCTCTCCCTACTGCTTTCTCTTTTTTCTGCTTCAACAAACACCAGGCGCCTTTTAGATCAGCCCTGAAGTCAACGTTGATGCTTGGACAGCCTGACCTCCCCGCTGACTTCCAGCCCAGGACCACCGCTGGGAGATGAAGTCTGCGGGGCCCTGGGCGCAGGCTGCACAGGCACCTCCCCTGATGCCCAATCTCTCCTCATTTACGAGGCAGCCGACACTCCCCTCCCTGACTCCCCAAGATTTGGGGCCTTTTTAGTATGTGTCGATAATGCCATGAGCTACTATTTAACTCTTCCACGAGGACCCATCTCCCAAAATGCAGTGGTTTTCAGCCTTGGCTGCACTAGAGAACCCCCAGGGAAGGGAGAGACATCTCTCCCTCCCTCTCTCTTTCTCTCCCTCTGTACTTCTGTCTACCTCTCTCCCTCTCCCTCTCCCTCTGGGGTGATACCCGATGAGCTCAGAATCGCAGATGGACCCCCCATCCCCTCTCTGTGGCTTGCATGGGGGATGCACCTTCTCACTGTGGCCCGGGCATGGCCTTGACATTCAGACGTCAGGTCCTGCATGGACACTTGTGTTCGTTCCATAGCGCATGTGGCTGCAGTCTGTGCTTCTGTAGATGGGGGCTGTGCGTGAGCCCTTCATCTTCCCCGAAGACACCACTGGTGCTCGCTCGGCCTCGCGGGTGATGCGGGGGGCATGGGGAACAGTCTTGTGTCCCCACCTTCTTGGGCTACAGACAGGCCACGCTGGTCCTGTGGTGACTGGGGGCTCCCAGGAGAACCCCACTGCAGACCGGAGAGGTGGCCCCAGAGAAGGTGGCGTACACCTGGGGCCGGGCCTCATCAGTGAGCCACGGGCCACCTGCAGCAACAGGTGTCTCACCGTCCAGGGGCTGGGTGTTCGGGTGCCGTGGGGTTGAGCTACTGTCTGCACGGCAGCCGTGTTTGTCTTGTTGAGCCCGGGGAGGCCCCTTGGTGGCTCCTGGAAAGACTGGCCGCATTTCTTCCTGCCCTTGGCCTTAGAGCCCATCACGTTCATGCCGTTTCCGGTTCCAAAAGGACCTGTGTTAATAAAGACCACGTGTTAGGACAGCACCAAAGTGTCTAGAAATCCGGGCCAGGAGGAGGAGGGAGGGGGATTGGCTGTGCCCACCAGTGGCCTGGGAGCCCTGCCCGCCTGCAGAGACCTGGCCCGGGGCCCGCGGGGAGGGTGTGGCCCTCGGTCCCCAGCGCCTTCCGTCTCTGGGTTCCAGGAGAACTGCGTGATCCTCAGGGAGCTGGTGAGGCTGCAGGCCCTGAAGTCCCGCCTGCTGGGGTTCCGCACGCATGCCGACTCCGTGCTGGAAATGAACATGGACAAGACCAGCCAGGTGGTGGCCACTGTCCTAGGTAACACCGCCTCCCCCTGAGTCCCAGTGGGGACGGGGTCAGGCGGACCTTGACCGGACGTGGTGCTGCCTGAGACCCCACTGTGTCAGCCCTTGGGGGTCACCTTCCCAGACCCTTCATTCTGCCTCGAGGGGCGCAGGGTCGGGGGTGGCTGGGGGGCCGCCCCAGGGACGTAGCCGAGCCTCTCCCCTCCGCCCGCAGGAGAGCTGGCCCAGAAGCTGAAGCCCCTCGGGGAGCAGGAGCGGCCGTGATCCTGGAGCTAAAGAAGGCCGAGTGCCAGAGGCGGGGCCTGCACTTTGACGGCCCCATCAACGCCTGGGACCTGCGCTACTACATGAACCAGGGGGAGGAGACGCGCTACCACGTGGACCAGTACCTGCTCAATGAGGCTTTCCCCATGCAGGCGCTCACACGCGGGCTGCTGGGCATCTCCCAGCAGCTGCTGGGGCTGACCTTCGACCTGGAGGAGGGCACCAGCATGTGTCACGAAGACGTGAGGCTCTAAACGGTCTGGGACGCGGCCTCGGGCAAGGTCATCCATCGGCAAGTTCTACCTGACCTCTATCCTCGGTGCGTGCGTGGGGGAACCTGTCGGCCGTGGGCCGGGGCTCCTCTGTGGAAGCGGGGCCCCATCCACGTCCCTCCACAGGGTGGGGAAGTCCGGGCACGCGGCCTGCTTCGGCCTGCAGCCGGGCTGCCTACAGCACGATGGGAGCTGCCAGATCGCCATCGTGGCCATGGTGGCCAACTTCACCAAGCCTACGCCCAACCTGCCCTCCCTGCTGCAGCATGATGAGCGGGAGACCAACTTCCACGACGTCGGGCACGCGATGCACCAGCTCCGCTCCCAGGCGCAGGGCTGCAGGCAGGGGGCGGGGAGGGCCCGGGCGTGCGTGGTCCTCAGGCAGGCCCTCGCCATGGGATTCTTTCACTGACATCACCCCGCACGTGGTGACGCCCTCGGTGTCAGCTTCCATCATCAAACCCCAGGCACTGGGCGCGTAAATAACGGAAATGGATGTCCTCGAGGCTCTAGAGGCTGGAAGACCCAGATCAAGGAGTCAGGGCTGGTTCCCTGCATGTTAAATACATGTGCTCAAGAGTTGCCTTGAAAAAAGACAAAAGAAAAGAAAGGAACGTTGCCTGCAAGTCTGCTGACAGCCGGTGATGAGAACCAGAGGGAAGGCTCTGGGGCCGGGGGCGCAGTGCCCTGTGAGCTCGGGGGCTGCTGCCAGTCTCCGTGGAGGCTCAGCAAGTCCCAGTGACTTCCCCACGTGGGGGGCGCCAGCTGAGCGTCTGGGCCCAGGACCCACTGCTCGTTCAGTCTTCCTGTGGTCAGCCCTTCAGCCTGAGAGCGATGCTCTCACAGGCTGCACCGGGGCGTGTGGGGACAGTTTACTGAGCTGTACAGACGTCACTACTGCTTTGGACCATTTCCGTCACCCCGAAAATGTCCCTCACGCCCTTAGCTATCACTCCGTCCCCTCGCCAGCCCCTGACAACCAGGAACCCACTCGCTGACTCTGTGGATCTACCTGCTCTGGACGTTTCTCCTCAGTGGGGTCACGCCCTGTGTGTCCTTCTGTGTATGACTTCTCTCGCTGAGCATCGTGTTCTCAGGGTGTATCGACGCGGCAGCGAGCGTCAGGGCTTCACCGCATTGCGTGGCTGAGGGACGTAAAGAAGACAAGAGAAAAGAAAAGAACGTTGCATGCAAGTCTGGTGACAGTCGGTGATGAGAACCAGAGGGAAGGCTCTGGGGCCGGGGGCGCCGTGCCCTGTGAGGCCCTGGCGCTTCTGCCAGTCTTGGTGGGGCACGGGCAGCACCGTCCCTCAGGAGCTGCTGGACAAGCTCATCAAGTCCCGGGAGGCCAACCCAGATGCGGCCGGACCGAGGGAAGGGAACGGGGCTTCCGGTCTGCCCGGCTGGAAAGCACGGCCTAGACACGGTGCCAGCCCCCCGTCTCCTTCCTCCCGCCCCCCAGGCCTCTTCAACCTGTGCCAGATCGTCCTGGCCAAGGTGGTTCAGGCCCTGCACACGCAGACGCCCGCGGACCCGGCCCAGGAGAATGCCCGCCTCTGCCAGGAGATCCTGGGGTTCCCAGCCATGCCAGGTAGCCAAGCGCGCACCGGGCTCACCTCAGCGGTCGGTTGGCGGCTACTGCCCAGATCAAGAGGATCGTCTGGCGGTGTGTGAATGGGGACCGACTGACGGGCTCCGGCCGAGGCCCGCTGACCTCTGGCCTCTTCCTGCCACGGTTCCTTGGCTGGTCCCTCCAGCTGTGGCCCGCGGAGTCCGAGGGTGGGGTGGGAGGCTCTGCACATGCTTTCTAGAGAGCCTGGAAGAGGCAGGAGAGGGCTTCATACCCCGAACAGAAGGCATCGGCGAGGTCTGCCCATGCGTGTCGGTGCGGACACGCGGTTCACTCCCTCGTGAGCGCTTTAACCAGCGATCTCTCCGTGGTGGAGGGCGAGCCCTGACTCATCTCTCGCAGCCTCGGCAGCTGACCTTGTAAGAGGCTTAGGAGTGAACCCTCGTGAGCTTCAGCAGAAAGTCGGCAAAGATTTATTTGTGTCCCTCCACTGAACTGCCAGCGAGGTCCCCGTTTTCTACAAGTGTTGGGCCAATACTCTCTCTAGTGGCAGGGGACTCAGACAAGGCTGCTTTGGGGCCCCCACCCCCGCTCTGGGGCAGGGGCACTGAGCGGCCAGGGAGCCGGGCAGGAGCCCCTCCGCGTGTGTCCCAGTGACCCACCTGCCTGCGACCTTCGGCCGCCTGGCAGGAAGCTACAACGCCCAGTCCTATGGCCAGTCATTCCTGCAAGAAACACTGGAACCAGTTTCTGCCAACCCGCCAAAAAAAAAGACTTCAAAGGCAACGTGGTGTCACAGGAAGGGCTTGTTTCTGTGTTTCTTTGTTTTTAGTTCATTAGGCCTCACTTAAAATTCTGATTCCACAATGCACTTGCTTTGGGATCTTGAACAATACTCATAACCTCTGCAAGTTTCAGTATAGTAAGTTTATGTGATTACCTTCATCTGTAATATCCCTGTGTTGCAATCTTAATTAATTCAGATTAATTCATCTTAATCTTAATCTCAAGTTCAGATCAAAGACTAGTTCCTCTGTGACTTCTCCTCTGAACTGATTCAAAAGCCTCCTCTCCCGTCCTCATTTGGCTTCTCTTCTCTTCTGGAATCTCATAAGAACTTCTATGACCTCTCTGGTTTTTTGTTGTTGCTGTTGTCTGTTTGTTTGGTTTTTAATTGAAATATAGTTGATTTACAATGTCGTGTCCGTTTCAGGTGTACAGCACAGTGATTCCGTTTTCAGATTCTTTTCCCTTATAAGTTATTACAAAATATTGAGTACAGTTCCCTGTGCCATAGAGGAGATCCTTGTTGTATCAATTCTATGCCTTCTTTGAATGACCGTAGCACTTGTTGTCTGTATCATTTTTATGTCTGTTGTGGCTTTGTGACTGAAAATGAAAATTTTCTATTTGTTCATGTCCTGGCCCTTCCTTAAAAATGTGTTCATTTACCTATTTCATATTTATTGACTACATCTTAGACACCGTGTTAGCTGCTTGTTCTAGATGTTAGTAAAACATAGACCTTCCTGCTCAAAGGGTCACAGTATTTGTGGGAAAACAAAAAAACGAACAACTTACGTCTCAAATAGCTTTGTACTTCCCAAAGAGAGCACACCTCGTAGGTACAATAAATATATGTATTATACATAAATGTATAAATAGTTAATGGCATTAAAAACTTGAGATAACTGCTTTTCTATTCTGAGGAAATGATGATAATATTTCACCAGGAGCTCAACACCACTCTGAGAATGAGGGCTTAACCCCCGACCTGGCTCACTGCATCGCTTTCTTATATGAAAATAGACGAGTCTGTACATGCTCTCTACAAAAAGGCTTATCTGGCATGAATTTCAGATAGCAAGAAGAAAAATTCAAGAGGTTCAGAGAAGCATCCAGAAGCTCAGGTGATTGGCACTAATACAACTTGCTTGACAGGAAAATAGAGTGTAAATCTCACAAAATTAGATGATCTTCTAAGAATTTCAAAACCGCCTGCTATTAATTAGAAATCCTAGAAGAACCGCTTCTTTTAAAGCGTACTGATAATATGCTTTACAACTTAATATTCAGAAGCCTATGTTTTGGCTAAGTGAGCTTCAGGAATGAAGGAAACTTGTGGTTCAGTTCCATCTACTCTGGAACCTCTGGTCAAAACACCTACTTCTGTGCTCAGCCATCTTATCATCTGTAAAATGGAGGCAACTCTAAGAAAACAGAGTTACAGAGATGTTGCACAGCTTCCTGTGTCACTGTCTTCATTTGTTTCAGAAAACCAATAACGTCTAAGCTACTACTGCAAAGAGTGCAGTGTTACTTGGGGTCATCTAGTGCAGCTCTGTCAAAGTAAAGAAAAGGAAAGGGGCCTAGAATAACTATAATTTTCCCAAGAGGACACTATTATTTGATGGCAAATCTGAGTCAAGAACCCTGATCTCTTTGATGCCATTCCATTGTTCTTTCATTGGGTTCTCAACAACCCAGAGAAAGAAAGAGAAATAAAACTCCTATGTGCTGTGTCACTGGTACAGGACGTGGCAAGATTGGAATTGGAGAACTACATATTAACAGGTATTTGGGAAATTCTTCAAACTAATTAAGATATATACCAGGTACATAAAAAACAGTTATGTTTTCCCAAGATGATTCTGTGGAATGAACAGAACTGGTAACTCAAGGTGCCTGTGTGCTGCAGTTCCAAACAGGATGGGTGAATGCTTGTTTTCTGGCACCTTTAAGACTCCACCCCAATATACACATTAAAATAAAATTAACATTTCAACTGGGTCATATTTAATTCTGCATGCTCTTGTAAGTCAGCAAAATAGTCCATATATCATTTAAGTTGTCACTCACTTTCTTTTCCTTTTTTTGCGGTACACGGGCCTCTCACTGCTGTGGCCTCTCCCGTTGTGGAGCACAGGCTCCGGACGCGCAGGATCAGCGGGCATGGTTCACGGGCCTAGCCGCTCCGCGGCATGTGGGATCTTCCCGGACCGGGGCACAAACCTGTGTCCCCTGCATCGGCAGGCGGACTCTCAACCACTGAGCCACCAGGGAAGCCCGTCACTCACTTTTTAACTTGAGTTTTAATTTCTAAAAGTCTTTCCAAACACAAAACAGGTGGGAAAATGGTATATGGGAAGCTGCAGAGATGAAATAAGCTTACTTCATTCGGCATAAAGATGAATACCCAAACAACTTCTGCATAGCTGGAAGTGTCCAAATCTACTATCTTCGTTTTGTAGTCAAGGCTTCCGGAAAAATATGCTAACGGCTTCCTAATTACCCAAATGCCCCATATCTGTTTCAGTAAGTATCATTATATATCATGGAAATTTTTCTCAGTGACAGAGAAAGACATCCTGGCCGAGCATCCCCCTGTCCATGACAGAGATGATGGGTCTCAAGCTACCTTGAAGGCGTTGGAGCCCACTTTATCCATTACTAATATTAATGGAGGACAAAACTTCATATTCTGTTTGCTCTGTGTTTGTTAAGTCACTTCTTCCCTTCATTAAAATGGATGACACATAATTGAGTCTGTAGTGTGTGTATCACTGGAAACTGAACACATTTTTGTTGGTTTTATTAATGTCATAGGTTTCTAGGGGGGGTCTACTAAATAACTAAGTCTAGTTTCACAGTTACAAATAAACTATGATGTAATTTTGAATAAATTAAGCTCATCATAAAGGAAGGATACTGATAGTTGCTACTACCCCTTCCTTGAGGGGCTCTTGTAAAGCACTAAATAAAGTAACAGAGGTTTATATGCATGCATATATTTTCAATGATATTTGAACACACTTGAAAAGAACTCTACAGAATGCATTATAAAACCTCGATGCTGTGTGTCCCTAGTTCCCAGCTCTCTCGTTAAAACTATTTAAATGAACAAAATGTTATCTATTAGGATAGCTATCAGAGTACTCCAAATACTACTTCTTGCAGTACCCTGTCCCAACCATCTGCCTTCCTCTTCCCATTAGTCCTTAATTCAGAAACCCCAGAGATTTGTCCATTAATTTATGAACATATTTCTTCATTCAGCCAAGAAAATTGATGGATCCCTTACCAAATTTCAGGCACCCTTCTTCAGTATGTTTTCTAGGCATGTTCAGGAAACACAGCAGTGATTAACACAGATGAATATAGCCTCTCTCGAGCTGAGGGGAGAGACAAAAGTAAAGAAGCAAATATAAAATCATAAGTGTAAATACGTAAATAAAAATTGAATAAATGGGTAGAATAACTAGTATATCAGGTAAGTGCTGGAGAAAAACAGCAAGCAGGGAAGGGAGATGGAGATTGTTAGCTGGTAGGAGGAGGCTGCGATCTGAAACTAAGTGATCACTGAGGGCTTTCTGGGGAAGATAAAATTTACGAGGGAACCTAAGGTTGTGAGAGGGAGCAAGGTGCATATCTGGGAAGAGAACAGTACAAGCAGAGGGAACAGTCAGATGGAAAGGCAATGAGGCAAGAGTGGGCTTGGAGTATCCAAGGAGCAGAAAGGATGTCAGTGTGTGGAAAACAGAGGGAGCAAAGTGGAGAGGAGAAGAAAACAGTCAGAGAGGAAACAGAGGCCCACATTTCTAGGGCTGTGGAAGCACTTTGAGGACTTTGCTTTTCCTGTGAAGAAGCCATTGAAGAGATTTGAGTGACATGATCTGACTTATGTTTTAACAGGATCTCTCTGGATGCCATGTTGATCAGAGACTGCAGGAGAATAAGGACAAGCCCCAGAAGACCAATAGTTGATTCAAATGTCAAGAAACATTTATGCCTTCACCCTTCAACTTCACAAATGATGCCATTTCCATTGAGCTATTGAAAAATATAATCTGGCTTTCAAAACAATAAACCAGAAGGCATTTTCTCACATAAGCAAGGTCACAAACAACTGTCAGCTAAAGTTGAAATAGCAACAAATCAAATAATAACAAAAAACATTTTTTATAGATTTTAAAACCTTACAAAGCATTTTCTTGTCCATTATCTAAGTTAATCCTCAAATCAACGCCATGAGATAGTTATTATTTTCCCATTAGAAGTGACCGCCTATTAAATCCTTAGTGATTGCTCAAGAAAAGCTGAAATCTTGAGTGTACATCTATTAATGCCAAGGTTGGGTTTTTTACCCATGGGAACATTGGATGCTAAAATCCACAGGGATTTTCAGCTCAAGATGGCAGACTAGGAAATATATTTACTTTCTGGTCCTCCTGAAACCATGTTTAAATAAAACTGCAGAAATACCAAAATTAATCAACCAATAAAAGCCAAGACATTGTGGAAGTCATCAACCACAGAAAGATTTCAACACATTTCGAGAAGGCAAACAATGAAATGGAGGGGCCATGAATAAAATAATGAAGAAAAGACTACCCTAAGTAGGGTCTGCACAAAGCCAGTCAGCTTTTGCTGAGCCCTGGTTATAGTAAAGGACAGAGGAAAGAAGAGGGGCTGAAAACAAGGAGACAAAAGTCATTTTAGGAAAAAACGTTCACTTAATGAGCTCCAGGGAACACTCAGCCTGCTGCCATACTCACTCATGTATTACAGTGGATTGTTGGTAAGCAAGACAAGAAAAAAGGGAACCAACAAACAAAAATCAAGACACTGTTTCTTACTGAACTCTTCTCAAATGAGATCAAGAAATTAGGGTTCAATGCCATAGTTGTAAATCATTTCTGCTCCTGGAGAGGTTAGAAAGGGCTTATAATAGTTACCCTTTTTTTTCAGACAGAATTTAGGTCTGAGCAAAAGCTTTTGTGTCCTCCAACCTCAAAGTTTATTGGGGATGGAAGTCCAAATTTGCTTTGACATACCATAAAAATAATCTCATGAGCAGAGGGTCAAACTACTTTTGGAATACATGAATTATGCCCAGTGTGATTTTAAATAAACAAAAATATATCAATTTTTACTGATCTATATGATTCTGGGTTCTGAAACTTCTACATGTTACATGCCTGATATATAACACACAATGTCGTCCCAGAAGAGAGAAAACACTCCAATGAAGCAAGCCAAAGAAACAAGATTTGAACAAGGTAAAGTGATGTGTAGACCAAGACCAGGATTTTTCAATTCTTTCCTGTCATGCTGTAGCTTCCAGCTCCTGAATAACAACACATGTTTCCCTTGTCCTAGACACACAAGAGTATGTCTCCTCTATGGGGCGTAAGAAGCTCTAGAGTTACATATGTGTAGTAAAGAGTGGACCCAGCCGGCATACTCACAATGACCAAATTGTGTTGATCGTTACTTTATTTTAAACCAATACATCACTCCATGCTGAAGTTGCAATAAATGATATATTTGCTTTCTAGACATGAATGAGATGCCTTACTGGATATACTCCAGGAAGGCCAGAGAAACTGGCTTCTAATCCATACAGAATAATTCATTGATGAATTCCTTTCAGGATAGCCCCTGATTTATCTAGAATATAAGCTTTACATACCTGGATCCTTCAAACTAGACCAAAGGGAAAAATCTAGGCTGCAAGCCTCAATTAGAAATGTGGGATGGTGCCATGCTGACAACTGGTGGTCCCTGACCTATCTTCTGAGATTAGAACCCAGTGTGGTGGATGACCAATTCACGCGTTGAACAAAAGAACACCTCCTACAGGGCAGTGTATGTGTTCATTACAGGTATGGCACTTAGGGCTAAGTATCATAAGGACTTCAAGAAAAAAAAGAAAAAGTAACACATGAAACATATATGATAAGGAGGCACCAGAGTCCAGAGCACGAGCTCTGGAATCACACAGGCTTGCTTTGAATCCCGGCTAAGCCACTACCATCTGTATACCCTGAAGAACAGTCGAAGGTTTAAATGTTCTTTTACCAAATTTCGAAAAACAAGTGAAGAAAAAGAACCTACCTGCCAGGAAGGGACATCGTGGGGTGCAGCATCCAGTCGGGTCAGGGCTCTGCATCCCCTGCTCAGAAACCTTCACCGCCTGGCTCATGGTGATGCTGGCAGCTCAGCAGCCCTGGAGAAGGCACTCCTGTCTCCAGGGCTCGCGGACAAGCTGGGGAGGTCCACGGAGGAGGCGGGCCACAGCCTGGCACGTTCTGGGTGCCTCCTGCACTCAGCTCTGGGCAGGCTCTGGCCTCTGGGCCCCGTTGCGGGGAAGGGCTGGCCGATACATACCCAGGGCTGAGGGGCCTGCAGAGCTGGTGCCCAGGCAGGGTGAGCTCTGGAGGAGAAGGCTTCCACAGTCCCCAACAGTCTCTGCATGGTGGCCCATCCGGTGCCAAACACCTGCCACCCACAGCGACAAGTCCCAGCCGCTAGAAAGTCCAGAAGGGGTCGGGCTCTTTGCCCTCGGGCCGGGTTTCTCCAGGGGCTGGGCTTGTGTGGGGCCCCCAGCCCACCCCCTGACCCGCCCGCCCTTGCTCTGTGACACGTACAATGCAATGTCAACACCCAGGCTGAGCCGGCCAGTGTTCAGTGCCTGCTAGACCTTGAGAAGAGTTAGCAGCTAGGGAGAAGCTCTCCCACTGTCACTCGCTTTTCTCAGATCAGGCAGGCAGCCCATCTCACCCCAAAGCTATGGACACCACACCTCCTTCCCAGGCTACCGTTTTCCGTTCTGCCCCTGTTTTCCCTTTCCATTCTGCCCCTCTTTTCCCCAGCACCCCATTTACGGCTTCGGGTGTCATCGGTGCTGCAGCAGGCAGCACCTCTGACCCCAAAGCTATGGACACCACACCTCCTCCCTAGGCTATCTTTTTCCGTTCTTCCCCTGTTTTCCCTTTCCATTCTGCTCCTGTTTGTCCCAGCCCCCCTCATTTACGGCTTAGGCTGGCATCGGTGCTTCAGCAGGCAGCAGCTCTGACACCAAACCTATGGACACCACACCTGCTTCCCAGGGCTGTCATTTTCCAGTCTGCCCCGTCTCCAAGTAGAACCACTACCTATTTCACACGGCTCTTCCTAGTTCTGGGAACACAACACTCACTGGTAGCAATGCCTCAGCCCATGCCTCGACTCATTTACCTGCAATGCTGGCCAACAGATAGACCAACACTTCAAAGTTATGACAGAAAGTTGAGTAAGTTATACGCTTGGAATTGCATTTATTATTATTAACAAGCACAACTGTAGTGCTTAGACTGTAACAAGTAATAATCTAAGTGCTTAGCAAATATTAACTCACTTAATCCTCATAATGGCAACCCTATAGGTAGGTAATGTTCATAATATTCACCTTTTTTGGGGGAAACTGAGGCCCAGAGGGGTTGAATAGCTTGTCTAATGCCACACAGTAAGTAGCGGGCAGAAACCCAGGATGAAAACCAGACCGTCGAGACTTTCATCACTTTGCTGTGTCACCTTAATAGATGTTGTGGTTAGGGAAGGGACTAAACTGACAAGACTCTGAACTAGAGAAGGGAGAAATTAGAAAATGACTTATCCTAGAAACTAGAGAGGATTTCAGCTCAGAAATTTCTGGTGATGAGACCCGGAAGAACAAGAACATGGTTGGAATACTCACTTGGGGTAGTATCTGAATCCATTGAGAAATGGTTTTGTTTTGTTTGTTTGTTTTTTAACTTAGAAAGGCCAGTTGGATGAAGATTAATGAAAAAAAAGTATAAAGGAAAAGAGGAAGGTGCCTGAAGTGAGACATAACCTCTTCCCTGTAAGTACTAGGGATGGGCGTCCTGTGGGAAAGGATGGAGCTCTCTCTACAGGTTTGTCACCAGGATGAACAAGGAGAAACATGGCAACCATTGTACTGGTTTTGATGATTCCTCAAAAACCAAGGCTTTAGTTTCCAAGAACTACCCATGGTAGCATACCTACCGTGTGTCAGACATGCCACCAAGTGTGTTTCCAGTCACACATTTTAATTGGAGAAATAGTTCCTATGAGGTACGCATTAGTTCCCTATGGCTGCTGTAACAAATTACTACCAATGAGCTTGCGTAAAACAAAACACACTCATTCTCTTATGGTTCTGGAAGACAGAGGTCCAAAACCAGTTTCCCTGGGCTGGAACCAGGAGTTGACAAGGCCGTCCATCCACCTTCTAGAGGCTCTAAGGGAGAATCTGTTTCCTTGGCAGCATTCCTTGACTTCTGGCCACATAAATCCAAGCCCAAATTCATCATCACATTCTCTTTGGAGTAAAAACTCCCTCTGCCTCTCTCTTACGAGAACACCAGTGGTTACATCTGGGTCCATCCAGGTAGTCCAGAGGAATCTCCCCATCTCAAAACCCTTACTTTCATCCCATTGGCAAAGTCCCTTCTGCCATTTAAGGTGACATTCACAGGTTCTGGGGATTAGAAGGTGGACATTTGGGGGCAATGGTACTATTCAGTCTACTACAAGGTAGATACTATTATCTTTCTCAGATGTAGGAAATGAAGTTTAGGGAAGTAATTTGTCTCAGGTCTACAATTTCCAGAGTAGAGATTTAAATTCTGCCAGTGAGACTTTAGGACACACTCTAAACAACTTTAACCTGTGTCCTTAATTACTGCATAATCCTTGGTTAAGAGTCACACTTAGGTATCAAGACCCAACTGAATATAACACAAGTACTGTCTCCTCTTTCACTATGTTTGCCTGGTGTATTTATGAATCTTGCCCAGAGCAGAAGAGTTCAGAAAATTGTTATGCACCTTTACTAGGAGAAAGCATTTACTGTTTGATGTGCACAGAGTAACTAGAGGCTATTTAAAATAAAATAAAATAAAATAAAATAAAATAAAATAAAATATGCCACCAAATCGTCAAGTGTCACAACAGAGGTAACCCCGTGGGAGTCTTGAGGAGACTAAAATTATCTCCAATTGTGCAGGTGAGAAAAATTTCACTAAAGGCAGGTGTAGTTCAGCCAAGCCCTATGGCACAGAAGTAGGAATTTGGATATGTACGAATGGGAAAAAAGACATTTTAGGCATGGGAAACAGTTTAATGCTGAATGGATGAGAAATATACATTAGACCTTTCTAAATCAACTGGCTTATTAACTCAGTAAATCAGATTTGGTCAGTCAAACTAGCTTTAGCTGATTACTTATCCAGGGCATAGCTGTTGAGAGTAATTTTTGTCATAGAACAGTAAATAAAATTGTTGAACTATAGCTTTAGGCTTGCTAAGTGAAACAGATTGCTCTAGCTGATGTTCAAGTGACTTACTTAGTACTATTCACGAAATTGGGGGTTAACAACTGCTTAAGACAACATAGAGAATTGATCTTAAATAGTACTTGAAGTAGTTACTGTGTAAAGTATCTGTTCAGTAGCTCATGGTAAATGGATGTTTATAATCCCCACTGGACAACCAACTGCTTTTTTGCAAATGGTAATGTGAATTGCTGTTGCATAAACTATAGTAATGACCACCTATCTAATTTGTGGTCCAAACCAGAAATCTTCTAACAATACTGGTCTCCTAATAAAAGTAAGCACGAAGCTAACACACACTGGGTGTCTCCCGTGTGCCTGTGTATGCATCTGTATCTCACTGAACCCTCATAACAGCCCCCAAGAGAGGGACTCTGAGTGTCCCCATGCTGCTGGTAGAGAAACAGGCACAGGAAGGTTCAATAGTCTATCTACCTAAGATCACACAGAGGGTGGGAGAGCCTGTTTTTAAACCATCAGCCTCCAATTCCAGGTGCCAGGAGCCAGATTCAGCCTACACGCCTCTTCTGCTCATCTGGAGGTGAAACCATGTGTAAGGATTAGTCAAATCCTGTCTTCACTCCTCAAGGTAGCTTGAACACTTGCACATCCTCCAAATAGCATGTAGCATAAGCAATAAGATGTTTGCCCCGGGTATTGTCCAGGAACTTGGAATCAGCTGTGTCTAGTTAGGCTGAGCTGGTTAAGACTGGAGAGGACCACCTATCTTCCACCTGGGCCAGTGCCTTTTGACCTCCTGCCATTGGAGGGCCGAAAACTACAGCCTGAGAATGTGCTGAGCCCCGTAGCCTAGTTACGCCAGCTCAGAACAATGATGAGCACACCTTTTTCCAATCACCTTTCCTCATGCTCCCCATGCCTCATACTGCCCTGCTTCCTTATTCTTTATCCCATAGATACCCCAAGCCCCTTGCCTTTGGGGAGGTGGATTTGAGACCTATTGTCACGTCACTTCCTCGCTTGGCTGCCTTGTGAATAAACCTCCTCTTTGCTGCAAACCTCAGCATGTCAGTGTTTTGGCTTGCCGCGCCTCAGACAAAATGGTAGGGAGCAGTGGTAAAGGTCCCTTGCCTGTGAGGGAAGCTGGTTACTAGTAGTCACGTTGCGGATGTTTTCTCCTCCCGGGGGGGCAGACGTCCTGCTCTTCCAGAAAGAAGGGAGAAAGGCAGGAGCTGGACCCTTGCTCTCAGGGTCACCATCACCTAGGAGCTCGTTAGAAGCACAGAATCCAGGCCCCACCCAGAACTACTGAATTACAGCCTGCATTTAACAAGATCCACAAGAGAGGCATACCCATATTAAAGTTGGAGAGGCACCAAGCTGGAGTCCACGTAGCTCATCCCTAGGGTCATCCTCTTCTCCGCAGCTAATGAAAACGAGGCAAAGATTCATCCCGAGCCTACTCTGCCTCAGTCACTTGGGTATCACATGAGGTCTTTTAATCCTCCCGAGAGCCTGCAAATGAGACTGAGGGTCAGAGTGGTCAAGCACCCAAGGTTCCATAAAAGAACATGAACAAGGCTCACTGGAGCCCAGACCTCCAAAGAAGAAGGCCCCTGAGCACAACATGGCACCACAGCAGCCCAAACGGTGGGCCTGGAGGGTAGGCCAGGGTTCCCACGCAGAGTTTACACCATTCGACAGATGCCCAGAGCAGACCACAAGGCAATATGAGAAGTAAGTTCTGATTGTAGAATCTGTGAAATTTGAGGTTTAAAGAAAAAAGTCTGTTTTTGGGGGGCTGGTTAAAACAGTTCTACCAAGGAGTAAAGAGAGGGCATCTCAAGGCTCCTTCTGGACTTAGAATTTAATGCCTATTTATTGAGAAACGCTCCGTGCATTTGCTCAGTCCTATGTCAAGATGAAGTTCTCTGTGCCCTAGAATTTTAGGTTCTAAAAAGGCCACACAAATGGGTGAGACCTAAAAAATGCCAGAACAATGCAACGGCCTTAATCAGACTGTCTTTGCTTTGCTTTGTTTTGCTTATAAGTCACTGACTTTAAACTGAATATGGTGTCATGTCTTTATTTTTCTTGAAGTATATATTTTTTAAAGATCATATAAAGATATTCTTCCATGGTAAGACTTTTACATTGTATTTTGCTTCAAATGGAGTGTGGTACATTGACCCTCCATCAGATGATTGCTTATAACTCAGATTTCTTATAACTCACCTTGCTTTATTAAGAATACCGCTAGAGGCTTCTATGCCCCTAGTAATAAAAATGCATTTTCAGGCCCATTCAAACCAATGACAATCCAAGTTTACAGAGCACAAGATAATGAAAATTCTCTCGGAGTAGTGCTTCCGGCCAATCGGACATGCTAAGGCATAACCTTGCAGTGCTTCCTCTAAGCGATAGGGTGCCAGAAAATAAATTCGTAGTCCGAGGTTGCCCAGATGTACCGTACGGACGAACCTGAATTTTCTATCCGTGAGATTGTGAAGAAGGAAAAATAAATCTCTGTCCGTTTTGTTGTGGCACCTCGAACTGCAAAAGTTATGGCTGTAGTGTGTGGATAACATTGTAATATGCAGAAGTCTACAAATTCTGATACCTCTGTGGAAACACTGAATCCCACCCGCCAAGGCACTGGAGCTGTGCAAATGAGAATCAAAAATGCCAGCAGCCATCACAGCAGGCTGAGCCAAAGTAAATCCATGATCCTCACCGATGTTGGGAAGGTCACTGAACCTGTATCCCGGCACAGAAGGAATCATTCACAGCATGTCTTGAAAGATGTCATTCCTCCACTGGAACAACTGATGGTTGAAAAAGAAGGTTATCTTCAAAAAGCTAAAATTGCAGATGGAGGAAAGAAACTAAGGAAAAACTGGTCTACTTCCTGGATTGTTCTTTCTAGTCGAAAAATTGAATTTTACAAAGAATCCAAGCAGCAGGCTCTGTCTAATATGAAAACTGGGCACAAACCAGAAAGTGTGGATTTGTGTGGGGCATATATTGAATGGGCCAAAGAAAAATCAAGCAGAAAGAATGTCTTTCAGGATAATCTGAATTATCTGTGATTTTAAGTAATCGTAATGGAATCTCAAGGATGGCATTTTTTTCTATGCTTCTACTACCTGTCATTTCAATTCTGATCTTCTGGGAAATGCAAGAAACTCCAGATTTTTTTGATATGGAGATTTACTAACATCTTCCAAATAAGGCAATGGGAAAAAGTAAATCAAATCAGAGGATATACTTTTCCATACAAATTGCTTCCTGACTATGATGTTTACATGGATAGTGTTTTTAATTGTAACTTCTCCTAAAATTGGAACACCTAAAACATCATTTCTTAAAATGTAGCTTCAGGTAGTAAAACTATCAAAACTTTGCTTGTAAGAGAAATTTGGGTACTGGAAGGAATGAACTAACTCTCAACATATTCTGAACAACACATGCAAATATAAAGTGTCAGAGGACTCTGAGGACCTGTTGAGTTATTTAGACTTTTCAGCATGTCCAGTATGCCTTTTATAAGGGGAAATCGAAAGAAGGGAGTGGGGAGCTTCAACTACCATGGCTTTGTGCTTTGATTTGCTTGATACTGCCTGAAGTTGTTCAGAAGAAACTTGAGGATTGCCTTTGTATTTGCTCATCCAGTCAACACTTTGGAAAGCTAACCCATGAAAATATTCATTCTGAACTCCTCAGAAATTTAGATCGATTTGAGTGAGAGGATAAAGGAACTGCTGAAAGCATCAACTATTGTCGAAACAAGATCAATTCATCAAAGTCTATTTAAGAGGTATGGAAGTCCACCACCCTCTCCAAGAAGTCTTCATTTCCTGTCTTCTCTTCAGTAGCAGTAATTCTGACCAGTTCCTTAGGATGAATGCATGTGTATGGCATATATTAATTTCTCTTCATTCTTAAAGATGGAAATGATACAATCATCTGGCTTGTAATTTTCCAAAATGTTTTAGTTTGTTAGGTTGAAATGAGGTGATGGTCACTTTGAGGATGAAAATATCTGCTGAGGCCAGTTGGTGCATTCTACTTTTTAAAACATTTCTGCTTACCTAAAGAACTAGATTTTTATATAAATCTCTTGATGAATAATAAATATTATTTTATTGGTCTGATGAAAAAAAAAATTCTCTCGACCGGCATCTTTTACTCTTTTAATCTGTTAACAGACCCTAAGTGTCTCAGATGAAAGGTACTGTAGCAGGAATTGCCATCGTTAACAGCATTCCATACAGGGAACTCTTGATTGTTCCAATTTCTCAAATATTTGGACATTTTGACTGCCTCTATAACATCTCTAGGGTGTGTGAAAGATAAAAAAGAGGGCTGTACAATTTATTTCTCAAAATATACACAGAAATATTTTGCACATACAAACAGGGAAACCTTATAAATAATGTATGGGGAGCAACGTAATGTCGATAACAGAACTACTCATTTCGAAAGACAATACTGTCACCAAGTGTCCCCTTACCAAAACTGACTGGGTATTTTTAGGGGCCGCCAAACCAGAGGTGGAGATTTATAGGAACCTTGGGTGTTTGAAAAATGGTTTTGGACGACCTCCTTGAGGAAGGCACCAAGCCACATCCCAAATTGCAAAAATGGCTCCAGGTTGACTCCTTGTGTCCTCACTCTTTGCAATGTGACATTCCAACTTCTCTCATCAAGAGGCAGAGTTGATTTCCCCACCCTTGAAGTTAGGTGACATGCCACTGCCAATAGAAGGCAGCAGAAACAATGGTGTGCCAGTTCAGAGCTAGGTCCCATGATGATTCTACTCTCCCTCTTGGAGCCCTGCTACCCCCATGAACACAAGCCCCTGTTACTAGCTGGGGCATAAAAGATATGTGGCCCAGTCAGGACCCTGGCCTGGCTACAGCCAGCCCCCAGCTCACCCCACAGGTGTAGCAGCAATTCCAGCCATGATAAGCAGGGTTGTGATGAATAATTAAGAGCATAAGCGTATTCTATAATTTATAAACCACTCTGTCAACCTACGACATTATTTTTCAAAAGCATTTTTGTTATTTTGAATCCCTGCATGGACATATTGAAAACAGCACTCCAATGATTGTTGGACAGCAAAGGATGCAACCTGAAATTGAGAGTAAAATATATTAGTTTATCCAGATCCACATATTTGTATAAATTACTAGAAAATCATCTGAAGAAAAACAGACATGAATGAAGAAAACAGTCCAAAGAACACGGGTGAAGAAATATGTCAATTTAACACCAACTAGTAAGTACATCAAAGATGTAATTGAAAGTATGTTTGGTTCTCTGCATAATGTTGCATAATTTTCATCACAAAAGCATTATTTGATTTGTACATACTTGGAAGAAAACAAAGCATTAAGATTATATGCTGGTGTGAAAACTGGCCCCTATACACAGAGGGCAACGAGAGACTGAAGAAAGAGGCAGCCCGCTCCAGACTAGTCAGTGGCAGTTTTAACAAGCAAGGGAACCTGCTTACAAGGCTTGCCTTGGTCAGCTGAAAGACGAATAGATCTCAGCACCCACCCACCAGAATCTTGAGTTTACACAGAGACCTTAACAGGGTTCAGTCACTATACTGTCCACATGGTTTCAAGAACACATTACTCTCTCAAGGCTGAGTCCTTGAACATGGTTCCCACTGTGGGAACGGTGGGCAGAATGTATATTCCAAGGTCAGGGGAGGGGGTGAGGAGTCTCTGATTGCCCGGGTCCAGCTCTCAGGTCAACTGGCGGTTATGCACTCTAAATGGCCTCCTCTGACATTTCAGCAAGGAAGGATGCCAGAAAAGAGAGCCTAGGGCAGAAACCACTCAACTTGTTATCACGAATGCCAGGGCAACCCAAGCAAGTGGATATACAAGTCTGCGAAGGGCCTGGAAGTAGGAAGTATTTGGGGACTACACCTGGGCTGGTACTGGCCTCCCTCCCCTAAAGGGACAAGGAGAGCAGAAACGTGGATGCAGTCAAGAGAGAGAAGGAAGAAAGGCAAGGCTGGATATGGAGCAACGTGTGGATCCAGGAGCATGTGTCTCAGAACTGCCGGGGCTCTGCAGACCATCTGCATCCCCATTCTCCTTGACCCTCACTGGTATAATTAACTCAGGGTGGGCTCATTCCAGCTGCCAAGTCACTTCCACCTGTCCATGGAGTTGACAGTTACTTGCTCACCATGAACCAAGCTCCCTGGACCTAACAGCTACTGCAGGAGGCGGTAGTGGAGAACAAGGTGACGACAACAACCAGATGCAAAGGAGGAAGAGATGCTCAGTGGACCGACTGAGTGGATTGATGGTGTGGGTTTAAGTCTGCAGAGCTAAAGGGGTCAGATGTAGAAAAGGGAAGGGGAATCATGAGGATACGGTCAAGCCCCATTGTATGGATATTTCATCCATATGTTGTATACAAATTCCATTAAATTTGCTCTGAGTGAAAAAGAGAGAACAAAATTATGCTTTAAACCATGTCAGTGACTTTATTTACCATCTCATTTGATGAGCTCATAGCCCAGGTTCAGATGGAAATGGGAGCTGTGAGTCTGCCATCTCTCAGGAAGTCTCAGGCCTCAGAGACCCCACATAGCCAAACTACCTCACCTTTTGCACTTTTCAAGCAACGTTATTCCTAAGTGCAAGTCACCCTCTTCATTGGGTTCTCCAAGAAACAGCAATCTCTCCCAATGAGAGAGGAAAAATGGGCTACTTTGGCTTTTTGAGGCACAATATGTAGTTCTCCAAAATGGTACCTGCCTGGGGGATTTTTCAAGAAAATTAACCATCAGTGCTGATTTGTTTGTCTTCACATAACTTATTACCCAGATGTGCTGAGAAATAAGAAAAGGACGAACGAATCAATGGCAGCTGATCCAAGGAGGCAAGGGGCAACTTCCACAGCCTATGTGGAAAGCTAGAGAAAAGGAACATACAGCTGGTGGGAGCTGAAGACAGGGGCCAGTCCTCCTTGGGCTCAGGATGCCACCCTCTCTTCCTACATCTTCACGCTCTCCTTCTCTGTTGGCCCCTCCCAGCCAGAGATAAAGAGCCACAAGGAAATGCCCTCTTCCATTCTATTCTCCTGTCCTTCATCCACTCCTTCCTTCTTTCCCTTTGTCATCAATTTCCTGACTTGCCCCTCATTGCTCCCCTCCTATCTACACTGCGATCTGGTTTCTGTCCAACTACTCTCATGAAACTGATCTCCTTGAAGCCCCCTATGGTTTCTCCATTGACAAGTCCAGGGGACTACTCCTCAATCCTTATCTACGTGACCGCCAAGCCGAGTTAGATCTTCAACAACGTCTCTGTCTTGAAAATCTCTTCCCTTGGCTTCTGCGTCACCCAACCCTCCTGACAGCTTTCTGTCTCTCGGCACCCTCCCAGTGTCTTGCTGAGCTGATTTTCCTTGGGGTATTTCTCGGTGCTCTCTATTAGGCTGTCTGCTCTTCATCCTCTATGCCATCTCCCTGAAGGACCTCATCCTCTCTCCTAGTTTCAATTACTAGCTAAGTCTGTCTCCATCTAAGACCACTCTCTGCACCTTTCAATCTATATATGACTTCCTGTAAAACGTCTCTATTTAAATGTCTCATAAGGCACCTCATATCCAACACGTCCATATTACTTAATGTCCACTCAGAAAAACAGCCAGTGACAGGTAGTTCAATACGACAAATTTCATATGGTGATGAAAAAGCTAAAAGGCCAAATGGGATGGTGAGACATCCCAGAGAGTCACAGCGGAGGAAATCACACCCACCCCACTGCTGGGCTGGGGGGCAAAGAAGGAAGTGGTGTTGCCACAGCTGCCAGGCAGGAGCTGGAGGCACAGAGGGAGTGGCTTCCTGGTGGGGCAGCCACTCAGAGCAAAGCGGCCACCAGCCCTGCTGCAGCTGCCTGAACAAAGAGCGGAGGGCGAGGGGAAAGTACATTGCCTTCTCCCATCCCCCTGCCCTCCAACCTCTGGCCAATGTTTTCCATTGGCTGAACCTACCTGGAAAAGAGTTGGCAAGGAATGGGCTTTGCAGGATCAGTCCTGTGACATGGAGCAGAACAGTGGAAATGCAGGGAGCCGGTCTGAGGCAAACAGGCAAATGGCATCGCAGTACCCACTTCTCCCTACCTCTCCTGTCCCACTGAGTGGAACCATCTTCATGTGTGACCTTTCTCTTCCCTCATCTCCCACATCTACCCATCCATCCTCTAAGTAGCTCATCCATTCCTCTCTCTTCCTCACAGCCACCGCCATCACTCACTACCTTTACTGCAGCAAACACCGCTCCGCCTTCTCCTGTCTCCAGATTCCCTCTTCTAATCAGTCACTACACTCCAGCCAGAAGGATTTTTCTCAAATGTGTATCTTATGTCACTCTGCCACTTCAAGTCCTACAATGGCTGGCCCGTTGTGCTTGGGATACCGTCCACATTCTATGGCAGGACTTCATCACGTCTCCAGTCTCCCCTCCCCTGACATACTCCTCCACCCTCCACATTCCCACATCCTGAACCTCAGGCCCCTGAATTTCCTGGGGCGGCTCTCAAGTCAGGGCCTTCACACGTGCTATTCTCTGTCTTCACAGAGCCCTCCCCTACCCTGCAACTCTTCTGACTTAACCCCTCTCGTGTTGGCCTCAATTGCAGTGCTTCTAGGAAGACTTCCCTGGTCCTCCTTATCTGTGTTCCCTTGCACCCAACACTTTCCCTGGTGGTAGGGTTATCAGATTTAACAAATAAACCATGCAAGTTTAACCGGGTGTCCTGTATTTTATCTGCAACCCTACCTGATAGGCACTTGTCTCAGAGTATGACAATTGCATGTGGACATTTTAATTTCCCTACTAGGCTCCAAATCGCTTAAGGATAATGATCTCGTCAATACGATTCCCCATTTTCCTAACTAACTAGATAAGGTTGGATGAATGGATGAGTGACTTGCAGATGGGAGTTTTACTTGAAATTGTATAGAACCAGACTTCAGCCCTAAACAGGAGAGATGCTTAAGAGACTAAAGGGAGGCTAATGACAATTACTCACCCAAGTGGAGTCTCCTAGATTAGTTCTGGGCCAGCCTCTCAGGGTGTAAGAGAAGAACTTGGAGGTGGAAACTGTACACTAAAGGGAAATGACCAGAAGGTATGACTGGAAATGATTATTTAAAGCTTTCAGCCTGCACAATGCTAACAGACTAACTTCAGCTGGTTTGGGGATTGCTCTGGCTCAGTTCTGAGTCCTTCACACAGCTGGAAAGTTTATGCTTCTGCTGCTGGGGTTAAAACAGTGGAAAAGGCCAGAAGGGTGATACCAAGGATCATCATACTCTTTTTACCTTGCGATGGTTTCCTAATAGAAAGCTTAAATCTTGCTATTTTCAGACCTGGTACCCAAGGGCAAGTACATAACAAATATGAGAAAAGTGAGAAAGGTGGAAGAAAGGCAAATTAGAGCACACCATCTAAAGAGGCAGCATCTACTGGCTGCAGACAAACCTCCATGCTGAAATGCAGGCCCAAATTTTCTCCCCCTTCAAAAAAGACAGGAATCAAGATGTTAATGCTTCACCTCATGATTTTTTTTCACGTGCCCATTAAGTCAATAAGTATTAAATGGTTCAAAAAGAACACAACTATAAGTTTATTACTCCGTGCGGGCTTCCAACACTGTACCGTGGAATCAACATGTGTCTCCAGGCTGAGATTCCCCTCAACTTGCAAACCTCAGGCAGATGCTGATTCAAATCCCAGAAGCCTCTAGTTGAAAATCAATGTCTGAGATGCTCTGCAGAATCTAGGGAAGCTTTTGTTTATTTGCTCTGGGGCGAAATATCTATCAATATCAATCAGGCATGAATGTAGATAATTTTCCCATGCTATCAATATAGTCATCTATATGTTCAGTCAACATTTATTGAATATTGCATAAGGAAGGTTTGGTGGTCAGTAAAAAATGGAGAGAGGCCCAGAAAAAAAGGGGGTACACTCAGGCTTGAAATCCAGCAGGTACACGTCTCTGCTACCATACCAATTATTTATATACTTATCTACTATTTCCATCCTAGTTGGTTAACAGTCTCTGCCCCAGCCCTAGCCCTGTGGGCCTTAGACTCCAGCAGTGGGCCACTCATCTGTGGCCACCTACGGCAAGCTGGTGCTTTCCTGTAGTCATCCTCCTTTGGCCACTTGTACTTTTGCCCTCTTTAGGGTACCATACTAGTTGTTCAATATTTTGAGCATCACACACCAACTCTCCTAAGAGAAAGTAAAGTGATAAATGTTCCCCCAAATGCTCATGTGGCTTTTGTCTCTCCCTAACCTCTTTTCTTGATTAACTCCTGCTCAACCATTCAGATCTCAACTCAAATGTCACTTCCCATTTCGCCATCTGGACTGTGTCTCCCTGACATTTACTCTCACAGTTCTGTTCTTTCACTTCATATCTTGTATCCATTTGCTTATTTGTTTGTCTGCCTCCCTGATGAAGCTGTAAGCTCTATAAGGGCAACAAAAAGCAGAACTGATTTGGCAAACTGCACAGGCTTCTATATGATTTACGTGGGATTGGCCACCTACCCAGCTCCAAGGATGGGTCCTGTTGTATTCCAGCCAGTTAGCATGTCCCTTCCTCCAGGTCCTACTCATTGGCACAGGAATGAGAACCTGACCTAAGGCAGCCCAAGCAGAGTGAGGCTGGACACTTTGGCGACGAAAGCAGAGCTACAGACCTGTTCTGAAGAGGCAATATCACCAATGTGGTTATCATGAAGCATGACATGAAGGGGGACAGAGATGCAGAGTCCCAGAAAGGTGGCTCCAAAGAATACACACCATGGGCCTCTGGAGTAAACCAGATCTGGGTTGGCCCTTGTCTTTGGACTGTTCAGTTACATCAACAAATAATTTTTTTTTTTTTGCTTTAGGCAGTTGGGACCAAGGTTTCTGTGTATTGTGACCAACAAAATCCTAACTGATACATCTTGCCCCTGAATCCACAAGCACCTTGATCATGGAAGACACAATATCTTGAACAATATGCCATTGGGAGAACTGGAGATGGCTTAACGGGAGAGGCGACTGGGTAACATCAGCTGGAGCCTTAATTTGAACATAGTTCTTTAGCAAATATGTTAGACTGCCCTAGATTTAAATTCATCAGAAATTCAGGAGTATTTTCCCCGGTGTGTTTTACAGCAGAATTGTTCCTACCTGAGGTTATTAACCTGCTCACCTGTCATTTCCTAAGAACTCCTAAAGATTTCTGCTTCAACTCCTGGACTTTCAACCTAAAGAACCTATGGTTTTAAACTGGGGGAAGGGAACAGGAAAGAATGATTCAGCCTTTAGCCGCTTTTTACTCTGCTGGATAAGATAATTATTTTTTTCCCCCAGAATGACCTGTAACTTCCTACATTTCTTACATTTCAACTTCAAGTTTCATTTCTCGGGATACCTACAGATTTTCACCTGGCTAGATGGAAGTCAAGATTTTACTTTTCTCTTGGGGTATATTCTGCTGGGCTAGAGTCATTAGAAGCAACTTTAACCTCAGGTTTTTATATATATCACATCTTTTAAAGCATAATCAGGCTATGTGGTTCATGACCTGGTTATTAGATTAAAGGTCTGTGTGGTGAAAAGGCTGTACTTCTACAACTATTGAGAAATAAACAACCTTCACTAGACAGGGAAGGAAAAGTCTGCAAGTTGGTCCGTATATCCTGATCAGGGGATTCTTTTCCTCCTTCCCTGATTCAGCAAAAATCACAGTTGCCCATACTGTTCACATTCTCAAAATATGTTTGTTACTCTAAGAGCTCCTGGAATATATATCCTCCAATGGTTGCCTTTTGTCAATGAACTGTTCTGCACACCTCCGCTACTTATATTTTAGGATTTTTTTTCCTTTGGGACAGAGAAGAGTGGCTTGTGAAACTACTAGTGGAAAGTAAGCATTAAGAATCACTTCACCTTCTTCATCAAATAAATCCACCTGAATTACGGGTTCTATGAACCAGTATGTAATTCAAATGTTTGATGAAGAACAGAATACTCTGAGTCTCAAAATATCTCTCCATAAATTACTTATTAACTACAAAGGGCCAAATAATAACTCGACAGTGGAGAAAGATCGTGGGCACCACCTTAACCAAGACGCTAATGAGACAGGTGACCATCAGGGGGCTCCTGTAAGGATGCACAGAGGGACACACCGTCACCTCTGTGGAACCCCATCCAATGCACATAACATGAAAGAACCATGAGGAAACAAGAGGACAAACCCAGAATGAGGATCATTCTACACAACAACCAGCCTATACTCGTCACAAACTCTCAATAATATGAAGAACAAAGAGGCTGAAGAATTATTTCATACTTAGACCAAAGTGAAATGAGAACTAAGTGAAATGCATGATTGTAGACTGGTTCCTGGCCTGAAAAAATTAGCCATTCAGGATGTCACTGGAATAAGTGGCAAAATTTGAATATGGATGGTAGATCAGTCAACAGTAGCAATGTTTAATTTCTGACTTAGATGACTGTGCTGTGGTTTGGTAAGAAAATATTGTTTCACTTAGGAAGTAATCACTATTTCCAGGGAAAAGGGCACAATGTCTCCCTACACTTAACGGGTTCAGGAGAAAAAAAAACATGTATATATGGAGAGACAGTGAATGCCAAAGCAAATAAAGCTAAATATTAATAATTGGTGAATCTAGGTAAAGCACATACAGGAGTTCTTTGTACTAATCTTGCAACTTTTCTTTAAGTTTGAAATTATATCTATAATTATATATCTACATCTATATAGATATATAAAATCAACACACACCATTCAAAATAAAATGCATCAACCTAAAAATCCAGCCTATTCTTCAGGTATTGTTGGCAATCTGAAGAGAAACAAAGGCTAAGGTACCAAAAGGGATTGGGTCAGTAGATTCATTCATTAGGACCCTGAGTACATTTCTACTAACTTAAATTATGCTTTCATTTGAATAAAACATTTTGGACTGCCTTAAACTTAGTGCCAATTACTTATACATTTAAACACTCAAAGTATGAATTCCATACTTTTCCCCAAGTGAGGCGCAAGGCTGTCAGTATTCTCGTGTGCTAACAAGTAAGCAAGGCCAATTTCTATAACCTAACTATAGGACTTCTGGGTACGTAAACTTTTTCTCATATGCCCAGTTCCCTATTTTCTTAGAAAATCCAATTTGCTCTGAGATTTCAAATACCACAGGCTCTTGTTTTTGTCACAATAAATGAAATATTTTATTCTTTAGATTCTTAAAAAGAAATTCAATGAATCTTTGTTCACTCCTAGCTTTTCTAGATCTCTCCCAATATCTCTTTTATCAAGCTTTTCCACCCACTCTGGAATAATCCAGGGGTAATTAGAACTTCTTACCTTCTTTAGCCCAAAAGGAGCCAATTCATCACAAGCTGTCATGGATTCTGATTCTATATTACCAAGAGCCCAATTACTAACAGAGGCAGGGAATCTTCTTTGTAATTAAAGTGATTGATTTCTTTGCAGACGCAGAAGCATTTCACTTTTTAATTATGTTCATTCGGATCAAATGTGAGAAAATTCTTCTTCATTTTATTTTCCTTCCAAAGAGCATGATACAACAAACATTAATCCCAGAGTGATACAAGGCCAGACCTGCAAGGGCCTTAGGCAGAGATGGATATCTATCAATGGGTCTTGCCCATTTTATGGGGTCTTAGTGGCTCCTTAAGCTCTAAAGGGGAAAAAAGGGACTAATTATTTGTTACATCACGTACTTCACCTAAGGGCTTGCCAAACCTTCCAGCATCTGCTAAGTTGTGACGAGACAGCCTTAGATGTTTAGATAAACATAGGCTAGCGCACAACAGAAAAATTTTGTTTCTTGTGCAGGCAAAGAACAGAGCCACAGTGCTGGGGATGAAGCAGTGTGTGCAGGTAAACATAAGCAACGTGGGAACAAATCTGTTTTTTCTCACTTAGGTGGTATTAACATGATTATGTGTTGTCAAATTTGGAAAGAGAAAAATAAACAAAAACAGTTTGGGAGAAGAAGGAGGACACTCCGGAGGATCTGAAGGAACATGAGGCCACCAAGGCTTACACAGATTTCCCAAGGCCTGAAAGACACCTGTCTGTCCACTTTGCTTTTTACCTTAAAGACTGGTCAGTTGTGGCTCCCGCAGCCTGTAGACCGGGGCCTGCATCCTTATCTCCCCTTCCCCTCTCTCCACGTGGTCACCAGACTGATGTCTGTTCACTCACTTGAGACATTCAAAGGTCAAGGTTTGCGCTCAGTGAGTATCTTCCAGCGATCTGTGCTCCAGACAACAGTGACTAACCTTTGTCCTGGTATGAATGCAGTTGCTCACCGTTTTCCAAACATTTTCACACATATGTAAAGAAGAGTCTTGGGGCCCTCCAAGATTTTAAGTTTTAGTTAAAAATGAAATTATATAGTAAGCTTTTGAAAAGTTAAAACATCCACGTATGTGAGATTGTACCTCTGCCTTTACTGCAGGCTGTTTGTGAAATTCAGGAAGCACTGCTTTTCCATTCATTAAACAGACAGTTGTTGAGCACCTCCTAAGGGCAAGGCAGGATGCCAGGTGATGGAGGTGGAGAAACAGGGCTTGTTCCTTGCTCTGATGGGGAAGGCACATAAGCAGACACCCTCGGCACAGGAAAACACAGAATGGAGGTGCTGTGATGGGATAAAAGGGTCACACTCATAAGAACAAAGGAAAAGCACATCCTTCCAAAGCAGGAGACACAAACAAGGTCAGAAGGTTGGCAGGTGTCTTGAAGGAATGTCAGTCTTGCTGAGTGGGGGCAGAAACTCCAGGCTTACCCGACATAGCATGGGCATATATGCTCGCCACATTCCAAGAAACAGAAACACAAGAAAGAAGAAGCCAGACCAGACACCACAAAGCTATGACCGTTGGGCTCAGAAGTCTGAGATTTTTATGAACCAAGGAGGAGCATGAAGGGGAAGTGATGGTCCAACTGGCTGCTGGTAGGGGCAGGTGGGGGCAGATGAAGCTGCTGAAATGATCTGCTGAGGGCTGACAGAGCTGGCTGTGGCAATGGGAATGGAAATAAGTGGAGATTCAAGAGATTTGGGGCCGGTACAAACCACAGGAACTTGTAACCATCATATGAATGGATGAGGAAGTAGGCAAAATAGACTCTGAACACTATTATATGTGAACACTTGGATGGTGTCCATGGACTGACCGGCTTTTGCTTTTGAAACATTTACTGTGTTTAAACAGTCACATCCTGCACTGAGCCCTTGTTTTAAGCTCTTCAAACATCCCTGAGATAAGTGGGGGAGTTATTTCAATCCTCCTTTTTTACAGATGAGAGACCCAAGACTGGCAAGGTTTAGCCCTAAGCAGGAAATCCAGCTAACCCAACTAATTGGTGCAGAGCTGGGACGAAAGATCAGTATAGTCCTCATTACACAATCCACGAATATAGCTCAAAACTGTCCTAGTGGCATGTTTCCAGCCTAAGGGGGACAAAGTTCATACAACTTTATACCGTGAGCTCTGTTGTAATGTGGTTTGTTGATAATGTCCATTCCAAAAGCCAACGGAAAGCTACCAGTATGCTGAATCATTAAAAACATGAATGTACAGGACTCAAGTCTTACACCTTTCTGCACAAAATACCCTTCACAGATGTTATTTTTAGACTCAAGTTTTCCCAGCATAAAGTTTTTAAAAGAACAATCTGTCTAAAAAGCATGTAAAGAAATTCATTGACAAAGGTTTAAATGTTTTAGGACTTTAATGTCCTTCACATGGTCAACATAAAACACTGACAATGGATGAACAATAGGGGAAAAGACTCTTCAGCAAAGATCTTCCCGAACTCACGGCATCACTGGTCAAACACCAGAAAGAGAACAGTCACATGAAGAAACAGTAAGGGAATTTAACACAGATTTTTAGTTTAACAGCATAACTGAAAAACAAAACCAACCAACCAACCAACCAACCAACCAACCAACCAACCGGTCTTCTACCCACTGAAAGGAAAGTAAAAGTGAATCAGGGGGCTTCCAAATCTTGTGAAGCAGCTTAAAAAGGGAGAGGGGAGGGGGAAGGGGAGGCACACAACTGTTGAGAACGTAACACTCTAATGCACAAGGTCAGGGATCCTAACAAATTCTCAAAGTCTCAACATATACCAACAAGAACTGTATTATTAGAAATATAAAGGCACAGAGATATAAATGCATAGAGATATAAACTATTTGGTATTAAAAACAGACCTTGCTATATAAACATATAGTATGTCACTTTTATCGCTTTATGAGAATAACCGTATAAAGAAAGTCCAGAAGACCCCACTGCTGTCATCTTGCAAAGGATCAAAATTCAGCACCTAGAGGGCCCCACCCACCCTCTATGCTGTGTGTCTGTGTCTCTATAAACAACAACCTGCAATTGGCATATAATTAAACCCATAGGCAGCTTTGAATATGAGATCTAGGCAGAAAAAGTAGCAGCAAAGACAACAGTAGCTGGAATTTGGTAGAAAAGCAAGAGAAGACTTTTTAAAAGCTTCCAGTTCAAGTCAGAATTGAGGTTAATATCTAATAATGGTTAGTAGATGTTTTATATCTCATATATCTACTAAGGTCAATATTCTTAAACCCCCCACTTGCCTGGGAACATCCTAAAGGACCAGAAGGAACAGTGCCTCTTTTCTTTGGAATCAAAATACCCTTATAAAGTTGATTCCTAGGGGAGTTTTTCTATGGCCACCAAAAAACTCAGCCCCAGATAGCCAATTCTTAACAGATAAAGACAATGAGATATAAACAGATGAGGCAAACAAGGTCAAAAGGTAAACCAGACCAGAAACCAGAAACTTGGGACTCACATCCAGGTTTGGAGTACTTCAACAACTGTAACCGTTTTTACTGTCCTCTTAAGGTGTGTCTCAAACCCACAATTCTTACCAAACCACCCCCCACCCAGGTGGACCTTGAACTCACAATCTGGATGAGATTACCAGATTTCACCAGGTGGACCTCAAACCCATCATCTGGATGAAGTCAGATAATTTAGTACAGGCACTTTTTAAAGAGTTTACTCACTCCAAAGACATCTTTCAGACCCAGAAACCATTTCTCATCTGCAAAGTGAAATTATGTGCCTAAAATTGGCAGTACCGTGCTGGGGAAAATCTGGGGTGGAGTCCCTGGAACAAATAACATAGGCAGCTGCTGTGACTCATCCACAGGCTCTTAATACTGGCAAAGAGCCAACAAACCACACGCAAAAAGTCCATCCGGACTTACCTCCTGGTTGACTCACCAAATTTGTTACCAAACCAGGTTTATTTGACTGCTGTGCAGCAAACCAAACACTGAGACACTGAGGTTTGCAGCAGACAAAGGGTTAATTCACAAGGCAGCCAAGTGAGGAGATGGGAGAAATATCCAAATTAACCTCCTCAAAAGGAAGGGAAAAAAAAAAAAAAGGAAGGAAACTTTGGGTATTTGTGGGTGAAAAGTATAGGGTGGTCATAGGTGTGGTGAAAGTTTATTGGAGGTAAGAAAAAGATGAGGTAATCATTGTTCTTCACAGGCATATCTGAAAGACATGCTTCTTTATAGGATGTATGTTCAAAAAATGGAGCCATTTAGCATGATCTGAGTTTGGAGCTTTGGACCCTCTGGCATGAAAAGGTCATTCATCAGACACATGCATAGACCCCGTTTTAGGCTCGGTGGTCCCAACCACCAATCTTAGCCAGTTTGAACTGGAAAGAGCTGACTCCAAATTCCTGAAAAACCCTTCAGCTCCCATTACTGTAGCAACCCATACATCAGAAGTGTTATCTATAGGGGGTGGTTAAGGAATCTCGTGATATATTATCTGGGCTACGTGAAGCTTGGAGGGTATGCAATTTGCAACAAAATAATTAAGATGAACTTGCTTAGTGAAGGCAGACTATAAGCAGAGGAGCTTTTAAATAAGCTATTCACTTATCTGCTGTTTTGTAAGACAAGCTCAAGGATTTCCTTTCGTCACCAGTTTTCTGTTAATGCTATGGGACATGTCCTAAATTGCAGGATAGAAGATCAATACAAAAATATTGTACACTATAAATGAACATTCTGAGAATAAAATTAAGGCAATTCCTTTACAATTAGCATTAACAGAATAAAATATTTAGATATAACTTTAATAAAAAAGTGCAAAACTTTTATACACTGAAAATCTCAAAAAATTGTTGAAAGAAATTAAAGATCAAAATAAACAGATCAAAATATACTTATGAATCAGAAGACTTAATATTGTTAAAATGGAAATAATCTTCAAATTGATCTATAGATTAAACATAATCTCTATCAAATTCTCAGCTGCCTTTCTTGCAAAATGGAAAAGCTGCTCCTAAACTTTATATGGAACTACAAGGAATCCAGAATAGCCCAAAAGTCTTGAAAAAGAACAAAGTTGAAGGAGATACACTTGATTTCAAAGCTAAGTAACCAAGATAGTGGTACTGACATAAGGCTAGCCACATTGATCAATGAAATAGAATGAAGAAAAACTCTTACATTTATGGTTAATTTTAACAAGGGTCCCAAGACAATTCTATGAGAAAGAAATGGCTTTTCCAACATTGCCAATCTAACATTACATGTCTTAAAGACATTAGAAAGACTATAAGAAGAAATTATAAACAACTTTATATCAGTAAATATTAAAATTTACATGAAATAAACTTCTTGAAAAATATAATTATCAAAATGGACAGAAGAAATGGAATACCAGAATTGTCCTGTATATATTACAGAAGTTTAATCTATGATTGTCCCACAAGGAAATCTAAAGACCCAAATGGCTTCCCAGCGAATATTACACAGACTTTTTCTGGAATGAAAAATGGACATTTCCTAGTTGATTTTGTTTATTCCAAGCCAGCATAAAGTGATATCAAAAATTTTTTTAATTATAAGAAAATTACAGGCCATTATCTCTCATAAACATACACAAAATACTGAGCAAAAATATTATCAAATGAATCCAGAGTTATGTAAATAAAATAATACATCACAACTAAGTTGTATTAATTCTAGATATGCAATATATTAAGGTTTGAGATCAATTATTATAATCCACTATATTAGCAGAATAAAGGAGAAAAAAATCACATGAATAGATGTTGCAAATAAAAAAAATTTGAAAAGAAATGAATATGCACAGATGAAAAAATTCTTAACAAATTAAGAATAGAATGGAACTTCATTCTGATAGGAGTACTATGAAAAGGCTACAATAAACATAAAATGTAATAGTGAAATATTTATATCTTTCTCACTGACGTTGGGAATTAGCAAAGGTGCCTAATCTCACCACTTGTATCTTACATTTTTCTGGCAGTTCCAACCAGCTCAATGGGACAAAGAAAAAGCAAGGAGAGAAGTTAATCAATGGGATGTGTCCAATATATTGAGTGTGCAAATGTGTTTTTCTGTGATTAGACTATCTGTAGTAAATGAGTACATTTCAAAGGGATGCTTCCCAGGTCATTGAGAAAGACATTCCTGTATTGTAAAGTTGGTCAGGGGCTGAGAGAAGATTTGTATATATCCCAAGGGGGCAAAGAAAAATGTGCAATTGCAAATTTTACAAAGTAAATGCTCTAAGGATGGTCAGAGGCCTAGAGTCAGAAAGAAGCTTGTCTCAAGTTCAATCAAGCTGAAGGAAAAGTTAAGGCCATGTTGGTCAACAATATGATTTCATTCATATAAATTTAAAAAAGGGTTAGAAGTCGGGATAGTGGTTCCTTTTGGACAGGAAGTATACAAGGAGAATTTATGAGGTGCTGGTTACACTTTATTTCTTGTTCTGGGTGATTGTTTTATGAATGTGCTCACTTTGGGGCAGTATTCTGTGTATATATAATACTTTTATTAACAAGTTTATTTTTAAAATAGAGCATAGAAAAGGGAATTGTTGTGAGGAGGGGATTAAATATGGTGATATTTTAAATATGGTGATACATGTAAGAAAGATATTTTATGAAAGATATATTTTATGAAAGATTTGAAAGATGTAAGAGAGGAAACATTTGGCTATGAGGGATAAAAATTCCAGCATCATAGCATATGGGTTTATTATTTTAATAGGGTCCATTATTTTAGACAGGGAAACTGAGGAATAAAGAATTTAAGTGACTTTCCCAAAATTACAGTTATTAAGTAGTGGAGGCAGGGTTCAAATTCAGATGCTTTAACTTTAGACCTAGTGCGTTATTCTGTCTCTTCTTTCTCAGTGGAAAGCTCCTCCTAGGATATCAATGTCTTTATGGCTGACTCTGCTGTCATTCTGAGTCTTGGATCCACAGTAGAAACTGGGCATACATTATGACACCCAAAAAAGAAACCATAGGAGCCTTCTATCTTTTAGTAAATCCAATCTTACCTTATGATAAATTCCAAGATGAGACCAGACAGAGCACTACACAGCACTACTGTTTTTAGCACTCAATTAATTGAGCTGCTTGTATAGCCTAATTGAGTTCCTTGCTCTGTGACTCTGTAGCCAAAGTTTTAGACAGGAAATATCCTAAAAAGGATTTGCCTAGAACATAAATAGTTTAGCACACAATTTGTATTGTATTGCCTCTACTTCCAGTGTCTGGTAACCCCCGAAAAGTAACTCCAGATGTTGAGACAGAGAAGTCAAGTGATTGACCCAAAGCCATACATCAAGTAAGTAGTACAGTCACTATTTATATCCAAGGCTTCAGTGCATGCTCCCATAAGATTGAATACTGTAAAATAAAAGCCCCAGATTTTCCCACCAAGAAGGCCCTGAAAAGTTTTGTGGTTGTTTTGTTGTTTTTTCACCAACAAACCATCTTTATTTTATAAAGGTGAGAAATTTTCTTTCTCAAACATGACAAGTTTTCTTCTGTTTGTAGACGCTCCCTGTTTATTACATGTAGTATACTCTTTTCCCCCTTTCTTCTTGAGTCAATTTTCAGTGTCAAGTTATGGAAAACCTACTAAAAATGGCTTAAACAATAAGGTAAATTATTAAGTCATAAAAAGAAAAATTCTTAAGTTAGGCGATTCCAGAGTAGTGTAGTTCAGCAACCCTACAACTTCATCAGGGACCCCTGTCCTTTCCATCTTTTATCTCTGCCAACCTTGGTTTGCTGAGTTTTATCCTCAGACATTTCTTCTTATGGTTGATGTTGCCAGGATGTGAGCAATATGTCCTATTCAATTATGTTGAAAGCCATAAGAGAGAATACCTCTTCTTTGTGTCTCATTTTTAGGATGAGGAAATCTTTTTCTGAAGCCCTCTAAGAGTACGTCTTTTCATATCTCATTGGCCAGAATTGCATCACATGCCCATAATTAAACCAATCTCTGGCAAAGGGGTTTGGAATTTCCACAAATGCATTAGATTAATCAAGATTCATCCCTCCATGGTAGTGATGGTAACACAACATTATGAATGTATTTAATTCCACTTTACACTTAAAGATGGTAAACTTTTTGTTTTGTGTATTTTACCAGAATAAAAAAATTGGATAAAACATAAGATTAACCCCTTGGAATGAAAGGTGGCTCAGTTTCCTCTGAAGTGCATGGCTCCCTGATACCTGAAAAACAACAGGGTTTCATTAAGAAGAAAGATGGTTGAGTATAGAGGTAGTAGCTGCATAGGAAATCAACAGTGTCTGCTACATTTCTCAACCCCAACAGAGTCACTCATGTAAGTTAGCATTAGCAATGTTTATGAGAGGTCAAATGGAGGAAAATTTAAATCATTTTAATTATCTCAATGTGCCATAAATTTTCCATTTTAAATGAAGAAAGGAAAATTCTGTAGATTGCTTAAATGTCAATATCAAACATTTTATATTTAAAATGGATAACCAACAAGGACCTACTGTATAGCACAGGGAAATCTGCTCAATGTTATGTGGCAGCCTGGATGGGAGGGGAGCATGGGAGAGAATGGATACACGTATATGTATGGCTGAGTCACTTTGCTGTGCACCTGAAACTATCACAACATTGTTAATTGGCTATACTCCAATATAAAATAAAGTTAAAAAATCAAACATTTTAGAAATTTTAATGACAAATGAATAATCCTGCGTTTTTTTAAAAAAATAATCCTGCTTTTCTTTCAATCTTTGTTGATACAATCTTTGTTGATACAATGTAAACTCTTGGGTACAGAGTTTAACAGATCTTTACCCATGCTTCTAAATCAGTGATCACTTTTTTCTATTTGTAGTCTTCATTGCTGATTTGTTATTCTGTCATTCCTACCCACAGATACACCAGAAATACATCTACACGTGGAACAACTCCTTCAGTTTGTTAAACAAATTATAAGTTCCTACCTCCAAATGAATAGGTTTTCATCTTTTTAAATTGCCTTATTATTATCTTGCATATCTTTTGTTATGCTTTACTTGTTCACAGAAATTTAAGTATTTTCATATATTATAAAAGGATTTTGTCTAACAAAAATATGCGTGATTCCGAACTGACTTCCTTGCCTCAAAACAAAAGGTAAAGGTATATTTTTTTATAAATTTATTTATTTTTGGCTGCATTGGGTCTTTGTTGCTATGCATGGGCTTTCTCTAATTGCAGCGGGAGGGGGCTACTCTTCATTGTGGTGCATGGGTTTCACATTGTGGTGGTTTATCTTGTTGCAGAGCATGGGCTCTAGGCACGTGGGCTTCAGTAGTTGTGGCTAGCGTGCTCTAGAGCACAGGCTCAGTGGTTGTGGTGCACGGGCTTAGTTGCTCCACGGCATGTGGGATCTTCCCGGACCAGGGCTCGAACCCATGTCCCCTGCATTGGCAGGCAGATTCTTAACCACTGTGTCATCAGGGAAGCCCTAAATGTATTTTTAAATTAAAATTTATTTAATTAAATTCTGATAATAACCATAACTCACTCATGGCATTTATTATATGCTACACACTACTCTAAATTTTTACATATATAATATGTAATAGTATATATATATATATTGAATATCCCCAAGACCATGTAAGGTAAGTAGTTTTACTATCCTCATTTTACAAGTTAAAAAAACTAAGAAACAGTTTAAGTAACTAGTCCAAATTTGAAAAGCTAACAAAGGTCATTAGGATTCAAATTCAGATAGTTTGTTTCCAGAGTCCTGTACTTAATCAGTATACTTGATAAGAAAGACTTCCCATCTTACATTAATACTGGGGGTCTAAAATACTGGGGGTCTAAAAACCTTATTAAGTAAACTTTAAATAGTCTATTCAGAAATATCTTAAAGGGTTTGCAGTTATCTGATAGTAACTTAATGGCCATATGAAGTAAAGCCCTATTTAACACATTAACTTAGCATCCCTTCATCTGTCAACTTTATAATTAAGTGAGAGAAACTCTATTGGACATAAGGGAATTGCTCCATTTACTCACCTTTGTAATAGAAATTCCTAGGTAATATAAACGTTAAAAACAGACATCAGCAAGACAGCAGAATAGAAAGCCTCAGCCTTTGTTCCCCCATGGAAACACTGATTTAACAAAGATAGACCTCCAGAAATACCTTTATGAGATTTCTAGAATCCAGTTAAGAAGTTACAGTGTCGCACAGGGGCAAAAAGCTAAGAACACTCAGATTGAAATGGGTAAGAAAAGCAATTTCATTTTACCAATACCAGCCCCTTCCCAAAGCTGCCATAGCTCAGCACCAAGAGAGAATTCCCTCACTTCTCACTCAGAGAGGAAAGTAAAGAGGGGAGCTTATATCCATATCTCAGCTTTTTGAAGAGCTGCTTAAGGGACTGGTTTCTTTCTTGCCTCATTCAGAGCACTGGTAGAACTGGCATAGTTTGGAAATCTAGGGGCCACTGAGAACTAACATGAGTTGGAGGTAACTTGCTGCGACCAGAAGAGCTATACAATAAGGAAAGAATAGTCTCTTCAATAAATGGTGCTCAGAAAACTAGACATCCACAGGCAAAAGAATAAAATTGGACCCTTATCTTAAACTATAGATAAAAATATACACAAAATGGATGAAAGGCTTAAACATAAGACCTGAAACTGTAAGACTACTAGAATAAAACATACTGAAAGCTTTTGGGGGGACGAGGGGAAGATGGCGGAAGAGTAAGATGCGGAGGTCACCTTCCTACCCACAGATACACCAGAAATACATCTACACGTGGAACAACTCCTACAGAACACCTATTGAACGCTGGCCTCAGACCTCCCAAAAGGCAAGAAACTCCCCACATAACTGGGTAGGGCAAAAGAAGAACGAATAAACAGAGACAAAAGGATACGGACGGGACCTGCACCAGTGGGAGGGAGCTGTGAAGGAGGAAAGGTTTCCACACACTAGGAAGCCCCTTCGTGGGCGGAGACTGTGGTGGCAGAGGGGGAAAGCTTCGGAGCCGTGGATGAGAGCACAGCAACAGGGGTGTGGAGGGCAAAGCAGAGAGAATCCCGCACAGAGGACGGATGCCGACCGGCACTCACCAGCCCGAGAGGCTTGTCTGCTCCTCCGCCGGGGCGGTCTGGTCTGGGAGGTGAGGCTCGGGCTTCGGTCAGAGCGCAGGGAGAGGACTGGGGTTGGCGGCGTGAACACAGCCTACAGGGGGTTAGTGCACCACAGCTAGATGGGAGGGAGTCCAGGAAAATGTCTGGACCTGCCGAAGAGACAAGAGACTTTTTCTTCCCTCTTTGTTTTCTGGTGCGCGAGGAGAGGGGATTCAGAGCGCTGCTTAAAGGAGTTCCAGAGACGAGCACGAGCTGCGGCTAAAAACGTGGACTCCAGAGACATGCATGAGACGCTAAGACTGCTGCTGCCGCCACCAAAAAGCCTGTGTGTGAGCACAGGTCACTATCCACACCTCCCCTCCCGGGAGCCTGTCCAGCCCACCACTGCCAGGGTCCCGGGATCCAGGGAAAACTTCCCCGGGAGAACGCACGGCACGCCTCAGGCTGGTGCAATGTCACACCGCCTCTGCTGCCACAGGCTCGCCCTGCACTCCGTGCCCCTCCCTCCCCCCAGCCTGAGTGAGCCAGAGTCCCCGAAGCAGCTGCTCCTTTAACCCCGTCCAGTCTGAGCGAAGAACAGACGCCCTCAGGTGACCTACACGCAGAGGCGGGGCCAAATCCAAAGCTGAGCCCCTGGGAGCTGTGAGAACAAAGAAGAGAAAGGGAAATCTCTCCCAGCAGCCTCAGAAGCAGCGGATTAAAGCTCCATAAACAACTTGATGTACCCTGCATCTGTGGAATACATGAATAGGAAATGAATCATCCCAAATTGAGGAGGTGGACTTTGAGAGCAAGATTTATGATTTTTTCCCCTTTTCTTCTTTTTGTGAGTGTGTATGTGTATGCTTCTCTGTAAGATTTTGTTTGTATAGCTTTGCTTCCACCATGTGTCCAAGGGTTCTCTCTGTCCGTTTATTTGTGTGTTTTAAATTTTTTTCTTAATAATTATTTTTTATTTTAATAACTTTATTATATTTTATCTTACTTTATTTCATTTTACTTTATCTTCTTTCTTTCTTTTTTCCTTGTTCCCTCCTTCCTTCCTTCCTTCCTTCTTTCCTTCGTCCCTCCCTCCCTCCCTCCTTTCTTTTTTCTTTCCTTCCTTCTTTCTTTCTTTCTTTCTTTTTCTTTCTCTCTCTCTTTCTTTCTTTCTTTTTTCTTCCACTAATTCTTTCTTTCTACTTTTTCTCCCTTTTATTCTGAGCCATGTGGATGAAACGCTCTTGGTGCTGCAGCCAGGAGTCAGTGCTGTGCCTCTGAGGTGGGAGAGCCAACTTCAGGACACTGGTCCATAAGAGACCTCCCAGCTCCACATAATATCAAATGGCGAAAATCTCCCAGAGATCTCCATCTCAACACCAGCACCCAGCTTCACTCAACGACCAGCAAGCTACAGTGCTGTACACCCTATGCCAAACAACTAGCAAGACAGGAACACAACACCACCCATTAGCAGAGAGGCTGCCCAAAATCATAATAAGTCCACAGACACCCCAAAACACACCACCAGATGTGGAACTGCCCACCAGAAAGACAAGATCCAGCCTCATCCACCAGAACACAGGCACTGGTCCCCTCCACCAGGAAGCCTACACAACCCACTGAACCAACCTTAGCCACTGGGAACAGACACCAAAAACAATGGGAACTATGAACCTGCTGGTTGTGAAAAGGAGACCCCAAACACAGTAAGATAAGCAAAATGAGAAGACAGAAAAATACACAGCAGATGAAGGAGCAAGATAAAAACGCACCAGACCTAAAAAATGAAGAGGAAATAGGCAGCCTACTTGAAAAAGAATTCAGAATAATGATAGTAAAGATGATCCAAAATCTTGGAAATAGAATAGACAAAATGCAAGAAACATTTAACAAGGACCTAGAAGAACTAAAGATGAAACAAGCAACGATGAATAACACAATAAATGAAATTAAAAATACTCTAGATGGGATCAATAGCAGAATAACTGAGGCAGAAAATGGAAAAGTGATCTGGAGGATAAAATAGTGGAAATAACCACTGCAGAGCAGAATAAAGAAAAAAGAATGAAAAGAACTGAGGACAGTCTCAGAGAACTCTGGAACAACATTAAATGCACCAACATTCGAATTATAGGGGTTCCAGAAGAAGAAGAGAAAAAGAAAGGGACTGAGAAAATATTTGAAGAGATTATAGATGAAAACTTCCCTAATATGGGAAAGGAAATAGTTAATCAAGTCCAGGAAGCATAGAGAGCTCAATACAGGATAAATCCAAGGAGATATACACCAAGACACATATTAATCAAACTGTCAAAAATTAAATACAAAGAAAACATTATAAAAGCAGCATGTGAAAAACAATACATAACACACAAGGGAATCCCCATAAGGTTAACAGCTGATCTCTCAGCAGAAACTCTGCAAGCCAGAAGGGACTGGCAGGACATATTTACAGTCATGAAGGAGAAAAACCTGCAACCAAGACTACTCTACTCAGCAAGGATCTCATTCAGATTTGATGGAGAAATTAAAACCTTTACAGACAAGCAAAAGCTGAGAGAGTTCAGCACCAGCAAACCAACTTTACAACAATTGCTAAAGGAACTTCTCTAGGCAAGAAACACAAGAGAAGGAAAAGACCTACAATAACAAACCCAAAACAGTTAAGAAAATGGGAATAGGAACATACATATTGATAATTACCTTAAATGTAAATGGACTAAATGCTCCCACCAAAAGACACAGATTGGCTGAATGGATACAAAAACAAGACCCATATATATGCTGTCTACAAGAGACCCACTTCAGACCTAGAGACACATACAGACTGAAAGTAGGGGGATGGAAAAAGATATTCCATGCAAATGGAAACCAAAAGAAAGCTGGAGTAGCAATTCTCATATCAGACAAAGTAGACTTTAAAATAAAGACTATTAGAAGAGACAAAGAAGGACACTACATAATGATCAAGGGATCAATCCAAGAAGAAGATAAAACAATTGTAAATATTTATGCACCCGGCATAGGAGCATCTCAATACATAAGGTAAATACTAACAGCCATAAAAGGGGAAATCGACAGTAACACATTCATAGTAGGGGACTTTAACACCCCACTTTCACCAATGGACAGATCATCCAAAATGAAAATAAATAAGGAAACACAAACTTTAAATGATACATTAAACAAGATGGACTTAATTGATATTTATAGGACATTCCATCAAAAAACAACAGAATACACATTTTTCTCAAGTGCTCATGGAACATTCTGCAGGATAGATCATATCTTGAGTCACAAATCAAGCCTTGGTACATTTAAAAAAATTGAAATTGTATCAAGTATCTTTTCCGACCACAATGCTATGAGACTAGATATCAATTACAGGAAAAGATCTGTAAAAAATACAAACACATGGAGGTTAAACAATACACTACTTAATAACGAAGTGATCACTGAAGAAATCAAAGAGGAACTAAAAAAATACCTAGAAAGAAATGACACTGGAGACACGACGACCCAAAACCTATGGGATGCAGCAAAAGCAGTTCTAAGAGGGAAGTTTATAGCAATACAATCCTACTTTAAGAAACAGGAAACATCTCGAATAAACAACCTAACCTTGCACCTCAAGCAATTAGGGAAAGAAGAACAAAAAAACCCCAAAGTTAGCAGAAGGAAAGAAATCATAAAGATCAGGTCAGAAATAAATGAAAAAGAAATGAAGGAAACGATAGCAAAGATCCATAAAACTAAAAGCTGGTTCTTTGAGAAGATAAACAAAATTGATAAACCATTAGCCAGACTCATCCAGAAAAAAAGGGAGAAGACTCAAATCAATAGAATTAGAAATGAAAAAGAAGTAGCAACTGACACTGCAGAAATACAAAAGATCATGAGAGATTACTACAAGCAACTCTATGCCAATAGAATGGACAACCTGGAAGAAATGGACAAATTCTTAGAAATGCACAACCTGCCAAGACTGAATCAGGAGGAAATAGAAAATATGAACAGACCAATCACAAGCACTGAAATTGAAACTGTGATTAAAAATCTTCCAACAAACAAAAGACAAGGACCAGATGGCTTCACAGGCAAATTCTATCAAACATTTACAGAAGATCTATCACCTATCTTTCTCAAAGTCTTCCAAAATATAGCAGAGGGAGGAACACTAGCAAACTCATTCTAGGAGGCCACCATCACCTTGATATCACAACCAGACAAGGATGTCACAAAGAAAAAAAACTACAGGCCAATATCACTGATGAACATAGAGGCAAAAATCCTCAACAAAATACTAGCAAACAGAATCCAACAGCACATTAAAACGATCATACACCATGATCAAGTGGGGTTTATTCCAGGAATGCAAGGATTCTTCAATATACGCAAATCAATCAACGTGATACACCATATTAACAAATTGAAGGAAAAAAACATATGATCATCTCAATAGATGCAGAGAAAGCTTTCGACAAAATTCAACACCCATTTATGATAAAAACCCTGCAGCAAGTAGGCATAAAGGGAACTTCCCTCAACATATAAAGGCCATATATGACAAACCCACAGCCAACATCATCCTCAATGGTGAAAAACTGAAAGCATTTCCACTAAGATCAGGAACAAGACAAGTTTGCCCACTCTCACCACTCTTATTCAACATAGTTTTGGAAGTTTTAGCCACAGCAATCAAAAAAGAAAAGGAAATAAAAGGAATCCAAATCGGAAAAGAAGAAGTAAAGCTGTCACTGTTTGCAGATGACATGATACTATACATAGAGAATCCTAAAGATGCTACCAGAAAACTACTAGAGCTAATCAATGAATTTGGTAACGTAGCAGGATACAAAATTAATGCACAGAAATCTCTGGCATTCCTATATACTAATGATGAAAAATCTGAAAGTGAAATTAAGAAAACACTCCCATTTACCACTGCAACAGAAAGAATAAAATATCTAGAAATAAACCAACCTAAGGAGACTAAAGACCTGTATGCAGAAAAATATAAGACACTGATGAAAGAATTTAAAGATGATACAAGGAGAGATATACCATGTTCTTGGATTGGAAGAATCAACATTGTGAAAATGACTCCAGTACCCAAAGCAATCTACAGATTCAATGCAATCCCTATCAAACTACCACCGGCATTTTTCACAGAACTAGAACAAAAAAGTTCACAATTTGTATGGAAACACAAAAGACCCTGAACAGACAAAGCAATCTTGAGAACGAAAAACGGAGCTGGAGGAATCAGGCTCCCTGATTTCAGACTACACTACAAAGCTACAGTAATCAAGACAGTATGGTACTGGCACAAAAACAGAAAGATAGATCAATGGAACAGGATACAAAGCCCAGAGATAAACCCACACACATATGGTCACCTTATCTTTGATAAAGAAGGCAGGAATGTACAGTGGAGAAAGGACAGCCTCTTCAATAAGTGGTGCTGGGAAAACTGGATAGGTACATGTAAAAGTATGAGATTAGATCACTCCCTAACACCATACACAAAAATAAGCTCAAAATGTATTAAAGATCTAAATGTAAGGCCAGAAACTATCAAACTCTTAGAGGAAACCATAGGCAGAACACTCTATGACATAAATCACAGCATGTTCCTTTTTGATCCACCTCCTAGAGAAATGGAAATAAAAACAAAAATAAACAAAAGGGACCTAATGAAACTTCAAAGCTTTTGCACAGCAAAGGAAATCATAAACAAGACCAAAAGACAACCCTCAGAATGGGAGAAAATATTTGCAAATGAAGCAAATGACAAAGGATTAATCTCCAAAATTTACAAGCAGCTCATGCAGCTCAATAACAAAAAAACAAACAACCCAATCCAAAAATGGGCATAAGACCTAAATAGACATTTCTCCAAAGAAGATATACAGACTTCCAACAAACACATGAAAGAATGCTCAACAACATCAATCATTAGAGAAATGCAAATCAAAACTCCAATGAGATATCATCTCACAGCAGTCAGAATGACCATCATCAAAAAATCTGCAAACAATAAATGCTGGAGAGGGTGTGGAGAAAAGCGAACACTCTTGCACTGCTGGTGGGAATGTGAATTGGTACAGCCACTATGGAGAACAGTATGGAGGTTCCTTAAAAAACTACAAATAGAACTGCCATATGACCCAGCAATCCCACTACTGGGCATATACCGTGAGGAAACCATAATTCAAAAAGAGTCATGTACCACAATGTACATTGCAGCTCTATTTACAATAGGCTGGAGATGGAAACAACCTAAGTGTTCATCATCGGATGAATGGATAAAGAAGTTGTGGTACATATATACAATGGAATATTACTCAGCCATAAAAAGAAATGAAATTGAGCTATTTGTAATGAGGTGGATAGACCTAGAGTCTGTCATACAGAGTGAAGTAAGTCATAAAGAGAAAGACAAATACCGTACGCTAACACATATATATGGAATTTAAGGAAAAAAATGTCATGAATAACCTAGGGGTAAGACAGTGATAAAGACACAGACCTACTAGAGAATGGACTTGAGGATATGGGGAGGGGAAAGGGTAAGCTGTGACAAATCGAGAGAGAGGCATGGACAAGTATACACTACCAAACGTAAGGTAGATAGCTAGTGGGAAGCAGCCTCATAGCAAAGGGAGATCAGCTCGGTGCTTTGTGACCACCTGGAGGGGTGGGATAGGGAGGGTGGGAAGGAGGGAGATGCAAGAGGGAAGAGATATGGGAACATATGTATATGTATAACTGATTCACTTTGTTATAAAGCAGAAACTAACACACCATTGTAAAGCAATTATACTCCAATAAAGAGGTAAAAAAAAAAATACACCTGGAGACATAAAAATGGAAACACAAAAATCCAAAATCTGTGGAATACAGCAAAATCAGTCCTAAGAGAGCATTGTATAGTCATACAAGCCTACCAGAGGAATAAGAAAATTTTCAAGTAAACATCCCCAACTTGATTCCTTCTTTACACTCCAGAATTCTTATTTTCTAAGCCTGTGGATGCCAATTCTGATTACTCAGCAGAATCATCTGGAGACTTTGTTGTTTTGTTACTGTTGTTATTATTTAATATAGATTCCCAGGCATCATCCTTACTTACTGAATCAGGATGTCAGAGAATACAAAACCAAATTGTTTTCATGAATGAATGAGTCCCTAAGTAAACTTTAAACTTCATGAGAGAAGCATTTCTTTTGTATTTCTTACATAACTAATGCCATGAAAATTAATTCTCTTTTCTCTTTCCTAATTGCCAGCACTTTCATTCATACATCACCATCATCTTGTGCCTGGGTTATTGCAATGGGTACAGTATATTATGAGAACAGATATACATTCCACCTATCCTCTACACTACTTTCAGAGTGATATTTCTAGAGACCAATTCAATTATTTCTCTACATAAAACCTTCTGTTTGCTCTCCATTAGGTGTATGGTAAAATTCTTATTTCTTTGCATGACATGCAAGAGCTATGCTTCAATCATGACCAACAACTTACAGTTCCTCTGAACACACCACACCATTCAAGCCTCTAGGCTTTTGCTGAAGGTTCTTCTTGGACTGCCTTTTCCCCATCCCTTTCTACAGGACTAACATTTATAATGTTTCAAGATTCTTAAGGACCTTCTTTTATAGAGCATTTTTCTGACATTTTTCCTCTTCCAAAAATGAGTTGGTCAGAGTACCTATAATGCTTTACTGCAATTTCTTGTTCATCTCCCTCTGGTAAACTATACCTTCTATGAGAATGAAAGAATTATATCTGAATCATTTTTATATCTCTACAACAAATTACTATTGAGTGAATTAATAAATGAATGAATAGAAATGCCTAATACGTGCACAATTTCAGCTTTGACTCTCAATTTATCATTTCTACATTGATAAATGGATGAAGAAAAACCTGATGTAAAGTCATATGATTGAACAGACCGGATTAAACTCAGCATTCAAGAGACCCTCCTTAGGTGGAAGGTGAAAACAGCAACTTCACTGGACAGGTCACAATGTGGACTCCACATCCAAATGGGAGTAATCAACACAGATAGAGGAGCTAGACCATGAAAGTGGCCACTGCTCCGCCCCAGATTATGTAAGAATGCCCCCCACTTCCACAGATTCTGTAAGAGTTTGATTCAGTTCAAGCTCTGAGTAATATTTAATCATATTAATTAATAACTCATCAGGATATCACTTTAATTGTATCATAACTATGCTTGCATTTTGCTATGTTTAATTATAACTATCACATAGCCTTATGATGGGTAAATCAATTTTATTTGTAAACCTATACTCCTCTAATGAAGAATTGTTAAGAATCAAAATGACAGAAATTTTTGAGCATTCTTTTTAACATCAAATAATTATACTACTACTACTAAGTAGTAATACTACTAATAATAAACATTGCCCTCCAGGCTCATAAATACATGGGAACAGAATGCATTTATATTGACATACAACTGCATACATGTATAATCATTATTAAATAGATAAATTGAGTTATTCCTCCTTTAGATAATCAGTCTTTGGCAGTGACATATATTGCAATAATTGAAAAGTGGATCAACCATAGTTTTATAGCCTGCTCTCCCTAGGTTTGAAAAGAGGGAGGAAAAAGAAAATAAAAGACAAATGTATCAACAGGCAGAAAATGCAATTATTGGTCTTCATCCACAACTGGAATAGTTCTCTGATTTGTCTATTCCTAAGATAACTTTTGCGGTAAATCAAATAATTTCTTCCTTCTATGATACAGCTAGATCTAGATTTCAATTACAAAGAAGAAAAAGTGTAAACAGGGAAGAAGGAATAACATTGATATGTCAAATTAATTGACTTTGAAGCATAAAACCATCCCTTTAATTAAAAAAGTAAAAGCAAACAAAACAATACAAACAAGAAACTGAATATGAACATAACCTCTGTCAACCTGGACAACCTCCTGGGAGATAGAAACATAAATCTCCATTACAGTGGAGGAAACAGCAGAGTTTCCAAGGCCTCTACATATATGTTGACTAAATGCCCAGTGACCCAGGTCAGACCAAATTCTAATTTCATTTCCTTCCTCATTTCAAGAGTAGGAAGCTTTGGGGGAATTCCCTAGGGAACCAGTTATTAAGACTCTGTGGCCCCAATGCAGGGAGCCCAGGTTCAAGCCCACCTGCTGCAACTAAGACCCAGCACAAGCAAAAAAAAAAAAAAAAAAAAAAAGATTAGGAATCTTCGTCTCCCATTTTTTAGGTTAGTTTCTGGGAGAAAAATTCATAAAAACATAAATCCCCAATTCTGAGCTCATAATTGAGGAATTCACTCCTGGAGGAGACAATTCAAGATCAATTGCTTACAAATGTGCTGTCCTGATACAATAGCCACTAGCTACATATGGCTGTTGAGTGCTTGAAATTTGACAAGTGCAGCGGAGGAAAGGAACTTTTTATTTTAGCTAATTTTAGTTAATTAAAATTTAAACTGAAAAAAATGATGAATTCAGCCAATGGAAAGATTTTAAGTATGTGTTGAACAACTTAAATATGTGAATTTCCTTTTTTAACTCTAAATTCTATAAAATCTAAATGCAGATAAAATATTTCCAGTGAAAATTTAGTGTCTGAATTGAGATGTGCTATCAGTGTTAATATACCCTAGATTTTGAAAACAGTGAAGAAAGGAATACAAAATATCTCATTAATCTTTTATATTGATTGAATGCTGAAATAATATTTTAGATAGATTGTGCTGAATAAAATATATTATTAAAATCAATTTTACCTGTCTTTTTTTACTTTCTTTTCATGTAGCTATTAAAAAAATTTAAATTACATAGGTGACTCACATAATATTTCTATCAGATAGCATTGGCTTAGAAGAATTCTCCATAAAATGAGTTGAACCAGACCCCTCTCACACTTCACTTACTTCGTCACCTGACCCTACCCCAGCGGAAGACCTCTCCATACAGAGATCAGATCTGTATTTGTTCTCAGTTTCCCATCAACATCACAGGGCTCTCCTAATATGTTTACACATACAGTTAAGGTCATTACCTGATATAAGTAGCAAGGCTACAAGAGTGAAAAAAGTAAGATGCCTCAAGTAAAATAACTAGCCCTGATAAATGTGTCTGGTCATATTTCCCACAGATACAATAATGCAATGCCTAAATCGTCTTAGCAGCAGAATTTAATAGGCAAATACTTGGTATTCTCAAATGATAACATCAAATAAGAGAATATGCAAACCATAAATTAATAATAAAGTTTGTCCTCTATGCAGAGGTGCCATTGTATCACTCTAGTAATCTTGTGTCATAATCTTTATTCAGCAGCAAAACACCAGCATTCTTTCCTGTCTTAAGAAACTACAAAATGTATGTAATTGTTATATTTTCCTAAGGGACTGTTTCCTAAGGGACGGTTTTGATAAGAAGAAAAATGATAGGAATATATATTTTCCTTTCTTTGCTGGACAATTGTCAAGAATATCAAAATTCACAGGTGAATGTCAAGTATATTCCCTAGGCAACATTCATCAAATTATGTCACTGATAATTTCCTTGCATGTTGACATTTTAATATTTTGATGACTTCATAAATCAAAGTTTTATTACTTTTGCCTCTGAATAGGCTCCTTGTTGTACAAGACTGTAAATTAACAAACCACTTAAAAGTTTTGGTTTAATGAGAGTATTTTCCTTACTGCCTGGTGGTACAGATATTATGTGACTTTGTGTTCATATCCTCATTGGAGCAGATTATAGTAGGAAAATCCTATAAGAGAAAGTGATCTCACCTCAACTCCCACAAATATGGCAGTGATCCATGACTAGGGTCCATAAATCGCTAAGCCAGACAGCTGAGAAATTTCATTTTGCCAGCTACATCATCGGTAATTTCTCTGATTAGGTTTCCTCTTCTCCCAGGTGCTCTGATCTCTGTCTTGGTTCTATTCACAGTATCCTCTAGCCCAGAGTTTGACAAAATTTTTGATCATGACCCACTGTAAGAAATACCTCTAACATATCACCTCTGCTCAGACATACACATACATAAAACCAAATATGTTCTTCACCAAAAATATTACCCTTACCAAGAAAGATGCTTTCTGATGTTTTCTGTATTATTATTTGTTATCCATTCTTTTTAAAGTAAATTGGTTTCAAGCCACTGAATTGATTTCAGAATACACTAAGTGTTGGAACCCACTGTTAGAAAAATACAACACTAGTTTCTGCTGAACTACATTAATAGTCAAGAGAATTTTTGAATACGAGAGTAAGATGGCTCTCCAAAGAATATTTTTCTTTGGAGAAAATACCTTGTTTTTCTAGTGAATAACAAATAGTGAATAACAGTTCACTGTTATTAGTGAATAATAGTGTTATTCTAGTGAATAACAAATAACAAATTATTAGTGAATAATAAATAGTGAATACCTTGTTCACTATTTGGTACTATTATTAGTCTTTTCAATAAATGAAAAATGAAAATTTACATTATAACCACATGATATGGCATGTTTCTTTCAGATATATTTGAAACTTTAAATGAGTTCTTTCTTAAACTGCAAAGAAATGAAATCAATCACAGTAAAGTGAAGGGAAAGACCACAAATCTATGTAATTTTTTAAAAAATTGTTCACTAAGGATTTTAGTTTTCATCTTTGCAGTATTTAGCCAAGTTTTGGTTCAAAGACACTGTTTTAGAAATCTATCACTCTCATTTGTATTATATTAAATATGATAGGATGATTTGATTTGAAGTTATTTATAAACCTAAAAACTCAATAGCATGATAAACTCATTGAAATGGATATTAAATATATTGACCAATGTATTCAGGAAAGGTTAATAATCTTTAAGTCAAGGAGCAATTTTTTCAGTATAAAATTTTGCATCTAATTTAGATTTCCATAACCACTTGTTTGGAAAGAAGTCAAATTACTTTTTACAGCATTTACAACTACATACTGTAGTTGAAAAGTTTTCCAGTAAAGTAGTGCATTTATGAGAAAAGCAAGAAAACCAACTGAAAATACCAACTGCAATCTGCTTTTCTATAACTTGTGTTCTCTAAATGTGCATTGTCTTATATCAAGTGGACCACTACAGGGAATGGTGACAGTGTACCAAGGAAGTGATGTTCGTTTATGCATATGTTTTACAATTAATTTCCCACAATTAAAGAAAAAATTAGCAAAATATGAAGACTTAAGAGCTGCAGAGCCTTCCTTTGGTGTAAATAGTGGCTGATTTAGTGGCTTCAAGAATTGGAAACCTTTTCATTGGCTAAATCTGCAGGCATAAAATATGTTACTGAGACATTTTCCATGTTGCTATAAAACTTGTTGAGGAAGTTAACACTGTGAATTAGTCTTGTTTTCATGAAACTGCTCTCTATTAAAAGCAAAAGCCCTTAAGTTCAAAGAAAGAGACAAGAGCCCCAGAACATAAAGTCACAAATATTTGTTTAAGTGGGATGCTGGAGGGCAATGCTGAAAGGAGGCCTTTGGGTTTCTGTTGGTTACTAGGATTATGGTTCTTTCTGTTATTGCTTTGGTTAAACTCCCAAACATCTGGAGCAGTCTATTTCCCCCTTAAGCCTTATTATTTTCACTGTGCAATTTTGTAGGACTTCAAAAATGCGTATATTATGGCCACTAAAAAACAAAAACTAACAAGTGTTGGTGAGAGTGCAGAGAAATTGGACCCTTTGTATACTGTTGGTGGGGATGCAAAATGGTTCAGTCACTATGGAAAACAGTATGGAGGTTCCTCATAAAACTAAAAACAGAATTACCTTATTTTCCAGCATCCCACTTCTGCCAAAAGAATTGAAAGCATCTGCACACCCATGTTCATCGCAGCATTATTCAAAATAGCCTAGAGCTGGAAGTAACCCAAATGTTTATTGACAGATGAATAAAGAAAAGGTACATATATGCAATGAAATATTATTCAGCCTTTAAAAAGGAGGAAATCCTGTCACATGCTACAACATGGATGAGTCTTGAGGACATTATGCTAAGTGAAATGAGCTAGTTACAAAAAGACAAATACCATATAATCGCATATGATGTATCTAAAGCAGTCAAACTCATATAAACAGAAAGTAGAATTGTGGTTGCCAGGGGTAAGGATAAGGAGAAAAGGGGAGCTGTTGTTCAAGGGGTATAGAATTTCAGTTTTGCAAGATGAAAATCTTCTAGAGATCTGTTGCACGAGTATACTTAACACTACTGTACTCTATACTTATAAATGGTTAAGATGGTAAAGTCTATGTTAAGTGATTTTTACCACAATTTTTAAAAATCCATATATTTTATTATGGATTATAGCTGAAATATATTAAAATCCATATATTATATTATGGTATTATATTATAATTATATTATTATATTATGGTATTATAGCAGAAACTCCTGTATTATTAAATTATCTGAGACACTTGGAACACAGTAATCATGTTGAATTTTATTGATAAATGTCACTTTCTTATTTATTTATTTATTTATTTTTGGCTGTGTTGGGTCTCCGTTGCTGTGCACAGGCTTTATCTAGTTGCGGTGAGTGAGGGCTACTCTCTGTTGCGGTGAGTGGGCTTCCCATTGTCGTGGTTTCTTTTGTTGCGGAGTATGGTTCTAGGTATGCAGGCTTCAGTAGTTGTGGCACATGGGCTCAGTAGTTGTGGCTTGAAGGCTCTAGAGCTCAAGCTCAGTAGTTGTGGTGCACGAGTTAGTTGCTCCGTGGCATGTGGGATCTTCCCCAGCCAGGGCTCGAACCCGCGACCCTTGCATTGGCAGGCAGATTCTTAATCACTGCACCACCAGGGAAGCCCCATAAATGTCACTTTCAAACACTTTTTAGAATTGACATCTTGTGTGTATGTACATTTTTAGGTAGAATTACATGACTGTGTCTTGTGAAAATTACATATTGATTTAAGAAAAATTTTAGTTACTGGTTAGTTATTAATCTTTCAGTCATTAGAGATCTACCATATCTTCTCTGCATTGTCTTATTTCTTTTTTCCAATCCATCTTCTATTCACCATTGTTTAGCAAAGATATGATCTGCAAAAGTTTTTAAGAACTTCATACTGAATATATACTTCCATATGATAAGACTTCCATATGATAGCTATGTTTTCTATACTCTTTCTTTACCCCATTCTATTTTATAATATAGGAAACTATTTTGATACTAATAAACACTCAGTGCATATGTGGGAATATCATTTCCTCTTCATTGTTATTGTAAAGCTTAGAAATAAGCTATTATTCAAGGGGTTACTCTGAAACTTATTAATAGCACTGCTAAAATGACATTCACTGATTTGGGGAAATTTCTCTAAGATCTTTGATGATTAAGTGTTGACACTGGATAAAGCATCCAGTACTACTTTTCTAAATTTAGTATGCCCTCATCCCGTTGCCAGCCTCACTCAGTGCTCCCTGTGTTTGTGCAAGCAATAGGTTTGGCAAAGAAAATACTTTTTCTCATAAAATAACTTTAAAAACTCTCAATGTTGACAACCTTTTTGTATCCATTGTCAGTAACATTAAAATAACATTTCCTCCCAGGCTTTTTCAATTCTTATGAATATTACATGAGTGAACAGGAAAACATCCTTTTATGATCCTTTTATCCTCCTGTGGTGATGATTATTTTGATTTTTTTATATCTTCTTCATCTCACTGACTATTCTCAAAACCATATTATAATTTAATGGAATAGAATAAATTAATTCATTTGAGGTTCTTTCCATCATAGCACTAATAACTTCTAGTACAGAGGATAATGTTAATTTTTTCTTCTTTATTGTTGGCTTATCACATTTTGAAATAATTTGTGTAATTCTTTGGCAAAATGATTTTTTCCTTATATTTTTAAACATTTCAATGACAGGAGTACACTTTAAATTTTCCCTTTAAATTTCAGAAATATGAAATATCTGCCAATATTATCTGCATGTTGATTTGTAAAATATTCCATTAATTTTGACATTTTCAGTGCTATAATAAAAAAATATCATTGGCACTTTAGGCTAACACTGGAAACTTCTCACTTGTGAGCAAAGCTATTAAACCCTGTCTCAAATATTCCATTGAGTATTATCAACCTTTTTCTTCATTTTGGACGTTTTGAACCTGCCCTCTGTAAAACTTGCTGCTAGATACTCCTTTGGGTTTCCTGCAAGCATCTTAGTCTCTGATATTCAAAAGAAACTCATGATCTTGCTCCCAAAACAAATTCAATCTTTCATCCAACAAATATTTATTGAGGTCTTTTTATGTGACAGGCACTGTGTTAAATGTGGAGGGTGAACAAGATTAAACAGACCTTTCTCTCAAGGAGTTGGCAGTCAAGTAGGGAAGACACACAAATCAAATAAGCACAATAAGTAATTACAAATTGACATAAGTTATGTGAAGAAAGGAACATAGCTCTTTGTTGAAAAGGAATTTTTCTACATTCAGAAATTATGACTTCCTGAGGAAGTCAGGCTTGAAATAAGATATGACGGATGGACTGGAATTAATCTATTAAATGCAGGACATACCACGTGCAAAGACTCAGTGAGTAGTTGAACAAAAGCTGATCTGAATGGAGGCCTGGTCACAGAGAGCTGAGCCCCAAAGCCCTTGGTCTTTGGCCAGAGAACCATGGAAATCCTCTGTACTGTTCTAAGCAGAAGTTGACTGAAATAAATTTTCATTTGGAAAACAGTTTGGAGAAGTGATGTGAATGGAGGAGAAGAAACCGGAATGTGAATACAACAGAAGCACATGTCAGAGAGCTGATGGTGGGTAGTGGCAGTAGAGATGTGAGGAATTTGGTGCAAGATCTGACATAATACCTGAGGGAGAAGAAGGTGTCAGAGATGACTTCTAGGCTTTGGCTTCTGTCTCCTTCCTATCCTGACACTACATCCATCCAATTAACTCAGAAGAGATCCCTGTGATCCTTCATCTCCTTTACTTCAACATCCCAATCATCCTTTTAAAGAGGCCCTTATAGTTTTCTCTCCATTTTCAAGATTGCTGCCCTACTTCATGTCCTTGAAACATCTCACCTGGGTTATTCCCATAGCCTCCCTGGAGTTTTCCTGTGTACAATATCTGCTTCAATCCATTCTCCATAGCACCACCAGAGTAATTTGTCATTACTGTACTTAGAAACTTTTGTTGGCTTCACCATCGTGCATCAAAGCTCAAACTTCTTAACTCAGCACATGAAGTTTGTTATGATCTGGCCCCTGATTTATAACTCATTATTCCCCCTGATTTATAACTCGTTATTCTGTCTGGAATTCTCTTTTGCCTTCTCCTTCCTATTTTCATTCTTTACTGCTACCTCTACCAATTGAAACTCAAGCATCATCCCTCAGAGGAAAAAAAAGCGAGAACAATCTTTAAGGTAGATCAAATCTAGCCTAAGACTTTTAACCAAATTAAAGAAAACTTCTACTTAACCCACTCATCAAATTCCTTCAAACGGCATCTTATTTAACTGCACGTATAGATACATCTCTCCTGGTAACATTGTTTCAATAGGATGTTTTCAAGGGCTGGGAAAGAAACCCCAGCTCAGATATTTTATCAATAAGAATATTTATCATCTCACATAGTGGGACTCCCAGGTTTGGGTAGATCTGAAGTCAGCCTGCTGGATTCCTTTGTGCTTATAGATGGCTTTCAGTAGAAGTTGGAGCTACATGCTTACTAAATTGCTGCAGAGGGAGTGTGTAGTCAGCTTCTCCAGTCATGGTATAGTAGTCCTTCTCCTCAACAGACCCAGGAACTAGATCAGGAGTCCTTAGTTAGACTAATAGCCTTCCCCAGGGGACTGCTGATTTTGATTGGTCTAAACCAGTTTCCTGAGCAAACAGGAATAGAATCAACTTAGACCAGTGATTTTCAAAAAGTGTGCCCTTCACCAGCAGCAATATCACCTTTGAACTTGTTAGAAATGTAATTTTTTTTGAACCAGTAATCTGGGGGTGCGATCAGGTAATTTGTGCCTTAACAATCCCTCCAGATGATTCTGACTCACACATGCTAAAGGAAAAGCCCTGGTTTAAAATTCAGGGTTTCCCTGAATCACATAGACTATGCAAATGTAGAATGAACTCCTGATTTAGAGCTTAAGAAAAATGTAATATGTATGCATCTTAGAGTCTGCCCAATTTGAGACTACTTCTCCTCTTCAAGGTTGGCTGTACTTTGTTTTTATTGTAATAAGACAAACATTTCAGAACACTAAGAGAGATCAACTAAACGATTTTCATGTGCCCATTATTCCGTACCAAATGCAATGCACAACAATTTTTAGATATTACACTTTTTCTATCTGAAGGTGGGAGTCTTTAATTATTCAAAAGAGTTGCCAAGATATTATTGCTCATACAGTGATAGGGGCAGTTGGCCATTTCTTACCCCCCCACACCCTATATTTAGTCTCTGCAGGGACTACCAGAACTTGTTCCAATAAACAGCAGTGTTCCTGGTCTATGAAGTGTGTTCCTTAAGGCAAAAATGATGGTCTGAAGGAGAAATCCAACTACAACTTTTGGCAAATTTGGGACACAAAAGGACAAGATTTCCTACTTATGGAAAACTGAATATCAAATATAGCAACTAAGCAACAATACTAAATAAAGTTGCTTTAAGCAAGGGATTGCAGAGGCATTTATTCTCAATGCAAGTAACTAGTCATCTAGCAAAGGACAGTGATCTTGGCATGGCTTGCTTAAGGAAAATAGTCAAAACATATTAATAATTCTTGAGATAGAAAAATGTTTATTATGGAAGAACCTATAATCTCAGATCCCTTCTGGAGATTTTTCTGTGAGTCTCTCACAGGAATGTGAAATAGATAAGGCTACTTTAATTCAGGAAGATGTTTAAAGTGAACATATCAGAAAAATGAAAATGACCTATATTCATTTGTTCTCTGTTGCTGACATTTGTGTCACTTCCAGGGAGTGGAAACTCAGTTTCCAACAGATCTTCATCCTTTGTCTTAGCCATTGATCCAGTTTATACATAGGGGTTCTTAGCTGCAAATAACTGCAACCTACTCTGCTAGTTCAAACAAACAAAAAAATTTACCAGAGGTAATTAGGTAACGTGCACAACATCCAGAGGGGCCAGAAAATGAGGTTAGGAGGCTATATAACCAGGAACAATGTCCAGAGTCAACCTCACAACTGGTTCTTTCTTTCTTTTTTTTTTAAATATTTGTTTCTACAGCAGGTTCTTATTAGTTATCCATTTTATACGTATTAGTGTATATATGTCAATCTCAATCTCCCAATTCATCACACCACTACCACCTCCCCCCCCACTTTCCCCCCTTGGGGTCCCTACGTTTGTTCTCTACATCTGTGTCTCAATTTCTGCCCTGCAAACCGTTTCATTTGTACCATTTTTCTAGGTTCCACATATATGCGTTAATATACGATATTTGTTTTTCCTTTTCTGAATTACTTCACTCTGTATGACAGTCTCTAGATTCATCCACTTACACAGATGACCCAATTTCATTCCTTTTTATGGCTGAGTAATATTCCATTGTATATATGTACCACTACTTCTTTATCTATTCGGCTGTTGATGGGCATTTAGGTTGCTTCCATGACCTGCCTATTGTAAATAGTGCTGCATTGAACATTGGGGCGCATGTGTCTTTTTGAATTATGGTTTTCTCTGGGTATATGCCCAGTAGTAGGATTGGTGGGTCATATGGTAATTCTATTTTTAGTTTTTTAAGTAACCTCCATACTGTTCTCCATAGTGGATGTATCAATTTACGTTCCCACCAACAGTGCAAGAGGGTTCCCTTTTTTCCACACCCTCTCCAGTATTTGTTTTTTATAGATTTTCTGATGATGCCCATTCTAACTGTGTGAGGTGATACCACATTGTAGTTTTGATTTGCATTTCTCTAATAATTAATGATGTTGAGCAGCTTTTCGTGTGCTTCTTGCCCATCTGTATGTCTTTTTTGGAGAAATGTCTATTTAGGTCTTCTGCCCATTTTTGGATTGGGTTGTTTTTTTTTTTTGATATTGAGCTGCATGAGCAGTTTATATATTTTGGAGGTTAATCCTTTGTCTGTTTTTCATTTGCAAATATTTTCTCCCATTCTGAGGATTGTCTTTTCATCTTGTTTATGGTTTCCTTTGCTGTGCAAAAGCTTTTAAGTTTCATTAGGTCCCATTTGTTTATTTTTGTTTTATTTCCATTACTCTAGGAGGTGGATCAAAAAAGATCTTGCAGTGATTTAAGCCAAAGTGTGTTCTTCCTATGTTTTCCTCTAAGAGTTTTATAGTGTTCAGTCTTACATTTAGGTCTGTAATCCACTTTGAGTTTATTTTTGTGTATGGTGTTAGGCAGTGTTCTAATTTCATTCTTTTACATGTACCTGTCCAGTTTTCCCAGCACCACTTATTGAAGAGATTGTCTTTTCCCCATTGTATATCCTTGCCTCCTTTGTCATAGATTAGTTGACCATAGGTGTGTGGGTTTATCTCTGGCCTTTCTATCCTGTTCCATTGATCTATATTTCTGTTTTTGTGCCAGTACCATATTGTCTTGATTACTGTAGCTTTGTAGTATAGTCTGAAGTCAGGGAGTCTGATTCCTGAGCTCCGTTTTTTTCCCTCAATCCTGCTTTGGGTATTCTGGGTCTTTTGTGACTCCATACAAATTTTAAGATTTTTTGTTCTAGTTCTGTAAAGAATGCCATTGGTAATTTGATAGGGATTTCATTGAATCTTTAGATTGCTTTGGGTAGTATAGTCATTTTCACAATATTGATTCTTCCAGTCCAAGAACATGGTATATCTCGCCATCTGTTTGTGTCACCTTTAATTTCTTTCATCAGTGTCTTATAGTTTTCTGCATACAGGTCTTTTGTCTCCCTAGGTAGATTTATTCCTAGGTATTTTATTCTTTTTGTGGCAATGGTAAATGGGAGTGTTTTCTTAATTTCTCTTTCAGATTTTTCATCATTACTGTATAGAAATGCAAGAAATTTCTGTGTATTAATTTTGTAACCTGCAACTTTACCAAATTCATTGATTAGCTCTTGTAGTTTTCTGGTGGCATCTTTAGGATTCTCTACGTATAGTATCATGTCATCTGCAAACAGCGACAATTTTACTTCTTCTTTTCCAATTTGTATTTCTTTTATTTCTTTTTCTTCTCTGATTGCTGTGGCTAGGACTTCCAAAACTGTGTTGAATAATAGTGGTAAGAGTGGACATCTTTGTTTTCTTCCTGATCTTAGAGGAAATGCTTTCAGTTTCTCACCATTGAGAATGATGTTTGCTATGGGTTTCTCATATATGGCTTTTATTATGTTGAGGAAGGTTCCTTCTATTCCCACTTTCTGAAGAGTTTTTATCATAAATGGGTGTTGAATTTTGTCAAAAGCTTTTTCTGCATCTATTGAGATGATCATATGGTTTTTATTCTTCAATTTGTTAATATGGTGTATCACATTGATTGATTTGCGTATATTGAAGAATCCTTGCATCCCTGGGATAAATCCCACTTGATCATGGTGTATGATCCTTTTAATGTGTTGTTGAAATCTGTTTGCAAGTATTTTGTTGAGGATTTTTGCATCTATATTCATCAGTGACATTGGTCTGTAATTTTCTTTTTTTTGTAGTTTCTTTGTCTGGTTTTGATATCAGGGTGATGGCGGCCTCATAGAATGAGTTTGGGACTGTTCCTTCCTCTGCAGTTTTTTGGAAGAGTTTGAGACGGATGGCTGTTAGCTCTTCTCTAAATGTTTGATAGAGCTCACCTGTTAAGCCATCTGGTCCTGGACTTTTGTTTGTTGGAAGATTTTTAATCACAGTTTCAATTTCATTACTTGTGATTGGTCTGTACATATTTTCTATTTCTTCCTTGTTCAGTCTTGGAAGGTTATGCCTCTCTATGAATTTGTCCATTTCTTCCAGGTTGTCCATTTTATTGGCATAGAGTTGCTTGTAGTAGTCTCTTAGAGTGCTTTGTATTTCTGCAGTGTCTCTTGTAACTTCGCCTTTTTCATTTCTAATTTTATTGATTTGAGTCCTCTCCCTCTTTTTCTTGATTAGTCTGGCTAATGATTTATCAATTTTGTTTATCTTCTCAAAGAACAAGCTTTTAGATTTATTGATCTTTGTTGTTTTCTTTGTTTCTATTTCATTGATTTCTGCTCTGATCTTTATGATTTCTTTCCTTCTGCTAACTTTGGGTTTTGTTTGTTCTTCTTTCTCTAGTTCCTTTAGGTGTAAGGTTAGATTGTTTTTTTGAGATTTTTTCTTGTGTCTTGAGGTAGGCTTGTATTGCTATAAACTTCCCTCTTAGAACTGCTTTATCTGCATCCCATAGATTTTGGATCGTTGTGCTTTTATTGTCATTTGTCTCAAGGTGTTTTATGATTTCCTCTTTATTTCTTCAGTGATCTCTTGGTTATTTAGTAACATATTATTTAGCCTCCATGTGTTTATGTTTTTTACTTTTTTCCCCTGTATTTGATTTCTAATCTAATAGTGTTTTGGTCAGAAAAGATGCTTGATATGATTTCAATTTTCTTAAATTTATTGAGGTTTGATTTTTGACCCAAGATGTGATCTATCCTGCAGAATGTTCCTTGTGCACTTGAGAAGAAAGTGTAATCTGCTGTTTTTGTATGGAATGTCCTATAAATATCAATTAAATCTATCTGGTCTATTGTGTCATTTAAAGCATGTGTTTCCTTATTAATTTTCTGTTTGGATGATCTGTCCACTGGTGTAAGGGAGGTGCTAAAGTCCCCCACTATTACTGTGTTACTGTCAATTTCCCCTTTTATAGCTGTTAGCAGTTGCCTTATGTATTGAGGTGCTCCCATGTTTGGTGCATATATATGTATAAATGTTTTATCTTCTTCTTGGATTGATCTCTTGATCATTATGTAGTGTCCTTCCTTGTCTCTTGTAACATTGTTTATTTTAAAGTCTATTTTATCTCATATGAGTATTGCTACTCCAGCTTTCTTTTGATGTCTCTTTGCATGGAATATCTTTTTCCATCCCCTCACTTTCAGTCTGTACATGTCTTTAGGTCTGAAGTCGGTCTCTTGTAGACAGCATATATATGGGTCTTGCTTTTGCAAGCCAGTGCCTTTTGGTTGGAGCATTTAATCCATTCATGTTTAAGGTAATTCTTGATATATAAGTTCCTATTACCATTTTCTTAATTGTTTTGGGTTTGTTTTTGTAGATTTTTTTTTCCTCTTGTGTTTCCTACTTAGAGAAGTTCCTTCAGCATTTGTTTTACAGCTGCTTTTGTGGTGCTGAATCTCTTAGCTTTTGCTTCTCTGTAAAGCTTTTGATTTCTCCATTGAATTTGAATGAGATCCTTGTCGGGTAGAGTAATCTTGGTTGTAGGTTCTTCCCTTTCATCACTTTAAATATGTCGTGGCACTCCCTTATGGCTGTAGAGTTTCTGCTGAGAAATCAGTTGTTAAACTTATGGGAGTTCCCAGTATGTTATTTGTCGTTTTCCCCTTGCTGCTCTCAATAATTTTTCTTTGTCTTTAATTTTTGCCCATTTGATTACTATGTGTCTCAGTGTGTTTCTCCTTGGGTTTATCCTGTATGGGACTCTCTGCACTTCCTGGACTTGGGTGGCTATTTCCTTTCCCATGTTAGGGAAGTTTTCGACACTAATCTCTTCAAATATTTTCTCAGGTCCTTTCACTCTCTCTTCTCCTTCTGGGATCCCTATAATGTGAATGATCTTGTGTTTAATGTTGTCCCAGAGGTCTCTTAGGCTGTCTTCATTTCTTTTCATTTTTTTTTTTTAATTCTGTTCCTCAGCAGTGAATTCCACCATTCTGTCTTCCAGGTCACTTATCCATTCTTCTGCCTCAGTTATTCTGCTATTGAGTCCTTCTAGTGTATTTTTTCATTTCATTTATTGTATTGTTCCCCTCTGTTTGTTTGTTCTTTAATTCTTCTAAGTCTTTTTTAAATGTTTCTTGCATCTTCTCGAGCTTTGCCTCCATTCTTTTTCCAAGGTCCTGGATCATCTTCACTATCATTATTCTGAATTCTTTTTCTGGAAAGTTGCTTATCTCCACTTCATTTAGTTGGTTTTCAGGGGTTTTATATTGTTCCTTCATCTGGTACATAGCTCTTTGTCTTTTCATCTTGACTATCTTTCTGTGAATGTGGTTTTTGTTCCACAGGCTTCAGGATTGTAGTTCTTCTTCTTTCTCCTGTCTGCCCTCTCACAACCAGTTACTTCTTCTCTACTAGGCACAGTCTCCACAGTTTGCACCATTGATACTGACACTCAAACTTCTGCCATTGCTTTCATGGAAAATGACATTAGCTCCCACTTCCTTCATCATGGGATTCAGCGGTATGCCAACATTTTGTATCACTAGTTTCCAATTCAAAGTCTGCTGTCAGTGGCTCTAATAAGCCAAGTCTATGTCACATGCCACCCTGGCCACAGGATGAAGTGGGGAAAATGAATCAATGCTTCTCACCTATAGTGAGAAACAATAAGGTGGGAATACCCTTAGCATAGACAATTGTTCAAAGAAAGGAATCCAAAAGTGTGGCAAATAGGAGAGTGATCAAGATGACAGTGTAGGAAGACACTGTCAGTAGAAAGTCTGCAGAACAGAAGAGTTGTACTGTATGATACATTTAATGTACTGTATGATACATTTAAATGATGTAAGGGAAAAATGTACAACCAAGAATAATCTACATGGCAAGGTTTTCATTAAGACTTGATGGGGAGATAAAAAGTTTTACAGACAAACAAAAGCTAAAAGAGTTCAGCACCACCAAATCAGCTTTACAACAAATGTTAAAGGGACTTCTCTAAGCCAAAAATAAAGCTCACTACTATAAATATGAAAATTATGAAAGGAAAAATCTCATTGGTAAAGGAAAATATACAATAAAGGTAGTAAATCAAACATATATAAAGCTAGTAGGAAGGTTAAAAGACAAAAGTAATAAAATTGTCTATATCTACAATAAGTAGTTGAGAGATATACAAAACAAAAGACATAAAATATGATGTCAAAAACAGTGACTGTTGGGGGGGCGTACAAATGAAGGACTGTTAAAATTCATTTGAGCTTAAGAGGTCAACAACTTAAAGAAATATATATATACATACACACCTCATGGTAACCACAAACCTAAAATCTATAATAGATTATAGGACATGCACAAAAATGAGAAAGGAATCCAAACATAATACTAAAAACAGTCATCAAATCACAAGTAAAGAGATCAAAAGAAGAAAGAAAGAAAGAAAAAGAAATACAAAAACAACCCAAAAACAATTAACAAAATGGCAGTATCTACTTAATAATTACTTTAAATGTAAATGGACAAAATTCTCCAATAAAAAGACATAGAGTGGCTGAAATGATACAAAGAGAAGACTCATGCATATGCTGCCTACAGGAGACTCACTTCAGGCTTGAAGACACACAAGAGACAAAGTGAAGGGACGAAAAAAGTTATTTCATGCAAATGGAAATGAAAAGAAAGTCAGACTTAGACAAAATAAACTTTAAAATACAGACTGTAACAAGAAACAAAGAAGGCCATAACATAAAGATCAAGGGATATATCCAAGAAAAAGATAGAACAATTGTAAATATATAAGCACCCAACATAGGAGCACCTAAATATATAAAGCAAATATTAACAGATATAAAGGGAGAACTTGGCAGTAACACAATAGTAATAGGGGACTTTAACACCTCACTTACATCAGTGGAGAAATCATCCAGATAGAAAATCAATAAGGAAACACTGGCCTTAAAGACCAAGTAGACTTAATAGATATATACAAAATATTTCACCAAAAACAGAGGAATACACATTCTTTTCAAGTAAACATGGAACATTCTCCAGGCTAATTCCAGGATAAGTCATATGCTAGGCCACAAAACAAGTCTCAGTAAATTTATGAAAATTGTAATCATATCATGCATCTTTTCCCACCACAATACAAAAAGATAGAAATCAACCACACACACACAAAAAAGAACAAATACAACAAAAAATCGAAGCCCATGGAGGCTAAACAATATGCTAGTAAACACCCAGTGGGTTACTGAAGAATACAAAGAAGAAATTAAAAAATACCTGGAGACAAATAAAAAAAAAATAACTACCCAGAATCTATGGGAAGCAACAAAAGCAGTTCTAAGTGGGAATTTTTATAGTGATACAAACTTACATCGGGAAGCAAGAGAAATCTCAAATAAGAATCAAACCTCACAGCTAAATAAATTGGAGTAAGAAGAACGAGCAGAAATATATGAAATAGGTACTAAGAAACAATAGAAAAGATCAATGAAACTAAGAGCTGGTTCTTTGAAAGATCAACAAAATTGATAAACTTTTAGCCAGACTCATCGAGAGAGAGAGGGGGCAAATCATAACTGAAAAAAGGAGATATTATAACCAACACATCGGATACAAAGGATCATAAGAGATCATAAGAGATTGCTCTGAACAATTATACTCCAAAAAAATGGACAAAATAGAGGATATGGAAAAATTCCTAGAAATGTACACTCTCCCAAGACTAAACTAGGAAGAAACAGAAAATGTGAACAGATCAATTACCAGTAGATAAAATTGAATCACTTAATAAAACAACTCCCAACAAACTAAAGGCAATGACCAGATAGATTCACAACTGAGTTCTAGCAAACATTCAGAAAGCAGTTAATACCTCCCTTTCCCAAACTACTCCACAAAATTGCAGAGGGATGAATGTTTCCAAACTCATTTTACAAAGCCAGCATCACCCTGATACAAAAACCAGACAAAGATACCACAAAAAAGAAAAATACAGGGCTTCCCTGGTGGTGCAGTCATTGAGAGTCCACCTGCCGATGCAGGGGATGTGGGTTCGTGCCCCAGTCCAGGAAGATCCCACATGCCGCAGAGTGGCTAGGCCCATGAGCCATGGCTGCTGAGCCTGCATGTCCGGAGTCTGTGCTCCACAATGGGAGAGGCCACAACAGTGAGTGGCCCATGTACCACAAAAAAAAAAAGAAAGAAAGAAAGAAAGAAAGAAAATTACAGGTCAATATCACTGATGAACATAGATGCAAAAAAAATCCTCAACAAAATATTAAGCAAACTGAATTCAAGAATACATTGAAAGGATCACACACTCTGATTGAGTAAGATTTATCTCCAAGGATGCAAAAATGTTTCAATGTCCACATATTATTTAATGTGACACACTGCATTAACAAATCAAAGAATAAGAGCCATATGCTCATGTTGATACATGCAGAAAAAGCTTTTGACAAAATTCAACATACATTTATGATTAAAAACTCCTCACAAAGTGGGTATAGAGGAAACACATGACAACATAATAAGAGCTATATAAGACAAGCCTACAGTGAATATAGTCAACAGTGAAAAGCTGAAAGTATTTCCTCTAAGTTCAGGAACAAGGCAAGGACACACATTCTCGCCACTTTCATTCAACATAGTATTGAAAGTTCTAACCAAAGCAATTAGACAAGGAAAAGAAATAAAAGGAATCCAAATTGGAAAGGAAGAAGAAAAACAGTCACTGTTTTCAGATGACATGGTACTATACACAGAAAATCCTAAAGGTGCTACCAAAAAACTACTTGACCTTAATAAATTTGGTAATCTTTCAGGATACAAAATTTATATACAGAAATATGCTGCATTTCTATACACTAACAACAAACTACCAGAAAGAAATTAAGAACACAATCCCTTTCACAATCATATCAAAAAGAATAAAATACCTGGGAATAACTCTAAGGAGGTAAAAGACCTGTACTTGGAAAGGTATGAAACAAATTGATGAAAAAAATTGAAGGTGACACAAACAGATGGAAAGACATATTGTGTTCATCAACTGGAAAATTAATATTGTTAAAACGACCATACTACCCAAGGTAAGATACAGATTCAATACAATCCCTATCAAAATAGACATAGCATTTTTCACAGGATTAAAACAAGTAATTCTAAACTTTGTATAGAAACACAAAGGACCAAAATAGCCAAAACGATCTTGAGAAAGAACAAAGCTGGAGGATAACACTCCATGAATTCAAACTATACTGCAAAGCTACAGAAATCAAAACAATATGGTACTGGCAGAAAAATAGACACATAGATCAATGGAACAGAATTGAGAACACTGAAATGAACCCACACTCTATAGGCAATTTATATATGACAAAGTGGGCAAGAATATGCAATGGGGAAAAGTCCGTGAGCCATGCCACTGAGCCTGTGTGTCTGAAGCCTGTGCTCCGCAACGGGAGAGGCCACAACAATGAAAGGCCCGCGTACTAAAAAAAAAAAAAAATTTGAGGCATAATTTATAAATGTATATTTTAAATTATATATATAATTATTTATATTTTTATCTATAATTTATACATTATTAAATAAATATAAATTCATAAATTATATATTTATAAATAATAGGTATAAAGAGATGTTATAAAATTTTAAATATTATAATAAATATATAAATAAATTTATACATACTTAAGAATATATTTTTTATATTTATATAATATTATTTTATATGTTATAATATAATTATACATTATTATATATTGACTTATATAGTATATATTACTAACATATATTAATAGTATACTAATTTTAATATATCATTAAATTATATATATTTTAATTTATATAATTATAATTTATATAAATATTTTAGTATATAATTTTAAAATTACATTAATATAATATAGATTAATATTATTATATTTAGATATTAATACTCTATATTATTATAATGAAATAAATTATATATAATAATATAGGTTATTAATGTATATCATTATAATTAATGTAATTGATTATATATTAATAATAGATATTATATATAAATATATGATATGTTAATATATGATATATAAATATAATTACTATATATCAATATATTATATATATAATATATAATATATTAGCTATATATTATATATCATATGTAAAATTTATATTATAATTAATTATGTAATTAATATATTATAATATTATATTATATTCTTAATAATTTTATTATTAATATAATTAATATATTATATATAATTTATATGAATATATTATATTATTTATAATTTATATGTATTATATATAATGTAATATGATACATAATTAAAATTAATTATATATTATATATAATTATTAATGATATATTAATATATATATTTGTTATAGTATATATTTTAATATATAATAATATAATTTATGAATATAAATTATATTCAAATATCATATATAAATTATATATTATATATACTATACAGATTATATATTAAAATATGTATTTAATTTATATAATATTTATATAATATAAATATATATTATTTCATATATTCTACATATTCTATATTTATTGTATATAATCTATATACTATATAGAGTTTTATGCTATAATTTATAGTATACTATATATCATATTTATTATAAAAATTAGAATGTAATTGTATATATTAATGAATTATAATTATATATAATTATGTATATAAAATATATTAGATTAGATTATAATTATATATTATATATATTCATTATTATATATAATAATAAAATTTATACATAAATAAATATATATTATTTATAAATATATAAATATTATAAATATTTAAATATTGTTTATAAATATTTATTATATGTATGTACCTTTACATTATATATACTATATAATCATAGAGTATATAATTATATTATGTATATTATTTTATTTATAATATATTATATATAATAATTATATATTATATAATTTTCTTTTGTATATATTATATTTATATAATATTTTATTTTTATAAATATATAAAAACATACAAATAATATAAAATATAAATATATTTATAAATGTAAATATACAGAAATATATATAATGTATGTTATATATAAATTAAATATATATAAATTCATATATATCTATGTAAATATATAATATATTCATTTATTTATTTATATATAATTATATACTGTATACATAATTATATATTATATATATATATAATTATTATAAAAATATTATATATATTATATATAATTATATATTATAATTATATATACAATATTATATATTATAATATTGTATATATTATAATAATGTATATAGACATTAATATGTAATAATAATAATGATAATAATGTATATACATACATGTATGTATGTATAATGTATATTATTAATAATGATAATAATAATAATAATGTAATAATGTATATAGACATTTTTCCCATATGTTGAAATTATCATTATATTCTTTTATTTTTAAGAACAAAATGACTTACTACCATCCACCCTAATTATTTTTTTTAATTGGGGTATAGCTGCTTTACTATGTTGTGTTAGTTTCTGCTGTACAATGAAATTAATCAGCTATATATATACTCTCTCCTTCTTGGACATCCCTCCCCTCACCCACATCCCACCCATCTAGGTCACCACAGAGTACTGTGCTGAGCTCCCTGCGATATATAGCATGTTTCCACTAACCATCTGTTTTACACATGGTAGTGTATATATGTCAATCCCAACCTCCAAATTCATCCTACCCCTCTTCCTCCACCCCATGTCCAAAATTATATATATTATATATATATAATTATATATATATTATATATTGTGTATATTATATATATAATATATATTTTTATATTATAAAAATATATAATTATATAATATTATATATATATAATTATATATTATATATATAATTATATATTGTATATATATTGTATATATAATTATATATATTATATATAATCATATATATATGATTGACTATGACTCAGCCATAAAAGAAGAATGAAATCTTGCCATTTGCAAGAACATGGGTGGAGCTAGAATGTATTATGCTACGAGAAACAAATCAGACAGAGGAAGCAAACACTGTATGATTTTGCTTATATGTGATACATGTAAAAGAACAAAAATGAACAAGCAAAACAAATCAGAAACAGAGTTACAGATACCGAGGTGAAACAGGTGGTGTTCAGAGGGGAGGTGGATCGGGGGAAAAGAAATAGGTGATGGAGATTAAGAAGTACAATCTTCCAGTTGCAAAGTAATGCTTATGAAATATACCGTGTGGGGAATATAGTCAATAATTATGTAATATCTTTGTATGATGACCGAATGAACCTAGACATATCATGGTGACCATTTTGAAAGTATAGAAATATCAAATCTCTATGTTATGTAACAGGATTTATTATAGTGTTGTAGGTCAATAATACTTCAAAACCAAAAACACAGAAAAGTTATAGAAGAGAGATCAGTTTTGTGGTTACCAGAGGTGGGGTGTTGGGGGAGGAGGAATTGGATGAAAGCCATCAAAATGTACAAACTTCCAGTTATAAGATAAATAAGAACTAGGAGTGTAATGTACAATATGATAAATATTTAACACTGCTGTATGTTACGTATGAAAATTATTAAGATAGCAAAGCCTAAGAGTTCTCATCACAAGGAAAAAGATTTTTCACATTCATTTAATTTTGTATCTATATGAGATGATGGATGCTCACTAAACTTATTGTCATGACCACTTCATTATATATAAAACAATTATGCTGTACACCAAAAACTTATACAGAGCTCTATGTCAATTATATCTCAATTAAATTGGGAGAATAAAAAAAGAGTGATAACTATCTACTAGATCCAGACTTAGGATCTTTTATGCATTTACACTCAGCTTTCATTTTCCTTTTTGCCCTCAAGTATGTATGGAGGAGACAAACAAGTACAGAAGTTACACATTGTCCAAGGGCACATTTGTGGACTTTTTAGCATCTTAGTGGAGATGTTAGAAAGCAAGTACCATCAATGTTCATTGCAGCTTCATTTACAATAGCCACCTAAGTGTCTATCAACCTAAGTGTCTATCAACAGATGAACGGATAAAGAAATGAAATTGATTTATTTGTAGTGAGGTGGATGGACCTACAGTCTGTCATACAGAGTGAAGTAAGTCAGAAAGAGAAAAACAAATATCATATGCTAACACATATATATGAAATCTAAAAAAAATAATAAAAAGGTCATAAAGAACATAGGGGCAGGACAGGAATAAAGATGCTGGCATAGAGAATGGACATGAGGACACCGGGAGGGGGAAGGGTAAGCTGGGACAAAGTGAGAGAGTGGCATGGACATATATACAATACCAAATATAAAACCGATAGCTAGTGGGAAGCAGCTACATAGCACAGGGAGATCAGCTCTGTGCTTTGTGACCACCTAGAGGGGTGGGATAGGGAGCATGGGAGGGAGATGCAAGAGGGAAGAGATATGGGGATATATGTATATGTATAGCTGATTCACTTTGTTATAAAGCAGAAACAAACACACCATTGTAAAGCAATTATACTCCAATAAAGATGTTAAAAAAAAAAGAGAGAGAGAGAAAATAAACTAAAACAAAGCTAAAAAAGGAAAAAAAAAAAAAAAAAAGAAAGCAAATGCCTTAAGAATGCCCTGTCCAGTGGCTGCCATGTTACCCCATGGGATCCAGAGACAACATAAGAGAATCTGTATTAAATAAAATTCTTTGCAAAAATTTCAGTTATTCACAGAATAATTGGTTATTAGTTGTAGATGAACTATTAATATGCCATCTATTCAAATCTTTCCATTTAAATAGCTATTTTTATCACATTATTTTTTAAAAAGCATGTGAAAGAAAATATTGTGATCCTTAAATTTTTAGTAAAAATTACATGAAGCCAGAGTTTCCTGAGCAAGCAATATTTTTTAAGGAAAGAAATTCATTATTTTGTAACTGATCTTACATAACAAGGAATGGAGATCAATGGTCACTAGTCCATCCATAGGCACACTTGTTCAAATTAGGAAAAAATGCCTTTCTGAATAGACATTTTTTCCATATGTTGAAATTATCATTATATTCTTTTATTTTTAAGAACAAAATGACTTACTATCATCCACCCTAATTATTTTTTTTAATTGGGGTATAGCTGCTTTACTATGTTGTGTTAGTTTCTGCTGTATGATGAAATTAATCAGCTATATATATACTCTCTCCTTCTTGGACCTCCCTCCCCTCCCCCACATCCCACCCATCTAGGTCACCACAGAGTACCATGCTGAGCTCCCTGCGATATATAGCATGTTTCCACTAACCATCTGTTTTACACATGGTAGTGTATATATGTCAATCCCAACCTCCAAATTCATCCTACCCCTCTTCCTCCACCCCATGTCCATACATCCATTCTTTACATCTTCATCTCTATTCCTGCCCTGCAAATAAATTCATCAGAACCATTTTTTCTAGATTCCACATACATGCATTAATATACGATAATTGTTTTCCTCTTTCTGACTTGCTTCACTCTGTATGACAGCCTCCAGGTCCATCATGTCTCTACAAATGACCTAATTTCGTTTCTTTTTATGGCTAATATTCCATTGTATATATTTACTACATCTCCTGTATCCGTTCCTCTGTCGATGGGCATTTAGGTTGCTTCTATGTCCTGGTTATTGTAAATAGTGCTGCAATGAACATTGGGGTGCATGTGCCTTTCCGAATTATGGTTTTCTCAAGGTATATGCCCAGTAGTGAGATTGCTGGGTCATATGGTAATTCTATTTCTGGTTTTTTAAGAATCTCCGTACTGTTCTCCATAGTGGCTGTATCAATTTACATTCCCATCAACAGTGCAACCTTTTCTCCACAACCTCTCCAGCATTTACTGTTTGTAGATTTTTTGACGATGGCCATTCTGACTGGTGTGAGCTGATACCTCATTATAGTTTTGATCTGTAGTTTTGATTTCTCTAATAATTAGTGATGTTGAGCATCTTTTAATGTGCCTCTTGGCCATCTGTATGTCTTCTTTGGAGAAATGTCTATTTAGGTCTTCCCCCCATTTTTTGATTGGGTTGTTTTTTTGATATTGAGCTGCATGAGCTGTTTGTATATTTTGGAGATAAATCCCTTGTCAATTGCTTCATTTGCAAATATTTTCTCCCATTCTGAGGGTTGTCTTTGTCTCATTAATGGTTTTCTTTGCTGTGAAAAAGCTTTTAGGTTCAATTAGGTCCCATTTGTTTATTTTCATTACTCTAGGAGGTGGGTCAAAAAATATCTTGCTGTGATTTGTGTCAGAGTGTTCTGCCTATGTTTTCCTCTAGGAGTTTAGTGTCTGGGATGAAGTCAGGGAGCCTGATTCCTCCAGCTCCATTTTTCTTTCTCAAGATTGCTTTGGCTATTCAGGGTCTTTTGTGTTTCCATATAAATTACAAAATATTTGTTCTCATTCTGTGAAAAATGCCATTGGTAATTTGATGGGGATTGCATTGAATCTGTAGATTGCTTTGGGTAGTACACTCATTTTCACAAAGTTGATTCTTCCAATACAGGAACATGGTATATCTTTCCATCTGTTTGTTTCATTTTTGTTTTCTTTCATCAGTGTCTTATAGTTTTCTGAGTACAGGTTTTTACCTCCTTATGTAGGTTTATTCCTAGATATTTTATTCTTTTTGCTGCAATGGTAAATGGGAGTGTTTCCTTAATTTCTCTTACTGATATTTTGTTGTGAGTGTATAGGAATGCAAGAGATTTCTGTGTGTTAATTTTGTACCCTGCAACTTTACCAAATTCATTGATTAGCTCTAGTAGTTTTCTGGTGGCATCTTTAGGGTTTTCTATGTATAGTATCATGTCATCTGCAAACAGTGACAGTTTTACTTCTTTTTTTCCAATTTGGATTACTTTTATTTCTTTTTCTTCTCTGATTGCCATGGTTAGGACTTCCAAAACTATGTTGAATAATAGTGGTGAGACTGGACATCCTTGTCTTTTTCCTGATCTTAGAGGAAATACTTTCAGTTTTTCACCATTGAGAATGATGTTTGCTGTGGGTTTGTCATATATGACCATTATTATGTTGAGGTAGTTTCCCTTTATGCCCACTTTCTGGAGAGATTTTTATCATAAATGGGTGTTGAATTTTGTCAAAAGCTTTTTCTTTATCTATTGAGATGATCATATGGTTTTTATTTTTTAATTTATTAATATGGTGTATCACACTGGTTTGATTTGTATATATTGAAGAATCCTTGCATCCCTGGGATAAATCCCACTTGATTGTGTTGTATTTTTTAATGTGTTGTCGAAATCTGTTTCCTAGTATTTTGTTGAGGATTTTTGTGTCTATGTTCATCTGGGATATTGGTCTGTAATTTTCTTTTTTTGGGATATCTTTGTCTGGTTTTGTATCAGGGTGATGGTGGCTTTGTAGAATGAGCTTGGGAGTGTTCCTTCCTCTGCAATTTTTTGAAAGAGTTTGAGAAGGATGGGTGTTAGCTCTTCTCTAAATGTTTGATAGAATTCACCTGTGAAACTATCTAGTCTTCATCTGTATGTTCACGTTTGGCTCATCACCACAGTTTCGACATCTTAGTTAGTTCAAAGGGTACAGTTGAAGTAAATGCCAATGACTTCTTTTTTAAAAGTAAGACCAGAGGTTGCACACATCACTTTCCCTTAAACTGCATGGCCAGAACCATGGCATATTGCCATGGCGAACTGCAAGTTAAGGTGGGAAATGTAATCTCTGTCTGGGCAGCCATGTGCTCAGCAAAAATCCTTAGACTTCCATTACTAAAAGTAAGTGAGGTAGTAACTGGTAGTGGTAACTGGTAACTGCTCCAAGTACTAAACAAAATCCTCCTGATTTCCTCAGTGGGTGTTTAGTTGTTTCAAACAATTAAAATCTCTCATCCTTTGCCCACCCCACATATAAGGATAATTTTCATGAAGTGTTTTTCCTCTGTGGGCATTCCTGTCAACAGTCAAAAGAGCTTTTAATAAAAGCAAGCAAAAAGCTGAGAGAAGAGGGAGTAAGGAAAAGGAAGTGGGAACAGGGAACAGGATGGGGTAAGACAAGAAGGGAGGTATTTTAGGATCCTTTACTTAATGGCCAAAGTAGCTGAAAATGACATTACTAATGTCCTTGGCCACTTAATGCCTTTCCTGAGGAGGCTTGTGGAAAGCACTCCTCGTTGCCTACCTTATAAAAACTGTATAATAGTCTAACCAGAGGGTAATAAACACTAGACAGTTTTCTGGTTCATGCAGGTGAATCCAGTCCTAACTGATATTGGGCTTCTCATCATCCTGTTTTTAATTTTTGGATATTTTTCAGTGACAGTGTTAAATAGTTTCAGTGGGTAAGGAAGCATGAAACTGTATCTCTGATACTGTCTGCTTCAGCTGTTGAATAAAACACCAGACAGTTCTGAAAGCCTGAAGAGTCTGTCTGTCTAATAGGGTTGTCAGAGACATTAGGAAAGAAGACAGAGGAAGAGCAGCACCTCTGAATGCCTGTCGTCCTGGGAGACATGCAAAATCTTCCAGGCCCAGTAGAGCTGTGAGACAACTGCACATATGGCAGAAGGCTAACACCTGCAGATTGGGAGACAGAGAGAGCAGAGGGGATAACCCAGGGCTCCAAGAGAAGACTGACATCTGCTGCAAATTGAAGCCCTACTAGAGCAGAGTGCTGTGTCCCCACCACCAGACTGTCCTGACCACCCAGGGTCAACAGAATCATGAGTGGGCAAAGAAAACTAAGAGCAACTATACCTAAGGGGGACTAAGCAACTGGAGAATCGAAGACAGAATAACTGGTGGGGTCTCCTAGCAAAACAGAACTGCCAAATGGGAGGAAAGAGGACTAAAAGACTAAAAGGGGACATAAAAAGACTCTGGGCAACTAAAAGTACTGTTTTCAAAAATTAAGTAGCTTAAAAACAATTAAATAGGTTAATGAGAAAACAGTATAGTCATTCTTGAGAGCTGAATTAGTGTCCAGAAAAAAATAATGGAAGAAATACAGTATCTTAAAACACAGGTCACAAAGAAGTGCATCTTTTAGTTCAATTGCAAATACAGAAAACATTTTATCTGATTTAAGCAGAAAGGAATTTCATAGAGGGCAACAGGTGCTTACAAAATTGTAAGTAGGTGTTAGGTTAACCCCCAGAACTAGCCCACCAAGTTATCATTTCCACCACAATTAGGAAGATGGGTGATGGAGTGAGGGAACCACGGCCCTGACTGCAGACTTCAGGACTACCGCCTCAGCCGGGTGCCAACAGAAAGTGTGCCCTATGCCTTGCCTCTCAACACCCATACCTTGTGCCAAAAGCTGGGGCCCTGGCATTGCTTCCACTGGAGAAACAAAGGCCTTTCCAACTTGCTGCAGAGGCACTGATTCCACTCAGTTCACTGTGCCTGGGTTCATGTGCGTGGTGGAAGCCAGGTTAAATGTAGAACCCATGTGGAAAGAAAGTCTGAGAAATGTAGTCTTCCCTTTTCCTAAATCTAACATAGACAAAAACATATTAGAAGGGGTTTGAAATCATACTATCTGCCATACATGATGTAGTGGACATTTGTCACTATTTTTGTCTGTTTGGCAGAATCCCCTATAATACTATACTTCATCAATTCTAGGATATATTTCACCAATACTGGATTTCACCAATTCTAGGATGTGCGTTGTTTTTTCACAGTTAAACAATTCTGAAATCAGGTGTTCCTGACCCTTAAGGCACCTTAGATTCCCCCCATTTCAGGGATGCACAAACAAAGGGGAAAATAAATGCTCAGTAAGTGTTGGCTATTACAATTATTAACTTCATCTCAAAAAAAAAAAAGGGGGAAATTAATGGCAGCTGTAACATTTTAAAGTTAGTTGAGCATTTCATTATGGTTAGAAACTAGATGGATAGATAACTTATTTTTGTGATGCTCATATAGAGCTATCTGTACATTTTATATCTGTAATTTGCAAATACAAAATCCCAACTATCAACATCTGCGTGATAGTTGGTAAATCAAATCCTCAACAACATAGCAAGAACACAGTCTATTCTGAGGCTGAAAACAGAATTCTGAGTTAAAGTATAGGCAATGCTTAGGAAAAAATTACAAACAGCAGCATGGAACACTTGTTACCTGCTGATTATGTTAATTTAAATTTTTATAAAAGACCCCACATCAGCTGGGAATTAAATAAATAAATGTGGACATAATTAATATGCAAAACTTTGCTGTTACTCTTTAATTAAAATGCAGAAATTTTGATTTCTTCCAAAGAAAGAAATAGTATCTTCCAAAGAAAGATGCTATTCTGGGAGAACAAGGCATATATTTAATACAGTGAGGAATAAATCATACTTAATCATAGTTAAGTTTTAGTTAACTCTTAACTATTTTAAGAGTTATTGTTAACAATTCTGGATGGGATCTTTAGGGGTTAACACTATCTTTTGTTGGTTCATAAACCAGCCCCTGTACATGGAGGGCAAGGAGAGACTGAAGAAAGAGGCAGACTACTCCAGATTGGTATGTGGCAGGTTTAATAAGCAAGGGAATTTGCAAACAAGGCTAAACCTGGTGGCCACAAGGTGAGATCTCCACCCCCCGGCCCGCCAGAATTTTAAAAGTATATATAGAGGTCTTAACTGTGTTCAGTCACATATACCGTACAGATGGTCTCAAATAACACATTGCTCTCTCAAGGCTGCATCCTTGAAACAGCTCTGGCTATGGGAATGGTGAGTGGAAGTTACATGAGTGGAATATACATTAGAAGGACAGGGAAATGGGTGAGAAACCTCTAATTGCCTAGGTCCAGATTGAGAATCAATCGGTGGCCATGTCCTCTTGATGAACTCCTCCAACATTTTTCAAAATGTAAATCTTTAAGAGAACTGCTTCGTTTACATATTCATTTAAATTACTTGAATCAGATTAACTCTATCTGAGCCTCCAGCATTTTAAAAGGTAAAATAAACACTGGGCTTTGTGTTCTGCATAAGCAAACACAGTGCTCAGGACCACATAAAAGACCTCTAATTGAACTCACAATCAGGATCGAATGCCTTTAATAGGTATTGAGCACCTGGATTTTCCTTATCAGAGCACTTACTAAGCTGTTGTGTAATCATCTCTCTCCACCCAGAGGGCAAGCATCATCTCAGTTTTGTTATTTTTTCCATCTCCAGTACCTGGCCCAGTATATGCTCAATAAACATTTATTGAATAAATTGTCCAGAAAATGAATTGTTGAGCAATAGTCCCATGAAAAGAAACATCCCAAGAGTATTTAAATTCAAAGTAGTCCGGACAATCTCTCTCAAGTCTTGGCATAGTATCTTCCTCCAGGGAAGGAGGCAAAATTACAAATTACAAAATTACAAAGTAGCTGAGTTTCTCTTTATAGGAAAATCCCTTCTTTAAGTTTATATATATATATATATATATAACTTATAAAGAAGGGATATATATATATATCTCACTATGAAATACAGCATACGTATATAAAATAGGAAAGAAATATATTACAGTTTAATATGAATATGTCACTTAGGACTCAGGTCACAAAACAGAACATTTCTAGGACCTCCATACCCCTCTACACGCCCAACTCACCTCCTGCAACACCTGCCAGTCACCATGCCTTCCATTTCCTCTCCAAGTAACCAAGGTCATTATTGTCCTAACTGTTATGGGAATATTTTTCACTTGTTCAACCATCTATGTTCAAATCCCTAAACTATATGGTTTGATTTAATTCCTTTAAATAGCGAGTTTCCTTGGTTCCTCAAGATTAAGTTATGGTTTATATTTTTCAAGAATATTTCATGTCTAGTGAGCAAAAAAAGGAATGCATATGTAGCACTGGATAACAAGAAAATGTCTTTCCTTATATCACACAGATAAAATAAAGTTTTACAAACACTGGCCATTTTCATATTAGGAAAAGAACAAGAGAATAAAAATAATTCACAGTGACATGTTTATTTAAGCCTTAGCTAAGCTTTCATTTACAAACAAATAGTTTTTGGGAAAAAGATCACAAGACAATATTTTCAAGTGTCATACCATCCACATAAAAATTAAACTTGCAGAATTTACAAATTAATATTCTGAGCAGACAGATAAATTATACATCCTTTTGCAAAATCCAATCTACAATATTTAAAAATTCATAGTTACAACATAAGACATTCTCTCTTTACAATCTACCTATTTACATAGCTTTCCTCACTGCAGGTGATATAGTTCTCATCATAGCTACCAAGGTTTGCAAACATAGTACATTTAAAATGTATTTAGCAGCACATAAAAAATTAGATAAAAAGGGAAAGAAATACTACTATTAAATAAAAATGAAATTAAAGGGTGATAATAGAAACAACTCCATAGGAAAATAGATCAAAATATATTTCTGTTAGGACATCAAAAATGTTTCCCATCACAGAATGTATGCACAGCACTAATAAAACAATTTAACAGCATTTTAGTCCTGAGCACAGAATATAGCACAGCTGCAAAACTTTGGTCAATACAAGTAAATATCGACATCTAACACAATCTGTTTAACCTTCTTTGTTAGTAGATTAAAGTTAGTTCCATTTTATGAAAAATCACCATCAGTAATATTCTCATATCTTTTTTCCATTACATTAAAAGAGCTTTTAAATTTGGGAGCCCTCTGTAGACTGATATAAATACCAGACAAACCAATGTTTGATTAACATTCCCAATATGTTTCAAATATGTAAATCATCTGAACAGACTATATGAATGAGTTAACAATGGGTTGCTTTGTATTCCAAGTGTATTTTCTGTCACAAAAGCAGACATGTTGTACTTCAAATAATTTGAAGATGTTCTTTATAGCCAGGCATAAAAATCCAGCCACTATATAAGTGCAAATCAAGCAGCATATCAATTATAGGTTATATATGCATTGGTAGATATTAAAATTAAGCACATAGGATAGTACACAATTTTATTAGAATACCATTTATATTCAGCAGTTGGATTCAGATATATTTTCCAGTTAATTCCATTCACAAGTTTTTGCCTAATAAATGCAGGACAACATTTTCCATAAAGAACATAGAGTATAATCACAGTATTCAGTTTATGACTAACTTCATTCATGTTTAATTACTGGCAATATCTTCCACTGGATCTCCTGTGTCAAAGAGCTGACCATCTTGCAAATTTCGAGTCTTCCAAATTCTCACAGTTCGATCACTACACAATAATAAATTAAAAATGAACATGTGAAAAGAGGTGGAAAGATAAAGAAGTAGTTTGTAGAATTACTTATCATGGAAACATTTTCTGAAAAGATCTCTAATAGATGTAAGTAAAAATATACATTGTCCCATAGGTATACCAAACAGGTACCCATAATAATGAAATTAAAAATAGTTTGTATTATCAAGGGCCTACTATATGCCAGGTATTGTTACTATGTTCCCCTCACATACACTAATGCATTTAATTCTCTTTACATATCATAAGATATAGATAATGCTATTCTCCCCTATTTATTGATGAGCAAATTGAGGTCCAAAGAAGTTAATTAATTTGCCCAAGATCGGGCTTCCCTGGTGGTCCAGCGGTTGACTCCACCCTTCCACTGCAGGGAGCGTAGGTTTGATCCCTGGTCAGGGAAGTTCCGCATGTCTCAAGGTGCGGCCAAAAAATATATATATATATTGCCGAAGATCACAAAGTAAGTGATAGTGCCAAGATTTGAAACCAGGCAGTCTGGCTCCATCTCTTAAAGACTTTACTAATATGACATGGTCAGAGGTCTTCAGGCATAAGAGCCCACAGTAAGATCACAGTGAGGGGGCCAGGGCAGGAATTCCAGGGAGTTGGTGAATCTGTTGATATTCAGGAAGAATTATGTTCAGGTAAGCCCACAGAAAAAGCAGGAGGCTACTAAGAAGTAGTCTAACATTCTGCCTATCATAGAACATAGACAATTCAAAGCTTTTCTGAGAAAACTTATTCTTATTCACTTAACATGTGGGTTCTGGGGACTAGTCATTAGACAATCACATTTCTTACCATGTCTCTCATGGCTCTAAAAAGAGAGTGTTGCTTTTCTCCCATTTCCTAACAAACCCAAAGCCAAAAAGAACGAGTTACCATAGAATTGTATAGTTAAAAAGTATTTCAAAGATTATGTAGTCCATTTCGAGGATAAAGAAAGTTTAGTGACTTGTTCAATGTAACATAGTAGAGTACAGAGCTGAGCCTAGAATCCAGGCTTTCTAATTTTTAATCAACAATCTTCTCATCCCTAAGAGTTCTTACCACAAGGTAAAAAAAATCACTTTTTTTCTTTTCCTTTTTTTTTTTGTATCTACATGAGACGATGGATGCTAACTAAGCTTATTGTGATAATCATTTCATTATATATTTAAGTCAAATCATTATGCTGTATACCTTAAACTTACACAGTGCTGTATGTCAATTATATCTCAATAAAACTGGAGGGAAATAATAATCTCTCCCTATCCCACACAGCACATGTAGCTGAAAACAGAAGGGGATATGTTCACACATTCACCCATTTATCCATTCATTTATACAACCATCCATTCAACAAATGTTTCTTGGGAACTTGCAGTGTTCTAGGCATTATTCTAGGTGCTCGGGATCAATTAAAAATAAACAAATAAATAAAAAACACAATCCTAGGCCTTTGTAGATCATATATTCTAGCAAAAGGAGACAGACAATAAAACTTAATAAATAATTAAATTATAAAGTTTATTAGAAAGTAATAAATGTTATAGAGAAATTAAAGAGTATGGCAAAGGGGATCAGGATCAGGAGTGGTAGTTGATAAGAGAGATCACAATTTTAAATAAAATGGCAAGGTTATTCTTATCGAGAAAGAAAGACATTAGAAGAAGATCAGGATCTCTGAAGGCACTTTGGGCAAATGTCCTAAGGTTGGAGTGAGCCTGATATGTTCAAGAATCAGCAAAGATGTTATTGGTGTTTTAAGAGAAGGAGCACACCAGAGGGTACTAGAAGGTAAGGTGAGAGATAAATGCTCAAAGGGTCAGATCAAGTAACGGCCTCTACTTTAGATAAAATGGATGATCAATGCAAGGTTTTGAGCAGAGAAGGAACAAGATCTGACTTGTATTTTTTAAAAATTACTCTGGTGTCTGTATTGAGAATAGACTACACATGGGCAACGGACCTTGTTTAGGAGGCTACTGTAGTAATCCAAGAGCTGAAGGTGACTAGGGTCAGAGAAGCAGCAAAAGGCATGGTGAGAAGTGATCAGATTCTAGATATAATTTAAAGGTAGAACACCAACAGAGTTTGCTGATGCATTGGATATGGAGTGTGAGAGAAAGAGAGGAATGAAGGTTTCTAAACTAAGCAACAGAGAAGACAGACAAGCCATCAACTGAGATGGAGAAGGCTTTAGGATGAGCAGGTTTCTTAGGAAGGTCAGGAGTTCAGTTTTGGACATATGAAGCCTAAGATGAACAAACTTACACTACTAGTCATGACAGAGTAACCTGTGCCAGGTTAGTGCTCCTGTTGTAAACAAAGTGAAAACTTGACAGAATATATGGAACAACTATTTTCAGAAACTGGGCAATAGGTAGTTCAGGCCTGTAATCCCTGAGAAAAGGGAAACAGAGAAGGTGAGCTCTGTGATGGCCCTGGCTCTCAGTCTGGCAGCACTTTCCAGACTACAGCAATGTGGGAAACCAAGCAGAAAAATCACAGAATCAGAGTTGAAGAGATAGTAATAAAAATCTGGTAAGTGTGAAACAGTTGGAATTTGTAGAACCAGATAGAGAAGAGGAGAGAGCTATGCAAAAAGAACTATGGAGCTATAGGAAAAGAATTCCATCAATCTACATAGGGGTCCCCTAATGCTTTTGACTGAAGGCTAAGTTGCACATGAGTAGAATCAGACTATAAGGCCACACCAAAAAACTACTAGTGAGTATAAGTCAAACAAATCCCAGAGTTCACAAAGCGCTGTGAGATGTTCAGGTTCTGACCAGTGGAGAACAGCATCAAACATTCAAGACATTCAATAGAAATCCAAGAAGAGTTAAAAACAAGTCTCAAAAATATGAGCTGAACCACAAGTAACTTATGTGCCTGACAAACAAAGCCCAATACTCTTTAAAGGAATACAACAAAATCCAGATACTCAAAACACAATACTATAATTAATGTTCAACATTCTATAAAATGTTACTTGACATAAAAGCAGAAAAAATAAGACCCATAATCATAAGAAAAATCAATCAGTGACATGAGATCCAGAAATCAGATATGATAGAATTACTTATACAAGGACTTTGAATTATAAAGTCCCACCTATAAAATAGGGATTATAATAATACTCACCTTCTAGAGTTCTTATGAAGACTAAATGAGTAAAAGCCTGAAAACACTTAGGACAATGCCTGGTAGATACTAAACCCTATACAAACACTCGTTAGATAACAAATAAGTAGCACTAATTTGAAAATAGGCCTTCTGATTTTATTGGCGATTTTCCTGATTTTATGTTACATGGTAAATACATCTGCATCTGATGCTCCATGGGTAAACTGAGAAAAATTTCAATTCTTCAAAAATAAAACTGTATCATGGAAGAAAAGTATTATATCATACCTCACCGACCAGACCTCAGTGATACATAATACTTTTATAGTCTTATCTTGTGTGTCCCACAGCTTTGAGGGATATTAATTTATTTCCCATAAATTGTCAAGGACAAAACAAATTTCCAAGGGAACAAATAAAAGTGATGACTCTTAAGAAAGTATGCATCTTGGAAATAGCATCAATGAAGCACCAAAGGTAAACACCTTAGAAAAACACAAAAGAAATCGGCTTTGATGTACTTTAGAGATGAGAGAAAGTAAATCTAAATGAGAAGAGGGATTCAATGGAAACAGCACAAATAATAAGAGACACCAGAGAAATATAGCAGAGGTTTCAAAATAAAATCAGGGTAATCGTGCATTTAGGACAGACGACTCAAGCAGTTGGTCAAATTAAGTAACATAATTGGTACACAAATGACATAGGGAGATTTTCAAGATATTCATGAGAAATTACATTTTATTTGATTGAGATGAACACCTCACATTACAGTTAGTATATATGCTTTCCTTTTCAAAGTACTTATATACATATTATGTCATTTTTATGGTCACATCTCTACACCTCCTTCAAACATCTTCTTAAATGTCACTTTTTCAGTAAGGCCTTCACTGATCACTCTATTGTGTAACCCCTGCCCCCCAGTGATGCTCTCATCCCCCTTCCCTGCTTTATTTTTCTCCATAGCACCTCTCACCATGTAACATATTTTACTTATTTATTTTCTTTTCTCCTCCTTAGAATGAAACTACGGTTTGTATCTACTTTGTTCACTTCTCTATTCCCAAGGGTCCGGAACAGTGCCTGGCACATAGGAGATTCATCATGAATAAGCAAATGAGCAAATAAATTAATCAATCCAGTCATCTTAACAGGGAAGTAGATATTATTACTATGTACTTAAACTTTAAAGGAGGTAGAAGATGCACAAAGTTTTTTTTTTTTTTAAATGAAATGGTCTAAATTTGAAGAATGACAAGTTTGTTGCCTTTCTGGAAAAAAACTTTTAGAAACTAGTCACTTATGAATGATTTTTTAAAAATTAAAATCACCAGGGGAAGATCTGGCAGAAGACTTCTTAGTCTAATCAGAGAGCCGATATAGGAGTAACACTATTACCATGTAACCAGGGGAGCCCAAACTCAGTGCCCACAGTGTTTCTCAGAAAATATAAATAAGACATCATAAATAGACATTAGAATAACTGTAATAAAAGGATTCATATATTCTACATTTCCAGATATTTACAACTTACAGGATTTATTAAATCTGAATACAAGTAAACAATATAGAGAAAGATCACATAGCAGAAACTTACTCAGCTGCAGTAAAAATGTGGGTGGAATTAACACATATGGCATTGATAGGACTCTCATGACCTTTCATCTCTCCAACTGGCACAAAGGTATCTATGTTCCAGAGTTTCAGAATGCCCCCTCTGCAGGCACTGAGCAAAACTGGGTGGCCTGGCATCACTCCAAGGGCACAGACCCAATCCTTATGTGCATTTGGAACTTGCTGAGAAAAAAAAGAAAAATCAGCAGTTTAAGGGGAGTAGTCTAAACTGACATTTTCATACCAAAATAAGTTACAAAAGTTTTTATTGACAAAATTCAAAATTTGGAACATTGAATTGGCCTGGAAACCATAAAAATCATTTTCTATGAAGTCACTCTTCATGATTTAAAGAAATAAATCTGTAATTTGCTCCTAAATTTGCCTCACTAGTTATCATCAGTGTTATCAGTATTAAAGGCCTAGAATGTTAAAAAAGAAAAATCTATAGAATCTAAAACACCTGGAAAGTATACAGAATTTTTCAAACATCACTTTCTCTTCAAAGGAGTAACTATTTCACCTTTCTCCAAAATGTATCTCACGCAACTAGTTTGAAAACTACAACCTGGTGTGTAGACTATAAGGATTGTCTCATAAAATCACTGCCTTAAATTTTGGAAGAGAACATAGAGGCCTAAAGCTTTTTGTTGAAGGCTGGAGCTAACCTATATATTTCACAATGAGTAAACAATAATTATAAGCTCAGACTATATACCATATTTTATGCATAAATATATTTATATACATAACATAAAAGTCACATCCAAGAATGTATATCTATAAAAGAAAAGCTTTTGAGTGCAATATATGCATCTGTTGCCAGGTTTTTGCTATTAACGTTCATGCTACTTGTTCATTTTGTTTTCATCTGGTTGTAAGCAGGAAAGTAGGAATAATTGCAATACATACACACGCATACATTTATATGGAAAAGCCTGAAATTGAGTACAATTTTATCTGTTAACTAACTTCTTCCTCTCGGAATTAGGAAAAGCCACCAATGTTTGATTGTATTGACAGGACACTTCAATCCAACTATCATTCTATAGGAAATGAGAGAACCACCACTGTTGAATGTATGAAAATGAGATGAGGAATCATTTAGACTGCTTTGACCTTAGTGAAACATGGTACTCTTTGGAATATGTGTACATAAAACAAAAACAAAATGAGAAACTGACTGCTTTACTCCAAGACTGATTTCATTTAGTAAACACAAGCATGGTGCTATCCCAGATCTTCCAACTCTTATCAGAGTCTATTCCCCTTTTATTTAGGAGATATCATTAAATGTTGAATGTTGCCCTTTTCATAATTAGTAACTCTGGTGGGTGATGATGAAACACTCTTTAAGAGGAAGCCCTGTTTGATACCATCCCTAAACAATGAAAATCTACATAGAGGCTCTTCGCGTTCTTATATAGAATACTGGTGACTTTGAAATACCCACTCCATCCCATGAAAAGGTTTTGCATTACCTGTAGAAGGTCTTTTTGAGCTAAATCCCATTTCTTGATTCCATTATCTCTGGAACCACTAAATAGGTTATCCCCTTGTATGGTTAATGCTTCAATGCCATCATAATGAGGGGGCTCGAAATTGTGGGTGGGACTCACAGCTCCAAGAGCCCCTTCAGTTACATCAAACATCTAAATAAAAGCAGAAAGGAAGCAGTCATCCGATTTGTCTTACAAATAAGCACCTATATGCATTCATTCATAGAAACACACACACGTATATTAACCAGATATGATTTGTTTTATTTTACTAAGGTAACTAAAATAACCTGCTATGAATGACTCAGGATGAACCTGAGCCCTATCTTCACACTACTTTTGCTTACATGTCACATGTTTACATGTCTGTAAGCTCTTAAGAAAGGCAACCAATTTTCTCATGTGTGAGTGTACAAACGATATGTTAAATAATAAAAATGCTACATATCAATCCAGTTGAAATTCAAATACATGATATGATTGTTATTTAAACACTATTAGGTAGCTCTGCAATCTTGGTGGTCATCTCAAATTCTCCAAAGCTGCTATTCAAAGCCTTTCACTCCCCTCAGTTGCTCTCATCTCTCTTAACTGTTGAACTTGTGATTTCCTAAAAAGGTTAGTATGACCAAAAATAAACTTTCTGGACCATCATCCCAGTTACAAAAGTTTTCTTTTATTCTCAAACATTCTCTTACCCTTCCCTTCTTTTCAGATGCTAAAGTGTACCTACTTTTTCCCAAGGTTCACATCTTTGATCTGATTCACCAATTGCTACCACTTCACTCTTCACACTTTCCCTCTCCACTGAGCCCATTTCCTGAGCATATAAACATGCTCAAGTCTACCAAATATAAAATCCTCTCACCTTAACCATTCTATTGTCAAGTCACTAACCGATTTCTCATCTCTTAATCAAAGTTTCTAAAAAATAGTACTTATACTCTTCCTATCTCTCTTTATTACTGTTTCCTCTTTTTTATTCCCATTGGTTCTTATAGGATTCCCCAAGGCTGAGTCATATCAACCCCTCTCCTTTGGCCATGTCAACTACTCTAACTCCTTAACCATCTGCTTCTATTTGAACAGCTCTGAAACATACATGTCTAGTCATAACTTATCTTGAGCTCTGGACTTGCCTTTCAAATGGCCTGCTGGACTACATGAGAAGGTCCTCTATTAGCATCTCAAATTTAACATCTCCAGAATCAAACTATGCTTCTCTCTTCATCTTATCTGCTACTTGCATAAAATATGAAGACTATAACATGTTCAGCATTAAAGGTGGTGATGATGAGACTTAAGCATTAGTTGGATGACTGAGCCAAAAAAATCTTTAAAATCCCTCCCAACCTATCTTCTATGAAAAGTGAGAATACATGTTTAAATAATAAGACAACACAACCAGGAACCGAGTGAGGAAAAGATCAGGAAGAAAAAGCAAAGGTTAGAAATGAGAAAAAAGAAAACTGATTTAGAGAAAAGGGTCCCAGGTGCATCTCAATACTTCTAATCTATCATTTAATAGGAGAATGTAATTAAACAACTTTATTATACACACTCTGATATAATGATCCTTGGAGCCAGTGATGATTAAATCTTGTCCACTAGAAATCTGATCTACAGTAAGACACATAACAGGGCCTAGGTGTCCCGTTAACTTTCCTGTGGACTGAAACCTTTAAAAAGAGAGAAAAATAATTTTGTTTGAAAATATTTCTTAGCATGTTGAGCCTAAGCCTCAGCAAAAATAATCAACAGTCTTTGCTAAAACTGTTCTTTTTGATTTAACTCCACCTCTATGCAACTCTGTTCAAATTAAGAGTAAAAATAATGGCCAAAGTAATCAATTCTCTGATGGAAGTGTGAGGAGTCCTAAATAAGTTATTCCAAAGCAACTAATATCATTCAGGTAGTTAAAAAAAAAAAAAAAATCAAAACTCCAAAAACTTGCTAAAGGCTAATTTTAACTCTAACCTAAGTCCAGGTAAACCTTAATCTGTTAAATTCTCAACATGATATAGACATATGATTGATGTTATCAGGGCCAATTTGAAATTTGATTAAAACAACTATGTCACTGATATAACTAGAAAATAACAATATGAAGAAAGTAAAATTATTTTACTACACTAACATATATTCTCACATATACACATATATGTACACCCATCATATATACACATACACGTATGCACACATATGTGTATATACATGCATGTCAGAAAATAGGTAGTCCATTTCATCAATTATTACAAAGACATGAAAATGACCAGGAATATATCTGACTGGTAGAAAAACATGTGATGCCCATTGTCAGGGGGTGACAATGAACCTTTGTTTCATAGTCCTACCTCAAATCAAGCTGCTGAAATACAGAGGTGTATTTGCCCTCTAGAATATTACTTGTAACTCTTTTCTTAGTTACTTTGTTAAGATGAATCTGTATTTAATCAGGTTGCTGAAATCAAGCAACTTGAAAAAGGATCTAACTTTTCAGCAGAAAAGAATGTAAAGATTTTCAAAAGCTGGTATCTTTTCTGCCTCATGTCATGACTTTGAGTATCTTCCTTCATGGTACTACAACTACAAATCAAGTTTAATGTCTTCAAGAATAAACCCAGTCCTCATCTCGTTCCTAATTTTCTTAAACAAGCACTGTTTTCAATTTTCTACTTTTTTTTTCTAAAACTGTTCTCAGGACTGTGTTTCTTATTTCTCTTTCTCTCTCATTTATTTATCTATAAATTATGCTTATAATACTTTCTCAGTCATGCATTAAAATGTTACAAGTTATAACCAATTTTCCTCAGAATTTCTAAAATAAATTTCCCTTTGATTTACTACTGACAAAGCCCTTCTAGATGGGATTATTAACTGAATTACCTATATTACCTGAATTACAAACTTTACTCAGAATCTTGTAATTGCCTTTTAATGGCCTTTATCCTCCATTACAAGATGAGTTCTAAGAAGATGGACACCAAATTTGTCTTGCTCAGTCTTTATCCCCAGTACCTTACCACAAGTGTTGGTATAGTGCTTGCCATAATTGATATTGAATAAACATTTATTAACTAATAAATAAATATTCCCTTGCTGCCAAATTTTTAAGAACTAGAAAAGAAGCTAAAATAAACACTCAAATGAAGGATAAAAGCTTACACTTCACGGCAAAAAGAAATCAAATCAAAGATGTAATGCCTTATATTTCAATTTATCATTTTTCTCTTTGTACTCACTTCATCTTCTTAATACTTCATCATATATATGTGTATATATATATAATTCTATATTTATAAAAATCCTGTGAATATTTACGCTTAAAGTTATATGGTTTGTAAACTGAAAATTTTGAGATAATGATGCATAAGTGATGTTACAAAAAATAATTCTTTCAAAGGTACTGATGCAACTAGCATGAGAATCTTGTTCTCTTCCTGGTAAACAACACAACTTATAGACAAGTGTTAAGAAAGGCTATTTTCCTTCATATATTTTTTTCCCAGCAATGGAGATTAAAAGAAAGGAAAATTGTGAGTTTGCTAACGAGGACATAGACGTTCAGCGGTGCTGAATCAAACAGAAAAGTCTAGGTTTTTATATTAACTTCTGGGGTTATACAAATTAGATTTCACACACACTAATGCTATTAATGTGTGTATAATGCTATTAATGTATTAATGCTATTAATAATTTGCCATATACAGGAAGTACATTTTCTTTAAAATTCTACCTTTTAAGATCCCACATTCTGACAGCATTTCCAGAAGCTGCATAGAGAAAGGTGCCAGTTGGGTTCAGTGCAATTTGATTGACTTGGTTTTCCCCAGAAGGAATAGTAACTGTCCGGCTGGTGGTGGCAGAACAAGCATCTCCAAGAGTAACTTGACCTGAAGACCTTAACAGAGACAAAGTAAAGCAAAATAAGTCACATTTCTGGACAAGAGTTAGTCTTAGAATTCCTTACATTCCTAGGAAACTGGCTGTAGACAACAAGAAGATCTGTGTTCTTTGGTCACTGTATGCACTGTGCCTAGCACAACACCTCATACACACTAATAAATAAACATTTTGATAGATAAATGAATGAAGAAAACAAGATGACATGGCTTAAAACTCTTAATTTGCAAGTTATTATAACACTAGGAATTCTGGGCCCTGTTAGAGATGACTTAAATATGATTCAGAAAAGATTAGATGACAAAGACAAAAAACTCAACAAATGATACAGTGTCACAAAATTAATTCATTTTCCTGCAGTTTCCAGAAGTTCCCTGAGGAACAAGCCTACCAGTATTCCTTTCATATATAAGATTTGCCCTTATGAATTAAAGACACTAAGGACTTTTTATTTTCAGTTTTTGTTTATTTTAACCCAATCATATAAGGATTACTTACTATATGCGAAAGATTTAAATATGATTTATTTCTATTTCCTCAGCTAAATTCTAAATGGTAAGTATATTTTTAAATTTTGAAACATTTTATTAGCAAACTTCTAAAATACCAAGTTATAATCAATCTTTTCAAATTTGATTTTGATTTTAATGAGTCAACTGGATTGGTAAATTTCTAACATAAGATACAGTGTTTTTTTTCTACAAAATTCTCCACAAGAGACCTGTATTCAGTACAGTAAATAATTAGTAATTCTCAAAATATAAAATAGCACTTAAATATTAATAATCCTCACTCTACAAATTAGTAAAAATTAACCATTCCTATGCTCCCTTCTCTTATTTAAACCAACAGAGTTCACCTTAATTTTAATTATGTAAAACAGTTCATCAATCTTATGGCAAAAAGGATCACTATTTGCTCTATATTTTAAAGACATATGATAACAGACGTAGAAAACAAATTCATCCTCCAATTGTCCAATATAACCTACAGTTATTAAATATAGGCTAGCACCAAAGCAGTGTAAGTCTTAAAAAAACTCCTCAATTAATTAGCATGTTTTATTCAATACATGCTAATTAAATTTTGCAAGTACTTCTTAACAGTCTATAATGGTGATTTCAGCCATTTTCTAAATAGTGGTACTCATTTGAAGCAAGTAATGTAAATCATTTAACTACATCAATTAATGAATACTATGAAAATTTAATTCCTTAGTTATTTGGGAGGGAGGAAATATGAAATGTGTATTTAGTCACAGATCAAATATGACTTCTCCTTTCCTGTTTAATATTGAGCTATTGTATTTTATTTTCTCAACAGTTTTTTTTCACCTTATTTTATCTGTGTTCTTATTATAAACACTTTCATATTCTTTGCAAGTGGATAGGTATAAATAAACAAGAATGCATAAATAGGCCTATCTTTTCTTACATTTTGTAAACAAGAACTATTTGCCCCTTATGCTGTTTGTCTTTAAGTTACTTACGTTAGCGTTCGAATGCACTTTGCTGAATCTCTGATATCCCACACCTTAATATAAGATGTTGACACAGTGAAGACCAAACTTGTATAATTACAGTATTTTACAGATACTACATTGTTGTGATGACCTCCCAGTGACATTATCTCCTGCCCAGTCACCAGATTCCATACTTTACAAGTACGATCTAAAAACAAACAAATAAAAAAGAGGAAATACTGTCAATATGAGCTAAATTAGATTCTCTTAACAATAACAATTTCTCTTCTATGAGAAAAAAAATGAGATAAGAAAACAGTAATTATTTAATTAACTTGCAGCAGGCATCCTAACTCTATCCTTGACACTTTTCAGCAGGTTGAAGGGCAAAGTAGGTATAAAGGATTAGATGAAAGCCAGGATATCTGGTGTATGCATTATGTGGTATTAAAAAATAATTATACAAAATTTTGAAATAGACATATCAAGAGAATCTTGTTTCAAATTGCTCCTGAATTTAAAATGGCAATCCCAAATCAGCCTCTTTGAGACATTTTGCTTTGATCACTCTTTTACGTACTCACCACACTCCACATGTAGGAATACACACACCTTTCTTTTCCAGGGGTCACTGATTGATTTCATTTTTGACCCAAAAACATAATCATAAAACTATTCTATTTTTTTTGACATGCTAAATATCTAATTATCCTGGACTAATAAATTTAATTTGAATCATTAGAAAATTCTTTTACAGAGCAAATTTTTTTAATTGGGGAATTACTTGCCATTATTCACAATTCACAAGTTCTAGCTAGACTTTCCCCTCACCTTGTAACATCCCTAAATGCTAAAAAGCTTTGACTAGCTTCCCAAATTCCTGTACATGCTTCCTTCTTACTTTTCTAACCTCACTGTCCACCACTGCCCCTAAATATACTCTACTTTTCAATCCAACTGAATTTAGTTTCCAAACCCACTTCTACCTCCAAGTCTCTGCTTACACTGTTCTCTAATCTTGGTTGCCCATTCTTACCTGTCAAATCCAAACAATACTGTAAGGTTCATCCTAAATGCCTCCTTATCAAAGCCTTCCTTATTTTTCACAATTTAGCATAATCTCTCCCTTTTCTGAAACCTCGAAACTCTTTGTCTATAACTCTTCAAATCGTTTACAGTTAATTTCTAGTTGCCTGCAATTTCACCAAAGGGGTTAAGAGTGCAGGTCTGGAGATGAGTAGACCTAGGTTTCTAATCCTGGCTCTTTCACTTACTAGTTAAGTTTATCTGGGAAAATTATTTAATTTCTTGAATCTTCAGCTTCTTCATCTGTAAAATTAGGATGCAACATGTATTTCATTGGGTTTATTGTGAGAATTAAATGAGATAAAATTTGCATAGTCTCTGACATAGAGTAAGTGCTCAAGAAATGGTGGTTGCTACCCATCTTATTCTCTTTACCACACTGTACACTGTAATGGCCTTTTGTAGATTTTTATATAGCCTGCATTACTAAGCTCAGTGCTTTGTATGTATTAGATGCTCAATTACCAAAAGGAGATGTATTCCCTCACCATTCTATTCATCTAACATCAACACAAGTTTTACTTTCTTCCCAACTATGCAATGATTTTATATTTTATGTAATTCAGGAGTTGAATGAGATTATCTCTCAGATTCTTATGTGTCTTAAGCAGTTTGACATTTTTAAAAACATGTTAAAATGTAATCATTAAAAAAAAATATGTTAAATATCCACATGGCACAACTACTAGCACCTTTTGATCCAGTGAAGAGAAGATCATCAGTAGAATCCACACAGAGCACAGCTTTTGTATGCCCTTCAGCTATGTGAATACACTGAAGTGGAGAAGCTCTGATTCCTTTCAAAGCTGGAAATGGGTTGATTATGCCCCTGAGGTGGGGGAAAAAAATAAGATTTACTTTAGTAGCTATATCATGAAACTACTTTTTATTTTTTTCTTTGGCTTTAAGAAGTCTTTCTAAATAATTAGTATTGTAATAAAATCCAGATTGCTCCCTTGTCTCTTTTTTAAGCAAAAGGACAGAGACAAAGCGTGAAATTATAATAGTAGTGTTGGAGTGCATCAACTAATTAGGCATCAGCTAGCAGGTGCATTCTGCAAAGAGCAAAGTCATGATAAATTGGATTTTCTTATTAACAATTTCATCTCTTCAAAATTTAATGAAGTAATATTGGGAGCTCTTCAAATATAGTGAATTATGAAAAATGAGAAAGCATAAATGATGGATAACTGGAAGGTGTGACTATCAGCCTGGAATGAGACTCTATGTCAAAAAAGACATTCTAAAGAAAGTATAATACATACCACCTAAAATACTAAGGAAGCAAATTTCAAACAAATTTGAATAAATACAAGAATGACTGCATAGCCTGAAATTCTAAAGGGAGAATGGCTCAAAAATAACAAAAACTTTTAAAACTCTAACAATCTCAAAGACGATTTTTAAAAAAGAGTAAGATTTTAAAAGAATAGTGATGCTCTTTAGGGAGATTTCTCATAATTTTAATATTTCTGGAATTTCTGCTTTATGCCACTGGACTATGAACTACGAAAATATAAAATTTATCAAAACACTGTCCCTATCCCAAAGGAGGTTAAGACAGGATCTGAACTGAAATAATTGTATTGGGAAGACTAAAAATGAGAGTGAATTAAGAAATGATAAATATATAAGTTGGATGTATCTTTTCTCAGAGCAGGAAGAAAAATTATGTTGAAATATGTCCATTATATAAGACAGATGGCATAATGTTAGGACAGATTCAGCAATAAAACAAAGCTGTCTGTTTCCATCTTCCTGATGAAGGAGAACAACCTTTAAGATGCGAGGGACAGAAATAATTAAGAAGAAATGTAAGCCCAAGATACATTAGATCTGACAATGAAGAGTTATTCAGTGAGTTCAAGTATTTCTGTTTTTAAATCATTAGATCACAGGGTTGTGAAAGTATATACCATTGCAGAGGCAAAATCATTGTTGGTATACTAAGAGGATCAATAAAGGGGATAAAACATGTTGACCCAATTTTCCAGAAAGGAGAAAAAAAAGTGGATTTCAGAAATTACAGATGAGTAAAACTTCTTGTTGAGTCTCAAAGAGGAAAATATTAAACAAATAATTACAAACACTTAAATGCTCATCAGTAAGAGATAACATCTCACAGGGGAAGGTCCTTGTAGAATTAATAGGCAGGAAATCAGGGGAATGTCATATTCACAATATATATTGATTCCAATAAAGTCCATACAAAAAGCTTTTCAAATGATATCCCTATGGACATGGTGGGTAAGTATGAAACTGTTGTAGTAAGGTAGTTCCATCAATGGCGGAAGAGTCACCCCTAAAGAGTCAATGTTCCTCTCAGTCTGGAAAAAGGTCTTCAATATCTAGTCAGTCTTTCCCCAGAACTCAAGACAGATATGGCATGTTTATTAAATTGATATATTAAAGAGCTGCATTGTCTAGAAAAATTACCCAAAAAAATCCATTTAAGTATGTACTTAGCACTAAAATATTCATTGGATAAAATTTAAACATAAAATTTAAGTTGAAGATAGAACAGAACGCTCCAAGTAGGAAAGGAGCTTAATTAGATTTTAAAAGCTAAAGAAATTTGTTTATTGAATACAAGATCAATGGATCAACAATTTATGATTCTTCTACCAACACTTTCAATGACATGTGCAACAGAAGTAAGTATTTCAGGAGAAAGAAAGCAATAGAGCTACTATATTCTGCCAAGGCCACATCTGGAATGAGGCTGAGTTCCAGTTGCCACATTTTAAAAACAGCTTTGAAAAATCAGAGATTTTCCAAAACAGTGGAAGCAGAAAGAAGGATCTGCAGACTATATCATATTAGGAACAGATGAATCTAAAACTATTGAGCTGATAAGAGAACCTTCATCGGAGAGAGCATACAAAAGCACAGTTAAATAGCTGAATATTTAAAGAGCTGGCACATACACACAAAAAAGGTATACTGGATTAAATCTAGCATAGCTCAAGAGGGCTGATGACAGACCAATGAATAAAAACTTAAAGGAGGTAAATTAGGCTTAGGATTTAAAAAAAAAAACTTTATTTTTGGGATTTAGTTATAATGATTTCAAAAAGTGAAGGGAGTTCCCCATTACCAGAAATAAGACCAGGAATTGTTACCACCTGGGTGTATAATTACAAAATCCAAAGTATTATTTGCATTCACACATCAATTTGAGATTCTTGAAATTAATGCTCAGTAACTTGTTGGCAATGTAAGAACTTAACCAGATTAAAACTGAAATGGTAGCAAAACCTCCTCAAAAGTCTAAAACTGTCATTTTGAAATTCTATCACTATTATGTGGGGTTTATAGCTATGAACTGAAGCCATCAAATTATAACTATTGCTTCAAATGTTGAAAAGTTATGATCTAATGCATAGTCAATTGCTGCTCTTCTAAAACATTAAATATATATGTATGTATATTCTAACAACCTGATTATAAAGAAAAGAATTAATGTTAATAACCTAAGAGCTGTTTTGATCTGCATTTAATGACACAAATCATCCTAAGAAAAAAGCTAAACAGTACCCTTGGTTATTTAGCACTTGGTTATTTAGCACTATGTCTCCAAAAGAGTTCCTTCCTTCAGATTACTGTCTTTATCCTAAGAATCTATTAATGTTTCCTGATGATATAATGTGCAACACAATTCTGTCATGTCAAAGGTTGTAATATTACAGAAGTGAATATTTGCCTCCAGTAACTTATGTATGGCATAGCCCTAGAGACCAGGATGTCTCTTTTTCATTCTTATGTGTTTTATTTATTCAGATTTCTGAAGAAAAATAATTTCAACATTAAATATAGCATCATATTTATTAGATACTGAAAGATACTCTCAAATATTCAGAATGTTAGCGTTAATATTTTATAGAGATTACCTTATACAAAAGGTAACAGAAAAAGTACAGAAATTGGAAACATAAACCCATGGTATTTCTTTCTCTATTAAAATTAATCTATCCACATTCTGAAGTATATAAATCAACTTTAAAATAGTTTAAGTTAAGTTTAAATATTGCAAACTTATACAACAGATCTGATGTGAAGGGAAAAAATGCTTATTTCTGATCCATGCAAAACCAGTAAAGTCTTGTAATACTGTGAATAAGATTAGTTTCCTCTCCCTTCCCCTGCCTACCTTCTGGAGGATCTACTGATGATCAGGAAAATGGCCATAAAACATGGGAAAGAAGTGCAAAGAGAGAGGAGACAAACTGATTAGTGGGAAGAGGAAATGAAAGGAAAAAAAAGAAATTAGGGGTCCAAAAAACCCATAAACATGAAAAAAATGCCACATTGTTATTTGAAAAACAGCATCTACCAGTTAAAACAATTTATTATGTTTTTAAAATTCCTTTACTTTCTGTATCTTTCTATATTTTAGGTACCATAGCATCCTTTTTTCCCCTAGTATACCTTTTTTTAAAATCACAAATCCTGCCATAAACTTTTTATTTAAAATCGATAAATCAACATGAAAAAATACCTTATTTACTTCCCATGCCTTGAGGTGGAAAAACCCATTGAGGAGCAAACCTTTACATTAATTTTCAAAGAACTTAATTTCTTTAAAGAAAAGTTTTAGGTTATAGACAGAATACAAATAGCACAAATTTTAATGCTATCATATAAAAAAGTTTACCACTACTTTGAAAGGTATGATCACAAAAATATATTAAAATTAATGTTTAAAAACATCAGTGCATTTATATGGTTTACAAGTTATGAATGCAACAAAAATGAGATTTGTTTAAAGTGTCTAGGAAGGCATTTTAGAACATCAATGAAATGCCAGAACGTAGGAAAGAGAGAAAGTACCTGTGTACCTCCGACAGAGAGGAATCACTTTCATCAGACCTACAGTGAAAGAGTTAGAATTATGAGGGAAAAGAATACAGATGTCAACAGGTAAAGACACTGAGATTGAACTGATTCAACAGTATGAATAACAGAAATACAGCAAACATTTCCTTTACAGTGCCCTGCTTTTCTATTTGCACTGGATATCAGCAAATTCAGTGACAGCTAAATTAGTTAAAATTTTGTGCTTATGTTTTCTACCAAGATTTGGGGGGAAAAACTTTCTATTACTGATCCACAGAACCCATCTATCCTCACTTTCTAAAATGTAGGCCCTGAAGAGGAAAAACATCAAGCAAGTGAAATACATCACTTCAAGACTCTATTTAATTTGACTAGTACTAGAAAAAATTTTCAGTTTCAGTAGTCATTAATGAACTTTATTCCTCTTGATAATTACTTTAGATTTAGACTCTCATGTGGAAGTTGCACAAATACATTATATGTTTGCATGGAAAGCAAATCATTCAAAATTTAATAACCTTTGTGTTGTTTTTTTTTTTTTTTTTTGCGGTACGCGGGCCTCTCACCGCCACAGCCTCTCCCATTGCGGAGCACAGGCTCCGGATGCACAGGCTCAGCGGTCGTGGCTCACGGGCCCAGCCGCTCTGCGGCATGTGGGATCTTCCCGGACCGGGGCACGAACCCGTGTTCCCTGCATCGGCAGGTGGACTCTCAACCACTGCGCCACCAGGGAAGCCCCAACCTGTGATTTTAATTCATCTCAAAAACATGGAGCTCTTCTGATTAGGCAGTCCCTCAGTAATAGTTGGGAGGTTTTACTGGGATTTTAAATACAGGTGAGCCACTCCTGTCAGCCTTAACCGGAAACCTCCAGGACTGACAATAAGTCTGGTTATCGTGAAAATCTATTTAGCTTGTATTATTATACAATATCCTTGGGAAGAATGAGGATAGAGTGAGTGCTGGCATATTATGTAATCAGAAACAATGTGTGGGACCTACTTCTAGCTGGTGAAATATGCTAGACTCAAAAAGGAGCCCAAAGAAAGTCATTAAAAAGGTAGGTGAGTTTTTTGAAAGTGTAGTCAGTTATTCCAAGTTTTAGTTTATAGAGACTACAACAGAGTCAAATGATTGGTAGGTAGCTCATAAACTATTTCAGTAAAAAGTATGGAACTATAATTAGATTGTCAAGATTATCAAAAGACCAAGAGAAAAATTTTATGACTGTGAATGCAAGGGAGACAAAATTTAGTAATTCTTCATCATCGCTAGTGAAAATGGACTTCCTAAAGACATTCTTAATGTTCTTCTACTCTTTCTCAATTAAATGAGAGGTATGATTTAACAATGTTCAAGAGTCTTTTTTAAAATATATTAAAAAAAAATACCTATCTAGATCATTTGAAAGGACATGTCATCTGATTAAACTATATTAAAACCTAATTTTAATATAGTTTAATCTGATTAAACTATATTAAAATCTAATCAAAAATGTTATCCATAAATTAAGTAGATTAAAGAATCTTTCAAAATGATGGTGTGTCTCTCTAAGTCTATAGAGCCATTTAGCATGATCTAAACATGCCAGACAGATCTTAAACAATACCCTGTAAATTTCAGAAATCGTTGATATATACAGGGAGATTATAGCATAGAAAACAAAGAACTGGTGTGGGATACTGAATATCAAGTACATATACTATCCAAAATGTTATCATTCAAAATCAAAGCAGACAAGTCAGTTAATAAACACCTTATGGCAACACTGTTAGTATGAAATTCTTGCAAGAGAGATTCTGGCTCAGTGTGGGAATATTTTTTCACTTCAAATTTAATGAAAATTATATTTCCCATACCCCTCCAACTTCTCTTCCCCAACAACCCACCCTGAGTTCTACCCCCTCCACCCATAAAGGTACTCTTCTATCCCAAGAATACAATTACTCAAGTTTTGTGGTGGATTTGTAGACCAACCAAATGATAACAACATGTTACACATATGGCAATGCTTTTGTAAGCTGTTATATCCACCAAAGGTAAAATAATTTGCCTCTTTTCAATGCAGGCTGTCTGGATTAGAGGCTTTTATAGGCTCAATGAAGCTGAAAAATCCCAAGAAATTTAACTTCAAGTGGTCTCAAAGATTTTTCAATTCCAATTTACTTGTAGAAGAAAAGGTAAGACAAGTGCTCAGTTTAGCAATGCAAATCTATAGCAGGGAATAATGTTCAGCAGGAAAATTAATTTCTCTAATTTTGTCTATATGGTTCATTTCCCATTGGAAAAACACATGAAATATGGCAAGAGTTCACAAGTCAGACTCCATCTCCCACACAGAGAGAAGGCTAAATGTTTTCTACAGACTGTATTGAAAGGTTCAGAATATTATAATGAATAATTGGGGCTCTTTTACATAATGACTTACTTATCCTGCTGAACTGATGTGTTTCCCTGAGAAACAGTAAGACGATTAAAAACATTCAGTTCATTACGGGGCCGGCTTGGTGGGGAAGAAGGAGGTGAAAGACTAGCCTCTGAGGTTCCAGAATCTGAGCTACAAGAAAAAAAGAACATTAAATAGGCGGCTTTAATTGGCTTTGATTTGTTAGAAATGTTGTAAGAAACATGTTTTTTTATAAAAGCTTTTCATTATACAATTCCTTCCTTGCTTCCTTTCTTCCTCTGTTCCTTTTTTATAAGATAAAATGCACTCTGAACAATTTAATTAAAAATTTTTTCCACTGATATTGGCTCGGTGCTTTGTGACAGCCTGGAGGGGTGGGATAGGGAGGGTGGGAGGGAGGGAGACGCAAGAGGGAAGACATATGGGAACATATGTATAACTGATTCACTTTGTTATAAAGCAGAAACTAACACACCATTGTAAAGCAATTATACCCCAATAAAGATGTTAAAAAAAAAAAAAATTTTTTTTCCACTGAATCTTGTTACATTGGCCACAAGATGGCACTAAAGAAAAAGTTCTGTCTGCTAAAATCTAAAGTCAGTATAAATAAAGCAAGCCAAATTTAAAATTATACAATTTTAGAGTTGAGAGCAAGTTGTTCACTTTATAGATGAGGAGACAGACCCTGAGAGTTTAAGAGGAATTTGCCTATTCAATTGATTCATTCATTTATTTTTAAATTACTTATTTGCTCCATCCCCTATCTCCTACTTATTCTTAAGACATTCGATTCAGTAGAAACAGGTAAATTACATCTTTAAATACAGGAAACAAGGATGATTAGAAGAGCAACCTCCATGACATTCACGTCAGCTAAACCAGTGGTCAAAGTAGAGAGTGTGCATGGTGGTACAAGGGAGGAGGATGGTATAAGATCATCCACTTGGGTACAGAAAATATATGAAAACTTCTTTCATAATTATTTTTATGTTAAAGAAATTGTCTTTACCAATACTTAAATATAGATTAGCATTGATATTCCTACTCAAGAGCATGTCAGAGATCTACCTGCTATATGCAGCTCCTTAGGAGACCTGAGGGAGATCTCAGTGTGCCACAGGGTAGAAAGGTAACAGTGGCTCTAACCCATTTATAACTTTCTGTGTGTTGTGGTGTTGCAATTTACAAATGTCCACGTAAGTGGACCATCAGATTATATTGTGTACTATTAAGTAAACTAACCCTCACAAAACACACAAATAGCTTTTAAACTATTTCAACAAAAAAAACAATTAAGGATAATACCAATTTAAACATAAAAGAACAGCAAGAAAATGGCACAAGTCACACATCTTCTAACACTAGATTTTTGTTAACCATTTTAAAGAGGTGAAATCAATGTCAGTTTTATCAGATGACAGTCAAAATTAATTTCAAAACTTTCTAGAAGACTATCTGTAGTTTTAATAAACTTCTCCTGAAAGGTATATTAACTCCAAAATGATATGCACAAATAATTGAAAAATAAATCAGACTATATGAATGGGGACAAGTGCTCAAATTTATTTACAAGTATGTGTTAACAAGAAAGTTAGACTACTTATACAAGCCAACAGCACACTTGATTGTCTTGATTAGTCAAATCAGTCACAATCCCAGAGTCAGTCTGAATATGGAAAATAATTTCACTATTGTGCTTTAGCATCTAAGTGCATCAGACATTTTATACAATCTAGTAGATAAAAAGCATGGGTAACTTACTGTTTTTGTTCCTTGGCCTTTGATTTTTCCCCTTTCTCATATGCCTTTCTCCTTGTTACAGGGGAAGGCTCTGGTAACTTTTTTTCTGATACAGATGACTGTCTGGAACTAAGAGAGAGAAAGGTTCTATAATCATGTAATTTTAAATATATACGTATAACTTTGGCAGATACTCAACCTAAATATTTAATAGATTAATAACTGGAACTTGAGAAAGATTATTTGGAAATAAGAAATAGAACTAGGACAGGAAAATATCACGAGTTATTTTAATTAATGGGAGCTTGATAACTATATATTTAATTTTTAAATTGGCAATTTTGTCAAATACATACATGCCCATTATCTTTGAATGTAAACATCAATGCTATAATGCCAAATAGCTAAAATAATTTTTTAATTTTAAACATTAAGTGTTTAAGTTTGATTAGAATTGCTTCAGTTGAAGAAAAATTGTCTTTATAGTCTTGCAAGAACAAAAATATTAGAATATCAGAATATGAGAAACAATGAGACTTAATGAATTAATACTTACACAGTCACAAAAGAATACTACAGGTAATCACAAAAAACTACAATCATTTTACTTAACTAGTATTTAAGTATTAGTTAGCTATATCTATTTTAGTACTAAAAATATTTTTGTTTTATTATAGACTTTAAATGTTCAATAGTGGCTATGTAATTAATAATTTAAGACTATGATTGTTGTGTACAGTGGTAATGAATTTTAATTGAAAAAACTGAATTTTTTGCTATCCTTGACTAGCTTTATTAATAAGGAAAAAAAGCACTAAGGAATTAGCAAGCAGGATCCCTAGAATGGGCTTACAGTGATTCCTATTTGAAAGTGAAAACTAAATATAATTAAACTTCACGTGCCTGATTTTTCTAATTAGAGGAAATCACATTTTAGAAGTTCTGCATCATTTAAATCATAAGGCCCACTTGAGTAAATTCTTTTACTTTATGCAATGGAAGTCATGTAGTAATGGGATATAAGAGTTACTGCACCAAGCACATGACCAACTTTTAAATTTGTACAGAATTACACAAACATCTTAATTTATGAAAACTTAGATAATAAGTCATGTGAAGAGACAGTGTCTAAAAGACATTTTCTACAACCTGTCATGAATGATACATTTTTAAAATGAAAAACAAAAGGGCAAAAGGAAGGTATTACCTGAATTCTGGATTCCAGGTCATAGATTTAGTCTTGAAGTTCCAAAAGTCTCTATTCATCTGATAGACTAAATGCTGAACACATAGGAGTCTCTAAAATCTGTTCTCAGTTCTATATCACTACCTTCACCAAAAGCAATTCTTCCACTGTTATCTTACCAAAAAAGCACTGAAGCCATAAGCTATACTGGTTAGCAATCTCTAAGAGCAAATCTAATAGTTAATTACATAAGTCACCTCAAGCACATGCAAGATAGTTCTGTCATTAAAATTAATTTTGGAACTAAAGGTAGCAGATGGGCTTACTGAATGGAAGACAGTGAAAATATCTTTATAAGATGAAGAAAGTTATGGGAAACAGATGTTCAAATTAGGGTGGGAAGTATGACATACAGAGTCATATAGTATGAACCATTTTTTGGGCAATATTTCCCAATGCAATGATGTGTTCATTCAATAGATCATCTGCTAGATCACACGTGAGAGTTAGTTTGGAAAAAAGCCATTAAAAATCTTTACCAGTGAATGACTGATGTAATTTTAATATAACTAACAAAACACACACACACACACACACACACACACACACAAACACACTGGCCTGTGTAGGGAAATCTTTGTTCTCAAGATAATAATGAAAAATTTTTAAATAAGATTTGTTTTGAATGGAATGTTTTTTGTTAAGATTATCATAGAGAGGAGAGGTAATATTTCCTCCTTCAAATCTTTAATAATACAATATTTATACTTTGTGTGTACACTCCCAGACGTGCAATGTGCTTCAAGGCAAAGAATTAGGAAAATTCAAAATGTATTATTTGTAACTGACATTTGTATTTTTCTTTAAAAGTGTCAGCAAAGGTTTACTATCTTGACCAGGCTCTTAGAACTAGGATATAATGTAATTTAGAGTAAATTTAAGAATCTTTAAAGCTTCTGTTTTATATAATGGTTTTATAGGTATAACTTTAATCTAGTTTAGGTGTTTCTAAATAAATTTTTTCTGTAATTCACAACTCAGCCTTTATAAAAATTATAATCTTTAAGAAAGACCCTAAAACTTAGAAATAAGACAAAGCAATTCAACAAAGAACATCTCATTTAAATTATTTTGAATGTCCAAAAATTAGGAGACACAACACCTAACAGAAATTACTTTGAAAACTAGAGATCTTATTTACATAAATTTTAAAAAATAGAAATAAGAAATTAGCAACATGCATTTTTTTTTTAAAAAAAGAAAGCCAAAAGAAAGGAAGTTAGTGTAGCTGGGCCAGACTTACATGCTGCCTATCTTAGAAGGGAAGCCAGATGGGGGAGGGAGCTCTTTTTCCCTAGCAGAAGTACTTGTCTCTGTATTCATTCCAATCTCTTGCCCTTCTGCAACAGGTGTAAGAGGGCCAGGCAAGGAGGCATCTCCTGTACTAGTGTCTGAAGCTAGTTCACTGCTATCTGCATACAGCAATTCCATTTGAGTGGTGGTTCTCCTTCGGGCCTAGTCAGAGAATGGAAGGAAAAACAATCATGTGCAAATTTTCGCAGGGAAGATGACTAGGCGATATTTAATATTCATTTGAAATAGGTAAAACATTTAGCATGTCTTTTCCTAGCAAGTGTGTCAAACATAACATGTAAGATAGTGACAAGCCAGAGCTACAGCCAGATAAGACCTTTAGAGGCCGTAATAATAGCCAACATTTCTGTTGGATGCCAGAAATTGTTATAAATACTTTACTATATTAGTATATACTATCATTATCCCAATTCACAAATGAGAGAACTGAGGCACAGAGAAGCTAAAAGTCCAAAGTCACACAGCTAGTAAGTGGCAAAGCCAGATTCAAAACCAGGCAATCTGCCTCCAATATTATTGTGCTATACTGCCATTCATCGCCAGCTCCCTCAACATATCATTAAAAAAAAAAAAAGAAAGAAAGAAAGACGAAAGAAATTAAACCAAAAGATAGTTGCAGGGACATTCAACTAAATTCTGATGTTTCCCAGGCTTAGATGATTTATTATAAATTAGATGATTTAATATAAATTTTAATTTCATTTTACTATCAATTTTTACATCTGTTTCTCCTTTTTTATGACCCTGCCCCCTGACGCTTTAACTGGGTGTTTAATCTGCCTGCTGGATATCTACCACCAGTCCATACCAGCTTTTGTCAGCATGGTGAGGCAGGTGAAGGTTATTTTCCTAGAATCTAAATTTACCATAAGCATTCCCTTCCATACTCCTGAAAAACCAATGGGACTACTTTGTTGTTAACGCTTAGAGTTGGCTGCTATCGCTAATGTATTAACAGATAATCAAGGTGTTTACCAGATTAGAAACCTCTAAAGGGCAGACAACCTGTTTTATTCAACTTTGTATCCCCTGCATTTAACATAGTGCTGGTAAATATCTATTTAAAATATATACTCAACTTCACTTTTTCAATGAGTGAAAAATAAATAATATGTGAACCTTTTAGGCATCTTTGCAGTTCAAAAGGAGTGGTAGATAATACCTGAAAACTTTTGGAAACAGAAAGCCCTGCAGGTCAACCTTTTACCCTGTCAGTTCTCCCTACTGCAAATTGAGTCATTTTCTTGGGAATTCCAAACCACGGTGGGTTTTATTAGGAGATGACCTTTAGGCTACCACTTCACATTTCTCTCTGGCTTTCACAAGGCCTGAAAGACCAAGTTACCTTAGGAGATTCTCTCCTCCACTTAAGACTGGATCCAAACTATACTCAAATGCTTTCTTTGAGTTTGGGTAACTTCTACTTAGTCACTTAGAATAATAAGACACAAACCACATGTCACCAAGCCAGTACCTCAAGGACCATACATAAAGACTGGAGATGTTTTTCAGTTGGCTAGCCCAGTATTTTAAAGATAAGGAAATTCTCCATTAAAATCCATATTTAAAGCTTCTCTTTAAAAAGTTGAGGATCTGGTAGCCTTAGGCCCATATTCCATCATGGCAAAAATAAGCAGTAGTTGAGTGGTGGCTATTTGCTTTAGATGCAGCATGTCCACTTCAGGTAATCATAATAATCCCTATTAATTACCTTATATTCAGCCAAATTACTCATTTATATTACCTGGCTAACCACTGTGGGCCTTAAATCCATCCTGTCCATTAGCACAGTACTATTTTGAGTCCTGATTTCATCCATTCATTCAACAAATATTTACTAAGCACTACAAGAATTCTTTGTTTTCAAACATCTTAAGATAGTTAGTTAATTCATCTAGTACCAATGTTACCAACACTCAATCTGAAATAGACCATGTGTTTCTTACACATTTAACAGTATGTATCCTTTATTTTTTTAAGCTTCACAAATATACATTATAGCATCAATTTTCAATACAAAATGATGATTAAGAGTTGGCCTATTCAAACCACCTCAAGACACAGTTAAACAAAATAAATAAGGAATACTTGAGGACATACTAGAATGTTAAAATTTCAAAAATCTCCTGTCAATCTAAATTATTTTTAAGGATTGTTTTCCATAATCATATCTTATCTAGTAGAAAAAGTACAAGAATACAGTAAATCACAAGTTTCACAAAGGAGCAATTTTTCAATATAAATTTTTTTCAAGGGGGAATATGATAAAGAACTAAATTTCTTACACATGAAATCTTTGGTAAAAGCATGCCTACTTGCTGACCTATTAAGAGTCAAACCTGAGGCCTATGTGATTAATAGTGACAATAAAGAACAGCAGAAAAAATGTTTACCTGGTATTTTCAATTCTCCTTACCTTGTTTTTAGGTTTCACTTCACCACAAAGCTTCATAAGGTCTGAAGAGAGTGAGCTATGTGCAAATAAGTAATTAACCACATGATTAAAAGGGAACTTATAGAAAACTGTATGTCCTCTAATGAGTACAAGTATGGAAAAAAATTTATATGCCTACAGAAAACACAGAAAGACAATATTTAAAATCAAAATAAACTAATTAAAATAGTCCATTTTCCTTCCTTAAATATCCCAGTATTTTTATTTTAAAGTTTTTGATGGTTAAACATTACTTAGTTGGGCTTCCATATTACTGTTTCTAGTTCTCTTCCCTTAGCCATAAAATCCAAAATTATTTGTTTTATGGTAATTCTTTGATGCACAGGACAAAATTATTAAAAATATTACAGAAATAAGTCAAATCTATTAAGTTTCTAAAGCCTCTCTTACCTTCCTTCTGATCCTGGGCTGTTTAAAGGTACATCCTCATCAGTGCTGTCCTCTACATTTTCTAAAAAAATGTCCAAAATGTAAGTATTATCCACATGTCACAATTTGAATGATGACTGTAATCCCTATGCTATAATAAGCAACAGCCCAAGTTCTCTCAATATGGGCACTTTGGTTTTAGTAACTGAATCAAATTAGAAATGTAAAAAAATATTTCTAAGAAACTCCTTTGATTATATGCCCTAGGATGAGAAAAATATGTTCAAAATAGGAAAGCTATGAGTTGAATGATAAAACAGAACAGCATTCACAGGATGGAAATGAGATCATGTATTTATCAGAGTATGTAGAATTATTTATATAGTTTTCAGAGTATGTATTTATCCCACACCATCCATTTATCCCATGTATGAAAAACCACTGAGTAAAACACAAGATTAAAGTAAATGCTGCATGCGCTCCCTTTAATGTACTGAGCCAACTTCAAAAACTACATAGGTATAAACATAGTTGTACTTTATCAGTATTCCAACTTATATATTTTCCTTTATTTTTATTTTTGTTTTCAAGTAGAGAGAGAGCATGTGTGTGTGTCAAGGTATTCAGGAGTTACATACCAGCATGCAGCTCATTCACATGTACATAAAGGACTAAAACTACGGGTTTCCATGCAACAGTTTTGTAGATAAATACAAACAAACCACTGCTATTTCAGAACAACTGTAGCACACTAATAAAAAGAGAGGAAAAAGCAAACATATAAAACTAGTAGGAAGTCAGTAAATAAAACAGCCACTGAAAGTAAATTATTTAAAATGTCAGTGAGCCCCTAACACAGGTGCAAGTTTTCAAAACTTATACATTTTATTATAAAGCCATTCCACAAAACTAAAGGCAATACTATCAACAATATATACGTTGGGGACTTCGCTCGTGGTCCAGTGGTAAAAAATCCACTTCCAGTGCAGGGGATGTGGGTTCGATCCCTGGTCAGGCAACTAAGATCCCACATGCCGCAGGGCAACTAAGCCCTTGCGCCACAACTACCAAGCTCGCACGCCTCAACAAGAGAGCCCGCCTGCCGCAAACTATAGAGCTCATGTGCTCTGGAACCCATGCACCACAACTACAGAGCCCACGTGCCCTAGAGTCCGTGTGCCACAACTAGAGAGAAAAAACCCACACACCACAACTAGAAAAGCCCAGGCACCGCAACTAGAGAGAAGCCTGAGCAGACCGTGCACTGTAATGAAAAGATCACTTGTGCCTCAATAAGATCCTGTGTGCCGCAACTAAGACCCGATGCAGGCAAAAAATTAAGGAAAATAAATAAATAGAATATTTAAAAATAATTATATATATGTCAGTGAAAAATATACAGTATTCATCCCCCTTTAACTTTTACATTTATATCATACAGGTGGATTATGCTCATAAGTCAACTAATTCCTTTCTCAGATGCTCCCATTCTTCCTCACTGTTTAGCAGACACCGATAGAAATTCAGTAATACTTGATAGCATTATCTAAAATGGAGCCCATCTAGGACCCACACAAAGGGAGTTTACTTTCCGAAATGAGCAAAATGGTGGTCTTGAAGGCAATGTGTATCTCAAAGCCCACGCTTGCAGGCTGGAGGATGTGCTTCAAAGAAAGGATAATTGAGTGCTAAGGTGACTGAATTAGTCAATAACATAGAAAATGTAAAGAAATGACAAATCTAGTCTTTATTTTTCCATGTATAAAAGCAGGCTAAGATTGACTAGTAATTTTCTTGTAGGGAGTGATGAAACAAGTTAGTATATTAAACATCATATGAGTGCTCAGTAAAAGCTACTTAGCTCTTGCATATGCATATATGCCTTATTTAGAGATAATTACAGTTTGACATAACCAACCCAGCCAGAGGATACAACCCTCCACCCAGACATTCACCAAAATAGACACCTCTTCAGGACTGAGCTTTGTCTGTAGCACTACAGCCATCTGGGCAGCAGGACATGCCATCACCTCACTGCTCTACTCTCAACTCTAAGAACATAATTCCAGCCCAACACCAGCTTCTCTTCTCATCACTGAGCATTAAAGCTAAAAGCAGAGACTTAAAACTGCAAAATGCTTTAAAGTTCATACATATCGGTACACAGCTGCATAATCTCACATCACTAGAAGTTAACCAAACAGTTACTATTAAAGTCTTTTTTAAAGTTTACATAGGTATACAGATATGTATATATGTATGCATATGTGTGTGTGTCTGTGTATATATATATATATATGTATATATACATATATATATATATATATATGTAGTGTATGGAAAAGAGTTAATATAGCAGCCCAGAGACTACTATCCTTAGAAAGGCCTCCTTGCAAGGTTGGATTTTGTCTGTCATCTGAAACTTGGCTCTCAGAGTATCCCTAGTCATCAGTTAACTAGTGAGGGAAGTTCATTATACCTAGAACATTTGTGCAAACAATATGGCTTATGCTGAGAACTCCTGCTTTCCTTCTGGAGTCTAAAATTCTCGTATATACTAGACAAAGCGTGCCTATGTGACTAGTTCCCAGTAAAAACCTCAGGTGCTGAGTGTCTAATGGACTTCCTTGGGTGTACACTATGCACACATGTTGTTGCATTTTCATTCCGGGGGAAAAGTGCATTCTGTGTGATGTTTCCTGGGAGGGAGAGAGCATAAGGCAGCCTGGACATGGATTCCTCCTGACTCCATCTGAGTCTTTTTCCTTTACAATTTTGTTGTGTATCCTTCCTACATTGCTCTCATGAATCTTTGCCATGAATACAACTATATACTGAGCCCCCTGAGTCTTCTAGCAAATCCCCAAACATAGGAGAAGATCTTAGGAACACCAACATAGGTAGGGAAAAAAGAAGGGGAAAATAAAGATGTTCTTCAAAGGCTACAACAATACAAGCCTATTAGCATGGAGTACTGGCCCTTACTCCCCCTCTAGCCTTATATTCATCATCCTACACCACATACTTGTTGCTCCAGAGCACCAACCTGCTTGAAGTCCTCATTCATACAATATTTTGGCTAAATGTCCAACTTTTAACTTACTCCCTGCTCAGAGTGACTCTTCTGCCCAGCCCCTTTCCACCTTGTCTCTTGCCTGGCTAAATCTTTTTCTTCATTTATGTTTCAGCTCAAATTTCACCCCCTCCAGAAGGCCTCCATCAACTCCTCCATTCTTGTTGGGTAGCCCCATTCTGTGTTCCCATAATTCCTTGTACATATCTCAATCTCTGCCCTGTCTGCAATGTATCATAATCTGTTCATGGTCTGTCACCCTCAGCAAGGTATCAAGTCCATGAGGGCAAGATTCTGTGTCTTATTTATCTTTGAATCCCAGCACCCAGCCCAAAGTTGAGATAAATTGAAACTAAATAAATATTTTTTAAAGCAATGAATATGACCATCTAGTTTCTGTGTATTTAATTTCCATGTTTTTCTCCTTCCGTGCTTTTCTTCTAAGCACCTCTGGTCTAGATTATGGCCTTAGGGAAAATTTATGCCATGAGTCACAGGTTATATCAGCTGAATGTGTTTCCCCTCTCTGTTTTTGACCCTGCTTTAAGCTAAAGATAATTAAAAGTTGCTTGAAAGCTGTGAAAAAGTAACAATGCACATCAAATAGCAGTTTAATATTTTCTGCACAAAAGGACATCAAAGAGGGCATTGCATTTTTCTTCCAAGTTAAAAGAGATAATGGACTTAAATAAGAATTTACTTATTACTATAAATTGAGCCACTAAGATGAAGAAGAACAAAGAAAAGTCAGAGGAGGAGGAGGGGGAGAAGGATAAGAGGAAGGAGGAGGAAGAGGAAGAGGAAAAGAAACATGCTTAATAACACATGGAATGGCAAAAATTCTGGTTATAATTCAGAAATTTGGGCAGCCTAACATGGTTCCTTAATATAACCAATCCTTTTTCTACCTGTCTTTGTTATAGCTTGAGCAGGATAAAAGTTGTAGCCTGTCCATATCTGTATTATGGAATTGATCTCAAGGAAATACTATTTTGAGATTTAACACACAGGGTAAACGTCTAAAAAAATCAAACAGGGCTTCCCTGGTGGCTCAGTGGTTGAGAGTCCGCCTGCCAATGCAGGGGACACGGGTTTGTGCCCCGGTCTGGGAAGATCCCACATGCCGCAAACAGGCTAGGCCCGTGAGCCATGACCGCTGAGCCTGCGCGTCCGGAGCCTGTGCTCCACAACGGGAAAGGCCACAACAGTGAGAGGCCCGCGTACCGGAAAAAAAAAAAAGAACCAAATAGTTCATGTATTTTATTTGCATCGTTTAAAATAAATTCAGATTCATAGGTTATGTTTATTTTAATAACCCAGAGAGGAAATTACATTTAATCTTCCAGTTACATCCCTCTCCATCAAGTATTAGAAAATTTTGACAGCTGCGTGATTAGAAAAAAGTTAAGATCAGATTTTGAAATAATTTGAAATAAAAACTGGTCCAAAATAATCATTCACGAAAATTGCAAGTAATAAAATTACACTGATGCTTCTGATCCTTCATGTATATAACCACTAGGAGGAGTATAGATACTACTCATGAGTGGGTGTAGTTCACATGAATGTTGTACTGGCAAGGGAAAATGTCAAAAATCTCAATACTCAGTGATATCTAAAGCTCTAACTTGAAAATATTATAATTATAAATAATGTTTTAATCTGTTCATTAAAATCCTTTGGATAGTTTTATTCAAGTTACAATATTAAAATATACGTGGCTTAATTTTATAAAACTTAAGAACAACTGAGAATCTAGCAAATATAAACCAAAAACAAATATATATAAAAGATAAATAACACAGAAAGTTATTTATGAGGGTAAAACAACAGATTCAAGTTAACAGATAGATTTAAAAATTAAAAAGGAATATATGTTCCATTTTTTACTACAAGAAAGAGGGGCTTATGAAACTGGAACCAAATCTGGAGTTCAAATAATAAAATAGAAAAATAAACATACTTCTTTAAACATCTAAGAACTTAAAAATCAGGAAATGTGTAAGAAAGACAAAAGACTTAGTATGTTTGTGGTCACAGATACATTTCATAAAAGATCATGCAAAAACCAGCTCGCTGCCAATAAAAATTTTTAAATAAGATGTACCACAATTAGTGTACATGAACAATTAGTAATTCATGCAGCTGTAGGGTACACAGAAAGCTAAACATACTTACCTAATGGTATGCTATCTAGATCTGTGTAAATAACAGCAAAAAGGAAACAAAAAGCAATACTCCAATCAAAACAAATCCAATGTTAAGAACTCTCATATAAAACAAGATTATGTATCATTTATAAGATATGTAGAATAGATGCCATAGCAAACACTTATAAATTTATTTTTTAAGGCAGTTAGATATGTAAAGTAATGAAACTTGGTTAACACTTTAAATAATTTAAACAACCAATTCAGAAGCATGGTTGATCTTATTTATTCATAAAAACTAATTACTTAATAATGCTAAGGAAGCCTTTTTAAGTTGCTAATCATTTCTTGCAATGACAATAATTACATCCCCCAAAATTTATACATGCAAATTAAAGCAGGAATAATTATCAAAAGCATAAGTAAATATAGCATCTATTCAGTCAAGCTATAGGGAAAAAAGGTAGAGTATAGCATACTCAAAGAGCAAAGTTACCATGCAATTTATTTAACTAAAATTTAATCCAAATTACCTTGTAAAGCATGACCTAGTAAAGCATCTAGCTCAGGATTTAATTCTGCTTTCTCTTTCAACATATGAAATAAGAGCTGGTTTTGTGTAGCACTGGTTATTTCAGTTTGTTTAAGCCGACCTTCAAGTACTTTAATTTGAGCCTCTTTCTGGGCAGCCTGAAGACCCTATAACAACAACCCCCCCGAAAAAAATTTATCTTAGATCATACAAAACAGAATCTACCACACAAAGATCTGTATCAAATAGCAAATGCATATGATGTATGGACTTTGACATTAAATAGATCTCGATTCATCCCAGCTTCTGCACTTGCAAGCTCGTTGACCCTAAGCAAGTTACCTTATCTTCCCGATTCTCAGTTTCCAAATATTCAAATGATATGAATGATTCTTACTTCCTTCCACGTTGTGAGGATTAAGTGAGAGAACAAACCATTAAAGGTCTAGCACAGTCTCAACGTGGGAAAAAAGGTGAGTCAGAAATTATCACCTTTAATATTTAGGCAGAAGTTTCTGAAGACAAGGAGAGTGCAACTGTATTTTTTCCTTTCTGATTTTTTTTGAGCACCCTAAGAGATTTTTCTTTTAACTTTTCCTTTGTTAAAGTGAAAAAGAAATTATTCTTTAAGTTGTTTACCTGTTCTAATACACAAGCACAAAGATGAGAAGCTAATGGAATTGATGTAAATACTGCTGAGTTTTCTTAACTCTAAGGAAAAGAATCTTCCTCCTTATTACAAAGGAAAGGGTCAATAGAGAAAGATAAGCAAAATTGCAATGAATTAACCAAAGCTTAGGTTTTCAATAATAGTGTAGTTAGAACTTACCTTATTGATGCCCATTGACAGGAAGTGATCTAGCAGGTATCTGGCTTCTGTAAGTGTACAAGCATTAATGACTGCAGTGACATCCAACGTTTCTCCTTCTTCCTACATCAAACCAACATATGATGTATCATTACCTTGACCTGAATGTATTTAACAGAAGACAAAGCCATTGTTTCATGCATTTATTTGATATCATTGGATTAGCTAATGTGACTCCACAGAAAAGTATAAAATATGATCCCTACTCCAAGAAACATATGGTCTAGTTTAAAAGACAAGACATTTGAGCAGTTAAGAACTCAAGGTTGATTAATACATTATATATGCCTTGTGTAAACAATAATAATATCACAAAATAGGCACAGAAATGGAAAGCAGGCAGGGAGTGGTATACATGCAAAACCTAAGAATCACATTAAACCATAGACAGAAAATACCTTCATATAAAAATTCAAAGTGTTTTTAATGACAAAAAATACAAAAATACTTCTTATTAAGTCATTAAACACCTTTTTAGTTACAAACCTTTGCTTCTTCCATCTGCATGATGTTGGCTTGACAATCAGAAATACTGTCATTGATATAATCTATATTAGCAGTTAATGACTCCATCTCCTCATTGATGGTAACCACATTTTTATCTCCCTCTCCATTTTCCTTGACTATCTTTTCCCTTCTTTTTGAAAGCTTCTCTCGTCTTTTTGTGAGTTCTTCCCTTTGCTATTGAGAAAACAGATTTGATTCTAAGAAATTATTTTCATCTAGGACCTTGAGAACATTATGCCAAATGAAATGAGTTAACAGAAGGGCAAATACTGCAGGATTCCACTTATATGAGGCAACTAAAATAGTCACACTCGTAGAAGCAGTAAATAGAATGGTGGCTACCAAGGGCTGGGGGGAGGAGGAAATGGGGATCTGCTGTTCAGTGGATATAAAGTTTCAGTTATGCAAGAGGAATAAGTTATAGAACTCTTCTTTACAACATTGTGCTTATAGCTAACAACACTGTGCTGTACATTTAAAAATGTGTTAAGAGGGTAGCTCTCATGGTATCTGATCTTACCACAATTAAAAAAAAGAAATGGAGATAGCCTCAACCACCAGAGGGCAGACAGCAGAAGCAAGAAGAACTACAATCCTGTAGCCTGTGGAACAAAAATCACATTCACAGAACGATAGAGAAGATGAAAAGCAGAGGGCTATGTACCAGATGAAGGAACAAGATAAAACCGCAGAAAAACAACTAAATGAAGTGGAGATAGGCAACCTTCCACAAGAAGAATTCAGAATAATGATAGTGAAGATGATGCAGGACCTCTGAAAAAGAATGGAGGCAAAGATTGAGAAAATGCAAGAAATGTTTAACAAAGACCTAGAAGAATTAAAGAACAAACAAACAGAGACGAATAATACAATAACTGAAATGAAAACTACACTAGAAGGAATGAATAGCAGAATAACTGAAGCAGAAGAACAGATAAGTGACCTGGAAGACAGAATGGTGGAATTCACTGCTGAGGAACAGAATAAAGAAAAAAGAATGAAAAGAAATGAAGACAGCCTAACAGACCTCTGTGACAACATTAAACGCAAGAACATTCGCATTATAGGGATCCCAGAAGAAGAAGAGAGGGTGAAAGGACCCGAGAAAATATTTGAAGAGATTATAGTCGAAAACTTCCCTAACATGGGAAAGGAAATAGCTACCCAAGTCCAGGTGCACAGAGAGTCCCATACAGGATAAACCCAAGGAGAAACACGCTGAGACACATAGTAATCAAATTGGCAAAAATTAGGCAAAGGAAAAGTATTGAAAGGCAGCAAGGGAAAACCAACAAATAACATACAAGGGAACTCCCATAAGGTTAACAGCTGATTTCTCAGCAGAAACTACAAGCGAGAAGGGGGTGGCATGATATACTTAAAGTGATGAAAGGGAAGAACCTACAACCAAGATTACTCTACCACAAGGATCTCATTCAGATTCGATGGAGAAATCAAAAGCTTTACAGACAAGCAAAAGCTAAGAGAATTCAGCACCACCAAACCAGCTCTACCACAAATGAAAAAGGAACTTCTCTAAGTGGGAAAGACAAGACAAGAAAAGGACCTACAAAAACAAACCCAAAACAATTAAGAAAATGGGAATAGGAACATACATATCGATAATTACCTTAAACGTGAATGGATTAAATGCTCCAACCAAAAGACACAGCCTTGCTGAATGGATACAAAAACAAGACCTATATGTATGCTGTCTACAAGAGACCCACTTCAGATCTAGGGACACATACAGACTGAAAGTGAGGGGATGGAAAAAGATATTCCAAGCAAATGGAAATAAAAAGAAAGTTGGAGTAGCAATATTCTTAACAGATAAAATAGACTTTAAAATAAAGAATGTTACAAGAGACAAGGAAGGACACTACATAATGATGAAGGGATCAATCCAAGAAGAAGATATAACAATTATAAATATATATGCACCCAACATAGGAGCACCAGAATACATAAGGTAACTGCTAACAGCTATAAAAGAGGAAATCGACAGTAATAGTGGGGGACTTTAACACCTCGCTTCCACCAATGGACAGATCATCCAAAATGAAAACAAATAAGGAAACAGAAGCTTTAAATGACACAATAGACCAGATAGATTTAATTGATATTTATAGGACATTCCATACAAAAACAGCAGATTACATTTCTTCTCAAGTGCGCACAGAACATTCTCCAGGATTGATCACATCTTGGGTCACAAATCAAGCCTCACGAAATTTAAGAAAATTGAAATCATATCAAGCATCTTTTCTGACCACAACACTATAAGACTAGAAATGAATTATAGGGAAAAAAAAGTAAAAAACACCAACACATGGAGGCTAAACAATACATTACTAAATAACCAAGAGATCACTGAAGAAATCAAAGAGGAAATCAAAAAATACCTAGAGACAAATGACAATGAACACACAACAATCCAAAACCGATGGGATGCAGCAAAAGCAGTTCTAAGAGGGAAGTTTATAGCTATAGAAAGCCTACATCAAGAAACAAGAAAAATCTCAAGTAAGCAATCTAACCTTACACATAAAGGAACTAGAGCAAAAAGAACAAACAAAACACAAAGTTAGCAGAAGGAAAGAAATCATAAAGATCAGAGCAGAAATCAATGAAATAGAAACAAAGAAAACAATAGCAAAGATCAATAAAACTAAAAGCTGGTTCTTTGGAAAAAACAAAATTGATAAACCATTAGCCAGACTCATCAAGAAAAAGAGGGAGAGGACTCAAATCAATAAAATTAGAAATGAAAAAGGAGAAGTTACAACAGACACCGCAGAAATACAAAGCATCATAAGAGACTACTACAAGCAACTCTATGCCAATAAAATGGACAACCTGAAAGAAATGGACAAATTCTTAGAAAGGTATAACCTTCCAAGACTGAACCAGGAAGAAATAGAAAATATGAACAAACCAATCACAACTAATGAAATTGAAACTGTGATTAAAAACCTTCCAACAGACAAAAGTCCAGGATCAGATGGCTTCACAGGTGAATTCTACCAAACATTTAGAGAAGAGCCAACACCCATCCTTCTCAAACTCTTCCAAAAAATTGCAGAGGAAGGAACAGTCCCAAACTCATTCTATGAGGCCACCATCACCCTGATATCAAAACCAAACAAAGATACTACAAAAAAAGAAAATTACAGACCAATATCACTGATGAATATAGATGCAAAAATCCTCAAGAAAATACTTGCAAACAGAATCCAACAACACATTAAAAGGATCATACACCATGATCAAGTGGGATTTATCCCAGGGATGCAAGGATTCTTCAATATACGCAAATCAATCAATGTGATACACCATATTAACAAATTGAAGAAGAAAAACCATATGATCATCTCAATAGATGCAGAAAAAAGCTTTTGACAAAATTCAACACCCATTTATGATAAAAACTCTCCAGAAAGTGGGCATAGAGGGAATCTATCTCAACATAATAAAGGCCATATACGAGAAACCAACAGCAAATATCATTCTCAATGGTGAAAAACTGAAAGCATTTCCTCTAAGGTCAGGAACAAGACAAGGATGTCCACTCTCACCACTATTATTCAACATAGTTTTGGAAGTCCTAGACACAGCAATCAGAGAAGAAAAAGAAATAAAAGGAATACAAATTGGAAAAGAAGAAGTAAAACTGTCACTATTTGCAGATGACAAGATACTATACATACAGAATCCTATAAATGCCACCAGAAAACTCCTAGAGCTAATCAATGAATTTGGTAAAGTTGTAGGATACAAAATTAATGCACAGAAATCTCTTCCATTCCTAAACACTAATGATGAAAAATCTGAAAGAGAAATTAAGGAAACAATCCCATTTACCATTGCAACAAAAAGAATGAAATACCTAGGAATATACCTACCTAGGGAGGCAAGAGACCTGTATGCAGAAAACTATAAGACACTGATGAAAGAAATTAAAGATGATACCAACAGATGGAGAGATATACCATGTTCTTGGATTGGAAGAATCAATATTGTGAAAATGACTATACTACCCAAAGCAATCTATAGATTCAATGCAATCCCTATCAAATTACCACTGGCATTTTTTACAGAACTAGAACAAAAAATCTTAAAAGTTGTATGGAGACACAAAAGACCCCAAAGAGCCAAAGCAGTCTTGAGGGGAAAATAACGGAGCGGGAAGAATCAGACTCCCTGACTTCAGACTATACTACAAAGCTACAGTAATCAAGACAAAATGGTAGTGGCACAAAAACAGAAACATAGATCAATTGAACAAGAGAGAAAGCCCAGAGATAAACCCACGAACCCATGGTCAACGATCTATGACAAAGGAGGCAAGGATATAAAATGGAGAAAAGACAGTCTCTTCAATAAGTGGCACTGGGAAAACTGGACAGCTACATGTAAAAGAATGAAATTAGAACACTCCCTAACACCATACACAAAAATAAACTCAAAGTGGATTCGAGACCTAAATGTAAGACTGAACACTATAAAACTCTTAGAGGAAAACATAGGAAAGAACACTCTTTGACATAAATCACAGCAACAACTTTTTTGATCCACCTCCTAGAGTAATGGAAATAAAAACAAAAATAAACAAATGGGACCTAATGAAACTTAAAAGCTTTTGCACAGGGCTTCCCTGGTGGCGCAGTGGTTGTGAGTCCGCCTGCCGATGCAGGGGACACAGGTTCATGCCCCGGTTCGGGAAGATACCACATGCTGTGGAGCAACTGGGCCCGTGAGCCATGGCTGCTGAGCCTGTGCATCCAGAGCCTGTGCTCTGCAACAGGAGAGGCCACAACAGTGAGAGGCCCGCGTAGCGAAAAAAAAAGAAAAAAAAGGTTTTGCACAGCAAAGGAAACCATAAACAAGACGAAAAGACAACCCTTGGAATGGGAGAAAATATTTGCAAGCGAATCAACAAAGGATTAATCTCCAAAATATATAAAGAGCTCATGCAGCTCAATATTAAAGAAACAAACAACCCAATCCAAAAATGGGCAGAAGACCTAAATAAACATTTCTCCAAAGAAGACATACAGATGGCCAAGAAGCACATGAAAAGCTGCTCAACATCACTAATTATTAGAGAAATGCAAATCAAAAGTACAATGAGGTATCACCTCACACCAGTTAGAATGGGCATCATCAGAAAATCTACAAACAACCAACGCTGGAGAGGGTGTGGAGAAAAGGGAATCCTCTTGCACTGTTGGTGTGAATGTAAATTGATACAGCCACTATGGAGAACAGTATGGAGGTTCCTTAAAAAACCAAAAATAGAATTACCATATGATCCAGCAATCCCACTACTGGGCATATACCCACAGAAAACCTTAATTCAAAAAGACACATGCACCCCAATGTTCATTGCAGCACTATTTACAATAGCCAGGTCATGGAAGCAACCTACATGCCCATCAACAGATGAATGGATAAAGAAGATGTGGTACATATATACAATGGAATATTACTCAGCCATAAAAAGGAATGAAATTGGGTCATTTGTTGAGACGTGGATGGATCTAGAGACTGTCATACAGAGTGAAGTAAGTCAGAAAGAGAAAAACAAATATCGTATATTAACGCATGTATGTGGAACCTAGAAAAATGGTACAGATGAACCAGTTTGCAGGGCAGAAGTTGAGACACAGATGTAGAGAGCAAACACATGGACACCAACAGGGGAAAGCCACAGGGTGGTTGGGGATGGTGGTGTGATGAATTGGGCGATTGTAATTGACATGTATACACTGATATGTATAAAACTGATGACTAATAAGAATCTGCTCTATAAAAAAATAAATTAAAAAAAAGAAAGAAATGGTATTCATCTATTCATATACAATGCAACCACCCACCCCCCACACACACAAAAAAACTTGGCAAGCATTCAATTTACCCAGGGAACAAATTTAGAAAACTAAAATTAACAGCTAAGGGAGAGCATATCTACTTTCTATTTTCCACACCTTTAGGAGCCTATTCATATCAGCCTCCATATTGGAAATAGTCATTTTCTGCATGATGATGTCTGTGACCCTGCGTTCAAGAAGCTGCCACTTCATGCGAGCTGTCTTAGAAGTAAACACTCGGCCTGTCAATCCTTTCCTCTGATATTTTTTTCTAGAATCATAAAAAAACAAACATAGTTACTTATGTGCTTATTTGATTATGTACTGCCAAATAATGAGCTGTTTTTCATTTAAGTCCAACATTCAGTAATGCAAAGATTATGTCAGGAGGAACAGAAGAATCATGTTGACCTGGTTCCATTTGTCGTGGGTGTTGGTAAGGCCTGGACTCTTGCCACAGGAATTCTCATTTTCTGCTGGGCTCCAGCCCTTGATGCATCTGTTTCTATGGTAGTTGCACTGGAACCTGTGTCCTGAACAGGGGTATCAGTTGAGCTCAGCTTCCGAGTGACTTTCCCAGCCACTTTATCTGACATGGGCCTTACTTGCCGACGAAGAGCTGTAACCTGAAATAGCAATAGAGATTGACTCATGCTCTTAGTCTATAGAAATACATCATTTATCTCAAAGCCAGAATGTTTCCTCCAAATGGTCAACTTGCCTCTTCTGTTTTGCGACGAAGAACCACTTCTTGGTTTCTTTTTTGGGCTTCTAGAAGTCTAAGTTGATGCTATAAAATAATATTGAATAAGTTAAAATAGGAAACTGAAAGATATAATACTTCCTACTCCTGCATTAACATGTTTCCCCATTCCACTGGGAACTGTAAGGGTTCTTAGCAGTATCTGAGCTAACACTCAGCTTGCATCCATTACTACAGATATAGATATTTTATTTCAGTAAACACAAAGGCATACTTATATAGCCATTTCTCTCTGAAAATAAAAACTTATCTCTGTGACACATACTTTTATTTAACAAACACTAATATAGGGCTTACTATATACAAATACTTTTCTAAACGCTTTACAAATATTGTCTCATTTCATTTTTGCAGGACATTTTGTTTTGGTTGCTGGCTAAGGCGTGATTAGGGAGAAACACAGCTTAGAATATTTTCAACAGAGGCATCTTACAATATATACAGTAGCTATAAACTATTTTAAACATAGGGAGAATGTATATTAATTGTATTAGCACTTTATAGTAATTTTGGAAATGTTATTTCCAAATAACATTGGAAATAAATGTTTTATTGTTGGACAATAAAACAAACTGGCTACCAATTTGTTTTTTTAGGTAGTCTATATGATAAAGACAATTATTATTAATTATTTTAAGCCACTTTCTAGGGATATAATTTAGGAAATAATCTTGATCACAATAGGCTTGATCACAGATAGCCTTGATCACAAATGTCTCTTCTAGGACTTTAATTCTGTGATGTAACAAATAACTCTCCATGTTCTGTATCCCAAATTCAAAGAGATGATACATCTCAAGTTTATACACATTCTTATGTTATCAGATGGGAATTCTTTGAGAAAAAGCATCTATCTTATCACTGACATATCTTAATTGCCTACACAATAATAGACATAGAAGCAAAGTTAATAAATCTTTTTTTAAATGAATGAACTATCAAAAACTAAAATTAAATATAGTTTTAAGCTTCTCACTACATTTAATTTCTTCATATTAAAAATAAAATCTCAAGCTCATTCATTTTTTTTGTATGATGTACATATTTGGTTCTCTAAGCGTTCAAAGTTGAATATTACAAGAAACAATATAGACAGGAGTTGAATATGCACACAAAGCAACAAATTAAAGGTAGGAGAACATCTGAAATGGTAGCTTTGTATGTGATTAGCCAGCCTCAGATCTTTATAATAGAATAGAGACACCATATGTTGTGGATAAGATTCAAAAGTTCAGTCCCAGGAGTTAACTGTTCAATATTGATCTCTCTATACATCATATTAATTAGTAATAAAGAAATAGGTAGCATACATTGTAAGGAAATTATTCCTGCTACCCAAAAGTTTTCATTAAAAACAAAATAAATAGGCCAAAAGTCAAAACAACCTAAATGCCAGCCAATCGAGGAATGGATTAGGAAAATGTGCTCTATACATATAGCCATAAAAAGGAATGAACTACTGGGCTTCCCTGGTGGCGCAGTGGTTGAGAGTCCACCTGCCGATGCAGGGGACGCAGGTTTGTGCCCCGGTCTGGGAAAATCCCACATGCCGCGGAGCGGCTGGGCCCGTGAGCCATGGCCGCTGAGCCTGCGCTCCGCAACGGGAGAGGCCACAACAGTGAGAGGCCCGCGTACCGCAAAAAAAAAAAAAAAAAAAAAGGAATGAACTACTGATACATGCTATAACATGGATGAACCTTGAAAACATGCTAAAATGAAAGAAGCCAGACACAAAAGGCTACGTATTGTATGATTCCATTTATATAAAATGTCTAGAATAAGCAAATCCATAGACAGAAAGTAGATTAGGAGCCAGGAAGGAATGGACAGTGATTGCTAATGGGTATGGGGTTTCTTTTTGGAGCGATGAAAATGTTCTGGAATTAGAGTGGTGACTGTTGCACAAATTTGTGAATATACTAAAATCATGAATTGTATAGTTTAAAACAGTGAACTTTATGGCATATAAATTTTCTCAGTTTTTTTAAAAAAGCAGAAAAAAAGACTAGACAATATGTTAAAATGTGCTTCTACTCGATTTCAGTAGGAATGTATTGGTATAAACAAGATCTAAAATGCCCAGGAATTGAAAGTGATAAAATAGACTGATTATTAAAATACATTAATATCCTGGGAAAATAAATAAATACAGTCATAAATATGGGAGTCATCTGGCTAAAATATCTACTTTTCTATCTCATTGCTCACTCTTCTCTATCCCCTTAATTTCCTCTTTACCCCCCAAAGTAGATTTCTATTTTCTAAAATACCCTGTATGTTTATGTTTTCTTCAGGGAGAATTTAGAAAAAGTTGGTGAGAAAAAAAGAACAAGGGCTGAAACCTAACTGATATTGTGGAAAGGAAGGTGATGGCTTCTTTTTTTAAGAAAAAAATGTCATAAGAAATAACTATATTGCCAAAACTTTGGAAAGAAAAAAATCCAAACAACTATAACCTATAACCCTAATACAACCACATTTAGCATATTGATATGTATCCTTCAAATTTTTCCCTCATTGTAAACAAGCACGCATATATAAAATGTTACTTTACACTTAATGTGAAGTCATAGTCATTTTTCATTTTATTATGCAGTTTCCAAATCCTAATTTTTAATGGATGAATAACCACCTTTTAAATGGGATGAACCATAATTTATTTAACTGTTACCCTTACTGACACACATCTTAGTTGATTTTACAGTTTTCATTACTACAAATAACCCTAAAGTGAAGATTTTAACACACTGTAAAGTAATTTGTCTTAGTTTAAATTATTTACTTAGTCTGAGTTCATGGAAGCAGAATTCTTGGGTCAAAGAATATGAAAATTTTTATAGCCCTTAGTAAAGCCTCTTCTAGTGAAGCCTGGTTATTATTCCAGGAACATTTATAAAAATCTCTAGTGGAAGCTGCCTTTGGAACCATCTTAAAATTACTATCTTATATAATACTGCAACTACTTCCTTGGTCTCCCTAGAAATAACCAGTCATTATTTGCCATTTTCTTCCATCTGATCATCTAGGAAATACGCCTCCAATAAAATTTATAATAATATTATAGTGTTTTTCATAAATTTTTATATGGAATTACTATAATCCACATACTATAATAAATGCCAAATTATAAAATGCTTATTTACTGTCCTTAACCTGTATTTAATAAAGTTATCAAAATATTTCTTTCATTTATTGAACAATCTTGTTGATATACAATATTCTTACATAACTGAGAGTTAAAGTCCACTCACATCTCTTTTACGTTGATCCTTTTTCAATTGAGCAATCTCTCTGTTTCTTCTAGACTCTGTCAATCTGGCTTTTTCTTGTTCTTCTTTCATTTGTTTCATTAAGCGAACCTAAAATATTAGGTAAATACATCTATTGTGATTACCCTATCGCAATATTCATTAAATAAATCACATGTATGGAAAAATGTTCTTAGGATTCTGAATATTTAACAAGAAAAAAATGTGGAGTTTTGCTACACATTAAATGGTCAATTCTTATTTTTGTAAGATTAATATATTTATATTTCTAATACATTTCTAACATACTTCTATCAAACTGCTTAGTGTTCTATGCTTTTTCTATTCAATGTCCAGCTGTTCTACAACTTGAATGATTTTTTGGTATCTAACTTATTATCAGTAGCTGTGTGACCTTGAACAAGTTACTTAACAACTCTAGACTGGTTTTCTCATCTATAAAATGGAGGTAATAGCTCTATGGGATTAGATTCCTCTGAGAATTCAATAAGTTAATACCTGCACTATGCTTATAACAGTGCCTGGCACATAGTAAGCACCTAGCTATTTTAGCTATTTTTGCTGTCATCAGCAACTACACAACATAATAATCTACTTCTTAAATCATTTCCACATTTCCTATTTTAAGGAAACAACATTGATTTTCATGCCAAAAGTTAAGAATAATCCGTTCCACCACAAAAACAGTAACAGATTAGAATTCACATACTCTCTCTGGTCAAGGGAAAAAAACTTGTACTTTTCTATGCATGGGAATGATAACCACCAAATTCAAGATAGTTGTTACCTCTCAGGGAAAAGAGAATATGATCAGGAAGAGATATATAGGAAGCTTTGTGCATATCGGCAATGTTTAATACCGTAAACTAGACAGTGGATATATTGTTCATTATGTTATTATCTGTGCTTTCTTGCATGTTTGAAATATTTTATACTTTTATTAAGTTTGTATAAGAGTTTTGTTTTGTTTTGTTTTTAAAGTCAGAGAAGCCCTGCTGACCACATGATTTTCAGCTACTCCAAAGAAAGACTTTGACTATGGATGACTATAGGAAAACAACTTTTAACTGCCAAAAGGAAGTGCATCATTTCTAAGACTGGTTACCTTTTATTGAATACAGGAAGAACCACAATAATTTTTTTTTGGTCCCAAAAGACACAAGCATCACCAGCATCTACCGTTAATGGAAAATATAATCAATACCTTTGTTTTTTTCATTTCCATCACATCCTGCTGTAATTTCTTCAATTGCTTTTCATATTGGGACTGATTTTTAAGCAACCTTGCATGCTCTTTTTGAGCTGTCTGAAGTCTCTGCAGTTCTTTATTCATGGCTTGCAGTTTCTTTTCATATTCAGACCTAACTTTTTTTGCTTTTTCTTCTGAGTAAGATTCCACTGAGCCTAAATGACCAAAAAATATTTGAATTTGTTTGTGTGAGACACAGATTTTTATTTCACAGATTTACAACTCATGACCTTAGACAAGAACTACCTCCTAAATACAAACCTCAGGAGGCCAGGATGCCTTTCAATCACTCTGCCTTTTAATATCTACTCTTATTTAACAATTATTGAAGTTTTTATCATTTTAATTTAAAAAAAGTACCCAGAATAAATCAAGGCATTAAAACAATTAGCCACAACTTTGGGAAAAAAATTACTAAATAGCCTAGACAGGTACCAGCATGAAAAAACAAAATAAACAGTAATATTTAACATAATGGGACAAATTAACATTTAATGTGACTTTTAATATTATTTTTTTCTTGTAAAGGAAGACAGGATAAAAATCTATTTTGACAATTTAGTTTGAACTTTAATTTGAATTAAATATAATTCTTACCTAAGTTTTGAAGCACCTGGTCTCTTTCAAGCTGAGTGTCCCGAATTTTATGTTGCAGCATCATTAGCTTCTCTTCATACTGCTTTTTCAGTGTCTGCAGTCTTTTCTGGCTGTTTTCTAGTTCATCAATCAGCTTTTGCTTGATTGCAATTTCACAAGTAATGTTTGCTAAGTCTGCCTGATAATTGGCTATTATAAAAGAGGAAAATAAAAATTCTGGGATAGGCCATAATAAGAGCATGAAAACCATCATCCGTATCCAAGTATTCACTTGGCAGCTGTAAGGAAAATATCCTGAATATACCAAAAATTTTAAAAGGGCAAAAAGATAGTGTGTTCACTTTGGTCAAGGACAAGAGATACCATTTGTAGCAAATAAGAATGGAAGTTACACAATGACAAAATCCAATAAGAGAAGAACATGAGCCTTGGAGGGCATATATAGGCCAGCAATTATAAAAGGTGCTTTCATCAAGGATGAACTGGAGAAGGTTAAGAGTTTTCTGCCATGTTTTAAACAAGTGCCCAAAATAAATTTTTGTCCTTGTACCAAAGGACAAGTACCTTTTTCATCTGACTCAGAATCTGATTCATCAGAGCTTTCACCCCCTTCAATGTCATCTTCTTCCTCCTCCTCTTCCTCTTCCTCATCTTCATGATCACTCACTTCTTGACTTTCTTCCTAAAATGTGATTTGTGTCCATTAATAGCACAATATTGGCAAGGCAAACTGATTACCTCATTAAGGGAGACTGTGTGACAGAATTAGAACAAAAATTTTTACATTTTGTGTGGAAACACAAAAGATCCCAAATAGCAAAAGCAATCTTGAGAAAGAAGAATGGAGCTGGAGAAAACAGGCTCCTGAACTTCAGACTACACTGCAAAGCTACAGTCATCAAAACAGTATGGTACTGGCACAAAAACAAAAATATAGATCAGTGGAACAGGATAGAAAGTCCAGAAATAAACCCACGCACCCATGGCCACCTAATCTATGACAAAGGAGGCAAGAATATATGATGAGAAAAGACAATCTCTTCAATAAGTGGTACTGGGAAAACTGGACAGCTACATGTAAAAGAATGAAATTAGAACACTCCCTAACATCACACACAAAAATAAACTCAAAATAGATTAAAGACCTAAATGTAAGGCCAGGTACTATAAAACTCTTAAGCAAAAATATAGGCAGAACACTCTTTGACATAAATCACAGCAAGCTTGCTTTTGATCTACCACCTAGGGTAATGAAAATAAAAACAAATATAAACAAACTTAAAAGCTTTTGCACGGCAAAGGAAACCATAAACAAAACAAAAAGATAACCCTCAGGATGGGAGAAAATATTTGCAAATGAAGCAACTGACAAGGGATTAATCTCCAAAATATACAAACAGCTCATGCAGCTAAATATCAAAAATACAAACAATCCAATCAAAAAATGGGTGGAAGACCTAAACAGACATTTCACCAAAGAAGACATACAGATGGCAAACAAACACATGAAAAGATGCTCAACATCACTAATTATTAGAGAAAAGCAAGTCACCTCACACTGGTCAGAATGGCCATCATCAAAAAATCTACAAACAATAAATGCTGGAGAGGGTGTGGAGAAAAGGGAACCCTCCTACACTGTTGGTGGGAATATAAATTGATACAGCCACTATGGAGAACAGTATGGAGGTTCCTTAAAAAACTAAAACTAAAGCTACCACATGACCCAGCAATCCCACTCCTAGGCATCTTTCCGTAGAAGACCAAAATTTGAAAGGATGCATGCACCCCAATGTCCATTTCAGTGCTATTTACAATAGCCAGGACATGGAAACAACCATAGAGTGAAGTAAGTCAGAAGGAGAAAAACAAATATCGTATAATATCGCTTATATGTGGAATCTAGAAAAATGGTGCAGATGAACTTATTTGCAAAGCAGAAATAGTCACAGATGTAGAGAACAAACTTACGGTTACCACGGAGGAAAGGGGAGAGGTGGGACGAATTGGGAGATTGGGATTAACATATATACGCTTACGTATAAAATAGATAACTAATGAGAACCTACTGTATAGCACAGGGAACTCTACTCAATGATCTATGTTGACCTAAATGGAAAGGAAATCTAAAAAAGAGTGGATGTATATGTATACATATAACTGATTCACTTTGCTGTACAGCAGAAACTAACACAACATTGTAAAGCAACTATACTCATTTAAAAAATAAACAATAAAAAACAAACAAAGAACCAGAATCAGAGTTAGAATTTTTCTTCCTCCCTTAATATTATGAAGTGTGCCTAGCCATATGACTTAATTTTGCCCCAGCTTCTATTATGGTGCTTTATATTTAATATGCACAATATAGTCTCAATGAATAAATACAAAAAAAAAGAGACTGTGAGTATAAAGTACAAGAGCACAAAAATTTCACTTTTCATAAGTTAAAAATATCAATCCACAATTTTAAGGTTATTTTACAATAATTCTGTCTTAAATCAAAGAGTACTTCATCTCTCTTAGTATTCTATCACCCCATACACAATGCTTTCACAGTGCACAAGACTGTGAGTTGCTAATATTTAATAGCTCACATTTCTGAAGAAAAGAAGTCCTCAAGGACACAATTTAAAATGGATGTATGATAACCGATTCTCTTTTCTACATATAAGTTAGTACAGTTATCAGTAACCAAGAACAACCTAATCCAGGGACTCAAAATTACAAGTTTATTCTCTCATACTTACAACTTCTAATTCATTGCTTTCTCTTTCTGAAATACCCTTTTCTTCTTTCTTCTCTTGGTCAGTGTCTGTATTATCCTCTTTACCAGCCACACTAAAAAAAAAAAAAGAAGCAAAAGTGTATGATGCTAAAGTAGAGAGGAAAATTGTTCACTTTTTTCTCCCAGATTTTTAAAAACCATCAATTATTTTTGAAAACAAACTAGAAGAGTTCATCATTTAACTCAGCAAAGTTATCATGTCTGATGCTTCAGAGGAAAATTGAAACTGCCATTCAACTCATAGTACAGTGATTTATATCAATGGAGAAAATCTTATTTTCTAGAAACACTGAGGAATAGATTATACCCTGGAGCATGACACCTGATGAGACAGCTAAGAACTAGTCACCATAGCATTCAATCAACTAGAATGTAGGCAAATTAAATTTAATGGAAATAAAAAATATTTTTGTTTTCTCATCTAAATATATAAATTTTTCTCATCTTAATACAAAGATATAGAAACTGCATTTTTTATTAATGTCCTAATACATTTAAGAATAAATTTAAAGATCAGAATACATCTGCCCACAGTAAGTTTGTCTATACCGGCTGCATCCATCACAATGTTCAGGTCTCCCCTGGTAATAGAATAGTACAGGTTCTTTTCTCCTAGGTCATACCTGTAGCACAGGGCTATTTCTCATAATGTTCTCACAGAAATGGGTCTCTGCACATCAGAATTGTCTGAAGTTCTGCCTGACCCCTGATTGAATAGGAAATTCCAGGATCTGCCACAAGATTCACCATACAAATAAAAGCTTCCTCTTCAGGTATCAGTAAAGCAGCCCTAACTATTGATATATACTAATGTCACATAATGTTATAGCTAAACTAATTGCTTCAGCCCTAGTGGCCATGAGAAAAAGAAGACTCTATAGGGAGCAAAGTTTTTACATAGTTAAATCACTCTGACCCTTCAGGGTTTAGCAACCACCATCAATTATGCACAGAAGTTACACTTCTGTTCATTAGACTCCTACATTTTATCCTAAATAATATTAAGAAAGTGAATTTTAAATGAATTTACATATGAAAATTTTCTTCTTGTGCTATAGTTAACTTTTTAAATCATTAAGAATACTTGAATAAAGCAGTATTATCCAAATAAAATTCTTCTAGAAAGAGCTTAAAATTTTTATCAGAATAACTTTATAACAGCTATCATTTCTTTCAGATATTCTGCTACATTAAATAATTGCCCTAATACATGGACTTATTTTTAGCTTCTAGGCTAAAAAATTAATCTCATTTAGGTGCTGGTATTATTATTAAACTCTAATGTTTAACTGTAGGTCCCAATTCTCAAAGACATTTTTGAACTCAGAACAAGATGAACACAAATACTTTTCCTTTGTAAGCACTTTTCAGAGTTCTTAATTTATGTTTATTTAGGTAGTTATTTCTGTAATTTCTGTCTTCCCCACTAGACTGTAAGCCTCATGAGGGAAGGGATCATGTCTGTTTGGCTCAGCATTACATGCCCAGTACCCAAGGGATGTGCATAATAAATGTGCATGAAGTATTTGCTAAATATATTAATCTCTATGATTGTGCATGAGCACCTCTGTTTGGAACCTCTGCCTATGTGTCTCACACACTAATTATGTTGGAGTAGAATAGTACAAATTGAAAGATGCATAAAGATGCATGGAAGACAGCATATCTCTAGAGTGAGAAGAAACTACCAGTAGGAATATCAATAAAATCCTCTTAACTGGAGAGGAATCAAGTAAACTATAACAAGGTTCCATGAGTTTGTTAAATCACTTGTTAGAGAAAAATGTTGAATATACTGAATGCCTATCTTACATCACTTGTATCATAATAGGACTGTTCATTTTCCATCATCATACATTTCAAGATGAAAATCTAGAAAGAAACTCCCCCTTCATCCAATCATCTGATTTAAAGGCCAGCACCATGTACTCAAGTAGTGCTATACTTGAGACAGGCCTAAGGCTTAAGACTAGGAAAGGAGCATGTGTTAGGAAAGATATCTCCCATCAGCATTTCTCATCCCCTCCCCTATGCAGTCTCCCTTCCTCACCTGCAACTCTTGCAGCATACAATTTTTGTTGTTGTCAGTTCCTTCATTACTTCAAGCTCCAACACAAATTCCCTTTTATTCAGGTTTATAGCCATACAACCACCTTGTTTCAAATACTTGACCTAACACACCCTCCTACACCCTCCAAGTCACCAGAATCCAGCTTAACAAATGTTATTTTCACTTATATATGAAGTTAACTCATGTATTATAAGCTGTTTGTGCCAATTCTGATGCAGAAAAATCAGCAGTTGTTAACTTCATATTAATTTACCTTTATAAATCATGTAAGGCTTAAGCTTTTAAAGTACACAATTTGATACTTTATGATTATTGTACAGCAAACATTCAAGTTTTCTTCAATAAAGTGGGGAAATTTCATATCTAAAATAACTATCTAAGCAGCAATGAAAAATATGTAAGTTTGCACTTTACATAGAATCAGAATCTTGGAGCTGGAAGGAACACTAATAATCAAGTAATTTAAACCCTTTGACATTTAACAAGCAATGTCAACATTTTTGTTGACAACCAAAAAAGAAACTGTGGCCTGGTGAAGCTTATCAACTCAAGGGGACTTAAAACCAGGTGTCATGACTCCAAAGCCAGTATTCTGGAATATTGCCTCAAAGTTCAGTTCACAGACAGAGAAGCATCAGCATCACCCAGGAGCTTGTCAGATACGTAGAATCTCAGGCTCCATGTCAGTCCTACTGAGTGAGAATCTTCATTTTATCAACACCCCAGGTTATCTATATGCACATTCATATTTAAGAAGCCCTGTCCTAGAACACCAAACAATTCTGCTTTTGTTATCTATTAGGCATCATATAAAAATTGGAGGCAAATGCTATTCATTAAGTCTATTTAAAGGACTTAACTATTTTAAGGTGGGAAAATGTTTCCATTACACTACTTTAACTATGCATTTTATTTTGACCTTTCGAAAGAGAAAATTTTCCACATTTTAATGCTCTAATTTAATTCCAATGATAAACATAATGTCCTAAATATAAACTAATTAGGTGAGTCCTAAGATGACCTACAGATAGAATTATATTTTAATTATAGAATTATATTTTGATTTAACTATATAATTAAAATATAATTCTAGAATAAATTATAGAAACTTTAGAATACTATGTAATATGTAGGGTATAATTGTGGAATGTAAATTATTAAATAACTTAAAGAAAATATAATTTACGGTTTCATCTATTTAAAGTAAGAGATTAGTTTAATTGTTGCACAGTAAAAGTTCTCAAGGCTTATTTTCTGTTTGGTTGGTTGGTTGGTTATTTTTGCGGTACACGGGGCTCTCACCGCTGCGGCCTCTGCCGCAGCGGAGCACAGGCTCAAGACGCGCAGACCCAGCGGCCACGGCTCACGGGCCCAGCCGCTCCGGGGCACGTGGGATCCTCCCGGACCGGGGCACGAACCCGCGCCCCCTGCATCAGCAGGCGGACTCCCAACCACTGCGCCACCAGGGAAGCCCCAAGGCTTATTTTTAGTAAGAAATAAAATTATAAAGTGGTGCTTCTAAAATAGTTAATATTATTTTGAAACCAGTTTATTTTCTTAATTATTTTGATATTGTAATCATGAGACGTTTAGAAAAATCTATAAAGAGAAGTTCTAATAAGAAGTAAAATACTACTTGACACTTGGTTAAATAATCATAATATTGAATGAGTAAAATGCAAATTTTTATTATATTGGGAGTTCAGAAGCAGTGCTTCTAAATTTTGCTCAAATTTCAAATGGAAAAAAAAAGAGACGATCCTGGGGGTTTTTTTTGTTTTTTGTTTTTTTGGCGGTACGCGGGCCTCACTACTGTGGCCTCCCCCGTTGCGGAGCACAGGCTCCGGACGTGCAGGCTCAGCGGCCATGGCTCACCGGCCCAGCCGCTCCGCGGCATGTGGGATCTTCCCGGACCGGGGCACGAACCCGTGTCCCCTGCATCGGCAGGCGGACTCTCAACCACTGCGCCACCAGGGAAGCCCAAGAAGATCCTGTTTTTGATGCTGACTTCAGGTACATTTTAAAAGCAAAACTTGTTTTTCTAATTCCTCCTTAAATATGCCTTATAAATCTTATCTGTAGTAAGGCCACAGTTTCCTTTTACTTTGTTGCCATTTTAACGTTGTTTTCCTAACAAAGATTACACAAAATAAGGAAGAGATGAGAATGAACCCACCCATGACTTAGCATGTGCTGCAACAAAATGCGAATTCCTACCGAATTAGTAATTCCCTGTCTGTTCACAAGTTTCCAAAAGGGATATTCTGAAAGTTAAAGGGTGGGGTTCTTGGGCCATTTTTAGCCATCAAAATTATGATAATCTATTCTAAATTCACATGAAATTCTTGAATTTTAATTCATATAACCACTGGCTTTTATTCTTAAAAAGTATTTTTTTATATTTTCAGTGTTTTTGTTAATTTTATAAAATCATCATTATTTTTAGGAGCACCAAGCTAATCTAGTCTGAAACAATCTATAATTCTACAGCATATATCCTTTTGAATGGCAACTAAGTATTTAAATGACATTTTAATAAAAAACCTGGGAAATATTCCAACCTTCTTTCTTCTCGATTGCTTTCCTCAAGTTTCTGTAGCCTTCAAAATCACGAGGCACAGTATTGGAAGGCCAAGCCAATGAAGGACAAACCAGACAGTAAAAAGCGAAAGTGATAAGAAGGTAAAAATGATACATGAGCTTGAAGACTTTAAAATAAATTTTAAAAGATATCATCAAAGGACAATACACAGTAAAAAGGCAATACATTTTGTATGAATAAAAAGTAAGAAAAACAAGCAGCATTATATCTAAGAAGAGTATATATAGACTATCAGTTGAAATTATTCAGCAGTAAAATGTACAGTCTCAATTTATAAAGTTGATAAACAGTAAGAGTATTTGGATGCCATTGCTTTTTTTAACCTGAAATGGATCAATTTTCTCAGATTCCAAAAAAAAAACCCTACTTCCAATGATATCCTCTCTTCCTTGTAAACCTTTACAAAATACCTTTTTATGGCATCATTAAAAGAACTTCAAAAAGTAATGCCTTTATACCATAATATGAAAATACCATTAATACTACATACTAGGATACTAATTTTTAAACTTGTTTTCTATTTCAATATACTACATGTGAACATCACTAAATCTAAAAAAAATTCTATTTCAAAATTATACATGAAATGGTATTATGGTCAAATGAATATGACTGTTATGATATCAGTGGAAAACTGTAATTTTATTAACTGAAAATTAATATCACTGTACTAATTACTAGACTACCAAAAAGATATATCTAAGGCAAAGATAGCAATAAAATGGGAAATGTAGTACATTCCATTAGTAAGATTATTTTTCAACCAGCAAAGTATGAGAAAAACTATAAATATGTATTTAAAAGCTTTGACATTTAAAGAATATTCAATACACAGAATTGGGAATTTTTACTCAGTGGAATGTACTGAATACCAGTATCTCTCATGTAGACAAAAAGATAGATGTGCTAGGCTCTGATTAAGCATATAGCAATCTTGATATAGTACACTTCTGCCTGAATTCCAAAAAAAAATATTTTTTCAGAATCATCAGTATTTTAAAATGAAGAGATTGAGTCTTAGTTATGAATTATTTCATCAAGGCAGTTCTCATTTTAATTTTATAACATGATTTTTATTTGCTGGCCTGTGATTGTTTTTCACAATCAACTTATATACTGCTATTGCAAGAAGAGACTAGCAATCTTTCTGAGAAAAAAATTCTGCAGAGTGATATTCACCAGAGATCAAAATGTCCAGTATAATGTCTAGAAAAGGGTAAGAAAAGCCATCGCCTAAGAAATCTCTGTGTTTCTAGAGTTTCAACCTGACACCACTAAATACAAATATAATGCAGTCTGATGAATGAGTGAATTTTTTATAATGCAAGTCATTTAAAGCTAGATATTCAAAAATATGGGGATCAATGTATGAATGGTAAATTTTCTTTATCCATATACAGCAAAAAAAGTAAAAAAAAAAAAAAAGTCTAATCTAGGCTTATACTGATGATAATGAGCTATAATGACTCAAAGGATATGGTTCCCTAGCAAAAAACCCAAATTTTCTATTTTCAGCATGAAATTTTGTTTACCTTACACTAGAGAGCTATATTAAAACATATGGATAATGTGAGCTAATAAGTAGATAAACTTTAGATGCCTTCCCAATTGTCTCTTTAAAAAATCACTACAATCAATAGTTCCAAATGACAGTAGAGGGGCAGAGATATAAACTAATAATCTGATACTTCTCCATAATTTAAAGGAGTTCAGTCTTTATTTCATTTAGTTCCATTTATAATACCTCTTCCACAGTTAAATGGGGGGGGGGATGACAAATCTTGCTAACCATTCTAACATTTGTGTAACTAAAGAAAATAGTCAATGTAGTCTATTCGATTATTCTTCCTTATTTTCTTACTACCTACACTTATGGATTATTTTACATCTCAACAGAAAATAAGCACAGGAAGAAGAGCCAACCTTTAAACCACACATCTTAGCAATTGGTTGTAGTTTAGATAAAGACTTTGACAAGAGGGTGAAAATTTCATGTAAAACAGGACTTATGGCATCCTCCTTGAACACAAATGTAGCTTCTGACATAAAAATGATACAGTTGCCACTCCACCAACCAACACTTAGTGTCAGAGGCCCTGAAGTCACTACAACCAAAGGCTAACAGCACAAAAACAAAGTAAATTAAAAGACATGGAGCTTCTAAAGAATTTGTGCATTCAGTGGGAGAAACAGAAGTAGCTATGAGAACTGGGACAGCTGAGCAAAGCTGAACCCAAAGGCCAAACCCCAGATAGGTTTTGGAAACTGTCAACCAAAAGGGGTAACAAAAATTTTCCCTACACTATTTAATTTTTTTTCTTAATGAGGTTACTGCCCAAATTTTCGATAGTTGGATTAATGCTTCCACTTTCAAAATTACAAATATCCCTAGAGGAATTTTATTAGTTATAAGTCATTTCCACTGGAATGAGTTCCTTTCTCTAGTCAGATGGCTTTGTTTCCAACTTTGAATTTAAGGAGATGAGAGAAGAAAGTAGATGATTTTGAAACTGGGAGTGCTTCGGGCTAGGGAAGAATTACATGAGAACTGACCTCATAAGGGAGGAATGAATCAAGGTAGCATGGGGACACAGAAGGTCAGTAGGTAGGAATAAGAGAGAATGGCTAAGGCGGAAATTCATATTTTCCCCCAAAGGTTGGTCTACATTCATGGAAGGGAAACAAAGTTTCTTTCCCCTATTTTCCTTTTCCTATTCCCTTTTGAATTGCTCTTACCACACTATAGAATGAGTAAATATCATTTCATGTGAGTGAGTTGGGAAACCTGGACATTATGTACTTGTAACACTTTCTAGAGAAAAATTAGTTCCAAGTTCCAAACGATTTTAAATTGAACTTACTTACTATATATGCAAGGTTGAGGTAGAACCAAATTTTGCAATGTTCTCTTTGATAAATAAAATAAGTAAATATGAGGCATGTAATACAACTTAACCAGAATCAATATATCCAAACAGAAGCTACTCCCTCCAGAGTTCCTGTAGAAGACTAATCACTAACTTCAGTAAAGCTGCTGTCATTCTAAACACTTTATTATGTTTTGTTTCAACAACAACTCTTTATTATTTTTTGTTTCAACAACAACTCTTTATTATTTTTTGTTTCAACTTTAGCAAACCCTTTGGCTAAAATGAGAGCTTACCAATATTTTTAAGAAAGGAATTTACATTACATGCAGCTAAAAGTTATTGGTGATAAATGAAATGCTTTATCAAGCTGAGTAAAATAGAACTATTTATCAGTCAAAAACCTTACAACCCTGCATTGTCACAGAAATAACCTGCATCAGAGGTATAAATTTAGGGTACCTATGATCACTATAAAAACGTCAAAAGTGCCTAGGTTTCTATTGGGATCCCTACCTGTTTCTTATTATTCATACCCAACAGGTGATTATGGTAACATCTCTAAATTTACCTCAAAAGGAAAGAGCAGAATCAGTTCATGACCTTAAGAAATATACCCTTGCTTATCCTTACTTATTATTCATGAACACAAACCACCTACACCATTAAAAACAAGTCATACCATTTCACATTTTGACCAACTACACAACTGAATTTTACAAATAAATGTTAAGTCATGTGCAGAAGTCTCATTTTCATTTCCACAGCATGTTGGGTCAAACCAGTTTTGATAATTCTGTGAACACTGTTACAGTTTTAATTGCCCTGCATAAGAACTAACCATTATATATTTCTTAATGCTGCCATAATCAGCCATCCATGAGCAACATCTTTTAAGACATTAGTATCTTAAGAATGCAATTTCAATTGCAATGCCTCCTAACCATAGATGTGCAACTCCTTGTTTTAATTATTCTAATCAGTCCTTTTTAACTCAAGGACAAACAGCAGAATTAATTTGGAGAGTTTAAACCTCTAATAACTTTGGTCAACTGACTATTCAAAGAAGAAATGCTTGGTTGTCAAAATAAATTTCTAAATAAACTGAGCAAAGCAGCAGCTAGACTAAATGTCAATAGTAATTCTAAAAAGTGCACCTCCATAACAAGCTATTTGACAAATAAGATATCTTTTCCCCCTTTGGAATATCTAGCCAAAAATGCTTAAAATTAATTTGACTGGCACGTTCAAAATATATTCTATGTAAGTAATTTGACTGCACCATAGAATCAATATGTAAACATGTAAACAATTTATGAGGTTTTAACCACTCATAGATTACAAGTGGTCATATTTTAATTTTCCTCCTCTTCTTTGCATCCAGTTGATTTCAGAGGGAGATATTACCAGGATGCAAGGAAAAGGAAGCCTAGAACAGTGGTGAAAAGCTGAGTAACTCATTGTTGGAAGAGTCAGAAAGCCTGAAATAACATAAATAACTTTCACATAATCAAATTAGAGCCCGCAGAAAATACTTAAGAGACCAAATGATATTAAATGACAGTCTGATGAATTAGTTTAGCCTTTAGTTAAACTAATCTAGACAGGAAGCAGAATATATCAATGAGACTATTTAATTGTATTAGAAAATGGAAAAAAAATGAAAATATTGAGTAATGGTAGAACAAGCTTTGCAGAAAAGATGAATGGAATGCAAAAGCAGCTATTTGAAAAGATAATAAAATAATTTCTAATAGTAATTTTACCTTATAGTCTAAATAAAATTCACTACCATATTATTATAAATAAATTAATTTTTTTACATACAAGTAGAGATAAATCTTTAAAAGTATATAATTATAATTGTCACCTATGTTAAATGACATTTTATTTATTAATATACTTATGAGACTATGTATACTCATTGCAATTGCAAATTAAAATAGCCTGAAAAGTAATTAGCAGTATAGCAGTGATTTTATAGCACTACCTTTTTTTCTTCTTCTTTTCTTTCCTTTTCAGCTTCTCTAAATCCTTCTTAGCTAGATCTATAATCTCAATGGTCTCTTTGTCTGAGGATACTATAGTAGGAGAGAAAGCTGATGATCCACTGAAGTACGGTGATCTTGCTGTGGCTCTTGTCAAGTTTTTTCGAAGGTTCTCATTCACTGCTTCACTTTCTAATAATTTTGCCCTAATGAATAAAAATACACTTAAGTTGGAAACATTTTATTATTGTGGTAAATAATACTTAACATAAAATTTACCTCCCTAACCATCTCTAAGTTCTACAGCAAAAAGTACACCCACACTGTTGTGCAACCATTGCCACCATCTACCTTCAGAACTTTTTCATCTTCTCCAATTAAAACTCTGTACCCATTAAACACTAACTCCTCATTCCCCTCTCCTCCCTAGCAACCACCATTCTACCTTCCATCTCTGCAAACTTGACAACTCTAAGAATAAACAGGGAACATTTTAAATGAGTTGTTTTGCAAGCTAAAAAGTTTCCCAAAATGTATTTCAACATTGCTACAAGGTATGGCTTTTTTAACATATGTGTTCACAAACATTAGTGTTTAAGATATTTTTAAAATTTCCTGATCAAATAACTGTAAATTTGAAGTAACACTCTTAGTGCTCAAAAGTGCCAGTGATAATTAGATTACTTGCATTCTGGTCAATAGGCACTAGTTATCCTTGCTTTGTAAACTCATCTTTGAAACTTAAAATGTGCAAGCAGCATGGTTCCCTTCCTTCCTGTTCCTCATTCATCATGCTATAATAACATTTCCAAATCTTTGTAAGGAATAGTTAGCCAAACTTGCCTCTAACTGGCTGAAAGATATCTGGCTCCTGAATATGGCATGGGAAAAGATGAAATCTCCAAGGAAACCCGAGTTTGATAATTAAAAACATTCTTTTGTTTGCTCAAGCGGTCCTCATAATGACAGGAAAATAATGTATGTGCTGTCAGTAATAACACTGAATGATAAGATCCTAAAAGAGCCTGGATTCTTGAGACTACAAGGGATTCAGAGAGTCCTCTAGGCCAGTTCCTTTAGACCATTTGATCTAAACCATAAAAGAACACAATTATCTACTTCAGTATAATAAATTTCCCAGGTCAATTTGGCACAAGGGTGATTGAGACAAGGTTATAAGGAGAAAATACTACCCACTATCTCTGTCTCAAAACTACATTACTAAGCACTTTTGCCATATGTTCAAATGTTTCAGAGGAAGGTGCTAGATTATTTGCAACTACTGAGCTCTAGAAGGCACAGTCAGCTGTGTTTTTACACTGCCTACCAAAATTATTCATGACACTGTTGAAATCAACTAGAGACAGAATATACACAAATCAGTGAATATGTTACAAATAAGTGTCCTATATATTCTTTAATGAAATTGTTTTACTTTATATTTGGTGTTGCAACAGTTACAATGTTTTAAAATGGTTAAATAGCTGTGTACAAACTTTTAAGTTAAATGATTTCAAAATTATTTTAAAGAAAATTCTGAATATAATGCTGTCATTTTTTAATAAGAGGACAACCTAAGTATAAAAACGCAGCTTAATGATAAAAACTCAGTAAAAATTTACACTTTTCTATATTTTCAATATCTAGCACAAAGCCTGGGTACATAATAATGAATGTTAATAATGAATGAAGGGGACTTCCCTGGTGGCACAGTGGTTAGGAATCTACCTGCCAATGCAGGGGACACGGGTTTGATCCCTGGTCCGGGAAGATCCCACATGCTGCGGAGCAACTAAGCCCATGAGCCACAACTACGGAGCCTGAGCTCTAGAGCCCGCACACCACAACTACTGAGGCTACATGCCACAACTACTGAAGCCCACGTGCCTAGAGCCCGTGCTCCACAGCAAGAGAAGCCACTGCAATGAGCAGCCCGCGCACCGCAATGAAGAGTAGCCTCGCTCGCCACAACTAGAGAAAATCCTGCGCGCAGCAACGAAAACCAAACGTAGCCAAAAATACAAATAACAAATAAATAAATTAATTTTTTTAAAAAGACCCTTTTAAAAAATGAATGAAAATATAAATTAGCTATCAATTAATGACCTGTTTTTAATTGGCTCATTTATATAATAATCAGACAATTTGTGTTTGATTATTACCTGATTTTAAAAATCTGCATTTGGTAGGGGCATATTTTTAATGCTTCTTCCGTCCTGGTGCTAATAAAGGCTGAAACCTTTAGGGCTCACCTCCAACTCCACCAACCCCACACTACATTAGTAGATCTTGCTTTTTGTATGGGCTGTAGAGATAACATCTCTCTCTTTGCCTCTCCTTCTCTTCCTACTCACCCAATCACACACTTGTTGCTGTCTGCATTTCATTTAATAGGAGACCAAGCAGTGAGGCATGAGGGGAAGTACACAGACTTCCTTGGGAAGGAATAAACTGAGGCTTGCATCTCAGCCTTTTCACTTACTGAATATCATCTCAGCTTTTTCACTCACAGAATCTCTAAATCCTTCATTAAATGGAGATGAAAATATATACTTCCCTAGGACGGTTATGAGGATGATGATACAATGAATTTAAAACTCACCTAATAATGTTTTTAACAAATAATAACTATTCTTATCAAAAAGTTGGAAACAATATAATTATCTAACAGTAGGGGATTAGATAAATAAATCAATTACAACCCATGAGACAGTACTCATGGAGCCATGCAAAAACCATGTTAGAAAAATATTTAATAACATTAAAAAATGATCCTAATATCTTGTCACATTTCAAAGAATAGATAGCAAAGCAATACATACACCCCGATACAAATTTTGCTAAAGTATGCATTGAAAAATTATTGAAGAGATACACCAAAATGTTAACATCAGTTCTTGGAATGGTGAGAATATGGGTGATTTTAACTTTTTAAAAACTTTCCTATATTTTCAGAAATTTCTACAAAAATTTTGAACTCCAGAAAACTAAGATTAATTATGACTATTATCATTTCACAACAAATAATGTGATGTGTAAATTTATTAAAAGGTAACTAGTATTATTTTATAATTAAAATGATAAGACTTAAAATATAAATATTCCCATGTAGCAATACATTTACATAATTTACATTAAGTTTAAGTAGCTGTGAATGAATGTCTTCCTAAGAGAAAGTATTGATTAAAATATGGATTGGAGTAGAATTTTGTAGATGAAACAGAATGTGAGAACTTGGACCTAAATAATAATATGTTAGACCTTTACAGTATTTTTCAATTTAATAATTTTTACATCCTGTTCTTTTATTTGAGCCCCATAATAACTCTTTGAGACTAGCAGGTTATTACCTCATTCTTACAGATAAACACTAAAGATCAAAGAGTTAGGTAATTTGCCCAAGGTCATATACTTAATACAGAAGCTTAAAAATTTCAATGCAGGTAATTCAATTTAAATTCAAAGATCATTTATGTTTATCTCATATGTAAATTATTTTTATATTATAAATTACAGTCCCGAGATCTGAGAAGACTACACTTTATGAATGGGACAAACTGAATAAAAGAGCCAAAAAGCTATTAACCTATACCACGAAAGATTTGATCACTGACTGAACTCAAGGCCTAAGAGTCATCATTGTTCTCTAGATGGCTTAAAGAATAGTCTTAACTCAAGAACTTGAAGAAGAAAGATATTAGATGCTCCTTTTAGCTACTAGAAGGAATGGAAATGATTCAGTCAGTTTTCTAGGAAATAATGACACTAGTCAAGCCATTCACCAAATAATGAGATCAAGCTTAGATATGGTCTTAGAATACATGATGGAAGAGAGGAAATCAAGCCCAAGAACCAGAGTATGGAATCAGCCTTAACAATTGACCAGTGCCAAGAAAATAAAAAAAGATAAAAAGAAGCAGACTAGGAGCAGGAAAAGAATCTTTAGGAACTAAAAGACAGAGATATTAGTTTTGTCTGAAGGAATGGTAAAGATGGGGTCTACAGAGTCAGGAAACACAGGAGACTGGTCAGAGGACAAGTTTTTTGGCAGTAGGCAGGAAAGAGCACTGCCAACACAAGATGGAAACTGCAAGTCCAGTTTGGCAGCTGACCAGAACTACAACCTAAGGTCCCAAAGGTCTCCATCAAAAAGGTAAAGTTTGGAAATATATAAACAGAATAAAAGTAATAGTTATTTGAGTAACTTTATCTATTGCTACATCAGATGTTTTCTCACTGGTTTTTATTTTTTGAAGCTTTTAAGGGACCTGGTGTGCCTTACGGAGGCAGAAACAGTAGAAACACTACTCATCTCTGTTTAAGAATCTCTAGAATAACCAGAGGAAGAGAGAGGGAAATAGAACACAAATACAAGACAGAGAATTGTTAGGGTAGCTGTGAAAGATAATCTCTCACTTGGTTATTTTCTGCAAATGGATAACAAAAGTGAGATCTGAGCTATTTAGGTGCTCCCAATGGAGCTGACTGTAGTTCTACTTAAAGAGAAAGCAGCTCAGCCATCAGGGCAAACCATGGAACCTGAAAATATTATAGAAATGATTAGTGTCCTTGATCTACTTTCTGACCCCAATTCTTCCAGTCTGTGCTCAGTGGTCCCCTCCACATTCCCACACCTGGCATGGGTGTTCTATTTACTGATTTCTGTCATTCCATTTACTACATGTGACTATTTATGTAAGTTGACCCACCTAGACTGTGAACTCTTTGTTTATGTCATACTTGTTCAGTCCATGGCATGATGCTTGGCATACTGTGAGTATTTGCAATATGTGTGTGAAATGTGGGTGATGAATGAGCCTTTGTATATACCACAGAGGCAGGCAAATTGGTAGGGATGCAATGACTCACACATATAGAATAGCTGAAGAAGTATAAGGGAACAGGAGTAATGGGAGATTTTAAAAATTAGAGATGACTTATTGATGTTGACCATTCCCAAATGGTGGGTGAAGAGGCACAGGGAGGTAACTTCATCTATACCAATTATGCCTGTTGTTATATGAGGTTAGGTAAGCTTCCAATTAAGGGTATAACAACAAGAGCAGGAGGATAACCCAGGAAGATAATGTGGGAAGAGGAAAGTAGTTTGTGACGTTATGTTCCCATATGTTCCGTTATAGGCAAGTACCTATTCCCCTAAAGTTAACCTGACCAAAGGGCTGAAATATCACTGTGAATAGTTACTACAAAATAAGCCCAAAAAATAGCAATAATACTTCACTGCAAAACCCAAAATACGTGCATTATATATTACAGAACGTGAACTGTACCTGAGATCTTCAATTTCTTTAATATAATTGTGAATCATATTACTAATCTCCTCATTCCCTTCACCTGCAGGATAAAATAAGGAAAGGGGGAGAGGGATAAATTGGGAGATTGGGACTGACATACACACACTACTATATATAAAAATAGATAACTACTAAGAACCTACTGTATAGCACAGGGAACTCTACTCAATACTCTGTAATGACCTATATGGGACAAGAACCTAAAAAAGAGTGAATATATGTATATGTATAACTGATTCACTTTGCTGTACAGCAGAAAGTAACATTGTAAATCAACTATACTCCAATAAAAATTAACTAAAAAAAGAATTTCCTTTAAAATTCAACAGAACAGAATTAGAGAAAAAACAAAGTTATAGAAACAAACAATAATGCTTTGAAACATAATTTAAACAGCAAATTTCCTGCCCTTAATTACATGAGCAGAAAGTAAGATAATATGATGAAGCATAGGGCATATTTTGTTTCTGTAAGAATGTATTATTTACAAATTAAGTATTAACTTAAAATCACAGATTGTATACACAGAGATTGACTTTTTCACTTCAAATATTCCACAGAGTTAACAAATATGAAGAATATTTCCTGCTCTCCAAAAGTAATCCCTCACTCATCCCACCCTACATACATACCTGCTCTGGCAAGAACTTGGTTGGCCTGATCACTAACAAGCTGTGTGATTCTGGTCCTCAATACATCAACCGTCTCTTGCATGGCTTTAATTCTTACACGCAGGTTGTTATTTTCAGTCTGTAGCATAGCATTCTCATGAAACATATCATTGATGCTTTCCACACCCTCCTCGTCGATTATTCTTTTACCCTAGAAAAGAAAAATATTTCCCTATTGATTGAGAAGTTTTAAATACACAAGAGTTTTGTTAAAGGATACTGCAGGATTATGCAATTCTACAACCAAGAGCACTTTTGTCTTAACAGCCTCAAGGCAAGAGATCCTTTTCCCTCTACTGCATCTCTCCTTTGAGCATTTGTCACTAAAGAATCTGACTGGGAAGGAAGTATTTTGAAACAAGAGGCTGGTCAGGTTGTTAGACTGAACATTATTAAAGGCTACCCACACATAAAACTAGAGAATTCTACCTCCAAAAGGAAAGATGCCACCACTATGACAAAGAGACTCCAGAAACATATATGTGCAAGCCATCACAAAAAGGTATCACTGTGTACACAAAATGTATCACAAAATGCAAAGTCAAAACCATTAGCTTACTGTTTTGTACTCCATAAGCTCCATCTGAAGTCGTGTGATCTCACTACGGAGCGCATTGATCTGCTGACTAGCTCTGTCCTGATTGACCATCACCTTGTTCTTGATATTTCTAGCTCGATTGGCATATTTCAGGGTATTTAAAGTTTCCATAAAATCTCTGTCTGAAGGGCTGACACATGCTATCATGATTGTTTGGCTGAAAGTTACAAAAAATAATTAGGTTTACAGATAAAAGCAAATAAAACACTGAAATAATCATTTTAAAATTCCCGCCTTTTGAATAATCTCTCTCCTTCGAGATACCAAAAGATTGACATTACTAACTTAAAAATAAAAGCAAATTTATAAGCCCCAATGCTTTAAGACTATCTTAAGGAAAAAGATTTTGTTTGCTTGGCTAAAATTGGGGAAAATTAATTTATATTATACTTTTTTGACTCATAATACCATATACTCATAATACAAGTGCATATATTTCTCACCTCTTTAAAAAATTTTTTGAAGCAATATACACAGAATAATTCTAAAATTTAATCTATCTATAATATGACATGTTGAAATTCAAAAATCATTGCTTTCATTATCTACTTAATATTTCAGGATTTTTTTTTTTAACTTTTATTTATTTTTGGCTGCTTTGGTTCTTTGTTGCTGTGCACAGGCTTTCTCTAGTTGTGCCGAGCCGGGGGCTACTCTTCCATTCGTGCACAGGCTTCTCATTGCGGTGGCTTCTCTTGTTGCAGAGCACGGGCTCTAGGCATAAGGGCTTCCGTAGTTGTAGCACACAGGCTCAGTAGTTGTGGCACATGGGTAGTTGCTCCACAGCATGTGGGATCTTCCTGGACAAGGGCTTTAACCTGTGTCCTCTGCACTGGCAGGCGGATTCTTAACCACTGTGCCCCCAGGGAAGTCCCTATTTTAGGATTTAAATTTTTTCTTTTTATTTAATCACTTGCATCCTGATTTTTTATTTCAGCAAAAAGTTTTACACAAAATCCTATCACCTGATCAAAAAAAGTATTTAGTATACCCATATGTTTCACAATATGAAACGTCATTTGTGATTGAGTGGTCAAAGTTCCAGAGTTTCTGGCTAGATTACATAGGAAAACTGGGAAATATTATTTTATCGTCATGATGAATTGCTTTACCAACCAAAGAATAGGATAATAAAATGCTTAGTATGCCTAAGCTATTTCTGTCAATGAAAAAGATGTGGAGAGTCTAATGGGCACTTGCACACTAACAGTTAAGGAGCTAATTTACCCACCCTGGTAGGAAATTTATACCTATCAATTCTAATCTATAGCCTCCTAGCTTCCTGCTTCCACTCCTGCCTTCTCCCAATAATCTCAACACGGCACTCATAGTAACACTTTTATTTTCTTCTTCTTATTTTTTTTTAGTATTGTCAAGCTTTATTTTTACTCATTTTAGATGTGTAGTAATGTCTCATTTTTTTTAATTTTTTAAATTTTTACACAATTTTTAAAGGTTACTTTCCATTTACAGTTATTACAAAATATTGGCTATATTCCTCATGTTGTACAATATATCCTTGAGCCTATCTTACATCCAACGGTTTGTACCTCCCACTCCCCCACCTCTATATTGCCCCTCCCCACCACTGGTAATCACTAGTTTGTTCTCTATACCTGTGAGTCTGCTTCTTTTTTGTTATATTCACAATTTGTTGTATTTTTTAGATTCCACATACAAGTGATATCATACAGTATTTGTCTTTCTCTGTCTAACTTATTTCACTTAGCATAATGCCCTTCATAGCAACCCTTTTAAAAGGGGTCCCATTCCACCTATCTTTATTCCTTTGTGAACTCTTGCTCATCCTTATTTACCCTTACTTTTACTATTATTCAAGATTCAACTCAGAGATCATCTAGTCCAAGAATCCAACACTGAGTTTGGCTGTACTCCTTTCTCTCTGCTTCCTCATACCCTTTGCATACCTCTTTTTTGTTGATTATGATTATATTGAAATTTTATAGATCCAAACTCTTAGATACTAAACTCCTAGAGGACAAGGATCATCAAATATTTTTTATTCATCAGACTACTTTGTACAACACAGTATTTGGAACATATTAGGTCATTACTATTTGTTTGTGTTACTTAGAACATATTAGATCCCTAATAATTGTTTGTATGTCATGCGTATATTATATTTATTTATTTGAAGTCAGAAGTTAAGATAATTCATGCATCTCTGTTGATGAAGAAGATAAGGTAATCCAGTGAGAGTGATGATTATGGATACTGATTAGAGGATAGGACTACTCAAAATGTTATCCCCAGTCCAGTGCCAGTCTGGAAGATTCATGACAAGTATAGAAATTGACAGTAAGCATTTTGGCAACTTTTACAACATTTGAGCTTGCTGTAATCAATGAACTCATTTCACTGAATACAGTATAGACCAGTTCAAGTATTTTCAAACTCACATAATGGGACAAGCTGAGTATAGTCATGTTCAATATCAACCCACTACAACTGGGAAGTGGGAAGGAGGAGAACTCTCCCTTACTAAAAATATTTTGAGAAGTATTGGGATCAAGTGCTTAAGAAGAATAGTGAAATCAGGAATGAGAGGAGCTAAGACCTACTGTATAGGAAAAAGGTCACATATTAAAACCCAACTGATACAAATTTCAAGAACAGTTATGGGGCTTCCCTGGTGGTGCAGTGGTTGAAAGTCTGCCTGCCGATGCAGCGGACACGGGTTCCAGCCCTGGTCCATGTTCGAGCCCTGGTCCGGGAGGATGCTGCGCAGCGGCTGGGCCCGTGAGCCACGGCTACTAGCCTGCACATCTGGAGCCTGTGCTGTGCAGCAAGAGAGGCCGCGACAGTGAGAGCCCCGCGCACCGCGATGAAGAGTGGCCCCCGCTTGCCACAACTAGAGAAAGCCCTCGCACAGAAACGAAGACCCAACACAGCCAAAAATAAATAAATAAAGTTATTAAAAAAAAATAGTTATGTTTATGAAAAAGATTTTTAATGAAAGTTGTTTATTTTTATATAAAACCATAACTCTATCTTAAAGGAAACCATATAATTTAAATATATTAGGGAGTTCCCTGGTGGTCTAACAGTTAGGATTCAGCACTTTCACTGCTGTGGCCCGGGTTCAGTCCCTGGTTGGGGAACTGAGATCCCACAAGCCATGCGGTATGGCCAAAATAAACAAACAAATAAATAAAGTTATTTATCTTATATATTGTTATATCATATTATATTACACATTAGGGAGGAAATACATCACAATGTTAACAATAGTTACTTACAAGTAATAGAAATACAGTTGATTTTTATCATGTTTTATATTTTCTGTATTTTTCCATATTTTTGCTATAAACTTTTTAAAATGTTACATTAAACATTATAAATGTATAAAAGCCAGCTTTGTTTCTTAAAAAATCACCAAACTGTACACATAAATATATGCAGCTTGTTTCCACAAATACTTTTGATTTAATTTTTCTTTTAAGAGAAATTTGTACAAACATCACAACATGAAGGAATGTTGTTTTCCAATGCTTATACAAAGTTTAATGCTTTTGAACTAGGCGTTCAATCTCACAATTTTAAGCAGGAATTGAGGGTCACTGAGAATAAGAGGCGTTACCACTAGATAGGAAATGGGTGAGGAACATCTGAGACTCTTTAGCTATAGCTTAGATGAAACTCAAGAGGAATTCAAAACCCACAGTGCAAATATCTTAGATTGTTACAGGGCAAGCAAACTCTCAGAAGTACTGAATTATTCAAAAGTATTGACACTTGTAAAGGGAAGATGTTTACTATCTCTGCTTTGTTTATAAGACAAAGCTGTATTATAAAGCTAAGAAATAAACACAGGAAAAGGCTACAATTTAGCAAACTTTAAAAATTTACATTTGGCTTAAAAAACAAAAATTTTTGTCCTGTTATAATAAGACCCAGATTGATATTGAAGGTCAGAATGAAAATATAGACCAGAAGTAAGAAATATGTAACAGTGGAAGCAATACAAAGGATATGCTAGAAGACAGCTGAGTTAAGACAATGGCAATATTATATGAAAAGAAGGAATATAAAAATGATACTCTTGAATTCTATAAAACAAAACTTTATTTCTAAATCCATCCAACTTCAGACCTAAATAAACTTAACATTATCAAAATTCTTTGAATAATAGTTGTTCAAAAAGAAAGTTTGCAAGTTTAATTTTACAGCATCTAATGATCATTTTACAGCACCTAATGATCATTTCATAGCATCAGTAAACATGTTAGACCGTTGAAAACACTGTAAAATAGATTCACTGTAGTTGTGTGTAACTTGTTGAACTGTTCTATGATTGAATTTAAATGCCAAAAAAGTTACCATTTTTAAAGCCAACATTCTGATGCTTATAAAAAGGAATGCATTACCAAAAGAATACATTTAGCTGATGAAACATATCAGGATGATGCAAAGTACAGAAAAGGAGGAATATCAGTGATTCTGGCAAACTTAATAACCATCAATCACCCTATATTTCATTCAATTAACATTTTTAAATTTTTTCTCAAATGTAAAAAAATGTTTAATTTTTAGGAGACTTTGTAAAGAAAATGAATAATATTTAAATTGCTTTTTAATTACTTAGAAGACAGCATTTACTTTTCAACAAAATTTTATTAGGCATCAACTATGTGCCAAGCACTTAAAACTGAAACAATGGTATAGAGAAAGAGCACATGCCAAGGATTTCATTTATAAGCTAAGTGACTGAATAAATTACTTAACCTCTCTGGATTTCAATTTCCTTATCTATAAAATAGGAATAATAACACCTACCTCAAGAGGTGTTATAAGAAATATGTGAAATAACAACATGCAAAAGCACTCACACATTTGAGGCACTTAATAATTATTAGTTCCTCATCCTATTAATTTGCTTTACAGTAAAAACAGTTCTTATAAATCACTTTACAAACTTATTTTAAAAATAATGAATAACTGAAATTCAGGAATATGGAGGATAAACACTTATGCATACCTATTACCCCCAAGAGAATCCTGTAGTAGTCTTGTCAGCTTAGAATCTCTATAGGGAACATGCGTGGCCCTCTTGCTCTTGTCTCCCAATGCACTTATTACATTGCCAAGTGCCAACTAAAAGAAAGAGAGAGAAAAAAAATTACAAAAATATCCTAATTATAACACTTTTAAATAATGAAACCTTATAGAAAATAATATGAAGCCATGGCAGAATTGAAAACATTTGTGTTTGGTTTTGTTTTACATTTGTATTTTCAAATATAAAGTAAACTTGGAGCTTTCCACATAACTACTAAAAACTGACACCACTCAAAATTTAATGCCATATATATACGCATAATTCACAAATACTTAAACTTCTATGCAGAGATTTTCTTTAGAAATAGAAATGTTATAAGATTGATGACTTCTGACCAGTCCTAGTATTACCAGAGCATCATGTTGTACACCCCACAAAACTGCCAATTCATGTTGCAAATTCTTCTCCTCAATTCATTGAAGAAACAAATTGTTCACTAGTTTAACAGTTGCATAAACTTTCTTGTTGTACTATAGCTTCCTCATGGGAAAACAAAATTTCCTTTAACCACAATAAAAATATCAGTATGATATCTCTGATCATGGCATTCCTAATGCAAGTATAGCCGCACTTAGAAATTCAATGAATCTATGTGCTAAGCATCCAATATTTTAAAAAACTAAGTCAAATTACGGAACTATTTAGTCACTCCTCCTGCCACCCCCTACTGCTTTTCCTACTGTCACTGAACCAGCACCTACAGCATAAGCATTTTCCTAAATGCTGGTCGCACTCGCCTTCAGTAATGCAAAACCATGTCTTTGTTAGAGCCAATGGATCCTGCAGCGAGTGCATCAGCATCACACTGTGTCTTAGTCCCCCTTTTCCAGAGTCTGCAGTTTTAACCACTGGCCACACTGAATGAACCTCTACCACGTGTCTGAACATGCTTCAATAGCCTGAACTGGAAAACAGAGCAATGGCTTTTGTCTTTTCCGGACAGCACAAATGTAAATACCACCATGATTTTATCTCCTAAGAAACTCAAAACAATACACAAAGTCGAGGATCCTGGTCGCTCACTCCTTTTAACACATGTTCAACTGTATGGTGGGAGCATCAAGATGGGTAGTTGGGAAGGCTGGCTCTCTCTAATCGGTCTCAGTTGATAATTCCCCCACAGAAGGGTTGCAATCATATAAAAGTAAATATTGGGCAATAAACAAAAAAATGACCATATGCTTGGAGCCCCTGCTCTAGGAAGAAAGGGAGGGAAGCAAAGCAGAAAACACCTGTCCTGATGCTGTCAGCATCACAGAAATTTAGGATGCCGTTACTTTTAAGCAGGAACAAAGAACCAACTTTTTAATGAAATCAATAGGAAGAAAAGATTAATTACATAAAAATTTGGTTCTAAAACATTTTCTTCCATATAATAGAAGCTTTAGGCTAACTCAAACACAAGGTGTTTTCCAATCAAAAACACCACTAGATGGCATGGTATTAAAGTTAATTCCTAATACAATCTAGAAAAGTTCTCATTTTGAAACAATCATTACTAAAAAACATTTGATTGTAATTTCCAAAAAAAAGTCTATCACAAAATGTTAGCAAAAAAGCTACTTTGAAAGTCATCCCATAAAATGTTTAATATTAAAACAGTAAGTTTGTGAGAAGAATTTTAAAATCATTTCTATTATATATATGCATAGATTATTTTATGCACACATCATAAAATTTAATCCAACTAAATTTTTACACATGAAGAAAATTTGCAATGTGAAAGGAGAAAAATGCTGACAGTCTGAGGAGATCAAAATTCAATGCATTACTCCTAAGTTTACAGCAACTGTCATTTCTCAGCTCAGTGAATGAAGGATTTCCACTTGGGTATTATGTATTACAAAAGGGAAAAGGACAATAAAATAGCCCTGTTATATTCTCAGCACAAAGCCTTAGTCTTAGTCTTACAAGTCCACAGTTGATGGAAATGCCTTCTTTTGCCCTCTCGCCTGTAGCTCCAGTACGCTTCAGTCTTTCTGATCCTGCCAGATCAACAAAATGGAACTTTGCAGTCAGAGTTTCAAATTCATTCATCTGTGATGATTCAGAAATCACCTTATTATCAGTTGCACTTTCCTGCAATTGAGGAAGATAATTGAAAATATTTTATTAATATGACACTAAATATCCTTCAATCCCACCTTGCCCTCAGTATACATATAGCCAAGTATAGGCATGTGGCCAAATAAATATAAGTACAAAAATGCCTGCTGCAATTAGAAGCTTAGACAAAGTTAGGTCAAAGAAGGTCAAAACCTAACTGTTATCAACTGAGGCTTTGCCTGTGTTGAAGAGAAACTTGTAGCATATAGCCCTCAAAAGCAAAGGGTCCCAAGTAATGACATCCATTACCATATGGCCACAACATACTTTCTGGCTATTGCAGACATATATATTCAATTTTTAATTTTACATGGTTGGCCAGCTTTAGCTTAAACAAGATCAGGGACATCTCAATTGGAAAAGGAATGATTAAACAAACTAAACTTGGCACAAATGTTCTCTTTGAATATTTTCATGGATTTTACAGAAATGAAATATGAAATCTTAAAAAATTAGAACCAATAACTCACAGCATCTATTTGGGGACACATTCTGGTTTGACACAAGTGAATGGTAAAAATGGCATGTGAACGAGAGCTCTGAACATTCATTTGGGTACTAGCAGTGGTCCGGGATAAAGCACCCAGCTTCAAACACTGCATCATCTAGAAAAGGGAAAGAAAGAGGGGTTTTACTTGAACAATACTTAGACTAGGTCCATATAATCAGAAATCTGAGCTACTGGTTAAAATCCAACATATTAAAGGATGTGAAAGACAGATTTTCTTCTTCTTCTTCTTACTTTTTTGCGGTACGCGGGCCTCTCACTGTTGTGGCCTCTCCCGTTGCGGAGCACAGGCTCCAGACGCGCAGGCTCAGCAGCCATGGCTCACGGGCCTAGCCGCTCCGCAGCATGTGGGATCTTCCCGGACCGGGGCATGAACCTGTGTCCCCTGCATCGGCAGGCGGACTCTCAACCACTGCGCCACCAGGGAAGCCCTCTTATTATTTTATTTACAGGCACTTTTTGAGCTGAATTTCTCAGTATAACAGTTTTTTTTTTGTTGTTGTTGTTTTAATAGGAGAAAATACTGAGATTCAACCGTTTGCCATTTGCTGACATTTGCAGCTTCTATTTCAAAACTATTACAGTAGAACACTTCGGAACAAACTAAGCAATAACTGGAATTACTCAGGCTCTTCTGTATCTTATTTTTTGTAACTTTTTTTGTTTTGTTTTGTTTTGCGGTACACGGGCCTCTCACTGCTGTGGCCCCTCCCGCTGCGGGGCACAGGCTCCGGACGTGCAGGCCCAGCGGCCACGGCTCACGGGCCCAGCCGCTCCACGGCACGTGGGATCCTCCCGAACCAGGGAATGAACCCGCGTCCCCTGCATCAGCAGGCTGACCCTCAACCACTGTGCCACCAGGGAAGCCCTGTAACTTTTTTTTTTTGGCCACTCCACGTGGCTTGCGGATCTTTGTTCCCTGACCAGGAATTGAACCCAGCGCCATGGCAGTGAAAGTGTGGAGGCCTAACCACTGGCCTCGCAGGGAACTCCCCATTGTAACTTTTCTTAAGTCTCTCTTTAGGAGCCATGATACAGGCCTACGTATGTTACAGCAAAAAGTACAAAAGGACTGTGGCCTCATCCTTCACTTAAAATTATCTAACCCTCTTTTCTAGGTGTGAAAGAAAACTGTACATACAATGCCTTAAATTCTTTTGATGTTACAATAAATGCACTGACTTTATCATAACTGTTACATTTTTAATAATAAAATCCTGGTAAAAAATGAAGAAGATTTTAACTCCATGTTACACTCAAGGATACAAATATCATGAGCAGCAGAGCTGACTATTAAATAAAGCCAAACACGCTCTATTTTTTTTCCTGTGGCTGTGCCGCGCAGCTTGCGGGATCTTAGTTCCCCGACAAGGGATGGAACCCATGCCCTCTGCAGTGGAAGTGTGGAGCCCTAACCCCTGGACCACTAGGGAATTTCCCAAACACGCTCTATTTTAACTACAACATAAATGTCACCTCGGATTCTGTAATCACTGTACGTGTTGTGACGCCCACGGTATAAATTCCTCCAGCTGAATCTTCATGAATCTTTATATTTGATTTTTTATTTTTTGCATCAATATCACGAGTGGTATCAAATAAGTCAAGAACCTCTTCGTTATACAGCTAACAAAAAGAAATATTATAAGTTTAATGTTAGCAGAAATTGCCTCATGGATGTAATAACACATATTGCATGTTATCTTTCAAACATATCTTAAAAGTTCTTCCAAATACATATATTTCTTCAAAATAAAACATAAAATGATCACAAATACAAACAAATACCAGATTTCTTTACAAGAGTAAGAACAGTAAAAGACCTAATCGTGACTAATGAGTTAAAGACTAGCTAAAATCATCCACTAATCCTTTGCAAGAGATATATAAATATAAATACAAGCAAATACTAAAAAAATATGTATCAAATGTAAACAAATCCTAAGCTTAGGGAAGTTCTTAATAATTTTTACTACTTGAACTAAAAATATATTTTCTTTTGCCCTACAACCCTTCTTAGTGTACCTAAAAATAAATAGTATTTTTGCAAGGTCAGCAATGTAGTTTCTGTATCAATAGAGGCTGACAAGATTGTGCTACCACCTTAGAAGAGGATACATACAACTATTTTTCTATCAATATGCTTAAAGTCACAATGCCTAATAACATTTGGAGGGAGAAGGAGAAGACTGAAGACACCGTTTCTTTCCTTTTTCCATCACTAGTTACCTTTCTTTTGGTAGAAACACATAATTATATTCTTGGTTTTTACTAAATTGGAATGTCCATTAAAACCAGCAGTAAGATAACTGATGTTAATTTGAATTAAGTATTCTATTTTGTGCTATATAATGCTGAATAAAATGTTTCATCGATTATCAAAATGATTAGCTCTTGTGATTGAGATTACAATTAGACTAGAACACTCTTTGGACCAAGTATACAGAATTATAATGGCACTGTCCACCCAAGTGTAACATTGCTCAAATCCTAGATGTCCTCTTACTGGTATGTCCCTCCCACCAGCCTAGACTGCCCTAAATCCATACCTGCCCCAACCTTTGCACATTGCATCAAAACATCTGCCTATCCTTGTAGGAATACCAGCTTCTGCCACCAGATTAGTGCTACAGCATCAATCCTATTATTCCTCACAATCTCCCCCTCCCTTTTGGTCTCAGTCACTGTGTTCCCAGTACTTTGTGAGCCTGCCTACATTACAACAGTAATTCTCAGATAAAGAAAAAATCTGAAATAAACAATATTAATTGTTTTACTCTGTGGACACTGGTCAAATGTTTATAATCTTAAATGCCAACAAGTAAGGAATACTTATAACCTATTATCTCTTGTTGCTATCGCCTATAACCTAATGCTAATTTAGTCAACATTTACTGAACACTATATGCCAAGCACTAAAATGGAAGCGGGAGTATAAAATCATAGGGCTATGGTCTTAAGAATAAGATTTAAAGGAAACTAATGACACAATTAGACTATTACCTCTAAGAATTGGGCATTCACTTTAAAATCTGGAGGAGGAAGTCCATTTTTAATGGAAGTGTGTTTTTTTTCTTCGATACTCTTGAAAAGGTGTTTAACAGCACGAGAAATAATACCCTGTTCTTCCTCAATGATGTTAACATCAAATCCTGTTCCCATTGTGTATGTTTTGCCAGCTCCAGTCTGAATAAAAGAACAGAGAAAAATGAATGCTTGACCTTAATAACATAATCTCAAGTGACAGAAGTGAAAGTGCAATTGAATTGACACTTCTGAAAAGTTACAGCTTCTATGAAAATAATTTGGTACTTACTTGTCCATAAGCAAAAACTGTAGCATTATATCCTTCAAAACAACCTTCAATTAGTTTTTCTATACACTGAGTGTAGATCTGCTCTTGCTGGGAGTCAATGTCAAACACATAATCAAAAGTGAAAGCTTTATCTTTGCCTAGGAAGACCTGAGGTTCTCCTGGTGTGACAGATGTACAAATATGGCAACCTTCAATCCTTTCTTTGGCAAGCTGTGGTCTTATTCTGTGAGAAAAAAATCAGGAAAAAATAAAATAAAATAAGACAAAATAAACGGAAAAAAACTGAAGAAATAGGATTTTGAAATTCCTAGCAAATCTTTTAAAATCACTAATGTAATCTAGTACTTACTCCTTGAGTTGAAAAGTTTAAATAAGTTAAATTATACTGTCAATTTCAATATGAGTTACTTAATCCCCCCAAAAAAATCATGAACAAGAGTAAAATTAATCTTAAAATTAAATATTTTTGTGGGTGAATACCTTTCCTCAACTCTATAAAAGACTCAGTTAAATAAATTAAACTACCAAAATGCTATTTGTTGTTATCTTTATTTTAGATTTCTTCTCTTTATTTCCAGACAGGATGATATCCAAAAATGAGAAATTAAGTACATGGTATTTATCTTGATACCCTTGACTCACCTTTTTTGCAAACTCTTCACTAATGGTTCCCAAACTTATTTGACCATAACCTTCTGTTAGCTTAACATGTTTAAGCATAATCACACAACATACAATATGAATGAATATATATATTCATTTGTAAATATATGCATGTACTATATTGATTTGTCATATATTATGACATACACAAAAGCAGAATTGTGAAAATAAAGAAATTAAAAATAAAAACAGGGGTTTCCCTGGTGGCGCAGTGGTTGAGAATCTGCCTGCTAATGCAGGGGACACGGGTTCAAGCCCTGGTCTCGGAGGATCCCACATGCCGCGGAGCAACTAGGCTGGTGAACCACAACTACTAAGCCTGTGCGTCTGGAGCCTGTGCTCCGCGACAAGAGAGGCCACGATAGTGAGAGGCCCGTGCACTGCGATGAAGAGTGGCCCCCGCTTGCCACAACTAGAGAAAGCCCTCGCACAGAAACGAAGACTCAACACAGCAAAAATAAATTAATGAATTAATAAACTCCTACCCCAAACATCTGCTTAAAAAAAAAATTAAAAAAAATAAAAACAAATAAAACTTCTAATATTTTCTCTCCAAAACCACTGAATCATCATTTACATCTCCTAGGGTGTCCTTTGTCCACTTGGAAGACCACAGCACTATACCTGCCCTACACCCAACCCTCATCTACTTCAGATTCTAGGACCTTCCTCTTTTGCCTTATCTTCCTGATTTCAAGGCCTGTTTTTCAAAGAAGGAAAGTAAATATGGTGATATGTTACTAACAGAACAAAGCAAAATCTGGCCCTATTCTACTCACTCCATAAGCAGGACCATCCTAGACTTACACGTCACTGACTTAACAGTACTTAGGTTTTTTAGAGGTTTCTATTTGCCATGGAGAAGGAGAAGCAGTTTAGGGAAGAAAGTAAAGACAACCAGTAATGGAAAATATAAAACGGTACAGAGAGAAAATAGAAAGGATTTTAAAGGGATCTTATTTTCTGAGATACAGAAACAGAGATCTATAGAAGTGGAACAAGTTCATCTATTTGTTAGAGATAAAGCTAAGCCTAAGTCCAGATCACCCGAGTTTTAACCCTTGCCAGTTCTTCAGGGTGGAAGGTCAATGGAAGGATAGGAAAGGCAATACTGAGAAGCGACTGAATTTCTGTAACCCTGGTTACCTGAAACAGCATTCTGTACTAGCAAAGAAGTGTTAAGTAAATAATATATTTATTTATGCAATTTTCCCTTCTTCTGTGATAATGATGTTTTTCTTCCACAAAGTCTTCAACTTCATTTATTTGTTTTAATGGAATGCAATAATCAATGTGGAGCTGGCTAGGTACTACGGAAAGAGTGATGAAGTGGCCTTTAGGAGACTTGGATTCCACTACTTCTCTCACTCCACAGATATCATGTGGCCTTCTCTCAGAGCTCCAATTTCCTCACCTATTGACAGAAACTATCATTTCCAAGGTTCCTTTCAGATCTAATGCTGAGAGAAGAACACTATATTACAAAATGGGAAGAGAAAAATAATATTTATATATTGTTATAAAGATAAAATTATATTACAACAAGTAAAACAAATGGGTTTCTTACAAGAAGCTACATCCATGGACTATAAAAACAGCCCCATGGTGGTAAGCAGCTTTGGCTTTCTGGCTCCACATTTTCTTGATGAGTGGTCTTTCTCAAAGTTAATATTCCCTTCTTTCCAATCTTCCCTTCTCCTGTCTCACTTCATCCATTCATGGGGATAAAAATCATAAATCCATCATCCTCAGGAGAGTCATGGGGAGAAAACCAAATCCCCCATCCTCCTTGGAAGAATCACCATCCTGTCTGTTGGCAAGCTAGAAACAAGAGAGTCAACCTCAGTTATTCCCTCTCCCTATTCTATCCACCTAATCTATCTCTAAGAACTATTAATTATCTTGGAAATAGCTCATCATTTTCCTTCTTTCCTCATCAATAACACACTAATCAAGCCACCATTATCTCTTACTTGGATTATTGTAAAAGTCTCATCATCAGTCAACCTGCATCAAATCTTGCCCCCACCAATCTGTTCCACAGATTGCAGTATCAGTGATACTCGTAAAATATGAAGTTGATCACTACCTTGCCTAAAACCCTTTAGTATATCCTTAAATCGCTCTACAATCTCCTCTTGCCATGCTCCATCTTTGCATCAAAGGACTTCAGTTAGTGATGGTGGTGGTGGTGATGGTTTATTTTTAACAAGTTTCACTAACAACGTGTGCTCTCTCTAGCCTCTATGCCTTCAAATATGCTTTCTCTTCTCCTGGACACTCTTCCTTCTCAATTCGCAACTCCTTTTCCAGCCTGAACATCTCATGTTTTCGACCTCTGTTTAGATTTCACTCCTTTCAGAAGCTCTCACCTGACCCTTTGCATTCCACCATAAAGTCATATCTGAGCCCAGGCTGTTCTGTCTCCTGAACGCTACCTCATTTACACCAGGATTCTGCTCTCTCCCTGATTTATAGCTGCACTGTGAAGTTTAATAAATTCCATGTAATAATAAAGAAAAACATAAAAACAACTATCTAAATGAAAATGACAACTGTTTGAAATCAGTGCCTCACTAATTTTAAGTAAATGATTATAACCATGGGCTATTAAAATACTAAGCTAATTTATTTGGCTATTAAAATACTTCTAATTTAATTTCTACATAGAGAATAAGTACTATTTGAATTGCAGATATGACAGCCAATTTTAGAATGCCAATGTCACTCAGAACTTAATCTCCTAACTTCTAAGGAGGAGTGCATTTGAAAGACGGGTGATATGCAATCACACCATCTGCATGGGTGGGGAGACAAACTGGCTTTAAAAACCAACAAGATGGGTGGAACCCTTTTCTACTGGATGCAGGCAAGGGCAATTTCCCAGCAGGACTAAGAAATTCCCACCTAGGAGGGGATGGTCTCTGGCACATGCAGATAATTGGAAGCTGACTACACTTCAAAGTTTAGAGACATATTCACAGTCTCAATTCCCCTTCAAAAATTCAGATTTTAAACTCTCCAAATCCTTAAATTTATACTAAAATCAAGAATTCTCAGATGAAGTCTTAACCTAAGCCAATTAACCTGCTTTAATGATGTAAAGAGTTTGAAATTTACATAGTTACAAACTTCAATTTAAAAACTATAATTTGATGTTATATATAGACAAAATATAACAACCTCCAGGGAAAAAGAAGACTAAAACTAAAATCTGACATTACTTTAAAAATTTAGAACTATCTTCTTAGTATTTTTATATAAAAATAAGACCATTAAACATACTCATCTAATCCCAACACTAAGAAATAATGAGGTTAACATTTCAGTTAACACTAAGAAATAGTAACAAAGCCTTGCAGGCTTTTAAAAATGTGTAATCATACAACTAGATATATTTGAAAGTACTTCTTAAAGAAAAATTATGCATAAAACTTATGTCATAAATATTTAGGATAAGATATTCTAATATTACACAGCAGTATTATATTATAAAAGCCAATAACAATGTGGGTTCTATCTACAATAGTAATTTGCTAATGGAGATGGGTTTTTTTAAAATGTTACAATGGAAATGAATGTAAGTAGGATGAGGCTGTTATGGAAAATAGTGACAGTTCCACTAGATAATGTGCTTTTTTCCTTAGCATAAGGTATGTAACCTTTTATCCTTTGTGGGCCATTGACCAATAGGGTGGGATCTCAAAGGGAAAACCCATGAAGAGTCATACAGAAATAAATGTAATTTGTTATAACTAGTTTAAGAAGGTTGAAGGTTTGAAACAGAATATGATACAAACTGTCAATTATTCAGATTTAAGATAAAAGGACATGAACAAATGTTGTATCCATTTTCTGAATCTTTCCATCAGCAGAAAGCAGCCATTTTACTTCTGTTCTCACACTCTATTGAAACTTCTTAGACAGAAGGCACCAATGACCTTTTTATTTCCAAATACAATGGACCCTTTTCAGTCTTCATCCTACCTGACACATTTGATCCTATTTACAACTTGTAGGGGAGGAAAAAACTTCTTCCCTCTATCCTTCTAGATTTTCCTGTTTGGGACCTTGTTAATTAGATTGACAAGGCAGATTAACAAAATAAAAACAAATAGAAGTTTATTAACTTGCGTACCAGGCATACACATGGGAATATTCAGTGATGAGTAAATGAAAGAGTGGCAACTTGGATTTATATAGCATCTTAACAAAAAGAAGAAGGACTTTGAGTTTCTAGGACAGCAAATTGTGGGAATATAAATATATGTAGGAACTAATGGAAGATAGGGGCTAATTAAGTAAGGTTTGTTGTGTAGGATACTTTCATGCAGTCTCTGGTAATTAACTTCTGTCCTTCCTGGTTGAGAACAGAGGCAGAATACCTTTATAAAAGCTACGGGCCTTTAGGCAAATATCTGCTTCTTTTAATTGCCTTCAGCTCAAAACAATCCTTACATCAAATTGGCATACTATGGGGTGGCATTTTCTGCTACCCTTCAAATACCGTATTTCTCAGCAGTTGGCTTTTGTGACATTTATTTCTCAGCAGTTGGCTTTTGTGACATTCCTTTTTTCTTCTTTTTAACTGATTCTGATTTCTGAACTCACCTTTTCCTCTTATACCTCATATACCAAGTTGCCTTAAAATGTCAGTGTTTCCCCCCAAAAATGTCCAGAGTATTTAGCATGGTATCTAAGATTTTCCTAATTTGGATTCTGCCTGCAATTCCACTCTCAAATCTAGTTACACTCAGCTACATCAAACCACTGATCATTTCCTGATCAACTTATATACTTTCATTCACCATGCCAATGTAAGTGGTTCTCTCTCTGCGTGGAATGCTGGACTTCCACTTCTCTCATAGAAACTTCATTGTAATTCTTCAAGACCTAGCTCAAATATCTGTACATTTATAAAGCTGTCCCTTCCCCCCCACCAACTTGAATTAATCTATGCAATTTGTACAAGATTTTAGAATAATAGATATCAAATTGAATTCTTATTGATCACTAGTAAATGAATTATTTGAGGACTGAGAATATATCTTATTCAATCATAAAAGTAATTCAACAAATGTTACTGACTGACTCCTATAGACTGCTCTAGTTAAAGGGGAGTAACAATCCAATACTGGGCATGTGATTATCACTATAATCTAACTTTTGCCCCATCACCTTACTTTGTTACTAGAAACTTGATCCTGAGCAACCATTTAACAATTTTATGTCTTAATTTTCTACTCTGTAAAATAAATATAGGAGCCTGGATTTAATATTCCTTAAGTTCTTTCGAACCTCAAACTCTATTTTAATTATTCCCTTAGGAAAAGCAAAACCCTGACTTAAAAGAGGTATTAATAAACAACCTTTTTCTTCTGTCACACCTTATATCCACCATTAATTACACCACTCATCCACATTTCCTTATAGTTCCTATTATTCTCTCCAGTTTTTATAGCCAATGTTACTGTGGCCATAGGGACAAGGAACTTCCTTCATGAAAACATTATTATGGCTCTTTGCAGTGCCAGTATCTAGTGAAAACTAGAGAAGAGTCTGAGACTAAGACCAGTAAGTTTCCTTAAACTGGGCCCTGTTATCTGTTCTCTGCCTTCATAATAACCATAACTGGATTTAGTAACTGAGTATATCAAATAAGCTATGAGGACTAGTTGCAAGATGTCCTGGAGAAGACAGAAAAATAAGATATCTGGGGGAAAAGGGCTTCCTTTTCAGCTAGAATTTAAGTCATGATACAGTAAAACTATATTTAAGGTCTAATTCTGCCACATATTATTGGAAGAAGCATCCCACCATGAGACCTGAGCATCACTGTACATCCTTGCTGAGTATGCCAAGAATGCAAAACCCCAACTACTCTTTTCATGGATCACTTCTCAAGGTTGCATTTGCAGCAAGCAACCTTTAGGGATAGTGTCTTCCACCTGACCAAGAGCTGGCTTGCTTCAGCAAAGCAATGGAAACAGTGAATAAACAATAAAAACAATGAATCCCCAAGTCCAGTGTTTCTTTTTATTTCTTACAGTTTCATTGAGATATAAATGCCATACAGCACTGTATAGAAGTTTAAGTTGTACAGTATAATGATTTGACTTACATACATCATGAAATGATAACCACAATAGTTCAGTGAACTTCCATCATCTCATATAGATACTAAAGATATATCAATAGATATTAAATAAAAAATATATATTTTTCCATGTGATGAGAAGGTTGGTGTTTCTTGATATGTCACTGCTTGCACAGCAACCATGTAATAGTTCTACCTGCATTGCCTACTTTGGATTAAGGGGGCGGGGATGAGGAAGCAGTTCAAATCAACATGAGACTCATGATGCTTACTGTACTGTGAGTAATAAAAGTCCTTTGCCTCCAACTCAGGAGTCCTGTGTCTTCTGCCACTACACATGAAACAGTGAAAGACTAGCTTGTTAACTTGTAAATAGGGTAAAATCTCAGACTCTGCACAGGTCTTAACACATACTGTGACCTTTGGCAAGTCACTCTCTTAGCCTGAATTAAGCAGAATTAAATTGTTATGGCATATTTTGTCCTCATACTATACTAAATTTGATTAAACGCTAGTGACGAGAATTTTGACTAATAACTAATCAATGACTTGTAGTTACTGAAGTGATGTTGCTTTAAGGAAAATAAATAAATGCATATAAATACAATTTATAACCTCCCAGGACTTGTGCAGACACCCATAATTTTTTTAATTAGAAAAGTAGCACTAATATCATTCATTAACCTAAGTACAAAGATTCATGCAATCCAACCTATATTTCTAAATTAAACACATGCAGTTTTGTTTGTTTTACCAGACTTTTTCATATACCCTCATCTCTCCTATCTCTCTGTTTCCTGTTTTATTAAAAGTATCACAAGACATAGCCTTTCTTTTGCTAGGGGATTGGTCAAGTTATTTTTATTTTTCCCTACAAACAAAAAAAGAATAAGACACAAAATATCCTCCTTTTTGCCGTTGGTCATTGCTAATCTCTTGCCCTGTTAGAACATCGCTGTCCTTAATCTACAATTTCATAAACATGACAAAATTTTCCATTACCTAAATGTCTTTGTAAACTGTCTCTTCTTTTTTTGCTTGGGTTATTCTGATCTCATCCCCACATGATTGTGGTAGTTTTCTAGTTTACTCAATAATCTGACCTGATTCCCACTTTGTGTGGCTCTTTCACCTACAGCTATCTGTAACTAGCACACTTGGCACCTTGTTAACACCTTTGTTCTTCTTACAGGACACCAATAAATCTGTTCCCTGAACAGATCTTTTGCCTTTCTTTATCTCATTTGTCAGTAGATGACCATTATACTGGCAACACATATTAGTATTCAACTTGATCTTAAAGTTAATTATATTGTACTAATTTCCTCCCTTCCATTTCTTAAAAGTTAGGGCACTCTGTCACCACAAATAAGTGGCTGAAATTTCTATCCCTTGTTTGATTCTCTCCTAGTTCATTCCAGTTAGTAGACACACATTAAGAATCTGCACTACTTTAACCCTCTACCTTCTATTCTAGAAGAGAAATCCTGACATGCTAGAGGAACTTGCTAGACCATTTGTGGCCTTGCTGAATTATTTTCCTAAAAGATCAGGCACTGCGTAAATAATATGTAACACAAGTCCACAAAAAGAAATTCCCCCAAGTGGATCTTTAATTACAATGATGGTTGATGGGAAGAAACATATTTCTTCAAAACATTCAAGAAAGAAACAGAACTAGCTGCTGGACAATCATCAACAGGAAGACACTGGAACTCACCAAAAACGATACCCCACATCCAAAAACAAAGGAGAAGCCACAATGAGATGGTAGGAGGGGCGCAATCACAGTAAAATCAAATCCCATAACTGCTGGGTGGGTGACTAACAGACTGGAGAACACTTATACCACAGTAGTCCACCCACTGGAGTGAAGGTTCTGAGCCCCATGTCAGGCTTCCCAACCAGGGGGTCCGGCAACAGGAGGAGGAATTCCTAGAGAATCAGAGTTTGAGGCTAGTGGGATTTGATTGCAGGACTTTGACAGGACTGGGGAAAACAGAGACTCCACTCTTGGAGGCACACACAAAGTAGTGTGCACATTGGGACCTAGGGGAAGGAGCAGTGACCCCAGGGGAGACTGAACCAGACCTACCTGCTAGTGTTGGAGGGTATCCTGCGGGGGGCGGGGGGGGGGGGCGGCTGTGGCTCACCATGGGGAAAAGGACACTGTCAGCAGAAGTTCTGGGAAGTACTCTTTGGCATGAGCCCTCCCAGAGTCTGCCATTAGTCTCACCAAAGAGCCCAAGTAGGCTCCAGTGTTGGGTTTCCTCAAGCCAAACAACCAACAGGGAGGGAACCCAGCCCCACCCATCAGCAGTCAAGTGGATTAAAGTTTTACTGAGCTCTGCCCACCAGAGCAACAGTCAGTTCTACCCACCATTAAACCCTAGCACCAGGAAACTTGCACAAGCCTCTTAGAAAGCCTCATCCACCAGATGGCAGAGAGCAGAATTAAGAAGAACTACAATCCTGCAGCCTGTGGAAAAAAAAAAAAACATATTCACAGAAAGATAGACAAGATGAAAAGGCAGAGGGCTATGTACCAGATGAAGGAACAAGGTAAAACTCCAGAAAACAACTAAATGAAGTGGAGATAGGCAACCTTCCAGAAAAAGAATTCAGAATAATGATAGTGAAGATGATCCAGGACCTCGGAAAAACAATGGAGGCAAAGATTGAGAAGATGCAAGAAATGTTTACCAAAGACCTAGAAGAATTAAAGAACAAACAAACAGAGATGAACAACACAATAACTGAAATGAAAACAACACTAGAAGGAATCAATAGCAGAATAACTGAGGCAGAAGAACGGATAAGTGACCTGGAAAACAGAATGGTGGAATTCACTGCTGTGGAACAAAATAAAGAAAAAAGAATGAAAAGAAATGAAGACAGCCTAAGAGACCTCTGGGACAACATTAAAGGCAACAACATTTGCTTTATACGGGTCCCAGAAGGAGAAGAAAGAGAGAGAAAGGATCCGAGAAAAGATTTGAAGAGATTATAGTCGAAAACTTCCCTAACATGGGAAAGGAAACAGCCACCCAAGTCCAGGAAGCGGAGAGAGCCCCATACAGGATAAACCCAAGGAGAAATATGCCGAAACACATAGTAATCAAACTGGCAAAAATTAAAGACAAAGAAAAAGTATTAAAAGCAGCAAGGGAAAAATGACAAAAAACATACAAGGGAACTCCCATAAGGTTAACAGCTGATTTCTCAGCAAAAACTCTACAAGCCAGAAGGGACTGGCATGATATACTTAAAGTGAGGAAAGGGAAGAACCTACAACCAAGATTACTCTACCCGGCATCTCATTCAGATTTGACAGAGAAAGCAAAAACTTTACAGACAAGCAAAAGCTAAGAGAATTCAGCACCACCAAACCAGCTCTACAACAAATGCTAAAGGAACTTCTCTAAGTGGGAAACACAAGAGAAGAAACAAACCTACAAAAACAAACCCAAAACAATTTAGAAAATGGTCATAGGAACATACATATACAAATTACCTTAAACGTGAATGGATTAAATGCTCCAACCAAAAGACACAGGCTTGCTGAATGGATACAAAAACAAGACCCATATACATGCTGTCTACAAGAGACCAACTTCAGACCTAGGGACACATACAGACTGAAGGTGAGGGCATGGGAAAAGATATTCCATGCAAAAGGAAATCAAAAGAAAGCTGGAGTAGCAATACTCATATCAGATAAAATAGACTTTAAAATAAAGAATGTTACAAGAGACAAGGAAGGACACTACATAATGATCAAGGGATCAATCCAAGAAGAAGATATAACAATTATAAATATATATGCACCCAACATAGGAGCACCTCAATACATAAGGCAACTGCTAACAGGTATAAAAGAGGAAATCGCCAGTAACAAAAATAGTGGGGGACTTTAGCATCTCCCTTACACCAATGGACAGATCATCCAAACAGAAAATTAATAAGGAAACACAAGCTTTAAATGACACAATAGACCAGATAGATTTAATTGATATTTATAGGACATTCCACACCAAAACAGCAGATTACACTTTCTTCTCAAGTGCTCATGGAACATTCTACAGGATAGATCACTACTTGGGTCACAAATCAAGCCTCACGAAATTTAAGAAAATTGAAATCATATCAAGCATCTTTTCTGACCACAACGCTATGAGATTAGAAATCAATTACAGTGAGAAAAAACATAAAAAACACATACACATGGAGGCTAAACAATACGTTACTATATAACCAAGAGATCACTGAAGAAATCAAAGAGGAAATCAAAAAATACCTAGAGACAAATGACAATGAAAACACGATGATTCAAAACCTATGGGATGCAGGAAAAGCAGTTCTAAGAGGGAAGTTTATAGCTATACAAGCCTACCTAAGAAAGAAGAAAAATCTCAAATAAACAATCTAACCCTACAACTAAAGGAACTAGAGAAAGAAGAACGAACAAAACACAACGTTAGCAGAAGGAAAGAAATCATAAAGATCAGAGCAGAAATCAATGAAATAGAAACAAAGAAAACAATAGCAAAGATCAATAAAACTAAAAGCTGGTTCTTTGAGAAGAAAACCAAAATTGATAAACCATTAGCCAGACTCATCAAGAAAAAGAGGGAGAGGACTCAAATCAATAAAATTAGAAATGAAAAAGGAGAAGTTACAATGGACACCACAGAAATACAAAGCATCGTAGGAGACTACTACAAGCAACCCTATGCCAATAAAATGGACAACCTGGAAGAAATGGACAAATTCTTAGAAAGGTATAACTTTCCTTTCCAAGACTGAGCCAGGAGAAATAGAAAATATGAAGAAACCAATCACAAGTAATGAAATTGAAACTGTGATTACAAATCTTTCAACAAACAAAAGTCCAGGATCAGATGGCTTTACAGGTGAATTCTATCAAACATTTAGAGAAGAGCTAACACCCATCCTTCTCAAACTCTTCCAAAAAATTGCAGAGGAAGGAACACTCCCAAACACATTCTATGAGGCCACCATCACCCTGATACCAAAACCAGACAAAGATACGACAAAAAAAGAAAATTACAGACCAATATCCCTGATGAATATAGATGCAAAAATTCTCAACAAAATACTAGCAAACAGAATCCAACAGCACATTAAAAGGGTCATACACAGTGATCAAGTGGGATTTATCCCAAGGATGCAAGGATTCTTCAGTATACTCAATCAATGTGATATACCATATTAACAAATTGAAGAATAAAAACCATATGATCATCTCAATAGATGCAGAAAAAGCTTTTGACAAAATTCGACACCCATTTATGATAAAAAACTCTCCAGAAAGTGGGTATAGACGGAACCTACCTCAGCATAATAAAGGCCATATACGACAAACCCACAGCAAACATCTTCTCAATGGTTAAAAACTGAAAGCATTTCCACTAAGATCAGGAACATGACAAGGATGTCCACTCTCACCACTATTATTCAACACAGTTTTGGAAGTCTTGGCAATGGCAATCAGAGAAGAAAAAGAAATAAAAGAAATACAAATTGAAAAAGAAGTAAAACTGTCACTGTTTGCAGATGACATGATACTATACATAGAGAATCCTAAAGATGCCACCAGAAAACTACTAGAGCTAATCAATGAATCTGGTAAAGTTGCATGATACAAAATTAATGCACAGAAATCTCTTGCATTCCTATACACTAATGATGAATAATCTGAAAGAGAAATTAAGGAAACACTCCCATTTACCATTGCAACAAAAAGAATAAAATACCTAGGAATAAACCTACCTAGGCAGACAAAAGACCTGTATGCAGAAAACTATAAGACACTAAGTAAAGAAATTAAAGACAATACCAACAGATGGAGAGATATACCATGTTCTTGGATTGGAAGAATCAACATTGTGAAAATGACTATACTACCCAAAGCAATCTATAGATTCAATGCAATCCCTATCAAATTACCACTGGCATTTTTTACAGAACTAGAACAAAAAATCTTAAAATTTGTATGGAGACACAAAAGAACCCGAATAGCGAAAGCAGTCTTGAGGGAAAAAATCGGAGCTGGAGGAATCAGACTCCCTGACTTCAGACTACACTACAAAACTACAGTAATCAAGACAATACGGTAGTGGCACAAAAACAGTAACATAGATCAATGGAAAAAGATAGAAAGCCCAGAGATAAACCCATGCACCTATGGTCAACTAATCTATGACAAAGGAGGCAAGGATATACAATGGAGAAAAGACAGTCTCTTCAATAAGTGGTGCTGGGAAAACTGGACAGCTACATGTAAAAGAATGAAATTAGAACACTCCCCAACACCATACACAAAAATAAACTCAAAATGGCTTAGAGACCTAAATGTAAGACTGGACACTATAAAACTCTTAGAGGAAAACAGAGGAAGAACACTCTTTGACATAAATCACAGAAACATCTTTTTTGATCCACCTCCTAGAGTAATGGAAATAAAAACAAAAATAAACAAATGGGACCTAATGAAACTTAAAAGCTTTTGCACAGCAAAGGAAAACATAAACAAGATGAAAATACAACCCTCAGAATAGGAGAAGATATTTGCAAACGAATCAACAGACAAGGATTAATCTCCAAATATATAAACAGCTCACGCAGCTCAATATTAAAAAACAAACAACCCAATCCAAAAATGGGCAGAAGACCTAAATAGACATTTCTCCAAAGAAGACATACAGATGGCCAAGAAGCACATGAAAAGCTGATCAACATCACTAATTATTAGGGAAATGCAAATCAAAACTACAAAGAGGTATCACCTCACACCAGTTAGAATGGGCATCATCAGAAAATCTACAAACAACAAACGCTGGAGAGGGTGTGGAGAATAAAGGAACCCTCTTGCACTGTTGGCGGGAATGTAAATTGATATAGCCACTATGGAGAACAGCATGGAGGTTCCTTAAAAAACTAAAAATAGGGCTTCCCTGGTGGCGCAGTGGTTGGGAGTCCGCCTGCGGATGCAGGGGACACGGGTTCGTGCCCCGGTCCAGGAAGATCCCACATGCCATGGAGCGGCTGGGCCCGTGAGCCATGGCCGTTGAGCCTGCGCGTCCGGAGCCTGTGATCCGCAGCAGAAGAGGCCAGAGCAGTGAGAGGCCCGCGTACCGCAAAAAAAAAAAAAAAAAAAAAAAAACTAAAAATAGAATTACCATATGATCCAGCAATCCCACTACTGGGCATATACCCACAGAAAACCTTAATTCAAAAAGACACATGCACCCCAATGTTCATTGCAGCACTATTTACAATAGCCAGGTCATGGAAGCAACCTACATGCCCATCAACAGACGAATGGATAAAGAAGCTGTGGTACATATATACAATGGAATATTACTCAGCCATAAAAAGGGACGAAATTGGGTCATTTGTTGAGACGTGGATGGATCTAGAGACTGTCGTACAGAGTGAAGTAAGTCAGAGGAAAACAAATATTGTATATTAACGCATGTATGTGGAACCTAGAAAAATGGTACAGATGAACTGGTTTGCAGGGCAGAAGTTGAGACACAGATGTAGAGAACAAACTCATGGACACCAAGGGGGAAAGCTGTGGGGGTGGGGTGGGGATGGTGGTGTGATAAATTGGGCGATTGGGATTGACATGTATACACTGATGTGTATAAAATTGAAGACTAATAAGAACCTGCTGTATTAAAAAAGAAAGAAAGAAACACACCTCAGTAATTCCACTAAAGAGAGTAAGTATGTAAAAAGCCTAAGAACAATAAAGAACAGCAGTGTGTACAAGGGACCAGTAAGTATACACTTTTGTGAATAATAGAGATGGTGAGAAGAACTTCACTTTTTAATCCATTAATGATAAATCAGTTATTTAAATTACTCAGAAATCTTATCCTCACCTGTGTAATTAGCTATGTGTCCTACTGCCTCATCTCTCTGTGGTCCACCTTACTCAAGATTTTTCTTATTCAGGAACAGCAAAGGATATGCTTAGACACATCTATTTTCAATTAAAATGCTTAAAGCACAGTGCATATAGTTAATATTTGAGACTGTGATTCTTAAACTAAGCTACTCAGTCTCTGGCTTGCAAACCAGTTGGAAGAGCAAAGATTTATTTCCCTCAAGTGCAGTTCTGCATTGGCTAATTAGGGAGAAAAAGTGGGGGGAAATAGGATGATGAGACATTGTGTCATCTTCCTCTGAATTTCACTCCCAAGTATCATACATTTTTATCCCCATGTTTCAACTAAGGATACTGCACGTTGAGAGAAGCTCTCTCTTAAGTGACAAAACTAGTATCTTTCACAGGGTTTGAGTATCAGATGTTCAGAGAACTACATTGAAATAGTGCACATCAGCTAACAATATAAAGGAAAAAGTAGCCAATTTCTGGATTTGGAGAAAAGTCTAATCATCTGGATCCTATAATTAATCCTTTTAGAAACTCTGGGCCTTTCTTCTTTGGCAGCTCTCCCAGAAATATAAACTCTTCTACTCCAAAAAGCTAAGGGAATAAGGAAAGGGGGTACTTTAAATGATGACATGTTCCACCTGCCTAATGTCCAAAGTGCTCATAAAATTTCTGTTGTTGCTGGTGACTGTATGTGATAGCATATCTATAATCCTAGGCCATCAGAAAACTTCATTGAGTCAACAAATCCTTGTGGAGTACCTACTATATGTCAAATAGTGTATAAAGCAAGGACTTTAAAGACATAAACAAAAAACTTGAAGAGGGTAGCCAAGGGAGAGGAAAAAAAAACAAAGAGCTAGAAGAAAATTAAATATGTGCTCAATTGAATATTATATACAAAGGAGAAATGGAATAAAGATTAGCCAGAGGATAATGCATAGGTACAGGAAAAGCTTCAACAGGAAATTATATTTGACCTAGGTTTTGAACGGCGATTAGAAGTTTCCAGGCTGAGAAGGGAGAAAAGGCAAAACAAAGACAAAGATACTTAAAGTATATTTGTTCTTTGTTGTAACACAGTCTTTTGGAGTAGAAGCACGAGGATAATGAGTTACTAGAATTTAGGAATATTTTATTAATGTTATGACACGACCTAAGTAGGCCTCCCAACTAAGACATTATCCTCTAAATGAACACCCTAGTCTTGCAGGATGAAAGATGTCACAAGCCATTTTAGAGATCTCTGCCAAACACTTTTTAGTTTTCCCCTCCAGATGTATTCTTCACTCATCTTCACCTTACCCTGTGCCCTAGGAGACTAACCGTCATGAGCTACGACAATGAGTTTCCTTGCTCTCAGCTTCCAGTAGGACTCACGAGTAGGACATGGTAGGGTAGGAGAGGAATGAGGTCAGGATATTAATTCTCCTGGTTCCTTCCCTGCCAGGTCCTGGTATGGGCTGCATCCCTCTAACAAAAGCCACACCTCCGATCAGGACACCACAACAATAGGTGTCCCCCTACTATTGCTAAGATCAGAGTACTGCCTCATCCTTTGTAGCTTCCCTTCATGCTGCCCATCCTCTACAACACTCTCCCCAATCATCTTGTCTGAATGTATCATCTGTTTCCTGCCAATATCCCAACCAAATCAGGATTAATCTCAGAAAAGGGCAACAACCCTTTTTTAGCACTACCACTGTCATCAATCCCTTTCACTCCGATTCCTGATATAAATATTGATCTAAAACAAAGAGCTTCCAAGGTCCCTACAATTCTCCAGCCCTTCACAAGCAAGCCATTAACCCATTCTCTTTCCTGAGAAGAGCTGGAGTTTGGGATATAAGTAATGGATGTTACTGTTAACTGTGTAATAGGTAATAGCAAAGTTTAAAAAGCGTCATCTCTCTTGGTCAATAGAATTAGTATTTTTAATACTTACAATTTAAAAGATTTAATTAACACTTCAGTTTTGTTTTTAAAACTTGAAGGAATGGTGGAAGAAGCAGCAAGAGGGGAAGAGTAAGGAGAGAAAAATCATCTCAGAATGAGAGTATTGTGATAACTAGATGATATTTCAACTCTGAGATCAATAGGTTTCTAATACCATCTATTATTCTTATTATACTCCATCCTAGTTATATACAGAATTTTCAAAAATATTCCTATAAAGTTTTTTCAAGATGAAACTATTTGTGTTCTTGAGGAAAAGGGGAGGTCTCTTTCTATGCTTAATAATTACTATATGTTTATTAAACTATCTCATCATGAGAAAAACTGGTATTATGACTTTATATGATGACAGTAGTACATCCTTTATCCCAAGTGTATATTACTTGTGTTTATAATCATTCTTTGGAAGGGAAAAAGACTTGTCATTTCAGCTCTGCTTCTTAGAAGTGGAAATAATATTTTATAAGTATGATATTGTGTAGATGAAGATTCTGATTATAAACAAACGAACATACATTACTGATAACCAATTTTTACCGTGAAGAAAAAATAATTATCTACCATAAACACTAAAATAAGTCATAATTCTGTCATCTCTCAAGAAATCCAAAGTAAAGGTCAAAACCAAGGTAAGGAAAACCTATTTTTCTCAAGAAAATGTGGTATAGAGTTTTAAGATGATCTGCAATGATCCACACCCATATTTAATTTTTGCCCCTTAACTGTGATAGAACCTGTAAATATGATGGGATATCACTTCCAATTCTGTTACTAACCAGTTGATTTGGAGTTAACCATAGAGAAATCACCCTGGGTGGCCCTGACCTAATCAGGCAGGTGCACCTTTAAAAGAAGATGAAGCATCAGAGAGACAAGCTCCTGCTGGATTGCAAGAAAAGGGCTAATAATCATGTCTCAAACGGCCTAAAGAAGTGGATGTCTTTAGGAGATGAAAGCAATCCCCCTTAACAATAGTTAGCAAGAAATGGAGACCTCAGTCACAAAATCACAAGGATCTGAACTCTGCCACCAACCTGAATGAGCTTAGCGGAAGCCAGTGAGAACTACATGTGAAATATAGCCCTGACTGACACCTTGATTACAACCTTGTGAGATCTGAGCAGATAATTCAGCTAAGCTGTGCCTGGACTCTTGATCCATAGAAACTGAGATATAATAAATGTGTGCTATTAAAGTCACTAAATCTCTGATAATTTTTTATAAAGCAATAGTAAACTAATACAGGAGGATACCTTATTACTCTTTATTACACTGAATCCTACTATTTTAAGACCATAACGATTAAAACTACTGTTTACGCTAATTCTGAACACAGAATAGTCAGACGGGTGACATGTGTAATACTGCAATGACAGTAATAAATAAGTCAAAGAAGCTCAATATAACAATAGGTTGTACCTTACAGCAGGCTGAATAATGGTCCCAAATTCCTGGAATCTTACATGGTAAAAGAGACTCTACAGATATGATTAAATTAAGAATTTTGAGATTATCTCAGATTATCCAGGTGGCCCAATGTCATCACCAGTGTCCTTATAAGAGGCAGGAAGAGGGAGATTTGTTATAGCAGAGGAATGTCAAAATGATACAATATGAGAAAGTCATTGCCGGCTTTGAATATGGAATAAAGGGCCAAAAGCCAAAGACTGCAAGAAACTTCTAGAAGCTAGGAAAGTCAAAGAAAGGGATTCTCCCCTAGAACTTCCTGAAGGAATGTAGTCCTACCAAACCATTTTAGGACTTCTGACCTCCAGAACTATATACTACATTTGTGGGTTATTTTAAGCCACTAAATTTATAGTTAATTTGTTACAGCAGCAACATGAAACTAATTAACTTCATATTAACAATCTGTTTCTAAAAACATAGGTCAGTTAGAACGACCATAAAATTTTACTGTCCAAACCAGGATACTTTTGAAAGGGAAAGTAGTACTATTAACCACCATATTAGGACAACAGTCATAAATTAGGACAGTCCTAGGAAAACTGAGACGTATAATCAGCCTACTCAAGGTACACTCATAGCAGAGAATTCAGTCAAATTATAGAGGTGTACATTTCAGCTTAAAATAAGGAAAAAGCTTTTTAAAAATTAATCCATCAATAAACAGATGGATTGCCTTAGGAGGTAAGGAGGTATGCACATTAGCTACTGACAACAGATAGGTAGTACAAGTCCTCAAACCTGGTTGCATGGGAGAATCACCTGATATGTTTCAGTGTTTTTATTTCTTTTGTTTTGTTATATTGTTAATTCATATTGCCAGGTCCCACACCAGACCTATTGAATCAGAATTTCCAGATGTGGGGCCCAGAACTTAAATTTTTAATTAGTTCTCCAAGTGATTCTAACACAGTGTCAGCCCAGCACCAAACTTTAGAAGCAGTGGTGAGCAATGATACTTTTACTTTATTTTAGTAATGGACCCTCCTACTCTAGGGTCCTCATACACACACACAGTCAATACTTCTACTACCTGCTTTCCTCCCAAACACAATCTTAGTCCTGAAGCCCAATATGCAAAAAATATAAAAACAAAATCATTCCTACTGGAGGTATCCCAGGGATTCCTTGCCACTAGGCTCTCCACACACAGCAGCCCCTAAGGCTTCTGCATGAAATCCAGGGCTCCTCTGAGAACAGGCCTATAAAAACCAAGTGTCCATACTATTAGAGACAGGCACCTTCAAGATGTCCATAGTCTGTTGTAAATACTCAGAGATGCAGCTGTCTTTTAAAATTATGTATTTGGAGTTTGTCTGTAATATACTAAGTTTGGGCTTTGTCATTCAATTTTGGAATAAATTACCTTTCTTTGGTTTTCAGCTCCTCTGCCTGAGGGTACTTCAAATTGGGGTGTGGTGGAGGGTGAAGAACATATTTTTCATCACTCTCTTTAAAGCATGGCAGATTCAGCTTCTTATTTATTTGTATGATTTTATTTTAGGAAATGGATTTTGGGGTTCATAAAAGAAGTTTGAAAAACATTGTTGTAGAGGAAATTCCTGTATATGGTGAGAGATGAACTAGATGATCTTAAAGTTCCCTTCAGTGTCAGCTCTAAAATTCTAAAAACTTCATATTGCGATAATTCTAAGAACAATTATAGGTAATCTGGTTGCCAATAAAATAAAAGCATTAACCATGTTTGTGAGGGCAAGGCTGCCCATATCTCTTAACTTCCAAGGACACTCTGTATTTAATAAAATAGATTGCACTCCAATGGGGCATTTTTAACAGATTCAGCAGCCTTGGATTTTTAAAATTATTTTCATACTATATCAATGAATTGAAAGTATCTTCCCAAAATTCATATGTTGAAGCCCTAATCCCCAGTGTGATGGTATTTGGAGGTGGGGCCTTTGGAAAGGTAATTATATTTTGACAAGGTCATGACTCTGGGGCTCCTGTCATGGGATTAATGACCTTAATAAGAAGAGGAAAAGAGACGAGACCTTTCCCTCTCTTACTCTCTCCCCACCATGTGAACACAGAGAGAAGATGGCCATTTGCAAGCCAGGAAGTGGATCCTCACCATGAACTGAATCTGCCAGTACCCTGATCTTGGACTACCCAGCCTCCAAAACTGAGTAATTTGTACTACAGCCACCCAGTCTACCATATTTTGTTATAACAGCCTAAGCTGACTAACACACTGGACTCCCTCTGTGACACAATTCTAATATCTCATACTATCATGTTTGCTAAATGCTATGAGGCAGGACTGACCATGAAAGAGTCTCACACAAATAGAATTTTTAAACTAATTTTAGAAGCCCCCTCCCAAAACAAATAGGTAACAAATACTTTTCTAAACACAAACACACACATAGTCACACACACAGATAGACACACCCCATACAATACCATGTAGAATGAAATTACCTCTCAATAAAATTGATGTTGGTGTGCCTGAGGGAGGAGATGAGCCCAGGGTCTTCCTACTCCTCCATCTTGATCCACCTCCTCCAAAGCACATGTTTCTTTGGTTGATTCATTTATACATTTAATTTCAATTAAATCAATAAAATTAATCTTCCAATAGTTAAATTCCTTCACTTTTTACAGATTGTTTTTTAGAAAGCCAGCTGAGTATCATTTATGGATATCATTTTATTTCATGAAGTATCAGGAATGGAACATGCAAATAGCATTTCCCAAACAATTCTCACCAGTTTAATTTGGTCTATTACCAATTCTTTTTCCAATGGAAAAAAATTTGAGAGTACATAAAATAAGATAAGAAGGAATTGAAAATACCGCTGGCAAGAGGTGGGCAAGAGGAGGTATCTAAGGAAGCTGGCTGTCTTGCAGACATTTTAGCCCATGAATGTAATAGATAAATATCAGAGAACAAAGTATCTTTGATAAATGCATAAAATGCACTTTCTCCTCTTCTTGAATTGAAGGTCAGAGAAAATAGATAAATCTCATACATTAGCTAATAGAGACACGGCGTAAAGAGTGTTAAGGAATCACACAGAATAAAGTCAAATCTTAATTAAGCTTAAGTAATCTCATACATTAGCATGGATACCAAAAGAGTTAGTACAATCTACATTTGCACATTCTGAAAAAACAATCTGAGTGTTAGGAATTGAATAAAAATGTCATTAGAGATTTGTGAACCACAGTGAACTCTCTAATCCATTAGCTTTCCCTTTCTGGCAGAAGTCTAACTGTAAGTAGATTATGAAAGTTCCTGCTTTATCAACAAAATGATGTCCCAAGTATCAGATATTTTAAGCTAACTATAAGAATTAGAGGTTTCCAGAGAATAGAAATAAATTGTCCTAGAGTTGAGTCAACTTAACAAATAATATATTGTGTAGGTTACTTTTGATACCTCTAATATGTAAGACACCATGCTAGGCACTGAAGGAGAAATAAAATGAATAAACGTCTAGTTTCCAACACCTAGGAATTTTTTATTTAAATGAAGAAAATGAGGCAAATACAAAAATAAGTGTAATTCAACATAATATATTATACTATTAAATAGTGTAAAAGACACTTAGAGCAAAACTTCTCAAACTTTAATGTATATATGAATTACATGGGGGGTTTATAAAAATACAGATTCTGATGTTTAGAGTGTGGGTGACAGCTGTGAATCTGCATTTCTAATAAGCTATACATCATGCTGATGCAGCACTCTTGAGTCAAAGCTTTATGATAAAACAGGTGAAAGGTATCACCCCAAGTTAGAAAAGGCAAAAAAGTATAATCATGACAAGAAGGGAGAAGATGACATTTCATAGGATTCTTGAATAGCTAGGATTTTGAGGAAAAAGAAATTAAATGTATAAATGAATCACAGCTACTTACAGAGCAACTATCTCTGAGAATGACCTTAACACTAGCAGAAAAAATGATGTTCCACAGTTAAAGATATAAAGAGGGAGCCACAAGAAGGTTAGGAGGGACAAATGCACAGTTAAGTCAAACCCCACACTCCCAGTTCAGTGATCCACAAGCAGGAGAAATGTCACAACTGTGAAGGTCCTCTCTGGGTAGCAAGAGGTCCAAGATCCACATCAGTCTCCCCAGCCCATGTATACTGCACTAGGAAGATGAGTTCCCAGAAATTCTGACTTTAAAAACCTGAAGGAGAGCCAGGAAGGCTGTAGGAAACTGAGACTCCACTCTTAAAGGGTGTGTACAAAATCTCACACACTCCAAGTCCCAACACTGGGGCAGCAGTTTGAAAGGTGTCTGGGTCAGACCCACGTGCCTATCTTGGAGGGCCTCCCAGAGAGTCAGGAGGCAACTGGGACTCCCCTGAGGGAATGAAACACGGGTGGCAACCATTTTTATGAACTCATTCTACTGTGCTGACATCAGAGCTGACAAGCACCATTTTAGATTCCTCCCTCAGGCCTACTACCACCTGCCTGTCTGCCCCATACACCAGCACACACTCACCAGTTGCATGATGCTAGGGCTTACAATCAGCTGTGCCAGGGGCCTATCCCACCTACCAGTGGGCCCACAGCAATCACATGACACCAGGTCTCACAGCCAGCCATGCCAGGGGCCTACCCCAACCATCAGGATGACCTCATCACACTCAAGCAGCCAGGCCTCTGTCAGCCACACCAGGGGCCTGCCTTGCCCAACAGCGCATCCATAGCAGTAGAAGAGCACTGGGTGTTCTACTCACAGCAAGCTGCCCAGGAGGTCTGATTCAGCCACTAGTGCACATGCAGAAACTGCATGAGGCAGGGACTCACAGCCAAACAGACTAGGGCCCAGACCCACCTACTAGGAATCCACAGTAGTTGAGCCTACCACAACCAAAGGGTGCATGCTGCTCACACAGAAGACACCCCTGGAGCACCAACCTCTGGTGGTGAGAAGGGAGCATGCTGCTGGGCCACATAAGACATCTCATGTATAAGGCCACTTCTCCTAGCTCAGGAAACATAACCAACCTACCTAATACATAGAAAAAACCCCACAGAGATTAGAAAAAAATGAGAAGGCTAAGGAATATGTTACAAATGAAGGAGCAAGACAGTACCTCAGAAAAAGAACTAAATGAAATGGAGATAAGCAAGTTCAAGATAATGATCATAAAGATGATCACTGAACTATGGAGAAGAATAGATGAACAAAGTGAAAACTTCAACAAAGAATTAGAAAATATTAAAAAAAAAAGCAATCGGAGCTGAAGAATACAATAACTGAAATGAAAAATGGGAAACAACAGTAGATTACATGACCCTGGCATACCAAATGGCTTCCAAATTGGTCAACTTATTTAAATTCTTTGCCTGTTTCCGAGAAAATCACTGGATCAAGAATGTCATTAAGTGTGGTTATACTAGAGGTTCCTTACTAAATCTATTATGTTGCACATTGAAAATAAGACTTAATGCAGGGAAAGAAAAGTCTCCGATTTGCTTCTTAAAAAAAAAAAAAAGAACAGACCAGCAATCTGGAAGACAAAGTAGTGGAAATCAACCAAGTTGAAAGGGAAAAAAGGCGATTTTTAAAAAATGAGGACCTCTGTGGCAATATCAAGCATACCAACATTCGCATTATAAGGGTCCCAGAAGGAAAAGAAAGAGAAAAGGGCAGAGAACCTATTTGAAGAAATAATAGGTGAAATAATAGGTGAAAACTTCCCTGACTTGGAGAAGGAAACAAACATCCAAGTACAGGAAGCAGAGTTCCAAACAAGAACCCAAAGAGGTCCACATCAAGATACATAGTAAGTAAATGGTAAAAATTAAAGAGACTATCTTAAAAGCAACAAGAGAAAAGCAACTAGTTACCAACAAGGAAACTCCTATAAGAGAGTTAGCTGAATTTTCAGCAGAAATTTTTCAGGCCAGAAGAGAATGGCACAATATATTCAAAGTGATGAAAGGAAAAAATGTACAACCAATATTATAAGGATATTCTATCCAGCAAGGTTATCATTCAGAATTGATGGAGATAAAGCTTTTACAGACAAGCAAAAACTTAAGAGTTTATCACCAATAAACTGGCCTTATAAGAAATGTTAAAGAAACTTCTCTAAGTGGAAAAGAAGGCCACAACTAGAAATACGGAAATTATGAAAGGAAAAATCTAATGGTAAAGGCAAACATATTGTAATCAACCACTTATAAAGCTAGTAGGAAGGTTAGAAGACAAAAGAAGTAAAAGTACTACTTCTAAAAGTAAAATCATTGATACCCACAATCTGTAGTTAAAGGATTCACAAAACAAAACGATATAAAATGTGATGTCAAAAACATACAATGTTGGGATGGGTGGGGATGGTAAAGATGAAGAGCTGTTATAATGTATTCAAACTAAGAGATTATCAACTTAAAATAGACATCTATATACATAGGTTGTGGTAACCACAAATCAAAAACCTATAAAGATACACAAAAAATAAAGAGAAAAGAATCCAAATATAACTCTAAAGACAGTCATCAAATCACAAGGGAAAAGAGCAAGAGAAGAAGAAATGAACAGAGAAGAATTACAAAAACTATCAGAAAACAATTTAAAAAGTGGCAATAAATACCTACCTATCAATATTTACTTTAAATGTAAGTGGACTAAATGCTCCAATCAAAAGAGATAGGATGGCTAAATTGATTTTTTTAAAAAAAAGACCTATCTATATGCTGCCTACAAGAGATTCACTTCAGATCTAAAGGCATACACAGACTGAAAGTGAGGGGATAGAAAAAGGTATTCCATACAAATGGAAATCAAAAGAAAGTCAGGGTAGCAATACTTATATCAGACAAAATAGACTTTAAAACAAAGACTGTAACAAGAGACAAAGAAGGGTATTATAAAATAAAGGGATCAATCCAACTTAAAAATATAACAATTGTAAATATATACACACTCAACATAGGAGCACCAAAATACATACAGCAAATGTTAACAAGCATAAAGGGAGAAGTTGACAGTAACACAATAATAGTAGGGGACTTTATCACCAATTACATCAATGGACAGATAATCCAGACAGAAAATCAATAAGGAAACACAGCCCTTAAATTACACCTTAGATCAGATGGAATTAATAGATATACAAAGAATATTTCATTCAAAAACAGCAGAATACATATTCTTTTCAAGAGCACATGGAACATTACCCAGGATAGATCTCACGCTAGGCCACAAAACAAGTCTCAGTAAATTTAAGAAGACTGAAATCATATCAAGCGTCTTTTCCAAACACAATGGTATGAGATTAGAAATCATCTAGAAAAAAAAACTTAGCCATAAAAAAGAATGAAATCTTGCCATTTACAACAGCATGGGTGGATCTAGAGGGTATTATGCTAAGTGAAATAAATTAGACTGAGAAAGATAAATGCCATATGATCTCACTTACATGAGGTATCTAAACAAACAAGCAAAACAAAATGAAAAGAGACTCATAGATACAGGGAACAAAGTGGCAGTTGTCAGAGAGGAGGCAGAATGAGGGACTGGGCAAAATAGATGAAGAGGATTAAGAGGTACAAATTTACAGTTATAAAATAAATAAGTCACAAGGATGTAATATACAGCATAAAAATATAGGCAATAATACTGTAATAACTTTGTGTGAGGACAGACGGTTACTAGACTTATCACGGTGATCATTTTATAATGCATTCAAATGTTGAATCAGTATGCTGTACAACTAAAACTAACATAATATTGTATGTCAACTCGTCAACTACACTTCACACACACAGAAAAACAAAGGAACATGATTTTTTACTAATGGAGTATTTTTCATTTAAAATAAAGCCTAATAGTGATTATTATTAGATCTTTATTTTATAGCAACCTTATATTACCTGTAGAGATATAACAGAACTCTACTAAAGTGCTATTCCTAATAACTTGGGTTTCTAGTCATTGCAAAGCTAAGCTGCTTCACACTATAGTAGTATAATCAGTGGTTCACAGGATGAGCTCAGACAAGAAAGCTCAATGCAAGTTGACAGAAGTTGAAGTTTGTAAACCTTATTCTGGATTGCATTCCCCACTCCACAATCCTTGGACAAGGCTGCCCCAACGGTGGACAGATACAACTACGAGGAAGGAAAGTAGGATGTGGTATGTGGATTTTTTCCCCCTCAAGCAACATAGGATTCCTAATATCTAAATTCATTTTATTTTGCTGTGTATTAAATTTCTACAAGCTTAGGGCCTAAGACAATACACATTTATTATCTCACAGTTTCTGTAGAAAAGAAATCCAGGCTGAGACCTCTGCTCAAAGTCTCACCAGGCTGATATCAAGCCATAAGCTGGGCAGCGTTCTCAGCTAGAGTTTCAGGATTCTGTTCCAAGCTCATTCAAGTTAGTGGCAAAATTCAGTTGCTTGCAGTTGTAGGACTGAGGTTCTTTTTTCCTTGCTGGCGGATGAGAAGCTCTCAACTCCCTCATTCCATTGTCAGGTCCTACCTGTATGGCCCTCTGAAAACATGACAGCTTATTGCTTCAAAACTACCAAGAAAATTTCTTGCTCCAGTCTGCTAAAACTGAGTCTTAAATAACATAACGCAGTCATGGAGTGACTTCCCATCACTCGTGCCAAGTTCTACTGATTAGAAACAAGTCACAGATACTGCCCAAACTGAAGCAGAGGGGATTTCAGAAAGGCATGAACACCAGGATGCAAGGATCATTGAATGTCACCTTAGAGTCTCTCTGCCATGGTCAAGGAAGTTATTTCTCAAAAATGTGACATTTGATTAGACACTTCAAGAATGAGGAATCAACCATGTGAAAGCAATGGGCTGAGGAGGCAACCACTGGGAATATAGGGAAGGGGACATGGGATAAGGAAGGAGATAGACCTGAAAATAACTCCCAGCAGTAGCCATATCAGTTATCTTTTCATTTCATCACTGGTTGCTAATGAATGTAAATAAAGTATATAGTGTGAGTTTTATGAATCTAACTACCCAAGTTCTCAATGATTTCATGCATAACCCAAGAGGTATGTATTAATGTAAGAGACACAGTATAAATGATGTATGTCTTCCTGGAGTACGAACTTTATATTTGGTAAAATAAGTAATGTAAATATTTTCATATTAAAAACAAACATATTTATAGAATGAGTATACAAAATGGAGTACAATACAAAATTTGTACTAATTTTTAAGATAAAACTTGAGGCCTCCCACCAAGAAATTTCCAACTTGAGAGTACAATACACATTTTCTCTCTCTGCAATTAGGGGAACTTTGGTGGAAATGCTTGACACACAATGTTATTATGCTTCTACTCTCTATTTCATACCTCATTAAGTATTAATGAGGAAAAAACACAACTCTCAAGTGAAGAAATAAATTTTTAAGCACATAATCTCAAATGTAATGCACATGAGCATATTCACTGCAGTCTCTGCAAGGCAAACTGCAGACTAAATTGTTATAAAGACAGTTAAATTTATATATCATGCAGTCACCCTAGCATTGAAGTCTTAGGTACTGTACTTCACAATTATCCTATCTAGTTTCAGTGTGATGATAAAGGCTTTTTGTTTGGTTATTGGTTGGTTTTGGTTTTGTTCTTGTTCTTAAAGATCCAAGTGTGTATCCCATGTTTGTGACATAAATTGTTAACAATAGTCCAAAATCTATTCTACACTTTGTCTTTAATAACACTTTTACTATTAACAAAATTTTTATCTGAATACCCTGTATATTTCAAGCCTCTTGTAGCTAGATATAGCCATGTGGTTAAGTTCAGGTTAATGTGAACAGTACAGAGCCTTAAAGGGAAGGGATGGGCCTTCCCTTTTTTTTTTTCTCTTCTCACTGGCTGAAATGCAGAAGTGGTGGTGGTGCACCATCTTGGAACATGTAGACAGGAGTAACACTCAAAGGATGGTGGAGCAACAAAACAGAAGGATCCTAGATCCCCAACATAATGGAACTTAGCTCTGGGCTATGTATGCCTGGGCTGTAAGGTGGAAGAGAGGTAAATCTCTATTTTGATTAAGCCCTTGTAATTTAGGGTCATTGTTACAGTGGCTGAACCCACGTCCTAACACAGAATTTGATAGCTGCCCTATCAGAACCTATATAATATGTGGTACTGACTTGGAGACTGAGCAGTAGGTGATGATGAATGGAGAGCAAGACGAAACGTTGCTGACTCCTGCTATGCCACAGCAAAATGTTTATTCAAACTGTCACTTTGAAAGTTAGTATTTTAAAAGAACTAACCAAGCCTCTAGCTTGAGAAAAAGTAAGAATGTTAGTATGCATTGGTTACTTCTTGATGCTTCCAACAATATCTTTCAAGAGATATAAACTCAGCCTAAATGAAGAATTCTCAACAGATATGGAAGAGAACTCAGCTCTACTAAAGAAAACTCACCGCACCTATAGCTTGAAACCTAAATTGACTGAATGTCTGGTGAAGTATGGCTTCATTGGGTTTTAAACCTAATTCTTCTATATTCTAATCACACATAGTTAAAACAAGAGGTTCACAAGGCACTGCCTAAGCTGATATAAGCCTGAGACTCCACGAGTTCAACAGCCAGACAATGGGATCCAGCCCAGCAATCAGGAAGATATTAAGGGCACTTCCTTCTCACCTAAGCCTCAAGGTAACTGACCTTGATTTAGAAACTGGGAGATTTGCTGAGCACAAAGGACAACAATTAAAATTCAGTTATTTATCTAGGGAAAAAAATTATGTCTTGATTAATATTTGGCTATGGTTACTTGCACTTGAAACTAATCAGAACAAATAGGCAGAAAACCCAGTAAGTTTTTGAGGGGATGTATTACACACACACACACTTGGACTATAAAAGCCTATAATTGTTCAACCCAAAGACAACCCCTAGGCTCTCTTACCTGCACTAGCAGGAAGCCGACTTTGAAAGCTATCTAACGCCTACAAAGAGTATGCTTTTTTAATGCCCACTTTAGATCTGCACATGGAGAGTAACAGACAATAAAGAATCTCCCAAAGCACAAAGCCAGGAGCCACAGAGAACAAGGGCAAGGGGACAAGCTTGCCAGGAGGGCTAACAAAGAAACTTTTCTACTACCAGGATAAAAATCTTCATGATTCCTAAACACAGGATTTGACCATTGCTGAGTGACTATTGGGTTTCTGATCTTCCCTTTTCCAAATGGGAGTATCTTATCCTGCTTCTCCTCTACCACTGTATTTTGTATATGTTAACCTGCCTTGCATTTACCATTGGATGTGCATATTGGATGTGTATATTGGATGTGCATTTGGGGGGAGGGGGGAGCAGATGGAAGATAACTTGGCTTTCAGATCAGATGTGCCAACCATAAGAAGTAATATCAGGGCTTGAGAGAAAGAATAGACTTCGCATCACACAGATATAATAAACTATGAGATGAATGAGACCTAGAGAGGGAGTAGATAAGTTTCAAGGCTGGGAGATAAGAGTGCAAATAGCAGAAACTGTTAGATGTCTCCCCAAACCCATGTTCTCTTTCCTTTATAGTAATAGGAATTTTAGCTAGGTATACAGCATCTTACATTTCCTAGCTTCCTTTGCTGCTATATATGGTGGTATGACTGAATTCTGACTAGTAAGATGCAAGAAAAGTGATGTGTGCTACTTCCAGGTTAATCCCTGAAGAAGAAAGGAGCATGTCCTCCCTTTTCAGTTTCTTGCTGGGAGGCAAACATGGTGGTCTCCATCCATAAACAAAATCAACATCCAAGGGACAGCAAAGTGAAAACACAGAAGGTGATTGGGTCCTCTACACTGTGCAGATTCCTTGCTAACCCTGGACTAGCATAATAATTTCTGTCTTATCTAAGCAACAGATGTTTTGGATCTCTGTTATGGCAGTCAAGCCTATATTCTAACTTACACATGCTTATAAAACTATACCAAGGAACTTTTCAACCTAATGCATAGATATGAGTAGAGACACAGAGAATAGCCTTAAAAGCCTATTCCAACTAAACTGTTGGGTAATTTAGATCATGACTCACTATGGTAATTCTATGTTTTATAAAACCATTTGCTACAAGATAATAATAGTATTTAAAATACAGTGATAAATTACCACTTACTTCAAAAATTTAAGAAAATTTTTAATTAAGAAAACTCTAAATATTCTGAAATCTCACTGAAATGAAATGCATTCTGCAATAGAAATTTGTAAACAAAATAAGAATGCCCTGAATTATAAAATTTAGACACTAATTTGTCAAGGTGTCATTTCTCAATATATAATTTTTGTATTAGCACATATGTGTTTTAGAGTTTATTAGAACTGAAATTTTTCATCAGCTCATCTCAATTAAAAAAAATAAATTCAAGTGAAAGAAATCTGTCATACAAATTAATATTAACTTAATATTTACTTAATATGTATTCAGTAAAAGCTTATATACATATTGACATTGCCTAAAAGTCCAAGAACAAAGAAAAATAGTTAGGAAAATAACATATGTGTTTAATGTGTCACAGTTCACATAATGCTTTTCATGTATCTTTTACATACAGAAATTTGCTTTGTTCATTTGAACGTTAGATAATAATAAAATATAATATATCATCTATAACAGTTTCAAAAGAGCAACATGTGATATAAACTGATAGACACTATGTTTCATGGTGCACTAGCTGGCTGCCCTAATTGGCAACTAAAATACAGGCTCCACACAGATCTATTTTCCCTGGGTCTGAATGACATAGCCACCAATGAAGAACACTTATAAGCCAAATAATAAGCCAGTAAGAATTTAAACCATGAAAGAATTTTAGGGCAGACACAGACCATAATTGGGTGTCTTCCATTAGCCTTCAGGGCATGCCAACATTCTGGGGGTATTAGGAAAATAACCAACCTCTTGCTAGGAGCAAATCATTACTGGCACATCCTCACCCATTATTTTCTTGGAGAGCAAGGTACTTTTTCTGAGGTATCTACTTTTATAGAGATAAAAAGCCTTTAAATTTTACATTCTCAGAAGTTTAAATAATTTAATTCCATTCTCATTGATGATTACATGTTGTAAACATTTATAAGTGGTTTCCACCATGCAGCCTATCCCTCTGTCCCTAGATCTGGTGGGATGTCATGCAATTTGCAATTTAAAGGCTTAACACCTTCTTCTTCCCCCCTTACACCATCCACCCCCACTACACACCTTACCTTCACATGGTACATCTGTCTCTCTCCCATGCACATTTCCACCCAAATTGTGCTTTAGGGGATGGCAAAAACTGTAAAAATATCTCTGATTCATCTAGTTGTATCTCTTCTCCAATTTAGAACTATGCTTTCCACCTTGTAAGTTCTTAGAGGGGTGGGAGAGGGAAGACTATGGAAACAATTCAAATGGCAAATAATGAGCTCTCTCCCAGCTGTGCAATCTACCCATGGTACAACCTTTACACAGTATGGGTATTCAGATCATTCCTCCCACATTTTCATGGAAGTTAGTCAATAAATAGCTGACTGTTTGCTTTAAAGAAGGGGAAAACATAATTTGTAAGGACTGAATGGGATGATTAATAATATTGATGGTGATAACAATAATATTTGTCATCCATCAAGTGTCAACTACATATGCCAGTCACTTTACATATAATATTTTGTGCCTGCAGCCACAGCATGCCTCTACCATCATTTCTCCAGCTCCTGTTCATACAACCGCTAGCCAGTCCTCTCAGGTTACAGTGATGAGCACTGATGCCTTTTGTTGTGCATAAAGAAGGTAACCCTAGGTTTGCTCAGCATTTCCTTGAATTATCTCACTGAAAACTTGCATTACAATCCAATGGTTATTCCTTTGTTTCTCTGTGAAAAACCCAGCACTTGTACACTTTTTATCAATCATTTAGTTTGCCAGAAAGTGAAATAAATGGCAGTAGAGAGGCCAAAGTAAAGTGCGTGACACTTCGCACAGCTCCCTCAGCTCAAGGAGGCAGTTGGCGCTCTCATTAGCTGACAGCACTTGCAGCACAGTGCTTCACATTCAAGGAACAATGCACCACCGTCTGCTGACTTGGCTCTCACTGGTAAACAGCATAAAATAAAATTCAGATCACGAGAAAAATATATACTATAAGGAAACTATACTGGATGTTACATATGCAAGGATTATCATTTTAAAAGAAAATGTCTCAGAAACAAATAGCATTATAAAGAACCTGCTGTGCATTGAACCCAGTTTTTGATCTCTGCAGATGTTTCAGCCCCACTAGCATCTCCTAACACTTTCAGCTATCTCAGGCTTACCTGGAGAGAGGGCTGGGCTCCTGGTGCTGCCCTGGAACTGCAACAGTTTGGCACCAAACTTGCTCTGACTAAACTCACAGAGGCCCTGGCACCTGCCACTGCTTATAGACTAAGAGGCAAACACTGACCAATAAATGACAAGAGACAGGAAGAAGACACAGATAAATTGTTCCACTTTCCTCCCTCCCAAAGACTGTTGTGAAATGAGTGTTTCCACATGGCTTATCCAGAGACATTCCTGACAACATGGCTATGTTTACAACTCAATATGTGTACTTTGTATTTACTATCCCATTTTCAACGCCTTGCTTAATTTTTCCCTCACTTTTGCTACCCTGGGACTGTACTCCTGGCAAAGCATTAGCATGCTCCTAGGCTTTGCCTCAGCTCTGTTTTCTAGGAAACTCAGGGTAAAATAAGCAGCATTAAACTAACTGAGGCATCTTTTTGATACTTTCCCCAAATGAACAAGAGAGAGAAACAGCATTTTAACTATTGTTGTGCTTGCAGTGGAGTAAGGAGAAAGGGAATTAATATGGGTTGAGCATTTACAATGTACCTGGCACTATACTGGATTTTCACGTTATTTCATGTAATCTCATTTAATCCTCACAATACACCATCTAACATTATCATTGAAAAACAAGGAAATAAAAGAAAAGTGGTTAAGTTTTTAACTTGTATAACACTAAGTTCAGCACAGCAGTATAGGCATCACAGCTTGGATTCATTATACTAGTGAGCCAGATGAGTCCAGGTATATTCCAGAAATTGAGAATCTATAATGCTAAACCAAACTGCAGGAAATCCTTTAGCCCTCTTTTCCCCCTCATTCTGAATGCTTGGTTTCATCTTTTTCATTTCACTATTCAGATGATAATCAAAGCTCAGTAGCAGCCAAAAAGCACTTTTCCTAAACGAATTCTTCTGTAAATTTGGCAAAGCATGCAACACAGATGTCATCTTCATGTCAAATGTCACAGTCTTTGTCTATCTGCCTTTTTTAAGGACAAAATCTGTTGAACTTCAGCTACTTCAACTTCATTTTCTTTAACAGGGTCTTTAAAGAAACAACTTGTGTTTCTATCAAAGCAATCTCCATGACTGTTTTTGGCAAACCTATTTACAAACAATTAGGTATAAATAAAACATTAGCTTGCAATTTTTCACAGCAGCAGACAGAAAGACAAATGAAGAAAAATGAAAGCAACATACAAGATCTATGGATTAATATAAAACATCCCAATATATACATAAGATGGGTTCCAAAAGAGAGGAAAGAGAGAAGGAGATCAAAATGTATTTGAAGAAATTATACCTGAAAACTTCCCAAACCTAAAGAAGGAAACAGATCCAGGTACAGAAAGCACAGAGGGTTTTAAGAAAGATAAACCCAATCAAACTCAGACCAAGACCTATCATAATTAAACTGGCAAAAGTTAAAGATGAAGAGAGGATTCTAAAGGCAGAAAAACAAAGAACCATTTACAAGGAAACCCCTATAAGGCTATCAGTAGATTTCTCTGCAGAAACTTTTCAGTCCAGAGGGGAGTGGCATGATATATTCAAAATCCTGAAAAGGAAAAACCTGCAGAATTATTCTAGGATATTCCACCCAGCCGAATTATCATTTAGAAGAAGAGAGATAATTTCTCAGACAAGCAAAAACTAAAAGAATTCAGCAATACTAAACATACCCCAAAATAAATGTTTAAGGGTCTTCTCTAAATGGAAAAGCAAGAATAAATAAAAAAGAGAAAATCTCATTAAGAAAGACAAATATATAGTAAGGATTGAAGATCACTTAAATAAGTCAGTATGTAGGTTAGAAAACAAACAAAAAATTGTAAAAGTGATTTTAACTACAATAGACAGCAAAAGGATAGGCATGAAGATGTAAATTAAGACATCAAAATCACAAAATGTGATGTGGGGGGTAAAAATGTAGATCTTTTAGAATGTGTTTGAACTTGAATGACTATCAGTTTAAAGCAAGTAGATATAGTTATGGGTCAACATACATGAACCCCATGGTAACCATAAATAAAACCTACAACAGATTCACAAAAACCAAAAAGGAAGGAACTCAAACATACTACAAAATAAAATTGTCAAACCACAAAAGGAAAAACAAAAAGAAAGGAACAAAGAAGAACTACAAAATCAACTGGAAAACAAGGAATAAAATGGCAATAAGTACATACCTATCAATAATTAATTTAAATGTCAATGCACTAAATGCTCTGATAAAGACATAAGGTGAAAAGGATCTTGCTGTAATTTATGTCATAGAGTGTTCTGCCTATGTTTTCCACTAAGAGTTTTATACTGTCTGGCCTTACATTTAGGTCTTTAATGCATTTTGAGTTCATTTTTGTGTATGGTGTTAGGGAGTGTTCTAATTTCATTCTTTAACATGTAGCTTTCCAGTTTTCCCAGCACCACTTATTGAAGAGGCTGTCCTTTCTCCACTGTACATTCCTGCCCCCTTTATCAAAGATAAGGTGACCATATGTCCGTGGGTTTACTTCTGGGCTTTCTATCCTGTTCCATTGATCTATATTTCTGTTTTTGTGCCAGTACCATACTGTCTTGATTACTGTAGCTTTGTAGTATAGTCTGAAGTCACAGAGCCTGATTCATCCAGCTCTGTTTTTCTTTCTCAAGATTACTTTGGCTATTTGGGGTCTTCTGTGTTCCGCACACCACAACCACAGATCCTATGCATTCTGGAGCCCCCACACCACAACTAGAGAGAAGCCCATGCGCTGCAATGAAGGGCCTGCATGCTGTGACGAAAAATCCCAGTGCCACAACTAAGACCTGTTGCAGCCATAAATAAATAAATAATTTTAGAAATAAAAAATGGGTCAACAATGAAATAAAGAAGAAATCAGAAAACACCTTGAGACAAACAAAAATGAAAACACAGCTTTATGAAATGTATGGGATGCAGCAAAAGGAGTTCCAAAAGGAAACTTCATAGCAATACAGGCCTACTTCAAAAAAAATAAGAAAAATCTCAAATAAACAACTGAACCTACAAGCAAGAAGAATTATAAAAAGACAACAAACAAAGCCCAAAGTCAGCAGAAGACAGGAAATAGTAAAGATCAAAGAGGAAATAAATAAAATAGAGATTAAAAAATCAATAGAAAAGATCAAATAAACCGAGAGATGCTTTTTGAAAAGATAAACAAAATTGACAAACCGATAGCCAGGCTCACCAAGAAGAAAAGAAAGAGGACCCAAATAAAATAAGAAATGAAAGAGGAGAAATAAGAACCAATACCAGAGAAATACATAAGAGAATACTTTGAATAGGTATATGCAAACAAATTGGACAATTTAGAAGAAATGGACAAATTTCTAGAAATGGATTACCTGCCACGACTGAGTCAAGAAAAACAAACAATTTGAACAGACCAATCACTAGAAGCAAATATAAACTGTAACTTAAAAACTCCTGCAAACAGAAGTCCAAGACTGGACAGCTTCACTGGGGAATTCTACCAAAGATATAAAGAACTTACAGCTATTTTTTTCTCAAACTATTCCAGAAGATTGAAAGAAGGGAACACTCCCAAGTTCATCTGATGAGGCCTCCATTATCCTGATATAAAAACCAGACCAAGACACTACAAAGGAGAATATTACAGCCCAATATCGTTGATGAATATAGACATAAAAATCCTCAACAAAATATTAGCAGATGTGGGTTTTGTGAAGAAAATGGACTCTGGTGTTCGATTAAATGATCAGGATTTGAATCCTGGCTCTGTAACCCATAGTTCCACGCACATGGGCAAATAACTGAATCTCCCTATGCCTCAGTTTCCTTGTCTCCAAAATAAGGATATAGTTACCTACCTCCTTTAGTTGTTAACAGGATTGGTTATATGTGCATATTCAGTATTTAGCAGGCTTGGATTCAGGGTCCTGGATCAGGAGCAGCCTACCCAACATACAAAGCAGCAGAGGAAAATAAGGAATGATGAAACCTTCTACTGCAAAGGCAGCCAGGCTCAGTCCTAATTCAGACTCCATAGGAGGATTCCAGGGGAGCTTAGCAGTTATAGGATGATTTAATCCTAACCTGTCCTGGACAAGATGGGAATGGGACAAGTTATAGAAACAGACTTGGAGGCATCCCTGAAGTCAAATGAGAGGGAAATCAATCTAAGCTAGGAAAAGAAGGCAGACGCTTTAAGAGCCTGAGCTGGGTGCCCCAATTCACTGATGAGGACACTGAACCTCTGAGAGATTTATCCCAAGTAATTTATCCCAAACCACATGGCTAGCAAGAATTTCATCTGTGATATGGAAATACACTTCATGAAAAGTACAATAACTTCAGCAATAAAAACTCAAATTTTCCATTAGGACAGAATTAGGCTGACGCTTGATGTCTAAAATGCAAGGGGAATCATACTGTTTTCTCAACAACCATCTATTAGACATTAACTGGCCTTTCTGAAAAGATGGATTTCACATACCTGACAACCAAAGGTAAAAAGCATTTATTCAGTAAAAGTTAAAGGAATTTAAACATATTCTTATGTGATCCCTCCCCAATTAATTTATTCTTAATCTTACTGGAATCAAAGGTGAAGAACAGGGATTAATTATCATCATTTTTCACTATTTATTTATTGCATTTACCATTTGTGCTTCCCATGTACAGTAGTGACATAAGGCTCTTTTGCTAATTAGTGAAAACAGTAACATAGAAACAAAGAAGAGTTGATGTGATACAAAGTGCTCTTCTTAGTTATAGTGAAAATCCCCAGTCCCAAGGCTATAAAGTTATTTTTCTCTGTTCACCACTGTCTTTACCCATAGCTGAATGCTCAGCACTTACTTTAGGTAATGCAGAAGGAAAATAAAGTCCAGGATATTTTAAACACTAGAACAGGAGGGTCTTCAACTGCTGTTACTTTCTTGCTAACTACAGCTGATTGCTAACAGTGTCAAATACTATCACTGGGTACAACAATAGAGAAAGGATGGTTTAGAATGAAACTCTGTTCTTCTGGGGATTTACCTTATTCCTCCATCTGAAACATATTCCTTTGCCATCTCATTTTGTCTAAATTTCCATTTGTATTTTGGGGATAGTTACATTTCTCAACCTTGGAGAAGTGGCCCTCTGTAGGTGATGTCCTATGTGTCCCAGCAGTGCACTTCCCTCTCATCACCCAAGGTCCAGGGGCCAGCTGGTTCCAGGGTAGTGTCTGGCCTGCAAGACTGTAGGTTTCTTGCTTTTGGTGGCTGTCCCCTGGTGGGTGAGGCTGGTCTAGAGGCTGCACAGGCTTCCTGGTGGGAGGGGCTGGTGCCTGCCCCCTGGTGGGTGGAGCTGGATCCTGGCCCTCTGGTGGGCAGGGCCATGGATAGGGGTGTGTCTAGAAGCAGCTGTGGGCTCAGGAAGTCTTTAGGCAGCCTGGGTGCTGATGGGTGCGGCTGTGTTCCAGCCTGCTTAGTTGTTTGGCCTGAAGCATCCCAGCACTGGAGCTGTTGGGTGGGGCCTGGTCTTGGTGTTAATGACCCAAGCAAGATGTCTACCTCCAGGAGAGTACATGCAGATGAATACTCCCTGATATGTCTACCACCAGCTTTTATGACCCCAGACTGAACCACAGGCACCTCCTCACCCCCGGCCTCCCCAAGAGACCCTCCAAGATCAGTATGTAGGTCTGGTCCAGGCTCCTATGAAGTTACTGCTTTTGCCCTTGGTCTCAGTGCACATGAGATATTGTGTGCACCTTTTAAGAGTGAAGTCTCTGTTTTCCCCAAACCTGTGGAGCTCCTTCAATTAAGTCCCACTAGCCTTCAAAGCCAAATGCTCTGGGGGCTCCTCTTCCCAATGCCAGACCTCTGGGCTGGGGAGCCTGACATGGGGCTCAGAATTCTCACTCCTGTGGGAGAGGCTCTGCAATATAATTATTCTCCAAAACGCTGAAGACTATCTTATCTCTAAAGGAAAACAAAAGAGAAATGTACCACCAAAGATATGTACAAAGATGACACATTAGAAATCAGGACCAAAAAATCTAAAGCAGAAAATGGCTAATTATACCAAAGGAGTAAAACATCTTCTGTATAAGTTTTATAAAGGTTCCTGAAGACAAGTGGCTTTATAGAATTATATTAATGGAAACCAGACTAAAAGATTAATTTAAACCAAGAGAATAAATATTTATTGATCATCCACTTTTTGAAAAGTCCTGTTTGGCACTGGTGAGAAATAAAGGTAAGACAAGAGTTTACCCTCACAGAGCATGCAATTCAGAGAACAAAGACACAGTCCTTAAAAAACAATAAGATAAAATGATAAATACTAAAAAGGAAAATCAAAAAATGTTCTATGAATCTAAGGGGAATTACTGTCAAAAGGAAAACAGGAGCCAATATTTTATAACAACTTTAAATGAAGTATAATCCATATTTTTTCTTTTTTGCGGTATGCGGGCCGCTCACTGTTGTGGCCTCTCCCATTGCGGAGCACAGGCTCCGGACACGCAGGCTCAGCGGCCATGGCTCACGGGCCTAGCCGCTCCGCGGCATGTGGGATCTTCCCGGACCAGAGCACGAACCTGTGTCCCCTGCATCGGCAGGCGGACTCTCAACCACTGTGCCACCAGGGAAGCCCTATAAAATTTTTGAATCACTATGTTATACAGCAGAAACTAATATAATATTGTAAAACAACTATATCTCAAGAAAAATACATAAATAAAAATAATTTTTAAAAACCTAAATTTAAAAAAAAATATTTATTTATTCGGCTGTGCTGGGTCTTAGTAGCGGCACATGGGATCTTCATTGTGGCATGTGGGATTTTTAGTTGCAGCATGTGGGATCCAGTTCCCTGAACAGGGATTGAACTTGGACCCTCTGCATTGGGAGCACGGTGTCTTAGCCACTGGATCACCAGGGAAGTCCCAAAACCTAAATTTTCTAAACTATAAAAGTGGGAGGTTGGACATCTCTGGTGGCACAGTGGTTAAGAATCTGCCTGCCAATGCAGGGGACACAAGTTCGATCCCTGGGCCAGGAAGATCCTATGTGCCCCAGATCAACTAATCCCATGTGCCACAGCTACTGAAGCCCACGTGCCTAAATAAAGCCCATGCTCTGCAACAAGAGAAGCCACTGCAATGAGAAGCCCACACAACTCAATGAACAGTAGCCCCCACTTGCCGCAACCAGAGAAAGCCTGTGCGCAGCAATGAAGATCCAATAATGCCAAAAATAATTAATTAAATTTTTTAAAAGTGTGAGAGAAAAGGAAACCAAGAAAAGGTCAGAGACCATAGTACAAAAGGAAAAATGGAACATCTGTTAAGAATATTTGCTACAGTAAGGAAGCTGTAGCTTTCAGAAGAGCTAAAAGATTTGAGAATAATATGGGAAAATGAACTTGTTTCTAGGTGGAAAGAAACAAGAATAACAGGTGGGAAAGTAGAGTGTTTAAAAAAACAAATTTTTCAAGGTAAATTCTTTGCCCAGTTGCCCTATTTATAAAGATAATTTTTGAAAAACATTTATTATACTGTAAAAAATGCTTTAGATGAAAGTTTAATATGCCAAGGATCAAAAGGTGTTCATAATGAAATGTTATCAACAACAGTAACAGCCAAGTTCCCATGATTCTACAGATACTTACTAAAGCAACTCAAAGAACTTGAGCATGCATGAGAGGAACACTTGCCTAAGTGCCAGACACTAAATCAAAACCAGTGACCAGGATACCAATCAAAAGCAAAAGAGGGCTTCCCTGGTGGTGCAGTGGTTGAGAGTCTGCCTGCTGATGCAGGGGACGCGGGTTCGTGCCCCAGTCCGGGAAGATTCCACATGCCACGGAGCAGCTGGGCCCGTGAGCCATGGCCGCTGAGCCTGTGCTCCGCAATGGGAGAGGCCACAACAGTGAGAAGCTCTCATACCGCAAAAAAAAAAAAGCAAAAGAAGTGTGAAAGTGTTTCCTCTTCTTAAATTCTTCTCAATTTTCTTCAAGAAAAGGTATTTTGGTAGACATTTACCTTTTGAAATGGGATTTCAGGATTAGTAATGAATGTACTTATCAATTATATGTAATATAAAAAAGGAGAACTGTACAAATACATGAAAATTACAGTTGATCCAGAACATCTTCTGAACCAATGATTCAGTATACTTTCTTGCCAAGCTAGTTACGAATTGCAAATACACAAATGTGCACAGACATAGGCAGTATATTTGATTCATTCATTCTTCCTACTCCTGCTATGAAAAGAAAATTATATGTATATTGGTAAAACAAAATCAAACAAAGCTAGTGGCCCACAAAAACTGTGTATTTGGAGATTCTGAATAATTGGCATAAGGAATAATCTGGTTCTAGGAAAAGAAAGGTGATTATGTCTCTTAGGAGACTTTATACACTTAGGAAGGAACACTGGATACATTTTATTTTATATAACACAAAAGAATCTCTAGTAGACATATATGAGAATATTGGAAATCTTCCTGAACTACTGAAACCATCTGGGTAGAGCAGGAGGTTGGGCAATCTCTTTCCAGAAAGAAAGGCAACTAGAGAGTTATAATGGTAATTTAAAGGTTTGTTAGGTTTAAAAACATTGTCTTTAGATGTTCTCTCAGGGGTTCTGAGACTTCTAGAATAAAAGGAGTCCCTTTCACCTCAAATGAAAATTTAGTTCTACTGTGGTAACACACATTACATTACTAAAAAATGTGTGCTTATGACTTGAAAACTATAAAATACTCTATGATTAATTACAAAAAAAAATTCTACTATCATATGATTGTTGTGCTTCATGAAGCACTATTTGACATCTGCTTGTGAGAACTGGCTTTATATACGTATTCATGATTCAAGAATGTGTGTCATCCCAAATTAAAAATCAAGAGCCCAACAGTGAGCCATTCCCATTTTAAGACAAGAATATACACCAAAATCCGGGCTTCCCTGGTGGCGCAGTGGTGGAGAGTCCGCCTGCCGATGCAGGGGACACGGGTTCGTGCCCTGGTCTGGGAAGATCCCACATGCCGTGGAGCAGCTGGGCCCGTGAGCCAAGGCCGCTGAGCCTGCGCGCCTGGAGCCTGTGCTCTGCAAAGGGAGAGGCCACAACAGTGAGAGGCCCGTGTACCTCAAAAAACAAACAAAACAAACAAACAAACAAAAAGGAATATACACCAAAATCCTTCAAACGCTCCCTCTTGACACAAACACCTAAATGTCTTTCATTTACCCAACCGTTCATTCATCAAACATTTGTTGAACACCTGGATTCTCTCTGCAAATGAATAAGGTATCGTGCTACTTCATCAAATTCACTGATTAGTCCTAATAGTTTTCTGGTAGCATCTTCAGGATCTCTATGTATAGAATCATGTCATCTGCAAACAGTCACAGTTTTACTTATTATTTTCCGATTTGGATTCCTTTTATTTCTTTTTCATCTCTGATAGCTGTGGTTAAAACTACCAAAACTATGTTGATTAATAGTGGTGAGAGTGGGCAACCTTGTCTTGTCCTGATCTTAGTGGAAATGGTTCCAATTTTTCACCATTGAGAATGATGCTGGCTGTGGGTTTGTTATATATAGCCTTTATTATGTTGAGGTAAATTCCCTCTATGCCTACTTTCTGGAGAGTTTTTATCATAAATAGGTGTTGAATTTTGTTGAAACCTTTTTCTGCATCTATTGAGATTATCATATGGTTTATATCCTTCAATTTGTTAATATGGTGTATCACACTGAATTTGGTAAAGTAGCAAGATACAAAATTAATGCACAGAAATCTCTTGCATTCCTATACACTAATGATGAAATATCTGAAAGAGAAATTAAGGAAACACTCCCATTTACCATTGCAACGAAGAGAATAAGATACCTAGGAATAAACCTACTTAAGGAGAAAAAGACCTGTATGCAGAAAACTGTAAGACACTGATGAAAGAAATTAAAGATGATACAAACAGACGGAGAGATATGCCATGTTCTTGGATTGGAAGAATCAACATTGTGAAAATGACTACACTACACAGAGCAATCTACAGATTCAATGCAATCCCTATCAAACTACCAATGGCATTTCTCACAGAACTAATACAAAAACTTTCACAATTTGTATGGAAACACAAAAGACCCCCAATAGCCAAAGCAATCTTAAGGAAATAAAATGGAGCTGGAGGAATCAGGCACTCTGACTTCAGACTATACTACAAAGCTACAGTAATTAAGACAGTATGGGACTGGCACAATAACAGAAATACAGATCAATGGAACAGGATAGAAAGCCCTGAGATAAACCCACACACATATGGTCAACTTATCTTTGATAAAGAAGGCAAGAATATACAATGGAGAAAAGACAGCCTCTTCAATAAGTGGTGCTGGGAAAACTGGACAGCTACATGTAAAAGAATAAAATTGGAACACTCCCTAACACCATACACAAAAATAAATTCAAAATGGATCAAAGACCTAAATGGCCAGACACTATAAAACTCTGACAGGAAAACATACACAGAACACCCTATGACATAAATCACAGCAAGATACTTTTTGACCCACCTCCTAGAGAATAGAAATAAAAACAAAAATAAACAAATGGGACCTAATGAAACTTAAAAACTTTTGCACAGCAAAGGAGACCATAAACATGATGAAAAGATAACCCTCAGAATGGGAGAAAATATTTGAAACAAATCAACTGACAAAGGATTAACCTCCAAAATTTACAAGCAGTTCATGCAGCTCAATACCAAAAAAACAAACAACACAATCCAACAATGGGCAGAAGACCTAAATAGACATTTCTTCAAAGAAGATATACAGATGGAGAACAAACATGAAAGGATGCTCAACATCACTAATCATTAGAGAAATGCAAATCAAAACTACAGTGAGGTATCACCTCACACTGGTCTGAATGACCATCATCAAAAAATCTACATACAATAAATGCTGGAGAGGGTGTGGAGAAAAGGGAACTCTCTTGAACTGTTGGTGGGAATGTAAATTCATACAGCCACTATGGAGAGCAGTATGGAGGTTCCTTAAAAAACTAAAAATAGAATGACCACACGACCCAGCAATCCCACTACTGGGCATATACCCTGAGAAAACCATAATTCAAAAAGAGTCATGTATCACAATGTTCATTGCAGCTCTATTTACAATAGCCAGGACATAGAAGCAACCTAAGGGTCCATTGACAGATGAATGGATAAAGAAGATGTGGCACATATATATAATGGAATATTACTCAGCCATAAAAGGAAACGAAATTGAGTTATTTGTAGTGAGGTGGATGGACCTAGAGTGTGTCATATAGAGTGAAGTAAGTCAGAAAGAGAAAAACAAATACTGTATGCTAACCCATATATATGGAATCTAAAAAAAAAAAAAAGAAAAGTTCTGAAGAACCTAGGAGCAGGACAGCGATAAAGATGCAGGCGTAGAGAATGGACTTGAGGACACAGGGAGGGGGAAGGGTAAGCTGGGACGAAGTGAGAGAGTGGCATGGACATATATACACTACCAAATGTAAAACAGATAGCTAGTGGGAAGCAGCTGCATAGCACAGGGAGATCAGCTCGGTGCTTTGTGACCACCTAGAGGGGTGGGATAGGGAGGGTGGGAAGCATACGCAAGAGGGAGGGGATATGGGGATATATGTATACATATAGCTGGTTCACTTTGTTATACAGCAGCAACTAGCACAAGAATGTAAAGCATTTATACTCCAATAAAAATGGTAAAAATAAAAGTAAATTTTAAGTAAAAAAAAAAAAAAATGAGTAAGGTAGGCAATTAGAATACAAAGACATAAAATACACAATCCATGCCCTTATACAGACCAGTCTAGAGTTTGTAAGATAAAGCATATTTACTGTCTAAAATCGTGCTAAAATCTAATCAGCATGTTAACTTTTCTAATTAGAGAACTTCAACCATGTCTGATGATGTAATGTATGTGTATATACATAGTTGTGCAATAGGTATACAGGCATACCTCAGACATATTGCAGGTTTGGCTCCAGACCACCACAATAAAGCCAATAAAGCACATCACACAAATTTTTCTGTTTTCTAGTGCACATAAAAGTTATGTTTACACTATTCTATAGTCTGTTAAGTTTGCAATAGTATTATGTTTAAAAAAACAATGTAAGGGGCAGGGGGGTGGTGGGACGAACTGGGAGATTGGGATTGACATATATACACAAATATGTATGAAATATATAACAATTAATAAAAAAGAGATTAAAAATTAAAAAAGAAAAAAAAAAACAACAATGTAAGGGGACTTCCCTGGTGGTCCAGTGGTAAAGAATCCACTTTCCAATGCAGGGGACGCAGGTTCGATCCCTGGTCAGGGAACTAAGGTCCAACATGTCATGGGGCAACTAAGCCCACTGCCATAGATACTGAGCCCACATGCCTCAACTAGAGAGCCCACGTGCTGCAAACTACAGAGCCCACGTGCTCTGTAGCTCATTCGTCACAACTAGAGAGAAGCCCGTGCACCGCAGCAAAGAGCCCATGCATCACAATGAAAGATCCCGCGTGCCTCAACTAAGACCTGATGCAGCCAAAAATGAAAAAAAATAATAATAATAAAACAAATATTTTTTTAAAAAACTTTTCATTAAAAAAATATAAATAAATAAATAAACAGTGTAAGGACTAACGTGGTGTTCCAGTGGCTAAGACTCTGCGCTCCCAATGCAGGGGGTCCGGGTTCAATCCCTGGTCAGGGAACTAGGTCCCACATGCCACAACTAAGAATTCACATGCCACAACTAAAGATCCCGTATGCTGCAACTAAAGATCCCATGTGCCACAACTAAGACCTGACACAGCCAAATAAATAAATAAATATAAAAATGTTAATAAAAAAATAAAACCCATGGACATTTTTTAAAAAACAATGTAAATACCTCAATTAAAAAATATTTTATTGCTAAAAAATGCTAACCATCATTTTAGTTTTCAGCCAGTTGTAGTAGTAACATTAAAGATCACTAATCACAGACCACCATTACAAATATAGTAATGCATAAGTTTGAAATATTGTGAAAATTACCAAAATGTGACAAAGGAACACGAAGTGAGCAAATGCTGTTGGAAAAATAGTGCTGATAGACTTGCTTGATGCAGTGTTACCACAGATCTTCAATTTATAAAAAACACAATATCTGTGAATACAATAAAGCAAATTGCAATAAAATGATATGCCTGTACACGTAAGTGTGTATACACACACATATAAACACATTTTTTTTTTTAACTCTTCAATTCTATATAGCTTATATGGTGTGATATCATGGAAAGAGCCCTGGTCTAGGGGTCAAGACCTACATTCTAGTCAAGCTCAACTGTTTCTTAGCTACCTAGGGCAGGTCACTTAACTTTTACTAGCCTGTTTCCCAACACAAAAATTAAGACAAAAATACCTGTTTTACCTACTTCACAGGCTTGTTATGAAGATTAAATGGGAAAAAATGTAATAGCGTCTATTCAATTGTAGAACTCTATACGAATGCATAATGTATTGTAATCCATTACAATAAGTTCTTACAAAAGAAGTTTTGTTACAAAAAATAAGAACTTCTTATTTCAACTTCCAAAGCTTTTAAAATAGCTAAAATGCCTTCTATCCATGTAAGGTTTTCAGGCAATCTCAGCTTAATAGCAAAGTCTTACTCCTTTGCAGACTAGTGTTGAAGATGTAATGAGAATTGAGTTAATGCTGCAGAACACCACCTGGCCAAAGTTTCTCAAAGAAGCAGATATATCCTAATCACTTAAGAGCATGTTAAACATACTGACTTGTAAATCTGATTTCTAGAGGGATGAGTTCAGGAATCTACAAATTTGTCAGGCACATGGGAGATTTTTACACACATTAAAATATAAGAGCCACTAACCTATGGCAAAAGATCACCTTATCCTTCTGACTTTACTAGCAAATAAGATTAGGAAAAAAAGTGTTTTGATTAGAAAATAAAACATCACATAAAATAATAACTGCATTTTCCAGCTCCTTTAAAAATATTTTTTAATTAAGAAAGATAACCTGTTAAATAACATGCTTAATTAAAAAAGAATAAATTAGTTTCACAACTTATGTAGTGCTAAAAATAATCTTAGTTGTTACTCTTTATCATAACTAAAAACCACATCCAAAAGCAATTGGGAAATATGCAGTAAGCATTTTGGGCCATTAATATAAAAATTCTCTTTTCTGTTGAAAGAAAACAATTTAGGATAAATGCCACCAACTCCTTGCAATGTAATACTACCATCATGGTTCATGATACAGATAACAAGATAAAAATCTGTAGTCAATAGTTCTGCAAGTATGCTTTCTATAATTTCAATAATGAGAATTCTTACATTTCTAAATTGAATTTTATATAAATACAATACAAAGAAAATAATGGAATTTTAAGAGTTCTTCTTGGCAAATTAAATATAAAATTACTAATACCAACATGCTATTTGAGCAAAATCTATACTATTCCAAATATCATATATTTCTTACTTAGTCAACACAAATTTCAAATGCACAGTGTTAAATTCTGCTTATGTGAACTAATGTTTCAAAAGGTTTTTTTAAATTAAAAAATAGATAGTGGATGCTATTAAAATATATAATGGATAATTTAAAGCTATTTAGGTAATAAAATTATAGTTGAGAATTTACTTTTTAAATTGTCTTAATATTAAATGTTATTTTAAAAGATAAATTAGAAAAATATATAGAATTTATTGTCCAAAAAATATATCTTTACCAAAATAATTACAACATTTTTAAGGATATCTGTATAAAACATACATTTGTTTATATAATAAAAATATCTAGGATCTTTTGTAAAATTGTAGCCATCTAGTAAAACTGAAATGCAAAAAAATTTAAATAGTCAAATAAAAGCACTGCTGAAAAGCTTCATACAGTTCTTTAAATAGTCCTTACATTAACATTTAAGAAATAAAAACCTACACACACTTTTCCTTGCAGCTGCTTTATAAAAGTGTATATAAAGTTCCAAAACAAACTACTAAGAAAAGCCCCACATTATTGTTGCATGTCTGTTACTAACAGAAGTTTCTCTGTTTGAAACAGAAGGCCTCCTGTTCACTGAAATGACTGAAAACATGGAGTTGGTCATTCTTAACTAGGCCATAAGGAAAAAAAAACTGTGCAATAAGAAAAATAATAAATTCACTCAAATAATGGATAAAATAGTAACAAGATAATTATAAACCTATCATTATATTAATTATGTGACTAATTAATATTTTATTTTGTATACAAAAAACATTTTCTTTATTTCATATGTAAAGTATGTTTCTATATATTTCCTTCCTGGCCACCCTTCTTGTTCAAGTCAAAGAAAGCTTAGAATACTCAAAAAACACTCCTGTAAATTTTAACAGAAGTCTGAAGTTACAGAACATAGCCTGTTAAAAAAAATTATTCCTTTACTCCCTAACATCACCCCCCAAAAAAAACCTCTAAAAAATAATATTTCCAAGTTTCAACAATTTTTCAAGCAATATATTTGGTACATAAAATGAAAATGAAGATAATTCAAGGTCATTACAGTATGATGATATTTCCTTTAAGGATGACTGTAATGTTGTATTATCTTCAGAAGGAAATGGACAAATCAGTGTTTCTATCCACCCAACTACACAGGAAGTAGAATCCATAGATAAGTAATTCAAAGACTCTGGGTGAATAAAGCACAATACTAAAACCAAAGAGATGCTAAATGCTTATGTTATTAGCATCTACACACACTTTAACGACCAAACAATGATCATTTCCCACTAAAGCCACCCATTGCTGCCCAAAGTGTTCGCTCTCTCCCTTGAAGGGACAAAGCCTGAGGTCTAGGTAATCTATCTGGCATTTATCTTTTGCTTATTTATGTGTTCTTTTTAGGTGTGGATCACTTAACTTGGTAGGTAGACTTTAAGCTTTTCAAGGGAAAAGACTGTCTTATTCCTTTCTTGGCTTCATCAGGTTAATTCGTCTTTTATTCCTTCTCAAAGATGTTGAGCTCCCTATCTCCCTTTTCTCTATAGTCTCCACAATCCCCACTTTAAATTTATGATCACAATCTTCAAATGAGCCCTTCAGCACTACCGAAGGGCTCATCTATACCCAAGTTAATTCACTCACCCAGTCTCCAAAATAACTATTTCTTCTCCTCCAACATTTCCAACCATACTCTAAGCTGATCCCCTTGTTTCTTATTTCAGTGAGAAAGTACAAACTGTCAGAATAAATCTTAAGTATTTTCCCACTCCCAAATCTAAACATATACTTTGCTGTTAAAATGAATGCACATTCCCTGTTTCTATCAAAGGTCAATTCCTCCACTTACAGCTGCATTCCATCATTTCTCACTTACTTGAAAACTTTATTCCTGGAAATATCCCTTCAAATCCTGCATTCTTCCCTCCCTACTAGATCATTTTCAGCATACAAATATTTTATAATTTCATTCCTATCTTTATGCCTCAGACTCAATGGCAGTAAAAATAGTACCTACTTTACAGAGTTTCTGTGAAGATTATTATGATCATAATTATTATCATACCTTAAATCCATCCCTTACCTTCATATCTTCCTCTGCCTACCACATTTTTCTAATCCCCATTACAGCAATCTCAAAACAGTGGCCAATCCTTACTGTCTCTAATTCCTCATTCTCTCCTGAACCTCCTCTATTCAGGCATTTGTCACCATCATGCACTGAAAACCCACTTGACAAATACACTAATGACTATCAGGTAACCAAATACACTAATGACTACCATGTAACCAAATCCGATACTCTATCCTCAGTTCTCAAAGAACACATATCGAACACTTACTGTGCTGCCAGACATACTCATTTAACCCTCACAATAACTCTGTGGGATAATACTGTAATTATCTCATTTTAAAGAGGAAACCAAAGCATCATGAAGTTGAGTAACTTACTCGAGGTCACGGTTTACTCAATCTCTCAGTTCTAGAGAAAATCCCACAATCTGGCTCTACTCAACTATTCATTTTAACAAATATTCCCTACCCAGTTCCTTCACAAGCAATAGGCTAGTGTCCTTACGTCCCTACACTATACTATTCACAATGATTCTCAATCTTTCTTAATCCATGGCCCATTTCAAAAAAACAAACAAAAATCTTCTACTGGTCTTTTACACATTATATCTGGCAAACAATCAATGATGTCAAGACATGAATAGAGGAAGGAAAATGTAACCATTAATCAAGAGAAAAAATGGATAATGGAAACAAATCAACAGATGATCAAGATGTTGTAGTTAGCTAGGAGGATCTTAAAGTAACTATTACATATATATTAAAGAAAAGAGAAGAAAAGATAAACTAAATAGATTAAAAGAGAGAATTTCAAGAGAGAATCTGAATTTTAAAAAATAGATGAATAATCTATAATTGAAAAATACAATATCTGAAATCAGAAACTAATTAAATAGGTTTAATAGCAGCTTGGACAAAGAAGACATGTTTGGCTAGCTCAAAAACAGATCAATAGAAAATATCCATCTGAAGCACTGAAAGAAAACAGAGTGAGAAGAGAACAGAGCATAAAGGAGATATGGAACACTCTCAATATATAACATACATGTAATTGGAGTCCCAGAAGGGGAAGAGCAAGAAAATGAGACAATATGGAGAAGATAATCGCCAAGAAATTTCCAAAACTGTTAAAAGACATAAGCTCAGAGATTTAAGGAACTCAGTGAACCCTAAGCAAATAAAGTAGAGTGTATGGCAAGAAATAGTACTAAAGATACAGAGGAATATTTCATAATGATTATAGGACTGTGATAGAACAATGCCCACACCAAAATGTCCATTTCCTAATTTCTGGAACCTGTGAAAATGTTACCTTATGTGGCAAAAAGGGACTCTGCAAATGTGACTAAATTAAGGATCTTGAGACCAAAGATTTTCCAGGTACATTACCAGGTATCAGATGTCCTGCATTACATCATGTAGGCATAATCTAATCACAAGAGCCTTCAGAGAAAAGGCAATGTGAAGATGAAAACAGAGATAGAAGATGCTATTCTGCTGGCTTTGAAGATGGAGAAAGGGCAAGGAGCCAAAGAAAATAAGGATTGCAGCAGTAGAAGCTAGAAAAAGCAAGGAAAGGAATTCTCCTCTAGAGCTTCTGGAGCACCCTGGTTTCCACCCAGTGAAACCTATTTTGGACTTCTGACCCTCAGAAGAGTAAGAATATTAATTTGCATTGTTTTAAGCTGCTAAGTTTGTGGCAACTTGTTACAGCAGCAAAAAACTAATAAAAAGATCAATAAAACCAGAAAATATAATAATCCTGAATGTCTCCACCCAATAATATGGCTTTAAATATAAAAAGCAAAAATTGACAGAAAAGGAAAATCAATAAATTCATTATCATAGTTGGAGAATGTTAATTCACATCTCTTAGTAACTAACAGAACAAGCAGATTTTAAACAGTAAAGAATTAGAAGATTTAAGCAATACTGTTAGTTATATTGACCTAGGTGATAATTATAAAACACTAAAGGCAAATATTGTAGAATAAACATTTGTTATGTGTGCATGTAACATTTACCAAAACAGACCATCTGCTGGGTCATAAAGCAAGTCTACAAATTTCAGAGAACTGTAATCATACTAAGTATATTCTCTGACCGGAGTGGAATTAAACTAGAAATAAACAACACATAACTTTAAAACTCCTGAATATTGGAAAATTAAACAAATTACAGAGCTCCCTCTCCTCCCTCCCCTCACACCAAATTCTCATACCTTAGAAGCTAGGGGGAGAGAGAAAAAGAGGAAAAATGCTTCTCCCTGCTCTGAAAAGTCACTGCCCTCATTCAGACTCATCTTCATCCGTAACACTGCTGTGTTCTATGTAAAGCCTTCCCTTTTGCCTTTACACCAATTCCTGTCTCCCTTCAAGTCCCAGCTTTTAACCTTGGCTTTACCATGGAGTAGTCCCTAATTAGATCTCAACTTCCCCTCAACTTTTAGACTAAATATTGTCCATGTCTCCTTTAGCTTTCAATCACCTCTTATCTTGAAGTACTTTTTAAATATTTCACATGTATAAACACTAATTTTTCAATAACAATGTCAGGTATTTAATGACATAATCTATACCTTCTGACTTGCTACTCATGCACCAGCAACATGATTGTCAACTGGGGGAGTTTGTTAGAAATGCAGAGTCTCAGGCCTTGCACCACTACTAAATTAAAATCTGCATTTTAACTGATCCAAGTGACTGGAATGCATACTGATATTTGAAATGTTATGGCTTACAGTGATTCTTTTTAATCCATCACAATAAATTGTATATAGAAGCAATTCAATAAATACCATTCAAAATGATCTAAAAACATATGCATGCTTTTACATTTTTAGCATACAAAAAGCACACAATAAATTTAAGGTCAGGAAATCTTTTAGGAATGCTTCCTCTATCTTTCAGGGCAAACATCAATCTTGACCTCTCTAAACTTCTTAAAAAAATTAAAATGGCACCTGAGAATACATCATAAAGAATAAGTAAAATTTCATTGTCTTGACACAGTAGTATCTAAAAATCTTCATTTCTAGTTTAAACAGATAAATTAGTAGTTTATATTGCATGCCCAGTTTCTTACCCCAATTTTGGAAACAATTGGTTAATTCTTCCCTCCTGCTCCTGCCTATTCAGTGCTATTCCACTAAACAAAACATCAACATCTAATCCTTGAGTCCCTTTGAACAGACAGGTTCTTCAGGACAAGAAGAAAGTGTGTCCAAACAGATGCCTACTGTCATACCTCACTTCTTTGATCTAAGAGAACAAAATCAGTTCTAATGGATAATCATTTTGAAGTCCTACAAGGAATCACTAATTCAGATTACTTCAAAACTGGTGATAAAATAGGAACTGAAAAAAATCATATACATAACATAGGATACAAAAATATATTCAGGCCATGTCCTTTTTATTGTCATAATGATAAATAAGACCATTAAATGTGACATACAGAATTAAAGCTATATTAAAATGTAAATATCTCAGAATTATTTTCCCATAGGAAGATGTAAATTTGACAGTCCTGACAGATAAGATCAACAAAATGCCATACAACGAAAATAATAAACCTATTTGTTGAAGCTAATAAAACTATTGCATCAACACCCACAAAATGGACATAAACATATTATATGCTTGATTTCACAAAGGGTTCAGATGTACTAGAGTTTAATTAAATCTCTACTCTAGAACCTTAAAAGAAAACATGGTATACATAACAGATTGACTAAAATTTATAAGATTATCATTTTGGACCATCTTATATTAAAATTTGGCATCACTTTTGCGGCCTGGTTTGGATGGCTCAACCTTTAAAATAAAAATCATGGATATTTGAATTGATTTTTTCTTTACATATTAGCAGAAACATTCTAAATCATTCTATAGACTTAATATATTTTACTTGAAGATTTAGACATAATTATTCTTCCTATTGCCGGGGATAGTAATATAAAGCTTATGCTTCACTCAACTGTCCTTTTTATTCTGTCTTCCCTCACAGTTTATTCAGTGAGAGAAGTGCAGCTGTGCAGTAAGCAGACCAAAAAAGATCACTAGGAAACTGCTAACTGCTATTACATCACTGTCTCTGGTACTTTATTGTCAAAAGATCTAGCTGGTATTTGGTTAACAACGATGTATTCCAAACACAGAAAATCATTTTTTAAGAAACAATTTAAAAAGCTTCTAAACAGCTCTTAAAGAATTCTACACAGGCTTGGTAAACATCTAATGCAGTTAAACATACGACCTAAAGACCAAATAGATACATGAGGACTTGATAATCAGGGGGTGTTGGCAGTACCACAAAATAGGAAAAAATCCATGCATGTAAGCAAGTGATAATAGGTAGGCCTAGCAGGAGGCACAGAACAGCAAGAATATGAGGGCAAGCAACAGGCAGAAGTCTAAGCAGACATAGTCTGCTTATGTTGGCAGGTATCAGAGTCAATCACAAAGAGTTATTTTATAACAAAAGGTTATAGAGTCAGTCAATAAATAGTTATTGGAGTTCTCTCCTGAATTAATCACTGTTCTAGACACTGTTCCAGTTATGAATAACTGGAACAAAACAAAAACAACTGCTTACAGGAGTCTGTGCTAAACATTCTGTGAATACAAGTGTTGCTTTTGTCATTGATATTAGCTCAAGAGACAGTTTAATGATGAACTAAGCAGTAAACAAAGGCAGTAACTAAGACACATGGATCAACAAGACAGAGTACAAACTACTGGAATAGTGATCAAGGCAGGGTTCAGTTCCTGGAATCAAGCTACTAAAAGCCTAGTAATAAAGGTTCAATTCATTCAGCAAAAAAAGTTTATGTCTGTACTAAATATTAGAAATGAAAAATTAAAAAGATACGATCTTCTGAGCCGCCTGGTGTTTAAGAACAGGATCTGTCCTAGAGTCTGAGGTAATGATAATATGCAAGTGTTAAGCAGCCTAACTTCAAAGAGTAGAGACATAAATGTGTTCAAAGCAGTTCTTTAGGAAAGAATACTCTGATAGCAATGAAATAGATTAGAAAGGAACATAAATAAGGCAGAGGGCATAATAGAAAGAGCGTGTGATTGGAAGTCAGAATACCTGGTTCTAGTCCCTGCTCTTTTACTTATTATTCTCTGACACAGAGTCTATGTTTTGTCATCTTTAAAATAGTAACAAGCTGATTGAAGGCTCCTAATGAGGATTTACTCCCAATCTGCAAAGAACCATACAAATGTTATTACTACCATTAGAGAAAAAACTATAGCAAAAGGTCAGTCATTAAATAGTAAAGACCATGTAAATAGTAAAGAACTAGAGTAAAGACAATGTGAATTACTAGGGACGTGCGAGGAAAAAGGTACAATATAAGAGACATCAGTGAGAAAGAAGCAGCAGGATTTGGCAACAACCAGGGGTAGGTGAAAAGAAGAGAAATTTTAAAAACATAAGTACCAGAAGACACTGTGTTAAGGGGCAGAGTAATGAAAAAATATTACAGCATTAAATTGTGGAAAAAATATTAAGCATGTATATAACATCTAATAATACTAAAACCATGTAAAGAGTGCACAAAATTCTCAAGTGGATACAATTTTATTCAGTTATGATTATACTTTCTAATATTAATGATACTTGCACTTGTAGTTTTTCAGATTTTACAAAATTTTGATCTATTTTTATTATATTACAAAACAAAGAATGAAAAAATGTACCAGCTGGCTATTTTTTAACTTGTAAGGGGAAAATGCTGTGATGCTTCTTCGTATTACTTTGCAAATGTAAAGGTATTGTTTCCTTCAACTTGTCACCTGTCTGAGTTCTGGAAAGGCTACATCCAACAAAACAATCCTTAATAACTCTAGATTTGATAGATCATCATGGAAGGAAGTTTTGCTCTTCAGAATGGTCATATCACACTGGTCCACAACATTAATTAAAACACCATTATAATCATTCAGGCATTAAATAATTTAAAACCTGAACACTAGGTTGGTGGCAAAGGGATGGAAAAAATAGTATAGATATAAGACACTGGAAACAACACATCTATACATGAACATGGAATGACAAACACTGCCTGGAATCCAGTTAGGTCCCTCTTCTGTGCAATGTCTAATTCTATCATTTAAATGAGCCAAGGGGGGACTTCCCAGGTGGTCCAGTGGTTAAGAATCCACCTTCCAATGCAGGGGACGTGGGTTTGATCCCTGGTCGGGGAACTAAGATCCCACACGCCGCAGGGCAACTAAGCACACGCGCTCTAGAGCCTGCATGCCACAAGTAGAGAGCCCGTGTGACGCAACTACTGAGCCCGCGCACCACAACTAGTGAGCCCATGCACTGCAACTACTGAGCCTACATGCACTAAAGCCCACGGGCCACAACTAGAGAAGCCCACGCACCACAACGAAGAGCCCATGCACCGCCACTAAGACATGACACAGCCAAATAAATAAATATATTTTTAAATAAAGAAAGAAAGAAATGAGCAAAAGGTAGCTGTAGACAGAATAGCATCCAGAAAATAGCATCCAGAAAAGGTCTAATCAGCAGTCCCCAACCTTTTTGGCACCAGGTACCGGTTCCATGGCAGACAATTTTTCCACGGACAGGAGTTGGTGGGCAGGGATGATTCAGGCTGTAATGCAAGCAATGGTTCAGGCAGTAATGCGAGTGATGGGAAGTGATGGGGAGTGGCAGATGAAGTTTCGCTTGCTTTGCCTACAGCTCTCCTCCTGCTGTGCAACCTGGCTCCTAACAGGCCGCGGACCAGTACTGGTAACCGGTTGGGGGCGCCTGGTCTAATCTATATCTGAACAAAGATAATTAGTAATAGTTTTGAGGCCTACCTAGTTACTAATTCAGTAGGAATAACACACATACTTGTAGTGGCACACTGAGTAATGAAAAGCATAGCACATATTGATGATCAGTCAATGATGATGTTGATGATCAATGATGATCATCAGTGATGATTAGTCCTCCAATGATGCAAGTACTACTTCCCTTAACTTGGATATCTGATATATGAAAACAGTATAGGGTTTCCTGGGGTATTGTATAAATTCATTGTTGATCCTAATATCTTATTATAATACCTCACCTGAACACATAAACATGAGGGCATTTGGGAAATACTGGAAACTACAGAGGCAACAAAAACTATGAACCAAAGCCATTTAATTCAGAATGTTCTTCAATGAACAGTGAACACTCAAGCATCAACAGTAGCATCAGTGAGAATTAGCCATTAATAAGTAAAAGAAAGGTCTGGTTTTGAAACAAGAGCTAGTTGCTTAATGTCTATGATGATGATAATATTTCATAATTATATTTTATTAATAAAGCACTAGAGTACCCATGAATCACCAAGAATTTAGCAATAATATAGCATAATTAGTGGAACTCCAAGGATATGTTCAACTGGCTTAATTGTCCTTAATACTTGTTAAGCAATTAGTATGTACCAGGAACTATACTTAGAATCTACATCTGTTACTTTATTTGCTATTTGCACAACTAGTTTCTCAAACTGTGGTTATTTTCTCCTCTCTTTAGAGAAAAAGGTACGTTACCTACCTTGTATGTGAAATTGGTGCGATGAATGGATTCTTATGAGTAAATAGAGTAGTATTTGTTAAATGAATCAATTGATGAAAAAATAAATTAATGGAAAGGAAAAGAAAGAAAAGGAAAGGTAAGGTATGGGAATGGGAATGATATGGTATGGTATGGTATGGAATGGAATGGTAATGGTATGATATGGTATGGTAATGGGATGGGATGGTAATGGTAAGGTAATGGTATGGTATGATATGGTAATTGGATGGGATGGGATGAGATGGGATGGCATGGTATGGTGATGGAATGGTGATGGATGGTAGTGGGATGGGATGGGATGGGATGGTAATGGGATGGGATGGGATGGTAATGGGATGGGATGGGATGGTAATGGCTCTATTCTGAAAGTTCCACTTCCATGCATAATCTGTTGACAAGTTCCTAGAGTGGTGTAGTAGTAGGAATACTTTGGAAACTGATTCATTAGTTTTAGAGCCAGAAGGAACTTGGAGGAAATCCTTTAGTCTAACTTTCATTTTAAATATAAGACCAAAAGAAAATATGTGATTTGCCTAATATAACTCATGTAGTTACTGAGGGAAGCAGGGCTGAACCCCAGGTCTTCTAACTTTCATTCCTGTAGTATAAACAGTTCCTCTTTTTTACCACTCCCTTGGGAGTTAATTGGAGTTCCTTTGTGAAGAAGCCATACTGACCAGCAATATTTACTATGAAATCACTCTATTAATTCATATAATAAAATGCTGGCAGTTATAACAAGATAAAGAATGGAATTTTTCTTGTTGTCTCATAATTTCAACTATAAGCCTTGAGAAAAGTTTCTTGACACATCCCTACAGCATTTACGAAGAGCTGACCAAACTGGCCCTTCAACTATCAGTCCTTACCTTTTATCTTCAGGCTATTTAAGATAAGACTAAACATTCATGGTGGGGATACTCTGAAGAGAATTCACAGATAGAGAACACTGTTTTCTCTTTTCCTCTCCTAAGTATAGTGAAGAAAACGTTTCTTCTCTATTAAGCCAAGTGAGTGGGCAGTCCAAGGTTTTCTTTGCTTACAGAGATTAAAGAGCTATAAGAAGGGGATTGCAGCAATTCGCTTCTGCAGAATGCAGAGTGCCCCATCTCAAAATGCCCATCTCATAAAGTTCAGGCCTATCTCAGAGTGTCCATCCAGAGAGGAGGGGTGAGAGAGTTCCTGGGGAAATCTGATGCATGTCCTTTGGAGTCTAGTTACTATTATATATATACCTGGAAAAGTCTGAAAATAGGAGGTCAAAAAAAAAAAAAAAAAAGAGGGTAGTAACTGAGCAAGGAAGCTGCACATCTGCTGTTGAACAAGTCACAGATATATGATATTTCTCATTGCCCAAGTGGACAAAAAAGAGAGCAGCCAAACAACAAGCCATTTCGTAGGAATTTCGCCAAGGAAAGTTGACTACCTCCAAGGCAAATGGACATTCAGTGTTACAGGATATAGGCATATGAGGAGAGTAGGAGGGAAAAGGAGCTAGAGCATCCTGACCAAAAGGTCAGGCAGAGAGTGCAACTCTCATTACAGATGTAGCAAGGAGGCTGTCTTCAAGAGGCTCTACAAAGAACCCAAGTGCATAATGGCCAGCTAGCGGAAGCCAAGAAAGAACTACAAAGAGCCCCAAGAAAAGAAGTACAAAGAACATTAAGTTAAAAAAAACAGTTCTTTTTTAAATGTCTCCCCACTCCCTCTTTGGAAGGCCCAGAAGAGGCAGAGAAAGGCAAAGGAAGGAAAAATGAAGAGCAAATTGAGGCAGAGTAAGGTGAACAAAGGGAGTCCACATTTTCCACTGTAGGGAATTAAGCCTGGAGTCAGGACTGAGCTGGATGAAAACAGAACAGTGAATTGGATGTTTTTGGTTTAGATTGGGCAGGACTTTAATTCCTGAAAATGAGACCATTCTTACAGCTTAAAATAACCTGAAAGTAATGGGACCTAACAAGGAGGTTGGAAAGAAAAATGAGACATTTTTTAAGAGTTAATTCAGACATTCATCCCTGAAAGACAAATTTTGATTGAAGCATAAAGCAAAGTTTCCTAGCTGTAAGCTACCAAATTCAGCCCACTCAACAAACCAGTTACACAGGCTAAATTTAAGAATCAGATTTGAGAGTACCACTTAATGACCTAGGGAAATAATCATGAAATTTAAAGCTGTGAAGTGAAAAAAAAAAAGATGGAAAACTATATGCAATAGGATATAATTTTTTATTATTTTATATAAATAATATGAGAGTATATTAAAATATATAAGCAAAAATATAATATGTTCTTATTTATCTGGGTGGTGAAATTCTTATAAATTTTCTAAAATGAACAGAAAATACTTTTATAATCAGAAAAAAACACTGTTAAAAATGTTTGCAAGTAACCTTGTGAAAAAAAATGTGAAATTTTTTAATATTAAAATCAAAAAAAGTGTCATTAGTACTGTTCTGAATCTTGCAGCCAAAAGCAGTTGCCGTAATAACATCAGATGTTGAGAACTAATAACAATGCTTGAATTTCAGGGCTGGGGAGATAACTGGTCAATATTATGTTCACCCAAGACTGTCAAATGAGCTCTCTACAAGATTATAACATGGCAGGCCACTGCTACCAGAATATAGATAATCAATTGCCCTTCTACCTCCTCTCAGTGGTGTCACCAGCTACCTCAATATTTTCATTACCCGGTTTCTTCCAGTTAGCAAAACCAGCCCCAAGTCTTTGGTCTAAAATATAGAAAAAGCTCATCAAACTCCTGTTCACCAAACTCGCTATCATAAGTCCAAGCTTCTCAAATCATCCTTCAACATAAAAATACTCATTTGATACTACACTGCATAGCCTCTAACTTGGTCCCACCATCTATCCCTCACTTCCCTCCTAAACACTATGTGTTGGAAATCATGCTCCATCAGCAGTGGTAGAGACCAATGGTTAAGCTTGGAACACTGGCTGAAACCAAGTTTGCCAGCCCTGTCACTAACAGCTGTGTGACCGCAGGCAAACTGCTTAACTTCTCAATTTCCTCATTCATAAAGTGGGATTAATAATAGTACCTATAAGATTATTGTGAGGCCCATGTGAGTTAATCGTGTTTTAGAGTTTAGAACGTTTGCTTCTGCCACATAATGAGCATTTGATAGTTCATTGATTTTGATTAGAAAACTCACCTATAGTCTCAAACTAAAACCTTACCTGCTCATCCCCTGAGGACATGGCTCTTACTGAAGTGCTCCCAAGTAAGGCTATTTTTTCTTCCACACCACATGTGTATAAGACATTGCATGGAAGTGAGGTTTCTTCTTGCTCCCTAGTGCAGTTTCCAACCTATCTCTCCTCATTCCTCTTCCAAAGATCCCATCTTCCTTGAAGCACATGTCATCATATCTTGCCACAAGCTGCCCCAGTCACACTGCCTCATCCACTGATGTCACTCACAGGCTAAAATATTCCCTTCACCACCACTTCGATCAGCATTCTTGGCAACTTCAAATCCCTTAGGTAATACACCCAACAACATTATCTCACAGTTCTTTGGCCTACTTAAAACCAGTCTCATTTTTGTTAAAACGAAGGAGAAGAGGGAGAGGGGAGGGGGAGGAGGAGGGGGAGGGGAGGGGGAGGGGGAAGGGAGGGGGAGGGGGAGGGGAGGGGGAGGAGGGGGAGGGGGAGGTGGGGGAGGGGGAGGGAGAGGGGGAGGAGGGAGAGGGGAGGAGGGGGAGGGGGAGGAGGGGGAGGAGGGGAGAGGGAGGGGAGGGGGAGGGGGAGGGGAAGAGAGGAGGAGGGGAGGGGAGGAGGGGGAGGGGAAGAGAGGAGGAGGGGAGGGGAGGAGGGGGAGGGGAGGAGGGGGGAGGAGGGGAGGGGGAGGAGGAGGAGGGGGAGGAGGAGAAGAAGAAGAAGAAGAAGAAGAAGAAAACTACTTCATCTTCATGCTCCCAGATCCAAACTATATTGCATCTATACCCACAAATTCTGTGGGGGTGGGGGGGTTCTGTTAAATTAGAAGTGTCACTGCTTCTATCTAAGGCCACTCTCTCCACTTTCTCTCTCAGTCTCATCCCTAGTCTCCTTCTCTAGGACTTCACTTCTAAAAAAAATCTCTCTTTCTTACACCATCAATCTAAAGAATCTACTTGATTCTTCTCTTTCCCTCACACCTTTTGTCAGCAAGTCCTTACAGCTCTATCTCCAAAATATACCTCAGATCTACTGTTCACCACCTGTGATGCTACTGTTTAGTCCAAGCTGCCTCCATCTCTCTCCCGGAACAAAATAACAGTTTTCTCACTAGTCTCCCACCTCTATTTTTAACTCTTATAGCACAGTCCATCTTCTATATAGCAACCAGTTATCTTTCTAAAATGTAAATCATATCATGTCATATCTCCACTTAAAGCTCTCTCTAAAGCCTTCTGACTAAAATTAAGTCCAAAATTTCCATTCTAGACTACAAGGCCCTAAACAATCTGGCTCCTGCCTACCTCTCTGTTATTATCTCCATCCTCTTTTTCATTTGCTGTATCTGGCTATCCTGCTTCTTACCATTCCACTAACATGTCAGCTTATTTTTCATGGCTTCTGCACTTGCTTTTGCTTACAATGCTCTTCTCTCAGATCTTCTCATGGCTCACCTTTCAAAATTCACATTTTAACTCAAGTGTCTCCTTCCCAGCCAAGGCCAATTACCCTCAAGCATATTGTCTCATCGTCTCCACAGCACTTATCAGCAGCTGAACTTTTTTTTTTTTTTTTTTTTTTTTTTTTACTGTCTCTATCCTTATCCAATGTTAACTCCTTGAAAGTAGAAACACTTGTCTTGCTCGCATCTATCAATATATCCTCCACACCCAGAACACTCTTCCTGGAACATCAATGGCAGTCAAATATTTTTGACAGACTGACTAAAGTCTCAAAATAATCAGGAGTATACTATATTTTTCTCCTCCGGTGTTGAGGACCAAGTCTGACATGCCTACTGATGTGTTAAGCACTTCACAGAGAAGGACAAAGAAGAAATAAAAGTACTGTTACTCTTAAATAATTCAAAATCCATTTGAGGAAGAAGAGAAACTAACCCAAGATACTACAGAAAACTACACTTCTAACCCAAGATACTAAAGACAACTACACTTGACCCTTGAATAACACGGGTTTTAACTACGCCTGTTGACTTATATGTGGATTTTTTTAAATAAGCATGTACTACTGTACTACACAATCCAAGGTCGGTTGAAACCATGGATGCAGAATTGCAGAAAAAGAAGGATGACTGTAAAGTTATAAAAGGATTTTTGACTGCGTGGAGGGGAGGGTCAGCACCTCTAACCCCTGTTTACAAAGCAAACTATCATGTATCATACATTAGGCTTACATATGTAAACACAGGAGAATTAGGCAGGAGAGGAACCCTTAGAGAAGAATAATTCCATGAGGTATGTATCATTTTACAGATGAGGAAACTGAGGTTCAGGCAGCTTAAACAATTCACCCAAGGTTAAAAACTAGGAAAGGAGTCAGGTTCAAACAAGTCTCTTGATGTCAAAGCTCATTCTTCTCTTAGGAACCTGTTTCTGCCACTTCCTTATAAGAAGAGCTGGCAACTATGAAAGGTACATCTAACAGAAGTAAGACTGAATAATATCTGCCAAGGACATCTAGAAGACTATAACTCTACCAATATTAAATGCTCAAAGTGCTTGGGTCTTTGGGTCTTGAAAGATAAAACAGATCATCAGTCCCCTGAAAAAAACACAGCCTATTACCCACAGGACACTAGGACTGATGAAGTAATGTACATAAGAAAAAGATATGCAATTAACAAAGGGATTTTTAAATTTTATTCAAACTATTCTTAGAAATGGAATATTTTAGGAAACTTTCCATAGAAGCTTCCTGCCTCACTCAGATCCAAGCTAGCCACTCTGAATGAATTAGTTATTAATTAACTGTATGGGAAAAGGATGTGTGTTTACATGTGAGTATGCACAGACGTGCATGTATGTGCATGTATTCATGTATTTGTATGTGGGAATGAGCTGTTATCAATACATTTTTGCTATTAATATCTTATGAAAATAGGATGAAATTTATGGAAACGGACTTTTTTAATGGAATGAGCATGAAAATTAGGAAAGATTACAAAGGATAAGCACAGAGGGGAAATAAGCAAATAGATGAACAGGGCTATGTTAAAGATTAGGAGAAGGGAAAGATTAGATGTCATGGGACTTAAATTTATTAAGAAGAGTTTATATTACTATTTTGGAAAATAAGGAGTCACTTTTCTGTTTTAGAAAGTGTGCTAATGTGGTCACAATGGCTATAGAGGTAAACTACTCTAATAACTTGAACATAATGTGTTTAAACTTAATTGTTGTCATGTTTCATGGGAAAGCCATCTTGTAATGACATGCAAGACTCTCCCAACTGGACTGAGTTTGTCAAGGGCAAAATCCACATCTGATTCATCTTGCATTTCCCAGTGCCTAACAAAGTGTTTTGAGTGCACTTTTTATTGAGTGCACAATTTTAGTGGGGTTTTATTGAGTGAAAAATTTTAGTGTGCAAAATTGAGTGCACAATTTTAGTGGGGTTCAATAACTAATGAATTTGAACTGGACTAAATTGAAGTATATTAAATTTATTTGGTCAAATTGAATTAGAATGGTCGGGATGGGAGCTACTAATTATCCTCACAAATCACTTTTATTCCTCCATTTTAGATATCAAAATATACTTAAGTAACTTCTGTTTTGCTTACAGTGAGCTTGGAGTAATAGCCTTCTTTTTACACTTTTACTGTCTGCACTTTACAAAGAGGCTGTAATGTACATAGCAGAAGTATAATCCACTACTTTACACATAGATGAACCTGAGTCATAGAGAAGCATCACGTTATTTTTTTACAGGGTTACTCTTACATCACTGCCACCTAAAAGTGAGTCAGTGGAACAGAAGAGATCTGAACTCAAAGTCCAAATGCATTACTTTCATCACCAAAGTTCATCTTAAAAGATTCAATCATAAAAGGAAAATTATGTAATGTACAAATAAACATATTTGATAGTCAAAAAAAGGCACAAAGATGACTGCTTTTGGCAACAGAAATTCCTGTTATTGCATCCTTTTTTCACATAGAGAGCATGGTTGTTTGAATGTACAGAAAACAAATATATAAGCAAGGGTAGGGAATCTAACATGATTTTGAAGAATATCCATCCTCAGTTACATTACTCTATCTCTACTGCTGCGTTTATTATTTTGATAACTGATATTTGGAGTATTTTTCTGCTTGTCAAAGACAGCAAATGGGGCTTGTCTTAAGTTTTAAGGCTGTCTTAAGTCATCTTCAGTAGTTCACTTAACTTTCTACCACATATTTTTTAACTTCATTTGTTATCACAGTGTTTCATTTCACAGTAAACCAATTTGTGAAGGACACAAAAGGTATTTATTTTACCAGTTCAATCAAGTTTGTTTTCTAAACAGGTTTGTTTTAAAAAGTGAAACTTGTTTTCAGGGTCATTTGTGTTTCTGACTTTGTTTGTTGATACTGTATCAGAAACTTATTTTTCAATGCAAACAAAACTAGTCATCTAGTCAAATTTCAGCAGCTAATACTGCATAAAAATGGAAGACCTGATTATTGAATAAGGTTCTAAGGAATAAAAGAGTCACAAATTGATTTTATTCTTCTCTAATCAGAGTAATTAAACTAAAAATTTGCAAAATGACGTCTCATAATATGAACTACTAAAAAAGGAATGCCAAAATTAATCAAATGTCTTAAGTTAGCAAAAGAACTCTGTCACCTCAATCAAATCTTTCAATTACCTCACATCAGGTGTGGAAATAGTAAGATGTTCTCCCACAGCTTATATATATAATGAGTGTTTATGTATGTGTGTACACATGTATGTGAGCATGTATGTATATGTACATTGTGAGGCTGTGTGCATATATACATATGCGTGAGGGTGTGAGTATGTGTGTATTTCTGGTCACTTTTGGGGTCTTAGTAAAAACTCTTGGCATATGTAGAGTGTGCTCAGGTTAATGATATAACAAGCAATATACTTAAGCAGTTTAAGGATTAACATGTCGGTCAGCTCGCCTTTCCAGGTAAGCAGCTGGAAATCAACAAGTATTTCCATGTCCTTAAGATAAACAAGAAAGGAATGTAATTCCTTACTTACAACAGAGGACAAAGACTAAGAAAATATTTTATTCAACCTGGTCAAGAAAGCATGATGATCTGTCTTGACTTTCACAACTCAATGTATTCAACAAACCAAGACATCCATTCTATCATATAAATACAATGCTAATAACATCAGCTGGTTAACATGACGTCATATATTATCTAACATAAATGCACTATTATCATCCTTTTTTACAGCTTTATTGAGATATAATTGACAAATAAAATTATGATAAAGTTTACATTATGATGATTTTGATATACATAAACATGTGAAAGGGTTCCTCCCATCAATTTACACATTCATTACCTCACATATTTGCCTTTTTTTTTTTTTTTTTTTTGGTAAGAATGCTTAAGTTCTCCCAGCAAATTTCAACTATACAATACAGCGTTATCAACTTTAGTTACCATGTTATACATTAGGGCCCCAGGACTTATTCATCTTATAACTCAAAGTTTGTGTCTCTCCTTATGGCTCCCACCACCCATTATCCCTTTCCTTCATCGTTAGAAAGAGACATAATAAATTGTAAAAGGGTCCCCAAGTAAAGACTTGAAAGAATCCCTGCTAAAGAAAGAAATTTTTGCAAGTGAATGACTACAATTGATATCTGTTGAGGGCCTATATATGCCAAGCATTATTCTGAGTGCTTTATAAATATGCCAGTTAATTCTCATAACTATCACATGAAATTAGTATTCTTATGATCTCCACTTCACAGAGAAACTAAGAAGGAGGACAAGAGTTCACTAAAGGAATTATCCATACCTCGAAGTGATTAGAAAGAAATAGTGGTTAGTCACTACAAGTCTTATCCAGAAGAGGAAGAGATTTAAATATATTATTTACATATATATATATATATAGAGAGAGAGAGAGAGAGAGAGAGGATAGAGGTGGTAAGAAGAAGGAAGGAACAATAACTAAAAAAGGAAAAAAGAATCTGACATCTCCCAAGCACTTCTAAATGCAATGCATTTACAACAGTCATATAATTTTAACAGCCCTATAAAGAAGGTATTAACTCTATTTTACACAGGAGAAAACTAAGGGTCATAAAGGTTGAGTGGCTGTCCTAAAATTCTGAACTCCAATCTTTGTGATTCTAAAGTCTATGCTCTTTTCAATAAGCCATGCTGCAAGGGAAAATAAAAGTAAGGCAGGGATGGGGTAAAGGGATAATAAAGAATGTGAACCCAGAAAAAAGAGAGATGTACCAGTTTTTGGAAGTTCCTTGATGGATACTGGATACTGGGAGCCATGATGCTTTTAATCTCGAATGCAGGGCTGTCAGGAGCCAGAATGGCTACTTGATTTCAAGAATCAGTGCCCTTGATCCCTCAACATTACTCTTCTTGCCTATCCCATCTCATTGTCAGCGAAGCTGCTATGAGAAAAAGCAATGGCCAACTCACCTAGATGTGCCAGTCCCATACTGAGCAATTGCAGAGTGCATACAAGTGGCCTGGCCTAGCTCAACACACAGTCTATGGACAGCTTTACTCAAACTGAGATGCCAGTCCATCACTGTATATATGTTATATGGCCACAGCAGAAGCCAAGAGAACATTTTCATATCAATGTGAAGGTAGGCACAGTTCAGGAGTGACCATAATTTTACATTTCAGAATGACAATGAGGAGAGCCATAAATGATGTCTCAAAACTTCAAAGTTTCCTGATAATTCCAATATATCATTTTTGACCAAAATATCATGGGTACAAGTTGAGAATCTTTTCCATCAACTGAGATTAAAAAACAAATATCAATTTATTCAATAATTTGTTTATTAACATTAATATATTTTATACTATATTGGCCAGATTTATCAACTTCTGGTGGATTTTATCTTTTTTGGGGGGGTGGGGGTCGTGTGTATCTGTGTGCGTATGTGTTTCATGTCAGTCCCCTACCAAAATCGCAGCTTCTTGATCTCAGGTAAAATCTGTCTCAAAACATACTGGGGCCTCCAGGCTGGCATGGGTTAAGGAAGAAAGTTGGACAGCTAGCCTGGCCAGGGGCCTAGGTGACGTGGAAGTGAAGTGAGGTCCAGGGTGACTCAGGCTTGATCAGTGCCAGCACATGTACAAAAGTAGATTCAACCTGGTGGTGACTTCCCATTCTGAGTGGCCCACATGAGCTGAAGGACACTCCAGCTGGAAAAAAAAAAAGGGATGTTTCCCCTCCACAGAAATGGGGCTTCCAATAATTTCACTTAATTGAGTGGATTTGGATCCAAGATATGAGAAAGGGGATATAAATCAGGAAACCAAGACAGAAGCCAAGTCTGGACAAATAAAATAGGAGGTTACAGGGAAAGCTATGACCCAAAAAACATAGACATTTAAGTTTGGAGCAGCAAAACAAATTTCAAACTAATGGGCAGGTGGGGCAAATAACACTGCTCTGATTTACTTGTGGCTTTATTTGGAACTGACCAAGAAGCTCAGAGGTACTGAGGAGAGAAAAATAATGAAACTAAAATGACAATACTACGACTTTTTACAAAACACTTACTAAGTACCAGTAGTATAAGGGTTTACATATATTATCTTAATTCTCACAACAAACATATGAGGTAGATCATTTTCTCTTATCAAGCCCCTGTAGACTTTGAATATAACAATATTTCCTAGACTTCCTATAGACATTGAATATAAAATATTTTCAGTCATAATAATCTAAGGAAGGGGATGAAAATTCTGGAACATGGTTGGCGTATTTTTCACCAGCATTAGCTAATTTGTACTGAGTCATCCTCACTAATATCCAGCTGCTACTTCTGAGATGCAGTATTTATTATAATTTTAAAGGTTACATTAAAAAGCAGCAAAGGGGGCTTGCTGGGTGGTGCAGTGGTTGAGAGTCCGCCTGCCGATGCAGGGGACGCGGGTTCGGGCCCCGGTCCGGAGGATCCCACATGCCGCGGCGCGGCTGGGCCCGTGAGCCACGGCCACTGAGCCTGCGCATCCGGAGCCTGTGCTCCGCAAACGGGAGAGGCCACAACAGTGAGAGGCCCACGTACCGCAAAAAAAAAAAAAAAAAAGCAGCAAAGGGACTTCCCTGCAGGCACAGTGGTTAAGAATCCGCCTGCCAATGCAGGGGACATGGGTTTGAGCCTTGGTCCGGAAGGATCCCACATGCCGCGGAGCAGCTCAGCCCATACGCCACAACTACTGAGCCTGCACCCTAGAGCCCGCGAGCCACAACTACTGACCCCACGTGCTGCAACTACTGAAGCCCGCGTGCCTAGAGCCCGTGCTCCGCAACAAGAGAAGCCATGGCAATGAGAAGCCTGACCGCAACAAAGAGTAGCCCCCACTCACTGCAACTAGAGAAAGCCCAGGCGCAGCAATAAAGACCCAACGCAGCCAAAAAATTTAAAAATTAAAGATCAAATTCGTAATCTTGGCCTTATTACCATTACACTGAAATCAACTGGACTTACAGATCATCAGTATACACAGCACACAATAACACAATTTCATTACACCTATTTTTAAATAGAACAAGGTAGACTCCTAATATTGAAACATATAAAATGAAACCACAAAAACTGATGTCAAAATGTGCTGAAATTTAAAACTGCAAAATCATGAACAGTCTTTGACTTACTCTATGTTGAGAGCTGCAGTCACAGAACACATGCAAAGGTAAATAAAATTATGATGAGTTATACTAAGTTAGTACAAAATTAAGAACCAGAGAAAACTAAGGAAACCCTATACTCAAAGACAGGAACTGAATCTGCTACAAAGTTAACAGTCCAATTACACTTATGTAACAAAATAGGTAAGAATATAATCAAGGACAGATGGAATGTTCCCAATCTAATGCCAAGTTGGCAAACTAAAATTCAAAAGCATCATTTTGTAAATTGAGACTTGAAAATGTCACAGATGTCACATCTGAATTAACCTTAAGTGGCAGTCCAAATAACTAGGAATGAAATCTGTAATCTCATGTTTTATCAGCAGTGGACAACTTCCATTTTATGGCAGGACAGATGCAGACTACATTACCAACAGGCTGCTCAAACAAAATTGTTTTGTGTTGAATTAGGTGAACACAAGCAAAATAAAACACTTTAGATATGCACTGATTTTCAAGTTCAAGTTTCATGGTTATAGATCTGTGTTTGATTTACTTTACCATCAGTGGCTTAGACTAATGTGTTGAGTGAAAGTGTATTATACTAATACATTATTTATGTTGCTATAGATATAGCTGAAAAATTAAAAATTTTATTATCAGTACATCTTTTTCTGAAAAGCATCCTCAGTACCATAACATTTAATCATATATTCTGGGTAAGAAGCACTACCCTCCCCTTTCAATTCCAAGAAATAGTCATTTGTAGACTTTTTGCTCATCAGTGGAAGTGAAAGCGTTACCAAGAAACGTAAGACACTGCACAACTCTTAGAAAATGAAATTAACATCCTTATTAGACAGTAAAGGCTTGACAATTAAATTACTGTTTGATATATGGAATTTAATAGAAACTGAATTGAATTAATGAAATAAGGCAGATGATGTGTAACATTTAGCATGTTAACTCAAAATGCCCTTCTTTAATATAAAGACATGGAAAAATTCTTATGCTTTACTCTATAAAGTGGTAAATATCAGGCTATAAAAGTGTATACACATTGCAGCAATTTAAAAAAAATATAAGTAGGGCTTCCCTTGTGGCGCAGTGGTGGAAAATCTGCCTGCTAATGCAGGGGACACGGGTTCAAGCCCTGGTCTCGGAGGATCCCACATGCCGCGGAGCAACTAGGCCCGTGAGCCACAACTACTGAGCCTGCACGTCTGGAGCCTGTGCTCCGCAACGGGAGAGGCCGCGACAGTGAGAGGCCCATGCACCACGATGAGTGGCCCCCACTTGCCACAACTAGAGAAAGCCCTCACACAGAAACAAAGACCCAACACAGACAAAAATAAATACATAAATTAATTAGAAGACGCTCTTTAAAAATATATATATATATAAGTACACATATGAAAAGATTAAAAATAAATATACAAAATGCTAGTAGTAATTATATCATGGTGGTAAACATTGATTGATTGCTTTTCTCTTTTCCCAGATACTTTTTCTAATTTGATTACATTATTTCAATAACAGAAAAAATATCAAATAAAACTTATGAAATTAAAAGCTGATTTTGGAGACAGGCTGCGCTTGCAAGGTCTATTTTCTGCTTCTAAGTATCAGCCTTCTTTTAAAATGCTTTCAGCTAAGTCTTCATATACATCTATCAATGAACTCTGCAGGAACATTGCCCATCAGCTCCAGGTGCCAGAAAAAAATTTTACAGAAAATGTAAATATATTTTTTAAATTCTGTGTTTTTATTACTTCTAGTCTTTTTACTCAGTTTACTCCTTACAACGCTCTTTAACCCGCAACTTGGTTTAGTGTATTGTTGCCAAGGTTGATGAGATAGATGCAGCAAGGAAAGCATTAGCAACATTTTCAACATTGGTGCAAGCCAATTCAGAAGGAAAATTCACACTATTATTAACCAATTTAGTCATCATTGTCTTACATCAGGTTAAGCAACTAATGGAAAATATAACAATATTATTGTTAATCTCACAAAGAATATAGTAGTAACTTTACAAACACTATAAACCATACCAACTGAAAGTCTTGTGTGAGAAGAGAAAGAAAAGAATAAAAATGGTGGATTTTAGTAAACTATTTAAAAAGCAATTTGGTAAGATAGAGAAGGATAGTATGTGATTTACATGTTGGAAGCAAAATGAAAATTAGGAGACTGGGTAAAGTAAGGTTTTTGGAAGTATTTATATGCATTTTTGTTACATTCATAGTGGTGTAAGTAATAGGCACTCAAAAAGCAAGAGAACAGACACAACACCTATAAAAGTACTTTGAAAATTCAAGTTATGGCTTACATATTAGAGAATGACTAATCTAATTGCTAGAGTTTGGAATATAACGAATATATTCATCGTTGGTTATATATCAAACTCATCTCTAATAGTATTACTGCCTGTGTTTGTGTAAAAACCATTTTCCATATGCTTTCCCACGGTTGTCTCTGTTGTTCTTTTCCCGAGTCCACTGAGGTAGGTGGAGAACTATCTATACACAAAGCCAAGTTTATCATTGGTTAGACGAAAACAGTTTTCTAATCATCCAATGTTCATTCTATTATATCACATCGTTTCCAATTGCCTTAATGCCTCCAACTTATGTGATTCCAGTACACAATAGACATTCAATAATTATGTCATAAATGAATGAATTTTGATCTAAAAAAGTAAATTAACATTATAAGGCATACAACTGAGAGTAGAGGTGCCCTATGCCTCATTAGTACACCATGTGATCAATATACCACATCATAATAATTAACTACAGCTTGATCCTCTCCAAGGTTTCTTATTCCTGTTTGCTGAAAGAAAAAGCCTCTTATTTATTCTATGTAGCTGTGTCAAATAATGTGAATATCTACTCTGAAAAAATATAATTCATTCATCCTACTCAGAAGAACTGATATTGTTGTGCCTAAGTGATAGACATAGCTCCCCCAAATTGAGAATAAGGTCAAATCCAATCTCGAAAACTAAAATTTTACTACATACTAAGAGATCCAAAGAGTAGGGAATAAACTTTAAGCTGTCCTTGATTTAGCCCCTGGGTGGGTTCAGGATGCCCACCTCTCTAAAACCAAGTTTGAAAAATTTCTTGGTTTCCTTGCTCTAAACAGTACCCAAGTAAAGTTAGCCTGGGGCTAAATACTGAATGACCTTCATTCCAAATCTGGACATGTAGATATCAGCTTGTTTCAATTCAATAACCCCAATGTCCTTCAAATGTTCTATTGTAATAGTGCTGTCAGTATATTAGCACATTCTTTTATAAAAATGTCAAATATTCTCTCAGTTTGAGGGACATTTCAAGCTGAACAGTGAAAATCATAATATTGTGTATACCTCTCTCACTGGAATTTGAGAGAGAGAGAGAGAATCACATAAAGAAGGTCTGCGGCCCCAAAACGCAGAAATTTTCCTGCATGAAGTCTAGAAAAGCTTCACGTAGAGGTAGGATTTAGGATATTTTTTGGATGACAGGCCTCCAGTATGGCCAAAATGTATTGTATCCTTTACTTCCTTCTAAAATAAGGATAGGAGGGACTGAGACGTTATTTAAAAGTTTAAGAACCACCTTTCTAGTAAAGTAATACTCAAAAGTGTTTTTTTTTTAAACCACTCAGATTTCTACCTCCAGCTCCAATTCCAGATCCCAATAAATATACCACACTGACCCTACCCTACCTCTACCTTTCCCCACCCTCCAGCCATCCCTCCATAGTGAGGCTGCCATTATTATTGGAATGTGCTATAATCCTCAAATCTGTTGGGGTAGGAAAAAAAAAAAATTTAAGAACCAAGGTGAGGGGAGAGGGAGAAGGCCACATGTCCCAGGCCTAGCATTGACAAAATCCTCCTATTTACATGATTAATACTATTCCCAAATTAAGCTACACAGACATTGCATTTCCATGGTGGTTGTTAAAGCATTAATATGTTATATGTATATGTTGAAAACAGTGTATATTATTTTTATAACCTAGTTCTGGCATTTCTTCACATTTTAATATAATAGGATCCTCAAAATGTAGACCTGGATTTCTACTCCAGGGATCCCTCTCTCTTTACCTCTTAAGAGGTCCTTTTTAGAATCACTGGTCTAGTTTCTAGAATTGAAGCAATCACAAAGCCAAAATAATGGGCACTGAGATTGGGAGCACTCACTGAAATACCAAATTAAACTTTTAAAGGGAGCACTTCAGGGATTAAAACTGTAGTTTATAAAATATAAATTTATTCTATTTCTGAGATGTCTGCCAGCAAAACATGAAGTCCTAGAAAATCCACAGCAACAGTCAACGGAAGACTTGAGCTGCTAGTTGTGGAACTTCAAGCAATTCCCTCAACTGCTCAGTGTCTCTATTACCTCAATCATCTTAAAGAAGGGGCCTCAACCAGCTAGTCCCTTCAAGGTCCCTTTCAGTTTTAAAATCTATTTTAAATCCAATAATTATAGAGGTACTAAAACTTATGTTCAATATATAAATGTCTAATAATTTCAAAAAAACTAAGAACAAAGGAACCTCAAATATAATTCCTAAACATTAAGAAATATAATAATTGTAGGATGTCATCAAAATGGTCCCCTTTGGCTTGTCTGTCATTTGCTTCAAATAAAGCCTGAGCCACAAGAAAACTATTTTAACACCCTGAGAAGATTAAATAGTTAATCCACTGGGAAACCAAGTTCAAAGACAGAATTCACAAATCCGCTCTCCAGAGAGAAGCACTGAAACTAACAAACATCCATTTTATTTTTAATAAAATTATTCTAATGATACACTGAATACAAATTATGTCATCTAGCATGCATTTTCATTGATGTATTTTCCTTCCTAATCTGAAACTTAGATAAAAGTCATGTCTAATGTTGACAGAAAATAACCATTTATAAGTCAGGGTCACACAGGGAAGCTGTAACATGTCTTACAGGAAAACATCCATAATAAGGGATATTCCAAGTTCACTTCTTTGAGGAGAAATGGATGAGAAGTGGACGATTGGGCAGATTATGAAATTAACTACCAAGATAATTTCTGTTTTCATGGCTTCACTAAACTGGAATTTCTAGTGCATCATTTACTACCCCATAATTATGCACCAAAATATTAACTAATTAGCAGGTAAGAGCTCAAGGGGTAGTAATAAATAGACATGAAATCTGAACTTCTGTGGAGTTCCAAATGACAATCAGACCTACCACACTATAAATGTAATAAACCTTGTCTGAAGAAAAAGTATCAACTCATATTTAAATAAATAACTTCATTGACTTTCAGCTCACATAATCTACAAGCTCTTTAGTCTCCTCTCTTTCATTTCCCTTACTTTATGATCCAAATGCGAAGACAATACAAGTAGGGCATACATGTTATATCATACATACAAAGATAGAAATAATATCCTTCTAATGCACAGGCTTTGGAGTTCAATTTTTGTATGAAATATGCTTGGAAGTAGGACATAATTTTTGTTTTTTAAATCACTGTTCTTGGAGAATATATGAACTAAAAAATGCTATAAAAAATAAGAGACAAATAAAAACTAAACTGCAACAATTGTCTTTAATTTCTAATTGTGCTGTTGATATGTTTAGTGTTAGGTCCTACATAGTTTGTGCATTTAAAAAGAGCTTCACACTGCTAGGTCTAAGCTCCATGAAAGCAGGGACCATGTCTGTCATGTATGTCGTGTATCCTCAGTGGTAGGAAAGTGTCCAGCACATAGTAGGCACATGATACATGTCTGATGCATGAAGAAAGGAATAAACAAATGACCAACAGCAGATAACCACCTGTTTCCATGAAATATTTCTGAAAGCCTTGCTCATCTGCCTCTACATTCTCTAAACATTAAATTGTTTCAAATAATTTACCTCATGTATATTCGTGTTTCAGCTTGAAAGATCCTTATTACATTGAAACTAGTATGTGAAATATTGGGTTGGCCAAACAGTTTGCTCGGGTTTTCCCATAACATCTTATGGAAAAACCCAAATGAACTGTTTGGCCAACCCAATATTTTGAAAACATTTGGAAATATTTTTAAGAACAGAGAAACAGGTACCGGAAGCTTGAGTTTGAGTTCCAATTCTGGTATTTAGTGGCTGAGAAACCTTGAACAGGTCACCTAGTATCTTTGAGACTCACTTTTTCATCTGTATAAGAGGGATAGTATCTATCCAGCCTACCTCATAGGGTTTTAATGTAGATTAAATAAAATACTGCATATTTGTATTACAGCCAGAATTGGACAAAGAGATCACAAAAGTCTAAATGTTTCCTCTTAAGTAACAACAGTACCCACGATAAACATATTGTGGGAAAGACAAGTTTGAAATGTCAAAATAGGTCCTTCCTGTCAATATAGAGGCACCGTTAGTACCAACAGTTTGGCTAACAACAAAAAAATCACATATTTAACAGACTGCATATGGAAAGGCTCTTATAACCCTTAATACCTTTACACTGCCATCTCAGCATGAGGGAAAAGAAAAGTTCAGGGAGGTCACATTGCAAATCAGTGCCAGTGGCAGACCCAAAACAGAGCTTTTAACTATCCAATCAGCACTTAAGCTAGCTGAGCAATGCCACTTCTTAAAAGTGCTGTAGTAAGGTAAAAACACAGCAAATTAGACAACATTACACACTAATCCAAACTCAGTGTCAAGGATATGTCCTGCTCTCTGCCAAAGCCAAGAAAAAAATTGTAGCTCACAACCACATATAGACAATAACATGAAAACACAATGGTCCTTTCTGTATCTCCATTTTCTTTCAGCTCTTGACATATTTTGCAAGATAAAATTCTTGGGGAAAATGTTTTATATGTTATGTCAGCATTCAGACATAGTGGGAAAAAGGGAAAGCGTGAGCTGCCCATTCCCCTCACTTGGCCCCATGGTTGGCGCCTTGCAACAAACACTGTACTTTCCTTCACCACATCATTTCATAAAGTCTTAGATTTAGAATTCAAAATGTTTGAGTTTACTATTTTAAGTTAACTGAATGGTTCAATTCAGTATACTACTTAGATAATAAAAATAGAATATACACTAAAAATTGCTCACTTTTGTAGGTGACATTTATGAACTTACTACATTTTCTAGGAAGTCAGCTACCATCAGTCTATTATCAATAACTTTCTACACCTATGCACCCAGAGGGAAAAAATGTTGCTGTTAAATCAAATCTTACACATACATACGTGCATAGATATGTGTGTATGTGTATATATAACCACTCTAAAAACAGACACCCAATATTTTGGTATTTTCTTGATCTACAGAAAATACCAGATCTATGATGTGGTGGCTATGAACATTTTTATTCTATACTTCTTCCTCACATTTTTTTAAACTATAGAGCAGCACTATCCAATAGAAATATAATGGTAGCAACATTATATTTAATTTTAAAATTTCTGGTAGCCATATTTTAAAAAAGGAAAAAGAGATAGATGAAATTAATTTTAATATTTTATTTAACTCAACATATCAAAACACTATCATTTTAACATGTAATATAAAGATTGATATATTTTTCACACTAAGTTTTTTAAGTCATATATATATATATGATTTATGAATATATATATTACACAGACAATACATGTCAATTAGGAGGCTAAATTTTCATCAGAAATACTTTATAAGTATTTACATTTCATAAACTTTACAGATAAAAAATAGGTCCACATAGCCACATTGTTCCAAGCATACCTAGAAGTTTTCCAAAAACTAAATGAAGGACAGCTTTTAAATTTAACTAAAATTAAATAAAAATTAAAATTTAGTTTCTCAGTTGTGGTGAAACCAAGCAGGACCCTGCAGGGTCTTCCCAGGGACAGACACCCCTCCCCATGTCCCTGGCCTCTTGTTTGTAGAAAAGCTTTAGCCTCCTAGGCCTTCCCCAAGTTCCAAAGAGCATATTTAATCAGACTAATGCAGATACAAAGGAAAAGAGTCAAGCAAGACAAAATAATAACAGTTTTATTTTTATTAAAACAAAGTCAAGGGCCCTTAGTTCCTCAAGGGCTATAGATAATATTCTGAGCCATATCCCTGAGTAGTTTTACAGATACTAAAACCCCCACCAGGTGAAGGAAATTAACTGCATGCTGACCACAAGCAGGTAGACCCCAGGCCGGTTGGAACCAGAAGGTTGATGATGTTAACTCCTGAAATACCACCCTGTTACCTCACCACCAACCAATCAGAAAGATATCCACAACTGATCACACACCCTGAGACCCTCTCCCTCACCTTGCCTTTAAACACCCTTCCCTGAAAGCCATCAGGGACTTTGGGTCTTTTGAGCATGAGCTGCCCATTCTCCTTGCTTGGCCCCAGAGTGGGTATGCCTTGCAATAAGCTGTACTTTACTTCACCACAACCTGGTGTCAGTAAATTGGCTTTGCTGTGCACTGGGAAAGTGGAACCAGGTTTGGTTCAGTTACAGTATTAATCATAATTCAAGTGCCCGATAGCCACAGGGGGTTAGATAGCGGGGCAGGGAGGGTGATCTGAATTCATACCTACCACAATGAAAGATACCCTACAGAACACCTCAGATATACTCTGCCAAAAGGCATTTTCAGAAATTGAATTTAAAATGTTCTTCCTAAATGAGAAACTTTCTGTTTAACTTCTTTTCCCCAAAGCTGTATACGACCCATGCACTTATTTGAGAAACCTAAAATAGAGTCATCAGCTTTAACATACTGATAAGTCTCCATATCTAATTAAACACAAGAACCTCTAGGACACTGTGCATTTACATAAGTAGAGTCAACTCTATTATTTGTTATTACATTATTCATTGAAGGGGAAAAGTAAGTCAAGTGCCCTGATCATTTGTGTCTATGTATTGCTTTATTTATCCTGCTGATGAAGACTATCACAAACTGGAAGGTAAGACTGGAGGTCACAGGAAAGATTAAAAAATCGGAGGAAATAGTTTAGGTAAGTTCAGTTTCCTCCTTTCTGAGCTCTAACTTTTCTAGGAATATCGAGGTATGAATATCCTGTCAAAGTCATTCATTTGTAATTAAACTAGTTCAGAACCAGGAAGAGGCAAGTGACCTTAAGCCAAGTAAAGTTTTGCAAAGCATGTTCTTGCCTCACGCCTATGTAGATTTAATGGTTAAGAACTTGAGCTCTAGAGTCAAGCTGTCTGGGTTAGAGCTCTGTTTCTGCCACTTGTTACCAGTTTAACTTGGGGAAGGTTACCTAATCTTTCTGTGTCTCACCTATAAAATGGCCATAATAATAACAGGACCTAAGTCAAAGATTGTTATGATGAATAAATGCAATTTCACAGGATGTAAAACATCTTAACACACAGCACTGACCCTGGCACATACTATGTGTCCAATAATTATAGCTATTTTTAACTCAGAAATTAGGACAACAGAGACGGGATTTTATGTTCAATAAATATTTGTTTTAAATGAAAACATATGTCCATACACTTTATAAATGCCAAAGTGCTATATAAGCTATTTTTATCCTATGCAAAGTAAGTTTAGAGAGTCAATCTATTCAGACAATGTATTTAATGGAAAAAAAAAAGATCCTCACAATGTGGCTTACTTCACGTGTTTTTATAAAGTCTTTCCCCAAAAAACAGACCCACACATATTCCCTTAAAAAAGTGCTAACATGCATACCAAAACCAAGTATAAGTTATTTATCTGTCAACATCACTTTAGGGTGATTCATGTCTCTGTTAATCTCCACTGCAAGCAGCGTCAGTTTTAAAAGCATGGTCAACAAACTGCCCTGTGATATTCTAGAGAATTCACAGATTAAAAAAATATTAACTCTCTAACAACAGTTTCTCTGACAGCCAATTTTCTTTTATGTTTGTTTTCATTACTATTTTATGCTTCTTCTTTACCCTCCTTGACCAAACCTGCTAATTAACAAAACTGCATCTTACTGGGTTTCCTCTTTCTCTCTCCCCTTCGTCTGCCATGTACAGTCACTAATAAGCATTAAAAGGCCAAAAGAGAGGTAGTAGCAGTAAACAGGAGAAACAAACTAATCCAGCAATTGGATAAGTAGCCCTAGAATAACCAAGAAGGCCAAATTAAAACTTCAAAAGCTTTATAACAGGTGGTTCTAAACAGTCATAAAACAGTCACCTCCATGGGTGGCCATCTCCTGGTCTGTAAAGGGAATGAAAAAAATATATATAATTCATTTTATTCTTTAGATGATTAAAGAAACAAAGTATACATAAAACTACCATTTCTATACCTAACCAAGATTTGTCACTAAAATAGCTATAGAAATACTGACATGATAGGATTTTAAGAATAACTTTTCAGAAAGACTACAAGGGTAGAAAATTTTAAAAAATAATTTCTCAGAGGACAGATTATTTTTATAAATCTTTAATGTATACATAAAGAGAAACGAATTCACAGACTATAAGCGCTATAAAAGCAACGCCACTTACTCTACCATGAATGCTTCATTAATATTTCAGCGATGATGTTGCAATTTTCCATGAGCAACTGTCAGAGCTCTGCTTCTTGATATGTATCAACAATCCAAATTACATTCAATACTCGTGTATCTGTCCTTGACCAAATTACAATTTTGATGTATGTAGTATTTCAAAACTCTCACCCAGGCATATGTAATTTTATATTGTAACCACCCTGCTGAACCTCAGTATGTTTCTTTCTCAGCCAGTCACCCATTTAACCCTTACACTTGCTGAGGAGTTTTCTTCCTTCTACAGACCTAGCACCAGGGAATTTTCCCTTAAATATAATATCCCTTCCAGCGCCAGAAATGTCTTCAATACCCACACGCTGGTGCTATCTAGTCCCCGCCGATGCTTAACGAGACGTCCATTTGCACAGAAATCTAGACCCCCACCATTGTAAGGCTTTGTCTCCTGCCTCCGAAGGCCGGAGTTGCAGGTACACGTCAAGACAGTCACGCTACAAATATAAGAAGAGAACCACAGCCCAGGAGAGGGGCAGCTCCTCCGGGCAAAGCCAGACAGGCGATCGCCCAAGGCGGCCGAACCTGAGGCAACTGTTCCTCGGGGGCGCGACCCGGCTGGTGCGGGCGGCGACGGCTTCTCCCCCTAGAGGAGTCAGGCGCCCCCGGGACCGGGCGCCGCGCAGCTGCCAGTCACCTGCAAACTCCCGGGGCCCGAGGGCGGGAGGTTTCCCAGCCAGCACTCGGCCGCGCGCGCCAGGCCGGAGGAGACCCGTCGCCTCGGTTTCCAGAGCCGCCGGGCCCCCGCCGGGCCACCTCTCAGATCTCCACAGCGCGGCGGCCGGTGACCCGGGCCAGAGCAGATCCTCGCCGCGCCCGCAGCCCGCCCGCCGCCGCGTCCGTCCTCACCTGACAGCCACCCGCACAGAGCTCTCGTCCGGGGCGCCCCACATGCCGGCGGCAGGCGACAACCGGGCCCGTGGGCCTCTGCACCGCAGAACTGAGGCGCCGCCGGAGCCGCGGCGGTCGCGCGCAGGAGGCTGGAGCTGCAGGGGGCGGACGGCTCACCTCCGCCGCGCTCCAGCCATGGCGGGCGACTGAATGGAAAGGTGGCGGCAGCAGCGCTGAGGCAGAAGGAGGAGGAGGTGATTCACTGCTCGCGGGTGCCCGCCCCTTCTCCCCAGCTCAGCCCCCAGCACTGGGGCGGAGACGCGGCGCGCTGAATGGCTAGCGCGGCGGCGGCGGCGGAGCCAGCAGGCCGCTCAGGGGCCTCCTGCTGGACGGGCGAGTGCGCCCTGCCCCCTCTGATGGGGACGCGGCCTGCGGGCGGCCGGGCTGAACGCGCCACACCCGCCCGGGCTCTCCGGGCTGCTGGCCCCGCACTGTGTCAACGGCGGCCTAGCTGCCGGCCCCACCTAGCGCTGCCCGGCCTGCGCCCCGCCCTGCCCTAGGCGGGCACTGCCAGGCGCTGCTGGCCCGGAGGCGCGCGGGGGGGAGGGATGCCGGCCGCGAGCTGCCCACGCCCCAGGGCGACGAGCTCTGCGCCCTTGCAGGCTCTTCTGAGAATGCTGCGGCTAGAGCCCGCCCTGCTGCAGCCTGCCTCTTTTCTAAAAGCAAAGCTTGATTCCCCAGCGGAGCGCCAGCAATCTGCCAGCTGCCGCTCTGGTTCGCCTTTGTTTCCACCCTTAGCTTATTGTCCTCTCTCCAGCTTGGACTCTGACCCCTATCCCCAGCCCCCATGAACGTTCTCCTTCCCAGGAGTCAGTCATTCATACTAAACCGGATCCCGGATTTGGCCACTGCCTCTGGGCAGCTGGATTCTGCAGTCCATCGCCCATTTACCAGCCCGTGTGGGCTATGGAAATGATGGAATCTTGAATGCCTTTCTGTTAAACCATTTGTACACTGGTAAATGAACTGCACCCTGGTACTGCCAAGAGTTCCCAGAACTGAATATCCACCAAGACCTGCTGTGTAGTAAATCCTTCTCAACGGACTTTCTTTCCCTTCTGGCCTTCAAAAAGCACCTCCCAATCCAGGGATTCTATCAACATTGACCCATTGTGGTTTCTGCTTGTGGCTATTGTGCTTCCCCATTCCTTTAGATAGCTCTGTGGAAACAGCCTTTATTAGCTTTGCCACAGAGTATCTTTTGTGGGCTGCCCCATACATTTCTCTAAATAAACATGTGGGTTCCTACAAAATAGTATAATACATTAAATGGCACCATCCAAATAAAGACACTGTCCCAAGTACCTACAATCTAAAATGGCACACGTAATCATCCTTATCAGCAGAGATAACAGCAGCACAGATTGGGACAAACAAGAAGTATTTAATGATCTTAAGTGAAGGCCTATGTGATATATAATTATAGAAGTTTTAAATTTATTCCATCCCTTAACCTCAATACTCCTGAGTCTTAACAGACGTAACTAGGAGGTAAAGAGGGCAGAGATGGTGAATACCCTCTGCAGATCAAATTGGTGGCAAAGCTCTCCTGCCCTCTGGAGAACCTCCTCTTCCTCAGTATTTGTCTATCAGCAAATCAAAACACCATTTCCTCCTTCCCTGGCAGTCCCACATCTGGGTGGATCTGGACTGGCCACCTTGGTTCTCAAATTGATAAAAGCTACAAGGAAGGCAAGTAAAGCCAAGCAAACTTAGCAAGAAAACTAAAGAGAAATATGTATAATTTAAGAACATTATATTAAAAAAATTCTCATTTAGAATAGTACCAGTACATACATGTTTCAGTAGGAGCTGTCACAAACACAAATACCACCAGAATCCAGGCAGGTAATTTAAGTGAGTGGAGCAGGCAGATTGTGAAAAAATAGAGAACATAGGCTTCTTGCAAAGGCAGTGGCCCTCCTTGGCTTTGGCCAGCTGGAATGCAGACCCAATGCCTCCAAGCTTTTTGTTTGCTTGTATGTTTGTTACTTCTCAAGAAATAGAGAGGGCTTCCCTGGTGGCACAGTGGTTGAGAGTCTGCCTGCCGATGCAGGGGACACGGGTTCGTGACCCGGTCCGGGAAGATCCCACATGCCGCGGAGCAGCTGGGCCCGTGAGCCATGGCCGCTGAGCCTGAGCATCCGGAGCCTGTGCTCCGCAATGGGAGCATCCACAACAGTGAGAGGGCCACGTATGGCAAAAAAGAAATAGAGAAAAGTCAGACTTTTATGTGAAAATTCCTTAGTTTTAAATATCAATAACTAATTCAGCACCATATCTACATACCATGCAAACCAATCAAAATAGGTCTCAGGCCAACTTCAATCCCAAGCCATCAGTCTGGAACATCTGGCCAAAACATTAGCACCAATAATAGCTGTGTCTTTGGGTACGTGTTGCACGTGGGTTCAGGAAGTTAGTATAAAAATTCAAATTCCTATTGATGACTCAGTCAGTATTTTTCTCCCAAATTTCAAAATTTATAAATCAAGTGTATATTTTGTATTTACTTCAGATTCCTTATGGCTGCTATAACCCCTTTCCTTATGGCTCACCTAATTAATTAATTATCTTAACTTGAAGAAAATTATGAGGAAAGAGCTTTTACCATAAGAGCAAAAAATCCTTTCCCAATTATTCACTCAATAAATATTTAATAAGCAGCTGCAATATGCAAACAATGCTGGACACTAGTGATATGAAGAGAATTAAGAGTGTCTTACAGTCTAGTTCAGGGAGACAAATTTGAAAATCCATAAGTGCAATAATAGAAATTATGACAAGAGTATGATAAATTCCATCTGGAAGGGTGAGGAATTCTTTAGGTATAGACCACTCAGGATGATCTCCCTGAGTCCACTCTTGCATCCACACTGCAAAAAAGTGATCTTTTAAAACATAAGTCATTTATGTTATTACTCTGCCTGAAACTTTCCAATGGCTAACTAAAACAAGTAGAATAAATTCTGGATTTTAAGGCTCTTCACACTCTGGCCTCTCCAAACTCTAACCTTATCTTTTGCCGCTCCAAGTTTTAACAGCTACTTTTCAGTGAAACTGGCCTTCTTTCTGTTTCTTGAAAACAAAGTTTTTTCCTGCCTTAGGACATTCCCACTAACTAGTCCCTCTACCTGGAATGTTCTTTCCCTGAATCTTCCCATAGTTGGCTTCTTTTGGTCTTTTAGGTATCAGTTTAAATGCAATCTCCTCAGAGGGACCTCTCCTGATAATTCAATCTAAAGTAGCACTCCCATAAGGCCAGCTCACATGATTTGCATGGCCCAGCGCAAAGTAAAAATGCAGTGTCTTATTATGAAAGCAATATAATAATGTAGTTAAAGATATTAAAATAAAAAGCTTTTTCCTTTCTTCTGAGCTCTCCCATTAAATAGTAAGTAAAAACACTATTAATGTCATTTTCCATAAAGAAAAATTAAATTTTTTAATTATTGGCATAATTTTACCATTCATCTTTTATTGTTCAATGCCAGCTTTAAGTATGAATAGAAAAGCACTTAACGCATATGTGGAATTATAAATTATACAATTCCTGTTGTGTAGTTCATACATGCATGTGAATTTGATTCTTAACTGAACCATGGAAACATTACACAAAACTAACTCAACTGTTTTTATTTTACTTCTTGATATACCCACATTCTACTAACAATTTCTCACCTTTGGCTTGCAGATGAATAAGGAAGAACTGAAAGGAAGAGGAACTACCTTTCCCTGTCTTTCTTTACCTTTTATGTCATCATTTTCAGAGTCAGTGGTTGGCAGCTACAGGGAAGTGTAAATAAGAAATAAGATAGGGTTCTTGTTCAATGTGCTTCTTAGAATGCCATTGCCTTCTTTTGCATTTGAAGCAAGTTCTGGTTTGAGGGGAAGCATGGTCTTTCAAGGTGTCAGCTTCCCTGCTTAGTCAGTCATAGATGTAACACGTTTAACTCGTACTTGTCCTGGCTTTGAATCTTACTTAACTTCCATACATCGTGCATCAACCAAGATTCTGTGCTCACAGGGCATCACAAAAGCTATGAGAATGGTGTACCAAGGAATGGAGGTTATGGGTATTGCACATATGTCCTCTACTTACCCACATGCTCCACTGTCTTATCAGACCTCCTTTACAAAACAAATTCAAAGATAAAATTATTAAGAATTTCAAGACAGTGCTAGCAGGGCATTAAACAAAAGTAGGGTCCCTCTAAGCACAGGGCCCTGTGTAGCTGCACTGATTGCTTACCCATGAAACCAGCACTGTACCCCCAGTTACTCACTATCACATCACTATTTTATTTCTTCATAGCCCTTATCACTAACTGGTATTTTCTTGCTTTTTGTTTAGTTCTCGTTTATGGTCTGCCTCCCTCCATTTGAATTTGAGTTCTAAGATGGCAGGGATCTTCTCTGTTTTATTCACTGTTGTATCTGTAGCTCCTACAACATGTATCTGACACACAGTACAGGTCATTAAATATTAGCTGAGTGACTATGTGAGTTTGGGCAAGATGCTTCTTGTATGTAAGTAATGTATTTTAATTTTTTTTAATTTTTATTTATTTATTTTTGGCTGCATTAGGTCTTCATTGCTGCACACGGTCTTTCTCCAGTTGCGGTGAGCGGGGGCTAATCTTCGCAGCTGTGCGCTGGCCTCTCACCGCAGTGGCCTCTCTGGTTGCGAAGCACGGGCTCTAGGTGCGCGGGCTTCAGTTGTGGCTCATGGGCTTAGTTGCTCCACGGCATGCGGGATCCTCCCGGACCAGGGCTCGAACCCGTGTCCCCTGCATTAGGAGGCAGACTCTTAACCACTGCGCCACCAGGGAAGCCCCAAGTAATGTATTTTCTGCCTTATGGAGTTGTTTTGTAGATTGAGAGCTTCGCTTATCATATGTTAATCACAGCACTAACTCACAATATGTACACAATAAAGCTAGCTATAAAAAGAGCTACATACATATATAATATATAATATAAATACATTTGTAAATATGAATTGTTTTACAAAGCAGGTACTGATGCTTTAGCTGCACGTGTCTAAGGTGTATTTGGGCAAAAGATACATTCTAGCACACCCTAAACAAGCATCCAAAAGGAAGCTACAACATTCATGAGGGCAACTATCACCAGTTTTTTTTCCCTCTAGGCTATCTACCCTGTGTTTTCTCTGGTGTCCACATTCTAATCAGTCATTAAAAGTTATTTGCTACTTCCTTTTTGCTGCTAGCAGAAAGACTAAAAGAAATAGTACTGATTACAACTCCATATGCAAACAACTGGCTTTGGAAGAGCATGCCAAGACAAATATCTCCTCAGAAATCTTTTTGGGAAAAAACCTTAAGAAAACTAATCCTTAATACCATAATCAGAAATATCAATTTTCCTTCATGACTCATTTTGTTTTATACATTTTCCCTATTAATAACAATGGAAAGCATTTATAGGGCTTTTCCACCTTGCCAGTGCAATGTGCTAAGTGGCTAGCATGCATTATTTCACTTGATTCTTTCAATGACTCTGGAAAGTGGGTACAATTACTACCTCCATTTTACATGTGAGGAAACAGAAGCCTCCCCAACAACTCTAACTGTTAAAATCTTGTCTATATTTCAGGCCCAACTCAAAAATTACCTCTTTCTTCAGACTTTTCCTGATTTCACTCCTCCTCTGGACCAGATGTATGATATTTTTCTTCTGCCAAATCTCTGTTGTACTTCATGTATGTCTTTGTTTTGTTATAATTATTACTTTTTAACTCCTCAACTACATCATAAATTCCTAACGGGCAGAATTTGTGGAAAATTCAAGAGTGCAGCCAATGCTTACTTGTATAAGTCAGCGATTACCAGAAGAAGGGCATGCTATGCTTTTATTTCAATACAGAACAAGTTTTCATTGTAGATCATCTGCTGCCCATTGGTTATGGTTCTCTGAGAGACTGTTTCCTGACCATGGTGTCTATGAAAAGTGGTGTTCAAACTATCAGGAAGGAAACCAGAACACCTGAGCCCAGCAAATGTAAGCAAGGTTTCATTAATTTTGGAGATGGAGGACATTTTACAATTCTAGTTCACTCCTTTCATTTTACAGATAAGGAGACAGTTCCTGACAGAACTGACCACCGTACCAGTTTCCCCTCCTCCCAATACACACACATATTACACAGTAAATTAGTAGCAGAGCTAAATAAAAATCCAGGCATCTTGACTCTCTGTTCTGGCCTCTTTGCTCTTCACTGTTAGTTTCACTATATATTTTATTCTTTGGGCTTAGAAAATCTCAGCCTACACTACAAGTGTTTGCATATGAAGAATATATAACTGGAAAGTAATGCAAGGCAAGCTTAAATACTTATAGTAGTAGTTTATCTCATGATGAAAGCAGTTTAACATCTTGTAAATTTATTTTGAATGACATAACATTATTAAAAAATCAAACTTTTACCTATATACATTTTTTTTCATTTACGTTTATTTTAAATATTGGTGAGAGTTATTTCTGCGTGGAAAATAAAGGTTTGAATGATTTTTTTCTTTCTTTGTATCTTTCTTGAAAATTTAAAAATAACAAATCACTTTTACAGAAACAGTGAAATTACTCTTTAAAGAGAAAAAAATGGCAGGTAGCTAAACTTCTCTTTATTAAGAATAAACAACTAGATAAAGGTTAAATTTCATTGTTCACACTTAAAATCAGAGTTTGAAACCTAAAATTGCATATGAAGTCTTGGACCTGAGTACTAAATCTAAGAAGAATTCAAAGAATACTCTTCTCTCCAGCACTAGGACTTTTTTTGAGTTTGCAGCATATGTGTATTTGCAGGCAGCTTGATTACCCCAAAGTACTGGCCCAGTTAATTGCATTCAAATGCAAATTACAGCTATTAAGTCATGCTGGTCTTGAGCCAACATCTTGAGCCAAGCTAGTAAGAGGAGTGTGTTTTTTTCTAACTGGGCAGGACTGAACTTGATAAGCAGTTTGGGATAGTCTTTCATTAGAACCTCATTGCTTGTGTGGTTTTGTTTTTTTAATTTTGGAATATTATAGAACTGAATCACCAAAAGATAATTTTATTAGTTATTTCTAATTGAGAACATTTCACCATTCACTAGCCCATCCTCTTATTTATTCATCAATACCACCTTTCTTTTCCTGTATCTGTTGATTGAAATTCCTGCCTTTGTTTTCTTTTTTCTAAACATTTTCTTTTCTTGTTACCTCCAAATGGGTATTTTTCAAATTCTCATGGTTCTGGATACCCTGAAACCAAAAGATTAATGAAGTTCTGGATTTTTCATCCTTATTCTATTTTTAAAAGACCTACAGCAATTAAAAATATGAAGTTAAGGTTAATTATAATTTATATGACAAATATTTCATCAACTTTTGCAATAAACGTACGCTTAGCTTTATCTCAATAAAGGTACCCATTTGGTAGAATCAGTGCTTTTTAAGGGAAAACACACAAGTTAAACTTGTAAGATGCTTTACTTAAATCGGTATCCAACTCTGCTCTTATTTCCTTGATTTGATCTGAAAACAGCTATTTCACAGTAGACTCCACCAAGAAAGCCCTCCCAGACAGGAGAAACTGGTGACATTTGTATTTATTTTATGATCCCAAGCCACCTCTTCAATTTTTGCAGAAGTATAAAAGGGAAAAACCATTTCTAATAGGAAAATTGTGGTTAAACTTTCTTTTTAGCCCAAAATGAGTATTTAAAGGACTTCTTTCTGTTTCTGACGGTGGCAACAAAGATTAAAAACAGAGATATGGACACAATAAGATGTCAATGGGCAGCAAATTAGCAACAAGCTAAGGGCAGCCCCTGAACACACTTGCTTATGCATACACCACAAAAAAGAAGGTGTGTTTCAATATCAATGAGAAGTAAGGTGGATAGAACCTAGAAAGCAGAGGAGTTTAGACTGATAAAAGCAGAATATAGGAAACCATTTAAATCTTGTGAGTATAACAGTAATAAGACAGAAGCAGTATTTTTAAATATGCAAAATAAAATAAAATTTTAAAAAGAAGTATGAGTCTGGTCCAAGTCTGTGAGATGAATTTGGGAGACTCAGTTAGGCAACCATATCATAATAAATTAATTATGACATGGTAAGGGCCTAAACTAGACATCTTAATAGACTATGGTGAAAATGGAGAAGTAAGACTTACAAGTGAAAGGCATCCTTAAGGAAGAATTAACAGGAATTAGCAATATGGGAGAAGAATAAAAGGGGATTAGATATTACACTTACTGTCATTGAAAATGTTCAAGCATAGACTAGAAAACCACTGGATGAAGAGTCCACCAAAAAGATACAAGCATCAACTGGGAGAACAAGGGAGACATGTCAATTAAAGGGTCTCAGAGAGTCCTTCAATTAAATATTGTGAATTTATAAAATAGTTTTAAGAACTATCGCTAAATACAGGTGTTTATGAAAAATTAATAGTTTAAGAAAGAAATGGAAAATTTTATTTAAGCCAACCTGAGTATTATAACCCAGGAGACAGTCTTTCAGAGAGCTCTGGGAACTTCTGAAGTGGTAAAGCGGGAAGCCAGTGTATATGTGATTTTTGCCAAGTGGATACATGCATTCAAGCACACATCTTGGTGCAAGGTCACTGTTATTTGCAAGGAACGTACATCTTAGTTAATGGTTCTAGTGCTTTTCTAAGTATTGGGAAGACGCAAGTTCATAAAATTTTCTCCTGGAAATAGCTAACTATCTGAGGGCCAGTTCTGTCAGTTTTCCCAGAGCACAGAATGTCTCATTCTGATCTTCACCCTGAATTCCTTTCAGGGTGTATTGCAGGTCAGCAACAGCAGTGGCTAATGACTTGATTCTTGTAGAACTGGATGTTGAGCAACATTCTCTATTTTACAGTCCCCTCCCTTTCAATCTTAATTTCAACCAAGCTTTGGGAGACATCTCATGACCAATTTGTCCCACTGTGCTAAGAATTCCCAGATCAGGGGAGGATTTCTTTGATAGGCCACTCCATGTGCTAGTCCTAGACTAAGCCCTATTACCAGTAGCCAAAAGCCTCTGGACTAGTCCGTTATGGTCCAGGAAATGGTTTCCTCTCATTTCTTCCTCCCATATCTAGAATTACACTATTACAATCACTGATCTTATAGAACTATGTATTTGATCAATAGTTTCAAGTTGCCTAATCATCGTTAATTTTATTTGAGACTCAGTCACACATTTGGTAATGCAATAAACATCAATCTTGTAAATTAGACAGAATACAAGTAATATAGCTAGTAACATTAATAAGGTCTAAAGTAAATATTTAAGCTAAGAACTTCTGTTAGGTGCAGCACAGTATTTCCCCAGGTCATCTGACCAGTCTGTTCTGCACCAATTGATATTTTTAAAGGAAATGACATATTGGCATTGTACATAAAATTCATCAAAGATGTTTGCCCATACAAGACGAGAGATGTGTCATCCTGACCCTTTATATGGTCGAGAAAAGAATATTATCTTCTGAGGAGTTACATGGCTGGTGCCAGAAGTAGAAAAATCGATCTTTAAGGTTGAGCATGTATTTCTGCCATTGGGGAGGTCTGGTGAAGACACAAGGCAGGTGCACAATGCACACTAGAGGGGAGGGAGGAGGCCAAAGGGCAAAGAAAATGGTTTATGTTTAAATTTTTCTTGTCTTGCCTTAAAATTTGGATTTTTATTTCATCATAGGCAGCTGAGAGAATAATTGTAGTGCTACTAACTAAAACAAGCAAGTTGGGTGGAAGGAAGGGAGAGCTCATTTGGTAGAAGAAAGAGGAAAGAGAAAGTGAATTGTAGAAGGAGATCTTGGGTTGAAGCAATCTGACAATAATAAAGGTAGAGACAGTGTCAAATGGTGGGTAGAACACAAGCATAAAGGCACTGGAGGAACCAAAGGGAATGAGGACAGAGGAAGAATCAATGGAGCTATCAGTTCAACACAGCTAATTGTAACCATAGAGAGTAGTTTTAAAAGGACAGGGGAAAGGAAAGCTAGGTGTCCAGGGATCTAAGAATTGTTGATAGGAAGGCAAGAGGACAGTTATTCCTTTGAGGAGTTTATAATGAACATAAAAAAGAATTTGAACTAAATTTTATTCCTACTTATAAGTCATTAAATGAATTCAATAAGTGTTTTAGTGCTTAAGTGACATCCTATTTAAAACTACTTTCATCAGCTTATCTCCATTCTACCCCTTATTTCTTTGGCCAAATTCTACCCAATCTTGAAAGTGTTCTTAGACTCTTTTCTTTATGCCCTCACACTTAGCTTAGAGCAGAGACCTCTTTTATATATTCACAGTGTACATGGGCGTAATTAAAATGGTTATTAATTTTCTTTGAATTTATCTGTTTAAAAATCTCTCCCACTATATTGTAAGCTCACTATATTTACATCTCCAAATACAATGCATGTTATTTGATACTTAGTAAATATTCACAGATGACTGAAGATGCTTCTTTATTGTTCTTGAATTCCAAATAACAATTAAGTGTTGGCTGTGCTTTTATTTTTCCTGAGATACTCTCTACATTTAGACCAGCAATTCAGGTGACTGTAGTTTGGGCTTCTTTGCAGGCCTTCACTTCCCAGTTTGTAAGTTTTGAAGCTCTCAAGTCTTGGTCCAAGGTCCTTTTCCCTTTCTTTTTATACTTTATTCCACTGCTTAAATTCAATCTGTATGGTGATTACTACCAATTCATGTAAACATTTATTCAGTAACTATGTTTTGAGTGTCTACAGTGTGCAGAACATGGTTTCAGACACTGGAGATACAGCAGAAAACAAAATGGGCAAAAACTTTTGCCCTATGCAGCTTGCATTTTTGGGAGAGAGAAAGACAATAAGCAATATAAATAAAATGTAATACATGTTTAGTGGTGTTTAATGCTGTAGAAAAACAGGAGTATACAGAATGCTCAGGTGGTGGGAATGTTTTGTATTTTAAGGAAAATAATCAGAAAGACTCTCAATAAGATGACATTGAGTAGAGACCTGAAAGAAGCAAAGGAATGAGACATGAGGAAACTAGAAGAATAGCATCCCTGGTAGAGGGAACAGTAAATGCAAAGACCTTCAGGTGAAAACATGTCTGACCTTTGTTTAAGGAACAATGAAGTGACCAATATGGCCAGAGCAAAGTGAGCCAGGGAGAAAAGAGTGTGAAATGAGATTAGAGAAGTGGAGGATAGTGATAGTATATGGAAGAAAAAACCAGATGAACATCAAATTATTATGCAGATCTTGTATGCCACTGAAATGGTGAGTGAGATAGGATGCCACTGGATCACATTGAGCTAAGTAATGACATAGCTCCCTATGTTTTAATAGGGTCTGTCTGAACAGGGGGTTGAAAATAAACTGAGGGAAGCTAGCTGTGGAATGTGGGAGATGTTTAGGTGGCTACTGCTGTAATCTAAGCAGTAAATGATCTGACCAGTAGCAATAGAGGTAATGAGAAGTGATCAGGTTCTGGAGATATACACACACACATACATACATAAGAGTATGCGTGTACATTCATTTATATTTAATTTTTCATTTTGAAATAATTTTAGGCTTACAAAAAATAGAACAAAGAGTTCCCATACGTTCAACTCCCCTAATTTAATAACATATAAATATCCTATAATTATCAAACCAGAACATCAACATTATATAAATACTGCAAATATTCTATTAAAAAATAAGGCAGAATTTTTAAAAGAACATAAAACTTCAATAAAATTTTTAAAGTGTCTACATACTTTGGTTATCTAATATTAAAATATAGAGGTAGAAATTATATATTTGTAAGACATAAATGAAAGAAAACTATTAACTCTAACTTAAAGCAATTGTCAAAACTATCGCATTTTCTTCCCAAATAGCAACTTTGACTCCAGTCTGACTTCAATTCATTCCACACATCAGTGTCAGAGCACCAGAACAGCTGTCAAATTAGCCTCAAATTCTTTTTATATCATTAAGATTTTGGAAATATTTATTTGAGTGTTTGGTTAAAAAAATATTTAGTGAACACATAAAATCAAAATACTAATAGTGTACTGTGTTATATACATGTGCATTTTTCTAAAAGAATACTTGGTGCTGGGAAAACTGGACAACTACAAGTAAAAGAATGAAATTAGTGCTTCCCTGGTGGCGCAGTGGTTGAGAGTCTGCCTGCTGATGCAGGGGACACGGGTTTGTGCCCCAGTCTGGGAAGATTCCACATGCCGTGGAGCAGCTGGGCCCATGAGCCATGGCTGCTGAGCCTGCGCGTCCGGAGCCTGTGCTCCGCAATGGGAGAGTCCACAAGAGTGAGAGGGCCACGTACAACAACAACGACAACAACAACAACAAAAAAGGATGAAATTAGAACACTCCCTAACACCATACACAAAAATAAACTCAAAATGGATTAAAGACCTAAGTGTAAGGCCAGACACTATAAAACTCTTAGAGGAAAACATAGGCAGAACACTCTATGACATAAATCACAGCAAGATACTTTTTGACCCACCTCCTAGAAAAATGGAAATAAAAACAAAAATAAGCAAATGGAGCCTAGTGAAACAAAAGCTTTTGCACAGCAAAAGAAACCATAAACAAGATGAAAAGACAACCCTCAGAATGGGAGAAAATATTTGCAAACAAAGCAACTGACAAAGGATTAATCTCCAAAATATACAAACAGCTCATGCAGCTCAATATCAAAAAAACAAACACCTCAATCAAAAAATGGGCAGAAGACCTAAATAGACATTTCTCCAAAGAAGACATACAGATTGCCAACAAACACATGACAGGATGCTCAACATCGCTAATCATTAGAGAAATGCAAATCAAAACTCCAATGAGGTTATCACCTCACACTGGTCAGAATGGCCATCAACAAAAAATCCACAAACAACAAATGCTGGAGAGGGTGTGGAGAAAAGGGAATCCTCTTGCCCTGTTGGTGGGAAGGTAAATTGATACAGCCACTATGGAGAACAGTATGGAGATTCCTTAAAAAACTAAAAATAGAACTGCCGTATGAGCCAGCAATCCCACTACTGAGCATATACCCTGAGAAAACCAGAATTCAAAAAGAGTCATGTGGCACAGTGTTCACTGCAGCACTATTTACAATAGCTGGGACATGGAAGCAACTTAAATATCCATTGACAGATGAATGGATAAAGAAGATGTGGCACATATATACAATGGAATATTAGCCATAAAAAGAAACAAAATTGAGTTATTTGCAGTGAGGTGGATGGACCTAGAGTCTGTCATACAGAGTGAAGTAAGTCAGAAAGAGAAAAACAAATACCGTATGCTAACACATCTATATGGAATCTAAAGTAAAAAACAGGTTCTGAAGAACCTAGGGGCAGGACAGGAATAAAGTTGCTGACGTAGAAAATGGACTTGAGGAAACGGGGTTGGGGAAGTGTAAGCTGGGACGAAGTGAGAGAGTGGCATGGACATATATACACTACCAAACGTAAAATAGCTAGTGGGAAGAAGCCGCATAGCACAAGGAGATCAGCTTGGTGCTTTGTGTCCACCTAGAGGGGTGGGATAGGAAGGGTGGGAGGCAGACGCAAGAGGGAGGGGATATGGGGATATATGTATACGTATAGCTGACTCACTTTGTTATACAGCAGAAACTAATACACCATTGTAAAGCAATTATATTCCAATAATGATGTTAAAAATAAATAAATAAAAGAGTACTCCCCAAAACAATCAGTTTTTACTACTTCTATGAACCTGATAAGGATTCCACAGAATAGTGTGGTTTCCAAATTAAAATCAAAGAATAGTTTTATATGTATGTTTCTAAGACACACTATTTGCCATCTCCATACCTGAGATTTCCCTGCCCTTTTCAGAGTTCTCTACCCTCTTAACCATTTAAGCCTCCTTGTTTAAACTTCCACTTGATCATATCCATAATCCTTGTTCTCTATCAAATCTATTTCTTCTTGATGTATTCTGTTCTTTCTTTACTATTTGGCTGAAAACTCTACTCACAGCAAAGCATGGGCCATGTGTCTTGTTCACTCTTCTGCGACCAATGTCTACCATGGTGCAATAGCACAAAATAGAAGCTCAATAAGTATTTACTCAACAAAAGGATAAATGAATGCCACTTTCTTCAAGCCCAAACATTAACTAACACAAATTTTACTTACGGAAAAGCTGCTCTCCATGGAACATAGCTTTATCAATTAAGTTGTAGCACCTTTTACTGCATGTACAGGGTATGTAGATGTGCCCATGGGTTTTATTTTAATACTGCTATTTTGTAATTTGAGAAACAGCTCAGGAAAATACAAAAGAATAGGTGGAAATTCTCATTATGCCAAATATCTCTCATATCCTGAACTGGGAGTTTAGACTCAGAAGCAAATGCTAGATATAAATAAAATTTTATGGGTCTACATAGAAAAAAGCACTCATATGTGTACCATAATGCATTAGTACTTTTTGATGCTTCTCACAACAAAAAATACTCATTAATGCATATTTGATGCTTTTATTTGGTAACACATAACAATATTGTCTAATTATTTAAAACTTATTTTAATTTTAATTTCTTAGTTAATCTAAATACCAATTTTTTTTTTAACTGGTGGGTGGAGTGCTTTAAAAATGTCATGTTTCTACAAGCCCAGGCTCTGCACCTCCCATGTGGGACTCCAAGCCTGAGGTGAGGCCAAGGCCAGGACAGCAGTACCAAGGCCATGTGCATGAGACCCCTGCTGCTATCACCATAGTTGTGGTATCCAACATGCATCAGATGCTGGAGGACATGGACTTTGAGAGAAGAATCCAGTTGATAACCTTGAATGACAGTAGCCACAATGCTCCATGTCATCCCAGCCATAATTGGCACTATGCTATATGCTAGAGAGTGGAGCCAAGTGGTATGCCCAAACACACTGGAGTGCAACTGTCTCCATTGGGCCAACTGCTGTGGGCACACTGAAGTGGCACAACTTCTGCTTTACCATGGACTAACCTCTGGGCAGCATGCAGTTGCTGTGAATTGTCAAGAGAATTTTCATTCCCTCTTTTGAAGCTCAGCCCAGCTCTGAAGTTTGTTTGGGATGAAAAAGCGACTTACTGCCCAGTAATAGTGACTGTTATCAACTGAATATTTGTGTCCCCCTCCAATTTATATATTAAGTCCTAGCCCCCAGTATGATAGTATTCAGAGATGGGACCTTTAGAAGATATTTAGGTTTACATGAGGTCACGAAGTTAGGACCCCCATGATAGGATTAGTGACCTTATAAAAAAGACACCAGAAAGCATGCTTTCTTTCTCTCCCAATGTGCACAAAGAAGAGATCATGTGAGCATGCAAGAAGGCAGCCATATGGAATCCAGGAAGAGAGTTCTCACTAGGCACCTAAGTCAGCCAGCATCTTGAACTTGGACTTCCCAAACTCCAGAACTGTGAGAAATAAATTGCTGTTGTTTAAGCCTCCCAGTCTGTGGCATTTTGTTATGGCAGCTGAGCTAAGAAAGTGACTGTTAGGACCTGCTTGCCTACTGGATTGCCACTCTCCCTTCTCACACTGCCTTTCAATGGTGCTCACCCGGATGTCCATGCCCCGCCCCACTGTCAGCTTCCAAATGCAGGGTAGAAAACTAAAGCTGAGAAAGAGTTGATCAGATTATCTACTCCTATTTTTTAAGAGGCCACAATAGAGGTAAGAGGCAGATCTTGGGGGATGTGAAGTACAAGTGCTCAAGCCTGGACAGATGACCACATTCCAGGTTATTCCTGTGAAGATGTCTACTCATATGGGAAGAAAAAGGGAGAACCATCTCTCATTCTGTAGACAAAAATAAATTTCTAGGGTAATAAATACCCACATAGAAAAACCAAAAGTATGTAGATATTAAATGAAAATGTAAAACATATGAAGTAAATCAAAAGCCATGAAGAAAAACCTTGACAAACTTGAGTACATAAAAGTTTTAAACTACAACAAAAAAGACAACTTAAACAAATTTTAAAAATAAGTAACAACTAAAGAAAAATACTACTCTATATTACAAAGGATTAGTATCCAGATTATGTTGTATAAAGTTCCTATAAATCATTATAAAAACACACACACAAAATTTACAAATGAGCGAAGGATATGAACTGACCCTTCAGATGAAATAATACCAAAAAAACCCCCAAAACCCCAAACAGACAAAAACAACAACAGAAACACTACCAACAAAAACAAAAAGAACCACACACACAAAAAGATGCTCACCCTTACTAATAATTAGGAAAATGCAAACTAAAACAATAAGCCAATAGCATTTTTTAGCCTTCAGTTCATTAATAATAATGGCATTCTGATGGAATATCAAGTGCCAGCAAAGGTTTGGTGCTCTTATAGACTTCTTACAATGTACCAAGCTCTCGTTCTAGTACTTTACATATATCAACTCATTTAATTCTCATAAAAACCTTGTGGGCAGGTGTCATATTGTCATTTGCATTTTACAGTTGAACTGAGGGACTGGTTTAGTGACTTATACCAAGATATCAAGGTTAGTAGGTGACTCTCAAGTCAACACTTTTAATCATTAGACTATACTGCCTATAAATTGATAGCAATCTCTCTGGTTGGCATTTTGACTGTAATGAAAAATTTTTAAAGGATACACGAACTGCTGGGTCTTGAGTAGTCAGGGATCTGGAATTAAAAGACTTAGGTTGGAATCTGAACTCCACTAATTACTATACAAGTCAGTTTACATCTCTGGGTCCCAGAATTTTCATCGTTCAAATGGTTATATAACTTTCCCTAGGTAAGCATGTTGTGAGAATTAAAATACATAATGTATATTAAAATATTTTTCAAACTGAAAACACTGTAAGATAGTCTCATCATTTTACTGAATTTTTGTTCTTTAAGGAAGCATCTCTTCTTTGTGTTTGAGTTTACTGAATAAAAATATTTTCATGGAAAATTAGTAGTCTTTCTCAATTCTATGATCCCTGTAGTTAATTTTATTTTTTAAATTTTGGAGCTGCTAATCATTATTTGTTCAAAACTAAATACTAGCATAAGAATTCACTGGGGACAGGAAGTGGCAGACAACAGGGAAAGAGACTCACAATGTTTTCCCTTCAGAATTTATTATTTCCTTGGGGTTACTGAACATGCACAAAGGCAAGAACATTAACAAAATAGTATAGCAACATGTAACAAAGTTAACATTAAAATATGCAAACTAAAGACAAAATTATAGTAAAGTTCTTGAAAGCAGAAGGATATTTGGTGTCAGTTAAGACCTAATTCATAATTCTGGCTCTCTTTAGTTTCATTAAAACAGAAAACACATCACCTACAAGGAAGGGTTATCTTGAAGATTAAATTAATGTAAGTAAAATGCTTATTATACACAGTGTCATGCATAAAAGTAAGTGCCTGTGCTATTATTTCTAGCTGCGAAGAGTAGTCAGAAATAAAAGTAGAAAAATGAGCACTCTTCAGAAAATCAAACAGTGATTCAGTAAAATGTACTGTCAGAAAAGATTTTCTAGAAGAAATGTGCTTAAAACATGTTGTAAGACAGAAAAAATAGAAATGATATTTTTCAAAATACTACTCTCTTTTAGAATGGGAATCTTTACATGTTGGGACAAATGAAGCTGAGAATGTGGTGACAGCACCAGTAGCCAAAATTTAAATGTGAAAATAGGAATTTTGATGAATAATATATGAAAATAAAATTGTACTGCTCCAGCTATCCAATTTACATCTAGATGCCAGTGCATAAGCTGTTATAATTTGTCACACTTTCAAAAAAAGGATGGCAGCCTCTCTGATTTTAAAAAAAATCAGGACTTCCCTGGTGGCGCAGGGGTTAAAAATCCTCCTGCCAATTCAGGGGACACGGGTTCGAGCCCTGATCCGGGAAGATCCCACATGCCACAGAGGAACTAAGCCTGTGCGCGACAACTACTGAGCCCGCGAGCCACAACTACTGAAGCCCGCGCGTCTACAGCCGGTGCTCTGCAACAAGAGAAGCCACTGCAATGAGAAGCCTGCATACGGCATTGAAGAATAGCCCCTGCTCACCGCAACTAGAGAAAGCCTGCACGCAGCAACTAAGACCCAATGCAGACAAAAAAACCCCAAACAAACCAGGTTTTAGAGAAAAAAGACAACACTGATGCCTTCCACTATTAAACTGAAGTATTTGTATCTAAAGGTGAGGAAGCGAGCAAAACTTCAGAGGAAACAAATTCAAAGTTTCCTTTTATTTTTTTGAATTCATTGACTTTTTAGCAGTTTTAGGTTTACAGGAAAACTGAGTGGAAAGTAGAGTTCCCACACACCTCCTCAACCCTCCCCAGATTCCTCTATCTTGCGATAGTGGGGCACATTTGTTACAATCAATGAGTCAGTATGGATACATTGTTATTAACTAAAGTCCAGAGTTTATATTAGGATTCATTCTCTGTATTGTACATTCTATGCGTTTTGATAAATGTATAATGATGTGTATCCACATTATAGTATACAGAGTAGTCTATCTGCCTTAAAAATCCCTGCACTCCACGTATTCATCTTCCCCTTCTTTCCCCTATATAAGCCCCTGGCAATGACGAGTCTTTTACAACTGTCTCCATATTTTTGCCTTTTCCATAAAGTTGCCTTTTTTAAAGCAAAACATTTATGTCACACCTTGGCTGAGAAACCTATAAAATCAGCTACAAGAAACACTGAACTACTGGAAAATTACTTTATGAATAACAAAGGTAGATGTCACTTAACATCAATATCATCACAAAGAACAAGGATATATAGTTGAATGGAATCATGGATGTGGAGAATATTGAGTGAAATTACTTATGTGCAGAATAAAAAGCAAATATTGACATCTGTGTTGCACATATATGAGGGAGAAGGACTTGATAATTTTATTTTGTTACAGAAAACCTATGCCATTAATGGAAAGATTTTCCTTTTGTTGTGGAAAGTGTCCTTCAACATCTTTATGATACAGGAGGTTTACCAGTGAAATAGAATGGTCAGTTTAGAACAGACATTTTTTTCTCATTTGAAATCTCAGACACACAATTTTTCCCATTTTCAATGCCTTGGTTGACTCCCTTCAATTATTTATGTACGTGTCCATTTCTCCTACTAGATTACAGATTATCTTTGAAGAGTTTATTTATTTTTACATTTCCCAGTGCTTAATATGCTAGTAAGTGGACAACAGATGTCTGCTAAATAAACTTTTATGGATAAAACGTATTAAAAATCTCCTTTTGCTCCCTTAACCTCTCATATATTCTCGATAAAACTGATCCACTTCTTTGTAAACATTAATTTTTTAAAAATCAAGACTTTTTCAAGATATTTTAAATAATAAATTTAAAATATATTCATGGTAAAAAAAAGAAAAAATATACATAAAACAATATAAAGGAAAACAATACTCCTTCCTCATCATCTCATGATTTCCATTTCCAAGGTTATCTGATTTGTGCTTGGCCTTTCAGAAACTTGCTATGCATGTATACTTCTATTAATGTGTGAATGCATATATATTTAACAAGAAGTTAAATAGGAGCTCTAGTTACTAAGGCTCTAACGCTGATAACCATAGGTGAAAAGTATAAGCACTCCTTTGATCCAAAGAGATGTGCTATGCAGATTATGCTAAGATAGCTCTGTGGCCATCTCCCATTTCCAGCCTATATATGAGAAGGCTAGAGAAATTGGAAAGTGAGACTTTCTTTTAAGATCATTATTATTGTGTATACTTCTCCCTCATAACAACCCAAATAAGAATAGCATCAAGAAATGTATTTATTCAGAATAAGAATGTCTGCTAGGAGGGGGACCTACATGTTATGTAGTCTTTTTTCCCTTTCCTTCCCACTCTGCCTGTCTAGATGCTTACTGAGCTGCAGAAACTTGCTGAACAAGTGTTGCAAGGCAGGAGTGGAACTTGGTGACAGAATATAGGAGAAGTCAACTGATGTCCACTGGAATTAATGTAGACAGAGACAAGTGCTTAGCTCTTACCTAGAACAATCCAATGAAGAGGATTTCTGCTTCTAGCTGTGCAGTATACTAGAGATTCAGTGAACCCCTTGTGAAGCAATACATCAAACATTCTGGATAAAAACATATAGATAAAATACCAAAGACATGATGCACGAAAGAAATTATTGAGAAGCTGGAATTCATTAAAATTAAAAACTTCTGCTCTGCAAAAGACAGTGTAAAGAGAATGATCAGACAAGCCACAGACTAGGAGAAAATATTTGCAAAAGACACATCTGATAAAATACTGTTATCCAAAATATACAAAGGACCCTTAAAACTCAATGATAAGAAAACAAACAACCCAATTAAATATGGGCCAAAGATCTTTAACAGGCACATCACCAAAGAAGATATACAGGTGACAAATAAACATGTGAAAAAATGCTTCACATCAATGTTATCAGGGTAATGCAAATTAAAACGAGATACGACTACATAATTCTTAGAATGCCAAAATCCAGAACACTGACAACACCAAATGCTAATGAGGATGTGGAGCAGCAGGAACTCTTGTACATTGCTCATGGGAATGCAAAGTGGTACAGACACTTCAGAAGACAGCTTGATGTTTTTTTACAAAACAATACTCTTACCATGCAATCCAGCAGTTATGCTCCTGGGTATTTAACTAAAAGAACTGAAAACTTATGTGCACACAAATATCTGCATGCAGATGTTTATAGCAGCTTTGTTCATAATTGCCAAAACTTGGAAACAACTAAGATGTCTTTCAGTAGGTGTATGCACAAATAACTGTGGTATATCCAGATGACAGAATATTATTCAGTGCTAAAAAGAGGTGAGCTCTCAAGCCATGAAAAGAGATGGAGGAAACTTAAATTCATATCACTAAATACAAGAAGCCAATTTGAAAAGGCTGCATACTCTATGATTCCAACTATGTGACATTCTGGAAAAGGCAACAGTATGGAGATGGTGAAAAGATCAGTGGTATGCATGTGTGTGGTGAGGGGGTGGAAGATGGAGAAGGAGGATGAACAGGAGAAACACAGAGAATTTTAGGGCAGTGAATTTGTTCTGTATGATACTATAATGATGGATATACGTCATTGCACTTTTTATATGTTAGAGATTATATATTTTACATTATATGTTTGTTCAAACCCATAGAATGTACAACACCAAGAGTGAACCCTAATGTAAATCATGGACCTTAGGAGATTATGATGTGTAGGTTCATCAACTGTAACAAATGTACCACTCTGGTGGAGACTATGCACATATGGAGGCAGGGAATATATGGGAAATCTCTGTACCTTCCTCTTAATTTACTTGTGAATCTAAAAGTGCTCTAAAAAATAGTATTTTTTAATAAAACATATATAAAATAGAATATTTAAATACATGACTGAGTTGAGGCCAGAAACAACAAAGAGGTATAAATCTATGGCAGTAAAAGAGAACTGGAGATGGCATTTGACCTGGCACTATCTACCTATCAATGTGGACAGAAGCTGGGTTTTAATAAATCACCTGGATCATGAACAAGAGACAAAGTCTGGGGTTTGAGTGTGTATAGTGAGATATCAGAGAGAAGAAAACTCGCATGAGACCAAGATCTGCAAAGAGTGATACCCTCACTGAGTAAACTGGGGAAAACCCCACCACACAACATAAGATTGTGACCATATGACCATGTTTTGTTTTTGGATCTAGATAGAAGAGAAAAAAATATACCTACCCTGAAATTTCCTAATCATAAGCCTGAGATCTACCTGTATGGCCCATAAAACTCCAAGTCAAAAATTTAGAGTCAGATATGCAAGGATTGCAGTTACAGAAATTATGAGAAACAGAATACAAAATAACTATGCTTATACTTCAATAGCTATGATATACTTCAAGAAATAGTAAATGGAAATGAAAATAAGAGGACATAAAAGAAGATTATTGAAACTGGCTAATCAGATTTGAAAATGAACCAAATAGAGGCTCTAGAAATCTGAATATTAATAATTAAAATTAAAACCTCAATAGATCAGTAAATTATACCTAGCTGAAGAAAGGATGGACCTTGAAAATAAATCTAAAAAAAGAATACAACTATAGTACAGACAGACAAAGAATGAAATAAAGTTAAAGAGATCTTAAAAGCTATGAAGGGGCTTCCCTGGTGGCTCAGTGGTTGAGAGTCCGCCTGCCGATGCAGGGGACACGGGTTCGTGCCCTGGTCTGAGAAGATTCCACATGCCGCGGAGCGGCTGGGCCCGTGGGCCATGGCCACTGAGCCTGTGCGTCTGGAGCCTGTGCTCCGCAACGGGAGAGGCCACAACAGTGAGAGACCCACGTGCCACAAAAAAAAAAAAAAAAAAAAAGGCTATGAAGGATAAAGTGAAAAGACCTTTTATATTCTTCATTCTAGGGCCCAGAATGATTAAAGAGAATGAGAAAGTTATGGATTGACTTTTATTTATCTTGCTTATGATCTTTTGCCTCCCTGAATCTGTATGTCTTTCAATAATTCATGAAAATGATCAGTTTTTCATCTTTTTAAATATTGCCTATGTTGGTAGTAAATTTTTTCAGGTTTTATTTGCTTAAAATATTTTTATTTTCCTTCCTTTTAAAAGAGAGTTTCACTGAGATACAGAATTTTAAATTTGCTAGTTATTTCTTCTCAACATTTTGAAAATGCCATTTCAATATCTTTTGGTACCTAGTATTGTTCTTGGAGCAGCTGTCAACCTAATGGTTATTCCATTGTAGGTTTGATGGATTTTCTTTCCTCTACTTTTTTTTTTTTTTAAAGATAGTTGAAATACAACTTTATTCTGATTCTAAACAAAAAGGAATGGAAACGACAGTAACAAACAAGATTCCACCACTGAATATTATGATGTGACTGTAGCAGTCTTATACTTGAAATTCAAGGAGGAAACCACTGTGTTCCAAAACAGCTAAATATGCAGGTCCAAAAAATGAAGGTATTTTTTTAACTGCCACATTCACTCTGAAGCCCATTCATCTCCTTCAGCATCCCAAAGATTAAACACATGTTCTGCTTAACTATGTAACAAAGTGGCAAACACGCTGCACTACTGACATCACAGGACAGTTGCCTATAAAACTAGACTTCTGACGCTGGGATCCAGCTTCACTTTCTCACAAGTCATCATCTTCATCCGGGAGAGCAGTTGTCTGAGCAACCTCTAGATTATGCTCGTACTGCGCTGCCGTGGCTGGGTCCATGACTGCCTCTGGTGGGGTGAGAGCAGACATGGCGACGAACTCCAAGTTAGGGTCTCCGATCAGATTTCTAGCAAGCCAGAGGAAGGGCTTTTCAAAGTTGTAGTTACTTTTGGCAGAAATGTCATAGTACTGAAGATTATTCTTTCAGTGGAAGACAATTGACTTTACCTTAACTTTTCTGTCCTTAATATCCGTTTGATTTCTACACAACACAATGGGGATGTTCTCACATAGTAGTACCAGATCTCTGTGCCAGTTAGGCACGTTCTTGTAAGTAACTCTTGATGTTACACCAAACATTCATAACGGCACACTGAGCTTGGATATAATAGCCATCTCCCAGTCCAACAAATTTCTTCTGACCAGCTGTATCCCAAACATTGAACTTAATAAGTCCTCTGTTGTTATGGAACACAAAGGGGTGGACCTCAACATCCAAGGTAGCTACCTACTTCTTCTCAAATTCACCAGTCAGATGACGTTTCAGGACTGTAGTTTTTCCAGTACCACCATCATCAACCAATACAAGCTTAAACTGAACTTGGGGTTCTCCTTGGGCTGCTATCGTGATGTTACTTCCAGAAGCGTCTCCACCCCCGTCTATCTTTCCTCTACTTTTAATATCATCTGTTTGGGGTGCTACAGAAACTCAATAAAGAAACTTGAGGGAGGGAAATAATCCCAGAAATGTATGAGATGCAAGAGGAATGATGAGCAAAGAAAAAAAGTAAACATAAAGCTAAAGAAATAATAAAATGTGTAATTATTGGCATTTCAAAAAACCAAGATAGAGAAATTCTTATGCTACATTCTCTAATTACAATGCAATTAAGTTGAAAATAATAACATAAATATAATTAAAATAATTCCAAACTTTTAGAAATTAAAAAACACAGTTCTAATGGAAATTTAGAAATATTATAATTAAAGCAAAAAATATATAAATATTACTTGTCAGAACTTGTGAAGGTAAACTTATAGCCTTAAAGTCTTATTAAAATAAAGTTGAAAATTGATGAAATAAGCATTTCAATAAGCATTTCTAATTTCAATAAGCATTTCAACAAATTTCTAATTTGTTAAGCATTTCTTAACAAATTAGAAAACATAATGAACTCAAAGTGAAAGAAAGGATATAATAAAGGAAAGAGCAGGCACAAATGAAAATAGAAAACAAGATAGAGAGTATAAACAAAAAAATTGGAATGGTTAATGCAATTGACAGACTCTAATCAAAAACATTAAACGTCACAACAAAAAGATTAGGAATGAATAAATGAACAAAATAAAAACACAGGAGGTATTTTAAGTATTCTAAAAACCTTATGGCAAAAATCTTGAAAAATATTTAAAATAGACAATGCTCTAGAAAAATAGAAATTACCAATCCAAAATAGAAATCTGTGTTGTTATAAAGCAAGAAATACATTTATATGCTCATGTAGCAATAAAAAAAATTGAATCACTAGATCAAAAGAGTATCATAAAGAAAACCCTAGGTCCAGATAATTTTATGAATCCCACCAATAATTTAAGAAACATATAATTTTGACCTTAATGTATTTTCAGAAAATATAAAAAGGGGAACATTCCCCAACTTTTTTAATAAAAATGGTATGCGCTTGATACCAAATTCAGACAAGAATACAAAACAAGGTAATTGTAGCCTGAATCTCCCTCCTGACTAAAGAATCAATTCTAAATGCACTTGAATTAAGCTCTCAAACATACTGTTAAGGTGATATATGAAGTTAGAGTTGGTTTAATTAGAGGAATAGAAAGTTTGTTCAGTAGTAGAATATCTAAGTGTCTGTATTAAAATTTTAATGTAGAAAACTTACTATTATTGCAATAGTTGCAGAAAAAAACATTGTATAACATTTAACAATTATTGATAAAAGCTCTTAGTAAAATAGAAATAGAAACTTCCTTAATTTTACAAAAGATATATCCACACATACACACAAACACACAAAACATAGCAAGTATTCTACTTAACATCAGAAGCAAGAAAATGTGTCCATTAATGGTTCTTTTTTATCTTCCAGTTTTATTGAGATATAATTGATATACAGTACTGTATAAGTTTAAAATATAATGATTTGACTTACACCATAAAATGATTATCACATTCAATAAGTTTAGTGAACATCTCATATAGATACAAAATTAAAGAAAAAGAAAAAAAGTTTTCTTTTGATTAGAACTCTTAGGATTTACTCTCTTAAAAACTTTCATATCTAACATACATCAGTGTTAATTATATTTATCTTTTTGTAAATTACATCCCTAATACTTATTTATCTCATGACTGGAAGTTTGTACCTTTTGACTGATTTCATTCAATCAGTTCACCCTCCTCTCACCTCTCATGACTGGTAACCACAAATATGATCTCTTTTCCCATCAGTTTGTTTGTTTATTTTTGAAGTAGAATTGACCTACAACACTGTGTTAGTTCCTGGTACACAGCATAGTGATTTGGTACTTCCGTACATTTCAAAATAATCACCATGATAAGTCTAGTTAGGATGTGTCAGCATACAAACCCATTACATAGCTATTGACTATATTCATCACACTGTACATTTCATACCTGTGACTCATTTATTTTGCAACTAGAAGTTTGTACCTCTTAATCTCCCTCACCTATTTCTTTCCTCCCCCCATCCCTCTCTCCTCAGGCAACCACCTGTTTTTTCTCTGTGTCTATAATTCTGTTTCTGCTTTGTTATGTTTGTTCATTTGTTTTATTTTTTAGATTCCACATATAAGTGAAATCATACAGAATTTGTCTTTGTCTGATTTATTTCATTTAGTGTAATGCCCTCTATGTTCATTCATGTTATCACAAATGGCAAAAATTCATTCTTTGTATGGCTCAGTAATATTCCATTGTATATATGTATATCACCTCTTCTATGTCCATTCATCTATCAATAAACACATAGATTGATTTCATATTGTCTATTCTAAATGGTGCTGCAATGAACACAATGGTGCATATAACTTTTGGAACTAGTGTTTTTGTTTTCTTTGGACAAATACCCAGGAATGGAATTGCTGAATCATGTGATAGTTCTATTCTTAATTTTTTGAGGAATATCCACTATGTTTTCCATAGTGGCTGCACCAATTTACATTACAACCAACAGTGCAGAAGTGTTCCCTTTTATCTACATCTTCATCAACAGTTGTTACTTAGTGTCTTTTTGATTATAGCTATTCTGACAGGTGTGAGGTAGTATCTCATTATGGTTTTGACTTGCATTTCCCTGATAATTAGTGATGTTGAGCATCTTTCTTTGTGCCTGTTGGCCATCTGTATGTCTTTTTAAAAAATTTATTTATTTGGCTGTGCTGGTCTTAGTTGCAACACTTGGAGTCTTCATTGTGGCATGTGGGATCTTCGTTGCAGCATGCAGGATATAGTTCCCAGACCAGGGATCGAACCCAGGTCCCCTGCATTGGGAGCAAGAAATCTTAACTGCTGGACCACCAGGGAAGTCCCCATCTGTATGTCTTCTTTAGAAAAATTTCTGCTCAGATCCTCTGTCCATTTTCTAATGAGGTTTTTGTTTTTTTTTTTATGTTTAGTTGTATGAGTTCTTTTTATATTTATGGCATTAACCCCTTATCAGATATGTCATTTGCAAATATCTCCTCCCATTCTGTAGGCAACATTTTCATTTTGTTGGTGATTTCCTTTTCTGTGCAAAAGCTTTTTAGTTTGTTGTAGCTCCATTTGGGTTTTTCTTTTTTTTTTTTTTGCTTTTTATTTCCTTGCCTGAAGAGACATATCCAAAAATATATTACTAAGACTGATGTCAAAGAGAATACTGCCTATGTTTTCTTCTAGGAGTTTTACAGTTTCAGATCTTCCATTTAAGTCTTTAATCCATTTTGAATTTGTTTTTGTGCATGGTGTGAGAGAGTAGTCCCATTTGATTATTTTGGATGTAGCGCTCCAATTGTCCCAACACTGTTTATTGAAGAGGCTGTCTTTATCCCATTGTATATTCTTGCCTCCTTTGTGTATAAATGTGGGTTCATTTCTGGGCTCTCTATTCTGTTCCATTGATCTATGTGTCTTGTGTTTGTGCAAGTAATATACTGTTTTGATTACTGTAGTTGTGTAGTATAGTTTGAAATCAGTGAGCATGGCACCTCCACCTATGTTCTGCTTTCTCAAGATTGTTTTGGCTATTTGGGGTTTTTTGTGTTTCCATACAAATTTTAGAATTATTTGTCCTAGTTCTGTGAAAAATACCATTGGTATTTTGATGGGGATTGCACTGACTGCAGATTGTCTTGAGTAGTGTGGTCATTTTAACAATATTAATTCTTCCAACCCATGAACAAAGTATATCTTTCCATCTGTTTGTGTCCTCTTCAATTTCTGTCAACAGCATCTCATAGTTTTCTGAGTACAGGTATTTTACTTTCTTAGTTAGATTTATTCTGAGGTATTTTATTAAAATTGTAAATGGCCTTGTTTTCTTAATTTACCATTCTGATAGTTCATTCTTAGTGTATCAAAATGCAACAGATTTCTGTATATTAATTTTAGATCCTGCAAGTTTACTGAATTCATTGATCAGCTCTAGTTTGTTTGTTTTTTTTTTTTTTGGTGGCATCTTGAGGATTTTCTATGTATAATATCATGTCATCTGCAAACAGTGACAGTATTACTTCTTCCTTTCCAATTGGATTCCTTTTATCTCTTTTTCTTTTCTGATTGCTGTGGCTAGGACTTCCAATACTATGCTGAGTAAAAGTGGCAAGGGTGGGCATCCTTTCCTTTTTCCTGATCTGAGGGGAAATTCATTCATTTAACATAATGTCAGTTGTGGACTTATCATGTATGGCCTTTATAATGTATGGCCTTTGTAATGTTAAGTTGTGTTCCATTATACCCAATTTGTTGAGTATTTTTAACAAATAGATATTGAATTTTGTTAAAGGTTTTTCCACATCTATTGAGATGATCATATGTTTTTTATATTTCAATTTGTTAATGTAGTGTATTACATTGATTGATTTGTGGATATTGAACCATATTTGCATCCCTGAGGTAAACCCCACTTGATCATGGTGTATGATCCTTTTAATGTATTGTCAAATTTGGTTTGCTAATATTTTGTTGAAGATTTTTGCATCTATATTCTTCAGTGATATTGGCCTGTAATTTTCTTTTTTTGTGATATCTTTCTCTGGTTTGGGCATCAAGGTGATGCTGGCCTTACAGAATGAGTTCGGAAGCATTCCCTGCTCTGCAATTTTTTTGAATAGTTTGAGAGGAAAAGGTGTCTATATTTTTTTAAAAATTTGCTAAAATTCACCTATGAAACCGTTTGTTCTTGGCCTTTTGGAGAATTTGTTTTATTATTAATTCAATTTCATTAGTGGTAATTTGTCTGTTCATATTTTCTATTTCTTCCTGGTTCAGTCTTGGAACACTGTACATTTCCAGGAATTTGTCCATTTTAGATTGTCCACTTAATCGGCATATATGCTTATGGGCTGGGCTGGGCCAAGAGACTGCTGGCTGAGAAGTTTCAGGGATCCCAGGGTTATTGCTGGCTCACTGGTGGGCAGACCCAGATTCTGGTGTGGGTGACTGCATTGCTGGGGGTCCCAGATATATTGTTTGCCTGCTGGTGCATAGGGCTGGTTCCTGAGGCCAATGACTATGGTGTCCGTTGTGTCCCAAAGCTGGTGTTGGCCAGCTAGTGAGTGGGACTGAATACTGGAGTGGCTGGCTGAGAAGCTAGGGTGTCTCAGAGCTGGGAATGGACTGATGGTGGGTTGGCCTGGGGCTCCAGAGGGTCATGAGCCTTGTGTTGGCCTGCTCTTTGGTGGAGCTGAGTCCTGGCAGGTCCCATAGCTAGAGTAGTTTCATTGGTGGTTGCAACCCTGTTCCAAGGTCTCTCGCTGCAGGGTTCTGGGGGTTCTGGAGCTGGTGTCAGTCAGCAGGTGGATGAGGCTGGATTCTGCCATGGCTGACTGAGGGTCCCAAGGTGTCCCAGAGCTGGTGGGTCCTGGAGTTGGTGTCAGCCCACTGGTGGGCAGGGCTGAGGCCCAGGTATTCTGAGGGTTAGTGCCAGGTCACTGGTGGATGAGTATTGTCTTGGGGCTAGTGCCAGGCCACTGGTGTGCCAGGGCTGGTTCTCAGGAGCTCTAGGCTAAGGGGTTCTTAAAGCACCAGGTCTGGTGGGTGGGGCTGAGGTGTCCGAGCACTCGTGCCCACAAGCTAGTGAAAGGGGCTGGCACTAATAAACTAGAGGGATGATTCCACAATGGCACTTGCCAGCACCAGTGTCCATGTGATAGAACAAGCTTCCCAAAATAGCTGCTGCCTGTATCATTTTTGCCTCCTGCCTCTCCAGGAGGCTTTCCAAGATAAGCAGGTGGATCTGACCCAGACTCCTTTCAAATTACTGCTTCTGCCCTGGGTCCTGGAGTGTGTGAGATTTTATGTGTGTCCTTTAAGAGTCAAGTCTCTTATTTCCCACAGCCCTCTGGCTCTCCTGAAAATAAGCCCCACTGACCTTCAAAGCCAAATGTTCTGGGTATTCATCTTCCTGGTGCAGGACTCTAGGGCTGGGGAGCCCACTTTGGGGCTTGGACTCCTTGCTCTTTGGGTACCACCTCTGCAATTATAATTATCCTTCTGTTTGTGCGTTGCCCACTTGGGCGTATTGGTCTTGACTACACCATATCTCCATACCTCCTGCCCATCTCGTTGTGGTTCCTTTTATATATCTTTAGTTGTAGAAGGTCTTTTCTGCTGGTGTTCCAGTTTTTCTCATCAGTAGTTGCTCTACAAGTAGTTGAAATTTTGGTGTGCCCATGGGAGGGGTCTTCACACTCTACCATCTTGGCCACTCCCCCCAGTGGCTCTTCTTTTCAACACTGTCCTGAAGATCCTAGCAGCTGCAATCTGGCCAGAAAAAGAAATAAAATGTATCAAGGTTGGCAAGAAAGAAAAAAAGCTGTCATTATTTGTAGCTGACTGCCAGTATTTTTTTTTTAATTTATTTTTATTTTTGTTTGACTGCCAGTATTGAGAACATAAAATAATCTATAGACAAATTATTAGTATTAACAAGACCGGCAGCTAGAAATCATCATTGAGAAGTCAGTCACATCTCTAAATACTAGTAACACATAAAATTTTATTAAGGAGAAAGAATGATTTGATTACAAACCTCAGAGAAAGACCCACAATTTGTAGACATTTTAAGTGGAGAAAGGACGAACTTTCCCATAAATGGCATTAGATAGATTGTGAATAAGAAAAAATATGAAACTGGACTCCAATTTCACAATATACTAAAAAATATAATAAATTCAGGCACATTTAAGATGTAAATATAAAAGGCAAAATTTTGAACATTTTGGAAGATAATATAGGAGACAATATTCATGATCTCAGATAGGGAAGGATTTCTTAAATAGGACTAAAAAAAAGAAAAAAACACTAATCATAATGGTAAATATTGATAAGTTTGACTACATTATAATTAAGAACCTCTCTATCAAAATACAGAATCAGTGAATCAACAATTATCTCAAAATAAAATATTAAAAATTTTGCTTAGTTAAATTCAAACACATTATAAAAAAAGTAAAGGTAAGCAAAAACCTGGGAAAAGTTACTTGCTTACATAAAATTGACAATTAGGATGCCACATTCCAATAATAGGAATACATAAGGTATCATTATTTATGTAGCAAAAGCCAGAAAATGGTAAATATAAAGATGATCTAAAGATATGAATGTCTTAAATAGTATCAATTTGGAAATATCTCAAATATCAATGGAGAGTAGAATAGATAAATTATGGTACACTAGAATGTTAAACAGAGAAATTTAAAAATGAACCCCTGCCTTCGGTATAACATGTAAATGTTTTAAAAAAAATGATGTCAAATAAAAAACTAAAAAGATGTAGTAGAGGAGCTTCCCCGGTGGTGCAGTGGTTGAGAGTCCGCCTGCCGATGCAGGGGACACGGGTTCGTGGCCCGGTCCGGGCAGATCCCACATGCCGCGGAGCAGCTGGGCCCGTGAGCCATGGCCGCTGGGCCTGTGCGTCCGGAGCCTGGCCTGTGCTCCGCAACGGGAGAGGCCACAACAGTGAGAGGCCCACGTATCACAAAAAAAAAAAAAAAAAAAAAAATACAGTAGAATACACACAGGTTTTATTTTATTTAACAAACATTTAAAAAATATAATTACCAGTGTTGGACCAGGTATTTGATGATTATTGATTCACTTAATTCTCTAAACAATTCAACAATGTAAACACTATTATTGGCTTCAGTTTAAAGATGCAGAAACTGAGGCATAGAAAGGTTAAGTAACTGCCCAATGGCACACATCTAGTAATAGGAATGGGCAATCTGGTTCCAGGGTCTAGAGTATGATTCCATTCACATAAACTTCAAAAGCAGGTACAGCTATACAGCATATTGTATGTGTGTGTGTGTGTGTGTGTGTGTGTGTGCATTTTTTAATGTTAAAAATAGATTAACAAAAAACAAAATACAGAGGGATTCAAAGAAATTGTCAATGTTCTCTTTCCTTTTCCCACCCTAGTTTTATTGAGATACAATTGACATACAGCACTGTTTAATATGTACAGCATAATAACTTGACTTACATGTATTATTAAATGATTACCACAGTAAGTTTGGTTAACACCCATCATCTCTTACATATACAAAAGAAAAAAAGAAAAGAACACAAATATTTTTTCCTTGTGATGAGAACTCTTAGCAACATTTTCTTTCTCAGGAGAGCATCTAGGAGGTGTGTATATGGCTGTCAATTTTATTATCACTATTACTTTTCTCTGAAGTGTACATATACATTATACATGGTATTTCTTGGTATGTTATATTTCTCAATTTTTAAAAAGGTTAAAAGAGAGGGAGGCTTCCCTGGTCGCCCAGTGGTTGAGAGTCCGCCTGCCGATGCAGGGGACACGGGTTCGTGCCCCGGTCCGGGAGGATCCCTCATGCCGCGGAGCGGCTGGGCCCATGAGCCATGGCCGCTGAGCCTGCGCGTCTGGAGCCTGTGCTCCGCAATGGGAGAGGCCACAACAGTGATAGGCCCGTGTACCGCAAAAAAAAAAAAAAAAGAGAGAGGGGTTGACCCTGAACAGAGAGTCCCTGTAGTGGAAGAGAAACCTGTACTTTCAGAACTTTTCTGTGAGTTAAGCCTGTGTCGAAGAAGACTGAATCATCCTGAAAGAATCCTACCCAAGAGGACAGCCATGGAAGGCGAGGGAACCCCAACAGAAAGAGGATGAGTGGGTAGGATCTGAGAAACTGAGGTTTGTCTGAGGGAACATAGTATAAATGAGGGTGCTGGGCAGTGGGAATGGGGAGAGCTGTCCAGGGAGCTCACAAAAGCAGTCCAAGAAAGAAAAGCCAGCATCTGAACTTCTGCCAGATGATAATGGCATCACAGAAGCAGGAGCTAGAGGTAGTAGAGAGAGAAGGGATGAAAGGGTAGAAACAAGTTAGAAGAGTAAAGAATGAAGGGGGAGGAGGGAAGCTTTGAACTGGATAAGATTAAATTCTTAATATTAGATTGGACTGGACTTTATGACACTTACAAATGAGGCTTTTTGGTATTTCATGTTAATGACAGGGAAAAGTTAAAGGGCTCGGCCTGAGATAGTGTCCAAAATGGAAGACTTTACAGAACTTATTTGAGGTCTAGGGGGAAGAATAAGTAGTTTCCTGCTTGCACTTTACCAAGTTCAATAAACTAACAAATTCAGATTATACATAAATCTCTATCCCATTACCTTTTTAAAGTAGGTTTACTGAGATATGATTTGAATAATTTAATATTCAATTTTTTAAAGTTTACAAATCAGTGATTTTTAATATATCTACAAGGTTGTAAAGCCATAATCACTAATTCCAGAATATTTTATTACTCCCAGAAAAGACACTATACAAATTATCAGTCATTCCCACTCCCACTATCCCCACAAGTGGCAACCACTAATCTACTTTCCATCTCTATGGATTTATCTATTCTGGACATTTCATATAAATGCAATCATGCAATATGTGGCCTTTTGTGTCTGGCTTCTTTTACTTAGCGAGATGTTTTCAAGGTTCATCTATGTTGTAGAAGATACATCATGTTCCATCCTTTTTATGGTTATATAAGTATTCCATTGTATGGCTATATCATATTTTGTTGTTGATAGACATTTCAGTTTCCACTTTTGGCTATTATGAATAATGCTGCTATGAAAAATTGTGTACAGGTTTTGTGTGAACAGCTACTTTCAATTCTCTTGGGTATATACCTAGGAGTGGAATTGCTGTAGCAGATGGTAAACTCTATGTTTAACATTTTGAGAAACAAACTGTTTTCCATGTGACTGCATAATCTTACAACCCCATCAGCAGTGTTTGAGAGTTCCAATTATCCACATCCTCACAAACACTTGTTGCCCATCTTTTATTTTACCCATTCTAATGGGGGTAAAAATAGTATCTCATTATAATTTTGATTTGCATTTCTCTGATGACTAATGATGTTGAACATCTTTTCATGTGCTAATTAGCTATTTGTATATCTTCTTTGGAGAAATGTCTGTTTAGAGCCTTTGCCCATTTTTAATTAGGTTTCTTTATAATTGAATTATGAGTTCTTTATATATTCTGGTTACAAATCCCTTATTATATAGATGATTTGCACATATTTTCTCCCATTCTGTGGGTTGTCTTTTTACTTTCTTTATGATGTCCTTTGAAACAAAAAATTTCTTGATTTTGATGAAGTTCTGTGTCTCTATTTTTTTCTTTTGTTGCTTGTGCTCTTGTCTCTACCTTTTTAAAAAAAAAATACAAGTGCAACCATAAGATACCCATAATTCCCAACCTGTTTTGTCTTAATAATAATTCTTGGGCATCTTTCCACATCTCTCTATCTCTGTCATCTCTATCTATCTATCTGTCTATAATATATATTTTTAATGGCTGCATATTATCTTACTTTACGGCAGTAAATAACAAGTTCTCTACTGATAGACTTTTAGGTTTTTACAACTTATTGCTATTATAGTGCCACAGCAAACATTCCTGAAAATGTATATATCTTTATATATATGTGTGTACACACAGTATGTTTCTAATTGTAGGAGTGTTGGCTTAAAGAGTGTTTGCATTTAAAATTTTGACAGGTAGTACCGAATTATCTCCAGTGATGTTATATATATATTTTTAATATACTATCCTCTAATAGTGTTTGAAGCTGTCTTGTGAACACATGGTATGATCACATTTTTTAATCTTTATGAATCTGATAAGAAAAAAAATCTTGTTTGGTTTTGCCTTCTTTAATGTGTTTGAGGTTGACCATCTTTTATATGTTTATTGAGCATTTGTATTTCCTGTGGTATAAAGTGTTTCTTCATAATCTTTGTCCATTTTTCTAGTGGATTATTTGTCCTTTTGTTGAATTTTAAAAGCCTTTTGTATGGTAATAAAATTTGCTTTTTCTCAGTTATGTATGCTGTAAATATTTTTATTTGGTTATTTTTTTTTTAGTTTCCTTATAGACTATTTGTTGCGCAGAAGTTTCAGGTGCTTTTGTAGTTGAATTTATCACTTCCTTAAAATGAATTTTAGCAAATCCTTTTTTCCCCCTTTTTCTCTTAATTTTTCTCTAGGTGTTTTTTCCTATACTTCAAACTCTGAAGAGTCTGATGTTATTGACTCTTTTTCCCCCTTGATTTAATTATAAAAAACACTGCACACAATTCATTGAAAACTTAATTACAAATACTGCCTAGAATAGTGCCATGTACATAAGCCCACTGAAGAAATATTACTGAATAACGCTTTCAAATTCATATTCATCTTACACTTTTCCATTCTAGATTATCTAAATAATTCTTTTTTTAAACATCTTTATTGGAGTATAATTGCTTTACAATGGTGTGTTAGTTTCTGCTCTATAACAAAGTGAATCAGTTATACATATACATATGTTCCCATATCTCTTCCCTCTTGCATCTCCCTCCCTCCCACCCTCCCTATCCCACACCTCTAGGTGGTCACAAACTGCTGATCTCCCTGTGCCATGAGGCTGCTTCCCACTAGCTATCTACTTTACGTTTGGTAGTGTATATATGTCCATGCCACTCTCTCACTTTGTCACAGCTTACACTTCACCTCCCCATATCCTCAAGTCCATTCTCTAGTAGGTCTGTGTCTTTATTCCCGTCTTACCCCTAGGTTCTTCATGACCTTTTTTTTTTTCTTAGATTCCATATATATGTGTTAGCATATGGTATTTGTTTTTCTCTTTCTGACTTACTTCACTCTGTATGACAGACTCTAGGTCCATCCACCTCACTAAAAATAACTGAATTTCATTTCTTTTTATGGCTGAGTAATATTCCATTGTATATATGTGCCACATCTTTATCCATTCATCCGATGATGGACACTTAGGTTGCTTCCATCTCCTGGCTATAGTAAATAGTGCTGCAATGAACATTTTGGTACATGACTCTTTTTGAATTCTGGTTTTCTCAGGGTATATGCTCAATAGAGGGATTGCTCGGTTGTATGGTAGTTCTATTTGTAGATTTTTAAGGAACCTCCATACTGTTCTCCATAGTGGCTGTATCAATTTACATTCCCACCAGCAGTGCAAGAGTGTTCCCTTTTCTCCACACCCCCTCCAGCATTTATTGTTTCTAGATATTTTGATGATGGCCATTCTGACCGGTGTGAGATGATATCTCATTGTAGTTTTGATTTGCATTTCTCTAATGATTAATGATGTTGAGCATTCTTTCACGTATTTGTTGGCAATCTGTATATCTTCTTTGGAGAAATGTCTATTTAGGTCTTCTGCCCATTTTTGGATAGGGTTTTTTGTTTTTTTGTAATTGAGCTGCATGAATTGCTTGTAAATTTTGGAGATTAATCCTTTGTCAGTTGCTTCATACGCAAATATTTTCTCCCATTCTGAGGGTTGTCTTTTGGTCTTGTTTATAGTTTCCTTTGCTGTGCAAAAGCTTTGAAGTTTCATTAGGTCCCATTTGTTTAGGTCCCAAATTTTTGTTTTTATTTCCATTTCTCTAGGAGGTGGGTCAAGAAAGATCTTGCTGTGACTTATGTCATAGAGTGTTTGTCTATGTTTTCCTCTAAGAGTTTGATAGTTTCTGGCCTTACATTTAGATTTTTTTGTTGTTGTTGTTACGCGGGCCTCTCACTGCTGTGGCCTCTCCCGTTGCAGAGTACAGGCTCCGGATGCGCAGGCTCAGCGGCCATGGCTCATGGGCCCAGCCGCTCCATGGCATGTGGGATCTTCCTGGAGCAGGGCACGAACCCGTGTCCCCTGCATTGGCAAGCGGACTCTCAACCACTGCGCCACCAGGGAAGCCCACATTTAGATTTTTAATCCATTTTGAGCTTATGTTTGTGTATGGTGTTAGGGAATGTTCTAATCTCATACTTTTACATGTACCTGTCCAGTTTTCCCAACACCACTTATTGAACAGGCTGTCTTTTCTCCACTGTATATTCTTGCCTCTTTTATCAAAGATAAGGTGACCGTATGTGTGTGGGTTTATCTCTAGGCTTTCTATCCTCTTCCATTGATCTTTCTGTTTTTGTGCCAGTACCATACTGTCTTGATTACTGTAGCTTTGTAGCATAGTCTGAAGTCAGGGAGCCTGATTCCCCCAGCTCCGTTTTTTGTTCTCAAGATTGCTTTGGCTATTCGGGGTCTTTTGTGTTTCCATACAAATTTTGAAATTTTTTGTTCTAGTTCTTTGAAAAATGCCAGTGGTAGTTTGATAGGGATTGCATTGAATCTGTAGATTGCTTTGGGTAGTAGAGTCATTTTCAAAATGTTGATTTTTCCAATCCAAGAACATGGTATATCTCTCCATCTATTTGTATCATCTTTAATTTCTTTCATCAGTATCTTATAATTTTCTGCATACAGGTCTTTTGTCTCTTTAGGTAGGTTTATTCCTAGATATTTTATTCTTTTTGTTGCAGTGGTAAATGGGAGTGTTTTCTTAATTTCACTTTCAGATTTTTCATCATTAGTCTATAGGAATGCCAGAGATTTCTATGCATTAATTTTGTATCCTGCTACGTTACCAAATTCATTGATTAGCTCTAGTAGTTTTCTGGTAGCATCTTTAGGATTCTCTCTATATAGTATCATGTCATCTGCAAACAGTGACAGCTTTACTTCTTCTTTTCTGATTTGGATTCCTTTAATTTCCTTTTCTTCTCTGATTGCTGTGGCTCAAACTTCCAAAACTATGTTGAATAAGAGTGGTGAGAGTGGACAACCTTGTCTTGTTCCTGATCTTAGTGGAAATGCTTTCAGTTTTTTACCATTGAGGACAATGTTGGCTGTAGGTTTGTCATATATGGCCTTTATTATGTTGAGGAAAGTTCCTCTATGCCTACTTTCGGCAGGGTTTTTATCATAAATGGGTGTTGAATTTTGTCGAAAGCTTTCTCTGCATCTATTGAGATGATCATATGGTTTTTCTCCTTCAGTTTTAATATGGTGTATCATGTTGATTGATTTATGTATATTGAAGAATCCTTGCATTCTTGGAATAAACCCCACTTGATCATGGTGTATGATCCTTTTAATGTGCTGTTGGATTCTGTTTGCTAGTATTTTGTTGAGGATTTTTGCATCTATTTTCATCAGTGATATTGGCCTGTAGTTTTCTTTCTTTGTGTCATCTTTGTCTGGTTTTGGTATCAGGGTGATGGTGGCATCGTAGAACGAGTTTGGGTGTGTTCCTCCCTCTGCTATATTTTGGAACAGTTTGAGAAGGATAGGTGTTAGCTCTTCTCTAAATGTTTGATAGAATTCGCCTGTGAAGCCATCTGGTCCTGGGCTTTTGTTTGTTGGAAGATTTTTAATCACAGTCTCAATTTCAGTGCTTGTGATTTGTCTGTTCAAATTTTCTATTTCTTCCTGGTTCAGTCTTGGCAGGTTGTGCATTTCTAAGAATTTGTCCATTTCTTCCTTGGCAGGTTGTCCATTTTATTGGCATAGAGTTGCTTGTAGTAATCTCTCATGAACTTTTGTATTTCTGCAGTGTCAGTTGCTACTTCTCCTTTTTCATTTCTAATTCTATTGATTTGAGTCTTCTCCCTGTTTTTCTTGATGAGTCTGGCTAATGGTTTATCAATTTTGTTTATCTTCTCAAAGAACCAGCTTTTAATTTTATTTATCTTTGTTATCATTTCCTTCATTTCTCTTTCATTTATTTCTGATCTGATCTTTATGATTTCTTTCCTTCTGCTAACTTTGGGTTTTTTTTGCTCTTCTTTCCCTAATTGCTTTAGGTGCAAGGTTAGGTTGTTTATTTGAGATGTTCCCTGTTTCTTAAGGTAGGATTGTATTGCTATAAACTTCCCTCTTAGAACTGCTTTTGCTGCATCCCATAGGTTTTGGGTCGTAGTGTCTCCATTGTCATTTGTTTCAAGTTTTTTTTTGATTTCCTCTTTGATTTCTTCAGTGATCACTTCATTATTAAGAAGTGTATTGTTTAGCCTCCATGTGTTTGTATTTTTTACAGATCTTTTCCTGTAATTGATATCTAGTCTCATAGCATTGTGGTTGGAAAAGATACTTGATAAAATTTCAATTTTCTTTAATTTACCAAGGCTTGATTTGTGACCCAAGATATGATCTATCCTGGAGAATATTCCATGAGCACTTGATAAAAATGTGTATTCTGTTGTTTTTTGATGGAATGTCCTATAAATATCAATTAAGTCCATCTTGTTTAATGTATCATTTAAAGCTTGTGTTTCCTTATTTATTTTCATTTTGGATGAACTGTCCATTTGTGAAAGTGGGGTGTTAAATTCCCCTACTATGAATGTGTTACTGTCAATTTCCCCTTTTTTGGCTGTATTTGCCTTATGTATTGAGGTGCTCCTATGTTGGGTGCATAAATATTTACAATTGTTATATCTTCTTTTTGGATTTATCCCTTGATCATTATGTAGTGTCCTTCTTTGTCTCTTGTAATAGTCTTTATTTTAAAGTCTATTTTGTCTGATATGAGAATTGCTACTGCAGCTTTCCTTTGGTTTCCATTTGCATGGAATATCTTTTGCCATCCCTTCACTTTCAGTCTCTATGTGTCCCAAGGTCTGAAGTGGGTCTCTTCTAGACAGCATATAGATGGGTCTTATTTTTGTATCCATTCAGCAAGGCTGTGTCTTTTGCTTGGAGCATTTAATCCATTCACGTTTGCGGTAATTATTGATATGTATGTTCCTATGACCATTTCCTTAACGTTTTTGGGTTTGTTTTTGTAGATCCTTTTCTTCTCTTGTGTTTCCCACTTAGAGAATTTCCTTTAGCATTTGTTGTAGAGCTGGTTTGGTGGTGCTGAATTCTCTTAGCTTTTGCTTGTCTGTAAAGCTTTTGATTTCTCCATCAAATCTGAATGAGATCCTTGCCGGGTAGAGTAACATTGGTTGTAGGTTCTTCCCTTTCATCACTTTAAGTATATTGTGGCTCTCCCTTCTGGCTTGTAGAGTTTCTGCTGAGAAATCATATGTTAACGTTATGGGAGTTCCCTTGTATGTTTTTTGTCATTTTTCCCTTACAGCTCTTAATACATTTTCTTTGTCTTTAATTTTTGCCAATTTGACTACTATGTGTCTTGTCATGTTTCTCCTTAGGTTTACCCTGTATGGGACTCACTGTGCTTCCTGGACTTGGGTGGCCCTTTCCTTTCCCATGTTAGGGAAGTTTTCAACTATAATCTCTTCAAATATTTTCTCTGGTCCTTTCTCTCTCTCTTCTCCTTCTGGGACCCCTATAATGTGAACGTTGTTGCATTTAATGTTGTCCCAAAAGTCTCTTAGCCTGTCTTCATTTCTTTTCATTCTTTCTTCTTTATTCTGTTCCACAGCAGTGAATTCCACCATTTTGTCTTCCAGGTCACTTATCCGTTCTTCTGCCTCAGTTATTCTGCTATTGATTCCTTCTAGTGTTGTTTTCATTTCAGTTATTGTGTTGTTCATCTCTGTTTGTTTGTTCTTTAATTCTTCTAGGTCTTTAGTAAACATTTCTTGCATCTTCTCAATCTTTGCCTCCATTGTTTTTCCGAGGTCCTGGATCATCTTCACTATCATTATTCTGAATTCTTTTTGTGGAAGGTGGCCTATCTCCACTTCATTTAGTTGTTTTTCTGGGGTTTTATCTTGTTCCTTCATCTGGTGTATAGCCCTCTGCCTTTTCATCTTGTCTATCTTTCTGTGAATGTGTTTTTTGTTCCACAGGCTGCAGGATTGTAGTTCTTCTTGCTTCTGCTCTCTGCCCCCTGGTGGATGTGGCTATCTACATATTATTTTTAAGTGTTATAAAAACTGTTAAGATGTATTGTGATATACCTCAGTTCACCTCTTCATTTTGCTATATAGCCATATTCTCTGTATCTTTTCTCCAAAGTGCTCAAACACTCCAATTAAAAATTTATTCTAAAGGTAGCAACAAGAATTATTATGTCTCCATGAAGAAAAAAAGCTCAACATTTCTAATTACTAGAGAAATGTAAATCAAAACTACGATGAGGTTTTACTTCACACCATGCAGAATGGCCATCAAAAAGTCTACAAATACTGAACGCTGGAGAAGGTGTGGAGAAAAAGGAACCCTCCTACACTGTTGGTGGGAATGTAAATTGGTACAGCGACAATGGAGAATAACATGGAGGTTCCTTAAAAAATTAAGAATAGAACTACCATATGATCCAGCAATCCCACTGCTGGACATACACCAAGAGAAAACTGTAATTCAAAAATATGCACACACCCCAATATTTATTGCCACACTATTTACAATAGCCAAGACCTAGAAGCAACCTAAATGTCCATTGACAGATGAAGGGATAAAGAAGATGTGGCATATATATATATATATATATATGAGGGTAATAGTCCATATATATATAATGGAATATTACTCAGCCATAATAAAGAATGAAATAATACCATTTACAGCAACATGGATGGACCTAAAGATTATCATACTAAGTGAAGCAAGCCAGAGAATGACAAATATCATATGATATCACTTATATGTGGAATATAAAAAAAATACAAATAGACTTATTTACAAAATGTAATAGACCCACAAACATAGAAAACAAATTTATGGTTACCAAAAGGGAAGGGGGGAGAGGGATAAATTAGGAGATTGGGATTAATATATACACATTACTGTATATAAAATAGATAACCAACAAGAACCTACGGTATAGCACAGGGAAGTAGACTCAATATTTTGTAATAACCTATAATGGAAAATTCTGAAGAAGAATATATATATATATATAAAAATATATATATATATATATAAAGTCACTGTGCAATACACCTGAAGCTAACACAATGTTGTAAATCAATTATACTTTGTTTAAAAAGAGTAAAGTGTACATTAAAAAAAAGAATAATTTTGCCTGGATATTTGCAGGGTTTTGCTGGCTTGTTTTTGCTTTGCTTTTGCTTTTACAAATTTCTGGAAATCTGAAGTTTCTGGATTATGTATGGACTGCTAGAATTAAGATTTATGAGGATGGAGGTTATGTTCTTCCCTGCCGAACTCTCAGCATTTCATCCTGAGCTCTGTAAATATCTAAATTAAAGAATGAAGTAAAGGGAAGAAATATATTATTTTTTGTTTGAAGCTTGGTCTGATTATATATGAAGTCCTAGAATTCATAAACTGCCTTTATCTTTCTTTTACTGCCTCTTCTTTTTTGCAGTACGTGGGTCACTCACTGTTGTGGCCTCTCCCGTTGCGGAGCAAGGCTCCGGACGCGCAGGCTCAGCGGCCATGGCTCACGGGCCTGGCCGCTCCGCCGCATGTGGGATCTTCCCGGACTGGGGTACAAACCCGTGTCCCCTGCAACGGTAGGCAGACTCTCAACCACTGCGCCACCAGGGAAGCCCCTGCCACTTCTATAGAATTAGCAGGATATCTCCAGAGCCATGGATTACTGCAGGATCCCTCTATGAAATGCCTCTGCTTCCCTTCCCTTTATTGTTAGATGTGCTCCTAGAGGGCTTTAAGTTACTGATTAGGGGATGAGGTTCCAGAGTTTATAGAAGAAACTTTGAAGGCAGCTTTGTTGCTCATTTCAAGTGTGACATTGGGCATGTTACTAAACCTCTCCCAATGTTCGATTTCCTGTAAAATGGGGATAGTAATAATTCCTATCCCAGAAGGCTATAGAGGGTGATAAATGAGATAATTCATCTAAAACATTTAGTGCTGCTTGGCACCAAAGGAATCACTCAATAAATATTAGGTATTATCATTATTATTACTAGTACTACAATTATATGTTTATTTAACTGTAAGTTCCATGAGAGCAATAACCATTATTTTTTAAGCTTCATACCTAGCATAGTATTTGGTACATGTGTGTTGAACTGAACTATGCTTATGATCTACAGAGAGAAATGTGAAGAATAAATATTCTTCATTTTTTCCTGATCTCTTGGATGGGGAAGTGTAGGAAGAAAACAATAAGTTTGGCCTATTGAACCATAAGGGCTGATTGCCTGATCTATATTTCTAAATTGAAAGTTAAATTCCCCAATATTTAAAGCTGTGGAAATTGCCTTATAACATCAAAGTGAGAAAACTTAAATTTGAGCAAAAGCCAAGCAAGGATACTTGCATGCCTATGATCTGTTTTTCCTTGCATATACTTCTTAGTTTTAAAAGCAATACAGGTGAAGTAAGAGATGATCAGGAAGAGAGAGGATGAAGTGCTAGAGAAATGTGTTTATTTACTTTATTTTACCCTGTTATTACATTAAGGGAATATTCCAGTTGTCTTTGTAGCAAAGCAATTTCCCCCACCCACATAGAAAACTATCACAAGGTGATTCTTCCACCATGGCTAGATGCAGATCTTTCCACATTACTTGGAAGAAGTTTCAAGAAAGTTTCCTTAAAGAAACTCACTGTGTAAATGCATGATAATAATGAGTTGTAAGTTCATTAGAACTTCTTCCCCACTCATGAATTGTGAATTCCTTGCCAAATCAACCTTTATTTGCACAACTGCATGTTTTAAACAACACATACTAAGTGCCATAAGTGGGGATAGTGATATTTTAAAATTCTCAATACAATTGATTTTTCTGAATTCCTTATGCAGCATAATAAAAGAATTTAAAATCTCATATATAGTCCACTTTGAGTACCCTCTTAGAGCTGTCAGCCCATAACTCAACTGATAAAGTGACTCCACCAGACTAAAGTGGAGCCCATTAAAACATTACATCATGCTGTACACACTGAACCAAGAAAGGATCTTCTCGTATGGTACCTCCATGAGTAGCTTGTCCAGTGAATATTTCAATGACTCAAGCAGTAATGATTCTACTCTTGCTTGAGAAAATATTTTGTAAGCTACTTATCTTGGTCTTAGGAAATTGAGACACATTGACTCTTCGAGCTACACAAAACATTTGTGATCATCAAGTCCAATCCTCTTGTTTTTGAAGCTTATCCAGGATCTAGTTGGTGGAAGAACTGGAACTAAAGCCCAGGTTTTCTGTTCTTTTCACTCCCTGACACTGATTCCTATTTATTTAATGTAAAAATAAGTGAGTTTATTTATATCACTCTGTTCCTTCTGTAATATAATTAAGGATGTATTTTCCAAGCAATTGTTTTCACATGAGAAAGTTCTTCAATTTCATATTTATGTTTTTGATGATATAGTATCTCTTCAGTTTTTAAAATATGCAAAAATTTAGAATTTTTTCTCTTTCAGATAAATTGTCATTTGATAAAAATTTATTACATTTAAGTTCTTTAAAATACTAAAACTAAGTGAAATTAGTGCTACTCAGTGAAATGTCAGTTATTGATTTGGGGAATGTAGCCTAGGACCCATATTTTAAAGTAAGACTTAGGTATAAACATATGGACATGAATGAATATCTATGTTTTTACAACATTGCAGGTAACTGTTTCATTGTGTAGTAAACTAACAATCCCATTCTTTTCCAGTGACTATACTAGCAATGCAAATATAATTTGAAGTTATAATTTCATTTCTCTTAAGTAGTCTGTGAAAACTTAGGCATTAAAATTCTTAAGATTGTCCATATAGAGTCAAATATTTTCCATGTGACTCTTATGGCATGAAATTCATGAGGGTCACATGCCCTTAACTGCTTTAGGGAGCATAGCCCTTGAGATGACTCTGTTTCTCTCAGAATTCTATAAGGCTTTTCCTTTATGAACAGCATCTGACTCCTCAACCCAAGGGACAAAAATCTCACTGGCTAAAACATCCAGGGAATTATTTGTCCTCTTTATTACCATCATCAAATAAGTTCTCCTCTTAGAATAGTATCAAATCCAGACTGCATCATCCCCCTGTAACCTAGAGTGACATATCTAGGGTTTGGAGTCAGAACAGACCTGGGTTTAAATGCTGACCCTACCACTTAATAGCTGTGTCACTGTGGGAAAATTAAGGAATCTTGCAGTGACACAGTTTACTAATGTGTTTAGAAGACAATAATTCCTACCTTTCAAGGTGTATGTACATAAAGTAATATATATAATCTGCCGCCAGATAATGCCTAAAACATAGTTGGTTCTGAATAAGTTTTATGACTTATATTATTACCCTTTATACAACAAGTAATCCCTGCCTTCTAAGTCTTCAGGTACTTAAAGATCCTCACATTTCAAATGACCAAAACTAATGCTGATCATTAGGTGGCCATATTTTCTCAATATTTCTTTCTAGGCTATTTCATCTTCTTTTTAACACTTAGCTATCACATTTCTGGCATGTGCTCATTATGGTAAGACTTTTTAGTCTAGTGCTTTCCCTCTGTGGAAGACCAGAATCCTTAATTATGTACTTCCCCTTAGCCACATAACCAGGAATTTTGGAGCTCCTTAAGAAGATTAATTCAACTTGCTACCTTTGTCATAAATTAATTGACATTATGTGCATGGGTTTATTTCTGGGCTGTCTATTTTTTCCATTGGTCTATGTGTCTGTGTTTGTGCCAATACCATACTGTTTTGATGACTATACTTTTACAGCATAGTTTGAAGTCATGGAATGTGACACCTTCAGCTTTGTTCTTCTTTCTCAAGATTGCTTTGGATATTTGAGGTCTTTTGTGGTTCCACTACAATTTTTAGAATTCCTTGTTCTAGTTCTGTGAAAAATGCCATGGGTATTTTAATAGGAGCTGCACTGAATCTGTAGATTGCTTTGGGTAGTATGGGCATTTTAACAATATTAATTCTTCCAACCCAAGAACACAGGATATCTTTCTATTTATTTGTGCCATCTTCAATTTCTTTCATCAGTGTCTTATAGTTTTCAGAATATGGGTCTTTCACCTCCTTGGTTAAATTTACTCTTAGGTATTTTATTCTTTTTAATGCAATTGTAAGTGAAATTTTTTCTTAATTTCTCTTTCTGATAGTTATTCTTATATAAAAATATAACTGATTTCTTTATATTTACTTTGGGTGAAATAGGTGAAGGGGATTAAAAGATACCAGTTATAAAATAAATGTCATACTGGAATGTAATGTACAGCACAGGGGAAATAGTCAATAATATTGTAATAACTGCATGGTGTGTAATGTATTAAAATATCAAATCACTGTTGTACACCTGCAACTATACTTCAATAAAAACAAAAACAAACAAACAAAACCTGATACCATTTCTGCACCAAAGCTGCCTTTATTTTAGACTGCTGAACTGAGGGCTGTTTTATCAGCAAATCAATGGCAAATCTGGATGTGGAAGCCAACAAGCTAGATTACCAGCTCTTTGTGACACTGAAAGAACACTTCCATTGACTGATTTCTTCTTCTGTGGGGTTTCAACAATACCTTAGTGAGAATCTGCCTAGAGACAGGAGCACCTTCCTGTATTTCGATATGATGCATCCGCACACTCACAGACAATTCTGGATTGGCCTTAACTGAAGAAATGGGAAGCCAAGCACTCTACTTAAGAATGGCAAGTCAACCTAACTAATAATTGCACTTACTTCTAGCTTTCCTACAGCAATAGTACTTCGTCTGTATTACTTAACCACTGAATATTTATGGTGTGGGTTTTTCTGCTTAGAAATAACTAGCTAATATTTATCAAATCCAATTTAGTTTTATTAGATAACTTAATTTTGTCTAATTTTCCAGATCCTTAGCATAATAAATAATCTGGCTCTAATTTCAATGTATTTCCCCTTGGCACATAAATGGAAATGTCTCCGTATTCTTCAGCACTTAGTGATTTTTGTTTGTTTGTTTGTTTCCTCATGGAGGCTGAAAGGAAGAGAAAATATACCCTAAATTAATAAATGCTTATGTGATTTACTTTAATAATTCAGTTTTGTGCCAAAGCCCAGAATGAATTATCCTTTATAAACATTAATAATTTAGTTTTGTGCCAAAGCCCAGAATGAATTATCCTTTATAGACAATCTCTAAAACTATGAATTTAATGTTTTAATAGTTGAATGTTATTAATGAGTGATGAAGAGAGATTTGAATAGAGAAAAATTATCAAAATTATCAAATGCAATATTTATGTAACTTATAATATATATAACTATTACCTAGGTGTGTGTATGTGTGTGTGTGTATATAAAATACATTGTTGAGGTAAATTTTGAATTGAAGCAAAATTTAATCCTATGATACAGACTGCTTATGGAGATACTATACCTATGAGGGTTTACATATCATTTTCTTGGCATTTTGAATTTGGGCTCCTCAATAATTAAAAATATTTTCCCTCCCAGTATAAGCTCAGTTATGTTTAAATGTGTAATTTTTAAATGGAGGAGATAAATAGAAAAATAAACCAAATACTCTCCTGTTCAACCATCGTTATTTACTACCTCAGATCTTCAGCCTGATGAGCACTTTTGCTTTATAAAATCTGTCAATCACTCTAAAGTGTTTATCTGCAGGTTTGGAATAAGGAGAATTTAATCTGAAAATAACCCAGTTCATCCTCAACAATTTGGAGGTTCTGAATTACCTATCCTAATATACAATTTTAGTTCATAATATTGGTACATATTTAATAACAAATATGCAGAATTCCTGTGGCTGTTTATTCTTTGTGATAAAATTCAAGATAGATTGTACTGTAAATTTTTTTCTTGATTATTCATAAATATAGAGGGTGAGAAAAAAAGTATTAAGCTGAAATAGAGTTTTTAAAAACTTATGTTTGCTCTCATTTAATGCTATCAAACTGTTGAGACATTACCAAGAGCATGTTTTTCTAGCTAGTAAGCTATGTTCAGAAATGTTTTCCAGTTTAATACAAATACATGCATTCAGAAAAGGAAATTGCTGTGTCAGGTGTTGTTAGGTCCCAGGCAGATTGTTTCCTGTTTTGGAAACCACTGTGCCCAGTCATTCAGAGCTAAGATGATTCTATTTGCCCTCTAAAAGGGGAATTGGCTAGCTCAGTGAGAATGACTTCCAAATATTTCAGTGGAATTGAAGCTTAGCGTGTAAGACTCACTAGATACCTAAATATAAAACCATTTTGCTCTTTTCCTATAAATTGAAAATCTGCATTTTTATATTCTGTGATTTTTTACTTCTTTCATAATTAGTATCTTCATACCAAAAGAATTTAAATTTTAATTTATGCTATCAATCTTATGAAATCTCTTCTAGTAAGATGAAACGTAATTTTATAGTTACAGGAAATTCTTGGCTACTCACATTGATAGAGACTCAGAGTTTTGGAGGTCATATTTTAGTCAGTAACCCACTTTCCCAATCATGTTTTCTATATAATCTGTTATTAATAAGCAAATTAATTGATGTAAATTTTATATTACTCCCGACTTTTACAATATAATTTGCTTTGTATACCCAACACTCTAACCTTCTTTCCTTTGGTAAATGCATTATATATATATATTTTTTGTAGAAATTTTCCTCTGACCACCTTTTTCTAGTAAGAGCTGCCAGTTACTACCCAGTCACCTCTAGTTACAGTGATTGCACCAAGCCAGGCTAATAGCAAGCATTCCCCACGATTTTTCTAATTTAATCAGGGAAGGGACATGTGTACGGAGATATTTGTTTACTAGATGCATTAACTAATTTGGGAATTTTCTGTGATCATTTATTATTTAGTGTTTTTATAAATTGATAACAAATTTCCTCCTTACATAACAAAACTAGAAAGAAACATATTGTTATATTTGCACCTTATGTTAATATGGAATTTAACATTTTTAGGTAACCAAACGTGTTTTATTTTATTACCACTAAGTTTGTAAAGTTTTCTTGCTGCAGTGTTTGATTAATGCTCTCAATAATAGATTACACTAATACTTTCCAAGTTTTGAGCATTTGTTCATTTACTTTTGCCAAGTAGTAGATCATGTGGCTTCAACTCTGCAATGATAGAAAATGGCAATTATTTTGCTGAGTTAATTCTGGAAAGTAATAATTCCTACCTAATAAGCAGAATTCAGTAACAAGGAGACTATTTCCTCACTTCCTTGCTTTGTTTAAGGCTCAGGACCACCTACTGAGTGGGTGAAGTTAGAAAGGCTATTTGCAATTGCTTTTAAAAAGAAAAAAAATTTATGCACCTGTTGCACAGCTGTAGTGACAGCCTAAGAGGGACAAAGCAATGAGGGAGTGTGCTCAGTAGTTATTTCTTTCACATGAGGTGCAAATGCTTTGCTGTTTTAAGAATTCACATGCAAAGCATGAGACTAACAATATCCTCAATGAATTTTTCTGTGAGAGAGTCTATTCTGCCTTTCATCTTTAATTTGTGGAAAATAATAAAGTGTAGCTGATTTCCAAAGGTATTCATAGGATAACTTCATAAAAGAGCTCATAGAATGAAAAAAATTTTAAGGGAAAAATGAGAGAAAAACAGAGAAAGTGATTTTTGAGCCACTTCCATCATCATGGAAAGTTCTATTGAACAGTATCGCTCTGGAGAGATTCCTTTTTTATAAAAATACAGTTTCAAATAGAGCTTTGGATAAAATTGTTAGATTCATTCCCAGTTTTATTTTCTCTTAGATCTTAAGATTTGTCTATCAAAAATAGAACAAAACCCAAAAATCATGATATGTTTTTATACTGGAATATTACTGAGCAATAAAAATGAACAAATTATAGGTACACACAAATATGGATAAACCTTATCTTTTTATTTTTTATTTTATTTATTTATTTATTTTTGCGGTACACGGGCCTCTCACTGTTGTGGCCTCTCCCATTGCGGAGCACAGGCTCCGGACGCGCAGGCTCAGCGGCCATGGCTCACGGGCCCAGCCGCTCTGTGGCATGTGGGATCTTCCCGGACCAGGGCACGAACCTGTGTCCCCTGCATTGGTAGGCGGACTCTCAACCACTGCGCCACCAGGGAAGCCCTTATCTTTTTTTAAAAAAAAATTATTTATTCATTTATTTGGTTGCAACAGGTCTTAGTTGAGGCCTACGGGATCTTCGTTGCCACATGCAGGATCTTCATTGTGGCATATGGGATTTTTGTTTTTTAGTTGTGGCGGCATTCAGGATCTTTAGTTGTGGCATATAAACTCTTAGCTGTGGCATGTGGGATCTAGTTCCCTGATCAGGGATCTAATCCAGGCCCCCTACATTGGGAGCGTGGAGTCTTAGCCACTGGACCACCAGGGAAATCCCTGGATAAAACTTATAATTGTAACGTTGAGCAAAAGATTTAAGATACAAAAGAAAACTATTAGTATATATCCCTTTACATAAAGTTCAGAAAGAGGGATGTATACACAGTTGGTAAAAACAACTATAACAAAATCAAGGAAGGAATTATTATAAAATCATAATAATGGTTATGGGCAGAAGGCAGAGGGAGGAGGATATACTCTAGAAGGCATACATGGGTGGGCTTGTAGGTTGCCAGCAATGTTCTATTTCCTACCTTGTGTGGCAGTAACATCTGCGTTTTTCTATAAACTCTCTTGAATGTGTTATATTTTGCAGTAAAAATAAGCTAAAAACCACTGTCATAGTTAGTTGAAACTGCCTACTTTTTTGAAGATATAAAATAATTTTTAAACTGATACACTGAGGGATTATTTATAACTGCATGAAGTGTACAGATTTTTAGTATGCAAGCTACAGTGTTACCTTTTAGTGATGAGAGGAAATCCTTCATTTAAAAAATGTAGGCAGTAGATTATGGTACACATACTTAAGTAGAAATAAGACGTTATTTCTTGTTCCCTGGTGGTTTACATAAATTGGATGGCATATTTTTATTCTATAAGCATCTAGATGCTCTAAATATCTTTACTAAGTTTGCTTTCATTTTCTTCTAGATGTCATGTCAAATAAAAGATTAATTGAGGTGTTTATGGATTTAAAAGTTGATACTGATTCAGTTGGAAGCATTAATTAAGAATAAGTTAGCACAAAAAATTCTCCTACTATCACTAAATCCAGATTAGACTCAAAATTTTCAGTTGAAAATGCTTCACGTATTCAAAATAATCTCTTGTGCTATAAAATGTAAGGCTTTGGAGGCTTCATCCTCAGATAATTGTACAGCAAGAAGGATGATTTGCACTCAATTATTCCTATAACCCGAGGTGGTTATTTATAAGGAGATAAACCTGAATATATATAAGAACCCATGATTTGGAGCCTAACTACTCTTCCGACTTAATTCCTTGCTCCTCTACACTTCCCACTATGAGCTGATGAATATTAAGCTACTTGATGTTTTGTACCTCCATGCCTTCAACTGTTGTGTGAAGATTCCTTTGGTTACATGTTAGAAAAGTCAATTCAAGCTAGGTTAGGAGAAAGTAAATTTAAAAAAAAGTTTGAAAAAGATATTAAATACTTACTGTACAATTCCAAATCAGAAGTAGTAAATATTATTAAAATTTGATGATGTGGTTCCAACTGCATGGACTGACCCCATGCAAAAACACCTGCAACAGTTGTGGTTGAGCCTTACAGCCAGTCATACTAGGGGGCCAGCCCAGCACACAAGCATACATGTAGTATTCATAGCCCAACCACAACAAGAGGGTACATGCAGCCCAAACATGGGACACTTCTGGAGTACCTGGTTCTGGTGGCCAGGGAAACCATGTTACTGGGTCCCACATAAAGCCACTCTTTCAAGACTGGGAGATGTAGCTAATCTACCTAATATAGAGAAACAAACACAAAAAAGAGCTAGCTAAAATGAGGCTACAAAGGAATAATTTCCAAGAGAAAGGACAAGCCAAAACCTCAGAAAAAAAAAACTAAACAAGACAAAGATAAACAAGCTACCAGAAAAAGAGTTAAAAATGGTCATAAGGATAGTAGCTGAACTCAGGAGAAGAATGGAGGAATACAGTGAGAACTTCAACAAAGAGATAGAAAATGTAAGAAAGAATCAATGACAGCTGAAGGATACAATAACTGAAATTTAAAAAAATATGCTAGAGGGAATCAATAGCAGATTAGATGATGAAGAAAAGCATATTGGTAATCTGGAAGACAGGGTAGTAGAAATCACCCAAGTAGAATAGCACAAAGAAAATAGGTTTTTGAAAAGTGAGACTAGCTTAAGGGATTTATAGTACAACATCAAGTGTACTAACATTCATATTATAGGGACCCCACAAGGAGAAGAGAGAGAGAAAGGGACAGAAAACATATTTGAAGACATAATGGTTTAAAGCTTTCCTAACCTGATGAAAGAAGTAGACATCCAAGATCAGGAAACAAAGAAGTCCCAAACAAGATGAACTTGAAGAGATTCACACTATGACACATTATAATTAAAATGTCAAAAGTTAGAGACAGAGAATCTTAAAAGGAGCAAGAGAAAAACGTATAGTTATATAAAGGGGAGACACCAAAACAGTATCAGCTGAATTTTCAGCAGAAAATTTATAAGCCAGATGGGAGTGACACAACATATTCAAAGTGCTGAAAGAAAAAAACTCACAAAGGAGAATACTCTATCCAACAAGGTTATCATTCAGAACTGAAGGAGAGATAAAAGTGTTTCCCAGACAAACAAAAGCTAAAAAAAGTTTATCACCACAAACCACCCCCCTTACAAGAAATGTTAGATGTACTTGTTCAAACTGAAAAGAAGAACAAAAACTAGATATACAAAAAAGTATGAAAGAAAAAATCTCACTGATAAAGGCAAACATATAATAAAGGTATTGATCAAATACCTATATAGCTACAAGGCTAAAAGAAAAAAGTAATACAATTATCTACATCCACAATAATTAGTTAAGGGATACACAAACAAAAAGATGTAAAATATAGCATGAAAACCATAAAACATAGTGGGAGGAGTAAAAATGTAGTGCTTTTAGAATTCACTCAAGCTTAAGCAGCCATCAACTTAAAATAGACTGACACATATATAGGTTGTTATATAAAAACCTCATGGTAACCACAAACCAAGAACCAATAATAGGTAAACAAAAATGAAAGAGAAAGGAATCCAAATATAGCACTGAAGAAAGTAATCAAATTGAAAGTGTAGAGAGCAAGAGAAAAAGAAAGGAATAGGGAACTACAAAAACTACCAGAAAACAAGTAACAAAATGGCAATAAATATATACCTCTTAATAATCACTTTAAATGTCTATGGACTAAATGTCCCAATCAAAAGACATAGGGTGGCTGATTGGATAAAAAACAACACCCATCTATATGCTACTTACAGGAGATTCACATCAGAGCTAAAGACACACACAGACTGAAAGTAGGGGATGAAAAAAGATATTTCATTCAAATGGAACCAGAAAGAAACCTGGGTGGCAATATTTATTTCAGACAAAATAGACTTTGATACAAAGACTGTAACAAAAGACAAAGAAGCGTATTACACAATGATAAATCAACCAACAGAAAGATATACTACTTATAAGTATATGCATTGTAGGAGCACCTAAATACATAAAGCAAATATTAGCAGACTTAAAAGATGAAATGGACAATAATAAAATAGTAGTAGGAGACTTTAACATCCCACTTATATCAATGGATAGGTTATCTAGACAGAAAATCTATAAGGAAACATTGACCTTAATGACACATTAGAGCATATGACTTAATATATATGTATAGAACATTCCATCCCAAAGCAGAAGAATACACATTCTTTTCAAGTGCACATGGAACATTCTCCAGAATACATCACATGTTAGGTCAACAAACAAGTCTCAATACATTTAAAAAGACTGAAATCATATCAAGCATCTTATCCAACTACTACAGTATAAGAATAGAAATCAAATACAGGAAAAAATAGGATAAAACACAATCATTTGGAGTATAAACAACTTGCTACTAAACAACGAATAGGTTGCTAAAGATATCATTGAGGAAATAAAACGATACCTTGTGACAAATAAATATGGAAACCCAATGGTCCAAAATCTTTGGAATGTAGCAAAAGCAGTTCTAGGAGAAAAGTTCATGTAATACAGGCTTACCACAGGAAATAAGAAAAATCTCAAATAACTATATAACCTTACATCTAACAGAACTAGAAAAAGAAGAAGAACAAAACTAAATGTTTGTAGAAGAAAGAAAATATTAAAGATCAGAGAGAAATAAATGAAATAAAGACTAAAAAACAACAGAAAAAATCAATAAAACTAAGATCTGGTTCTTTGAAAATATTAACTAGATTGACAAACCTTTAGCTACATTCATCAAGAAAAAAGAGAGGGCCCAAATAAATAAATTCAGAAATGAAAGAGAGGTTGCAACTGACATCACAGAAATGCAAAGGATCATAAGAGATTGCTATGAACAATTATATGTCAACAAATTGGACAACCTGCAAGAAATGGGTAAATTCCTAGAAACATATAGTCTTTGACGACTGAATCAGGAAGAAATAAAAAATCTGAACAGACCAGTCATTAATAATGAAATTGAATCATTAATCAAAAATTCTCAACAAAAGAAAGTCATGGACCAGACAGCTTCACAGGTGAACTGTACATTTAAAAAAGAGTTAATATCTATCTTCTCCAACTATTTCAAAAAATTAAAGATAAAGGAATGCTCTCAGCCTCATTCTATGAGGCCAGTATCACCCTGATACCTAAACCAGACAAAGACAGTACAAAAAAAAAAAGAAAAAGTAAAAGAAATTTACAGGCCAATATCACTGATGAACATAGATGTAAAAGTTCTCAACAAAATACTAGCAAACCAAATTCAACAATACTTTAGAAATATCGTACACCATGATCAAGTGGGATTTATCCCAGTGGCTCAAGGATGATTCAATATCTGCAAATTGATCAATGTGATATACCACATTAAAGTGAAAGGTAACAAATCTTAAGATCATCTCAAGATACAGAAAAAGCATTTGATAAAATTCATATCCATTTATGATAAAAACTCTCAGCAAAGTGGGTATAGAGGAAACATGCTGCAACATAATATAAGCCATATAAGCTAAACACACAACAAACAGCATATTCAGCATGAAAAGCTGAAAGCATTTTCTCTAAGATCAGGGAGAGGACAAGGATGCCTACTCTTGCCACTTTTATTCAATATAGTATTGGAAGTCCTAGCTATAATAATGAGAAAAGAAAAAGAAATAAAAGAATTCAAAATTGGAAAGGGAGAAGTAAAACTGTCACTGTCTGCAGATAACATAAAACTATATATAAAATACCCCAAAGATGCAACCTATTAAAACTAATAAATGAATTCAGTAAGTTACAGAATGCAAAATTATTATATAAAAATATGTTGCCTTTCTATACACTGTCAATGATCTGTAACAAGATACATTTTTTTATAAATTGCATCAAAAGAATAAAATACCTAGGAATAAATTTAACCAAGGTGTATGAAGACCTGAAAACTCTAAGACTGATGAATTAAATTAAAGATGATGCAAATAAATTGAAAGATATATTGTGCTCATAGATTGGAAGAATTAATATTGCTGAAATACCCATGCTACCCAAAGCAACCTACAGATTCAATGCAACCCTTATAAAAACACCCATGACATTTTTTTTAAAGAAATAGAGAAAATAATTCTAAAATGTGTATGGAAACACAAAAGACCCCAAATAGTCAAAACAATCTTGAGAAAGAAAAACAAATCTAGAAATACCACAATCCCTGATTTCAAACCATACTTTAAAGCTATAATAATCAAATTTGTATGGTATGGGCACAAAAACAGACACATAGATCAATGGAGCAAAATAGAGAGCCCAGAAATAAACTCATGCTTATATGATCATTTAAACTATGAAAAATGAGGCAAGAATATATGATGGGGAAAAGACAACCTCTCTTAAATAAGTATTGTTGGGAAAACTGGACAGCTACATGCAAAAGAATCAAACTAGACCACTTTCTTACACCATAACAAAAATAAACTCAAAGTGGATTAAAACCTTAAAAATATAAGACATGAAACCATAAAATATTTATCCTAGAATAAAACATAGAAAACCCTTTAACATTATTCTTAGTAGTATTTTTTTTTAATCTCTCTCCTCAGGCAAGGGAAACAAAAACAAAAATATATAAATGGGACTCCTTAAACGAAAAAGCTTTTGCACAGTGTAGGAAACTATGAACATAACAAAAAAGCAACCTACTGAATGGGAAAAGATATTTACAAATGATATATCTGATAAGGGAACAATATCTAAAATTTGTTTTAAAAATTTATACAACTCAAAATCAAACAAACAATTCAATTAAAAAATGGGCAGAGGACCTGAATAGTCATTTTTCCAGAAGACATACAGTTGGCCAACAGACACATGAAAAGAAGTTCAACATCATTAATCAATTTTCAGGGAAGTGCAAGTGAAAACCACAATGAGATACCACCTCACTCCTGTCAGAATGGCTATCATCAAAAAAAAAAAAGAAAAGAAAAAAGTGGTCAGAAGAGCCTAGGGGCAAGATGGGAATAAAGATGCAGACCTACTAGAGAATGGACTTGAGGATATGGAGAGGGGGAAGGGTAAGCTGGGACAAAATGAGAGAGTGGCATGGACATATATACACTACCAAACGTAAAATAGATAGCTAGTGGAAAGCAGTCACATAGCACAGGGAGATCAGCTAGGTGCTTTGTGATCACCTAGAGGGGTGGGATAGGGAGGGTGGGAGGGAGGGAGTTGCAAGAGGGAAGAGATATGGGGACATATGTATAACTGATTCACTTTGTTATAAAGCAGAAACTAACACACCATTGTAGAGAAATTATACTCAAATAAAGATGTTAAAAAAAAAGACAACAAATAACAAGAGTGATGAAGATGTGGAGAAAAGGGAACCATTGTGCACTGTTGGTGGGAATGTAAATTGGTATCGCCATTATGGAAATCAGTATGGAGGTTCCTCAAAAAATAGAAAAATATAACTATCACGTGATTCAGCAAATCCACTTCTGAGCATTTACCCAAGGAAAACAAAAACACTAATTAGAAAGGATATATGCACCTCTGTGTTCATTGCAGCACTATTTACAATAGCCAGGATATGGAATCAACCTAAGTGTCTATTGATACATGAATGGATAAAGAAGATGTGGTATATATACATACACACAATGGAATATTACTCAACCATAAAAATTTGAAATCTTGTCATTTTCAGCAACATGGATGGACCTAGATAGTACTATGCCAAGTTAAATTAATCAGACAAAGACAAATACCATATCATTCCACTTATTTGTGGAACGTAGAAAACAAAACAAACAAAACTGAAACAGAAACAAACTCATGGAGACAGAGAACAAACTAGTGATTGCCAGAGGGAAGGGTGTTAGGGGTTTGGGAGAAATGGGTGAAAGGAATTAAGAGGTACAAACTTCCAGTTATAATGTCACAGGGTTTAATAAATTTTTATGGTAATAGATGGTAGCTAGACTTATTAGGGTCATCATTATGTAATGTGTTTTAATGTCAAATCACTTTGCTGTATACCTAAAATTAAGATAATATTGCAGGTCAACTATACTTCAATAAAAAGAAAAATATTTGGCTTTGGATATTCACAAATTTTACGTATACTCCATGGGTAATTTTTTCTTCACATGAGATGATACCATTTATATTGCTCTTCCAATGTTTTTTTTCATTTAATGAACAACATTCCAAGACATTATTAAAGAGTAAATTAGATGAATTCCTCATTTTGTAATGGCTGCATTGTGTAGTTTGACATATAGTTACAGTTTTAAACAAGAATTTATGGACATTATACTGGGACTATCTCATGCAAAATTCAAGGTAAAGTCAAACAACTATCAGGGAGAATAGAGGAAACAAGGAAACTCTGCAGCTGGAATCCTTTGACATTCCTTCTAGAGCTGTGTGATTATTATGTCTCTCAGGTAAAATTCTTCGAAGAGTATTGGGCTGGTCTAGCTGAAGTCAGGTGCTACACTTTTTCCAATGAGGTTTGACCAAGGGGTCAGGATCACATAGAAAATAACGTGGCTGCCAACAACCAATACCTGAGGTGGGATGCAGAGCCTATGTCTTAATTTTGTCTTTCTGGTGTTTATCCAGTGTCTTACCATCTCCATAGAAAGAGTTGTGACAAAGTATCTCTCTGTAATAAGTTGTCCTCCCCTAATATTTTCCCTTTACTTCAGTGTTTTACTGATATCATGTGCTAAATTAAAATATTATTTGTGTGACAGGCCCTGAAATTCAGGTTCAGAGTAGGCCAGCCCTGTGAGCAGCAATGAGAGGAGGGAAAGGAAGCCTGTATGAGACCTGAGTCATAGATCCTTGCTTTCCATATCCAATACACCCTCCCCCATTTGCTTTGTCTAGCTCCCAACCTGCATGTCCAACTGCTTACCAATACCTTCATCTAGACATACAATGGATACTTCAAATCAGCATTTCCAACACTGAATTAACTTCTTTTCACAGATTTCTACTTGTTCTGGCTTACCTCAATTAATAGCACCTCCAGACAACTCCTTCCTCACTCTGCTTTCCAATCAGTCACCAACTCCTGTCAGTTCTTCCTTTATGGCCTCTCAAATCACTCCACTTTTCTCCAGTCCATTGGCACTGCGCTAGTTTCGGCTACCATATTCTCTAGTCTGGACAACTGCAATCTCTAACTCATCTAACTTATCTATTGCTTCCAGTCATGCTCCCTACAATCAGTTCTCAACCCTGCAGCAAGTGACAACAAAATTTTTCTTGCAACTATTCTCTCTTCAGAATAAAACCGGGAGTCCCTAACAGAGCCTGACACAGGATAGCATTGCTCAGTCAGCTAGGCATTCCACAAATTGCCATCTTCTTCCATCTTAGCCTCTATCTTCCTTCCTTATTACCCTTTTTCTCTATTTTCTTTTAGCTCCCTGATTTCTTGCCTCTAGAGCAATGATTCTGAGCTTTGACTGCACATTAGAAAACTCACCTGGAGAACTTTAAAAAATCCTATCACCCTGGTCATCCCAAGCCAAGTAAATCAGAACCTCTGGGGGAGGAACCCAGGGATCAATACGTTTTTAAAGCTTCCCAGATGATTACAACGTGCATCCAAGTTTGCGAGCCTCTGCATCTTGTTTATGTTTTCTTCCTCTACCTGACCCAATCCCTATCCCCACTTTGTTTATTCTCTCTCCCCCTCCCCAAGCTGCCTAGCTCCTACTCATCCTATAGATTTTAGCTTATAACATGGGTGCACCGGGAAACCCTTCTTAACCACAAGGAATAAATTATGGGAATGGACACAGAATTTTGAACAATAAAACTCTCAAGATCTCTAAATTCATATCTATAAATTATCCTTTGGACCATTTGATATCTATGTAATACATATTTTGCAGATTTAACTGTGTTTATCAGGCCAACAATATACATTCCTTAATTTATTACCAACTGTCAGAGTTTGTTCTAGATGATTTGTCTACATTATCTCATTTAATAATAAATGAGATTTATTTATGATTTTCAACAATCTTAAGGAAGTATTCAAATCCTATTTTATTGCTGAGAAAACTGAAGCTTGGACAATTTAATACATTTCCCAAATAAACACTAAAACTAAAGTCTAGATACCAATACAAGTCACAAAAAAGCAGAATATAAAATATTTCCCAGTCTAATTTTTTTTTAAAAATCAAAGTACTGTGTAGTAGCAAAAACATAATTTGCAGATATGTATTTTGAGTTTCAACTTTTCTAAAAATTTAAATGTCACAGAATAAGTCAATTTTCATTGTAGTATAAAATTAATCAGACACAGTTAGTTGTTACATATTTTACAAAATATAATCTGTTGATCAAGTTACCTGGTTTTTTCCTGATCAACCCTTTTTTATAAAACTCCTGGCAATGAAGTTGATGCATTATTGAGATAAATTGTATGTCATTTTAAAATAAATTATGTCTTTCTGTTGGTTTGAGTGCTGTAAAAAAAATCACAGTATGGTGAATAAAAAGTTTTGAAATCCTTTAAACAAGAAACTTTTTTGAAATGTATGGTTTTTTTTGTTTGTTTGTTTGTTTGTTTGTTTGCAGTACGTGGGCCTCTCACTGTTGTGGCCTCTCCCGTTGTGGAGCACAGGCTCCGGACACACAGGCTCAGCGGCCATGGCTCACAGGCCCAGCCACTCTGCTGCATGTGGGATCTTCCCGGACCGGGGCACGAACCCGTGTCCCGTGCATCGGCAGGCGGACTCTCAACCACTGTGCCACCAGGGAAGCCCGAAATGTATGTTTTTTAAATGTTAGATGCTTATGGAAAAAACTACTCAGCGGCATAGCAGAAGAATAATAAAAATGCCTAAATATCAGCTAATGATTTTACGACATACACCAGTGTGTCTGATAAGCACAAGATTCAGATGAGGGAAATGTCAACTTAGTTTATTTTGCTTTAAATTAGGAAACAGTTCCTTTACAGTTCTAATGTATACTTAATGGGGAGCCTTGTAAAAACAACAGTTAGGAATAAAAGCTTAAAACAAGATTTTTAGCAGTTTTAATGCTTCAGAGATCTTTGTATCTACTGCATTGTTAATAGACATTAAGGTTTCAGAACCAGAACATATACCTCATCCTTTTTATTCACTATCACTTCCTCTCTCCTCTCCTCTTCTCCCCTCCCCTTAGCGCTCATAATCTCTCTTTATTTTTTCCAGCTTGCTCTGTGTGCTTACCTCCTGTATAATTACCATAAATGATCAGCAATATAGGACTGGTGGGGTACAAATAGCACACCTTGGTTGTGTTGTCAGCAACCACTTCAAGTGGTGGTAGTCTAAACATTTGCACTCTTCTTGTCACAATGTCTCATATTTAAGTATTTCATCACAAGTAATTCTTTTAAAATCCAGTAGGTAAAATATCTGTATGTCTCTCCATGGTTAATACCTGACCCATAAGCCACCTTTCCCTATCCATTGAAGTGTTGACTGGCCAAAACACTTGACTCTACATGCCTGGAAAGGGTGTTAGCTACAGCTCAGAATTATTCCTTCAAATTAAAACAAAGCACAAGAAACCAAAATTGTTCTTCCCTATTAAGAAGTGAGCAGAGGAAAACAGAAGATTTGTTTAGCTGTAAACCAAGTAAAACCAGGGCTATGGTACCTTCTACTTTGCCAAGGCTAAAGTAAGGCCATGACTTCAGGGATTACAAGATTCCAGGAAGGGAACAACCTGGCACTTTCTGGAGCCAGTTATTAATGTGATAGATAAAAAAATAGCAGAGGTTCCCAGTAAATAATAAAATATTCAGGAAAATCCCTTATTATTTGTTTCTTTGCCCATTCCCTGTCTTCACTGCCAGACTCAAGATTCTGGAGTTACTATTTCCCCTCCTTGTGCTCTGTTGAGTATTCTGTGGGTCTTCCCAGCTGCAAGACAATTTTTCATCCCCAGTCTTCCCAAAGAAAGTGTGAGCTTCTTTAGCATGTAATAATGAATTCCCAGTTTTGAAGAGGTAGAAAGCTCTAATTTCCAAATCACTGGTACTACTCCGCACCCTCCTCCATCCCCACACATATATGGGGCCCAAGATGTGTAAAAGGACAAAATTATACTGTTAGATAGTACTGTACAAACTAGTCAGATTCCCTAACTCAAAAGTGAAGAAATTGTGGGTGAGAGAATTCATTTGCTCAAATTCACACTAGTTACTGGCTAACTAGAATAGGATTTAGAGTTCCAGTTGAGTATATTTCCTAACTATTTATCTTAGTAAACTAATTTTGTTTACAAAATTTTATGACATCTTTTAATATAAGTTGGAGACACCTGTGTCATCACAAAACTCGGGGTGGGATCACTGCCAAAGAGAAGCATAGGATTTAATTGAAATTTAAAAAAATTCAATTTGTGCTGTGCTTATTCACAAGCTTCGCTTAGGCCAGATTTTTTTCCTTCAGCGTCTGGGTTTTGTTGGCACAAAAAATTACTCCCCTGGGTGATCTGTTTCTTTTCATAAATTTGCAATGCAATTTCAAATGTTGCATTTTCTTGCATTTCCTTTGATTTGTCATTGTCATCCTTTCCAGTATTGACTAACCATTGCACATCGTTTTTTTTTAATTTAATTTATTTATTTTATTTATTTTTGGCTGTTTTGGGTCTTCGTTGCTGCAGGTGGGCTTTCTCTAGTTGTGGCGAGTGGGAGCTACTCTTCTTTGCAGTTCACGGGCTTCTCACTGCGGTGGCTTCTCTTGTTGCGGAGCATGGGTTCTAGGCACGTGGGCTTCAGTATTTGTGACCCGCGGGCTCAGTAGTTGTGGTGCACGGGCTTAGTTGCTCTGCAGCATGTAGGATCTTCCTGGACCAGGGATCGAATCCATGTCCCCTGCATTGGCAGGAGGATTCTTAACCACTGTGCCACCAGGGAAGCCCGCACACCCTGTTTTCAAACAAGATGGTACAGCTTCTTCAGAGAAACTACTGAGAAACTTGAGGAAGATTACCTGCTTATCTAAGGTAATTGCCTCTTAACTCTCTGTTTTTTGTAGCTCTTCTTCTTGACCCAGGTAGGTGGCTTCTGGAATAAACCAACTGGACCAAACCCATTCTGAAAACCTGTCTTAAGAGGTCTTATATCAGCTTTGCTTCACACTCATTTGCCAAACATCAAATAGATCCCTTCTCCTCTTCCTTAGGTCTCCAATGGCCAGCTGATTTAGATGTAGACTTCATGAAGTCCATGCATAATTGTTCTTACTTTGAAGCATTTAGTTCAATGACATATCTATGATGTATCTATGTTAAGTGCTAGCTCTGTAAGCACATGTGATGAGTGCTTCCCAAACGTAATTCCAATATGCAATTCCAGATTCTCCAGTATCCAGGACACCCAACAGGTACTACAAAATATTACTTAGCTGCAGCCTGTGCTCTGGATCATGACACTTCTTCAATCCCAACCAGACCTTTACATTGGAAACTATAGATATCGTTTTCCCTACTTTTAAATTTAGATATAACTAAAACATTGCATGCTTATCTTTCAGACTGTGAGTTCCTTAAGGACAATGACTATAGAGTATTTAACTTTGACTTCCCAGTGACTAAAAGCCTGATGTTTTAAGGGTATTTAATAAATGATGAATCAATAAATGAATGAATAAATAAGAAATGAATGAATGTGCTTCAAATCCCTCCCATACAAAGATAATGCTATTGATATTATACATTAATTAAGGCCAATTTTCTCTTCTGTGATAATTGTTTCTTTGCCCTTTCCCTACCGCAGCTCCCTTTCTTCATCTCCACCTCAAAAGGAACTATCCCTTTTCTGCTATGGTCCAACATTGTAGGAAACTGCAAGGCTTGTAGAAGATGCTGGTTTCATATATCAAAATAATAATTTGGCATGGCCTAATAAATTATCGGATATTAATTAGGGACAATAATCAGAATTCCAATCTGTAAGCAAAACTAACATTCTTCATTAACAGATTATCTGGGGCCTGAGCATTGAAAGGGGGCACACCATTTCAAAGTTAGGGAAGCTAGACTGGAACTCAGTTAGGAAAGGAATTGGAAGCAGAGTAAGACGGAGTTATAATACCAACTGGTGCGAAAATAGATGGGAACTTCTAAATGCAACCACAGAGACAACTCATATCTTCCCCACCCCCTGCAAGGAGATTGGATTGTTGATGGTTACTCAGCAACCACACTCTTTTGCACATACCCATCTCAGTGACTTCTCACTTTTTTCCCTTTTAGAGCTGCCTTTGATATTCATTTATTACTCACATTTCAGATATCAGCAAATGTACAGTTTGTTCTGAAATCTGAACCCTACTCAAGATGGTCCATCTGCTACAGAGAGTTCTGTGTCACTGACCACACAGACTAAGGACAATAGCTATGGCAGAGTATTTTAAATGTACAAATCCTTCACTGCTGAGTTCCACTTCTAGAAATTTAATCTAAGGAAATATTCAGAAATGTGCTCACACTGATTTCTCATTATTTATAATGTCAAAAAACTGGAAACAATCTTAAATAAAGTTGTACACTAGAAATTGGTTTAGTAAATTATGATACCTCCGTACAATCAAATACCTTCAACTAAAAATCAAGTCATGATGCCATATTAACATTTTTATTATCATGAAAACCTGATTATCATATATTCTTTTAAAATGCATACTATTGAGTTATTTTATTACATATGTAAATATGCACATGAAAAAATCCTAGAAGGATAAAAGTAAAATGTTAACAGTGGTTATCTTTGGGTGGTAAGATTATAGTAAGCATTAATAACTTTTTAGTTTTGGGGCATTTTCCTAGGTTTCTGATTTGAAAATATATTAACTAAAGCATTAATTTAAAAAAATAGAACAGGCAAAAGAGGAGATTAACTATTTGTTGGGAATTCAAGAGCAATGAAATTTCTCCCTTGTCTTCAAAATTATCTCTGCAATAAGCTTATTGATGTCTAAAATTTAAATTTAGAGACTCATTTCTTTGTTCTTACTATCTTTTGCTATCTTTCAATATCTATATTGAAAATGTATCTAAAAGGCAAAACATTCATTCCACTAAGCATTTATACAGATAGGAGGCCAATGCTTTTTAAGCTATGTCTGTGAAATCAATTTATTAGATCTTAGCTTGAATATGAAATAAATTAAATGGAGTAGAATAGAAAATATCTGAGTTTATCCTTCCTAATAAAGGAAGGTATTATTTCAGGATACTTTAACTTCAGTTATATATGTGTGTATTGGGACATGAGGTAAAATGTATTCTTTATGGAAGGACATGGTTGATCAGTTTGAAATTCACTGTGATAGTGTGAACACATAGACTAGATCTTCTGAAATGTGTTTTTGATGGTGGCAGAAGATATTTGTGAAAGGGCACTGGATGCTTCAAGTAGTTGAAAGGGAAATTCCTAGGTTTTAAGAATGCAGAAAGGGAGATGAGAGTATCAAAGGACACAATTCATTCTGTGGCTGTCTTTAGCTCCCTTTGGCTCCCCTGGGGAAACTAAAATATAGCACAGAACCCCATTCAGCAGTTGTAGCGGATAGAACTTTTATAGTTACTAAAGTTTAGGAGTATAGGATCAGTGTAACTCATTGAGCTCTTGAAGATCTTATTATCTGTTGGTATCTACAATTTGTTGGTACTTGTTCTGTGGTGTGAAAGTGAAACCATACACCTCAGGTTAGGATTTGAACCCAAGGGCTGGGACTCAAACCCAGCCAAAATCCATATTGGGACTTGAACCCATGGTCTTTTAATTAGAATTGTTCACCTGGTGTCAGGGCTTACTGCGGCTCAGGTTCTTTGTGTTTCACTGCAGAATGAATTCAGCAAGAAGCAAAGTGATAGGCAAGAAGTAGATTTATTAATATAGGATGCTTGTGAGAGATGTAAGTGAGCAGGCAAGAGGGCTCTGCCCCAAGAATTAAGTAGGCTACATTTTTATAATCAAAAGAAAGTGGGGAGGGGAAGAAGACCAACTTCTTCCTCATTCTTTGAGTAGATGTCAGGCTTACATCATTAGCTCCTTCTCAACAACGAGCAGGAGAGTGTTTGACCCTATAAGGTCAAACTAGGACTGTCATGGCACTTATTCAAATCAGCAGAAGGGTGGTACTATATACTAAAATATGTTAAGTCATCTCAGGTTTCAGTATAATGAGAGTCTTCCTTCTACTTTGGAATGTCACCTTTCCCTTGGTTATTCCTATCCTTGGTTCTAAGGATCATTATCTTGCTGGACTGAACTAGCAGAATGCAGGCCTCATTTTTTCACTTAATGACCTGGGGCCTTTCTTGTGCTTTTATTGATGGCTTTATAATTAAGCAAGCCTGCTTTGTTCCACAACGTTCTGATAGTTTTCTTGAGTGATCATTAATGTACAGTGGTTTCCCAAAGTTCCCTCTATGTATAATCCCCTAATGGGATTTCTAAAACTACCTGTGTAACTATCCTACTCTTTAGTACCACCAAAAGTGGTACTAATCTGTATAAACCACATTTATGGTAACTGAATGATCAAATATATTAATATACTTCCAAATAACATAAGGAAGAGACTGTAGTGCCTTCTTTGACCTTCTAGAATCCAAGATTCTAAACAGTTTGGGAAGTCAAAATTTATCCTGACTTCTTATTCTGCACCAGTTCATGGATTTGCATCCTTTCTTGGATATTCTTTATTGCTATACAGCCCAGAACTTCTCATCTGAGCAAAGGAATCTGGGGAAAAATACAGTAAATTGTCATGATTTTATGTGTTGCCTCTTCAATGGATATTTGCATTCAAAGGAGGACCTAGTACTGTTGAGAAAGATCTTTAGCACACAAAAATGAGTCCAATCTGTGACAGACCAGGAATAGATCTGTAGTGGATATTTCTCATGCTTTGACCTTTGTAATCTTTTGACATCCTCCCCCAAGGTAGACATCTAAGCCACAGACAAGTGACCTTAGCTCTGCTAATCACATGCATTCAGTTGAGACTTTCAGTTGGAGGAGAGTATGTGAGGAGGCAGGCATTGTATTAAATACATTTTTCTAGTGAAGGTGGTTGCAGTGGCATACAGTTTTCAGGGGGGCAGTCGTAGAGTCCTTGGTATCTAATGCCCAAGGTCAGTGGTGTGAGTTGGGTTGTCTGTGCCCAGTAGGAGAGCAATGAGATCTTGGCTGTAGTGGTTCTGCAATGTGATTGGGGCTTTGTTTCTGGCTGCATTGTTTACAAACCTGAAATCTGTGCCATTTCTAGTATCTGTTAACATACTTCTTGCTGTTTAAATTAGTTAGAATGAGTTTTGTTGTTTGTGACTAAAAACTTCAGTTGGTTACTGTCTTCCTTCAAATCATATTATGTAGACAAAGGTGGGCAAACTATGGGAAAATCCACCGGTGATGTCAGATGGTTCTTCCATGTACGTTATCTAATACTTACCTATGTATATTTTCTTTTTGGGAAGGACAGAGAACAACTGATGGAAATCTATTATTTAACTTTTAGTTATTTGTATAAGTGATGTTTGGTTAGAGTTCTTAAAGGTGAATTATTGAAGACTAGGATGAAGGCCTTGAGATATAAGTCAACTCTTCCTTTTGACATTTGCTGGAATGACTACTTTTTTTCATGTTTTGTTCTACTAGGAAGAAATTGTATTATTGAATTTACACTAATTAATGGATTCTGTTCATGTGTACAAGAAATAAAGTAAAAGAGTTATAAAGTAGATAAGAAGATAAAAAATTAAAAAATGACATCCTTTTATTCATTCATTATAGTCTTTAAACTATAGAACATTACAAGCAAAATAAAAATTTCAAAGTTGTTTTCACTTTTGTATTGACCCAGTCTATCTGATAAATAATACAAAAGTATAATTTAATCTACTGCTTGGCACATAGAGATCAACAAATACTTTTTTTTTTTTTAACAAATACTTTTAACTAAAAGAATAAATGGCTTAGTAAGGAGAACCGAAGGTCGTGCAATTTTCATTAATTCAATGGGCTTTACAATCACAACAGCCAAACTTGCTGCACCATTGCTTCAAGAATTCTGTTCAATTCACATATTGGGAGGAGCATAGTGAAAACCAAACATTCAGGTCATTAAAATGTTACACAGAAAAGACAATTTTAAAGTTTTTATTCAATATGCATTAGTGTGTGTGTGTGTTTTCTTTTTTAAAACTATTTCTACTTTTAATTCTGAAAGATGAAGCTAATCATTTAGGAATTGTCATATTACCTTTTTCTTATAATTTGCTAAGTGGAAGAGTTTTTGAGATTAGGCTTAAGTCTTCTAAGGCCCAATAAGCAGATGAGTAAATATCAGTGACTAACATTTGAACTTTAATCATGATTATGATGGTTTAAGTTTTTATTAGCCACTTCTACTATAACTCTCATGAGCAAAGAATCTGAGTTTTGGTGCTATTTATGAAGAAAAATGGCTTCAACATTGCAATACACAGAATGAAAGCATTGTGTGTACCATGAGACTTTTTAGGTACATATCAAATTAGTGTAACTGTTAATTACATTTGGAAAAATGGGAGGAAAGTATAGATTGAAAATTCTGACCTGGAGTAGGCTGACAGTGAAAATAATTAAATAAAGTAAAATACATCTTGTCAACTCAAAAACTATCTATTTTCAAGGTTTTCTGGGTTAGACGGCATTTTTAAAATTGCTTTGAACTAATGTCTTTGAAATGTTTGCAAAACTACTTAGAGAAGCTGAGCTAATGTTTCTTAAGCAAGGAGCTGGAAGGAAAAGAAGGGTGGTAGCAGGCTGCTGAAGTAAAACACTTCTGCACGGAGTCAAGTTTATGGTGGCATTAAAGAGCAAAACTCTGGAGCTGGACAGATTTGGTCTCTGTGTTATTTAATCTCTCTATTTTTCAGTTTCCATATTATTAAATGCACTTACCCTTCAGGATTTTAAGTGTTAAATGAAAAGTACTTCGCATAGTACATGGAATGTAATAAACTCCATAATAAATGGTGATGATGTGGTAATAATAAAGGTAATGATAATGCTATTTTGAGGGAAGCAGGCAAGAGGAGGGCAGTGTTTTTTATATGTGCTTGTCAATTCTCATGCTGCACATAGACCTACTAAAGCAGAACTTCAGGGCTTGGGACCTAAAAAAAATATATATATATATATATATATTTTTTTTTTTTTTGCGGTATGCGGACCTCACTGTTGTGGCCTCTCTCGCTGGGGAGCAGAGGCTCTGGATGCACAGGTTCAACGGCCGTGGCTCACGGACCCAGCTGCTCTGTGGCATGTGGGATCTTTCTGAATTGGGGCATGAACCCGTGTCCCCTGCATCGGCAGGCGGACTCTCAACCACTGTGCCACCAGGGAAACCCTAAAAATATATATTTTAAAAAATCCCCTGGAGACTGTATTAATAGGCTAACTTTGATGGCCACTGGAATTTAGTAAAGGTTGCTGGCATCTTATTGACTTTTGTGGTGTGAAGAAAACTGTAACCAAGAAAAGAACTCATACTTCTTTACACCTATGTGAATCTCTAGATGTAATATGAAACTACCTTACAGCTACACACAAAGCTTGTGTGTTAGCTTAAATAATCTCTTCAATTAAAAAATAAGTAAATAAACAGATCTTAACATTCTTAAGACCAATAAACACATTGAAAAAGCAAATAGCTAAGCCTATGTTGATTCATAAATAATATCTCTGACCAGTGAAGGTATCAGCTGTGGGTGGTTTGGAACTCAAGTGAGACCTGAGGCAGAGTTTACAAACACTATTTTCCTTCATATTCCTAATAGTTGTCCTCTAATCCTATTCTAGAAAGCTCAGTGTCACCATGGGGCTGCAATCCTAATTCTGACCCCATAGTTTTCTTCTCTGACAGATAAGGTGGACCCATGGACACTTCTCTGCATCCTTAAGTGGATAAGACCAAGCTCTGGGGGTAAAAAGTGTTGGTGAGGATGTGGAGAAAAAGGAACCCTTGTGCACTGTTGGTGAGAATTTGGGCAGCCACTATGGAAAACAGTATGATAGACTCCAGCAATCCCACTTCTGGGTATATATCCAAAGTTATTAAAATTAGGATTTCAAAAAGATATCTGTACTCCCATATTTATTGCAACATTATTCACAATAGCCAATATATGGAAACAACATAAGTGTCCATCAAAAGATGGATGGATAAAGAATATGTAGTAGGGCTTCCCTGGTGGCGCAGTGGTTGAGAGTCCACCTGCCAATGCAGGGGACACAAGTTCGTGCCCCGGTCCAGGAAGATCCCACATGCCGTGGAGCAGCTGGGCCCGTGAGTCTTGGCTGCTGAGCCTGTATGTCCAGAGCCTGTGCTCTGCAATGGGAGAGGCCACAACAGTGAGAGGCCTGTGTATTGCAAAAAAAAAAAAAGAATATGTAGTATATACATTGAAATATATACAATGAAATATTATTCAACTGTGAGAAAGAAGGAAATCCTGCCATTTGCAACAACTTGTGTGCACCTTGAGGGCATTATGCTAAGTGAAATAAGTCAGACAGAGAAAGACAAATACTGTATAATATCCATTATACGTGGAATCTCAAAAAGCCAAATTCATAGAAAGAGAGAGTAAAGTAGTGGTTACCATGGCTTGGGGTGGGGAAAATGTGGAGATGTTGGTTAAAGGGTACAAACTTCCAATTATAAGATTAACACAGGATTAAATATACAGGATTATATTTAATTACATAATTAAATATACTAAATCCTGTATATTAAATATACAGGATTATATTTATATTATGCTGTATATTTAATCCTCAGAATATATAAGATTTTCTGTACATATAAGATTTTATATGCACAGAAAAATATCTATAATCTATGCTTATAGTTAATATTGCTGTATTATATACTTGGAAGTTGCTAAGAGACATCTTAAAAATTCTCACCACAAAAAAGAAACAGTAAATATGTGACAGGACCAAGGTGTTAGCTAATATACAGTGGTACAGATTTTGCAATATATAAATGTATCAAATCAACACATTGTACACCTAACCTTACACAATGTTATATATCTATTTCTCAATAAAGCTGGGAAGAAAGGACTAAACTCTGAGATATCAGTGAATGTTTACTGGACTGTAAAATAAAGCAAATGAAATTGCTTCACTTATTTTAAATGACTGTGAAGATTTACTGAAGTCCATGCATTTGCTCCCAATCTTGAGTCCATGCAATGCATTTATTTTAGGTACTTTTGGAATAATTTGTATTCTCTGAACTCAAGTCAGTCACATGTTCTGAGATATAGTCTACATAGGAGCATTACCTACTGTGATATACTCAAGTTTACCACTCAGGGAAAAACGTCCTTTTAAAACATAATTTTAAAAGGATAAATCTGACTTCTGGAAGATTGAGAGGGAACTAGACAATGACGCTTTAGCAGCACTTTTTGGTGAGCATCAAAGACAAGACAATAACATTAATAATGTAACATTTGTATAACACTTTACAATTTAGAAAAGGCTTTGCAAATGCTGTTTTACATTTTGAGTTTTGAGAACACTTATTTTATTTAGTTTGATTTCTGTAGTCAAAAAGAAAAGGAAAAGAGAGCAACATTAAGGAATTACCTGCCCAAATATACAGGTATTAACTGCTGGAGTTGGATCTTTAGTTTCAATGCTCTATTGACTAAATGATGTTCATGACTTCAAGTCCAATATTTGCATTGTAAAAAGTTTATATGATCACGGTTTGTGTGTAGTAAAGAAATACTAGCTTATCAACTTTTGGTGTTGATTCTAAAATTAAGTATGATAGTTCCTTTACAGAGGTTTTACTAATTGGGTCAAGGAGCTAACTTATTGAATCCTCAACTAGGAGATAACTTCGTATCACAATTCATAGTGTTTCATAATATCCTCTGTGTCCACATAGAACTTTCATTGGTTTCAACAATTCTTTCTCAACAGATAGTTAGAAAAAGAAAGCTACCATATTAAGCACACAGATATATTGCAGAGATTCTTGTATGAGCAATAAAATTCTAAAATTAAAAGGGTAATAATAAAATTCTCATTGAATTAATTACATAGAATGAGACTCAGATCCAATAATAATTACATAGTGTTTTAATAACACTCTATAATCTCTAACTAGATAATTCAAACATCTTCCCTACAAAGTAGTGTGAATATTATCTTTGTGGTTTAGAATAATCATTTCTGATTAAATGTTTTTATAAAAATCATGCCACTTCATTGTATTTATAGCTTGTTTCTTCTCACTAATTTAAAGAACTTAACTTAGACATTAATTAAGCCGTCTGTCATGATTCTGTAGCCATGTGTTAATTTTCTGATAGGTATGGAGGGGAATAGAGGAGAGGCATAGATTTACACTATAGGATATGTATACATATACAAATGCGTGTGTGTGCACCTATGCTAGATTGTGAAAACACACATATACACACATATACATAACCTGTGTAATTCATAAAGTCTCTCAGAATGTACTACTAACCATTTTAAATGGAAATCATTGGGAGCTGAAAGGGTGGCATGAAAAAATATTTGTAGAAATGAACTAAAGAAGAGGTAGCAACTTTCTTAACCTGAACTAGATACAACAGCAAATCATTTTTGGTTTTGTTCTATTGTTGGCATACTCCTTTAGCTCCAGCAAACTTTTCTGATAATGATACCTAACCAAAGAAGGCAGCATATATTATAAGAGCACTGGTTTTGGAGTTCAAAGACCTGGTAACATTAGGGAAACACCTTGACCATCATTTTCCTCATATGTAAAATGAAACTAATTATCTAATTAGTGATTATAGAGTGTTAGGTGAAATGGTATGAAGTAAATCAAAACTGAAAGGGACACAAAATCATGCTTATGACAGTTGATTAGAAAATAGTAAGCAATCACTGCAATTCCCTTGGCTTTTTAATGGAGCATATATTTCAACTAAACTTGAATGTAATTTAACTGTAATATTGTTTAAGTCTATAGTAGAAATGTGCATTTTCTAGATTCAGGACACAAATTCTTTTCCTTAATTAAAAAAAAATTATGCCTTGTTTAAAATCTCCAACAATAAAGGCAAAACACACTCTTGAGTGCTTGTCTGTTCCCACAGAATATCCTCTCAGAGAATTTAACTTCTGTCTTCAATTTTCAGAATGAGTGGAGAAAATTTAACTTTATATGACATTTCCTTTCCTTTTATTTTTCAAATTATGAGAGATTTCAAACTTACAAAAAGTAATAATAGTAGCAAATAGTGGCACCAGGTTTGGTTCTCAAGCATTTTACATGTATTGAGTCATTAGATTTTCACAGTAACACTTTGAGGCAAATACATCAATTCTCTTCATTTTACAAGTGAAAAAAGTGAGGTTTGATGTAAGGTAGCTAATAAACAGCAGAACTGGGATGTGAATGCAGGTCACTTGACTCTGCAGTCTGGGTCTTAACCATGTCACAATACTATCTACTTTGTAAAAAGAGAAAGTAAGCCTCAAAATATGATAAATGTTAAATTTTGCCATGTTTTCTCCAGATTACTTTCTTCTTTGGGTGGCAGTAAGAAGATGATAAACAGAACAGAGGTAGTTGACCCCCATCTTGTGCCCCTTTCCAAATTCAATATCCTCCACAGAGCATTTCCACAGAGGCAACATTAGTCAGGAAACTAGTAGTTTCTTCATCAGTGGCACAGTGTGTCTTTGAAAATTTAAGCCTGAAAATGCCATAAGTATATTAGAAAATTTGGTTTAAAAAGTTTAATTACTAGTTAGATGTTAAAAAAATCATTAAGTTGTTTTACAATTTTTGGTGGACAATTTGTTCTTCATTAGAAACATTTACCTTCCATTATACTAGAAGAAAATAGAAAGAACTGTATAAAATTCAGAACCAATTCAGCCTGATTTTATCACAATTCAGTCATTATAATAAACTCCTTATACAACATTCTTCTTTCCAAAGTATGCATTCTTTATGGGTTTTACTGTGGTACTCAATAGCAAGACTTTTATTATCAGTGTTTCTGCATAATTTAGATAGTGAATTTAAGAGTTAAGATTTAAGAATTTCCACAGGGAGAAATTAAGATGGTGGGGTAAAAGGATATGGAGGTCACCTCCTCCCATGAACACACCAAAAATACATCTACATGTGGAACAATTCTCATTGAAAACTAACTGGAAACTGGCAGAAGGACTCTTATACCACAAAGGCTGAAAGAAAGATACACATGTAATTGGAATGAGAAGACTCAGAGTAATAGGTAGATTGCATGAGTGAACACCTGCTCTGGAGAGTGAAAGGGTTGAGCCACAGACTGGGCATCCCAGTCCTGAGGCCCTATGCATAGTAGACAAGCCCCTTTGGCTGGTTGGAGAACTTCTGGAACAGATAGAAATGCTGGAGAATCAGGGACTCCACTAGAGAGGAGTGTGCAGGTGCTGGATGCCCTCAAGCAAGGCAGAGAGGGATCTGCCCTAGAAGCTGCTAGGATTCCCAAGAAACTGCTTCACCATGCTCCCCAGCCCGAGGTGAGTGAATGCCCAGACCCCACTCGCTCTATGCCACAGTGCAACACTGGATCTAGGGTGACTGGAACCTGGGAAAAGACATGACCTTGGGGCACAGAGATAACCTGGTCCTCAGGCAGAGCCCAGGTGGGGCAGCAGTGGTGTTGGCATTTACTCAAGTGGTACACTAGAAGCAGCCCAGACTTCTGATGATGAAAAGCTGAAAACTTTCCTGCTAAATTCAGGAACAAGACAAGGATGCCCACTCTCACCGCTTCTATTTGACAAAGTATTGGAAGTACTAGCCACAGCAGTCAGACAAGAAAAAGAAATAAAATGTATCCAAATTGGAAGAGAAGAATCAAAACTGTCACTATTTGCACTACACTACACACTACATAGTGAACCCTAAAGTCTCCACACAAAAACTACTAGAACTAATAAATGATTTCAACAAGGTAGCAGGATACGAGTAATATACAGAAATCAGTTGTGTTTCTATACATTAATAATGAGATATCAGAAAGAGAAAGTAAAAAAAAAACCCCAATCCAGTTTCATCAGAAGAAAGAAAGAAAGAAACCTAGGAATTAACTGAACCAAGAAAGTGAAAGACCTATACTCTGAAAACTATAAAACATTGATGAAGGAAATTGAAGATAATACAAAGAAATGGAAAGATAACCTGTGCTCTGGGATTGAAAGGATTAATATTGTTAAAATGGCAATACTACCTAAAGCAATCTACAAATTTAACAAGATTCCTATCGAAATACCTATTATATTTTTCACAGAATTAGAACAAACAATCCTAAAATTCATTCCAAGACCCCCGTTGATTTCCCAAGTGATTTTGTGAAAAAATTAGAGGTTATCACTCTCCTAGACTTTACACTACATAGCAACAGTAAACAGAACAGCAAGGTACTGGCTCAATAACAGACATATAAATCAATAGAACAAAATAGAGAGCCCCGAAATAAACCCATGCTCCTGTGGTAAATTAATCTATGACAGAGGAGGGAAGAATATACAGTGGAGAAAAGAGAGTCTCTTCAATAAGTGGTGCTGGGAAAACTGGAAAGCTACGTGTAAAACAATGAGATTTGAATATTCCCTCACACTAAATACAAAAATAAACTCAAAATGGTTTAAAGACCAAATGTAAGACATGAAAATATTAAACTCCTAGAAGAGAACACAGGGAGAACTATATTTGAAACAAATAGTAGCAAAGGACAAAATGACAAAGATAAACTACGGAATGGGAGAAAAGATTTGCAAATGATGTGACTGACAAGTGTTAATATCCAGAATATACAAATAGCGCATACAATTCAGTATCAAAGAGGAAACAATACCATAAAAAAATGGGCAGAAGATTTGACTAAACATTTTTGCAAAGAAGGCATACAGATGGCCAACAGGCACATGAAATGATGCTCATTGCTAATTTTTAGAGAAATACAAATCAAAACCACAATGAAATGTCACCTCACACCTGTCAGAATGACTATTATCCAAAAGACCACAATAACAAATGTTGCAGAGGATGTAGATAAAAGGGAACACTTGTACGCTGTTTGTGAGAATGTAAATTTGTGCAGCCACTATGGAAAACAGTATGGAGATTCCTCCAAAAGCTAAAGATAGAATTATCATATGATTCAGCAATTCCTCTCATGGATATATATCTGAAGAAGATAAAAACACTGATTCAAAAAGATACATACACCACAATGTTCATAGCAGCACTGTTTACAATAACCAAGACATGGGAGCAAACCAAGTGCTCATCAACAGAGGAATGGATAGAGAAAATGTGGTGTTTATATACTATGGAATACTACTCAACCATAAAAAAAGAATGAAATACTACCATTTGCAACAATGTCGATGGATGTAGAGAATATTATGCTTAGTCAGATAAGTCAGACAGAGAAAGACAAATACTGTATGTTTTCACTTATATGTGGAATCTAAAAAATAATACAAATGAATGTTATGAAAAACAGAAACAGACACACAGATATAGAAAACAAACTTATGGTTACCAAAGGGGATAAGGGGATAAGGAAGGGGGGAGGGACAAATTAGGGGTATGAGATCAACAGATACAAACTACTCTCTATAAGTAGTATAGATAAGTAATAAGGATATATTGTATAGCACAGGGAATTATAGCCATTATCTTGTAATAACTTGTGATGGAGTATAATCTGACAAAATACTGAGTCACTATACTGTACACCTAAAACTAATATACTATTATAAATCAACTATACTTCAAAAAAATAAATAAAACATAATAAAATACACAAAGAGAATTTAATATCTCATATTTTTATATAGCAAACTGTTTTCCCTACATTAGGAAAAATTCATATTTTTCTTACTGCCCAGCTCCTCCTTTAGAATAGGATTTTTATGATTTGTTGAGGTCTAATTGTCCATTTTTCTTAGTGCTTTTAAAAGTCTTGGCAATGTATTTTTAGCACTTTGGAAAGTTAAAGCAAAGTTTTATCTGGCTATTTAATGGTTAGTATAATATCTACAATCCAGTGATTTATGAATGTGAGCTAAAGATTTCCCTTTTTGACAAGATATATTCAAGCTCCATTTAAAGCACATATTTAAGTCATTTAACAAACATCTAACAAGCTCCAGTTCCAGGCATTCCATTCTAGTGGGAGATTTTGTATTTTATTGGATTTGTCATCTCTGTCTTAAGTGTCCATAAAAATGGATTGTTTTCATACATTAAAATGAAGCTACTGACCTTGTTTAGGAGAGTGTGCTCATGAAATGGCATTTGAATACCAAGGATGTGCTTGCCTGAGCTATTAGTACTCTTTAATCTGTTATAAATCAGTTTTTCTCTCATGAAAAATGCTTCATTTAGGGATCCAACAAAAAGGTAATGAAGTCAGATAACTTTATCAGCCACTATTAAAGCTCCAACTCAGGTCTTTAATATTTTAAAACAGATGTCCTGTTATCTTATTAAGAAAGCAATCTAATTTCTATACATTTTGATATGAAATAAAAACAAAATAAAAGACCTTCTACTTATATATTCCTTTCTTGAGGTCTTAGAATAATTAAGATATTTTAAGAAAGATTCTTGTATAATTACTACTGTCAAATTAGTATTTTATACCAAATGTGAGACTGACAAAGATGTGCATTTTAAAATGGGTTGTTCAGTCTAGCCACAGTACATACTTTTACAACAATGTGAGTAAATATGATTATTTTATACTAAAAGTAATGCATGCTGAAATAAAGAATGATAATAAAAGCCAATGCTTTGGGACACTATAATGAACTGAATGTTTTGGTCTCATCTAAAATTCATATGTTGAAATTACAACCCACCCCACACCCCCCAGTGTGATGGTATTAGGAAGTGAGGCCTCTGGGAGGTGATTAGGTCATAAGGGAAAGGGAACAGTACCATTATAAAAGAGTTCTCAGAGAACTCCCTTGTCCCTTATGCCATGTGAGGGCACAGAAAGAAGACAGCTGTCTATGAAATGAAAAGTGGGTTCTCACCAGACACCGAATCTGGGGGGAACTAGACCTTGAACTTCTCAGCCTAGAGAATTGTCAGAAATAAATTTCCATGGTTTATAAGCCACTCAGTCTATGATATTTTTGTTATAGCAGCCCAAACAGAATAAGACAGGATTTACAGTAAAATTAAACAAATAAATTGACTTAAACTATTGCTCTACTCAATAGCATTTATGAGGATATGTGTGACCTGATGCAGTTATATAAATCTTTTGTTTCAACTAGTGAGGAAAACACTCCACAAATTAATCTAAATATTAATTTATGTCAAAAGTAATTTTTAAGTATGAAGCTATTATAGTAAATATTAATGTGACTATCAGTGAAGAATATAACAATTTTCTGGATAATGAATGCAAACCACTTTGAGGTGAATTGGTTATTAGTCTTTTCTTTTAGGTCAATAGAAGTCACAAAATTATTTATCATATCTCATACAACTTTGCCTATAGAAGCCTAATTAAAAATTATTTTTTTCAATTCTAATATTTTTAAGTATAGTTGATTTAAATATTATTTACAATATTATATTAGTTTCAGGTGTTTTATAGTGATTCCAAATTTTTATTTATTATACTCCATCATAAGTTATCACAAGATAATGGCTATAATTTCCTGTGCTATGCAATATATCCATGTTGTTTATCTGTTTTTTTTTTTTTTTTTTTTTTTGCGGTGTGTGGGCCTCTCACTGTTGTGGCCTCTCCCGTTGCGGAGCACAGGTTCCAGATGCGCAGGCTCAGCGGCCATGGCTCACGGGCCCAGCCGCTCCGCGGCATGTGGGATCTTCCCAGACTGGGGCACGAACCCATGTCCCTGCATCGGCAGGCGGACTCTCAACCACTGCGCCACCAGGGAAGGCCACTTATCTGTTTTATACATAGTAGTTTGTACCCCTATCTTGCCTGTCTCCGTTTTCCTCTCCCCAATGGTAACCATTAGTTGTTTTTTTTTTTCTCTATATCTGTGAGTCTATTTCTGTTTTGTTATATTCATTCATTTGTTTTATTTTTTAGATTCCACATCTAAGTGATAATATACAGTATTTGTCACTCTATGTCTGACATTCCACTAAGCATAATACCTTGTGTGTCCATCCATGTTGTTGCAAATAGCAAAATTTCATTCCTTTTTATAGCTGAGTAATATCCCATTGTTATATATACCAGAACTTTTTATCCATTCAGCTCTTAATGAACACTTAGCTTGCGTCCATATATCTTGTTTATTATAAATAATTCTGCTATGAACATTGGGGTGCATGTATGTTTTCAAATTAGTGCTTTCATTTTCTTCAGATGTATTATATATGGTGGTACTAATTTATAATACCACCAACAGTGCACTTGTTCCTTTCTCTCTACATTTTTGCCAACACTTTTTATTTGTTGTATTTTTGATAATAGCCATTCTGACAGGTGTGAGGTAACATCTCACTGTGATTTTGATTTGCATTTCCCTGAGGATTAGTGATGTTGAGCATCATTACACATGTCTGTTGGCCATCACTATGTATTCTTTGGGAAAATGTCTATTCAGATTCTCAGCCCTTTTTTTTTTTTTTTTTTCGGTACGCGGGCCTCTCACCGCTGTGGCCTCTCCCGTTGCGGAGCACAGGCTCCGGACGCGCAGGCTCAGCGGCCATGGCCCACGGGACCAGCCACTCTGCGGCACGTGGGATCCTCCCAGACCGGGGCACAAACCCCTGCCTCCTGCACCGGCAGGCGGACCCTCAACCACTGCACCACCAGGGAAGCCCTCAGCCCATTTTTTTTTTTTTTTTTTTTTTTGCGGTATGCGGGCCTCTCGCTGTTGTGGCCTCTCCCGTTGCGGAGCACAGGCTCCAGACGCGCACGCTCAGCGGCCATGGCTCACGGGACCAGCCGCTCCGCGGCATGTGGGATCCTCCCAGACCGGGGCACGAACCCGTGTCCCCTGCATCGGCAGGCAGACTCTCAACCACTGCGCCACCAGGGAAGCCCCCTCAGCCCATTTTTAAATCAAGTTTTCTCTTTAGGTTTTTTTTTTGATGTTGAGTTGTATGAGTTCTTTGTATATTTTGGATTTTAAACCCTTATCAGATACATCATTTGAAAATACCTTCTCCCATTCAGTAGGCAGCCTTTTCATTCCATTTGTGGTTTCTTTCACTGTGCAAAAGCTATTTTTTTGATGAAGTTCCATTTGTTTATTTTTGCTTTTTTTACCTTGCCTGAGAAAACATATCCCAAAAAATATTGCTAAGACCGATGTCAAAGGCTGTACTGCTTATGTTTTCTTCTAGGAGTTTTATAGTATCTGGTCTTACATTTAAGTCTTTAGTCCATTTTGAGGTGGCTTTTGTTGTTGTTTTTATATATTGTGTGAGAAAGTAGTCCAGTTTGATTCTTTTGTATTTAACTTTCCAGTTTTTCCAAAACCATTTATTAAAGAAGCTGTCTTTTCCCCATTGTATAGCCTTGCCTCTTCTGTCACAGATTAACTGTCTGTATAAGCATGGCTATATTCTCTTTCTGTTCCATTGATCTATGTGTCTGTTTTCATGCCAGTTCCATACTGCTATGATTATTTTAGCTTTGTAATATACTTTAAAATCAGAGAGCATGATATCTCTAGCTTTTTTCTTCTTTCTCAAAATTGCTTTGGCTCTGGGGTCTTTTGTGGTACCATACAAATTTTAGGATTATTTGTTCTAGTTCTGTAAAAATGCCATTTTTATTTTGGTAGAGATTTCATTGAATCTGTAGATTGCTTTGGGTAGTATGGTTATTTTAACAATATTAATTCTCCTAATCCATGACCATGGTATGTCTTTCCATTTGTTTGTGTCATCTTTGATTTCTTTCATCAAAGTTTTATGCTTTGCAGAGTTAAACTCTTTAACATCCTTGGTTAGGTTTGTTCTTAGGTATTATTCTTTTTGATGCAGTTGTAAATGGGATTGTTTTCTTAATTTCTTAAATAGTTTGTTAGTAGTATATAGAAGTGCAACAGATTTCTGTATATTAATTTTGTATCCTGAATTGTCCTTGATTTCATTTATAGGTTCTAATAGCTTTTTGGTAGCAACTTTATGGTTTTTATATATATTATCATGTCATCTGCAACAATGACACTTCCTTTTTCCTTTCTAATTTGGATACCTTTAATTTCTTTTTCTTGTTTGATTGCTGTGGCTTAGACTTCCAATAATATGTAGAATAAAAGTGGCAAGAGTGGGCACCCTTGTTCCTGATCTTAGAGGAAATGCTTATAGCTTTTCAACATTAAGTATGATTTTGGTTGCAGGTTGGTCATATATAGTCTTTATAATATTGAGGTATATTCTTTCTATACCCACTTTGTAGAGAGGTTTTCTCATAAATGGATGTTGAATTTTTAAAAAAACTTTCTCTGCATCTATTGCGATGGTCATATTAGTTTTATGCATCAAGTTGTTAATGTGGGGTATCACACTGTTTCATTTGTAGATATTAAACCATCCTGTATCCCCAGGATAAATCCCATGGCGTATGATTCTTTTAACCTACTGTTTAACTGGTTTGCTAATATTTTGTTGAGGATTTTTGCATCTATACTCATCCGTGTTATTGGCCTGTAATTTTCTTTTTTTAAATTGTCGTTGTCTGGTTTTGGTATTAGGGTGATTCTGCCTTGTAGGATGAGTTTAGAAGCATTATTTCCTCTTCAATTTTTTGAAATAGTTTGAGAAGAATAGTGTTTCTTCTTTAAATGTTTAGTAAAATTCACTTGTGAAGTTGTCTCATCCTGGACTTTTCTTTGTTGGGACTTCTTTTTTTTACTGACTCAATTTCATTACTAGTAATTGGTCTGTTCATATTTTCTATTTCTTCCTCATTCAGTCTTGGGAGATTATACATTTCTAGGAATTTTTCCATTTCTTCCATGTTGTCCATTTTATTGGTGTATAACTCTTCATAGTAATCTTTTATGATCCTTTGTATTTCAGTGATGTCAGTTTCATTTCTGATTTTATTAATTTGTACCCTTTCCTTTTTTCTTCATGAATATGGTTAAAAGTTTACCAATTTTGTTTTTCTTTCCAAAGAACTACATCTTAGTTTCATTGATGTTTTCTATTTTTAGTCTCTATTTTATTTATACTTGCTTTGATATTCATTATTTCTTTCCTTCTACTAACTTTGGGTTTGTTTGTTCTTTTTATAATTCATTTAGCTGTAAAGTTTAGATTGTTTATTTAAGATTTTGTATTGTTTCCTGAGGTAGTTTTGCATTGCTATGACCTTCCCTGTTAGAACTGCTTTTGCTGTATGCCATAGATTTTGGAGAATTGTGTTTCCATTTTCATGTCTTCAAGTATTTTTTTATTTCCTCTTTTGTTTCTTCATTGACCATTGGTTGTGTAGAAGAATGTTGAGTAGCCTCCAAGTGTTTCTGTTTTTTACAGATTTTTTTTTCATGTGGGTAATTTCTAGTCTCATACTTTGTGGTTGGAAAAGATGTCTGATATGATTTCAATCTTCTTAAATGTATTGAGACTTCTTTTGTGCCCTAGTGTGAGATCTATGCTGAAGAATATTCCATGTGCATTTGAAAAGAATGTGTATTCTGCTGTTTTGGGTGAAATATTTTGTATGTATCTATTAATTCCATCTGGCCAAATGTGTCATTTAAGGCCAATGTTTCCTTATTGATTTTCTGTCTGAAAAATCTGTCCATTGATGTAACTGAGGTGTTAAAGTACCCTACTATTACTGTATTACTGTAAATCTTTCTCTTTATGTTTGTTAATATTTGTTTTATTTATTTAGGTGTGCCCATGTTGGATGCATACATATTTATAATTGTTATGTCTTCCTGTTGGGTCAGTCTCTTTATCATTATGTAATGCCCTTCTTTGTCTCTAGGTACAGTCTGTTTTAAAGTTTGTTTTGTCTGATATAAGTATTGCTACTCCAGGTTTCTTTTCATTTCCATTTGCATTCGATATATTTTTCTGTCTCCTCATTTTCAGCTTATGTGTGTCTTTAGGTCAGTCACTTGTAGGTAGCATATATATATTGTTCTTTTTTTTCTTAAATCCATTCAGCCAGGCTACATCTTTTGATTGGAGTATTTAATCCATTTACATTTAAATTAATTATTGATGGGTATGTACTATGGCCATTTTTTGGTTTTGTAGTTTTGGTTTTTTTTTGCGTTACATGGACCTCTCACTGTTGTGGCCTCTCCCGTTGCAGAGCACAGGCTCCAGACACGCAGGCTCAGCCACTCACAGGCCTAGCCACTCCACGGCATGTGGGATCTTCCAGGACCAGGGCACGAACCCATGTCCACTGCATTGGCAGGCGGACTCTCAACCACCGCACCACCAGGGAAGCCCTGTAGTTATTTTTTTTATCCTTTCTTCTATTTTTCTTTTGCTTTCTTGTGATTTGATTATTATTCTTTATTGTTATGTTTGTTATATATTTTAAATTGATGATCTCATTTTGAACACATTCAAGCCACTCTACATTTTTGCATCTTTGTTTTGTGCATCCCTTAACTACTTATTGTGAATATAGTTGCTTGCTTTTTAACTCTCCCACTAGTTTTATAAGTGGTTGATCTGCTACCTTAACTATATGTTTTTCTTTACCAATGAGATTTTTTCCTTTCATAATTTTTATGTTTGTAATTGTGGTCTTTTTTAGACTGCTTAGAGGAATTCCTTTAACATTTCTTTTAAAGCTTGTTTACTGATGCTAAACTCTTCTACATTTTGCTTGTCTGTGAAAAAATCTTTTCCTCTAATCTGAATGATAAACATGCCTGGTAGAGTATTCTTCATTGTAGTGTTTTTTTCCTTTCATTACTTTGAATATTATGCCACTTCCTTCTGGTCTGCAGAGTTTCACCTGAAAAGTTAGCTGATGTTCTTATGAGCATTCTTTGGGCTTCTTTAAAAATTCTTTTTCCCTTGCTGCCTTTAAGATTTTCTTTTTCTTTTTAGTTTTTGCTATTTTTACTGTAATGTGTCTTGATGTGGACCTCTTTTTGTTCATCTAGTTTGGTACTCTCTATGCTTCCTAGATTTGGCTTGGACCCTTTGCTTCTTGGGGAGATCCTCTGCAATTTGTGATTCTTCTTCTGTTTGTGCACTGCCTACCCAGGGGTGTGGGTCTTGACTCTAGTGTGTCTTCACCCCACATACCTGTCTCATTGTGGTTCCTGTCTATATCTTTAGTTGTAGAAAATCTTTTCTTCTAGTCTCAGGTTACTCTCATAGCTAGTTGCTCTGTAAGTAGCCATAATTTGGGATTTTTTGTTTTTGTTTTGGGGGGTAAATAGTTGTAATTTTGGTGTGTCCATGGGAGGGACGGAGTTCAGTGTCTTCCTACTCCACCATATTGACCACCTCCTCTCTCCATGTATGGTTTTAACTAGCATTTACTTACTACACATTAGGGAATAATCTGAAGATAAATTGTACATTAGTCCATAACTTCAAGATGTTGACAATCTGGAGGCTAAATTTATGGAAAAACAGGTAGTTATTGATTAACTCCTTTTTCATCTGGAGAAACAATGGTATCTAGGATAGGCATAGTCCCTTTCCTCATGGACTTTACGTTCTATTGAAAGATTCAGGCAGTAAATGTATGTGTAAATAAAGAAAGTAATTACATCTTGTGATAATTGCTGAAGGGGAAATGAATAGTATGTTGTTAAAGAAATAAAAAGGGAGATATTTTAGATGTAGTCAAGGCATGGTGCTGTGTCCTGTGGGACATGGACCCAAATATGAAAAAGGGATAGCTCTGATCTCCAAGAGTTTACTGTCTAGTGAAAGGCATACATTAAATATACAATAAACTACATGTGACATAATCAAATAAAACCATAAAAGAGATAAAATTATTTATCTCTTTTGAAAAATCACTAAATAATTCTAAATCACTAAATAATTCTGATTGTAGTTAATCAGGAAAAGAATTTATGGACAAAATAATGCTGAGTTGGGTTTTGAAGGATGACTATACTTCCGCTGATAGAATAATGAGTAAAAAAAAAAAAAAAGGTTTGACAAAAAGCAAAGAAGGGTGAAATACATTCCAAATCCAGGAGATGGTGACCAGTTAAATATGATAGAAGCAAAGGGAGTGAAGGTATGTGGAGAGATAAAAAAGAGATGACATAGTAAATGGAACTTAAACCATATTAGAATGAACAGCAATTTTTATGTATCTAATTAAGGAAAGAAGAAACAACTCTACCCAATTGTGAGGAGAAGAAAATTTAGTATACTTGTTGATGCTTTACTCTATGTGAATATGTTCCTTGTGAAGATTAAGAACATCCTTAAAGTCTACAATTTATCTAGATTGTCCAGGGCACTGTGAGTCCTAACTAATCCCTTTTCAAGGAACAGAAGGAAAATAAATTTTCTCAGTAATACATTCTTTAGGCAGAGTAGGAAATAGAAGAGGGCATTTATAATTAATAGTAATATTGTTACACAAAATCTGTGCATTTTATAGTGTCTTAAAAATTATTCTTAGAGTGGTGAAGTTCTTTGTGAAAATTATAACATTTCAGCCATTGTATGGAAAAAAATATTGAAGGGGTTATTGTATTCATGCTTAACTAGACTTTCCTAAAAGACAGAAAAAGAAGAGCAGTTTATTCTGTGGGGTTCAAGCATGACAGGAAGATCAACATGAGGAAGCTTTGCAAGAGTTGAATACTGCCAATTGTATTTTTAAATACTACCTAATTTATGCAAGAGTTTTTAAATCTGGGCGCCATTAATGGGCATCAGGGGTCAGTAGAACCGCTTAAATCATAAAACAATATATTTACATCTGCATTCCTCTTTTTAATCAGATTATTAAGGGGGGTGGAAAGACTCATTCATTAGAGGGCAGACAGCAGAAGCAAGAAGAACTACAATCCTGCAGCCTGTGGAACAAAAAACACATTCACAGAAAGACAGACAAGATGAAAAGGCAGAGGGCTATATACTAGATGAAGGAACAAGATAAAACCCACAAAAAACAACAAAATGAAGTGGAGATAGGCAACCTTCCAGAAAAAGAATTCAGAATAATGATAGTGAAGATGATCCAGGACTTCGGAAAAAGAATGGAGGCAAAGATTGAGAAGACGCAAGAAATGTTTAACAAAGACGTAGAAGAATTAAAGAACAAACAAACAGAAATGAACAATACAATAACTGAAATGAAAACTACACTAGAAGGAAACAATAGCAGAATAACTGAGGCAGAAGAACAGATAAGTGACCTGGAAGACAGAATGGTGGAATTCACTGCTGTGGAACAGAATAAAGAAAAAAGAATGAAAAGAAATGAAGACAGGCTAAGGGACAACATCAAACGCAACAACATTTGATTTATAGGGGTTCCAGAAGGAGAAGAGAGAAAGGACCAGAGAAAATATTTGAAGAGATTAGAGTCGAAAAATTCCCTAATGTGGGAAAGGAAATAGCCACCCAAGTCCAGGAAGCGCAGCAACTCCCATACAGGATAAACCCAAGGAGAAACACACCATTGGAAAAAAGTAAAGCTGTCACTGTTTGCAGATGACATGATACTATACATAGAGAATCCTAAAGATGCCACCAGAAAACTACTAGAGCTAATCAATGAATTTGGTAATGTTGCAGGATACAAAATTAATGCACAGAAATCTCTTGCATTCCTATACACTAATGATGAAAAATCTGAAAGAGAAATTATGTAAACACTCCCATTTACCATTGTAACAAAAAGAATAAAAGACCTAGGAATAAACCTACCTAGGGAAACAAGTGACCTGTACGCAGAAAACTATAAGACACTGATGAAAGAAATTAAAGATGATACCAACAGATGGAGAGATATACCATGTTTTTGGACTGGAAGAATAAATATTGTGAAAGTGACTATACTACCCAAAGCAATCTACAGATTCAATGCAATCCCTATCAAATTACCAATGGCATTTTTATAGAACTAGAACAAATCATCTTAAAATTTGTTTGGAGACACAAAAGACCCTGAATAGCCAAAGCAGTCTTGAGTGAAATAAACGGAGCTGGAGGAATCAGACTCCCTGACTTCAGACTATACTACAAAGCTACAGTAATCAAGACAATATGGTACTGGCACAAAAACAGAAAAATAGATCAATTGAACAAGATAGAAAGCCCAGAAATAAACCCACACACCTATGGTCAACTAATGTATGACAAAGAGGCAAAGATATACAATGGAGAAAAGACAGTCTCTTCAATAAGTGGTGCTGGGAAAACTGGACAGCTACATGTAAAAGAATGAAATTAGAACACTCCCTAACACCATACACAAAAATAAACTCAAAATGGCTTAGAGACCTTAATGTAAGACTGGACACTATAAAACTCTTAGAGGAAAACATAGGAAGAACACTCTTTGACGTAAATCACAGCAACATCTTTTTTGATCCACCTCCTAGAGTAATAGAAATAAAAACAAAAATAAACAAATGGGACCTAATGAAACTACAAAGCTTTTGCACAGAAAAGGAAACTGTAGATAAGACAAAAAGACAATCCTTAGAATGGGAGAAAATATTTGCAAACGAATCAATGGACAAAGGATTAATCTCCAAAATATATAAACAGCTTATGCAGCTCAATATTAAAGAAACAAACAACCTGATCCAAAAACGGGCAGAAGACCTAAATAGACATTTCTCCAAAGAAGACATATAGATGACCAAGAAGCACATGAAAAGCTGCTCAACATCACTAATTATTAGAGAAATGCAAATCAAAACTACAATGAGGTATCACCTCACTCCTGTTAGAATGGGCATCATTAGAAAATCTACAAACAACAAATGCTGGAGAGGGTGTGGAAAAAGGGAACCCTCTTGCACTGTTGGTGGGAATGTAAATTGATACAGCCATTATGGAGAACAGTATGGAGGTTCCTTAAAAAACTAAAAATAGAATTACCATATGATCCAACAATCCCACTACTGTGCATATACCCAGAGAAAACCATAATTCATAAAGACACATGCACCCCAATATTCATTGCAGCACTATTTACAATAGCTAGGTCATGGAAGCAACTTAAGTGCCCATCGACAGATGAATGGATAAAGAAGTAGTGGTACATATATACCATGGAATATTACTCAACCATAAAAAGGAATGAAATTGAGTCATTTGTTGAGCGTGGATGGATCTAGAGACTGTCATACAGAGTGAAGTAAGTCAGAAAGAGAAAAACAAATATCATATTTTAACGTCTGTACGTGGAACCTAGAAAAATGGTACAGATGAACTGGTTTGCAGGGCAGAAGTTGAGACACAGATGTAGAGAACAAACGTGTGGACACCCAGGGGGGAATACCATGGTGGTGTGGGGATGGTGGTGTGCTGAATTGGGTGATTTGGATTGACATGTATACTCTGATGTTTATAAAATTGATGTCTAATAAGAACCTGCAGTATAAAAATACAAGGAAACAAAAAAAAAACAACTGATACTTAACTTTCTTTGAGTTATTTGTATGTAAATATGCTAATATAAATGTTTCAGTCATTACATGAAATTTCTAAAAATCTTATACGTTCTGGTATAATGTTATAAGTCATAATTTTAGTTATTACTTTAAAATGTATATCTCAGAAATAACTAAATTTCCTTGTCAATTGCATTATTATGAACTTTCATCAAATCCTCAACCATGGTCATTTTTAAGTCTTTGGTCATTTACAGACAGTTCTGTGTGTACTCTGATGCTTTTGCAAAAATGTTCCTATAAAATGGTTTCATCTTCAAGTAATTTATGGAAAAGACTCTGACGAATACAGGTTTCTGGTAAATGATTATACTGCTGAACTGAATGAATAAGCATTTTCAGAGCTCTAATGGAAAACTAATGAATTCATAAAAGTGCTAACAAAAGATCAAGATGAAAAAATATTAATTGCATGGGACTGAGTGAACTGATGAGGATGATTAGAATTTTTGTGACTTTCTGTTTGAATAAAAAAAGAAAATCCCACAAGGACTCAGAGGGAAAAATATACAAATCAATTTTCACTGCAAAGTAGAGGAGCTGTTACAGTGGAGGATTACTGGACTGAATGTCAATATTATGACATAGTATGAGTGTGTTTCATGTTTGGTAATTACAATCATTGTTGCTTTTGTTGTGGTCATCCTTTTACAATGCTTGGTGTCAGTTTATTTATCTCTTGTAAAAATAAAATACAGTGTGTGTGTGTGAAAAAAAAATCTTGTATCCTACAGATTTGCTGAATTAAAAAAAAAAAAGGGAGGTGGTGTTTCCTAACAATGTCCATTGTTAGTATGTTGGATGGGATAATACTTCTTTGTGTGGAAGAGTTCCAGGTTTTGAAGGACATATACCATTCTCCTAGAAGCCTGTCTCATATATCAGTAGTGAACCCTTAGTATTTGCGATAACCCGAAACAATCCCAATATTTCTAAACACTCCCTACAGCTCCTCATATTGAAAATCATGGATATTATATTATCCCAACGAAGATATTATATTATCCCAATGAAGAGTAAGAAACATTGCTTTCCAAAGCTTTGATTGCTTCATTTTTTGAAGAGCAGAGCATTCTTGCTTATGAGATGATCTTTTTACAGAAAACAAAGAGATGGGACTGGAAGTCTCAATTAAGTGGATTAACAGCTATTGTGGGAGTATCTGAGAAAGGGAAGGAGAATAGCTGAAAGAATGTGGTATTCTGAATAAGATATCTAAATTTAGTTTAGAAGTTCAAGTAGTTCCAGATGATGACAAGTTCATCTGTAGCCATGGAAGTGGATGGCTTATGCAGGTGGAGGTGAATATCATTAGAGATGAAGATGCCAAGGAAAAAAATCGCCATGTTTTTGGATGATTAATTCACATGTACATTGAAAAGATTCAGAATGATGGCAGGACTTGGGACAAAGAAGAAACTATGTGAGGTAATAGAGATTTAAAAAGGGACATGTGAAAAGATATTTGTCACCTCCAGTAGTCAGGAAGAAGCAAATTAGAAAATAATAGGGTATTATTTTTCACCAGTTTGGTAAACATTAAAAGATTGATAATGTTCTGTACTGGGAGCTGAGCAGGCAAACAGATATTCTTATGTATCCCTGAAGGGAGTGCTACTATCTTTTTGATTAGACATTTGAAAATATCTATTAATTCTCCCAGTCCATTTTTGAGAAGTTATTCTGCAGGAACTTACTACAAATCTGTTTTTTTAGTTACAATTAACATAAAATATTATATTATTTTCAGGTGTACAACATAATGAATCAATATATTTATGCATTATGAAATGATCACCGCAATAAAGTTCCGTTACCCTCTACCACCATACAAAGTTGTTACAGTTTATTGACTATATTACCTGTGTGTACATTACATCCCCATGAATTATTTATTTTTATAGCTGGAAATTTGTATGCCTTAATCCTCTTTACCTATTTCATCCATCCTCCCATCCCTCTCCCCTCTGGCAACCACCAGTTTATTCTCTGTACCTATGAGTCTCTTTTCCATTTTGTTCTGTTTATTCATTTGTTTTGTTTTTTAGACTTCACATATAAGTGAAATCATACAATGTTTTTCTCTTATTTCACGTAGCATAATACTCTCCAGATCCATCCATGTTGCCTCAAATGCAAGATTTTATTCTTTTTTATGGCTGAATAATATTCCACTGTGGTATATGTGTGTGTGTGTGTGTGTGTGTGTGTGTGTGTGTGTGTGTATATATATATATATATATATATATATATATAGAGCTATCACATCTTTCTTATCCATTCATCTATTGATGGATACTTAGGTTACTTCAATATCTTGGCTATCATAAATAATGCTACAGTGAATATAGTGATGTATGTATATTTCCAAATTAGTGGGGGTTTTGTTTTCTTCAGGTAAATTCCCCAAAGTGGAATTGCTGGATCATATCATAATATATCTTTAGTCTTTTTGAGGAATCTCCATACTGTTTCCATAGTGGTTGCACCAATTTACAATCCCACTAACACTCACAAGGATTTCCTTTTCTCTACATCCTCTTTAGCACTTGTTTTATGTCTTTGTGATAGTAGCCATCCTGACAGTTGTGGGATGGTGTCTCATTGTGGTTTTGATTTGCATTTCCCTGATGACTAGTGACGTTGAGCACATTTCCATGGGCTTGTTGACCATCTATATGTATTCTTTGGTGACTATTCAGATCCTCATCCCATTTTTCCTTGGTTTTTTTTTTTTTTTTTGATGTTGAGCCGTATGTATTTATTTATATATTTTGGATATCATCCTCTTATCAGATATATCATTTGCAAATATCTTTCTCCATTCTGTAGGTTGCCTTTTCATTTTGTTGGTAGTTTCCTCTGACGTGCAAAAGGTTTTTAGTTTGATGTAGTCCTTTTAGTTTACTTTTGCTTTTTGTTGACCTTGCCCCAGGAGACAAATTTTTTTAAATGTTGCCAAGATTGATGTCAAAGATGTTACTGCCTATATTTTCTTCTAGTTTTATGGTTTCATTTAAATCTCTCATCCATTTTTGAGTTTATGTTTTATATGATGTGAGAAAGTGGTCCAGTTTTATTCTTTGCATGTAGCTGTCCAGTTTTTTCAACAACATGTATTGAACAGACTGTCTTTTCCTCATGGTATATGCTTGCCTCCCTTGATGTAGATTAATTGATCATATGAGCATAAGTTTATTTCTGGGTTTTCTATTCTGTTCCATTGGTTTATGTGTCTGTGTTTGTGTCAATACCATACTGTTTTGATGACTGTAGCTTTGTAGTATAATTTGAAGTCAGGGAGTGTGATACCTCCAGCTCTGTTCTTCTTTCTCAAGATTGCTTTGGATATTCGAGGTCTTTTGTTGTTCCATTACATATTTTAGGATTGTTTGTTCTAGTTCTGTGAAAAATGTCATGGGCATTTTGATAGGAGTTACACTGAATCTGTAGTTTGCTTTGGGTAGTATGGGCTTTTTAACAGTATTAATTCTTCCAACCCAAGAACACAGGCTATCATTCCATTTATTTTTGTCATCTTCAACTTCCTTCTTATAGTTTTCAGAGTACAGGTCTTTCACCTCCTTGGTTAAATTTATTTCTAGGTATTGTATTCTTTCTGATGCATTATAAATGATATTTTCCTCTTGATCTCTTTCTGATAGTTTGCTATAAGTGTGTAGAAATGCAACAGATTTCTGTAAATTAAATTTATATCCTGCAACTTCACCAAATTCATTTATTAGTTCTAAGAGCTTTTCGGTTGGGTACAAATCTTCTCATAGCAGTGTTAAAAAATTGGTAACAAAATATTTATCAATAGTGGGACAATGCATTGGTAGTATAGAATAATATGCTCCTACTAAAATGAACATTAGAAATAAGTGATTTAAGAGCAAATATCTATAATAAGAATTTTTTGCAGTTACAGAATTATATGTGGAGTAAGCAATAAAAAGGAAATAAATCTTGTATATATTGGTATGAAAGTAGAGAAAGGTTTGGAGATTACCCACCAATTTGATCACATGGGATATATAATGGGATAGGATTAAATGGAAAAGATAGAAATTATGAATGCTTTCCTTATACACTTTGATTTTTTTGACTTGTCAGTACTACTTTTACTTTTAAAAATAAAATTAACATAATAAATAAAACATTTTCTTCAAAGGAAATTAAAATCTTATAAAAGGATAAAAGAAGTATACAGGGCTTCCCTGGTGGTGCAGTGGTTGAGAGTCCACCTGCCGTTGCAGAGGACATGGGTTCCTGCCCCAGTCCGGGAAGATCCCTTATGCCGCGGAGTGGCTGGGCCTGTGAGCCATGGCCGCTGAGCCTGTGCGTCCGGAGCCTGTGCTCCACAACAGGAGAGGCCACAACAGTGAGAGGCCTGCATACTGCAAAAAAAAAAAAAAAAAAAGTTAAAATACAGTATTGTGTTAAATAATAATAATAATAAAAAGAAGTATAAAAATAGCATCAAGAAGCAGAACAATTGATGGGCCTTGAAAGATCAATAAATAATCTATTGAGGGCATAGTCTAAGGAAAGACGTCCATGAATTTTTTCTCATTCCTAATAATCTTTAAACAAAAAAATAAACAAGGGCTTCCCTGGTGGTGCAGTGGTTGAGAGTCTGCCTGCCGATGCAGGGGACACGGGTTCGTGCCCCGGTCTGGGAAGAACCCACATGCTATGGAGCAGCTGGGCCCGTGAGCCATGGCCACTGATCCTGTGCGTCCAGAGCCTGTGCTCCGCAACGGGAGAGGCCACAGCAGTGAGAGGCCCGCGTACCGCAAAATAAATAAATAAATAAATAAATAAATAAATAAATAAATAAACAAACAAACATATTCAAAATTCTAAGTTAGATAGTCAAGTAGGCAATATACAAGTGAGATCTACCTTACAGGAAATTTTTTTCTTTATATGTGTTAGGAGTTCCTTCAAACATTAAGAAAAAAAATGCTTCAGAAAGCAATAAGCTCTAGATTTTGACAAGCAGTATTTAGAATTTAACAGGCACTGCTTGGTACATGTTTCATTGCCTGAGACATATCCTTAAAACTATTCACTATGTCTAGATATTGCCTAGAACCAGTGTATTGTTTTACTAAATACAGCCCATCCCTAGCCTTTGTTTATAGGTACAGTATTTTCATGACAGTATTACATGTCATGAAAATGATAAAGAAAAATAAGAAATAACAGGCATATGTGAGAGATGAAGGCTATTATCTCTCTTAACCCAAGGTCATGAAGAATTCCTGCATATGAATACTATGTTTTGCAGAACTAGGATATACAAACTACTTCTTTAGCCCAAATTGTCATGGTGTTGCTGGGTTGTTGGGTTTTTTTTTTCCTTCATCTATTTAAACTAATGTATCATGTTTGGAGCTACGAACCTGGATGTCATCAATGAACTCCACCCCTCATTTCCAGTTCCACAAGAACCATAAGTAGGTGGATAGGTGTGTTTTAGGGTGGTAGCCCTGTCACATCCATCTATCATATCCTTGCTCATCCAGTTGTTGAGCCAACAGGAAATTGCAACCCTATAAGGAATAAAGGAAAACATCCACTTAATCGTCAATGTTTCCAACTTCACTGAATATTAAGGGAATCAAATTCCAATTCTACAGCTTCTAATTGTATGATTTGAACATGTTATTTTATCCTCTAAGCTTCAACTTCTTTGCCTATGAAATAGTGATTGTATCCTCTTTGTAGAGCTTTTGTGAACATTAAGTGAGAAAATACATGATAAGTTCCTGGTGCAATGTTTGCTAGAAAATATTGACTCATCTCCTTATCTACCTATTTTACCTACCTGACTTCTTATTTAAGTTTTCTCTCACTCTCTAGTTCACTTACTTTCTGTTCTTCCTGACCCTTTTCCTTCTCTAAATGCATATTCTTTCTCTGGAACAATTGTGATTCTTTTTCTCCCTTAATATTGCACTCCTTTTAAATTTTAGCCACTAGAGGGATATATAATAAGATATAATTCCACTCATCCTGATCACACTAGGATCAGAGGATAAAATCAAAGAATCAAAGAAGAATCAAATAACTACAGAATGTTGAAGAGATATTAGAAAACATCTAATAAAACACATAATATTAAATATGAAATAACTAGGTATTTAAACAAATATGAACAGGTAAATGTTATATTTTTTAAATCATTCCCTCTACAATATATGTAGTTAAAAAAATAAATTTTATTTTTCCTTGAAATTTTCCTGTAAACCATTTTCTGAAAAAAAAAAAGACAAAAGACAAATGTGAGGGCAGAAAGCTTTTAGCAGCAAAGCCAGTTTGCAAGTTGTTCAATTCAAATAATTTAAAGTCCAAAATACATCCATACATTCAATTACAAATGTATAATTTCTATTGCACAGCAAAGGAAACCATAAAAAAAAAACAAAAGACAACACTAAGAATGGGAGAAAATATTTGCAAATGAAGCAACTGACAAGGGATTAATCTCCAAAACATACAAACAGCTCATGCAGCTCAACATCAAAAAACCAAATAAACCAATCAAAAAATTGGTGGAAGATCTAAATATACATTTCTCCAAAGAAGACATACAGATGGCCAAAAAGCACATGAAAATATGCTCAACATCATTAATTATTAGAGAAATGCAAATCAAAACTACAATGAGGTATCACCTCACACTTGTCAGAATGGCCATCGTCAAAAAATCCACAAACAATAAATGCTGGAGAGGGTGTGGAGAAAATGGAACCCTCCTACATTGTTTGTGGGAATGTAAATTGATGCAGACACAATGGAGAACAGTATGGAGGTTCCTTAAAAAAGTAAAAATAGAACTACCATATGACCCAGCAATCTCACTCCTGGGCATATACCCAGAGAAAACCATAATTCAAAAAGATACATGCACCCCAATGTTCATTGTAACACTATTTACAATAGCCAGGACATGGAAGCAACCTAAGTGTCCATCAACAGAGGAATGGATAAAGAAGATGTGGTACATATATACAATGGAATATTACTCAGCGATAAAAAGAACAAAATAATATCATTTGCAGCAACATAGATGGACTTAGAAATTTTCATACCAAGTGAAATAAGCCAGACAGAGAAAAACAAATATCACATGATATCACTTACATGTGGAATCTGAAAAGAGGGTACAAATGAACTTATTTACAAAACAGAAGTAGAATCACAGATGTAGAAAACAAACTTATGGTTATCAGGGGATAAGGGGGGGGAGGGATAAATTGGGAGACTGGGACTGACATATACACACTACTATATAAAAAATAGATAACTAATAAGAACCTGCTGTATAGCACAAGGGTAATGGCCTAAGTGGGAAAAGAATCTAAAAAAAAAAAGAGTGGGTATATATGTGTGTATATATATATATATATATATATATATAATATCAAATACCCTATATGATTAAAAGTATCAACTAAAAATGTAAACAATAAAGAAATGAAAAATTCATGTAAAATATCCAATCCAGAAGTTACACTTTATAGTTATTCACCGACTTTTCACACATACAGCAGCGTCTTATTTCTGTGATGCTACTTTGTATTTCTGTTTGTTATTTGTTCATTATTCTCTTATTTAAAAAAATGTTGCTCTGATAATTTGAGGACAATCTAGGCCTCACATAGTTTTACCACAGGAATGCTGCTGGTAGTGAGAGTCCTGTCTGTACCTTACAGCTGCACTGGAGAGGACCAAATAGTTGGAGGCTCCAAGATTGACATTCCATCAAGATGGAAGTGTTCAAATATATTCTCGTAATTAAGTTATATTTTAAGAAAAGGCACTTATATATTTGTCCATATAATTCTGTGTATAATTGGCTATATTTAACTAACATTTTAAACAGCAGTTATAAAATGGCAATAAGTACATACCTATCAATAATTGTTTTAAATGAAAATGAACTAAATTCTTCAGTCAAAAGACATAGAATGGATGCGTGAATTAAAAAAAAAAAAAGACCCATCTATATGCTGTCTACAAGACACTTGCTTAAGATGTAAGGACACACACACGTTGAAAGTGAAGGGATGGAAAAGGGTGTCTCACACAAATGGAAACCAAAAGAAAGTTGGGGTAGCTATATTTACATCAGACAAAATAGACGTTAAAATAAAAGGCTTAATGGGGGACAAAGATGGGCATTATGTAATGATAAAGGGGTCATGACAAGAAGATATAATATTTGTAAATATTTATGCACCCAATATAAGAGCACCTATATAAATAAAGCAAATATTAGCACATTTAAATGGAGAAATTGGCAGCACTACAATAATAGTAGGGGACTTTAATCCCCCACTTACATCAATGGATAGATCATCCAGGTAGAAAATCAATAAGAAAATTGTGGCATTAAATGAGTTTTACACCAAGGAACTTAATATATATGTACAGAAAACCCTATCCAAAATCAGCAGAATACATTCTTATCAAATGCACATGGAACATTCTCCAGGATAAATCATATGTTAAGCCACAAAACACGTCTCAATAAATTTGAGAATGTTGAAGTAATATCAAGCACTTTTCCCAATCATAATGGTATGAAACAAGAAATCAATCATAAGAAAAAAAATTTTTAAATCACAAATATGTTAAGACAGGGCTTCCCTGGTGACGCAGTGGTTGAGAGTCCACCTACCGATTCAGGGGACACGGGTTCATGCCCCGGTCTGGGAAGATCCCACATGCCGCGGAGCAGCTGGACCTGTGAGCCATGGCCGCTGAGCCTGCGCGTCCAGAGCCTGTGCTCCGCAACGGGAGAGGCCACAACAGTGAGAGGTCCGCGTACCGAAACAAACAAACAAACAAACAAATATGTTAAGATAAACACCATGTTACTGAACAACCAGTGGTCAATGAAGAAATCAAAGAGGAAATTTTAAAATTCTTTAATACAATGAAAATGAAAATAAAACATACCAAAATCTGTGGGGATGTAGCAAAACCTGTTCTAAGAGGCAAGTTCATACTGATACAGGCCTAGCTCAAGAAGCAAGAAAAATCTCAAGCAATCTAACTTTACATGTAAAGGACCTAGAAAAAGAAAAATAACTGAAGCACAAATTTAGTAGAAGGAAAGAAATAATAAAGGTCCAAGCATAAATAAACAAATGAGAGACTAATAAGACAATAGGGAAAAATCAGTGAAACCAAGAACTTGTTCATTGAAAAGATAAACAAAATTATCAATCCTGGGGCTTCCCTGGTGACGCAGTGGTTGAGGGTCCGCCTGCCGATGCAGGGGACACGGGTTTGTGCCCTGGTCCGGGAAGATCCCACATGCCGCAGAGCAGCTGGGCCTGTAATCCATGGCTGTTAAGCCTGTGCGTCTGGAGCCTGTGCTCTGCAATGGGAGAGGCCAGAGCAGTGAGAGGCCTGCGTACTGCAAAAAAAAAAAAAAAAAAAAAAAAATCAATCCTTTAGCTACACTCACTAAGAAAAAAGGCAGGGCCTTTTTTTTAGAAATTAGAAATGAAAGATGAGAAGTTATAACCAGCACCACAGAAATAAAAGAATCATAAGAGACTGCTATGAAAAAGTATACACCAACAGATTAGACAACCTTCTAAAATAGATAAATTTCTAGAAACATATAATCTTGCAATACTTCATCAGGAAGAAATAGAAAATCTGAACAGCCCTATTACTTGTTAGGAGATTAAAGCAGTAATCAAAATCCTACCAACAAACAAAAGTCCAGGACCAGATGCCTTTAAATGGTGAATTGTACCAAACAATCAAAGAAGATTTAATACTTCTCAAACTCTTCTAAAAAATTGAAGAGGAAACACTTTTGAACTCATTTTATGAGGCCAGCTTTACCCTAATATCAAAACCAGGCAAGAACACTACAAAAAAAAAGAAAATTACAAGCCACTATCACTGATGAACATGGATGCAAGAATCCTCAACTAACTATTAGCACACTGAATCCAACAATACATTAAAATAATCATACATCACGATCAAGTGGGATTTTTTCCAGTGATCATTCAACACCTGCAAATCAATCAATGTGATACATATTAACAAACTGAAGAATAAAAATCATATTATCAGTTCAATAGATGCAGAAAAATTTTTTGGCAAAATTCAACACCCATAAAAATTCTCCACAATGTTGGCATAGAGTGAACATAACTCTACATCAGAAAGGCCATATATGACAAGTCTATAGCTAACATCATACTCAATAGTGAAAAACTGGAAGGATTTCCTCTAAGATTAGGAAGAAGACAAGGATGTCCACTTTTACCACTTTCACTCCACATAGTATTGGAAGTCCTGGCCACAGCAATCAAACAAGAAAAAGAAATAAAAACATGCAAATTAGAAAGTAAGAAGTAAGAAGTAAAACTGTCACTGTTTGCAGATGACATTATTTTACATATAAAAAACCTTAAAGACCCCACCAAGAAAAACTTATAACAAATGAACAAACTCAGTAAAGTTTCAGGGTGCAAAATCAATATACAAAAATTTGTTCCACTCTATACACTAACAGCAAACCATCAGAAAGAGAATTAAGAAAACAATCCCATTTATAATTGCATCAAAACGTTAACCAATAATTTTAACAAAGGAGGTAAAAGACCTGTACACTAAAATTTATAAGACATTGATGAAAGGCATTGAAGAAGACAAAAATAAATGGAAAGCTATTCTGTGTTTATGGATTGGAAGAATTGGTATCATTAAAATAGCCATACTTCTCAAAGAAATCTGCAGATTCAACACAACCCCTATCAAAATTCCAATGTCTTTTTTCACAGAACTGTTAAAAAACACTCCTAAAATTTGTATGAAACCACAAAAGACTCTGAATAGCCAAAGTAGTCTTGAGGCAGAACAAAGATGGAGGCATTATACTTCTTGATTTTATGACTTTACAAAGCTATAGTCATCAAACTGTATGGTATTGATATAAAAACAGATATATAGACCAACGGAATAAAATAGAGAGCCCAGAAAGAAACCCACGGATATATAGTCAATTAATTTATGAAAAAGGAGTGCAGATTGTGTAATGGGGAAAGGATAGTCTCTTTACTAAATGGTGTTGGTAAAACTGGACAGCCACATATGGAGAATAAAATTAGACTACTGTCTTACACCATACACAAAAGATCACTCTAAATTGATTAAGGACTTGAATATAAAACCTGAAACCATAAAAGTCCTAGAGAATACATGGGTGGAAAGCACCTTGACATCAATCTTGGCAATGTTTTTTGGGGGGTCTGACTCCAAAAGTAAAGGCAACAAAAGCAAAAGTAAATAGTAGGATTACATCAAACTAAAAAGCTTCTGCACAGGAAATAAAACCATCAACAAAATTAAAAGGCAGAATGGGAGAAAATATTTTTGTAATTAGATATCTGAGAAGAGGTTAATATCCAAAATATATTTTAAAATTTATACAATTCAACAATGAAAAAACAATCCAATTTAAAAAGGGGCAGAGGAATAAACATATTTCTAAAGAAAACATACAGTTGGCCATCAGGCACATGAAAAGATGCTCAATGTCACTAATCATTAGGGAAATGCAAATCAATACCACAATGAAATATCAACTCACATTTGTCAGAATTGCCATTGTCAAGTAGATAAGAAATAGTAAGTAATAGTAAGTAATGGCAAGGACGTAGAGAAAGGGAATCCTTGTGCAGCCATTATGGAAAACATTATGGAGTTTCTTCAAAAAGTTAAAAATAGAACTACCACATGATCCAGCAATTTCACTTCTGGGTATATATCTAAAGAAAACAAAAACACGAATTCAAAAGGATATGAGCACCCCTTTGTTCATTGCAGTATTGTTTACAATAGTTAGGATATGGAAACAACCTAAGTGTCCATCAATTGATGTATGGATAAAGAAGATGTGAAAGACCCTGTGACAAGAAGGTATGTTTCCCATTTCAGGGAATGAAAGAAGAACTTGGAGCAAAGAAGGCATTGTTCAAGAAGAGGCTCTGGAAGGAGAGAATCCAGATTATGCAGGGTTTTATAGGCCAAATTAAGATTTTAGTTTTTCCCAAGAGTTATTGAAAGTCATTGAGAGAAGAACAATAGGATTAGAGTTGCATTAGGAAAATCACTGTGACTATTGTGACTAGAGTGGATGGGCCCAAGAGAAATGTGTGCCCATGTGTAGCATGAGGCATGTAGAAAAATGTTCATAGCAGTTTGCTGTTCTTAACGGCCCTAAAGTAGAAACAGACCAAATGTTCATCAAGAGTAGAATGAATAAGTAAATTGTCACTTACATATAAAATGGATTTCTATGTAAAATGGGAATGAACAGACTAAGACTGAACACTACTACATGGATGAACTTCAAGCACATAATGTTAGATAAAAGCCAGACACAGAAAAACACATACAGTTTCATTCTATTTGCATAAAATTAAAAGCAGGCAAGACTAATGTGTGGTGTTAGAAGTTAGGATAGTAGTTATACTATGAGTGGTGAAGGAGGGAATAGTTATTAGAAGGAGCATTAGGTGGGCTTCAGTGCTGGCAATGCCCTATTTGTTAGGTGGTGGTTAAACAGGTGTTGGATTTGTGACAATGTATTTCACCGTATATTCACACTTTGTGCAGTTTTCAGTATATGTACAATATCACACTGAAAAACATATTTAAACTTTTTAAAAGAATAGATTGAATTTTAAGAGTTATTGAATGGATACTATGAAATTGGTTGGGAAGCAATGGCAGTAATCCAAGTGAGAGAAATCATTTCTCCTTGAAACTTGCTAATGTGAAGATGGAAAGGAGACTTATTTGAGAGTTATTTTTTAGGCTGCAAAATGAACAGAATTTGGTGCTAAATTAGATAGGGACTGTGAGGAATGAGGAAGTAACAAGGAGTATTCCTTGGAGCAACTGATTGAGGAAACAAAAGAAGCAGTCCTCTGTTTGTGAGAAGGGACAAGGGGTAGAACAAATGAGCTGTGAGAAAAGGAGAAGGAGGTAGGGTTGCATTTGTTCAGAGAGCAGAGAGTTGTTGAGAGTGAGAGAGTGAATGAACTAAAGAAATATGATAGAATTGCAGAGTGGTACTGAATCATCATAACTTTCTAGTGAAGATTTTACTGTGAAGAGTGACTTGCTCCATCAACACTCAGCTGTTCCTGTCTAGGCATGAAGAGAACCAGTGATTAGGATCACACATGATTGGAGTTTTGCTGGATGGGTGTGATCAATATAGTTTTCAGGTAATATGATAAGTCAAAATAGATCAGTAAGAGGTTGGGGTACATTCCAACTTTCCATCCTCATCATAATGAAAGAGGATTTTCAATGAGCATCTATTCAGGTGTTCCCTGGGAATCTGGAAATTCACTTGAGAAGGTAACAGAGATGAGGGAAGCCAGTGTGATGAAGGTCATAGGTCTCCAGAATTACTATTCCTCTCCTCTCTAAACATACCTTCCTTTGTACTACAACCACAGTCTCATATTACCGTTTTTCTTTCTCATCTTTCTCTTTATTTTTCTTTTTCTACAAGTCCCTTTCTCCTCCTCATGTCCTCTTCCCTTTAGGGGATTGTATGGAAGAAATAAAAGAAGTGGATCTGCCAAAATTGTCTTGGGACACTGGCAGACTTGGGACTGGAGAAACTAAATTGAGAGGAAGATTAGTGTTTTAACTTTTTGGACACATCAGTTTATACATAATTTTAGGCTTTAGTAACCAGTGGACCCATTGCAAAGACCCAATGCAAAGTCTATACAATTTAAGTGATATGCCAACTAGCATTTGGACATTAGGCAAAATTGCAAAAGAAAGAATTTTTACCTTTTTTTGTGTGCCTATCTCCCTTTTTCTTCTGCTAATAGATAATTTATTCATTCAGTTATTCCTTCGTTTATTCCACAAACATATTGAGTAACTACTGATGTATAGTAATATATCAGACACTAAGCTAGTTGTCTTCCAACAAGTCAGACCTGGGGGGGGTCTCTTAATCCAAAAGGACCACCCCTCTCTTCTAAATTAGCCCTGTCTTTTCCATGACTCAATCAAAACCAACCATTTCCTGAGGGATGCTGATTAGATTTTTATTTAGATAACTCATACGAGTATACGCATAAATGGTAATAACTATAAGCATATGCCAGGCTCTCTCCTGAGCACTCTATAAGTATGAATACATTCAATCTTCACAACATACTATGAGGTAAGTAGTATTATTATCTCTACTTTAAAAATGAGAAACCCAAGGGATGGAGAGATTAAGTAACATGGTCATCAAGGAGGTGGCAGAGGCAGGACTCAACAAAACAGTCTTTCTCCAAAGTCTGTTTTCCTAATGTTACTGCTCAGGTTCAGCTGCTCGCCACTTGAAAGCCAATACTCAAGAGATGAAAGGGAAAAGGAAAAAACTACTTTTTTTCAGGAGACCAGCAACCTGGGGAGAACATGGATTCATGTCCAAAAACCAGCTACGAATATTCTGCTCAGCCATGAAAGTTTTTAAAGGGAGAATCACCTGAGGAGGGGGGTCAGAGTCATTGTTATCTTCCACTGTGTGTAGATTTTCTTCTGATTATTTGGTGGTGAGGTAACCAGGGCAGTGTTCCAGGACCCTTGTTCTCAGTCTCAAGTTACCATCCTCCACGTGGTTGGGGGTCTTTTCTCCTTCAGAAGAATTCAAAGGTATTCTGTTATATATATTCCTTGAGGAGGAACCAGGACCCTGCCCCATGGCTGCACTACTGTTTCTTGACTGCTCCTCTTTGTTTCTGCATTCCCTCCATTCTCTGATAAGCAGCTGTTTGAATCTTCCCTCTGGAACTCAGGGAAGGTCAAGGAGGCCGAACAAAGCTTATTTCCTACACAAAAGAAACAGGGGACACAGAAAGAATTTATACCTGGGAGGACCCCACAGGGTCCTGCTGCATTTCACAAATCACTGCCCAACATAGCCACACCTGAGGCTTGTTGTGAGGAGAGAAGAAGTGCTGCATTCTAATAGACTCTGTTATGGGTTGGAATTAAATTGCTTTAGCCTTAGAATTCACCCTTTTGTTCTTACCATCAGGAGTCTAGTGGTCCTTAGGGTGAAGTTGTTCAGTTGCTAATGAATTTTATGTAAACATTAAAGAAAGCAAAAGTCTATTCATGTCTCTAGTTTGGAGAAAGACTTCTTTATGGTCATTGGGATTGATAATGAGGGTATAGGATCTACGAATTCCTGGGCCTATTCTACCTGACATGAGGGGTGTTGACACCTACCCAGAGAAGTAGAAAGAGGGAGGATATACACTTGTGGGATCTCAGAAAGAAAGAAAACATGCAGCTAGGTGATCCAATTAGACAGTTAATGTGATATCTAATTTCTACTGAATCAGCAAATTATGGGGAACTTTTATAATCAGCATCCTGTTGGGAAGACTGAGACCAGTGTATTACTTCTTAACTTATTCTAGAGAAAAGGAAAGAAGGTGGATGAAGCAAATATATGAAATCCCAATATGCTCAAGTTTTTTCAGCAGAAAAGAAAAAAAATACACATTATAGTTTTACCTAGCAGTATGGGTTTAGTTTATGAGGATATGAAGGAGAGAATGCACTTCTTTTTATATCTCTTCCTCAGTGATTTCACTCATTCTCATTAATATTCTTTCATTCATTCATTTTTGTTCTTTTGCACTATTTTTATTCATTTGTTTACTCATCCATTTATGCACCTATTGAACAAATACTTTTTAAATGTCCTCCAACTGCCATGTATTGTTCCAGGTGCTATAAATATTGCCATAAATAATACAAGCAAATTCCTGGTCCACAGAGTTCACAGTCTACGGAGGGCAAAGGTAGTAGACAGAGAGAAACAACTAAGAAATTAATGAATAAGATAAATGGAGAAATAAGTTTCATAAATAAAACTGATGTGATAGAGAGGAACTTGTTGGGGGGTTATTTTAGATTATGTGACAAATGAATAAAATTGAATAAAAGGTAGCATGTGATAAATGTGACGACAGGATTTTAAATAAAGTGCTCTGTAAGCATTAAAAAAGAAAGTTTTGTATAACTGGAAAGAATTTAAGACATCCTTAAAGCTAGATAGAGTTTTGGTAGATGAAGTTGGTGGAATAAAGACATTCCTGATTTGAGAAAGAAAATGAATAAGGGAGGAAATAAAAGGGAACACCTGCCATGTACAGCCAAAGGAATGAGGTGCAGAAGGATGGATGAGGGGTAAGGGGAGACAGCTTTTGGAAGCAAAAGAAACAGACTGCAGTCCTAAACATCATGAAACAAGTTTTAATTAAAAAATTCTTCAGGCAAAGGACTTGAATAGACATTTCTCCAAAGAGGATATACAAATGACCAAGAAGCATGTGAAAAAATGCTCAACATTACTAATAATCAGAGAGATGCAAATCAAAACCACAATGACACATAACCTCACATCTGTTAGAATGACTATCATCAAATAGACAACTGATAACCAACAAGTGTTGGTTAGGATGTGGAGAAAGGGAATCCCTGTGTATTGTTGGAGGGAATGTAAATGGGTATAGCCACCATGGAAAATAGAATGGAGGTTTCTCAAAAATTAAAAACAGAACTACCATATGAACCAACAATTTCATTCCTGGGTATATATCTGAAATAATTGAAAGCAGGGTCTTGAAATATTTGCACACCCATGTTCATAGCAGCACTATACACAATATCCAAGAGGAATAAGCAACCTATTCTTTCAACGGATGAAAACATAAACAAAAGGTGGTAATACATACAATGGAATATTATTCAGCCTTCAAAAGGAAGGAAATCTTTTCACAAGCCACAATATGGATTAAACTTGAGGACGTTATGCTAAATGAAATGAGCCAGTTAAAAAAAGACAAATGCTGTATGATTCTACTTAGATGATGTATCTAACATTGGCAAATTCATGAAAGTAGAATGATGGTTACCAGGGGCTGGGAGGAGGGGGAAAGAGGAGTTATTGATAAAGTTTCAGATTTGTAAGATAAAAAAATCCTAGAAATCTGTTTCACAACAATGTGAATATAGTTAACTCTACTGAAAAATACACTTGAAAATGGTTAAGATGGTAAAGTTTATGTTTTTTATCACAATAAAAAAATTATTCAGTTACTTTAGTTCTCAAGATCGTTATGCTGCTTTTGTATTAAACTATTAAACTTCTAAGGTGTGTGTGTGTGTATGTGTGTGTGTGTGTGTGTGTGTGTGTTAGGTTGCAGGAAAATATATGTATCTGTTTGGATCTATATTACCCTCATTTATCTAAACCCCACTTACATGGATCTTGGAAACTTTTCCCATATTGAGCAACAAGCTGTCCTAAACAAGGGGACTTTGATTATTGTTTCAACCATTTTTTATTACTCTTGAATTATCAATATCTGTGTTGCAAAAGTTCCCATTACATTAGTTTCCCAATAAAATGTCATCTGATTATAGGACTTCTTTTACCTCACCCTTTGTGAGTTCTGACACGTTTCTAGTGTAAACTTGTCTAACTTTATACATCTGCATAATGTCTAGACCCAATACTTTTTAAGTATTAAGTTTAATATATTCAATATGTAAAAATTAAATAATATATTTGATATATAAAGTTGTCTCCTCTTTTATACAGATCAAGCTGTAATTAAATGATAGAGCCAAGAGAATATCATTCAGTGTTTAATATTTCATTGCCTCATTGATGCCTTATCTATTTTATAGGCATTAAATTACATAAAAATACATAAGATGAATACTTAATCACCATATCACCTACATTAGAACACAAGTACAGAGATAAAGCATATAGTTTTAAATATGCTTAACTCTGGAACCCTTGTCTATTTACTTTTATAATTATTGGGGATTTTTTTTGGTTGTTTTTGTTTTGCTTTGTGTTTTGCTTTTTAGAACTTTTCTGCTATAGTTATCTTCATTTTGTGTTAACACGAGAGAGATGCTTTTCATTGTACAAAACTGGCTCACTTTACATGATCTGAACTTGAGAAGCTCATATTTCTCAGGTTTCAAGACAACATGCTAAATGTATGGGAGCACCTACTGGTGAAGGATGATATAGTCCTACAGACTGGTTTTATTGGACCTTGTAATTTAGACCAAGTTGGAGGGCATGAGGCTTATGAAGCCCTTAAGTGTATAATCAAGGGAATTCTGCTGCCAAAAAATGCTTATTGCTTAAATATTGCAAGAGAGTGGTCTTAGGCAGGAAATACAAGAACTGAGAAGACACTATAAAACAAATATACCATTTAGATGGGACCACAATATCTAACAGGAATAAAATTGTTTAGTATTGAGGTACTAAAATGTTTCATGAGGGCTGAGAAAAGGTTTGTCTCCTTCGCTTCTGAATCCCTAGCATGGTAACTGGTACCTTGAATGTGTCAATAAATATTTACTGAATTAATAAATGTTAACCGATTTGGAATTTCTTCCTCAAAATATCTGAAAATTTGCCTTCTGTTCTCCTTCTCCCATAGGACCATATCCATCGTTTATAATAAAAACAAGGAAAAATATAATTTGTGTGACAAATTTCCTTTTTAGATGAAAAAAAAAGCTTCTTTTTGGTTAACCAGAAACCCTGAGACAGTTAAAAAATATACTACAACTTTAGAGTTAAAAACTGTAATAATGAAAAATGACCTAAACGAATTAAAAGGAAGGTGATGGGGAGTTGCAAAGGCTTTGTAATCAAATATTTCTAGGTTCAAATTTCAGCTCTATAGCTTAGTAGCTGCATTAGGTTGGATGAATTGCTTAACTTCTCTGTTCTCACTTTCCTTTTTTATTAGAGTTTTGTGAAGATTTAATGAGTCAATGTATATGCAATGCTTTGTGCCTACTTGGTAAATAATAAATAGCAGCTATTGAATTTTTCTCCGAATGAAGGTACTCATTTTCCTAATTTTCAGGGGACCGTATGCTTCTTGGGAGAGGGACCATATTTTATTCATTTCTAGAACATAGCACAGTGTCTGGCATAAGTTGGTACTTAATAAATAAATGTGTTGAATTAATAAAGAAAATAAATATTTAAACAACTATTTGGTGACTACTGTGCACAGTACTTGACAAAATTGTGCATCATACAACTTGTAACTGAGGTGTATGTAGACACCCAACAGAATCATTTAAAATATAGAAATAGGATATTTTCTATCACTGGAATAATCTGTAAGTGCTTTGATTAATCAAGTTTTTTTCATGATGATTTAGGAATTCACAAGTAATGCTGAGCTCAAATAACTGCATACTGGATGGAGACTATATTATAATGTATTCACACCATAACCACATTGTAGCTTAGCCACATAGTGATTTTTACCATTAAGGGCATTTTTCTCATTTGCTTTCATTAATACAACTACTACGCAACCCCTGCTTATAAGTATAGATAATTGGTTTTGAAAATTTCACAATAAAAACTGTAAAGCCGTTTTGTACTTGGTAATCAGGAAAGGTACCAGCAATGAAGAAGGGATGCTTTTAATAAAAATATTTTATACATCCACCTGAAAGTGCTCATGTGGCAAACATTACAACTCTTAATCATACCTAAATGTAAATCATCAGACCTGTAAATACTCTGGGTTATGTGAAAGTACTTTACACTTCTAAATGAAAATAATTTTGCCCATAAAGTAGTTATATCAAAGACATCTCTTTTAATCGATGGTTTAATAACCATTACCATTTTATGCATATCTCAGAAGTGTGTAACATTCTCTGGATCGGTGTTCCAATGTGTAACAAATTTTTCTAGGCTTATGGAATCAAAAAACTATTCCAAACAGGTTTTAATAAGCTAAAACTACTGCCAAATATGAAATTATATTTGGAAGCAAAGTCTCAAAAAAAACTAACATGTTCATTTATACCTTTACTGGAAGAACAAAATTTGACACAAAAACTAAATTACTATCAAGGGAAAACCATTCCCATTGGAAACAAATGTAAACTCGGGTTGAATTTCAAGATATATCATTCTCCTTGAGATTAATGGAGAAAGATTTTTACACATTATCTTGTCGACGAGAATGCACACTATTTTAGACTCATGCTTGGCATAACATTACATGCTGTAGAAATGTAACACAACATTTTCATAGAATGCAACTTATTTTCCAAGTTTATAAGTTAACCAAAAAAAGCACATTTAAAAATCAAGCTCTATAAACTTACAGCTCTTTTTGACCAAAACAAAACAAACGGAAGTCAAAATAATTGGGGAAAATAGATAACATGGTAAAACTTGTTTGAAAATTGAAATATTCTCTTTTTCCTTTCCTCATCTATATTCAAAGATGGCTACTTCATTTCTCACTCTTGTCACATTTTTCACAAAATATAACTATAAGAATAGTAAAATATGGTATACTCATTGGACCATTTTGTAAACAGTTAAATGAAACATAAATACAAGTTCAAATTAAAGATTTTTTTCCCCTGCAAGTTAGAGGATATTGGTCATGGAAGAAAATTCAGAAAAAAAAACAGGCACAAAAAAGCGCATGCAAAACACGTTTCTCTCGGGCTTCCCTGGTGACGCAGTGGTTGAGTCTGCTTGCCGATGCAGGGGACATGGGTTCGTGCCCTGGTCTGGGAAGATCCCACATGCCGCGGAGTGGCTGGGCCCGTGAGCCATGGCCGCTGAGCCTGCGCGTCCGGAGCCTGTGCTCCGCAATTGGAGAGGCCGCAATAGTGAGAGGCCCCCGTACCGCAAAAAAAAAAAAAACAAAAAAAAGAAACATGTTTCTCTTAGAACTTTAACATTTAAACTGCAGTGTGTATAGCTTTTAATAAAGAATTTTAAACATCCTTGAATCCTGTACATTATAAATAATGAGTTCTTTACTTCAGTCAGTTGGTAGGGTATATTAAATAAGGGCTAATTAAAAATCTAATATTTGTTTTGGCATTCTTTTCAAAGTTTCAAAACACAATATATTGGTTCCTAAAAGCTTTATTTTTCAAATTAAGAAAATTAAGGCATAAAAATTATGTACATGTTTCAAATGAGGACTTTTCATTTTCTTCTTATATCTTTAAAAATTAACTTAAGCTATTTGCCCCAGAATTTTCCCTACAGCCGTATAAACTGAATAACTGCTAATATAGAACTTAGATTAATGAATAATTTTTATCAAGTTTAATTTTTCGTTCCATGCTTTTTTTTTAAACCTTTGATGTCTGCCTCACTTTTCTAATAGGAAGTAGTAGTAACTGACAAATGAATAAATGAACAGCTAATGATACTAACAGAAAAACTTAGATGTACTGGTTTTGATTTTACATTACATTCCTTCACATAAGGTGGTTACATTTATTGATAATAAAAATGTCTTAGCATGGAAGAATTGAAAATATGAAAATGTCATGATTCTATTACATGTTCTATTACAAGCATCATGAATGACATACAGGTACTCTACCAGCTGAAAAAGTCTGAGAATCACTGACTTAGCATCTATTATGGCTGTGTCTAAATATGCAAATAAAATCCTAAACCACTAATAACAGCATTTCCATTTTCTCTGGCCTATAAACATGGTGGCATACGCAGTAGGAGATTAAAATGGTAGTCTTGGCTCTCATACTTCCAACTCCAAGGCAATCGAATATATAAGATTTATTTCATATGACTATTCCATACAGATTCTTTCTCATTATGTTCAATAAATATTAAATTGATTTATAACACAATTCCCCTTCTGAATGCTGACTGTAGCGGTACATTAATATTGCGTATGAGTGCATAGGTGCTGAAAGATTTGCTAACTTTCCTGCCCTATTTTATTATTATTTTTTTGCGGTACACGGGCCTCTCACTGTTGTGGCCTCTCCCATTTTGGAGCACAGGCTCCGGACGTGCAGGCCCAGCGGCCATGGCTCACGGGCCCAGCCGCTCTGTGGCATGTGGGATCCTCCCGGACCGGGGCACGAACTCGTGTCCCCTGCATCGGCAGGCGGACTCCCAACCACTGCGCCACCAGGGAAGCCCTCCTGACCTATTTTAAACCACAGATCAATAACCTTTCCATTTTGTACTTAAATTTCCATACCTTGTAAACAATAATCAAATAACAATAACACTAACATTACTAAATTTATTCTCTTTTCAACATCTCATCTAACTTTTATTGCTATTATAGCCCAGTTGAATTTCAAGGATAATACTGAAAATAGCACTGAACCAGGGAAACAGGGGAAATTCATTTGACCCCTGGATCTGCCCCTAAATAAACTGCATGATTAGAGCAAATCTGAGTGTCAATTTTCTCAAAAGCAAACTAGGAAAAAAAATATTTGCCTCAAAAGTTTGCCACAGTATTAAAATTAATTGATGTAAGTGAGGATTGTAAATTATAAAGTACTATTCCAATGTATGTTATTACTACTATGATTTTGAAAATCCCTCTATTCTATTATAGCACTGCTATTTTCAAAATGTGGTGGACTCCTCCTTTGGGGACAAAAACAAGCTAAGTATTTCTGGACAGAATTTGCAATATATAATCCTTCCAAGTAAAGTAACAGGCTGAGACAAACATTGTTTGGATACTCCTTTTCTGTATTGGCAATTCTCTTTTCAAAATGAAAGTTTATTAACAAATATGTAAGATTCTCATTAAAATGAATTTATGTGCCCATGAGATGCTCAAAATCTAAAATTAAAAATAGGATATTTTATACATATAAAAGAAGTATAGCCATGCTTCTTTCTTTCAACCACTGCCATTAAAAGAATTTCTTTCGTATTGAAATTATTTATCAAACTGTTAGAGGTTTTGTACACAGGTTTAGTTGACCACTAGCAATAAAGGAACATGAATTCTAGCTGTTAAATCTAAAAACCATAAATGGATAGAAATGTTACTCAAACTTCTAACTTTATCACCTTGTTTCAACCCAAACACTGCTCTTAAGTTGTCCATCCTCAAGATATGTCCCATGTTTGTTAAGAATTTCAGACACTACACATACACATTAGCAAATCTAGTATCCATTATGAAGTTACCTAGAAAATCCTGTTTTACATGTGAATTAGGCTTTCACTAGGAATTAGTATAAGCCATAATGACGAATCTTACATAATGCATTCGTTTATTTTCTTCTGAAAAGTCAGATCTTATATTTCCTTGATGCTAAAATCTTATAAAACATTTCTTGCTGTCTTTTTTTCCTCTGTGCTTAGCTTAACACAATGCATGCCCTATAAATGTCTCTGAGCCTTTAACTAAAAATTAACTTTTAAAACATGTCAAAATAAATTAGGAGGTCTCATCTTCATTTTTTATTGTTTTCAGCACCGAGTCTTCTCCCAAAATTTTACATAGTTCATTGAGTCTCTGCTGCATTTTGGGAATTCCAGCTAGCTGAGATTCTAGCTTTTGTTTTTCTTCACTTAGTGTTAAACGAATAGCAGTGTCCAATTGTTCAAAGCGCCAACCTCCTTCACCATCAAACTGTAATAAATGAGTGTGGTATTTCCTGCATAATCAAAATGAAATAATATTATTAGCAATAATTACAAAAAGCCATTTTAGTTATAGATTTATCATTCTAATTGATATCCAAAGGCAAATTTTAAGTAAGGTGCCTATTTTACATTTGATTTTCAAGAATCCCTCAAGAGGTAAAATATTGTGAATTTTTTTACTCCAAAAGTCATTAGTCTAGCCTCTAGGAAGTTCTATTGCTTGTATTAAATTTATTTTATATTGTGAATATACATGAATTGCAAAGGAAGACATACTGTTGCATTTATTTATATTCATAGCCCAGTATGAATAAATATCAAAGCACACTTAGAATGGGAATAAGGAAAGGAAGCAGAGGGAAGAAAGTAAAAATTTAAAAGGCTATTAAAAAAATAACTAAGAAAAATAAAGGAAATACAATACCAATTCATTAGTACACTATCCTTTGGGAATGAGTTAGTCAACATAAATAAAAATTTCTCAAAAATTAAAGTTTTAAAACATTAAAAAAAATGAACTGATAGAAATCTTCAGCTATCAATACTTCCATGCTTTCATATAATTTAATCTCTTTTCTCATGGCTCAAGTTCATAATTAGGAACTTCAGAGAGGTATAGAGATGACTTTATTGATGAGACAGAAGGCAGTTCACCTTCTCCTAAATGAAGGCTAAGGTCACCAATCTCTGGGAATTGTGGGGTGTGTGTAAAAAGGGTAATCTGGCAGAGCTGTCCTTGCATGGCTGAGCCACTGCATTTTGTCACTATGCTGAAGAGGCACATGTTCTTATGTGTCCTCAGTTTTTTCTCTTACAGTTTTTCTCACTTCTTGCCCTCTTTTAAGCTCTCATCAGTCATTATTTACTATGATCAGTGGGGGTATATCAAATAGCTTTTACCTCCATTTTTAAACTGAGATATGATTCATATACCATAAATTCATCCTTTTAAAATGTAAAATTCAATGATTTTTGGTATGTTTACAAGCTCATGCAACCATCAGCACTATCCAATTCCAGAATAGTTTCTTCACCCCAAAAAGAAAGCTCATACACATTAGCAGTCCCTCCCAATTTCTCCTTCTGCTCATCCCCTGCCAACCACCAATCTCCTTTATGTCTCTATGGATTTTTCTGTTCTGGACATTTCATATATATGGACTCATACAAAATGTGGCTTTTTGTGACTGACTTCTTCTACCCAACAAAATGATTTCAAAGTTCATCTAGTTGTAGTGTTAGTACTTCATTCATTTTTATGGCTGAATAATATTCCATTGTATACACATTTTATCCATTCACCAATTGATAGAAATTTGGGTTTCATCCCATTTTGTTTGGGTGGTTTCAACATGCTGTAAGATGGGGAAGCTAAACTAAGTTAAACTATGTCTAAAAGAGTAAATATCACTCTCAAGCTGAAGGCTGAAGTTCATATGTTTGATAACATATGACAGAGATTAATCTTTTCCATATGCTTTTGAGTAATTATCTTTAGGGTTTTAAGTTTTCCAAAAATTTGACCTCACAATGGGTGGGACCTGACAAAAATTAAATTGAAAACAATGTATTCCTAAATCAAGGGAAAAAATTTAAATGTGACAAAAGTGCTATTAAAATATGAGAGTTAAAACAAAAGTAATGGAAAAACAAAAGAAGGATGGTGATATAAGAGAAATAATAGTAAAAAAATCATTTTGTTTATTACATTCTCAACTTCTCTTGGGCTTTCCTAACCTTTGATCTACAACCAGGAGCAATTTTAAAACACAGTAGTTCAGATCTTGAGCAACTTCCATCTTCAATTTATATTGGAGGTTTGGCTCATCACTCTGGTCCTACAACATTATTTGGTTTTTACATGGGGGAAGAAACTGTATAGGTGTTTCATGACCTGATATTCAAAGGTGTGTTCTATATCATGGGCTAAAATAATATTTCAGAGTTTATCTTAGTCAGAGGAATTTAAAAGAAACTACTATTTTAACAGAGCCTCATTGGAAATAATCTGCAGACATTCTACACAAATAAGATAAACCACTGGATAGTGATAATTATAAAACTGTAATTCTATTCAAGAATCAGATAATTTAATAAACTTCTATAATTTTTGACCTCTTCTGATACTGGTATTGATTTTCATCTTTACAATCAACAATTACCCATTTGTTGTTATGGAGGAAAATATAATATATATTTTTCCTTTTCTGAAATCTTTTCAGGTAAAATAAGAATTTCATGTAGGAAGAAAGGATAATCAGAAATAATAGGTTTCTACAACGTAAAATGACTAAACTAGTTCATAAAGCAGAACTAATGCGCTTTTCAGTTTACGGGGAAATATACTATGGGTAGCTGCAATTAAAAACATGTTTTTCTTGTTAGAAAGTATAAAATTGATTTTATTATTTGTTTAAAAAATTGTCCACTACCTACCTATTTGAATGGACAAAATCCAGAATACTGACAACACCAAATGTAAAGCTGTGGACCCATAGGAACTCTCTTTCATTGCTGGTGGTAATGAAAAATGGTAGAGCTACTTTGGAAGAGAGTTTTGCAGTTTCTTACAAAACTAAACATACTCTTAACAGTATGATCCAGTAACTGAACGCCTTGATATTTACCCAAAGGACTTGATAGAACTCATGTCCACACAAAAACCTGCATATGAATGTTTATAACAGCTTTATTCATAATTGCTAAAACTTGGAGGCAACCAAATGTCCTTCAGTAGGTGAATGGATAAACAAACTGTGACATCAAAACAGTGGAATATCATTCAGCACTAAAAAGAAATGAGCTAGCAAGCCATGAAAAGACATGGAGGAAAATTAAATGATTATCATCACCAAGTTAAAGAAACCAATTTGAAAAGGCCACATACTGTATGGTTCCAGGTATATGACATTCTGGAAAAGGAAAAACTGTGGAAACATTAAAGATGAGTGGTTTCTAGGTGTTGCGGAGGGAGGGATAAATAAGCAGAGCACAGAGGATTTTTAGAGCAGTGAAAATATTCTATATAATACTATAATGATAGATACATGTAATTATAAATTTGTCCAAACCCACAGACTGCACAACACTAAGTGAAACCTAATGTAAATTATGGACTTTGGATGATAATGATGTGTCAGTATAGGTTCATCAATTGTAACAATTATACCACTCTGGTGGGGGATGTTGATAATGGGGGAGGCTATGCATGTTTGGGCAGAGAGTATAAGGCATATTTCTGTTCCTTTCAATTTTTTTGTGAACCTAAAACTAAAAAAAAGTCTTAAAAACAACAATACCAACAACAACAACAAAAACTTCTTTGTTCTTAAATTAAGAAAAAAATGGCTGAATATGCTTCCAATGCCTCTTTAGGCTACTTGAATAGGAACTAAATGACAGGAAGGCATAATAAACCCATTGATAAAAGTCAGAAAAACACCAAGACTAAGAGCCAGAAAGGACTCAAGAGTTCATCTGGCCTGGTTCCACAGGCATATGTCATGACTGTCTTAAACCAGTTCCTGTTGGTTTTATCCAAGGGGAAATCAGAGCAATCACACTCATTGACATGGACTCTACCTCATCCTGGACTAGATCCAGATTGCCTCTGGGGAGACTGGCAAATCAGGGTCCTATCACTCCAGATGCTAATTAATTCTTTAACAACAGAGAGACAAACTACAAAATTCTGTAGAAAGGGTCACTTCATGAAATCCTCTATTTTCAGGTAAACTATCTGAGGAAAGAAAAATATGAAAAATATGAATGTTTAAATAAAGTGTGAAATAGATTATTATCTTCTCTATAGAAGTAGAATTCAGTCAAAGAAGGTTGAACAATTAAAGCCTGATCTGCATGGAATGCTCAGCTTATTCACAATTTTAAAGTAAACATTTCTATAAGGTAGAGGGTCTGGAAAGGCTTCAAAGACCCAAAGGCTTTAACTCAAATAAAGCTTGCTACTTAGTCTAGGTTTGAAGTTGTGTATATAATGACAGATTTGGCATAAATGTGATCAGCCACATGCCAAAGAATGCTCCAGTCAGAGAGAGAGGAAGAATCCTTCCTGTCCCTTGGGAAATAGGAGGCCAAAGCATATAGAGTCCATTATATCGTTACTAACTTGTCAAAGGAAAAGATTTTGATTTATGAAATAGAAATGCGAATGTAGAGATAGAACTCAGTGTGAATGAAAAAGTGTTTTTATGATTTATGCATGAGATACATTTTGAGTTCCTTAAATACGTAGAGCAATATAGTAGAGTATAGGGAGTATGATCACAGTAAATTACTTTTCTCATTTTTCTAGCTCTCAGTTTCTTCATCTGTATAATGGGAATAATTAGACTACCTGTACTCTATAGTGTTGTTATTAGGCTTAAACAAAATGAGCTTGGAATAGAATAGGTGCTGAATCGGCATTAGCAACTATTATTATGATGATGAATCAATAAAAAAGTAGGGGAATGATAAAAATGGTATCATAATTTTTTAAAAAGGAAAAATACCATTAGGTTTTTTTTTTCTCCTGCCCATTTTTGGATTGGGTTGTTTTTTTTTTTAATATTGAGCTGCATGAGCTGTTTATATATTTGGAGATTAATCCTTTGTCCATTGATTCGTTTGCAAATTTTTTCTCCCATTCTCAGGGTTGTCTTTTTGTCTTGTTTGTAGTGTCCTTTGGTATACAAAAACTTTTAAGTTTCATTAGGTTCCCATTTGTTAATTTTTCTTTTTATTTCCATTACTCTAAAAGGTGGATCAAAAAAGAACTTGCTGTGATTTATGTCAAACAGTGTTCTTCCTATGTTTTCCTCTAAGAGTTTTACAGTGTCCGGTCTTACATTTAGGTCTCTAATCCATTTTGAGTTTATTTTTGTGTATGGTGTTAGGGAGTGTTCTAATTTCATTCTTTTACATGTAGCTGTCCAGTTTTCCCAGCACCACTTATTAAAGAGACAGTCTTTTCTCCATTGTATATCCTTGCCTCCTTTGCCATAGATTAGTTGACCATAGGTGGGTGGGTTTATCTCTGGGCTTTTTATCCTGTTCTATTGATCTATATTTCTGTTTTTCTGCCAGTACCATATTGTCTTGATTACTGTAGCTTTGAGGTATAACCTGAAGTCAGTGAGTCTGATTCCTACAGCTCTGTTTTTGACCCTCAAGACCGTTTTGGCTATTCCAGGTCTTTTGTGTCTCCATACAAATTTTAAGGTTTTTTTGTTCTAGTTCTGTTAAAAATGCCATTGTTAATTTGATAGGGATTGCATTGAATCTGTAGATTGCTATGGGTAGTAGAGTCATTTTCACAATATTGATTCTTCCACTCCAAGAACATGGTATATCTCTCCATCTGTTTGTATCATCTTTAATTTCTTTACTCAGTGTCTTATAGTTTTCTGCATACAGGTCTTTTGTCTCCCTAGGTAGGTTTATTCTTAGGTCTTTTATTCTTTTTGTTACAATGGTAAATGGGAGTGTTTCCTTAATTTCTCTTTCAGATTTTTCATCATTAGTGTATAGGAATGCAAGTGATTTCTGGGCATTAATTTTGTATCCTGCTACTTTACCAAATTCATTGATTAGCTCTAGTAATTTTCTGGTGGCACCTTTAGGATTCTCTATATATAGTATCATGTCATCTGCAAACAGTGACAGTTTTACTTCTTCTTTTCCAATTTGTATTCCTTTTATTTCTTTTTCTTCTCTGATTGCTGTGGCTAGGACTTCCAAAACTATTTTGAAAAGTACTGGTGAGAGTGGACATTCTTGTCTTGTTCCTGATCTTAGAGGAAATGTTTTCAATTTTTCACCATTGAGAATGATGTTTGCTGTGGGTTTGTCATATATGGCCTTTATTATGTTGAGGTAGGTTCCCTCTAGGCCCACTTTCTGGAGAGTTTTTATAATAAATGGGTGTTGAATTTTGTCAAAAGCTTTTTCTGCATCTATTGAGATAATTATATTGTTTTTCTTCTTCAATTTGTTAATATGGTGTATCACATTGATTGATTTGCGTATATTGAAGAATCCTTGCATCCCTGCTCATGGTGTATGATACTTTTAATGTGCTGTTGGATTCTGTTTGCTAGTATTTTGTTGAGGATTTTTGCATCTACATTCATCAGTGATATTGGTCTGTAATTTTCTTTTTTTGTAGTATCTTTATCTGGTTTTAGTATCAGGGTGATGGTGGCCTCATAGAATGAGTTTGGGAGTGTTCCTTCCTCTGCAATTTTTTGGAAGAGTTTGAGAAGGATGGGTGTTAGCTCTTCTCTAAATGTTTGATAGAATTCACCTGTGACACCATCTGGTACTGGGCTTTTGTTTTTTGGAAGATTTTTAATCACAGTCTTAATTTCAGTGCTTGTGATCGGTCTGTTCATATTTTCTATTTCTTCCTTGTTCAGTCTTGGAAGGTTATACCTTTCTAAGGATTTGTCCATTTCTTCAAGGTTGCCCATTTTATTGGCATAGAGTTGCTTGTAGTAGTCTCTTGGGATGCTTTGTATTTCTGCAGTGTCAGTTGTAACTTCTCCTTTTTCATTTCTAATTTTATTGATTTGAGTCCTCTCCCTCCTTTTCTTGATGAGTCTGGTTAATGGTTTATCAATTTTGTTTATCTTCTCAAAGAACTAGTTTTTAGTTTTATTGATTTTTGCTACTGTCTTTTGTTTCTATTTCATTTATTTCTGCTGTGATATTTATGATTTCTTTCCTTCTACTAACTTTGGGGGTTTTTTTGTTCTTCTTTCTCTAGTTGCTTTAGGTGTAAGGTTAGGTTGTTTATTTGAGATGTTTGTTGTTTCTTGAGGTAGGATTGTATTGCTATAAACTTCCGTCTTAGAACTGCTTTTGCTGCATCCCATAGGTTTTGGATCGTCATGTTTTTATTGTCATTTCGCTCTAGGTATTTTATGATTTCCTCTTTGATTTCTTCAGTGATCTCTTGGTTATTTAGTAACGTATTGTTTAGCCTCCATGTGTTTGTGTTTCTTACTTTTTTTTCCCTGTAATTGATTTCTAATCTCATACAATTGTGGTCAGAAAAGATGCGTGATATGATTTCAATTTTCTTAAATTTACTGAGGCTTGATTTGTGACCCAAGATGTGATCTATTCTGGAGAATGTTCCATGTGCACTTGAGAAGAAAGTGTAATCTGCTGTTTTTGGATGGAATGTCCTATAAATATCAATTAAATCTATCTGGTGTATTGTGTCATATAAAGCTTCTGTTTCCTTATTTATTTTCATTTTGGATAATCTATCCATTAGTGTAAGTGAGGTGTTAAAGTCCCTCACTATTATTGTGTTACTGTCCATTTCCTCTTTTAGAGCTGTTAGCATTTGCCTTATGTATTGAGGTGCTCCTATGTTGGGTGCATATATATTTATAATTGTTATATCTTCTTCTTGGATTGATCCCTTGATAATTATGTAGTGTCCTTCCTTGTGTCTTGTAACATTCTTTATTTTAAAGTCTATTTTATCTGATATGAGTATAGCTAGTCCAGCTTTCTTTTGATTTCCATTTGCATGGAATATCTTTTTCCATCCCCTCATTTCAGTCTGTACATGTCCCTCAGTCTGAAGTGGGTCTCTTGTAGACAGCATATATATGGGTCTTGTTTTTGTATCCATTCAGCGAGCCTGTGTCTTTTGGTTGGAACATTTAATTCATTCATGTTTAAGGTAATTATTGATATATAAGTTCCTATTACCATTTTCTTAATTGTTTTTGGTTGTTTTTGTAGGTCCTTTTCTTCTCTTGTGTTTCCCACTTAGAGTAGTTCCTTTAGCATTTGTTTTAGAGCTGGTTTGGTGGTGTTGAATTCTCTTAGCTTTTGCTTGTCTGTAAAGCTTTTGATTTCTCCATCGAATCTGAATGAGATCCTTGCTGGGTAGAGTAATCTTGGTTGTAGGTTATTCCCTTTCATCACTTTAAATATGTCATGCCACTCCCTTCTGGCTTGTAGAGTTTCTGTTGAGAAATCAGCTGTTAAACTTGTGGGAGTTCCCCTGTATGTTATTTGTCGTTTTTCCCTTGCTGCTTTCAATACTTTTTCTTTGTCTTTAATTTTTGCCAATTTGATTACTATGTGTCTTGGAGTCTTTCTCATTGGGTTTATCCTGTATGGGACTCTCTGCACTTCCTGGACTTGGGTGGCTATTTCCTTTCCCATGTTATAGAAGTTTTCAACTATAATCTCTTCAAATATTTTCTTGGGTCCTTTCACTCTCTCTTCTCCTACTGGGACCCCTATAATGTGAATATTTTTGCATTTAATGTTGTCCCAGAGGTCTCTTAGGCTGTCTTCATTTCTTTTCATTCTTTTTTCTTTATTCTGTTCTGCAGCAGTGAATTCCACCATTCTGTCTTCCAGGTCACTTATCTGTTCTTCTGCCTCAGATATTCTGCTATTGATTCCTTCTAGTGTATTTTTCATTTCAGTTATTGTACTGTTCATCTCTGTTTGTTTGTTCTTTAATTCTTCTAGGTCTTTGTTAAACATTTCTTGCATCTTCTCAATCTTTGCCTTCATTCTTTTTCTGAGGTCCTGGATCATCTTCACTATCATTATTCTGAATTCTTTTTCTGTAAGGTTGCCTATCTCCACTTCATTTAGTTGTTTTTCTGGGGTTTTATCTTGTTCCTTCATCTGGTACATAGCCCTCTGCTTTTTCATCTTGTCTATCTGTCCGTGAACATGGTTTTTGTTTCACAGGCTGCAGGATTATAGTTCTTCTTGCTTTTGCTGTCTGCCCTCTGGTGGATGAGGCTATCTAAGAGGCTTGTGCAAGTTTCCTGATGGGAGGGCCCATTAGTTTTATGAAATATTATTTATAAAACATTTTTGTTCATTTTTCCTTAAAACAAAGCAAAAACAACCATGCTTTATTTTCCTGTGCTTTCTCCAACTTAATCATTTGGAGGGATATCAAGTTGTGGTATTTCTTTTTCCTGGATATTTAAAAAAGAACTAAAAAGATGATGTAAATTATGTAATATATTCTTTCCCAGTGTATGCTATGGAATAATGACTGTTTCAGTTTTAAAAAATCAGTGGATTTTTCTACTTCCTTGCAGAATTATTGGAATGTGATGATAATTTTCAAAACATTTATTGTTATAATGTTAGGTTTGGTGTACCTTTTGTTCTTCCATTACTTTTATTTTAGCTCTCATATTTTAATAGCAGTATTTTCACATTTCAATTTTTCCCTTGACATAGAAATACGTTGTTTTCAATTTAATTTTGGTAAGGTCCCACCCATTGGGCAGTCAAATTTTTGGAAATCTTAAAAGCCTAAAGATAGTTACTCAGAAGTATACAGAAAAGATCACTAATCTCTGTCATATGTTATCAAATACATAAACTTCATCCTTTAGCTTGAGATTGATTTTACTCTTTTAGACATAGTTTAACGTTAAGAGAAATACAGGCAGAAAATAACTGAAATGTCTTATGCTCTATAGTAAAAACTTTGGCAAAGTTATTCTTTCAGAAATATAAAGAAAAATCATCTATCATAAATGAGCATTGGAAACACTTACCAAAGAGAAGGCCTGTGTGTTATAGAAAGTAAGGAAATTCCAGCCCCTTTCGCAGCCTGAAATATCTTTCCTTCAACATCAATGCTGACAGCGCTGGTGCATTCATCCAGCAATGCATATTTTGGTCTTAAAAATAAGCACAAATACATTAAAATTTTTCATTTTGAATTATAAATCTTTCTTTGGGCAATATGAGCTGCAAGGTTAACAATTTTAAAGGAGCAAAAGAGAAAAATGACAATATTAATGGTGATAAATAATAAAGCAAAAAAGAAGTCATTACCCCTCTTCAGACTAGAATTTCATATTTTCTTAGATTTTACTTTTTTAATTAATTTTTATTGGAGTATAGTTGCTTTACAATGTTGTGTTAGTTTCTACTGTAGAGCAAAGTGAATCAGCCATATGTATACATATATCCCCTCTTTTTTGGCTCTCCTTCCCATTTAGGTCACTACAGAGCAATGAGCAGTTTCTTGAGCTATACAGTAGGTTCTCATTAGTTATCTATTTTATTATCAATAATGAATATATGTCAATTCCAATCTCCCAATTTATCCCATCCCCCTTTTCCCCCTTGGTGTCCATATATTTGTTCTCTACATCTCTTCTTAGATTTTAAAATAGATTTTTTGATACCTGCTCATAATACAATATGCTTTATTGCAGATGGGTGAATCGTGAATATGAGGCAGAGGAAAAATAAGACAGCTTACTGAATGCACTTTCCTGCAGCATGCAGGTTCATTCTTGGTGACAAGGTTCTGACTAATTAACACAGAAAATACATTACACATAGTAGCTAACTATCAAACAGGTCACAATCCTGTTGGCAAACATTTATTGAGAAGATAATTTTATCAACAATGTGAGTACCTAATCACAATTAATGGAATTTCATTGATCGAAGACCCTACAAAAGTAAGTATGCTTAATCTGACAAATTTAGAGTAGGTATTTAACCTAGTAACTTTGAGACCATTTTCTTAAGGAAAAAAATCAGTAAATATTTTTCTGATTATACTCAACAATTTTATTTCCTAGCTCAATTTTTACTCTGGAAATGATTGTTTACTACTATCAGAGGCACCTATTATTTGCCACCATTTCCTCCTGATAACTCTCTCCCTTTCATTTTCACCCCACAGCTCTTTATCTTTTTTTCCTTTTCTCTGTTTTCTTTCAAGCCTGTCCGGGCTTATTTGGTACTCAGTAGCATGACTTAGTTTTGTTAATGGGACCAAAGGTCAACTCATGCCTGTCATTTATTGTTTATTTCAGGGTTGAAAATCAGTACCAAGTATTTACCAGGACAACTTCCTCTGAAGAAATTCTGATATTTTAGAATAAATGCCAATGAAAGTCCAGGACCAGATGGCTTCACAGGAGAATTCTACCAAACATACAAAGAAGAACTTACACTGATCCATCCCAAACTCTTCCAAAAAGTTGAAGAGGAGAGGACACTCCCAAAGATATTCTAACGAAGCCACAAGCACTGTGATACCAAAAGCAGACAAAGACACCACCAAAAAAGAAAATTACAGGCCAACAACTTTGGTGAATGTAGACACAAAAATTCTCAAAAAATTAGCAAACCTAATCCAACAACACATTAAAAAATTCATACACCACAACCACGTGGGATTCATCCCAAGTTCACAAGGATGGTTCAACATAAGCAAATCAATCAACGAAATACACCACATCAGCAAAAAAAAGATAAAACCACATGATCATCTTGAAAAATGCAGAAAAAGCATTTGACAAAATTCAACATCCATTCATGATAAAATCACCACCACTATTATTCAACATAGTTTTGGAAGTACTGGCCACAGCAATCAGAGAAGAGAAAGAAAGAAAAGGAATACAAATTGGAAAAGAAGTAAAACTGTCACTGTTTGCAGATGACATGATACTATACATAGAGAATCCTAAAGATGATACCAGAAAACTAGAAGGAGTAATCAGTAAATTTGGTAAAATAGCAGGATACAAATGAATGCACAGAAATCTCTTGCATTCCTATACACTAATGATGAAAAATCTGAAAGAGAAATTAAGGAAACACTCCCATTTACCACTGCAACAAAAAGAATAAAATACCTAGGAATAAACCTACCTAAGGAGATCAAAGACCTGTATGCAGAAAACTATAAGACACTGATGAAAGGAATTAAAGATGATACAAACAGATGGAGAGATATACCACGTTCTTGGATTGGAAGAATAAACATTGTGAAAATGACTATACTACCTAAACCAATCTAGAGATCCAAGGCAATCCCTATCGAACTACCAATGGCATTATTCACAGAACTAGAACAAAAAATTTCACAATTTGTATGGAAACACAAAAGACACCAAATAGCCAAAGCAATCTTGAGAAAGAAAAACGAAGCTGGAGGAATGAGGCTCCCTGACTTCAGACTATACTACAAAGCTACAGTAATCCAAACAGTATGGTACTGGCACAAAACTAGAACTATAGATCAATGGAACAGGATAGAAAGCCCAGAGATAAACCCATGCACATATGGTCAACTTATCTTTGATAAAGGAGGCAAGAATATAAAATGGAGAAAAGACAGCCTCTTCAATAAGTGGTGCTGGGAAAACTGGAAAGCCAAATGTAAAAGAATGAAATTAGAACACTCCCTAACACCATACACAAAAATAAAATCAAAATGGATTAAAGACCTAAATGTAAGGCTAGACACCATAAAACCCTGAGAGGAAAACATAGGCAGAGCACTCTATGCCATAAATCACAGCAAGATCCTTTTTGACTCACCACCTAGAGAAATGGAAATAAAAACAAAAATAAACAAATGGGACCTAATTAAACTTAAAAGCTGTTGCATAGCAAAGGAAACCATAAACATGACAAAAAGACAGCCCTCAGAATGGGAGAAAATATTTGCAAATGAAGCAACTGACAAAGAATTAATCTCCAAAATATACAAGCAGCTAATATAGCTCAATATCGGAAAAAAAACCAACCCCATCCACAAATGGGCAGAAGACCTAAATAGACATTTCTCCAAAGAAGATATAAAGATTGCCAACAAACATATGAAAGAATGCTCACCATCACTAATCATTAGGGAAATGCAAAATCAAAATTACAATGATGTATCACCTTACACCAGTCAGAATGGTCATCATCAAAAAATCTACAAACAGTAAGAGCTGGAGAGGGTGTGTAGAAAAGGGAACCCTCTTGCATTGTTGGTGGGAATGTAAGTTGATACAGCCACTATGGAGAACAGTATGGAGTTCTTTAAAAAACTAAAAATAGAACTACCATACTACCCAGCAATCCCACTACTGGGCATACACCCTGAGAAATCCATAATTCAAAAAGAGTCATGTACCACAATGTTCATTGCAGCACTATTTAGAATAGCCACGACATGGAAGCAATCTAAGTGTCCATTGACAGATGAATGGTTAAAGAAGATGGGCACATATATACAATGGAATATTAGCCATAAAAAGAAATGAAATTGAGTTATATGTAGCAAGGTGGATGGACCTAGAGTCTGTCATACAGAGTGAAGTAAGTCAGAAAGAGAAAAACAAGTACCGTATGCTAACACATATATATGGAATCTGAAAAAAAAAAACGTTCTGAGAAACCTAAGGGCAGGACAGGAATAAAGATGCCGATGTAGAGAATGGACTTGAGGACACAGGGAAAGGGAAGGGTAAGCTGGGATGAAGTGCAAGAGTGGTATGGACATATATACACTACCAACTGTAAAATAGATAGGTAGTGGGAAGCAGCCACATAGCACAGGGAGATCAGCTCAGTGCTTTGTGTCCACCTAGAGGAGTGGGATAAGGAAGGTGGAAGGAGACGCAAGAGGGAGGGGATATCGGGATATATGTATACATATAACTGATTCACTTTGTTATACAGCAGAAACTAGCACAACATTGTAAAGAATTATACTCCAATAAAGTTGTTAAAAAAAAGGAAAAAGTACCCCCCCAAAAATAAAAATAGTAATCCTTTAAGAAAAATTAAAATCCTCTCAAAAAGAGTACACAACTTTGATACTTAATACTCCTTGCGAAAGTTCTCCATTTTAGTTAGCTCAAGTGTTCCACATTACAACTCAAATCTTGTTATTAACCCTTTGAGAATGAGGGGAGGCACTTTCTCATTATTATACTTTTCCTTCACTCGATTTTTTAAAAATTTTACTTAAAAATTTTTATTTATTTTATTTATTTATTTTTGGGTGCATTGGGTCTTTGTTGCTGTGTGTGGGCTTTCTCATTGCGGTGGCTTCTCTTGTTGTGGAGCATGGGCTCTAGGCGTGCAGGATTCAGTAGTTGTGGCAGGTGGGCTCAGTAGTTGTGGCTTGCAGGCTCTAGAGGGCAGGCTCAGTAGTTGTAGTGCACGGGCTCAGTTGCTCCACAGCATGTGGAATCTTCCCACACCAGGGCTCAAACCCGTGTCCCCTGCATTGGCAGGTGGATTCTTAACCACTGTGCCACCAGGGAAGCCCTATTTTTACTTTTTATTGAAGTATAGTTGATTTACTATGTTGTGTTGATCATTGCTATACAGCAAAGTGATTCAGATACACACACACACACACACACACACACACACACACATTTCTTTTTTTCCCCCTCAGCCACGCTGCGTGGCATGTGGGATCTTAGTTCCCTGACCAGGGATCGAACCCGCACCCCCTGCATTGGAAGCATGGAGGCTTAACCACTGGACTGCCAGGGAAGTCCCTATACTTTTTTTTTTTTTTTTGCGGTACGTGGGCCTCTCACTGTTGTGGCCTCTCCCGTTGCAGAGCACAGGATCCAGACGTGCAGGCCCAGCAGCCATGGTTCACGGGCCCAGCCGCTCCATGGCATGTGGGATCTTCCTGGACCAGGGCACGAACCCGCGTCCCCTGCATCGGCAGGAGGATTCTTAACCACTGCACCACCAAGGAAGCCCCTATACATTCTTTTTTGATATTCTTTTTCATTATGGTTTATCACAGGATATTGAATATAGTTCTCTGTGCTATATAGTAGGACCTTGTTGTTTATCCATTCTATATATAAAGCTTACATCTGCTAATCCCAACTTCTTACTCCATCCCTCCCCCAGCCCCTCCCCCTTGGCAACTACCAGTCTGTTCTTTCTGTCTGTGAGTCTGTTTCCATTTCATAGAGGAGTTCATTTGTGTGATATTTTAGATTTCACATATAAATGACATCATATGGTATTTGTTTTTCTCTTTCTGACTTACTTCCCTTAGTATGATAATCTCTAGTTGCATTCATGTTGCTGCAAATGGCATTATTTCATTCTTTTTTATGCCTGAGTAGTATTCCACTGCATATATGTACCACATCTTCTTTATCCATTCATCTGTTGATGGGCATTTAGGTTGTTTCCATGTCTTGGCTATTGTGAATAGTGCTGCTATCAACACAGGGGTTCATGTATCTTTTTGAATTATAGTTTTGTCCAGATATATGCCCAGGAGTGGGATTGCTGAATCATATGGTAATTCTATTTTTAGTTTTCTGAGGAACCTCCATACTGTTTTCCACAGTGGCTGCACCAACTTACATTCTCACCAACAGTGCAGGTCCTTCACTGGATTTAGCAGTTCTATTTCATTTTATTTTTTTCTCAATAAATTCTGCTTTTCAACTTGCTCATCTCCCCTCATCTTTCTGTGGAGCACTAAATTCTTTCCACTGTTATAACTTTATTTTTATTCAGTACCACATTATATCCAAAATATTTTAGATACAAAAGTTTCAAGTACTTATTTTAAGTTATAGGTACTTAAAATCTATTTAGCATCTTTTATTAATGCCTGTTGTTTTTTCTTACAGAGCTTATCTTATTAACACACTGACACAGTGAGAAATTTATGGTCATACCTTACATTCCATCATATTACATTTCACCAATTATGCTGGGGATCATATTAGTGAGTATTTATGGATGAGGCTCAAACAGATTCAGGGTAATAGTGGGTAACAGCTAGTCATAAACGTCACACTGTAAAGTTTACTCTTGAATCTCACCAAATCATCTCAAAATGGTCATTCCAAAATGCACTTCACTAAAAATTCTGAGTTCACAAGTTTTGGTTCATACTTCTTTAGCTTGCCATATTCTTGAACTAACTGTGTCATTATTACAAATACCATGTTATTACACAATATTTTTTCATTAATAAAATCCAGGTATAACACAAAAATAATACATATTTGTATGATTTAATTTATATGAAATTGTAGAACAGGAGAAGTAATTTATGAGGATAGAAATCAGAACAGAAATTGTCTGCGGAGAGATTTGACTGGAAAGGGGCATGAGAGACTTTCTATGGTGATGGAAACATTCTTTATGTTAATTGGGATATTGGTTACATAATGTATATACATTTGTCAAAAGTCATAGAATTGTATACTTAAATACATTTATGTATTTGGTACATAACTGTTATAATAATAATAACACTAATGATAATACTAATAAATAAACCCTGGCTAGCTATTACATAATAGTACACATAATAGCATACAAAATAAAAAGAGAGATATAGGGAATTCCCTGGCAGTCCAGTGGTTAGGACTCTGTGCTTTCATTGCCACAGGCCTGGGTTCGATCCTTGGTCAGGGAACTAAGATCCTTCAAGCCGTGTGGTGTGGCCAAAAAAAAATAAGAGGGATACAAACTGCAATATACGTATGAAAGTAGTTACATTAAAAAATAGCAACCAACTTTTGTATACCAAAATAGAGAAAAAACTATACCAAAATTTTATGTGTTACAAGTAGTGAGACAACAGATTTTTTCTTATTTTTACTTATCATATTTTCTACTTTTATAAAATAAACATATAATTATATTTAATAAAGTTGTTTAAATTATTTTTTTAATGATAAATATTTTATGTTATATTCTTACCAAAAAGCCTGAACCTAAATATAATCAAGCTTTTAGCTCTAATTTCCAGTTTACAAGACAAATAGGAGATTGAGGAAAGAGGTAAAGGGATCTCATGAGGAAGGAATCAGACCAATCTACAAAGGACAACATTCTTACAGGACAACTGACCCAGTTTCTTTAACAAGTCAATGGCATAAAAGATGGGGGAAGGGGACAGAGGCAGGGAGAAGAAGAGACTCTTTAAAAAATAATTAAAAGATATATAACAACAAAATTCAGTATATAAAATTTGCTTGGATCTTGGTTTGAACAAACCAAGTATAAAAAAATATTTTTGAGACAATCAGGGAAAATGAATATGAACCAGGTATTAAATGATTTTAAATGATTATTATCAAATTTTTAGTTATGATTATGATATATTATGTAAGAAAATATCCTAATATTTCAGAGATTGATGCCAAAGTATTTAATGAAAAAATTCCATGATTTTGGATTTGCTTTAAAATGCTTCATAAATAAAAAATAGATAAATCAAGTGCTGTATTAAATCAGTGTGATGAGAATATGGGGTTCATCTTACAATTTTCTCTTCTTTGATGAAGTTGTAATGGTTTTTCCATAATAAAAGATTTTAAAAAAAATTGGTGGCCAACTTGTTGCTAAGTGTTTAATGAGGCTTACTTGATAATTTTTTTGTGTGTGGTTTTTATCAGCTTTTAAATGTTCCCTATGAAGATATTATTGTTTCCACTGCAGCTTCTTCAAGAGTATGGCATATGCCCCAGCTTATGGTCTATTCAGGCATTCATGTACATAACTCTTGGGCTTTTTTGCCCAAGATAAAAGTATTAAAAGTGAGTAACAACACAGGTTTTCATTGCCAGAGGCCTAATGTAAAAAAAAAGGGGGGGGAATTTATTTTTCACAGAAGAATAGGACAAAAAAGAGGAATAAATCAGAATAGCTTTAATACTTCTTTTCAATGTCTTAGGTTTGGTACCTTGAATTCAAAAGGCTATGAAGCTGGTTGCAAATAGAAAAGTTTTATCAGAGAAATTTTTTCCTGCATCTCTTTATTTCTGAGTCCATGAAGACTTAGGCTGGCTGGTTCCTTTTTCCATTGGATATGCCTCTGATTTTCAAGGAGGAGAGCACTACTAAGTTTTATAGGCTACTGAGTGGTTAGAAAGTTAATTTAGTTTGAATTTAATAATTTAATTGAGATGTATTACTGAATGTCTACCTCCTGTGTTCACACAGTATAACAGTGGTTATGTATTCTTCACATTTTAAAATTAATAATAATCCTATTTTCAAACTTAGGACATAAAAAAATTTAATTTTTTCATCTAACATTACTCAACAAAAAATTTTTTTTAAATACTTGGAGATTTCTGTCACATTAAAAAAATAACCTAGGAAATTAAAAAACTGTAAATTCTAAGCACTAGTTTTTCAGAAAAATATTTTCAGACTAAAGATGAGGGCACGGAATCCTATTCAAACATTTTTTGGTTACAACAATGGAATAGTCATTACTTGAGTATAATATACTTACCTATGGTAAAACATGCGAGCCATGCCCATTCTTTGCTTTTCCCCTCCTGACAGGACATCTTTCCAGTCCATAACAGCATCCCATCCTTTAAAATATATATAAGTATATATTTTATAAAGCATCTTTTAACTAAAGAGAGCATCTTTTACAGTTTTTATCTAGACAAGTGATTCCTAGCAAGTTTAAGTTATTAACACAAAGAACCTGATATTCCTCAGAAATGCTTGGATAAGCTAGAGAGCCTTATTTTTAAGCATTTTAATTTAGATTTGATATTTTTTACAAGTAATAATTACTTACATTGACAAAGCATCTTCTAAGAATTCCAAATACTGACACTTTGAAAATGTGTTTGTTTCTGAATATCTCCAAAGAGTTGATAGACTTATTTTGGAGGGCGGTGGGAGAAAAGATCAACAGATTTGCATAGGCTTACTGCAAAGTCTACAAAGGGTATGACAGGAGCTAACTTAAATGGTTTCCATCTGACTGGCACTGTATATGAGTTTTCTCATTATATATTTCACAACCTTATTAGGTAGCTATTATTAGTTTTATTTTATAGGTCGATAAGCTGAAATTCATGGAGAAATTGATATATCAAATTTTACACAGCTATATATTAGAGCTAGGATTTATATGCAGATCTATTTATATGCAGGACTTTCTGTTGGCTATTTATTCAAAAAGCAAGCCTTCTATTTTTTAATAAAATAGGTTAGATCAATACATACTGATATAGAAATGTACCTAGAATATTTTTTATATGGAAAACCAAATTGCAGAATTGTGTGTGTATTTGTATACAGTTGACCCTTGAACAACACAGATTGAACTGTGAAATACTTATACAGGTATTTTTTTCAATAGTAAATACTACAGTACTATACAATTTGCAGTTGGTTTAATCCACAAATGCAGAATGGCAGATACGGAGGAAACTTGGTTAAAGACAGCCTACTATAAGTTATATGCAGATTTTTCGATTGCCTGCTAAAACTTTTGAGTTTAGTGGAACAAAGGACATGATTTATATAAATATGTAAAATTAAAGTTTCCTTTGACTCAAATACTTTTCTCTTTCGCCTTCTCAGTTGGCAGGGGGAAAATTTTTTAAGCCCAGAACACTTATCTGCTGTATAGCAATCTGAATCTATTTTTCAAATCCTCACTTATGTTTCATAAATGTTATACAATTAAGTCATAGAGAAAATTTTCTTTCCATGATTTTCACTAGAAGAACACATATACATATATAAATTATGATTGCATTTCTGTAAATAAATACACATACACAATCTCTCTGGGGATAGAATTATGAGACATTTACTTTCTAAGCTATACATTTTTATAATATTTGAAAATTTTATTATTTTAAAATTATTTGTATGGTCTTTCTTAATTTTGTAATAAGAAAAAAATGTTACTTAGAAACAAAACCATGGGGCCTATTAGGAAGACAGCCATAGCAAGTATTTTTCTGAAGTGGGAATATCATAAAATGGAGCAGACTAGGCAAAACCTGATTTTCAAAGAGGAAAATGACTGTCAAAACTTCACACACACACACACACACACACACACACACACACACAAACACACACGACATTTCCAAATCCCAGAGTATTCAAGGCTTAATTTTTCCATTTGGAAAAAATCCAGGCTCTTTGCTTTCTTTATTCTTCCTCAGCTGAACTTTCATCTTTATTAAAATTTCTAAATAAACTTGGTCAAAGGGAAAGGAAATAAGAAGTAGAGTTTCATTGTTTCTTGTGCCCTGGATTGAAAATAAGACTTTCCCTGTTTCCCAGTGATACTCCCCAGTAGGGACCAGTGTTCATTCTTGGGCAAACTTCCAGGGATTTTCTATCTATTTAAAACCATAATTTTAAATTAGGAAAAAGCAATCTCTAAATGCCATGTGGTTCAAAGTTCTTGCTTCTAGTGAAAACTGTTGAAATAAAATTTTCTCTATGACTTAACTTTATAGCATTTATGAAACATAAGTGAGGATTTGACAAATAGGTTCAGATTGCTACACAGTGGAGAAAAATTCTGGACTTAAAAAAATATCCCCCCTCAACTGAGAATGCACAAGACAAAAGTATTTGGGTCAAAGGAAGCTTTAATTTTATGTATTTTAAATAAATCATGTCCTTTGTTCCACTAAACCCAAAAGTTTTAGTAGGCAATATTTCATGATCAGAGAACATATAAATCAAAACTCTAAGTCATAATATCATATTTGATGTTGAAATGGTGAGAATAAGTCAGCTAAGAAGTGAACGGTATTCCTGCTTCCTAAAGATGAACAAACTGCTTTAGTTCACGTCTATTCGTTAACACTTCTACTCCTTTCTATTTTGTAATATCTTTGATGGATAAAAACATAGTTTTAAAATTCATCTTTTACTAAAGCAAAGAATATCTCTAAGCAAAGTGTTAGCTAATCTTACTAGAACTTCAGCATGCTTCTTCCAGAGTAAGTGATGTCCTTGCAAATTTAAATGCTTTCCTGCTTTACTTTAAAACAAGTTTCAGGTTTTAAGGACTAGGCAAGTAAAGTGGGTTTCCTTAGCATTTGTTTTTTTATGTGTAAGGATATAGTAAATCTTATTAGTATCTAAGAACCTAAGATAGCATAGCGCAGTGGCATAGCCTAATATAGAATATTGACTTTCACGTCCCATCGGTGTTTGAATCCCTGTCCCACCACTTGCTGAGGGCCCTGGGGAAACTACTAAACTTCTGAATTTCATCTGTAAAAGAGAGTTGGTAAAACCCACATCATGAGGCAGTCACAAATATTAAGCAGGATGACACTGTAAATTGCTTAATATGTTATATTCTGCAGAGTAAGTACTCAATAAACCATAACAATTACTATTACATTATTAAGGTTGGAAAATTCTTAAAAACAGTTCCAGAATTTCTTTTGACTTCTAAAAGGATAGAATATCTCATGTTTACTATAAATTTCTATTCAGATTGTTCGATTTCAAACTTACCCAAAATAACTTACCCCAAATTAACAGGCAGTTGTTATTCAGCCACAGTGTTTTAAAACTGGGGAAAAGTTGACCATATGAAACAAAAAGACAACCTGCTTTCCATATTTACAGCACTTATGAATTATGATATTATAAACACAATAAAATAAATAGAATAATGCCTCTTTTGCCTAACTCATTTGCTTATTGTAAGGATCAATAAAATAATACATGTGAACTTTCTATATAAAATATCAAGTACCATCACACAAAGACAAAATATCATGGTATCAATATCAACTAGTTCTATTACCTTTAGCAACTGATTCTTGCACATTTACTATGTGCCACTGTTCTAAATACTTTACATACAGTCTAACTTAATCTTCACAGAATCTTTATAAGGTAGATATTTATCCCCACTTTATAGGTGAGGATACAGAGAACAGAGCTATTTAAGATTTTTTTTCAACATCTTTATTAGAGTATAATTGCTTTACAATGTGTTAGTTTCTGCTGTATAAGAAAGTGAATCAGCTATACGTATACATACATCTCCATATCTCCTCCCTCTTGCGTCTCCCTCCCAGCCTCCCAATCCCACCCCTCTAGGTGGACACAAAGCAGCGAGCTGATCTCACTGGGCTATGTGGCTACTTCCTACTAGCTATCTATTTTACATTTGGTAGTGTATATATGTCCCTGCCACTCTCTAACTTCATTCCCAGCTTACTCTTCCCCCTCCCTGTGGCCTTAAGACCATTCTCTACGTCTGTGTCTTTATTCCTGTCTGGCCCCTAGGTTCTTCAGAACCAATTTTTTTTTTTTTTTTGGATTCCATATATATGTGTTAGCATTCGGTATTTGTTTTTCTCTTTCTGACTTACTTCACTATGTATGACAGTTTCTAGGTCTATCCACCTCACTACAAATAACTCAATTTCATTTCTTTTTATGGCTGAGTAATATTCCGTTGTATATATGTGCCACATCTTCTTAATCCATTCATCTGTCGATGGACACTTAGGTTGCTTCCCTGTCCTGGCTATTGTAAACAGTGATGCAATGAACATTGTGGTACATGACTCTTTTTGAATTATGGTTTTCTCAGGGTATATGCCCAGTAGTGGGATTGCTGGGTCATATGGTAGTTCTATTTGTAGATATTAAAGGAACTTGCATACTGTTCTCCATAGTGGCTGTAACAAGTTACATTCCCACCAACAGTGCAAGAGGGTTCCCTTTTCTCCACACCCTCTCCAGCATTTACTGTTTATAGATATTTTGATGATGGCCATTCTGACCAGTGTGAGGTGATACCTCATTGGAGTTTTGATTTGCATTTCTCTAATGATTAGTGATGTTGAGCATCTATTCATGTGTTTGTTGGCAAACTGTATGTCTTCTTTGGAGAAATGTCTATTTGGGTATTCTGTCCATTTTTGGATTGGATTGTTTATTTTTGATATTTATTGCATGAGCTGCTTGTATATTTTGGAGATTAATCTTTGTCACTTGCTTCATTTGCAAATATTTTCCCCCATTCTGAGGGTTGTCTTATCGTCATGTTTATGGTTTCCTTTGCTGTGCAAAAGCTTTTACGTTCCATTAGGTTGCATTTGTTTATTTTTGTTTTTATTTCCATTTCTCTAGGAGGTAGGTCAAAAAAAACCTTGCTGTGATTTATGTCATAGAGTGTTCTGCCTATGTTTTCCTCTCAGAGTTTCATAGTGTCTGGCCTTACATTTAGGTCTTTAATCCATTTTGATTGTATTTTTGTGTATGGTGTTAGGAGAGTTCTAAATTCATTCTTTTACATGTAACTGTCCAGCATTCCCAGCACCACTTATTGAAGAGGCTGTCTTTTCTCCATTAGATATTCTTGCCTCCTTTATCAAAGATAAGGTGACCATATGAGTGTGGGTTTATCTCTGGGCTTTCTATCCTGTTCCGTTAATCCATATTTCTATTTTTCTGCCAGCACCATACTATATTGATTACTGTAGCTTTGTAGTATAGTCTGAAATCAGGGAGCCTGATTCCTCCAGCTCCATTTTTCTTTCTCAAGATTGCTTTGGCTATTAGGGATCTTTTATGTTTCCATAAAATTGTGAATTTTTAAATTCTAGTTCTGTAAAAAATGCCGTTGGTTTTTTGATAGGGATTGCATTGAATCTGTAGATTGCTTTGGGTAGTATAGTCATTTTCACAATGTTGGCTCTTCCAAACCAAGAACATGGTGTATCTCTCTGCCTGTTTGTATCATCTTTAACTTCTTTCCTTAGTGTGTTACAGTTTTCTGCATACAGGTCTTTACCTAGGTTTATTCCTAGGTATTTTATTCTTTTTGTTGCAATGGTAAAAGGGAGTGTTTCCTTAATTTCTCTTTCAGATTTTTCATCATTAGTGTATAGGAATGCAAGAGATTTCTGTGCATTAATTTTGTATCCTGGTACTTTACCAAATTCATTGATTAGCTCTAGTAGTTTTCTGGTAGCATCTTTAGGATTCTCTCTATATAGTATCATGTCATCTGCAAACAGTGACAGCTTTACTTCTTCTTTTCCGATTTGTATTCCTTTTATTTCTTTTTCTTCTCTGATTGCTGTAGCTAAAACTTCTAAAACTATTCTGAATAATAGTGATGAGAGTGGGCAACCTTGTCTTGTTCCTGATCTTAGTGCAAATGGTTTCAGTTTTTCACCATTGAGAACAATGTTGGCTGTGGGTCTGTCATATATGGCCTTTATTATGTTGAGGTAAGTTCCCTCTATGTCTACTTTCTGAGGGTTTTTATCATAAATGGGTGTTGAATTTTGTCAAAAGCTTTTTCTGCATCTATTGAGATGACCATATGGTTTTTCTCCTTCAATTTATTAATATGGTGTATCACACTGATTAATTGCATATATTGAAGAATCCTTGCTTTCCTGGGATAAACCCCACTTGATCATGGTGTATGATCCTTTTAATGTGCTGTAGGATTCTGTTTGCTAGTATTTTGCTGAGAATTTTGCATCTATGTTCATCAGTGATATCGGCCTGTAGTTTTCTTTCTTTGTGACATCTTTGTCTGGTTTTGGTATCAGGGTGATGGTGTCCTCCTAGAATGAGTTTCGAGTGTTCCTCCCTCTGCTATATTCTGGAAAAGTTTGAGAAGGATGGGTGTTAGCTCTTTCGTAAATGTTTGATAGAATTCACCTGTAAAGCCATCTGGTCCTGGCCTTTTGTTTGTTGGAAGATTTTTTTAAATTTTATTTTATTTATTTTTTTATATAGCAGGTTCTTATCATTTTTCTATTTTATACATATTAATGTATATATGTCAATCCCAATCTCCCAATTCATCACAACATCCCTACCCACCTCTTTCTCCCTGTGGTGTCCATACACGTTGGAAGATATTTAATCACAATTTCAATTTCAGTGCTTGTGATTGGTCTGTTTATATTTTCTATTTCTTTCTAGTTCAGTCTTGAAAGGTTGTGCTTTTCTAAGAATTTGTCCATTACTTTCAGGTTGTCCATTTTATTGGCATATAGTTGCTTGTAGTAATCTCTCCTGATCCTTTGTATTTCTGCAGTGTCAGTTGTTACTTCTCTTTTTTCATTTCCAATTCTGTTGACCTGAGTCTTATCCCTCTTTTTCTTGATGAGTCTGGCTAATGGTTTATCAGTTTTGTTTATCTTCTCCAAGAACCAGCTCTTAGTTTTATTGATCTTTGCGACTGTTTCCTTCATTTCCTTTTCACTTATTTCTGATCTGATGTGTATGATTTCTTTCCTTCTGCTAACTTGGGGTTTTTTTGTTCTTCTTTCTCTAATTTCTTTAGGTGTAAGGTTAGGTTGTTTATTTGAGATGTTTCTTGTTTCTTGAGGTAGGATTGTATTGCTATAAATTTCCCTCTTAGAACTGCTTTTGCTGCAGCCCATAGCTTTTGGGCCATCGTGTTTTCATTGTCATTTGTTTCTCAGTATTTTTTGATTTCCTCTTTGATTTCTTCAGTGATCTCTTGGTTATTTAGTAGTGCATTGTTTCGCCTCCATATGTTTGTATTTTTGACAGTTTTTCTTCCTGTAACTGATATCTAGTCTCATAGCATTGTGGTCCGAAAAAATATTTGCTATGATTTCAATTTTCTTAAATTTACAAAGGCTTGATTTGTGACCCAATATATGATCTATCCTGGAGAATGTTCCATAGCACTTGAGAAGAAAGTGTATTCTGTTGTTTTGGATGGAATCCTATAAATATCAATTAAGTCCATCTTCTTTAATGTGTCCTTTAAAGCTTATGTTTCCTTACTTATTTTCATTTTGGATGATCTGTCCAAAGGTGAAAGTGGGGTGTCAAAGTCCCCTACTAGTATTGTGTTACTGTCAATTTCCCCTTTTATTGCTGTTAGCATTTGCCTATATATTGAGGTGCTCCTATGTTGGGTACATTAATATTTACAATCATTGTATTCTTCTTGGATTGATCCCTTGATCATTATGTAGTGTCCTTCTTTGTCTCGTCTTTATTTTAAAGTCTTTTTTGTCTGTTACGAGAGTTGCCACTCCAGCTTTCTTTCGATTTCCATTTGCATGGAATATCTCTTTCCATCCCCTCAGTGTCAGTCTGTATGTGTCCCTAGGTCTCAAGTGGGTCTGTTGTACATAGCATATATACGGGTTTTGTTTCTGTTTCCATTCAACCTATCTATGTCTTTTGATTGGAGGATTTAATCCATTTACATTTAAGGTAGTTATCGATATGTATGTTCCTATTACCACTTTCTTAATTGTTTTGGGTTGGTTTTTGTAGGTCTTTTCCTTCTTTTGTGTTTCCTGCCTAGAAAATTTCCTTTAGCATTTGTTGTATAGCTGGTTTGGTGGTGCTGAATTCTCTTAGCTTTTGCTTGTCTGTAAAGCTTTTAATTCCTCTGTTGAATCTGAATGAGATCCATGCTGGGTAAAGTAATCTTGGTTGTAGGTTTTTCCCTTTCATCACTTTAAATATGTCCTGCCACTGCCTTCTGGCTTGCAGAGTTTATGCTGAAAGATCAGCTGTTAACCTTATGGGGATTCCCTTGTAATCTGTTGCTTTTCCCTTGTTTCTTTTAATAGTTTTTATTTGCATTTAATTTTTGATAGTTTGATTAATATGTATCTTGGCATGTTTCTCATTGGATTTATCCTGTATGGGACTCTCTGCACTTCCTGGACTTGATTGACAATTTCCTTTCCCATATTAGGGAAGTTTTCAACTATAATCTCTTCAAATATTTTCTGTCTCTTTTTCTCTTCTTCTTCTGGGACCCCTATAATTAGAATGCTGGTGTGTTTAACCTTGTCCCAGAGGTCTCTGATACTGTCCTCAATTCTTTTCATTCTTTTTCTTTATTCTGGTTAGCAGTCGTTATTTGCACTATTTTATATTCCAGGTCGCTTATCCGTTATTCTGTCTCAGTTATTCTGCTATTTATTCCTTCTAGAGAATTTTTGATTTCATTTATTGTGTTGTTCGTCATTGTTTGTTCGCTCTTTAGTTCTTCTAGGTCCTTGTTAAACGTTTCTTGTATTTTCTCCATTCTATTTCCAAGATTTTGGATCATCTTTACTGTCATTACTCTGAATTCTTTTTTAGGTACACTCCATATTTCCTCTTCATTTGTTTGTTCTGGTGGGTTTTTTACCTTGCTCCTTCATCTGCTGCATATTTCTCTGTCTTCTCATTTTGCTTAACTTACTGTGTTTGGGGTCTCCTTTTCACAGGCTGCTGGTTCATAGTTCCTGTTGCTTTTTATTGTCTTCCCCCAGTGGCTAAGGTTGGTTCAGTGGGTTGTGTAGGCTTCCTGGTGGAGGGGACTGGTGCCTGTGTTCTGGTGGATGAGGCTGCATCTTGTCTTTCTGGTGGGCAGGCCTGCGTCCAGTGGTGTGCTTTGGGGTGCCTGTGAACTTATGATTTTAGGCAGCCTCTCTGCTAATGGGTGGGATTATGTTCCTGTCTTGCTAGTTATTTGGCATGTGGTGTCCAGCACTGGAGCTTGCTGGTCCTTGAGTAGAGCTGAGTCTTAGCGTTTATATGGAGATCTCTGGGAGTGCTTTCACTGACTGATATTACATGGGGCCAGGAGGTCTCTGGTGGTCCAATGTCCTGAACTCGGCTCTCCCACCTCAGAGGCTCAGGCCTGACACCCAAGCGGCACACTGAGACCCTGTCAGCCACACAGCTAGGTACGTGGGGAGTTTCTTGCCTTTTTGGAAGCCTGAGGTCTTCTGCCAGCATTCAGTAGGTGTTCTGTAGGAGTTGTTCCACATGTAGATGTATTTTTGATGTATTTGTTGGGAAGAAGGTGACCTCCATGTCTTACTCCTCCACCATCTTGAAGGTCCCCCAGCTATTTAAGACTTGATTCTAGAACTCTGACTTTGAAGCTTACATTCTTAACTACTGTAGTATGCTGCTTCTTTTGATAATGTAAATGGGCTAAAAAGTAAAACATAAAACCCATGCAAAATTTAACCTAGAATTCTAGCTTGCTACTTCATTAGTTTTTCTAGGCTATCAAATTATATTTTTATCAAGTTATTTGAAAGTAATTCTGTGTTTTTGAAAGTAATTCTTTTTTGAGCTAATATGTATAACTGTTATTCCTACTCTTTCAAAAGTATGTTTTATGTTGAAATACTACAGTACAGAAGTTTCTATATTTTATCTAATTCTCTGTGTGTTGCTTTAGAGAAAAAAAAATGTATTGGTAAGACTGTGGTTCTGAAAATAAATAAGTTTGTGATACCTACTTCTCAAATTATTACATTTAATATAAGCCGAGAGCTTGACAGGAGAATATTTCTGTCATGAACTTTACATACATTTAGATTGACTATGGCCTCAGGGACACATGTACATTAAAATATGACCAAAAAAAAAAAACTGTTTTCAAATGCTAGCAGCAGACTTAGTAAAAAGCTTAGTGTGCTGCATGAAATATAACATAAGCAGAAAAGAGCATGTCAAGAATGGAAAAGCAACAAAAGCTGTAAACTCCATCTTTACTTGTGTGCTTATGTTCCAACAACAGCATACATTCAAATTAAACCCAAGTTTTCTTTTTAAAAGTTAATTTAAATACATGAAAAAAACACAAATTATAGACTTTACCTCCTTCTCTTTGAACTATATGATAGAGGTGAACATTATGTAGAATACAATCTAGATCGTGGTCTGTATAGCCTTTATCATGCATGTCATCCACTGAATCTGGATAAATGACTTGATCCCGAAGACTTCCAAGAGACATGTACGGCCTGTAAAACACCAAGAACACAAGAATCTTAGTACAAAATCAGTTTAGTTTACTCAATGTGACATCCTGGTGGTCTGAAAACTCCAGAGCAGACTTTAAATACCATATTTCTAGGATTATATTTATTACCTGGTGATGAGTATTTCTCTCTCAGGCGTGGCAGGATAAAACACTGTTATATTCATGTAAAAACATATAGAGACATAGCCACACGAAAAGTTTCTACAAGAAATACTTGTATGTTTTCAGCATAGAAATACATACTTGTTCTGTTGTATTTTATAAATGTTACTTCTGTATTTCATCTAAAACTATTTGCGTTAAACATAAAATCTGAGGTTTTGACCCAGCAATGTGAACAAACAAAACTTAAAAAGTATCATTCAAAATAAGAGAAATGCAAATTAAAACTATACTGAGTTTCTTACTTATCACATTGGCAGAAGTTCAAAAGTTTGACAACTCACCCAATTGGCAAGCCTATGGAGACACAAGGTATTTTCATACAATGTGAAAATGCAAAATGGTACAACCCTTTGGAGAGGATTCTACAAACCAATATATCATGTGGTCTTTGACCCACTTCTAGGAATTTATTTTAAAGATATACTTCCAAAAATACACCACCATCAACAAAAAAATGTGCAAAGTTATCCATTACAGCATTCTTTGTTATTGCAAAATATTGAGAACAACCTAAATGTGCATACAAAGGAGACTGACTGAATAAACTATAGAACCTGCACTATGCAGCTATAAAACAGGATGTGGAAGATCTCTATGAATTGATATAGGGTGATTTACATAATATATTGTTAAGTTGAAAAGCAAAGTGCAAAGTAGATATACAGTTGGGTTTCTCAACAGTGGTATTATGGAGTTATTAAGTCAGATAATTCTTTGTCACTGAGGTATATCCTGTGTATTATAGGATGTTTAGTGGAACACTTGATCTCTACGCACCAGATGCTACTAGCATCCACTGCAGCAGTGACAAAAAAAAAGTCTCCAAATATTATTTTGTCCCTTTAGGGGACAAAACCATCCCCATTTGATAGAACCACTAATATGTAGTATACCACTTCTATGTAAAATGAAAGCAAAATAAGAAAATATACATCTGTCTGCTTATATTTACAAAAGGAAACAGTAAACCAGAAACTAATGAAATCAGTTACCTATAGGAGATGGGAGGAACAAGGCAGAATAGATAAGGGAGGGAAAAGACCTCTTTAAGAATATTTTCTATATAGTTTTTACTCTTAGAATCATGTTAAAGTGTTATTATTTTTTTTAATTTAACCAGTAAAATGAAGGAATAAACCCTAAAATTGAGTACAAACAGAAACAAATGAACTGAAAAGTATATCAAATGAATAACATAACCACATAAAATGGGGAGGAGGGACTGATCCAAGTAACTTTCAAATTTGGTTACATAATTTCAGTTGAAAACCCTAAAGAAACCTTAAAACTAATTGTTCATGTTTCTTGTTGCTATAGGCTAGCAATTCTGAAACTATGTTGTAGGATTGATCAAATAAGTAAACATTTTAATAACGTTAGGAGGTAAGGTTCTCGCCGTGGAAGAAGGAAGATACAAATATGAAATGTGGGAAGGTGAGAAAAATATTCTGTAACGTTTAATTTGAATTAGAATATCAGCATGAATTCATAATTTTTTGAACAAAAATCTATTTCCTCGTTCTGTGTACATTTGCTGCATCCTGATACTACCCTTTGAGAAGATCACAACAGGATTTAGGAAGTATACAGGGTTGAATTGTGGACGTCAAAGATATGTCCAAGTCCTAACCCGTATTATTTGTGAATGTGACCTTATTTAGGAAAAGAAAAGGTGTTTGCAGATGTAATTAAGTTAAGGATCTTGAGATAAGATTATCCTGGATTAACCAGATGGGTCTTAAATCCAATAAATACCTTTAAAGAAGAGGAAAAACACAGGGAGGAAAGTCATGTGAAGACAGAGGCAGAGATTGGAGTTATGCTGTCACAAGCCTGGCACCACTGGAAGCTGGAAGAGGTAAGAAAAAATTCTCCCCTTGAGCTTCCAGAAGGAGGGTGGCCCTGCCAACACCTTGATTTTGGACTCCTGGCCTCTAGATCTGTGAGAAAATAAATTTCTGTTGCTTCAGACCAGCAAGTTTTTGGTTTCAGTAGATCTTGAAAACTAATGCAGGTAGTATTATTGCAAAAAAATGTGTAAACTGTATTGTTTCATTAGGAAGCTATCAGATAAACCCAAATTGTGGGATTTTATGAATATACAACAACAACAACAGTCCTGCACTCATTACAAATATCAATGTCATAAAAAACAAAGAAAGGCTAAGGAATTCTTTCACATTAAAAGAAACTAGAGCAACATGGCAACTAAAATACAATGTATGATGATGGACTGAGAAAAACAAGTTATTATAAAGAATAGTATTATGACAATTGGCAAACTTTGAACGTGGAAAGTTGTTGGAGGAGGTAATCAAGAGGACTTCACTGCCAGTTGACCTCTGAGCTGGACCCAGGCAATCTGACGCTCCAACCCTCTTCCCTGACCTTGGAATGTATGCTCAACCCACAGTTCCCACAGCTGTCAACTATTTTCAAGGACACAGACTTGAGGGAGCAATGTGGTGTTGAGACCATATGGATGGTATACATGACCGAACCCCATGAAGGCTTCTATATAAACTTTTAAGATTCTGGTGGATAGAAGTGGAGAGGCTCATCTTGAGGCTGCCCATGACAAGCCTCAAATGTAAATTTCCTTGCTTATTAAACCTGCCATCCACCAATCTGGAGTGGTCTGCCTCTTTCTTCTGTCTCTTCTTGCCCACTGTGTACAAGGGCCGGTTTGAGAACCAACAAAAGTATGTTCAGATAATATTATATCAGTGTTAATTTTCATAAATTTGATCATCATACTATGTCTATATTAGAGACTATTCTTGCTCTCTGAAAATACTGTTCCTCATTGAGCAACATGGGTTTGAATTGCATGGGTCCACTTATACATGGTTTTTTTAAAATAGGAAATATTATAGTACTTTACAATCTGTGGTTGGTTGAATCTGCAGATGTGGAACAGTAGATATAAAGGGCCGACTATAAATTATACATAAAGGGCCGACTATAAATTATACATGGATTTTCAACTGTGCTGGGGTCAGCGCCTCTAACCTCTGCATTGCTCAAGTGTCAACTGTACACCCTAAAGAAGTTGGGGGTGAAGATTTATTTATAGCAACTTAAAAAAAATGTGTGTGTGTGTGTGTGTACAGAGAGAGAGAATTAAAGGTTTTAAATACAAACTGTGTTTGTAGATCAATTCTCTACCTATTTTCCCATAACATGCAAATGATTTAGCTGAAGCACAAAAATTTATTTTATAACAGATTTAACAAATATTTGAAAATCAAAATATTTATATTTCAATTATACATATATGCATTCATGTAATAAGATTTTCAATGGAGTCTTTGCAAATATAAGGAATCTCTAGTCATATTTTTTAAATTGAGGTATAATTCACATTATAAAATTTACCCTTTTAAAGTGTAAAATTCAATGATTTTCAGTATGTTTACAAGCTCATGTAAATATCACCAGTATCTAATTCCAGAACATTTTCTTCACCCCCAAAAGAAACTCCATACCTAAGAGCAGGCACTCCTAGTTCTTCCCTCCTCCCAACAGCTGGCAATCACTAATCTACTTTCTGTATCTGTGGATTTGCCTATTCTGGAAATTTCACATATTTTCATATGTATGGAATCACACAATATGTGGTCTTCTTTCTATCAGCATAATATCTTCAGGTTCACACATGTTGTAGCATGTAGCAGTATTTCATTCCTTTTAATATCTGAATTAAATTCCATATTTTGTTAATCTGGATATTTCAGTTGTTTCCACTATTTGGCTATTATGAATAGTGGGCATACACCTAGTAGTGGGGCATATGGTAACTCTGTTTAACTTTTTGAGGAACTGACCAATTGTTTTCCCAAGTGGCCGCACCTTTCTAGTCACTTTTCTTCTACCATATTCCGTATGTGTTCTCCTGCTCTCTGATTTTTTTCCCTCTCCAGTCTAACCATATATTTTTTAAAAACAGAATTAGGACAAAAAGTTATTTGTTTATTTCCATCACTTTAAGCATTTATATAATGTGATATTATCTTAAATTAATATCTGGTAATAATAACAGTAGCATAAAATAGATACTGACCATCAGGGCCAGTGAACAAATTTTTAGTTGGTATCCTGAGACTACTAAGAAGAAATACAAGGAAATATTAGGAGTCAGTACTTTAGCTAACTTACAAAGTGATGCCAGTTCCAACTTAATGTAAATCAGAAGTATAGACAGCCTCAGCATAAACCCCAAATATAATTCAATCCACAGAACAGCCATGACACAATACATAACTGAGACTGCAATGATTAAAATACATCTGAACATTCACTTCAATGGTGTTTCTTCAGGATTCTACCATAAGACTTGATTAACTGGAAATATTTGATAAAATTGTATTTTATATCTACATTTTGGGGAAGACAGTATAGAGTCATGGTTGTGATAATAGGCTTTGGGGAGATGGTTCTGGAGTCCCAATGTCACCATTTACTAGCAATGTGACCCAAATTCTGAGCTATAGTTACGTCATTTGTAAAGTAACTCACTTTATTGCATTTGTTATGAGGATTAAATGAAGCAGTAGGTTTTTATAAAGCAATGTAGAGCACTTAGTACAGCACTACAGGCACATAGTAGGCATTCAATAAACCATTATGGAGACAAAAAAGTTCATTTCAACTTAGTTATCTACCTATGTGAAAGGGCAATATCTTAAAAAAGAGCATAAGTTTGTTTTCTATGTCTGTGTCTCTTTGTATTTTGTAAATAAATTCATCTGAAAACAAACTTATGGTTACCAAAGGGGGAAGGGGAAAGTGAGGGATAAATTAGGAGTTTGGGATTAGCAGATACAAGCTACTATATATACATAAACAGTAAGGTCCTACCATACAGTACAGGGAGCTATATTCAACATCTTGTAATAATCTATACTGGAAAAGAATATGCCACAAACCTACAGTCAATTTATCTTTGATGAAAGAGGCAAGAATATACAATGGGAAAAGGACAGTCTTTCAGCAAGTCGTATTGGGAAAGTTGGACAGCCACATGTAAATTAATGAAGTTAGGACACACCCTCTCACTGTACAAAAAAATAAAATCAAAATGGTTTAAAATCAAAATGGTTTAAAGACAATAAAACTCCTAAAAAGGAACATAGGTAAAACATTCTCTGACATAAATTGTACCAATGTTTTCTTAGGTCAGTCTCCCAAGACAATAAAAATAAAAACAAGAATAAACAAATGGGACCTAATCAAACTTACAAGCTTTGGCATAGCAAAGAAAACAATAAACAAAATGAAAAGACAACCAACAGAATGGCAGAAAATATTTGCAAATGATGTGACTGACAAGGGCTTAATTCCCAAAATATACAAACAGCTCATTGAACTCAAATACAAAACCAAACAAACCCTATCCAAAAATGGCCAGAAGACCTAAATAGACATTTCTCCAAAGAAGACATACAGATGGCCAATAGGCACATGAAAAGATGCTCAAAGTCACTAATTATTAGAGAAATGAAAATCAAAACTACAATGGGGTACCCCCTCACACCAATCAGAATAGCCATCATTAAAATATCTACAAATAACAAGTGCTGAAGAGGATGTGGAGAAAAGGGAACCCTCCTACGCTGTTGGTGAGAATGTAATTTGGTGCAGCCACTGTGGAAAACAGTAAGGACGTTCCTTAAAAAACTAAAAATAGAATTACCATATGACCCAGCAATCCCACTACTGGGCATATACCCAGAGAAAACCATAATTCAAAAAGACTCATGCACCCCAATATTCATTGCAGCACTATTTACAATAGCCAGGTCATGGAAGCAACGTAAATGCCCATCGACAGATGAATGGATAAAGAAGATGTGGTACATATATACAGTGGAATATTACTCAGCCATAAAAAGGAACAAAATTGGGTCAATAGAGACGTGGATGGATCTAGAGACTGTCATATAGAGTGAAGTAAATCAGAAAGAGAAAAACAAATATCGTATATTAACACATATATGTGGAACCTAGAAAAATGCTACAGATGAACCGGTTTGCAGGGCAGAAATAGAGACAGATTTAGAGAACAAACGTATGGACACCAATGGGGGAAAGTGGCATGGGGGGGCGTGGTGGTGGTGGTGGTGGTGGTGGTGTGATGAATTGGGAGATTGAGATTGACATATATAGAGGCTTACGGGAAGATGGCGAAGGGTAAGACGCGGAGATCACCTTCCTCCCCACAGATACACCAGAAATACATCTACACGTGGAACAACTCCTACAGAACACCTACTGAATGCTGGCAGAAGACCTCAGACCTCCCAAAAGGCAAGAAACCCCCCACGTACCTGGGTAGGGCAAAAGAAAAAAGAATAAACAGAGACAAAAGGATAGGGACGGGACCTGCACCAGTGGGAGGCAGCTGTGAAGGAGGAAAGGTTTCCACACACTAGGAAGCCCCTTCAACGGGCGGAGACTGCGGGTGGCGGAGGGGGGAAGCTTCGGAGCCGCGGAGGACAGCACAGCAACAGGGGTGCAGAGGGCAAAGCGGAGACATTCCCGCAGAAAGGATCGGTGCCGACCGACACTCACCAGCCCGAGAGGCTTGTCTGCACACCCACCGGGGCGGGCGGGGCTGGGAGTTGAGGCTCGGGCTTCGGTCTGAGCGCTGGGAGAGGACTGGGATGGGCGGCGTGAACACAGCCTGCAGGGGGTTAGTGCACCATGGCTAGACGGGAGGGAGTCCGGGGAAAAGTCTGGACCTGCTGAAGAGGCAAGAGACTTTTTCTTCCCTCTTTGTTTCCTAGTGCGTGAGGAGAGGGGATTAAGAGCGCTGCTTAAAGGAGCTCCAGAGACGGGCGTGAGCCGCGGCTAAAAGCGCAGACCCCAGAGCCGGGCATGAGATGCTAAGGCTGCTGCTGCCGCCACCAAGAAGCCTGTGTGCGAGCACAGGTTACTATCCACACCCCACTTGCGGGAACCTGTCCAACCTGCCACTGCCAGGGTCCCAGGTTCCAGGAACAACTTCCCCAGGAGAACGCATGGCACGCCTCAGGCTGGTGCAACGTCATGCCGGCCTCTGCCGCCGCAGGCTCGCCCCGCCCTCCGTGCCCCTCCCTCCCCCCGGCCTGAGTGAGCCAGAGCCCCCGAAACAGCGGCTCCCTTAACCCCGTCCTGTCTGAGCGAAGAACAGACGCCCTCTGGCGACCTACATGCAGAGGCGGGGCCAAATCCAAAGCTGAGCCCCTGGGAGCTGTGAGAACAAAGAACAGAAAGGGAAATCTCTCCCAGCATCCTCAGAAGCAGCGGATTAAAGCTCCACAATCAACTTGATGTCTGTGCAATACATGAATAGACAACGAATCATCCCAAATTGAGGAGGTGGACTTTGAGAGCAAGATTTATGCTGTATAGCTTTGCTTCCACCATTTGTCCTAGGGTTCTATCTGTCCGTTTTTGTTTTTTAAAAAAATTCTTTTCTTAATAATTATTTTTTTATTTTAATAACTTTATTATATTTTATCTAATTTTATTTTACTTTATCTTTTTTCCTTCCTTCCCTCCTTCCTTCCTTCCTCCCTCCTTTCTTTCTTTCTACTTATACTAATTCTTTCTTTCTAATTTTTCTCCCTTTTATTCTGAGCCGTGTCGATGAAAGCTCTTGGTGTTGCAGCCAGGAGTCAGTGCTGTGCCTCTGAGGTGGGATAGCCAACTTCAGGACACTGGTCCACAAGAGACCTCCCAGCTCCACATAATATCAAATGGTGAAAATCTCCCAGAGATCTCCATCTCAACACCAGCACCCAGCTTCACTCAACGACCAGCAAGCTATAGTGCTGGACATCCTATGCCAAACAACTAGCAAGACAGGAATACAAACCCACCCATTAGCAGAGAGGCTGCCTAAAATCATAATAAGTCCACAGACACCCCAAAACACACCACCAGACGTGGACCTGCCCACCAGAAAGACAAGATCCAGCCTCATCCACCAGAACACAGGCACTAGTCCCCTCCACCAGGAAGCCTACACAACCCACTGAACCAACCTTAGCCACTGGGGACAGACACCAAAAACAATGGGAACTACGAGCCTGCAGCCTGCAAAAAGGAGACCCCAAACACAGTAAGATAAGCAAAATGAGAAGACAGAAAAACACACAGCAGATGAAGGAGCAAGATAAAAATGCACCAGACCTAAAAAATGAAGAGGAAATAGGCAGTCTACCTGAAAAAGAATTCAGAATGATAGTAAAGATGATCCAAAATCTTGGAAATAGAATGGATAAAATGCAAGAAACATTTAACAAGGACCTAGAAGGACTAAAGATGAAACAAACAATGATGAACAACACAATAAATGAAATTAAAAATACTCTAGATGGGATCAATAGCAGAATAACTGGGCAGAAGAACAGATAAGTGACCTGGAAGATGAAATAGTGGAGGTTGACATATATAAATTAATATGAATAAAATGGATAACTAATAAGAAACTGCTATATAAAAAAATAAAATAAAATTCAAAAAAAAAAGATACATGAACCCCTATGTTCATAGCAGCACTATTCACAATACCCAAGACTTGGAAACACCCTAAATGTCCATTGAAAGATGAATGGATAAAGATGTGGTGTATTTATTCCATGGAATACTACTCAGCCATAAAAAAATAATGAAATAATGCCATTTGCAGCAACATGGATGCAACTAGAGATTATCATACTAAGTGAAGTCAGAAAGAGAAAGACAAATACCATATGATGTCATTTATATGTGGAATCTAAAATATGACACAAATGAACCCCTCTAGGAAATGGAAACAGACTCACAGACATAAAGAACAGGCTGGTGGTTGCCAAGGGGGAGGGGTTTGGGGGAGGGATGGAGTGGGAGGTTGGGATTAGCAGATGTAAGCTTTTACATATAGAATGGATAAACAATAAGGTCCTACTGTATAGCACAGAGAACTATATTCAATATCTTATGAAAAACCATAATGGGAAAGAATATAAGAAGAATGTATAGATATGTATGAATGTGTGTGTGTGTGTGTATACATATATATATATATACATATATATATATCTGAATCACTTCGATGTACAGCAGTAATTAACATTGTAAATCAACTATAGGTCAATTTAAAAAAGAATATGAAAAAGAATATATATGTAACTGAATCACTTTGCTATACACTAGAAACTAACATAACATTGTAAATCAACTATACTTCAATTTAAAAAAACAAAGAAAAAAAGAAGATACAAAAGAATTTCTATTTAGCCAGCTAAAAGACATGTGGTTTTATTCCCATAGTAAATTTGGATTATTCTCAACACGATTAATAAATAATAAATACATAATTACCTAGATTTTAGAGAGTATATTCTGTTAAACATTTAAGTATCTCGTTTACCTAGAAATATTTCTTTTAGTAACTGGAGCACCACTTAGTTCACTGCAGCAATTTATGGGACCTCAAAGGTATCAATATGCATAAGGCTGCCAAATGTTTTCTTTGTAAAAGGAATTTGAAGAAGCAAAACTTTGTAACTTCTAATTGGGAGATTGGGATTGACACATATACACTATTGATACTATGTATAAAATATACAACTAATGAGAACATACTGTATAGCACAGGGAATTCTATTTAATCCACTGTGGTGACCTAAATGGGAAGGAGATCCAAAAACGAGGGGATATATGCATATGTATAGCTGATTCATTTTGCTGTACAGTAGAAACTAACACAACATTGTAAAGCAACTATACTCCAATAAAAATTAATTTAAAAAACTTTGTAACTTCGAGACTTCCCTGGTGGTGCAGTGGTTAAGAATCCGCCTGCCAATGAAGGGGACATGGGTTCCAGCCCTGGTCCGGGAAGATCCCACATGCCGCAGAGCAACTAAGCCCGTGTGCCACAACTACTGAGCCTGCGCTCTACAGCCCGCGTGACACAACTACTGAAGCCCGCGCACCTAGAGCTGGTGCTCCGCAACAAGAGAAGCCACCGCACTGAGAAGCCTGCGCACCGCAACGAAGAGTAGCCCCGCTTGCCCCAACTAGAGAAAGCCCACACACAGTAGTGAAGACCCAACGCAGCCAAAAATAAATAAATAACTAAGTAAGTAAATAAACAAATAAAATTTATTTTTAAAACTTTGTAACTTCTTTAAAAGATTCATTTAATATGATTTATGACTTCTGAAATCTGTCAATTCTCTTTCATGAACAGATATGAAAATTTATCTCATAAAAACTCTTAATTATAATTGAGTTTTGCTTTGCAATGCTTAATTTCTTATTGTGTTTATAAGCCTAATAATATGTTGAATATGCATTCTCAAAATCTAAAAAAGTAAAAACAGAACTAAAAAGAAGACACTCTTAGCTACTAAGTTTTAAAAAATTCAGTCAGGATGAGATTTAAATTAAATGTCTACATAATTTGTTATTTGATTTACTGTTACTCAAAATGATTTAATAGAATATGAAAATTGCTATTTTGAAAATTTATGTGAATGGAATATTGGTGAAATTATACAAAAATATTTCGTAAAAGTATATATTCATTAAGGACCCAAAAAATATTGCTTTATTAAAGTTCCATTTTTTTCTCAATTGTTTTATGATCATGTGAAATGGTAAAAATAACACATTCTATATGTGTTTATTGAGGTACATAGCAACTAAGGATACTCTAATAATAGATTTTATTAATATAATTATTTAAAAATACTACTATAAAGTTACAACTGAATTCTCTGGAAAGGCTACATCAAGGAAATTTGGGTTGATGTTGAATCTATTTGAAAGCACAAAAAAATGGAGGACCCTATATCCCATGTTTATACGATTAGTTTGCATGTGATCCTTTTTCCTGCTCATAGGCCTGGAATTTAACATTTTAAGTTAGCTCAAGTTTCTCTAGTGCTACCACAGTTATACATAATTGATAAGGACTCAAAGTACTCTTTACTAAACTTTCCTTTCTAGATATATAGACCTATTCAGATTATCTTCTAAATATTTCAGGTAGATCAATTACCACAACACTTGCTCTGGCCCATCAGAAAGTATAAACGTAGTCCAAACAAAAGAAATAGATTGCTTACAATTAGTAGATATCAAAAAGAAACATTATCTAGTTTCAATTTACTTTCTCTAAGTAAAATCCAGAATTACCTCTATTTGTTGTGGAAAAGATATTGGAATAAAGCTACAGGTATCATACTATAATTTAGATTATCATTATTTGAGCAATTATCAAAATTTCCTTTGTAATCTGAAATTACTTTGAATGCATCTATGTTTAAAACTGTTAATTATAATAGCAAAATTAAAGTAAAATTATTAGAGATCAAATCCACTCCCAGGGATTATGGCTTTTTACAGTTATATTACAATGTCTCAGGGTACTTCTATAATTTGTATTATACTGCCTACTACTCTATATTAAATATCTGACAATATATGATTCTTGGCAAAATGTATTGACATTTATTAGGGTTTATACTATTCTCTCTTTTTCTCTTTAATAGGGACAAAGTAGGAAGAAGACAGCACTGAGAAATGTTAGCTCTGTACTTGAAGTCTTTGGAATGATCACCCAAAATGCTAAATATTTCATAGTCATCTAGAATTTAATTGTGAACAATATTGATAAAAATTTTACAGCAATACTCATGTATTTAAGGCATGAGATGTGTTAAGTTTAAGAATAAGGTACAGCTAAGTACTGCTGTGTTACCATAGTAATAAGTTAGCAATTTGAAAGCCATAAAATCTAGCTATTAATAATTCATATAAATGTACATTCTGGAACTAATCATGTCATCAGAATTTTTTCATGAACAGCAACAACTAGATTTGAGTCCTCAATGCATAAGTCACTCATAATAGTCTTAAAATAAATATGTAGCAAAAAAGAAGAAATTCCCAACTGAAAAGATATACTTACCATTCCTGAAATTACATTTCTAAGATAAGATATTTCTAGGTACCAAAGGAGATACGTGCACAGCCTTTTAAGAGCAGGGACTGTGTTTATTTCCAAGTAGTAATAAAAATACTGTTAGTGTAATAATCAAAGTACTCCCAAACTAGGAAGAATGCAAACTTTTTAAAAGTCAACTTTGTTGCATTTATCATTATATTAGATTACTGTATGAAATTCCTGATATTTGATCTTTTGACCTACAAAAATTGCAATTCCATTTGGTTTAACCTAATAATTGACTCATAAAATAATGAAAACTTTTATATGCAAAGGAAGATTTTTCCATTATCATTTTTATAAATTAGCCTATAAAAGAGTTAAATATAAAAAAAAAGTATCCTTAACATTTTTCCAAGTGATAAATAAAAATTAAAGCAAAAAAAAACTACAGGAAATCATTTTTATATTTATAGATCTCTAAAAGAGATTTTTAAAAACTGAACTGTACCAATTATTACACAGGACGTACTAAAATGTATAGTTTATCATTCTGAGCCAAGTGTCCAAAGATATTTATGCAAAGTTTACTTGATTTGAATCTAATAGTCAGAAAGCAAAGGAATAGAAGTGAATTAGCTATAGCAATACTACTGAGCCTTATTCATGGCTAAAATAATTTCTTTTAAAAAAGATATGTTGGACTTCCCTAGTGGCGCAGTGGTTGAGAGTCTGCCTGCCGATGCAGGTGACGCGGGTTCATGCTCCGGTCCAGGAAGATGCCGCAGAGCGGCTGGGCCCGTGAGCCATGGCCGCTGAGCCTGTGCGTCCGGAGCCTGTGCTCCAAAACGGGAGAGGCCACAACAGTGAGAGGCCCGCGTACCACACACACACACACACACACACACACAAAACATATATGTTAAGTGACAAATATTTATTGCCATCACAAAGAAGATTCTGTGACATATCTAGTGCAAGCAAGAAAATAAATAGTTTGCTTCCTAATTAGTATAAGAAGTCAGACCAATTTGGCAGTAGAAACCAAATCAGTGGAGATGTTCATTCACTCCTTTATTAAATCATTCATCATTCATTGCACAGTTACAGTATGCCAATAGGTATACTACAGACTTAGTAGAATACCCCAAGTGCTGTACAGAGTGCTGTACAGAGACATGCCCTTTCTAGCTTATATTCTATAAAGATTTATTCAACAGTGACTCAAAAAGGGCAAAATCTGTTCCAGTGACAACTCCCTCTCCTCAAGTCCAGATTTGTCTAATTTGGGGGCAACAAGATCAGTGTATGTATAACCTTTTAGGTATGGGGCTCCATGAATATGCCTGGATTAAGCCATATTACATTTTTCCTTTACTACAGTGCCCTTTCAGACCAACATTCCACTCAGGCTAGCCTGCATCTTACTTAAGTTAATACACTCCTTGTCCTTCAGAGGCTCTCCCTATCTCGTTTTGGCACCTAGAGATTCATCAAAAAGAATCAAAAAGTCTGAAAGCTAGAGACTCAATAGAAAACAGTCATCAAGATATCTAAAGTAGCACGACCCCATATTCTTATGTATGTCCTTTTCCAGATCACACCCTCATTTTTTAATCTGAGATCTTAGGCAAAAAGAAGAAAAGTAAGGATCACACCAAAAATTCTTTACTATGAGGGCACCCTCTCTTCCATGGAGAAAGGAGGCAAATTTGGTCTTCTAACCTCCTTTCTGGTCTCATGTGCTTTCTGGTTCCTTAATAGTCATTATCTAGTTTTAAATGTGTGGATTAAACAATGCTGTTGTATAACATAGTTCTCTTATCCCTCCAAAGAGGAAATCCTGGATTTGGAAGGCATTCATAAAGAAACAATTCAAAAGAAAGTTCATATTTTAAAATATCTACAGAACTTATTTGACACAGGCACATCTTAGCATGCAGTACAGTTGTGGCAATGCTGCTGTTACTAGTGTTATTTAAGTATTCTGTCCATTCTGCTGAACTTCCTAACACAAAACACAGTCTTTGTTGCAAAAGATAATCTCTTCTTGTGACAACTTAAAGGGTAAATAATAATTTTTTATGCCATAATGCATCATGAAAATTAAGATTTGCTTATTTTACATTTCTGCAAGAAGTCTGATTTAAAACTATGGGTATATTTTTGAGAGATTATTTTATATTTTATAGAGAAATAGATTTTAGAAGAATAGGAAAGAACAGAGAACATATTCTAATTTGAAAGTGATTTTAACATAGTTTAATTTAAACGAATTTCACTTTTACACAAGAATATAGCTTCTTTCACATTAACATAAATGAATGACAGCCAAGTATCTGTGCTAAACTTTATGCTAAAATTGGCTTGGATTGCCCTATACCCCAAGAATTATAAGGACCTCTGCTTCCAAACAATAGCTTGATATTAGTACAGATTCAGCATACCAAGCAAACAACCTTAACTGGTGATACTCACTTTCAAGGGCAGGCAGGAGAGTAGTAATTTTTCAGAAACATGTACCCTGCTGCTAGCAATAAGCAAGACAAGGTGACTTTAGAGTCAGACACACCAAAGTTCAAATGCTGGCTCCAAAAGTTATCAGTGGAATGACTTCAACCTCTCCAAGTTTTCTCATCTATAAAATAGGGATACTAACACCAACTTTATGAGTTGTCATACAGAAAAATCAGAAACATGTAATATATGTAAGCAGTGACTAATATATAGTAATTGCTTGTGTTAGTAGTAATAGACCAGTGATGCTCAGCCCTTGCTCAAGATGCCCTAGGATCCACCAATTATCTCAAGAGGTCATAAGATTGTCAAAATAAAAATCAATATTAACTCACCTTATTTAAAAAATACATAACCTATATTATTAAAGGGATGTGTGGAAATGCCATCAAAGAAAACAATGGATTACATGTTGGCACTTCTAAAAGATGAGATTTCATGTCATAAACTCTTCTAAGAGAAACAGTTGAAGAATATAGAAATTTTTGGAAGTGAATGCAAACTATAAAAGAATGATAGTTCGTTATTCCCCATACATTTGGGACAGTGTTAGAGAATCTTTTTATTTTATTAATTAAGACTGTCTGAGAAAATATTTTAAGGTCAAACAGTAGGGCTTTTTTATTTTCTACCTGAGGTAGATGTTTTTAATAAGATTATTTTATTAACCTGCAATAAGGGGCAGTGAATACAGAGGATTTGTATCCAAAGATTTGGTGAACTCTGACCCTGGCTTTAAACTGGTGTGCAACTCTAAGTACTAAAGTTTATAATCCCTTTGAACTCAAATTTAATCATTTAAAATAATCTATTTAGCATGACATGCAGAGAGTGATCAATAGGTACTGTTCATATGTTAAAAGATAGAAGTAATGTTATCTATATTTAATTCTCTGTACAATCTAATTAGTCATGCTATTATTCCTGTGTACAACCAAATTTAGGATTTTAATGTTGTATTTAATTTAAAACTCTGATTCATAACTACTTTATCTATTAAGCAGCATTTACATTTAGTCTAGAAGATTAAGTAACATGATACTTGAATATAATACCTTGTGAATGAAGTAGTTAGTAAATAAATACTGAGCTGATAATATGTTATTTATAATTTCAGAATATCTTCTGACCAAAAAAAAAAAATGAGTGTTGTAGAAACAAGTTACTGTCATCTTTTGCTATGTTTTGCAAGAAGCACTAGTAGACTAAAATTTAACCTGTTAAGACTACGTCATTTATTCAAAAAGAGGAGACGAGCTTCTTAGGTGGATACTAGGGAAAGGGCAGACCCCCAAAGCACTAGAGAACTTTAAAAAGTAATTCAAAGAAATTCAGCTGAAAGAACATCTTAGGAATGATTAAGGACCTAGGGGATGGATGCTATTATCTTCAGTATGTACCAATGACATAATATTAATAATAAATAATTGCTTTCCTCAGCTTGGTGTATTAGAAGGAGGGTGAATAGAACAGCCCTGCTTAGAAGGAAGTATCCAAAAAACAAAACCAGAAGACTCATGCTTACTTGAATCTGTGGCATTTCTGCTCTACTTAGACATTTGAGAAACATCCAATTTATGACAATTGTTAAAATTCTAACTTTCAAAACCCAGGTCAAGTGACATGCTGTTCTACAATATTTTTTCTCATTTTGAATATTTCTATAGCATTTCTTGTCTTTCTTGAGGCATTTGTTCTGGGTTTTTATAGGACATAGTTGCATGTTTTTGTTTATAACCAAATTAGACACAAACACACATTGAGAGTGACTGTGTCTTTACTCACTATCCTCTAAAGCATTTTCTAGCAGGGCATTAATAAACATTGATTTAAAAAAAAAGAGTAGAGCATTGACAAAGAATAAAGTACAGTAATTTTCCCAAGATATGAAATAAAATATCCCTACTATTCCACCCCCATTTTTTCTTTTCTTTTCTTTTTCTCTTTCTTTTAAAAAATGTTTAGTCAAATTTAATTCAATCCTTATAATCCTTTCACTTTCTTAACCTTTTACTTCTCATATTTCAAAGTCAAGTACGGGCAGAAATGTGTACAAATTATCTTTTCATGCAAATTTGTGGGAAGTCTGAATCTATTTTAGATCTGTTGGCATTAGTGTAAGTATTTGGGCATAAAGTTTACAGTAGTAAGAAGATCATGGTTAAAATTTCTGTCCCTAGATATTTCCACCAAGAAAGGATAGTGACAGCAGGAGCTTTGGGAACAGAATTACATGGTGGGTTGTTGCCAAACTGGAGACTGTTGCTGGGGAGAAATATGTGATGTATACAACTGATACCCTGGAGAGTTTTTTTAAAAAAATAGTACAAAGGAACCCAAGATTTTGCTGCCTTTTGTCAGTGAACACCTATTATCTTCTGTCTTGTTTCCTGCCCTCCCTTCCATCCTCCATCCCTTTCTTCTTTCCTTCCTTCTTCCCTCCTTCCCTTCATCTCCTTCACGCTCTGTTTCCCCAACCCCCACCAAATGTTTCAATTTCCCATTTTGGTAAGTGTTAGCATACAATAGTATTTTGTTAGCAAGTGAACTAAACAAATTAAAGATTGGGCTTCAGGGATTCCCTGGTGGTCCAGTGGTTAAGAATCCATCTTGCAATGTGGGGGACGCCAGTTTGATCCCTGGTCGGGGAATTAAGATCCCACAAGCCACGGGACAACTAAGCCCGCAAGCTGCAACTACTGAGCTCATGAGCTCTGTAGCCCGCACACAGCAACAAAGAGCCTGCGCGCCACAACTAAGACCAGACACAGCCCAAAAAAGAAAAGAAAAGAAAAAAAGATTGGGCTTCAGAGTCTTTAATGGCTGAAGACAGAGATGTACTAGGGAATTACTAAATGACTACTGAGCCATAAATTTGTGGATTAGTGAAAGCTAGAGCAGATCATAAATCAACATTTAAGTGGTTAAGACAAAGTGCACCAAGAACTGACAAAAGAAATTCAGGATCTGTATTCAAGTGTAAGAATTTTCCTGAGGGTCAGATGGCTAATACAGTAGGGAACAATAAGTTTCAACTATCAGTTTAAAGAGTATAGTCACATTGCTCAGGAAATTCAGTCTCAAACAGCCTAAGATTGCCAAAATAGTTTAAGAACTATCTGAGCAAAACTAAGAATTTTACCATCTACCATCCCAAATAACTTTTTATTTGTATTCTTGAACAAAGGCCAGGATTTTTTTTATCTGGTTCTCATTATTAACATTGCTGAAGTATCAGAAGATATTAACTGGGAAAATATTGAGGTGATTTCACAATTTCTCAGGAATTCAGGTTTCCCAACTTGAAACTGAGCCATAGCAACTCTTCAAATTCTCTGCAAATTTCATTAAAAAAATAAGCAGTGTCAATATACTTAATCAGAACATTTTTTCTCCCAGTTTACTTTTTCTTCTGTACACTACATGACATTATTAGAAATCCACTTTAACAAAACCCACTCCTTTTTCCCCATAAAAATAACAATTAATTTACATTTGATCATTGCATAAAGAGACTGATCCTCTACCAAGAAGTCTTTCAATCATGAAAAGTGAAAACGGGGATTATTATAAAGGTCTGTTTGTGACTTATGAAGTTTATTCTGTAGGTACATAAGACTCAATTCTATATTTAATTTACAGGTTTTTTTTCTGCCAAACTAGTACTTAACCTATATTCTATTGCTATAAATTAATGCAATAAGATACTAGATAATATTCATTAATAAGAATATCCTAAAAAGAAAAGTTTAAAATTACCTACTGACAAATATTTTGAAATAGGTTGTAGCAGCTTTCTTTCTTTTTTTAAAAAAACTTTTTATTTTATATTGGAGTATAGCCAATCAACAATGTTGTGATAGTTTCAGGTGCACAGCAAAGCGACTCAGCCATACCTATACATGTATCCATTCTCCCCCAAACTCCCCTCCCATCTATGTAGCAGCTTTCTTTTAAATCATAAAGACACATAAGATTATTTTCAAACTTTTTTGAAAAAATCAATAGCTTTTAGAATACTAGATGTAAATACTATATTTAGGCTCTCCTAGTTTACATATACATTTAAATAAATTTTATGCTCTTTTGCAAGATATTGGTCCTATAGGATTTTAAACAAATACAAGTTTTCATGTTTCTAGAAGCTTTATAATCAAGATAAAATGACTTTTAACATTATTAAAAAAATTAAGCCTTAAAAATAGACTTTCATTCTCATTTTTCTTAACTAAGTTGTAGTTGACCTTTTGCCTAGGCAACAGTAAATTTCATAATTAAGAAAAAGTTTCCTAGTGATTTATGTTTGTTGCAAAATAACATAGGTCTCCTGAGGGCAAAGACTAGAATTTTTGCACTTTTTTTCTTTTTTTTCCACTTTTAAAAACTGTGGTAAAATACATGTAAAATAAAATTTACCATATTAACCATTTTTAAGTGTACAGCTCAGTGATATTTTTTCCAGGTTTACTGAGATAAAATTGACATATAACATGGTGTAAGTTCAAGTTATAAACATGTTGATTTGATATACTTACATACAGCAAAATAATTATCACCGTATTGTTACCTGACACTTCTATTACTCACACAATTACCACTTTTTTTGTGTGGTGAGAACATTGGTCTACTCTCTTAACAACTACCAGTATATAATGTGTTATTAACTCTGATCACAATGGTGTGTATTAAATTCCCTGAGTTTATTCAACTTCTTACTGTAAGTTTGTACTCTGGACCAACATCTCCCCATTCCCCCCACTCTCCAGCTCCTGGTGACCACCATTCTACTCTGTTTCTACAAGTTCAGCTTTTTTAGATTCCACATAGAGGTGATATCAATACAGTATTTATCTTTCTCTGTCAGACTTATTTCACTTATGTTGTCACAAATGTCAGGATTTCCTTTTTCATGGCTTAAGAATATTCCATTGTATATACATACATACCATATCTCTTTCTATTCATCTGTTGACAGACATTTAGGTTGTTTTCATATTTTGGCTATTGTGAATCATGCCTCAATGAACATGGGAGTTTAGATCGTACAGTAGTTCTATTTTTAATTTTTTGAGGAAACTCCATACTGCTTTACATAGTGGCTCCATCAACTTACATTCTCACTAGGAGTTCATAGGCGTTCCCTTTTCTCTACGTCCTTGCCAATACCTGTTATTTCTTATCTTTTGAGATTAGCCACTCAGACAGGTGATACTTCATTGTGGTCTGACTTGCATTTCCCTGATGATTAGTGACGTTGAGCACCTCTTCATGTACCTGTTGGACAATCTGTATATCTTCTTTGGAAAAATGTCTATTAAGATCCTCTGCCCATTTTTAAACTGTACTGTTTTTTATTTCCTATTGAGTTGTATGAGCTCCTTATATATTGTGGATATTGACCTCTTATCAGATATAAGACTTGCAAATATTTCCTCCCATTCCATTAGTTGGCTTTTCATTTTGTTGATGGTTTCCTTCACTGTGTAGAAGATTTTTAGTTTGATGTAGTTCCACCTGCTGATTTTTGCTTTTATTGTTTGTGCTTTTGGTGTCATATCCAAAAAATCATTGCTCAGACCAATGTCAAGGAGTTTTTCCTATGTCTTAAGAGTTTTATGGTTTCTGGTCTTATATTTAAGTCTTTAATCCATTTCAAGTTCAGTTTTGTGAGTGGTGTAAGACAGAGGAAGTCCAATTTCATTTTTCTGCATGTGGTTATCCAATTTTGCCAATACCATTTATTGAAGAGATTATCCTTGAGTAGTCTTGACTCTCTTGGCAAATATTAATTAACCATATGCAGGCATTTATTTGTGGGCCCTCTATTCTCTTCCATTGGTTTATGTCTATTTTTATACTAGTACCATACTGTTTTGATGACTATAGCTTTGTAACAGAGTTTGAAAACAAGAAGTGTGATGCCTCCAACCATGTTCTTCTTTTTCATGATTGCTTTGACTATTCAGGGTCTTTTGTACTTCCACAAAAATTTTAGGATGGTTTTTTCTATTTCTGTGGAAAATGCCATTGAATTTTGATAAGAATTGCATTGACTCTATAGATGGCTTAGTGCAGTATGGACATTTTAATAATATTAATTATTTCAATCCATGAATATGGGATATCTTTCCAATTGTTTGTGTCTTCTTTAGTTTCTTTCCTCAAAGTCTTTCTTTCCTCAAAGTCTTATAGTTTTCAGTGTATAGGTCTTTCACTTCCTTGGTTAAATTTATTCCTAAATACTTTATTGTTTTTGATGCTATGGTAAATGGAATAGTTTTTCTTTATTTCTTTTCAGATAGTTTGTAGTTAGTGTATAGAAACACAATTGATTTCTGTATGTTGATTTTGTATCCTTCAACTTGACTGAATCATTGATTTTTTCTAAATGTTTTTGGTTAAGTCTTTAGGATTTTCTACATGAAAGATCATATTACCTGCAAAGACAATTCTACTTCTTCCCTTCTGGTTTGAATATCTTTATTTCTTTGTCTTGTCTGATTGCTCTATCTAAGATTTCCAGTACTTTGTTGAATGAGAATGTTCAGAGTGGGCACCCTTGTCTTGTTCCTGATCTTAGAGGGAGAGCTTTCATTCTTTCACCATTGAATGCGATATTAACTCTGAGTTTGTCAAATGTGGCCATTATTATGTTGAAGTATGTTCCTTCTAGATCCAGTTTGTTGAGAGTTAATATTATGAAAGGATATTGCATTTTGTCAAATGCTTTTTCAGCATCTATTGAGATGATCATATGATATTTGTTTTTCATTCTATTAATGTGGTATATCATATTTATTGATTTGCAATGTTAAACCATCTTTGCATCCCAGGGATAGGCTAAAGGCTCATCAATATTATCTTTACAAATAATCAGTTCTTAGTTTTATCAATCTTTTCTATTGGTCTTCTGGTTTCTATTTCATTTATTTCTGCTCTTCTCTTTATTATTTCCTTCCTTCTGCAAACTTTGGACTTTATTTGTTCTTCTTTTTCTAGTTCCTTTGAGATGTAAAGTTAGTTACTTGAGAGCTCTTTTTTTCTTAACTTATTGCTATAAATATCCCTTTTAGAACTGCTGTTGCCGCATCAGATAGGTTTTCATATACTGTATTTCCATTTTCATTTCTTTCAAGATATTTTAATTTCTTTTTTGATTTCTTCTTTGATCCACTGGTTGCTCAAGAGTGTGTTGTTTAATTTCCACTATTTGTAAAATTTTCAGCTTTCCTCCTGTTATTGATTGCAAGTTTCATGTTGTTACAATGGGAAAAATACTTGGTATGATTTCAATCTTCTTAAATTTGCTAAGACTTATTTTGTGTCCTATCATATAATATTCTTAGAGAATGTTCCGGGCATGATTGAGAAGAAGTGTATTCTGCTGCCATAGGATGGAATGTCTGTATATGTCTACTAAATCCATTTGGTCTAAATATTGGTTCAACTCCAATATTTCCCTGTTGATTTTCTGTCTGGATGATCTACCCACTGTTGAAAGTGGGGCAGTGAAGTCCCTGACTATTAATTTATTGCTGTCTATCTCCCTTCAGATCTGCTAGTATTTGCTTAATATATTAAGGTGCTCTGATGTTGAGTGTACATATATTACAACTGTTATGTCTTCTTGATGAATTGACCCCATTTTTATTATATAATGACCTTCTTTGTCTCTTTTTAGCAATTTTGGCTTAAAATCTAATTTTTCTGATATAAGTATAATTATCCCTGCTCTCTTTTGGTTTCCATTTAGATGGAATAACTTTTTCCATCCTTTCACTTTCAGTCTATGTGTGTCTTTAAAGCTGAAATGAGTGTCTTATAATGTCTTATAATGCAAATAAGTTGGGTCTTTTTTTTCATCCATCCAGCCATTCTATGTCTTTTGATTGGAGAAGTCAATATATTTACATTTAGACTAGTTATTGACAGGTAAGGATTTACTAATGTCATCTTATTGTTTTCTGGTTGTTTTGTCTCTTGTTCCTTTCTTCCTCTCATGTAGCCTTCCTTTGTGAATTGGTGATTTTCTGTAGTGGTATGCTCTGATTTCCTTCTCTTTATCTATTGTGAATCTACTGTAGGTTTTTGCTTTCTGGTTCCTATGAGGCGTATATAAAACTTCTTGCAAGTTTTACTCTCCCCCTTTTATGTTTTTAATGTCATAATTTTCCTCTTTTTATATTGTGTATTCATTAATAAATTGTACTAGTTATAGTTATTTTAATACTCTTGTCCTTTAACCTTTATACTAAGAGTTAGATGGTTAACACACCACCATAATACAGTATTAGAGTATTATGAATTTGACTATATATTTACATTTACCAGGGTTGTATATTTTCATATGTTTTCCTGTTACTAATTAGCAGCCTTTCATTTCAATTTGAAGAATTCCTTTCAGCATTTCTTGTAAGGCATGTCTAATGAACATGAATTCCCTCAGCTTTTATTTGTCTGGGAAAATATTTCTCCTTCATTTCTGAAGGCTAGCTTTTCTGATAATGCACTTTCTTAAGTCTGAGAAATGTCTTTTATTGCTCAGGGTATAGCTATATTTAAGAACTGTATCTATATTATAAATGAAATCTAAAATAGTGAAAAATATAAAATTTATGTATACAATTTTATCTGCATTAAAAGAGTAGATTCTATGATGTAACAGAATATTTTCCTCATGATTCTATGCTTTAAAACCTAAATAAGAAATTAAAATCGGTCTACTTAATGCATTAATGTCTGAAACTTAAACTTTGGCAGTATTATTTAGTTTTCAGATCCAGAACATTTCCCAAAAGTATTCTAAAGCACAGACAGAAAGAGACAGTGATTCTGCTGTCTGTTATCTATTTTGTGTTAAATATAAGTATTCATAGCACTGCTCACATCCAATATTTTTTTACTGCCAATACAGTTCTTCATCCTTCTACACTTCAGATAGCTTCCTACTACTCTGATAGGTCTTACTTTAAAGAAAAAACCCCACAAAGCCTCATCTGCATAATTACAACATATGATCTAAAAATTAGTCCATTGGGCAGGACTGTACAAACACTTTCTAACAAAGGAAGAAGAGGAAGAGAGATGTGATGGCATCATACTTGATGTAACTTTTATATTTGCTCTTGTAATATAATTTCAGCATAGGTGCTCTACTACGTTCCACAGAATAGTCCTCTAACACAGTAGGAGTACTTTTGTGATGTCGACCTAACCCAGGGTGATGACAGATGGAAAAATTACTGGGTCAGATGAATTTAATTTTAATTTTATTTAAATTTAATTTTCTCTCACCCACAATGAATATTCCAAATTTTCAAGTATAACTTTCTGTTTAGACATCTGTAAATTGTTATGAAGGCAGATAGTTTAAAACTTCAGAAGAAAAATGTTCCTTTTAAATATTTCTATGCTTACTTTTACCCTCATTATTAGAGTAAAATATTTTTAATTAAGGTAGTTTCAAATCATTAATTATATAACAGAATTGTGATAAAGATTATTTCACAGAGGCTCTTAAAACATAATTGAACAATTTTAGAACATATGAACATATGCAGCCTGATGGAAAGACTACTATACTATCCAAGAACTATTAATTTTTTTGTGAGAAGAGATAATCTGACATCTAAGGCAATATACTTACTCTTTGGACTAGCCTGCTACTCCTTTAGACTAACATCTATAGTCTTTGAATGTTCATTACAATGATGTGAAAATGAAAAGAATTTTTATTATCCTGGAAACTATTATAATCAAAGCAGTAATAAAACTTTCAGGATAATTTTTATTTCCTTAATTGCATCTCTCAATAAAAACATGCTTAAAGATTACCTACAGAAGAGCTTAAGGAATCAAGATAATTCAAAAGCAAAAGGAAATTGTTCATTGTGATATAAGAAACTTTACCTACCTTTGTGGAATATAGAACATATGTTGTGGAGGTGGTTTATATAGGATTCCTTCATACACAGGCCAGAGCCCACTTAAAATTCTGAAGAGAGAACTTTTCCCACAACCATTGGGACCAGTTATCAAAAGATGCATTCCTTCTTCTACCTAACATAAGAAATAAAATTAGAAATTACAATATGTAAAAATGGTTTCATTTGGCAGCATTTAAAAGGGATTTGTTTCTAAACTTTCAAACACATGATAACCTAGGATGGGCAAGGAATCAAAGAAAAATATATCGGGATTGAGACCATCAAATCTGGCTTTTGACTATGCTCTGACGCTAAAAGCATCACAAAATAATCCAATTCCAAAGAAATGGATCTTCTTCAAATGAGCACTGACTTCCCAAAATTTTCATTGAGGTCTTGCCATCACATACTACACAAATACATAGGAACATAACCACGTGGAAATAAGAAATTGGAAAAATTTAATTTAAATTAAAATAGATTGAATTTATTTTATTTATATTAATATTTGATTAAATTTACTTCAATTAAGATACAACTTTGTTGTATTTGTAAGTTGGAGTTCTACAAGTCAGCTGGGTTGTTTAATTCAGTAGTCTGAAATGTTACAGAAATTACAAAAGCCCATAATGAGAGACATAAAATGATTCTAATTTTGGTTTATTCACAGATGGAGAAAATACATTTATGAAATTAAGACAGAGACAAGCAAGAAGACTGTAATTTAGTCTTATGTCTAGGGATGAATTAAGCTATTTATTGATTGTTGATTGGATGATTCTCTTAGAATCTTTCAGCTTATTTATCATTTAAACAGTTAAATTTCATGACTTCTTATTCCACCCAATAGGATCAGGAAGTTGTCAATGTGCTATCTTAAAGGTATTGTAAGGGTCAAGAAAAAGGAACATTATTTGAAACTCTGATTTACTTCTAAGAACAAATGATATTTTATAATCAGTGACTAAATAATGAATATAGTATGAAAGTACAAGAGGCAGAAATTTACAGTATGCCTATATATATAGCTTTGTACAGTATTAGATACATATATCTAAGGTCCATGATGTAGAATACATTATGTTGAAAACTCAAAGGTGAAAGAGCATTATATTACTTGTATTATGTCAGTATAAGGAACCATATCCATGTATATCCATTACTCATTTGCCGTGTATAACATAAGCTAAAATATTTTTGCTGAAAGAAGGTGGTAGGGAGAGGAAGCGGGGGAGGGAGGAAGGGAAGGAAAAAAAGCTTGATATGAAGGTTAGATAAAAGAACTAAGAATGTATGTAATAAATATATGTAAAGCAAAAATGGTTCAGATTTATATTCTAAGTAATTAGTCATTTCCTCGGCAAACATTGATTGAATATCTAAATGTGCTTGACATTCTTCTAGGCACAGAAATTACAGTGCTGCTCAAGACAAAGTCCCTGTTCTTATGGAGCTTACATTTCAATGGCAAAGATGGCAATAAACACATGAACAAAAAATTAACTAGTCGTAAATGCTATTATGATAGCAAAAACGGAAGATGTGTTAGGGAAAGATGGTGGCATTGTGAGGTTGGCAGGGGAAGGGGGCTTCTTTTGATTAGGTGGTCAGGAAAGTCCTCTTTGAGGAGATACCATTTTGCCTTAGCCTGGTGACAAGAAGCAACAAGTAAGATCTGGTGGAATAGCATTCCAGGCAATAAAGATAGCTACCACAAGGACATAAGACAGGTGCAAGCTTGAGTCTATAAAATCTGACCACAGATATTTTTTCTCCCTAATTGTGGGCAAACTGAAATGCCATTTTAATAGAATAAAGTTAAAAAAAATCCTGGGAAGAACCCAGAAAGGGTTTTGTGATTTGCTCTGCTCTTTCAGTAGAGAGAGGATTAAGAAAGTTTAATTTTATAGAAGCATAAACACTTTTCAAATGATTTTTTAAAGGTATGTGCCATGGAAAAGGTATATAAACAAAATATTTAATAGGGTCATTCTCTACTAGGAATTCTCAGAAATTTAACACATTTTGAGTCATAATAGAAGACTTTTCTACATTCATATTATTTTTTAGCATAAGTTCTCTGATGTTTAGTAAACAGTGTGAGGCAAAAGAATTCCCACATTTACTGAAATTTTCTTCTCCAAATGGTTTTTTAATTCCAAAAGGCTAACATAAGAATGAGAATGTTTTCCTCTAGAAACCTGTTTATTTATCAATCCATGCAGAGGAAACAAAATTTTGTATTATACTTTGGGGACCTGAGACTTTAAATAAAACTCCCTGTCTGACTCAGAAATAAATAATTATCATAAAAGTATACTATATTAACATATACCTTTGTAGAACCTCAAAATTTATGACACTTTCACTAGATTAAGTATTTTAAAATTCATTTTATATAAAAATATACTGAGCTCTGAATTTTTTCACAGAAAGAGTGTTATGTGTCCACAATAATGTATTTAGTTAGTAGGTGGCAGAATTCAAGACTCTTCCTCTATTTAATAAATGGAGCAACAAGAATTGATATTATGAAACCTAACCTGATGAAAAACCTCTATACAAAATCATACATTAAAAATTGCTAAAGTATTAGCAAATAGTTAAATATCCCATGTAGGCCTCTTCAAAGGCTTTATTTTAAATCTACTTAAGATTATGCTGCATCATTAGCACCTTATTGCTACTCTACAGGTCCATTAATGGAAAAATAGAGCCCAACCAAATTGTAGTTAAAATACAATTTCTCTTACGTTTATTAACACAGAATTTCTCCCTTTTCAGTACTTCTCATCCTCTTCCAGCAGGCTTATGCATTTTCAAATATATCTTTAATAATTAAACCTAGGCTAAGGTCCATATTAAAATCATTAAATGCACATATAGGGTCATGTTTCTAATTCTGTTATCAAGTCCAATCATGTCATTGAACTAAGCACAGATAACTCCATTATACTTATCAGCAAATTATTTTGTACTTGAATTCCAAAATGTGTGTTTGAATTTTACAATACTTTAAATCAGGGTCTCAGATTTATTAGCTATTTTTGCACCTTAGTTTTTGTAATCAAGACAGAGTATTAAATAACAAATAACTATTATTCTCAACAGAATTAAAAGCTAAATTCCAATTCATGAATCTTCTGATCATTTTTTCCTAATAGAAGATGTGATTATTGAAAATATAAATTAAATTTAGAGAATATAAGCTTGCTGATAACTTCTCTCATATTTTAGTAAATATATAACAATATAGGCTTGTATTTTTTGAGTAACTCCTATAAGGAAAAAAAATAAAATGTATTTCCAGATATTAATTTCTGAAGAAATTTCCTATTGTTCCCAAAAGTTACTTTGTACAGGCTCTCAGTGTACTCTAATTTTGATTTTCAACCAGGCCATAAAGCGGTAGAAATCAAATTTTTCTTTCTCTCTGCTTTCTGAGGAAGTAACTGCTTCTGTAATTGAGCCTCTATGCATACCTTTCTCGATTTCCCCTCCTTTCCATATGCTCCTCCAAGTATTTAATATAAAGTACATGAATTCTGAGTTGTTTTGTATTATTGTGTTCGCAACAATCAGAAGATTCTTGAATATCATCTTACTTTGAACTTTAGCTTGGAAGCCACCACTTCTCCCGTTGGTGTAATTATGGGAACATTTTCACAAATAATTCCATGATCCACATCAATAACTTTTCCTATAAGTTAAGGAAGAGTTTAAGTTTCAAAAGCTATCATGTGTTATTGCTAATTAAATAACTTAAAGTATAATGTAGCATAACAGATAAATTCACTATAAAGATAATTCACATTAATGAATCATAGAAATAAATGTAAATATAGATATCTATATCTAAAGAAAGTCTAATGTAAATTTGCACATTTTGACATATCTATTTGGAAAATCTTTCTCAGAAATATTATTTTACTGTAATATGATGTTAATATCATAATGAGAGCAAAGCTAAACTCTATCTGGTATAACCCAGCCACACTGTTTATAACTACTTATTTCTCTCAATTAAACTTTCCTATAGAAAAAAACAGTTGTAAAAAGGAAATTGAGACATAGAAAACTATAATTTTTAAAACTATAATAACCAAACCAAATGACAGAATGATGGAGAACAGTATGACATTAGCTCTAATTCTGTTATTTGAATTTTAAATGCAAACAATTCATTTTGCCATATGTGCAGTTTCTAAAAATAATTCTAGACATTTTGTCCTAAATAAAAGTAGCATAATATTTTTTATGGTAACATTAGTCACTACTTCTCAAAATGCAGCACTAACTTTAGGAATAACTGTTTAAATAACTAAATGTTGGTTCCTTACATCTGTTCAAAGCTATCTTCTAAAAAACTTTGGTTCTGTTGATAAACATTTAAATATAGAAAAAATATAAAAACATTTGAGTTTAATACCTTTGATTTCCAATGTCTCACTGAGGGGTAATTCTATGTTAACTCCACTCTTGCTATGGTTTTCAGACTCTTGCAAGACAGCAGTTCTCTTATAAATGCCTCTTTTTACTTCATCAAAGACCCAAAACATGTTGTATACTCGAGCAGTATAGCCTGCTAATTCAGTTATCTAAAACCAACATAGGGAGATAAAACAGTATACTCAAGACAGACTTTTAAACAAATATGCAATCATATAAGCTTCTTGATTTAATGTTAAAGATCCTATTTTATTATACTTGAAAAGTAGATAGTACATCTGATAACTAAAGCCAGTAACACTAAAAAACTTACCAAGAAAGCAGCATAGCAAGTTGACAGCTTAAGTTTGATTGGAATTAAAAAACACATAAAAATTATTCATTCAAGTCAGGGTTCAAAGTGAAATGTAAAGACTTCAGAATATTAGTGAGACTTAAAAATCTTTCAATCAATTTTCTGATTTGGCCCCTGTTTGCAAGAAAATTTGATTTCCAGAAATTAGAAGTTTTGTGAAAAGCTTAAATCCATTCAGTGAAATAATGATTCTTTATTTTGATATCTTTTTTCAATTAAAAATAGATTTTAAATAGAAGAAAAATGCATATTTTTCTTATTATGAAATGACATTTCTTAGTCAAACTGATTGTCAAAATTCCTAAGTTTAGCCAGAGAAAATACCCATGCTAGTGGATACCAATATTGGGCGTGAGCTCAGTGAAAAGCTTTAAATCCTTTTCAGTCCAAATCCCACAAAATTCAGCTTCTTTTCAAGCCAAACATGATTTATATGCCCAAAGAAAAATATTAAATATGACTTTTTTTCTAGATGAGATAAATCTCTGCTTTAGTTCAAAAGGCTCAATAGAGTGGTATATTGCTCCTATTCTGCCAGTTGTCCAATTTAGGTTGAATCTCTGCTGCTTTTCTATTAAAAGAACACCTTGTTATCAAGGTGACTCATCTGAAAGGTGACTCATGGCCTGTCAAGACCATCTTTCTCAGTGAAAAGGAAGCAACAAAAACCATTCCCTTACAGAACTGTTTAGTAGGAAATTGGTATCAATAAGCAAGGCATGTCACTAATAAATGTCTCTTAAACAATAAACTATGGACTAATACATTACCAACATTGTGTAAGATTTTTGTGTGTGCAAAACTTAAACAGTGAATGAGCAGGTATTATTGTTAAAAGCTTTCTACCACATGTCTCTACTGTGTGAGAGGTCTATAATTAGATTAGTATTTCATTTCTATATATTAATGTTATAGCTATTATATAGGATAATTTCTAAACTGTTATCTAGAAGAATCTCTTGAGTTCCCAAGTAGAGGAAATCAGAACTAAGGATTAACAAAATATGGATCCAAAAGAAACCTAAGTAAATATAGTTGCATTAAAAAAGTCTGAAACAAATGTGGAGGTCAATTAAAGAAAGGCAAGAGGCATTGAGTTAGTAGACCAGGATGCAGGGATGAATGGGCAAAGAGTGTCAAAAAAAAAAAAGAAATGAGAATGTGACTGTGGACAAATTACTTTGGGATATAAGACAAGGGGGTTTGTCTAAAAAGAAACCTTGTTCCCTCTAGAGCTAGTGGAGAATCCATGATGCTTTCATGTGCTTTCACAGGAGTAATAAGATTCTTTAGAAGTAAAAGTTCTATGATTCAATGTACATACAGGCAAAATGAATTGAATGTGAGATATATAAAAATTTTGATTTCTCATTTAACTTTAATAATAAGTAATTTATTAGCTGAAAAAGCTATCCCCAAAACTGTGTCTCCAGATTATCAAAATTACTATTTGAAAAAAAGTTTTAATTGAGTTGTCTTGCTTTGTGGCCCTAAACAACTGGTTTTACCTTTTTTAAAAAAACCCAATTCAACAAATCAGTTGTTAAATGAGATGGAAAAGTTTTGTCAGCAAATCACAAACTTTGCAACTATCTTATATAATTTATTCAAGGATAATTTAATAGGTAGCTAAATTTATAATGATGCTCTGGCAATTTATATTGATACAAAAGCCACAAGAGTAATTAATAGTGAGAATGACTGTCCATGGGAATATTATTTAATATCTGAATTGAATAAAGTGATTTTTAATCTTAACCCTGTGCTATCTGTAGGTCTTATTACCATTCTCTCAGCAAATATTTACTGACCATATACAATATTCCAAGCATTAAAACAGATATTAGGAATGTAAAGATGAATAAGATAGTTCCTGCTTTCCACTCAGCGTCTTATGCAAAAGACAGATAATTATAATGTGGTAAATAAAGCACCAGATGTACTATGAACACAGAGGAGGAAGACCCAGACTCTGCAGGGAAGTCAGAAAGAAAGTAGAATCACAAAAGGGTTTTTTATACATGGTTGGTAAGGCTTGACTTGTCCTGAAGTATAAGTAAAAGTTTGCAAGGTATATAAGTAATATTATTGGCTAACACTTATTAAAGTGCTTACTATCAAAACAACTCTACCAAGTCATCACTATCATTATCCCCATTTTACAGATGAAGAAACAGACACAAACAGGTCAAGTTCATATAATTTGTAAATACTGCAGCAAGAATTTAGATTTAGGCACTCTGGCTCCAAAATCCATACCAAAGGACATTTTAGTAAAATTTAAGAGCAAATATGTCATACTATAGACAGAAAAAGGAGTTGACAATTGAGAGTATAAAAACTGAAAGGTATTAGCAGCAATAGACTTGGGAGTTGTTGTCCTTTATCTTGATTATACTCTTAGCAATTTTTGGTAGAGAAAAGATGTTTCCAAAATAATAAACATATGTGGTAATTTACATTTTTGCTTGATTTCCATATATCTTATTTTAATCAAATTGATAACAAGAAATGCAAGTACCTCTTTGTATGAAGACATAATCCTTTCAATAGCATCAGCTCCAGAGGCCAATAAATTTCGAGCAGTGGTAAACGCTTCTGTCCGCTCACTAACCATAGCTTGCTTTCGATCATCCTCTAGATCTAAAAGCAAATTACAAAACTGTTGAATTTTTTAAGTAACTAAATGTTTTGTTTTGTACTATGAGACTGTGACTAAAACAACCGCATGAAAATTTTTCATTAGTATTAGCAATTTCCTAGAAATTAATGAATTATTTAAAAAATAGTGTTTGTACCAGATTTTATTTAAATCTTCCTTTGTCTTATTATTTTTCTAGAAGGAGAGTCAGAAGAATTAAATCTATAGGAATTAAGACTATTTTCATTTAGCATTCTTTCAACCCTTACCAAAGTCAACGTCCTGCCCTTATTAGAGTTAGGTAATAAAATACTACTGATTCAGTCAATAAAATACCATTAACTAGAATCTAAGCAAATATTTCAAGTGTGATTTCTTTAATAGAAATGCAAAGTAGCTGACCCTCATAATCTAGCTCTGTCTACCTGTTTCAACTTTCACCCTACAGTTTAGCAACACCCCAACCATGCAATATTCTGCTTACTCTCTGGTATTTGCATATATAATATTTTCTGACTTTAATATACTTTCTTTTTTGCCAAGCTCTTTCTTAAAGAGTTAACTCTTTAGTACAGGTTTCCCTGGAAACACTTGTCTGGCTTTTCCAGTGGACTATAAGTTCTTTAAGGGGCAAGACTGTATTTTATTCATTATTCCTAGTACTCACCAGAGTGTCTAGAACACAATACTCCTTAATGTGTATTGAATGGATGGATGGATAGATAAATATCCTAAATTACTGTCAACGCAGAATTATGGTTAAAAGCCAGAAGTCAGACTAGGTTAGAGTCCAGACTCTACTACTTATTGGCAAGTAGTAAGGTTAGTAGAGCAAGCCACTAATCTTCTCCATGCTACTTCCTCACGTGTAAATGAGGGAATTAATAGTACTATCTCAAACAATTCTATCTCAGAGGGTTGTTGTGAGATTTAAAGGGGAAATGTAAACCAAGTGTTAGCCTAATCCATAGTTTATAATAATTGCTCTTAAATGTTAGGTGTTATTACTTTCTCTAAGTGTTATTGTTATTATTGTTATTATTATCTACTCCATTTAGTATTATTCTTTAAAATTATTCTTTCCAGGTCATTACTTTAATCTTGGCAGCAGTTTGATTCTCTATCCAGTCTTTCTATGGACTATCACCAAAATTCTAAATTGAAAGCTGTAAATTAATGAAGAAATTAGAATAATATAAATAGCCATGAGCCCACTTTGCTATTTATTTTGCTTGGATTTATCTCAGTGAAAAGGTTTTTTTTTTTTTTTCTCCATGACATGCAAATATTTAACATGTGCCCTGCTACAACTACTGGATACTTTCACCTTTACTTGCTCATAGACAGCTCAGCTGAGTTTGAAAGAGATCCATGCATAATATAAGGTAAAATTCACTCAGCAGATATTTACTGAACAGCAGGATTTACAAGAAATTAGGCAAGGTGTTACAGGATATGCAAGGATTAAATGTAATTTTCAGATTCTTTCCTTAGGAAGCTTACAGTTTGATAGGAGAAAGAAGACAAGTTCCCAAATAACAATGCAGGGCAGCCTATGAGGAGAGTTAATATGACACATTTGAAGGATGCAAAAATAATTTCTCTGCAAGAGACAAGAAATGCTTCATGGAGGAGTAGACTGGGAGTGAGGCCTTGAAGACTGCATACAATTTTAAAAGATCACAAGTACAGCATAAGCAATGTCTCAAAGAAGGGAAATTTCAAGCAATGCCAATTGAATAATAACCTGGTCAAGTTACAGTATGGGTTGGTGTTAAGCACTGATTTTACTTGTGTATCAGAAAAACCATGAGTTCATGGGAACCTCCCAGTTCTAGAGTTAAGTACTGCTCTAGAAAACTATCTTTAGTTCCCTTGAAGTTAGTCTGTTTCCTTGAAGAATGAAAAAAGAAAGGCTTTGACTGTTAGTATAAGTGATGAGAGAAAGACCTGAATGGCTAAAATGGCTGGGAACAGAATGTAGATATTCTTAAACACATTTAAATGTGGGATAAAATTTAGATAGCCACAAAAAATTAACAAAGGATTCTTGCAAGCTACCAAAATAGTAACTGCTGTATCAGTTAAAGTGCTAAGAATAGTTTTGGCTCAGAGAATCTGGCTGATGATCTAAAATAATTATGGGATTTTATGAATTTGGGTTAAAAGTAGTTTGAATAATAGCTTTCACTGATAGCCTCTGTTAAGAAGAAATAAAACTGATCAGAAGAAAAGAACTACAATACTGCAGCTTGTGAAACAAAAAACACACTCACAGAAAGACAGACAAAATGAAAAGGCAGACAACTATGTACCAGATGAAGGAACAAGATAAAATGCCAGAAAAACAATTAAATGAAGTGGAGATAGGCAACGTACCAGAAAAAGAATTCAGAATAATGACAGTGAAGATGATCCAGGACCTCGTAAAAAGAATGGAGGCAAAGATTGAGAAGGTACAAGAAATGTTTAACAAAGACCTAGAAGATTTAAAGAACAAACACCTAGAAGAACTAAAGAACAAACAAACAGAGATGAATAGTACAATAACTGAAATGAAAACAACACTAGAAGGAATCAATAGCAGAATAACTGAGGCAGAAGAACAGATAAGTTACCTGGAAGACAGAATGGTGGAATTCACCGCCATGGAACAGAATAAAGAAAAAAGAATGAAAAGAAATGAAGACAGCCTAAGAGACCTCTGGGATAGCATTAAACACAACAACATTCGCATTACAGGGGTCTGAGAAGGAGAAGAGAGAGAGAAAGGACCTGAGAAAATATTTGAAGAGATTATAGTTGAAAACTTCCCTAATATGGGAAAGGAAATAGCCACCTGAGTCCAGGAAGCACAGAGAGTCTCAGTCAGGATAAACCCAAGGAGAAACATGCTGAACACATAGTCACCAAATTGAAAAAAATTAAAGACAACGAAAAATTATTAAAAGCAACAAGGGAAAAATGACAACTAACATACAAGGGAACTCCCATAAGGTTAACAGCTGATTTCTCAGCAGAAACTCTACAAGCCAGAGGGAGTAGCATGATATATTTAAAGTAATGAAAGGGAAGAACCTACGACCAAGACTACTATAGCCGACAAGGATCTCATTCAGATTTAACGGAGAAAGCAAAAGCTTCACAGACAAGCAAAAGCTAAGAGAATTCAGCACCACCAAACCAGCTCTACAACAAATGCTAAAGGAATTTCTCTAAGCAGAAAACACAAGAGGAGAAAAGGACCTACAAAAACAAACCCAATATAATTAAGAAAATGGTAATAGGAACATACATATCGATAATTACCTTAAATGAGAATGGATTAAAAGTTCCAACCAAAGGACACAGGCTCACTGAATGGATACAAAAACAAGACCCATATATATGCTGTCTACAAGAGACCCACTTCAGACGTAGGGACACATACAGATGGAAAGTGAGGGGATGGAAAAAGATATCCCATGCAAATAGTAATCAAAAGAAAGTTTGAGTACCTATGCTCATATCAGATAAAATAGACTTTAAATTAAAGAGTGTTATAAGAGAAAAGGAAGGACACTACATAATGATCAAGTGACCAATCCAAAAAGAAGATAAAACAATTATAAATATAAATGCACCCAAAATAGGAGCACCTCAATACATAAGGCAAATGCTAATGGCTATAAGAGAGGAAATCAACAGTAACACAATAATAGTGGGGGATTTTAACACCTTACTTACACCAATGGACAGATCATCCATACAGAAAATTAATAAGGAAACAGAAGCTTTAAATGACACAATAGACCAGATAGCTTTAATTGATATTTATGACATTCCATCCGAAAACAGCAGATTACACTTTCTTCTCAAGTGCACACAGAACATTCTCAAGGATAGATCACACTTTGGGTCAAAAATCAAGCCTTGGTAAATCTAAGAAATTTGAAATCATATCAAGCATCTTTTCTGACCACAATGCTATGAGATTAGAAATGAATTACAGGGAAAAAATCGTAAAAAAACACGAACACAAGGAGGCAAAACAATATGTTACTAAATGATCAAGAGATCACTGAAGAAATCAAAGAGGAAATCAAAAACTACCTAGAGACAAAATACAATGGAAATACAATGATCCAAAACCTATGGGATGCAGCAAAAGCAGTTCTAAGAGGGAAGTTTATAGCTATACAAGCCTACCTCGGGAAACAAGAAAAATCTCAAATCAACAATCAGCTTTACACCTAAAGGAACTAGAGAAAGAACAAATAAAACCCAAAGTTAGGAGAAGGAAAGAAATCATAAAGATCAGATCAGAAATAAATGAAATAGAAACAAAGAAAACAATAGCAAAGATCAATAAAACTAAAAGCTGGTTCTTTGAGAAGATAAACACACTTGATAAATCTTTAGCCAGACTCATCAAGAAAAAGACTGAGAGGACTCAAATCAATAAAATTAGAAATGAAAAAGGAGAAATTACAATGGACACCGCAGAAATACAAAGCATCATAAGAGACTACTACAAGCAACCCTATGCCAATAAAATGGACAACATGGAAGAAATGGACAAATTCCTAGAAAGGTATAACCTTCCAAGACTGAACCAGGAAGGAATAGAAAATATGAACAGACAAATCACAAGTAATGAAACTGAAACTATGATTACAAATCTTCCAACAAATGAAAGTCCAGGACCAGATGGCTTTAAATGTGAATTCTATCAAATATTTAGAGAAGTGCTAACAGCATCCTTCTCAAATTCTTCCAAAAATTACAGAGGAAGGAACACTCCCAATCTCCTTCTATGAGGCTACCATCACCCTGATACCAAAACCAGACAGAGATACTACAAAAAAAGAAAATTACAGACCAATATCACTGATGAATATAGATGCAAAAATCCTCAAAAAAATACTAGCAAACAGAATATAAAAACACATTAAAAGGATCATACACCATGATCAAGTGAGATTTATCCCAGGAATGCAAGGATTCTTAAATATACACAAATCCATCAATGTGATACACCATATTAACAAACTGAAGAATAAAACCAGTATGATCATCTCAATAGATGCAGAAAAAGCTTTTGACATAATTCAACACCGATTTATGATAAAAACTCTCTAGAAAGTGGGCATAGAGGGAACCTACCTCAACATAATAAAGGCCGTATATGACAAACCCACAGCAAACATCATTCTCAATGATGAATAACTGAAAGCATTTCCACTAAGATCTGGAAAAAGACAAGGATGTCCACTATTATTCAACATAGTTTTGGAAGTCCTAGCCACAGCAATCAGAGAAGAAAAAGAAATACAAATTGGAAAAGAAGAAGTAAAACTGTCACTGTTTGCAGATGACATGATATTATACATACAGAATCCTAAAGATGCCACCAGAAAACTACTAGAGCTTATCAATGAATTTGGTAAAGTAGCAGGATACAAAATTAGCACACAGAAATCTCTTGCATTCCTATACACTAACAATGAAAGATCAGAAAGAGAAATTAAGGAAACAATCCCATTCACCATTGCAACAAAAAGAATAAAATACCTAGGAATAAACCTACCTAAGGAGGTAAAGACCTGTACTCAGAAAACTATAAGACACTGATGAAACAAATCAAAGTGGACATATATACACTACCAAATGTAAAATAGCTAGTGGGAAGCAGCCGCATAGCACAGGGAGATCAGTTCCGTGCTTTGTGACCACCTAGAGGGGTGGGATAAGGAGGGTGGGAGGTAGACACAAGAGGGAGGAGATATGGGGATATATGTATATGTGTAGATGATTCACTTTGTTATAAAGCAGAAACTAACACACCATTGTAAAGCAATTATACTCTAATAAAGGTGTTAAAAAAAAGATGACACAAACAGATGGAGAGATATATCATGTTCTTGGATTGGAAGAATCAATATTGTGAAAATGACTATACTACCCAAAGCAACCTACAGATTCAATGCAATCCCTATCAAATTACCTGTGGCATTTTTCACAGAACTAGAACAAAAAATTTCACAATTTGTATGGAAATTCAAAAGATCCCCAATAGTGAAAGCAATCTTCAGAAAGAAAAACAGAGTTGGAGGAATCAGGCTCCCTGACATCAGACTGTACTACAAAGCTACAGTAATCAAGACAATATGGTACTGGCACAAAAGCAGAAATATAGATCAATGGAACAGGATAGAAAGCCCAGAGATAAAACCACGCACCTATGGTCAACTAATCTATGACAAAGGAGGCAAGGATATACAATGGAGAAAAGACTGTCTCTTTAATAAGTGGTCCTGGAAAACTGGACAGCTACATGTAAAAGAATGAAACTAGAACACTTCCTAACACCATACACAAAAATAAACTCAAAATGGATTAAAGACGTAAATGTAAGACCGGACACTCTAAAACTCTTAGAGGAAAACATAGGAAGAACACTCTTTGACATAAATCACACAAGATCTTTTTTGACCCACCTCGTAGAGTAATGGATAAAAAACAAAAATAAACAAATGAGACCTACTGAAACTTAAAAGCTTTTGCACAGCAAAGGAAACTATAAACAAGACAAAAAGACAACCCCCAGAATAGGAGAATACATTTGCAAACAAATCAATGGACAAAGGATTAATCTCCAAAATATACAAACAGCTCATGCAGCTCAATATTAAAAAAAGAAACAACCCAATCAAAAAGTGGGCACAAGACCTAAATAGACATTTCTCTAAACAAGACATACAGATGGCCAAGAGACACATGAAAAGCTGCTCAACATCACTAATTAGAGAAATGCAAATCGAAACTACAATGAGGTATCACCACACACTGGTTAGAATGGCCATCATCAAAAAATCTACAAACAATAAATGCTGGAGAGGGTGTGGAAAAAAGGGAACCCTCTTGCACTGTTGGTGGGAATATAAATTGATACAGCCACTATGGATAATAGTATGGAGGTTCCTTAAAAAACTAAAAATAGAACTACCATACCATCCAGCAATCCCACTACTGGGCATATACCCAGAAAAAAACATAATTCAAAAAGACACATGCACCCCAATGTTCACTGCAGCACTATTTACAATAGCCAGGTCACGGAAGCAACCTAAATGCCCATTGATAGATGAATGGATAAAGAAGATGTGGTACACATATACAATGGAATATTACTCAGCCACACAAAGGAATGAAAATGGGTCATTTGTAGAGATATGGATGGACCTAGAGACTGTCATACACAGTGAAGCAAGTCAAAAAAAGAGAAACAAATATCGTATATTAATGCATGTATGTGGAATCTAGAAAAATGGTACAGACGAATCAGTTTGCAAGGCAGAAATAGAGACACAGGTGTAGAGAACAAACGTATGAGCAACATGGGGGGAAAGCCCAGGGGTTGTGGTGGGATGAATTGGGAGATTAGGATTGAAATGTATACACTGATATGTATAAAACAGATAACTAATAAGAACCTACTGTATAAAAATAAATAAATAAAATAAAATTCAAAAAAGAAATAACACTAGCACAGATGGACTGGTGTTTGGTATGGCATGGTAATTTCTATGTTGCTTTGGCAGACTATTATCTACTGGGTTTTCTCCATGCTTTCAAAATTACAAATTTGTAACAAAATTACAAATAGCTCTGGAAAGACTTCATTTGACTTATTCTACTGGTTTTTCTTTGGCAGGTAGTTTGAGAGCAGTGCAAGAGTATTTTGTCATGTACACATTAAGCAAATAACTTCTATGACAAGGCCAGATTCCTTAGTGTCAGAGATATAAATTCATGACCTAAAGCACTCGCCTATTTTGTATCCTAGGTAAACATATTTCATTTTCCTCACCAAATATTTAAAATATTTTTTCAAAAGTTCCACATTTAAGGATTTAATAGTTAACATATCTGCTCATTTTACTGCTACTTTTCATCACTGCTAATAATAAGTATGTACTGAAACAGTCACATCTGTTGCTATTTCACTGAAAAGATGAGAAAGAATTTTATAACTCAGGTTTAAGTCTATTAATTTTTAAAAGTTAAAAAAGTAGGCTATTCTTTTGTACTTTTATCCTTTGCTTTTCTAATCTGAGTTTATTTAATTTCATTTACATTTTACCTTTGTCATCTTGACAAATCTCAGCAAAAACTATAGCCTTACCCTACTTCATACCATATATAAATATCAACTCTAAATAGATTGATGATATCAATGTGAAAAGAAAAACCAATAAATTTCTAAAAGATAAAATTGGAGAGTACCTTTATGACCTTGGGTTAGACAAATGTTTCTTAAACAGGACATAAAACCATTAACCACAAAGAAAATGATTGATAAATTGAACTATATTAAAATGATAACTTCTCTTGGACACTGTTAGGAGACTGAAAAAGGAAGAATCAAGTGGGAAAAGATATTTGAGATTTTGTGTGTGTGTGTCTGACAAAAGACTTATTACAGAATACATAACAGCTTTCACAAATCAATAAGAAAAAAACAGATAAGCTAATTTAAAATTAATTTTAAAAATTATCAGCACTTCATAAGAACAGCTATCCAAATGGCCAATAAATGAATAAAAAGTGCTTAATCTTATTAGTCATCAAAGAAGTTAAAACTAAGACCACAGTAAAGTACCACTATACACTCACCATATGCCTAAGCTGAAAAAAATGCCTAAATGAAAAAGACTGACGTCAAACATTGACAAAGATGTGGAGCGACTAGAATGCTCATGCATACTATACGATACTATTTATAGAAGATTCAAAAACCAGTAAATATTAATGAATGGTCAGTAAAATAATTATCTTTGCTGTGGCATGGCAAGGGCAGGAGTAAGTGGAGTTGGGGTGGGGGGCTAATGATGAGGATAGGACTGGGAAGGGGTATGGAGGCTTCTGGGATGAAGGTAAGGTTCTATTTCTTCTGAGTTGTGATTATGTATATGTCTTAACTTTGTGACAATTGGTTGAGTGGTACACTAATGATTGTGTCTTGTTGAGATATGTGTTATACTTTAAAATCATAACTACATATATGCATAGCTACTTACAATTAAAAGTATGTCTTTGATATATATTGATAATTACTGTTATTGGTCGACAGGAGAGTAATCATATCTAAACTGACCTATAATATAACATTTTATTCGAATAATTTGACATAGGAATATGAGACATACTAATGCAGCAGGAGCTATGGATAGAATCTTGTTGCAGGTACATTTTGAGAATACAAACATCACCCATGTTACTAGGGTGATGGGTAGAATATAGTTCTATTCCTAAGAACAGTATCTCTCAGTTGCTACTTCTGATGTGCCACCTCACACTAGCAGATTACCAACACTGGCAGTGCCAGTGGCTTAGCTGCTCTCTTCCCTACTCGTTAGGTGTCTGTAATAAGGTCTGGCAGGAGAGACCTATAAGTAGCTTTCCCTGGCCTTGCCCAGAACTGCTCTTGACATAAAGAGAAGAAAAGTGGAAGTGGCCTATAACATTAAACAACTGAGATTATAGCTCCCAAGTAACTATTTTCTTCACATAATTTCAGTCTTTCTCTTAATATGAAGCAAATAAAGGGGTAATGTTCTCTATACAGATAATAGAGATGATACAAAATCAACTATTTCAATGCCTTTTTCAACCGTTTGCTCCCATGATTACTTGGTCTCAAATAAGTTAAGTCCCTTATAGAATAAGTTCTAATATAGCTAATATAGAGGCAGCATAGTGAAGGGGAAAAAAGCAAAGCACAAGGAACTACATAATGTCTTCTATCCTTAGTGCTTCCACTAACCATTTGTGTGATCTTAGGCATGCCTGGGGCTCCAGACTAGATCACCTGTAAGCTCCGCTTCTGACATGAAAATGACATGATACTATATGCAGTTTTGTAATGTGAAGTTGAATATAAACATAATCCTGTCCTTACCACAAGATTTTACTTAAAGTTGTAGCTAGATGGTGTAACCAATCTACTCCAGAACTGTTTTTCTTTTCTCCTCTCAAACAATTTATGTAGGCTATTCCTATTTGCATCTTTACCTCCAACTTCCTAATCACTTTCAAATGCCTTGCTCTTTTAACAATGATCAGGCCAGCAAACATCTATTGAGCATTTCCTATGATGCAGGCATTGCTATAAATTTTACACATGGAATCTTCCTTAATCTTCATAGCAACCCTGCTATAATTTCCCCCATCTTGGAAATGGGGAAACTGAAGCACAAAAAGGTTAAATGATTTGTCCAAAGTCACAGCCCAATAAGCAAAAGAGCCAGCATTTGAACCCAGGCAATCTGATACCAGAGCCCGCATAGTAAGAATGTAATAAATATTAACCGTTGCTTCCACCTAAATTCTTACTATTTGCCATGGACTGTTTCAAGGCACATGAAATACATTATTTATAATTTCATAACAATTCTGTAAAATATATATTATTATTCCAATAGTTAAGAAAGGAAAACTGAGGCATATAAAGTTTCTGTAACTTTCTTAAGGATGGATAACTACTAAATAGCAGAGTCAAGATTTGAACAGTGGCCTGTTTCTTCCTTTACTCTTCTCTTTCTTTCCTCTTTTCTGCTTTTTCTCCCTTTCCTCTTTGCCATCCCTCTTATTCATCCATTTTTTCCCATCTATTTTTGCATTAAAATATGTACTATCATGCGCTTAATTTATCTCTAATGTAAGAGACAACTCAGGGCATAAGTATAAATTAAGATTGAAGACTAGATTAGGATAGATAGTATTTAATTCCAAGACCTAAAGCCTCAAAGATAATATCATTATCTAAAAAAAAACTTAATTATTTTGTCTGAGTAAAATGATAACTTAGTGTTTTCATGTGGTATGTCATCATAAGTCAAATATATTTCATAAATACATACATACGAACATTATAAGCATACACACAGTAACCTTAGAAATTATAGAAGATATCAAGACACACTCTCTTAATATTATCATATGAATTCATTTTATTCTTCTATGAAATTCTTACATTGCTTTTCTTTTTATAAAATTTTCTTTTGAAAAGAAGCTTTAAGAATTATTTTCTTTCACTTGCATCAATGTGATTATTATCACAATTTCAATCTAAAATTTTAACGCTGTTTCTTTAATTTACTATTGTATTTTCAAGATTTGTAGGATTTATTTTAAAATATCTTATTACATCACCTACAGAAGATTGTTAGATTGTTTGCATACATTGTTTACTTCTTACTGGTCTCTGTGGGGTTAATTTGTCACCATTAATAGCTGCATTTTCTCTGTTCTATGTTGAATACTCCAGGGTTTTCTAATAAGACCGGTTCTTCCAAAGGCTAACAGAACACCACCATAATTTTGTCACTGGGGTAGTTTCTAATATACATTATACATGAAACTTTTAAAATATCCATACACTGATGGATAGATATTCACTATGAATATCTGACAATTTTGTTAAATTTCTTAGTAAAACTAATCTTAAGACCATACATTTTTGTGTTTTTTTCTCTAATACTCTTTTGAAAAAGCAATTTATTTTATTTCATTATGAAAGGATTAAATCTAAAAATACTAACAATGCCTTTTTCAATAGAAGCTTTTAAAAATGATTAAAACAAATTTTGAAAACATTAAATAAACAGATAAAATTCAGTTTTCCTAGTGGTCTAAATACACTATTAGACACTTGAGTTGCACAGTACATTTGGTATATGTATAGCACTTACCACAAGGGATTGACAAATCCTACTTTACCAAAATGAACAATTTTAGGTTAAGAATGACTCAAATTTGACAGGTGTTTTTGTGAGAATTGGTAAAGCATTAAAGCACTGTTTTAAAATATTAAAGCATATGTAATTTTTTACTTGTTTTTATTGGATGACTTCAAACAAATAACTATTAATACTTAGTTCTACACCAAAAATAACTGTAAAATAGTGTGAATTCTGTTACATTTTTCTTAGTGTTGCCTTTTGTTTTCTAGGCAATAATTGTCACCATGTCAATATTCTTGATACATGCTCTTGATACATTATTTTACTAAATCCTCACCACCCCACTCTGAAGTAGCCTTTCTGATTCTCATTTTACAGATGAGGAAACTGAGGTTTAGACAGTTTAATTAACATGACTAAAAGGACACAGACAGAAAGAGGGAAAGCAAAGACTTGAGCAAAGCTGTCTCACCACAAAGTCCATGTTTTTGTCTAGCTCTTTCAACACTAAGACCAATTTTGGTCAAGTGGTTTTTAAAGAGGAGGGGGAATATTTTACTTTGGAAAAAGAGAGGAAAATGCTGCTTCTTTAATTAATCCCCTTTTGTCCTGCCAATTAAGACCCAAACTCCCATCTCAAGTATTACATAACATTTTAATATTGTCCTCCTTGTCTTTATCTTTCTTAGTTGTTCCAAAGGATGAAAAATGTTGATTAAAAAAAACACTGGGACAGTGGTAGGATAGAATTAGACCCCTGAAACTTGACAATCCCTATCCCCACAATACCACCAAATAGGAGGTTTTCTATATTACCTACAAGTAGAGGAGACCTTGTTCCATGGCATGAAGCTCTCCCTGAAACAGTATTATTAGTTGTCCTATGTAGTCAACCAACTATTCAAATCACAAATCAGGGCAGATCTAATTATAGAATATTTATAGACTAAATGCATGCTATGTGCAGAACTGAAATTTACAACACATGGGGAGACTTTCTATTATACTCCTTTTGAAGGTATTAATTTGTGTTGAGTTGAACTGTAAACTAGAGAATCATTCTATATTAGGCAGTATAATTAAAATTGCTCAAGATCATCTCCCAAAAACACTAAATCAGAGGTTTCTGAAATATCACAGAACTGGAAAGGTCTTTTGAGTCACTTCTTTCATATTGCTGGTCTTATTACTGGATGTTGCAAAGTCTGCCATTGTTTCTGACCATTAAGGACTATAGAATGATGACTACACAATTCACTGACATAACTCCAGCAGTGACACCTTAAAGAGAAATAATCAGAAACATATATTTAATATTAAGCATAAATGCCATTACCACCATCTGCAAAGCCAGTTGCAGTGATAATAGGTAGAGCCACCATAATTAGTCCACTGCTGCTCCAAACATACTTCATCAAGAACTGCTCTATCATAATGTACCACAAACGTTTGGATAAAATGAGGTTCATCTGATTTGCTAAAGCTTTGTAACTTTTCTGGAGTTGCTTCATTTCTACCTATGGAGACAAAAAGAGATAAGAATTAACCTAGTATGAACTATAAAAATAAATAACGTATGTTTGAGGACTTTCTTTAAAGATAATTACATATTATTTTGTTTTACTTAGTATACTATTATCTGTGATTCTAACAACCAATAAATACAGATTAATGTCAGAATTAGTCATTACTTAGTTGTAATCACACCTATATTATTTTTTAAATGTCGATATTCAGTAAATATAATGTTAAATATAAATATATACAAGTGATTTATACTTATGTTTTCAAATTTATATGTATAAGATGTTAAAATTAAATGATATGCCATAAGACATGAATAAACAGTTAGAACCTTATCCTTTTTGATTATAGCAAAAATATCTGAAAATAAACACAAGACATGTATATGTGTAATTAGACTCCACTTTTGAATTAACTCAATTTACTGGGTTTTGTCTTAAATGCAAGAAGCCTACAACATGCTATAATTTATATCACTGAGCTCAGTGATTCAAGAATGACATAAATATGATTACTACAACATATAAGCCAATTTTCAAGTGGGAATAGAAGTCCTAAATTTGCTTTAAATTTTCTTCTTCAGATTGGTACTACTATAAAATTTTTTGTTGTTGTTATTGATGATGTTTCAAAATTAAATAATTCTGCTTTTTAATTATAATACCATTTCAACTTTAGAATAACTTACTATTTCATTTGCCAAGTCATTTGTATTAAGATTTCAGATGCATCACCTTAAAAAGTCTTTAATGTACTGCAAGTTTATGTAATCAGGTTAACTATTTAAGGGACCTGCTTAATGTTGAAAATCTTTAATATTTAAAAATAACATTCTGGAGCTCCTTTTTGCCTCTTCATCTCTAATCTTAGCTTTTCCCTCTAAGCTAGACAAAATTTCATTTCACTACCTTTTTTAATTTGTGTCAAAACATGGTACTGAACATTAAGAGTAATGGAAATGCCATTTGTAAGCCACTCTCCTGCACTTCTTAGAACTGAGGAACTCCATCATGGACCAGGCATGCAAAACTGTCACACCTGTCTTTCATATGAAAGCACTTTTTTTTTCTCTTGATAAACAAACAAACAAACAATACCATCCTAAATTTTCCATCTCAGTGGAAGTATGTTTACTTAGTTTCTAAACATATATTTTCTTCAATGTTCTAGGACCATCTACTTAGGATTTCAGTTTTAAGAAAATGCTTTAGAGATAATTCTGAGCATATTTGGATAACTGAGACTAAGTAGACTGTTTTAGAATGCTGAAAATGTTATTTTCATGAAACTTTAGAAAAGTTTGCACTCTACATATAATTCTTTAACAGCTTGTGATTAAAAAGGGTAATGAAGCATATATTTTAATACAGGTTTGAATGTCATAAGAATCTAAAACCCTAAAGAAGTGGGTCCATCAACAGTACAACAGATGGTATCTAGCACTGCAGTGGCAGCTTGAACAGTCTCACATTTCACCCGTCACCTTAATTTCTTTCTTACCTTATGTCCTCTGTAGAAGGCAATTTCTTCAACATTGGCTATAATTCTGGAGTGCACATACCGCAAATAGCCTTTCCTATGAGCTTCTTCAGCCACCAATTTACCAAATTTGGGAGAGCAGGCTTTTAACACTTTAGCAGTGGCATATACCACAAGCCCTGCTAAAAGGGTGGGCCCAATTGGGCTTGCTCCTCTGGATGTAGCAGTCTTGATGAGCGTATAGGAAGTCAGGATTACATCTAAAATAGGTTTGGTCAGATTGGAATACAAGTGAGCCACAGATTGAGAGAACATCATAATATCCTCAGTAAGAGACTGGTCAGGGTTTGCCAGCCTCCCATCCATATTGATCACCTTATAATAAGTCTGATTTGTAAAATAGGTTTCATAGGCATGGTCGACTAGGCGAGTTCTGAAGGCCAAGGCCAATTTGCCCTCTAGGTACCTTATTGCACTGTTGACAAAGGTGGCAGGGATGGCAATCATAAGCCACTTGATTAATTTGATGATGAAAGTCCGAGGCTTCTTTTCCACAATGCTTTTCACGATTTTTCCATCCAAACCAGCTACATAGATAGACAGAAAGGTTCTTGAGATTAGAGCTACCGAGTGGAGGCAGAGCCATCCTGTCTCAGTGGTCACAAGTTTAGGGAAGAGAATTTTCCGAAGTTCTAGTAGCTGTTTGAAAAAATCTGCATTCACTCCAGGCGAAGGTTTTTTACAAGTGGCCTCGGTGCAATGCAGTATTTCTCTATTCTCTGCAGCCGGGTAAGCTTCTTTTTTCTTCCAGTGGTCAGATTGCTTTAAACGCTTGCCAATGATGGGACAGAGGGTTTTCAGAGCATATGCTGCAGCCACCACGCAGGCAGCCCTTTTAGCAGTCCTCGATCTGGTCCATTTCACTCGATCAGCTGCTGCATTTAGCATATGTATCATTTTCCCAGTTACCCAAACCGGCTTCAGAAAGAATTGGTTTTAAAAGATCATGCTCCCTGGGAATCCCAAGCAAATGTTTCAGAAAGTTCTATAGCGTTCCATACTCTGCAGCGTTTCTCCTCTTCTGTTTTTTGTTTTTATTTTTTAAGATTTTGTTCTGTGACATGCAGCACAGCTCAGACTCCACTGCGTCTAGTGAGGATGATTCCCTCAGAAGCTCAAGCTGCACCAAGCAGCCCCAAGCTCCTCCCTCTCAGGCCCCTCATTGGCTGTAGGGGCGACGGGACCCCTGGAATCCTCGCCGCTTTCCTTTGAACCTTGAAAATGAAGAGAGAGCAAAACGAATTACATCCTTAAACAGTTCAGAGAGTTAAATGTCTATTTTTGGAGAGGTCGAATCAGGGCAGCTGCTGGCGACAAAACCTGCCCTAGCGACTGAGCATGCTCAGCGTCACTTAGAAACCCACAGAAGTTTCAGAAAATACATCACTTCTCTAAGGTTTCAGCAGATACCACAAAGGAAGAGCAAAAAGAAAGGGAGATTTCTAAGAGCTTAAAAACGAATGAGGGAGGAGGAACTGGGGAGATGAGGGAAGAGAGACAAGAGGATCAACATATAATGAAAAGAGTATGGAATGAATCTGAAAGGGAGAGAGATGAAAGTGACAAATGGGAGGGGCACTGGAAAAAAACAAAGTATCAAGTACTTGGATCTGTTTTTCTGCACTCCTCCCTCCCCCATTAATTTTTTTTTTCCGTCTCTGTAATTTCACATGAAGTCCCAGAACCTATCAGACAAGTTGAGCCTATTTTTTGGTAAATAAATAGGAGATAAGTCTTCTGTATAATAGAAAATAATTCTTTGCTATGCGTCCATTCCAAAGTTTACTTGTCCTTATAATGAAAATCTTCCAGCCCCATAACTGCTATTTTTAGCAATAGAGATCTGATGCATTGGTGATTATTTACAAGGTGACTATTAAATAAATGAGAGCAGTGTTTCACTTCTACCAGCCCCTTGGGGCCTTTAGAGTTGTTACTTAGAGGTATGTTACTTTATAATCAAAAGTTAACCATTTGGGAATCAAACAGGAGTTAGATGGTAGAAATAGCTTCTCCAGGATCTTACCTCATTTTGCAAGAGTTTTTGACTTTTGTAAGCTTTTGCTTTGTTTAGGTTTACAGATAATCTACTGGCTACTTCCCATTTCCATTTTGATTATTTGATAAAAATCAAAAGTGTTTTAAAAAATTCTCTACATCCCTAATGGAGAACTTAGCTGCTAAACAGTCAAGCAAAATTTTGATATTTTTAAAAATGTAAAAGGCATGTTTTTAGGCAAAGATGAGTTATTCTCAAAAATGCAAAAACATTTTTGTTTCTCCACTGCCCCTGTTCCCCCATACACAACATACACACACATATCTAGTCAGTTGGAAGGCTGGGAAGATATGCATTAAACTAGAACAGAGGTTGGCAAATTACAACCCAACCAGTGGGCCACATTTGTCCCACCACCTATTTTTATATAGCCCATGAGCTAAGAATAGTTTTTATATTTAAAAAATGGCTGAAAATATATCAAAAGAAGAATAATATTTTGTGACGTGAAAATTATATGAAATTTTTATACCAGGGTCCATAAATGAAGTTTTATTGGAACATAGCCATACCCACTTATTTACTTATTGTTTTTCAAGCCACGCCCATTTATTTACTTCTTGGCTTTCAAGCCACAGTGGCAGAACTGGGTAGATGAAATAGAGCCCAGAGTATTCATTATCTGGCCCTCTAGAGAAGTTTGCCAAACCCTGTGCTAGAATATAAAACTTGCCTCAGTGTTGTGATCTTCATTATTCAGTTTATGGTGAATAAAGAACTATCCTCACTTTTATTAGTAACCGTATTTTTAAACTTTCCAAACTCCTCCTTTTCCAGGTACCTATATGAGTTCCAAGAATCATCACAGATCTCTTTTCATTTGTTTGCATTCAATTCAGCAGATTTACTAATACATGAGTAGCAAATTCATGCAAGATTCTTTGATAGCTGGCCATATTAGCACAGTAATCTATCATTCCATTAAGACTTTCTAAGTCTGTACATAGAGATCATAGTGTCATAGTGATTATTTTCAAAAAATTTTTTGTTCCTAATCTCATGCTTTTCATGTGTCAAAATAAGGCTGCCTTACATTTATAAATTTTAATTCTTTATGTCACATCTCCTGACTATGATAGGACATGTGGAGGGTCAGGATAAACTTAACTGGGGGTGATAGGAGGATGTTCAGCTGGCAGAACATGATACACAGAGGGATGCATGGGTCAGAAAGCAGCTGGCAGTCAAGGGAAGTGGCCTGCATCACTGGCATAGGACAACAAGATCAGGGGAGGAGCAGGGCAGTGGGAAATCTAGAAGCAAAGAAAATTAGAGACCTAAATATGCAGGCCTAAATATGTAGGCAGGTCAGTTTACCAACTGGTAATGAAGCTGGGGTACAGGAAAAAGCTTTTAAAGCCTGGAGTGAAAGCCTTGTTAGACTGAGGAACTGGGTATAAAGAAAATGATCAAGAAGAGAAATTTGTTTGCCAGAAATGTGGTACAAGGAAGGTTGAAGTCCAGTTACTAGAACTAGGGAAAAGGTCAATATAAGATTTAACTTGTTAAGCCACTAAAGTACAGGCCTAACTATCACCACTTAAATTCCACTCCCACCCTTTATCCCACCCTGCCCCCAAAGGCCAGGATTGATTTGAGCATCTGAGACTAGGCTCAAGCCTTCAGGAAAGGCAGAGATGACAGAAAACCAGATAGGTAATTCCAGTTGGAAATATATGCCATTTAAATAAGAAACTACGAATGTCAAAGTACTTCTTTCATTTTTTTATACTGGCATGATGCAATTAAAGCAGCGATAATGTTAATTTAAGTTGAGTTCCAAACTAGAGAAAAGGGAGGTGGAAGAAAAAATCACTGCTTACTATAGTAAACATAGTTCAGTCTAATTTCCACTCAAGCTTGTCAAGTTTACATGTTTTTATATGGGGAAGTATTAAAATTTTCTTAAGAGGGAAGAAATAATCTTAGACAAAGATATTGAAAGTAAATAAAAATTAAAAATAGGGCTTCCCTGGTGGCGCAGTGGTTGAGAGTCCGCCTGCCGATGCAGGGGACACAGGTTCGTGCCCCGGTCCGGGAAGATCCCACATGCCGCAGAGCGCCTGGGCCCGTGAGCCATGGCCGCTGAGCCTGAGCATCCGGAGCCTGTGCTCCGCAACGGGAGAGGCCGCAACAGTGAGAGGCCCGTGTACCGCAAAAAAAAAAAATAATAATAATAAAAAAAATAATAATAATAAAATTAAGCAATAATTATTAAATTACTCTGTTCTCAAGTGAGATACTCTCAATGTCCATGTCAAAGTGGATACTACCAATGTCCATGGAAGAGCAGGATTAAATACATTTTATATATGTTAGAGAACATATACACATATTTACACATATTAGGAAAACTATATGATTTATAAACTGTAAAATGTAATTTTTTATAATAAAGAGATCTACATATACAGGTATGTAAATAAAAATATATATCATGTAGATAATATATGCTTATGTGTTTAGATAGTAAATCATCAGAAAGTAAATAATTTTTAGTAATAAAGATAAATTAAGGTTTAAGAATTTTGGATGGATTTCCTTTCCAACAAATGCTAAATATTTTATCAGTGCTGTATTTCTTTCTTGAACAGTTTCCTGACCCAAGAGGTTACCTAATTGCCCTCTGACCCTAAAACAGCTCAGTCTTTGACTCTTACTATCTATCAGTCATGCTAGCCTTATTCATGTGAGGCATAACATTGATGATATCTTAAGTCAACATTTCAGCTGTTACAAATAACTACCTAATAACTAGTCTAATTTTTTTTTTTTTTTTCGGTACGTGGGCCTCTCACTGTTGTGGCCTCTCCAGTTGTGGAGCACAGGCTCTGGACGTGCAGGCTCTGCGGCCATGGCTCACGGGCCCAGGCGCTCTGCGGCATGTGGGATCTTCCCAGACCGGGGCACGAACCCATGTCCCCTGCATCAGCAGGCGGACTCTCAACCACTGCGCCACCAGGGAAGCCCAACTAGTCTAATTTTTTAGTTCACTGAATTTTTGTTATAAAAATCAGTATTTATATGATTACACAAGATGTATATCCTGGGAGATAATCCTATTTTAGGTACTATTTCCTAAGGACAACAGAAAACGTATTATATTTGAAATTATGAGATATTCCCCAGGTTAAAATGTGGAAAACAATCATGACAATTGGGAAAAAAAAAAGTATTTTGTGCGTTTGTTTGGGATAAGAGATTCCTAGTTTCTAACCAAAATATCATAGAACACTTTGTAATATAAATTTTTGTAAGGACATACAAACATAACACAGATATGAACAGCTAAACCCAATTTTTGTTTTGAGGTTTTTTTTCAGTAAGGAGTTTAAAGTCTTTGGGCCTTTACAGCTAAATTAAGTTTTGATGAAGTTCTCTCAAAAAATAATAAAATATACAGAATAATCAATTACTATGGTGCAATGTTTCTAACAGACAACTGTTTACTGAATATTAAAACTACAAGTGAAAGATTTTAAAGGATTTGGAGAAAGAGTGGTAAGTGGGAAAGGAAATATTATCTTTAGGATTATGGATCTATAACTTTTGTCCTCTCTTTTTCTCCACCAAGTCTGGTCTTTGACCTGGAAGAAAAGTCTGAAACCAATACAGAACTAAATAAAATTATGGTGCAGGTGGTTTGAAACACTAACCCTGTGGCCACAATCCAATATTTCATTTACTTAGGTTTCCCTTGCCTGAGCTGTTAAATCTGTGTTCTTCCTCCTTGAGGCGGGCTGACTGCTTTCCCAGAGCTTCGCTTGCGGCTCTGTCAGGATATGTTCTCCGCAGAAACCGCAGAGGCTGTCGGGAGGCCCGGAAGCAGCCTACCCGAGGCCACAGAGGCTGTTGGGAGGCTGCGCCATACTCCCTGGAGCCGAGAAGGGGCTGTCTGAGGCCTAAGAACGTGTCGCTCATCCCAAAACGAAGAAGTCAGAGCAACAGCCTGTCGCGACCCCGGTGTCTTCTTGCTCCGAAGTTCTGAGGAGATGAATTGGGTCGGGGGGTCCCGGTGAGTTGTGCTACTGGAGCCTGAGACTGTAGCATTTGAGTCCCATTCCCATAATGGCGCCTCTTCCGTTAGCCCTGGTGGGGAGTGCAGAGACTTAGCTGGAAAGAACTTGTCAGGAGTGCGGCTTTCAATCGTTATCTGAGATGGGAGATCCTAGCACCAAGTCTCTATTCCTAAACCAGAAGCAATCCAGCTTTTCCCCGCTGTGTTTCCAAAGGCTTCACGGGTGGTGCTACTTTCCATGCGGTTCTCTGCTCACCTAGTGTCCCGCGTCCTCCTCTAATGAGGCCTCTGAGCACCTAAGCCCTTTTCTGCCTTCTTCCCGCCCTGCCCCTCTTTCTTGGGAGCGGTTTCTTTTAGGTCAATATATAATCTTTGCATGAATTTGCAAAGTATTATGGAAGAGGACATTCCTTGCGGCCCTTAAATATATTGATGGGGGGGCACTATCAACCATAAAAATCCAATATTGTTTGTTTTAAAGTGAGATAAAATAAATAGTTTTTACTTTAATAACTTACAGAGAATTTACAATGTACTTTGTATTTAGGAGTAATCACATAAAACATAATGGGTTGACAATTTAGTTTTATATAACCTATTCATTGCTATTGACCTTGAAGTCCACTAGGATGGAAATCATGTGGGTCTATAATTTCATTTGATCAAATTCCTTGATGAAAAAAATTGTTTTGATTGAAACTCTAAGCCATTAAATACAATTTTTTTCACAAGTAGACCCAGGAGAGTGGTATATGGTTAGAATATAACACATTTAAATTCTAACGAATTTGTAAGAGGAAAGACAGTTTTTGTATTCACCAAATATTGTAACTGTGCCCAATAATTTTAGCAGGCACATTTATCCTGTTGAAGAATATGTTAGCATTTTATTTTAGAAATTTATCTTGATTATTCCTGGCTAGTGTTCTACCATCAAACTTCCACTTTGGAGAAAAGTGAAAATTCATTTACAGGCTTCACAAGATTTAGTTGATATATGATTATAATTTCATACAATTTGATTATAATATTTTCTAAAATGTGAATATTAAATGAGATATGAAGTCATTTTACAAATGCTTAAGCATTTAATATGCTACTTTTTTTTTTTTTTTTTTTTTTTTGCGGTACGCGGGCCTCTCACTGTTGTGGCCTCTCCCGTTGTGGAGCACAGGCTCCGGACGCGCAGACTCAGTGGCCATGGCTCACGGGCCGCTCCGTGGCATGTGGGATCCTCCCGGACCGGGGCGCGAACCCGTGTCCCCTGCATCAGCAGGCGGACTCTCAACCACTGCGCCACCAGGGAAGCCCAAGTGTGTTACATTTTAAGCATGAAAATGTAAAAGTGCTATTCTTATTCTGTTATATATCTCAAACTTCTGGTTATTCAGGGAGTAATATTTTAGTTGCTATTGGGAGGATGTAAAAGCAGTAAACTACAGGAAACGTGTAGTCAAAGACTGTGTTTCTCAAAGTGAGGTAGTGCTGTACCTGGAGGTATTAGGTACCAGGGGGCTTAAGAAACCACAGAAGAAACATGACACATCTCCTTGGAGCATCAGATCTCCTCGGAGATCAGAGAAAAATATATTTTAAAATTTAAACTAACATGGATACATTATAGAGCAAAATACAAAACTCCTGTGAAATTTTAAGGTATAATATGTAATTTAAAATAAATTTTCTTGTGCATGGTGGGGGTGCAGGGAGGTGAAGGGGCTCCTTAGGGTCAAACCGCAGATTTGTAATGAAAAGATGAGTACCTCCACTTTCTACTATAACAGTTGACAAGATTAGTTGATCATGGCATCTGATCATGAGACCCTAAAGGGCCTCAGAATCCCAGACAATGCTTAGTAATCACTAGCAGCTGATTGGAGCTACTATAGAATAGAAATTTTAATTCTTATCCCAGACCATCCTGGAGTACTTGTTTCTTCCCCTCTGACGTTAGGATGGTTTTGTGGTTGAAAATTTTGGGAACTGTTAGGAACTTAAAATATAGACAAGTGAAATAACTGGAGAACATTTACAGAGTCCCCTCAGAACAACTGCTCCCTTATAACATTCAACATTAAGTATTCAACAAGTATATTTTTACATGCCTACATGTTTAGGACATTGTTAGGCTGTATGGGGGTGTTAAGCTGTAAGGGCTCAGAAGTGAAAAGATATAATTTTGGCCCACAAAAAGAATATATGGTAGAATGGTGAGATTAGAATTAGGTAAATGACTGTAATACTAGATACATAGCACTTAATATATAACAAGCACTGTTCTAAGTGCTTTTTGTATATTAGCTCATTTACTCTTAACAAGAACCCTATGAGGTATGTACAGATGTTATCCCCATTTTACTGATGGGGAAACCATTAACGTTAAGTGACTCACCCAAGGTCACCTAGCTAATCAGTGACAAGAGTTAGGATTAGAGAACAATGTGCTTGACCACTACACAGTGCTATATAGAAACATGTGTATTGTAAAAGTGGCCTGTGGATAAATAAAGGGCTGCGGATATTTAGAGAATTGAGAAACAGGAAATTATGTTAAGCCTTGAAGGATAGCAGAACAAACACCACAGAGAAGCAATGAAATACAGGTTCTTAAAAGTTGAAAAGGATGTGAGATAAATAATTGATCAAGTTGGAGACCTAATCTTTAGCAAGAGTTCTTAGAAGAGATGGATTGGGAGGGGAGGTATTAAAGAACTTGAAAGGATTATTTTGCAGTGTGTGTGTGTGTGTGGGGGGGGGGGTCTGCATAAGGACAGGAAAACACTTAAGGGACTATATATTTTTGTCAAGGGAATGAATGAAGCAGGCTATAGCAAGTTTATGTTTTGGTCATAACAACTTGATTGTATACATTAAACTGAGGGAGAGTATTCTTGTATATTATAGAAATCTGATATATGTTAAGTGTAATTACAGAATCATCTAATAGGAGCATCTTTATAGTTGCAAAGGTCTTTACAGTTTTTCTTGGTATTTGACTTTTTGCTGCTCTTCAGTTCAGGGACTCTACCAGTTATACATAAAATGTCTTCTTTTGTGAGGGAAAGGGCTAAGCTTCCCTTATTTTCCTTTTTAAATTACTTAACTTGGTTTGCCTTTAGTGTTATGGTTTGTGGACATCTTTGCAAGATGTCATAACATTTCATTTCAAACGAAGTCTCATTTAGGGTAAAGATATTTGATCTAAGCTGAAACTAATTTATACATCTCTGATAGCAGTTCCCAATCTACTGTCCCTGAAACTTGCTAATCAGTGATAATGTCAGGTTTTTCAATTTAAGGACTGTTCTAAAATTATATTCCTCTTACTTTTTTTTTCTCTTACTTTTTTTGATTTTAAAGTACCTCTCCCCCTTTAAGTCCTCTCTTGACAAAATTAAAATATCAGTAATTTGTCAGTCTTACCAATTAAAAAAATTATTTTTATTTGGGAATCATTGACCTAGAACTCTAATTTTTGTTTTATACTTTTTACAAGTCACCGCTGAGACCCTGTATTTTCCTAGTCAGGTTAAGGTATAAATTTGAGAGAGGTCAGGTATAAGCAACTGATTTTTTTAAATTTGGAAAAGTTTCTCTTTTATTTTCCTTATTTATTGATTGGTGACTTGTTTCACCAAATTCATAGCCACTTCAGAAATGAGGGTGGTAGGATAGAGGAGAGGAAGTAGAATATAAAGATGTAACCAGTCTTTGGGCCAGAATATGCTATTCAGAATGAGATCGCCTTTTTATAACTTAGATTGAAGAATGTGACCAGTGTCATAAGAAAAACACAGATTAAAATCTTGTTTAAATTTAGGTGAGGTAGAGGTTTGCCTTTGTAAATGTAGGCCTAAAATGTTCACCTGTTCAAAACATTTGTTGAATGCTATGCACCAGGTGCTGTGCCAGGTTGGGGTACAAAATAACCGAAATTTAGTCTCTTTCTGATAGATTTATAGTTTATCGGGGGGAGGGGGAATATGACATGCTATTAAGCTTGAAAATGTTTAAGGTCAGAGGCCAAAATATGTGGTTTAAAAAATAGATACTGTGAATAATAGTAGAACATGGGGTAGTTTTAGATAGGGCTTGGCAAATCAGAAACAAGGATGAAAGAAAGTTCAGATGGAGAAAGACAAAGAAGAAAATAAACATTACATAACTAATTGGAGATAAGATTATATATTTAAATATTTTACAGTGTGTGTGGTATTTGCTTGACAGGTTGAAAGACAGACTGAGAAGTTGAAATTTGATCTGTTATTGAAGACTCATTCAAATTCAGAAGTAACGCAATGAAAGTGGTATTTTATGACTCTTTGTGATGTTAGTGGTGTGTAGGTTGGAATATAGCAGGGAAAGACTCCAGGATAGCAATACTAGTTAGGATTCTGCTTGGGGGGGGAAAAAACAACTAATACTATTTTTTCATTTTCTGATATGACTGTATATTCTCCAAATCAAATCAATACCAGTGCTAACTCCTTTTTAGGTACTGTGGGCTATGTGAATTTGGGTTAATTATTAAACCTCTGTACAGGGGCAGATCCAGGTTGTAAGGAGCCCTCTTTATGGAAAAAGAATACAAAATTGTGACTACAAAATTATGTACAGGGCTTGGAAAGGGCATACATATTCAGGTGAAGTGCCCTGAAGCTTAAGCTTTACAATAAATTGTCTTCACAATAAATTAACCTCTGTCTCTATACATCTCTTTCTTCATCTGTTAAATGGGGATAATACTTAAATGTACAGTGAACATCATTTCAGTTGCTTGGGACAGTCATGGTTTATGCCTGTGGTCCTAGTGGCATGCCCAGTTCAGCTTTGTTCTTGGAGGTTTTTTGTTTTGTTTTTATTTTTAATTGAAGTATAGTTAATTTACAATGTTGTGTTAGTTTCTGGTATACAGCAAAGTGATGATTCAGTTACACACATATATACACACACGCACATACTCTTTTTCATTGTGGTTTATTATAGGATATTGAATATAGTTCCCTGTGCTATACAGTAGGACCTTGCTGTTTATTTTATCAGCACTTGCTGATAAAATTAAGTGTGCTGGGACATGAGCAGCTTGGGGCAACTAACTTGCATTGGGTGGGAAGTATTTAATGCTGCTATCCTTGCTGGCCGCTTGTTGTACCAGCTAGTTGTACCATTGCATGCTAAGGTCGGAGAGATTTGTCCAGCCACCATGGCTGGGGTTGGGAAATTTTATATTAGGTGTCAGTGAAGTATCTATAAGGAATTGGGGCCTTTCAGTCCTGTGATAGAACATACAAAGAGTAGTAGGACTGTTGCTGCTGTAGTGGTTTTGCCAACAATTATTTTCTTTTTTTATATTTTTTGATAATGCTTTTGTAATCTTTTTTGCAGCCTGGAGCTCAAATAAAGAAGAATAAATACTTAATGATAAATTAAGTTCTGATATTTTGTTTTTCAGTCAAGTTGATGTGAATCTGTAACTTGTGTACAAGATGTGTGCCAACATTTATCATCTCTCATGGTTATGTCGTTGACCACATGACAATCTGAAGCCACAAACCTACTGAAAAGCATCAGGATTTACTTTCAGATATAGTAGTTATTTTAAGGCGATTATAGCTGCAGACAGTAATTTGACACATGGAACTGAAGAACATTAAAGGTAAAATTACTTCTGCAATAATAATATGAATACAAATTTGATGGATCATAGCATCATGGGTAAAACAGGGTTCTTACTAAATTATGTACCTATGTAGCCAAGATATATCTGGAATTGGTTGTGGTTTACATATATTTCATAGTTGCATCCAAAGAGGCTTTATATTTTACCAAACAGAAGCCGTACTTGTCACAGTTTCAAACAATTTTATATATGCACAGTTAATGTAACTGAATTACAGTGTTTTTGAGACAATACTAATGTTGAATACAAAAAGAATACTTTGGCATGTCATTAAAAGCTTTTTCTCTTTGCTGCCTTTCCTTAATTGAATTTCATGAACGTTTGAGTCCTTTAAGAATTACTTTATAAATCAGTCTGTTTGTCCTACATTGTTATTGAACATTTTTATAAGCAAGTCCTCTAAATTTTGATGACATTTTGTTCAAACAGTTGGAAATTTTTATTCAAAGTAGTGCCTAAATGGAGGGAAAAAACTTCAACTTTTGAAGGTTTTAGTGAATTATAATTATTGGAAATAATGTTTTTAAAACTTAATTGTGAAATATACACCTATGTTGGGGTATCATTCACATTCTAAAATCTCTTCCACTGTGTGACTCAAGAGATGGCGGCTCATGTTTATCATTACAGCCTGTAACTGTGAAACATTGTTTTCTGTGTGAAAATACTATAATAATTCAGTCTCTTAAGAACTTACTTTTAATTAACCTCTGTATTCTGAGTATTAGATGGATTTCTGCCTATTGATTTGCCAAATTTTTTTCACAATACTTTACCTTTTGTAATTCATACATCTAAAAACTTTTTTCTTGTATTACAAGAGAAGAATTTATTTAAAGCTATAATATTCTAAAATATATCATTACTATTCTTAACGCATCAGGTAGACCTGCTTTAGTTTTGTGGAAAGCCAATGTAAGTACTTTTTCTAGGCTAGTTACTGCCCTGAATCTTAATAAGTCTGCTAGCTAACAGTGCTAGATTATGATGTTTTAGGTTAATATTAATTTCGGTGTAACACGAACCATAAAATATTATTTTTCATTTTTAGTTATTGCTCTATTAATTTTATTTACATTTTCCACTTTTAATTATACGTAAGGTATTATAAAATTTTAACAATCTAGAACAGTTTCTCTTGCATGATATCATGCCACTGAAAAAAATAAGCAACAAACTAAAAAGCAAAACAAAATGAAAGAAACAAAAAAGAACAATTTAAGACTAACTGACAATTAAGGCATAAGACACCCATAGTTTTTAATCCCTAATGTAGTTTAAATATATGCTGCATATTCCATGTAAAATGTACTTCAGTATTCTTTTTGATATTACGTTGACAACCTTATTACTTTTGTCTTTTTTTTTTTTAAAGAAAGTATTTCTTTAACATTTCCTTTAAAGCTTTTCCTATTAGAAAGAATAGCAAGGGGCAGAATGCCTTGATACATTTCTGTAGTCAGCATGGTTCACTTTTTTTTTTAACATCTTTATTGGGGTATAATTGCTTTACAATGGTATGTTAGTTTCTGCTGTATAACAAAGTGAATCAGCTATACATATATCCCCATATCTCCTCCCTCTTGCCTCTCCCTCCCACCCTACCTATCCCACCCCTCCCTGTGCTATGCAGCTGCTTCCCACTAGCTATCTGTTTTACATGGTAGTGTATATATGTCCATGCCACTCTCTCACTTCGTCCCATCTTACCCTTTCCCCCCCCATGTACTCAAGTCCATTCTCTGTGTCTGCATCTTTATTCCTGTCCTGCGCCTAGGTTCTCCAGAACATTTTTTTTCTTACATTCTATACATATGTGTCAGCATGTGGTATTTGTTTTTCTCTTTCTGACTTCACTCTGTATGACAGTCTCTAGGTCCATCCACCTCATTACAAATAACTCAATTTCGTTTCCTTTTATGGCTGAGTAATATTCCATTGTATATATGTGCCACATCTTCTTTATCCATTCATCTGTTGATGGACACTTAGGTTGCTTCCATGTCCTAGCTATTGAAAATAGAGCTACAATGAATATTGAGGTATGTGACACTTTTTGAATTATGGTTCTCTTAGAGTGTATGCCCAGTAGTGGGATTGCTGGGTCGTATGGTAGTTCTATTTTTAGTTTTTTAAGGAACCTCCATACTGTTCTCCATAGTGGTTGTATCAATTTACATTCCAACCAACAGTGCAAGAGGGTTCCATTTTCTCCACACCCTCTCCAGCATTTGTTGTTTGTGGATTTTTTGTTGATGGCCATTCTGACTGGTGTGAGGTGATACCCCATTGCAGTTTTGATTTGTATTTCTCTAATGATTAGTGATGTTGAACATCCTTTCATGTGTTTGTTGGCAATCTGTATATCTTCTTTGGAGAAATGTCTGTTTAGGTCTTCTGCCCATTTTTGGATTGGGTTGTTTCTTTTTTAAATATTGAGCTGCATGAGCTGATTGTAAATTTAGGAGATTAATCCTTTGTCAGTTGCTTCATTTGCAAATATTTTCTCCCATTCTGAGGGTTGTCTTTTCATCTTATGGTTTCCTTTGCTGTGCAAAAGCTTTTAAGTTTCATTAGGTTCCATTTGTTTATTTTTGTTTTTATTTCCATTTCTCTAGGAGGTGGGTCGAAAAGGATCTTGCTGTGATTGATTTATGTCATAGAGTGTTCTGCCTATGTTTTCCTCTAAGAGTTTTATAGTGTCTGGCCTTACATTTAGGTCTTTAATCCATTTTGAGTTTATTTCTGTGTATTGTGTTAGGGAGTGTTCTAATTTCATTCTTTTACATGTAGCTGTCCAGTTTTCCCAGCACCACTTATTGAAGAGGCTGTCTTTTCTCCATTGTATATTCTTGCCTTCTTTATCAAAGATAAGGTGACCATATGTGCGTGTGTTCATTTCTGGACTTTCTATCCTATTCCATTGATCTGTATTTCTGTTTTTGTGCCAGTACCATACTGTCTTGATTACTGTAGCTTTGTAGTATTGTCTGAAGTCAGGGAGTATGATTTTTCCAGCTCTGTTTTTCTTTCTCAAGATTGCTTTCGCTATTGGGGATCTTTTGTGTTTCCATACAAATTGTGAAATTTTTTGTTCTAGTTCTGTGAAAAATGCCATTGATAGTTAGAGATGGATTGCATTGAATCTGTAGATTGCTTTGGGTAGTATAGTCATTTTCACAATGTTGATTCTTCCAATCCAAGAACATGGTATATCTCTCCATCTTTTGTATCATCTTTAATTATTTTCATTAGTGTCATAGTTTTCTGCATACAGGTTTTTTGTCTCCTTAGGTGGGTTTATTCCTAGGTATTTTATTCTTTTTGTTGCAATGGTAAATGGGAGTATTTCCTTAATTTCTCTTTCAGATTTTTCATCATGAGTGTATAGGAATGTGAGAGATTTCTGTGGATTAATTTTGTATCCTGCTACTTTACCAAATTCACTGATTAGTCCTAGTAGTTTTCTGGTAGCATCATTAGGATTCTCTATGTAGAGTATCATGTCATCTGAAAACAGTGACAGTTTTACTTCTTTTCTGATTTGGATTCCTTTTATTTCTTCTTCTTCTCTGACTGCTGTGGCTAACACTTCCAAAACTATGTTGAATAATAGTGGTGAGAGTGTGCAACCTTGTCTTGTTACTGATCTTAGTGGAAATGGTTTCAGTTTTTCACCGTTGAGAATGATGTTGGCTGTGGGTTTGTCATATATGGCCTTTATTACGTTGAGGTAAGTTCCCTTATGCCTACGTTCTGGAGGGTTTTTTTCATAAATGGGTGTTGAATTTTGTTGAAAGCTTTATCTGCATCTATTGAGATGATCATACGGTTTTTCTGCTTCAATTTGTTAATATTGTGTATCGCATTGATTCATTGCATATATTGAAGAATCCTTTCATTCCTGGGATAAACCCCACTTGATCATGGTCTATGATCCTTTTAATGTGCTGTTGGATTCTGTTTGCTAGTATTTTGTTGAGGATTTTTGCATCTATGTTGATCAGTGATACTGTAGTTTTCTTTTTATGTGACATCTTTTTCTGGTTTTGGTATCAGGGTGAGGTGGCCTCATAGAATGAGTTTGGGAGTGTTCCTCCCTCTGCTGTATTTTGGAAGAGTTTTGAGATGGATCAGTGTTAGCTCTTTTGTAAATGTTTGATAGAATTTGCTTGTGAATCCATCTGGTCCTGGGCTTTTGTTCGTTGGAAGATCTTTAATCACGGTTTCAATTATGTTACTTGTGGTTGGTCTGTTTATATTTTGTATTTTTCCTGGTTCAGGTTGTGCTTTTCTAAGAATTTCTCCATTTTTTCCAGGTTGTCCATTTTATTGGCATATAGTTGCTTATAGTAATCTCTCATGATCCTTTGTATTTCTGCAGTGTCAGTTGTTACTTCTCCTTTTTGATTTCCAATTCTGTTGATTTGAGTCTTATCCCTTTTTTTCTTGATGAGTCTGGCTAATGGTTTATCAATTTTGTTTACCTTCTCCAAGAACCAGCTTTTAGTTTTATTTATTGATCTTTGCTATTGTTTCCATCATTTCTTTTTCATTTATTTCTAATCTGATTTTTATGATTTGTTTCCTTCTGCTAACTTTGGGGTTTTTTTGTTCTTCTTTCTCTAATTGCTTTAGGTGTAAGGTTAGGTTGTTTATTTGAGATGTTCCTTGTTTCTTGAGGTAGGATTGTATTGCTATAAACCTTTCTCTTAGAACTGCTTTTGCTGCATCCCATAGGTTTTGGGCCATCGTGTTTTCATTGTCATTTGTTTCTAGGTATTTTTTGATTTCCTCTTTGATTTCTTTGGTGAACTGTTGTTTATTTAGTAGTGTATTGTTTAGCCTCCATGTGTATGTATATTTTACTGTTTTTTTCCTGTAATTGATATCTGCTCTCATAGTGTTGTGGTCGGAAAAGATACTTGATATGATTTCAATTTTATTAAATTTACCAAGGTTAGATTTGTCACCCAGGATATGATCTATCGTGGAGAAAGTTCCATGAGCCCTTGAGAAGAAAGTGTATTCTGTTGTTTTTGTATGGAATGTCCTGTAAATATCAATTAAGTCCATCTTGTTTAATCTCTCATTTAAAGCTTTTGTTTACTTATTTATTTTCATTTTGGATGATCTGTCCATAGGTGAAAGTGGGGTGTCAAAGTCCCCTACTATTATTGTGTTACTGTTGATTTCCCGTTTTATGGCTGTTAGCATTTGCCTTATGTATTGAGGTGCTCCTATATTGGGTGCATAAATATTTAAAATTGTTATATCTTCTCCTTGGATTGATCCCTTGATCATTATATAGTGTCCTTCTTTGTCTCTTGTAATAGTCTTTTTTTTTCTTTTTTTAATTTTATTTTTTTTAAATCTATATTGGAATATAATTGCTTTACAATGGTGTGTTAGTTTCTGCTTTATAACATAGTGAATCAGCTCTCTATATACATATATCCCCATATCTCCTCCCTCTTATGTCTCCCTCCCACCCTCCCCATCCCACCTCTTGTAATAGTCTTTATTTTAAAGTCTATTTTGTCTGATATGAGAATTGCTACTCCAGCTTTCTTTTGATTTCCATTTGCATGGAATATATCTTTCCATCCTCTCACTTGCAGTCTGTATGTGTTCCTAGGTCTGAAGTGGGTCTGTTGTACACAGCATACATACGGGGTTTGTTTTTGTATTCATTCTACCAGTCTATGTCTTTTGGTTGGATCATTTAATACATTTACATTTAAGGTAGTTACTGATATGTATGTTCCTATTACCATTTTTTAATTGTTTTGGGTTTGTTCTTGTAGGTCTTTTCCTTCTCTTGTGTTTCCTGCCTAGAGAAGCTCCTTTAGCATTTGTTGTAAAGCTGGTTTGGTGGTGCTGAATTCTCTTAGTTTTTGCTTGCCTGTAAAGCTTTTAATTTCTCCTTTCAATCTGAATGAGATCCTTGCTGGGTAGAATAATGTTGGTTGTAGGTTTTCCTCTTTCATCACTTAAATATGTCCTTCCACTCCCTTCTGGCTTGCAGAGTTTCTGCTGAAAGATCAGCTGTTGGCCTTATGGGGATTCCCTTGTATATTATTTGTTGCTTTTCCCCTACTGCTTTTAATATTTTTTCTTTGTTTTAATTTTTGATAGTTTGTTTAAAATATGTCTTGGCATGTTTCTCCTTGGATTTATCCTTTTGGGACTCACTGTACTTCCTGACTTGATTGACAATTTCCTTTCCCATGTTAGGGAAGTTTTCAACTATAATCTCTTCAAATATTTTCTCAGTCTCTTTTTTTTTTCTCTTCTTCTTCTGGGACTCCTATAATTTGAATGTTGGTGTGTTTAATGTTGTCCCAGAGGTCTCTGAGACTGTCCTCAATTCTTTTCATTCTTTTTTCTGCTCTGCAGTAGTTATTTCTACTATTTTATATTCTAGATAACTTATACATTCCTCTGCCTCAGTTATTCTGCTATTGATTCCTTCTAGAGAATTTTTGATTTCATTTATTGTGTTGTTCATCATTGTTTGTGTGCTCTTTAGTTCTTCTCGGTCCTTGTTAAACGTGTCTTGTATTTTCTCCATTCTATTTCCAGGATTTTGGATCATCTTTACTACATTACTCTGAATTCTTTTTCAGGTAGACTGCCTATTTCCTCTTCATTTGTTTGTTCTGGTGGGTTATTACCTTGCTTTTTCATCTGCTGTGTATTTCTCTGTTTTCTCATTTTGCTTAACTTACTGTGCTTGGGGTCTCCTTTTCACAGGCTGAAGGTTCATAGTTCCCGTTATTTTTGGTGTCTGCCTCCAGTGGGTAAGGTTTTCTCATTGTGTTGTGTAGGCTTCCTGGTGGAGGGGACTGGTGCCTGTGTTCTGGGAGATGAGGCTGGATCTTGTCTCTCTGGTGGGCAGGACCACATCCGGTGGTGTGTTATGGGGTGTTTGTGAACTTACTATGATTTTAGGCAGCCTCTCTGCTACTGGGTGGGGTTGTGTTCCTGTCTTCCTAGTTGTTTGACATAGGGTGTCCAGCACTGTAGCTTGCTGGTCATTGAGTGGAGCTGGGTCTTAGCATTGAGATGGAGATCTCTGGGATAGCTTTCGCCATTTGATATTATGTGGGGCTGGGAGGTCTCTGGTGGACCAATGTCCTGAACTTGGGTCTCCCACCTCAGAGGCTCAGGCCTGACACCCGGCCGGAGCACCAAGACCCTGTCAGCCACACAGCTCAGAAGAAAAAGGAGAAAAAAAAAAGAAAGAAAAAAGTAAATAAAATAACATAATTTAAATATATATGTTATTGAAGATTAAAAGAAATAGAAAAGTAATTTAAAAAAGAAAGAAAAAAGAAGAGAGCAACCGAACCAAAAAACAATCCACCAATGATACCAAGCGCTAAAAACTATACTAAAAAAAAACCCAAAACGGATAGACAGAGCCCTAGGACAAATGGTAAAAGCAAAGCTATACAGACAAAATCACACAAAGAAGCATACGCATACATACTCACAAAAAGAGGAAAAGGAAAAAATATATATACATTTATATATATAAGAAAAAAGGGAAGAGAACAACCAAATCAATAAACGGATCTACCAATGATAAGCTCTAAATACTAAATTAAGATAAATATAAAACCAGAAACAAATTAGATGCAGAAAGCAAACCCCAAGTCTACAGTTGCTCCCAAAGTTCACCGCCTCAATTTTGGGATGATTCGTTATGTATTCAGGTATTCCGCAGATGCAGGGTACATCAAGTTGATTGTGGAGATTTAATCCACTGCTACTGAGGCTGCTGGGAGAAATTTCCCTTTCTCTTCTTTGTTCTCACAGCTCTTGGGGTTCAGGTTTGGTATTGGCTCTGCTTCTGTGTGTAGGTTGCCTGAGGGCATCTGTTCCCTGCCCAGACAGGATGGGGTTAAAGTAGCAGCTGATTAGGGGGCTCTGGCTCACTCAGGCTGGGGTACAGAATGCGTGGTGAGCCTGCAGCAGGCAGAGGCCGGCGTAATGTTGCAATAGCCTGAGGCACACCGTGTGTTCTCCCGAGGATGTTGTCCCTGGATAACAGGAACCTGGCAGTGGCGGGCCGCACAGGTTCCCGGGAGGGGAGGTCTGGATAGTGACCTGTGCTTGCACACAGGCTTCTTGGTGGCTACAGCAGTACCGTTAGTGTTTCATGCCTATCCCTGGTGTCTGCGCTGATAACCGTGCCTCACGCCTGTCTCGGGAGCTTGTTTAGGCGGTGCTCTGAATTCCCCCTCCTTGCGCACCCTGAAACAATGGTCTCTTGCCTCTTAGGCAGGTCCAGATTTTTTCCCGGGCTCCCTCCTGGCTAGCTGTGGCACACTAGCCCCCTTCAGGCTGTGTTCACGCAGCCAACCCCAGTCCTTTCCCTGGGATCTGACCTCTGAAGCCCGAGCCTCATCTCCCAGCCCCACCCGCCTTGGCAGGTGAGCAGACAAGCCTCTCAGGTTGGTGAGTGCTGGTTGGCACCGATCCTCTGTGCGGGAATCTCTGCACTTTGCCCCCTGCACTCCTGTTGCTGCGCTCTCCTCTCTGGCTCCGAAGCTTCCCCCCGCCCACTCCCCCCCGTCTCCACCAGTGAAGGGACTTTCTAGTGTGTGGAAACTTTTCCTCCTTCAAAGCTCCCTCCCAGAGGGGTAGGTCCCGTACCTATTCTTTTGTTTCTGTTTTTTCTTTTTTCTTTTGCCCTGCCCAGGTATGTGGGGAGTCTCTTGCCTTTTGGGAAGTCTGAGGTCTTCTGCCAGCATTCAGTAGGTGTTCTGTAGGAGTTATTCCACATGTAGATGTATTTCTGATGTATTTGTGAGGAGGAAGCTGATCTCCATGTCTCACTCCTCTGCCATCTTGAAGATCCCTCCCAGCATGGTTTTATTTCTTTCTGTATCTGTCTCTCTCTGCACCTCCCTCACTCTCTCCCTTACTATTTTCCCCTTTATTCCCTACCTTCCCTCAATTAACCTTTTTTACACCTCTCTGTTTTACTTTATTCTTTTTGCTTAACAAAAAATAATGTAACAAATATCTATATTCTTTCTTCATATAATTGATAACTTGTAGTGTTTTATGAAGAGGTTATGACCTACTGATTTTCTTTTTAGTATGTAGCTATAATGGCAACTAATAGTGTTCATTCAGACTTTTATTGAAAGAGATGGTTGCGGTATGTGACTTTAAAAATCCATTTTCTAGAATGAAATAATAATTGTTAAAAGGCTGAGCCTCATTCCCATTTCCCCACTCCCAATTCTCTGGTAGTTAAAATTTCAAGGCAATATTAGAAAAACTCTTAAAGTTATTTTTTATAAAGTACATATAAATTTCGTGAAGAAACTGGCTTTTGAACGGGGTCTTGAAGGTACTGAAAGTTCTGAATAAAAAAATGTGGTGGAAGAAGTATCTATATATGAAGAAGAGTAGCATATATTTTATTTTTTTAAACATCTTTACTGGAGTATAATTACAGTGTGTTAATTTCTGCTGTATAACAAAGTGAATCAGCTATATGTATACATATATCCCCATATCCCCTCCCTCTTGCTTCTCCCTCCTACCCTCTCTATCCCATCCCTCTAGGTGGTCACAAAGCACCAAGCTGATCTCCCTGTGCTATGCAGCTGCTTCCCACTAGCTATGTATTTTACATTTGGTAGTGTATATACGTCAGTGCTACTCTCTCACTTCGTCCCAGCTTACACTTCCCCACCGAGTCCTCAAGTCCATTCTATGCATCTGTGTCTTTATTCTGTCTTGTCCCTAGTTTCTTCAGAACCATTTTTTTTTTAGATTCCATGTATATGTGTTAGCATACGGCATTTGTTTTTCCCTTTCTGACTTAGAGAAGCATATATCTTAATTTGGTTGGGTGTTGGAATACATGAAGTGGAAGAATGGAAAACAAGGTTGAAATCTAAGGGATGGTCAGGCTATGGAAGTCCTGTCCCTAAGTAATAATCAGTGCCGCATTTTATTGTGCTTACCATTATAGTAAAATATATTGGAGAATATTTGCATAAAATCCAGGAGACTTCAAAATATAAATCTGGTAGTTAGGCATATATTTAATATTGCAGTAGACAAAGTAGCTAATGACTTCTGGGGATTCATATTTTATATATGGCAAGGTGTTTTAATTATGTGGACTTTTTCTTTTTTGTTAGACATAAAATTCCACATAGTTTCCCACATTATATAGGGGTATTGTTCTCCCATTGTTACTATCTTTATTTTTCTCTAGCTTTATTGAGTTAATAATTGACAAATAAAAAATATAAGATATTTAAAGTGTACAACATGATGATTTCATATATGTGTACATTGTGAAAGTAATCCCCTCATCAAGTTAATAACCATATCCATCACCTCACAGAATTTTTTTTTGAATTTTATTATATTTATTTTTTATACAGCAGGTTCTTATTAGTTATCTATTTTGTACATGTTAGTGTGTATATGTCAATCGTCAATCCCAATCTCCCAATTCGTCCCACTACCACCAACCCCCACCACCACCTTCCCCCCTTGGTGTCCATACGTTTGTTCTCTACATCTGTGTATCTATTTCTGCCCTGCACACTGGTTCATCTGTACCATTTTTCTATGTTCCACATATATGCATTAATATATGATATTTGTTTTTTATATTTTTGCCTTAATTCACTCTTTATGACAGTCTCTAGATCCATCCACGCCTCTACAAATGACCCAATTTGATTCCTTATTATGGTTGAATAATATTCCATTGTATATATGTACCACATCTTTATCCATTCATCTGTCAGTGGGCATTTAGGTTATTTCCATGACCTGGCTATTGTAAATAGTGCTGCAGTGAACATTCAGTGCATGTGTCTTTCTGAATTATGGTTTTTATTGGGTATATGCCCAGTAGTGGGATTGCTGGGTCATATGGTAGTTCTATTTTTAGTTTTCTAAGGAAACTCCATACTGTTCTCCATAGTGGCTGTATCAACTTATATTCCCACCAACAGTGCAGGAGGGTTCCCTTTTCTCCACACCCTCTCCAGCATTTGTTGTTCATAGATTTTCTGATGATGCCCATTCTAACTGGTGTGATGTGATTCCTCATTGTAGTTTTGATTTGCATTTCTTTAATAGTTAGTGATGTTGAGCAGCTTTTCTTGTGCCAGTTGGCCATCTGTATGTCTTTGGAAAAATATCTGTTTAGGTCTTCTTCCCATTTTTTGATTGGGTTGTTTCTTTTTTTAATATTGAGCTGCATGAGCTATTTATATATTTTGGAGATTAATTCTTTGTCTGTTGCTTCATTTGCAAATATTTTCTCCCATTCTGAGGGTTGTCTTATCATCATGTTTATGGTTTCCTTTGCTGTGCAAAAGCTTTTAAGTTTTATTAGGTCCCATTTGTTTATTTTTGTTTTTATTTCCATTACTCTAGGAGGTGGATCAAAAAAGATCTTGCTGTGATTTTCGTCAAAGAGTGTTCTTCCTATGTTTTCCTCTAAGAGTTTTATACTGGCGGGTCTTTCATTTAGGTCTTTAACCCATTTTGAATTTATTTTTGTGTATGGTGTTAGGGAGTGTTCTAATTTCATTCTCTTACATGTAGCTGTCCAGTTATCCCAGCACCACTTAGTTAAGAGGCTGTCTTTTCTCCATTGTATATCCTTGCCTCCTTTGTCATAGATTAGTTGACCATAGGTGTGTGGGTTTATCTGTGGGCTTTCTATCCTGTTCCATTGATCTATATTTCTTCTTTTGTGCCAGTACAATATTGGCCTGATTACTGTAGCTTTGTAGTATAGTCTGATCAGGGAGTCTGATTCCTCCAGCTCCTTTTTTTTTTAACCTCAAGACTTCATTGGCTATTCGGGTCTTTTGTGTCTCCATACAAATTTTAAGATTTTTTGTTCCAGTTCTGTAAAAAATGCCACTGGTAATTTGATAGGGACTGCATTGAATTTGTAGATTGCTTTGGGTAGTATAGTCATTTTCACAATATTGATTCTTCCAATCCAAGAACATGGTATATCTCTCCATCTGTTTGTGTCATCTTTGGTTTCTTTCATTAGTGTCTTATAGTTTTCTGAATACAGGTCTTTTACCTCCTTAGGTAGGTTTATTCCTAGGTATTTTATTCTTTTTGTTGCAATGGTAAATGGGATTGTTTCCTTAATTTCTCTTTCTGATCTTTCATTGTTAGTGTATAGGAATTCAAATGTTTTCTCTGCATTAATTTTGTACCCTGCAGATTTACCAAATTCATTGATTAGCTCTAGAAGTTTTCTGGTGACATCTTTGGGATTCTCTATGTATAGAATCATGTCATGTACAAACAGTGACAGTTTTACTTCTTTTCCAATTTGTATTCCTTTTATTTCTTTTCTTCTCTGATTGCCATGGCTAAGACTTCCAAAACTATGTTGAATAATAGTGGACATCCTTGGGCTTCCCTGGTGGTGCAGTGGTTGAGAGTCCGCCTGCCGATGCAGGGGGCACGGGTTCGTGCCCTGGTCCGGAAAGATCCCACATGCCGCAGAGCAGCTGGGCCCATGAGCCATGGCCGCTGAGCCTGCGCGTCTGGAGCCTGTGCTCCCCAACGGGAGAGGCCACAACAGTGAGAGGCCCGCGTACCACACACACACACACACACACACACACACACACACAAACAAAAAAATACTGGACATCCTTGTCTTGTTCCAGATCTTAGTGGAAATGCTTTCAGTTCTTCACCTTTTTTATTTTTGTTTTTGCAGTACGCATGCCTCTCACTGTTGTGGCCTCTCCCGTTGTGGAGCACAGGCTCCTGATGCGCAGGCTCAGCAGCCGTGGCTCATGGGCCTAGCTGCTCCGTGGCATGTGGAATCTTCCCAGACCGGGGCACGAACCTGTGTCCCCTGCATCGGCAGGCAGACTCTCAACCACTGCGCCACAAGGGAAGCCCCAGTTTTTCACCTTTGAGAACGATGTTTGCTGTTCGTTTGTGGTATATGACCTTTATTATGTTGAGGTAGGTTCCCTCTCTGCCCACTTTCTGTAGAGTTTTTATCATAAATGGGTGTTGAATTATGTCAAAAGCTTTTTCTGCATCTATTGAGATGATCATACTGGTTTTATTCTTCAATTTGTTAATATGGTGTATCACATTAATTGATTTGCATATATTTAAGAGTCCTTGCATCCCTGTGATAAATCCCACTTGATCATGGTGTATGATCCTTTTAATGAGCTGTTGTATTGTTTGCTAGTATTTTGTTGCAGATTTTTGCATCTATATACATCAGTGATATTGGTCTGTAATTTTCTTTTTTTGTAGTATCTCTGTCTGGTTTTGGTGTCGGGGTGATGGTGGCCTCATAGAATGAGTTTGGGAGTGTTCCTTCCTCTGCAATTTTTGGAAGAGTTTGAGAAGCATAGGTGCTAGCTATTCTCTAAAAGTTTGATAGAATTCACATTTGAAGCCACCTGGTCCTGGACTTTTGTTTGTTGGAAGATTTGTAATCACAGTTTCAATTTCATTACTTGTGATTGGTCTGTTCACATTTTCTATTTCTTCCTCGTTCAGTCTTGGAAGGTTATACCTTTCTAAGAACTTGTCCATTTCTTCCAGGTTGTCCATTTTATTGGCATAGAGTTGCTTGTAGCAGTCTCTTATGATGCTTTGTATTTCTGTGTTGTCCATTGTAACTTCTCCTTTTTCATTTCTAATTTTATTGATTTGAGTCCTCTCAGTCTTTTTCTTGATGAGTCTGGCTAAAGGTTTATCAAGTTTATTTATCTTCTCAAAGAACCAACTTTTAGTTTTATTGATGTTTGCTTTTGTTTACTTTCTTTCTATTTCATTTATTGCTGATATGATATTTATTATTTCTTTCCTTCTACTAACTTTGGGTTTTGTTTGTTCTTTCTCTAGTTCCTTTAGGTGTAAGGTTCGATTGTTTACTTGAGATTTTTCTTGTTTCTTGAGGTAATCTTCTATTACTATAAACTTCCCTCTTAGGACTGCTTTTGCTGCATCCCATAGGTTTTGGATCGTCATATTTCTGTTGTAATTTGTCTCTAGGTATTTTCTGATGTCCTCTTTGATTTCTTCAGTGATCTCTTGGTTATTTAGTAATGTATTGCTTAGCCTCCATGTGTTTGTGTTTTTTACGGTTTTTTCCCTGTAATTGATTTCTAATCTCATAGCGTTGTGGTCAGAAAAGATGCTTGATATGATTTCAATTTTCTTAAATTTACTGAAGCTTGATTTGTGACCCAAGATGTGATCTATTCTGGAGAATGTTCCGTGCGCACTTGAGAAGAAAGTGTAATCAGCTGTTTTTGGATGGAATGTCCTATAAATATCTATTAAATCTATCTAGTGTATTGTGTCATTTAAAGTGTCTGTTTCCTTATTTATTTTCATTTTGGATGATCTGTCCATTGGTATAAGGAAGGTGTTAAAGTCCCCTACTATTATTGTGTTACTGTCGATTTCCTCTTTTATAGCTCTTAGCATTTGCCTTATGTATTGAGGTGCTCCTATGTTGGGTACATATATGTTTATAATTGTTTTATCTTCTTCTTGGATTGATCCCTTGATCATTATGTAGTGTCCTTCCTTGTCTCTTGTAACATTCTTTATTTTAAAGTCTATTTTATCTGATATGAGTATTGCTACTCCAGATTTCTTTTGATTTCCGTTTGCATGGAATATCTTTTTCCATCCCCTCACTTTCAGTCTGTATGTGTCCCTAGGTCTGAAGTGGATCTCTTGTATACAGCATATATATGGGTCTTGTTTTTGTATCCATTCAGTGAGCCTGTGTCTTTTGGTTGGAGCATTTAATCCATTCATGTTTAAGGTAATTATTGATATGTATGTTCCTATGACCATTTTCTTAATTTTGGGGGGTTCGTTTTTGTAGGTCCTTTTCTTCTCTTGTGTTTCCCGCTTATAGAAGTTCCTTTTGCATTTGTTTTAGAGCTGGTTTGATGTTGCTGAATTCTCTTAACTTTTGCTTGTCTGTAAAGCTTTTGATTTCTCCATCGAATCTTAATGAGATCCTTGCAGGGTAGGGTATTCTTGGTTGTAGTTTTTTCCCTTTCATCACTTTAAATGTATCATGCTACTCCCTTCTGACTTGTAGAGTTTCTGCTGAGAAATCAGCTGTTAACCTTGTGGGAGTTCCCTTGTATGTTATTTGTCCTTTTTCCCTTGCTCCTTTCAATAATTTTTCTTTGTCTTTAATTTTTGTCAGTTTGATTACTATGTGTCTCAGCATGTTTTTCCTGGGTTTATTCTGCCTGGGACTCTCTGCACTTCCTGGACTTGGTTGGCTATTTCCTTTCCCATGTTCGGAAAGTTTTTGACTATAATCTTTTCAAATATTTTCTCGGGTCCTTTCTCTCTCTCTTCTTTCTGGGACCTCTATAATGTGAATGTTGTTATGTTTAATGTTGTCCCAGAGGTCTCCTAGGCTGTCTTCATTTCTTTTCATTCTTTTTTTTTTTTATTCTGTTCCTCAGCAGTGAATTCCACCATTCTGTCTTCCAGATCACTTATCTGTTCTTCTGCCTCAGTTATTCTGCTATTGATTCCTTCTAGTGTATTTTTCATTTCAATTATTGTATTCATTTCTGTTTGTTAATTCTTTAATTCTTCTATGTGTTTGTTCTTTAATTCTTCTAGGTCTTTGTTAAACATTTCTTGCATCTTCTCAATCTTTGCCTCCATATTTTTTGTGTGTGTGTGTGTGGTACGTGGGGCTCTCACTGTTGTGGGCTCTCCCGTTGTGGAGCACAGCCTCCGGATGCGCAAGCTCAGCAGCCATGGCTCACGGGCCCAGCCGCTCTGCGGCTTGTGGGATCTTCCTGGACCGGGGCACGAACCCATGTCCCCTGCATCAGCAGGCAGACTCTCAACCACTGCACCACCAGGGAAGCCCTGCCTCCATTCTTTTTCCGAGGTCCTGGATCATCTTCATGATCATTATTCTGAATTCTTTTTCTGGAAAGGTGCCTATCTCCACTTCTTTTAGTTGTTTTTCTGGGGTTTTATCTTGTTCCTTTATTTCGTACACAGTCCTCCACATTTTCATTTTTGCTCTCTGTGAATGTGGTTTTCCTTCCACAGCCTGCAGAATTGTAATTCTTCTTGCTTCTGCTATCTGCCCTCTGGTGGATGAGGCTATGTAAGAGGCTTGTGCAAGCTTCCTGATGGGAGGGACTGGTGGTAGGTAGAGCTGCGTGTTTCTCTGGTGAGCAGAGCTCAGTAAAACTTCAGTCTGCTTGTCTGCTGATGGGTGGGGTTGGGTTCCTTCCCTGTTGGTTGTTTGGCCTGAGGCAACCCAGCAATGGAGCCTACCGGCTCTTTGGTGGGGTTAATTGCAGACTCTGGGAGGGCTCATGCTAAGGAGTACTTCCCAGAACTTCTGCTGCCAGTGTCCTTGTCCCCACGTTGAGCCACAGTCACCCCCCCGCCTCTGCAGAAGACCCTCCTACACTAGCAGGTAGGTCTGGTTCAGTCTCCTATGGGGCCACTGTTCCTTTTCCTGGGTCCCAACGTGCACACTACTTTGTGTGTGCCCTCCAAGAGTGGAATCTCTATTTTCCCCAGTCCTGTTGAAGTCATACAGTCAAATCCTGCTAGCCTTCAAAGTCTGATTCTCTAGGAATTCCTCCTCCTGTTGCTGGACCCCCAGGTTGGGAAGCCTGACATGCGGCTCAGAACCTTCACTCCAGTTGGTGAACTTCTGTGGTATAAGTGTTCTCCAGTTTGTGAGTCGCCCACGCAGCAGTTATGGGATTCAATTTTATTGTGATTGCGCCCCTCCTACCATCTCATTGCAGCTTCTTCTTTGTCTTTGGATGTGGGGTATCTTTTTTGGTGAGTTCCAGTGTCTTCCTGTCGATGATTGTTCAGCAGTTAGTTGTTCTTCTGGTGTTCTCGCAAGAAGGAGTGAGCACATGTCCTTCTAATCCGCCATCTTGAACCAATCTTTTTTTTTTTTTTGGTGAAAGCATTTAAGTTCTCCTCTCTTAGCAAATTTCAGTTATACAGTACAATGTTATCAACTATAGATACCATGGTATACATTAGATCCTCAGACTGTAGTCATCTTGTAACTGAAAATCTGTACCATTTTTACAGAGCTTTCCCTATTTCCGCCACCCTTCAGCAACCACTTTCCTATTCTCTGTTTCTGAGTTTGACTTTTTTGTTTAGATTCCACATATAAGTGTTACCATGTGGTATTTGTCTTTCTCTGGATTATTTTACTTATGCTAATGCTCCCAAGTTCATCCATATTATTGCAAATGACATGATTTCATTCTTTTTAAAGGCTGAATGACTTTCCATTGTGTATATATATACCACATTTTCTTGATCCATTCTTTCATTGATGAACAATTAGGTTGTTTTTGTATCTTGGCTATAGTTAATAATGCTGCTATGAACATGTGACTAGAGCTATCGCTTTGAGATATGGATACATATCTTTGGATACATACCCAGAAGTAGTATTGCTGGATCATGTGGTAGTTCTATTTTTAATTTCTTGAGGAAACTCCGTACTGTTTTCCATAGTGGCTGCATCAATTTACATTCCTACCAACAGTTTGCAGGAGTTCCTTTTTCTCCACATCCTCCCCAGCATTTATCTTTTTTATTTTTGATAAAAGTAATCCTAAGTGTTGTGTGGTGATAAATCATTGTGGTTTTGATTTGCATTTTCTTGATAATTGGTGATATTGAGCACTCTTTCACGTACCTGTTGGCCATTTGTATGTCTTCTTTGGAAAAATGTCTATTTAGGTCCTTTGCCAATTTTTAAGTTGGGTCATTTGGTCTTTTGCTATTGAATAGTATGAGCTCCTTACATATTTTAGATATTGACCCCTTATCAGATATAAGCTTTGCAAATATATCTTCGCATTCCATAGGTTGCCTTTTCATTTTGTTGATGCTTTCCTTTACTGCGCAGAAGCTTTCTAGTTTGATGTAGTCTTACTTACTGATTTTTGCTTTTTTTCCTTATCCTTTTGGTGCCATATCCAAAAAATCACTACCAACACCAATATCAAGGAGTTTTTTTCTCTGTTTTCTTCTAGGAATCTTATGATTTCAGGTCTCACATTCCAGTGTTTAATTCATATTGAGTTAATTTTTGTGTATGGTGTAAGATAGTAGTTTAATTTTATTCTTTTGCACATGGCTGTGCAGTTTTCCCAACACCATTTATTGAAGAGACTATCCTTTCCTTATTGTATATTCTTGATTGTCATAAATTAATTGACCATATGTATGTACGTTTATCTCTGGGCTGTCTTTTCTGTTCCATTGGTCTATGTGCCTGTTTTTATGCCAGTACCATACTGTTTGATTACCATAGCTTTGTAATGTTGTTTGAAATCAAGCAGTGTAATGCCTCCAGCTTTGTTCTTTCTCAAGATTGCCTTGGCTATTTGGGGTCTTTTGTGGTTCCATACAAATTTTAGGATTATTAGTTCCATTTCTGTAAAATCTTTCACTGGAATTTTGATGGGGATTGCATTGAATCTGAAGATCACTTTGAGTAGTATGGACATTTAAATGATATTAATTATTTTAATCCATGAGCACTGAATATCTTCCTATTTAGCTGTGTCTTCTGCAATTTCTGTCATCAGTGTCTAATAGTTTTTAGTATACAGATGTTTCATCTCCTTGGTTAAATTTATTAAGTATTTTATTCTCTTTGCTGCCATTGTTAATGGGATTGTTTTCTTAATTTCTCTTTCTGATAGATCGTTGTTAATGCTTACAAATACAAGTGATTTTTGTACATTGATATTGTATCCTGAAACATTACTGAATTTTTTAGTTGTAACAGTTTCTGGTGGAATCTTTAGGGTTTTCTATCTATAATATCATGTTATCTGCAAATAAAGACAATTTTACTTGTTCCTTTCTAGTTTGGATGCCTTTTATTTCTTTTTCTTACCCAACTGCTCTGGCTAGGATTTCCTTACTGTGTTGAATGAAAGTGGTGTGATTGGGCATCCTTGTTCCTGATCTTAGAGGAAAAGGTTTTAGTGTTTCACCATTGAATATTAGCTGTGGATTGGAGTGGTAGATATGGAGTCCAAACCCTTTGCTCCTCAGGGAGAAGCTAGGAGTTGGGGGTTCTCTCCCAACTGTATGGCATTGTGCTAGGGTAGGGTTTATGGTAACAGTGTGTCTCAGCCTTTCCTATTCATTTTAATGCGGAAATTTTATCATTTGTCCAATGTGCAGGAGTCACTCACCTAGTTTCTGTATCTCTTTCATAGGGAATGCTCCAAGTGTAGCTGTACACTGGGTGTGTCTGTGCGAAGAGGGAAGCTTAGGAACCTCTTATATTGCCACTGTAAGGGAGCAAAATCTTCCACCCCAAAATATCTCTTTGGCATGCGGATTATTTCAAGCTGAAAACATTCTAGGCCCAAAAGACTCAGGAAGAAACATTGACCTTTCTCCTAATTGCCTAAAAGAATTCAGATAGACAGCCTGTTCCCAGAACAGAGCTATCATCAGAGATATCAGCAAATATCGTCTAGGTGTGGTGTGGGAAAATTGGCAGGGCCTACAGATCAGAGTCCACTCTGTGTCCCATTGTCTACATGGCCCAGCAAACATTTATGTACCAAACATTTGCTTTTCCATCTCCATATGAATTGCCTTTCTTCCCTTTGAAGTCCCAAACCACTACTCCCAACATCTTCTTTTGTCTTTAGCTGAAGATGGTATTAAAGGTGAGGACTGCACCCTGGTGGCGCAGTGGTTGAGAGTCGCCTGCTGATGCAGGGGACATGGGTTCGTGCCCTGGTCCGGGAAGATCCTACATGCCATGGAGTGGCTGGGCCTGTGAGCCATGGCCACTGAGCCTGCAAGTCTGGAGCCTGTGCTCCGCAATGGGAGAGGCCACAACAGTGAGAGGCCCACGTACTGGGGAAAAAAAAAAAAAATAGGTGAGGACTTCAGCCATTTTGGTGAGTTACTCAGTTTTCCTGGATCTCTCTCATGTATACATGTTATTAAACTTGTTTGGTTTTCTCCTGTTAACGTGTCTCATGTCAATTTAATTCTTAGACCAGTTATAAGACCCTGGAAGGGCAGAGGAAAATTTCTTCTTCTCTGACACAATCTTGGTTAACCCTTGGGGGCAAAACCCAACTTTGCTCTCTTATTTTAATGTTAATCTAAGCAAAACCATTAGAAGCAACTATTAGGAATATATATATATATACCTCCAACATGCACACACATAAATATATACATACAAATCCATACCTGACATAGCCAAATAAAAAATCACTTTTTGAATGTCAACTATTTTAACTTTATTGTACAACATCTCTTCAGTGGACTTTGTACCCTTCGGCAGCCCAACATCTGAATCTGAGCACCTTGTCTACGCCTTAGGTATTTCTCACTTTATGAATTTTGATGATAGGCACAGCCCACCTACCTCCATAGAATCTGGAAAAAAAAAAAAAACCCAGATACCTGTTTCACCCTGTTTTGCTGCTAGTGAATGGGCATATGATCTAAGCTCAGACTTTGATGTACTTGTCCTGTACCTTGAATCAGAGGTTAGTGACCCAAAGAAATAAGACCTACAGGGCACCTATTGTAGTTGCAGGCAGTTGTAGGATCTGCAACAGCATTGAGTTTTCAGGGTTAGTAACGCCAGTGATGCCAGAAGAGGTTGTTGTTCATTGTCCAGGTGTAGAAATGGTGCAGTCAGTGGTGTCCAGTGTTTGCCAGTGCCAGCAGTGGTGTCTTTATGAGACTAATCATGGCATAATTTTGACTGTGACCCCACAGCTGTCTCGACTTCCTTGTTCTTGCCAGTTGCCAAATCTGCTTCCTCAGCCCTCTTTGCAGGTCTATTAGCTATCCAATTTCCCTTTTTATATATATATATATCAATACTCAAAGAGAATTCATTTATTTTTTATTTTTATTTTTTAAACATCTTTATTGGAGTATAATTGCTTTACAATGGTGTGTTAGTTTCTGCTTTATAACAAAGTGAATCAGTTATACATATGCATATATCTCCATATCTCTTCCCTCTTGTGTCTCCCTCCCTCCCACCCTCCCTATCCCAGCCCTCTAGGTGGTCATAAAGCACTGAGCTGCTCTCCCTGTGCTATGCAGCTGCTTCCCACTAGCTAGCTATTTTACATTTGGTAGTGTATATATGTCCATGCCACTCTCTCACTTTGTCCCAGCTTACCCTTCCCCCTCCCCGTGTCCTCAAGTCCATTCTCTAGTAGGTCTGTGTCTTTATTCCCGTCTTGCCCCTAGGTTCTCATGACATTTTTTTAGTTTCCATATATAGTGTTAGCATAAGGTATTTGTTTTTCTCTTTCTGACTTACTTCACTATGTATGACAGTTTCTAGGTCTATCCACCTCACTACAAATAACTCAATTTAGTTTCTTTTTATGGTTGAGTAATATTCCATTTTATATATGTGCCACATCTTCTTTATCCATTCATCTATTGATGGACACTTAGGTTGCTTCCCTGTCCTGGTTATTGTAAATAGAGCTGCAGTGAACATTGTGGTATATGACTCTTTTTGAATAATTGTTTTCTCAGGGTATATGCCCAGTAGCAGGATTGCTGAGTCATATGGTAGTTCTATTTTTAGTTTTTTAAGGAACCTCCATACTGTTCTCCATAGTGGCTGTATCAGTTTACATTCCCACCAACAGTGCAACAGGGTTCCCTTTTTTCCACACCCTCTCTAGCATTTATTGTTTGTAGATTTTTTGATGATGGCCATTCTGACCAGTGTGAGATAATATCTCATTGTAGTTTTATCCAATTTCCTTTTAATTTATTTTCTGTTTAAATTAACCAAAGATGCTTTCATTTCTTTTAACTAAGAATCCTAACTGATGCAATATTCTTCTTTAATATAGGTAATTGAAAGTGACTATATCCAGTAAAACATTTAGACATAGAGTACTTACTGTTTACTAGCATTGGGTACCTTAATAATAGTTTAAAAAGATTACCTTTGACTTATACATCAGGATCCTTTTTTACTTTCACTGTAGTTTAGTGATTAGTAAGCTGATCTAGCAATTGGTCTTGAATTCCTAATTAATTTTTTCTTAGGCAAATAGGAACAGGGATTATGTAGTACATAGAATTTGGTGAAAGTCATAAGATGATGTCCTGGATAATGGAAAATCAGCCTGGAATAAATTCAGTTGGTTTATGCATATATTAAGACTGTATTTAGACTTTGACTTATCCCTAATTCTATTGATCTTTATAATGTGGGAACTGCTTATACAATTGATATTTCTTTTTTCTCTTTATAATCTGGATTGTTTAGTGTTATTGCAGCCTCTATCATACTTCTTATATTTCTGACTTTGAAAAGTCACTTTTCTCTCTGTGCCAAAGTTTTTTAAGTTTTGAAATGATGGAGAATAAACTAATCCCAAAGGTCCTCTCTAGCCTTAGCATTTAATGAGTTAATGAAGTGTAATTTGTTTCCTTTTTCTTTTCTAAAGTTTGAATGCCAACAGTACACTTATGCTGCATGGAGCAGAATAGTTTGGATTTATTGTTCAGTGACCTCAAAATGGTCAATTTAAGACATACTATTGGGAAATATGTTAAAGAACAAGTTCAGTAAGTGGCAGAGGACTTCCCTGGTGGTGCAGTGGTTAAGAATCCACTTGCCAATGCAGGGGACATGGGTATGATCCCTGGTGCAGGAAGATATGACATGCAACAGAGCAACTTAAGCCCATACACCACAACTACGGAGCCTGTGCTCTAGAGCCCGTGAGCAACAACTACTGAGCCCGTGTGCCACAACTACTGAAGCCCACCCGCCCTAGAGCCCATGCTCTAGCCCATGCTCTAGCCCATGCTCTAGCCCATGCAAGGAAAGCCACCGCAATGAGAAGCCTGCGTACCACAACGCGGAGTAGCCCCCGCTCACTGCAAATAGAGAAAAGCCTGCGCACAGCAACGAAGACCCAACACAGCCAAAAATAAATAAATTTATTAAAAAAAATAAAGTGGCAGAGTCTGGGGATATTCAGTAACTGTCATTCATGTAGTTTATGAAAATCATTTGGAAAAATGAACAGCTTTGTATATTCACAGTTGGCATACTTGGCAGGCAGTAAAAGAAACTGGTTAAAAATTTTAAAGCTAGATTTCTTGGATTTGAATCCAGGTTCTACCACTTATTAGCAGTATGACCTTGGGCAAATTACTTAACTTCTCTGTGTCTTAGTTTCTTCATCAGTAAAATGGGGATAAAAATAGAACTTACCTTATAGATTTGCTATGAAGATTAAATGAGTTTATACATGTAAAGATTCTGGAGTATCTAGAATGGTACAAGATTTATGGTACTCATTTTTAGCAATTTTATTTTCATTTTATTATTACATAATCTCACATAGCTAAAATACATTTTGTTATTTTACTTATAATTCTTGCACAAATCTTGAATTTGAGAGTATAGTTTCATGTATATCCAAAAGATATATTGTGTAGATGTGACTCTATTATCAATGTTTTATAGTGTTCTGCTATTATTAATAGAGCAAATATTTTATAACTGTTAAATACTGCATTACCATTGGGATTCAGTGCAGTTTTTGGCACAAAGATTATGTGGTTTGAAGCACATCCATAATGAATAGCTGTTTTTTAAAGAAGTCGTGAGGTTTCAGGTACACGTAGCTGATATATTAATGTAACTGAAGTTGCTCTAATAATAAACTTAACATTTCCTTAGATCCTATATAGATTTTGATCTTCTCTCTATTCCATGTTGATTTCAGTAGAATATTGAAATACAAGGAAAGGCAAAGAAAATAGCAGTGTTGACCAAGAATATTGCTATCAGATGAGAATGTTTCAGTGATACATTCTTTCCAGTGCATTTATTTCTCTACTTATCTTGTTTTTCATAACAGGTTTATTTTATGCTTAATTATTCATCATAGGTCCAGAGTCTTTTTTATTAGTTCTTGGATTTTCTATCTGGGAAAATTTTGTGAAGCAGTATATATACTTTACAGATAATTTAAGAACATTTTCACAGTTGTCACTACACTTTTAGATTTTAATTCCAAGTCTTCAATTCAGCTAAAATGGCAGTTGTTTTAGAGACTATTTCTTTAATTATTATATGTTTTATCATGCTTCCCTTTTCAGGACCAGAGTTCTGATCAAGCAGGAAAGGAGAAAGCAAAAGGTAAAGAAAAAATATTTTTATTGTGTCTTATAGCCTTATGAGAACAGTGATCTTTTGGAGCACTTTTCCAAGGTTGATAAATTCACCTGAGTGAAACTGGAAGACCATCTTTCTTTAGTCTTCTTCCTTCTTGTAGATAGCTTAATTAGCTACCCATTTTGCTCAGGCAGAGAGTTAAGGATCATGTTGATTCTTGTTGTCATCTAGTTCCAATATATCCCAAGTCTGATCAATTCTCACTAACTGTACTGTTAGCCCCCTGATCCACATCATTATCATTTATTGCCCAGAGTACTATAATGACCTTATAACCTATTTCCTACTTTTTTTAGTGTTTTTTAAAATTTTTACATTGATTGTATTACATAGTAATGTTGAGCATGTATATGCCTTGCAACTGAGCAGTATATATCCCAGAGAAACTTCCACAAGTGCACTTTATGTACATGCTTGTTTGAATCGTTGTTGTTAAGTAGCAAACAAAAAAAAAAAAAGAAAGGAGAAAGAGAGGAAGAAGAAGGACAGGGTACAGGGGAGAGAAAAGGGAGCACCCAAACATTCAGGAGCAGTAGAATGGTTAAGCAAATTGTGGCCTACCCAAGTAATGGTATAGCCATGAAATGTATCATCTGAATGTAATTAATGTAGATGAATCTCAAAAACAATGTTGAGCAAGGGAAGCAACTCACAGAAGAATACAAGCAGTGAGATTCCATTTACAAAAAGTTCCAAAACAGTAAAAATATGTTCAAAGTTAGTAAAATTTAAAGAAAAGCAAGGGAGTGATTATGATGTAAGCAGGATTTTTGTTAACTCAGTGAAATTATACCTTATTGTAAGTTTAACTTGTATTTTCTTGACTACTAATGAAGCTGACTATCTTTTCATTCAGGTTTTCTGTTTGGGGTTTTTTTAAACATCTTTATTGGAGTATAATTGCTTTACAATGGTGTATTAGTTTCTGTTTTATAACAAAGTGAATCAGCTATACATACACATATATCCCCATATCTCTTCCCTCTTGTGTCTCCAGGTTTTCTGTTTCATGAGGTGCTTTTCCAAGTATTTAAAATTTTTTTTCTTTGGGTTCTTTGTCTTTTTCTTATTGTGTCTTTATACATTTAGGAATTCTTTGTCAGTTATATGTGTACTCCATAGCTTTATTTTTACTTCCTTAATGATATCTTTGAAGGAAAGTTCTTACTTTTAATGTCATTGAATTTATCAAAAATTTTTTTGCTTTTTCTTTTACTCTTTTGTATTCTATTCTTCACACAGCAGTTAGTATGATTTTTTTAAAAACACAAGCCAGAATTTATCATTTCCCTGCTTAAAAGCCTCAATTACTTTTCATTGCTTTTAGAATAAATCTGATTTAAACATATCTAAAAGGACCTAAAGGTTCTGCATGCTGCCTGCTTCTCTGACCTTATTTTTTACTACTCGCCCTATTGTTCATTGTATTTCAACCACACTGAGCCTCCTTCTGCCACTCTTCTTCCCTTTCTCTGGAAAATTCTCCCTTGAGATAGTTTTATGTCTGGCTTATCAATCTTGGGTCTCAGCTAAAGTATCTTAGACTGGCTTTCTCTGATCACTACATCAAATAGCTCCCCACCCTCCAGTTACTCTCTCTTCAGTACTCGCTCTTATTCATCACTCTTTTCAAAGTCTGGTATTTTCTTATAAATTTGTTGATTCTGTTCTCTTCCCCCACCCCCTATTAACATATATTCATAAAAAAGGGGTCTTATCACTTTTATTCATTCTGTATCTCCTGTGCCTAGAATTGTGTGTAACATAGGCACTCAATAACTAAATAACCTATGAATGTCATCTGTCCCCAGACTATTTTTCAAAAAATAATCTAACTCTATTTGGATCATTCTTTTGAATATTTATAAGAAAGAAAAAGACTCATGGCCCTTTCCCAAAGTGTTGATCTCTAGTCATGTCATTTTCTTATTCCTTGAAAATTTCATACCTTCCTTTGTCTCCTCAAGCCTCTCTTCCCCAACCCTGTTCTTTATCCCTTCATGCTCATTAGATGACCGTGTCTCATATTTCAAAGGAGATAGAAGCTATCAGATGAGAATTATCTGAAATTTCTATCACCAGTTCTATAAACCATCTTATATCTTCACCCATCTTCTCTTTCCTTCCTGTAACTAAGGAAGTAGTTTCCTTTTGTCAAGGTCTCTCTATCTGTGATCTGGATTCCATTTACTTCTGCTTTCTCAGGGACCTCACTGCATCAATTACTTCACCCCTTTCTTGTATCTTCAGCTATTCTGGGTCAACTGGAGGTTTTGCATCGATATCATACATACTCAATTCTCTCCTGTTGAAACAAGTAAAAGCTCTCTCTGGATCCTTTCCCTTTTCTGCTATGCCCCTTCCCACTTACCTCCCGTTCACTTCTCAGTACACTCCACTATACAGCTCTTGCTAATGCTGAAATTGAACTTCATGTTGTTCAATTCCAAGATATTTTTCAGTCCAACTTACTTTAATATGTCATTATCTCCTGCAGTTTACCATTACCTCCATCTTTTCTTTTTGTAGATGTGTGAGATACAAACAAACCATTCAACACTTCATAAAGTGGACAGTCTCCATTTGGAGAACTGTACACTCCCTTTATCTCAAAACAAGCTTTTACCTTGCTTTCTTCAACACATTCTCCAGATTCTATTCCTGTCTCTCTAGCTGCTTCTTTTAAATAGCTATTATCAAGTTAAAAATTGATTATTTCCTGAGGTTTTTCTAATTATTTTCTGTTTGGCTCTACCAAATGAAACTTGATAGAAAAATTGAGCCTAACCTTGTCAGGTAAATCAATTAGTCACATACCTTTGTTCTTTCTGGGAACACAAAGATTAGAGGCTATCATGATATCTAGAGTATGAGGATCCATTCTCTTCAGCACAGTGTCCCCTGAAATAAAGACTTACTAGCTTTGTAGATAGTCGTTGTACTGGTCTTCCTTATTCCTAGAACCTTATATTTCTATCCTCTGGCTTACTCTTGACTCATCCATCTACCTTAGAAATAATTTCATAAGAAACCTTCCCTCTCCTCCTCTGCCTGACCTCCCACCACCTACCCATAGGTTGACTACCCTTTTGGGGTAGATCCTATAACCTCCTATCACATGGTATTGTAATTATTTGTGTCAGTGTCTCTCTCACCATAGTCTTATTCATCACAAAGTATACTGCCTTAAGAAATAGCATCTTAATTCTAAGATATCATCAATTGTAAGATCCATAGTCAGTTTTTTCAAGGGAAAAAAATATTTACATCCTGAAGGTACTGTCATTTCATTGCTGAACCATAGTATGATCTTTTCTAAGACATTTAAGTCCAATTTGGGATTGCAAATCACTGAAACAAATTATAAACAGATATATTTTATATATATATATATATTTTATATAAACAGATATGTTTATCTACGGTTAATTTTGCATAACAACTTTGTTGCTTGAGAACTGGTACGTTTCTTACAATTCTTACAAGTTTTTTACAATCTTAAGTCTAAGTCTACAGTATAAATGTCTATTATAATTAATGATATTCTGAAAGGTTAATGTGAAAGAGCTTTAATTTCTTGGAAAAGCAATACTTCCTCTTTAGTTTTTTTGCCATCTTGGACCTTCCTCATTTTTGATATCTCACATTTATAATCACATTTATGGCAGTGTATTATGAATTATTAATGGAAGAGAAGATGTTTTCACAATTTGTTATAGTGTTAGTACATAGTAGTTGCTCAATAAATAAGTTTTAAACAAATAAATGCCTTTGAACTTGGTAAATTAAGGGTATAATCTGAAAGAAAAGAATGAAGATAAGGAAGAATAATTAAGTTCAAACAACCAAGAAGAGAATAAATGCTGGATGATAAAAGATAATTATGTACAAGTCTGGTTTAAAAAAAATTGTAGTCATGGAGGTATAACAAAGGGAATTAAATTGGCTTTGGCTGCAGATTATTTCTCACATAGCTGCTTTTTTTCCCCCCTCTTCTCATCTCAGTTGACTTTTAATGGCACCCAGCTGAGAATATCTTTAAGGATTTTTATATCTATAGAATAGCACACTTTGTAGAAAAACAAATTTGTAGCCTGTCAGATTTGTTTTATCAGATTTTTAAAAACTTTCTACATTCAGATAATTTTTGATACCTGTGAATGTCTTTATAAAGTTCTGTCTTAAAAGTATTACATTTAACAAAAGAAAGATTATAAGAGGCTGTGAAATTTAGACTCTTTAGGCAAACTGCAAGTTATCATGATTGATTTTAATTTGTAAACATATAAAGCGTGTCACAAAAATATAAAAATATCAAGTCAAGGGCTTCCCTGGTGGCGCAGTGGTTGAGAGTCCGCCTGCCGATGCAGGGAACACGGGTTCGTGCCCTGGTCTGGGAAGATCCTACATGCCACGGAGCGGCTGGGCCCATGAGCCATGGCCACTGAGCCTGCAAGTCTGGAGCCTGTGCTCCGCAACGGGACAGGCCACAACAGTGAGAGGCCCGCATACTGCAAAAAAAAAAAAAAAAAAAAAGTCAATTATTTGATTGTATTATTGCTTTTTATTATTTATGATTCTGCCTGAAACCATATAGTTGCTGCAATAACTTTTTATTTATAATTACTTTAGGAATATTTTGAAAAGAAAAGGTTAAAATCAAAAATGGAATTACTGGGAGTTTCATCCCCTGTCAAAAATTCTGCTGTCAGTTTAGACCTCCTTAACCTGTATATGGTAAATCAGATATCTTGCCAGAAGGAAACACCTGGTAAGTAAGTTTTTCTAATACCATTTTGTTTTGATTCTGATGTGATTATAAGACTTAGTTCTCTAATAAGTGTAATTTTAGAACTCAAAGGATGTGGAAAGTAAACTAATTTTAAAACTTGGTTGCCTGGTTAAATAAGATTTGTTAATTTTTGCTTAAAATCTGTTGTTTAATCCATTTACTTTTATTTTTAGGTTAAGTGTTATATAAAATTAATTTTATAAGGTATGGTTAGACTTATTACAGTGCAGCTGTTTCAGTTATTACATTATTCTGTCTAGGCAGATAGTTATCAAAGTTTAGCTAAAGAGAAGGAAATAAATGTATTTACTATCTTATACTATTTAGAGAATTTGTTTGAAAGGAAGAGCTGAAAGGATTTTTGTCAGTTTCCTATCTCACAATCTGAATAATTTCGTAGGCATTCCTGGGGTATTAACTATGGTAGTCTAATACTTCAAAATAAAATTCCTTTTGGCATGCACTTTGATTCTTTAAGTAAATAAAAAGTTTAATCAGAGTATTTTTTTTCTCTAAAGGGAACTTGTGTCTGATATTTAATTTTTAAAATAAATGCTAAAATGAGAGCTTAAAGAAGTAAGAGAGTTCATAAATGATGGATAGAAATTGATCATACTGTTCTTAGTATCCCCTCTTTTCCTTTCTCTGCCATTTTTGTTTCTCCCTCCACAGATGGCAGTTTACACAAGTAAAAAACTTTTACTGTAGTAAAAGTAAATATGTTATTCATGGACTTTGGGAATAAAAGCTTTTGTTGTAAATCTGTCTGTTGAATTTACCTTTTATTTTCTTCACTTGTATAATACAGTGTTATCAACTATAGTCACCACATTTTACACTAGATCTTCAGACCTTAATCATCATACAGCTCAAAGTTTGTGCCCTTTTACCAGCCTCTCCCTATTTCCCCTACTCTCCAATCCCCAGCCCCTGGAAACCACTTTTCTACTCTGTGTTTCTATGAGTTTGACATTTTTTTTTTAAGACTCTACATGTAAGTGATTCTACATTTTTTTTTTAAGATTCTACAGTGCACAAGGGTTCCCTTTTCTCCACATTCTTGTCAACACTTGTTATCTCTTCTCTTTTTGATAATAGTCCTTCTGACAGGTATGAGAAGATGTCTTATTGTGGTTTTGATTTGCATTTCCCTGATGATTAGTGATGTTGAGCACCTGTTGGCCATTTGTATGTCTTTGGAAAAATGTCTATTCAGGTCCTCTGCCCATTTTAAATTAGATTGTTTATTTTTTTGCTAATGACTTATGTGAGTTCTTTATATATGGTGGATATTAATCCCTTATTAGATACATGATTTGCAAATATTTTCTCCCATTCCATAGGTTGCCTTTTCATTTTGTTGATGGTTTCTTTTGCTGTGCAGTAGCTTTTTAGTTTAATGTAGTCTCACTTGTTTATATTTGCTTTAGTTGCCTTTGTTTTGCTGTCAAATCCAAAAAATCATTGCCAAGATGGATGTCAAGGAGCTTAAACTTTATGTTTTCTTCTAGGAGTTTTATGGTTTCGAGTCTTATAATTTTTACTTTTTTTTTTTTTTGGCCACGCTATGTGGCATGTGGGATCTTAGTTCCCAGACCAGGGATCAAAGCCTTGCCCCCTGCACTGGGAGTGTGGAGTCTTAACCACTGGAATGCCAGGGAAGTCCCTAGGGTCTTATAATTAAGGCTTTAATCCATTTTGAGTTGATTTTTGTGTATGGTGTAAGATAAGGTTCCAGTTTTGTTCTCTTGCATGTGCTGTCTGATGATGAATTTATCTTTATGTATTTTCTTTCTCCCTTACTTTCTTTTCACTTATGCATTCAACATATGTTTACTGAATACCTACCATAAGTATTGTGTTGGATGCTGGGAATAGAATAGGAAGTGACAAGGTCGGGACATGATACCCCAAAATATGGCACCTTGGCATTTTGAATATTTTAAGCTGAAGGAATTTGAGAAGCAGCATGTGCAGGAAGGATTCTCATGTGAGAGGTACCCTATATCTGGAGGAAAGGAACATCTTTATCTCCAAGACAGAGGGGCACTGAGAGGAATCTAAATGAACGGGACTGCTGTTTCCCCCAGTTTACTACACTTTGCTCATACCCTTTTTTTGTCCTATCACATTCTTTATGACTTTCCATTGTTCGTCAAACCTAGCATTAAAATGCTCAGGTTTAAACACTTCTTTGGGTCTTCATTTTCTTTTTGAAGTTTTCTATGTAAAACCTATATTAAGTAAATTTGAATGTTTTCCTCTTGTTAATCCCTGTTTTGTTACAGGGGCCCCAGCTGGGAGTTTAGAAAGGTAGAGGATAGAGATATTTCTACTCTCCTACAAAAGCAAGACTTTATTAGTGAGGACTCATGACTGCAAACAACAGACATTTAAAAATATATACTTATTTAATGTTGTGATATGAATGCTTGTGTCCCCCCCCCTCCAAACTCATATGTTGAAATCTTAATCCCTAATGTTTAAGAGGGACATTTAGGAAGTGATAATGTCATGAGGGTGGAGCCCTCATGGATAGCATTGTATCCTTATTAAAGAGACCCCAGAGAGCTCTCTTTCCCTTTCTACCATCTGAAGGCACAGTGAGAAGATGACTGTGAACAGGAAGCAGGCCCTCACCAGACACCACATCTGCCAGCGCCTTGATCTTGGACTTCGCAGCCTCCAGACTGAGAATTAAATTTCTGTTGTTTATAATCCACCCAGACTATGGTATTCTGTTACAGCAGCCTTGAAGGGACCAAGGCACTTAACTAAAAGGAAGGGCTGTGGTGCAGCAGGGCCTCAGAGACTGCTTGGATCAGGGACTTGAATACAGCCAAGATTCTTTCTCACTTCAGATATTACCTTCATTCTCTCAGACTGTCTTCGTCATTGAGGCTTAAAACATTACCTTAGGGGCTTCCCTAGTGGTGCAGTGGTTGAGAGTCCGCCTGCTGATGCAGGGGACCTGGGTTCGTGCCCCGGTCTGGGAGGATCCCACATGCCGCAGAGCAGCTGGGCCCGTGAGCCATGGCTGCTGAGCCTGTGCGTCCAGAGCCTGTGCTCCGCAACGGGAGAGGCCACAGCAGTGAGAGGCCCGCGTACTGCAAAAACAAACAAACAAAAAAACACATTACCTTAAAAAATTAATATTGCTCATCTCTCCTAGTTTTGCTACCAGGGAAATACTGAGATCTGTTTCTCTGGTTCTGAACTTTAAAAAATTCCACTGGAGGGATGTTGCCTTGCCCTACTGGTGCCAGGGCCCAGCACTGGAACAATTACTTATTTTTTTAACTTTTTATTTTATACTGGAGTATAGCTGATTAACAATGTTGTGACAGTTTCAGGTGCACAGCAAAGCGATTCAAACCTACATATATATGTATTCATTCTCCCCCAGGCTCCCGTCCCATCCACGCTGCCATGGAACAATTACTTATAACCAGAGGGAACAATTATTAATTCTTCTTGGGTCAGATGGGTACCCATTATTTTTTCCAGAAAGGCAGGGTTTTATAACATAGAAAGTCTCCACTAGAACTACATAGTTGGTGCATGTGTAAAAGCATTTCACAGAAGAGTTGTCAAAAGTACTGAACAGACAAAATAGAGACTTCTTCTATAAAGAGAGACAAGGATTCTGCTCTTTAAAGTTTAAAAATCTAGTGAGGGAAATAGAGTTAATCAAGTACTGCAAACTATGGTAAGTGCTATAATAGAGAACTTATATAGCTTTATGGGAATGTATCAGACAACATCTGATATAGCCTGGGCGTCAGGGAAGTCTTGGAGGAAGTAAAAAGTAGAAGTGAGTAGAGCCCCTTTCACGAGGAATATATAAGATAATGAAGAAAAAGAGATAGATTTGACTTACTGTGATAGTATTGTAATGACTTCTAGCATATATATCTATAGAATATAGGTGGTTTTCAGTAAATTTCTAAAATGTACATTTATTTAATAAACATAGTATATCAAACGCTTTTAAAAGATTTTATTATTCTTATAGATTTTTATAAATTGTAATTGTAATTTTTTTCATTATAGAAACTGTGAGAAAACCAATCCACGTGAATATGAATAGAGACATAAAAATGCCCCTAAGAAAGCATGATATAGAGCTTCCAATGTCGCCTCCCTGTGTACCATCTAACCTCTGCATTGATGATGTAGAAAACAAGTAGGTTTTAGCTAAGTTGTATATTATTAGGTATTTAAAATGGGTCATTATTAACACTCATTTATTCATTGGAAAATGTACAAAGGATTTATCCTTCTAAGCTTCAGTTTTTATTTGTTCGGCTGTTATAATATTATTAAACTATTAAGACCTTTATCAAATGACCAAATGTCCACACTAAGTTTTTGTACACAGTTTCACTTTCTTTATCATAAAAATGTCTCTCTTGTAATAATATAATTTTTAGAAAACTCAGTAATATTATAACCCTGGAATGAAGAGAGTTACTTAGAGTTCCATATGTTTTCAAGTATTTGTGTAGAACAGTATGAATTTTAAATAGATATAAAAAGATGGTCAATTTTATTGCCAGCTATATTTTTAACCTTAAAATTTTATTTTCGTTAGTATATACTATCAAAGACTAAGCAGCAAGGAAGAATTTGATCCAGTTCAGGTGAGGTTTTTTTTTTTTTTTTTGACAATTGTGACATGCCACCAAATGATACAAATTTTTCAAATACTGGAGAAAATTATAGTCCTTAAAATTATTCTTTTAAAAGTTTTTAATGTAAGGAACCTATACATTAAAATATTTTAACTGATTGCTTATGAGAAACAATTTGGAGTTCTGGTAAAGTAGACTAGGCCTACATGTGCATAACATTTGATTCTGCTTGTTACTGACAAACTGCAAAGGATAATTCATTAGGAGATTCCTACTTTGGGTTCATGTGATCATTGAGTAATTCATCTCTTCAAACATAGTGATCAGATTATTTTACATCAAATTGTGATTTTCAATATTCACATTGTTTCTAAGATTATTTTTTAAAGTATTGCAAATGATTATTTTTTAGCAAATAATTTTTAATTTAAACATTTTTATTTTTTTAAATTGAAATATAGTTGATTTGCATGTCATGTTAGTTTCAGGTGTACAACACAGTGACTCAGTTATATATATATATGTATGTATGTATGTGTGTGTGTATATATATATATATATATTCTCTTTCAGATTCTTTTCCCTTATAGGTTATTACAAAATATTGAGTGTATTTTTCTGTGCTATACAGTAGGACTTGTTGATTATCCATTCTGTATATACTAGTGTGTATACATTAATTCCAACTTCTTAGTTTATTCCCCCCTCCCTTTCCACTTCGGTAACTGTAAGTTTGTTTTCTATGTCTGTGGGTCTATTTCTGTTTTGTAGATAAGTTCATTTGTATCTTTTTTTTTTATTCCACATATAAGCTATATCATATATTTGTCTCTCTCTGTCTGACTTCACTTAGTCTGGTAGTCTCTAGGTCTGTCCATGTTGCTGCAAAAGACATTATTTCATTCTTTTTTATGGATGAGTAATATTCCATTGTAACTATAAACCACATCTTCTTTATCCATTTATCTATTTGTAGACATTTAGGTTTGCTTCCACATCTCAGCTATTGTAAATAGTGCTGCAAAGAACATTTGTGTGTATGTATCTTTTCGGATTATGGTTTTCCCCAGATATATGCCCAGGAGTAGGATTGCAGGATCATATGGTAGCTCTATTTTTAGTTTTTAAGGAACCTTCATACTGTTCTCCAAAGTGGCTGTATCAGTTTACATTCCAACCAACAGTGTGTAGGAGGGTTCCCTTTTCTCCACACTCTCTCCAGCATTTATTGTTTGTAGACTTTTTAAGGGCCATTCTGACCGGTGTTGGGGTGATGCCTCATTGTAGTTTTGATTTTCATTTCTCAAATAATTAGCAATGTTGAGCATCATTTCATGTGTCTTTTGTCTACCTGTATGTCTTCTTTGGAGAAATGTCTATTTAGATCTACTACCCAGTTCTTGATAGGTTATTTGTTTTTTTGCTGTTGAGCTCTATGAGCTGTTTGTATATTTTGGAAATTAATCCCTTATCAGTCTCATCACTTGCAAATATTTTCTCCCATTCTGTAGGTTGTCTTTTGATTTTTTTATGGTTTGCTTTGCTGCAAAAGCATTTAAGTTTAATTAGATCCCATTTGTTTATTTTTGTTTTTATTTCCATTATTCCAAGAGATGGATCCAAAAAGATATCGCTGTGATTTATGTCAAAGAGTGTTCTGCCTATGTTTTCCTCTAGGAGTTTTATAGTATCCAATCTTACATTTAGGTCTTTAATCCATTTTGAGTTTATTTTTTACATTGTATTAGAGAATGTTGTAATTTCATTCTTTTACATGTAGCTGTCCAGGTTCCCCAGCACCACTTACTGAAGAAACTGTCTTTTCTCCATTGTATATTCTTGCCTCCTTTATCATAGATTAATTAGCCATAGGTGCCTGGGCTTTCTGTCCTGTTCCATTGATCTATATGTCTGTTTTTGTACCAGTACCATATGTTTTGAATACTGTAGCTTTGTAGTCTGAAGTCAGGGAGACTGATTACTCCAGCTCTGTTTTTCTTTCTCAAGATTGCTTTGGCTATTTGGGGTCTTTTGTGTTTCCATACAAATTTTTTAAAATTTTGTTCTAATTCTGTGAAAAATTCCATTGGTAATTTGGTAGGGCTGGCATTGAATCTGTAGATTGCCTTGGACAGTGCAGTCATTTTAACAACATTAATTCTTCCAATCCAGGAACACAGTGTATCTTTCCAACTGTTTGTGTCACCTTCAGTTTCTTTCATCAGTGTCTTATAGTTTTCAGAGTACAGGTCTTTTGCCTTCTTAGGTAGGTTTATTCCTAGATATTTTAATCTTTGTGATGCAATGGTACATGGGATTGTTTCCTTAATTTCTCTTTCTGATCTTTCATTGTTAGCATATAGAAATGGAACAGATTTCTGTATATTAATTTTGTATCCTGCAACTTTACCGAATTCACTGATGAGCTCTAGTAGTTTTTGGGTAGCATCTTTAGGATTTTCTATGTATAGTATCATGTCATGTGCAGTGACAGTTTTACTTTCTGTTTTCCAGTCTGGATTCCTTTTATTTCTTTTTCTTCTCTGATTGCCATGGCTAGGACTTCTAAAACTGTGTTGAATAAATATCATATGATATAGCTTATGTTTGGAACTTTTAAAAAAAGACAGAAACTGTGTCCACAAGAGTGGACATTCTTGTCTTGTTCCTGATCTTAGAGGAAATGCTTTCAGCTTTTCACTGTGGAGTATGATGTTATCTGTGGGTTTGTCATATATGGCCATTATTACGTTGAGGTATGTTTCTTCTATGACCACTTTCTGGAGAGTTTTTATCATCAAGGGATGTTGAATTTTATCAAAAGATTTTTCTGTATTTATTGAGATGATCATATGGTTTTTATTCTTCAGTTTGTTAATGTGGTGTATCATGCTGATTAATTTGTGGATATTGAAAAATCCTTGCATCCCTGGTATAAATCCCGCTTGATCATGGTGTATGATCCTTTTAATGTATTGTTGGTTTCGATTTGCCAATATTTTGTTGAGGATTTTTGTATCTAAGTTCATCAGTGATATTGGCCTGTAATTTTCTTTTTTGAAGGTATCTTTGTCTGGTTTCTGTATCAGGGTGATGGTGGCCTCATAGAATGAGTTCGAAGTGTTCCTTTCTCTGCAATTTTTTGGAATAGTTTCGGAAGGGTAGATGTTAACTCTTCTCTAAATATTTGGCTGAATTCTCCTGTTAAGTCATCTGGTCCTGGACTTTTGTTTGTTGGGAGTTTTTAAATCACAGATTCAATTTCAGTACTTATGATTGGTCTGTCATATTTTCTATTTCTTCTTGGTTCAGTCTTGGAAGATTGTACCTGTCTAAGAATTTGTACATTCCTTCTAGGTTGTCCATTTTCTTGGCATATAGTTGTTTGTAGCAGTCTCTTATGATCCTTTGTATTTCTGTGGTGTTGGTTGTAACTTCTTTTTCATTGCTAATTTTATTGCTTTGGGTGCCCTCCCCTTTTTCTTTATGAGTCTGGCTAAAGGTTTATCAATTTTGTTTATCTTTTCAAAGGACCAGCTTTTAATTTCATTGATCTTTTCTATTGTTTTCTTGGTCTCTATCCCATTTATTTCTGCTCTGATCTTTATGATTTTTTTCCCTTCTACTAACTTTGGGTTTTGTTTGTTCTTCTCTCTGTAGTTGCTTCAGGTGTAAGGTTAGGTTGTTTGAGGTTTTTCTTGTTTCCTGAGGTAAACTTGTATCACTATAAACTTCCCTCTTAGAACTACTTTTAGCAAATAAAATTTTAATCAATTAGAAAATGCACAGATTGTGATTAAAGCTTGAAATATTAAGGTCTAAGGCTATATTATTCATTACCCTTTCTTTCCTTTGAATTGCTAAAGTTATACTAGAGAAAGATAACAACAGTGACACTAAAATCTCTTGGAAATTTTTTCACCTGTAATGTGGATTAATGAAACTCAGGTTTCCCATCTTTAGGAGATGGCATGTAGGAGAATGGGGCTTGAGGATGGAGGGGACCAAGTGTGATAAAGGCAAATGAAAAGGAGCTCTTAAGTATAATCTTAGTTGATAACCTCTCTTGTCCATTACTGATGGGCTTGCCTTTCCTTGGGACTTTTTCTGCAACCCATGATCTTTTTGCACTTCTATTTTCACTTTCATCTTCTCTGGTTTTCACATTTTGGCAAACCAAATTATTGTATCTTCTTTCATATAGTCATCACAAGTCATGGACTCATATAGAATGTTTGAACCTCAGTTCAACAGAACAGAAAACTGCAGTTTCACTCCACCATCTTTTTCAGCTGAATTATCTTCCAATAGAAATATTACAAAACTAAATTTCATTCCCAGAATAGCACCTAGTCTTCAGAAAGTTGCATATGAAGAGAAGCAGAATGAACAGATATCTTTGGATCACGAGTTCTTAGCATTTTGATATTATTATATTTTTATGATATATTCCTTTCTCTTTTTTTAGATTTAAAAATATTAGTTGCGAATTGCTATAGTTATAGCTAAAATAAGATATAAATTAAGTGTAATTGTTCCTCAAAGGTCAAAAACTTAATTCTCTGCACTGTAGAAGATTATGAATCCAAAAACTGGAGTGTTCTTTAAAAATCTTTGAAAAAAATCATTTTTTATAAAATTGATAGTGAAATTGAAAATCGTTCAGTGTGTTATATAGTAGTATGATTGTAATCACAGTAAATATCTAGTTGGTGATGTAATGGTGGCCCGGTAGACATGTTATGGAAAGGCTCTTGTGAGTAGCAGTACATAATCTCAGTGATATCATAGTAGCCTGTTAAAGTATGAGTTGTGATGGCTTGATTCTTTTTATGATTTGTCAGATAACAACGTTATATGCACTTCAATTATAATTATACAAATATATTCATATAGAGATGTGTAGTGCTAAAATATTGTTCAATCATTGTGTACTCTAAAGTAAAAATATGAAAATGTCCAAAATTTAAAATTCTGAAATATATCTGCCATAGAACATACCAAGAAATGATTTTTTATTAAATTTATATAGAGTTTAAAAATAAAATTATTAAAGATTACTAATGTATAATGATAGGAAAATGGTTGTATAAACACTGTCTTATTAATAGGAATATTTAGTTTGAATTTCTCCCATTTTTAGCATGCAGTAGTTTTATGCCATATTTATGTAGTTATTATTTTTAAATTAATTTATAATTATAAATTTATAAATTATAGTTATATATCATGCTATATTATAGTTATATATAATATATAACATGATTCAATTTTATTAAAGTATGTTTTCTGTTTTTCAGAAGAGATAAAATGAAGTATTATGTTTCAGTGATATGTGTTAGCCTTATTAATTTGAGCACCCAATAATTTTTGAAAGATGCAGTGAAAAACATCCAAGTACCCATTCAGTTTGTATTTTATAAGACTAAAACTTGCATCCTAGATCAGTTTATAGGCTAGAGAATGAAATGCTCTGTAATCTCCTACTTATAGACTGCAGGTTAGTGATTATCTCCAGAGGGGTAAATAATGTTATTCTTAATATGACAGAAGAGAAAAAGAGAGTTTAATGTCTCTGTCCAAGGCATATTGTCACATTGTGACCTTTTAATGAAGTATTTAATAGTTCATTTGGAGGGATTTCAAGAAAAGTGAGAAGAATTAAAATGAAATTATATGATAAAAAAGAAATTGAGTTGAAAAAACATTTTAGAAGAAAAAGTGTTCTGGGGCTCACTTCTCACTTCCCTAGAAAAGTAGTATTTGAGCCCATATATAATATTCCCTTCTCTTTTGATTTGTTTGTTTGTTTCTCACTTCAAGGGATGCACCTTTGTCTCTGCACCTCTGTCACTGTCTCTCTGAGGCTGAGATGTGAGATGTATTATCAGACTTTATTTTCAGCTCTCCCTGACTTCAGACCTTTTTTTTTTTAAGACTTTCAGTATCTCTTCTTGTCTCCCCCTCTTTTTCTCCTATTTCTGTCACTGATTGTCTTTGGACTTGTCATTTCTATGTTTGATGACTTGTAGATAAATATATACTACAGATATAAACTATTGTTGCTGGATAGATTAGTGCTGGGCCAATATAATATATTTATATGGTACTTTCCACATTAATAAATGGATTATCTCAACTGCTTTTCACAATAGTCTTCCAACACTTTCTCCATTTTGTATTCAAATATTTGATATTTGGAAATATTAAAGTAGCAGTATAAAATTACTCAGTAAATGGAAAAACTGAGATAAGTATAGCTGTTTTCTTGGGAGAGATAATGTATTTTTTGTCAGAGAAATTTAACTTTTATTTACTCAAGATCCTGGTGTACTGGGTATTTTTTTAATTTTTTTTTTAATCTCTGAGAAAATGTTTAGCTGACCATAGTATCAACCCTGTTATTTCAATAATTACTCAAATACTGATATTGCTTTCATTGTTATAACAGTATTTATTTTGTTTTCAATTAGGACACAATTACTTTATTTTAGACTAAAATAATACATTTTTGTATATATATATGTTCACTTAAATGGCATTTGTGATAAATAATTTAACTTGTATATATGTACATTTACCACTTTGGCAGGCTCTTCCTTTCTTTTTGCAGCTCAGTAGTGTTAATTATTCTAATTCCTTGGTTTCTAAATTAAATGAAAGTCAAGATACTTTCAGTCCATCATATGAAACAGCACAATTTGGACCATTAGTTGAAAGATTAAACAGGTAAGCAAAGATGTTGAACGTAATAAAGAACCTGTAGCATTCTTTCCTTGAATTATTAATTTGACTTTTAATAGATACAAATATCTTTTGTTAGAAATGTAAGCAGACCTAAATATTACTTCTAGAAAAAAAACACTATCAGTAAAATGTAGCATTTCACTAAAACACTTATAAGTAATTATTTTCTAATGTGCACATTTACCTTTCATTTATTTATTTTAAAACATATTTGGAACCAAGGTGTTTTGTACCTGTTTTATAATCTCCATGACTTACTTGCTTCTTTTGCTGTGTCGTATCATATTAATTTCTTTTTCATATTTATGATAGTTGATCAGTGTCTTATTTTTATTTTCTAGATGTCTGTATATAAACCCTAGTTATTTGTTTTAAATCCATTGAACTTGTCAAACCAGTTTGAATTACTCTTGGTAATTGTGGTGAGAAACCTTGACTCTGTAATCCTACCCATCTTCTTCATGGTAGTAAAAGGCAACACTATTCACTCAGCTGCTTAAGCCAAAATAAAAGTTGTCCTCAATTCCTTCCTTTTCTTCATCTTCCAATATACATTTCACCAACAAAGTATTGTCATTTCTGTATTCTGATAAACTTTAAAATTATTTACTTACATTTTCATCTCAAAGGGTTCCATCCCAGTCTAAGCAACCACTGCTTCTTGCCTGGAGAATTGTAATAGCCACAAAACAGTTCTTTTTGTTTTCTCTTTGTCCTGAGATAAATTTTTTTTACAACTTTATTAATGTATAAGCAACGTACAACAAAGTGAACTTATCTGAAATGTGCACTTCAATAAGTTTTGACCTGTGTTAAAAATAATGAACTTATTTATCATCTCCAGTAGTTTCTTGGGCACCTTTGTAATCGCTTCTTCTGGTCACTTCACATCCCTTACTCCCATCCCAAGACAACTGCTGATCTGCTTTCTGTCACTATTGATTAGTCTTTAAGTGGCATCATACAATATGTTCTCCCTTTTTTTTGTTTAGCTTTTTTCACTCAGCATAATTATTTTGAGATTCATCTATATTGTTTATTGTATATATCAATGTCTGTTTCTTTTTATTGCTGAGTAGTATTCCATTGTATGGACATAGCACAATTTATTCATCTGTTGATGGACATTTGGATGTTTTTCTCCCAGTTTTGGCTATTCCAAATAAAGCTACTATGAACATTGATACTGAAATCTTCGTTTGGACATATGCTTTCATTTATTTTGGGTAAATATTTACAAGTGGAATAGCTGGGTCATATGGTAGGTGTATGTTTAACTTTTCAAGAAACTGACAAACTGTTCTCCCAAGTGATTTGTGTCATTTTTACATTCCCATGAGCAATGAGTGAGAGTTCCATTTGCAACACATACTTGACAACACTTGGTACAATCAGTTTTTTTTAATTTACACCATTCTAGTCAACATGTAATGGTGTCTCATTGGGGTTTTAATTTTGCATTTCCCTAATGACTAATGATGTTAGCATCTTTTCATGTGCTTCCTAGCCATTTATGTATCTTTGGTGAAATGCTTACCCTTTTCGTTTTCTTAATGGTGTCTTTTTGACACCAAACTTTTTTACAAAGGTTTTAATTTTGATGAAATCACACTTATTAATTTTTTAATTTATGAATCATGCATATGGTGTCAAAGTTAACAAATCTTTGCCTAAGACAAGGCCAGGAAGATTGTCTCTTATGTTTTCTTCTGTCTTGTAGTTTTCAATCTAATATTTTTTATTTTATTTTATCTTTAAATTTATTTTATTTATTTATTTTTAGCTGTTTTGGGTCTTCATTGCTGTGTGCAAGCTTCCTCTAGTTGCGGCGAGCGGGGGCTACTCTTTGTTGAGGTGCACAGGCTTCTCATTGCGGTGGCTATTCTTGTGGAGCACAGGCTCTAAAAACACAGGCCTCAGTAGCTGTGGCACATGGGTTCAGTAGTTGTGGCTTGTGAGCTCTAGAGCACAGGCTCAGTAGTTGTGGCGCATGGGCTTAGTTGCTCCGTGGCATATGGGGATCTTCCTGGACCAGGGCTTGAATCCATGTCCCCTGCATTGGCAGGCGGATTCTTAACAACTGCACCACCAGGTAAGCCCTCAATCTAATTTTTTTTTTTTTTTTTTTTTTTGCGGTACGCAGGCCTCTCCCGTTGCGGAGCACAGGCTCCGGACGCACAGGCTCAGCGGCCATGGCTCACGGGCCCAGCCACTCCATGGCATGTGGAATCCTCCCGGACCGGGACATGAACCCGCGTCCCCTGCATCGGCAGGCAGACTCTCAACCAGTGTGCCACCAGGGAAGCCCCTCAATCTAATATTTTTGAGTTAATTTTTATGTATGGTGTGAGGTAAGGATTTAATTTCACCATTTGCATTTGTGGAAAGAGAAGAATAACTTCTCCCCACTGAGTGCTTTGAGACTTTAGTTGAAAATTAATTGACCAAAAATATGTTTTGTTTTCCCTGTAATCTCAATTCTGTTTTATTTATCAATCATGTCTATCTTTGTTTGTCACACTGTATACTAAAGCTTTAGTATAAGTTTTGAAATTGGGACTTGTATTAGTCCTCCAATTTGTTCTTCTTTTTCAAAAGTGTTTTAGGTTGTCTTAGCCCTTTGCATTTTCATATAAGTTTTAGGATCACCCGGTCAGTTTCTGGGGAAAAAAAAACTTTAATTGGATTTTTATAGGGATTGTGTTGAATCTATAGATCAATTTGGGAGAAATTTTAACATTTTAACAACCAAATTTAACAATTTTAACAAAGTGATTCTTCCAATCCATGAGCATGAAATGTTTCTCCTAATCGATTTTTCTGTATGTCATAGGAGCTTTATTCTTAATAGCCCCAAACTTCAACTAACCCAGAAGTCCATTAAGAATAGAATATTATATAATATTCATGTAACGGAATAGTACATGGAAAAGAAAAAGAATGGACTGCTAATGTATGTAATAGCAAGCAAGAACATGAATAAATCTCAACACAAAAAGAGAACCATTGTATAATTCAATTTAAATGAAGCTCAAAGACAGGCTAAAATAATGTATAGCAACAGTAATCAGAATGGTGGTTACTTTTGAGAGGTATGGACTTGGAGGGACATGAGAGAGCCTTCCAGTGTGTTTGAAGTGTGATTTTCTTTCTCTCCAGCTTTAATAACATAACTGACAAATAAAAATTATATATATTTAAAGTGTTCACTGTGATGATTTAATATACATACACATTTTGAAATGATTACCACAATCAAGCTAATTAACACATCCATCACCTCACATAGTTACCATTATTGTATGTGTGGTAAGACCACTTAAGATCTACTCTTAACAAATTTCCAGTGTAAATATAGTATTAAGAACTATAGTCACCATGCTGTACACTAGATCCCCAGAACTTATTCATCTTATAACTAGAAATTTGTACCCTTTGACCAATATTTCCCATTTCTCCCACTTCCCAGCCCCTGGCAACCACCATTCTACTCTCTGCATTTTTGAGTTTGGCTTTTTAGATTCTACATATAAGTAAGATATACAGTATTTATCTTTCTGTGTCTGACTTTTCACTTAGCAAAATATCCTCCATGTTCTTTCATGTTGTCACAAATAGAAGGATTTTCTTTTTTTTTTTTTATTTTGCAGTACGTGGGCCTCTCACTGTTGTGGCCTCTCCTGTTGCGGAGCACAGGCTCCGGACGCACAGGCTCCGCGGCCATGGCTCATGGGCCAAGCTGCTCCATGGCATATGGGATCTTCCCGGACCAGGGCACAAACCTGTGTCCCCTGCATCAGCAAGTGGACTCTCCACCACTGTGCCACCAGGGAGGCCCAGGATTTTCTTTTTATGGCTGAATAATACTCTATTTTATTTAATCTTCTTTAATTTTTCTCAGTAATGTACAGTAGTTTTCAATGTATAAGCCTCATGGTTATATTGTTAAATTTATTCCTACATATTTAATTCATTTTATGTTGTTGTGATGGGAATTATTTTCTTTTTTTTAAGTTTTATTGAAGTATAGTTGATTTATACTGTGTTAATTTCTGCTGTACAGCAAAGTGACTCAGTTATACACACACATACATATATATGTGTATATATATACACACATATATATATATTCTTTTCCATATTCTTTTCCATTATGGTTTATCACAGGATATTGAATATAGTTCCCTGTTCTGTACAGTAGGACCTTGTTGTTTATCCATCCTATATATAATAGTTTGCATCTACTAATCCCAAACTCCCAATCCTTCCCTCCCCCCCAGCAGCCCCTTGGCAACCACAAGTCTGTTCTCTATGTCTGTGAGTCTGTTTCTGTTTCATAGATATGTTCATTTGTGTCATATTTTAGATTCCACATATAAGTGATATCATATGGTATGTCTCTCTCTTTCTGACTTACTTAGTGTGATAATCTCTAGGTCCATCCATGTTGTTGCAAGTGGCATTATTTTATTCTTTTTTATGGCTGACTGATATTCCATTACATATATATCTTAATCCATTCATCCATCAGTGGACATTTAGGTTGTTTCCATGTCTTGGCTATTGTAAGTAGTGCTGCTATGAATATAGGAGTGCAGGTATCTTTTTGAATTATATTTTTTTCTGGGTATATGCCAGGAAGTGGGATTGCTAGATCATATGGCAACTCTATTTTTAGGTTTTTTGAGGAACCTCCGTACTGTTTTCCAGAGTGGCTGTACCAAATTACATTCCTACCAATAGCGTAGGAGGGTTCCCTTTTATCCACAACCTCACCAGCATTTATTTGTAGCCTTTTTAATGATGGCCATTCTGAATGGTGTGAGGTTATACTTCATTGTAGTTTTGATTTGCATTTCACTAAGAATTAGCAATGTTGAGTATATTTTCGTGTGCCTATTGGCCATATGTACGTCTTCTTTGGAGAATTGTCTATTTAGGTCTTCTGCCCATTTTTTGATTGGGTTATTTTTTTGTTGTTACTGAATTGTAGGAGCTGCTTGTATATTTTGGAAATTAAGCCCTTGTCAGTTGTATTGTTTGCAAATATTTTCTCCTAATCCATAGTTTGTCTTTTCATTTTGCTTATGGTTTCCTTTGCTGTGCAAAAGCTTACAAGTTTGATAAGATCCCATTTGTTTATTTTTGCTTTTATTTCTATTGCCTTGGGAGACTGACCTAAGAAAACACTGGTACAATTTATGTCAGAGAATGTTATAACTATGTTCTCTGCTAGGAGTTTTATGGTGTCTTGTCTTATATTTAAGTCTTTAAGCCATTTTTGAGTTTATTTTTGTGTATGGTGTGAGGGTGTGTTCTAACTTCATTTATTTACATGTGGCTGTCCAAATTTCCCAATACTACTTGCTGAAGAGACTGTCTTTTATTGTGTATTCTTGCCTCCTTTGTCAAAGATTAATTGTCCATAAGCGTGTGGGTTTATTTCTGGGCTCTCTATTCTGTTCCATTGATCCATATGTCTGTTTTTGTGCCAATACCACACTGTTTTGATTACTGTAGCTTTGTAGTATTGTCTGAAGTCTGGGAGGGTCATGTCTCCTGCTCTGTTCTTTTTCCTCAGGATTGTTTTGGCAATTCTGGGTCTCCCATGGTTCCATATAAATTTTAGGATTATTTGTTCTAGTTCTGTGAGAAATGTCATGGGTAATTTGATAGAGATCACCTTAAATCTGTAGATTGCTTTGAGTAGTGTGGCCATTTTAACAGTATTAATTCTTCCATTCCAAGAACATGGGATATCTTTCCATTTCTTTGCATTATTTTTAAGATTTCCTTTATTAATGTTTTGTAGTTCTCAACATATGTCTTTCACCTCCTTGGTGAGGTTGATTCCTAAGTTTTGTGTGTTTTTTATGTGATTTTAAAAGGTATTGATTTTTTTACATTCCCTTTCTGATATTTCATTGTTAGTATAAAGAAATTCAACTGATTTCTGTGTGTTAATCTTGTATCCTGCTACCTTGCTGAATTTATCAATTCTAGTAGTTTTTGTATGGAGTCTTTAGGGTTTTTTATATATAATATCATGTCATCTGCATATAATGACAATTTTACCTCTTCCCTACCAATGTGAATACCTTTTATTTCTTTTTCTTTTCTGATTGCTGTGGCTAGGACTTCCAATACTATGTTGAAGAGAAGTGATGAGCGTGGGCATCCTTGTCTTGTTCCACATTTTAGCGGGAAGGCTTTCAGCTTTTCACCATTGAGTATTATATTGGCTGTGGGTTTGTCATAAAAAGCTTTTATTACGTTGAGATATGTTCCCTCTATACCCACTTTTGTAAGGGTTTTTATCATTAATGGATGTTGAATTTTATCAGATGCTTTTTCTGAATCTATTGAGATGATCATGTGGTTTTTATCTTTTCTTTGGTTGATGTGGTGTATCACATTGATTAATTTGCATATGTTGAACCATCCTTGTGACCCTGAGATGAATCCAACTAGGTCATGGTGTATGATCTTTTTTATGTGTTGGATTTGGTTTGCTAATATTCTGTTGAAAATTTTTGCATCTATAGTCATCAGAGATATTGGCCTGTAATTTTCTTTTTACTAAAAAACCAATGGATCAATGATGAAATCAAGGAAGAAATTTTAAAATGCCTTGAGGCAAATGACAATGCAAACACAACCAAACAAAATCTATGGGATGCAGTAAAAGCAGTTCTTAAAGGAAAGTTCATAGCAGTACAGGTCTTCTTTAAGAAACAAGACAAATGTCAAATAAACAACCTAACCCACCACCTAAAAGAATTAGAAAAAGAAGAACAAACAAAACCTAAAGTTAGCAGAAGAAAGCAGATAATAAAAATCAGAGAGGAAATAAATAAAATAAAGATTAAAAACAATAGGAAAAAATCAGTATAACCAAGAGTTGCTTCTTTGAAAGGGTAAACAAAATTGACAAACCTCTGGCCAGGCTCACGAAGAAAAGAGAGAAAACCCAAATAATGAAAATAAGAAATGAAAGGAGAAATCATAACTGATACCACAGAAATACAAAAATCCATAAGAGATTACTATGAACAATTATATGCCAACAAATTTGACAACCTAGAAGAAATGGACAACTTTCTAGAAACATACAGCTTGTCAAGACTGAATCAAGAAGAAAATGATAACTTGAACAGACCAATCACTAGAAATGAAATAGAATCTGTAATTAAAAATACAAAAACAAGAAACAACTCCCTACAAACATAAGTCCAGGGCCAGATGGCTTCACAGGTGAATTCTACCAAACATACAAAGAACTTGTACTGATCCTCCTCAAACTCTTCCAAAAGATTGAAGAGGAAGGAACACTCCCAAAGACATTCTATGAAGCCATCACCATCACTCTGATACCAAAACCAGACAAAGACACTACCAGAAAAGAAAATTACAGGCCAATATCTTTGCAATTATTTTGTTAATATTATTTTTGGATTATTCATTGCTAGTATATAGTTATACAATTTTGTATATTGAAATTGTATCCTTTGACCTTGCTGTATTATTAGTTCTACTAGTAGTTTTATGAGTTCTTTAGGATTTTCACCATATTGGATTATGCTGTCTATAAATATAGATATTTTTACCTTTCCCCTTTTAATCTGAATGCCTTTTGCTTCTTTTTGTTGCCTGACTGCAGTGACTTGAACCTCTAATACAGTGCTGAATAGCAGTGGCAAGAGTGAGCATGTTTACATTGTTCTGAGTCTTAGGGAAAAGCATTTAACCTTTCACTGTTAAGAATGATATTAGCTTTAGGTTTTTTGTAGGTGCCCTTTGTCAGGTTGCCCTCTATTCCTAGTTTATTGAAAGTTTTTATCATGGATTTTTGCCAAATGCTCATTCTGTGTCCCTTGAGATTATCATGTAGTTTTTTTTCTTTATTCTATTAATATATATTACCTTATTTTCAAATGTTAAACCACCTTGCCTTCCTGCGATAAAGGCTGCTTAATTATGTTACAGAACCCATTTCATAAAATGCTGGATTTATTTTGCTGATTTTTTAATGATTTTTACATCTATATTCATGGGAAATATTGGTCTGAATTTTTCTTTTCCTTTGATGTCTTTGTCTGGCTTTGGTAACAGAGTAATACTTCTGGCTTCATAGAACAAGTTGGAAAGCATTTCCTCCTCTATTTAATGGAAGAATTTGTGGAGGACTGGTTATTTCTTCTTTAAGTATTTTTGCACCTGGCCTTTTCTTAGTGGAAAGACATTTAACTAATAATTCTTTTTATTTTTAGTTGTTATAGGTCTAATCAGATTTTAAAATTTCTTCTTGAGTACTTTGTGTTAATGTGTGTTTTTATAGGAATTCATCCATTTCATCTAAGTTGTATAATTTGTTTGCATAAAGTTGTTCATAGTATTCCCTTGAAATCCTTTTAATTTCTATAAGGTAAGTGTTGATATCCTTGTTTAACCTGTTTAATTCCAGATCTGTGTCTTTTCTACTTTTTTTCTTGGTCAGTATAACTAAAGATTTGCTAATTTTATTTGCTAAGTTTTGAGTTTCATCAATTTTCTCTATTTTTTTTTCTATTCCATTTCTGCCCTAATGTTTATCATTTTCTTTTTCTACTTCCTTTGGATTTAGTTTGGCCTCCTTTTGTTTCTAGTTTCTTAAGGTGTAAGCTTAACTTATTGATTTGATATTTTTCATTTAAATTTTTGACATTTAAATATTCTGACATTTAAATATTTTTCATTTAAATATTTGACATTTAAATCTGTAAAGCAGTGCTTAGAGGTCAACCAATGATTAGTTGAAGGTTGTGTTTAAACACCTTGAGCTAATAAGACTTCCTCCTGGGCATAAGACCTTACATTCAGCCAGGTATGAGTGGATACCTCACATTCAGCCAGGATGAGTGTTATTTTTCAAAGACATTTTGAAAAATGTCTTTGAGTGGCATTGTTTCCAACTAGAAGTTTGCTGTCATTCTTATCTTAATATCTGTGTATATAATATAATTTTCTGTTTTTAAGATTCTTTTATCGTGGATTCTCTACCACAGATTTTTTATGGTGGCTTTCTCTCCATTAGGGTTAGGATGTTTGTTTTCTATTTCTTGTATTTGGACTGCGCTGCGCGTCTTGGATCTGTGGACTTCTTATTGTTTTTACAAAATTTGGAAAAAATTCAGTCATTAATTTTTCAAATATTTTTTACATATTTTTTCTGATTGCTCTCTCCTGTGTGTGCTCACAGCCTTATACATGTTTGCAGCTTTCCAGACCACCAGTGATGGCTGAGAGTTTATGAAAACGTATTTGTTTTCTAGATCTCTCCATGAAATTTCTTGATCGTTTTTTGCTTTCTCCAAGTATTATAGCCTTAGGCAGCTGCAATGTTAGCCTATCCTGATGGTCTGCCACCAAGATAATGATCGATTTTGACAAATTCCCTGGTCATGGGGCTCCCCCATACCCACCTCCAAACTGCCTAGCCTTGGTAGTGCTACCAGCCATGGAGCTGGGGATGGAGGGAAGCAGCCCAAGGCTAAAACTCCACAGACTCCCACTTTTCCTACTAAGGTTTAGTAGTTTTACCTCCTTCTCAGTTTATTGTATACCTTTGGTCACTCCCCAGATTCTGAAATAGTTTTTTTTGCAAATGTTATTTGGTTCTGTTGTTGCTTAGAGTGGGGAAGAATTTGCCAAGTTTCTCTATCAATTCCAGAGGTCCTGCTCCTCATAGATTAATTTTTTTAATGTTAAATCAGTCTTGTGTTCCTGAGATAAACCCCACTTGGTCACAGCATGCTATCCTGGTTATGCATTCTTGGATTTGATTTGCTAAAATTTTGTTAGGAATTTTTGAAAGATATTGTTTTCTAGGTTTCTTTTTATTTTAATATCTTGTTCTGATTTTGATATCAGCCTAATGCCAATGTCATAGAATGAGTTGGGAAGTAACCCCTCCTATGTAATTTTCTGAAAGTTTGTGTAGCTTTGGTATAATTTACTCCTTAAATGTCTGGCAGAGTTCATCACTGAGTTCTTTTTGTGGGAATGTTTATTTTTTACTATAAATTTCATTTCTTACTAGATACAGGCTAGTCAGATTATTTTTAGTGAGATTTGATAATTTGTATTGAATGAAAAAAGTATTCATTTAATCTGTTGTAGAATTTATTGACTTCAAGTTATTCATAATATCCCCTTACAATGCATTTAACATCTTTAACATCTGTAATGATGTCTTTTCTCTCATTGATAACATCTTCTCCTTTTTTTCTCCTGATTATTCTGATTAGGGACTTACCAAGTTTACTTATCTTCTAAACGAATTAACTTTCAATTTCACATATTTCTTATTTTTCTAGTATTCATTTCATTGAATTCTGCTTTTATTTCCATTTGTCTATTTAATTTGGATTTAATTTGCTCTTTTTTTTCTGGTTTCTTAAGGTGAAAGCTGAGGTCATTGATTTGAGACCATTTTTTCTTTTCTCTCTGTGTGTGTGTGTGTGTGTGTGTGTGTGTGTGTTTAGTGCTATCAGTTTCCCATTAACCACTGCTTTTGCTATATCCTACAAGTTTGATATGTTTTGTTTTAATTTTCATTCAGTTAAAAAAATTATAATTTTCCTTTTGATTTCATTTACAATCCATTAATTATTTAGAAGTTTGTTGTTTGGTTCCTAGAAACCTCAAGGCTTTTCTGTTATCTTTCTAAATTAATTGTGGACAAGGAAGATGCTTTATGTGATTTGAATCCTTTCAAATTTATTGAAATGTATTACTGTTAAGAATATCATTTACATTTAATGTGACAATTGATATGGTTGGGTTTAAGTCTGTTCTCTTGCTATTTGTTTTTTATTTGTCCCATATAATTTTGTTCCCCTTCCCTCTTTTTCTGCCTTTTGAGTATTTTGTATGACTTAATTTATCCCTTTTGTTGGCTTATTAGATATAACTCTGTTTTTTGTTTTTCAGTGATTGCTTTAGATTTTATAGTATATATTTAATTTATCATGGACTGTCTTCAAGTTATATTATGCCAATTCAAATATAATATGAGACTTATAATGGTATGCTTCTGTTTCTTTCCTTTAGCCTTTGTGTTGTTGTATTCATACATTTTACTTATATATATGTTATAAATCCATTATTGTTCTTTTTGTTTTAGAGAGAGTTAAAAAATAAGAAAACAATTTTTTATATTCAGTTCAAATTTATCATTTTTGGTGGTCTTCATTATTTTGTGCAGCTCTAGATTTACATCTGGTGACATTTTCCTTCTGTTTAAAAGACTTTCTTTAACATTTTTTATAGTGTGGGTCTGCTGGTGATTAATTCATCTCGTATATTTTTAAGTCTTTATTCTCTTCTTTTTGAAAAATGTCTTTGAGTACCATTGTTTCCAACTAGAAGTTTGCTGTCATTCTTATCTTAATATCTGTGTATATATAATATACAATTTTCTCTGTTTTTAAGATTTTTCATGATGGATTCTCTACCACAGATTTTCTACTGTGGATTTCTCTCCATTAAGATTAGGATGTTTGTTTCCTATTTCTTGTGTTTGGGATGTGTTGAGCTTCTTGGATCTGTGGACTTATTGTTTTTACAAAATTTGGAAAAAATTCAGTCATTAATTTTTCAAATATTTTTTCTGATTCCTCTCCTCTCTTCTTTGGGATCCCAAATAATATGTAAAGTAGTCCAACTGAAGTTTTGTAACAGTTTGCTGATGCTCTATTCATTTTCCATTTTTTTCCTCTCCTTTCATTTTATATATATTGTTAGATCTTCAAATTCACTAATTGTATCTTCTTTGGTATCTTGTACTGGTAAATTTATTCAGTGTATTTTTCATCTCTAGAAATTTGATTTAACTCTTTATTTTCCTTGTATCTATTCAATATGCTCAATCTTTCCTTTAGCTTCTTGAATATAGGGAACATAGGATAACTCTCTTAATGTCTTTGTCTATAAATTATATCATTTTGTGTCATTTCTTAGTCTATTTCTAATAACTGATTTTCCTCCTCATTACAGATTGTAACTTTCTGCTTCTTTGCATTCTTGCGAATTTTGTTTAGATTCTATACATTGTGAATTATCTTTTTGGTTTCTGGAAATCTTGTAATCCTATAGATCATCTTAAGCTTAGTTCTGGGATACAGTTCAGTTACTTGGAAGTAGTATGATTTTATTGAGGGTTGCTTTAAACTTTGTTAAGCAGGACCAGATACACCTTCAGTCTGTGGTTAATTTGCCCTCTGCTGAGGCTATACTCTTCTGAGTCCTCTCCAATTTCCTTTGAATTACAAGGTTTTCCACTCTGGTTGATGAGAACACAAAATTTTCCCATCTTTGTGTGAGTTCCTGGAATTGTTCATCTTCTCATGTTGGGTGGTTCTTTTCCCAGCCTTGACTAATTGCTTCATATGTGTGTGCTGGTCAGTACTTGGTTACAGATTTGAGAACTCTCTGTAGATCTCTGGAGCTTCCTTTTTTTGAAACACACTCCTTCATGGTACTCTGCCCCGTGAACTCTATTTTCTGTAGTCTCCCTGAACCCCCAGCCCTATTTCCTCAAGAAGGGTAATCTGTGGGCTCTGACTAGGTTTCCCCTCCAAGTATTCAAGTATTCTGTGGCTTGGATACACTCTCAAGGTAGTAAGCTAGGAGCAGTTATAGGGTTCATTTGATTTGTTTTCTCTCTTTCAGGGATCATTATCCTGTTCTACCTGATGGCCCATGTCTGAAAATTATTGTCTCATGTATTTTGTCTAGTTTTTTAATTTGGTCAGTTGGGAGGATAAATCTGGTTCTTTTTACTTCATTTGGGTAGTCAGAAGACCTGAAATTCATATGCACCCAGCAATCAGACTGATATTTTCCAAGGCAGAAGGCAGTCGATTTTACTTTTGTACTGGAACCTTTCAGTGTTTTGGGTTTTTTTTTAACATCTTTATTGGGGTATAATTGCTTTACAATGGTGTGTTAGTTTCTGCTTTATAACAAAGTGAATCAGTTATACATATACATATGTTCCCATATCTCTTCCCTTTCAGTGTTTTTTTATTGGTCTTTTCAGAAATAAAGCTCTGCATGATTTTTGGTCCTTTTGTACCTTTTAAGCCTTAAGTCATAAGTTTTCTTTTACTGATTCTAATCTAGCTTTATTCCTCCTCTTTTCATTTCCCAAACATGCTGCAGACCTTACATTTGTTATTATTCCATTCCCCAGGGTGTGCTTACTCCTTTCTTCACATGTCTAATCATTCTGTACTTTTAGCTTATTTATCACTTCCTTATTAGGGACTTTCCTGACCAAACTATCTGAAACATGACTTCCAACATGTTATTCCATCACGTGATTTTGTAGCACTTGTAAAGGCACTATAATTATCTTTATTTGTTTAATTCTTTATTTCTTTTATTGTACTTATTAATGGCTAATTATCTTATTTGTTTAATATATTTGTTCACTAGAATATAAGCTGTATTGTCTCCTTACCACATAGTAGGCATACATTAAATTTCTGTTGAATACTCTTTATTTAGATAATAAATTTATCCCTATTTTTGTACATAATTTTCATGAATTTTATATTTATCTATAGGAAAAATTAAATTGTTAAACTGGATGGATTTATCTTAATAAGACTTTAAAATTTTTAGCATCATGTCTCTCATTTGTACAAGTAACAATTCTTCCCAACATTTGGTCCCCAACTCAAATGCCACCTGCCTGATTTTTCTCAGTCAAAAGAATTTCTATGTACTATAGTGACAATTTACTGTAGGATAGCACTTTTCACTTTCTAATTTTTTCTTGCCTCTTCTAGGCTATTTCTTGTGAGCAATGACTGTGCACTCTACACTTCTGTATTGCCCACATCTTTTGAGTTAGTGATTATCCTGAGTCTGAATGCTTAAGATACCCTTTTAAAATGATGATTTACATTTTGTAGTATGCTTTCTAACTTACTAAGTGCTTTTAAATTTATTTTCTTATTTAGAGTAATAGAAATTTCTCTGCTGTTAATGGTGTATATTATTGTATACTATAGGTTATGCCTTTTGGTAATAACAGAGTAGCATTTTTCTGCCCAAAATACCAATAAGACCCATATTAAGAAATAATGTAGGATCATGATCTGTGTGCATTCATGGACAAAACATCTCTGTCTCCTTAATACCAAAATGAAATATTTTATCTCTCTGTCCCCAACACATGGCGCACTGCCTAGAACAGAGTAGGTGTACTTGCTCATTAAATATTTAATAAATTAATTATAAATAAAATTGGAACTCAATCAGAGTTTCAGCAGTCTGTGTTTTTTCTAAATTTCTTTGGTACCTCCAATCTCTGGAACAAAACCAACCCCAAGTAAATTTGTAGATAGTCAAAGGCAACAAAATTCATAATACCTTGATTCCTAATTACTTTCCATGATAACTTTGATTCTTTAATACAAGTTGGACATAACTTAGAATTATGATTTATAATAATTTATAATAATTATACATTAGAAGGGAATTTGCAAGCTATCTGGTCTAACATTTTCATCTAATCCATCTTATCTCTTGGCTTTATTACTTACGTATGCATTTGTAGTTATATTGCTCTTCCTTGGGAACTTCAGAGATAGTTTGAGTTCCTTGTTAGGTTGAGAAATATCTGATTTAATGTTCTCATAACAATTTTATTTGACATTTTAATACTAAGGGTAATTATTTTCTCTGAACAGTCTTCAAAGTGTCTTTCTCTGGTTAAATGGAGTGGCATTTATGTACAGTGTTTGCCTAGGTAATTCTCTAGATGTTTTGTTTTTGTTAATAAATATTTTGTTTTGTTAATAAAACAGTAAATTGAACCACATACTAGTTTTTCATGTTGCAGTACTAAACTAAGTGTAGATTATTTTTATACTCACTAAGATATTAGAAGAGGTTATTAACACATTTCCACCCAAAGCAGTATTATTTATTTAAATTTTAAAAATGTAAACATGGTCCATTTAAATGTTAGCAGCTACTCAATATGTTCTGTAAGATTTAACTTCACATGTTTCTAAATGAGAATGCTCTATGCTTTTCTTGATAAATATGTTTTTATTTATCCTGAAGTCCAGAAAATAGAAATTTCCTTACTAGGAGACCTGCTATAGTTGTAGGTGAATATTGTGGAAGCATGGATGAAAGAAGACAGTCAGATTTCATTACTGAAAAAAATTCATTACAACATATTTGGGGAGAAAATAGAAAAAAGTTTTCTAATGAAGATATGAACCAGCCAACCCCAAACCTTCTATCAGATAACTGTGACTCTTTTATTAGTGAAAATATGATCAACTTATTAAACATAGATCAACAGAAGATAAAGAAAACCTTTGACAAGTGTCATTATGACAGTGCAGTCATTAGTTCTGATAAAAACCATTTCACTGATAGATGCATTAGAAGTATTTTTACAGATCCAGAGTTGACTTCTAGTAATTCTACTTTTAATAAATCAAGTTTTCCAGAAAAGTGTCGACCAAACAAGAATTGTCAGAAAGAGTACAACAATAATGAAAGAAATAATTTTAGTACATCTTTTGAGAAGGATTGTTACCCAGCCAGCTCTGAAAAAAAAGGTTGGTGTTATAGATGGAAAGTGTAATAATCTATTGGGGCTTTTTGTTTGTTTGTTTTCAGTTTTAATGAATATCCGTGTGTGTGTGTGTGTGTGTGTGTGTGTGTGTGTGTGTGTGTTTGGGGGAACATGAAATTAAAAATAGAATGACATTCTATTATATGACATTGTGGACCAGTGGCATCCCTCTATATGGGTCATGCTAATAAACTTCAAATTAAAAAATAGAAATCATCTATGCTAAAGTTTTATTTCAATACATACTTTTATTTTTAAAGGAAAATTTGAAAGTGATTACCAAGAGAAGACATCCCAGAAAAAAAATCAGAAATATTCAGTGAACCATATGTAAGTTTTTAGGTAAATTTGGGGAATGCAAATTGGGATCTAATATAATGCATGTTTAAGGATTAAACTGATACAAAGTGAGGTAGGCATAATGCTGTCTGAGGGTGGGCAGACTGGCCTCAAAAATCAATTGTCAGACCTTGGTAATATCACCCTAGTTGAGAGTTTGGTCCTCATATTCACCAGTGCAAAAATATCTTCTTATCTGAATCATAGTGTTAATTAGATTTGAGAAAACTGACTTATGTGTTCAGGAAATTTATTTACCCACCAGAATGTCAATTTATTAATTTACAATAAGAAATAGGTGACATATATAGGAATGCTTACTGGCATAATTTTCGTACTGAATATTTTCTACCTTTTGGCAGCTTGCCATGGGAAGGTTGCTTGGTTAATATAGAATCAGAACAAGGGAGTAATAGAATTCAAATGTTAATGGCATAAACAAGCATATCAACAATGTATGGGACTGACATTATAGGAAATTAAAGAAGACTTGTCGTTTCAGAATATACCTAACTTTCTCAGTAATAATTATGATTTAATCAAATCTTCGTAATTGAAAATCATGAATTAGAATAGATTTTTATTTTGGAAGTACTTTCTTATGGAAATATGTAAAATATCTGTAATACAAAGAATTATTAGATGCCATTTTTATGGCATTGGCACAACAAATTAATTAAAAAATAGATTCACCACATTTAATAAAATCAACAACTTAGGTTCTTTGTTGTCAAACCTCCAAATATTCAGAAACTTATGAATGAAAAACAGGATGTTAAAACTTGAATTTTAAAACATATTTTATGAAAGTGATTTAGAACATGGCTTCCAAACCTGTGTGAAGATCCTCATCACTTGAGGGGTTTTTTTTCCCTAATAAATTTATTTATTATTTTTTTTTGGCTGCATTGGGTCTTCATTGCTGCACGTGGGCTTTCTCTAGTTGCGGTGAGCAGGGGCTTCTCTTCGTTGCAGTGCGCAGGCTTCTCATTGTGGTGGCTTCTCTTGTTGCAGAGCATGGGCTCTAGGCATGAGGGCTTCAGTAGTTGTGGCTTGTGGGCTCTAAAGCGCAAGCTTAGTAGTTGTGGCGCATGGGTTTAGCTGCTCTGTGGCATGTGGGATCTTCCCAGACCAGGGATTGAACTCATGTCCCCTGCATTGGCAGGTGGATTCTTAACCACTGCGCCACCAGGGAAGCCCAAGGGGTGATTTTAAAATACAAAATATCAAGTTTGACCTACACAAAATAAATAGGCTCCTTAAGATAGAGCTTATGAATCCTTATCTTTTAAAAAACTTCTCTTATAATTCTGATCTTTAACCAACTTTGGGAATCATAATTTAGAACAATAATTTTCAGAGGGAATAAAACACACTCTAATACTGTCTTATTTAAAACCCTTAGGGGTAATATCCCTTTGGAAGAATTGTGTTCTAAGCAATCATGGGACTTTGGAATTGGTGAGGTAAAGTACATCTTACATTATCTTTCCAATTAAGTAAGTTGTATTATCATGTTTTATTTTAGTATTTAAAATTTACTTTGATTTAAGGTTAGCTCTTTCTGAAAATTTTCTTTTTAGGGTAACTTTTTTTAATATATTTTTTTACTCTGGGGAAATTATAGCTTAGATTGAGAAATAAAATTAACAACATTTCAGAAACTGTAATGTGCCTTATTTTAGTCAAACCAATATAGATGCATTTAACGTTCTTTCTCTAAGTCCTATAAAATTTATTCCAAGATGAAATTTCTTTAGGTTTAATTGTGTTACAGGTGAAAATAGTTATATATTTAAAACATATATAAACACTGGTTACCTAAGTTGTAATTCCTGCTCATAATAAGGGTGTATGATTCAGTCATTCAAAAAACAATACACATTCTTTTCAAGAGCGCATGGGACATTCTCTAGGATAGGTCACATACTAGGACACGGAACAATAAACAGTTAAGGAACAAGCACAAAGATGTAAAATATAGCATAAAAAACCCACAAAAGAGAAGGGAGTAAAAAAATGTAGATATTTTAAAATGTGTTTGAAATTAAATGACTATCAGTTTAAAACAAGTACAGTAAGTCCCCTACATATGAACCTTCAAGTTGAGAACATTCAAAGATGCAAATATGCATTCACATGTCCAATCACATAAATTAATTCATGTGTCTGGCATACATTGTTACATGTATGTGTCTTCTAAAAGTGGTTGTGCTTTTGTGTACTTTACAGTACGGTATAGAGTATAGTAGTACAGTGTCTTTATTTCAAGCCCAGGCTGTCTGGAAGCAAGTATAAAAGCAGTGGTGATGTAGCAGGTACTGCTAAGAAGCACCAGTTGATAACAATAGAATTGAAAGCCGAGAGAAAGGCTGAAGAGAGAAAAGAGGAAGAAGAAGTAACTGAAGAACCAAAGAGATTCACAATGCAGGAAATTTGGTAAGGGGATTTTCTTTATTTGAGGAGGCACTGTTAGTTTTTGAGGCAGAGGACCCGAACTTAGTACATGAAAGTTGCAGCAGCCGTTCAGAATGCAATCCAGTGCTACTGTGTCATCTATGATGAGAAAAAAAGAGCTACTACCCGCCAGAAATCACTGGGTCTTTTGTTCAAGAGGGTAGATAGAATTGAATCCAGCAAGGAACCAGAACTTTTGTCATCAATGTCAGGCATGTGTAAAATTGCAGCTTGCCCTCCATCTCTCATTGCTGATGATCCTTCAGCTCTACCATCTCCCACCTCCTCTCACTCCTCCAGTCAGTAATTATTCTTGCCTGTTCACTCAATGCCAGCCCCTGTATGCCAGCTGTTGTACTGTACTACTGTACTTTTCAAGGTACTGTACTGTAAGCTTAAAAATATTTTCTTTACTTTTGTGTTTGTTTGCTTTTTATGTATTATTTGTGTGAAAAATATTATAAACCTATTACAGTACAGTACTATATAGCTGATTGTGTTAGTTGGGTACCCAAGCTAACGTTGTTGAACTTACAAACAAATTGGACTTATGAACGTGCTCTCAGAACAGAACTCATTCATCTGTAGGGGACTTACTGTAGTTATAATTATGGGTCAACATATGTGATCCTCGTGGAAACCACAAGTCAAAAGCCTATAATAGCTACACAAAAAGCAAATAGCAAGGAAACCAAGGAATTACTAAAGAACCTCATGAAACCACAATGGTAGAAACAAAAAGAAAAAATGAACAGAGAAGAACTACAGAAACAACTGGAAAACAAGTGATAAAGTGGCCATAAGTACATACCTATCAATAATTACTTTAAATGTCAGTGTTCAATCAAAATACATAGGGTGGCTGATTGGGTAAAAACCAAGACCCTCAATATGCTGCTTACAGGAGACTTTAGGGCAAAAGACACGTACAGAATAAAAGTGAGGGGATGGAAAATGATATTTCATGCAAATGGAAACAACAAGAAAGTGGGAGTAACAATACTCATATCAGACAAAAGAGACTTCACAACAAACGATATAACAAAAGACAAAGAAGGGTATTATATAATGATAAAGGGATCAAACAAGAAGAGGATATTATACTTGTTAACATATTTGTACCCAAAACAGGAGCACCTAAATATATAAATCAAATACTAACTCTTAAAGGAAGAAAGGGACAATAATATAATAATAGTAGGGGACTTTAACACCTAACTGACATCAATGGACAGATTATCCATACAGAAAATCAATAAAGGAAGAGTGGTCTTAAGGACACACTAGACCAGTTAAACTTAGTAGATATCTATGGGACAGTACATCCAAAAACAACAGAATACACATTCCTTTCAATTGAACACAGAACATTCTCCAGGATAGATCACATACTAGACCACAAAACAAGCCTCAGCAAATTTAAGAGGATAGAAATTGCATCAAGCATTTTTTTCAGAACACAACTGTATGAAACTAGAAATCAACTACAGAAAGAAAAATGGGAAAAGAACAAACACATGAAGACTAAATGACATGCTACTGAAAAGCAAATGGATCAACAATGAAATCAGAAAGGAAATCAGAAAGTACCTTGAGACAAATAAAAATGGAAACAAAACTTTTCAAAATACATGGGATATTGCAAAGTCAGTTCTAAGAAGGAAGTTTATAGCGATATAGGACTTCCTCAGGAAACAAGAAAAATCTCAAACAGCCTACCACCTAAAAGAATTAGAAAAAGAAAAACAGAGATCAAAGTCAGCAGAAGGAAGGAAATAATAAAGATCAGAGAGGAAATAGAGATAAAAAACAATGGAGGGCTTCCCTGGTGGTGCAGTGGTTGAGTCCGCCTGCCGATGCAGGGGATACGGGTTCGTGCCCTGGTCTGGGAAGATCCCACATGCCGCGGAGCAGCTGGGCCCGTGACCCATGGCCGCTGAGCCTGTGCGTCCAGAGCCTGTGCTCCGCAATGGGAGAGGCCACAACAGTGAGAGGCCCGCGTACCGCAAAAAAAAAAACAAAAAAAAAAACAATGGAAAAGATCAATTAAACTAAGAGCTATTTTTCTGAAAAGATAAACAAAATTGATAAACATTTAGCTGGGTTCACCAAGAAGAAAAGAGAGAAGACTGAAATAAAATAAGAAATGAAACAGGAGAAATAAAAACTGATACCACAGAGATATAAAGAAATTATAAGAGAATTCTCTGAACAGTTATATGCCAGCAAATTGGACAACCTCGAAGAAAGGACAAATTTCTAGAAACATACAGCCTGCCAAGACTGAGTCCAGAAGAAACAACTTTAACAGACCAATCACTAGTAGTGAAATAAAATCTTTAACTTGAAAACTTCCCTACAAATAAAAGTCCAGGGCAAGATGGCTTCACAGGGGAATTTTACCAAACATATGAAGAAGAACTAATATTTATCCTTCTCAAACTATTCCAAAAAGTGGAAGAGTAGGTAACACTCCCCAATTCATTCTACAAGGCCACCATTATACTGATGCCAAAACCAGACAAAGACAGTACGAAAAAGAAAATTACAGGCCAAATATATATATACATATATATATATATATATATTTTTTTTTTTTTGCGGTACATGGGCCTCTCACTGTTGTGGCCTCTCCCATTGCGGAGCACAGGCTCTGGATGCACAGGCTCAGCGGCCATGGATCATGGGCCTAGCCGCTCCGCAGCATGTGGGATCTTCCCGGACCGGGGCACAAACCCGTGTCCCCTGCATCGGCAGGTGGACTCTCAACCACTGCGCCACCAGGGAAGCCCAGGCCAAATATTTTTGATGAATATAGACGGCAGAATCCTCAACACAATATTAGCAAGCCAAATCCAACAATATATAAACAGGATCATACACCATAATCAAGTTGGATTCATTCCAGGGTCAAAAGGATGGTTCAACATTTGCAAATCAACCAGTGTGGTATATCACATTAGCAAAAGGAAAGATAAAAATCACATGATCTCAATATATGCAGAAAAAGCATTTGATAAAATTCAACATCCATTCATGGTAAAAACTCTCATCAAAGTGGGTATAGAGGGAAAATATTTCAACATAATAAAGTCTATTTGTGACAAACCTATGGCCAATGTCATACTCAATGGTGAAAAATTGAAAGCCATCTCACTAAATTCAGGAACAAGATAGGGATGTTCACTCATGCTGCTTTGATTTACCATAGTACTGGAAGCCCTAGCCACAGAAATGAGACAAGAAAAAGAAATGAAAGTTATCCAAATTGGAAGGAAAGAGGTAAAATGGTCATTAGTTGCAGATGACATGATACTTTATATAGAGAACCCTAAAGTCTCACACAAAAACTACTAGAACTAATAAATGAATGCAGCAAGGTAGCAGGATACAAGAGAAAGTTTTTAAAAGTCCCATTTAAAAATCACACCAAAAAGAATAAAATACCTAGGAATAAACTTAAGAAGATGAGAAACCTATACTCTGAAAACTATAAAACATTGATGAAGGAAATTGAACATGATACAAAGAAATGGAAAGGTATCACATTTGTGGCTTTGAAGAATTAATATTGTTAAAATGGCCATACCACCCAAAGCAATCTATAGATGTCATGTAATCCCTATCAAACACTCACGACATTTTTCACAGGACTAGACCAAATAATCCTAAAATTTATATGGAACCACAGAAGACCCTGAGTTGCCAAAGCACTCGAGAAAAAGAACAAAGCCAGAGGAATTACCCTCTCAGACTTCAGAGAATACAACAAAACTGAAGTATTCAAAACAGCATGGTACTGGCACAAAAACAGACACATAGATAAATGGAACAGAATAGAGAGCCCAGAAAGAAACCCACAGAACTGTGGTAAATTAATCTATGACAGAAGAGGCAAGAATATACAATGGAGAAAAGAAAATCTCTTCAACAAGTGGTGCTGGCCAAACTAGACAGCTACACATAAAATAATGAGATTAGAACATTTCCTCACACCATATTCAAAAATAAACTCAAAATGGTTTAAGACCTAAATATAAGACATGAAACAATAAAACTCCTAGAAGAGAACATAGGCAGAATACCCTTTGACATAAATTGTAGCAACATTTTGGGGGGTTTGTCTCCTAAGGCAAAAGAAATAAAATCAACAATAAATAAATGGGACCTAATTAAATTTAAAAGCTTTTCCACAGCGAATAAAACCATCGGCAAAATGAAAAGCCAACCAGCAGAATGGGAGAAAATATTTAGAAATGATGCAATCAACAAGGGATTAATATCAAAAAATACATAAACAGCTCATACAACTCAATATCAAAAAAACCAAATAACCAATCAAAAAATGATCAAAGACCTGAACAGACTTTTTCTTCAAAGAAAACATACAGATGGCCAACAGGCCCATGAAAAGATGCTCAACATCACTAATTATTAGAGAAATGCAAATCAAAACAGCAATGAGATATCACCTCACAACTGTCAGAATGGCTATCATCAAAAAGTCTACAAATAACAAGTGTTAGAGAGGATGTGGAGAAAAGGGGACACTTGTACACTGTTGGTGAGAATGTAAATTGGTGCAGCCACTATGGAAAACAGTATGGAAGTTCTTTAAAAAACTAAGAATAGAGTTAACATATGATCCAGCAATCCCACTTTAGTATATATATCAGGAGAAAAAGAAAACACTAACTTGCAGTTACATGTGCCCCAAAATTTATAGCAGCACTATTTATACTAGCCAAGACATGGAAGCAACCCTAGTGCCCATCAACAAAGTAATGTATAAAGAAGATGTGGGAGATAAACACACACACACACACACACACACACACACACACAAAATGGAACATTACTTAGCCATTTGCAGCAATGTTGATGACCCTATGGTCCTAGAAGATATTATGCTTTCTGAAATAAGTCAGGCAGAGAAAGAAAAATAGTGTATGATATCATTTATGTGTAGAATCTAAAACATAATACATATGAATGCATATGCAAAACAGAAATAGACTCACAGATATAGCAAACAAACTTGTGGTTACCAGTGGGGATAGGAAAGCAGGGAGGAACAAATTAGGGGTGTGGGGTTAATAGATACAAACGACTAAGTATAAAATAGATAAGCAACAAGGATGTATTGTATAGCACTGGTAATTAGCACAATTATCTTGTAATAACTTATAATGGAGTATAATCTGCAAAAATACTGAATTACTATGCTATACACCTAATCTAAATAATATTGTAAATCAACTATATTTCCATTAAAAACTGCTTTCCAAGATTCTGTTAGATTTCAGTAATTAATACAGTAAATAAAATCGGAATAAAACTGAATTATGTATTAATTTTCCTTCTGTTTGATAATCAGTGAAAATAAATATTGTTTACCATCAAAAGAGAGAGAGAGAATGAGCTGCTAGAGAGATTTGGGAGTACTCAAAGAAAGGTGTCATAGGAAAGAAAAATGGGAGAGATTTTTAAGGAAGGGAATGTGGTCAGTAATATTAGATGCTATCCTGTTACTCCTTTAAATAACTCATATTTTCTAAATAAGAATAATATAGATATATCCTCTTAAAGAACGAATCATGAGCAGGTTAGAATCCTTAAAAAACAATCTCTACATCTATGGCAGCTTGAATGTGTCTAGAGCAAGTCAGAAAAGAAAATAAGCTCACTGGTAGAACCTGAAGGGTATCAGGTGCTATGAGTTCTTTAGGTAGAGCAGCCATCAGCTTTTAATTTGTGATGCCTAGACAGGGCTAAAGGCATAGTGGAACCCTGGCTAAAATCTTAAATTTTACAAGAGAGACCAAGGCAGGAGTCACAATAAGAGAGGAAGAAAAGGATTGGAGCAGTAGAGGAGCTGAGCTATACCTGCCTACTGGTTGGGAAACTTTGGGACAGGTAATTCCTACTGAGGCAGAATTAATGAAGAGATAGCAAACAAGCAAACCAAACCCAAAAATCAAACCAAACAAAAACTCCTCTTGGATGGCAGCTAGTAGGGTATGGGTAATTAGGGGTGTTCCAAGATCCTTTGTTGGATGTGGAATGGAATAGGAAAGAAGAACATCTTGGAGGATATAATAATTTTTTTTTCCGGTTTTCCCAATGAGTTTTATTTGGGCAGACCTGGGGACAGGGAGGGCCTGCGTCTAAAAGAAGGTGTTGGGCCTCTTAGTGGTGAGGTGTGGCTTGTGCTGGCAACAGAGAACCCTGTAGGGCAGTGGGAACTTGATCTTGGAGTCGTGGAACTGCTTGACTGCTGGTCGACAGCACTTGCTGGCTGCAATCTCTTCTGTTTTTGTGATCTGGATCGAGTGGGCCCAGGCGCGGTGCCAGGTGCCCATGTCTTGGTAGCACTGGGTGACCGCACTGGCTGTGGTCAGGTCCCGGTACTCTCAGTGCTGCGGAAGTCATAGCGCAACCAGAAGCCAAAGTTCTTCACCCGCACGGGAGATTTCTCCAACACCTGTCTGCAGTAGACAATTTCCCCTGAATACTCTCATCTTCTTCAGCTGAGACACAAAGTACCAGAAACAGGACTTGGCAACATGATTAGGTGCAAAGATGCACATGCAGTAGAGGGGAGACATGCCGCATTTGGGGGTCAGCAGGCAGTGCCCCACCACCTTGTATTCTGGAAGTGTGCCCGAGGCCTTCATGGTGTTCTATACGTGCTTGCTGCCACCCTCAAAAAGGAAACTACTTTATTATTTTTATGGAGGTATAACTGAATATAACAGTTATTTAAAGTGTACTACATAGTGATTTGATATGTGTACCCACTGTGAAAAGATCGCCACAATAAGTCTAGTTAACATGGATCACCACACAGTTACAAATTCTTTTTCTTTGGATGAGAAATTTTAAGATATACTCTCTAGAAACTTTCAAATATAAAATACAGTATTATTAACTATAGTCGCCATCCTGTACGTTACATCACCAGGACTTATTTATTTTATAATCGTAAGTTTCTACATTTTTACCACATTCGCTAATTTTGCCCATACCCCACCCCCCGACTCTAGGAACCACTAATCTATTCTATTTATGATTTTTTTTCAGATTACATGTATAAGTGAGATCATATGGTATTTTTCTTTCTCTGCCTGACTTATTTCACTTAGCATGGTGCCCTCAAGGTCCATCCATGTTGTTGCAGTTGGCAGGATTTCCTTACTTTTTATGGCTGAATAGTATTCCATTGTGTTTGTATATATAGATATATATACCACATCTTCTTTATTCATCCATTGATGGACACGTAGGTTGTTTCCATGTCTTGGCTATTGTAAATAATAATTCAGTGGACATGGTGGTGAGGATAATATTTTTGAGTTAGTGTCTCCTTTTCCTCGGAAAAATACCAGAAGTGGAATTGCTCAATCATATGGTAGTTCTATTTTTAACTTTTTCTTCCAGTTTTATTGAGATATAATTGACATACAGCATGTATGAGTTTAAGGTATACATCATAATGATTTGACTTACATGCGTCATGAAATTATTAGCACAATAAGTACAGTGAACATCCGTCATCTCATACAGATACAAAATTAAAGAAATAGAAAAAAATTCCTTGTGATGAGAACTCAGGATTTACCCTATTTTTAATTTTTTTGAGGAAACCCCATTCTGTTTTTCGGTAGCAGCTGAACAATTTACATTGCCACCAATAGTGCACCTGGGTTCCCTTTTCTCCACATCCTTGCCAAGGCTTGTTTTTGCTTATATTTTTGATGCTAGCTATTCTCACAGATGTGGTTTTGATTTGAATTTCCTTGATGATTCATTTTGTTAAGCATCTTTTTCTGTACCTGTTGGCTGCCTGTAGATCTTCTTTGGAAAAATGTCTGTTCAGGTTGTCTGCCCATTTTTTAGTGGGATTGTTGTTTTTTCACTCTGAGTTATATGAGTTATTTATATATTTTGGCTTATCAGATATATGATTTACAAATATTTTCAGATATATGATATATATATATCAGATATATGATTTACAAGTATTTTCTTCCATTAAGTAGGTTAGCTTTTCAATTTTTTGATGGCTTCCTCTTCTGTGAAAAGCTTTTCAGTTTGATGTAGTCCCACTTGTTTATATTTGCTTTAGTTGCCTTTGCTTTTGGTGTCAAATTCAGAAAATCATTGCCAAGATGGTTGTCAAAGATTTTGCCACTTGTGTATTTTTCTAGTAGTTTTTTGGTTTCAGGTCTTATATTCAAGTCTTTAATCCATTTTGAGTTAACTTTTATGTATGATATAAGATAGGGGTCCATTTTTCATTCTTTTGTGTGTAGCTGTTCAGTTTTCCCAGCACCGTTTATTGAAAGGACTGTCCTTTCTCCATTGTATATTCCTGGCTCCTTTGTCATAAACTGATAGACCAAATATGTATGGGTTTATTTCTGGGCTTTCTTTTCTGTTCCATTGGTCTATGTGTCTGTTTTTATGTCAATATCATACTGTTTTTATGTCAACATCATACTGTTTTGATTACTATATCTTTAATATTGTTTGAGATTATGAGATATGATGCCTCCAGCTCTGTTCTTTTTTCTCAATATTGTCTTCGCCATTTGGGTTTTGTTGTGGTTCCATACCAATTTTATGATTTTTTTTTTCTATTTCTGTGAAAAATATCATTGGAATTTTCACAGGGATTGCATTGAATATGCAGATGACTCTGACTAGAATGGGCATTTTAACAATATTAATTATTCCAGTTCATTATCATGGACTATCTTTCCATTTATTTGTGTCTTCAATTTCTTTTATTAATGTCCTATAGTTTTCAGCATACAGGTATTTCACCTCTTTGGTTAAACTTATTTCTAGGTATTTTATTCTTTTTGATACAATTGTAAATAAGATTGTCTCCTTAATTTCTTATTCTGATAGTTCATTATTAGTGTATAGAAATGCAACTTATTTTTGCATATGGTTATGTATCCTTTACCCGAGTTTATTGTACAGTTTTTTTGGCAACAGTGGAATCTTTAGCGTTTTCTATATATAATATTGTGTTATAAGCAGATACAGACAATTTTAATTGTTCCTTTCAGTTTAGAATGCTTTTTCTTTCTTTTTCTTTTCTTTTTCTTGTCCATTGACTCTAGCAAATATTACCAATATTATGTTGAATAAAAGTGGTGAGAGTGGGCATCTTTCTCTTGTTCCTGATCTTGGAGAAAAAGCTTTCAGCTTTTCATCATTGAATGTGATATTAGCTGTAAGCTTGTCATACATGGCCTTTATTATGTTGAGGTACATTCTCTTTATACTCTTTTGTTACAAATTTTTAGACATAGATGGATGTGAATTTTTGCAGGTGCTTTTTGTGCATTCATATCAATGATTATATGATTTTTACCCTTCATTTTGTTAATATGGTATATCTCATTGACTGATTTGTGTTATGTTGAACCATCCTTATCCTTGGAATAAATCCTACTTGATCATGCTGTATGATTCTTTTAATGTATTGTTGAATTCAGTTTGTTAATATTTTGTTGAGGATTTTTGAATCTATGTTCATCAGGGTTATTGGCCTGTAATTTTCTTTTCTTGTCTGGTTTTTGTATCAAGGTAATGCTGGTTTTATAAAAGGAGTTTTGAAGTGTTTCCTCATCTTCTGTTTTTTGGAAGAGTTTGAGAAAGATTTATATTAACTTTCTTTAAATATTTGGTAGAATTCATCAGTGAAGTCATTGGTCCTAGACTTGTTTGTTGGGAAGTATTTGGTTACTGATTTGTTCTTCTTACTAATTATCAGTCTGTTCATATTTTCTATTTCTTCATGGATTAGTCTTGTAGGTTGTAGTTTCTAGGAATTTTCCATAAATTCTAGGTTGTCCACTTTGTTGGTGTTCAGAGTACTGTCTTATGATCACTTGTATTTCTGTGGTATCAGTTGTAGTGTCTCCTCTTTCATTTATGATTTTATTATTTGAGTCCTCTCTTTTTTTGTTGTTGTTGTGTCTAAATAAGTTTGTTAATTTTGTTTTATCTTTTCAAGAAAGCAGTTCTTAGTTTTATTTATCTTTTCTATTATCTTTTTATTTTCTATTTTATTTATTTCTGCTCTGAAATTTGTTATTTTATTTCATCTACTATGTGTAGGCTCAGTTCATTCTAATTCTAGTTCCTTGAGGTGTAAAGTTACTTTGTTTATTTGAGATCTTTTGTTTATTGATGTAGGCATTTATCACCATGAATTTCCCTTTTAGAACTGTTTTTGCTACATCCCTTAGGCCTTGTTATGTTGTTATTTCCATTTTCATTTGTCTCAAGATATTTTTTTCTCTTTTGATTTCTTCTTTAACCCATGGTTGTTCAGGAGCATTTTGTTTAATCTCCACATGTTTGAATTTTCCAATTTTCCTCTTGTAATTGATTTGTAGTTTAATACCATTGTAGTTGGAAAACATGCTTGATATTATTTCAGTCTTTAAAAAGAATTTGAGACTTGTTTGTTTTTTGATATTGAGCTCCATGAGCTGTTTGTATATTTTGGAGATTCATCATTTGTTGTTTCATTTGCAAATATTTACTCCCATTCTGAGGGTTGTCATTTTGTCTTGTTTATGGTTTCCTTTGCTGTGCAAAAGCTTTTACGTTTAATTAGGTCCCATTTGTTTATTTTTAGTTTCATTGCCCTAGGAGGTGGGTCAAAAAAGATCTTGCTGTGATTTATGTCAAAGAGCGTTTTTCCTATGCTTTCCTCTAAGAGTTTTATAGTGTCTGGTCTTACATTTAGGTCTTCTATCTGTTTTGAGTTTATTTTTGTGTATGGTGTTAGAGAGTGTTCTAATTTCATTCTTTTACGTGTAGCTGTCCAGTTTTCCCAACACAACTAACTGAAGAGGCTGTCTTTTCTCCATTGTGTGTTCTTGCCTCCTTTGTCATAAATTAGGTCACTGTATGTGCATGGGTTTATCTCTGGTCTTTCTATCCTTTGCCATTGATCTATATTTCTGTTTTTGTGCCAGTACCATATTGTCTTGATTACTGTAGCTTTGTAATATAGTTTGAAGTCAGGGAGCCAAATTCCTCCAGCTTCGTTTTTCTTTCTCAAGATTGCTTTGGATATTCAGGGTCTTTTGTGTTTCCACATGAATTGTAAAATTTTTTGGTCTAATTCTGTGAAGAATGCCATTGATAATTTGATAGGGATTGCATTGAATCTGTAGGTTGCTTTGGGTAGTATAGTCATTTTCACAGTATTGAGTCTTCCAATCCAAGAACATGGTATATTTCTCCATCTGTTTATGTCATCTTTGATTTCTTTCATCAGTGTTTTATAGTTTTCTGAGTATAGTTTTTATAGTTTTCTAAGTCTTTCACCTCCTGAGGTAGGGTTTTATGTTTTTCTTTTTTTAATACATTGATTGATTGATTGATTGATTTTTGGATGCATTGGGTCTTCGTTGCTGTGTGTGGGCTTTCTCTAGTTGCAGAGAGCGGGGGCTACTCTTCGTTGAGGTGTGCAGGCTTCTCATTATGGTGGATTCTCTTGTTGTGGAGCATGGGCTATAGGTGCACAGGCTTCAGTAGTTGTGGCACATGGGCTCAGTAGTTGTGGCTCACAGGCTTTGTTGCTCTGCGGCATGTAGGATCTTCCTGGAGCAGGGCTCGAACCTATGTCCCCTGCATTGGCAGGTGGATTCTTAACCACTGTACCACCAGGGAAGTCTCCCTTAGGTAGGTTTATTCCTAGGTATTTGATTCTTTTTGTTGCAATGTTAAGTGGGATTGTTCCCTTAATTTCTCTTTCTGATTTTTCATTGCTAGTGTATAGGAAAGCAAGAGATTTCTGTGCATTTATTTTGTATCCTGCAACCTTACCAAATTCATTGATTAGTTCTAGTAGTTTTCTGGTGGCATCTTTAGGATTTTCTATGTATAGTATTTTATCATCTGCAAACAGTGAAAGTTTTACTTCTTCTTTTCCAATTCGTATTCCTTTAATTTCTTTTTCTTCTCTGATTGCCGTGGCTAAGACTTCCAAAACTATGTTGAATAAGAATGGTGATATTGGACATCCTTGTCTTGTTCCTGATCTTAGTGGAAACACTTTCAGTTGTTTACCATTGAGTATGATGTTTGCTGTGGGTTTGTCATGTATGGCCTGTATTATGTTGAGATAGGTTCTGTCTATGCCCACTTTCTGGAGAGTTTTTATCATAACTTGGTGTTGAATTTTGTCAAAAGATCTTTATGCATCTATTGAGATGTTCATATGTTTTTTTTTAATTTGTTAATATGGTGTATCAAACTTGTTGTTTTGCATATATTGAAGAATCCCTGGGATAAATCCCACTTGATGTGGTGTATGATCCTATTAATTTGTTGTTGGATTCTGTTTGCTAGTATTTTGTTCAGGATTTTTGCATCTATGTTCATCAGTCATACTGGTCTATAATATTTTGTGTGTGATATCTTTTTTTTTTTTGCGGTACACAGGCCTCTCACTGTTGTGGCCTCTCCCGTTATGGAACACAGGCTCCGGACATGCAGGTTCAGCAGCCATGGCTCACAGGCCTAGCTGCTCCGTGGCATGTGGGATCTTCTCGGACTGGGGCACAAACCTGTGTCCCCTGCATTAGCAGGCAGACTCTCAACCACTGCGCCACCAGGGAAGCCCTGTGATATCTTTTTCTGATTTTGGTATCAGGGTGATGGTGGCTTTGTAGAATGAATTTGGGGGTGTTCCTCCCTCTGCAATATTTTGGAAGAGTTTGAGAAGGATAGGTGTTACGTTTTCTCTAAATGTTTGATAGAATTCGCCTGTGAAGCCATCTGGTCCTGGACTTCTGTTTGTTGGAAGATTTTTAATTACAGTTTAAATTTCATTACTTGTGATACTTTCTGTTTATACTTTCTAATTCTTCCATGTTCAGTCTTGGAAAATTGTAGCTTTCCAAGAATTTGTCCATTTCTTTGTGACTGTCCATTTTATTGGCATATAGTTGTTTGTAGTAGTCTCTTATAATCCTTTGTAGTTTTGTGGTGTTGGTTGTGATTTCTCCTTTTTCATTTCTAATTTTATTGATTTGCGACCTCTCCCTTTTTCTCTTGATGAGTCTGGCCAAGGGTTCAATTTTGTTTATCTTCTCAAAGAATCAGCTTTAGTTTTATTGATCTTTGCTGATGTTTTCTTCGTTTCTGTTTCATTTATTTCTGCTCTGATCTTTATGATTTCTTTCCTTATACTGTCTTGGGTGTTCTTTGTTCTTCTTTCTCTAGTTGCTTTAGGTGTAGGGTAGATTGTTTATTTGAGATTTTTCTTGTTTCTTGAGGTGAAATTGAATTGCTATAAACTTCCCTCTCAGAACTTCTTTTGCTGCATTTCAGAGGTTTTAGGGGGTATGTTTTCGTTTTCATTTGTTTCTGTGTATTTTTTAATTTCTTCTTTGATTTTTCAGTGATATCTTGGTTATTTCATACTGCACTGTTTAGCCTCCATGTATTTGTGTTTTTTATAGTCTTTTTCCTGTAATTGATTTCCAGTCTCATAGCATTGTGGTCAGAAAAGATGCTTGATACAATTTCAATTTTCTTAAATTTTCTGAGGCTTGATTTGTGACCCAAGAAATGTTCCGTTTTCACTTGGGAAGAAAGTGTATTCTACCACTTTTGGGTGGAATGTTCTATAAATAATAATTAAACCTATCTGGTTTATTTTGTCATTTAAACCTTGTGTTTCTGTATTTATTTTCTTTGGATGATCTGTCCATTGGTGTAAGTGGGGTGTTAAAGTCCCCTACTATTATTGTATTACTGTCGATTTCCCCTTTCATGGTCGTTAGCGTTTGCCTTCTGTATTGTGGTGCTCCTTTGTTGGGTACATAAACATTTATAATTGTTATATCTTTTTCTTGGATTTATCTCTTGATCATTAGGTAATGTCCTTCCTTATCTCTTGTAACATACTTTATTTTAAAGTCTATTTTATCTGATATGAGTATTGCTACTCCAGTTTTCTTTTGATTTCCATTTGCATGGAATATCTATTTCCATCCCTTCATTTTCAGTCAGTATGTGTCCCTCGTTCTGAAGTGAAGACAGTATATATATGGGTCTTGTTTTTGTATCCATTCAGCCAGTCTGTATCTTTTGGTTGGGACATTTAATCCATTTACATTCAAGGTAATTACTGATATGTATTTTCCTATTACCATTTTCTTAATTGTTTTGGGTTTGTTTTTGTGGGTCTTTTTCTTCTCTTGTGTTTCCCACCTAGAGAAGTTTCTTTAACATTTGTGGTTAAATGGTTTGGTGGTGCTGAATTCTATTAGCTTTTTCTTGTCCTAAAAGCTTTTGACTTCTCCATTGAATCTGAATGAGATCCTTGCTGGGTAGATTAATATTGGTTGTAGGTTATTCTTTTTCATCACTTTAAGTATATCCTGCCACTCCCTCTGGCCTGCAGAGTTTCTGCTAAAAAATCAGCTGATAACCTTATGGGGACTCCTTTGTATGTTATTTTTTGTTTTTCCCTTGCTGCTTTTAATATTTTTTTCCTTGAATTTAATTTTTGTTAGATTGATTAATATGTGTCTTAGTGTGTTTGCCCTAGGGTGTATCCTTTATGGGACTCTCTGTGCTTCCTGGACTTGGGTGACTATTTCCTTTCCCATATTAGGGAAGTTTTCCACCATAAGCTCTTCAAATATTTTCTCAGACCCTTTGTTTTTCTCTTCTTCTTCTGGGACCCCTATAATTCAAATGTTGGTGTGTTTACTGTTGCCCCAGAGGTCTCTGAGATTGTCTTCAATTCTTTTCATTCTTTTTTCGTTATTCTGCTCCTCGGCAGTTATTTCCACCATTTTGTCTTCCAGCTCACTTATTTGTTCTTCTGCCTTGGTTATTCATTTCTTCCAGTGTATTTTTCATTTCAATTATTGTGTTGCTCATCTCTGTTTGTTTGTTCTTTAGTTCTTCTAGATCTTTGTTAAACAGTTTTTGTGTTTTCTCAATCCATGCCTCCATTCTATTTCTGAGATTCTGGATCATCTTTACTATCATTACTTTGAATTATTTTTCAGGTAGATTCCCTATTTTCTCTTCATTTATTGGTCCTGTAAGTTTTTACTTTGCTCCTTCATCTGTGACATATTTTTTTGCCATCTCATTTTTTTTTTCTTTATGGGTGGGATTGTGTTCCTATCTTAGTGGTTGTTTGGCCTGAGGCTTCCAACAGTGGAGTGTGTAGGCTGTTGAGTAGAGCTAAGTCTTGGTGCAGAGATGAGACCTCTGGGAGACCTCACTCCAATGAATATTCCCTGGGGTCTGAGGTTCTCTGTTAGTCCAGTGGTTTGGACTCAGAGCTCCCATCACAGGAGCTTCAGCCCAACCCCTGACTAGTGAACCAAGATCCTTTTAGAGGAATGATATGCATCCAAATTTTAAGCCTCTCTGTCCAGAAGTTCCTTAACTTCAGTCAAGTTCTTTAATCTGGAGAACCACTTGCCAGGCGCTTCCCAGACCCCCTCTCTGTGACTGCCAAACTTCTTTTTCCTCCAGACCCTTTAAACTGCCTCTAGGTATTTTTCTGATTTCCTCTTTCCATTGGTTGTTTAGTAGGATATTGTTTAGCCTCTATGTGTTTGTGTTTTTTTACAGTTTTTTTCTTTTAGTTGATTTCTAATCTCATAGTGCTGTGGTCAGAAAAGATGCTTGATATGATTTCAATTTTCTTAAATTTCCTGAGGCTCACTTTGTGGCCCAGTGATCAGTTCTGGAGAATGTTTCATGTGCACTTGAGAGGAATGTGTATTCTTCTGCTTTTGGATGGGATGCTCTGTAAATATCATTTAAGTCCACTTGGTCTAATGTGTCATTTAAGGCCTGTGTTTCCTTATTGATTTTCTGTCTGAATGATCTGTCCACTGATGAAATTGGGGTGTTAAAATCCCCCACTAATATTGTGTTCCTGTCGATTTCTCCCTTTATGGCTGTTAATATTTGTCTTATATATTGAGGTGCTCTTATTTGGGTGCATATATATTTACGATTGTTATATCTTCTTCTTGGATTGTTCCCTTGATCATTATGTAATGTCTTTCTTTGTCTCTTGTAAAGTCTTTATTTTAAAGTGTATTTTGTCTGATATGAGTATTGTGACTCCAGCTTTCTTTCGATTTTCATTTGCATGGAACACTTTTTCCATCCCCTAATTTTCAGTCTGTATGTGTCCCTAGATCTGAATTGGGTCTCTTGTAGACAGAAGATATATGGGTCTTGTTTTCATATCTGTTCAGCCAGTCTCTGTCTTTTGGATGGAGCAATTAATCTGTTTACATTTAAAGTAATTATTGATATATATGTATTTATTGCCATTTTGTTAATTGTTTTGTGTTTGTTTTTATTGGTCTTTTTTCTTCCCTTCCTCTTTCATTCTCTTCTCTTGTGATTTGATGGCTAACTTTAGTGTTGTGTTTGCATTGCTTATTCTGCTTTATGTGTGTATCTATTGTAGATTTTCAGTTTGCAGTTACCATGGGGTTTTGATATATCAGTCTATATATAAGCAAGATTGTTTTAAGTTGCTTGTCTTTTCATTTCAAATGCCTTTCCAATATCCTGCATTTGTGCTCTCCTCTTCTCACAATTGCTGGTTTTGATACCATATTTTGTACGGATGATTTCCTACATTTACTGTTTGTTTGCCTTTACCAGTGAGCTTTTCCATTAGTAATTTTCCCATTTTTAGTTGTGGCTTTTTCTTTTCTGCTTAGAGAAGTTCCTTTAGCATTTGTTGCAAAGCTCGTCTGGTGGTGCTGAATTCTCTTAGCTTTTGCTTCTCCGTAAAGCTTTTGATTTCTCCATTGAATCTGAATTAAAGCCTTGCTCAGTAGAGTATTCTTGGTTGTAGGTTTTTCCCTTTCATCACTTTAATATATTGTGCCACTCCCTTCTCGCCTGCAGAATTTCTGCTGAGAAATCAGCTGTTAACCTTATGGGAGTTCCCTTCTATGTGTTGCTTTTCCCTTGTTGCTTTTAGTATTTTTTCTTTATCTTTAATTTTTGTCAATTTGATTACTGCGTGTCTCGGCGTGTTTCTCCTTGGGTTTATCCTGCCCAGGACTCTCTGTGCTTCCTGGACTTGGGTGGCTATTTCCTTTCCCACGTTAATGAAGTTTTCGACTATAATCTCTTCAAATATTTTCTCGGGTCCTTTCTCTCTCTCTTCTCCTTCTGGGACCCCTGTAATGCAAATGTTGGTGCATTTAATGTTGTCCCAGAGATCTCTTTGGCAGTCTTCATTTCTTCTCATTCTTTTTTCTTTATTCTGTTCTGCAGCAGTGATTTCCACCATTCTGTCTTCCAAGTCACTTATTCATTCTTCTGCCTCAGTTATTCTGCTATTGATTCCTTCTAGTCTATTTTTCACTTCAGTTATTGTTCATCTCTGTTTGTTTGTTTTTAATTCTTCCAAGTCTTTGTTAAACATTTTTTGAACCTTCTCAATCCTTGCCTCCATTCTTTTTCCAGCATCTTGGATCATCTTCACTATCAGTATTCTGAATTCTTTTTCCAGCAGATTGCCTATCTCCACTTCTCTTAGTTGTTCTTCTGGGTTTTATCTTGTTCCTTCATCTGGGAGGTATTCCTCTGCCTTCTCATTTTGTCTAACTTTCTGTGATCGTGATTTCTGTTCCACAGGCTGCAGGATTGTAGTTCTTGCTTCTGTCTGTCCTCTGGTGGTTAAGGGTGTGTAAGAGGTTGTGCAGGTTTCCTGATAAAGGGACTCCACTGGTGAGTGGAGCTTGGTATTGCCCCTCTGGTGGACAGGGCCATGCTCAAGAAAACTTTAAGCAGCCTGTCTGCTGATGGGTGGGGCTGTGTTCCTGCCCTGTTTGTTGTTTGGCCTGGGGCACCCAAAACTTTTGGGTGGGGCTAATGGCAGCCTCTGGGAGGGCTTACACTAAATGATTACTCCCCAGAACTGCCACTGCCAGTGTCTTTGTCCCCACAGTGAGCCACAGCCACTCCCCACCTCTGCAGGATACCCTCCAATATTAGCAGGTAGGTCTGGCCCTGTCTTTTATGAGGTCACTGCTTTTTTTCCCCTGGGTTCTGTTCCACACAGAACCTTCTGTTCCCCCTTCAAGAGTGGAGTCTCTGTTCCCTCCAGTCCCATGGATTTTCTGTGATCAAACCCCACAGGCTTTCAAAGCCAGATTCCCTGGGGGCTCCTCCTCCCATTGCTGGACCCCCAGGCTGGGAAGATGGACATGGAGCTCAGGACTTTCACTCCTGCAAGAGGGCCTCTGTGGCACAATTGCTTTACAGTCCATGGGTCACCCACCTGGCTGGCATGGTGTTTGATCTTATCGTGATTGTGCCCCTCCTAACATCTCATTGTGGCTTCTTCTTTGTCTTAGGCTGTAGGGTATCTTTTTTGGTAGGTTCTAGCATTTTTCTGTCCATGGTTGTTCAGCAATTAGTTGTGATTTTGGTGTTTCCATAAGAAAGGATGAGTCCACATTCTTCTACTTCACCATCTTAAGCCCAAGATAAAAGCTCTACATTTTTATTTCCCTCCCCCATTTTGTTTTTGATGTCACATCTTACTTCTTCTTACCTTGTGTATCTAATAACAAGTTACTGTAGTTGTTATTTTTACTACTTTTGTCCTTTAACTTTCACACTAGTTTTATAAGTGATTAACCACCCTTACAACATTAGATTATTCTAAATTTTACATATTTACCTTTACCAGTGAGATTTATACCTTCACACATTTTCCTGTTGCTAATTACTGTTATTTTGTTTTGTCTTAAAGAAGTTCTTTTAACATTTCTTTTAAGGCCAGTCTAGTGGTGAAAAACTCCTTTAGTTTTTGCCTTTCTGGAAAACTCTTTATCTCTTCTTCTAATCTGAAGAACAAATTTGCCAGGTAGAGTATTGTTGGTTGGTAGTTTTTTTTTCTTCCTGCAATTTGAATATATTGTGCCACTCCTTTCTGGACTGCAAAGTTTATGCTGAAAAACCTGCTGATAGTCTTATGAGGGTTCCCTTATACTTAACAAGTTGTTTTTCTCTTGTTGCTTTTAAGACTGTCTCCTTGTTTTTAACTTTTGATAAGTTAATTATAATGTGTCCTGGTGAGAGTCTATTTGGATTCATCTTATTTGGAACTTTATTGTCTTCTTAGATCTGGAGGTATGTTTCCTTCCCCAAGTTAGGGGATTTATTGGCCATAATTTTTTCTAACCAGTTTTCTGCCCTTTTTTCTTCTTCTTTTCATTTTTGGACCCCTATAATGTGAATATTGGTCCACGTGATATTGTCCCATAAGTCCCTTACACTATTTTCACTCTTTTTCTTTCCTTTATCTTTTTTGTTACTCTGATTTGATGAATTCCTTTGCCTTATTTTGAAACTTCTGATCACTTCTTCAGCTTAATCTGGTCTTCTGTTGAACCGTTCTATTGTATTTTTTGGTTCAGTTATTGTATTCTTCAGCTCTGATTTCTGTTAGGTATTTTCTTATATTTTCTGTTTCTTTGTTGAAATTCTCACTTAGCTCATGTGCTGATCTCCTGACCTCAGCGAGCAGTTTTATGACTGTTATTTTGTAAGGTATAAGCTAAATTGCTTATCTCCATTTCATTAAGGTCTTTTTCTGAGGCTTTATCTTTTTCTTTCATCTGGAAAATATTCTTCTGTTTCTTCATTTTCCTTGACACTCTTTGTCGGTTTTTATGCATTAGAGAAAACAGCTACCTCTCCTAGTCTTGAAGGAGTGGCCACATGCAGGGGATGATCACTGTGTTTCAACCTCACCCTAGGTCTTTGTTGTCTCTCAAACCTTTGTGATTGTCCAAGCAACTTAGTTCATTTTTAGTGGCTCCCAGTTGAGGGTGTGCCAAAACCACCAGGTTCCTAAATGGGAATATCTCAGTCAAAACATAGATTTAGTCTGATTGGAAGCTGGACCCTCTGCCAACAGTACACAAGTACACAAATATGCCTCTTCCATGAGAAAACTTTAAGATGGGAATTTCTTTCTGTTCCCTCTGCTCTGAGACATGGTGTGATAGCCAGTTGAGAACTGTTTCTTTGTTTGCTACCATCCCATTGAACCTGTGAAAACAAGGGCTGCTGACCACCAGAGCCAGGCTATCAAGGGATGTGTCCTTTGGGCAGCAGCCTCAAAAGTCAGGGCCTCAGACGTGTGCACAAACTCTTTTCTGGGAGATACCAATGTCAACTGAAAAAAATGCATAACCTAAAAATTGAGAATTATGTTTTATTCAGCAGGCATACTGAGGACTTAAGCCCAGGGGACAGCCTCTCAGATAGCTCTGAGGAACTGTCCCTTAGAGGTAAGGTAAGAGCCAGGTTATATAGGAGTTTTTGCAAAAACAAACAACAAACAAACAGATAGTCAGAACATCAAAGGATTACTGTTAATTAAAGAAAAACCAGACACCTCAAGTTAATAATATAGCATTTTTCTATGTGCGGGAAGCTGCAAGTGTCTGGGCTCATTGAAATCATACCTTTGATATGCACCTTTACTGTCTAGGTCAGTATCCTGTCTTCTCCATCCTGAATCCCTCAGGGTGCACCTGTGGATGCTGGGGGTTGGGGAGGCTGCAGTAGCTGACGGCTGCAACATCCTTTGTTTACTGATTTAACAAGTGACATTCTTTGTGACAACCTAGAATAAGGCAGAGGGAAAGCGCAAAGATGGCACCTGCTGGTCTCTGTGGTCTTTAAAAAGTATTTCAGTCTGTCTCTAAATGTGTGTCAAATAAGAAGCCTGTTCCTGAAGATTTAAGATAAGCAAATAAGCCTCTCTCAGGGAAACATTCAGGGTATGTTTCAGTCTGCTACCTCTGTGCTGTGCCCTGGGGGAATAACTGGTTAAGAATTCTTTCTCCATTTGCTATAGTGCTATAGGACCTACAAATGTAAGACCCATTGGCTGCCAGAGCAAGGCAGACAAGTGGTGGAAACCGCAAAAACTGGGGCACAGATGTGTGTACAGGCTCATCTCTGGGAGCAAGGCAGAGGGAGCGCATGAAGATAGTGCCTAGACTCTGAGGTCTCTGGAGAGGATTACAGTCTGCTCTTAGATATGAGTTTAATTAGAAGCCTTCTGTTCAGGTCACATCTATGAAGATAAACTAATAGGCTTCTTTCACAGAAAGATTGGGTATGTCAGTGGGCTACCTCTGCTCTAGGCCCTGGGTAGTAGTCTTGTGGAGCTTGTGCAAACACTTTGAGAACTGTTTCTCAGTTTGCTATAGTCTTGCAGATCTCATAGACAAAGGCTTCACTGGCTTTCAAGTCTTGATGTTTGGGAGGCTCATCTCTCAGTTGCAGGTCTTAGAAGTTCAGGAACCAAATATAAGGTTCCAACCATTAGTTCTTCATGGAGAAACTTGTAGTAAGTTCCTTCCTGATTGTGGGTTGCTGCACCTGGAGTGGGGTTTATGGTGTCTCAGCGTAATCTGAGATTGAGTCTCAGCCTGTCCTACCTGCTTCAATGTAGGTTTTTTCTTATTTGGCCAATGTGTGGGAGGCTCTTGGCTAGTTGGGGTTTTTTGGCGGGAGGGGAGGTTCTTTTAGAAGAAATTGTTCTGTGTGTAGCTGTAGATTCAGTGTGTCCATGGGAGAAGGTGAGTTTAGGATCCCTCTACATTGCCATCTTTAACTGCAACTTATTTAATTTTAAAATGGTAGAGGAATACAGTTTAAATATGATTGTTTAAAATGGGAGGAAAATCACTAGAGAAATGGAGGCACATGGAAGAACTTCAGAATGCAAAACGGTGGGGATGTCACACTAGGAAACCTGATCAAGGTGGGAAAAAATGAGAACACTTCTACATAAACAATAAATGTAAAATGTAAGGAATGAATCCTGCTTAGCAATATATTAAATTTTATTAGAGGGCTGGTGTTTCTTATGAAGATTAGAGGAATATCAAATTGAGGAGACTAATATCTCTACATATTTTTCAAGAAACATGTAGAACATAATAATAAAGGTTGAAAATAAAAAGATAACAAAAGATATGTATATAAAGAAAATATATAGTATTAGGGACAGTATAAATGCAATAAATGCCCATTAGAGAAGAGAAGAGGATATAAAAGTTATTGATCCATACCAATTATGAAATCCTGCTGAGCAGGCATTGTGAAGGCTTGCTGAACCTAGAGAATGGGGGAAATTCCTTGAATAATTCAGTTTTATTTTTTTCTATTTGGGCTTCTGTTTTTCTCTATCAAAAGATATGAAGTTGGCATTGCAGTATATGTCTACCTTGGGGTCTATGTAGCTTTCTCAGTTTGTGGGTTCCTGGTACAAGTTTGAGACTTGAATGTTTTAAGGATTGAGCCTACAATACTTTTTTTTTTTTTGTACAGCAGGTTCTTATTAGTCATCTATTTTATACACATCAGTGTATACATGTCAATTCCAATCTCCCAATTCATCACACCACCACCCCCACCCCCCGCCACTTTCCTTTCTTGGTGTCCATACGTTTGTTCTCTACATCTGTGTCTAAATTTCTGTCCTGCAAACCGGTTCATCTGTACCATTTTTCTAGGTTCCACATATATGCGTTAATATACAATATTTGTTTTTCTCTTTCTGACTTACTTCACTCTGTATGACAGTCTCTAGATTCATCCACATCTCTACAAATGACCCAATTTCGTTACTTTTTATGGCTGAGTAATATTCCATTGTATATATGTACCACTACTTCTTTATCCATTCGTCTGTTGATGGGCATTTAGGTTGCTTCCATGACCTGGCTATTGTAAATAGTGCTGCAGTGAACACTGGGGTGCATGTGTCTTTTTGAGTGATGGTTTTCTCAGGGTATATGCCCAGTAGTAAGATTGCTGGGTCATATGGTAGTTCTCTTTTTAGTTTCATAAGGAACCTCCATACTGTTCTCCATAGTGGCTATATCAATTTACATTCCCAACAACAGTGCAAGATGGTTCCCTTTTCTCCACACCCTCTCCAGAATTTGTTGTTCGTAGATTTTCTGATGATGCCCATTCTAACTGATGTGAGGTGATACCTCACTGTAGCTTTGATTTGCACTTCTCTAATAATTAGTGATGTTGAGCAGCTTTTCATGTGCTTCTTGGCCATCTGTATGTCATCTTTGGAGAAATGTCTATTTATGTCTTCTGCCCATTTTTGGATTGGGTTGTGTGTTTTTTTAATATTGAGCTGCATGAGCTGTTTGTATATTTTGGAGATTAATCCTTTGTCTGTTGATTCATTTGCAAATATTTTCTCCCATTCTGATGGTTGTCTTTTCGTCTTGTTTTTAGTTTCCTTTGCATTGCAAAAGCTTTGAAGTTTCATTAGGTCCCATTTGTTTATTTTTGTTTTTATTTCCATTACTCTAGGAGGTGGATCAAGATCTTGCTGTGATTTATGTCAAAGAGTGTTCTTCCTATGTTTTCCTCTAAGAGTTTTATACTGTTGGGTCTTACATTTAGGTCTCATCCATTTTGAGTTTATTTTTGTGTATGGTGTTAGGGAGTGTTCTAATTTCATTCTTTTACATGTAGCTGTCCAGTTTCCCAGCACCACTTATTGAAGAGACTGTCTTTTCTTCATTATATATCCTTGCCTCCTTTGTCATAGATTAATTGACCATAGGTGGGTGGGTTTATCTCTGGGCTTTCTATCCTGTTCCATTGATCTGTATTTCTATTTTTGTGTCAGTACCGTGTTGTCTTGATTACTGTAGCTTTGTAGTATAGTCTGAAGTCAGGGAGTCTGATTCTTCCAGCTCCTTTTTTTTCCCTCAAGACCTCTTTGGCTATTTGGGGTCTTTTATGTCTCCATACAAATTTTAAGATTTTTTGTTCTAGTTCTGTAAAAAATGCCATTGGTAATTTGCTAAGGATTGCATTGAATCTGTAGATTGCTTTGGGTAGTATAGTCATTTTCACAATATTGATTCTTCCAATCCAAGAACATGGTATATCTCTCCATCTATTGGTATTATCTTTAATTTCTTTCAACAGTGTCTTATAGTATTCTGCATACAGGTCTTTTGTCTCCCTAGGTAGGTTTATTCCTAGGTATTTTATTCTTTTTGTTGCAGTGGTAAATGGGAGTGCTTCCTTAATTTCTCTTTCAGATTTTTCATCATTAGTGTATAGGAATGCAAGAGATTTCTATGCATTAATTTTGTATCCTGCAACTTTACCAAATTCATTGATTAGCTCTAGTAGTTTTCTGGTGGCATCTTTTGGAGTCTCTATGTATAGTATCATGTCATCTGCAAACAGTGGCAGCTTTACTTCTTCTTTTCCAATTAGTATTCCTTTTAATTTCTTTTTCTTCTCTGATTGCTGTGGCTAGGACTTCCAAAACTATATTGAATAGTGGTGAGAGTGGACATCCTTGTCTTGTTCCTGATCTTAGAGGAAATGCTTTCAGTTTTTCACAGTTGAGAATGATGTTTGCTGTGGGTTTGTCTTCTGATTTGGATTCCTTTTCTTCTCTGATTGCTGTGGCTAAAACTTCCAAAACTATGTTGAATAATAGTGGTGAGACTGGGCAACCTTGTCTTTTTCCTGGTCTTAGAAGAAATGGTTTCAGTTTTTCACCATTGAGAACAATGTTGGCTGTGAGTTTGTCATATATGGCCTTTATTATGTTGAGGTAGGTTCCCTCTAGGCCCACTTTCTGGAGAGTTTTTTATCATAAATGGGTATTGAATTTTGTCAAAAGCTTTTTCTGCATCTACTGAGATGATCATATGGTTTTTATTCTTCAATTTGTTAATACGGTATATCACATTGGTTGATTTGCATATATTGAAGAATTCTTGCAGCCCTGGGATAAATTCCACTTGATCATGGTGCATGATCCTTTTAATGTGTTATTGGATTCTGTTTGCTAGTATTTTTTGAAGATTTTTGAGTCTATATTCACCAATGATATTGGTCTGTAATTTTCTTTTTTTTGTAGTATCTTTGTCTGGTTTTGGTATCAGGGTGATGGTGGCCTCATAGAATGAGTTCGGGACTGTTCCTTCCTCTGCAATTTTTTGGAAGAGTTTGAGATGGATGTGTCTTAGCTCTTCTCTAAATGTTTGATAGAATTCACCTGTGAAGCCGTCTACTCCTGGGCTTTTGTTTATTGGAAGATTTTTAATCACCATTTCAATTTCATTACTTGTGATTGGTCTGTTCATATTTTCTATTTCTTGGTTCAGTCTTGGAAGGTTATACCTTTCTAAGAATTTGTCCATTTCTTCCCGGTTGTCCATTTTATTGGCATAGGGTTGCTTGTAGTAGTCTCTTAGGATGTTTTGTATTTCTGCAGTGTCTGTTCTAACTTCTCCTTTTTCATTTCTAATTTTATTGATTTGAGTCCTCTCCCCCTTTTTCTTGATGAGTCTGGCTAATGGTTTATCAAATTTATCTTCCCAAAGAACCACATTTTAGTTTTATTGATCTTTGCTATTGTTTTCTTTGTTTCTATTTTATTTATTTCTGCTCTGATCTTTATGATTTCTTTCCTTCTGCTAACTTTGGGTTTTGATTGTTCTTCTTTCTCTAGTTCCTTTAGGTGTAAGGTTAGATTGTTTGAGTTGTTTACTGAGGTAGGATTGTATTGCTATAAACTTCCCTGTTAGAACTCCATTTGCTGCATCCCATAGGTTTTGTGTTGTCATGTTTTCATTGTCATTTGTCTCTGGGTATTTTTTGATTTCCTCTTTGACTTCTTCAGTGATCTCTTGGTTATTTAGTAATGTGTTGTTTAGCCTCCATGTGTTTGTGTTTTTTATGGTTTTTTCCCTGTAATTGATTTCTAATCTCATAGCAAAAGATACTTGATATGCTTTCAATTTTCTTAAATTACTGAGCCTTGATTTGTGACCCAAGATGTGATCTATCCTGTAGAATGTTCTGTGCACACTTGAGAAGAAAGTGTAATCTGCTGTTTGGGGGTGGAATGTCCTAGAAATATCAATTAACTCCATCTGGTCTATTGTGTCATGTAAAGCTTGTGTTTCCTTTTTAATTTTCTCTTTGGATGATCTGTCCATTGGTGTAAGTGTGGTGTTAAAGTCCCCCACTATTATTGTGTTACTGTCAATTTCATCTTTCATAGCTGTTAACAGTTGCCTTATGTATTGAGGTGGTCCCATGATGGGTGCCTATATATTTATAATTGTTATATCTTCTTCTTGGATGGATCCCTTGATCTTTATGTAGTGACTTCCTTGTCTCTTGTAACATTCTTTAAAGTCTATTTTGTCTCATATGAGTATTGCTACTCCCGCTTTCTTTTGATTTCCATTTGCAGGGAATATCTTTTTCCATCCTCTCAGTTTCAGTCTGAATGTGTCCCTACGTCTGAAGTGGGTCTCTTTTGGACAGCATATCTAAACCTCAAAACCTGTTTTGAGGTTCTTGTATTTGTATCCATTCAGTGAGCCTGTGTTTTTTGGTTGGAGCATTTAATCCATTCACGTTTAAGGTAATTATCAATATGTATGTTCCTATGACCATTTTCTTAATTGTTTTGGGTTTCTTTTTGTAGGTCCTTTTCTTCTCTTGTGTTTTCCACTTAGAGAAGTTCCTTTAGCATTTGTTGTAGAGCTGGTTTGGTGTTGCTGAATTCTCTTAGCTTTTGCTTGTCTGTAAAGCTTTTGATTTCTCCATCGAATCTGAATGAGGTCCTTGCCGGTTAGAGTAATCTTGGTTGTAGGTTCTTTCCTTTCATCACTTTAAGTATATGATGCCACTCCCTTCTGGCTTGTAGAGTTTCTGCTGAGAAATCAGCTGTTAACCTTATGGGAGCTCCCTTGTATATTATTTGTCCTTTTTCCTTTGCTGCTTTCAGTACTTTTTCATTGTCTTTAATTTTTGCCAATTTGATTACTATGTGTCTTGGTGTGTTTCTCCTTGGGTTTTTCCTGTATGGGACTCTCTGCACTTCCTGGACTTGGCTGGCTATTTCCTTTCCCATGTTAGGGAAGTTTTTGACTATAATCTCTTCAAATATTTTCTCGGGTCCTTTCTCTCTCTCTTCTCCTTCTGGGACCCCTATAATATGAATGTTGTTGAGTTTAATGTTGTCCCAGAGTTCTCTTAGGCTGTCTTCATTTCTTTTCATTCTTTTTTCTTTATTCTGTTCCTCAGCAGTGAATTCCACCATTCTATCTTCCAGGTCACTTATCCCTTCTTCTGCCTCAGTTATTCTGCTATTGATTCCTTCTAGTGTATTTTTCATTTCAGTTATTGTATTGTTCATCTCTGTTTGTTCTTTAATTCTTCTAGATCTTTGTTAAACATTTCTTGCATCTTCTCGATCTTTGCCTTCATTCTTTTTCTGAGCTCGTGGGTCATCTTCACTATCATTATTCTGAATTCTTTTTCTGTAAGGTTGCCTATCTCCACTTCATTTAGTTGTTTTTCTGGGGGTTTATCTTGTTCCTTCATCTGGTACATAGCCCTCTGCCTTTTAATCTTGTCTATCTTTCTGTGAATGTGGTTTTTGTTCCACAGGCTGCAGGATTGTAGTTCTTCTTGCTTCTGCTGTCTGCCCTCTGAACATACAATACTTTTTAAATGGTTGAATAATGGGGTTAGAGAAGAGGTTCTGTTCTATAAAGTTATTCAGGACTCCTGGCTGCTAGGGACTCTGCTGTCTTTTAACTGGTAGCTTTCCATGTTTGCACTGTATGTTGGTATCAGAGGGAAAAGGAAGTGGAGGATTATGGAGAAAATTTTTATAGACCAAGACTGGTAGTGTTCTGCACCATATTTGCCAATGAGCAGAACTTAAATCACTTGTTCAAACCAGCTGCAAGGGAGGCTAGGAAATGTAGTTTAGCTGTATGCCTAAGAGGAAGGGGAAACAGGTTTGATTGAGCAGCCAGACAGTTTCTCTTTTATACTACCTATCTATCTAAAAAACTGTATCCCACCAACAGAGAATATTTAGTTTCTATGAATCCATGGTATGTTTATAAACATAATTCATATATAATAATAAGCCATAAAGAAACTCTAAGATATTTATCTATGGAGAGATTCATAGCCACATTCCCTAGTAAAAAATCATTAAAGTAGTAATCAACAGCAACCACAAAAGGTGTTTAACCTCCCTTACCTTCTTGGAAATTAAGAAACACTGTGGGTTTAACAATGAAAAAGAAAAAAAAGAAAAAAATCAAAAGAAAATGCAAATTACATAGAGATTGATGAAAATCAAAGCCAGTGGTGTGTTATACAGAAAATTTTTACCTCTAAGAGCTTTTATTATTTAGAAAACCTGAAAGTAAATGAACTGATATCCAACTTAAGAAATTAGAAAGAGAATAACAGAATAGATCTTCAAATTGCTTTAATATCTTTGTCTTTTTTCAACTACATTTGCTAAGGTTACCTGAAGCCTTTCCTTTTTGTCAATAATTTATTTCTTGGTAAATGTCTATTCTGTTGCTTGCTGTTTCTAAACCAATTTATATTTTATTTCATTTTATTGTTCATCACAGGCAAATTTTTCTTTGTGATTTTAAAATCATCTGAGTTGAATTAAAGTAATATGAAAGAAGAATGCTATAAGATGAATTGGTGTGGTTAAAAGGAACTATAAGTAGGTATTATTTTATATTCTTTGGAGTTGTTAAAATTTTGTTTTTCTTCTAGATTCTGATGGAAGAAGGAGGAATGTGTTCTTTAAAAGGTGGGATAACATCTACTAAGAAAACCTGTCAGTATAACTATAAGTGAATTTTATTCTTTAAAAAAACAACATTTTAACAGAAATTAGTTAAATTTTAAGGTTTTTTTAGAGTTTTGCCAGCAAATATATTTTATAAGTATCTTAGAATATATTAATAATGCAATTGGCTCTTTAAAATTAATTTTGTCTTCTATAAAATGTTATACATGATGAGGATATATAATATATATGTACAACTTACTGAATAATAAACAGATACCTTTGTACTTAGTTTGTATAGTAGTTTAAGAAATAATACATAATCAGTACTTTTGAATATCTTCTCAATTGCATTTCCTATCCTGCCCCCCTAGTGGTAACTCTTTTCCTGAATTTGTTTTTTGTGATAGCACATATAGACTTTTCCAATTGCTTGCTTTTGAGCTTTCTGCAGCAAATTGAGGCAAACTCTATACATTTTTCTGAAACTTACTTTTTGTTCACCCAGCAATATGTTTTGAGGTTCAATCACCCTGACACTTGTGACTCTAATACAGTTCATCATTTGTTTTCTCCTATATAGCCTTCTATTGTGTGAATGTAGCACAATCTATGTATGCATCTTCTGACAAAGATTATTTGAGTTGTTTTTAATATTTTGCTATGATAAAAAATGCTACTTTGACAAATTTTGACATTTCTCCTGGCACACATGTATAAATGTTTCTTCTAGGATATAATTCTAGAAGTTGAATTGGCTAGTTCATATGATATGCACTCTTCTAGGTAATGCAAAATTGTTTTCCAAAGTAGATGTGCCTGTTTAAACTCCTGGTTTAAACTCCTGGTTTAAACACTAGCAATAGGTAAAGAATCTTAGCTGTTACATATTCTCACTAACACTGGATCAGCTTTTTATCATTGTTGGCAATGTGATATCTTATTGCAATTTCAATTTATATTTTCCATTGTTGATTAGGCTCATTGGCCACCCATATTTCATCTGTGAAATGTCTTTCATGTCTATTGTCCATGTTTCTTTTAGGAAGTTTGGCTTTCTTTATGGGATGTGTCTTTTGTATATCTATGTCCTTTATACCTTTTATATATCCTAGATTCAGATTGCTTGTAGACTCCTGTGTAGCAGATATTTCATATTTGAGTAGCAAATATTTCATATTTGAGTAGCAGATATTTCATATTTGAGTGGTCTTTTTATTCTATATTGTCTTTTTGTTGACAACACTTTCTGGCACTTTTTAGATATTTTGCGGTTGAATGATTCTTCAGCATATCTAGTCTGTTGGGATACCTAGAAATCTTTATGGACTTTTTCCTTTTTTACTTAATTTAATTTTTTTAATATGTAAAGCATTAATTTGGTTTCTATCCCTCTCCTGTCTGCCCTATTTCCTTCTGCCTCATATGAGTAGCTATTTTTTGTTGGTTTACTGTTTATCATTACAGTGGACTTTTTTTCTAAATAAAGCCTGATGTGTATAAATGCACATATATGTGTGTCTTAGTTCCCTGTTCTTTGCACTCTAAATAGGATATTTTATTTAATACAGTATATTTTATAGATGAATTAAATGGATTTATTTAATAAATTTTCTGTAGATTTCCTCATATTAGTACTGGACATTTATTCATCCTTTATTTATGCCCATTTAGTAATCCATTATGTGGATGATCTATAGTTTACTCAGTCAGTGCCCTGTTGGTGGATATTTAGGTTGTTTCAAGTATCTTTCTTACAAACAATGTGCAGTGAACAATTTTGAGCACATATTTCTTAATTGTGGAGGTACATTTTCAGGGTAATTTCTAGAAGTGGGATTGCTGAATCAAAGAGGAGATACACTGTGGGTTTTTTTTTTTTTTTTTGATAGTTATTGCCAAAATTTGATTTTGATAGAAATTTCCAAATTCCCCATTGCATCATTTTGTAATCCTACCAGAAATGTGCTTTTGATTCCACAGCCTCACCAACAGGGATTGTGGTCAAACTTAGGAATTTTTGTGAATCTTATAAAGATATATAGATAGAAGTTTCAGTTTGCACTTCTTTTTATATGAGTGCAGTCGAGCATCGTTTAAAAATGTGTAATGGCTATTTGTGATTTTTTTTCTGTGAACTCTCCATTCATGTCCTTAGGCCCATTGAGGTTTTACATCTTTTTCTTGATATTTAAGAGCTCTTTATATATTAATATTAAAGAGGTTTAGGTCTTTGTAATGTGTCACAAATATTTTCTGCTAGTTTATTAATTTTTGATTTGTTTTATCTGTTTTTACTTTGTTTATGGTGTCTCCTGCTTTGCAAAAGGCTTAACATTTTTTATGTAGCTAATATTATCAATCTTTTCTTTTATACCTTTGGATTTAATTAGGAAGACTGTTTACACTCCCTGGTTGCAAATGAATTCACTTATATTTTCTTCTAGTATTAGTATGGTTTTATATTTTTGCACTTAGAGTTTATCCTGTTTTAGGAGTTTATCCTGATTCAAGTTTTTAAAAATGCATCTTTTCCCTAGGTATTTGTAATACTACCTTTTTATGTATCAACTTTCCATATATACTTCAATCTGTTCTGGGGCTTTCTTTACCATTCCATTGATCTTTCCTAATCTTCATGTGCTAATATCACATTATTTTTATTATGATTACTTTATACTATGTTTCATTTCTAAGAGTTACACCTCCCTTTGCACTTTTTAAAGAATTTTTCTGGCTATTTTTGATTAATTTTACATGTAAACTTTAAAATCAACTTGTGTAACTTCAAGGAAATGTTTCCTTTGGTGGGGGGGGCACACTGCTTGGCATGTGGGATCTTAGTTCCCCGACCAAGGATCAAACCTTTGCCCCCTACAGTGGAAGCACAGAGTCTTAACCACTGGACCACTGGGGAAGTCCTGCCAAGGAAATATTTCAATTTTTATTGGGAAAGTACTAAATGTATACATTAATTAAGTGTGAATTGTCATCCTAATGATGTTGAGTAGCCCTATATAAGAATAAGGATGGCTTTTTATTAATTCAGTCTAATTTTATATCTTTAATAGTTGTTTAAAACGCCTTTATGCACTTTAACATTTTCCTCAAGCAGATTCTGCATGTCCTTTATTAGATTTAGCTGTAGGTACTTTTCATTGTTTTTGTTGCTACTTTAGTGTGAATGTACACTCCATGTTTCTACATTAAGTAAGAGTCTGGATTTTGGACTTAGGCATGTGTATGTTGACTGTTTTATTGAGAGTTTTTTTAGAGGTGATTTTGAGGCTATTAGTAGTTTGGGGAAGAGTGATTATTGGCATCTATAGAAATGATTATTATTTTTCCCTCGTATATCTTTTTTTGTACCCCAAAACACATAAAATTCACCCTTCCAACAATTTCAAAGGGTACAGTATACCTCTCCTTCCCCCCAGCCTCTGACAACCACTATTCCGTTTCTATGAGTTTGAATATAAGTGTAATCATACAATATACAAATATTGTATGTAATCATACAATATTTATCTTTTTGTGACATTTCACTTAGCATAATGTCTTCAAGGTTCATCCATGTTGTAGCATACAACAGGATTTCCTTCTTTTATAATGCTGAATAATATTCCATAGTATGTGTAAACCACATTTTCTGTATCCATTCTTTTGTCAATAGACATTTAGGTTGCTTCCACCTCTTGGCTATTATAATTCTGCAATGAACATGGGTGTGCAAATATCTCTTCAAGATTCTGTTTTCAATTCTTTTGGATATATCCCTAGAAATGGGATTACTGGATCATATGGAAGTTCTGTTTTTAAATTTTTGAAGAACAATTCATACTGTTTTCCATATCAGCTACACCATTCTACGTTCCCACGAAGAGTGCACCAGGGTTCCAACTCTTCCAAATCAGTGCCAACACATTATTTTCTGTTTATTTTTCCTCAATAAGTAACCATCTTAATGGGTGTGAGGTGATATCTCACTGTGGTGTAGATCTTTTAAAGTGCTGAATTTTGCTAATGGATTTTGTGATATGGACCATTCTAGCATTCCTAAAACAAATCCCACCAAGTCATGATGAATTATGATTAAGTTTGCTATTCTATTTAATTTTTAAATTTTTTTGTTCTTTAATTTTAAATTTAAAAGTTTTAATATTTATATACAATTTTTGCATTGATCCTATAAGTGAGATTGGCCTATGTATAATATGTATGTGTGTGTGTATGTGCATGTGTAATCTTTCTCAGATTTTGGAATTAGTGTTATGTCAGATTGACAAAAAATTTTTTTAAACTGAGGCTATTTGAAAGCTTTCTTGAAATTTGAATCACTTGCCTCTTCAATGCACTCCCACTGTTTTATTGCAGATCCTTATCACTTCATAACTTGATTATTGAGTTAATCTCCTAACAATCTGCTTTCATGTAGTTTAACCCTTCTTTAATTAATCCCCAATTAGATGCCTTGGTAGACAGTCTAAAATTAATTTTGTATTAAAGTGCACCTCTACACTTTCTTTTCCCCCATCCCATATGCTATTTTTCATCTTGTCTTTTGGGAAATTGTTTATTCATCTTCCAAAACCCATTCTTTATCTTGTGCTTTCTCTATTACTCTTCACTAAACCTTTTTTCCCTAGAGCTCATCACACTTAGGTCTCTACCACTTTTGTACCTTCTATGACTTCTATTGTTGGGTCTAATTTTGTGACTGTTTAAAAAAAATAAATGTATGTCTTTTTCTCCATCTCAAGAGTCTGAATACTTTGAGCATTATGGCCACATATTACTAAAAACTACTAAGTGACTTACTTAAGGTAATTACTCAATAAGTGTATAATTTCCATTTTAATCTACATATCCTTTCTTACACTGTTAGAGGTAAGACATTCATTTAACGGACATTTGTCTTCTCTACTAATAACTATGGGTTTACTATACTTATGAACTGAATGAACCTTGTTGTGGGGGAATGCCCTTAGATCATGTTGTTAGTAAAATCCTACTTTTCTTTTCTCTGCTTTCCACTGTTGAGGAGAACCTGCTTTGGGAGGGTATAAATTCCTTCTAGTATGATGAACTAAGGGTAACTGAATTTACCTAAGTTCTCTCTACCTCTCAGCTGACTGACGGCTAGATTCTGTTACAGAAGGTATCAGATCTGATCTGAGGTATGAATAGTAGTCATGGTCTGTTGTGTATGGGAGGACATGTGATTTAACATGTGTTGTTGCACCACATTCCATTACCTTTTTCTTTTTCTTTTTGGATAGCAAATTCATTTTCACAAACAAGAAGAGGAATGGTTGAAGCTACTGTTGATCTATAGTATTTATGCATGCTAGGGAGTCATGACCTACTTTTCAAGCCCATTTTTAAACTTTACTTGTAATCATAAGAGAACACATTAGGCAGATAATGAAAGAATAACATACTGGATGCTTTGAGTTGTTTTACATACAGCTTTTTAAAAAATAGATTTAACAGTGTCACAGTCACCATCAAATTTCAATAGATTATATATCTTTTTATATTATTTTGAATTCATAAATGGCTTTAAAATTCTATAGTTTTGAAATCATATTAAAGGTTAAATACAGTTTTGATTGTGTGATAAAACTTCATTTACTCAATTAGCAAATATCTGGTACCTTAATTTGGCTTATTTCTCCTTCGTACAGATTGACACTTTAAATTATTTGCTCATAAAAAATGGTTCATTGTATTGGAAAAAATCAATTCAATTTCCTCTGTTCTCCTTTCTTCCCTTACGTTAGGTACCCTCATTTTACTTGTAGATACACATCTTTTACATGTAGAATAAATCCATAATACCCTGTCAAAAATGCAACCTGCCACATATCCAAAATTTTAACTTTTAAAATGCTCTATAATATGTTAGCTAAACTTATTTACCAGCAGCTATCTTCTGCCTATGTACATATTAATAGGTACCATTCTTCACAAATTAAATTTTTATTTTCAGATCTTGATTCTTCACGGAGTAGTCAGTCTACCAGTTGCTCCCCAAGGCCAGCAGATAGTTGTTTCAGTTCTAGTTCAGAGATGGTAAGTTATGCTCTTTTTTTTTTTGCTTGTTAATATATGCTATACTAATTTAGAGTGATTTGTATTTCTCATCGTTTACTTTTTCATTCTGAAAAAAATAGTTGAGATAATAGTGAAAATAAATGTAAACAAAAATGTGAAAATATTAAAAATGTAAGAAGAATGTAAATTAAAATGTAATTGAGCATCATTCATTCATGCTTATGAGATGATGAATGTGTTCATTGTTATTTACAAAACCCACTCTTACTGAGATGTATGTGTGTGTATATGATAAATGCATTCTTCTTTTAAAAGCGTTTTTAAAAGAACCTATTCACAATAATTGAAAACCTAAAACAACCAATAATACACACAAAAAGAAAGTCTCCAGACTTATGTGAAGAAAACTATAAAATACTATAATCTGAATAATTGGAGTGACATGTTTAATGCTGAGTGGGAACTGTAATCTGAATAATTGGAATGGCATTATATTCTGAGTGAGTTTCTCGCAAATCACATGTTTAAATGGAATTCTCCATTAATTCTTCCATCTTCGTTTCACCTGCCTTTTGTCTCTAGCTTGCTGTCCAAACTGCCTTGCTGAGGAAGGACATCAATGACCTCTAACGATGCCAAATTCATTGGACAATTTTCAGTTTTTATTTTATAAGAATTTCTAACAATATTAATAGAAATTATTATTTTCTTTTCTTGAAACATTTTTTTCTCTTTGCTTTTGTGATACACACTATCTTAGTTCCCTGCATACCTCTTTGAATGCTACTTTATGCCTTTGCCCACTTCTCATCCACCTTTCCCTGTATATAAATGTTGTAATGTTTAGGGTTTGCTTCAGGAGCCTATTCTTCTCTTAACCTACACTCCAAACTCTAGATGATGTTACATACTCCATTGATTTTTTATACTATTACCTGGTTGATGACAATTCTCAACTTTATGACTTTAGCTTAGATCCTTAATTAGGTGTCCAATTTCTTATTGGATATCTTCTTGGATATTTCACAAAAAACTGAACACTTCTGATCTCCCCATATCAGTTTTTCTGATAGTTCCCATATTAGTGGATCCCTTTTCTATCCACTCAGTTGTTCATGCCAGAAACTTTAGTTTGGCATTTCTTTCTGTCTCATCTGCCTTCCTTAACCATATTCATTTCATCACTTGATCCAATCAATTCTACCTCCAAAATAAATTGCATATTTATCTACTTCTCACCTAGGGTACTAGGTGTCAGTACCCTAATCTAAGGTACCGTCATCTTGTTCTTGAACTGTTAATGGTTGTTGCCCAAGAGATCTCTCTACTTCCACTCTTGCCCCACTTTTTCTCTAGTTAACAGTCATCATGGTCTTTTGAAAACTTAAACTGAATGATGTTACTTCTATGTTTATTCAATGGATTCCTGTTTTACTTTAGAATCTAAACTGCTTTCATTAGTGACAGGCCATGTGTGGTCTAGCCCCTGGCTACATCTCCAACTGCTAGTATTCCTCTCTCACCACACTTTACGCATACTGACATTCCACTTCCTTAGCTTCTTAAGTCACTTTTCTGCTTCAGCACATTTATATATTCTGTTTCTTACATTACTGTTATTCATCCTTTAGGTCGCAGCTTAAATATGTCACTTCTTTTGAAAGCCCCTCCTTGGCTTTTCAATCTAAATTAGACTCCTTAGTTATGCTCTTGAAGTGCTTCATGCTTGCTCTTCATAATGCTTTGTTCAACTTGTAATTACATATGCTTGTGTGTAATTATTTGATTAACGTCATTTCCACACATAAGAGTGTGTGCTGTAGAGAGCAGCAAATATGTCTGCTTCTCTCACATTGCAGGTGCTGAGTATTTATTTCTTGAATAAATAAATGTACTGATCCTATTTTCTCTAATTTATGCCCAGCCAGTTTAATGCTGTTTCTTGGGCTTACTTTTCCTATTTTAGTGCCAATCAGCTTAGGTCTATACCTCATTTTAGGTTTTTTTATGTTAACTTTGCTTTTTATTTTTAGCTAGAATAATCAATACTTTTATATAAGATTTTTATTAAAACAGTATTTTGGTTAGTTCAGTAATTAAAAGATAAATTTTTCTTGAAGTTGAAAAATTCAAGCTACTAAATTGAAATCTAGACCTATTAAAAGTTCTTAAAATTTGATTTTTTATATAACAGTTTTGATATTTATTGCTGTTTAACCTTTCTTTTGTCTATTTGATTTCCTGTTAGCTGATACCATTCTTAATGAGTCTTTCTTGAGACTGAGCTTGTGAAAGATACAATATAGATATTTTTTGACTTAATGACTCAATGAGTGAATATTAAAACAAATTGTATGTGTTAGCTTTTTCTTTCAAAGTTATACTTCTACTTCACTCTTCTTAAGTAGTTGAAGAGTATATGTTGTATTTCATTTCCTCTCTGTGAAAAGGTAGTAGGGTGATGTCACCTATGAGTATGAAGACTAATAATGGACAAAAATCTTCTCTTTTTTGTGCTTTTGCATCTTTAATATAAGGATTATTATTGTTTCATGCTATTTTAAAATCCATAACCTTGATTAAAAAAAAATTCTAAATCTAGGTTGATTTGCCACCTGCCAAAGTCTCTTTTTTTTTTTGAAATTTTCTATAATGTGAATTTTAAGAATGTCTACTTTCGGGCTTCCCTGGTGGCGCAGTGGCCGATGCAGGGGACACGGGTTTGTGCCCCGGTCCGGGAAGATCCCACATGCCACCGAGCGGCTGGGCCCGTGAGCCATGGCCGCTGAGCCTGCGCATCCGGAGCCTGTGCTCCGCAATGGGAGAGGCCACAACAGTGAGAGGCCTGCGTACCGGAAAAAAAAAAAAAAAAAAAAGAATGTCTACTTTGAAGTGATTGTTTTTTTAATTTAAGCATCATTAAGAGCAAAATTACTAAATTTCTTTTAGCCATCTGAAGATGAAGATCAAATTGAAGGTTCAAATAGGAGATCCATCAAACCAAAGAAACAACTAATAATTTTTATTTAGAAAGCATGGAGAAACTTCCATGTGATAGGATTATTAAAAACAATGCCAAATTTCATAAACAAAATGAGGATTTTAACCAGTTCTCAATGAATAGTAATATAGATCAGTTTCCACAGTCTCAGTGTAATTCAGCACATATATTTCAAAACGTAACCAATAATAACTGCATTCTACAGGTTGCAAGGTGTGATGCATGGATACAGACGGAGAGTGAACCTGTAATTGAAGAAAAATTAGATGCTGCCATACAATGTGATATAATTTCAAAATGTAAATGTAGAAAAGATGTGTCTTCTTTTTGTAACGTTGAAAGGTGCAATGAAAATATTAAGGCAGATACCACTGGAGGGCAGGAAATCCTTAAAAACAACTAATATTCTAAAACCTCAGCCTGAGATTTTGCATTTGGTTTAACGTTTAGAGTTTTATTAACATAATAAAGAATGAGAATATTTTTGTAGCTAAGCAACTAGGTGGAAGTATTCCCATAGGTATTTTTAATAGCTTTAGTATGTCAAAGTTTTTTAGAAAATAAGATATATGTAAATTTACTATCTTTCTTATGGTGATTATTAATTACATTATGATATGCTGTTGTTTATGGATTAAAAATATGTTTAATTACTTCTTTGTTGCATTTATGTTAAAATTTAGTGCTGTTGCATCTTTTGGCAAAAATGTTCTCTCCCAAGAGCTTAAGACAGAAAATAATACTAAATAATACTAAATATGTTTTATAACTTAATTATAAGAATTTTCTTAGCTACTTCTCTTAACTACTATACCATCATTAAAAATTCTGGCCTTAATTTTTAGATAAAGTATTTTTTTCTAATTTGGAGAACATTTTTTGGTTTTGCTTATATTAATTCAGAGGAATGGTTTTTCTCTTCAAGATTAAAAAAAATGTTTTAATGCTTTTGTAAAAGAATTGATCAACATTGGAAAATAATTTATGTTTACTAATTTTAATATTACATAAGATTTTCATAAATAATGCATCAGAATTTCTCATTTGTAAAATATGGGCTTTGTTTCCAACATAACAATTATTGTTTTTGGTCAAGATTTTAAATGTTCACACTAGTCATTTTAGAAAATGGACATTTGTATGGGTATATTACAAAGTGACCAGCAGGGGGCATTCTGATATCTAACTGTAACAAAAATAAAACTGTTAGGACTTTCTGTTAAAGGATGATTAGATGCTGCATTTTTACATGTACACATATCACTCAATAGTTTGTTTTACAGAGGTGATCTGAAACATAACAATTTAGAAACACTAATAGCTAATATTTAAACAGTAGCAATCTTTAGGTTTTTAGCTAGTTTTAGGAAGCTCTCTTTGCTGCCTCAGAGAGAGCACAATGAACTCTAAAATAATTTTCTTAAAGTAGGGTAATCTCATGAAAGGGTAATATAATTATCTGATGTACACTGGTTTTTTTTCAAAAGGCCAGATTTTCATCCTGGTATTCAATAAAAAGTATTCCATAGTGGATTGATTATCCTGAGCAATTGTTTTGTAAAATATGACATATTGTAGTAATGAAGACCTATATATGGAGAAGACGACGATACTGGTGATACTAGAATAAGATTGAGCTTTGAATCTTGGGTTGTTTCAAGTATCATGTAAACTGATTTTTTCCCCAAATACAAATCAAAGTCTAGCAGCTATTAAAAGCACATTCATTACAAAAGTTCACACCTAGTTACATTTTTATCAATATCATAATGTGGCAGTTAAGATAAGTAAGGTAAAGAAAAATATAGGGGCTATTTAGTGTAATGACTGCACACAATGATAGCAGGGTAAGGTTCAGTGTAGTAAAGAATTTAAGTTTGCCCCAAAAGAGATCTGGTTTTTTACCCTTGGCTTTTGTGAGGTAAGCTCTTGGAGTGTCATGGCTGATAGATGCCTTGGGACCTTGGGCCAAGCCAGATAGTTAACAGTGTGATTTAGGATGGGACTCTGAGTCAAGCAATATCAGCTCAACTTCCTAAGGGGCTAGAAACTGAAATCAGCCATATGGGCTGTCAGTCATGCCACTGTGATAGAGCCAGAGTAAAGGCTCTGGACACCAAGGCTCAGGTGGGCTTCCCTGGTTAGCAGTACTGTGTGTTGTCACACATTGATACCAGGAAAATAACACTGTCCATTACTTGTAGAAGACTGGAAGCTCTGTATTACTTTCTTAGACTCTGTACTAAGTGCCTCTTACCTGGGCTGATTTTAATGTCTCCTTTCCTTGTAGTAAACTGTAACTGTGAATATAACAGCTTTCAGTGAGTTCTGAGTCCTTCCAACAAATTATCAAATCTGAAGGTGCTCTTGGAACCCCTGAATTTTTATGGACTGTTCCCTAACATTGTAGTTGCTAACTCTTTAGGGAAATAAATATATTTGGATAGGAAAGTGAGTACAGATTTACAAAATAAAGAGGACATATATAACAGAATAGATTATAACATACTTTTCAAAATACTAGTTTAGAGTTTCTCTTGGTGAAACAATTTAATGAAAAAAATTAACTGAGGTAAACATAGCCTTCTTCCATATTTGCAATTTAAGGTTTATAGAACAAAGTAATCCTAGCTAAGTTTTATCCAAATGAAACAAAATGGAAAACTTAATGATTCTGCACACATTTGTAATATAAACTGTCAATCACAGTGACTTCAAATAAAATACTGTACATCCAATAATGGCTATTGTATATAATATCGATCTGGAGTTTGTGTTTAACAGTTTGTGAAAAGTTGCCACCTGAAATAATATGAAGCTATATTTAGGGGTAGTCTCATGTAATTTACTTTTACAGCACATCGTAATTGTAAGTTATTTGTGTAATTTCTTCTTTCATGTTTATTTTCCCCATGACACCATATATGGCAGTATGGCAAATGTCAGTACTCTGTTCACATTATCTTGGCACTTTCCATTTCAATACATGCCAACCTGATTTCCAACTGCCAGCACATTTGACTCATTCCCTGAGGGGTTTCTCCTTGCTGCAGATACCTGTTTGGCCTATGTGCAGGCAGGCAGGTAGTACCAGGGTATTAATACTGTCTGAAAGCGGTCTTTTTAGAGCAATGACTGATGGTAGATGGTGAATAAACACCCCAGTTCCCTTGCCTCTTGAGCAGGATAACGTCCTCAGAAGTGTGTTCTACACCACTGCTTAAAGTGTGATCCACTGACTTGTAACATCAACATCACCATTGCTTGAGAGTTGGTTAGAAATGCAAATTCTTAGAATCCACTCCAAAATTACTGTATCAAAATCTCTTGGAGTGGGGTCAAAGAATCTGTGCTTAAATAGGTGATGTTTATACATTCTAAAGTTGGAGAAACACTATTCTTCCAGAGTTCCTCAGAAGTATTATGCTTCAGTTGCTTTCAATGGTAACTTGCTTGATAGTAAGCCCTTTGTTAGCTTCCTTCTTTTCCTATCTCACTTCTTCAATTCCGTACCAGTGTTTCTTGAGATCACACCCCAAACATACTACATGCACTTAAATTCTTGGCTTATGATTTGCTTCTGAGGTAATCCATACTGACAAGTTAGGGACCATGACAAATAGCTGAATGAATTGTCTTTATTGGTGTCACTCAAATGTTAACATAAATAATTTTCTGGTTTTACAATTCTCTTGTACCAGTTTTCTATTTCTGCCACCTGCTGAAAACTCAGTAAATGGGACTAGAAGCATATAGACACAAGTGAAGAGAGAATTAGTGAAATGAAATATTCATCATAATAAATTATCCAGATGCAGGAGAGAAAAAGAAATAGAAAATATGAAAGAGAGTGAATTAAACAGTAACAAGGATATAATGAGAAACTCCAACATATGTTTAATTGAAGTATCAATAGCAGAGGAGAGAAATAGGATTTTGAAGAGATAATGGCTGAGAATTTTTCAGAATTCATCAGTCACATTAATCCACAATTCAAGGAGGCCAACAGATTCCAAGTAGTATAATGTGACATCCATGTCTAGACCCAGCATAGTGAAATGGCAAACCTCAAAGACAAGATGTTGAAAGGAACTGGAGAGAAAATGACCTTCCTAGAAGGACAACAACACTGTTAGGTTATTTTTAAAAGCAATAATGAATGCCGAAAGACTGTAAAAATACCATCCAAATCCTGATAGAAAAATAACAAGTCACTCTAGAATTGTGTTTCCAGCCCTACACATCTAGCACTATTTGACACCACCATACTAGCCAATACTAGCATGAAGGACCGAATTTTGTAGGCTACAGCAATTTATATTTAAGCTTTTTGAATACAGGTACTGATTTCTCTTTGTGGAAAAAGTTTCTAATTTTTTTACTGTTTGGTTTTTAACCCATATGCACAATTTTTCCACTGCTTCTATTTTTTTAGGCCCTCTTCTTATTGACTTTGCAACACTTGAAGTTGTTCCAGCGATGGACTTTATTTATCTTCTCAGTGTTTTCTCTGATGGTCCGCAATATATATTCCTTTATGCCTGTTGCTGAGGAGCTACCACATGTTCTCTCATTCCTTTAAAATTACTTTATTATTTCAAACTTCTCTTTAATACTTAAAGCTTTACTTTTACATGCACTGCTTGGCCTTTTTGAATCAAGATATTTAGATCTGTTTTGAATGTTGATATCTATATCTATCTGTTTATATAGATATCCACAAATATGAAAACTTAAAAGATAACAGTGAATTAAGGTAACTGCTAAGTTTTTAATGGATGTGTGTTCATTTTGTATATACCTATATGGTTCAGTTCAAATGGGTGCAGTTTTGTGCATTCACCTAGTGTCTTGGGTCCACCCACCCATGGGCCAGCACTACTCCCAGGACATCCTGGGCCCTGGCCTGCGTACCAGCAGGTTGACACCAGCTCCAAGACACCTTGGAACCCTCAGCATTGCACACCAGGATCCAGCCCCAATCACAAGTAAGCCAACACCAGCTTTAGGACACCCTGGACTGTGAAGCCAGCCATGTCAGGAACCAGTCCCCCCTATCAGCAGTTTGATACTAAATCCAGGAACCCCAGCTTCACAACCACCCACCCCATAACTTGACTCCACCTACCAATAGGTCAACACTAGCCCTGGAACCCCCTGAGGCTCCACAGCCAGCCATCTCATGACCTGGCCCCACTCACCAGTGGCCAGAAGCCTCTTCACAAGACAGGTTCTGGCCACCAAATGGACCAGGAGCCAACCACAACTGCTAGATAGTCCATAGTAGTCAGTCCACCACCACAGAAGGACACATGCAGCCTACATAGGGGGCGCCCCAGAGCATATAGCTCTGGTAACCAGATGGGAGTGCACTGCTGGGAAGCATAGAACATCTCCTACAAAAGGTCCCTTCTCCAAGGTTGGAAAGTGTAACCAACCTACCAAATACATTGATATAAAAACAGCAAATTAGGCAAAATGAGGTGACAGGAATAAGTTCCAAGAAAAAAAAGGAACAAGGTAAAACCCAGAAGAGAAACTAAGTGAAGTGGAGATAAGCAATCTACCCAATAAAGTGTTCAAGGGAATGACTCTAAAGATGTGCAAAAACTCAGGAGAACATTGGATGAACAGAATAAGAAGTTAGAAATCTTCAACAAAGAGAAAATACAAAGAAGAACCAAACAGACGTGAAGAAAATAATAACTGAAATTTCAAAATACACTGGAAGGAATAGTAGATTAGATGATACAGAGGAACAGATCAGTGAGCTGGAAGACAGAATAGTGGAAATGACTGAAGTTGAACTGAAAATAAAAAGAAATGAGGACAGTTTACTACCATTCACATTATAGGGCAGTCTCAGAAGGAGGAGAGAGAGAGTAGGGGCAGAGGACATATTTGAAGACATAAAAGATGAAAATGTCCCTAAGCTGGAAGAGAAAACAAACATCCAGGTTAAGAAAGCACAGAGTGTCCCATACAGGATCAAGCAAAAGAGTACCAGACCAAGAAACATTGCAGTTAAAGTGTTAGAAATTAAAGAGGTAGTATTAAAAAGCAGCAAGGGAAAAGCAGCAAGTTACATAAAAGGAAACTCTCATAAATCTATCTGCTGACTTTTAAGCAGAAATTCTTCAGGTGAGAAGTGACTGGTACAATATATTTAATGAGATGAAAGGCAAAAGGCTACAACCAAGAATACAGACACAGCAAGGCTTTCATTCAGATTTGATAAAGAGTTTCATGGACAAGCAAAAGCTAAAAGAGTTCGGCACCACCAAACCAGTTTTACAACAAATGTTAAAGGGACTTCTCTAAGTGAAAAAGAAAAGGCCACAACTAGAAACAGGAGAATTACAAAAGAAAAAATCTCATTGGTAAAGGCAATGTATAGTAAAGGCAGTAAATCAACCACATACAAGCTAGTAAGAAGGTTAAAAGACAAATATAGTCAAATCAAATATATATCCACAATAACTGGTTAAGGTATACACAAAAGAAAAAGATGTAAAATATGAGGTCAAAACAAATGTTGTGGGAGGATAAAAATACAGTGTTGTTAAAATTCATTTGAACTTGAGAGGTCAGCAACTTAAAATAATAATGTATACCTCATGACAATTACAAACCAAAAATCTATAATGATAAATACACACAAAATAGAAAGGAATCCAAACATAACACTAAAGATTGTCATCTAATCATGAAAGAAGAGAGCAAAAGAACAAAAAACAACTACAAAAGCAACCCCAAAACAATTAACAAAATGGCAATCAGTACATACATATCAATAATTACTATAAATTTATATGAACAATATGCTCAAACCCCAAGATATAGACTGGCCAAATGGATACAAAAACAAGACCCATATATATGCTGCTTATAAGAGACTGACTTTAGATCTAAAGTTACACACAGACTAAAAGTTGAAAGGATGGAAAAAGATATTCCAGGAAAATGGAAGTCAAAAGAAAGCTGGTACATCAGTATTTATATCGACAAAATAGACTTTAAAACAAAGACTAACAAGAGAAAGAAGGACATTGCATAATGATAAAGGGATCGATCCAAGAAGAAGATACAACAATTGCAAATATATATGCACCCAACACAGGACCACCTAAATACATAAAGCAAATATTAACAGACATAAAGAGAGAAATTGACAGTAACACAATAATAGGGACTTTTAACAGCTCACTTACATCAACGGACAGATCATCTAGACAGAAAATCAACAAAGAAGCACTGGCCTTAAATGACCCATTAAGACCAGATGAATTTAATAGATGATAGATAGGTAGATTATAGATATAGATAGAACATTCCATCCAAAAGCAGCAGATTACACATTCTTTTCATGTCCACGTTGAAAATTCTCCAGGATATATCACATGCTAGACCACAAAATCAGTCTCAGTAAATTTAAGAAAACTGAGGCAATATCAAGCAACTTTTCTAACCACAACACTATGAGACTAGAAATCAACAAGAAAAAAATCTGCAAAAAACACAAACATGTGGAGGCTAAACAATAAGCTACTAAACCAATGGATCACTGAAGAAATGAAAGAAGAAATAAAAGAATATGGGAGACATATGAAAATGAAAACACAATGGTCCAAAATCTATGGGACACAGCAAAGGTGGTTCTAAGGGGGAAATTTATAGTGATAAAAGCCTACCTCAAGAAACAAAAAATCTCAAATAGAAAACCTAACTTTATACCCAAAGGAACTAGAAAAAGAAGAACAAGTGAAACCTAAAGTTAGTAGAAGGAAAAAAATCATAAATATCAGAGCAGAAATAAATAAAATAGAGATTAAAAAATAGAAAAGATCAATGAAGCTAAGAGCTGGGGAATACCAAGCATACAAATAACTTATGCCTATTTTGCTCAAACAATTCCAAAAAATTGAAGAGGAGAGAACAATCCCAAATTCATTTTATGAAGCCACCATCACCCTGATACTAAAACCAGAAAAAGACACTGCCAAAAAAAATTATAGGCCAATATCTTTGATGAATATAGAGGAAAACTTCTTAACAAAATATTAGCAAACCAAATCCAAGAATACTTAAAAAAAGATCATACACCATGACTAAGTTGGATTCATTCCAGGGTCACAAGAATGGTTTGACATAAAAAAAAATCAATGTGTTACACCACATTAACAAAAACATGATCATCTCAATAGACTCAGAAAAAAAATTGATAAAATTCAACATCCATTTATGATAAAAATTCTCACCAAAGTGGGTATAGAGGGGACGTATCTCAACATAATAAAAGCCATCTATAGCAAACCACAGCGAACATAATAATGGTGAAAAGCTGATAGCCTTCCTACTAAATTCAGTAGCAAGACTAAGATATCCACCATTTCTATTCAACATAGTATTGGAAGTCCTATCCACAGCAGCCTAACAAGAAAAAGAAATAAAAGGTATCCTAAATTGGAAGGGAAGGGGTAAAACTGTCACTCTTTGCAGTTGACATGGTGCTCTATATAGAGAGCCCTAAAGTCTCCACACAAAAACGAATAAATCAATTCATCAAGGTAGCAGGATACAAGATTAATATAAATAAATCTGTTCCATTTATTTTCACTAACAATAAAATGTCAAAAAGAGAAAGTAAAGAATAATTCCATTTAAAATCCCGTCAAAAAAATAAAAATAAAATACCTAGGAGTAACTTAACCACAGAGGTGAAAGTCCTATACACTAAGCACTATATAACATTGTTAAAGGAAACTGAAGATAATTAAAAGAAATAGAAAGATATCATGTTCTCTTGGATTGGACGAATGAATATTGTTAAAATGGCCATACTACCCAAAGCAATCTACAGATTTAATGTCATCCCTATGACATTTTTCACAGAACTAGGACAAATAATCCTAAAATTTATATGGAACCACAAAAGACCCAGAATTGCCAAAGCAATCCTGAAAAAAAAAAAAAGCTGGAAGCATAACCCTCCCAGACTTCAGACAATACTACAAAGCTTCAGTAATCAAAGCAGCATGGTATTGGCACAAAGACAATCAATGAAGCAGAATACAGAGCCCAGAGTTAAATCCACGCACCTATGGTCAATTAATCTACAACAAAGTAGGCGAGAATATACAATGCATAAGACAGTCTCTTTAACAAGTTGTTCTCAGAAAGCTGGAAAGCTACATGTCAGTCAATGAAATTAGAAAACTTCACACAATATGCATAAAAAAACTAAATGTGGCTTCAAGACATAAATATGAGACATGACACCATAAAATTTCTAGAAGAGAACGTAGGCAAAATATTCTCTGACATAAATCGTAGCAGTATTTTCTTAGATTGGTCTCCATGGCAAAAGAAATAAAAGCAAAAATAAACAAATGGGACCTAATCAAACTTAAAAGCTTTTGAACAGCAAAGGAAACTATCAACAAAACAAAAAGACAACCTATGGAGTGGGAGTAAATATTTGCAGATTTTGTGACTGACAAGGCATTATATCCAAAATATAAAAATAACTTATACAACTCAATATCGAAAAAACAAACAACACTATCAAAAAAATGGGAAGGAGACCTGAATAGACATTTCTGCAAAGAAGACATACAGATATCCAACAGGCATGTGAAGAGATGCTCAACATTGCAAATCAAAATCACAATGAGATGTCACCTCACATCTGTCAGAATGGCTATCATCAGAAAGCCTACAAATAACAAATGTTGGAGAGGATGTGGAGAAAAGGGAACCCTTATACACTGTTGGTGGGAATGTAAATTTGTTGCAGCCACTGTGGAAAAATAGTAGGGGGGGTTCCTCAAAAAACTTAGAACTACCGTATGATCCAGCAATTTCACTCCTGGGTATATATCTGAAGAAAATGAAAACACTAATTTGAAAAGATATATGCACCCCAATGTTCATAGAAGCATTATTTACAACAGCCAAGAAATGGATGCAACCTAAGTATCCATCAACAGGTGAATGGGTAAAGAAGATGTGAGATAGATAGATAGATAGATAGATGATAGATAGATAGATAGAGATAGATAGATAGATAGAGATAGATAGATAGATATAGATATACACCCCAATACAATGGAATACTACTCAGCCATAAGAAAGAATGAAAATTTGCCATTTGCAACAACATGGATGGAACTGGAGGGTATTATGCTTAGTGAAATAAGTCAGATAGAAAAAGACAAATACTGTATATATTTTATATGTGGAATCTAAAAAATAAAACTAATGAATATAACAAAAAAGAAACAGACTCTCAGATATAGAGAACAAACTAGTGGTTGCTAGTAGGGAGAGGGAAGGGCAAGACGGGACAGGGGATTAAGAGGTATAAACTACCACGTAGTTTAATAAATAAACTACAAGGATACATTGTATAGTACAGGGAATGTAGCCAATTTTTTTTTTTTTTTTGCAGTACACGGGCCTCTCCCGTTGCGGAGCACAGGCAACAGACGCGCAGGATCAGCGGCCATGGCTTACGGACCTAGCCGCTCCGCGGCATGTGGGATCTTCCCGGACCGGAGCACGAACCTATGTCCCCTGCATCGGCAGGTAGACTCTCAACCACTGTGCCACCAGGGAAGCCCTGTAGCCAATATTTTATAATATATAAACTATGAATGGAGTGTAATCTATAAAAATTTTGAATCACTATGTTATACTCTTGAAACTAACAAAATATTATAAATCACCTCTACCTCAATAAAAAAAATAAAATTTAAACTGTCATTTTCCTAACAGTTATTTGAAAAAAATAATTTAAAAATGGGCAAAGCACCTGAAGACATTTTTTTCAAGGGAAACATACAGATGGCCAACAAACACATTAAAAGATCCTTGACATCCAGAATGGCTGTCATCAAAAAATCTGCAAACAATAAATGCTGGAGAGGGTGTGGAGAAAAGGGAACCCTCCTACACAGATGCTGGGAGTGTAAATTGGTGTAGCCACTATGGAAAACAGTATGGAGGTTCCTCAAAAAACTAAAAATATAGTTGCCATATGATCCAGCAATCCCACTCCTCAGCATATATCCCAAGAAAACTATAAAACTATAATTCAAAAATATACATGCCTCCCGATGTTCATTGCAACACTATTTACAATAGCCAAGACATGGAAACAACCTAAATATCCATAGACAGATGAATGGATAAAGATGTGATACATATATACAATGGAATACTACTCAGTCATAAAAAAGAATGAAATAATGCCATTTGCAGCAACATAAATGGACCTAGAGATTATCATACTAAATGAAGTAAGTCAAGAGAAAGACAAATGCCATATGATATCACTTATATGTAGCACCTAAAATATAACACAAATAAACTTATCTATGAAAAGGAAACAGACTCACAGACATAGAGAACAGATTTCTGGTTGCCAGAGGGGTGGGAGGGTGAAGAAGGGGTGGATTGGGAGTTTGGGATTCACAGATGCAAGCTACTATATAAAGAATGGATGAACAACAAGGTGCTACTGCATAGCACAGGGAATTCAGTATCCTGTGATAAATTATAATGGAAAAGAATATGAAAAAGAATATATATATACATATATATATACATATATGTATGTATAACTGAATCACTTTGATGCACAGTAGAAATTAACACATTGTAAATCAACTATACTTCAATAAAATAAATTTTTTAAAAAGATGATTGACATCACTAATCATCCTGGAAATGCAAATCAAAACCACATGTTATCTCCTCAAACATGCCATAATGGCTATTATAAAGTAGATAACAAACAGCAAGCATTGGAAAAATGTGGGAAAAAAATGGAACACTTGTGCACTATTAATGGGACTGTAAATTGTGCAGCCACTCTGGAAAATAGTATTGAGATTCCTCAAAAAAATTAAAAATAGAGCTACCATACAATCTAGCCATTTCACTCCTGGGTATTTAGCTGAAGAAAATGAGAACACTAATTAGAAAAGATGTATGTACATCTATGTTCTTTGCAGCATTACTTACAATAGCCAAGATATGAAAACAAACTTAGCGCCCATCAATAGATGGATCTATATAGAAGACGTGATATATACATACAATGGAATATTACCAGCCATAAAAAAGAATGAAATCTCACCATTTGTGACAGCATAGATGGACCTGGAGCATATTATGCTAAGTGAAATAAGTCAGACAGAGAAAGACAAATAATGTATGATTTCATTTGTATGTGGAATCTAAAAAACAAATGTAACAAAACAACAGAGAAGAAACACATGATTGCCAGAAGGGAAGTGGGTGCAGGGAGGAGAGAAACAAGTGATGGAGATTAACAGGTAGAAAATTCCAGGTGCAAAATATGAGTCACATGTATGAAATATACAGATGGGGAAGATTCAATAAGTATGTAATATCTTTGTATGGTGACCTATTGTAATTTGACTTATCATGATGATCATCTTGAAATATATAGAAACATTAAATCATTATGTTATGTAACAGGAAACAAACTCATAGAAAAGAGATCAGCTTTATGGCTACCAGAGACTGAGGTTGCGGGGAGACGGACTTGGATGAAGGCAGTTAAAAGGTACAAACCTCCAATTGTAAGATAAAAAAAGTACCAGGGATGTAACATACAGCATGATAAATATAATTAACACTGTTTTATGTTACATATGGAAGTTAAGAGAGTAAATCCAAAGAGCTTTCATCACACAGAAATTTTTTTCTATTTCTTTAATTTTGTATCTGCATGAGATGATGGATGTTCACTAAACTTATTGTGTTAATCATTTCATGAGGTCTATAAATCATATCATATGCTGTACTCCTTAAACTTATGTAGTGCTGTATGTCAGTTATATCTCCATAAAACTGGAAGAAAAGAAAAAGAAATTCATGTCATTCTCAAATTGTCCCCTAATATATCATATGGGAACAAATTTGCCTTCTCAAAACAATTGTTGTAGTAAAACCGACTCTATTTTCCTCCAGACAGAAGGGTCTTTTTATTTTCATAATGGTGTCTTTTGAAAAACAAACGTTTTAAGTTTTAATAAAATCTAATTTATCTTTTTCGAAAAATCATGGTCACAAATTCTCTTCTGTGTTTATTTCTAGAAGTTTTATATTTTAATTTCTTACATTTACGTTTATAATTCATTGCCAGCTAAATTTTTTGGTATAAGGTAATGTTGTAAGAGTTTTGTTATTGTTGTTGTTTGTATATAGATAGACATTCAATTGGTCCAGTAGCATTTTTTCAAAAGACAATTTTCCCCTGTTGAATTGACTTTACAACCTTGTCAAAAATTACTTGACCAAGAGGCTTCCCTGGTGGCGCAGTGTGTAAGAATCTGCCTACAAATGCAGCGGACATGGGTCGAGCCCTGGCCTGGAAAGATCCCACATGACACGGAGCAACAGAGCATGTGTACCACAACTATTGAGCCTGCGCTCTAGAGCACGTGTGCCACAACTAGTGAGCCTGTGTGCCTAGAGCCTGTGCTCCACAACAAGAGAAGCCACTGCAATGAGAAGTCCGTGCACTGCAACAAAGAGTAGGCACAGCTTGCCGCAACCAGAGAAAGCCCACATACAGCAACAAAGACACAATGCAGCCAAAAATTAAAATAAAATTAAAATAAATTAAACAAAAATTAATTGACCGAAATCACCTTGAGGGGGCACCTTCAATATGGTGGAGGAGTAAGACGTGGAGATCACGTTCCTCCCCACAAATACATCAGAAATACATCTACATGTGGAACAACTCTACAAAACACCTACTGAATGCTGGCAGAAGACCTCAGACTTCTCAAAAGGCAAGAAACTCCCCACATACCTGGGTAGGGCAAAAGAAAAAAGGAAAAACAAGGACAAAAGAATAGGGATGGGACTGCACCTCGGGGAGGGAGCTGTGAAGGAGGAAAACTTTCCACACACTAGGAAGCCCCTTCACTGGTGGAAATGGGGGGTGGGCGGGGGGAAAGCTTTGGAGCCACCTTGGAGAGCATATCAACAGGGGTGCAGAGGGCAAAGTGGAGAGATTCCTGCACAGAGGATCAGTGCCAACCAGCACTCACCAGCCTGAGACGCTTATCTGCTCACCTGCCAGTGTGGGTTGGGGCTGGGAACTGAGACTCAGGCTTCGGAGGTCAGATCTCAGGGAGAGGACTGGGGTTGGCTGCATGAACACAGCCTGAAGGGGGCTAGTGCACCACAGCTAGCTGGGAGGGAGTCCAGGAAAAAGTCTGGACCTGCCTAAGAGGCAACAGACCATAATTCGGGGTGTGCGACGAGAGGGGATTCAGAGCACTGCCTAAACGAGCTCCAGAGACAGGCGCGAGCCGCGGCTATCAGCGCAGACACCAGAGACAGGCATGAAACACTAAGGCTGCTGTTGCAGCCACGAAGAAGCCTGTGTACAAGCACAGGTCATTATCCACACCGCCCCTACCAGGAGTCTGTGCAGCCCGCCACTGCCAGGATCCCGTGATCCAGGGACAACTTCCCCAGGAGAACACACAGCGCACCTAAGGCTGTTTCAACATCACACCAGCCTCTGCTGCCTGTAGCCTCACCCTGCATTCCGTACCCCTCCCTCCCCCCAGCTTGAGTGACCCAGAGACCCTTAATAAGCTGTTACATTAACCCCAACCTGTCTGGATGGGAACAGACGACCTCAGGAGACCTACACACAGAGGCAGGGCCAAATACAAAGCTGAACCCCAGGAGCTGTGTGAACAAAGAAGAGAAAGGGAAATTTCTCCCAGCAGCCTCAGTAGCAGTGGATTGAATCTCCACAATCAACTTGATGTATGCTGCATCTCTGAAATACCTGAATAGACAATGAATCCTCCCAAAATTGAGGCGGTGGACTTTGCGAGCAACTGTAGACTTGGGGTTTGCTTTCTGCATCTAATTTGTTTCTGGTTTTATGTTTATCATACTTCAGTATTTAGAGCTTATTATCATTGGTAGATTTGTTTATTGATCTGGTTGCTCTCTTCCTTTTTTTATTTTATATATATATATATATTTTCTATTTTCTCCTTTTTCTCTTTTTGTGAGTGTGTATGTGCATGCTTCTTTGTGTGATTTTGTCTATATAGCTTTTCCTTTCCCATTTGTCCTATGGTTCTGACTGTCTGGTTTTTGTTTTTGTTTTTTATTATAGTTTTTAGTGCTTGTTATCATTGGAGGATTTGTTTCTTTGGTTGCTCTCTTCTTTCGTTCTTCTGTTTTTTTATTACTTTTTTATTTTTAGTAATTTTTTTTCAATTTTAATAACTTTATTTTATATATTTTTTTTCTTTCTTTTTCTCTCTTTTCTTCTGAGCTGCTTGGCTGACAGGGTCTTGGTGCTCTGGCCAGGTGTCAGGCCTGAGCAGCTGAGGTAGGAGAGCAGAGTTCAGCACATTGGTCCACTGGAGACCTCCCGGCCCCATGTAATATCAAACAGCAAAAGCTATCCCAGCGATCTCCATCTCAACATTAAGACCCAGCTCCAATCAATGACCACAAGCTACAGTGCTGGATACCCTATGGCAAACAACTAGCAAGACAGGAACACAAACCCACCCATTAGCAGAGAGGTTGCCTAAAATCATAGTAAGTTCACAGACACCCCAAAACTCACCACTGGATGTGGTCAGGCCCACCAGAAAGACAAGATCCAGCCTCATCTACCAGAACACAGGCACTAGTCCCTTCCACCAGGAAGCCTACACAAGCCACGCAACCAACCTTACCCACTGGAGCAGACACGAAAAACAATGGGAATTACAAACCTGCAGCCAGGAAAATGGAGACCCCAAACACAGTAAGTTAAGCAACACAAGAAGACAGAGAAATATGCAGCAGATGAAGGAGCAAGTAAAAACCCACCAGACCAAACAAATGAAGGGGAAATAGGCAGTCTACCTGAAAAAGAATTTAGAGTAATGATAGAAAAGATGCTACAAATTTTGGAAATACAATGAAAAAAATACAAGAAACATTTAACAAGCACCTAGAAGAACTAAAGAGCAAGCAAACAATGATGAACAACACAATAAATGAAATAAAAAATCTCTAGAAGGAATCAATAGCAGAATAACTGAGACAGAAGAACAGATAAGTGACCTGGAAGATAAAATAGTGGAAATAACTACCGCAGAGCAGAATAAAGAAAAAAGAATGAAAAGAATTGAGGACAATTTCAGAGACCTCTGGGACCACATTAAACACACCAACATTCAAATTATAGGGGTCCCAGAGAAGAAGAGGAAAAAAAACAGAACTGAGAAAATATTTGAAGAGATTATACTTGAAAACTTCCCTAATATGGGTAAGGAAATAATCAAGTCCAGGAAAGCAATGAGTCCCATACAGGATAAATCCAAGGAGAAACACTCCAAGAAACATATTAATCAAACTATCAAAAATTAAATACAAAGAAAAAAAATTAAGAAGCAGCAAGGAAAAAGCAACAAATAACATACAAAAGAGTCCCCATAAGGTTAACAGGTGATCTTTCAGCAGAAATTCTGCAAGCAAGAAAGGAGTGGCAGGACATATGTAAAGTAATGAAAGGGAAAAACCTACAACCAAGATTACTGTAACCAGCAAGGATCTCATTCAGATTCGATGGAGAAATTAAAACATTTACAGATAAGCAAAAGCTAAGAGAATTCTGCACCACCACCAGCTCTACAACTCCTAAAGGAACTTCTCTAGGCAGGAAACACAAGAGAAGGAAAAGACTTACAATAACAAACTCAAAACAATTCAGAAAATGGTAATAGGAACATACATATCAGTAACTACCTTAAATGTAAATGGATTAAATGCTCCAAGAAAAGACATAAACTGCCTGAATGGACACAAAAACAAGACCTGTATATATGCTGTCTACAAGAGACCCACTTCAGACCTAGGGACGTGTACAGATTGAAAGTGAGGGGTTGGAAAAAGATATTCCATGCAAGTGCAAATCAAAAGAAAGCTGGAGTAGCAATTCTCATAACAGACAAAATAGACTTTAAAATAAAGACTATTAGAAGAGACAAAGAAGGACATTACATAATGATCAAGGGATCAAGCCCAGAAGAAGTTATAACAATTGTAAATATTTATGCACCCAACATAGGAGCACCTCAATACATAAGGCAAATGCTAACAGCCATAAAAGGGGAGATCAACAGTAACACAATCATAGTAGGGGACTTTAACACCCCACTTTCACCAATGGACAGATCACCCAAAATAAAAATAAATAAGGAAACACAACCTTTACATGATACATTAAACAAGATGGACTTAATTGATATTTATAGGACATTCCATCCAAAACCAGCAGATTACCCTTTCTTCTCAAGTGCTCGTGGAACACTCTCCAGGATAGAACATATCTTGGTCACAAACCAAGCTTTGGTAAATTTAAGAATACTGAAATCATATCAAGTATCTTTTCCGACCACAACTCTATGAAGCTAGATAACAATTACAGGAAAATATTTGTAAAAAATATAAACACATGGAGGCTACACAATACAATACTTAATAACCAAGAGATCACTGAAGAAATCAAAGAGGAAATAAAAAAAATACCTAGAAACAAATGACAATGAAAACACAGTGACCCAAAACCTGTGGGATGCAACAAAAGCAGTTCTAAGACAGAACTTTATGGCAATACAATCCTGTCTCAAGACACAAGAAACATCTCAACTAAACAACCTAACATTACACCTAAAGCAATTACAGAAAGAACAAACAAAAACCCGAAGTTAGCAGAAAGAAAGAAATCATAAAAATCAGATCAGAAGTAAATGAAGAGGAAATGAAGGAAATGATAGCAAGGATCAATAAAACTAAAAGCTGGTTCTTTGAGAAGATAAACAAAATTGATAAACCATTAACCAGACTCATCAAGAAAAAGAGGGATAAGACTCAAATCAACAGAATTGGAAATGAAACAGAGAAGTAACAACTGACCATGAAGATATAAAAAGGATAATGAGAGATTACTGCAAGCAACTACATGCCAATAAAATGGACAACCTGGAAGAAATGGACAAATTCTTAGAAAAGCATAACCTTCCAAGACTGAACCATGAAGAAACAGAAAATATGAACAGACCAATCACAAGCACTGAAATTGAAACTGTGATTAAAAATCTTCCAACAAACAAAAGCCCAGGACCAGATGGCTTCAGAGGTGAATTCTATCAAACATTTAGAGAAGAGCTAACACTTATCCTTCTCAAACTCTTCCAAAATATAGCAGAGGGAGGAACACTCCCAAACTCATTCTACGAGACCACCATCACCCTGATACCAAAACCAGGCAAAGATGAAAGAAAGAAAACTACAGGACAATATCACTGATGAACATACATGCAAAAATCCACAACAAAATACTAGCAAACAGAATCCAACAGCATATTAAAAGGATCATACAACATAATCAAGTGGGGTTTATCCCAGGAATACAAGGATTCTTCAGTATATGCAAATCAATCAATGTGATACGCCACATTAACAAACTGAAGAATAAAAACCATATGATCATCTCAATAGATGCAGAAAAAGCTTTTGACAAACTTCAACACCCATTTATGATAACAACCTCCAGAAAGTGCATAGAGGGACTTACCTCAACATAATAAAGAACATATATGACAAAGCCACAGCCCACATCATCTTCAATGGTGAAAAACTGAAACCATTTCCACTAACATCAGGAACAAGACAAGTTTGCCCACTCTCACCACTATTATTCAGCATTGTCTTGGAAGTTTTAGCCACAGAAATCAAAGATGAAAAAGAAATAAAAGTTATCCAGGGCTTCCCTGGTGGAGCAGTGGTTGAGAGTCTGCCTGCCGATGCAGGGGACACAGGTTTGTGCCCTGGTCCGGGAAGATCCCACATGCTGCGGAGCGGCTGGGCCTGTGATCCATGCCCGCTGAGCCTGCGCATCCGGAGCCTGTGCTCCAAAACTGGAGAGGCCACAACAGTGAGAGGCCTGCATACTGCAAAAAAAAAAAAAAGAAAGGAATCCAAATAGGAAATGAAGAAGAGTAAAGTTGTCACTGTTTGCAGATGACATGATACTATACATAGAGACTCCAAAAGATGCCACCAGAAAACTACTAGAGCTAATCAATGAATTTGGTAAAGTAGCAAGATACAAAATTAATGCACAGAAATCTCTTGCATTCCTATACACTAATGATGAAAAATCTGAAAGAGAAATTAAGGAAACACTCCAATTTACCACTGCAACAAAAAGAATAACATACCAAGGAATAAACTTACTTAAGGAGACAAAGACCTGTATACAGAAAACTATAAGACACTGAAGAAAGAAATTAAAGATGATACAAACAGATGGAGAGATATACCATGTTCTTGGATTGGAATAAGCAACATTGTGAAAATGGCTATACTACCCAAAGCAAACTACAGATTCAATACAATCCCTATGAAACTACTAATGGCATTTTTCACAGAACTAGAACAAAAAAATTCACAACTTGTATGGAAACCCAAAAAACCCCGAATAGCCAAAGCAATCTTGACAAAGAAAAATGGAGCCAGAGGAATCAGGCTCCCTGACTTCAGATTATACTATAAAACTACAGTAATCAAGACAGTATGCTGCTGGCAGAAAAACAGAAATATAGATCAATGGAACAGGATAGAAAGCCCAGAGATAAACCCACGCACATATGGTCACATTATCTTTGATAAAGGAGGCAAGAATAGAGAAAAGACAGCCTCTTCAATAAGTGGTGCTGGGAAAACTGGACAGCTACATGTAAAAGAATGAAATTAGAACACTCCCTAACACCATACACAAAAATAAACTCAAAATAGACTAAAGATCTAAATGTAAGACCAGACACTATAAAACTCATAGAGGAAAACATAGGCAGAACAATCCATGACAGAAATTACAGCAAGACCCTTTTTGATCCACCTCCTAAAGAAATGGAAATAAAAACAAAAATAAGCAAATGGGACCTAATGAAACTTATAAGCTTTTGCATAGCAAAGGAAACCATATACAAGGTGAAAAGACAACCCTCAGAATGGGAGAAAATATTTGCAAATGAAGCAACTGACAAAGGATTAATCTCCAAAATATACAAGCAGCTTATGCAGCTCAATATCAAAAAAACAAACAACCCATTCCAAAATTGGGCAGAGCCCTAAATAGACATTTCTCCAAAGAAGATATACAGATTGCCAACAAACACATGAAAGAATGCTCAACATCACTAATCATTAGAGAATTGCAAATCAAAACTACAATGAGATATCACCTCACACCAGTCAGAATGGCCATCATCAAAAAAATCTACAAACAATAAATGCTGGAGAGGGTGTGGAGAAAAGGGAACACTCTTGCACTGTTGGTGGGAATGTAATTTGATACAGCCACTCTGAAGAACAGTACGGAATTTCCTTAAAAAACTAAATATAGAACTACCATATGACCCAGCAATCCCACTACTGGGCATATACCCTTAGAAAACCATCATTCAAAAAGAGTCATGTACCACAATGTTCATTGCAGCTCTATTTACAATAGCCAGGACATGGAAGCAACCTAAGTGTCCATCGATGGATGAATGGATAAGAAGATGTGGCACATATATACAATGGAATATTACTCAGCCATAAAAAGAAACGAAATTGAGTTTTTTGTAGCGAGGTGGATGGACCTAGAGACTGTCATACAGAGTGAAGTAAGTCAGAATGAGAAAGACAAATACCGTATTCTAACACATATATATAGAATCTAAAAAAGAAAAAAAGGTTCTGAAAAACCTAGGGGCAGGACAGGAATAAAGATGCAGACATTGAGAATGGACTTGAGGACACGGGGAGGGGAAGGGTCAGCTTGGACGAAGTGAGAGAGTGGCATGGACATATATACACTACCAAATGTAAAATAGATAGCTCGTGGGAAGCAGCTGCATAGCACAGGGAGATCAGCTTGGTGCTTTGTTTCCACCTAGAGGGGTGAGATACGGAGGGTTGGAGGGAGACGCAAGAGGGAGGAGATATGGGGATGTAAGTATATGTATAGCTGATTCACTTTGTTATACAGCAGAAACTAACACACAATTGTTAAACAATTATACTCCTATAACGATGTTAAAAAAAATTGACCATGAAGTGTGGGTTTGAACTCTTTATTTAATTCCATTGATCTATGTATCTTTTCTTATATAAATAATACATTGTCTTGATTAATGTAGTGTTCTAGCAAGTTTTGAAAAATTCAGATAGTGTTACTACTTGTTTTTTAAACAATGAATTTGGCTTTATATGTATTTCCGTATAAATTTTGGCCTGAGCTTGTCAATTTTCATGAAAAAAATTGTAGGTGGATTTTGATACAGATAGTGTTGAATCAATATGGTAATTTGGGGGAATTGACATCTTCATAATATTGAGTTTTACAATCAGTGAATATATTATAGCTCTCCATTTAGTTAGGTTTTCTTTAATTTCTTATACCAAGCTTTTGCATAGACCACAGGTTCATGAACAAAATAAATGTTTTTAGCCACTATTTTTGGGGTGTTTGTTTTTGAATAATTGATCAATGAAACACATTTTAGTACCTGGAAGTGAGGTACTGCCATAATAGAAACTGAAAATGTGGCTTTGGTAGTGAGTGGCAGTCTGAAGATGGAAGGACCTTGAGAATATTCTTAAAGTCTAATGGCCCTTGAAGAAACTTCTGGTGGCTTGTCAGTGAGAGCTGAAAGGAAATTGAGGATAATGTTACTGAAAATTGGAAGAATGGGTACATTATGTGGCCCTATGACCTGAAGTAATGTGGGAAATAGAATGAAGTAGAAGTGGAAAACTGAGATTTCAAAGGAGAGTGTTGAAGATGCCACCCAGCTTCTTCTAGCTGCCTATAAGTAAAATGCAAGATGAGACTGTTAAGTGAAAGAAAGATCCTTATATATAATGGATCCAGGACTTCCTGGAATTAAAAATAAAGCTGTTTTTCGTTTCAGTTTCTTCAGATGGCAAATGATGCTGAAATTATGAAAAGACTTTTGGACAAAAATCATTCCAAGACACAGTCAGGAAAATAAGGAACAAATATGATATCAAGGGTGTTGTTACACTACAACTCTTTGCAAAGACCTCAGAAAAATTCGAGATGGTATCTAAAACAGATGAATATCTCTAAGGAGTTTAAAAGGCATGTATTGCACATTGTTTCTGTTCAACAATAGGGCTTTTAAGAATACCAAGATCTTTTCCTTAAAGCAGCCAAGGATATAGAAATTCTTATCATGGTGAATTTTGTGCGTTTGACTCTTGTCTGATGGGATGAACCGCACTGCTATTTAAAAGAAATCCACGAAGTTTTAAGAGAAGTGTACTTGCAAAAACACTACCAGGTTTGACTAAAAGGGACAGAGATAGTACAACGTGAAAAGAAGCCTTTGGACTTTTGAAGTTTCCACTGGCAGGAAGCAAGCTGATAAAACTATGTAATCTGCAAACATCAGAATTTTTTTTTATTTATGGAAAAGGATGACTAAGAGGGTGGAACCATAAACTCAGAGAGTAGAACTTAGACGTATAGAGATGTTATGCTGCATTCCCAGGCCTGTTGCATGGAATCAGTATGTCCCTGGCTGGTATTCAGAATTGTGTATGAACTAGTGACTGCTTCTTGCCGTTTTTTACCTCCCTTTCAATGGAATAGTCTACAATGATTATCTCATGCCTCTTTCACTGTGGTATGTTGGTGTGCAGAACACCTATAACTCGTCCTTTTAGTTCACCAGGTCTACAGATTGAGAATAGCTATAGCTGAGGAGCTGCACTTGATAAGTAACATCTGAACAGTTTGATACACACTTGGATGAGATTCTGGACTTTGAACCTATGCATGATGCCATAATAGATGAGACTTTTGCACAGGTGGTGCTGTCTTGGGAAGTAGAGAGTGTATTTTGCATGCAGAAGGAATATAATTTGAGGCAAAGGTATGCTTGCAATTTCTTTGACTCTCCTTTCACAAAAAGTGGAGTCTAATTGTCCTTCCCTTGATATGTGTGAGCCTTAGTGACTTGCATCCAGCAAATAGAATGAGGCATAAGTGATGTTGCAGGACTCCCAAGACTGTGTCATAAAAAGTGATATTTCCAGCTAGTGCTCTCTCTTTCCATCTTTCAGGACACATGCCTTAGTTGCCCTGAGCTGCCATTTAAGAAGTCTGGCTACCATGAAACCTCCATACTGGAGAGACCACATGGAACGACCATATGGAGATACAGTAAAATGCACGAGGAGCCCAGTTTTCCCAGCCCCAGCCTTTCCAGTCTTCTCAGCCCAGGCACCAGATTGTGTGAGTAAATGAGCTAGACCCCTGCTTTCAAGAAGCCACAGACAAAGATGTGTAGAAATAAGCTGTCCTTGCTAGCCCTGCTCAGATTGAATATTTATGATATTTATGATCCAAATGTGTTGTTTTAAGCCAGTAAATGTTTTGAGGTGATTTGTTACACAACATTAGATTACTGGAGCAGTTCGTGTTTACATCATATTATTCTCACTCATTACATTTACTGTTGAGAGGGAGAACACTGTTTTGCACTTTTTTTTTTTTTTTTTTTTTTTTTTGCAGTACGCGGGCCTCTCACTGTCATGGCCTCTCCTGTTGCGGAGCACAAGCTCCGGACGCACAGGCTCAGCGGCCATGGCTCACAGGCCCAGCCGCTCTGCGGCATGTGGGCTCTTCCCGGGCCGGGGCACGAACCTGTGTCCCCTGCATCGGCAGGGTTAGTGTATATAACCCAAAATAGTTCTCTTCATACAGTGGCCACTCAGTAAATCCAGTTGGTGTTCTTAAATGGATTGGAGCACAACACAGACATCATGCACTTGGCTCCTTTAAAGCAGCTTCATTCTAACAGTATAGTTGTATCACTTCATATTTCCCTTTTGAGTCTTTGTTCTTGTTTATTTGTTTACCTTAGTTACTTTCTGATTTTGGCTCTAGTTCATAACTCTAATATCTATTTTACTTCATCCTTACTTTGACTCCTTAACCTAACTTTTGCCTCATGGCCTGATGTTGACAATAACTCTTAAAATATATTGAGCTATATGTAAGTTTTACAGGTGAAGAGCCACTGTATCCCTTAGAAAAGTGCCTAGCACATAGTAGCAAGCAGTAATCATGTGTTGATTGACCTTAACTGTGTGAAAGATACTGAAGAATAATATATACACTACCTTTTTTAATCCTTGCAACAGCATTATGAGGATTATTGTCTTCATTCTATAAATAAGGAAGTTTAAGTTAAAATTGGTGATTTTTCCAAGGTACTATAGTCGAGTGGAGACAGAATTCAAATCAAAGATCTATCTGACTTGAAAGCCTTTGTTCTTTATGACTGTGCTTTACCTTGTTTTGTTGTTTACATAGGTTTCTTGTAGTTGACCTTGGCATTATTTATTAACTTCACCCATGACATTTGTTTGATTTGCTATTTAGCCACCACTTTCCAGAACTGATGTCTTATTTGCCCTTGATTTTTATGTTGCTACATTATATCCTGTGACTTGTTTTGGGGTCCATGGAAAGACTCTACTATTAAAATGTAACTATACACATACAATTCAGAATTTAAAAGATTTACTTCAGTAATACAGAGAATAACGGTGTGTTGTCTTCAAGTAAAATGTATCTAACATACACTGGAGCTATTGAACATTTTCCATGCTTGAAAAAATTAAGACCTACAAGGATGGATGGACTTTAAGCAATTTTGAGTTTATTTTTTTGTATGGTGTTACACAATATTCTAATTTTATTCTTTTTTTAAAAACATCTTTGAGGGCTTCCCTGGTGGCGCAGTGGTTGAGAGTCTGTCTGTCGATGCAGGGGACACGGGTTCGTGCCCCGGTCCGGGAAGATCCCACATGCCGCGGAGCTGCTGGGCCCGTGGGTCATGGCCGTGGAGCCTGCGCGTCCGGAGCCTGTGCTCCGCAACGGGAGTGGCCACAACAGTGAGAGGCCCGAGTACCGCAAAAAAACAAAAAACAAAAATAAACATCTTTGAGTATAGTTGATTTACAATATTGTATTAGTTTCTCCTTTATAACAAAGTGAGTCAGTTATATGTATACATATATCCCCATATCCCCTACCTCTTGCATCTTCCTCCCACCCTCCCTATCCCAACCCTCTAGGTGGTCACAAAGCACCGAGCTGATCTCCCTGTGCCGTGCAGCTTCTTCCCACTAGCTATCTATTTTACATTTGGTAGTGTATGTATGTCAATGCTACTCTCTCACTTCACTCCAGCTTCCCCTTCCCCTTACCCGTATCCTCAAGTCCATTCTCTACATCTGCATCTTTATTCCTGTCCTGCCCCTAGGTTCATCAGAACTATATATTTTTTTAGATTCCATATATATTTGTTAGCATTCAGTATTTGTTTTTCTCCTTCTGACTTACTTCGCTCTATGACAGACTCTAGGTCCACCCACCTCACTACAAATAACTCAATGTCATTTCTTTTTATAGCAGAGTAATATTCCATTGTATATATTTGCCACATCTGCTTTATCCATTCATCTGTTGATGGACACTTAGGTTGCTTCCACGTCCTGGCTATTGCAAATAGTGCTGCAATGAACATTGTGGTATATGACTCTTTTTTTTTTTTTTTTTTTTGCGGTACGCGGGCCTCTCACTGTTGTGGCCTCTCCCGTTGCGGAGCACAGGCTCCGGACGCGCAGGCTCAGCGGCCATGGCTCACGGGCCCAGCCGCTCCGCGGCACGTGGGATCCTCCCAGACCGGGGCACGAACCCGTGTCCCCTGCATCGGCAGGCGGACTCACAACCACTGCGCCACCAGGGAAGCCCGACTCTTTTTGAATTATGGTTTTCTCAGGGTATATGACCAGTAGTGGGATTGCTGGGTCATATGGAAATTCTATTTTTAGTTTTTTAAGGAAATTCCATACTGTTCTCCATAGTGGCTGTATCAATTTACATTCCCACCAACAGTGCAAGAGGGTTCCCTCTAATTTGATTCTTTTACATGTAGCTATCCAATTTTCTCAGCAGCACTTTTTGCAGAGACTGTCTTTTCTCCATTGTGTATTCTTTCCTCATTTGTCATAGATTAGGTGAACATTGGTGGGTGGGTTTATCTCTGGACATTCTATCCTTTTCCTTTGATCTATATATCTGTTTTTGTGCCAGTACCATAATGTTCTGATGACTGTAGCTTTGTAGTATAGTCTGAAGTCAGGGAGTCTGATTCCTCCAGCTCCATTTTTTCTTTCTCAAGATTGCTTTTGCTATTTGGGATCTTTTGTGCTTCCATGCAAATTGTAAAACTGTTTGCTCTAATTCTGTGAAAAATGCCATTGGTAATTTGATAAGAACTGCATTGAATCTGTAGATTACTTTGGGTAGTATAGTCATTTTGACAATATTTATTCGTCCAATCCAAACACATGGTATATCTCTCCATCTGTTTGTGACATCTTTGATTTCTTTCATCAGTATCTTATAGTTTTCTGAGTACAGGTCTTTGACCTCCTTAGGTAGGTTTATTCCTAGGTATTTTATTCTTTCTGATGTGATGGTAAATGGGACTGTTTCCTTAATTTCTCTTTCTGATCTTTCATTGTTACTGTATAGGAATGCAAAAGACTTCAAGACCTAATTGTAAGACTGGATACTATAAAACCCTTAGAGGAAAACATAAGAAGAACATTCTCTGACATAAATCTCAGCAAGATCTTTTTTGATCCACCTCTGAGAGTAATGAAAATAAAAACAAAAATAAAATAATGGGATTAAACTTAAAGTTTAAATTAAATTAATTAATTAGTTTAAATTAATTAAACTAATTAAACTTAAAATCTTTTGCACAGCAAAGGAAGCCATAAACAAAATGAAAAGACAACCCACAGAATGAGAGAAATTATTTGCAAATGAAGCAGCTGACAAAGGATTTATCTCCAAAGTATACAAACAACCCATGCAGCTCAATACTAAAAAAAAAAAACAACCCAATCAAAAAGTGGGCAGAAGAACTAAATAGACATTTCTCCAAAGAAGACATACAGATGGGCAAGAGGTACATGAAAAGATGCTCAACATCACTAATTATTAGAGAAATGCAAATCAAAACTCCAGTGAGGTATCACCTCACACTGGTCAGAATGGCCATCATCAAAAAATCTGCAAACAATAAATGCTGGAGACGGTGTGGAGAAAAGGGAACCCTCCTATACTGTTGATGGGAATGGAAATTTGTACAGCCACTATGGAGAACAGTATGGAGGTTCCTCAAAAAAACTAAAAATAGAGCTACAATATGATCCAGCAATCCCACCCCTGGGCATATATCTGGTGAAAATCATAATTCAAAAAGATACATGCACCCCAATATTTATTGCCACACAATTTACAATAGCCAATAGCAACCTAATGTCCATCGATAGAGGAATAGGTAAAGAAGATATGGTACATATATTCAACGGAATATTACTCAGTCATGTTCAATGGACTATTACTCAATCATTAAAAAAGAATGAAATAATGCCATTTGCAGTGACATGGATAGATCTAGAGATTGTCATACTGAGTGAAGTAAGTCAGACAGAGAAAGACAAATATCATATGATATTGCTTAAATGTGGAATGTAAAAAAATGGTACAAATGAATTTATTTACAAAACAGAAATACAGTCAGAGATGTAGAAAACAAACTTATGGTTACCAAGGGGGAAATGGGGAAGGGATAAATTGGGAGATTGTAATTGACATATACACACTACTATGTATTAAATTGATAACTAATAAGAACCTACTGTATAACACAGGGAACTCTACAATGACTTATATGGGAAAAGAATCTAAAAAAGAGTGGATATATGTATATGTGTAACTGATTCACTTTGATGTACAGCAGAAACTAATACAACATTTTACTCAACTATACTCCAATAAAATTAATTTTTAAAAAAAGAATGAATAGAGAAGAGTTATAGCAATTCTTTCTGATGTTAAATTTTACAGTTTTAGAGTTAAGATACTTTAAGTCTTGTTGATATGCCAGTAAATGATTTTTATTTAAAATTTCTTTTATTAAGGTGAAATCACTTGCTCACATTAAAACTCTATTCTTTTCTCTTGCATGTTGCCATAATAGTTAATTCTTTGACCTGCTATTGGCCATTTGGTTCTCAGACAAATTATTTGGTTCTCAATAATACTTCTGGTGTCACTGAACATGTATGTGAACAGTATTTTCCACTCATCAGTTGTTTTAAGGACTTTTATTGATATGTTAGTTATGAGTTAGAGAGAAGGTAAATGTATAAAATTTGAGAGTATTTAAGAAGGTAGATCAAAAAAGAAGTGATGAGCTTCCCCGGTGGCGCAGTGGTTGAGAGTCCGCCTGCCAATGCAGGGGACATGTGTTCGTGCCCCGGTCTGGGAAGATCCCACATGCCGCGGAGTGGCTGGGCCCGTGAGCCATGGCCGCTGAGCCTGCGCATCTGGAGCCTGTGCTCCGCAACCGTAGAGGTCACAACAGTGAGAGGCCCGTGTACCGCAAAAAAAAAAAAAAAAAAAGAAGTGACGTTTGAAAAAACAAAGTACAATGAATCCAAAAATATTCTTTTCCTATCATAACATAATTATACTGAAACTTTATTACATTTCATATTAGTCAATTCTAATCTATCTTTAATAATTGATAATAGGGAAATACTTCATTTTACATAAGATCAGATCCAAGTGTTATTATTTTCCTGAGCTGCTTTTACTTGAAAATAAGTTCATCTGACTTTACAGAAAGTGACCCCCACAAAAAAAATAAGTGACATATCCTAAATTATTTCATAAGATCTCTGAGTAATGATTTATTTGTTCAATACCCATGATGGTGATATATTTTAATATATGTCTTTTTTTGATGTTTTAATTATTTATTGCCAGTTAGGTGCCCATGTTATTTATATTAGTGTTGACCAGATTCCACTGAACCTTAAAAGTAACTAAATATTAATTATTAATAATGAGTTATGGCAATTATATTTCTATAGACCATACACTGAAGATGATGTATCACTGTAAGTAAGAAAACTTTTCAAAGACAGAAGATGATAGCCAGACCTGGAATTTCAATAAATGTTCTTAGTTTTTATTTTTTTCCTATTTATTTATTCTGTTTTGTAAACATATGTTCATTTGTATCATTTCTTTTTAGATTCTGCATATATGTGATATCATACATTTCTCTTTATCTGTCTGACTTACTTCATTCAGTGACAATCTCTAAGTCTGTCCATGTTGCTGCAAGTAGCAGGATTTCATTCTTTTTATGGCTGAGTAATATTCCATTGTATATATGTACCACATCTTTATCCATTTCTCTGTTGATGGACATTTAGGTTGTTTCCATGTCTTGGCTATTGTAAACAATGAATACAATGAAAAATATGGTGCATTTACCCTTTGGACCATGTTTTTCTCCAGATATATGCCCAGGAGTGGGATTGCAGGGTCATATGTTAGCTCTATTTTTAGTTTTTTAAGGAATCTCTGTTCTCCATAGTGGCTGTACCAATTTCCATTCCCACCAACAGTGTAGGAGGGTTCCCTTCTCTCCACACCCTCTCCAGCATTTATTCTTTGTGGATTTTTTGCTGTTAGCCATTTTGACTGGTGTGAGGTGATATCTCATTGCAGTTTTGATCTGCATTTCTCTAATCATTAGTGATATTGAACACATTTTCATTGGCCATCCATATGTCTTCCTTGGAAAAATGTCTGTTTAGGTCTTCTGCCCATATTTTGATTGGGTTGTTTATTTTGATGATATTAAGCCACATGAGCTGTTTGTAAATTTTGGAGTCTAATCCCTTGTCGGTCACATCATTTGCAGATATTTTCTCCCAGTCTATAAGTGGTCTTGTCATCCTATTTATGGTTTTCTTTGCTGTGAGAAAGCTTTTGAGTTTAATTAGGTCCCATTTGTTTATTTTTGTTTTTATTTCCATTATTCTGGGAGACAGATCAGAAAAGATATTGCTGCAGTTTATGTCAGAGAGTGTTCTGCCTATGTTTTCCTCTAGGAGTTTTATAGTGTCTGGTCTCACATTTAGGTCTTTAACCCATTTTTAGCTTGCTTTTTTGTATGGTGTTAGAGAATGATCTAATTTCATTTTTTGCATGTAGCTGTCCAGTTTCCCCAGCATCATTTTTTGAAGAGACTGTGTTTTCACCGTTGTATAGTCTTGTCTCCTTTGTCGTAGATTAACTGACCATAGGTGTGTGGGTTTATTTCTGGGCTTTCTATCCTGTTCCATTGATCTATAGTTCTATTTTTGTGCCAGTACCATACTGTTTTGATGAATATAGCTTTGTAGTATAGTCTACAGTCAGGGAGCCTGATTCCTCCAGCTCCATTTCTCTTTCTCAAGATTGCTTTGGCTACTCAGGGTCTTTGGTGTTCCCATACAAATTTTAAGATTTTTTCGTCTAGTTCTATGAAAAATGCCATTGGTAATTTGATATGGATTGGATTGAATCTATAGATTGCCTTGGGTAGTATAGTCATTTTGACAATATTTATTCTTCCAATCCAAGAGCATGTATATATTTCCATCTGTTTGTGTCTTCAATTTCTTTAATCAGTGCCTTATATTTTTTGGAGTACAGGTCTTTTGTCTCCTTAGGCAGGTTTATTCGTAGGTATTTTGTTCTTTTTGATGCCATGGTAAATGGGGTTGTTTCTTGAACTTCTCTTTCTGATCTTTCATTGTCAGTGTATAGCAATGCAACAGATTTCTGTGTATTAATTTTGTATCCTTCAATTTTACCAAATTCATTGATGAGCTCTAGTAGTTTTCTGGTAGCGTCTTTAGGATCTTCTATGTATAGTATCATGTCATCTGCAAAAGTGACAGTTTTACTTCTTGTTTTCCAATTTGGGTTCCTTTTATTTCTTTTTCTTCTCTGATTGCCATGGCTAGGACTTCCAAAACTTTGTTGAATAAAAGTGGTGAGCATGGGCATCCTTGTCTTGTTCCTGATCTTAGAGGAAATTCTTTCATCTTTTCACTGTTGAGTATAATGCTAGCTGTTGGTTTGTTGAACATGGCCTTTATTATGTTGTGGTAGGTTCACTCTATGTCCACTTTCTGGAAAGTTTTTATCATAAATGGGTGTCGAATTTGTCAAAAGTTTTTTTCTGCATCTATTGAGATGTTCATATGGTTTTTATTCTTCAATTTGTTGATGTGGTGTATCACTCTGATTGATTTACCGATATTGAAAAATCCTTGCATCCCTGGGATAAATCCCACTTGATCATGTTGTATGATCCTTTTAATGTATTGTTGGATTCGAATTGCTACTATTTTGTTGAGGATTTTTGTATCTATGTTCATCAGTGATATTGACCTGTAATTTTCTCTTTTAGTGGTATCTTTTTCTGGTTCTTTATCAGGATGACAGTGACCCCATAGAATGAGTTTGGAAGTTTTCCTTCCTTTGAAATTTTTTGGAACACTTTCAGCAGGTTAAGTGTTACCTCTTCTCTAAATGTTTGATAGAATTCACCTGTGAAGCCATCAGGTCCTTGACTTTTGTTTGCTGGGATTTTTTTTTTTTTTTTTTTTTTTTTTTGCAGTATGCGGGCCTCTCACTGTTGTGGCCTCTCCCGTTGCAGAGCACAGGCTTCGGAAGCACAGGCTCAGCGGCCATGGCTCATGGGCCTAGCCACTCCGTGGCATGTGGGATCTTCCTGGACCAGGGCACGAACCCATGTTCCCTGCATTGGCAGGCGGGCTCTCAACCACTGTGCCACCAGAGAAGCTCTATTTTTAATTTTTTGGAGGAATCTTTATACTGTTTTCCTTAGTGGCTGCATGAACTTACATTCCCGCCAACAGTTTGCAAGTGTTTCCTTTTCTCCACATCCTTGCCAACACTTACTATCTTTTTGATAATAGCCATTTTGACAGGTGTGAGGAGATATTTCATCACAGTTTTGGTTTCATTTCCCTGATGACTAGTGAAGCTGAGCATCTTTTCATGTGCCTGTTGGCCATTTATATGTCTTCTTTTGACAAAGTTCTATTCAGGTGCTCTGCCCATTTTTAATTGGATTTTTTTTTTTTATGTTGAGTTGCATAAGTTCCTTATATACTTTGAATGTTTACCCCTTATCAGATATATGATTTGCAAATATCTTCTCCCATTCAGTAGGCAGCCTTTTCATTTTGTTGATGCTTATTCTTCACTGTGTAAAAGCTTGTTAGTTTGATACAATCCCATTTTTAGTTTTCACTTTTGCCTTTGCCTGTGGAATCAGATTAAAAAAAATATCACTCAAATCAATGTCAAGGAGGTTACTGCCTATGTTTTCAAGGAAATTTATGGTCCCAGGTCTTACATTCAAGTCTTTAATCCATTTTGAGTTAATTTTTTATATGGTGTAAAATAATTGTCCAGCTTTATTCTTTTGCATGTAGCTGTCCACTTTTCTCAACATCATTGTTGAAGAGACAACAAATCTCTTTTCCCTGTTGCATATTCTTGCTTCCTTTGTCATAGATTAGTTGACCATGTAAGAATAGGTTTATTTCTGAGCTCTCTATTCTGCTCTATTGATCTCTATTTTTGTGCCAGTACCATACTGTTTTGATCACTATATTTGTGGTATATTTTGAAATCAGGGAACATTATTCCTCTGGATTTGTTCTTATTTCTCAATTTGCTTTGCCTACTTGGGGTCTTTGGTGTTTCTATATATATTTTAGGATTTTCTTTAGTTCTGTGAAAAATATCATTGGTATTTTGATAAGGGTTATATTGAATCCATAGATTTCTTTGGGTAGTAGAGGCATTTGAAAATATTAATTTTTCCAATCCAAGAACATGATTTATGTTTTTATTTATTTGTGTCTTCTTCAATTTTCTTCATCAATGTCTTATAGTTTTCATAGTACAAATTTTTTACCTCCTTAGTTAAATTTATTCCTAGGTATTTTATTCTTTTTGATGTGATTGCAAATGGAATTGTTTTCTTAGATTTTCTTTCTGAAAGTGTATTATTAGTGTATAGAAAAGTAATAACATGTTAATTTTGTGTCTTTTATCTTTACTGAATTTATTTATTTTTTCTAATAGCTTTTTGATGGAGTCTTTAGAGTTTCTTATGTATAGTATCATGTCATCTGCAAATAGTGACAATTTTACTTCTTCCTTTCCAATTGGTGCCATTTATTATTTTTTTCTTGCCTAATTGCTGTGGCTAGAATCTTTTTTTTCTTTCTTTCTTCTTTTTTGTTTTTGCTGCAAGCATATGTCTTTTTTGTTTGTTTATTTGTTTGTTTGAGGTGCTGTTTGTCCTTATTTTTAACCTTGCCAGGGAATCCAGCAATACAGATTTTAATTGTCTGGCACAGTCACTGACCAGAGCAATTTTCTCTGGGCTCAAAAAATCTGGGTGACATTTTGAGCAAATTTACTATCACTTTTCTTTTAGGGTAAAAAATATTCTTTCTACCCATCATTACATGGTGTTGTCCTGGGAACTCCATCAAAGCACAGACTCACTAATCAAGTTTCTTTGCATAGGATTAAGATGGAAATGTTAATTTTTAAAAACTACAATCCACGTTTTCTTAAAATCTGTTGTCATTATTCCATAGGAGGAGTGGGGAATCCAATGTTACATGGAGATCATTGATCCCAGGGTGTGCAGACAGGGAGATAGCACGCAGGCTTGTTATAGTTGTTTGGTTTGGAGTTTTCTTGTTCTTGCAGATCTGATCCTTCTTTACCCTCTTGGTGCCTAGGGTTGGGGTTGGGGTAGGAGGGAGAAGTGAGCAGTCCTCTGACTGAGGGAGGAGATGGAGTGGAGGCCTTTGTTTTAAGACCATGGTTCTGATTATGTGGTTAGAATTTCAAATCCTGTGTTCAATGAAAGTGGTGAGAGTGGGCATCTTGTCTTTTTCCTGATTTTAGAGGAAAAGCTTTCAGCTTTTCACCATTGAGTGTGATAGCTGTGTGTTTGTCATAAATGGCATTTATTATGTTGATGCATATACCACTATGTTGAGAATTTTTATCATAAATGGATATGAACTTTTTCAAACGATTTTTATGTACCTATTGAAAGGATTATATGATTTTTGTCCTTTATTTTGTTAATGTGGTGTATACATTGGTTGATTTGCAGATGTTGAACCATCCTTGTAGCTCTGGAATAAATCCTACTTGTTCATGGTGTATGATCCTTTTAATGCATTGTTGAATTCAGTTTGCTAATATTTTGTTGAGGAGTTTTGCATCTGTACTTATCAGGCATATTGGCCTGTAATTTTTTTTAATGTGTGTGGTGTCTTCGGTTTTGGTATCAGGGTGATGCTGGCTTTGTAAAATGAATTTGAAAGCATTCTCTCTTACTGTTTTTTTGAATAGTTTGAGAAGGATAGGAATTAAATCTCCTTTGAATATTTGGTAGAATTCACCAGTGAAGCTGTCTAATCCTAGATATTTGTTTGTTGAGAATTTTTTGATTACTGATTCAATCTCATTACTAGTAATTTGTCTATTCAGATTTTCTATTTCACCATGATTCATGGAATTGGAAGATTGTATATTTCTAGGAACTTAAATATTTCTTCCTGGTTGTCCAATTTGTTGGTGTATAATTGTTCATAGGAGTCTCTTATAATCATTTATATTTCTGTGGTATGTTATAATGTCTCCTCTTTTATTTCCAATTTTATTTATTTGGCCCATCTCCCTTTTTTCTTGCTGAGTCTGGCTAAATGTTTGTCAGTTTTGTTTATTGTTTTAAAAAACAGCTCTTAGTTTCATTGATATTTTCTAAGTTTTTAGTCTCTATTTCATTTATTTCCACTCATCTTTATTATTTCCTTCCTTCTACTAATTTTGGGTTTTGTTTCTTCTTCTTTTTCTAGCTCCTTTAAGTATAAGATTAGATTGTTTGAATTTTTTATTGTCTTTTGAGGTGGGCTTGTAATGCTATAATCTCCCTTCTTAGAACTGATTTTGGTGCATTCCATAGACTTTGGAATGTTGTGTTTCCATTTTCATTTGTCTCCAGGTAATTTTTGATTCTCAATTTGATTTCTTCAGTTACCAATTTGTTGTTCAGTAGCATGTTGTTTAGTCTCTTTGTGTTTGTGTTTTTCCTTGTGTTTTACAAGTTTTCTTCTTGTAATTGATTTGTACTTTCATATCACTAAGGTTGGAAAAGATGCTTGCTATGATTTCAATGTTCTTAAATTTATTGAGACTTGTTTTATGACCTAACATGTGATCTATCCTGGATAATGTTCCATGTGCACATGGAAAAAAAATGTGTATTTTTATGCTTTCAGATGGAATGTTCTCTATATATCTATTAAATTCATCTGCTCTTAATGTGTTGTTTAAGACTAGTGTTTTCTTATTGACTTTTTGTCTGGAAGACCTATCCATTGATGTAAATGGAGTATTAAAGTCCCCTATTATTGCTGTGAATTTCTCCCTTTATGTGTGTTAATATCTGCTTTATATATATTTAGGCGCTCTTATGTTGGGTGCATAAATATGTACAAATGTTATTTCTTCTTGTTGGACTGATTCTTTATCATTATGTTATGCTGTTCTCTGTCATTGTTAGAGTCTTTATTTTAAGGCCTATTTTGCCCAATAAGCCTAGTATTTTGCCTAGTACTGTTACCCCAGCTTTTTTTTGGTTTCCATTTTCATGGAATATCTTTTTCCATCCTTTCCGTTTCAGTCTTTGTGTGTCTTTATCTGTAGTGAGTCTCTTATAGGCAGTATATATATGGGTCTTATTTTTTTTATCCATTTAGCTATGCTTTGTCTTTTGATTGGAGCATTTAGTCAATTTACATTGAAAATAACTGTTGTTAGGTATGTACTTATTGCCATTTTATTCCTTGTTTTCTGATTATTTTTGTAGCTCTTCTGTGTTTCTTTCTTCTCTTGTTCTCTTCCCTTGTGGTTTGATGACTTACTTTAGTGCTTTGTTTAGATTTCTTACCTATTATTTTTTTGTGTGTATCTGTTACAGGTTTTTGGTTTATAGTTACCATGAGATGTGTGTATATATATATATATATATATATGTTTGTAGTTACCATGAGATGTGTATATATATATGTGTATATGAGATGTGTATATATATATGAGAGAGAGAGAGAGAGCAGTCTATTTTGACAGTTGTTAGAACACATTTCAAAAGCGCTATATTTTTACTCTTCTCTTCCACATTTTGTTTCCATTGTCTTATTTTACAACTTTAATTTTGTGCATTTCTTAACTAATTATTGTAGTTAAAGTTGATTTAACTAATTTTGGTTTTTGACCTTCATACTAGTTTTATAACTTGTTGATCCACTACCTTTAGTTTGTTTGCCTTTACTATTGAGGATTTTTTCTTGCATATATTTTTTAATTTCTAGTTATAACCTTTTGTTTCAGCTTAGAGAAGTCCCTTTAACATTTCTTGTAAGGCTGGTTTAGTGGTGATGAACTCTTTTAGGTTTTGCTTGTCTGGGAAATTCTAATCTCTTCTTCAACTCTGTATGACAACCTAGATGTGTAGAGTATCCTTGATTGGAGTTCTTTTCCTTTCTGTCTTTTGTCCTGCAAAGTTTCTGCTGACAAATCAGCTAATAGTCTTATGGTTGTTCCCTTGTACATAACTGGTTGTTTTTCTCTTGCTGCTTTTAGATTTTTCCTTTATCTTTAATTTTCAATATTTTAATTATGTTTCTTGGTGTGGATCTCATTGGGTTCATTTTGTTTAAAGCTCTCTTTGCTTCCTGGACCTGGATCTCTTTTTTCTTTCCCAGGTTAGGGAAGTTTTCAGCCAGAATTTCTTCAAATGTTTTCTGCCAATTTTATTTCCTATGGTGAATTCCTATGGCAGATTTCCTATGGTGAAAGTGGAATTAGGAATTAGAATATGTGTGAATTATATTGCTTTCCAAAATGTTTGTATCAAATTAATAGGAGATAGGTATTCATTTTCACTAAAACAATGTTGTAATTTTTAATGTCCTTTTTTGTTTGCATGTTAGTTTTGTTTTGATTTGTGGGGGGCACTTCACCAAGCAAAAGTGAAAATATTAAGGTTTTATTTAGTTTGTATCTTGGGTTCACTTGCAAGGATAACTTGTGGTTAGAAATATGAATTGCCAGATGGAATCAGTGAGACCCTTATTTTGCTGTAGAAGTAATATAGTGAAAAAGAAAGAAAGTGAGATTTGGAGTTGAAACAACTATATCTGCTAACAAAATACAATTTTCTTGTTTTTTTAAGAAGGTTATTTTTTCTCTTTTCAAAATTTTGTTTTTTTGCTTCCCCCAAACTAAGGGATAATATTTAAAATCCAGCTATTCAATGATATTTTTATAATAAAATTAAAGCCATGTAAAAAGAAATCTGATTTGTGTTGTCTGAATGAACTAAAAAATTTAATGTAACATGAGTAGTTGTTTCATGAAAAAAAGTGCTCCTTTACATTCTTAAACATTTTAATTTATAGAAAGCATTTCAAGTTCTTTCAAAATTCATTTCTATAGTTCTCCCTGGAAAGTTATTTGTCTCATGCATTTAGAATTTTCATTAGATTTACATCTCTCTTATTCTATCATTCCAACTGGACTTTGAGCTTCTCATGGGTCACATCCTTCCCTTTATAAGAATACCTTACATAGGACCTACTATAATCCTGGGGACATACAGGCATTTCAATAGAATTCAATCGGCCTGATCATCACCTTATTGGGGAATATGATTAGAATGTTGTATCTCCATTTTGCTGAGGAGAATCAGTATTACTGGGGACAGGGGAATTTTATCACATGATTCATTTCATAGTGCTTGGGGTATGGAGTGATGGTAGAGTGACAGTGTTTTCTGATCTGTGCTTAGCTGGATGCTCTTTTATAAAAGGCCACTCTCTCAGGTTCCTTTCCACAGTTAGACATCTTTTTTTTTTTTTGAGAGAGAGGAAGAGGTCATGTAACTGCCAGTTATACCTATGCTATGTTTATTAAGTGTGTTGATATATGAGCTCCAACATCTAGCAATTTGAGGGCTTCCCTGTTGACACCTTCAGGTTATCTGAGATTCCTGATTAAACCTCAAAAATAAGGTAATATTTTTGTTTTCTGATGTTACAGCTGTCTTGGAGCTCAGGGACTTCCCTGCTTGTGACAACCTCTGAAAAGGCTTCAGTGTCTTCTGGTCACTTGCCCAGTAGTTCCTCCTGGTATGAAAAAGGTCTCTTAAAGTGTATAAAAAGGTATTGTGTCTACCTCAGCTGGAGTAATCCTAATTGTATATTATAGAGCCGAGGAAGCTTATTAGTTTCTGGTCTGGCATGTAAGGAGCTTGGGAGTTATACCACCCTAATAACAAATAAAAAGCTGAACAAACTGAAAATCAACAACTCTTCCATATGAGAAGTGAGGTCACAGGGCAAATTGCTGCCCCCTAAACTGGAGACAGGAGGACACAGAGAATCACAACTTACTTAAGCAAAAAGTCAAGAGCAGAAACCTCTATGGGAAGCAGTGTCAAGGTGAGAAAACTAAATTGTAATTGATGGAAGCTCAGTGTGGAAGTGTGAGAGTTAAAAATTCCAGGATGTCACAGTCATACTGAGGCTTCCATACACTTTTTTGAGCTTTACTTCTAAGAGCTCTACCAGGTTCTGACAGTGGAGATTGGGGAAAATCTCTCAGGCTTCTGGCAGGAGGAAGAAAAAGGAAGCATTTTGAAATAGGCCAGAGCATTCTGTTCTTAACAAGGTCAAGAGAAACTCAGTTACTACAGCCTAACCTACTGGAGCTTTATCAGAATCTAATTGTCCTGGAGGAAGAGAAATACCCATCTTTAGTTCCCTATAGTCATCTTGTTCCACCTTAGGGAAAAAAAACAAAAAACAAATGAGAACTTGTGAAGTTCATAGCCCAGGGGCACAGGCTCACTAAAATACTGAGACTTAATCACAGGACTATAGAACACTTCTCCTCCACCCACACCCTATATCTGTATCACTAAAGGCCTATTTATTGGAGTTCCTTTTATCCAGTATGTCAAGTCCAGCTTTCAAGAAAAAATTACAAGGCATACTAAAAGGCAAAAAACACAGTTTGAAGAGACAGAACAGCATCAGAATCAGATTCAGATATGCCAATGATGTTGAAATTATAAAACTGAGAATTTGTTGTAACTATGATTAATTTGCTAAAGACTCTAATGGAAAAAGTAGACAATATGCAAGAGCAGAGGGGTAATGTAAGCATAGAGGTGAGAGTTCTAAGAAAGAATCTATTCTTTCAATAAAAGAAACACTAAAGATCAAAAACATTTTGACAGAAATGAAGACTGACTTTGATGGGTTCATTAATAGACTGGAAACAGCTCAGAAAAGAATCCCTGAACTTGAGAATATGTCAACAGGAACTTTCAAAACTAAAATAAAAGAGAAAAAATGACTTGAAAAATTGAACAGAATATCCAAGAATTGTGGGACAATTCCAAAAGGTGTAACATACATGTAATGGAAATATCAGAAGGAGAAGAAAGAAATAGAAGAAATATTTGAAGCAATAATGACTGAGAATTTCCTCAAATTTATGTCGGATACAGATCAATGATCTAGGAAGCTCAGATAAATGTCAAAAAACCTACACTTAGGCATGTCATATTCAAACTGCAGAAAATCAAAAATAAAGAAAAAAATCTTGAAGGAAGCCAGAGGAAAAAAACACCTTACTTATGGAGGAGAAATATTAAAATTACATTTGATTTCTCAGAAACCAGGTAAGTAAGAAGAGAGTGGAGTGAAATATTTAAAATGTTGAGAGAAAAAAAAAAAAACAAAAAACACCAACCTTGAATTCTGGATCCTGTAAAATTATCCTTCAAAAGTGAAGAAGAAATAGATCTTCTCAGATGAAAATTGAGAGAATTTGTTGCCATAAAACCTGACTTGCAAGAAATGTTAAAAGAAGTTCTTCAGAGAGAAAGAAAATGGGCTTCCCTGGTGGCACAGTGGTTGAGAATCCGCCTGCCGATGCAGGGGATGCGGGTTTGTGCCCTGGGCCGGGAGGATCCCATGTGCTGCGGAGTGGCTGGGCCTGTGAGCTGTGGCCGCTGGGCCTGCGCATCCGGAGCCTGTGCTCCACAACAGGAGAGACCACAGCAGTGAGAGGCCCGCGTACCACAAAAAAAAAAAAGAAAAAAAAAAAGAAAATGATGTAGGTCAGAAACCTGGCAACAACAAAAAGAATGAGTGAAGGTAAATTAAAAACTTTTATTTCTTATTCATAATTGAACAAATAGTTTATTCAAACTAATAACAACACAGCATTCAATGTATAACTTATGTACAAGTGAAATGAATGAGAGCAGAAATAAAAGGAAAAGAAATGAGAAATTAGGAATATTTTGTTATTATATGGTACTTATTCCACCCGTGAAGGAGTACAGTGTTATTTGAAATGGACTTATATTAGTTGCACATGCATATTACAAACTCTAGGGCAACCACTTTAAAAAAGTGAGGAAAAAATTATAATTGATACGCTAAGAACAAAGAGGAATGGGATCATATAATATGTTCAATTAAAACCACAAAGGGCAGAAAAAGTAGAAAAAATAGGAACACAGAACAAAGGCAACAAATAGAAAAGAGTTACAAATATGATAGATATTACATCACTTTAAATGTCAATGGTCTAAATACTCCAATTAAAAAGTGGATTGTTGGGCTTCCCTGGTGGCTCAGTGGTTGAGGGTCCGCCTGCCGATGCAGGGGACACGGGTTCATGCCCCGGTCTGGGAAGATCCCACATGCTGCAGAGTGGCTAGGCCCGTGAGCCATGGCCACTGAGCCTGCGCGTCCGGAGCCTGTGCTCCACAATGGGAGAGGCCACAACAGTGAGAGGCCCGCGTACCGCAAAAAAAAAAAAAAAAAAAAAAAAAAGTAAAGGGATGGAGAAAGAAACACCAAGCTAACACTAATTAAAAGAAGCTGGAGTAGCTATATTCATTTCAGACAGAGAACAGTTTAGAGCAAGGAAACTTATTAGGATTCTGAGGGTTAATTCATAAATGTAAATTTGGGCATGTTTTCAGAAACTACTGATCATTTTTGACTTTAACTAAATCCTAATCCTTTCACATTTGACTCTAAATTATACTGTCAGTTTTATCCAGTAGTTATGTTTTAGTTCCTAAATCCATAACCAGAGACCCTGCAGGAAGAAAATAGTACAAAAATTTTCAGGTAGAGGCAGGTATCAATTTTTCCATGATAAAACTCATTGTAAAAAACAACAACAACAATAAAGGGAAGTGGTTAAAAGTGACAGAAACTGACCTGGGTCTAAATTCAAACTCTGCAAGTTATGCTACTGAACATATTACGTTACTTCCTGTGACTCAATTATTTCCTCATTCATAAAATTGTGGTAATAACAGTCTTTTTTGTATAGGGTTTTTGTGAGGATAGAATAAAATGATGTATACAAAGTATCTGTCATATGAGTTGTTGTCTATAAAGAAAACATAGAAACAGATTAATTTATTATAAAACATGCAAATTCCACCCCAAGCTTGCTATCCTAATACTTAATAATTTTGTTATTATAAACAGATTTCCCCTTCTTTTAACAAGAATCATAAAAAACAAAATTTATCATCCAAATGTGTTTATGTGAAAAAACATGCATTCATATACCACATGGAATTTGCTGTTTGATTAAAACAGCTTTCCTATACAGAGGTTCATTTTCAAACCATGCTTGTTGATATTGGCCTGGTGCCATGGTGTCATTTTCATCATTTTTTAGCCCAGAAAAAGCTTCCACTGTTCCTTTGTGGACCACAGGAGCACCTGTGATGCATGCATCCATTTATTCTTCAAATATTTATTGAGCACATATTATATGCTAGGCATTGTATGAGGTGCTGGAGAGTCAGTGGTTAAATAATACAAGTTCCCTGCTCTCATGCAGTTATATTCTAGTGGGAGAAACAGACAAGAAATAAGAAAAATAATTCTCAAATAGTGATAAACACTCGGAAGAAAATAAAACAAGGTTACCTGATAATGTCATGGAGAGGAAGGGAGTAATTAAGTTGTATAATCAAGGTAGGCCTCAGAGATGATTTTGAGCTGATATTTGAATAACAAAAAAGAATTACATGCACAAATAGGGTGATGAGCATACCAGGCAAAGGTAAAACCATGTGCAACACCCCTGAAGTGTTAGTGACTTAGCTTTATGAATTCCTAAGTAACTTGAAGATAAATCCACTCAATTAGTTCAATATTCAGTAGATGAGCTTATTACCATTTGAAAGAAAGTGATGATTTCAAAATTCTAATGCAATGGTTCTCACACAATCATGTGCTTAAGAATCACCTGGAGAGTTTGTTAAATTAGTTTCCTGATCTAAAAGAGCTGAACTCGTAAAAACAGAGAGTAGAATAGTGGTTACTAGAGGCTGGGGGTTAGAGGAATTGGGGAGATGATTAAGGGTACAAACTTGGAATTAGTGGACAAATAAGGCCTGACGAGCTTTATAGACAATATTGTATTATAAACTTCAAAGCTGCTAAGAGACTAGATCTTAATTGTTCTCACCACAAAAATGTTATATGATATGATAGAAGTATTAGCTAACTCTATGGTGGTGCTTCTATTGCAATATATAAATGTATCAAATCAATACATTGTATGCCTTAAACTTACACAGTGTTATATATGTCAATTATATTTAAAAAAAAGTTTCCTGGGCTACAATTCCAGAGATTCTGATTCAGTAGGTCGGGTAAAGTCCACAGATTTGCATTTGTAATAAACTCACAGGTGATGCTAGCGCTACTAGTCTGGGGACAACACTTTGAGAAACACTGCTCTATCAGATCTGTCTTGTGAGTTTAATATCTATTTGATAAAAGTAAAGCATGCCAACATTTTCTTTCATGTAAAAAATTTACTTACCATGCATGGTGATCATCTGAAATTAAGTTTTGTAAGTGTAGTGGAAAAGTGCATGAAATACTGGAGGTAAAAAATACCTGGTAAAAAATACCTGGTAAAAAATTCAAAATGTTTCATGTTGAATTCATAGCATCTATAATAATATGAGCTTAATTTCAATATAGTCTATTGGTAAAAGGGTTAATGTCAGTTGTCATTCAGAGAGGATTTCAAAATTATTTTTTAAATGCGGAAAAGAATTTAAATGATAATTAACTGAGGGGTTTTTTTAAATTATTTTTTTCATGGCTGGGAGATCACATAAATAGAAATTATATATTACATCCTGTTAATCAGGAGAAAATGAGAAGGTTGTGTTCTTATCTGCTGTGCCATTCAGGAGAATACTAATGGAAAAGAGGTGGAGAAAGGAAGAAGGGTATCAGGATAGTCAGCAAGATCAGCTCAAACCATTCTGGTGAGCAGAGAGTCTGGCTGTTGCACTCACACAGCCCGCATGACGTGTCAAAGAAACCCATGTGCTCCTGTCCCTATGCACATCATGACCTTAGCATCAGGGATAGCATATGGACGATGATACTAAGAACAGCAAACAGTTATCCAGCACTTACTATTTGCCATTCCTCTAAGTGCTTTACACGACTAACCAATGTTACCCCTCCCTGCCGCAACACTTACATGAGGTAGATAGTAACATCTCCATTTTATATATAAGAAGGTGAGGCAAAGAGTAACTCAGTGATTTAGGTTACCAAGCAGTAAGTGGAAACGCTGGGATCCAAACCTAGATAATTTGTATCAGTCTGACCTCTTAAATAATGTACTATACAGATCTTCCTCATTCTGATGGGGTTACATCCTGAAAAACCAATCCTAAATTGAAAATACACTTAATACTAACCTACTGAAATCATAGCTTAGCCCAGCCTACCTCAAATGTGCTCAGAATACTTACATTAACCTGCAGTTGGGCAAAATCATTTAATGCAAAGCCTGTATTACAATAAAATGTTGAGTATCTCATGTAATTTATTGAATACTGTTTTGAAAGTGAAAACAGAATGGTTGTGTGGGTATAGGATGGTTATAAGCATATCAGTTGTTTACCCTGGTGACAGCGTGCCTGACTGGGAGCTGTGGCTGCTGCCCTGCCCAGCATCACAAGAGAGACTATCATACCACATGTGGCTAGCCTAGGAAAAGATAAAAATTAAAAATTCGAAGTACAGCTTCTATTAAATATGAATCACTTTCACATTATCTTATAGTTGAAAAATTAAGTTGTACCACTTTAAGTTGGAAACCATTTGTATACTGCTTCATATTTGGAAAAGAATCCCCAAATTAAAGGTTTTCAAGATTTGTGTCTATAGTCCAGGTTAAAATGAGGTATCTGATTCTTTTTCTTCACACCCTTTAAGTTATAATACAGCAATAACATGATGTCTATTTTTTAATATTTCTGCCTGGATCTGACAAGAAGACATTCCAAATGAGGACCAAGAGAGAAAGAGTGTGGTGTAGTCACTGCAGAGAAAAATTTTGTAAACACTTCCTAGTGTGTGATCTTGGGCAAATCACCAAAATGTTCTGAATTTAAGTTTTAGTATCCACAAAAGGATGACAACATTTACCCCACAAGATTAGACAATTAAATGAAGACTTTTCTGACCACTGATACCGATATGAACTGCACTATTCAGGTATTCAGATGAGTGGACACTTTATACATAACTTATGGGATTTTCAAGGGTCATTTTGACTGTAGGATTTTTGCCTTACCTGCTGACATCAGAATCCTTGCTTAAGATGCAACTCCATTGTAAGCCTTTGAGTGAAAGTGGATCTACTGTCTTCAGAAGATCTCCTCAGACTAGTTCTATAGTTGGGCTCAGGATGGTACACCCTAACTATGGAGATAAGTCTGATGGCTGCCCAGATCAAACAATAATATAATGCTTACTAATAAAAGCTACAGTTGGGGCAGAATGGCAATGAAGAGCAGCAGAATTCCAAAAGAACTGTCAACTGGTCATCCAGCAGATATTTTGTTTTCATTTACAAAGCAACAACCATAAACAATTTTTGTCAATCTGACACAATGGTTCATGTCAACATCTGGTTCTGACAACAATAAGAAACAATATTTCAAGGATTTCTGAGTACTTCATTTCAAAGTTTTATATTTACTATTTAGAATAACTCCTTGCAATAATTTTTAGGTATTATAAAATAGTTTAAAGGTAGTTAAGTTTAACCATGGTCAAAAAGAGGTAAAATATCATTAAAATGAGTAGCATTGCATAAATATATAGAGGTAGGTAAACTTTGTAGATGCTTTTACTTTGTAACCTAGATCCTAAAATCCAAGGAAAAGAATTGGATAAAATACAAAACTACAAGGGAGACAAATGAGTAGTGAATTGTCTTAACTTTTATTTGACTATTTTCATTTACAGTTCTGGCACTGACACTTTTTTTAAAAAAAGATTTAAATTTTATGTAAAGATTGAACTTCAATAAAATAACTTAAAAAACATTTACATATACATCACTAAATCTCCATAAAATATACAATACTTTTGATACAACTATAGGCTACAATGACTTTGAAGGAAATGATACATATTCATAATTTTTAAGAGATATCCCATGTGTCATATGTAGGAATAAATATATGGGATTTGCTAAGACATGTGGAGTATTAAACACTATATAACATGCATTCTCAGAAATTAAAATATACTTTTGAAAACATATTTTAAAAGCATAAACCTGTGTTTTCATTTAATCTAGATGTACATTAGAGCTTTTAAATAGAAATTTGAACATTTATTACAAATAAAAGATACTATAACATCAAGTGAGATATAGTCCAAAAGCTGCTAGGAACCAGTTTGGACATGTAGAATATAAATTTCAACTTTGGCTAGAGATAAGTATCATTTTTTTAACCTTCAAATGAGACGAAATAATGTTAAATTTGCTAAAATTTTAAAACTTGACAAAATATTGGTGGATTTAATTTTTAGTACTTGTAAGCTATATTTCTTTTTCCCATTTATATAGATATGATAAAATTAAGTGCATGGACTTAACTGTCTAAAATCAAAACATGAATATTACTGCTAAATGAAGGTAGATATTTAACATTCCATAGACCAAATCACTCAAGTGCAACAGACTGTGTTTTATACATACAAAGTAAAGATTTATAAGAATTACATTGTTTTACACTCACAAGCAAATTATGAGATAAAATTCTTTCATGTACTTCTGAACATCATTAACACTTACAAAATACCTCTCTCATGATTATTGGCACATGAAAATCTCCTTCTCTAAGAGATGATGTTTAAGAAAGTTGGTAGCAGTAAGCTGTTTGGCATTTTAAAATGATTGCTATTTCTAGAAAATAGCAGCAATATTGCTCACCCAGAAGAACTGAAAACTGATACATTGCTACAACCTGAATCACTTCATCAAATTAGCTTAACATTACTGTACATGAGGCTAAGAAAACAGATAGAAAGTGACAGAAAACAGGATGTTAAAACTAATGCAGAGAACAGTTCTGAGTCTCTTAACAGGCAGAAGCTACATATGAGCTGTAAATTTTACCCACAATTCAATACATTTTGGTATAAAGCACATATTATGAATTCTCTGCTTCCAGCATGGTATGTCATTCTTTTATTCGCAGTTACTGAAAATGTCTGAATTTGGCAACTTAAAACATGATACAACAACTGTATAAATGTCAGTTGTTAGGTACTTAGTATAATTTGAGATATTATAACTAAGAGAATAGTAAAAGAATCTGATTATAACAAAACATCTTATTTATTGTTCTTAATTACTGTGCTGATGAAATAAAGTCAAAACAATTTTCCCACTCCCCTTACTGTATTACAGTATTTATAAAATATATTAGTGTCATTAAACTAATGAGACTAGTGAGACTTTCTTAGATAACATGTGAAGAGTATTTTCTAGAATATTCTCCCCCCAAGATCTATGGATTATTATAGTACATTTCAGTTTTACTTTCTGATATAAAAGGAAAAGGATAAGTTGTCAACTTATATTTTTCCTATTAATTCTTCCTCTATATAACTGATTTTGAAATTATAGTAAACAATTTCTAAATTCTCTGCTTTAACAGATTTCCTATTTTAGAGTAAATAACTTAAGAAATAATATTTAGACTCTTTTATATTAAAATGGTTCAGTGGTAAAATAAAAATATGAAAAGCACTTGATAGCATTACTCTCATAGCATTTTCCATCTGGGAACTAACTACTGCATATGACTGGGAACAAAATTTCAAATGGAAATATTACCCTTTAAATCTAGTCTTAATTTAGATCTTTTACATATACATTAAACATCATGTTTTGGGCAATTATTGACTAAGGTGAAACAATCAAAATTATAAGAAATTTTATATTTAAGAAAAATATTAATACCAAATCTTTAAAATCTGACATCACATTTAGCCCTATGTGTTCAGACGCAGATGAAACGTTACATTCTCTTAAGTCTAGTGCAGATCTCACCAGCCATCCAGCTAAGCCTCAGTAGGGGTTATGACTGTCTTCCGTATATTTTCCTAAATCACAATATACCTCTATTAAATTTGCAGCATGGTTAGAAGGAAACATATAATTTCAGCTAAAAGCATGATGCTTAATGTGTTTTAATATGGTAGGTCAAATCATACCATATATAAATTGTCCTACAAAATATATATTTGATGATATTTCAAATGGAATGTTTTCAAGTTGATAGCAGTAGCCAAAGATGCTTGATAACTTAAAAGGTGCATAATACTAAAAAACCTGCAAAATTCAAACATTAAATTTTTAATATACTATAAATGTTCACTGAATCTAAAAATAATACCCTAATTGTATAAGGTTCCTTTTCAAGTAGTTATTAAAAAATTATAAATAATTCTTATACTGTGCCTCTCTTATACTTCAAAGATATGGAATATTATCTTTATCACTATATAAATAACAAGTAGTCCCTTATAGAAGGAATTGAGGAGAATAGAGGAAAAGAACTGTGGCTATTTTTCCCTGTTATTATGTGCATTTATGGATATAAAGTTGAAAACACCATTTGCTTATGTCAAGGAGAACAGGCTATGTTCTGCTTTAGGAAATAATGAGCCCAGGTGCTCCTTTAATAAAGTTACTGTGCATTCAGCTCAGCTGAGTATAAGCATATAGTTAAGGCTATGTATACAATAAAGAGAAGAATTGAGGCAATTATTTGGATAAATCAGGAAAACAAACTTCTAAAGAGATCATTTTATGGGTCTAAATACTTTTTCTCCACATTATATTCTGATATATTTTACCACACAATAGTTCATTTTCCGCTTCACTCTACCTGTGTGAAATATACAGATAATAAATTTCTTATGGGATAAGAAATATTGATAGAATAATAACTTTCTCTATCAAAGCACATCTGCTTTTCTGGGGAAAATCAAAATCAATATCCCCTTAGAAATCAATTGCCAAAGTGCCTAATTCAAGGAAAGAAGCTCTCTAATTTTTTTTAGTTACATGAAATTATCAAAGGGAGAAAACTCTTTTTCGGCTGAAGGATTTTTAGGTTTAGAGAATGAACCTCCTTGGCTACATTCTCAGCTGTGATCATTGTGATAAGAACAAGCAAGAGAGACCAAACCATCTTGGAGACTGGCAGAAACATACTGAATTTACAGAGAGCCACTTTTTCACTCCAAAGAGTACCTTATTAGATATTTAGGGCTATTTTAAAATGCATCAAATGTATGCACTCTTAACTGACCACAGAAGAGTCATTCGTATTTCCACTGGAACTAGCAAGTAATTTTGTGAGTGAGTTTGTACATACTATATAGTTCTTAACATACGAGTGAAAATTGGAGTTCACTGATGAATGAGCATAAAAACCAATGAACACTTTGAAAAGATATTGTAGAAATGTAGTAAGTCAACATCTCTTAAAGGCATATTACATGAGAACCATTAATCTGTTCCAGTAGAAAATCCCAATTTTTAGACAAGGAGGAAAAAAATCCAAGCCAAGCATGAGACAAAGGAAAAACCCACAGACAAATCTATGTATCTTTTAATATAGAATGTCAGGTAAAATGAGAAAGGGTGTGCAAAATAAAAATCAGTTTATGCTCTCAGAATTTAAAGGAAAAAAAAAGACGAGTACCGTAAGTAACAAAATGTGACAATTCCCTTAGGAAGAGTTAATAAAAAGTTAAGAAAAATAAAAGTCCCACTACTTAATTAAACAAACATCAGTAACAGCAGGATTATTTCTGCCACTGATTTTCTTCCTTCCTTTCTTGTTTCAGAAATTATTTGATTAAAAGAAGGGGAAAATTAGTCTGCTATAAGTTATTTATATCACACAAATGAAGGCACAAATACTAGGACTCCGGAGTGGATGAGTGAAGGCATGGTGAATATCTGGTGATTTTGGCATGAACAAAAACTGACCCTGAAACACAGTTGAAGATCTAGTGCTATTTTGTGTTTACAGTTGCACACCTAAGTGACTAACTCAGGGTTAAAAATCTTTAAGGTCCATAAAAATCTTTTCTTTCTTACTTTCTAGCAATAAAATATACTTATCAAAACTTGCTAGCTAATCTGTGCAAATGTATACTTCTCACTGATGCAAAAAATATGTAGGAAAATAAACCCTAAAAGCCCTGCTTTTCATAATGTTCAAATGATCCTATACAGAGTCAGCTTCTGAAGAACTTTCCAGATATGAATTGGAGAGACAAACCAAAATGTGGGATCCAAAGGATATAAGGACAGCTGTGCCCCTGTAGGACGCACTTTTGAATTTGTTGATGAAAGCTTAAATGGAGTTTACTTTCTAATAGCTGATCACAGGTAAGCTCCGTGTCCTTAGGAGAATTTAGGGCCAACAGGCCATGCTTTGACAGAAAATACCCTTGGACCATACTTTAGAATCCTCTGCTGTAAGTATATCACACATATATGATTTGGCTAGATTAGCACTGACTCAATTGCCACTAATAATTATATATAGTCTTAGGAAAAAAGGATTATCACGAAATCACTGGGTATAATATTCATTTTAAACTATCTCAGGAAGGAATTATACACATTTGCTCAAAAACTATTAGTTTAAAATCTCTGTAGATTTTTTTTTACATCTCTGCTTGTGAAAAAAAATGTCATTGTGATTGTATCTTCCTTGGAATCAAATATTCTAGAATATGAAGTCATTCAAAACTAGACTGTGGAAAGAACCAGATTAAAAGCAGGGCAGTGAGGTCACCAATTGCTGTTCTTCTCTCCCAAGTTTGTTTAAATTACTAAATATATCAGCAGCTGACAATTATTCCACATCAGAAGCGTCATTGTCAGAAAGATGATAGTTACTTCCCTTCACCCGAATATATTCAATATATCTCCCTTCATCAGAATCTGAAGCACCACATGTACATAGCCTGTTGTCAAAGAGTGATTCAATTTCCTCTAATTTTTTCCCTTTGGTCTCAGGAAGACAGCCGTAGATGAAAAGGAGACCCACAGCAGCGAATCCAGCATAGAGGAAGAAGGCTCCTGCAATGGGAAATAATATATATGTATAGGTTTACATTGGAAACGTACTTGATTTTAACGGGTCAATCATGCATGACTGTGGTCTGAGCTGGAACCAAAAAATTGCTTCCAGCCTCGTTTATTCTAATTGTTCTAATGCTGTGAATATAATGCAATTTGTCTTTCTAAACTCAAGTCGTGTAATCACACTCAAGAAGAATGACAGACCAGGCTCAGATATAACTTCTGCTTTGAAGTCTTTCCTCACTTCCCTGGTTAGAGTTAATTGGGTTTTCACAAAACTCTGCTGAGGCAAAGTGGTATATAACAACCAAGAAGTATTATAATTAGGTAAATATATTTGTCTGTCTTGTCTACTAGACTTGAGGCACTTTGAGGGAGAAATTTCCTTCTCATTTGTCTTGTATTTCCAGAACCGCATTCAATGACGATATTGCTGAATTCATGGGTCAATGCCCAAAGTCTGGAAGTCAACTTTGAGTTTTCTCTTACTCTCCCACCCAATACCCACTCTGTTAGAAAATCCTGTTGGATCTACCTTCAATCACAATCCAAAGATGACCACCTCTCACCATTCCTGGATATCTCTGGTCTTAAAAGACAAATGGCTGGAGAAAGGATATCAGATTGGGAGTTGGAAGATCTGGCTTAAGTCTTGCTATGTGGCTTCTAGACAGTCATTTAACCTCCTCCCTGGACCTCAGTTTCCTCATTAAGTAAAATCATTTCTCAGCTCCTATTTAAATTTATGGTTTAAATTATAATTCTGTTAAGTTTTACAACCCAAATCAGGACTGGTATAGGAAAGATGGTTATGAGACGCTTGAGGAGGAGACCAGAAAAAGTGGTCTCCTCAATGACAGAGTCTATGGCTTGTCTTTGGGTTCCTAGTACAGTGCAGACACATTGGAGTGTTTAGAGAATGAATGTTCTCTTGTTGACTGCCAGATGGAACTCACTGGGTAGCAGATCTGAAATAAAGGGCTATACTAGACGTCATGAAGACATATCTGAAAGTCAAGCTATAAGCTAAATAGTACAGCAATTAAAGAACTGAATAGTATTTCTCAGTTCTGCTGAATCATTACAGAATGTGGAAAAACATTACTAAAACTACTTTCTTAAAGTAGTTTTTATGCCTATAAAGTAGTTTAGTAGGCCTATAAGTAACCATTTCAGAAATGGTTCAGAAACAGAAACATTTCTTGGGAAGACTCAAGGAAAACTAGAGAGGAAAAATGCTGCTGAATTGGCCACTCCAAAGAATCTGCTCTTTGGAATGAGGAGCCATGAGAAAATAAAAGGGAAACAGAGGTAAACATTAGGAAAAATATGAAAAGGTTGACTAAACCAAGACATAATTTGTTAGATTAAATCATCAGAAGCTACATAATTCTTAAGGAGTGGGACCTGCATAAATCAAATACTTTCTTTAATAAAAGTACAATTCCATTTACAAATATAAATAAATAAAATTACTTCATTTCAGTTTGGTTTACATTAAACACTTACTACAAGTTTATATATTTTTATGTCTTATACTTGATAATCAGAAAATAATAATAGGTCATCTGGAATGAATAGCTGAGTGTTATAGTGAGAGAAAGGCACCATGTCTCTGTCGACAGTGTAGGTCTGAAAGTCACAAAGTGATGCAGGCTGAATCCTTGAGCAGTTTCTTGAATTGTCTTGACCTTGTTTCCTGATCTGACAGGGAAAATAAATTCTGCCTGGCTAAACTGCAAAGAATAGAAAAAATGTATGCTACATTCCTATTAGAATTTTGGATGTTAGTTGCTCAAAAGAGTGATAGACAGCATTATTAAGTTTTACTAAATGACTAGGGAAGAATAGTTGCTAGTAAGATCAGCATGCCTAATAAATTGGTAATGTTTTCATCTAAAGGGTGATACTGACAAGCTAGCTCTTGGAGAATGTGGAATTTTGAGAAAAAAATGATAGGAGATGAAATCCTGTGTTCTGAATACAGATAAGCAAAATTGTGAACATAAGAAGAGAAACGGAATCTTCTGTGGGGAGGGGCAAAGAAAGGATGGCAATCATGTTGATAATACAGAAAAAAAATAAGTGCAGAGGGTAAAACATTTTAGACCAAATCAGGACGCTAAACTCTAAAATGTCTAACAGAGTAAATATAGTCTATAGTCTGGCTTTATAAAATATAATGTTGAGAAATAGTCATCATCTTTCACAATTTAGGTACAGTGGCATGATTAGAAGTAACAAATCAAACCTGTTAGCACTAAATTCATACAGTCAAAAACAATTAGATGGATTACAAATATTCTTAAATGCCATGAAGTTTCTTGTGTGTGAACCAGATTCCCAAAGCCAAATTAAGGAAATTCTATTCCTTTTATAAAAATCTGAGTAATCTAAAGAAGGCAAATGCCAAAATTGCGTATATGGGCTTCACTGGTGAGACCTGTGGTTAAGCCACAGAGGCGAGGTGTAGGCAGGCCTGGGAGGCTGTGACCTGCTCCATGTAATGGGCAAGACAATTATGTAACTCACTTTCTTAATTATGCCCCCTTGGAATGAAAATGAAAAAAATGTAACAAGTCTGTCAGGATTGTTAAAGAGTGCAGATATTCCTCAGCTTTATTCTAAAGGAAATAAATCTTATTAGAATCCTATATTAAGTTTCAGATTAAAACAAATATTTAATTGAATCATATAAAATGAGGAATTAAAGACCATGTTTGATTGAATTTCAGTACTTAAACACAGGAACTTTAATAATAATGCTCATCAAGGGATCTATTTAGTCACATGTGTTATAAATAAAGTGATATACTGGTGACATTTTAATGATAACTTTTAGTAATAAACATTACTGAATGGGGTCCAAGGCAGACCTTTCTAGGCAGTATAGTTTAGGAAGGAATCAAAACCTGAGGTCTTCAGAATGGCCGTCATCAAAAAGTCTACAAAGAATAAATGCTGGAGAGGGTGTGGAGAAAAGGGAACCCTCCTGTACTGTTGGTGGGAATGTAAATTGATACAGCCACTATGGAGAACAGTATGGAGGTTCCTTAAAAAACTAAAAATAGAATGACCACACGACCCAGCAATCCCACTACTGGGCATATACCCTGAGAAAACCATAATTCAAAAAACATCATGTACCACAATGTGCATTGCAGCACTATTTACAATAGCCAGGACATGGAAGCAACCTAAGTGTCCATCGACAGATGAATGGATAAAGAAGATGTGGCACATATATACAGTGGAATATTACTCAGCCATAAAAGGAAACGAAACTGAGTTATTTGTAGTGAGGTGGATGGACCTACAGTCTGTCAAACAGTTTAGTAAGTCAGAAAGAAAAAAACAAATACTGCATGCTAATACATATATATGGAATCTAAAAAAAAAAAAGGTTCTGAAGAACCTAGGGGCAGGACAGGAATAAAGACGCAGACATAGAGAATGGACTTGAGGACATGGGGAGGGGGAAGGGTAAGCTGGGACGAAGTGAGAGAGTGGCATGGACATATATACACTACCAAATGTAGAATGGATGGCTGGTGGGAAGCAGCTGCATAGCACAGGGAGATCAGCTCGGTGCTTTGTGATCACCTACAGGGTTGGGATAGGGAGAATGGGAGGGAGACGTGAGAGGGAGGGGATATGGGGATATGTGTATACATACGGCTGATTCACTTTGTTATACAGCAGAAGCTAACACACCATTGTAGAGCAATTATACTCCAATAAAGATGTTGGAAAACAAAAATAACTTGAGGTCTTATGAAACAATAAGAAAGGAAGTAAAAGAAGACATGAATATTTCCAGAGAAATACATCATTATGGTGCATATTTGTTAAATCAGGAATATAAACATATACCTTACATAAATCAGTAACCTATAGATTAAAATATAGAGCAATAAATAGGGAAAATCTAACCTGAGCTGAGATACTGTTCCACTAGTGAGGACCTAATGGACAGTGTGCTGACCTGATAGAAGCTTGGCTTAATGCAAAGCAAAAAGCTCCTTCCAAGGAGATATTTCTGAAAGAAGCCTGGCTATGCCATATTTAAATTTTGCTTCTGTTGCCTCATGTTTTTCTGACAGAATTTATTCAAGGAAGAGGTGCTTTGCTATCAAAAGTCTTACCACATAGACTTTTATTATTTGGTCTATGACTTTCTATTAAAAAATGCTTTCTCAAGATATTAGTCTATATTTAGGTCTTCATATATTTAAGTGTTCTCAAGAATCAGAAAATATGGATAAATATTGTGTTCATATTTATGCTGTTAGGAAGATAAGCTTACAAATTTATGTAAAACATTTTAATTGCCAAATGGGATAAGGCTGAATATATTAAATATATATCCAGTTTAAAATGCCAGCGCATTCCCTTTCTAAGAAAATAAATATTTCTAAATGTCCCTAATGGTGATCAGCAGAGAGAGGAGTTTTATAAAGATAAAAAAAGCATTAGATAAATAGTTTTAAATAAAAGCAAATATCAATTCAGCATGTTCAGAAGACAGGAGGAATAGACTTTTATAATGTTTCCTCATATTCACCATTCATCTAAAAGTTCATCCGTGTAATTATTCATTTGACAAATACTTCTGAGCGCTTATTAAGTGAATAGGATGCCCTGGAGGGCACTGGGAATATAATGGTGAACAAAGCATAATCCTGGCCTAAGCTCAAAGGATTTATGGTCCAGTAGTGAGGGGTGGGGTAGGGGAGCTGACAAATAAACCTGTTCTTACAAAAAGGAATTATAATTAGCCAGAACATAGGATGGGGTGAGATGAGGTGATAGGGGAGGGGATCAGAGAATGGACTAAGCAATAGGCATTCAATATACAATCACAGAGGCTCATGAGAAGATTAGAATGAAAACCTCCTATTTCATCATTTAGAATCCAATCACAGCTATAAACTCATACAGTGAAGAAATCCTCTTGCTAAAAAGCCAAAATCATTTCATTTTAGCAAAGATAAACTTGAAGTAGCTTCCCAAAGTTTTTTCCTAACTCAGTCACTTCTCAAGATTGTTTTCTTCGAGGTACGGTCTCCACACATTTTCACTTGAACACTTCTGCCACATTTATAGTTTTGGCAGTGGTAAGTGCTGGCCTCAGTGGATCCTGAAATGCTTTGGCCTGAACAGCACAGACGACAGAGCGGAAGGCATAACTCATAGCACAGCATTTGGGGGAGCTACTTTAACCCTACTTCCACTCTTGGATACCACTCCATCCCTGTTATGAGACATCTTCAAGCATTAGCCCTAGACTCCTGCAGTTTTCTACCATTCTCTGTTTATGTTTTTTCATTAAACTAAAGGCCTTGCTGTGAAGATTTCCAACTGGGGAGATAGCTGGGAGATGTCTGGGTCTGAAGTGTAGGCGGGTGGGTGAAGGCTATAAGCAATACTGCTTAGGAAAGGAGAGTTCCTCTTATCTTTTCCCAGAAACATTGCCAAGGACTGTGGGGAATAAGAAAGCCATATAGAGAATTTATAATAGCAAAAATATAACCATCTAATCTTTCAATCACAAATGATAGCATATCTAAAAATAGAGTAGGAAAATAAAAATGAAACTATAGCTGGAAAAAATATTCTCTTACCATAGTATGTAAGATACTCTGCTGTGTGTAAAAATGTCAATGAAACCAGAACATTGAAAATCCAATTTATTCCAGATGAACATGCATTTCCTGTACTTCTTGCCCAAAGGGGATATATTTCAGAATTCACAGTCCAAGGCATTGGTCCCATTCCTGAGAAATACAAAATGAATTTCAGTAAATGTAGTAAGTAATTTAAAAGCGTTTTTCTCCTCTAAATAGAGACAGTTTAATTAACATAACAATAATAACAACAAAGCCTTTGTTTACCAGGTGCGAAGAAAACAAGATATAAAATAAGGCCCAGAAGTGCAGTCCAGGAGTATGGAGTAGGGCAGAAATTGTAAGCCCAAAATACTTCTTCTGTTTTGAATTTGGTTTCATTTTCACACCTGAAAAATAATGCAATATAAATATAAACTTAGGGTTTTAGGGTATAGTTGCAGAAATTCAGTGTGATGATCTAGAAGGTATTTGGAAGTTCCTTAATCTCATTAAGGAAAAGAATCCAACATGTTTCTCTTGAAAAAAAATTTAAGATTTAAATAGGAGGATTAGATATGTAAGCTGACATAAAACTTTTTAGAGCTGAATATAATTCAAGAACAACACATTGTGCATTCAACTCAACAGCAAAAAAACAATCTGAGTGAAAAATGGGCAGAGGATCTGAATAGACACTTTTTGAAATAAGACATACAGATGGCCAACAAGTACATGAAAAGGTGCACAACATCACTATTCATCAGGTAAATGCAAATCAAAACCACAATGAGATATCGTCTAACATCTGTTAGAATGACTATCATCAAAAAGACAAGAAATAGGGCTTCCCTGGTGGCGCAGTGGTTGAGAGTCCGCCTGCCAATGCAGGGGACATGGGTTCGTGCACCGGTCCGGGAAGATCCCACATGCCGTGGAGCAGCTAGGCCCGTGAGCCATGGCCGCTGAGCCTGCGCGTCCGGAGCCTGTGCTCCGCAACGGGAGAGGCCACAACAGTGAGAGGCCCGCGTACTGCAAAAAAAAAAAAAAAAAAAAAAAAGACAAGAAATAAAAAGTGTTGGTGAGGATAAGGAGAGAAGGGAACCCTCGTGCATTGTTGGTGTGAATGTAAATTGGTGCAGCCACTATGGAAAACAGTGTGGAGATTCTTCAAAAACTTAAAAATAGAACTACCATACGATCCAGCAATTCTACTTCTGGGTATTTATCAGAAGTAAACAAAAACACTAACTTGAAAAAATATCTGCACTCCCATGTTCACTGCAGCATTATTTTCAATAGCTGAGACATGGAAACAACCTAAGTATCCATCAATGAATGAATGGATAAAGCAAAATGTGGTGTATATATATAGTAATATATATAGTATTCAGCCATTAAAAGATGGAAATCTTGCCATTTGAGACAACATGGATGGACCTTGAGGGCATTATGCTTAGTGAAATAAATCAGAAGAAAGACAAATACCATATGATCTCACTTATATGTGTAATCTTAAAAAAAACAAAAATAAAAAAGAGCTCATAGATACAGAGAACAGATTGGTGGTTGCCAGGGGTGAGGGGTAATGTGAGGTGAAAATGGGTCAAAAGGTACAAATTTCCAGTTATATAATAAATGAGTCATGAGGATGTAATATATGGCATGGTAGCTATAGTTAATAATACTGTATTGCATAAGAGAGTAGATCTTAAAAGTTATCATAAGAAAAAAACGTAAATATGTGTGGTGACGGATGTTAACTAGACTTATTGTGTTGATTTCCCAATATATTCAAATATTGAATTATTGTGTTGTACACCTGAAATGAATATAATGTCGTATATGTAAAATATACCTAAAAAAAATGCGTTTCATACCCATTTCGTATGTCAGACATGATTTCCAGTTAGTCCTTGAAAGCTGCAGCAACAGTTTAAAACCACTGAGAGTAAGTAGGTTGTGGTAGAAAGCTTTAGATTTTGCAGTTAGGACAAGATTCAAATTCCAGAACCAGACTTTTTTCATTTGTTAAATGGGGTATAATGCCTAACAGGTAATTTTAGGGATTAGAAGGGTCACCTGGAAAGGGGTGATAGGGGAATCTGGGCAGGGAGCAATGCTTATTTCTTATTCAAACTAACCCTTTACTTTCCTGCTGTGTGTACTTGCTTCTCTATCAGTCACTCCCTGCTGACTTTGCTTCCTAGTTCTACTAGGAAGCAAAGTCTATTGTTCTAGACTGATTCTCAAGTTGAACTTCCAATTCTTTACCTTAATTGAAATTTGAATTGCACCTGAAGACACGATCAGCCTGAAAAAGTTTCTTATCCTTTACTGTCATTTTTTACGCTATTGTTTTCTCTCTACCAACCTCTATTTTTGAACCTTGACATCTAAGCCCTGTCCTTATTGCTGTGTTTATGACCTCCATCATAACACCCCATCTGACTTGATGCCTGGTCAGTCATCTTCTCCATCCCTCTCATCCTCTGCCACATTCATTTATGTCTACTTCTGGCCTGTCTGATACCTTGGCTTCATAGTTCCTTATTTAACCTCTGAAACTGAGGAAAGGGCATTATAATTAGCTTGATTTGGGACTATTTTACTTCAAAATTTTACTGTTTTACTTCTCAAACTTAGAGCATTCCGTTTCTGATTACAAGCACTTTATTTCTTCATTTCTGGTAGCTTGTTCCACACCCAAATTACAATCTTTAGATTCTACACTTCTCTCAGTATTCATTCACATCACTGCTTAGACCATGATGCCAATACTGTCTTCGCTGACCTCTAGAATCCATCTTTCATTCCTCCATGCTTGCCTGTCATTCTCACAGTTTCAGTTCCCAACCCTCTGCGGGACCATTAACTTCCTTTAATAACAGCTTTTCAGAAGCTGGGCAAAATTATGAAACCATGCTGCTGAATTCTATTAAAAGTTCATGCTATTTCTTCTCAGTTGGGTTCCTAATTATGCTTATTTTTATCCATTATTGTCTTCTCTACTGAATTTTCTGCTTATTTCAGAGTAGACATTGAATAAACTTTTTGTCAACTGCTGCCTCAATTAATTAAAATATTTCTTACTATCCTCTAGTTATGAACTCTTTCCCTCTCTTTCTGGGTGTGAAGAACTTGCCTCCATCTTTAAGACAATTGAGGACTTTCAATTTGAATACGCTCAATTTTTCTCTACTGGACCTCTACTTTTCTATATTTTATTTCAGATTCTTCTCCTACCTAGAATGGTAACATGTCCCTTTCTAAGGTCTGCCCTTCCTATTAGTGGGCCTACATCTCATTCTCCTTCTGTCTCCTCTGGGGTCATGTTCCATCAGTAGTCAATTCTCTTTATGCTATCTTTAGTTTGTTCCTACTTGAGCCTACCCTTCTGTTTACAACACAAAAAATTACTCCTATTAAAATCTTTCATCCCTCTCATATTACTACTACTAGCTCATCTGAAATTACAAAGAGTTTATACTAGTGAGCTCTATATCCTTACTATGCACTCTTTCCTACACAAGCCCATTTCCCCACCTACTCAGACACTTTCTTGATTCTTATTCAGTCCGTTTTTTTCCGAATCTGCTCACCCCAGAATCGATGACCTCCTAATCCCCAAATGCACTTATCTTGCCTTAATTCTGAGGCTCTTTGATTACCCTGTGGTGGTTGATACTGCTGAAATCCTTCCTTCTCTTTCTCCTTTGCTTTCATATCTATATATCCATCTCAACTCTCTGATACATATGTCTTCATTGCTTTTTAAAATGCCTCTTCCTCCCCTCAGCCTCTAAACATAGGTGTTCTCTAAGGTTCTGGTTTGGAGCTTATACCCTCTCCCTTAATCATCTCATCTAATTTTAGGGACTTTTGATCTCCACATGGATGCTCCCTGCCTTGACCTTTTCCTCAAGCTCCATTTAATAGAATTTATATATCTGCTGAATATCCATATCTAGATTTCCTGCTATGGCTACAATGGAACGCATTGTCTACTCCAGGAGGCAGAGTGAGGCTGTTCTGAGTTCAACTCATGACTCTACCACTTATAAGCTCACTCATTCAAAAATTTATATAATGAACACTTTTTTATGGTCAGACATTAGAGATAGAGCTATGAACAAAATAACCCTTTGCACTTATGGAAATGATGGTTTAGTGGGCACAGGCACAGTTCTGTTTTCTGATCTGTAAAATAGGGGAAAGGACTATTTTCATAGGCTGTTGGCAACATTAAATGTGATTATGCGTACTGAGTGCTTAGCACACTGCCTGGCATGTAGTGTATGCACAATAAATAGTTACTTTAATAGTGCTTCTCACGACGTTTCTCTTAGTTGAAATGGAGTTGAAATCTTGGAGTTATCTTCAATATCTTCTTATCCATCTCTCTTTAAATTCTCTACACTTTTAGGTCCAAGTAAAGAAGGGTGGCCACGACTATGAGCTCTGGGACTGCCATCCTACTTTCAAATCTAGGTTAGGACACCCAGATTTGAAGCTCATATGTATGTGATCTAGGCACTTAACTTTTAAAAGCCTGTATCCTCACCTGTGAAATAAGGATTTTCCTGGCACCTACGTCAAAGAGATATTTTGAGGCATATATGAGTTAATGTATGCAAAGAATTTCAAAAGAAATCATAGTTATATTTCCTAGACGTAATTTCTTGAATCTAACTCTTCCTCTCTATGTGCATTCATACCACCCTAATTCAGACTCTTGAGGGTTTGTTTCACCAACTGTATCTGTCTGTGGCAGACTCTAGAGTAGACACTCTATGACCCATGTTTCCTGATGTTCACACTCTTGGATTATCCTCTCCCCTTAAGTGTGGGGGTGACCTTTGACTTGTTGGTTACAAACCAACAGAATGTGGCAAAAGTGACAGGACACATGTGATTAAAATTACAGTGCTATTTAGCTGAAGTCTCTCACTCCCTTGCTGGCTTTCAAAAAGCAAGCTGCCACGTTACGGAATGCCAGTGTTGGAATGCTCATGGCGAGAACTGAGAGAAGTCTTTAGGAGCTGAGGGTAGCCTTTGTGACAGCTAGCAAGAAACTGAGTCCTTGATACAAAAGTTACTGAATTCTGCTAACAAAAGCTAATCCTTTCCTAGTTGAGCCTCAGATGAAATCACAGCCCCAGTCAACACTTTGATTGTAGCCTTGTGAGACCCTAAGCAGAGGACATACCTAAGCTGTGCCTAGACTCCTGACCCACAGAAACTGATATCATAAATGTTGGTTGTTTTAAGCTGCTAAGTTTGTGGTAACATTGTTATGCAGCAATAGAAAACAAATACAGTTTCTGAATTATTTTTCCTGCTTCTAGCATTGCTTTCTTCAAACTACTACCCCATCAAGTTGAGCTCTTTAGAGCATTGTTCTTGCCACCTCATTGCTCAAAAGCCCTCATCCTCCTTATTCCAAATGCCTATGAAACGGGGCCTGCAAAATTTGGCTGTAGCCTACCTTATCTGGTACTGTTGTATACAATCTCTTTCTCCAACTAAACTAGACTACTTATTTTCTGAACCTACCTTCCAGACCCAGCATCTTCTACTCATGCCATTTCCTCTAACTGAAAGCAAATTCTCACTCCTGATCTCCACTATCAAAATCTACCTCAGCCCTCAAGGCTAGTACAGATGCCACCCATTCACTTGTCTGAAATATTCTCTCCCTCCTCTCAAGCCTTTTCATTTTCCTCATCTGTATTGTTATCACATAGTGCTCTGTATTATGCTCTCTGAATATACTCCCTCTTCTACTGTCCTGAGCTCTCATCCCAGGCAGCATAGCACAAAGGTTAAGGACACAGGGTCTAGAGTCAGGCTGCATGGTTTTGAATCTCAGTTCTGCCACTTATCCACTGTTTAACATTGGGCAAGGTACTTAACCTCTTTGTACCTTGGTTTTCTAATCCGTAAAATGAGAGTCCCTAATAATAGACTTGTTACAAAGATTAATTGCTCAGCACAAAGAAAGCAAGTTATCTAGGTGTTTGCCAAAGAATAGTAATTTTTGTGTCTCCCTTCTAAAAATCTCAACCTCTAGTCCATAATAGTACTCTGTATAGAGAAATATGCTCATTGAATGATGAATGAAGCATACATTTGTTTAATGCTGCATTAAACAGCATTAGAAATCCCCTGATCAATAATCCTCCACCTTCACTTCCCACTAGTCAAATAGTCTTTTGGGTTGTGGACATCTTAAAATGAGAAAATAGGATAGAAAGTGGGAGAGGGGAGGGGAATGATGGGAGAAAGGGATGGAGGGGGAAGAAAGGGAAGAGACAGGCTGCTGTGGAGGGAAATGCTTGCAAATAATCAAATCACTAAAAGTCACTGAAAAATTCTATTTACTATTTACACTGATTATTATCAAAGTTCCTTGCATGATTGCTTGCTGGAACAATGGAAAGCAGGATATTTTCTGGTAGACTCTGTGCTTGCTGTGATGTAGCTTTTAACCATCTGGACACACATATTTATATGCATAAAAGGCTAACTCCTCTTCATCCTCATGCTGATTTTAGGAAATCACTGCAGGCATGGACCTGGCAGAGTTACATACCCAGCAATATGTAGATAGCTATTGACTAAGAATGTGACATCATACATGACCTTCAAAATATAAACGCCAGGAATTCCAACTAAAAAATAAAAAATGTATATTCCAAGTGCTATTGCAAAATACCCTAATGTCTTCCTGGCTCAGTGACTGCTGGTGGAAGAACACAATGCTCTGGGGAAAGAACAAAAATACTCTGACATCAGTGTGTGGGTTGGGATAAGAAAAAGTCATACTAGAGCACATCCTAGAGCAAAACCAGAAAATAATTACAATAATGGCAGCGGTGCAGATAGTGCTGCAGTGGACAAAGCAGAAGAATCATATGCAAGCAGGCAAAATAGGTCTCATTTTGGCAGAGTGAGAGAACTACTTTTTACTAGCAGACTAGACTAACACCTGATATGTAGACCAAAAAAATGATTAGTTCCCTGTTCCAGCCATGGAGCCCACAGTGCTTCCCTTAATAATGCATCTAGAAATTAACAGCCTTCTTTGAAGGTAGAACAATCCTCCCTTGCCTACTCAACACCCACCCCAAAATCAGTTCATACGTAGAGCTATTTCTGCCTATTTTTTGGTGTTACTTTTCCATCAGATCTCTAAAGAGTTTTGAACCAAATAAATAACCAAAGGAACTAAGTGGTGCAATTGCTCTTGCCACAATTAACCATAAGGAACTTATTATTTGCTTCCTAGAGAGGATATGCTTTTTGTTTTGTTCCTTTATTTACTATGATGAAATTATTTAAGTGCTTCAGGTTCATGTATGGGGGATGGGTGAAAATACAACTTGTATTTATAGCACAAAACTTCTAATTTTATCTATCCAATCCTAATCATTGAGAAACCTACAGAACTTTGCCACCTTCCCAAAAGAGTTTATAAAAGACCTGGGGTTTTGGAGAAGGGAAGGGACAGCTTACTACGATTTGTGTGACACATCTACCATTCTTCTACTGGGTTTACTGCACATGCTTTACTCATCAATTCATTACGTAGAAGTGTGAGTGAAGCATGATTTCATCTCCAGTTCCTGATGCAGGACTGTGGTTTCTTTGAACAAGATCATTAAGCTATCACCTCAAAACACAATGGATACTGCTAAGGGTTAAATTTAATAGTTCTTTATCCATAGGAATTTATGATCTGATTACACATTTATAGTCTGATGCTGGTGGTAGAGAGGTACCTAGAAAAAGGATAGAGTATCTCCCCAGGAAAGGACAGCTTCACTTTTGTCTGAGGAGAAATAAAGAAACACAACACCAATCAATCAGAGGACTAGGATGATATAAATTTAGAAATAACCCTAGCCATGAGAAATTTCAAATCAGCAAAGCGACCAGAAAAAGTTACTCTTACAAACCTGAATCATTACTACTCAGACAGTGTAATTTCTGTTCACTAGTATAATTCCTGTATAATAAACTAACATGATTATGTCATAATTATGACATAATTATGTCATAATTATGTCAATTATGACAATAAACTTATGTCAAGCATAAGTTGAACTGCAACATAGCATTTAAACTCTAACGTATCTGTAGTTGAATAATTTTAGGAAAGGATGGCTCCCGAGCTTGCAGTATGCAGACCATGATGAACATCTTGGCCTTGGATAATTTTCTATTGTCAAACCTTTTCCCCTGTTTTCATGTTTTACGTTTTTCCTGCAGAGGACTGTCACATAAAGGCAAGTTGAGAAAAAAATCACCTCTTATCTTTTGTTAATTACTATTATTTTCTGGTAAAAATAAAACCTTTAGAATTATTGAGATGATTAAACATGGACATCGGTAAATTTCAAAAGCACTAGAAGTTTGGAACTAAAAGCCATTTTTATTGAATAATAAAGAATTAATAAAGTTTTATTTATATATAAATCACTGTATATAAACCATTTACCAGTATGTTGGCTAGCTTATACGTCCTAAATATGTGAAAAAGATGGACAGAATATGAGTGGGCAAGCAAATGAAAATAATGATAATACTTAAAGCTGATGAAGATACAGTGGTATTGGTATATCTCTAATTCTGGTAAGAATTTAAGTTAGTATAACTTCCTCTTGGGATGAAATCTGGCAGTTTTATGTAAGAATATTCACACCCAAATATTCCTGGCCCAAAGTTTCGTTCCTAAAATTTATCCTTAGAAAATGATCTATATGGAAAAATATTATATGCTGATATACTTTCACTGTACTTTTATTTATCACAAGCATAACATAGTTAAATAATTAGAAAAATTGCAGATATACTACAATGGAGGGTAGTTAAGTCAATTAAGGTACCATAACTGAATAGAATAAAGAAGCCATTAAAATAATAATTATAAAGTAAGCTGGGCCAAGCCACAAAGGATGGTCTGGGTTTGAAGATTGGTCAAAATGTCTTAGATTTAACTTCAGTTACTTTCATTTTGGTATCAAACTGGCAAACAAACAGTACAATGGATGCACAATTAAGGACCCAAGTAAGAGGACATGGTCCCCTGTTGCCTTTCTGGCCCCTCCCAGACTTGTCTCTGAAGTTCTGTGCTCAGTGTAGAGTAAAGAATCTGCCAAGTCAGAGGAGCCCTGAACTCTGCCTTGGAGAGAGCTCATATTAGCATTCAGGGTTCAACCCCATTTCTGTGTAAGGAAAATTTTCCACTGTATTGCTTAATAAGAAAATACTTCGTTCTTTTTCTTACTGCATCATCACACCTACAGCCAGCCTGGTCGTGGTCTACTTTGTAAAGATTACCTGGGAACATGGAAAATGCCATGAAGTTGGCAGTATAGGGGATATCAAACTCAAAGTATTATCTAGGATATAGGTTATATGGGTAAGAGTAAATGGAAACATGGAAAATTGGGGGGAAAGTAAATCTATTAAGATGATGATTGTTTTCATTTTTGAATTTATAGTTGTGACAGTGTCGCTCTGACAAGGTGGGAAAACCTTTAGTGACTCATAGACAACTAATCCTGGGATTCTTCTTCCATTTTTTTCACTCTAAAATTTTTCCCATAGTAAAGGCAGACATTAAAGTTATTAGCTATTCTTCTGCTTTGACTGGCACTGAAAGGAAGGGAAATCTTGCCTTTGAATTACATACCTTCTCCATCACGCTGTTACCCAAAAGGGTTCAAAAGCTTTGGTTTGCATATTTATATGCCATAGTCATCACTATACTGCTTCCCTTCTCAGGAGTCTCACAGGGCCTGCCTCTATCCACATCTTGGGGGTCTGCCATGTGCAAATGGTAATGTTCTGTCCCACAAACTGCCTGCCTAGCTCTAACTATGTTTGACACCAAGGCTGTCAATAGCCTTGGCATAGGGTGGATGCTTTATACCAGAGAATGTTGAGAAACGATTTATATTCTCTCTCAGTAAGTCAGAATACGAAATGTCTGAAGAGGATAGAGCAATACAGAAGTGGAAAGACTCAGAGAGAGAATAGGCAGAGGTCATAAGAAGGGTCATGTAGCTGATAGCCATGGGGGACGTGCAGAAGAGACAGGCCAAGAGCAGACAGCTACCAGTCTGATGATTAGTATTCTAGATATCCATGAAGCAGGGCTGGGTAGAAGTTGAGACTTTTTTCTTTCTCATTACCCCCCTTACTTTTCTATGCAATTTTACCATAAAACTTCCATTAACTGAGGAAATCAAGTGTGTCTCTGTTCCTCTCAACATGAGAAGTTCTAACAAGATAAAGGCTAAGTTCTATAATAGAGTACTGATCCTGATTCTAAATCTATAAAATTCCACAGGTCCTCAAAAGAGTGTACAGAGTGTATCACAATGGCCATACAGATCCATTCCTGCAACAAGGTTTTTTCAAACATCACAACATGGGCTTCCCTGGTGGCACAGTGGTTGAGAGTCCGCCTGCCGATGCAGGGGACAGGGGTTCGTGCCTGCGCGTCCGGAGCCTGTGCTCTGCAACGGGAGAGGCCACAACAGTGAGAGGCCCACGTACCGCAAAAAAAAAAAAAAAAAAAAAAAATCACATTTCCCCACGTAGTCACTGTGAGAGGTGCTACACTTATTCCAATTATGCTGTATTATATTGCTCACATTTTCTAGAATTCCTTTGGGAATCATATTCAGAATCTGCTTCTTTATCAGTCAAGAAAATCAACCTTATTTTTTTTTTTCTTTTACTTTCTACTTCAGGCTCTCTTCCTTTCCTTTCCTTCCCTCTTTCTTTTATTTCTTGCCATCGTGAGGCAATCATGAAGAATTCTGAAGTACTGGGTGGAAAGAAGAGACTGAACCAATGGAGTGGAGGTAGGGAAACAGTGTAATGGAAATAACAGCAACAAACACAGAGAAAAAGTGCATTTGTGTGTTATGGGCTCTAGAACAGTGAGAAATGGGAGGGATGATACTAAATGGGGTTTGCTGAAAGCACACTTCTCCAGTCATCAGTATATAAGCTGACAGCCACTTGCTGTGATATCTTAAATGATGTTCATTACGTGGCACAATGTATACATTCATCAAATAAATGAATGAAGAAAAGGCTTAATGTGTTCAATAGAGTTATTCTACTGGTTACTACTGATTTAATAATTTAATAACAATTTAATAATCTTTTAATAATTAAAAACAAATTTTCAAATAAAAAATACTAAAGCAAGTAAAATTAGTAATACAATTTATATATTATATATATATATAAAGGGTTAGGATTGGTCCTCGTGATTGTGCTGTGACAAGGATCTCAGAATGGGGAGTTATACCACCCCTCTCAAGTTTCAATCAGAGACTTGAGGTTTTTCCACACTGAAGGGTTCTCCCTCCTACCTGACTTCTTTTACTGCCCCTGTTTTACTTGGGGACCTTTCTCCAGTGAGGACACAGCACCTCTATCTTCCTTCTTCCTTCCCCGGGCTTCACAGGCCAGTACTTAGTACAACACTTTACACATAAGCAACGCTCAATTAATGTTTGTTAAATAAAACAATAAAAATAATTTAATCAGTTCCCATTAAGCTGGTCTTTGATCATCTGACACTAATTTCTTATATTGTAATTTAATTTCAGCAATTAAATTACAATACTATTTTACAATTATATTGTAAGCATTAGAGAAGACAGATATATTTGTCATTAAAATTTTTTAAATTCTAAGAAGGTTATTGCTACTTACTTAAAAGAGTTATTGCCTGTGGTAGTACATGCTTCCATACCATAGGCATTGCAAAATCCATCTGTATCATTTCAAACCATACCAAGACTTTGATCTAATTTTCTTTCCACTGCAAGAATGCTTGCACAGGATCCCTCACTTGTTTTTATTTGCAGGTGCATGGGAACGAATGTAGCTGATATTGCTGTAGGCTATCTTGATACAAACAATGGTGTAATTTGTTCTTGGATTCTTTTCAATCCATGCTACAGCTGCCTTCCATGAAGTGTGAGTTCTATGGCTTCTTTATTAAAATTGTGCTCCCAACAGAAATGTCCTTGAATAACTGTAAATCTTCACTTGATGAAACTGACTAATATTTGTATAAAGTATTACACTATACAATACACCTTAATATACATTAACTCATTTAATTCTCATAATAATCCAAAGCAATAGCACCATTCTTCCCATTTTGCATATGCTACAAGCCTTTTTAAAATACAGTGATTCTTCCCAAGATTACACAACAGAGGTAACAAACATTTGAAATTCAGTGTTCTCTGTTTCCTTCACCTTCAACATAATCATGCCACCAGTTAACGTATATACGAAAACCTCTCTCTCGGGGTACTTTACTTTTTGTGGAGTTTAAATGGAAAAAGAATTGAGATGAAAACTCTACTTGAAATCTCCCCTAAGTCAGTGTTCTTCCTTAATGTCGGGAGTAAAGGCAGTCATTTAAATCTCTATCTAAAATGAGTAGAATAAAATGCGTCCTAAAGAGCATTAGGAATTAAAATAAGCAGCATCATGACAAACCTGGGCCTCTGTGTCTTGTACATTCTCTTTTGACTCAGCATCCATTTTTTCTTCAAAGCACAAAACAATAATTAGAACAAAAAGAATGCTTATATAAGCTGGACACTAAAATATATAACAATCTCAATAACTGGCTAACTCATTTGAGGACAACACTACAAATGTATGACAAGGAAAACAGTCATTCTAATACTATAAGGTGGCAGTATAGCAGTCTTTAAATAATACATATTCTAAAACACAAAGCTACCTAATGACTTTATCTGATACAGTTATAAGGAATTTAAAAAGTTTTCCCAGAAGTTTCTTGGAGGATGATGAAAATACATATGGAATGTCTCAGCAATTACTTTAAAAGAAATAGTGCCATTAGTTGACATAAAAATTTTGTAAATAATGAGATGGAAAGTCAATATAATAAAACCATAAGACAGTTTCACATTATTTTATCTCAAATTACTGCTAAAGTGAAAATGTAATAGCTTAACAAATTAAGCATTATAACTGCAATTGCCTGTTTTCTCACTTCCTGATTTGTAATAGAAACTTCTGAAATACCTTTTATCAGCAATGAAACAGAACTATAAAACAGAAAAGATGCATCTCAATTGTTCTAAGCAAAGGATGGTTTTTCTACCATTTCGGTGAATACAGCTAAACAGGTCCATTGAAATCCACATCCTTCCTTCTGATCTGTTCCTGGCACTGGAGCAAAGCAAACTGTGTCATACTCACCATCACACTCATCCTCCTAAAAACAGCTGTGGCTTCACGCTGGGGGAGGCCCCTGCACCAGCCTTAACTGGCACCTCCTCCACTTCACTACCATCAATCACCCCTGTGCCTCCAACCCCAGCCCAGAGGCAGGTTCACAGTTGGGGCTCATTAAATATTTGTTAAATGAATTACTTTATTTCCAAAGCAATTTTATGTTAAGGATAGAATAGATTAGCAATGTAATGTATCTTTTATTCTTTGTGTGAATTTTCATATATTTTGATAATCTATAGCAAGTATTTAAAGCTACATAAATTTTAACTCCAAGTAATTACTCATTTGATTAATTTATCATTTCAACAAATAAATGTCTGTGTGTTCTACGCATGAGAATAAGCATTAGAATAGATGAAATTAAATATTAAATCATTCTATCATTCAACAATCATTTACTACAAGCTAAGTGCCAACTGAAATTATTAGATACACAGCCAAAAAGAAATTGTCAGGTGAAGTGAGATGGGAGTTTTTATATTTCCCAATACACACACACATACCATAAAAGAAATATTTGTGGAAATCTGTGGTATTTTTCCTTACAGAGAGAGAAAAGGGTACGGTAGCAATGGACAAAAGTGGAGGGTGGGCTTGGGTAGGACTCTGACGTATCTTGAAGGAGGGGACTTAGGCACATTTGCCTGTATTTGTAGGGTTGTTTAGGCGATCATCTCTAATGCCTGGTAATGAGGACTATTCTGGGCAAGTGAATAAGCAATGGACAATCTGAGATTATGGGTGTTGCATGAACATGTGAACTGGGAATTACTCAATGTTTGGGTTCTATCTTGGATCCTAGATAAACTTGTACTCTGTGGGGTTAGGGTAACCATGGTCATGGAATTATGCCTAGAAATAAGGCCAAGGTCTTAGCAGATACAGACAAATTTTAGGGTGAAAAGCATATACTCAAACTTAAGGAAGGCTTGCTATGCTTTTATTACAAAGTAAAAGGTAGTCTTCTGTTGAGAAAACCTTGAATTTACCTTGGGAGAAGTTTTCCCAGAAGGACCCTTGGAGCTAGTAATATGTCTCAAAGTTCCTTCACTTAAGGGAAAGGAGGTCCCAAAGCATCTGAAGTACATTCTCAGCAGATACTGGTATATACAGAGAGAACACAAAATTCAGAGGTGGGTCCTCAGGGATGGTTAGATCAGTCTGGCTGCCCTAAACATAGAAAACCCAGTGTCACAAAATTTAGGAGTTGGGTAAACTTCAGACAAAGAATGTTAAATATGGGCTCAACCCTGGTGAGTGGATCATTTTTGCACTATCTCTACCCTATGTGGAGTGTGGAGTGTGGGAGATAGCTCAAGGGCCTCTCTCTCCTATAACAGGTAAAAGTCTATTCTCCCTGGAAAGTGAGTGTGACTTAAATTTAAGATTGCAGTAAATGGGCTACTTTGAGCTCCTTTTTGTCCCACTTGTCTTTGTTCTTGGTTGGCTTAGTACCTATAACAGCAGGAATATTTTTATGAGTCAAATCATAGCTACAATTAAATTTCCTGTAAATGTGTTTTCTTTTAAAAAAGTTAAAATTAGGGCCCTGTAATGTAGTAAAATAATGTAATCAACCTAGATGTTAAGATAAACCTCTGATCCATAGACCAGGAATGACTCAATCTGGTTAAAAGCTACAGAGGAAATGAAGATGGATTTGGGTATGTGGCCAGTTTTATACAGAGGTTAACAGAACAAACTTTGCAATAGAGCAGACCAGGGTTTGAATTCTAGCTCTACTACTCACTAGCTAGCTTCCACCAATGACATTAAGCAAGTTATTTAACCTACCTGAGGCTTGCTACCTTTCTTTAAAAATGCTTAGCATGTAATGAAATTATTATTATGAAAATAACAGTAATTATTCTTGCTATTAATAAAATGCATGTATTCAGCAGGCCTGGGGTCCAAAGACAAAAAAGAATATTTTTTCCTTCTATAAAGTTCTATACATTACAATACTCCCTTGTGGATATGATGTGCTTCCTAAAGGAGAAGGAAGTAACATCATCTGGATTCCTAGGACATTATTTTTTCCTTCAGCTCATTTTATTTGTTTATGCCAGTCACAAGCTTTGTGTTAATCTTTTAATAAATTGTTATACTTCCTTAGCTTTCTCTTTTGTTCTTATTGAAACAAGTTTTCCCTTCATTCAATCATGAATGAACTTATTGGTATTTCTATACAGTAATGTAAGCATTGTCTTTCAGACCATTATGATAAATTTTAGGATGAAAATGAATAAATAGCAAGGGTAAGAGACAAGAGAAGGTGGCCTCTGAATAAATAGATGAATCATGATGCAAAGTGAATGGAAAGAGTTGAGAGACTTAGCTCATATTTCTTCTTTGTCTAAAAATATAAAAGGGAGAATTCACCAAGTTTATTGATGATAAACTGATATTTGCTAGCCATGAATCGACCAAGAGAGGAGAGGTATTGTTACTCACTAAATGTACAATACAAGTTTACTGGTACCAAGATAATATGTGCTACTGTTATATGTGATAGGGTTCATTCATCATAGAAATTTGACTGATGTATGAGAATATATCCTAAGAACAATTACATAGTAATCAAAATAATATTCTATTACGTACTTGCTGAAGTATATAAAAAAAGTATTCCACTTCTAGGAGACTTATGTATATTCAAATGAACTAATCATAACTTTCTATATGTGCAAAAGAATTAGAAAGCATCTAGAACGTTCCTAAAAATACTCAAGCTTGCCTGTTAGGTCTGTAGTGATATAATGCTGCTTACGTTTTTGATAAGCACAATTAGCAGAATGCTGACCTCTATGAGAAAGTAGCTCAACAATCAAAGCTGCCCTGCAACCTGAATGTCCAAACTTCTATTTGAATTACTCATCTACATGTATCCTTTCATCATTAAATAAATATTTTGGTGTGCTTCCTTAGAGTTCTTTTCCCACACATATTTAAAAATCTAGTTTTTGTGTGTGTGTGTGTGCAAATAAAATTAGGTTCGTGATATAGTTGTTTTATAGCCTGTCTTAATTTATTAAAATTTATCATACATACAAGGAACTTCTTATAAGATATTTATGTATACTCTAAAGAACATTAAAAAGATAATCACTGATATACTCAACAACCAGGTTAAGAACTACATCATTATCACACTTCAGAAGCTGTCTGTGGGCCACTTTCTGATTGTATCCTCTCCCTTGACCCACAGATAATCACTATCATTAATTCTGTGATAATTATGCTGTCTCTCTATTATGATCCTATTTATATACTCATTCCTAAAACATAAGTTGCTTGGTTGTGCCTGATTTTGATTTAATATAATGGGATTATATGCTTTCTCTTATGACTTGCTTCATTCTTTAATATTATGCTTTTGAGATTTGTCCATGGTGATTCCTTTAGCTTATAGCTGATTTTCAGTGCTCTATAGTATATAGTTGTATGAATATACCAGTTTATCCATTCAATTGTTTTTTTTTCCAGTTTTAAAAAGTGGCATATAATGCTGCTATGAACATATTTTTAAACTGTGTCCTGGTGCATGTGTCTAAGGGTTTCTCTATTAAATACAGGGAAGTAGAATTGTGGGATGATAGGTATATACCAAGTCAACTTCATAGATAACACATATTGTGTCCTAAGGAGTTGTACCAGTTTAGATTCTCCCCAGCAGTAGACAAGGGATAGCTCTGCATGGAACCTAAACATTTTTTTTTTTTTAAAACATCCGCTAATCTGATAGATGAAATGGTAATCCATTATAGTTTTAATTTGCATTTCCTTAATTAAGAGCTTAGAAGTGTTATAATTATGTGAATATATTTGTCTGTCTTGTCTACTGGACTGGAGGCACTTTGAAGGAGAAATTTCCTTTTCGTTTATCTTGTATTTTCAGAACCACGTTCAATGTGATATATATATATATATAAAACAAATCTAATACCTGAAACCTCTGCAGGCAATTACTGCTGTCATGTGTTTCTTTGATTCCCATTCATGGTGCCTAGTACCCTTGGATGTTTTGTGATTTGCTCTGTGAACTGCTTGTTTTCCTTGGAATTTTATCTATGGGAATGATTTGAGGATTTTATTGAGGTTGATATTTCCAGATAGGATTTACATTTGCTTCTGCTAGACCTGCAGGAGCTGCTGTAAAACCAGGACCACTTTAGGTTAAGTCCTCAGCTAGAGGTTTTACAGACACAGGGAGCATGAAGCCACACATAAGGACTGACTTCTGGTTTTAAATTCTTGGGGTGGAGTCGTTTCCCCTTCTATCCACCTGAGGGCTGAGAAAGGAAAGTTTCCTTGTTGTACTTTCTGCAAGAGAACATTTTTTTTTTCTTTTATAAGTTTTATCGAAGTATAATTCATATGCCATAAAATTAATCATTTTCCAGTATATACTTCAATGATTTTTAAGTATATTCACAGAGTTGTGCCACGATCATCACTATCTAATTTTGGAACATTTTCATCACCCCCAAAAAACCCCCATCCTCGTTAGCAGTCTCCCCAATCCTTCTTCCTTCAAGCCACTGACAACCATAATTCTACTTTCTGTCTCTAGATTTGCCCATTATGGACATTTCATGGAATCGTATAGTATGTGGCCTTTTATACCTGTCTTCTTTCACTTAATGTTTTCAAGGTTATACATGGAAACTCATATTTCATTTCCTCTCAAATGCAGGGTATAGCCCTTGACATCCTAACTTTACCTCAGTGTGACCAAGTTACTAAGTTTTTTTTTTTTTTTTTTTGCGGTACGCGGACTCTCACTGTTGTGGCCTCTCCCGTTGCTCCGGACGCGCAGGCTCAGCAGCCATGGCTCACGGGCCCAGCCGCTCGGCGGCATGTGGGATCTTCCCGGAGCGGGGCACGAACCCGTGTCCCCTGCATCGGCAGGCGGACTCTCAACCACTGGCGCCACCAGGGAGGCCCCAAGTTACTAAGTTTTAGCCATTGGAATGTGAGCAGAAATAATGTATGTGAATTCTAGGTCATTTTCTTAAAAGAAAGCTGCTTGCTCTCCCTTTCTTTTTCCCCATTCCCATGGGCTGGCGCAAAGTGATGGTGATGGTGAGTTGGCTGAAACTATGTAGAAGGTATTATTCCTCAGAGAGAAAGAGCGTGGAGACCTAGGTCCCTGATCATGTTTTGGTGCACAGTCACAAGGTTTAGTGTCTCTGGAATATTGAAATTGACTGAAATAAACCTTATTTAGATAGATCTTTTGGTTACAACAGTTTAACCTGTATACTAAATAACATAATTAGAATGTAGCATCGTTTATTTTGTCATTTGCTAACTGGATATTATTCCAGTATTTTTAACAATAATAATTCTGCCATGAACATATATGTCCTTAACTTCCTCTCCAATTATTTCCTTATAACACATTTCTAGAAGTAGGGTTGCTAATCATAGGTTGAGGACATAATTAAGTCGATAGGTATTCACAAATTTCCATTTAGAAAGATGATTTGTTTTATCCTTGACAGTGCAGTAGAGTGCTTTTTGATCATTTTTTAAAACTTAAAAAAAAAAAAACAACCTAAAAAGTGCTATTTGATAACGTGCTTAGGGTAAATAATAGTAACTAATGAACAGTGAAAACTATTCATTTTATTATTTGTATAAGTTCTGATGCTAAGAAAATAACACACATCTCTTCAAGGGATGTAAAGTAAGCATGTGATCATCCCTAAGCCCTTCAACTGGGAAACAATGGTAAAAATTGTATTATGTTTGCAATATAATTATCTTTAAGTACATTAAAAAATGCTAACATTTTCAGCGTACACTGAACTTATTTTGGATTTCTGACTTGCATCTCCTGACCTATAATTATAATGTTATTTTCCCATTTCAGCTCAATATTTTCTCATTTATGTTGTGGTTCTGTAGCAGAAAATGTTTTTCTGTTTTCATAAACAATAGTAATATGGAAAAAATATGTAAGTGGTGATTTGACACAAAATGAGGAACTAATCCAATAACCCATCTCCTCTTAGCTAAATATTTCAATCCGTTTCACATACATGAGGACAGTTGCCTAATTTTTGTTGTCTTGTATTGGCAGCTTTTATGCTGTGAGAATGATAAACATAAATCAGATAATTTAATCATAGTCCCAGATACAAGTGTGCTCTAAAATAAAAAAGTTAATGGATACATGTTACATGCCAGTTATGGTAAACACAGACATACATAGATATAGACTGAAAAGCATACATTCTGCCCATATGAATATAAAAGCTATTGTTTTGATTAAAATCTACTTCACACATGATTTTATTTGGAGTTATGGGAAACAGCCTGCAAGATGTCCCCCAGTGATCCCACTTCCTGGTACTCATGCCCTTGTGTAGTTCCCACTGAATACGGTTATCTGTGTAACTAATATTGTGGAATGATAGAGTATGATTCCTGAAGCTAGTTCATGAAAGATATTGTGACTCCTGCCTGACTGTCTCTTGGATCATTTGTTCTGGGAAAGCCAGATGCCATGTCACGGGAACACTCAATCAGCTGGACGGGGAGCTACACATGAAAAGAAACTAAGGCATGACTAACAACAACCAGCATTAACTTGCCAGGCACATAAGTGAATCGCTTTGGAAGTGTATCCTTTAGCTTTAGTTAAGACTTCAGATGAGAGCAGTCTATGAGCAACACTGAGCTAGAATTTCTCAGCTAGGCTATTTCTGGACTGCTGGCCCATAGAAACTATATGGCAATAAATGTTTATTGTTTGATGCCACTAAATTTGGGGTTTATATTACATAGAAATATTACTAATATAGGGGCTTTTGAATATAAAATGATCAATTAACCTGAATAAGAAATTGAAAGGCAAAAGGAGAAATCTTAATAGTAAATTAAAATCTATATTCCCAAGTAACTTTTTTTTTTCAACATCTTTATTGGAGTATAATTGGAGTATAATTACAATGGTGTGTTAGTTTCTGCTTTATAACAAAGTGAATCAGCTATACATATACATACATCCCCATATCTCTTCCCTCTTGCGTCTCCCTCCCTCCCACCCTCCCTATCCCACCCCTCTAGGTGGTCACAAAGCACAGAGCTGAACTCCCTGGGCTATACAGATGCTTCCCACTAGCTATCGATTTTAGATTTGTTAGTGTATATATGTCCATGCCACTCCCTCAGTTTGTCCCAGCTTTCCCTTCCCCCTCCCCATGTCCTCAAGTCCATTCTCTAGTAGGTCTGCGTCTTTATTCCCGTCTTGCCCCTAGGTTCTTCATAACCATTTTTTTTTTGATTCTATATATATGTGTTAGCATATGGTATTGGTTTTTCTCTTTCTGACTTACTTTACTCTGTATGACAGACTCTAGGTCCATCCACCTCACTACAAATAACTCAATTTCGTTTCTTTTTATGGCTGAGTAATACTCCATTGTATATATGTGCCACATCTTTTTTTTTTTTTTTTGCGGTACGCGGGCCTCTCACTGCTGTGGCCTCTCCCGTTGCGGAGCACAGGCTCCAGACGTGCAGGCCCAGCGGCCATGGCCCATGGGCCCAGCTGCTCCATGGCACGCGGGATCCTCCCGGACCGGGGCACGAACCCGCGTCCCCTGCATCGGCAGGCGGACTCCCAACCACTGTGCCACCAGGGAAGCCCGTGTAACACATCTTCTTTATCCCTTCATCTGTTGATGGACACTTAGGTTGCTTCATGTCCTGGCTATTGTAAATAGAGCTGCAATGAACATTGTGGTACATGACTCTTTTTGAATTATGGTTTTCTCAGGGTGTATGCCCAGTAGTGGGATTGCTGGGTCATATGGTAGTTCTATTTGTAGTTTTTTAAGGAACTTCCATACTGTTCTCCATAGTGGCTGTATCAATTTACATTCCCACCAACAGTGCAAGAGGGTTCCCTTTTCTCCACACCCTGTCTAGCATTTATTGTTTGTAGATTTTTTGATGATGGCCATTCTGACTGGTATGAGGTGATATCTCATTGTAGTTTTGATTTGCAATTCTCTAATGATTAGTGATGTTGAGCATTCTTTCATGTGTTTGTTGGCAATCTGTATATCTTCTTCGGAGAAATGTCTATTTAGGTTTTCTGCCCATTTTTGGATTGAGTTGTTTGCTTCTTTGATATTGAGCTGCATGAGCTGCTTGTAAATTTTGGAGATTAATCCTTTGTCAGTTGCTTCATTTGCAAATAGTTTCTCCCATTCTGAGGGTTGTCTTTTGGTCTTCTTTATGGTTTCCTTTGCTGTGCAAAAGCTTTTCATTTTCATTAGGTTCCATTTGTTCATTTCTGTTTTTATTTCCATTTCCCTAGGAGGTGGGTCAAAAAGGATCTTGCTGTGATTTATGTCATAGAGTGTTCTGCCTATGTTTTCCTCTAAGAGTTTTTATAGTGTCTGGCCTTACATTTAGGTTTTTAATCCATTTTGAGTTTATTCCATTGTATGTTCTTGCCTCCTTTATCAACAATTAGGTGACCATATGTGCGTGGGTTTATTTCTGGGCTTTCCATCCTGTTCCATTGATCCATATTTCTATTTTTGTGCCAGTACCATACTGTCTTGATTACTGTATCTTTGTAGTATAGTCTGAAGTCACGGAGCCTGATTCCTCCAGCTCTGTTTTTCTTTCTCAATATTGCTTTGGCTATTGGGGAATATTGTGTTTCCATACAGATTGTGAAACTTTTTGTACTGGTTCTGTGAAAAATGCCAGTGGTAGTTTGATAGGGATTGCATTGAATCTGTAGATTGCCTTGGGTAGTAGAGTCATTTTCACAATGTTGATTCTTCCAATCAAGAACATGGTATATCTCTCCATCTATTTGTATCATCTTTAATTTCTTTCATGAGTGTCTTATAGTTTTCTGCATACAGGTCTTTTATCTCCTAACATAGGTTTATTCCTAGGTATTTTATTCTTTTTGTTGCAATGGTAAATGGGAGTGTTTCCTTAATTTCATTTGCAGATTTTTCATCATTAGTCTATAGGAATGCAGGAGATTTCTGTGCATTAATTTTGTATCCTGCTACTTTACCAAATCCACTGATTAGCTCTAGTAGTTTTCTGGTAGCATCTGTAGGATTCTCTATGTATAGTATCATGTCATCTGCAAACAGTGACAGCTTTACTTCTTCTTTTCCAATTTGGATTCCTTTTATTTCTTTTTCTTCTCTGATTGAGGTGGCTAAAACTTCCAAAACAATGTTGAATAACAGTGGTGAGAGTGGGTAACCTTGTCTTGTTCCTGATGTTAGTGGAAATGGTTTCAGTTTTTCAACATTGAGGACGATGTTGGCTGTGGGTTTGTCATATATGGCCTTTATTATGTTGCGGAAAGTTCCCTCTATGCCCTTTCTCGAGGGTTTTTATCATAAATGAGTGCTGAATTTTGTCGAAAGCTTTTTCTGCATCTATTGAGATGATCATATGGTTTTTCTACTTCAATTTGTTAATATGGTGTATCACACTGATTGATTTGTGTATACTGAAGAATCTTTGCATTCCTGGGATAAATCCCAATTGATCATGGTGTATGATCCTTTTAATGTGCTGTTGGATTCTGTTTGCTAGTATTTTATTGAGGATTTTTGCATCTATGTTCATCAGTGATATTGGCCTGTAGTTTTCTGTTTTGGTGACATCTCTGTCTGGTTTTGGTATCAGGGTGATGGTGGCCTCGTAGAATGAGTTTGGGAGTGTTCCTCCCTCTGCTATACTTTGGAAGAGTTTGAGAAGGATAGGTGTTAGCTCTTCTCTAAATGTTTGATAGAATTCGCCTGTGAAGTTATCTAGTCCTGGGCTTTTGTTTGTTGGAAGAATTTAAATCACAGATTCAAGTTCAGTGCTTGTGATTGGTCTGTTTATATTTTCTATTTCTTCCTGGTTCAGTCTCAGAAAGTTGTGCTTTTCTAAGAATTTGTCCATTTCTTCAAAGTTGTCCAATTTATTGGCATATAGTTGCTTGTAGCAATCTCTCATGATCCTTTGTATTTCTGCAGTGTCAGTTGTTACTTCTCCTTTTTCATTTCTAATTCTATTGATTTGAGTCTTCTCCCTTTTTTTCTTGATGGGTCTGGCTAATGGTTTATCAATTTTGTTTATCTTCTCAAAGAACCAGCTTTTAGTTTTATTGATCTTTGCTATTGTTTCCTTCATTTCTTTTTCATTTATTTGTGATCTGATCTTTATGATTTCTTTCCTTCTGCTAACTTTGGTGTTTTTTTTGTTCTTCTTTCTCTAATTGCTTTAGGTGTAAGGTTAGGTTGTTTATTTGAGATGTTTCTTGTTTCTTGAGGTATGATTGTATTGCTATAAACTTCCCTCTTAGACCTGCTTTTGCTGCATCCCATAGGTTTTGGGTGGTCGTGTTTTCATTGTCATTTGTTTCTAGGTATTTTTTGATTTCCTCATTGATTTCTTCAGTGTTCTCTTGGTTATTTAGTAGCATATGGTTTAGCCCCCATGTGTTTGTATTTTTTTTTTTTTTTTTTTTTTGCAGTACGCAGGCCCCTCACTGCTGTGGCCTCTCCCGTTGCGGAGCCGCGCAGGCTCAGCGGCCATGGCCCACAGGCCCAGACGCTCCATGGGACATGGGATCCTCCTGGACCGGGGCACGAACCCGTGTCCCCTGCATCAGCAGGTGGACTCCCAACCACTGCGCCACCAGGGAAGCCCGTGTTTTAATTTTTTACAGAGTTTTTACTGTAATTGATATCTGGTCTCATGGCGTTGTGGTTGGAAAAGATACTTTATACGATTTCAATTTTCTTAAATTTACCAAGCCTTGATTTGTGACCCAAGATATGATCTATCCTGGAGAATGCTCCATGTACAGTTGAGAAGAAAGTGTATTCTGTTGTTTTTGGATGGAATGTCCAATAAATATCAATTAATTTCATCTTATTTAATGTATCATTTAAAGCTTTTGTTTCGTTTTTGATTTTAATTTTGGATGATCTGTCCATTGGTGAAAGTGAAGTGTTAAAGTCCTCTACTATGATTGTGGTACTGTCGATTTCCCCTTTTATGGCTGTTAGCATTTGCCTTATGTATTGCGGTGCTCCTATGCTGGGTGCAGAAATATTTACAATTGTCATATCTTCTTCTTGGATTGATCCCTTGATCATTATGTAGTGTCCTTCTTTGCCTCTTGTGATAGTCTTTATTTTAAAGTCTATTTTACCTGATATGAGAATTGCTACTTCAGTTTTCTTTTGATTTCCATTTGCATGGAATATCTTTTTCCATCCCCTCACTTTCAGTCTGTATGTGTCCCTAGGTCTGAAGTGGGTCTGTTGTAGACAAAAACAGTCTTGTTTTTGTATCTATTCAGCCAGTCTATGTCTTTTGGTTGGAGCATGTAATCCATTTACAATTAAGGTAATTATCAATATGTATGTTCCTATTACGATTTTCTTAATTGTTTTGGGTTTGTTATTTTAAGTCTTTTCTTCTCTTGTGTTTCCTGGCTAGAGAAGTTCCTTTAGCATTTGTTGTAAAAGTGGTTTGGTGGTGCTGAATTCTCTTAGCTTTTGCTTGTCTGTAAAGGTTTTAATTCCTCTGTCGAATCTAAATGAGATCCTTGCTGGGTAGAGTAATCTTGGTTGTAGGTTTTTCCCTTTCATCACTTTAAATATGTCCTGTCACTCCCTTCTTGCTTGCAGATTTTCTGCTGAAAGATCAGCTGTTAATCTTATGGGGATTCCCTTGTATGTTATTTGTTGTTTTTCCCTTGCTGCATTTAATATTTTTTCTTTGTATTTAACTTTTCATAGTTTGATTATTAGGTGTCTTGGTGTGTTTCTCCTTGGATTTATCCTGTATGGGACTCTCTGTGCTTCCTGGACTTGTTAACTATTTCCTTTCTCATATTAGTGAAGTTTTCAACTATAATCTCTTCAAATATTTTCTCAGTCCATTTTTTTTTCCTCTTCTTCTTCTGGGACCCTTATAATTAGAATGTTGTTGTGTTTAATGTTGTCCCAGAGGTCTCTGAGAGTGTCCTCAATTCTTTTCATTCTTTTTTGTTTATTCTGCTATGCAGTAGTTATTTCTACTATTTTATTTTCCAGGTCACTTATCCATTCTTCTGCCTCAGTTATTCTGCTATTGATTCCTTCTAGAGAATTTTTAACTTCATTTATTGTGTTGTTCATCATTGTTTGCTTGCTCTTTAGTTCTTCTAGGTCCTTGTTAAACATTTCTTGTATATTCTCCATTCTATTTCCAAGATTTTGGATCATCTTTACTATCATTACTCTGAATTCTTTTTCAGGTAGACTGCCTATTTCCTCTTCATTTGTTAGGTCTGGTGGGTTTTTACCTTGCTCCTTCATCTGCTGTGTGTTTCTCTGTCTTATCATTTTGCTTAACTTACTGTGTTTGGGGTCTCCTTTTTGCAGGCTGCATGTTCATAGTTTCCATTGTTTTTCGTGTCTGCCCCCAGTGGGTAAGGTTGGTTCAGTGGGTTGTGTAGGCTTCCTGGTGGATTGGACTAGTGCCTGTGTTCTGGTGGATGAGGCTGGATCTTGTCTTTCTGGTGGGCAGGTCCGCATCTGGTGGTGTGTTTTGGGGTCTCTATGACCTTATTATGATTTTAGGCAGCCTGCTAATAGGTGGGATTGTATTCCTGTCTTGCTAGTTGTTTGGTATAGGGTGTCCAGCACTGTATATCTTGCTGGTCATTGAGTGGAGCTGGGTCTTGGCGTTGAGATGGAGATCTCTGGGAGATTTTCACCGTTTGATATTACGTGGAGCTGGGAGGTCTCTGGTGGACCAATGTCCTGAACTTGGCTCTCCCACCTCAGAGGCACAGGCCTGACACCCAGCCAAAGCACCAAGACCCTGTCATCCACACAGCTCAGAACAAAAGGGAGAAAAAAAGAAAGAAAGAAAGGAAGAAAAAAAAACAGTTATTAAAATAAAAAATAATTACTAAAAATAAAAAAAAATTAAAACGTAATTAAAAAAAAGAAAAAAAGGAAGAAGAGAACAACCAAACCAAGAAATAAATCCACCAATGATAACAAGTGCTAAAAACTACACTAAAAAAAAAAACCCCAAAAAACCACCAAAAAATGGACAGACAGAACCCTAGGACAAATGGTAAAAGTAAAGTTATACAGACAAAATCACACACAGGAGCATACACATACACACTCAGAAAGAGAGAAAAAGGAAAAAAAAAATATTCTTTATCCCAAAGTCCACCACCTCAATTTGGGATGATTTGTTGTGTATTCAGGTATTCCACAGAGGTAGGTTACATCAAGTTGATTGTGGAGATTTAATCTGCTGCTCCTGGGGCTGCTGGGAGAGATTTCCCTTTCTCATCTTTGTTCTCACAGCTCCTGGGGTTCAGCTTTGGATTTGGTCCAGCCTTTGAGTGTAGGTCACCTGAGGGCGTCTGTTCTTTGCTCAGACAGGACGGGGTTAAAGGGGCAGCTGATTAGGCTCACTGAGGCCGGGGGGAGGAAGGGGTACGGAATGTGGGGCGAGCCTCCAGTGGCAGAGGCTGGCGTGATGTTGCACCAGCCTGAGGCACGCTGTGTGTTCTCCCGGGGAAGTTGTCCCTGGATCACGGGACCCTGGCAGTGGCAGGCTGCACAGGCTCCCCGGAAAGGAGGTGTGGAGAGTGACTGTGTTTGCACACAGGCTTCTTGGTGGATGCAGCAGCAGCCTTAGCGTTTCATGCCTATCTCTGGTGTCCACACTGATAGCTGCAGCTCACACCCGTCTCTGCAGCTCGTTTAGGTGGTGCTCTGAATCCCCTCTCCTCGTGCACCCCGAAACAATGGTCTTTTGCCTCTTAGGCAGGTCCAGACTTTTCCCGGATTCCCTTGCAGCTAGCTGTGGTGCACTAGCCCCCTTCAGGCTGTGTTCACGCAGCCAACCTCAGTCATCTCCCTGGGATCTGACCTCCAAAGCCGGAACCTCAGCTCCCAGCCCCGCCCATCCCGGCAGGTGAGCAGACGAGCCTCTCGGGCTGGTGAGTGCTGGTCAGCGCTGATCCTCTGTGCGGGAATCTCTCCGCTTTGCCCTCCGTACCCCTGTTTCTGTGCTCTCCTCCGTAGCTCCAAAGCTTCCCCCTCGCCACCCGCCGTCTCCGCCAGTGAAGGGGCTTCCTAGTGTGTGGAAACTTTTCCTCCTTCACAGCTCCCTCCCACTGGTGCAGGTCCCATCCCTATTCTTTGGTCTCTGTTTTTTCTTTCTTCTTTTGCCCTACCCAGGTATGTGGGGAGTTTCTTGCCTTTTGGGAGGTCTGAGGTCTTCTGCCAGCGTTCAGTAGGTGTTCTGTAGGAGTTGTTCCACATGTAGATGTATTTCTGATGTATTTGTGGGGAGGAAGGTGATCTCCACTTCTTACTCTTCCACCAACTTGAAGTTCTCCCCAAGTAACTTTTAATTCATCAAAAATTTACAAGATACTATTATGAATAAGAGCCCTTTAACTTTGTCTAACTGTAGAGCCAGTGCTTCACTCCGAAATAGGCCAGCTAGCCTGTGTTCAGCCTCTTTGCAAGGTACATGAATATGCCTCCCAGGAATATCCCAGGCTAGTGCTAAGGCAGAGGAGAGACTTACGGGACACATCAGCTCCATTCAAGGTTTTCCTAAGTTTTTAGAACATTTCCCATGACACCTTTGTATAAACATAAAAATCTCTCACACCACTTTATACTAAATGAAGTTCAAAATACTTTATAAATGGTCCCCAAAATAAATCGAGGTAATGAAACAAAGGTACTGCCTCTCTTCAAACTATATGCAATCTCATCACACTTATCCCCCATTCCCACCTCAGGAAAGGTACAACCACCTGGAAAATCAGTGTTGTACTTTAATTTTGAACATTAGCACCCCAAGGTACACTTTTACAGGGACATACACAGAGTAATCTCAAGATTACAGTAAAAATAAGTTTCATTTCCATGGCCACTGGCTGAGTAAAGCAAATAAAGGAAACAAATATGACAGCTCAAAACAAAAATCTGAAATATAGCTAGTAGGTGGGTCAAAAAAGACTGGAAAAATCAAGGCTACAGATTGGTCTGTATAACTAATAGCAATTCAAAAGGTGGAGACTGGATATCAGTGAAATGCAGCAACTGAATGCATTTTGAAGGCCAATTATAAAAAAACATGCACAGAGACAAAGAGGAATAATGCCTTCCCATTACTAAAGTCTGACAATTGAGGAGGATTTGCTGAATCATGAGTTCACATTACCCAGAAAGAAACTTGGTAGACCTTTCAGTTCACTGGTCCAGAGAGAATCAAATTTATAACAGTATAATTTGTAACCTGTCAGAATCCTTAGAGTAAGAATTTGTTCCCGATCTGCATTGAAGCAGCTGTTACATACAAAATATGTAATGAAGATAGATCAGCTTTTTCTTCAATTCCATGAAAAACAGATCCTTGTTGAGAAAACTTATACACAATACTTATCGTGTATTTAGCTGGAACTATTCCAACCTTCTTAGTACATGGAGAAATCAGGGCAACTCTAAAACTGCCGCTGAGCTTCCCACACCAGTCATACATCTTCAAACCCTTGGCATTTTTGCAGAGAGGTAATAGATACTGACATGTTCTGAATAAGAACTGTAAACAAAAGAAAAATTTGTGGCTAAATTCCCTTCTGAAAATATTGATATTATAAATGGGAATGCAAGTTATGCCGAGTAAGATTTTGCAGACTCATTTCCCAGAGGGGGCTCTGTGGGTAGCAGAGTCATAAACAGAGAAGTTCCCTCAGAGATGATGACAATCTACCTGAGAGGGCTGAACTTCTGGCTAGCCTGATTCCCACTGGCACAAAGGTAGGATTCAAAATTGGTAGTATTCCATTACAAGATTATTTAAAAAGTCAGGTAGTTGATTCCATAACTGACTCCCATCCCTCCCCAATATCTTCTTTTGTCTTTAGTTGGAGATGTTATTTAAGTGAGGGGCTGGACCATTTTAGGGAGTTACTCAGTTTTCCTGGGTATCTTCCATGTTACAAGGAGGTATACATGTTATTAAATTTTTTTTTTTTTAAAGTCAGGTAGTTGAATAAAAAGACGACTAGAATAGGAAAATTCACTGAAGGTACTAGTGCTGAGAGAAAAAAGATTTAATTGGGAGTCAGCTGACTTATTCTCTTGTCCCAGCTTGGCCATTAATTAGTTGGCTTTGTGAGTCTTAGCAAATCATTTAAAATGTCTGAGATTCAGTTTCCTAATCTATATAATGAAAGAACTAGACTAGGATCTAGGACTTACTAGTTTGTGGAAAATCAATATTGTGCTGAGGAAAATTCTCAGGCTGCTTGGACCCCATTAGGAAAGGAGACTGTAACTAGATAGTAATGCCTGCCAGGGCAAGACATGGTGAAGGAATGGCTGGAGAAGGGCACAGTTGCTACCCTTGGACTCAATCATCTTTAAGGGCACTTGCAACTATAACTTTCTATCATTTATTCATTGAACATAACTAACCAGAAAACCCATGATAGGTTATTTCAAGAGCTTAGTAATAACAGAAGGAAAATCCTTTATTGTTAAATGTTGTTAATTTGCAGAGGTAATAATGACTATATTAAAGAAATTCATGTTCAGTTAAAAAAGAAAAGTAAACTTAATGGTAGGTACTAGGTGGCATAGATAAAAATCCAAGATCATGACCAGAACATGCTTATGCATTTCATAGGCATGAAGCAATATTATACCTATCACAGGTATAATATCCAGCACTTCATTAAAATGCCTTGTACTTTGCCTGTTACCTCACTGTAAAACTCTAAATACCTAGAGCAGCACTTTAAAAAAACACTGTAGGCTTTACCACCTAAATTTGAAAAGAAAATTGATTAAAACAAGAGCTGTCAATTTACTGTCACATTTTTTTTTTTTCGGTATGCGGGCCTCTCACTGTTGTGGCTTCTCCCGTTGCGGAGCACAGGCTCTGGACACGCAGGCTCAGCGGCCACGGCTCACGGGGCCAGCCACTCCGTGGCACATGGGATCTTCCCGGACCGGGGCACGAACCCACGTCCCCTGCCTTGGCAGGCGGACTCTCAACCACTGTGCCACCAGGGAAGCCCTACTGTCACATTTTTAATCCATGGTTTTTCTGCTGTTATTGGAGAGATCATTAATCTATTTCTCAATTATGAATTAACAAAAGCTTAATTAAAATGTGCATTTATCCAACAACAAACTAGAAAATATTTTAAGTGATTTTAGTCTAGTAATTTACACATTCATAAAAATATTTTAAAGTACATTCTGATAAAGTTGTAAAATCCTAAGTATAGGAAACCACAGAAGTTAATGAATTCAAATTCATTTCCTCTTGTAAGGCTTGGTACTAAGTTATCTGACCATAGTGGATTGACTGTCCTTGGATCAAAAAAAAACATGATGAAATCTAGCAGTAAGAGAATATGCTAATGATAAATTTCAATATCACTGACATTTTCAAGACAATAAAACCTGCTTAAGTCTATATGATAGTTTTGAGCTTTACTTGAACTCTGAAAAGAATAAAGTAAAATTGCTATTCAAAAAACATAAGTAAAATTTGCTTTCACAAGTTCTTGGGAACCTTGGTAACATTAACCTCTCTTTTTTTTTTGTAATAAACAACACACCATAAATCATTTCGTATTAGATGAACAAAAACATAAATCATTTAAGGTCTCTCTTTTTCTTGGGTCCTAGAATCCATCTTCAAGCATCTGAATGGGAAGAATATTTTTCTTGCTTCTAAGCTAATCTTTTAAAATTCTGATCGTGGGTTTACTTTTATATCTATCAAATACATATGTTGTTTGAGATTTTCTGGCTTTAGGGATAGCGTAAGTCATTCTGGAATATCTCTGCCCTTAAAGTAGATTGCTTTTGTAACACTGAAAATAATGGACTAAGTTATTCACTCATAAAAGAAAATATTTATGGAGCCAGGCACCATTCTAGGTGCTACAGCAGTGAACAATATAGAAGTCCCTGTTTGCATAGATTTTATATTCTAGCAGTTGGAGATAGGCAATATATAAGTAAGCAAATAATTTCAGATAATGGTAATTGTCATGAAGAAAGAAATACCAGAGTGAAAAACATAGAGAAAAACTAAGTGGAAATGGGCATTCGATTGGCTAGTCAGGGAAAGTGGGGCCAGCTTCTTCAGTGTGTGACATGTGTGATTGCACAGGCCCATGCTTACGAGAGCTGGTTTAATGCTCTGCTGTCACTGTCTTGAAGTTTTTAATAAAGGATCTTAAATTTTCATTTTACACTGAGCCTCACATGTCCCTGGTCTTGCAGAGAAGTGAGACCTGAAGAGCAAGAAAGAGCTAGATCTCTGTGATAATGTTGGAGGGACATTCTACGAGAGGGAACAGCAACAAAACCTTGACGTGTTTGAGAAACAGAAGACTAAGAAGACTGATGCATGGAACTGAGAGAAATGCAGTGGCAGCAGGTGAGGCCAGAGAAGTAGGTAAGGGCCAGTTCATATAGGGTCTTGTAGGAGATTGGATTTTATCTAGTACAAGGATCGTGTACTTGATAAAATTGTGTAAGAAGGAAATTTCACTCAGTGGCAGAGGGACACAAGAAAGCTTGTCCATATACACATATTTATATATGTTTATATCTACAAGCCAAATTTCACATCAGATTGAAATTTCTTGGTATAAACTGAATGACTTAGGAATGCCCAATTAGATAAATTTACATAAAAATATGTACTAGGACAGTAAAGCCCACTAAAAGGGCAACTCAACCAGTATGGAGTAATCTAAGATAATTACATTTGAAAAGAAGTCTCAATGTAGGTATCTTCCATGGGCCCTCTGGGATACTAAAATGACAGAAATGTCTAAATTTGTTTGTAATAGTGTTCAGAAAAGAGGAGTAACATACAGCTACCCCCAACTGAAATATAGGGCACAGGGCAGCCACTCTAGGGGTCCTTTTAAGGGACCAACCTGCAGGTTGGTGACAGTCCTGCGCAGTACCTAACAAAAGCAAATGGAAAAAATTTCTGGAAGAACAATCTCAATACAAAGGATTGTCAAGATAAAACCATGTTGAAAATAAACTTATGCTACAATTATACAGAACACGTAAGGAAAAAAATCTACTGTGATCAATTGCTAGTAGATAACAATAAATCACAGATTCACAGCTGCAAAAAACTTTAAACTGTAAAACTCATCTACAAGCAAAAGTAAATAATTAAATGATTAAAAGAAGATATCTAAGATATAAATAAAACACCATAAAATATTCAGATTTGAAAAAGAATCAAATATAATTTAAAATATATAGTCATTGGAAAGAAATCCTTCAATAGATGTGCTAATCATCAGATTAGACACCAGTGAGGAAAATTAGAGAACTGGATGGTCTGAGAAAATGTCCCAGAACATGGAACTAAAAATGACATGAAATAAGAGACAGAGAAGGCAGAACGTGAAGGCCAACATGCATCTCACTGGAATTCCAGAAGGACAGAAGAGAGAGAATTTGGGGAGAGGGACAATATTTTGAGATATAATGCTGGGAATTTTTCGTAAGTGATGAGAAACAAGACTCTTCATATTCAGAAAGAACAATGATCATTTAGCAGGATAAGTAAAATTAAATTCACATCAAGGTACATTATTTGAACTACAGAATACTAAAGACAAGCAACAGGGCTTAAAGCATCCAAAGAAAGCAAAGAATACTTAAAAATGAATTATAACTACCCTGGCAGCTGGCTATTCAGAAGACTAAGAAATGACATTTTCAAAGTATTGTGAGGAAAAAACCCCTAAATCTAGATTTCTATGTCCAGGTTATTATCAATAAAGAGTGATGCAAAAATAAGTAAAATTTCAGACAACTATTGGTAGAGTTGTCTCTCAATACTCTTGCAGAAAAGGCTTCTAAAGGATATAGTAGAAAGAAGAAATATATATATATATATTTCTTCTTACATATATTCATATATTTATGAATATAAGTTTAGCAAAAACAGAAGGAAAAAAATATAGAACAAGAAATTATGAGGGGGTGGCCAATATGGTGGAGAAGGAAAACCCTGAAATAATCTCCTCTCATGGACACACCAAAATTACAGCTACTTACAGAGCAATCATCTATGAGAATGACCTAGAGACTACCAGGAAAGATTTTCCACAACTAAAAACATAAAGAAGGAACCACAATGAGATGGGTAGTAGGGGCAAAGATGGGGTATAATCAGGACTCCCAGGTGGGTGACCCACAAATGGGAGGAATATCACAATCATAGAGATGCTCCTCAGAGAGTCATGGGTCTGAGCCCCACATTGGGTTCCTTAGCCTGGGGGTCCTGCACCAGGAAGTCAAACTCCCAGAAGGTCTGGCTCTAAAAGCCAGTGGGGCTTATGTTCAGAAAAGCTTCAGGAGTACAAGACAGAGACTCCATTGTTAAAGGCGTGTGCAAAAATCTCACATGCTCTGACTCCCAGCACAGAGGGGTCTGCGTCAGGTCCACCTGATGATCTTGGAGAACCACACAGAGAGGCAGGAGGCAACTGGGACTTCCCTTGGGGAAGGAGATGCTGGAGTCAGCCATTTTGGAGAGCTTATTCTACTGAGATACCACTGGCACTGGCAAGTGCTATTTTTGACTCTTCCCTCTAGCCTATTAGTGCTGGGGACCTGGCCCAATGTCAGCACCAGCACTGAGGTGCTGATGCAGAAAGCCTGGCAGGGACCTGGCCCAATATAAGAGCAGAACTGTAGTCACCACATGAGCCAACCAGGCAGGGCTGGTTCCCAGCCTCCTACATGCCCACAGTAGTCATGCCCCTCACCCCACAACAGAAGAGCACATACAACCCCCTTATAAGGTACCCTAGGAGCATATAGTTGCATAGAGGGGACTGTGCTGCTGGGCCACATAGGAGGTCTCCTATATAAGATCACTTCTCCAAGATTGGGAAATGTAATGACCTGCCTAACACATAGAAATAAACAGAGAACTGACCAAAATGAGGAGACAGAGAAATACATTCCAAATGAAGGAACAAGAAATAACCTCAGAAAATGAACTACACAAAACGGAGATAGGCAATCTACCCACCAAAGAGTTCAAGGTAATGATCATAAAGAAGCTCAATGAACCTGGGAGAAGAATGGATGAACACAGTGAGAATTTCAACAGTTATGAAATATGAAGAAGAACCAATCAGCTGAAGAATGCAATAACAAATTAAAAGTACACTAGAAGGAATCATCAGTAGATTAGATATTAGAGAAACAGATAAGTGATCTAGAAGACAGAGTAATGGAAATCATCCAAACTGAACAGAAAAAAAAAAGAATTAAAAAAAATGAAGATAAGTTTAAGAGACCTTGGAGACAATAACTGCTATACCTGAATTTATATTTTAGGGATCCCATAGGAGAGATAGGAGAAGAGAGGGAGAAAGAAGCAGAGAAACTATCTGAAGAAAGAACAGCTGAAAATTTCCCTAACCTGGCAAGGAAACAGACATCCAGGTCCTGGAAGTAAAGACAGTCCCAAACAAGATCAACCCAAAGAGGTCAATACCAAGACATGTTGAATAAAATGGCAAAAATTAAAGATAGAGAGAGAACCTTAGGAAAGCAGCAAGAGAAAAGTAACTAGTTAAGTTGAAGGAAACTCCCAAAAGACTACCAGCTGACTTTATAGCAGAAACTTTGAAGCCAGAAGAGTGGCAAGATATACTCAAAGTAATGAAAGGAAAAAAACCTCTGAAAAGAATACTCTATCTGGCTAAGTTATCATTCAGACTTGAAGAAGAGATAAAGAGTTTTACAGACAGGAAAAAGTTAAAACAATTCAGTACCACTGAACCAGCTTTACAAGAAATGTTAAGGAGACTTCTCTAAGTGGAAAAGAAAAGGCCACAACTAGAAATATAAAAATTATAAAAGAAAAAATCTCATTGCCAAAAGAAAACATACAGTAAAGGTAGCAAATCAAAAACTCATAAAGCTAGAAGGGGCTTCCCTGCTGGTGCAGTGGTTAAGAATCTGCTGCCAATGCAGGGGACATGGGTTCAAGCCCTGGTCCAGGAAGATCCTACATGCCATGGAGTAACTAAGCCCACGAGCCACAACTACTGAGCCCGTGTGCCACAACTATTGAAGCTTGTGTACTTAGAGCCCGTGCTCTACAACAAGAGAAGCCACCGCAATGAGAAGCCCGTGCACCACAGCAAAGAGTAGCCCCTGCTTGCCGCAACTAGAGAAAGACCACGCACAGCAATGAAGACCCAATGCAGCCAAAAATAAATAAATAAAATAAATTTATTAAAAAAACTCATAAAGCTAGAAGAAATGTTAAAATCATCTATATCCACAATAAAAGGTTGAGATACACAAAATAAAAAGATGTAAAATATGATGTCAAAAATACGTTGGGGGGTAGTAAAAATGTAAGGTGGTTAGAATGTGTTTGAATTTAAGAGCTTATCAACTTAAAATAATAATATATTTATGTGTATACGTGTATATTTGTGTATTACATACATACAGTTATATATAGTTATATATGAACTTCATGGTAATAACAAACCAAAAACCTATAATAGGTACACACACAAAAAAGAGAAAGGAATTCAAGCACAACACTCAAGACAGTCATCAAATTACAAAGGAAGAGAGCAGAAGCAAAAGGAGCCCCCAAAAATAAATAAATAAAACTACAAAACAACCAGAAAAGATTAACAAAAGAGCAATAAGTACATACCAAACAATAACTACTTTAAATTTAAATGGACAATATGCTCCAATCCAAAGATATAGACTGGCTGAATGGATACAAAAACAAGACTCGCATATTTGCTGATTACAAGAGACTGACTTCAGATCTAAAGGTACACAGAAAGTGAAATTGAAAGGATGGAAAAAGATATTCCATGAAAATGGAAATCAAAAGAAAGCTGGGGTATCAATAATTGTATCAGACAAAACAGACTTTAAAACAAAGACTCTAACAAGAGACAAAGAAGGGTGTTACATAATGATAAAGGGATCAATCCAAGAAGAAAATATGACAATTGCAAATATATATTCACCCAATGTAGGAGCACCTAAATACATAAAGCAAACAGAAACAAACATAAATGGGGAAATTGACAGTAAGACAATAATAGTTGGGGGGACTAACATGCCACATATATCAATGGAAAGATGATCCAGACAGAAAATCAATAAAGAAATACTGGCAGTAAACAGCATATTAGACCAGATGAATTTAATAGATATATAGAAAACATTCCATGTAAAACAGGCAGAATACACATTTTTAAAAAAGTGCACAAGGAACATTCTTCAGGATAGATGACTTGCTAGGCCACAAAACAAGTCTCAAAATTTAAGAATATTAAAAAAAAAAAGAATATTAAAATTACATTAAATATATTTTCTGACCACAAATGTATTGACTATAAATCAACTAAAAGAAAATAAACTACAAAAACCAAACACATGGAGTCTAAATAATACGCTACTAAACAACGAATGGATCACTGACAAAATCAAATAGTAAATTAAAAAATATCTAGAGACAAATAAAAATGGATAACAATCCAAACTATATCATATGCAGCAAAAGCAGTTCTAAGCTTATAGTGATAAAAGTCTACCTCAGAAAATAAGAAAAATCACAACTAAACAATCTAATCTTACACCTAAAGGGACTAGAAGAAGAAAAATGAAAAATCCAACGTTAGTAGAAAGAAAGAAATAATAAAGATCAGAGCAGAAATAAAATAGAGACTAGAAAAACAATAGAAAAGATCAATGAAACCAAGAGACAGTCTCTAGGAAAGATAAACAAAACTGGGAAAAATTTAGCCAGACACATCAATAAAAAAAGAGAGAGGGCTCAGATCAATAAAATCATAAATGAAATAGGAGGAATTACAATCAACATTCACAGAAATACAAAGGATCATAAAAGGTTACTATGAACAATTATATGCCAATGAAATGGACAACCTAGAGGAAATGGATAAATTCCTAGAAGTCTACAATCCCCCAAGATTGACTCAGGAAGAAATAGAAAATATGAACAGACTAATTACCAGCAAAGAAATTGCATCAGTAATCAAAAAATGCCCAAAAAACAAAAGTCCAGGCCTTATGACTTCAGAGGTGAATTCTACAAAACACTCAAAGAAGAGTTAACACCTATCCTTCTTAAACTATTCCAAAAAAGTGAAGAGGAAGGAACAGTTCTGAACTCATTGTAGAAGGCCAGCATCATCTTGATAGCAAAAGCAGACAAAGAGACTACCAAAAAAAAAAAAAATCACTGATGAAAATAGTTGCCAAAATCTTCAACAAAATATTAGCAAACCTAATTCAACAATACATTAAAAGGATCATACACCATGATTAAGCGGGATTAATCCTAGGGATGCAAGGATGGTTCAATATTTACAAATTCATCAATGTGAAATCCCACATTAGCAAAAAGAAGAATAAAAATCATATGATTGGGCTTCCCTGGTGGCGCAGTGGTTGAGAGTCTGCCTGCCCATGCAGAGGAGACGGGTTCGTGCCCTGGTCCGGGAAGATCCCACATGCCGCAGAGCAGCTGGGCCTGTGAGCCATGGCCGCTGAGTCTGCGCATCTGGAGCCTGTGCTCCACAACGGGAGGGGCCACAACAGTGAGAGGCCCACGTACCACACACACACACACAAAATCATATGATCATCTCAATAGATGCAAAAAAGCTTTTGGCAAAATTCAAAATCTATTTATGATACAAACTGTCAACAAAGTGGGTATAGAGGGATCTTACCTCAATATAATAAAGGCCATATATGACAAACTGACAGGCAACTTCATATTCAACAGTGAAAAGCTGAAAGCATTTCCTCTAAGATCAAAGAGATGATAAGCATGCCCATTCTGGCCACTTTTATTCAACATAGTATTGGAAATCCTAGCCACAGCAATCAGACAAGAATACAAAATAAAAGGAATCCAAATGAGAAGGGGAGAAGTAAAACTGTCATTGTTCACAGATGACATGATACACTACATGGAAAATCCAAAAGATGCTACCAAAAACTATTAGAACAAATAAGTGAATTCAGTAATGTTGTAGGATACAAAGTTAATACTTGTACTCTGAAAACGATATGACATTAATGAAAGAAACTGCAGATGAAACAAACAAATGGAAAGACATATCATGCTCATGGATTGGAAGAATAATATTGTTAAAATGTTGCTACTACCCCAGGCAACCTACAGATTCAATGCAATGCCTATGAAAATACCAAATGCATTTTTTTTTAACAAAACTGAACAAATAATTCTAAAGTTTTTATGGAAACACAAAGACTCAATAGCCAAAGAATAAAGCTGGAGGTATCATGCTCCCTGATTTCAAACTATACTAAAAAGCTGTAGTCATCAAAACAGTGTGGTACTAGCACAGAAACAGACACATAGATCAAAGGAACAGAAACGACAGCATAGAAATAAACCCACACATATATGGTCAATTAATCTACAACAAAGAATGTAAGATTATACAATGGGGAAAAGTCACTCTTCAATAAATGGTGTTGAGAAAACTGGACATCTACATGCAAAAGAATCAAACTGAATTACTTTCTCACACAATGTACAAAAATAAACTCAAATGGATAAAAGACTTGAAATTAGGAACTGAAACCATTAAACTCCTAGATGAACACATAGGCAGTGGGCTCTCTGACATCAGACTTAGGAATATTTTATTTTGGATCTGTCTCCTCAGGCAAGAGAAACAAAAGCAAAAATACATAAATGGGACTATATCCAAATAAAAAGCTTTTGCACAGTGAAGGAAACTATCAACTAAATAAAAAAGCCATCTACAGAATGGGAGGAGATATATGCAAATGATACACTTGATAAGAGGTTAATAACCAAAATATCTAAAGAATTCATACAACTCAACATCAAAAAAACAAACCATGCAATTAAAATATGGACAAATGACCTGCATAGACATTTTTCCAAAGAAGACATACAGATGGGCAGCAGGCATACAAAAAGATACTCAGCATCACTAATCATCAGGGAAATGCAAATGAAAACCACAATGAGATATCATTTCACACCTGTCAGAAAGACTATTATTAAAAAGGCCATAAATAACAAGTATTGGCAAGGATTTAGAGAAAAGGGAACCCTCACGCACTGTTGGTGGGAATGTAAATTAGTGCAGCCACTGTGGAAAACACTATGGAGGTTCCTCAAAAGATTCAAAATAGAACTACCATATGATCCATGAATTTCATTTCTGGGTGTTCACCCAAAGAAAACAAAAATAGTAATTCAAAAAGATAAATGTACCCCAATGTTCACTGTAGCATTATTTACAACAGCTTAGATATGGAAGCAACCTAAGTGCCCACAGATAGATGAATGGATAAAACAGATGTTATACACACACACACACACACGCACACGTGTGTGCACACACATACAATGAAATATTACTCAGCCATAAAAAATTGAAATCTTGCCTTTTGTGACAACATGGATGGACCTGGAGGGTATTATGCTAAGTGAAATAAGTCAGACAGAGAAAGACAAATACCATGTGATCTCACTTATATGTGTGATCTAAAAACAAAAACAGACAAAGAAAACAAAATGAAAACAGACTCATAGGTACAGAAAACAAACAGGTAGTTGTCAGAAGGGAAGCAGATAGGGGGTGTTGGGAAAAATAGGTGAAGGGAATTAAGAGGTACAAACCGCCAGTTAGAAAATAAATAAGCCATCGGGATGTAATATAAAGCATAAGGAATATGGTCAATACTATTGTAATAACTTTGTATGGGGACAGATGACTACTAGACTTATGGTGATCATTTCATAATGCATGCAAATCATTACATTAGGTACACCTGAAACTAATATAAAATTGTACATCAACTATATTTCAATAAAAAAGAAAGAAATTGTAACAGAAAACTGGTTTTCATGTGGATAAATGTAAACAAGCAGTGATTTGATAAAAAGGCACTGGTTAGAATGGTGGGAAAAAATACTATGTTTGCTATTCAGAAGACATACTTAAATATATGGATGCAGATAGTTGAAATAATAATGAAGAAAAAGATATAACAAACAAAATTAACAAAAAGAAAACTGGTGAAACTATACAATAATAGACATAATGGATTTTGAGGCAAAAATAGTTATCAGGCATAAATGATTCATAATAATAAAAGGTTCATTTCATCAGAAAAACATAATAGTTCTCATCTTGTAAACACCTGATTAAAGATACTTCAAGCTATGTAGAGCAACACTAGGATTTCAAATAAAACTGACAACTTCACAATCATGAGGATAGAATTGAATATTCATTCTCGAAAACTCCTAGGTTAATAATAATTATTATCTGTCAAAACCAATTTACTTATCATTCTCATGTTATAAACATACACTTGCTTTAGTATTCCCTGTTTCCTCTGCTCTTAGGTTGTTCTGCCACTTTTGCTAATGCAGTGTAACATAAAGGGGACACAGACTGGTTAATTAATTAATTTACTCAACAAATATTTACTGCTTGACTCCTAGGCTCCAGGCATTTTTCTAGTCTGTGGTGTCAGAAAAGGTCTCTACTCTCATGGAGCTTACATTCTAGGTGGGCACACAGAAAACAAACAGATAAACATAAAAATATTTTTGTATTTACATGTTAAGTATAAACATAGTATTATAAATACTAAAAAGGGAAACAAAACAGAGTGAGAAGTACAAGGAGTAGGGCAGGGGTAGTTTGCTATTTTTATAGGGCTCTCAGTTAAGGGCTCTAATGTAAGGTAATGATTGAGCTGAGATGGAAGAGAGCACTCCCTGTAGGTATCTGAAGACAGGCAAGTGTGAAACCCGAAGATGGAAGCCTGCTCAGTATCTGCAAGAACAGAGGCTGCAGCAAAGTGAGCAAGGAAGACTGCATTGGGAGGCCAGGTCAGAGAAGCATGTGTTCATGTGCTCAGAGTGTGTAGGACTTTGTAGGGGTGGTTTTTATTCCAAGTGACACGGGAAGCCATGAGAGAGTTCTGAACAGAACAGTAGTGTGAACTGGCTTCCAGTTTAAAGGGTCACTGTGGCAGTTTTGTGGAGAACATAGTACAGGGGAGGCCATGCGGGAGCCAGGGCTATCGCAGGCAGATGAGTTAGGAGGCTCCTGAAGTAATCCAGGGGAGAGAGGACAGTAGCTGGAAACAAGGGTACAAGAAGTGGAAGGGATGGGAAGAAGTAGGATTCTGGGTCTATTGTGAAGAGGGCCCACAGGATAAATGATGAGTCTTTTCTAGGCAGCAGCAGCCACCCACATTATACTCTTTCTTTCAGGTTCTTAATGCCTCTGATTTGTTTTTCTTTTCACAGTCCTAACCCCCACAGGCTATTGGCCTGAAAAATCTGTATTGAAAAACTGATCTATTGCAACATGTGTAAAAGAAAAAAAAAAAAGCTTTGAAGAAGTTGTAAATACTGGTAAGAGCTCTCATTAAAAAATCTGTTCTTTGAAAAACGCTATTGGTATTTTGATAGGGATTGCAATGAATCTGAGATTGCCTTGGGTAGTATGGTCATTTTAACAATATTAATTCTTCTAATTCATGAATCCAGTATACCTTTCCATCTGTTTGTGTCATCTTCAATTTCTTTCATCAGTGTCCTAGTAGGTTTTGAGTACAATAGGTCTTTTACCTCCTTAGGTAAGTCTATTCTTAGATTAAGTTTATTCTTTTTGATGCAATGGTAAATGATATTGTTTCCTTAAATTCTCTTTCTGATAGCTCATTGTTATTGTATAGCAATGCAACAGATTTCTGTATACTGATCTTGTATCCTGCAACTTTACCAAATTCACTGATGAGCTCTAGTAGATTTTTGGTATCATCGTTAGGATTTTCTGTGTATAGTATCATGTCACCTGCAAAAAGTGACAGTTTTACTTCTCCCTTTGTAACCTGGATTCCTTTTATTTTTCTTGTCTGACCACTGTTGGCTAAAACTTCTAATACTATGTTGAATAAAAGCAGCAAAAGTGGGCATCCTTGTCTTGCTTCTGATCTTAGAGGAAATGCTTTCAGCTTTTCAACACTGAGTGTCATGTTTGCCATTGGCTTATCATATATGGCCTTTATTATGTTGAATTATGTTCCCTCTATACCCACTTTCTGGAGACTTTTTATCATAAATGGATGTTGAATTTTGTCAAAAGCTTTATCTGCATCTATTGAGATGATCATATGGTTTTTATTCTCCAAATTGTTAATGTGATGTATCACACTGACTGATTTGTGGATACTGAACCATCCTTGCATCCATGAGATAAATCTTACTTGATCACGGTGTATATTTTTAATGTATTGTTGGATTCAGTTTGCTAATATTTTGTTGAGGATTTTTATATCTACGTTCATCAGTGATATTGGCCTGTAATCTTTTTGTATGTGTTTGATATCTTTCTCTGGTTTTGGTATCGGGGTGATTCTTGCCTCTTAGAATGCATTTAGAAGCATTCCTTCCTCTGCCATATTTTGGTATAGTCTGAGAAGGACAGATGTTAATTCTCCTCTAAATGTTTGGTAGAATTCACCAGTGAAGCCATTTGGTCCTGGACTTTCATTTGTTGGGAGTTTTTATTACTGGTCAATTTCAGTACTGGTAATGAGTCTGTTCATATTTTCTATTTCTTCTTGGTTCAGTCTCAGGAGACTGTACATTTCTAGGAATTTGTCCATTTCTTATAGGTTATCCATTTTATTGGCATATAGTTGTTTGTAGTAATGAATTTGTATGGAAACACAAAACACCTTAAATAGTGAAAACCATCTTGAGAAAAAAGAACAGAGCTAGAGGTGTCACCCTCCCTGACTTCAGACTATACTACAGAACTATAGTAATCTAAATAGTATGGTACCAGCAGAAAAACAGACACATAGATCCTTAGAACATAACAGAGAGCTCAGAAATAAACCCACACACTTATGGCCAGTTAATCTATGACAAAGGAGGCAAGAATATACAATGGAGAAAGGACAGTCTCTTCAGTAAGTGGTGCTGGGAAAACTGGAAAGCTACACGTAAAAGAATGAGATTAGAACACTTCCTCACACCATATACAAAAGTAAATTAAAAATGGATTAAAAACCTAAATGTAAGACCAGAAACCATAAAAATTGTAGAAGAAAACATAGGTAAAACACTTTGACATAAATCACAGTAGTATTCTTTTGGATTTGTCCCCTAAGGCAAAGGAAACAAAAGCAAAAATAAACAAATGGGACCTAATTAAACTTAAAAGCTTTTGCATAGCACTAGAAACCACTGACAAAATGTAAAGACAACGTACTGAATGCGAGCATATATTTGCAAATGATATGAGTGATAAGGGGTTAATATCCAAAAATACAAATAGTTCAAATAACTCAATATCAAAAAACCAAACAATCTGATTAAAAAATTGGCTAGAAGACCTGAACAGACCTTTTTCCAAAGAAGACATACAGATGGCCTACAGGCCCATGAAAAGGTGCTTAACATCACTAATCATCAGGGAAATACAAATAAAAAACACGAGATATCACCTCACACCTGTCAGAATGGCTATCATCAAAAAGACCAAAAATAACAAATGTTGGGAAGGATGTGGAGAAAAGGGAACCCTTGTATACTGTTGGTATGAATGTAATTTGGTGCAGCCACTGTGGAAAACAGTATGGAGGTTCTTCAAAACCTAAAAATAGAACTACCATATGATCCAGCAATTCTACTCCTGGGTACTTATCTGAAGAAAATGAAAACTAACTAACTTGAGAAGATACATGCATCTCAATGTTATTCGCAGCATTATTTACAATAGCCAGCATATGGAAGCAATCTAAGTGTCCATCAATAGATGAATGGATAAAGAAGATGTGGTATATATATGTACAACTGGATACTACTCAACCATAAAAAAGAATGGAATTTTGCTGTTTGCAACAACATGGATGAACTTGGATGGGATTATGCTCAGTGAAATAAGTCAGGTAGAGAAAGTCAAATACTGTATGATATGACTTATGTGTGAAATCTAAAAATAACACAAACTAGTAAATACAACAAAAAAGAAACAGACTGACAGATATAGAGACCAAACTAGTGGTTACCAGTGCAAAGACAGAAGAGGGGAGAGGCAAGATAGGGGTAGGGAATTAAGAGGTGCAAACAGCTATGTGTAAAATAAATGAAATACAATGATATACTGTACAGCATAGGGAATATAGCCAATATTTTATAATAACTATAAATGGAGTATAATCTTCAAAAATTGTGAATCACTAAGTTGTACACCTAAAACTTATATAATATTTTAAATCAACTATATCTCAATAAAAATCTATTCTGCATAAACAATCTGTTCATTAAAAGGCAAAGGGAAGTGAAGGGAGTTTGAGGGGTTGGCACCTCCTCAGTAACTCAGGTACCCAGGAAACTGGATCTGAGTGGGCAATTCAGTCAAGGTCTTAGACAAATAACAGAGAAAGGGGAGTTACCTGGCCTTTTCTTCACTTTTGTTTGCTGAATGGAAAAAGGAAAGATAGCTGAATGGACATTTTAGAAACATAGGCAGAGAGCAGAAAGCTGTGGGGAGAATTCACCTAGTTTCATGGGTAAATGGATAAATCAGCAAGAGACAATTAATAGCTGGTGTATTCATTAAACACTCTTCTTAGCTATAGCAGCTTGCCTGAAAATTTTACAACCTTCTTTCTGATATTGGCTGCTGCCTGAGAAAGCTTAGAGTGACAAAATCTTAGCTATAGCAGAACAGATTATTTAAAATCACAAGATCATTTGTATATGAATGCATGAAACAGGCCCCTGAGAATATAATTTCAAAATCAAAAAATTAATAAAAATTTGTTGAGAAGTTTATATTTTAGAGTTGATTTCCCTGATCTTGCCTGAAACCTCTGAAGCTGAACTATCAGACCAAAAGCTCTCAATCCTTTTGAAAATGAAATGAAGGATATGTCGGAACCATAACTTTGTCCAACAAAGTGTAAGGTATTCTTAAGGGAAATATCTAACTGACCCTAGGTGCCTGATGAATTACCCTTTTCCAGGACAAAAGGGTATTCTGTCCTTTTCCCCTAAATGCTACTGGATACATTTTCCCTAGGCTCCAATTAGAAGCGACACAGGATGTTGACTACATTTATCATTATCCGCATATTATAAAATGTCCATAAAAAGGCATGTTTTCAGTTGAGACAAAATCTAATCTGAGGGCTTCCCTGGTGGTGCAGTGGTTGAGAGTCCGCCTGCCGATGCAGGGGACACGGGTTCGTGCCCCGGTCCGGGAAGATCCCACATGCCGCGGAGCGGCTGGGCCCGTGAGCCATGGCCTCTGAGCCTGAGCGTCCGGAGCCTGAGCTCCGTCCGGAGCCTGTGCTCCGCAACGGGAGAGGCCACAGCAGTGAGAGGTCCGCGTACCGCAAAAAAAAAAAAAAAAAAAAAAAAAAAAAAAAAAATCTAATCTGAGATAGATCTAGGTGCTAGATACATGAAATTCTACTGTGCTTGAAAAGCTATGAATTCTTCAAGAAAACTTCCTTATAGTTCAACTCAGGAAAAAAATCTCAAGGGTACTTTAGACAGTATACAAACGGTCAACAACATAATATTTGAAAATTCTCCTAAGTGCTTAAATTACATATGGGAAACAATTTAGTTGTTATAAGTTTTGTCATGTAATAATGAAATCAAGATATTTGAAAATAACTTTTTAGCATTTAAAATGGGAAACAACCCAGATGTCCCTCAGTTGGTGAATGGTTAAAAAATGATACATCTGGTACTATGCAATACTAGTTAGCAATAAAAAGGAACAAACTGTAACAGGGTGGCCTGAGTTACATCGCTGTGGCTAGAGGGCCCAAGCTTACAGGACCTGCCACCTCTGCCCAGTTCCCTGCCTGTGGGTGCTGCTGTGACTGGGAGGCTGGAGTCATGCGCACTACCTCCACTGCTGTTACTGAGTTGTCTGGGGATGTGGCCTCAGCCACTGTGGCCAGGGACCAGGATTGTGGGCACCATCTCCGCTGTTTCCCTGGTTCCGCCTCCTCTATGTGTTCCGATCTACCCATGTTCAGATGCACAGATGTATGGATCTCTCCAGCATCTTGCTGTGTTGGGCGGAGGAACCCTTGTTGAGTTATGGATGTTTAACTAGATGTAGATTGAAGGGCATAGACAAAGGAACCATCCCACAATGCTATGATGCTGCTATCACTCACCCTTAATTTCTTAAAGCTGTCTGTAAATCTAAAATTATTTAAAATTAAAAGGTTAAAAATTTTTAAATAAAGCATGGCTAGAAGACATGATGAATGTACGAGCTTGGCTAATCATTCACTTTCAAAGGTAAACTGATAAAGTTATTCAGAATTTGGCTTTTAACAACTACCAGGAGAATCTTGCAGTAGCTCATGGTGCCACCAAATGCTGCTTGCTAAAAGAAGAATCAGTCTGCCCTTTGAAAACAACTAGAAAAATGTAATGTTGTATCTTAGGATCTGCTTTTGGTCACTGGAGATTAGTTTTGCTTTTCCAGAATTTCAAATAAAGACAACTATACATTATATATTGCTTTGTGTCTAGATTCTTCTGCCCAATATAGTGTTTTGAAATTCTACCAAGGTATTGGATATACCAGTCATTCATTTTGTTTATTTCTGAGTGGTATTCAACTGTTAGGGTATATCATAGTTTGTTTATCCATTCACTTATTGATGTAACCTTTGGAGTAGTTTCCAGTTTTGTCTATTATGAATGAGGCTGCTATGAACAATAACATGTAAATCTTTCTTGGATACATGTTTTTATCACACTTGAGTAAATACGTAGTAGTTGATTACTGGGTTGTACAGAAAATGTATGACAAGCTTTATATGAAACTTCCCAGCTGATTTCCAAAGTGTTTGTACCAGTTTACATTCCCACAGACATGCTTTGCAACCTCACTAACACTTGGTAGTGGTCAGTCTTTTTCATTTCATTCTAGTGGTTAGCTGTGGCGTGGCATGTCACAGTGATTTTTACTTGCATTTCTCTGATGACTAACAATGTTAAACATCTCATTATGTGCTTATTTGCCATCTCTATATTGTGTTTTGTAAAGTGTCTGTTCAAATCTTTTGGCCTTTATTTGGGTTATTGTTTCCTTGTTTATCTTATTATTAAGTTGTAAAAATTATTTATCCATAAAGTTCTTTGTCAGATGCATGTATTGTAAATAGTTACTTCTGGTCTGTAAATATTACTTCTAGTTTGTATGCTTTTTACTCTTTTAACGGTGTCTTTCAGAGTAGATAATTTCAATTTTGATGAACTCTAATATATCAAAAAATTTTCTCTTTTATTGTCTGTGCTTTTTGAGTCCTACCTTCCTAAAAATTATTTGCCTATCTTGAAGTCACAAAGACTTCCTCCTACGTTTTCCTATAGAAGTTTTATGATTCTAAGTTTTACATTTAGGTCTATGATCCATTTTGAGTTATTTATTGTTTATGGTGTGAGGTAAGAATTGAGGTCCATTTCTCCCTGATTTAGATAGCCAATTTTTCTAGTGCCATTTGTTGAAAAGAATATCCTTTCCTCATTAAATTAACTTTGCATCTCTGTTAAAAATCAACTGGTCATACATGTATGGATTTATTTCTAGACTCTATTCTGTTTCATTCATGTGTATGTCTGTCCTACCAATACCACATTATCTTGATTTCTGTAACTTTATAGTAAGTCTTGAAATCCTTCAAGCCAAATCTTCATTGTTCTTATTTTTCAAAACTGTTTTGGCCACTCCACTTCTTTTGCATTTCTGTATAAACCTGAGAACCGACTGGCCATTTTTACAGAATAATCTGTTAGGAGTTTGATTGGTATTATTTGAATGTATAGATCAGTTTGGAGAAAACTGACATCTTAACAATATTGAATCTTCCAATTCATGAGCCTGGTATATCTCTCTACTTAGTTAGATCATCAGTTCATTCAGCAACATTCTGTAGTTTTCAGTGTAGTTGTCTTGACATTTCTTGTTATATTTAAGAATTTATACGTTTTGGTGTTATTATAATTAGCTTTGTTTTTAAAACACATTTCATTTGCCAGTTGTTAAGTATTAGAAATAAAATTCATTGTTGTATATTGACCATTTTAAGAACTTGCTAACCTCACTTATTTGTTCTAATAGCTTTTGTGTAAAAATAGTTTCATCTGAAAATAGAATACATGTTCTTTTCCAACCTGTATGCTTTTTCTTGCCTTATTATACCAGATAAAACTTCCAATAAAATGTTGCATGGAAGTAGTAGGAGTAAACATTCTAACCTTGTTCCCAATGTTAGAAGGAAAATATTCAGTTTTCACCATTAAGTATGATGTTAGCTGTAGGGTTTTCCCACAAATGTCCTTTATCAGTTTGAGGAAATTTCCTTCTAATACTATCCTTCTGAGAGTTTTTAATCACAAATGGGTGTTAAATTTTGTCAAAACCTTTTTCTGTATATATTGAGATGATCATATGTACTTTTACCTTTATTCTATTAGTATGATGAATTACACCAACCGATTTCAGAGGATAAATCAATCTAGCATTCCTTTATATTGCTGGATTCAATTTGAGAATTTCTGTGTCTATATATATGAGGGATATTAGGATGTTGTTCTAAAATTCTCCTTTTTTGGTAGTTTTTGTATGGCTTTGGTACCAAGATGATACCAATCTTAAGTTCCCCCGCCCTCCACTTCCCCTGCTACTCTCTGAAAGAGTTTATGTAAGATTGGCATTATTTCTTCCTTAAATACCTGGTATCATTCACCAAGGAAGCCATCTGGGTTTGGGTTTTCTTTGTGGGGAGGTTTTTAATTACAAATTTGATTTTTAAAATAGATATGATTTAAGTTTTTTATTTTTGTGTGTATTTTGGTAATTTGTATATTCAAAGATTTTGTCCACTTCATCTAAGTCTTCTCTTTTAATTCTAATAGTAATGAGTTATGTATTCTCTTTTTTTTCCCCTTGATGAATCTAGGTATAGTTAATCAACTTTATTGCTCTCTTTAAAAATAGCTTTTGATTACATTCACTTTACTGCTTCATCTACTGTCCTGTATTCTATTTTATTGATTTCTGTGTATCCTTTCTTTTCTTCTACTTACTATGCGTTTTATTTGCTCTTCATTTCCTAGCTTCATAATTGGAAGTTGTTAGATTATTGATTTGAGACAGTTCTTATTTTCTAATATAATTATTTTAAACTAAAATTTGCCCCAAGCATTGCTTTAAGCTGCATCCCAAGATTTTTGATGTATTTTCACTTTCACTGGGTTGAAAATATTTTCTAATTTACTTTGTGAGTTCTTTTTTACACTATGGGCTACCTGGCAGTGTGCTGTTTAATTTCTAAATATGTGGAAATTTTTGTGAAGACTTTTTTTTTTTTTACTGATTTCTAAGTTAATTTTACTGTGGTCAGAAAATGTACTTTATATGAATTCACTTATTTAACATGTCGAGACTTGTTTTATAACCCAGAATATTGTAGATCTTAGTAATGTTCCATGTTCATTTGAGAAGAGTATGTATTCTGCTGCTGTCACTACCAACTTTGAATCCCATCATGACTTCCGTTTGATTTAAAATTTAAAATAATTAAAAAATTTAATTTGTAATATTAATTAAACAAAATTCCTACACTACATACATTTTTTGAACTAGGGTTTCCATTTTATATTGAAAAATGTAAATCTTGGAAATTCTCTAATGCCTACCCTCACAAGTCTTAGGTAACTCCATATTTTAAAAGTTTCAGTTTTGGACAATATCCAGTATGAGTGATTTCCTATTGCTTCATTAATATTATATTGCCAAATTCTGTAAGGCCATAATCACACCTTTCAGGAGGAGGAAAACTGCTCATGAATATTCTCTTAAATTTTGCCTGCACAATGTTGTTTATTTCTTTATGACAATTAGGGGTTAAATTAACTTAAAATGTGAAGACTAGGGACAAGACTCCAAAAAATTAACCAACCATTCTGATGTAGATTGTACTTCTGGAGTTTTAATGTCATCACTTTACCGCTCAAGGCAATGGGCTACAGATATAGACAGCAGTTGATAGTTTATGAGGAATAAGCTCACTGATGACATTTAATGAATTATTTATAATTTCCTCAGTGTACATTTTTTTTACCAGCCTAAACATTTTACAAGTAGCGGGTAAAGTGGAAACATCTATTACTTTAAGAAAAATACAACAAGGCTTGAGCTGACTTTATTATGTCATCAAGTAACATACTGTCTTACTAAAGAAATTTAATAAAAATTCTGATAATACTAAGCATTGGGATAGTTGTATAAGGTTTAATGAAAATGAATTGATGAAAGTTCTTATAAACTTAAGAATGCATTTATAGAAAAATGAACTCTTTTTTATCTCAAAATACTTGCATGCTTAATAAAGAAATTTTTAATTTTACACTTGCCAATTAGGTATGCAATTCCAATTTACAAAGTTAGTTAAATCAGGAAGTTATCTTAGATTGTGGAAGTTATCCATAGATTGTGGAAATGAGATTTACAATCAGGTCTTTTTAATCAAGTGTACATATTCTTTTCACATATATTTTCATTTGACTTTTTCAATGATCTTGCATGGCAAGTAAAATCCTTCTTTCCATTTTAAAGATAAGCAAACTGATAACAAGACAGGTAAAATGAATGACCCAATGGCACACTGTGGTCAGCTACTGAGTCCAGATAAAAATCAAAGTCTTCTGACCCCATGTAGTGCTTTCTTTCTGCTATACCAGAGGTCAATTCATTTTAGACTTTTGAAAAAAACTTCTGGAATCCCATATACTCAACTATGAGTCAGAAATAGAAAAGGAGGAAATAGAATAAGGCTTAGAATCCTGTGAGCTGTGGTGGATATGATAATGGTCTGGCCTTTATTTGTTAACTACTGTCATTTCTACTACAAGTTTCTCAAAAAAGTCTGGCCTCATCTATATTATACAAAATCATTCACAAGAATAAAATTGACAGATTCTTTGTCAAAATACCTAGAGGACTGGTGGCTGGAGCACTCTCATTTTCTTTTTACTATTCTTTCAACAATTTTCACACATACTGAGAGATTTCTATGTGCCAGGCATAATGCCTGGCAGATAGAACAACACTGTCTAACTTTGCCCTTGTGAAGTTTCCAGTTTGAGGACAGAGGAAAACAGGTATATAAATTGCCATAATGCAACATAAGGAAATAATTATAGATTATTGATAAAGCACTAGAGAGCAGCTGTACTTAAGGGGCTGAGAATAGGGTGTTTTGGAGTAATAGCTGAAAAGTATCTTAATATATGCTAGCTGTAATGAAATAACTTCTTATATTTCCAGTCTGAGAAAAATAATTAACTACTATTTTACAATAGTTGATAAATTATATCACAGGCCACCACTCTCTAAGAGATTTTTGAGAGTTTTCTGTAAGGCCAAACTTTTTATATATTTTATGTGTAAAATAAATGTAGCCAAAAAACCAGAGAAGTAAAATAATCTTTTAATGTTTACACTTCAGAATCAGTGGGTGATATTATAAATCCAGAGGTTTCTGAAATATTTTCCCTTTTGTTCAGAGCAATATTTTTTGTTCAAGAAATTCAATTAGATGTTCAAGAATTAATCAGTTAGCTATACTGTAGATCCTACAGTGTTCACAAAATTCTAACTGTAACATTTAAATCCATGAGGCATATAGTGTGTCCTAGAGTGATACTGAAGTTTAAAATAGTTTCACTTGAATTTGTCTCTTCCTCTTAAAATTTTAGTGAACTGATTGTTTGTTTCCGGGTTGGGTCTATGCTTTATTGTCATGCTTCTCAAATTAGCACATGTGCTACAGAATAAAAGCACATTCCCAAAGAACAAAAATCTTCCTTTTGTTACTGATGGGATGAAGGATGAGATGAGAGGTGGTAGGTTGGGGCTGTCTAGAAAAATTAATGGATAAGTATATAACAATTATAATACTAAACTGAACGTGGCTATACTTTAGAATATAAAGGAGAATTCATATAAATTAAAAAAAACACTAGATTAAAAACCAAGCAAATACAAACAAACCTGCCCTCTCATGTGTCTCCTTGGACTATGCTGCCAGAACGTCTATCCATTGGCTTTTATTCTGCTTAGCCCTTAGGGATAAGTTTGTGATAAGCAATGCTTTATTGAATTCAGAATAATTCTGAATATTATTATTTTTAAGAGTTTGAAAGACTTTAATAAAAAGAGGCATAGAGGATCAGATGCTCTGAACTTGTTTTATATCCAATACACTAGGTGTGCCCGATCATTTCTCTTATCTTGGGCAAGTATATTATTATTCCAGTGTGGTTTGGGTCATTTCCAATTTTAGAATGACAACAGCCACAAACGCCTTGAAAGGGGGAAGAGAATATGTAGGTAGTAAGCGACTTTCTTCTTCTCTTTTCAAAACAGCACACACAGAATATCTCATTCAATTTTTTGGGTTGGAAGATAAAAGAAGAATGAATGGTATTGGGAAAACACTAACTTCTTTGAACATCTCACTCAGGAGTACTGAAAACAAATTCATAAGGGCTAGAAAGTGTCTTCCAAAGACTCAGATTAATTCACAACCAGTTTTATGTCACTCATTTCAGGAGTGGTGTGTACATGTGGGGTGGGATGGAGGAGGTCATCGGTCAAGGTTACACTGCTGCTACAAATCACAAGTAAATTCACGGGGTGATCAGTTCCATTCTTATTTCAATTTAGGATGGGCTCTGCCAGCTTCCAATTGTGGATTACATGCTCCACAAATTTAGGCTCACAATAATTTATATTCTATCACCTCCTTATCTAAAGCAGAAAACAATACCTTCCCTGAAATGAAATGGTTGTACTACAGGACATGAAAAATTTATAGAAACCAGTTGAGAAAAGAAACTGATGATTGCTGAGGGGTTTAATGAAACAAAGATATAGTACCCTTCATCTACATTCAAAAAAACGTTATTTGTACACAGTAGATATAATAAAATTAACGCTATACATACTATTTCATCTTTAGCTTTTTGTATATGTTAAATATATACTTAAGAAATATCTATGCCCAATGTATTCAATATACAGCTATTAAATACTAAATCTGTAAGAAAAATTCAAAGCTGTCAATCTTATGAGGACTTTGTCAACATCTAGAGCAATTCTGCTTACTTCAAAGGCAGTTCCTTGCCCAGGCAAGAGAGATCTGCAAATAAGAAAAAAATCACTACAGAGAAGACTGACTATGTCCACAGGTTGTTTCCTGAGCTGCCCTCCTGGAACTTGTCTACGTTTGCCCTTTTTATCTCCAGATTCTTCTCTACTTTACCATTCCAATTTGAATATCTTTATGATAACAACTTCCAGCTCTTTATCCTCTCCCCATACTCTTAATTTACTTCCTGCATTATACTCTGCTGCTGAGCTTTCTTGAGCCACTCCTATGACCCAACTGACATACCTAGGAGTGTGACCCCCCTTCATAGTTATGCCAAATAAACGAAACCAGAATATGTCATGCCAAAATAGCCTTTTCCATATAAGAATTATTTTGATCTAAAGGCAATTAAAAAGCAGCAAAAGCAGGAAAGCTCTCTGCCCTTCTATGTGCCTAAAAGCAGGACATAAATTTAGAAAGATGTCCCTCCTTCCCTCTCTAAACATCACAGGAACAACTTTAGACTATTATCAGCCGGGAGATGGCACCAGAGGAATCTATGTAACAGACTTTACCAACTAGCCTTGATCTCCCATTCCTTTCCCATATATTTGCCTTCCTACAATTTGCCACCTCTAGGGACTCAAGGTCCTTTGCTTTTGCCTTGTCACTTCTCTAAAATTTATTGCTCTTTGTTGAAAATGCTACATAAGCCTGAATTCTGAGCCACCTCTTTGAGTTACTCATTCCTGAGCTTCTCATATTAACATGTATATATGAGATATAGATGTTAATAAACTTCTGTTTGTTTTCTCTGGTTAGTCTGTCTTGTTACAGAGCCTAGCTGAGAACCTAGGATGGGTAGAGGAAGAATTTTCTCCCCTAGGTGAATTCTCAGAGCTTGCGTCCTTCCTGGTTCAGGGCAGACAGAAATAATCACATAGAAATTCTCAGGCTTAAATAAGCAGCAGTACTAAATATGTTTCCTAGTTTAATTGTAAAAGATATAGACTATTTCCTTCTTAATTTCTATTTAAAGGAGCAAAGTTGTAACACTGTATCAAGAATTATTTGCTAAATGTTCACTGCTCCCAAGATATCACATATCTTACAAATCAATGAAGAACTTAGAATAATAGCTTTGTTAACAAGGAAGAGGATGTTCTGGGCAATAATACATCTTTGTTGAACTCTGATGTTACTAAAAGTGGCTTCTGTGACATTGCCGAAGGCAAGGACATTTCTATGCTTCGTAATCACCTTTGAAATTATTTTTCAAGACTGTCTAACTGTCCTACTTGATCTCTCCCAATTTTTAAGAATACTAAACTTTGCAATCCTATTTTAGGTTATAGGCAAAGTTATTAGTTAATGTTTGTTGAATAAATAGGCAGAATATATGTAGATAATAAGTTTCATACATGTTTTCCCCCACATGACAACTACAGTCTGAATGCACAGATGTAGAAAAGAGTTTCAGATGTTATTGAAATATAAAATGTTAACTTAACTATGTTCTGCCCTTTCCTTTATCCCTAGATTCTCTTGAGCAGAATTCTGATCTCCTGTTTCCTAAGCCAAATAATTAAAAGTAACAATAGGTCTGCATAATCAACTACTTCCTAAAAGCTCAATACTAAAACAAGTAAGATGATTTTCCACTACTAATCAGTTTTCAGTCAACCAGCATGCACCCACAAGAAACAAAATCAGTACAGTTATCTGAACAATAGTTTCCCATCCCTGATGCTTCAAAAGTTTGGATAGCTCTAATATTTTAATAAATGGGTTTCCATGCATCACACATCAGTCTCATTTTTAAGCTTTCAATGAAATTTTCATAAAGAATAATTAAGAACGTTCACTGCAGCGTTATTCACAAGAGCCAAGATATTGAAACGACCCAAGTGTCTGTCCATGGATGTATGGACAAGGAAAACATGATTTTATGTATGTGTGTATACACACACACACACACACACACACACACACAAAATGGAATATTATTCAACCATAAAAAGAGGAATATCCTGCTATTTGTGACAAAATGGATGAGCCAGGAGAGCATTATGCTAAGTGAAATAAATCAGACACAGAAAGACAAATACTCTATGATCTCACTTATATGTGGAATCTAAAAAGTCAAGCTCATAGAACCAGAGAGTAGAATGGTGGTTGTCAGGGTCTGGGGGATGCAAGAAATAGGGAGACGTTGGTCAAAGGGCACAAACTTTCAGTTATAAGATGAGTAAGTTCTGGGGACCTAATGTACACCATGGTGATTACAGTTAACAATACAGAATTTTATATTTGAAATTTGCTGAGAGAGTGAACCTTAAATGTTCTCACCACACACAAACACACAAAAGGTCACTATGTGAAGTGCTGGGTGTGATAACTAACTTGATGATGGTAGGCATTTCACAATGTATATGTATGTTAAATCACCATGTTATACACCTTAAGAAAATCATATTGTACAACTTAAATATAAACAACTTTTATTTGTCAATCATATCTCAATAAAGCTGGAAAAAATAATAATAAAGAATAATATATGCTATATCTTCATGAGGCTTAAAAGCTCATAAAATTAATTAATGATTTATTAATGGGTTTACAGTTTAGAGACATTTTCCTCAGTTATGTCATAGAAAGTTCAAGTAAGTTACCATGATAGGGGGTATTCAACATTATTTTAAAATATACTTAAGGTGGGAACACATAATTTTATAAATATTTACAGTCCATACTTTTTTTTAATTTTTATTTTTTTTGCAGTACGCTGGCCTCTCACTGCTGTGGCCCCTCCCGTTGCGGAGCACAGGCTCCGGCCGCGCAGGCTCAGTGGCCATGGCTCACAGGCTCAGCCGCTCCGCGGCATGTGGGATCCTCCCGGACCGGGGCACGAACCCGTGTCCCCTGCATCGGCAGGCAGACTCCCAACCACTGCACCACCAGGGAAGCCCTACAGTCCATACTTTTTATCTGAAATACTCTGCCTCATAGCTTGCCATAAACATTTATTCCTCAAGCCTTCCATTATTTGAAATTCCTAAAAGCCAGGTTTGGTTTTTAAAACTCATTCCATATTTGCACATTCTACAACACATTTTCACACACCTTCTCTCCCAAATGGCCTTGACCTTAAGTAGTATACATGGTAAATACTTTTCTTTTTTTACATATTTGTAAAAAGAAACATTCATTTATTTACAATTACTTTAAAACTTGCTTGCATAAATGTTTCTATCTGTCCTAAATTATAAGTCTTGAGGTAATGTTTGTGTCTTTTTATCAATAAATACATATTTTTGTTTTCACAGAAGAAAAATATTTATAAGCCTTATAAATCATCACATACATCACATACAAAGGACAAAGCAGAAAAGAGGGAAGATAAGATCCAATATGCAGAACACTGTAGAAAGATCACAGAGCTCTTTAGAGGCAGAGCTGAGTCTGAATTTCTGCTCTGCTGCTTATTTTGTGACTTCAGTCAAGTTTCCTAACATCTCTGGCCTTATTTTTTTCCCTACCTCAGAGGATAGTAATGAGGACTAAGCTAATGTATATAAAATACTTGGTAGAGTTGCTGGAACGTAAAAAGTTTCCAGTAATGGTAGTAACTGCAGTTTATCATCGTTATTGTTGTAGACATTATTTTTGTCTTCCTCTCATTATTGGAGCTGGTTATTCAGTGTCCTAAGGCCTTTTTCATCTCCTCACCCTTTACCTTCCTTTTGACCCCTGTTCTTTACTGCAGAACTCTTTCCTGCTCTTCTCATGAGTGCCCTAAGCTTCAGATACCACCCTTTCATTGCTAACCCCCAAACTGATATCTCCAGTCTGGTTTCCTATTCTACATCCCCAGTTAAATGCTGAAATGTTGTTTCAAATTTAACATGTCTAAAACTAATTTATTTCTCTCATAATCTTTCCCACATCAGTAGGAGTGGTGGACAAGAAGCCACAAGTGCACAGAGAACTAGGCCAGGCTTAGGTACACGAAGATCCCCTAAATTTCTCAGCCTTCATCTCCTGACCCTGTAAAGTTCCTCTGGGATGGGGAGAGCCTTGCTCCCACGGACTTTATATCTCATGTATACTGCTGGTGTCCAAATCCTGGCCATTGCAGTCATTGCCATTGCCTTGTTACCGGTGAGTCCTGGCACTGAACAGGAAGATTCCTAGATACTTCTGGGTTTTAATTCTGGTCCCTTCCTAAGTCCATAACTTTGTCTAAGTCACAGCCCTGCTCTGTGGCTTGATTTCCTCACTTGTAACACAAGGGTGAAGACACTAACACTAAGGTAACCATATAATTTTAGTCCAAACCAGGACACGTTTTTTTTTTTTTTGCGGTACGCAGGCCTCTCACTGCTGTGGCCTCTCCCGTTGCAGAGCACAGGCTCCGGACGCGCAGGCTCAGCGGCCATGGCTCACGGGCCCAGCAGCTCCGCGGCATGTGGTATCCTCCCGGACTGGGGCACAAACCCGTGTCCCCTGCATCGGCAGGCGGACTCTCAACCACTGCACCACCAGGGAAGCCCAAACCAGGACACTTTTGAGAATGAAAGGGAGCTGTTAATAATTATGATTAGAGTCACAAGCATACCATGACTATTCTGGGCAAACCAGGAAGTAGAGTGGCCCTAGCTATCACTCATATCCCTTCCTGCATTTCTAATAGTTGAAATAAATACATTTTTAATACCACAGAGCACAATATCAAATTTCAATGTTATCAAATGACTTCAGAAAAAAAAAAACCTCTTTGTATTTCCAGTTACAAATGGATAGAATTTAAACATGAATAGAATTTAAATTCTGTTATAAAAAGCCAACCTACCAATAATTAAACGTAAAAATATTAACATATATGAGTCTGTACCTGCATAACAGGTCTATTTCCAACCTTTTCCTCATACTCATATATCAAATAAATAAATAACAACATAAAGGAAAAAAAATTTGTTTTAGAGGGTTCCAGGGCACATGTGCCTCTGAAATGAAAATAAAGTTGGTTAATACTTTGGAACTATTTACCTTAAAACTAAATTCTTAAATGACATGGGGAGCACTTATCATAATAGATGGCAAGTGACGATACAATGAACAGTGTTATAATGAATTCTTCCCAGAAATCACAGGGATAGAGTATTATGTTCTCAGTTTTCAGGTTGCCATTTGGGTATTATTTTGAAACACTAAGAATTCTGATTGGTTCTGGTACAAACTGTAGAAGTTGTAAACCCAGATAATAACTAATGGAAAACCAATTTTGCTTACTTTTTTCTGAAGCTAGCACTGAAACCATGAGTAGGAAGGATTTGAGTGCTAAATTATGTGTATTGAGGCAGCAGCTCTTTAATTTGAATAACTGGATTTTAGTTCACACCTGCTATCTAGCAAGAAACTTCCTGAGAGTATTTGTATTTCTAATGCTATCCTTCTTTCTGTATCTTAGCAATGTGTATAGTCTTCCCTTTAAATGTCTTTATTAAAATATATAACAACATTTTAAACTGCAGATACCATCACTCTATATATCCCTTATATTAATAAATTTCCAAATGCCTTGCCTTACCTTCTACCCGTGCTTTTAAAAATTCTTCCCTCTTTTTCTATCAGAATTTTACCTTCTAAACCCAAAGTCATTCACGTTAGCCCCTACTTAAATATCTAACAGCTCCTACCACATATAGCAAGATTCTTCAAAGTTAAGGCATTTGGTAACCACCATATCTTTCTTTTTCCTGTATTATTATTTGTTTAATAGTTTTTTTAGATGAGCTTCCTTTTATAGTGTAAGTAAATTTCGTGCCACTTGCACAGTGGAATGCAGTTCATCTTGCTTTATCAGTCAGAAGAGAATAGGTTATGCAGAGGTAACAAAAGAGCCCCAAATCCCAGTGCCATAAACTGGGTTAATTTATTGCTCATGCTACTAGTCCATTGAGGTTAGTCATGATTCTGGTCCACATTTTCTTTACTCTGTGACCAAAGCTAATGGAACACCTTCTATACCGGGACATTGACAACTTTACTGCAGAGGGAAAAGAGGATATGGTCAATCCTTGCTCTTAAAGCTTCAGCTTAGAAATGACACAGATTGGTTCCACTTTCATTTCCTTGGCCAGAGCAAGGCATGTGGATAAGACTGAATGGGCTAGGGAAATCTAATCCTTTCCTAGCGAGTGCAGCAGATAGTTTGAACAATAATACAATCAAACACACTTATCAAGAATAGAAGATAATTAAAATAAAATGGAATGAAAACAAAATGTTATTAATTTCTAGTTAGATAATATTTCCTATCAAGTGTTAAAATTTTGCCAACTGATTTTCTTCTTAATATATTTAGAATATTTGAAAGAGAACTGTATCTCTCTACATGATATAATTCATATCCACATCCAGGTATAACATAAAGTCATTCACCTAAAATCATTACCAGTGTGATTTCCACACCTATGAAAATACAACTACAAAAGTAAAAATAGAACTCCTAAATAAGGCTCTCTGAAACTCTGATCCAAACTCACATTTCCAGTGTCAGCTCCAGCCATGCATTTTCCTTCCTCTTGTTCCCACTGCTCCCTATGCTCCCTTTTTGACAAATCCAACCTCCTCAACCTCATCTCTGCGGTACCACACCTTCTGTTGCTTAATTGCACCATTATTTGATGAACCAAGACTCGTTTCTGTTATATTTACCAAGCACATGCAATTCACGCCTTGGCCCTTATTCTCATACAAACAGTCCTACAGTCTTCTTTAGTGAGAAATAACTCACAGACTACTTTTCAGATGAAGTATAAACTGAAGAATAATTTTAAAAATGGAAAAGGAAGTGACTACAAATGTAAGGTTTGGGCCTAAGATGAAGGGTAGTCAAAACATTATGAACATTACTAATTAGATAAAACTGTTAAATGTGTTTATTTACTATAATTAAATGTCAACGAAGAAATTGGACAAACTAACATGAGGGAGATAGATAAATTATTCAGAAATGTTTTGCTCTTTTCTGATTTGTACACTTTGCAACATAAATAGCATCAGAACCTGCAATATAGATAATCACTAAATCCAAGAGAGTCGTAGTTTCTGGACTTGAAAACAGAGGCTTGTGATCTCTGAAATTATTTATGGATAGATAAAACTTACAAATATATACTATACAGCTACAGATCTTAAAGGGATTAATCTAACATAATGACTTCTATTCAAGCAAAAGCATGAAGAAAAGTGTAATTTAAAAAGCAAAATGGAGGGTAGGAGGAAGATGGTGGAAGAGTAAGACGTGGAGATCACCTTCCTCCCCACAGATACATTGGAAATACATCTACACGTGGAACTGCTCCTATAGAACACCCACTGAACGATGGCAGAAGACCTCAGACCTCCCAAAAGGCAAGAAACTCCACACGTACCTGGGTAGGGCAAAAGAAAAAAGAAAAAACAGAGGCAAAAGAATAGGGACGGGACCTGCACCAGTGGGAGGGAGCTGTGAAGGAAGAAAGGTTTCCACACACTAGAAAGCCCCTTCACGGGCGGAGACTGCGGGTGGTGGAGGGGGTAAGCTTCCGAGTCGCGGAGGAGAGTGCAGCCACAGGGGTGTGGAGGGCAAAGCGGAGAGATTCCCGCACAGAGGATCGGCACTGACCAGCACTCACCAGCACGAGAGGCTCGTCTGCTCACCTGCCGGGGTGGGCGGAGCTGGGAGGTGAGGCTCGGGCTTCCGTCGGATCGCAGGGAGAGGACTGGGGTTGGCGGCGTGAACACAGCCTGAAGGGGGCTAGTGCGCCACAGCTAGCTGGGAGGGAGTCCGGGAAAAAGTCTGGAGCTGCCGAAGAGGCAAGAGACTTTTTCTTGCCTCTTTGTTTCCTGGTGCGCCAGGAGAGGGGATTAAGAGCACTGCTTAAAGGAGCTCCAGAGACGGGCGCGAGCCGCAGCTAATAGCGTGGACTCCAGAGACGGGCATGAGACGCTCAGGCTGCTGCAGCCACCAAGAAGCCTGTGTGCCAGCACAGGTCACTATCCACACCTCCCTTCTGGGAGCTGTGCAGCCCGCCACTGCCAGGGTCCCGTGATACAGGGACAACTTCCCCGGGAGAACGCACGCCACGCCGCAGGCTTGTGCAACGTCACATCAGCCTCTGCCACCACAGGCTTGCCCTGCATCCATACCCCTCCTTCCCCTGGGCCTGAGTGAGCCAGAGCCCCCGAATCAGCTGCTCTTTAACCCCGTCCTGTCTGAGCGAAGAACAGACGCCCTCAGGCGACCTACATGCAGAGGCGGGGCCAAATCCAAAGCTGAACCCCGGGAGCTGTGCGAACAAAGAAGAGAAAGGGAAATTTCTCCCAGCAGCCTCAGGAGCACAAGATTAAATCTCCACAATCAACTTGATGTACCCTGCATCTGTGGAATACCTGAATAGACAACGAATCATCCCAAATTGAGGAGGTGGACTTTGGGAGCAAGACAGATTATTTCTTCCCCTTTTCCTCTTTTTGTGAGTGTGTATGTGTATGCTTCTGTGTGAGATTTTGTCTGTAAAGCTTTGCTTTCAGCATTTGTCCTAGGGTTCTGTCCGTCCGTCTTTTTCTTTTACTTAAAAAATTGTTTTTCTTAATAATTATTTTTTATTTTAACAACTTTATTTTTTCCTCTTTCTTTCTTTCTACTTTTTCTCCCTTTTCTTCTGAGCCGTGTGGATGAAAGGCTCTTGGTGCTCCAGCCAGGAGTCAGTGCTGTGCCTCTGAGGTGGGAGAGCAAACTTCAGGACACTGGTCCACAATAGACCTCCCAGCACCACGTAATATCAAACAGCAAAAATCCCCCAGAGATCTCCATCTCAACACCAACACCCAGCTTCACTCAACGACCAACAAGCTACAGTGCTGGACATCCTATGCCAAACTAGCAAGACAGGAACACAACCCCACCCATTAGCAGAGAGGCTGCCTAAAATCAGAATGAGGCCACAGACACCCCAAAACACACCACCAGATGTGGACCTGCCCACCAGAAAGACAAGATCCAGCCTCATCCAACAAAACACAGGCACTAGTCCCCTCCACCAGGAAGCCTACACAACCCACTGAATGAACCTCAGCCACTGGGGGCAGACACCAAAAACAACGGGAACTACGAATCTGCAGCGTGCAAAAAGGAGATCCCAAACACAGTAAGATAAGCAAAATAGAAGACAGAAAAACACACAGCAGATGAAGGAGCAAGGCAAAACCCCACCAGACCTAACAAATGAAGAGGAAATAGGCAGTCTACCTGAAAAAGAATTCAGAATAATGATAGTAATGATGATCCAAAATCTTGGAAATAGAATAGACAAAATGCAAGAAACATTTAACAAGGACACAGAAGAACTAAAGAGGAAACAAGCAACGATGAACAACACAATAAATGAAATAAAAAACACTCTAGAAGGGATCAATAGCAGAATAACTGAGGCAGAAAAATGCAGAAGTGACCTGGAAGATAAAATAGGGGAAATAAATACTGCAGAGCAGAATAAAGAAAAAAGAATGAAAAGAACTGAGGACAGTCTCAGAGACCTCTGGGACAACATTAAACACACCAATATTAGAATTATAGGGGTCCCAGAAGAAGAAGAGAAAAAGAAAGGGACTGACAAAATATGTGAAGAGATTATACTTGAAAACTTCCCTAATATGGGAAAGGAAATAGTTAATCAAGTCCAGGAAGCACAGAGAGTCCCATACAGGATAAATCCAAGGAGAAACATGCCAAGACACATATTAATCAAACTATCAAAAATTAAATACAAAGAAAACATATTAAAAGCAGCAAGGGAAAAACAACAAATAACATACAAGGGAATCCCCATAAGGTTAACAGCTGACTTTTCAGCAGAAAATCTGCAAGACAGAAGGGAGTGGCAGGACATATTTAGAGTGATGAAGGAGAAAAACCTACAACCAAGATTACGCAGCAAGGATCTCATTCAAATTTGATGGAGAAATTAAAACCTTTACAGACAAGCAAAAGCTGAGAGAGTTCAGCACCACCAAACCAGCTTTACAACAAATGCTAAAGGACCTTCTCTAGGCAAGAAACACAAGAGAAGGAAAAGACCTACAATAACAAACCCAAAACAATTAAGAAAATGGGAATAGGAACATACATATCGATAATTACCTTAAATGTAAATGGATTAAATGCTCCCACCAAAAGACACAGACCGGCTGAATGGATACAAAAATAAGACCCATATATATGCTGTCTACAAGAAACCCACTTCAGACCTAGGGGCACATACAGACTGAAAGTGAGGGGATGGAAAAAGATATTCCATGCAAATGGAAATCAAAAGAAAGCTGGAGTAGTAATTCTCATATCAGACAAAACAGACTTTAAAATAAAGACTAGGGCTTCCCTAGTGGTGCAGTGGTTGAGAGTCCACCTGCCAATGCAGGGGGACACGGGTTCATGCCCCGGTTGGGGAAGAACCCATATGCCGTGGAGCGGCTGGGCCCATGAGCCATGGCTGCTGAGCTTGCACGTCCGGAGCCTGTGTTCCGCAACAGGAGAGGCCACAACAGTGAGAGGTCCGCATACCGCAAAAAAAAAAAAAAAAAAAAAAAAAAAAAAAAAAAAGATAAAGACTATTACAAGAGACAAAGAAGGACACTACATAATGATCAAGGGATCGATCCAAGAAGAAGATATAACAATTGTAAATATTGATGCACCCAACATAGGAGCACCTGAATACATAAGGCAAATACTAACAGCCATAAAAGGGGAAATGGACAGTAACACAATCATAGTAGGGGACTTTAACGCCTCACTTTCACCAATGGACAGATCACCCAAAATGAAAATAAATAAGGAAACACAAGCTTTAAATGATACATTAAACAAATGGACTTAATTGATATTTATAGGACATTCCATCAAAAAACAACAGAATACATTTTTTTCTCAAGTGCTCATGGAACATTCTCCAGGATAGGTCATATCTTGGGTCACATCTCAAGCCTTGGTAAATTTAAGAAAATTGAAATTGTATCAAGTATCTTTTCTGGCCACAATGCTATGAGACTAGATATCAATTACAGGAAAAGATCTGTAAAAAATACAAACACATGGAGGCTAAACAATACACTACTTAATAACGAAGTGATCACTAAAGAAATCAAAGAGGAAATCAAAAAATACCTAGAAATGACAATGGAGACAAAGCAATCTTGAGAATGAAAAACGGAGGTGGAGGAATCAGGTTCCCTGACTTCAGAGTATACTACAAAGCTACAATAATCAAGACAGTATGGTACTGGCACAAAAACAGAAATATAGATCAATGGAACAGGATAGAAAGCCCAGAAGTAAACCCAAGGACATATGGTCACCTTATCTTTGATAAAGGAGGCAAGAATATACAGTGGAGAAAAGACAGCCTCTTCAATAAGTGGTGCTGGGAAAACTGGACAGGTACATGTAAAAGTATGAGATTAGGACACTCCCTAACACCATACGCAAAAATAAACTCAAAATGGATTAAAGACCTAAATGTAAGGCCAGACACTATCAAAATCTTAGAGGAAAACATAGGCAGGACACTCTATGACATAAATCACAGCAAGATCCTTTTTGACCCACCTCCTAGAGAAATGGAATAAAAACAAAAATAAACAAATGGGACCTAATGAAACTTCAAAGCTTTTGCACAGCAAGGGAAACCATAAACAAGACCAAAGGCAATGCTCAGGATGGGAGAAAATATTTGCAAATGAAGCAACTGACAAAGGATTAATCTTCAAAATTTACAAAACAGCTCAGGCAGCTCAATAACAGAAAAACAAAGAACCGAATCCAAAAATGGGCAGAAGACCTAAACAGACGTTTCTCCAAAGAGGATATATAGATTGCCAACAAACACATGAAAGAATGCTTAATGTCATCAATCATTAGAGAAATGCAAATCAAAACTACAATGAGATATCATCTCACACCAGTCAGAATGGCCAGCATCAAAAAATCTAGAAACAATAAATGCTGGAGAGGGTGTGGAGAAAAGGGAACACTCTTGCACTGTTGGTGGGAATGTAAATTGATACAGCCACTATGGAGAACAGTATGGAAGTTCCTTAAAAAACTACAAATAGAACTACCATAAGACCCAGCAATACCACTATTGGGCATATACCCTGAGAAAACCATAATTCAAAAAGAGTCATGTACCAAAATATTCATTGAAGCTCTATTTAAAATAGCCAGGACATGGAAGCAACCTAAGTGTCCTTGAACAGACGAATGAATAAAGAAGATGTGGCACATATATACAATAGAATACTACTCAGTCATAAAAAGAAACGAAATTGAGTTATTTGTAGTGAGGTGGATGGACCCAGAGTCTGTCATACAGAGTGAAGTAAGTCAGAAAGCAAAAAAGAAGTACCGTATGCTAACACATATATACGGAATCTAAGAAAAAAAAAAAGTCATTAAGTACCTAGGGGTAAGACGGGAATAAAGACAGAGACCTACTACAGCATGGACTTGAGGATATGGGGAGGGGTAGGGTAAACTGTGATAAAGTGAGAGAGTAGCATGGACATATATACACTACCAAACGTAAAATAGATAGCTAGTGTGAAGCAGCCACACAGCACAGGGAGATCAGCTCGGTGTTTTGTGACCACCTAGAGGGGTGGGATAGGGAGGTGGGAGGGAGGGAGACGCATGAGGGAAGAGATATGGGAACATATGTATATGTATAACTGATTCACTTTGTTATAACGTAGAAAGTAACACACCATTGTAAAGCAATTATAATCCAATAAAGATGTTAAAAAATTGTAGAAAGAATAAAAAAAAAGTTACAAAAAATAAAAAGCAAAATTGTGAGGCTACCATCACCTTGATATGAAAACCAGACAAAGGTATCACATAAAAAAGAAAATTACAGGCCAATATCACTGATGAACATAGATGCAAAAATTCTCAACAAAATACTAACAAACCAAATGCAACAATACATTAAAAGGATCATACACCATGATCAAGTGGGATTTATCCCAGGGATGCAAGGATTTTTCAATATTCACAAGTCAATCAATGTGATACACCACATTAACAAAACGATGAATAAAAACCATACAATCATCTCAAATAGATGCAGAAAAAGCTTTTGATAAAATTCAACATCCATTTATGGTAAAAACTCGCCAGAAAGTGGGCATAGAGGGAACATACCTCAACATAATAAAAGCGATATATGACAAACCCACAGATAACATCATAGTCAATGTTGAAGAGCTGAAAGCATCTCCTGTAAGATCCAGAACAAGACAAGGATGTCCACTCTCATCACTTTTATTCAACATAGTTTTGGAACTCTCAGCCACAGCAATCAGAGAAGAAAAGGACTCCAAATTGAAAAGGAAGATGTAAAACTGTCACTATTTGCAGATGACATGATACCATACATAGAAAATTCTAAAGGCACCAGCAGAAAACTACCAGAGCTCATCAATGAATTAGGTAAAGATTCAGGATACAAAATTAATATACAGAAATCTGCTTCATTTCTATACACTAACAATGAAATATCAGAAAGAGAAACTATGGAAACAATCCCATTTACCATCACATCAGAAAGACAAAAAGCTAGGAATAAACCTCCCTAAGGAGGCAAAAGACCTGTACCCTTAAAACTATAAAATGCTGATGAAAGATACTGAAGACCACATAAACAGGTGGAAAGATACACCGTGTTCTTGGATTGGACAAATCAACATTGTTAAAATGACCATACTACCCAAGGCAATCTACAGGTTCAGCGTAATCCCTATTAAATTACCAATGGCATTTTTCAGAGAACAGGAACAAAAAATTTAAAAAATTTTATGGAAACACAAAAGACACCGAATAGCCAAAACAATCTTGAGAAAGAAGAATGGAGTTAGAGGAATCACACCCCCCGACTTCAGACTATACTACAAAGCTACAGTCATCAAAACAGTATGGTACTGGCACAAAAACAGACACATAGATCAATGAATGGAACAGGATAGAAAGCCCAGAAATACACCCACATGCTTATGATCAATTAATCTACAACAAAGGAGGCAAAAATACGCATTAAAGAAAAGGCAGTCTCTTCAATAAGTGGTGCTGGGAAAACTAGACAGCTATATGTATAAGAATGAAATTAAAACATTCTCTAATACCATATACAAAAATAAACTCAAAATAGATTAAGGGCCTAAATGTAAGACAGGATACTATAAAACTCCTAGAGGAAAACATAGGCAGGACACTCTTTGACATAAATTGCAGCAATATTTTTTTGGCTCTGTCTCCTAGAGTAATGGAAACAAAACCAAAAATAAACAAATGGGACGTAATTAAATTTAAAAGCTTTTGCACAGTAAAGGGAACTATAAATAAAATGAAAAGATAATCTATGGAATGGGAGAAAATATTTGCAAACCATGTGACTGACATGGGATTAATTTCCAAAATATACAAACAGCTCATGCAGCTCAATATCAAAAAACAAACAACCCAATCAAAAAATAGGAAGTAGACCTAAACAGACATTTCTACATAGAAGACATACAGATGGACAACAGGCACATGAAAAGATGCTCAACATTGCTAATTATTAGAGAAATGCAAATCAAACCAGAATGAGGTACGACCTCACACCAGTCAGAATGGCCATCATTAAAAAGTCTACAAATAATAAATGCTCTGAGAGGGTGTGGAGAAAAGGAAACCCTCCTACATTGTTAGTGGGAATGTAAACTGGTGCAACCATTATGGAGAACAGTACGGAGGTTCCTCAAAAAACTAAAAATAGAGTTGCCATATGATCCAGCAATCCCACTCCTGGGAGTATATCCAAAGATAACTCTAAATTGAAAAGATAAATGCACCCCAGTGTTCACAGCAGCACTATTTACAATAGCCAAGACAAGGAAGCAAACTAAATATCCATTGACAGATGAATGGATAAAGAAGATGTGGTATATATACGCAATAGAATACTACTCAGCCATAAAAAAGAGTGAAATAATGCCATTTGCAGCTTCATGGATGGACCTAGAGATTATCATAGTAAGTGAAGTATGTCAGACACAGAAAGACAAATATCATATCACTTTTATGTGGAATCTAAAGAAGTGATACAAATGAACATATTTACAAAACAGAAAGAGACTCACAGATGTAGAAAACAAATTTATGGCTACCAAAGGGGAACTTGGGATTAACAGATACAGACTACTATATATAAAATAGATAAACAATAAGGACCTACTATATAGCACAGGGAACTATATTCAGTATCTTGTAATAACCTATAATAGAAAAGAATCTGAAAAAGAATATATATATGTACAATTGAATCACTTTTCTCTATACCTGAAAGATTACAAATCAACTCTACCTCAAAAAAATAAAAATTATAAAAATTTAAAAAAGCAAAATTGATTAAAAGTATCCTGTTATATTCTCTGTTACTTCTCTCTATAGATAAAATATATGCTAGCAAAAATTAATTTTGAACTATACTGTTATTAGTTTAGTAGCAGAGCTTGAGGATTTTAAATCCCTAATATGAATAACTAACAAAAATATCAATCTTGTACATGAATAATTAAGATACTGATATAGTTTGTTAATGATAAAATAAATTCCTTTTTCTAAATGCAAAACCGATATATGTCTTTAAAAATTAAAAAAGAAGAGGTGATAAAGGGAAAATCCCCTTTTTGCTATTTGGCCTACTTCTGTAATACACCTGATCTTATACTGTCACCATAGATATATTGCTTCCCTAGCATACCAATGAATGTTTGGAGGAAATTTGCTGAATACTTCTTCCAATAATTATTAAAAAGTATTTTTCATGTAGTATGACTACAAGCAATATGCAGTATGCATATTTGGAGTACATGGTTAATTTTTATTTTTTAAACTTTCTTAGTGTTTTAATTAATGAGTACCAGGTAAACATTTAACATTGTTTATTAAAAATCACATCATTCTCATTTTTCCTTTAGAATGAATGTAGAAGATATCACTAAAATGAAATAATGGGAACATCATATCCTCTCATTTGTAACTTTGTTACTTTCAAACCCTTATATATTTTCTGGTGATGGCAGACTTTTCCATTTTTGTTATTTAATGATTATTGACTGAATGGTAAGGCACTGAGGAATTTTAAATACTGCAGGATACAGACATTGGAATTTATAATCTAAAAGAGAAGATACATCCAAACTCAAATCACTATCACATAAGACAGTATAATTATAAGTAATACAGGTAAGTGCTAGAGGGGACAACAGGGGATATAATAAGCATTGTTCTCTGGGGCTAATCAGAGAGATTGCAAGGAAAAAGTGATACCTGATCTGGGCAAAAAATAATGCTTAGAAGTCAGAGTCAGAGATTCAAAAGAGGGAGAAGGAGGGTAAATCCTAGGCAGAAAACACAGCATGAGGAAAGGCAAAGCGATCAGAAATCATAATGGATATTAGGGTGATAGCAGGGGGTTTCGATTGACTAGACTTCTGTGTGGGTAGCTGGGAAGACAGGCTGGGTGTTGTATCAGAGTGCAGCTTTGAGAAAAATATCTGCTGAATGAATACAATAAACCAGACATTCAGTGCAAGTTAGAACAATGAATTGCCAAATAAGGATCTATCTGGCTATTTTGGTGTGCCTAATTACAGAGCGAAAATGTTGTATTATAGGAAGAAAATACTGAATCAGCACATTAAGAAAGTATCCCTAATTAACAATACTTTTAAAGAGTCAGAATATTTGAAGTACCAGAATAGATTATTTTTGTTTTTGTGTGTATAGAAAGCCAGGAGAGATGGAGGTGCATGAATAGACACAGATAAATAAATAGAAAGTATTCTAATGCACTTATCTGTTAGGAAGTGCTTATTCTAGTCTAGAAAATGTGTTATTGACAAATGTAAGAAAAATAAAAATTGTTACAGGATATTTACTACTTATATGTGTGCAGAACATTACATTTTTATGAGTTTCTTCAGAAATACTCATTTTAAGTTCATAAAAACCATACCGCTGTGGATAAAAGGGAACCCTCAAATGTTGGTGGGAATGTAAATTGGTGCAGCCACTTTGGAAAACAGTATGGAGGTTCTTTAAAAAACTAAAAATAGAGCTACCACGTGATCAAGCAATCCCACTCCTGGGTACATATCCAGAAAAAATGAAAACTCTAATTTGAAAAGATATATGTACTCCAGTGTTCATAGCAGCACTATTCATAATAGCTAAGACACAGATGCAACCTAAATGTCCATTGACAGATGAATGGATAGAGAAGATGTGGGGTGTGTGTGTGTGTGTGTGTGTGTGTGTGTGTGTGTGTGTGTGTATAGACATATATATATACACATACACACGCATATATATATATACATACACACAATGGAATATTGTATGTTATATTGTATATTAGGAGTATGGGATTAACAGACACAAACTACTATACATAAAATAGACAAGCAACAAGGATTTACTGTATAGCACAGGGAATTATATTCAATATCTTGAATAACCTATAATGGAATATTACCTGAAAAAAATAACTGAATCACTGTGCTATACATCTTAAACTAACACAATATTGTAAATCAACTATACTTCAATAAAAACAAATAAAAAACAATATTGTTCAACACAGCAATTATATTATTCCCGTTTTACAGATGAAGACTGGGGCTCAGAGAGGCCCAAACTGTCCCAGTGCCAATGATGAGGGAAATGATAAAAGCTCAAATTTGAAGCCAACTCAAAAATGTGCATCTTTCTTCTACCCAATTGTTGCTTCCCTAAAAGCAATGGACTTACTGGCTTTTTGACTTTGAGAAAGTAATTCAGACCCTCTAAGCCTCACTGTCTTCATCTGTACAATGGGAATAAAAATCACACTTCACAGAGGTATCAAGCTGGTTCTGGAAAGTTATGTTTTTTCTAGGAAACTATTTTATCTGTTTCCAAATGCACTGGACAGCATTATTCATAATATTCTCTTATGAATTTAAAAATCTTTACTATCTTTATATGCCCTTTTTCCTCATTCTAAATACTGTCTGTGCCTTCTCTCTCTTCTTAACCAGTATTGCCAGAGTTTTCTCCATTAAATTTGTCTTCTCTAAGAACCAACTTTTGTTTTTGGATCTTTTCTAGTATTTCTTTGCTTTGCATTATTTTTTCCTCTTGTCTTTTAATTTCCATCCTCTGCTTACTCTACAGACTAACTCTGTATTCTAGCTCTCACTTCTTGTGGATCTTGTCCGTTACTAATTTCAGTGTCCTGGTTTCCATTATGATTCCTTCTTAACTCATTAATTAATTTGAAGTTTTTTTTTTTAAGTTTACAGACTAAAGTAAAAGACGTGATAAATATCTTTCTATTGCTTTGCAGTGTTATCACTGAAAAGACATTTTGCACAATACTGATTATCTGGATTTACTTAGAATTTATTGGAATTTACATTTATATAAATTTATTCTTTGTGCATGAATATGGTAAATCTTCATAAGTGTTTTATGTTTGCTTGAAAAGAATGAAGTTCTCTATGTGTTAGGTTCATTATTTAACTCTTACATCAAGCTTGTTATTAAGTTTTCCAAATTCTCTAACCTCTGCTATTTTTTGTCTTCTTGATTGAGCACTTATCTAATTTTTTCCACTCCTTTATTTCCAGTCTTTCAATGACTGTCTCTTGTAAACTGCAAATAACTGCATTAAAAAAATCTAGTGCGAGGAACTTTGTCTTTAATAGGTATGTTTAATTGAGTTATTTTCACTTTAATAACAGGTACATTTACATGTAACTAATTTTGCTGTTTTTTTTTTCTTTTGGTGGTTTCTCTTAACCATGTTTTTTTCCTGTAATCTTCCCCTTTTCCTGTCTTTATTAGTTTGATTCATTCTCTTTTTTCTCTCTGTACTAGTATATATCTTTAAGAGATTATACTTATATTTTTAACACCTATATTTAACAAGTTGCAAACTAATTATAATCTCCATTTCCTTCTGAAAACAAACCAAAGAATATAGAGGGCTTTTTTTCCCCCCCCAAAGTTCCCATACCACATTCTATGTTATTTATCTAGAAGTTCAGCTTTCCAAGTTTTTTTTTTTTTTTTACAAAATTTACCTAAGTATAACATTTGTTATATATGTATATATATGTGTATATATATACACACACACATACATACCCATATACCGCACAAATCATAAGTGTGCAGCTTTCAGTATAATCGAAAAAATTATACTATTTCCTTTTTTTCTTTTAAACATATTAACGTCTCTTAATTTTTTTTTTTTTTTTGGTAATACAAGTTTCTTTCGGTATTCATTCTTCCATCTGTCACACTTGGTGGCTTTCTTTTCTTCATAAATTGATGTAGTTTAAAATTTTTGACTATCTCATATTTGCTTTCCATGGAAGTCTCATGTGTCCTGGATTCTGACAATTGCATGTTTCTTTCTGAGTTAGCTCTATAGATGTCTCCAGTCTGGGACCCACTTTTTCACTCTTCATGTTTCTCCTATGGTTCCCCCTTCACAAAGGCAGTGTGAAATTATAAGCCATATTTCCCCACAGTAAATGCTCCTGGTTTTGCTTTCTCATGTGTGACGCTATTTCTATTCAAGGTCCCAAGTGGGCCACAGAGAATTTAGCAGCTTGCCTAGCCTAGGCCAACATTTTCTTGTCTCTGTTTCAGAGCCTAGGTAGCCCATCATAGCTCCAGAGTCAAGACATGCACCTTTGTCTTCTCAGCACCTAAAACACTAGCCTCTCACCCTTTAGGCTGGCTTCTGTTCTGATATTCCCATGGGCTGCTGGGTTTCCACATGGGCTCACTGCTCTCATTCTCATTGGTGGCACGTGGGCATTTCTCTCAAGTTCAGTTGTGAATTAAACCTGTATTTGCCTGTGTGTGGGATGCATGTAGGAGGTACCGAGGATGATGGACAGGAGGAGGTTTTCTATCAGCTAAGTATACTATATTTTCTAGAAGTATGTTAAATGATTTTAACATGGATTTTCCTTTTTAAAAGTTTTAATTGTAAAGTACGCATTACATAAAATTTACCATTTTAAGTAACCATTTTAACTTTTAATCATTTTTTTATTGCACAGTTCAGTAGTGTTAAAGCATATTCACCTTAGTGTGCAAGCAACCTCCAAAACTCATTGCATTTCCAAAACTGAAACTCTATACCCATTAAACAAACTCCCTATTTCCTTCTTGCCCCTGCCTATGGCAACCACCATTCTTCTTCCTGTCTCTATAAACCTGACTACTCTAGGTACCTCATATTAGTGGAGTCATATGGTATTTGTTCATTTCACTTATCATCATGTCTTCAAGGTTCATTCATGTTGTAGTAGCCAGAATTTCTTTCCTTTAAATATGAATAATATATCATTGTTTGTATATAGAGTTTGTTTATCCATTCATCCGTCAAATGACACTCGAGTTGCTTCCATCTTTTAGCTATTGTGAATAATGCTGCTATGAACATGGGTACTCAAATATAACTTTAAGACCTTGCTTTCAATTCTTTTGGACATATACCCAGAAATGGAATTGTTAAATGATATATAATTCTGTCTTAAAATACTGTTTTCCAGACTGGTTGCACCATTTTACATTCCTATCCACAGTGCATACAGTTTCTAATTTTTCCACATGCTTCACAACAATTGTTGTTTTGTTTTTGTTGTTGTTTTTTATCCTAAGGGGTCTGAGGTAATATCTCATTATAGTTTTGACTTGCATTTCCCTAATGATTAGTGATGCTGAACAGTTTTTCATGTGCTTGGTCATTTGTATATCTCTTTTGAGAACTAAATGATTAAAAAAAACTTTTGATTGAAATATAACTACATAGATATAGAAAAGCATGCTGATTGACTTAAAGTTTTGTTTCCAACTAATTATAGTTGATTATATGGACAAATGGTTTTCATTATGTTGAGATAATTCAGAGTACATCAAAATCAGCATACTATCCTCATCATGAATGGTATTATCATTTTACCTGGTGTCTTCTCAGGAAACAGCTACGATTAGAGATCTTAGCTTCTGTCTATGAATTGCCTCAATACTTGACTCTAGAACATCTAGAAATAGTATATATCAAATATGAATCCAAGGTAATGGTAGATTTTACCCTGAAAATTCCATCCTAGGTAACTGCATAAAATCTGTCAACCAACTAATAAACAAAAATATAGTGAATGCTATTTTACCTACAAATGGAAAATCTGTTGTAGGAATTTTTCATGGTTAACATATCCTGCATTTTTTGCTTTCTTTCTAGAACAGATTGAGGCAAGCCACCACAGTGGGCAAGCTAGGAGGAGGGTTGTTGCTCAGCACAGAGAAGAGTGAGAAAACCAGTTTTTTTTTTCGGGGGGGACGGGCAGTAAAGAATTTGAGGTTATTCTAAGAACAGTCCACAAACATGAAAGTTCTTTGTATATTTTGTTTAGTTCTTTGTATTTTTCCTACTTGGGTATTATCTGTTTTCACTTTTCTCTAGTAGTGTGTGTAACCAAGGAATAATGGTACAAAAATATAAATAAAATCTAAGAATAAGTTGAAATAAAAGAAGTAATACACATTTCTATTAAAAAGTTGTACAATTTGTTATTTGCAAAAAGAACAAGACTCTTATTTTGAGACCTCTGACCTCTAGACCTTCTACTGAGGAAGAGAGAAACATCTAATTTTAGCGTCCCCTTACCATCAGTAGACATTTCTCTTAAGTTTGTAAATTAATTCCATGAAATACAGGAAACTACATACACAGATTTCATAATGTTCATAATTCTTGACTGGTAACTTTCAGGTTTTTTCTATTGAAAAAAATCATAAGGATTAAAGCTGTAAACTATTACCTCTAAAAATATTTAATCAATTAACTTCCTAATAAAGCTTGACTGATGAAAAGTATGTGCTGGGTGTTTTAAAAGAAGCTCTTTCATGTTTTCATTTTAAGTAATAATTGCATTTCTTTTACATATTTCTTTTTAATCAGTGTATTTAAAATGTGGTCTGGATTTTCACTCAACTACCATATAATTTATTTCTACTTCTTTGGAGTAATTCCCTAATAAAATGATTAATGACAACAGCATAATGATTAATAATGATATATTATACTTCGTGGCTCCTAGGAGATACAAGCACTTTATTACAGATTTCATTGCCTTCATCAGTATTAGGAGACAGAATGAGAGGATACTATTCTTTTTATGAGAATTTAAAACATAAAAGAGGTTAAAGCCATGTCAAATAATACTTACATGTTTTTGTGTCCATGAATATGAATATTAGTTCATATTTGTTCTATACTAATATTTCTTTTATGTGCCTACTATAAACCAATGTGATTTGTCAAAAAGAGAAAGGTTTATACTTTCTCATACTTGCCTATAATTACCAACTTTATCCTTATTTTGTTTAATTTCTCTGACTTCCAGGAAAGTACTAAAAGAATAAAAGAATTTAAAGTGATAATAATTCATTTTGACTTGACAATTTTCTGTCTTTCACTTAAGTTTGGGAGTTTGGAAATTATTAGTATAATTTAAAAATACCCAGCAGGAGAAACTGCCTTGGCAATATTTAGAAATACCTGCCTCAAGATCCAAAGTCATGTAGCTTATTAGGACAACGCTGGGTCTGAAATTTGGATTTCCTTAAGTCTAGGCTAGAGTTTATATTCTAAGTTTGTGAAACATACAGTTGCAATGTTGTCTACCCACACTCATCAGAATATGCTGCAAAGTAATGTAGTTATAAAGACCAGTTTCAAAGATTCTTTAAAAGAAGACCAATTTAAAAGAAGTAGAGTCATTGACTGTAACTGCAGTCATTCTGTAAGTTTAAAAATAAGACTCATTCTGAAATTTTATTGTATATTCTTATGGTATATACTGAGCTACATACCTGCCCCAGGCTGCCTCGTTTGTAGATGCTTTATTAACTGGAACACAGGAGGAGTCACTGACAGCTGATTTATTCATCTTATAGCAGAAACCGCAGTCTGGATCCAACATACATTCATTACAGTAACTGTAAAATGAAACGAGTTGTAGTCATGTTCAGAGACAACTGCTGCTCAGTCAGTACACAATATGTGCTCCCCTGCATTTTCCACTTTACTTTGTAGTAAGCTTGGGGCCATGGCACTTGTTTTGGTCATGGCAAATGACATGTGCTGAGGCAGGTGAGAGCTGGCTGGTCTCTTCCATCTCTCCCTCCTCTGGTTGCAGCAACTTTGGAAACTACTTTGAGATGGAGGATTGGATGTGCAATATTGGATGTAGAAGAACCCCTGTCTATCTACAGCAAATATACTTTTGTTTTCCTAAGCCACTGAGATTTGTTACTGGAGCATGGACTGGTCCATTTTGAACCAGCTGCCTGGTTCCAAACTGTACCAAAGCATTTATTTCTCTTAAATGTCTCCATCATGTACCATATCTTCTAAAAAATGGAATTTTCCCCTAATATATATCATGAAATAGAAAATTCAAAGAATGAAAAAAATTATATCTAGAGAAAAAAGTTAAAAAATAAAAATGCCACCACCCAAATAATGGTCACTGTTAACATCTTGGTGGACATCTGTATTTTTAATAAATATATATTGAAAATCAACTATGTTGTATGCTTAATTAAAAGAAGCTGTAACCTTTCAAAATTGTATAATTTTTTTTTATTTTTTAGGCTGCACCATGTGGCATGTGGGATCTCAGTTCCCCGACCAGGGATCAAACCCAGGACCCTGCACTGGGAGCACAGAGTCTTAACCACTGGACCACCAGGGAAGTCCCTAAAATTTTTTTTTAAAGAGAAAAGAAAAAAAAAGTTGGTGTAGGGAAAAAGGCTAACATTTCTCTAAGTTAATTACATCCACTGATTGGATTACAGAGCCATAATCAATTAATCATTGCTCACCTAACAGCAGTATCCTAAATGCAGGAAAATTTTAAAGAGGCAAAATCCTTTAGAGGGCAGGGTTTTCCAACATAAGCCTACAGCGTTCTTGTAGAATGAGTTTTCTCACTGTCATACTATTTGCCAGACAAACTTGGAGCACTTTATACATAGCAGGCACACACAGGTATGGAGATCCTAAGATGAATAAGCTAAATTCCCTGCTCCTTGATAGATAAAAGGCAACGATGAGAAATAGCTACACCAGTAAATAATGGTAATATGATAGAAAACAGTAAAGAACTACTCTAAGGACAGAGGCCTGATTATTCGCCTGTAAGAGTGGGGGATAATTTCAGAGACGATATTTGAACTGGATCATAAGAGAAATTTACCCAGCAAAGAGGTACAGAGAAGGGCATTTCAGATAACTGCTTGTTCTTGGGCTGGCCAAAAAGTTCATTCGGGTTTTCCCATAACATCTCACAGAAAAAACCTGAACGAACTCCATACATAATTAAAGAACAGTCAATACAGACTTATTAATATCTACTGTGTACAAGTAATTACACAGTGGGGTGTGGGAGAGAAGCAGGGTAAGAATTACCACAAGTTAGCCAAAGAAGACGTGAATCCTCAAAACCAAAGTACTTCTTTGATACATTTAGCTAAATGGAAAAAAACTGGCGTTGTTTAAACATTAGATTATTGCCATTTCAGTCTCTGTCTGTAAACCTTTCCTTTGCAAATAGTCTATTTTTAATGAGACTTCAACCTTATTCTAAAAGCAAAAAAAGAGGTCTTTCAAAGACTACCGAAAGATCAATACACTTTAGAAAGGTGATACAGTATTGTGAATCTAAAATTTCCCACACTTGTGATAAGCAAAATAAAACAATAGAAAGCATAAGAAGTACTCCGAGCTTCTGGCTTTGAGAACTAGACTAGGCTAATTTGGAAAGGAAGATCATTCCTACTAGTATTTTGTTTGTTTATTTATTTATTTATTTTTTATTCTGCCCATATGAGGTAGAATTAACAACTTTGATTGTTTCAATGGCTTTAAATGATACTTATTTGGGAAATGTCAATTCATCCATTTGTAGAGAAATTACTTTCTACTTAATTTCTCAAAAAATACTTATTTCCTATAAAAGGCCAAAAAACTTAATGATTAAGGCTAATAGTTACCAAGAACCTACTGTATGTGCATGTCAGACATACAAGGTGTTACCCATAATGCTCCGCCTCTCTATCACCATTCAAGCATCCAACTCTGACCACAACCTTCCATTCTTCCAGCTTTCTTCCTAAATGATCCCTGCTCTGTCATGATCATTCATTCAACAAATACAAATATTTTACACTTACTCTGTGCCAGGCACTATTCCAGGGGCTGGGACTCATTAGCAAACGAAACAGTTTCTCTGCCCTCATGAAGCCGATTTGTATATTAGACCTCCTGGTGACCTCCAGTTAAGTGATCTATTTGCTCCCTATTCCTTAGCTTTTTCCTTTCTTTAGTTCTGTCCTTAACTAGCTTATTGACCATGACCCATCATTTCAACATCTTAAATTTCCCTGCCTATTTATCTTCTCATTTCACCCATCTAGCTATATATGAACACAAACATTTGCCTTTTCTGTGCCTTCACCCACCTAACCAAATGCAGCTGAAGGAATTACACAACACGGCAGATCAGTAGTTCCTCTGTAACACACTACTACCAGCCTCAAAAAGATCCTCAACAGCCTGAAAGTCTCAATAGTTTTCTCTAGTCAACTCTATAGGAGGACTATTTTAACCATTCTACACAAAAACTATTGCTCAAATCTCCAATGCTCCATTTCCCTTTACTCTCTGCAAATGACCTCAACTTCAGCTTTACAGAGAAAACAGATGAAAGCAGTAAAGATGGGAAATTTATAATCTTATAGCAAACATATAAACCATTCTACTTTTCTATGCTCCAGTTACGAAGAGAAGCCATTCTTCTCAGCTAAGGTCAACTTCTCTATCTGGGCTTTCATCCCATTCCATCTCCTCAGGCCATCTCAGACCTGATTATTGCTCCTTCTTTCTCTTAAGATAAAAGATTAGATTTTTGATTGTGATATTTTTCTCCTTTTAATGTAGGCATTTATAGCTATAAATTTCCCCCTAAGCACTGCTTTAATTGCATCCATATTTGGTGTGTTATGTCTTCATTTTCATTCATCTCAAAGTATTTTGTCATTTCCCTTGTGATTTCTTCTTTGATCCATTAGCAATTGAGGAGTGCATTATTTAATTTTCATATACTTGTGAATTTCCCAGATTTCTTTGTTAGTGATTTGTGATTTCTAATTTCACTCCACTGTGATCAGAGAACATATACTGTATTATTTCAATCCTTTTAAAATTTACCAAGGCTCATTTTGTGGCCGAGCATATGATCTGTCCTGGAGAATGTTCCTTGTACATTTATGAAGAATGTGTTATTCTGTTGTTGTTGGGTGAAGTGTTCTCTAGATGTCTGTTAGATCTAGATGGTTTATATTCAATGTACTAATCTTAAAGCATCTTGGCCCCTTGGTTTCTAACAGCCTTCACCTCCACTTAACTTCCTCCACATCCTGGTAATTGTCATTATCTTGAAGAGGGGTCAACAAACTATAGCCCTTGAGACAAATACAGACCACACCCCGTTTTTGTAAATAAAGTTTTACTGAAACATAGCCATGCCCATTTGTTTACTTATCTATGAATACCTTCAACTTCAAGGGCAGAGTTGAGAAGTCTAACAGAATCCATATGGCCTGCAAAGCCACAGACATTTACTATCTTACCCTTTACAGGAAGTCAGCTGATCCCTGATCTTAATCACATACACAGATTTCTTATTCCTTTCCTTCAAGATCTCTTACTTCCTTACTCCTAGGATAACTGTTCTGTCTTAGAGATCTTCCACACTCCTTTTTTCCTGATGCTTCACTAACTGCATGGCTTTGCATCCTTCTCTGTCAGACTTTAATTGTAAACGACTTTAACCACTTTCACCAGACGCTCAGTGTTTTTGTATTTAGGTTCTCCTATAAAGTCAACCTATAAACTTTTATGTTTGTTTCTTTCTATGGTTTTACTTTCTACATCTAAGTTGCTCTTTACTGGTGGAGAATTAACATAACCAGGCATATTGGTGAAACGCCACAATCACAGTATTCAACTGCAGCTGGATCCTCACTGCTGGGAGGAAACTTTTACCTGTCCCTAATCAGTGATTTTCCCCATTCCCACAACTGATATCCCAAATGCCCACAACTCTCCTACAATCCCAATCCTTATTCCCTCCTACAAATCTTTTTGAAAATGGCCTTGCCTTGCTTCCCAGTGAAAACTGAAGAGATTAGGAATGAGCTTTTTCAACTTTAAACTCAGACATGAACAAAGATATCTATAGCCACATCTATCCTCGCCTGTTTTCCTCCAGGATCTGAAAAAGAATTGTTCAAAGGTCATCCTTCTATCAGAGCTTTCAATTTTATTCCGCTTGGTCTTCACTAGGACCAACACTTTGTCCCATTGGTTATTTTCTTCTCTTTATACTTTCAGACCTCTCCTAGAACATACCCCATAGTTTATGTGTAGGCTCTGGCCTTCCTCATATTAAAAAAGCATGAAAAACTGTCTTTTGTACTACTTCACACCAGTTCATAGGGGTCGGTCAGTGAAAAGAGGCCAAATATTAAAAAGAGTTCAATTCCCTTGCAATCTCAGGGAGTGGGCCACTGTTGGGAACTGATTGGCCAACTGATCTGGCCTTGGAGCCTCTCAGGCTTCTGGAGGCAAAGTATGATTCCCTACCACTCCCTTATCCTTGACCTGGAATATTTGCTTTTCATCATTTGGACTATTTTATGGCAAAATTCTCCCAAATGTAACATTTCTAACTTCAACTTGACATTTAGAAGATAACACAAAACTTTAAATATCCTGGGGAATCTGCTAATTGACCTTTTAGAGAGCATATATCATAACTGTGGCTTTAACAAACAGTGTTGAAAAAAGGAACAACTTCTAGAAGTGGCTATTTTTTATTCATGATTTGTTCTTTAAGGCTTTCTTGAACATGACCTAATAAATTTACATGAGATTTTCTAAATATAAAATTTGAGAATTTAAATATATTTTTGCCAAATCAATGCTCATAAGAACATTCTAAGCATAGATTAAAATATTTTTTTGTGAAAAGCAGACTGGTATATTAGGCCCTATTTGTCCCCTCTCACAGTATGACCTGGTGAGTTCTAAATTTTGGACTTCAAGTTTTCCATCCCAGGAGCACATGATCTCTAAGAACCCACCCAGTTGCAAGATTCTACATGAAAGAAAAAGAAATACATATACTCTCACTCTAAATTCACACAAACTTTAATAGTGTAAAACATATTAGGATGCTGTAACATCTCACAAATATTTACTCTTACATACTTATTTCAAGGGCAGAAATTATAAGTGTGACTTACTTTAAGAAATTCTAAAGTTAGAAAGAAACTAATTAAGAAAGCATTTACAAAAGGGCTATGTTTTATCAAAGGAATTGCTGAATTAATTACATAAATTGGGGATCCCTCTCTTCTGATACAAAATATTTTAAACTTCAGACAAATCAGTATATAGTACAGTTGATGGTGATGGCCCTCCTCTCTGTGCACACCTCTACTGTAGAACTTACAATGTTCTTTACTGACTGGTTTGCAAGGACCTGAGGGAAAAGGCCATGCTTACGAACTCTGCAAATGCAGCACCCCACTGTAGGCTAGATACCCAATGCATGTTTATTGAATGAATCAAAGCATGGTGGCTCTATAAATCAAGGCACACTGTAGGTTCTTTAATCTGTTTCTGCCCATTAATAGAAAATAATTTTAAGGGGTGGGTAGCTTGGAGTGAATATCTGAGTCATTTTTTGGAATGAAATTAAAAGAAGGTAAAACCTAGTGTCAGATGGTACTTTAAGCTAAGCCCAGTTTTTAAATTGCCAGAGGCTAAAGCTGCCATTTGCAAACATTTAATCCACAACCTAAATGGAAATGGTTAGTAATTTTGATAACTCACTTTCAGAAACACCAGCTGCAAGGGGCCAATTTCCTTGAAGCCCCAAGAAAAGAGCCACACAGAGAGAGGGCTCTCTTTTACATCATAGCCTGCAAAATTTCATAGTAAAAGGACATTATGATATTTAGAGAGAAATTGTGGTAAATAAGTATGCCCAGAATGCATGCTGTTGTTCTTGACTGTGGATACTTTCAATTGGGGAGATTATACAATAGCCAGTGTTCTACTAGGGGTTGAAACTGCTGGGGAAACTAGCAGAGCATACTAGAAACTCTACTAGGAAACTGGAAAATATATAATCCAGACAATACCTACAATTAGAACCAAACAGTTCTTTTCTTGCTAGTTTCAAGGAAGGAAGATTTAACTTTTTAATCTCTGACATTTCTTTTTAGAAAGGGAGAAAAATAAGTATTCAGATATTTAGAAAAAAACTGGTTCTAAAATTTTAAAATATTTCCAATTAAAGTAAAAAAGAGTAGAATAAAAGGTGGCTTAGTGTCTAAGGGAGACAAAGGATGGCCTATTTTCATTCAGTCAATCTTTTACATGTTTCACATGGCACTCAGGGTCTTAACCAAATGTGTCCTCTTCTCTCTGCTGAGAAAATCTTTTAAAAATTGATTTGGGTTAATTTCAAACATTTTAAGTTTCTACTCTGTGAAGTTGAGGGTGAATCTGGCCCTATAGAAAACAGTCCATTTGTTTTTAAGTATGACTCATTAAATCCAATGAGATAGAACATTAAGAACAGTGGTCTTAAAATGCCTGTCTTGGCATGGCCTAAATTAAAAAAAAAATCAGTTGTGGTAAATGCAGGTGTTAGGACAATCCATTGCCACAGGTCCACTTTCATTCTCTGTGGGTAACTGTTCATTCACTCATTTCTTATGCATGAATTTAACATCCTACTTTGTGTAATTATGTCACTGTTTCCCAGACAGCTATTCTAAATTTTCTCTACTCTTTACTATGCCCTCCTTACTCCTAACTGTCCCCACTGCCTTCAAGCAGGCAACCTGGAATCCAGTTTACTCTTACTGGGGGGACAGCTTGCCTTGCTTGTAGCTCTCTGCAGGGCCAGATTTCTACACGAGTTCTGCAAAGAGAACTCCAGGACACCTGCCTTCTTTCTCAGCCAGACTGTACATGTCAGGGGACTCCCTCTCCCCGTTTGGACTGTGAAAGTAGGGAACTTGTGAGAATTTTTAAAAAATAAGAAATTCTGGGGGACTTAAGGAAATTGTTGGAAATTAATTTAAAAAGCTAGGGACTACTGGTGCTGATTTTACGAAGTAAGTCATGCCTCACCACTTCATGAAAACTGCCCGAACAGAGATTGCTGGTGATCTTCTCATTGTTAACCCTGGGTGCTTTTCTTTACTAAACTTATCATTCTATGATAAAATTTCCTAAACATTTTCCCTCTTTCCTAAAATTTTCTCATTCTTTGACACCATGCCCTTTATGTTTCTTCCACCTCTCAGACTGATGCATCTTTTCTTTCTCCTTGGTTCTGTTCTTGGCAATCTTCTTTCATTACTCTGTATAACTTTTGCTGGGAAACATCAGCCATATACAACCATTATTATTAGTGATACACAGAGACTCCATGACCTGTTTCTCTAGTTTGGTTCTCCTCCCTAAGTGCCAGACCCATATTTCCACCGCTCAATTTTCTGAATGTTCACAAGTACCTTAAAGCTCCATCTTTGACTTTCCCCTCAAAGCTTTCCTACTGCTCTTCTGTGTCTCACAATTTAATAACCTGAGCATGATCTGAGACCACTCACATTTACATAGTTACAACTCCATCAGGTCTATCTCCAAAGCATGTGTAGTTTCTCTACTCTCCATTCTTACCACTTCTCACCTGGACTTTGACTTGAACTTGCCACCTCTCACCTGAACTCTTCCAATAGTCTACTGAGTATTCCTGCTTCTAGACTCCTTCCACTTCATCTTCTACACTGTCCTAAATCTAACCTGATCCAAACTCTCTCTTGTTTAAATCCTGCAATAGCTTTCCATTGCCTATAGGATGAAGACCAATCTTATTACGGCATGATCTAGTCCCTCCTTGTCAATCTTTTGTGTTATTTCTTCACAGATGTCACAGGTTGTAGTCATTCCATATAAACTGCAGGATTCAGAATATGACATGTTCTTATGTTTTTCCTCATAATGTTTTCTCTGTCTGGACTATTATTTTCCACCTTTGTTTTCCTACACATTTGCCTCGAGACTCATATTTGGCATCACCTCCTCCGTGAAGCTCAGACCCCAGCAGAATTAGATGTATCACTATGTTATCAGAGGAGCACAAAAGTCTATTATTATTACTGTCCATCCCACCATTTCTCTAAGGGTTTGTGATATGTTTGCCTTTCCTTAATGCACTGTGACATTTTCAAGGTAGAGATTTTTGTCTTGTACATCTTTTATTCCTAGTGATTTCCATGTTGCCTGATAGATAAGTGTTCAATAAATACTTGTTTGTATAAATAAAGGGATGAATGAATGTCACTTATATTGACAACAGATTTGGTAGTTCTCCCTGCAGTTCCATTAGAGAAGTTACATATCATTCACCATATCTTGGTCCATGAGATCATAGGATTGAAGCTTAAAATCAAGCTGTGAATTGTTCCTTACAATTCATGGCTCTCAGATCAAATCCACATATAATTTGCTGCAACCTTTTGGAACACAGTCATATTTCTCATCACTTCCCCTTAGAAACTAAGTCTGAAAATGCAGTGGATTCCTGAGTTAGAGGCAAAAAGTAATTCAGAGCAGGGAGGCTTGCTGATTAAAAGCAAGCACAGGCTCTTGCTCTTTGGTGCTGTTAAATAAGGAAAGTTTAGCTGATTTGTCAGAGTGGGTTCCTTTTTTTTAAAAAAAAATTTTTACTAGTACTTTAGGCTCTAATTTCTAGTCACTGATTGTCTAACCTTCTTTTATGAATTCTTGGATTTGTTCTCCCATTTTATCTCAGAAAAGTATACCAATAAACTCTCTAAAGGGGAGGGAGGTAGAAGAAGAGAGTTCTATCTGCCAAGCCCGTCACCTTCAATAGGGCTAAGTGCTTTCCTATTACACTACATGAACCTTTGGTCAACATACTTAAAAACAAAACCCTCAATTGCAACTTTGCAAATATAAGATGACGTGTATATGCATGTGTTTATATACGTACATATGTGTATTTATGTAAGTAAATCTGCATGTGTGTGTGTGTGTGTCTTCTGTTTCTGGCTTCTTTCATTTAATATGATGTTTTCAAGGTTCGTCCAAATTTTAGTACGTCATTCTTTTCTATAGCTGTGTAATATTTCATTGTGTGGATATATCATATTTTGTTTATCCATTCATCAGTTGATGGAACAATTGGGTTATTTCTACTTTTTGGCTATTATGAATAATGCTGCTAGAAACATTTGTGTACAAGGTTTTATGTGAACGTTTTAAAAAATTCTTTTGAGTATATGCCTAGGAGTGGAATTGCTGGGTCCCATGGTAGGTAACTGTATGTTTAATGCTTTGAAAAACTGACAAACTGTTTCATGCATGTCAAACATGTTTCACGTTCTGATATTTAATCTTCAACCAATTGTACTGGTACAGGCATAGTCTTGAATGTCATCAATTTTTCCAGAGCAGTAGTCAACTGAAGAATTTTGTCATTTTTAATGGGTACCACCAAAAAAGAAGATGTTTTCAAGATAACAGTGCTATCAATCAGCAGAAAGAAAATTCTTTACGCCTTTCTGCAGAAAGAATGATAGGGAATCTTGGCCAATAAAAGCAGCAAATAAATTGTGGGAAGATACGAGTAATGTTCACCAATGGCTAGTTGCCTTCCATTTCAAGGTTTATGGAGGATTATAATTCCCTACCCTCTTGAAGTTAGGAGCAGCCAAGTGACTAGCTGTGGTCATATATTGTGAGTAAGTGCTAGTGGTACGTCACTATTTATCTCTGTGATGAATCCTAAAGCCTTGAGGTAAGAGGTGGCATCATAAAATGTTGGAACTTCCATTAGCCTAGGTTCCTGAGACATGAGCAGATCCTTTGTTGCTTTAAACCACTAATATTTTGGTGTTTTTCTTTTTTGTGTGTGTGTTATAAGGTAATGCCTTTCCTAGCCTGACTGCTATAACAGCTGAAATTATTTATGTATCATCCTGGTTATCAGCTACAGTAATATGATTATTGACACATGATTTTACTGAAGAGTTACAAACTGACCACTATTTTGTTGATAGATACTTTATATGTAAGTCACGTAGTTTTACCAAAATAATAATAAATAAGATAAATAAAAATAAAGTAAGAACACAGTTTTGTTTGGGGCTCATCATTACCATTTGAAGACTTTTATATAAGGCTTATTTTATGTATATGTGATTGTATTTGTATAAACACTGTCCCTAAAAAGCTGTATAACACACTCCCGCGATATGCGGTTAACTAATCTAATCACACCACCAGATATGAGTTGCTGATTTCTGCATCATGCTCCTAACACTAGCTCTTCTACTTATTGAGAACTTTCCAATATTTCAAGGTCTAGGTCTCTTGTTAACTTTTACTGTTTGGAGTATAAAAACTGAAATGTGAATATATAGTATAGTATCTGCATTCTTTGTGAATACATGGTTATGTTGACTTTCATATATTTTCTTTAGGTCAACACAAAAAAATAGGTTGTTTTAAAATGACAATATATATTTTTTATCCATCTGTGCAAACACTTCTTAAAACTGCCTCTCTTTGGGGGACCCATTTTTGTTTGTTCATTTGCTTTGATAATTCACAATTCTATTTTAAGTATTACCCAAGTACCTCCTTATGCAGCAAGAAAGAAACTTGGTGATCAAGCCTGTTTTATATTTTTCATCAAACCCTACAACACCTGGCACTACGTTTAACATACTGGCAAGTGCTTCACACAGAGAAAACAAAATCAAGAGGTAAAATACATTTTGGTTTATTTGGCTTTGCTTATCAGCTCTTCCATGGTTGCTTGGAGGACTTTTTGATTTTCACAGGAAATGATTTGTTTGAAAGTGAAGGACAAAGTGAGTTTTACTTGGAGTAAAACTCCAAGTGAGAGAAACAATCAGCCCTGAAGCCCCAGAATGATGCTTCATTTGGAAGCTGTGCTGCTTGACGGAGATGAAATGAGGTGGCCTGGACGTCATCTCTCTGGACATGATTATGTCCTTTGATGCCTGCAACTCTAGTGTGATCATGTGCTCTTTCAAACTAGAACCTGCCTCACTGACAGCATTTTACAAAATAAAAAGAATTCAAAGTGGATGAAACCAATAGGAACCAGTAAAGCGATGTCAGGGGTTGGGTCAAAATACTAATACCAGCATACAATGATTCTTCTTCTCTAAGGAAAATATTCAGATTCACACATATCATACATCTCTCCTCATAATGTTTTCTCCTTCACTAAAGAAGGAAGATAAGAAAAGAACAGCTTTCATGGTCTTTTTTTAAAATTTCTCATCTGAGTGTACAGGTACAGGCTAATTTGCCCAAAGGGTATTTCTTTGTGAGTGTATCTCATCTCTTTGCTTCTTTTCTTTTTTTTTTTTTTTGGTGGTATGTGGGCCTCTCACTGTTGTGGCCTCTCCCATTGCGGAGCACAGGCTCCGGACGCGCAGGCTCAGCGGCCATGGCTCACTGGCCAACCGCTCCACGGCATGTGGGATCTTCCCGGACCGGGGCACGAACCCGTGTCCCCTGCATTGGCAGGCGGACTCTCAACCACTGCACCACCAGGGAAGCCCTCTTTGCTTCTTTTCTTAAATTATTTTCTCCATATTTGTCTATCTGTGTAACAGAGGCCTAAAAAACAACACTTACCGCAAACCAACTAAACAAAATAAAAACTACAATTAAACTTGTATCAGATACTCAAATTCAAAACTATGTGGTTAAGGCCACTCTGCTCTAAGGAAACCAAAGGTAGTGAATCATTTAAAACACTTTAGAACGATTTCACTTTATGTTAAGCACTTGCTTTTTTTTTTTTTTTTTTTTTTTGCGGTAAGCGAGCCTCTCACTGTTGTGGCCTCTCCCGCCGCGGAGCACAGGCTCCGGACGCGCAGGCTCAGCGGCCATGGCTCACGGGCCCAGCCGCTCCGCTGCACGTGGGATCCTCCCGGACCGGGGCACGAACCTGCGTCCCCTGCATCGGCAGGCGGACTCCCAACCACTGCGCCACCAGGGAAGCCCTAAGCACTTGCTTTTACAGCAAAGATGTTCTATGATGATACTGCTAACAGCAGGAAAAGAATTTTCTGAGCAGAGTAAATATGTGTAAATGAAAATAAATGAACAAAACAAAAATCTTCTTTAAGTCCCAAATAGACTACCACTCACAAAAATGGTTTCTTAAGAGAAAGAATCTCAATTACACTGAGTGAAAATACACCAACATAGGTATTTTTAGACCTACTGGCTTTTGATTATCAGGAATTACTGTCCACTTCCCAAAGAGTGTGTAACACCTGTCAGTAGAAGCATCCTGCTGCTTAACTGGTAAATTTCAGAATGATGAGTGTAGTGCTAGCTGGACTCTTACTTAAAGCTAGTTTTACTGTCTGCTAAGCCATATGATCTAAACTTCTTCACTCAACTTATTTAAGCCTCAGTGTCATTGGTAACATGGGGGAAATAATACCATCTACCTCAGTTTTGCTGAAGGATAAAAGAGAGAATCCCTGTAAGCCTTAGCACAGCAGTTGGCACATTGTGACTATATAAAAAATGGTAGCTGACATGACTACTCCTTTTGAATAGATGAGCAAACTGCACAACAAAGAGCAGCTATTTCACTGGTTTACAAGGCCAAAAGAAATGCAATAAATGAAGAGACTGTAATGATTCTTTCTCCCTTGCAAAGCTGGAGGTAGATTATCTAATGTGGCCGTATTTCTTGCCACCTGCAAAGCTGACCTTAGACTTCTAGTCACTATAAAGAGAACGAAACCAAAAAAAGTAAGTAGTTAGAGCCCTATTTAATCAGTTAATTCATCCTTCCTGCTGTCAAGCAGAACCACCTATACATGTCCCATAAAGTTAACTCTAGTACTGTTGTATCAAGGATTGTTAGTGTTCTATCCCTAGATTCCTTCTTTGCTTCCTCCTTTGTAAGAGAATTCTGATTTTTAACTGGGAACACTGTGCCCCCTGCCCCTTCCTCTCCCAACCACTGAATAAAAGAATACATTTCCCAGTTTCCATTAAAACTAGATATGACCAAGGGACTAATTCTGACTTGTGAGAAGTACTGTGTGGGATTTCAGGAAGGCTTCAATTCAAAGGGAGCTGATTCAGCCAGGAAGCATTGCTCCTTCTACATTTTCTCCTTCTGGCCTGCGTCACAGACGTGACTGTGGTGCTCTTGCAGCCATCCTGGACCTTCCTCATGAACTTGTGAAAAATACTTATATGGGTACAGCAAAAAGACAGGTGCCTGGATCCCTGATGACACTAGCTATAGTATGATGATTCCAAAATCCCTGCCTTTGAATTTATCTTACATGAGCAAGAAAGAAACTCCTTTCTTGTTTAAGAGTTATTTTGGGTTCTTCTGTTATCCACAGCCATCACAATTCCTCACTGATAGAAAAATATTTATTCAAATGCTTAAAACATAGTTTTGCTAATTTCTATATATATATATTCTGAAATATCAGCTTCTACCCAAGTCGCAACATCTCTGAAGATATGAGACTTGAGTATTGGTTCAAAATGTAAATAAAAGCCATTCTAAGATATTGCCAACTCCTGACAAGGGGCTATATCTCATGTTTTGTTTTCTTAACAGCTGGCACAACACTTGGTAAATGGTCAGTAATGGAGGCCAAATGAAAGAATAAAAAGTGGGAAAAAAATCCCTAATAGTGTCTCTCTGTACCTATAATTGCATATTTGTAATTCTGGATCTTCTCAGTGACGCAGTCAATGTCTAGTGGTGAATGGGGCATTTACCAAGCATGCTGGTTCCTTCAAGTTACTTGGACACCAAGAAAGGTGACCTAAAAGTCTCTAAGAGTTAATGCTTCACCCAGTTAATTGCACTCAACCCAGAATGGCTGAGCCTTCATGGCTGGCCTCTTATCTGTGAGACTCCAGCTTGGTGACGATGAGGGTAGTGAGTGCTCTAGCTTGTCACGGTTATTTTGCTTTGTGATTCTGTACTTTGAGGTGCTTATGACTGCATCTATCTTACTTCAGCACCTCTCTGAGATGGTAAATTGTTCCTTTGTGACTCTTCCTTATAGGGTAATGGAGCAATTAAGCTTCTTTTTTAGTGCTACAATTTCTGTTCTGTTGCTCCGATTTCTCTCTGACAGAATAATTACCATGTGTGTCCCTCTTGGAGTCTCAAAGATTCATTTTTATTTGAGTTTCATTTATGTGTAAATTTCTTAGCTTTTTCTACTGTATGTTCAATTTGTTGCCTTTATCTTTTAATCCTTTAATCCTCAAAGATCTTGTAGACCCTAACTTTCAGAATTATATGGCCATTCCCCTCTTTTCTTCCCTGGTTATATTTCAAAGCTCTGTTTACTTTTTTTTTTTTTTTTTAAATTCTCTCAGAGGGGTATTTTTCTTCTGTTTTGTTATTAATATATCAATATATAATTAATATAATAGTAATATATATAAATTTATTTTAGACCTGCAGTTTAAAATCTATAGATTCTTGTGTCTTTCCACATCTTCCTTGATAACTCAATTCAAGTTAAGTTTATCAGGACAAAATAGAAAGTGCTGAAAGCTCAGTGCAAGAATCCAATCAAACAGAAATGAAGCATTATCAGTGTTATCACCAGGCCTGAGGAGCGGTTTAGAGTACTGCAATGGACTTGTTTGAAAACCTTGAATTAGCTGAGGTAGGCATAAGACCGATGGAAAAATTTCTTATTGAATTTCAAATCAGTTTATGTAATTATTACAGTTACAGAGGAAAAATACATGTCAACATCATGCACACATCAGTCTCAACACTTGGCTAAATCAGTAAATAAATACATTATATAAGACATGATGTTAGCTGCTAGGTATATAAAGAAGAAAGCAGAGAGGAAAAAAAACAAGAAAAAATGAAAAAAACCCAGGAAACATAATTCCTCCTTTCAAGTTACAAATTTCCATTTGGGAAGACAAGCCACAAAAGCTGGGCAGTTAAGTAACATTAACATTAACTTGTAAATAATAAGTCATTCTAGTCACCAAGACCTGACAAGAGCCCATCCCTTCACTTCAGGTCTCAATTTAGACCCAAAGGTTTGCTCTTCTGCCATCTCCACTTTGCTGCCAGAGTGGCGTCTGTAAAACACATATCTGATAATAATATTCTTAATAGCTTCACATAATTTTTTTTAAAATGAGAGAGTCCAAAATCCTTATTACCTTTATACATGACTTTTTTCTTTTTCCACAGAAAACGTCTTAAATGAATTTTTTTTCTTTTTAAATCTTTATTGGAGTATAATTGCTTTACAATGGTATGTTAGTTTCTGCTTTATAACAAAGTGAATCAGCTATACATATACATATTCATATGTTCCCATAACTCTTCCCTCTTGCATCTCCCTCCCTCCCACCCTCCCTATTCCACCCCTCTAGGTGGTCACAAAGCACCAAGCTGATCTCCCTGTGCTATGTGGCTGCTTCCCACTAGCTATTGGTTTTACATTTGGTAGTGTATATATATCCATGCCACTCTCTCACTTTCTCCCAGCTTACCCTTCCCCCTCCCTGTGTCCTCAAGTCCATTCTCTAGTAGGTCTGCTTCTTTATTCCTGTCCTACCCTTAGATTCTTCACGACCATTTTTTTTTTTTTAGATTCCATATATATGTGTTAGCATACGATATTTGTTTTTCTCTTTCTGACTTACTTCACTCTGTATGACAGACTCTAGGTCCATCCACCTCACTACAAATAACTCAATTTCGTTTCTTTTTATGGCTGAGTAATATTCCATTATATATATGTGCCACATCTTCTTTATCCATTCATCTGTCGATGGACACTTAAGTCGCTTCCATGTCCTGGCTATCGTAAATAGAGCTGCAGTGAACATTTTGGTACATGACTCTTTTTGAATTATGGTTTTCTTAAGGTATATGCCCAGTAGTGGGATTGCTGGGTCATATGGTAGTTCTACTTTTAGTTTTTTAAGGAACCTCCATACTGTTCTCCATAGTGGCTGTATCAGTTTACATTCCCACCAACAGTGCAAGAGCGTTCCCTTTTCTCCACACCCTCTCCAGCATTTATTGTTTGTAGATTTTTTTACACGAATTCTTATAATTTAAATTCCCAACAGTCTCTTCAGGTTTTATTTCCTGCCATTTCCTACTTCTGTTTAGAGACCACCACATGTTTCCTGAATGGAATTATAGGCAGCATCACATTTCTGAAAATTTGTCTGAAATTCAGCATCTGAAAGTATGAGAGGTATCTGCTACAGAAGAACTACCATACAGCCTTCCCTGGGAAGTGTCTCCTTTCCAGGCCTCTGCCTCTCTGCCACAGGGCTGGGAAAGACGGTTGGAAAGCCCCTGCTCTTTGAACTTCTGAACTAGCCTGTGACAGACACCTGGAGCAGGTGTTGTCAAGGCTGCTGGGGGTTGGGGAGTGGGGAGTCTCTATCCTCACTATCCCCCCCAGCATCAGCAGCAGAGACCACCATGGGGGCGAGGCCTTGGCTGCTCTCCTCTACAAACTCAGGTGACCTCGGTAAAGCTTGCTACATGCCTAACTGTCTAATAGAGGCAGGGGATAGGAGGGTGATTGGGCCAGGCCCTGGGAACTGATGCTCACTGGTGATGCTGACCCTGACTGGCAAGTGAGCCCCTCTGCTTGCAAAAGAAAGGGAAAGGGACAGGAGACAGTTGTAGATCCTCTGAGTTGGGCTGATGCAGTCTGCTAAGCTCAGCATAAGCACTTTTAAGAACCTTCAGGACCCCCTTCCATGGCTTAGCCTTTTCTCTTACTGGCAGTGCTCCCATACCAGAAATTAAAATTACTGTTCCACAGAACATCTCCAAAAAATTAGGCATGATATGGCACACAGTTCAATGAAATGGAAAATATGAATTTTGTGAAATCGAGTATCTGAAACTAGAGAATACCCTGTACTTATAGTTTCTAGAAAATATTAAGCTTTCTCCTGTTTCTGTACACACGCTATTTCCTCTGTCTGGGACGCTGTCTTCCTCTGCTTATTCCATCTAACTCCAACCAGTTCCTCACTGCCCAGCTTTGGGAAGCCTTCTATAATAAGGAGTTATTACTTTAAAACACAGTTAGATGAATGGCTCTTTAAAATACTGAGCTCCTCTACTGCAGTGATATATTTTTCAACAATCTAGGGATTAAGTAAAATAAGGTGGCCTATAGACATTAGTAGAATAGATATTAAAAAAGTACAACACTCTAACCCCTCTTGTAATTCTTCTGCAGTTGAACTGAAAATGTCACTCTCAGTTTGCATAAGAATGTAAGACCACTTTGGTACACACATTTGCAAGATGAAAAGCAGTAATATTAAATTTAGCCTGTTTAGATTTCTGAAGTTAATTTTTATAATTTATAGCAAGCCATCACACACATACATTATACACTTATATAATATGAAAGATGAAAATAAAGTTAACAAAGAGTTATAACTGTGTAAATATTAGTACGTGTTAACTGCCAAGAATTTATACGTTCATTTACTTGTGGTTTTTCTATAATACAACGCACAATTGTATAGCATATATGAGTAAGGATAATATACTTTCTTGCTGAATTTGATTACACGGGCCAAGATTTGAGGGATTTATTGTCTTGAGGGATAAATTACTATCTTAAATTTCAAACGTTTATTATTTTATACTAAAATTCTGTGAAGATACGTGACATAGTCACAAATCAATTTCACAATGATAAAAATTAAAAATCAGGAAGAACTAAATATTTAGGTCCCACAAAGTTAAACATTCATATAAATACTAATCAATTTAAATAAAATAAGGATTTCCTTTGCTTTCAAAATGAATGAACTAGAAAATGCTAAAAGTTCTCTCAATGAAATAATTTTTATTCCTGATTTGATAAGACTAATCAGCATGCATTTATCATATAAAAATCAAAATCAAACAAAAGAAAAGGGAATAAGAAGCTTAAAAAATTAAATTCTGACCCTCATCTGGGCTACTGGCAAAGACTTTATGATTCACTGATAATTATAAAAATGAGCAGTACATTTTTAACCTCTGTGAAGGGTGGAAACTTTATTATCTACCGGCAAGTTGGTTGTAATTACAATATCATTTTTAACCTCTGTGAAGGGTGGAAACTTTATTATCTACCGGCAAGTTGGTTGTAATTACAACATCATTTCAAAAAATTTTGTTCTATGATGAAATTACCATAGAATTCACATAATGATCAATGTTAATTGCCAAGGAGTAACAGGTTTCCAAAAAAACTGGTAACTATGCAATTTAGATGCACATGGAGAAAAATGCCAGTTACTCTAGATGTATCAAGTGAAAAGCAGGGGAATAAAGGACTGATTTGTATTATCAGCTACTTAATAATATGGCATGCTCAAGATACGCTGAGCTTTGAGTATCAATCACTAAAAATTAAGTCCCCCTACACAGTTTAAAATAAATTTTCAAAGTTTACCTTCCAAAAATGATAGAATCATCTATTTCACTGTCAAGAACACTGTCACAGGACTGGATAACGTATTCCTTTTTAAAATATAGGACAAAATAGGGATGATATTCTAGAGTGGATTGACTTGAAATGTGAACAAAATTCCAGGTTGATTTTATTTACTCATTGTAATGATCAGAGCTCTAGAAAGAGAATAAAAGTCCTTGAGTTTCAGAGATATACGTTTTCCCCTTTACCTCTTTGTGTTACTTCAGACCTAAATGGATAAGTTCAAAAGAGCTTTTCTCAAAAGTCTTTTGAGTTCAAGAGGGAGTAAAAATGATATTTGAAATAAAAGTATAAGTGACAGCAAATACTGTTCTTATTATGGGACTGCTGTACTTAACTGGAAAGCAAGGGAAAGGCTCTCCTGATTTATATCTTTGAAATTGTGTTCTAAGAAGTGAGCTACAGTGAGATTTCAGAGCCCCAGACTCCTGTTACATAAGTACTATCCTAACCACACGTAAAGCATCTGTTCTTGTATGTCATTCATCCAATCACCCAGCCCTGTTAGCCCCCTCCAAAATATCTCTTGAGTCTCCACTGCCACTGTCAAGGCTGCATTATTTTCCTTTTTTTTCTTTTGCGGTACGCGGGCCTCTCACTGTTGTGGCCTCTCCCGTTGCGGAGCACAGGCTCCGGACGCGCAGGCCCAGCGGCCATGGCTCACCGGCCCAGCCGCTCCGCGACACGTGGGACCTGGGCACGAACCCCTGTCCCCCGCATCGGCAGGCGGACTCTCAACCACTGCGCCACCAGGGAAGCCCGAGGCTGCATTATTTTCTTACCTAGGCTACTGATTTCTTTTATCTGATCTCCCTTCGCTGCCCTTTGTCCTGCTCTAATCAATTCTCCTAAGCAGCCAGAGTGATCTTTTAGGAACACAAATCTGATTAAATCATTCTTATCATTCTTTAAAGGCTTCTCAGTATTCTGATGCTGTCTAAAATTCTCATGGTTTATGAGGGTCCCAGTGTGGTCTGTCACTGGCCTGCCATCTAGTCTATCTTTGTGCTGTTCTCTTGCTCATGCTTAGGGCTTATATACATGATGTCCCCTCTTCCTGGAATGCTCTTCCCCCACTCTTTGCAAACCTAAAATAAAAAGCCTTCTTTTTTGTCTTTAAGGCTTCCCGAAAAGCACTTCTTGACTGTGGAAAATAAGGTTTGAGTAGGGGATCTTGCCACTGTGGGGGCTTGGCAGGTCCTCGGCCAAAAGCCCAGGCATCAAGATAAAAAGGTCATGAGGAACTCAATGAATATGTCCCATAAGTGGTCAACTTCCACCATCCTCCTATCCAGATGTCAAATTCGGTACTGGGTATTTAAGTGCTAGCAAAAGACATGTACAATTATTTGGAGATAAAGGTACATGATAAGGTTATGTGGGCTTTTTGTTTCAAATCTCATTTTCCCTTTCAACTAATTTAATTACGTTTATCTTTACCTTAAGTCTGTGGATATTATTCAACAGATATAGCATATTTTCTTCCGTAGTTTTATTAATATTAACCTCAGGCCTATTAGCCTGTACCATCAGGCCAAAAAAAATTAAAATATGTTATTTTTAAAAGAAATCAATAAGTTTTAGAAAACAAAATTCAACAAAAGTAAAAGTCTCATTCACAGTATAACACTATATTCATTGTCAAGTTGCTAAGAATTATTAGAAACAAACACATTATCAGTCAGCAGGATGCCAAATGCTGAAAAAAAAGGGGGGGTAATAGGGTTTCTGCACATTTCTAAGGTCAGATAAGAGTTTTATGATTGAATCTAACAGTCTCATAGTGCTAATGCCAATAACATGTGCTCAATCACACAAGGTTGGCAAAAGGAGAAGAAAAGTGTATGAATGCAAAATTGTTTTTTATTGTAAATGAACTTTGAAGAGACTAATTATAATTAGTTAGGCATATACAGTTTCTCAAAACTAGTGTCACCACCATAGGGAGGTCTATAGATGAAGGAACAGTTTGTCAACTTGGATATTTGGAAACTTCATTTAGAGAGGGAAATATGAAAATATTACTCTATAGAAAAAGAGCCACATTGATTATTTTTATACTCTTGGTTTAATAATGTTCAAGAAGAAAAAAAAAGGAAAGAAAGAAGCTGGCAGTTACGCAGTTAAAAAATACTGAAGCGGGCTTCCCTGGTGGTGCAGTGGTTAAGAATCCACCTGCCAATGCAGGGGCCACGGGTTTGAGCCCTGGTCCAGGAAGAACCCACATGCCGTGGAGCAACTAAGCCCGTGCGCCACGACTACTGAGCCTGTGCTCTAGAGCCCGCAAGCCACAACTACTGAAGCCCGTGCGCCTAGAGCCCGTGTTCTGCAACGAGAAGCCACCGCAATGAGAAAGAAGCCCGCGCATTGCAACAAAGAGTAGCCCGCGCTCGCTGCAAGTAGAGAATGCCCGTGCACAGCAACGAAGACCCAACATAGCCAAAAGTAAATAAAATAAATACATAAATAAATAAATAAATAAATAAATAATACTGAAGCGTATGGCAGTGGTTCTTAATGAAAGATGTACTGGAATCACCTTCTCTCCACTGTCCTGGTGAGGCAGATCTGTGGGAGTGAGGGACGGGTAGCTTTAAGTACCTCCTCAGATGGTTCAGGTAAGACTCAAATGAAAAACATTAATAGCAAAAAGAGCAGTGAATCAGAGGCACAGTCCCTTTAGTCAATTTCTCCTTCAATTACCCCAACTCATTTCCATGATCTACTCTACCTGGTTGCTCATAGTTAATCAATTACTTATTTTTAATTCTTGTTGATTTTTCTCTCTTAGATATATCTAGAATATGTCTACCTATTTCTCTTGAGTATCACCTTCATAGTCCAGGCAATTATCAATCTCTCTCATAGACAATTCTAATAATCAGTCTGCCTATATCAACATGTGCTCACTGTGCCCCAGAGAGAAAGTTTAGAATAGAAAATCTGGTCAAGTCATGACTTAAAACTGCTTAAAATTAAAACACTACTTAATACTGCTTAAAACTCCTCTTCTTCAAAAGATGGGAAAGATTTCTACCCATCATCACAATCTCATCTCCTATTATAGGTTTTATGGATGATAACAATGTCTATAATATTTATTGAGTGATTATGTGCTGAGCTCTGTTTTAGGTGCTTTCCATATATTAATTCATCCTTACTATAATCCTATGAATAGGTGCTCCAAAATATTTTTTAAATGAATGTATGCATGAATGAATGAATTAGTGGCAATGTGATGAAAGCCCTAGGACAAGAGTACCTTGCAATTCTACAGCTGTATACTTTAAGATATATGTTTACTTTGAAGGGTTTGAATATAATGAGATCATACTTACAAATAATAAAAAGTCAAAGATTCGAGGGAAGTGTCACATAGGAAACGTCTGAATCCTCAAAGCTTGGATAGCTCTCATAAGAAAATATGTTTATTAGTAATTTGAAAGCATGGAGCTTAAGGCCATATTAGGAGTATGCATGTGTGTTCTTATATGGATATATGATTCAGAGGATACCCTCACTAGAGTTATTTCTCCTAGCCTTAGTTGGCACCCTGTGACTGTACACAGTTTTAGCTGCAGGAAAGTGGATCTGAAAGGTGTTCTTTAATACATTTGGTTCACAAAATCTAACCAGGACTTGGAACAAAGTATCATCAATTAAAAAATTAAAAATTCTAAAAAGGGTAAGTTCTTATTAGAAATTATTTAGGGTAGTCAATGTCTTGGGTCCAAAGTCATTAGTGAGCCCCAACCTACAATATTTTTGGTTCTAACCTACCTGGTGATGTCACACAATCAATATTTATTGAATTAAAATAAAGAACAACCATTGTTCCTGAACCATCCACTTTCTTAAATCTTCTACTCTACTCTAGTCAGAATGCATTACATACTAGTCATTGTAGAATACAGATTTCTACAAGTGGAGGTGCTGAATAGAGGAGCCTATATATTTAAGTTTTATTAGGTAAAAGTATATTAATTTCCAAAATGGAGAAAAGTTTACACTCCCACCAATAGTATACAATGTTCTTAAGATACGGGGAGGGGGAAGGGTAAGCTGGGACAAAGTGAGAGAGTGGCATGGATATATATACACTACCAAATGTAAAACCGATAGCTAGTGGGAAGCAGCCACACAGCACAGGGAGATCAGCTTGGTGTTTTGTGACCACCTAGAGGCGTGGGATAGGGAGGCTGGGAGGGAGGGAGACGCAAGAGGGAAGAGATATGGGGTATACGTGTATGTATAGCTGATTCACTTTGTTATAAAGCAGAAACTAACACACCATTGAAAAGCAATTATACTCCAATAAAGATGTTAAACAAAAAAAAAAGATCGGGCTTCCCTGGTGGCGCAGCGGTTAAGAATCCGCCTGCCAATGCAGGGGACACGGGTTCAAGTCCTGGTCCGGGAAGATCCCACATGCTGCAGAGCAACTAAGCCCGGGCGCTACAACTACTGAGCCTGTGCTCTAGGGCCTGCAAGCCACAGCTACTGAGCCCATGCACCACAACTACTGAAGCCTGCGCGCCTAGAGCCCGTGCTCCACAAGAGAAGCCACTGCAACGAGAAACCCATCGACACAACTAGGGAAAGCCCGTGCACTGCAACGAAGACCCAATGCAGCCAAAAATTAAAATAAATAAAATTAAAAAAAAAAAGATACTAAACCATCTCTCCTTTGTTATAAGGCAGAAACTAACACACCATTGTAAAGCAATTATACTCCAATAAAGATGTTAAAAAAAAAAGATAGATACTAAACCATCTCTCCCTTTAAATCTGTTTTCTTTGTTCAATTTTCCTATAGGATCATTCCAAGAGGAAAACATACCACCTATACTTACAGCATGAACATTACTCATCCTAAGGTCAGGCAAACATGACTCTTTCATGTTTATCTCCTTTTTAATCTTTATTTTTCTTCCAGTCTTACTGAGATATAACTGACATAAAGCATTGTATAGTTTAAGGTTTACAGTATAATGATTTGACTTATATACATCATGAAATGAGTATCACAGTAAGTTTAGTGAACATCCATCATCTCATATAGATACAAAATTAAAGAAATAAAATAAATCTTTTTCTTGTGATGAGAACTCAGGATTTACTCTCTTAACAACTTTCATATATGCTGTATATTGTATGTTTCATGTTTATTGTAAAGAAATGGGAAATGTGTATAGACAGTTTTAACAACAACAAAATCAGTAAGGGGACTGCAGATATATTTTATAAAATCACTCAGACTATAAATACATGTTATCAAATTCTCACAAAGCCTAATATGTTACTCTGAAAGAAAGCACACAAGACGTAAGTGTTTTGCATACTCAGTGACTCCCAGAGGACATCTAAAATTTGGTTCTGTTTTCAAAAATTGCTGCCCATTTTTGTGATAAGAATAAAATTAGGTTGTACCACTTCTCTCACTCCACTACAACTTTATATTATATTGGTAGGTGATAGTATCTTATTGTCACTTACCTATATTGGTAGGTAGATGATAATAACTTAGATGGATCAGGAGGATTAATAGACTGATGATCATAAATTGCTGTGCAATGAACTATACTATGGTAATAAATATTTTTATTTAAATTTTAAAAGTCGATGTCAGGAAAACTATTTCATTATGTAAATCATTAAAAAGTTAGTTATTCCTTTCCTATATCAGAACTTCATAAAAATTTCTTTTCATATTCTCTGGCTGACTTTCTGCCTTTAGTTGACCTGATAGTGTGTCAGTCAATCTTATTCTGAATCTAAATTGCTGCATCTAAATCAGACATCAGATCTAGAGGGTATTCTAAGTTGCTCAAACAATAGTATTTTTTAATAATTTGTTAGAGGTAACTGTGTTAAAAAACATTTAACTTAAAATATCTGTCAAGAAAAACAAAATTAGAGCATGCAGAATTCTAGCAATGGTCTATCATCTTTCTAGCAGTTGAGGTGATATGTCCAAAGAAAGTAAAGATCACTACATCCAGAAATAGTCTATGCTAAGGGTAACTTCTTTTAAGACACCTTTCAATCTCCTTTAGAACATAAAGCCTGTTAACAAAAAAAACCAGTAAAGCGATAAACATATAAACTATTCATTTCCAAAGGCAAGTGGATATCACAATTAGCAACCAGAAAGACATAATAATATATGTCTTCCTCATTGTTGTAATGAGAAGGCACCATAAATTCTGTTCAATGAGAAGCTCCTAGTGATTCCAAGTGGAATTAAGTATATCAATGTAATGTTTTAATTTCACCTAGGAGTATCTGACTTAATAAATCATTTACCCATTAATTTGAGACTTATGTCTGGTTAGTTGTAGCTGAAGGAATGTCATTTTTTGTTTTTAAAGCTATTCTATCCATATATTTTAAAGGGGTCGCTAGCCTTTCCAGCCACTAAAATGAAGTAAAAAACTTTGAAACTCTCCTGACAAATTTATTAATTGATCTGTTCAATCATTCAATCTTTAATTAATTCACTTGCTCATTCTTCAGTCCATCTGTCAGCCCATGTATGCATCCATCCATTTCTCCATCTATCAATCTATCACATAGGGTGTAAACTGTTAAACTTAATGAGCTCTTAAACCTGCAGCTGACCATTAAAACACTCTCTTCTACAAGCTCTTTCCACTTTCTATTGCTCTGCAAGAAACCTAGTAGTGAGAGGAAACATTATTTTCTGCTTAAGTGAATGAGGCGATACCTGTGGAACACAGTGAAGATTAATTGCTAGCATATCCAGATGATAAACAACTGTATCAGACATGTACATCATGGAAAAGTTTAATTACTGATGAAAGTTCTTTATTTCATCTAGAATGTAGATGTCACCGAGTCATATACGATATAAAATAGTTTCACAGTATTCCTGCTTAGATTCTGTATCAATATATACACTTTCAACTTCCAGAGAAACATCACCAAAATTGTGTCTAATAACTCACTGTTCCTTAAGCATGCATTTGCACACGTTGCTCTTTGTATATTCTCTTTCTCTTCCTGGTGGTCCCTCCCTAACACCTTTCCCATTTTCTTCCTTTCCACCATTAAGTCTGGATACCTAGCAAGCTCCTACTCACCTTTCCTATTTTAGGAAAGTTATAAGCAAAACAAAAAAGTTACCAGAGTTAGGTTAAGGAAGGGGACCATTATAAAATCTCACCTGTATCTTGTGCAAGAAGTGTTCTGATCTAAAGGAGCTATTGGATTAAAAGTGATGGGTGGAGAAACCTGGGCTGATAGCAGAAATCCCAAAGCAAGAATAATGAGTGCTACGGTGGTACCTAAAAAAAAAAAAAAGGAAAGAAGAAAAAAAGTTTTATATCAGAGAAGAATTGACAACATTCTTCCAAAGTGGACTGGGTTTGGCAAGATATATCTCTAAAAAAATACCTTGATCTATCTTCATTGGATTAAAAAAAAATGATCCTTACACATATATATTGTCATAAAAACTCACTAGAATATTCACTGTGAGAAATGACAAGAGTAAAATTCAAATCAAATACATTTGCTAGCCAAGCAGTAGGTTCGTTAATAACTTTCTAAACAAACACCATCTTGGATTGCTGTCTCAAAATCAATTAATGTAACCAACATTATTGAGTGCCTAATATGTTAGAAGTATGAAAGGTAACAGATTTACACCAAGTGTTCCTTTCATTACCAAGAAAATTGTTCTAATGTCATTCAATCGGCTAAGACCCAAATAAGTAAACTAAAAAGTAACAAACTAAATATATCAAAAGTAGTTGAAAGAGTACTTCTCATTAAAAAGGAGTGGCATTTTGTAAAGACTTAAAACGTCAGAAATGACATAACACATATATTCAGTTGTCTTCCCTGTTGGCACTTGGAAGTGGAATATTTGTCTTTGATTTTAAGGTACAGAATGTGATTATATGTACCACTTAAAAAGCTCAGTTTTGAGTCCCTGATAGAAATACTGATAGTAAATAAGAAAGTTTTCAAATTTCTGACTATTGTTCCAGCCATTGTAAGGATTAAAAAAAGGGTCATGGGAAGAAAGGAGAAAGAAAATATGGCTGCCTTTGTACAATTTATTTGAATGAGGCAACATGTTTATAATATGGAATTCAGGGAGGTCATTTATGTAGCAGTAAAGTTTCTATTAGATAAATGGGAAAGTAATTTAAGAATGACCAAAAATATTTTTTAAATGGACAAAAGAACAACTTTGGGATGCACTGTGAAAGTGCAATTGGATTACATAATAGGTTTGTGTTTAAGGTAGAGGGGATGTGTCAAGTTAAGCACTGTGGTTAAGTCCTAGCTCTGCTGTTTCTTGACTCAGTGATCTTGGACAAAACACACGACCTTTCCAAAATTCAATTCTGTCTGCTGAAACTGGGGCTTAGTGAGAATACTCACCTTGCAGAATTACAGTGAATTTTAAATATCACAGTACATTTGAAAGATTTTTATAATGCTAAAAAATGTTAATTATTGTACTATAATTATCATTAGAAACAGCAGCAGCAGCATATTTTTAAAACTCTAGAAAAAAGTTGAAAAAGGGGGAGGAGGCTTGAAGAAAAGATCAGAAGCCATTTTACCACACCAGGCTTGAAGAGGCATGAATCTGAAATCACAGTTCATTTTCCCCCGGTTGGCTTAAAATTCAAACCAGAAGTAGGAATAGTTTGAGGTATTACTTTCTCAAAAAACTACCAAGCCCTGAATTGGGAAACAAAACAGAAGTCTGTCTCTTAGAAAGAGAAAAGATATATTAGGCCTGTAAATAAAAATTATCCCTCTCTCCTCAAACAAAGCAAAATAAACCATGAGTTTTACTGTTACTGTGTCTATGAAAGAAGCTGGGTCCCTAAGTATTTTCCCAAATTACCTCCACAGAATATTGTCATGCGACAGGTAAAATTTGTTTCAACCTGGAAAAGTTGATACTTTTGGATGTGAAGGAAAGATGATACTCTTCTTTCATAACACTACTTAAATAACTTGTCTGTGATAAGCTGTAAACTCTTAGATGGTGTACCTAACACATACTAATATATGTTCAATTCTAGTGCCTGGCATAGAGCAGATCCCATAGTACCACAGATTTTTGCAATACTGGCTATTTTTGAAGAAAACAACAAAACATGTTAAGACTATTCAGTTGAGGTCATGGGGTTAGTATGGGACAAATATACTAGATGAGAGTTCTGCAGTATGGATATTATATCTCTTGGATCCATCTCTAAAAAAGTCCAACCAACTTGCAAAATTTGGGGAAAAAAACCATTTTGGATATAAAAAAATCCCTAAATAGTTGAAGGTTTATCCTTCTTAAACAAAAATTTATTTTTATTTTGACCCATTGGGGATGGAAATCTTTTAAAAGTCAGTACATTCCTTTACTTTATTACATATAGTAGTGTTTCTCAATCCTGGCTTCCTATTGGAAAGCAAATCTTTAGAATGTACCTCAACCTCTGAATCAGTCTCCAGAAAATGGGGATCCGATAACATGACTCCACAGGTGATTGTGATACCCAGACAGGGTAAAAATCCTTATGAGATGATAAACTCCTTAAGGGAAGGGAATGGTGTCTTATATGACTTTATTTATGGAATAAATTTTTAAAACGATCACCTCGCCCTTCATATACTCATATATCTTTAAGGCTTAAGACTACTTGAATTATCTATTTCCTTCAATTTAACAAAATTACAGATGTTTTATCAGTCACTTGTTAGTATTTAAAGTTGTTATAGTTGTTGCCAATGATCCATTATTGCAACCTAGATTTGAGTCCAATATAGGAAGGCCTTGTATGAAAGGATCTTCTCCACTGTACTGGGTAGGTTGGGGACATTCTTTATATTTTAAGAGAAGAGTCCCTCTTAACCAAGTATACTGTCATATTTTGGAATTCTGATATCATTTTCCTAATAAAAATGTTCTCCAGGGCTTCCCTGGTGGCGCAGTGGTTGAGAGTCCGCCTGCTGATGCAGGGGACGCGGGTTCGTGCCCTGGTCCAGGACGATCCCACATGCCGCGGAGCGGCTGGGCCCGTGAGCCATGGCCGCTGAGCCTGCGCGTCCGGAGCCTGTGCTCTGCAACGGGAGAGGCCACAACAGTGAGAGGCCCGCGTACCGCAAAAAAAAAAAAAAAAAAAAAAATTAAAAAAAAAAAAAAAGTTCTCCATAGGAGGTGAAGTGTGTTGGATAAATAGCATTCTCAAAAACATCTGATGAAATAAGTTACCTTAATTACCTGGTACAGGGTTTGGATTATTAGTAAATACTCAGAAAAAAATAATTTCCCTCCCTAAGACTCTAACAGAGCACACTTTTTGTGCGTAAGTATCACGTGCACATATTCCAGACCTCATCTTCAGAGATTCTAATTTAGTTGATCTGGGGTTGGGTCCCAAGAATTCACAATTTAAAATAAGTATCCCTGGCAACTCTGATGAAGACAGCCTGTGAGTAATGTTTTAGGAAATATTCCACTACCAAAATATCTGGCAGAAAATAACACAGTGTTTCTGGCTTTCTGATTTATAAGCAATAAAGCTACATAGATATAAGCCTTCCTCTATTAAAAGGATCAAGAGGTTGTCATTAAATTCGCAATATTTACCAGAAAGACCAGTTCTCTTACGGAGCTTTGAAAATATTAAAAGTCAGAACACCACAAAATGTCCTACATTTAAAACTATTCATGGACTATATATTTTACATTTCTTTGTATAAAGAGTTTCTTTGTCCCGGTTTAACTAAATACAGTTTATTTTTAGTAATTTTTAAAGAACAAGTTCCTATTGAAAAAGTTATTTTGACTTTTTTTTTTATTATTTTTCACCCAATAAAATAAAATAAACCATAATAAAAACACAAAATAGGGAATAAAACTTTTGAAGTTAAAAAATTCTAGGCTAATCTAAGAAATTTTAAATAGAACAGTATTCTAATACTTAGCAATGGTAGAATATCAAATATATTATGATTTATTTTATTAGGTGAAAAATAGTGAAAAACATATCAAGTTAATTTCTTTAAAATTTAAAAATAAATTCTTAAAAAAATATTTTTTGGTGCTAATTCTTTAAAAAGTACTACAAATAAACTGTATTTAGCTAGACCCAGACAAAGAAATTCTTTACACAAAGAAATACAAAATATATAGTCCATGAATAATTTAAAGGTAGGACATTTTGTGGCTTTTAATATTTTCAAAGCTTGCTAACAGAACTGGTCTTTCTTGTAAATATTACAAATTTAATGACAACCTCTTAATTCTGCAGGAAAGAAAAGTGCCTCCAGGTTGCTCATAAAGGCAGTCCCTGGAATCTCTTGGTCTTTCCCCCAAGTCTTAATACTTTATTTTAATAGTCAGGGATGGGCTCTGGAAATCCTTGGGGCAGAGGACCTACGTGGAAGGGTGAAACATGACATCAGCAAGAGGAGTTCAGGAAAGTTCCTGGATTCTGATGCAAGTTGATTTTACATTATGGTTAAAACAACAAAGACTCACTCTTTGGCAGTAACACTACTGTGATAGCTAAATGCTTTGGGCATTTTACTGTCTGTGTCAGGCACTGCTTAAAATGTTATACATGTATAAATGTGTTTAGTCTTCATTACAACCCTATGAAGTGGGGACTATAATTAACCCCGATTTAAAAATGAGAAAATAGAACCTTGCTCAATATCACACAATTCAAACCAAACAGTCTGGCTTTATATCTATAATGCCTCAAAATCCTGGAATACAACAAACGAAGGGACAGAGGCTGCTAGTAAAAAGCATTTTCCCCCATCTCAAAAATCAGCATTTTTCTCCAAATCTCAAAACCCAAATCCCAAATTCAAGACCTGAAATTCTATTTAAAAAATAGGCCTCTTGAGGTAGCAGTATACTAATGCCCTGTCAAAGAAAGTGTGTCCATTTAAAAAACTTTAAAGCAACTATTACCTCTTCTTAGAGTTGACCTGAACCTCAGGCATCAGCAAATCCAACTTTCAACCCACTGTAGGAATTTGTTTCTAGCACATCACTGCCTGATGGCCATCTACCCTTTTGTGGAGAGTTTATCATCCTAATGAGGCAGCCCAATTCATTGTTGGATAGCTCTGATTATTAGGAATATTTTTCTTATATTAAGTAAAAAATCTGTCCTCATAACAGCTACCATCTGTGAGAATATCTATTAGGTATCTGTTTAGTCTTTTTTCTGGGCCTAAACACTTCTGGTTCCTTGAACAGGTTTAGAAATATGTGGTTTTTAACCCTCACTTGTCCCTCACCTTTCCTCACTTACCCTCCCGCTTCACTATATACATTGGCTGTTGCGATTACCTTTGCCTTTTAATCAGGCAGTCTTCCCCCTGCCTTCTCCTCAGTGCTGATACTGCAATTCAACTTACATTATTGAACTCAAGGCTTCCACTCAAGGAAAGAACAGAGGGCGGAAGCATTCCACTCTTCCTTCTGGAGTTAAGGGTCAGAGGGAGTATGTGCTCTTAATAACAGTATGAAACTCCAAATGTATTTTCTCATCAAAATCTGGGACAACTGCCTTCAGCAGTTCTATTAGATCAGTGGTTTTTTTTTTTGTTTGTTTTTTTGCGGTATGCGGGCCTCTCACTGTCGTGGCCTCTACCGTTGCGGAGCACAGGCTCCGGACGCGCAGGCTCAGCGGCCATGGCTCACGGACCTAGCTGCTCCGCGGCATGTGGGATCTTCCGGGACCGGGGCACGAACCCATGTCCCCTGCATTGGCAGGCGTACTCTCAACCACTGCGCCACCAGGGAAGCCCTAGATCAGTGTTTTAGGTATAATTTAGTTAAAATAGAATTTAGTTAATGCAGGCCTGGAATCTTTACATTTTAATAGAAAAATATATTCTTACTCTAAATAAACTTATAAAGGAGCTATTAGAGGACAGCTAATTGATAAGTAGGAATCTGCTTGTATATTTGAAAAAGATTAGAAAATTATATGATGCAAACATGTGAAGACAATGACAGAGATGGGTCTCATTTTGGCAAGTGAAACAGCCCTTGCATTACAGAGAAATAATAAATGGAATGGGTGGGACTTAAAGACAAACAATACTTGAATGTGAGAAGGGTTTTTCTTATTTAGTTATCATAGGAAACATACTTAACCAACCAGAATTTACACTAGGATTTAGGCCTTGTTCAAACACAAAAAGTGTCTGTCCCTGCTTTGTGAAGAAATTATATGGTTCTAATGTTCCACTGTTGAAAGAACTTTGAAAAAAAATGCTCCAAATTTACTTCCACATTATCCCAAATTTAAAAAACTATGTTAAAAACTGAGTTTATGAATACCAAGTTTTCTTTTCCATTTTGTACCTTTGAACAAAACTCAAAATAATAACAGCAAAATGCTACCCTCAGTAGGTTCAAATTGTTATTACAATTCTAATTTCTAGTTATATATCATAATAAGTTCTTATTAAAAAATTTTCAGAGGAACTCTATTATTTAGTTATGAAAACTATATCAGAAGTGGTACTGTATTTTAAAAGGTTAACTTGTCATCATTAGAGAAAAGTTTATAACTGAATTCTTCGGCACCTACCTGCTAAACTACCAAACGTAAGCTTTCTGCGACCCACTTTCTCAACAAGCCAGACACCCACAAGTGTGAAAATGAAATTTGTGAAGGCTGTAACTGAAGCCAGCCATATTGCAAGTCTGTCGTCTTCAACACCAGACATCTGCAGAATGGTTGCACTGTAGTACCTGGGAGGCAAGAATAAAACAATTGTTGTTAGTTATTCAAAGAAACACAGTTATTCATATAGAAAAGTATCTACCCGACTAAAACAGACCAGGAATAACTATTAATAACACCAAGTTAAGATGGGAATCAATGCAAACTATTTAAAGGATCACAATATACAGACTGTGTTCAGATGAATCCATTTTTAACTTTGTATCAGTAAGAAGAAATACTCAAGCAAGTGAATAGAGGGCTGAAGCCTTTAAAAGTTGAATGTACCCCACACCTAGGGACAGTTGACAGCTGGTAGTTTCACTAAAACTACCAAGGATAAAGCTCCAAATCCATGGAATGAATCAGAAGTTACCATACGTTGTAAATTTATGTACTTAAAAGAATAAAGAGAACTGCTACATATACTAAAGAAAATGTGATATAATGGCAAAAATCTGGTACAAGTAAAGAACTTCTTCAAAGACACAAGGAGTAAGAATATATCAGTTTATCTGGCATCTGGTAAGGAGATAAGAAACTTACATGATGTACACAAAGAATGCCTTTGTGGTTCCTAGAAAGGTATACTCTTTGGTAAGCCTCCAGCACAATGTGCCTAGTTAGGTTCTATAGACTCATTTTGTTCCAAATGAATACTCTGGAAACTGGCTCTAAAAAATCATAATGCCAACTTGTTGATACACAATGGGAGATATGTCTGGTATGTTTAAAGTGACAGGTTTCTCATAGGACATTTCTTTTCCGGGGGAAACATCAGTAGCTGTATCAGAAGATTGCTTTAAAGCGGCCCTTAAAACAAAGGAAGCAAAATACTCCTGGCAAATCATCTATGAAATGTGACAAAATTAAAATCCTGAAGATACATTCTGAAACACGGCTTTGCCTAGCTTTTAAGCCATTCCAAAACAAGTTAGCTTTACCCAAATCCAACAGTTGGCATCTGAGCAATGTATTCAATCAAGCTGGATATTTCCATAGTTACAATCTACAGTTTCTGGATATTAGTCAACTTTTTCATAGTATTTCAAAAATAAAATTTGTTTGAATACATTTAAGTCTCATTGATTCATCAATGGCTACTGTCTACTATTTTTTAAATTCTTATTTTATTTTTTAAAATTTTTACTGGAGTGTAGTTGATTTACCATGTTGTGTTAGTTTAACAAGATGAATCAGTTATACATCCATTCTTTTTTAGGTTCTTCTCCCATATAGGTCATTACAGAGTATTGAGTAGAGTTCCCTGTGCTATACAGTAGGTCCTTATTAGTTATCTATTTTACATACAGTAGTGTGTATATGTCAATCCCAATCTCCCAATTTATCCCTTCCCCCTCTTTCTCCAGTGGTAACCATAGTTTGTTTTCTACATTTGTGACTCTATTTCTGTTTTGTAAATAAGTTCATTTGTACCATTTTTTTTAGATTCTACATATAAGCGATATCATATGATATTTGTGTTTGTCTGACTCAGTATAACAATTCTAGGTCCATCCATGTTGCTGCAAATGGCATTATTTCGTTATTTTTTTATGGCTGAGTAATATTACATTGTATATACGTACCACATCTTCTTTATCCATTCCTCTGTTGACGGACATTTAGGTTGTTTCCATATCTTGGCTATTGTAAATAGTGCTGCACTGAATATAGGGCTGCATGTATCTTTTTGAATTATAATTTCTTCTGGATATATGCTCAAGAATGGGATTGCTGGATAATGCTGGGCAGGGCTGTGTCAAGGGGTGCGTTTTGAGGTAGCTATGAGCTCAGTATGACTTTAGGCAGCCTGTCTGCTAATGGGTGGAGCTATGTTCCTGTCTTGCTGATTTGTCTGGCCTGAGGCGTTCCAGCTCTGGAGCCTGTAGGCTGTTGGATGGGGCTGCATCTTGGTGCTGAAATGGGGACCTCCAGGAGAGCTCGTGCAGATCAGTGTTTCCTGCGGCCTCTGCCACCAGTGTCCTTGCCCCCACAGTGAGCTACAGCTGACCCCTGCCTCCTCGGGATACCCTTCAAGACTCCTAGTTAGGTGTAGCCCCGGTTCCTATGGAGGTATTGCTTTGTGCTGGGTTCCAGTGCACCTGAGATCTTTGTGCACCCTCTGAGAGTGGAGTCTCTGTTTCTCCCTGAGTGTGGAGCTCCTGCACTCAGGCCCTGCTGGCCTTTAAAGCCAAATGCTCTGTGGGTTCTTCCTCCTGATGCCTGACCCTCAGACTGTCTTGGAGGGCTATTTTTATGTGGGAACATCCCTGTGTAGGCTGTGGGTTTAATATTTTTTGGTGCGAGTGCTGTTTTTAGTATGGATGTCTGCTACCTCTCGCCTCAGTGCATGCTGGCTGTTATCCCCTTGATAGGAGGTGTGACTGTTGTTGTGGTGACCAGAGCTTGCACTGGATATTGAGCGGGGCCTCCCCTTTGCTCTGTGGTTGTCACTGTCCTGTCAGGGGCAGAGCCTGCTCCCTAGATGTTGCAGTAGAGGGCCCCAGATCTGTTTCTGAGCTGTGGTATGAGGTAGGCAGGACTGGAGCACTTCCACTGGGAGAGAAGCCTCTGAGTTTTCCTCTTTTGGAGCTGTTCACCTGTAAGTGTACTCTGCTGTGTCACTTTTCACCCGTTGTGCGGGCTCACAAATTACACTGTTGTTGGAAATGGTCTCAGCCCCATCTTTATGCTGGCAATTGGCCCTGGTGTCTCTAAGGTATTGTTTTCACTAGGCCTCCAGCGCAGATCCACCGAAGTCAGGTCCCAGGACTGCAGTAATCGTGTACCTGGACCCGCTATAAGAGCTATGGAGGCACCTCAGACTCTGGCCTGGCCCAATCCCCACCTGTACGTGCCCACAAAGCCCACAGCTGCCAAAGCTAGACCTGTCTCAGCTGCAGTAGCGCTCTTCCATTCGGATGTTCTACAGGTGCTGAGTTTACAAAGCCGGCAGCGGGGCTGTAAATCCGTGGTTCCCGCAGCCACAAGAAGAGATTTCAGCTCTTCATTAGATGCATGGCCCCTGGGGCTTAGCTGTGGTTTCAGCCCCACCCCTGTGTGTGGGCCTCTCACCAGACTCTGCTCCCAAGGCTACCCAGGAGAACTGGCGCCCACCCAGGCAGGCGGGGGCGGAGGCGGAGACAGGCGGGTCCTGGCAGCCTGTTCAGGTGGGAGCCCCTCCTAGCGCCTGCGGGGGCTGGGGCCTGCACGTAGGGAAAGCGGCTGCAATGGCGGCCCTGCCCCTTGCGTGCCACTCAACAACGGCGCCCTGCCTCTATGGCAGCCCAGGCTTCTTCCGTGAACGTTCCCAGTTGTGGAGCTCCTCACTCCCGTCCCCTCAGGCTGTCTCTTCTCAGCTAACAGCTGTCCACTCCCAGGGTCTACTCTCCGAACCCCACGTTCCAGCACCCAGGCCCCGTGCACCACGGCGGACACCTGTCAGGCTGAGGCACGCAGGGCTGTGGCAGGGACCATCTGTGTACCTCTCACTCTGTCCTACCTGCCACAGACCAGTTGCTGCGCTCTCCTCTGAGCCCCTGAAGCTCCCCTTCTGTCCCAGCTGATCTCCCCGCTGGTGAGGGGGCTTCCTCGGTGCGGCAACTTCTCTTCTTCAGCTCCCCACCAGGGGTGCAGGTTCCGTCCCGTTTCTTCTTTTCTTTTTAAATTTCTTTTCATCCTACCCGGTTGCATGGAGATTTTACTGGTCCTTTTAGGTGTCCAAGGTCCTCTGCTAGTGTTCAGCAGGTGCTCTGTGAGAGCTGTTCCATTTGTAGATGGATTCTTGATGTACTTGTGCGGAGAGGTGAACTCCACGTCCTCCTATTCCGCCACCTTCAGTAGTGATTTTTAAAAAGTCTGTTTTTTAAATTAATGATGATCTTCTTATGTAAAATATTAACACCAACATGGACTCATTCATCTTAATAAAAAGTGTTTTCCTTTTTTAAAGTGGTAAACTAATAACTTACTATGCAGTGTGAAGGATGTATTTTACTGATCACACTAAAAGTTATGCTAACCATTTTAAGATTTTGAATTCTGACAGCTGTTATAAAAGGGAAACTCCCAGTGAAACCTCTCCTGTCATTGTGACAATTGTGAACATTTTGCAGTCAGACTGTAAAGTGATAATAAATAATTATGAAAACAATTCAGTCCATATGAATGGTACTATACAGTTTCCAAGTGCTACTCCATACATTATCTCATTTTCATAAAGACCTGGGCAGCAAGGTCATACCTGTATGTAACCACTGAGAAACTGACATAAATCTAGAAAGGCAGAAAACAGAAATGCTGAGAGAAAATTTAAATACTTAAAGCCAAAAGAATTTGATACTTGTCATGCTATTCTATTGCATTTTAGAATCTTCTCAATGTTTTAAGAATAACAGATACACTGCACAAAGTAATCCTTACAAATAGAGCGAGAATAAACTAAACAAAACAGAGATATTACAAAAGGCCCTCCCTCTCTATTTGGGGATGCAGAACCTACAGACACTGAGGGCTGACTGTACTTCGTCATTTTATATGAGGGACTTCAGCATCCACTGATTTGAGTATCCATGGAGGTCCTTGAACCAATCTCCTGTGGGTACCAAGGGACAACTGTATTTCGATGTTTTCATTTTTGACACAATAAAATCATGAAATTACAGGTGTTAAATTAATGGCTAGAAATGGGAGTGGTAACAAACAAAATAAGTTGGTCAGTTTATTTATTTAGTGATTTTTAACAAAATATTTTTTTATTTAGGCTGTGCCAGGTCTTAGTTGCAGCATGCATGCGGGATCTAGTTTTCCCACCAGGGATAGAACCCGGGCCCCCTGCATTGGGAGTGCAGAGTCTTACCCACTAGACCACCAGGGAAATCCCCAGAATTTTATTTAAAATGAAAAATGTGTCCTAGGTATGTAAAATAATTTCTTTTATGGTACTTAATTTATAGAGGCAGACTATAAGTAAAGAGTGGCCTGGGAATCAGAAACTGTCATTCTAAAGGCATCTCTGTGGTGTGCTGGCCAGATCAGGTAACATAAACATTTGTTCACTTAATATTTATGTATTGAGGACATACTATTAAGCTATGTGAGTTACTGAGAGCCCACAGATATGTTATTAGATCCAGTTGTTGCCCTAAAGAAACTCACAGTTTAGTATAAGACAATGAAACGGAAAGAAATAATTTTAATATTGAAAGGTACACAAAACACAATGTGGCATAAAGGACAGACCAAATAATTTTCTTTGATGTATAAAGTTCCTTGATTTTCTGGTAAATTTAATGTTTGAGTTGAGTTTTGAAGAATTCATCGGGGTTTGCCAGCAGGTCTGATGATCTGGGAGGACATTGGTCGTAAAGGAAATGACACGTATGAATGAAAAAGTACAAAATACTATGCTGGGCTCTCAGACCAAGAGTATTTTACTGTGACTGAACATAAGAAGGTCCATAGGAAAGAGAAGTATGACATAAGGCTGAAGCAGGAAGTTTTTTATAGAGGGGTCTTGATTGCCATGCTACATGTTTCGTTTTTATTCTGTAGGCAATGGAGAACCATGAAATGGACTTTAAAGAGAAGTAACACAATTAAGTCTGTTCTGTGAAAAGATCACTCTAACTACAGCAAACTGGGCAGACAGGATGCAGACGGAAACAAGGGTATATTTCTTTAAAGCATTTTTCAGGTCATTATACTGGAAATAGGACCCTGTAGATTTTCTGTATTAATGTGAAACAGTGAGAGCAAAGGCTGGAATTCAATGATGGCCTTATATCCTCCTGTCAGCAAGAGTTGCAACTTCAACCCACACTAAATCTTTTTCTGGATGGAGTGTCTTGAGTTTTCATCCTCATTTTTCTTTCTAAAACACTGGTAAATGTTTTAGGTTTTACTGCTGCCATAACAAATTACCACAAACTTAATGGCTTAAATCAACATAAATCTATTTTCTAACAGGTCTATAAGTCAGAAATCTGACACAGGTTTCATTGGGTGTCAAAAATCAAAGATGTCAGCTGGAGAGGCTCCAGGGGAAATAAGATTTCTTGCTTTTTTTGGCTTTTACAAGTCTCCCACATGCGCTGGCTTGAGGGCCCCCCCTTCCTCAATATTCAAAGCCAACAAAGGTAGGTCTAGTCCCTCTCAGGTCCTTTCACTCTGATATTCCCTTCTGCTCCCTCTACATTTAAAGACCTTTGTGATTACACTACCTCAGATAACCAGGATAATCTCCTTATTTTAAGGTAAATTGATTAGCAGATTTAATTCGATCTGCAACCTTAATTTCCCTTTGCCATGTAACGTAAAATATTCACAGGTTGTTTACAACATGCACATCTTTGGAGGGGATTGTTCTAGTACATAAAGGTGCTAATAAACAGTAAAATAAGGAAAAGGCCAACAGAACAAGAAGGGGAGGAAAGAAGATAAGGATATTCATCTAAAGGGTAATCAGTTCCAGAAGAATTTAGACAATAACTATATTCCCCTTCATAGGACTCTTTCAAGGGCAGGGGATGACATATCTAGGTCAGAATAATTCATGAACCTAGTTTTTAAAAGTCACGTCATGGAGTGGTAAAAAGACACATTTAATTTACATTTAAAAATGTGTGAATTCCAACGTTTTTGTAAATGATGCTACCAGCCAACCATTTATGTAATAGGCTACCTACTACTGTACTTAGTCTGAGCCTTTATGTAGTAGTTTAAATTTGCACAAAGCAAACAATTATGAAAGAGCTGAGTTTTCATCATAAGAGAACACTATGAACAACTAAAAAAGGCTTTCTGGGCTTCCCTGGTGGCGCAGTGGTTGAGAGTCCGCCTGCCGATGCAGGGGACGCAGGTTCGTGCCCCGGTCCGGGAAGATCCCACATGCCGTGGAGCGGCTGGGCCCGTGAGCCATGGCCGCAGAGCCTGCGCGTCCGGAGCCTGTGCTCCGCAACGGGAGAGGCCACAGCAGTGAGAGGCCCGCGTACCGCAAAAAAAAGGCGGCTTTCTTTCCTTTTTAGACTCAAAGGAGGGATGCCTTCTCTTTTCAAAATCATTTTATACTATCTATCTGACAAACTATCATCATCTTCAAAGATTCCCTGGGTAACCTTTAGTTATCTCACACATACTATCTGTTCCCCAGAGTGAATACGAAAGGCCTGAAGGCAGTGTGTTCTCACAGAAGACCAGCTTCACAAATCTCTATAGATGTCTAAGAACAGAAACAGCCAGACTGTATGTATAGCGCTATCTTAGAGATTATGTGAGAGGCAGCTTCCAGTCCTGAATTTTAAATTTGAATAAAACAAAATAGCTCTGGAAAACATGTAGGCTTTGCTAATAGCAATCTATCCTAATGATGACTTTTAACTAGCAATAAAAGCATAAACATGAGCACTTTATATGCTGAGCAAAATACATATATTATGTTCCTATTTGAATAAAGCATTTCATAGGAATTTCTGAGAAAGTTATTTTTTTCAGCTTCTTGAAGCCACAGCCTGTCTTTTTCACTATTGCTAATATAACAGTTAATTTAACAGCAAGAAGTAGGTACCCAATAATTGCTTGTTAAATTTATTGAACTTATCTACCACCAACTTTTAAAAAGGAATTAAGAATATTTATAATGAAAAACATGACAGAATTGCTAAAATAAAAATAAAAGACTGAGAAGAGAGAGTAGGAGGGATAAAAGATAAAGATAACTGTATGAAAACTTTGGATGCATAATCACTATAAGCTATCTCTAAAATTTCTGGCAGCCAAGGCAAAATAGTAAATGATTGTTTTAACTGTCTGACAAAAAAACCCCACAACAATTCATGATGAAGATAAACTTTTTCGGGCATGAAATTATAAAGAATTTAATTTCATGAGTAAAAGAGATATGGAATATACTCTTCCTGACACTGTCAGCCAGTCTAAATACAACAAATTAACAGATGAAATTTAGTCATAATTATTTTAATTCATGTGGCACAAAGGTGATATGTACTAGCAGTGTTGCGGATAGTTTCCAAATACAAACCTTGTCTTACTCAATAGCCTTAAAGGTCATGTTCACACTTGGGAGAACGACCAAGTTAAATGAGAAGATTGGAACTTATGGAGCATAGCTGAAGGACTATAAACCCTGAAAGATTCCTATTATCTAAGTTATGTTGTTTGATTCTTTTGGCCCCTATTTGTATCATATGCCAGAATACACTGACAACAGATTTAAGATGCTATTCTAATAGAAGATGTTCTTTTAATGGAAAATATTATATTTTCCTACTGGGATGGTATTTATACAGTCAAAAACATGGGTAACTATGGTAACTACATCAATAGCTTTAAGAGAAGAATATTTCACCCAAATAAAAAATCTTAAAAACAGTTTACAAAATAATTAAACTTTTTGAATCTATTTTATGTATTTTGTATATTGAGAAATCTTCTTTGTGTATTATTAGATGCAAGCCATAAAGCCAAAAATAAAAGTTAGAAAAGTAGAAATTAGGATTTCATTTATATCATACATGTGTTTAAGCTAATATACTAGTTTATTGTGTCATACTATTCTTAAATCAGGCAATGATCCAAAAATTATAGTAATCCTCAGAAAGCATAATTACTTATCACATTTAATATATTACAAGACAGTTTTCATAATTTAAATGATTTTATTAATCTTTTGGGAAGAACAAAGTAAAAATGTGCCAAAGGAAATTAGGGATTTCTACAGACCCTCAGCGTAGCCAGTGTGACTGGTACTCCATCTCAGAGACCAGTCCCTCACCCTGGCTTCACAGGACTGGAAACCTCAGGAGAAATAACTGATCTCACCCAGCTTAACCACATCATTAACCTTCCCCTGTGCATCATTAAGAACAATGATAGAAGCTCTCTAATCTGACCTCCAATTAATCAATATGCCAGATTAACCTTTCTATAAAATATATGGTCGCAGGACATTGAACATTTGGGACTTCATGCAGGCTCACATTCCCCATTTGTTGAATGTATGTGTATCAAATCAGGTGTGTTTGTTTCCAAACCTGTTTATGCCTGTCATTATGTAATTTAATCAAATAATACCTAAATCAATAAAAGATGCTAAAAGAGAGTTACATTAAAAACAAAACTGTATGCTTTTAAAAAGTCAATAAAGGTAAAATTATTTTAAAAAAAGTTGTGGGCAACACAACCACAAAAAAATTGGGGATAAGATGTAAAAGTCTATAAGAAGATTCTGCCCTTCGGATTCTTCTCATATGTCTTTCAGTTCTTGTTTTATTTGAAAGAAACTAAACCTGGAATTCATAGATGGCAATATTGAGTGTGGTTTATGAAAGAAAAACAATTTGGAAGTTCAAGCAGTGGATGTGATGAATTATTGTACAACTAAAAATAAAATGTTGAAGGTATATATGTATCATTTCCTCATAACTGTCTTTTTCAGTTAACTGAACAAGAGCCGATCTTCATCATGTCAGTTAAGAGGGTTTCCACCTTTCCTCACCATATCTCACAACCCTACTTATTTCAGCAACAAGCAGCAATCCAAGGCTTTCAGGTCACCTATTTCCAGCTAGTCACTTACTTCCATGTTAACCTGTGGATGCAGTAATTTGCCTCAATCTTCCTCTTGTCCCAGTCCTCCCACACTCTTTCCCTGGGCCCTGTTAACTAAGTTTGGATGTGAGGGTACCACCTTCTTACAGCTTAGATCTAGAGTCCAGGCTGTTTTTCTCTCACATCCTATAAACTCAAGGAGACCTGAAGAAGAGTAGAGGGTGGCAAGGGGAATAAATGAACTACAGCATCCTCTAACCCTCCCTTTTCAGTTGTTGGCCTACTTCTGGTCACTCCTCATTCAGTGGCAATTTCAGTACCTGCCTCACAATTTCTTCACCACTTCTACCTCTGTGTCATGATTCTTTGTAAGAGTAGCGTCAACATGGTCCACCCATAAAACACCTAGTCTCTTAACTGCTTCACTTCTAAAATCCTTCAATTATCCTAGTCTCTGACCAGCACCACCTGGTCACGGCTCGCTTACTTGAATTCCTCCACCCACACAATTCTTTACTCTTGTGGAGACTTTTACACCATACACTCTACCTCTTTTCAGTTACCCATCATCACCCATTTCTGCTTCTTTCCTATAACTGTACTTAGAGTGTTAAGTAGTTTAGATTTCCCAAACCGGTGGTTCTCAGGTATTGGTGTGCTACAGAATGACCTGGAGGACCTGTTAAAACACAAATTGCTAGGCCCCACTCTGAATTTTTGATTCAGTAGGTCTAAGACCAAGAATTTGCTCTTCCAATAAGTTTCCAGGTGATGCTGACACTGCTTTGAAAACTTACTCCCCAGACCATTATTATAATCATTTTCTTTTTACCATTCTCAAATTCCCTGGTCTATTCCCCCTTTGTAATATTCATGCCATAAAATCTGACTCTGTCTACTTACATTCAATTATTCTTCTACTCTGCAATTACACCTAGCAGCTGAAAGGTTCTAGAGAGAAACACACAAATTGACCTCACATGAAATTCCCTAAGATGCAAACTCTACAGCTCTCAAAAGGATGACTTCATAGTATCTCCCTTCTCTCCACTGTTCCAGTCTAAATAGCCTCAGGTGAAATCTCGCCTAATATTCACTGAGAAAGTGTGAACTATCAGAGAGGTACACCCTCATCTCACCACCACCAAATCTATCAACCTACCTGATCAATTCTACATTAATTCATGGAAAATCAACTAGCACTCAAATATTTCTCTTCTAGATTCCTTCTTCAATATTTGCTGCTTGAATTATTAATCTTTTCGTCTGCTATTCCTCAGTAATTTATGTGTACCTCTGTTACAATACATACCACTTGCCTTCTGGTATTGGAGTTACTTACCTTTTTAAAGTGTATAATTCAGTGGTTTTTAGTATACCTATGACTAAATTTAAATCCCTTAATTAAAATAATGTTCACAATAAAGTATTAAAACAACCCAGAGGGTTTAAAGAAATAAAAATGTTTCTGAAGTAGGGTGAGAGGGAAGGGTAGAGTTTCAACACACTCCTCACCACCATGCATTCCTTATTCAGCTGCACTCCTTTCCACTCCACTGGCCAGCCTGGTACCCGGGTACCCTCAAGGCTAGGGAAGAGAACCTTAAAAGTGACTGTCTGACTTGTGAGCCTTTTTACTCAAACAATGACATATTTTCTTTTTAGCTCCAAGTTGTACAAATATAACACCTCATTAAAGCAAACAAGAGGGAAAAAGGTGATGGTCTATCTAAAATTTTTCTCAGGGGGTCTAAGAGCCTGAGTGAGAAAAAAGGGCAGGTCATGTCATTTACTCTATGAAAAAACTGCTTTTGGCACTATCAAAAGGGTATAAAATGGTATTTTATTTTAAGCTACAAGGCACTCAAAGGTTTGTTTGTAAGCAAAAGTTTCCAAGAACTTTCTATATAAAAGCAACATTTTACAGCATGGTCAACAAAACTGTGATTATGCAAAGTTATGTAGTTTTATGCACATTATTTATAATTGTAAATCTCTGCAGAATCACAGATTGGGAAAACAGACCAAGAGTATGGAGGATGAAGTAAAAAAAAAGAAAAAAGAATGCAAAATTATTTAGAGAGCAGAATCTCAACTATTAAAATTAATCACAGAAAAATAAGACAAATAAATACACCAAAATGTTAAGATACACTAAATCAAAGATTTTAGGTGCCTTTTCTTTATAGGTTTCCAATTTTCCATAATAAACATATGTTATTTAAAAGTATTAAAATTTTGTAGATTAGAATATGTCATACATTGTATTCAGGCACCATAAACCTCCAACTCTGTGAACTAAATCCAATATTATTTTAAGTAAAACAAACATGAAATAATAATTGTGAGGAACTAATATATGTCTGTTTGTCTTCAGATAAAGTCACTTACAACTTATTTTTTCTTTGCCAAATTTAGTATTTTCTTAGATGAAATGATACACTTTTTATGTCTTAGTGCCCAAAACACCACAAATAAGACACTGTAATAAATTTGTAACTTATCTATTTAATTCAACAAATATTTACATGATAATAGTAATAGATGTTTTAGTGGAAAATAAGTATATAATGGCTGAATGTCTCAATTATATGCAATTAAAATATATTTATTTGAGGCATACTATGTGCTAGAGACAGTGGGAAATAAAAAGACAAGTAAAATCTGGGACTGTTTGGGGAGGGCAGGGTCTCTCATTCCACTGAGGGAAACTGCCATACACATAAAAATTACATCCCAATGGGCCAAGTTTTACTGGAGCTGTAAGATTAAAGTGCTATTCGAACATAGGCAGTGATCAACTCCACCCAACAGTCCAAATTGTTAATCAGTGATTCCAATTAGCCATATTACCACATCTCATTCCAACATTGAAAAAAATACAAAAGGTCAAGGAATTTAGGATGCTAGTTACCACAAGACTTAGTCTGGGACAGCCTTTGAAACCAGCTCAAGGATCATGAACAGAGAGAAGTAGAAAGGACTTATGAGACTATAAATCATAATCAGAATGACAAATACTTATTTGGTTCACTGAGTAGAAAAACTGTAGTGGCAGAGATGGATGTTATAGCCAGGAAGGAAATTCTTGGTTTTGATTTCATAGGAGACGGCAATGATCTGAATATGACTACATTTAAGGTGAGCCTTTGATGCAGGGGATCCATGATAAATGGAAAAGGAGCTCCATCCACTGGTGCTCATGAAGCCAAAGAGTTGAGAGAGGAAGAAGGCATACTGGAAGGAAAGGATGCTATAAAGGTCAACAGGATTGCTCACTTCTCAAAGAGTGAGAACAACACACTGACTGGCTGTACTTGAAATTCCCTAATATGCTCACTCTTCAACTCTCCAAAATGATGAGTCCATCTCCTGAGGAAGAGTGGGCTTGTGGAACAAGAGAAGGCAGCAGAAGTAGAATGCAATTCTGTGAACAAGGTACCAGAGAATTCCGTCACCTAACATGTAAAATGTATACAGATAATTTTCTTTGTTTCCCTATTTCCTGCTATACTGTGGATAAAGGAATTGCATGGTGTGACTTAACCACTCTAGATATGAAAACCAATGCCTATAAGTTTAGATGATTACAATAAACTTTCTATGAAAAGATAAATATTAATGGATATTATAGTCACCACGAGGACTCAGAGAGAACTTCTCTCTGACCTTAGTAAGGAGTTCTTGTGCTTCTCCGGGATAATTGATTTATTTCTCTCTTAGGGACACTGTGAAACATGTATTGTCTACATTGTATTGGCTGCTAAAACATTTAGAGTAACATGATTCTCAAACTGTAGTGTGAATAAAAATCAATCTGGAGATTGTAACAAACACAAGATTCCAAGCTGTCCATCCTCTTTGCTCATCCCCACCCACTCACCACTGCCCATAATTGATTCATTTTAAGAGATTCTAACTTAGGGGGTTCCAAAAACACTTTGAAAATGATAGACTTTGTGACCTAGTTCGTACAGACACTACTCTACAGCAAGTTTCTTTTACAGAAATCATCTTATCTTGTCCTACTTTGTCCTCTTTCCTAAATCACTATCTTTAAAGATTGTATCTACTGCCTCTCTATATGTTTAATTAAGTCCTCAAACTTTTTCTGGAATAAGGAAGGGTTGAAGTGAATAAAGACTTTTGAATTAGTATGAATAAATCTTATTTTTCCCTTTCCAAATATTGGGGAAAGAAAGCTGATCAATTTTTTAACACCAGAGGAACAAGTTGAGCTGTAACAGCCCTGGGCAAAAAACACTGCAAAGAGAGGGCTCCCACACCAATGTATTATTAAACAGTAAATTAGGCTGACTTGATCCAGGCACGCTGACAGCACTGTGCCCTTTGATGTTCAAAGAAAGACCTAAAACTGCACTTGGTTCATTTCAAGTGCATGCAGGCAGCACCAGGACATGCTTGTTCAATTATTAGTGGAAGTGCAGGACCTTTCACCAATGACAGAAAAAATTCTGCCTATGTGTACACATGAAGTTTGACCTAAAGAAGAAAAAGCAATTATCAGTGAGTCAGCATACATTTATTGAGGTGATACATCATGAAAGACATTCATTTTAATTTTTAAATACTATAGAAAAGCATCGAATCATCTTGTTAATTCTGAAAAGCCAGAATTAGGAAAATACTTTTGAGTTAAATATTTCTATGTGTCTGAATTGACTGGATTCCCTTAATTCTCCACTTTCCTTTAAACATGTAGAATTGGTTCTATAAATGCCCTTTTCATTTTTTGTTTTTTATGATGAAAACCTAAAGCTGCTTCATAAGAAACACGGAAGAGAAAAACAACAAGAATAATGGCTAACATTTATTAGCATTTTCTGAGTCTACGAAACTCAATTTTAGAGTTGGAGCTGATGGCAGAACTTCTCTCCTGATAAAAGTGGAAAAGGAGAAATAACATCTATTGAGCACTTACCATATGCCAAGTAGTAGCCAGATGTGATTTACCCATATTATATCATTCAATCATCACACTTTATGAAAATGCAAACTCAATAAGAGTCAATAATAAGCATTTTTAGGGTATAATTAACTCAACATAAAGCTCTCCGTTCTCATACATACTCAGGATCCCAAAGAGACTGTTATGGAAATTCTTACTCAGTTTATTCACTCTATGCACAGCGCAAAACATAAACCCTTATGCGCACATTTACAACTTTACAATTTTTTTCTGCATGAAAACTATCTTCATTTTCTGCAACTAGAGTCTTTTGTATTGTTTAGCACTTTTGCTGCCAAATAAGTTGTCATTAATTGTGAAATTCATAAAATATAAAAATCATAAAATTACACTTAGTTAGAAAGAGACCTTCAGAGATGGGCCAATGGATGGGCAGCCAGCCTGTTACAAGAGATATGCCAGAAGCATGCTGCCCCTTAAGGGGGATAGAGAGCACTAGCTTGTCCCAGAAGCCCAAAGCCAACTAAACTCTCCTCTCCACTGGGAACTCTAGAATCAATTAAAATAAACTTAAAGAACGGACTTAAAGAGGAATATAAATAACAAAAAGAGCATCTTTACAAACGTAGGAGATAAAGGAGAAGTAGAGTTACTCACACATTCTGTCTATTATGGTGATGGTGGGGCAAGGAACTATTGGATACTGAACAGGAGTTTTTGTTTGTTTGTTTGTTTGTTTGTTTTAAACACCGGAGAGTAGACTTCCTTCTCCTTCCAGCTGCTTCTATTTTAATGACCTGACTGTGGCTGAGGATTACTTACTTATTCCAGTTCTATGAGGAAGCAACCTGTTATTCTGTTGTGAAGACTACTGTTATATTTTAACTAAATCTGTGTGTGTGTGTGTGTGTATGTGTTTTGATTTCTAGAAGTTCTTTCTTCTTGGCAAGGAAGGCACAAAAGTGACGGTATTACTACAGGGAGGAAAGAGCATGGACCTGGAGCCAAGAAGTATGTGCTTATTCTTGTCACCGTATGAGCCCCCTCTTCTGTTTTGCCTTCTCTTTATGGATTAAATAAGGCAGAAGCCAGAGGGGTATGGTGTGAACAGACCAGTGATCAACAACTCTTTTCCTTCTAATTTCAGGAAGCTTCAAAAAATGAGTTTGCCCCTGCTCTGTACCCTACATCCCAGACCCACTCGCAGCCTTGTGAAACTTGGAAACTCTGTGGAACTGATCTGGCAGATATCAACTAATGAATCGATTGGGCTGACTTAGTAAAAACCCCTGGAGAATCCATGTCCCTCTGGAGAAGTAGCAGAGCCATGTAAGTAGGCTGCCTCAAATGCCCAAGTTCTGCTGCTTGTCTAGTTCATGGGAGAAAGTGCTTATATACTTAACCGTTCTAGGTTCTTTACTTAAAACATACAATTTAGCGACATACTTACAATTAGTGACAGTATGCAAAACTTATCCTGTTTTTGAATATTTACCCTTTATCAGACAGGACAGAATTGCAAGAGGGCACTGACTAACTTTTCATGATCACTTTTTCAATATGATGTTAACAGTGGCATAACAGGCAAAGAAGTTCAACATAGAGATCCCTTTGAATATAGACAGTATTTTCTTCCATATGGAATTCTTATAATCAAAATTTTATAATACTACTTGATGAGACTTAGTTTTATATCCTGACTCATATAGCTATAATCTCATACAGTTATGATTTGCTTATATCTGAATAAAAACAACTAAAATTATTCCAGGGTTTCAAATAACCATAAACACTGAACTATTTTTATTCTGAACAGTTCAAAGTGTTTACTTTTCAAAAATACAAATGAAAACTCTCCTTATATTGAACAATATAACTTAAAATGTTAGCTGTGATACCGTGGTTTTAGAAATATTTACAAACTAGATGAAGGGATTGCTCTTATTTTTACTAAAAGCAAACCAGATGTTGGCTTACGTTATCATGTCACACTATTCATTTTAAAGTTTATTAGGCCTATCTTTTTGCAGATCATACATATCTGACTTCTTACTTATTTATCATTTATAATTCCAATTCAAATCCCAAAATTTGTTATCAATCTCATATTTGTTGCTAAATTTTTCATTATTTCTAAATTATTACCTTATTTTCTCAGGATGCTATATATTTCTCTTAAAATTTAAAGTACTGGCAGATTCTTGTGCTTTTTTATATTAAATGAGAAATTTTAACATACATTAATACAAGTATATGCTTCCTCTCAAACAAGTTATTCTATATTTTATAATTATTAGAGTGTGAATGTACTCTACACCCTCACACACTATTATACACTTCAAGTGAGTACAGGCAGAGTTTATGCTTTAGTGGTGAAAAATATTTTACTTTAAGTTCTAAACCCTCATTTGTTCTTATTATCCCATATGATTATTTCAACTAAAAAATAAATAAAATTATTCATATTTTTATCTGCTTTCGCTTCCAACTTGTCTCTGGCTAATAATATTTTTTATTTCTATAATAAGTTAAAATTGCTACATGTGAGCAGAAACTCTACAATCTGTAAAATAATCCCAGTCACCAGTATTAAGTAATATATGTCTGTATCACTTTTTTAGTACGAAATCATGAATTATTAGTATATAAAATCTTGAGTCATATGTAATGAATAAATAAGGAGAATATTATTCAATTTACAGGAAAACGTTGGCCATGTGTTTACCTTAAAAAAAGAGATGTAATTGAAAACTCATGTAGTTCATTAGAGCATCATTATTATTATACAACATCGTTTATAAAACTGAAAAAAATTAAAACCACATTGTGCCTGGCAGAGTAATGTCCTGCCAAAGGTGTCCATGTCCTAACGCCCCAAATCTGTGAAAATGTTATTTACTTTACACGGTAAAGGAAACTTAAGGTTGCAGATGGAATTAAGGTTGACCTTGAGATAGGGAAATGATAGTGGATTATTCAGGTGGGTCCAACATAATCACAAGAGACTTAAAAGTCAAAGATGGAGGCAGAGAAGAGTCAGAGAGGCATGTGACTAAGAAGGAGGTCAAAGTGATGTGATGTGAGGATTCAACTCACCATTGCTGGCTTTGAAGATGGATTTTTGGGTGGAGGATGGGAGGGGGCATGAACTGAGGGTTGCCTTTAGAAGTTGGACAGGCAAGGAAATGGATTCTTCCCTACACATTCCAGAATGGAATGCAGTCTTGCTGACATCTTGATCTCAGCCCATTGAGACCCCTGTCACATTTCTGACATAGAGGATTTAAGATAATAAATTTGTAGGATTTTTGAAGTCACTAAATTTGTGGGGTTTTGCAGCAGCAACAGAAAACTAATACATTGATACCCTACCATTATGAGAATGGTTAAACAAACTATGGCCTAGCTATACAAAATAATTCTATAAAACTATTAAAAACATTTAAAAATGATAAGTAATAACATGGAAAATAGTAACATCCTACTATTAAGTAAAAAAACTAATAAATGGGTATATATGACATGATTTTAATTCTGTAAGTCAAAGTATATACATATAACATAAAAAGGGAAATGTCATCTCTGAGAGATGGGATTATGAATAATTTAAATATATTTCTTCTTACTTTTTCATGTTAATGATGAATTTTATTACATACATATTCTTAAAAAACAAATGGTAGCAGAAAAATGTTGGGCACCTAAATTACTAAGGTCCTCAAAGTTTCAAAAGTACTTTTTCAGATCTAATTTGAAGATGCATATAAGAAGCTTCTTCTCTTGGAAAACTTTACCAACCATTCCCCAATCCCCTTCACCCTTTCCATTAAGCACTAAGCTCCCATCCATGCACTGTGATTACCATTAACATGGCATCTTCTCATTGTAGGATAACTGCTTCTTTATTTTTGTGACTCCGCCATTGAACTCTCAATAACCTTAAGGAAGGCACCCTATTTTGCTCATGATTGCATATTCCTATCCATTCACAGAGCTTGGCTCATACGTAAAATCATTAATAGTTTAGGCGAGAGAAGATGGGGGGTTTATAACTTACTTTAAGAAAGCATATGAACACCTCTGATATACTTACTCAACCCTACTGCTTCTTCAGTTAATGAATTAGAGGAGCAATGAAAGTATGTTACTTCATGAGTTCTATAGTGAAGATTAAGACAGGAATTTGAAAATAATGGATATTTTCTTCAGGTCTATGTTACTGCCAACAATCCTCAAGGTTTGCAATTCTGCATCTTAGAAACCTGGAGGCTTAGAGAGGTTAAGAACTTGCCTGAGGTTAGTGGTACGGATGGGTTCAGATAAGGACTCATTCCCCTAAATCACACTGCTGCTTAAATCTATATGGGTTCAACATTTACCTATAGCCTTTCCTAGCCACTCAGCTGAGACAATCTGTCTCCTTTACTGTGAAATTACCATTGTTATAAGTGGTCTCATCATCATCATTATTGCCTATGGTTCTGCTTTTTTTTTTTTTTTTCGTACGTGGGCCTCTCACTGTTGTGGCCTCTCCCGTTGCGGAGCACAGGCTCCGGACGCGCAGGCTCAGCGGCCATGGCTCACGGGCCCACCCGCTCTGCGATATGTGGGATCTTCCCGAACCGGGGCACGAACCCGTGTCCCCTGCATCGGCAGGCGGACTCTCAACCACTGCACCACCAGGGAAGCCCTAGATTCTAATTGTGATATTACAATCTGAATTCAAATTACTCTAAATTCAATTAATTGAATTCAATTTCCATATTATTGGAATGAAAACCATGATAATGTATTCTTTGCATATTCTCTACTGAGGAAGACAGTACAAAATATTAAATAAGAGAAACCAATGAGAGTTACAGAGAATAAGAAAGTGAAACCATATAAGTCATTTAAGTTAGGTTGGCCAATTCTCTACGAAAATACCTGATGGCATTTTAAACAGATGGTTGTTTTCTTCCAATAATTTATTTTATCTCTATCTATCTTATAGAAAATAAAATTTTTATTTGAAAATTTACAGTTCTTTTCTAATAAAAATAAAATTTAGGGTTAATTTAAAAGTAAGAAGTCAGATTCCAACTAGAAAAACTAATCTTTTGTACAATAAATAATATGTGCTTTCTTGGGGGGGACAGGGTTTGTTTATGGGAGGAGTCCTGGACCTGGTTTTAAAGTCTTCATTTTCAAGTAATTTATTTAACTAAACTTAAAAGAAACATATTTTCTGCAATTTATTTGAAGCCTAAAAAATAATGTCTTCAGATTCTGTTAATAATTGAAAACATAAAAAGTCAATCCATTCTTTCTGTTAAACAATAAATTAATTTTTACAACTGATAAATGTGTTAGTAGGGAGTAACATAAATATTGAAAAAATTGACATGTACAATATTTCAAAAGGCAAAGCAATTTACTTTTAAATGTTTTAGTACACTTGGTAGGCAGTTGGTACATTATGGTAAATGTTTAGTACATTTTAATAAATGTTTTTGCAAGCATTTAGTAAGCATGGTCATACCAGCATTCTACTAGCTACAGTACCATGTCACTAGGTCTTTGCACACAGCAGCAGCTCTATTAATTAAATTGAAAATGAAGGACTATGAAAGTCTTGATTTGTCTTCAATTGTTATCAGTAAAAAATATGGCCATCACAGCTTTTGAGTTAAAATTTTATTTTGCTTTACTTTGTTTAATTCTAATTCACTGAATACTAGTTATCCACATTTTCAATCTGATTAACAGAACATTCATGAACATGATGAATAAAAGTAGATTACAGCAATATGTTTGTAGAATGTTTCCTCTGAGCCATAATCAACATTCAGACACGCAAGTCACTAAACCTTTAGGGAAAACATTTGCTTGATGTAAGAAAAGAATGTCAAGAAGAGGTAAAATTAGCCTTCAAGTCTACAAAAATAATTTGTCCTGCTGAACTGATTTAGCTTGGATATTGGCGTGGTTAAACCCAGACCATATTTGAAATGGATTAAAAATTCTAACACTGAACTGATTAAAGGGCAAAATAAAATTAAACCGATCTTTTTGTGTTACTTTAAAGGTATATATTTTAGAATCAGGGTAAACAACTACAGCAGACATCAGCAATCATTAAGTTCAAGGTCAATCCAAAGGACTAGCTAGGCTCATGGGCGAATACTGGCCTTCGGTGGCAATAAAAAATACAAGTAAGGGCTTCCCTGGTGGCGCAGTGGTTGAGAGTCCGCCTGCCGATGCAGGGGACACGGGTTCGTGCCCCGGTCTGGGAGGATCCCACATGCTGCGGAGCGGCTGGGCCCGTGAGCCATGGCCGCTGAGCCTGCGTGTCCGGAGCCTGTGCTCCGCAGCGGGAGAGGCCACAACAGTGAGAGGCCCGCGTACCAAAAAAAAAAAAAAAACAAGTAAAACAAATGTAAAGATTAGGGAAGAAAGCAGGGAGATGCAACAAAGATAAAGAGAGAAAAAGCAAGCAAAAAGGGAAAGAAAGGAAAAGAAAGGTAAGACAAAAAAGAAATGGAGATGAAACCACAGAGTACTAACAATAACTGTCCAAACTACTGCTACACAGAAAGCTGGTGAGCAAACCCTACTATACCTATGCTTAAAATGCACTCCAGGACCATGACCTAAATCCTGAGGAAAGAGAAGGAACCACAACCAGCAGCAGCAGAACACTAAGTAATAGGTGGTGAGTGGGTCTGCCACTCTTGGATGCACCTTAGGATGCACTAAACTGCAGAAGTTATGGGTATTTTTCAAAGAAAAATACGATTACCAGAAGAAAATAATAGGGCTCAACAGCATTTAAATATGTCCAAAGTTTTCTCAGAAACTGAAGACTTCAGATATTATTCAGTATAACCCAGTAAAACACTTTGTACTTCATATTTATTAGTTTTTCATATAATCAAAAGCTTGTAAAGTTGTATACGCTTTTATTGAAAAACAAATTATTTTGCCAATAGTGAGTTAAAATATTTACAACTTTTATAATCGTTACAATCAAGTTACATGCATGAAAAATCCCATGTCCTTTTTTTTTTTTAACTGGAATTTCAACTTGCTACATGGTGGAGTGTATATGTAATATATGTCTTCACTTATTTTAACCAAAAAGATGGGATAGTAAAAGAAAAAAGAAAAACTGAAGAAGAGACAATTTCTAACCCTTAGTTCAGTGCTTACTTTCATGAGGGCAAGCAATTGATATTTTTATTTCTGTATCAGTATTCCTGTGAATAAAGAGACCTCTGGAGTAAGAGACATATTATGCCTTTTGGCCAATCTTTCTGTGACCCAATCCTTCCATCCATTAGAAAAAAGGATGGTGACAACTGATATCTATATAATACACACATTTAAAACAAAGAGATTAGCTCAAACCCTTTATTATTTTTTATTGTTAATTTTTAAAAATTGAAGTAGAGCTGATATTTAATATAGTGTTAGTTTTAGGTATATAGCATAGTGACTCAGTATTCTTGCAGATTAAATTCCATTACAGGTTATTACAATGTATTGAATATAATTCCCTGTGCTATATAGTCTATCATTGGTCCTTATCTATTTTAAATATAGTAGTTTGTATCCGTTAATCCCATATCCTTAATTTGTCCCTCCCCTGCCTTTTACTCTTCCTTTGCTAACCACAATTTTGTTGTCTATGAGTCTCTCTCTGTTTTGCATATACATTCATTTATATTAATTTTTAGATTCCACTATTCCATTATGTATATAAGTGATATTACATAGCATTTGTCTTTCTCTGTCTAACTTACTTCACTAAAGCATAATATCTTCTAGGTCCATCCAGTTGCTGCAAATGGCAGTATTTCATTCTTGTTTAATGGCTGAGTAATATTTCACTGTATATATACCACATCTTCTTAATCCAATTGTCTGTTGATGGACATTTAGGTTGTTCCCGTATGTTGGTTATTGTAAATAATGCTGCTGTGAACACTGGGGTGCATGTATCTTTTCAAATTAGTGTGTTTTTTTTTCTTCAGGATATATACCCAGGAGCAGCACTGCTGAGTCATATGGTAGTTCTATTTTTAGTTTTTTGAGGAACCTCCACACTGTTTTCCAGAGTGTCTACACCAATTTACATCCCTACCAACAGTGTACAAGGGTCCGCTTTTCTCTGCATCCCTGTCAGCATTTGCTATTTGTGGTCTTTTTGATAACAGCCATTCTGACAGGTGTGAGGTAATCAAGCACTCTGAAAGAACACAGTTATACTTCTGCCAGTCTTCAAAGACAGACTTTAAGCTATGCCCAAATTGGGCTCCCAATTTCAGAATCTCATACCTCTGCTTAACAGACAGCTGTTATAACAATCAATTGCCTACCACAAGTACGCAGGAAAAGATATAACAATTACACTGCTATAACTCGTAGGATGGAGATGTTTTACTGTTTCTACAAGGAACTGCTGCTGGACTACAGCCTTTAATTCAAGAGTTAGTCAGCACTGGCCCAACAGAGCATGTGTGATGATGGAAATGTTTTATATTTGCTTGTCTAATATGAAAGAGACACCAACCACCTGTGGTTATTGAATACTGGAAATGTGGCAAGTGCTACTGAGGAAGTGAATTTTAGATTTTACTTAATTTCAAATTAATTTTCATTAAAATGCATGTGGACATTCTATTCCACAGAGCTATTCTATTGACAGCACAGAGTTAGAGAATCTGTAACTAAAGGCCCAAATTAAGTAATATCTTCAGTTTATAAAAATTATAAAACACAATATTAAAAAAAAAAATCACTCCACAGAGGGCAATCAAGATGGCGAGTAAGAGGACATGGAGATCACATCCCCCCACAAACACATCAAAAATACATCTACATATGGAACAATCCTCATTGAAAACTAATTGGAAACTGGCAGGACTCCTATACAACCAAGGCTGTAAGAAAGATACATATGTTCTTGGATAGGAGGGGAAGAACAGTGATTAGGTTGGGACCTGTGCCCCTGGGAGGGGACTGAAAGGAGAAGGGAGATTACATGAGTGGACACCCACCATGGGGAGTGAGCAGGTTGAGCCATAGACTGTGCATTCCAGTCCTGGGGTCCTACAAGGAGGAGACAAGCCCCCCCGGGTGGTTGGAGGACCTCTGGGTCAGACAGAAAGGCTGGAGAAACCTGGATGGTGCTACAAGGGGCACACAAACTAGCCCGAGGCAGGGTGCAGAGAGGTCTGCCCTATCAGCAGTCAGCTTTCCTGTGACAGACTCACTGTGGGCTCCAGTCTGAGCTGAACAAGTGCTCCAGCCCTGCTCACTCCACACCACAGTGCAGCACTGGATCTGGGGCTGCCAGGACCAGGGGAAAAACTCAACCTGGTCCCAGGGTGGAGCCTGGGTGGGATAGCGGTGGCCATTGTTGGTGCTTACTCAGGCAGAGCCTCATAAGCAGCCCAGATCCCTGATGGTGGCTGCTGTACCACAGCTAATCCCCAGACATGAGCTGAGAGTCCACGTGGGCCCCCACCCGGCCTGCAGAGTGGTTCCACAACAGTGGGGGAGCAGTGAAGGCTGGAAGCAGTGATGAGCTGTGAGAAACAAAGGGGTCTTACAGGTACAGCTGCATTTGAGCAGAGCCACAGATGCCTACACTGGCAGCTATGGGATCGCTGTTGGTGAACAGGCCTCACCTGTTTCAGCATTCCCCTTCTCGGGCAAAGGTCCCAGTGCAGGGAGAGGGAAAAACACACACTTAAAGGGAACAGAGTCAGCTCAAGCCTGAACCTCAGGGCTTCTGCTCCAGCAACTTAGAATCTAGTGGTGAGCAACTTAGACTGGGTGGTGAGCAGAGAAGTCTAGCCTCATATCTGCAGCCTGTTCTAGCCCATCCATCTCCAGCCCCACCCACTACCAAGGTGACTGCTGCCAGCACACCCAGAGGAAAGACGACTGCATCCATGTTAAACCCAGCTCTCCCATCAAAGGCATTGGGCACATGCAGTCTGTATAGATACACTACCACACAACAATACCCCTTTAAGGCTGTAATAAGTAACTGTTTCACCTAAATTCATAGAGGCAGTGAAAGTTAAAGCAAAATGAAAAGGCAGAGGAACTACTCTTAATTGAGAGCAAAAGAAAAATCCCTGAAAAAATAAATAATGAAACAGAAATAAACAGTTTACCAGATAAAGAATTCAAAACATTGGTGTAAAAATGTTAACTGAATTAGGGAAAAGAATTGATCTAAACACTGAATATTTAAATAAGGAACCAGAAAATATAAAAAAAATCAGAAATGGATAATTCAACAGCTGAAATAAAAAAAAACCACACAGTAAAAGGAATGAATAGCAGACTCAATGATACAGAAGAATGCATAAGTGATCTAGATGGAATGATGGAAATCTCTCAATCAGAACAGAAGAAAGAAAAAGAAACTTTTAAAAATGAAAGCAATTTAAGAGATCACTGAAATAACATTAAGCATTCTGACATTCACATTATAGGGGTTCCAGAAGAAGAGAAAAGGAAGGGGATAGAAAAGGTATTTGAGGAAATTATGGCTGATAACTTCCTAAACCTGAAGAAAGAAACAGATATCCAGGTACAGGAAGCTCAGAGGGTCCCAAACTAGATGAACTCAAACAGACCCACACTAAGACATATCAGAGTTAAAATAGCAAAAGTTAAATATAAAGAGAGAATTCTAAAGGCAGCAATAGAAAAAAAAAAAAGAAGACAAGAGGGTTCCCTTTTCTCCACACCCTCTCCAGCATTTATTGTTTGTAGATTTTTTGATGATGGTCATTCTGACTAGTGTGAGGTTATACCTCACTGTAGTTTTGATTTGTATTTCTCTAATGATTAGTGATGTTGAGCATCCTTTCATATGTTTGTTGGCAATCTGTATATCTTCTTTGGAGAAATGTCTATTTAGGTCTTCTGCCCATTTTTGGATTGGGTTGTTTGTTTTTTTGATATTGAGCTGCATGAGCTGCTTGTAAATTCTGTAGATTAATCCTTTGTCAGTTGCTTCATTTGCAAATATTTTCTCCCATTCTAAGGGTTGTCTTTTTGTCCAACAGTTACTTTAAATGTCAATGGACTAAATGCTCTGATCAAAAGCCACTGGGTGGCTGTTTGGATAAAATAACAAGACTTCAATATGCTTCCTACAAGAGACTCACTTCAGGACTAAAAATACATACAGACTGAAAGTGAGAGGATGGAACAAGATAATTCCTGAAAATAGAAATGAATAGAGAGCGGGGGTAGCAAAACTCATATACAAAAAAATAGACTTATACAAAGGCTATAACAAAAGACAAAGAAGGGCTTTATATAATGACAAAGGGATCAAAACAAGAAGAGGATATTACATTTGTTAACATATTTGCACCCCCTACAAAAGCCTCTAAATATTATAAACAAATACTAACAGACCTAAGGGGAGAAATTAACAATAGTTCAATAATATTAGGGAACTTTAACACCACATAGACATCAATGAACAGATCATCCATACAGAAAATGAATAATGCCAACAGTGATTATAAATGACCCAAGAGACCAGCTGGACTTAAAAGATTAATGTCCATGGGATATTATATCCATAAACAGCAGAATACACATTCTTTTCAAGTGAACATGGATCATTCTCCAGGGTAGATCACATGCTAGGCCACAAAAAAGTCTCAACAAATTTAAGAGGATAGAAATTATATCATACATTTTTTCTAACCACAGTGGTATGAAACTAAAAATCAATTAGAAAAAGAAAAATGGGAGAAGAAAAAACGTGTGGAAACTGAACAATATGCTACTAAAATCCAACAGGTCAATGACGAAATCAAAGAGGAAATCAGAAAATACCTCGAGAAAATGAAAATGCAAACACAGCACTTCAAAATCTATGGGATACAGCAAAAGCAGTTCCAGGAAGGAAGTTTATAGCAATACAGTCCTTTGTCAAGAAACAAGAAAAACCTCAAACAAACAACCTAACTTAGCACCTAAAGGAATTAGAAAAAGAAGAACAAACAAAGCCCAAAGTCTGCAGAAGGAAGGAAATAATAAAGATCAGAGAGGAAATAAACAGAATAGAGATTAAAAAAGAAATAGGAAAGATCAAGAGCTGGTTTTTGATAAACGTTTAGACAGGCTCACCAAGAAGAAAACAGAGAGAATGCAAATAAACAAAATAAGTAATGAAAGAGGAGCAATAACAACCAATACCACAGAGATAAAAAAATCATGAGAGTACTATGAACAGATATATGCTAACAAACTGGACAACCTAGAAGAAAAGGATAAATTTCTAGAAACATACAACCTGCCAAGACTGAATCAAGAAGAAACAGATAATCTGAATGAAACCATCAGTAGTAGTAAAATTAAATTTGTAATAAGAAAACCTCCCAGCATATATATATAATGGAATATTACTCAGTGATAAAAAAGAATGAAATAATGCTATCATCAGCAACATGGATGGACATAAAGATTATCATACTAAGTGAGGTAAGTCAGATAGAGAAAGACAAAAATTATATAATGTCACTTATGTGTGTAATCCAAAAAAATGAGATAAATACACTTATTTTTTTGAAGAGAAATAGACTCATAGACATAGAAAACAAACATGGTTACCAAAGAGGAGAGCAAGGGGTGGGGGAAGGATAAATTAGGAGTTTGGAATTAACAGACATACACTACTATATAAAAAATAGATAAAAAACAAGGATATAGCATAGGGAACTGTATTCAGTATCTTGTAATAACCTAAATGGAAAAGAATCTGAAAGCCGAAACACTCTGCTGTACACCTGAAACTAATGCAACACGGTAAAAAAACAAAGCAATACTTCAATTAAAAAAAAAAAAAGAAAAAGGAAAGAAAAACAAAACAAAACAGAAAACCTCCCAGCAAACAAAAGTCCAGGACCGGTTGGCTTCACAGGGGAATTCTACCAAACACATAAAGAAGAACTAATACCAATCCTTCTCAATCTGTTCCAAAAAACTGAAGAGGAGGGAACACACTTAAATTTATTCCACGAGGCAACCGTTACCCTGATAATACAACCAGACAAAGACACTACAAAAAAAAAAAAAAAAAAGAAGAAGAAAAAAAAAGAAAATTATGGGCCAATATCTTTTATGAATATAGATGTAAAAATACTCAACAAAATATTAGCTAACTGAATCAACAACACATAAAAAGGATCATATACCATGTTCAAGTTCAATTTATTCCAGGGTCACAAGGATGGCTCAATATTTGCAAATAAATCAATGTGACACACCACATTAACAAAAGGAAGAATAAAATTCACATGATCATGTCAAAAGATGGAGAAAAAGTATTTGACAAAATGCAACATCCATTCATGACAAAAATGAGAACATACTGCAACAAAATAATGGTCATTTATGCCAAACCCACAGCTAACATCATACTCAACTGTGAAAAGCTGAAAGTCCTCTAAATTACGAATAAAATAAGGATACCCACTCTCATCACTTTTATTTAAGATAGTGTTGGAAGTCCTAGCCATGGAAATCAGACAAGAAAAAGAAATAAAATACATCAAATTGGAAGGGAAGAAGTAAAACTATCACTATTTGCCAACAGCAAGATATTTTATAAAGAAAACCCTAAAGTCTTGACCCTAAAATTATTAGAATTAATAAATGAACTCAGCGAAGTTGCAGGATACTAAAGGTATATACAGAAATCTGTTGCTTTATTAGACTCTAGTAATGAAATATCAGAAAGAGAGGGTGAAGAAAAAAAAAAGCAATCCAGCTTAAAATCATATCCATACCTAGGAATAAATTTAGGCTAGGAGTTGAAAGACCTATATACTGAAAAGTATAAAACATTGATAAAAAAATTTGAAGATGATACAAAGAAATGGAAAGATATCCTGTGCTATCAGATTGAAAGTATTAACGTTGTTAAAATGACCACACTGGGCTTCCCTGGTGGTGCAGTGGTTGAGAGTCCACCTGCCGATGCAGGGGACACGGGTTCGTGCCCCGGTCCGGGAAGATCCCACATGCCGTGGAGCGGCTAGGCCTGTGAGCCATGGCCACTGAGCCTGTGCGTCCGGAGCCTGTGCTCCACAACGGGAGAGGCCACAACAGTGAGAGGTCCGCGTACCGCACAAAAAAAAAAAAAAAAATAATGACCACAGTAACTAAAAACAATCGGCAGATTTAGTGGAATCCGAATCAAAATACCCATGAAATCTTTCACAGAACTAAAATAAGTAATCCTAAAATGCATATGAAACCACAAAAGATCTCGAATTGTCAAAGCATTCTTGAGAAAAAAGAACAAAGCTGGAGGTATCATGCTCCCAGACTTCAGAATACAGTACAAAGCTTAGGTAATCAAAATAGCATTGTAATGGCACAAAAACAGATACATGGACCAATGGAACAGAATAGCAAGCCCAGACATAAACCCACAAACTTATGGCCAATTAATCTATGACAAAGTAGGCAAGAATATACAACAAAGAATAGACCGTCTCTTCAATAAGTGGTATATATATATCATTTATATGTATGTGGAATCTTAGACATACATAATGGAATATTATTCAGTCATAAAAAAGAATGAAATTTTGCCATTTGTAACAACATGGATGGACTTGGAGGGTATTATGTTTAAGGAAATAAGTCAGATGGAGACAGACAAATATTATATGTTAGTCACTTACATGTGGAATCTAAAAAAAAAAAAACGAGTGAATATAACAATAAAGAAACAGACTCACAGGTACAGAGAACAAACCAGTGGTTACCTGGGGGGGAGAGGGAAGTGGGGAGGGACAGTATGGGGGTAGGGGATTAAGAGGTAAAAACTACAATTAGTAGTAGTTTGTACCACTATGTATAAAATAAATAAGCTACAAGGATATATTTTATAACAGGGTATATAGCCAATAGTTTATAATAACTATAAATGAAGTATAACCTTTAAAAATTGTGAATCACTATGTTGTACACCTGAAACTTATATAATGTTGTACATCAACTGTGCCTCGATGAAAAAAAAAATCAAAAATAGCAAGGAACTGGTACAAAACCAGACCCATAGATGAATGGAATGAAATAGAAATCCCAGAAATAAATCCACACACCTATGGTCAATTAATATCTGATGAAGTAGGCAAGAATATACAATGGAGGAAACACAGTCTCTTCAACAAGTGGTGCTGGGAAAACTGGACAGCTACATGGAAAAGAATGAGATTAGAATGCTTCCTCACATCATATACAAAAGTAAACTCAGAATGGACTAAAAACTTAAATTTAAGATCTGACACCATAAAATTCCTAGAGAACACAGGCAGAACCCTCTTTGATATAAATTGTAGCAATTTTGGGGGGATTTGTCTCCTAAGGCAAAGGAAATAAAAGCAAAACTAAATAAGTAGGCCTGAATTAAAAGCTTTTGCACAGCACTGGAAACCACAGACAAAATGAAAAGACAGCCTATGGAATGAGAGAAAATATTTGTAAATGACATGACTGATAAGGGGTTAATATCCAAAATATATAAACTGCTCATACAACTACACATCAAAAAACCAAACAACCCAATCAAAAAATGGGCACAAGACCTGAATAGATATTTTTTCAAAGATATACAGATGGCTAACAAACACATGAAAAGATGCTCAACACTGCTAATTATTAGAGAAATGCAAATCAAAACAATAATGAAGTATCACCTCACACCTGTCAGAATGGCTATCAAAAAGTCTACAGATAACAAATGTTGGAGAGGATGTGGAGAAAAGTGAACTCTTGTACACTGCTGGTAGGAATGTAAATTGGTGAAGCCGCTGTGAAAAACAGTATGGAGGTTCCTCAGAAAACTAAAAGAAAACTGCCATACGACACAAGCAATTCCACTTGTGGGTATAAAACGAGTAAAAACAAAAACAGTAAGTTGAAAACATACATGCACTCCAATGTTCACAGTAGCACTATTTACACTAGCCAAAACATGGAAACAACCCAAATGCCCATGAACAGATGAATGGATAAAGAAGATGTGGCATATATACATACAATAGATATTCGTCATGAAAAAGAGTGAAATTCTGGCATTTGCAGCAATGTGGATGGATATAGAAAATATTATACTTAGTGAAATAAGTCAGAGAGAGAAAGACAAATACAGTGTGTTATCATTTATGTGGAATCTTAAAAAGTAATACAAGTGAATGTATTTGTAAAACAAAAACTGACTCGCAGATATAGAAAACAAACTTGGCTACCAAATGGGAGAGCAAAAGGGGAGGACAAATTAGGGGTATGGGATTAAAAGATACAAAGTATTATGTACGAAACAGATAAGCACAAGGATATATTGTATAATACAGGGAATTACATCCATTATCTTGTAACAACTTTTAATGGAGTATAATCTGTAAAAATACTGAATCACTATGCTGTATACCTGAAATATAATTTTGTATATTAAAAATATTTCAATAAAAGAAATCATTCTAACCTATTTCACCTATATTGTTATTTACATTTTTGTTATAGTCTTCTAAAATTTTTCTTGTACAAATATATTCATAAATCACAAAATATATCCAGGCATATATAAACTAAATACATACAAATATAATATTTTAGACAAAACCTAATGGCTGTTAAGAATTATACTACATTAATACATGTAATTTTATTATGTGCCTGGCACATGGTAAACACTTTATAGACATCATCTGTTATTAATAATGACTTAACAGTACACTGTTATATTGAGGTGGAATTATTAAACAGTTTGTCATTGTTGAAAGTTTAGGTTTTTGTTCCTATTTTTGTTCTTGAAAAAGCCCTGCGGTGAATATATTTGTACATATGTTTTTCTATATGCAGGAATATTCCCTTAGGAAAAAATTCTAGAATTGAATTTGATGGGTCAAATGTCTCCTTTTCAGACTGTGATAACTATTATCAAATTATTTCACGGAAAAGAACCAATGAAAGACAAAGCTCTTTTGAAAATATTACATGAGGCTTACAAACACTATGCCTGTATAATTAGGGTGAAGACATGATGGTGATGGTGATGATACAGTGGAGATGATTAGGCTCTAAAGGTCTCATAATTTTCTCTCAAAATCCTTTGTTTTACCCTTAAAATACAGTAAATAGTATTTTTATGTCCCTTTGAAGATTGACATACCACATTCTGCCCCTCAAGAGCTCAATGTTGCATCCTATGGATTTAGCAACCCTTCAGAGTTAGCAAGGTGGATTATTTTGTGCATTTAGCGTCTTACCTGGACTCTCTGACTTGACAAACTGATAACAGGGAAAGCACAGCTAATTGGCCGGCCATGAAGAACTGAAGAGGCAGACCTACACCTCAAGTCTCTATGATGCTTTTTCAAGACATTTAAGAGGCATCAGCTAGTTTTCAAACAATGGAGATACACAGATGAGCAAGTGCTGGCCCTCAAGAAGAAAATAATATCAGGAAAGAGCCACGTGGCTGACAGTCTTGATGCTCAAGCTGGATGTCAGGACTGAGTCTCTGAGGAAGGAGAGCTGAGTTCAGGACATTGATCCACCAGAGACCTCCCGGCCCCACGTATTATCAAATGGCAAAAGCTCTTTCAGAGATCTCCATCTTAATGCTAAGATCCAGCACCACTCAATGACCAGCAAACTACAGTGCTGAACACCCTATGGCAAAAAACTAGCAAGACAGGAACACAACCCCACCCATTAGCAGAGAGGCTGCCTAAAATCATAATAAGTTCACAGACACCCCAAAACAAAGTGGTCCTGCCCACCAGAAAGACAAGATCCAGCCACATCCACCAGAACACAGGCACTAGTCCCTCCACCAGGAAGCCTACACAACCCAATGAACCAAACTTACCCGCTGGGGGCAGACACCAAAAACAACGGGAACTATGAACCTGCAGCCTGTAGAAAGGAGATCCCAAACACAGTAAGTTAAGAAATATGAGAAAGCAGAGAAACACACAGCAGATGCAGGAGCAAGGTAAAAACCCACCAGACCAAACAAATGAAGAGGAAATAGGCAGTCTACCTGAAAAAGAATTCAGGGTAATGATAGTAAAGATGATCCAAAATCTTGGAAATAGAATGGAGAAAATACAAGAAAAGTTTCACAAGGACCTAGAAGAACTAAACAGCAAACAAACAATGATAAACACAATATATGAAACTAAAAATTATTTAGAAGGAATCAATAGCAGAATAACTGAGGCAGAAGAAGGGGTAAGTGACCTGGAAGATAAAATAGTGGAAATAACTACTTCCGAGCAGAATAAAGAAAAAACACTGGAAAGAATTGAGGACAGTCTCAGAGACCTCTGGGACAACATTAGACGCAAGAACATTTGAATTATAGGGGTCACAGAAGAAGAAGAGAAAAAGAAAGGGACTGAGAAAATATTTGAAGAGATTATAGTTGAAAACTTCCCCAATATGGGAAAGGAAATAGTCAATCAAGTGCAGGAAGCGCAGAGACTCCCATACAGGATAAATCCAAGGAGAAACACGCCAAGACACATATTAATCAAACTACCAAAAATTAAACACAAAGAAAAAAATATTAAAAGCAGCAAGGGGAAAACAACAAATAACATACAAGGGAATCCCCATAAGGTTAACAGCTGATCTTTCAGCAGAAACTCTGCAAGCCAGAAGAGAGTGGCAGGACATATTTAAAGTGATGAAAGGGGAAAACCTACAACCAAGATTGCTCTACCCAGCAAGGATCTCATTCAGATTGAAAGGAGAAATTAATACCTTTACAGAAAAGAAAAGCTAAGAGAATTCAGCACCACCAAACCAGCTTTACAACAAATGCTAAAGGAACTTCTATAGGCAGGAAACACAAGAGAAGGAAAAGGCTTACAATAACAAACCCAAAACAATGAAGAAAATGGTAATAGGAACATACATATCAATAACTGTCTTAAATGTAAATGGATTAAATGCTCCAACCAAAAGACAGAGACAGGCTGAATGGATACAAAAAATAAGACCATATATATGCGGTCTACAAGAGACTCACTTCAGACCTAGGGACACATACAGACTGAAAGTGAGGGGATGGAAAAAGATATTCCATGCAAATGGAAATCAAAAGAAAGCTGGAGTAGCAATTCTCATATCAGACAAAATAGACTTTAAAATAAAGACTATTACAAGAGACAAAGAAGGACATTACATAATGATCAAGGGATCAAGCCAAGAAGATGTAACAATTGTAAATATTTATGCACCCAACATAGGAGCACCTCAATATTTAAGGCAAATGCTAACAGCCATAAAAGAGGAAATCGACGGTAACACAATCATAGTAGGGGACTTTAACACCTCACTTTCACGAATGGACAGACCATCCAAAATGAAAAGGAATAAGGAAACCCGGGCTTTAAATGATACATTAAACAAGATGGCCGTAATTGATATTTACAGGACATTCCCTCCAAAAACAACAGAATACACTTTCTTCTCAAGTGCTCATGGAACATTCTCCAGGATAGATCATATCTTGGGTCACATATCAAGCCTTGGTAAAACTAAAAAAACAAATCATATCAACTATCTTTTCCATCCACAAAGCTATGAGACTAGATATCAGTTACAGTAAAAAATCTGTAAAAAATATAACACATGGAAGCTAAACAATACATTACCAAATAACTAAGAAATCACTGAACAAATCAAAGAGGAAATCAAAAAATACCTAGAAACAAATGACAATGAAAACATGATGACCTCAAACCTATGGGATGCAGCAAAAGCAGTTCTAAGAGGGATGTTTATAGCAATACAATCCTACCCCAAGAAACAAGAAACATCTCAACTAAACAACCTACCCTTACACCTAAAGCAATTAGAGAAAGAAGAACAAAAAAACTCCAAAGTTAGCAGAAGGAAAGAAATCATAAAGATCAGATCAGAAATAAAGGAAAAAGAAATGAAGGAAACAATAGCTAAGACCAATAAAACTAAAAGCTGGTTCTTTGAGAAGATAAAGAAAATTGATAACCCATTAGCCAGACTCATCAGGAAAAAAAGGGAGAAGGCTCAAATCAATAGAATTAGAAATGAAAAAGGAGAAGTAACAACTGACACTGCAGAAATACAAAGAATCATGAGAGATTACTACAAGAAACGATATGCCAATAAAATGGACAACCTGGAAGAAATGGACAAATTCTTAGAAAAGCACAACCTTCTGAAACGGAACCAGGAAGAAATAGAAAATATAAACAGACCAATCACAAGCACTGAAATTGAAACGGTGATTAAAAATCTTCCAACAAAAAAAAAGCCCAGGACTAGATGGCTTCACAGGCAAATTCTATCAAACATTTAGAGAAGAGCTAACACCTATCCTTCTCAAACTCTTCCAAAATATAGCAGAGGGAAGAACACTCCCAAACTCATTCTACGAGGTCACCATCAACCTGATACGAAAACCAGAAAAAGATGCCACAAAAGAAGAAAACTAGAGGCCAATATCACTGATGAACATAGAAGCAAAACTCCTCAACAAAATACTAACAAACAGAATCTAACAGCACATTAAAAGGATCATACACCATTATCAAGTGGGGTTTATCCCAGAAATGCAAGGATTCTTCAACATACGCAAATCAATTAATGTGATAAACCATATTAACAAAGTGTAGGACAAAAACTATATGATCATGTTAACAGATGCAGAAAAGTCTTTTGACAAAATTCAACACTGATTTATGATAAAAACCCTCCAGAAAGTAGGCATAGAGGGAACTTACCTCAACATAATGAAGCCCATATATGACAAACCCACAGCCAACATCATTCTCAATGGTGAAAAACTGAAACCATTTCCACTAAGATCAGGAAGAAGACAAGGTTGCCCACTCTCACCACTATTACTCAACATAGATTTGGAAGTTTTAGCCACAGCAATCAGAGAAGAAGAAGAAATGAAAGGAATACAAATCGGAAAAGAAGAAGTAAAACAGTCACTGTTTGCAGATGCCATGATATTACACATAGAGAATCCCAGAGATGCTACCAGGAAACTACTAGATGTAATCAATGAATTTGATAAAGTAGCAGGATGTAAAATTAATGCACTGAAATCTCTTGCATTCCTATACACTAATGATGAAAAATCTGAAAGAGAAATTAAGGAAACACTCCCCTTTACTATTGCAACGAAAAGGATAAAGTATCTAGGAATAAACCTACCTAAGGAGACAAAAGACCTGTAGGCAGAAAACTATAAGACACGGATGAAAGAAATTAAAGATGATACAAACAGATGGAGAGATATACTATGTTCTTGGATTGCAAGAGTTAACATTATGAAAATGATCGTACTACCCAAAGCAATCTACAGATTCAGTGCAATCCCTATCAAACTACCACTGGCATTTTTCACAGAACTAGAACAAAAAATTTCATAATTTGTATGGAAACACAGAAGACCTTGAATAGCCAAGGCAATTTTGAGAAAGAAAAACGGAGCTGGAGGAATCAAGCTCCCTCACTTCAGACTATACTACAAATCTACAGTAATCAAGACAATATGGTACTGGCAGAAAAACAGGAATATAGATCAATGGAACAAGATAGAAAGCCCAGAGATAAATGCATACACATATGGTCACCTTATCTTTGATAAAGGAGGCAAGAATATACAGTGGAGAAAAGACATCCTCTTCAATAAGTGGTGCTGGGAAAACTGGACAGCTACATGGAAAAGAATGAAATTACAACACTCCCTAACACCATACACAAAAATAAACTCAAAGTGGATTAACGACCTAAATGTAAGGCCAGACATTATAAAACTCTTCGAGGAAAACATAGACAGAACACTTTATGACATACATCACAGCAAGATCCTTTTTGACCCACTTCCTAGAAAAATGAAATTAAAAACAAAAATAAACAAATGGGACCTAATGAAACTTAAAAGCTTTTGCACAGCTAAGGAAACCATAAACAAGATGAAAAGACAACCCTCAGAATGGGAGCAAATATTTGCAAACGAAGGAACTGACAAAGGATTAATCTCCAATATATACAGGCAGCTCATACAGCTCAATATCAAAAAAACAAACAACCCAATCCAAAAATGGGCAGAAGATCTAAATAGACATTTCTCCAAAGAAGATATACAGACTGCCAACAAACACATGAAAGGATGCTCAACATCACTAATCATTAGAGAAATGCAAATCAAAACTACAGTGAGGTATCACCTCACACCAGTCAGAATGGCCATCATCAAAAAATCTACAAGCAGTAAATGCTGGAGAGGGTGTGGAGAAAAGGGAACCCTCTTGCATTGTTGGTGGGAATATAAATTGATACAGCCACTATGGAGAACAGTACGGAGGTTCCTTACAAAACTACAAACAGAACTACCATAAGACCCAGCAATCGCACTGCTGGGCATATACCCTGAGAAAACCATAATTCAAAAAGAGTCATGTACCACAATGTGCATTGCAGCACTATTTACAATAGCCAGGACATGGAAGCAACCTAAGTGTCCATCTACAGATGAATGCATAAAGAAGATGTGGCACATATATACAATGGAAACGAAATTGAGTTATTTGTAGTGAGGTGGATGGTCCTAGAGACTGTCATACAAGTAAGTCAGAAAGAGAAAAACGAATACTGTATGAACACATATATATGGAATCTAAAAAAAAAAAATTGTTCTGAAGAAGCTAGAGGCAGGACAGGAATAAAGACGCAGACGTAGAGAATGGACTTGAGGACACGGGGATGGGGGAAGGGTAAGCTGGGACAAAGTGAGGGAGTGGCATGGACATATATACACTACCAAATGTAAAACAGATAGCTAGTGGGAAGCAGCCAGACAGTACAGGGAGATCAGCTCGGGGCTTTGTGTCTACCTAGAGGGGTGGGATAGAGAGGGTAGAAGGGAGATGTAAGACGGAGGAGATATGGGGATATATGTTCATGTATAGCTGATTCACTTTGTTATAAAGCAGAAAGTAACACAACATTGTAAAGCAATTATACTCCAGTAAAGCTGTTAAAAAAAATAAAATAAAGAGCTCCATGTTGTATTCAGGTTTTTTTCCTCTATCACTAAACAGATTACTATTTCCTTAGCTAGACTCCAGGCAAAGTATAATGGCTGACTTGTCCTTAGGTCTATTTTATATGAAACATATGTACCTTTAAATTAAGGATTCACACACAAGTCAGCATTATATTCACATTATTAGATATACAGGTAACTGAGACATCATAAGAAAACAGCAAATTGTAATTTCCCATTTTACTGCTCAATCTGGGACATATGTTCATGGACTGGAACTACAGTCACCCACACAATTTATATCTCCTGGATTATTCTCTTTCAGCATGAACAAGTTAAATGTATAAATGGTGTGACTTTGCTGTATAGGATATTTAACACATTCTTCATTTTTGTGTATAAAATGAAAGACGGAAGAAAAAGGAGGGTGAGAAGGAAAACAAATGAGTGAAAAAAATGTGTGTATGCACATGAGAGAGAACTATTTTTAAACTGAAATGTGTCCTTTTCTCCCCCTACCAGTGTGCAGTATTATTTCAATGCTCTGTTCATCCTGCTTGTAATGAATTAAACAGTGGTATATCCTTGGTACACACCATAGAAGATCTATGTTGTTTTTAAGCTCTGCCAGGTATACTTAAATTAAAATCATAAGAGGGAAGAAATATTTTTTGTACCAAAGTGAACCCTAGAAAAAGATGTGTCTAAAGTAGGCTTAGCATGTCAGAGGCAGAGGTTACCATTTTCTTGCACTGCCTTGTAACTCATGTATCCCATAGAGTCATCTTCATTTACCTTATAGGCTAATAGAAAGAATAAAATATAATGGGATTTATGTAATTTTACATTTACATAATTTAAATAATTTTAGTTATCTACTGTGAATGAGATGACTGGCACAGCAGTTTCATGTTCCAACTCAAAAGAAATAAGCAACTGGGAAATTAATTCCCTTAAGAATTCAATGTCTTACTCTGCATCTTATTCCCTGTTGAGTTGCATACAAAAGGTTGACCACATTCCAGGAAACATTTGTTCATAAAAAACTAATTTCCTTTCTTCAAGGTGATGGAAAGTTAAATTACTGTGCTTAGTAGACAAGCAATAAGGTGAAGAGACAGAATTAAAAGGCCATAGGAATCCAGTAATTAACTTAATTTGAATCCAGTTAGCCAATCTAGGTGGAAAAATAGGCTAAAAAATCTAAATTGATATGATAGGCACAGGATCAATTACTTAGAGAAAGTCTGAATAATATTCTGAACCTGAAATAAGGCATTCATCTCATTAATCTAGGTATAGGACTTAATTGGAATACAAGAAAGGATTTCAAACTGATCTATGTGATCAGCCCTTTAATCAAAAAAGGGTATTGGATAGATTAGCTACTTTGGGCAGAAATTTTTCAGAAGGCACAAAAATATTGAAGACACAGTTATAAAATTTATCATGTGTACCAGGGATTTTAAAAATTTGATATATGAATATATTGGTTAGTTAACACATCCTTCACCTTACATAGTTACAATTGTGTGTGTGTGTGGTGAGAAATTTCAAGACCTATTCTCTTAGCAACTTTCAAATATACAGTACAGTATTGTTAACTATGGTCACCTTGTTGTACATTACATCCCTGAACATACTTATCTTATAACTGGAAGTTTGGTTTTTTAGATTCCACATATATGTGAGATCATGTAGTATTTGTCTTTCTCTGTCTGACTTATTGCACTTAACATAATGTCCTCAAGGTTCAGTCACACTGTTGCAAATGACAGGATTTCTTTCTAATTTAAGGCTGAATAATATCGTACTGTATATGTGTGCATAAGAGTGTGTGTGTGTGTGTGTATATATATATATATATATGTAATTTTCTTTAACCATTTATCTGTTGACCAACACTTAGGCTATTTCCATGTCTTGGCTATTGCAGATAATGCTGCAATGAACATGAGAGTGTACACATCTCTTAGAGATATTTCATCTCCTTTGGAAATATACCCAGAAGTGAAATTGCTAGATCATATGCTGGTTCTATTTTTAATTTCTTGAGGAAATGCCATATTGTTTTCTTCAGTGGCTGTACCAACCTACATTCCCATCAACAGTGTAAAAGGGTTCCCTTTTCTCCACATCCTTGCCAACACTTGTTATCTCTTGTGTTTTTAATAACAGCCTTCATAACAGTGTAATGCAATATCTCATGGTGGTTTTGATTTGGATTTCTTTGATGATAAGTGATGTTGAATGTCTTTTCATGTGACTGTAGGCCATTTGTATATCTTCTTTGGAAAATGTCTATTCAACTCCTTTGCGTATTTTTAAATCAGATTATTTTATTTTTTTTGCTATTGAGCTGTATGAGTTCCTTATAAATTTTGGATATTAAGGCCTTATCAGATGTATAGTTTGAAAATATTTTCTTCTCCTGTTCCATAGGTTGCCTTTTCATTTTGTTGATCATTTCTCTTGCTTTGCAGAAGACTTTCAGTTTGATATAACCACTCTTGTTTATTTTTGCTTTTGTTGCTTGTGCTTTTGGTATCATATCCACAAAATCATTGCCAACACCAGTGTCAAGGAGCTTTTTCCTCATGTTTTCTTCTAGGATTTTTATGGCTTCAGGTCTTACATTTAAGTTTTTAACCAAGTTTGAGCTAATTTCTGTGAGTGGTGTTAAGTCAGGCATCCTTTCATTATTTTGCATGTAAATACCCAGTTTTTCCAGCAGTATTTATTGAAGAGACTACCTTTTCTTCAATAAGTATTCTTGGCTCCCTTGTCAAGTATAAGTTGCCTATATATGTATGGGTTTGTTCCTGGAATCTCTATTCTGCTCCATTGTTCTGTGTCTGTTTTTATGCCCATACCATATTGTTTTGATTACTATAGCTTTGTAATATAGTTTGAAATAAAGACGTGTGATGCCTTCAGCTTTGTTCTTCTTTCTCAAGATTGCTTTGGCTATTCAGGGTCTTTTGTTGTTCCATACAAATTTAATGGCTGTTTTTTATAATTTTGTAAAAAAATGCCATTGGAATCTTGATAGGGAATGAATTGAATCCATAGATGACTTTGGATAGTATGAATATCGCAACAACATTAATTCTTCCAATTCATAAACACAAGCTATCTCTCCATTTATTTGTGTCTTCTTCAAATAAGCAACTGGGAAATCTTTCAGTTGCTTTCACCAACGTCTTAGAGTTTTCAGTATACTCAGAGATTTCAGTATATCTTTCACCTCCTTGGTTAAATTTATTCCTAAGTTTTTTATTCTTTTTGATGCTACTGTAAACAGAATTGTTTTATTTATTTTTCAGATAATTCATTGTTAGTGTATAGAAATGCAACTTATTTTTGTATGTTCACTTTGTGTTCTGCAATTTTACTGAATTTGTCTAGTAGTTCTAGCAGTTTTTGTTGGACTTTTTGGGATTTTTTTTAATATATGTAATACTACGTCATCTGCAAACAGAAACCATTTTAATTCTTCTTTTCCAATTTGGATAGCTTTTATCTCTTTTTCTTGCCAGATTGTGCTGGCTAAAACTTCCAGTAGTATGTTAAATAGGAGTGGTGATAGTGGGCATATTTGTCTTGTCCCCGATCATAGAGGAAAGTGTAATTTGAGCTAAGCATCAAACCGAAACAAGTTCTATCCCAGAATTGTTCAGTTATGAGAATCAATAAATTCCAATTTAGCTTAAGTTTCCCATCACTCAAAACTAATGGCCATGGAGGTGGAAAAAACAGGGTAGGCTGAATGCCTCTTATATTGTCAGAGGAAGTGAAGAAAAGGTACTTCAAACTGGACCAATATCTCTTGGAGTCTCATATTTGGACTTATGGACAATAAATAAGATACTGCTATCCATCAGATCTCCTGCTATTACGTATTAGTTTGAAATTCAGATTCTGCCTTTGTTGGGGGTGTCCCTACAACCATCCTCAGTCTCAGTGATTCAGTGGACAGTCTCACAGAACCAAGAAGTTGTTATATGTATGATTACAATGTACTACAGCAAAAGGATTCAAAGTAAAAATCAGCAAGGGAAAGGCCTATTAGAGTGAAGTCTTTAGGAAACCAGGTGCAAACTTCCAAGCGTCTACCAGTTTAGTTACACAGGACATACTTAATTTCTTCAGTAATGAGTCGTCACAGAACCTGTGAAATGTCTACCAGGGAAGTTCATTAAAAAATGAGTGCCCAGGGTATTTTATTGGGGGACAGTCACATAGGCTGGAGGATCTTGCCCTTGTAACAGAGCCCCCTCACTGATGATACAGTGCAGGTGGCTTTGGAGGCTGTTAAATTTAAGGCCTGTGTCATTCCTTTATTTACTCCCTGAATTGCAGCTGTTTGTGTTTTTATATTTTCTGTATTTCCTTGGTTCTTTAAAAACGAATGACAGAAATAGTTATTTGCTTTAAATTTTTTTTTTGTAGCATGTACAAAATTTCCAGCCTCTCTGAAGGAAAATGGATATTCAGTATAAAACACACTGTGAAAATAGTTTAGACATAGTACACAGTGAGCCACTCCTGCCATTTAGAGAAAGTTTTAAATCAGTCTAGGAAACTTGATCATTCAAGTTCCCAAACACCAGCCAAAGGCCAACCTTAAAAGCCAGTGTTCCTAAGGATAGCAGTCTTAGACCTGCTATGTTGACTCTTCCCTGCACAGTATCTTTCTTTTAGGATATTTCAAGACTTCGAGTTGGATACTCCTCCAACTGCTGCCCACCACATGCTGTGGAGACTTGTTTGCTACACTGGACATCATAGATATTGCAGATGAATTCAATGTCCTACCATTTGCCCTCTTCTCTTAGAAGGATGGACCTCATTTCAAGCTCCAGCCTTTCTTTATATGCCCTGCTCTGCTGCAGCCAAGTAAACTAGACTACAAACCACTGGAGATCAGGGCAATGCTCTATTTATTTTTGTATCCAGAGTTCTTAGCCCCTCATAGTTCTTTAATATTTTTTGGATGAATACCTACATCCCAAGATGTAAACCTGCCATGCCCCTGAATAATGGATCTTCCACACTGTCTTTTTGTTGTGTTGCTATCCTTTGAATGTATGTGCACATGTTCACAGATACATAAAAGGCATGACACTTTCTGACACAGACATACAGTATAGGCAGACTAACCAAGTGTCAGCAGTAGAATGGCTGCTTCAGTTGCCGGAGCTAAAACTAGTTTACCACTTCAGCTACAAGGTCACTAAATTAACTTGAAGAACACAAATATGCCCATAGCAAAGGACTCATGATCATATGAACAACTTTAAAACCAAAATTTTAAAATCAGAGTAACCTGCTGATCTTACCAGGAACAACAGTTAAAATGGAAATACATTTTTTTACTGCATTCTGAACACTGTATTGAAGAAAAGTGGTGAGCATTTAGGTGGCTAGGAAATCTACCTAGAAAATACCCTGCATTCAGCATCGCTGTCTTGCTGCTCTGGCTGCTCTCCACAGATCCCAGATGTAATATGCTCATAAGCAGCCTGTAATACTGTTCATCCAAGCTGCACAGTGTGTTGTGAGACTGGCAATCTCCCTCTGTGGGAAGCAAGGCTGCAGATGACTAGCTGAAAATAAAACTAAACTCAAGGCTGAATGTATCATCATGATTTTAATTAAGTTTATAGAAGAGTTGCTTCATTTTGTGGCATCTTGCCCCGTTTCTTATTTACAATACTATCTCTAAGTAAATAAGGCATTTTGAATCAAAGTACAGTAAAAATATATGAGTGAATTTTCCTCATTTTAAATCTTACAAATGTTGCTGATTTTAATTTAGAATGCTACCTTTAAGACACCTAATACCTATAAATATTAATATTCTAAAGTATACTGCAGAATCACAGAGCTCGAGAAACCTCAGGAAGCAGTTGTGTATATCCTTTTAACCTAAAGAGAAAAGGTCTGCTCCAAATTCAAACAGACGCTCATATGGCACTAGTCTTTTATTATATGAAAATACTCTCAAAAAATTTCCTTACCCCCGTGGGAAACTCATTCCATTATCTCTCATAGATAAGATATTCTTTGAAATTTTTTTATCAATATGTCTTTGGCAGTGATGAATAATGATTTCTGTTAGATTAAATTTTATCTGGCTTTAACATATTTATAATATTACTTCTCAAGTGAAATTAAACAGCTGATTAAAAAGATTCTTATAATCTGAAAAGCATCCAAAAATCCTAAAAACACTTCAACTTTACTGCTACAGACAAACCTGTTTGTGATCAAATTCATATGTTAGTTAGATAAGCTCTAATTCTTGCACATAAAGAACTGTGGTTTGTTTTAAATTGAGACCCTGTTTTACAAGGCACACCTTTCTATTGGCTTTTATACCCCCAGTCCTCAATCCCTGAGGGCAATAACTCTAATTCTCATATTCTTTCTTAAGGAAAGAAATTGAGGCTATGGGAAAATTACTACCTGAAACTCTATTTAAATAACTAAAGCAAGCTTGTTAACTAAATTTCATCAGAGGTAACTGTCACAACTCCTACTGTTTATGAGGATTAAATTTATATGTACATTCTCGCACATATTAGATATGGAAATCATGAGATACATAAAATCATGAGATTTTATCTAATTGGGAAGAAATAGTTTCTTATAATCAGTTTCTGTGATCCTTAAGCCAGTTTTTGTTCTGCTGGGTCTCTGCTCTGTTCTATGTTGCTGGGCAACCAAGTGGATGAGGATGAAGTGGTGGCAGAGAATTTCACTTTCATTATTCAGGCCAAATAAATATTAAATCAATTACTGAAATTCTTATTAAAGTGAGAGCTACTTAAACGTAGGGGGCTCATACGTCTTCTGTCATTATTTTAAATTACAAGTTGATAAAGTGGAGATGATTGCATTAACGTTTTTTCCCCTCTTTTCCTTGAAGTATGAAAGTAGGCAAAACCATTATGGGGGAAGACAAAGTAGGTAAGATAATTTGTTTTGCAGTATCCATTAGGAAGGAAAAATGTATATTTACTTGATTCTTTTTATAAATAGAAAAGTCAATTTTTTTTGTCTCTTAGATTTCTCCATTGTATATACTGAGCTATTTCTAAGCAGAAACTAAGCAAATTAACACATAAATCAAGGTAAATGAATAGAAGTCTTATTATATTTATATGCTATCATATTAATGCTTAATTTATTGTTGTTATTGCATTTTAGTAACCCTTTGCAATTTTCTTGGTAATTAAAATAATATATGAATCTTATAAACAGGAAAGCTATTCTATTTTATTGGCTCTAACAAGTATGGTATGTATTTAGTCATTAAAATATCTACATATTCATGAAAATCCATCAAGATATAAAATATTGAAAGAGAACATACTTGTATTATTTATAAACATAGTGAGCAAATTTAAGTTGATTATGCTGATTTCCTTATTTAATTTTCTCAGTTGAGAAACAGAAAATATTTGTTCACTGAGTTTACAAGCTGATCTTTAGTTTACAAGATACCAAAAATCTATTTGTGTGGTCCTCAGGATGAGTTTTCTCATAAAACAAAAGGAAGTTAGAGGCCCTGGCCTCTTACAAAACCCTATTAAATCCATAATGTACCTGATATATAATACTAATAGAATATAGGACCCATCCATAACGTAGAGTGATATTTTAGTGGGATAGTGTGTTAAATGATCCAGTTTTGAGGCTAAAATTACCTATCCCCTACACGTTGTCTTGGAAATAGAATCAGGCATATCTCACTCACCAATCTTCTGTAGAAAACTCTGCCTGTGAAATAGAAAGCTCTAAAGGTCTGGAGAGTATCTGGGCTAGATGCTCATCCTGGGAGTAATTTCTTTTTAACGTGTATTTGCCTACTTGATTGTTTATCCACTGATTCTAACTCGACTTCAGCTCAAGTGCTCTCTCTCCTTCCCTAGGTACTAGAAGGAGAATGGAACCTTGGAGTCTATACTCCCAATCCACCCATTCTCTTTCCCTGATCATTCCACCTTTATAACCACAGCTTCAAAAGTTTCAGTGTGTTGGAGCCATGGTGGGAGCCACGTGGGAACCACAAAGGAAGCAAGGGGGAGCTGCAAAATTTATGAATCACAAGAACTGTACAGACCATCTATCACAGGGATTGGAGGTTGAGGGGCATCATTCTTCTTAAATTTCTCTTTTCAATTTATTCCAACAACAGTGAGAAAAACAGATAAAGTTGCATGAAGGTGATATAGATTCTAATGGTGAAGCTTGAAATGTGAACATTCTCCTGTTACTTCTACCCACTGTTGGATACCCTAATGTTTCTAATAGTAAATTCCCCTCAGACCACCACAAAGACTTATCTGCTTGCTTTGGGATTATAGCTAAAGGGAAAACTGTACATGGCTGCATTCCTTTCCTCAAAACACAAGGAGGAAGAGAAACCTGGAGTTGACACAACAGATTGTGTTAATGGAGGAAAAGAGAGAAGAGGAGACAGAAGGAAAGAGGGAGGGAAGGGAAAGAAAACCAGGGTATGGCTGAGGAGAATGAGATGAAGGTCAAGGGGTGGATGCTGGGGATGCAAAAATACCAGGATGGTGGTTTTAGAGGTGAGTTTTATGGGAGTGAGGAGGTGTTTCCTTGACTTCACTTTCATCCTAATATCCAGATCAGTACTTCTCTTTGCACCACAACTGCTGTGAGGCCTTAACTGCAGGGGTAAAGCAAAAAGCAAAATGGGTTTGCTATCTGGAAGGACCAGAAAAACAGATTTTGTATGTATGAAGAAGATGGACGGAAATTCTATGGGGCAATTCAGAACAGGTGTGTAGCTGATAACAGGGCCTGAACAGTTATTTATAAATGAAGGATACAGACAAGACAGAGTTGGACTGTATCAAGATAAGATTTGAAAACTCTTAATACTTAAAGAGAGTTTTTTTTTTTTTAATGACTATATTAAAAAGGGAGTAATTCATGGGGGTAGAGACAAGTAGTACTCACAAGACATCTAGTGACACACATATATTTTCCATGTTTGGAAACCTCTAGGATAGAGATTAACAACAGAGGAAGAAAATTAATATTTTGTACTAATCAATTTTCAAATAAAGATAAAAGGATTATAATAAGATCTTTCTATCATACACTGCTGAGGTCTAAATGTATAATATTTCTCAATCATATAATTCCTTTTAAGTCATTTCTTATTTCTAAATTCTATTTTAAATATGCTTTGCTTTTCTGAAATTAGCTTTACAGAATGAGAGGAATGGCATTTACAACAGGACTAACAAATTTACCCAATAACAAAATATGAATAGCTTGTATCTGTCAATAATGTGGCAAAAAAATTTGCTAACGAATTTTTAAAATTTGATGCTCTTTGTTTTGCCTACCATGAGTATTTCAGAAGAATGTGTTAACCTTCAACATATTGCTATAATATTGCTGAATACTCATTACATTCATACAGTCCTGATATATGTCCAAAGCTACAAAAAATATCAAAAATCAATGTTGACTCTATGAATAAATTTATTTTATCTTTTTAAAGAGATATTCAAAGTCAATTTATTTAATCTTTCTGAGTGCAAATTGTTCAAATGGTGCTAATAAAAAATACTTAGGGAATTTCATTGAAAATTAAATGAGAAAATGTAGGCAATTTGTACAACGTGGGTACTCAACGAATACCAGTTCTCTTCTCACTTCTTTCCTTTCAGGGTTTTTTTATTTTTTGAGGAGGTTAAGTAACATAGAGAATGTCTCCCTAATACATAGGGAATCCATAAATGTTTGGCTCTGTCCACCCTCCCTTGCCACAACTCCAGGTTACAGTAAAATAAATAAATAAATAAATCATAGATGTTTGAAATAAAAGGCAAGTTAAAAGGAGCTCTGGTATTTTACCACAAACACACACACACACACACACACACACACACTCACACACAAATGCGAGAGGAGGGAAGGAGTTCTGGCCTACTATTCTATCTGGGGGTAGTTAAGGTACTACAATTTCCCCGCTTTTAGGGAGGGCCTTTAGATCCACTAGGGTTATGTGGCTTTCTCAAGAGCTCCTGGAAGAGGAAGGACTAGACCCTCATTACCTGTCTCCCTGTGCAGTAATGTCCACTGTGTCACATATATTGTATATACATTTCCTTCCTGAATAATTAATGACATTAGCAATACTGGAAATTGATATTTATTATTACATGGGTATTTCAATTTTTAATAATTGCTATATTTAAATAGATGTATATTTTTATAATTTAACCATTTCTTTGAGGCAAATGGTCTTCTAGTCTATACTTACGGAAAGTATGTATTTATGCTCTAACCACCTATATGGTATAGTTAATACTTGGATAAATATCAAGTGATTTTTTTTTCTTTTAGGATACAACCATTATCAAGCCACCAATGTTTTATAGGTGATATTTTTGTAAGTCTGAGGTAATTTTTTCAGATATAATCACTGACTGGTTTCAATACATAAATACATTTGGAATACTAATATGCCTGCCTCCTGTTAGGTAGATTTTCTCTTCTGTTCTCTTGCACTCCATCTGTTATGGCAGAGGAAAATTAACAACGTCGGGAACCCACAGAACACGTCTGATAGCTGCAGGACTCAGATCCTTAGTTTAACAAATTGTCATTCACTAAGACTTCCTGACAGGAAAAACTACTACAAACTGGTGGGGCTGTGTGTGTGAGCATGATTGTGTGTGAGTGGTTTAATTAATAAGTTTGGCTTATTAAAGGAAGAACAAAATGCCCAACCTTTTTCATTTTAATAGGAATTGGTATTTCATTGATATTTCATGAGCTTCTGTTTAGAGCACATGGCAAGGGTGAATATGTTCATATTTTGGCCTTGGCAAGAACATGACTAAATTTAGCTTCAAACAACAATAGAATTTTGGTTTTTATTAATGTCTGCTTTTAATTTACTGAGCTGCCTTTAGAACATCACTGTTGTTCTGATACTTTCTTTCACTTACTGACATTATTTTAAAGTCAAATCTTTTGCTGTTTGGTGACTTAATATAAGTATTATTGTAGGTATATAACCTGTTTTGCTGTTGTTTTAGGATACTCTTACCTCATCCTGTTGTCTCCCTTTGTGATAATTAGGTTTAATGGAAATTAGGGAATAAAAGGAAAAAAGCACAAGAGGATTTATTAAATAGGGGCTTTAATATAGCCCTTACCCTTTCTTGGCATTTGTTCCAGCCTCCAATTTACATTATGTTTCAATGTAAGAACAGTACCCAAAATTCACAGGTTTCCCTGACCCCGCCCCTTTTTTTTCAGTTACTACTAGACAAATCCATTTCCACTGCCTTCTGCAGTGTTGGCACCCTTCCCTGAAATAGGGTCTGAGAAGTTTCTGAGTACCAAGGAAATTACTGAGCTGTAAACTCAGTAAGATAAAATCCAATATTAAAGTCCTTTACCTGGAAATTTAAAAAAGAGTCAAGGGCAGTGGGTAGTTTGTCCAAAACTTAGGACTACATAGACAGGAACAGGGAATGGTCTCAATCAGAGGTGTGCAAGACACACTGCCAGGCAGGACAATACACTGTCAGATGGACAATATGGCTTGGTCACTTGCAGCTCTCTTTAAGAGAGATTCCTGTCTCCACTTCTTTGAAATTCAGGACTGGTTCTGAGTCTCTGACTAGAGAACACTCATTCCTGACTCCTGTGATGAGCTGGAAGTGGGAGGTGGTCCAGCCTCCTGAAACCATGTGGAAAAGGGTCACTCAGTGATCCTCAGCCTCTCCCAAGTCCTCTTTTCCCACAACGGTCAACTCTACTCGGAGTTTAGCAGATAAAACTCTCCTAAGATTCTGATAATTTCTAGGCTAATAGGCCACATATATAATTAAATTTCATAGCTTTTCTCTTTTAACTTAAGAATGTGTTTGATAATCATCTGTGAACACTCTCTTGGCATTAATTCCCATTTGCATCCCAAAACAATAGTAAATAATAATAATAAATGATAATAAATTCTACCAGGACTACTAATTCTGGACAAGATGAAGAACTACCATGGGCTGATGGATTCCTTTCCCAGCCAAATCTCAGAGCTATTACAGGTAATATTGAGTTTTGAGGTTTTCAGAACCTTACTTAGAAAATAAAACAACAGCTATAACAATAAAAACAACCACAAACAAGAAACCCTGGGGAATAGGAAGAAATTGTCCTAACAATGGTAGGGAAAGTTATAATTTAAAGAGAAAGAGCCAAAAGCCACAGACTTGGGATGGATTGGGAATGGCTCTCTAACTGGCCTTTTTTCTCTACTGGAATCCCCTGATTAAAATATCGCTTGCCCAGTCATACTGATGTGTCAAGAAAGGAATACCTCCTGCTCAGTATCATCCAGAAACAGCAGGGTAACATCAAGGCAGCTCTGGAGCTCTGCTGGAGTGTGGAGCTTTTACCAGAGACTGACTGCTGACCAGGCCCCTAGTGTTCTCTACCCCTCTCTTCTGTACCTTGTGTAAACTCCAGAGGGCAGATATTTTCATTGGCTTTGTTTCCTTCCTCAGACCTAGGATAATACCTGTTATAGAATAAGTACCACTAAATAGCTGCTGAATGAACAGGGGAAGAAACAAAAAGAATGGCTTGAGATCTGACCACAGATGCATAGCCTAGGAAGAGGTACTAGTCTCAGACAATGAATCACATAATTACAGATACTCTGAAAATACCTTGCAGGATGTTCTGTAACAAGAAGAAAAATGAATTTTAGACAAAGCAAAGAGATAAGGGAATCAATGGCAAGTAATAACTTAACTTAGTAAATTTATTGCTAACAGAATAAGCATAAAAAATATAGAACAAAAACTCTGAAACATTCCAACATGAAAGGAAGGGAGGTCATAGTAGAGAAGTGAGTTGAGAGACTGCTAAGATTTTTGTTGAGGGAGAAGACAGAGATACAAATTTTACACATTAGAAGGGAAAAACAAGTATAATGAATCTTAATAAGTTAGAGATAACAAAAGAAAAAATAGAATTTGTAACTTTCAAACAAAAAAATGAAGTCTGAGTTGTCAACATAAGAGAATGTAGGAAAGCAGGAAAAATTAAGAAAACATGACGGATAAAAACATGAAATAAGATGGCAGAAATAAAGTCTCCATACAATAACGAAGACAATAAGAATACATTGCTCAAACTCAATGAGCAAAAGACTCAGATCAGATTTACGAAAAATCTAGCATTAAACTGTCCACAAAAGACAAAGAATGGCTGATGGAGAAGATGGAAAAAAATACATGAAGTAAATGTTAACCAAATGAAAGATTAAATAGCAGTTTAAATACTAGAGCAAGCAATTTAAGAAGAAAAGAAACATACTTTGCTCCTAAATATAGTGTATTAATAAGACATAATAATCATAAATATATATCCATCTGAAATGAAACCACTAACAGAACAGGTACAATTTTTCACTGGAAATTTTAATACAGATTTCTTAGAAATGGATCAATCATGTAGAAAAAAAGAAGCAAATGCACAGTAAATGTGAATTACACCATTAACAAGCTCAATCTAAAAATATAAATATAGTAAAACTTTACCCAACAAACTAAATGCTCATTTTTTTCCAAGAACATATGAATGTTTTATGCATTAGACCAAAAGGACCTCTCAACAAATTCCAAAAAATTAATGTATGCATCATGATTTCTATATAAATTTCAAAACTTTAATAATAAAAGCTAAAAAAAGGTCAAGAAACTAAATAGTTAAATGAATGAACTCATAGTTAAATGAAGTGGAAGTAACAAGACAAACTATACAATGCTTAAGAGCTGAATGACAGTGAAAGTTCCACATGTCAAAGGCTGTGTGAAATGTATCTAAAGCACTAGGAAGAAATGCAGAGATTTAAATAGTTTTTCACATAAAACAAAAGAGTGATAATATACGAGTTAAGCATTCTACTTGAGAAATTAAGAAATGGAATGCCTGCTTACAACAACAGTGGAATAACAGGTACTGAATTTGCCCTACTACTCTAAACAATCAGAAAATCAAGTGACATATAAGAAACTAGGGTTTTGAGACTTTGGACAACAGTCAGCACAGGACAGAGAACACTGAGAGAAGGGGGGACAATGAGGTGACCTCTACAGATGTCACAGCTAGCTTCCAGACTGTAGCACAAGGGAACTCAGAGTAGTGGAGAGGAGGGTTGCACAGAGGAAAGAGTACTCCAGAGGTCTGCCATCAGTTCTGAAGCCTTTGGTAAGTAATGCTCAGTGCATGTGTGTGGAGAAACTACTGAGGCTGGACAAAGAACCACCAAATGAGCAAGTGGAAGAAAATTCCCCAGAGCTCACATGGGGTCAAGAATATTTTGTATACACACCAGCCAGAATGGACACACAGGGCACTGAATAAAGTCCTTAGCATGGCATTACCTCAATAGTGTGTACACTGAAACTAGTTCTGGAACTTTCCCAACAAAGTTTAAAAGCAAGCCTTGAAAAGGACCACGTTATTTACAAGTAACTGAACTATGTCCTGTCAGAATCTGTGAAGGGTCTATTTTACCGTCTTTGTAAGCTAAAAGTTAACTTGTTATTGTTTCATGGATGCTGGCAGAAGACACAGACTACTATGTCAGAGACAAAGGATTTTGTTACACAAAGAAGAGTAAGCAGCATGAATATCATATTACTTGGCAATGGTTCTCCCTTGACCACGAAGTCCCTTGGTGGCAAACACAAGTGGACCTATACAGTTGTCAACACATGCAGAGGGTTAAATTATAGGAGATAAACACTGACTTTGGTAGAATGTGCCACTTTTAAACCAAGTGGGAGTAAGTTTGTTGTTTGTCTGAGGAAAGATGTTATCTATTTCTCAAGGCTGTTCACTGCAAATACCACCCTGAGAAATGGCCCTATAGGTGGTAAAGAATATATAAAAACTCTTAGGACTCAATAACAATAAGACAAACAACTGAAAAAAAATAAGGGCATAAGATCTGACCAAATGTTTCATCTAAAAAGATTTATAGATGGCAGAACCAACATCCTGCGGAAAGAATGTCATAGTCCAGGAATCCAGACCAAGATGGTAACACAGGAGGCTTCTGAATTTCCCTCCTCCCATGGGCACATCAAATATACAGCTAAGAAGTGGAGCAATTCCCTGAGAGAATTCCAGAAACTAGCTGAGTGACTCCTATACATCAGGTGACTGAGAAAATACACACATCAAAACTGATAGGAAAGGCTAAAATACACCCCACCCTTGGCACAGCACCATAATCAAGAGGGAACCCTCAACTTTCAGCATCTCTCTGAGAAGTGATGGGTTTGGACTACACATCAAGTACCCCAACTTTTAAGGCTACCATCCAAGGGATGGACCCCCAAATGAACTAGCTCTGAAAGCCAGTGGGGCTTGCATTCACAAGTCCCACAGAACTATAGCAAACAAAGAATCAGTTGTTAATGGGTGCATGAACACTTGCTGTGGCTATCCCCCCAGGGCTCAGCAAAGAAGGAGCAGGCAAAAATGCTCAACTCCCAGTCTTTCCCTGGAAGAGGTCTGACTACATACTTTACCAGCTGCTCCCTGAGGGCTTGACTTTTAATCAACCTGCATACAGATGCTGACTGTCTTTCTCCTCTTTGGGCTACTGATGGGTCTTGGCACACCCTCTACTACTGGGAGACACTAAGAACAAAGATGGTGGCTCAGACATCACAAAGGTTTAGAGGGAACCAGAAGCTCAGGCCAGGCTGATCTGCAAGTTTCATCTCCTACACAAGACCAGTCTGTCAAAACTGGGAAAGGTGACTTCCATCTAACATGTAAAAACCAACATGGAGAGTAAAGGACAATGAAGAAACAGGAATATATCCCAAATAAAACAACATGATAAAGCTCCAAAAACTGATCGTAATGAAAAGGAGATGAGTGATTTATTGGATAGAGAATTCAAAATAATGGTAATAAAGATGCTCACTGAGGTCAGGAGAGCAATGCATGAACAAAGTCAGAATTTAAACTAAGTGAAAGAAAACACAAATGCCAAAAAGAAATCAAAGAGCTGAAGAACACAACACCGAAAGTGAAAAATTCATACAAGGATTCAACAACAAACTAGGTCTAGTGAAAAAAGGATAAGAGAACATGAAGGCTGAGCAGTGGAATTCACCCAATCAAAGGAGAAAAAGAAAAAAAGAATAAAAAAGAGTGAAGATAGGTTAAGAGACTTATGGGCATGATCAAATATACCAATACCTACATGATAGGGATCCCAGAAGAGAAAAAAAAAGCAGAAAGATTTTATAAATAAGTAATTGCTGAAAACTTCCCTGAAATTAGAAAAGAAACAGACATAAAGCTCCAGGAAGCCCAGAGAATTCTAAATAAGATGATCTAAAGACATCCACAAAGACACACCATAACTAAGTTGTCAAAAGTTAAAGACAAGGAGAGAATCTTAAAAGTAGCAAGAGAAAAGCAATTTGTTACATACAAGGGAAGCCCCATAAGACTATCAGTGGATTTTTCAGCAGATACTTTGCAGGCCAGAAAGGAATAGAATGATATATCAAAGTACCAAAAGAAAAAAAAAAACCTGCCAACCAAGAACTCCCTACCCAGCAAAGTTGCCCTTCAGAAACAAAAGAGAAATAAAGAGTTTCCAAACAAACGAAAGATGAAACAGTTCATTGCCACTAGACCAGCCTTACAGGAAATGTTAAAGGAAGTTCTTTAAGAAGAAATGAAAGGATGCTAAAGTATAAAGCTCAATGGTAAAACTAAACATACAGTTAAATCCTATATAATGAGATTTATAATGGTGGTGGGGAAATCACTTATAACTCTAGTGTAAAGGATAAAAGACAAAAGAATTAAATATAACTATAACTGTAATAATGTGTTGATAGATACACAATATAAAAAGATATAAAGTATGACACCAAAAGCATAAAATTTGGGAGGAGCAAAGGTAAAAATGTAGAGCTTTATTAGTCATTTGAAGTTAAGTTGTTACCAACTTTAAATAGACTTCTATAGGATGTTTTATGTAAGTCTCTCAGTAACCCAAAGCAAAAACCCACAGTAGATACAGTAAGATACAGAGAAAGGAATCAAAGTATACCACTGAAGAAAATCATCAAAACAAAGGAAGAGAGTAAGAACAAAGAAAGGAACTACAAAACAGCCATTAAAAATGAACAAAATGGCAATAGTAACTCATTACCTACCAATAATTACTTTAAATGTAAAGGAACTAAATTCTCAAGTCAAAAGACATAGAGTGGCTGAATGGATTAAAAAAACAAAACATAACTATATGTTACCTATAAGAGACTCACCTCAGCTTAAGGACACACACAGATTAAAGGTGAAGGGATGAAAAAAGATGTTCTATGAAAATGGGAACCAAAAGAAAATAGGGTAGTGGACAAGAAAGACTGTAAGCCAGAACTGTAACAAGAGACAAAGGTTATTATATAATGATAAAGGGGTCAATTCATCAAGAGGATATAACTTTTGTAAGTATTTATATATCTAACATGGGAGCACCGGAACACATAAAGCAAATATTAACAGATCTGAAGAAAGAAATAGACAGAAATACAATAATAGTAGGAGACTTCATTACCCCATTCTCAAAAATGCATAGATTATCCAGAAAGAAAATCAATAAAGAAATATTGGATACACACTACATATTATACCACACTGACTTAACAGATATATACGGAATGTTCCATCCAACAGCAGCATACACATTCTTATCAAGTGCACATTCTGCAGGACTGATCATATGTTAGGCCAGAAACAAGTATTAATAAATTTAGGAAGACTGAAAGCACATCAAGCATATTTTCTTTTCTGACCACAACTGTATAAACTTGAAATCAAGTATAAGAGGAAAACTAGAAAATTCACAAATATACAGAGATTAAACAACACTTTTCTGAACAACCAATTTCAAAGAAGAAATCAAAAATATCTTAAGACAAAGGATTAAAGATGATACAAACAGATGGAGAGAGAAACCATGTTCTTGGATTGGGAGAATCAATAATGTGAAAATGACTATACCACCCAAAGCAATCTACAGATTCAATGCAATCCCTATCAAATTACCAATGGCATTTTTTACAGAACTAGAACAAAAAATCTTAAAATTTCTATGGAAACACAAAAGACCCAGAACAGCCAAAGCAGTCTTGAGGGAAAAAAACAGAGATGGAGGAATCAGACTCTCTGACTTCAGATTATACTACAAAGCTACAGTAATCAAGACAATATGGTACTGGCACAAAAACAGAAATACAGATCAATGGAACAGGATAGAAAGCCCAGAGCTAAACCCACACACCTATGGTCAACTAATCTATGACAAAAGGAGGCAAGGATATACAATGGAGAAAAGACAGTCTCTTCAATAAGTGGTGCTGGGAAAACTGGACAACTACATGTAAAAGAATGAAATTAGAGCACTCCCTAACACCATACACAAAAATAAACTCAAAATGGATTAGAGACCTAAATGTAAGATGGGACACTATAAAACTCTTAGAGGAAAAAATAGGAAGAACCTTCTATGACATAAATCACAGCAAGATCTTTTTTGATCCACCTCCTAGAGTAAAGGAGATAAAAACAAAAATAAACAAATGGGACCTAATGAAACTTCAAAGCTTTTGCAAACCAAAGGAAACTACAAACAAGACGAAAAGACAACCCTCAGAACTGGAGAAAATATTTGCAAATGAAGCAACAGACAAAGGATTAATCTCCAAAACAGATAAACAGGTAATGAAGCTCAATATTAAAAAAACAAACAACCCAATCAAAATGTCTATATAGACATTTTTCCAAAGACATACAAATGGCCAATAGGCACATGAAAACCTGCTCAACTTCACTAATTATTACAGAAATGCAAATCAAAACTACAATGAGGAATCACGTCACACCAGTTAGAATAGGCATCATGAGAAAATGTACAAACAACAAATGCTGAAGAGGGTGTGGAGAAAAGGGAACTCTCTTGCACTGTTGGTGGGAATGTAATTTGATACAGCCACTATGGAGAATAGTATGGAGGTTCCTCAAAAAACTAAAAATAGAATTACCATATGACCCAGCAATCCCACTACTGGGCATACACCAAGAGAAAAAAACCATAATTTAAAAAGACACATGCACCTCAGTGTTCACTGCAGCACTATTTACAATAGCCAGGTCATGGAAGCAACCTAAATGCCCATCGACAGATGAATGGATAAAGATGTGGTACATATACACAATGGAATATTACTCAGACATAAAAAGGAACGAAATTGGCTTATTTGTAGAGACGTGGATGAATCTAGAGACTGTCATACAGAGTGAAGTCAGAAAGAGAAAAACAAATATCGTATATTAATGCATATATGTGGAACCTAGAAAAATGGTACATATGAACTGGTTTGCAGGGCAGAAATTGAAACACAGATGTAGAGAACAAACGTATAGACACCAAAGGGGGAAAGTGGGGGTGGGGGGCGTGGTGAATTGGGAGATTGGGATTGGCATAGATACACTAATACATATAAAATGGATAACTAATAAGAACTTGCTGTATAAAAAAATAAATAAAATTCAAAAATTCAAAAAAAAATTAAAAAGAAACATCTCATGCATGACCTGAACATCCTAGACAAGAAGTAGATTGTTGCTGCATTTTATTTTACCCAATAGATATATTCTATCAGAATGTGATTTATGTATATAACATGTTTACAAATTGAATTAAAATTTTTTCCTGGGCTTCCCTGGTGGCGCAGTGGTTGGGAGTCCGCCTGCCGATGCAGGGGACGCGGGTTCGTGCCCCAGTCCGGGAAGATCCCACATGCCCCGGAGCAGCTGGGCCCATGAGCCATGGCCGCTGGGCCTGCGCGTCCGGAGCCTGTGCTCCACAACGGGAGAGTACACGGCAGTGAGAGGCCCGTGTACCGCAAAAAAAAAAAAAAAATTTTCTTAAAAAAAAAAAAAAAGAGAAAGGAAAATGGAAGCACAACATACCAAAACTTATGGGGTGTATCAAAAGCAGTTCTAAAAAGGAAGTTTATAGCAATAAGTGCTTACATTAAGGAAAAAAAATTTTCAAACAACCTAACTTTACACCTCAAGGAACTATAATTGCAAATGAAGATTAATATGATCAGAAGGCAGAAAATAAAGATCAGAGTAGAAACAAATGAAATAGAAACTAAAAAGACAATAGAAAAGATCAATAAAACTAAGAGATGGTCCTTTGAAAAGATAAGCTGCTTGACAAATATTTACCTAGACCCACTAAGAAAATAAGGAGATATCAGAAACAAAATGGGAGACATTATAACTGATAACACAAACATACTAAGGATCATAATAGACTACTATAAACAGATTTACACCAACAAATTAGATAACTTCGGAGACATGGACAAATTGCTAGAAACATATAACCTACTAAGACTGGATCACGAAGTAATAGGAAATTTGAGCAGACCACTTACTAGTAAGGAGATTGAATCAGTAATCAAAAATCTCTCAACAAAGAAAAGTCCAGGACCAGATGGCTTGAATGGCAGATTCTACCAACATTTAAAGAAGAATCAATGCCTCTTTCCATCACTCTTCCAAAAAACAAAAAAAGGAAGAAACACTTCCAAACTCATTTTATGAGGCCAGCATTACTCTGACACCAAAGACAAACAAAGGCATTATAAGAAAAGAAAGTTACAGGTCAATATCCCAGATGAGCACAGATGCAAAACTGCTCAACAAAATATTAGCAAACCTAGTTCAAGAGCACATTATAAGAATCATACAAAATTAATCAAGCATGATTTATTTCAGGAAGGCACAAATCAATCTGAAACACCACATTAATAAAATGAAGTTTAAAAATCACATGAAAATCTCAATAGACATAGAAAAGCATTTGACAAAATTCAGTATCTTATCACAATAAAAAAATCTCGACAAATTGTGTATAGAAGGAATGTACCTCAATAAACGCCATATATGACCAACCTACAGCTAATATCACACAAACAGTGAAAAACTTAAAGTTTTTCCTCTAAGATAAGGAACAATACAAGAATGTCCACTCTAGCCACTCTAGCCTTTATTCAATAGCACTGGAAATCCTAGCCCAAGTATTAAGCAAGAAAAAAATTTTTTTAAAGGCATCCAAATTGGAAAGAAAGAAATAAAACTGTTTCCATTTTCAGATGACATATTATATTTAAAAAAACCTTTAAGGCTCCAATAAAACAATGCTAGAACTAATAAAGGAATTCAGTAAAGTTGCAGGATACAAAATCAATGTGTATAAAAATCAGTTGAGTTTCCACATACTAACTCTGAACTACTGGAAAGAGAAATTAAGAAAATAATTACATTTAAAATAGTAGCTTGCACTTGTCTTCGCCTGAGATGAGAGCAGTGGGTGTGCATACACACACCCACGGGAAGAGCTCCTTGTTCACCAGGAATGCGCTGCTCCGGCAGAACAGATGAACACAAAAAGTAAAGATCAGATGGGGAATTTCTGTGTATCACAGAAGGATTCACTAGAGAAACTGAGTATCTTAAATCTCAGAAGACTGTCAATTTTATGTATCCATTTAAGAACTAATGTTTCACAGTAAGTTAAGCAAAATGGGAAGACAGAGAAATATGCAGCAGATGAAGGAGCAAGGTAAAAACCCACCAGACGAAACAAATGAAGAGGAAACAGGCAGTCTACTTGAAAAAGAATTCAGAATAATGAAGGTAAAGATAAGCTGAAACCTTGGAAATAGAATGGAGAAAATATAAGAAACATTTAACAAGAACTAGAAGAACTAAAGAGAAAATAATGATGAACAACACAATGCATGAAATTAAAAATTCCCTAGAGGGAATCAATAGCAGAATAACTAAGGCCGAAGAACGGATAAGTGACCTGGAAGATAAAATAGTGGAAATAACTACCGCAGAGAAGATTAAAGAAAAAAGAATGAAAAGAATTGAGGACAGTCTACGAAACCTCTGGGACAACATGAAATGCACCAACATTCAAATTATAGGGGTCTCAGAAGAAAAGAAAAAGAAAGGGTCTGAGAAAATATGTGAAGAGATTATAATTAAAATCTTCACTAACATAGGAAAGGAAATAGTCAATCAAGGCCAGGAAGTGCAGAGAGTCCCATACAGGAAAACTCCATGGAGAAACACACCAAGATATATTTTATCAAAGTATCAAAAATTAAATACAAAGCAAAAATATTAAAAGCAGCAAATGAAAAGCAACAAATAACATACAAGGGAATCCCCATAAGGTTAACAGCTGATCCTTCAGCAGAAACTCTGCAAGCCAGAAGGGAGTGGCAGGACATAATTAAAGTGATGAAAGGGAAAGAACTACAGTCAAAATTACTCTACCCAGCAAGGATTTCATTCAGATTCGATGGAGAAATTAAAAACTTTACAGAGAAGCAAAAGCTAAGAGAATTCAGCAACACCGAACCAGCTTTACAACAAATCCTAAAGGAATTTCTCTAAGTGGGAAATATTTCTCTAAGTGAGAAACACAATGCTAAAGGAAAAGACCTACGAAAACAAACTCAAAACAATTAAGAAAATGGTAACAGGAACACACATATCGGTAATTACCTTAAATGTAAATGGATTACATGCTTCAACCAAGACACAGACTGGTTGAAGGGATACAAAAACAAGACCCGTAAATATGCTGTCGAAAAAGACCTGCTTCAGACCTAGGGACACATACAGACTAAAAGTGAGAGGATGGAAAAAGATAGTCTATGCAAATGGAAATCAAAAGAAAGTTGGAGTAGCAATTCTCATATCAGACAAAATAGACTTTAAAATAAAGACTATTACAAGAGACAAAGAAGAACACTACATAATGATCAAGGGATCAATCCAAGAAGAAGATATAACAATTGTAAATATTTCTACACCCAACATAGGAGCACCTCAATACATAAGGCAAATGCTAAGAGCCATAAAAGGGGAAATCGACAGTAACACAATCATAGTAGGGGACTTTAACACCCCACTTTCACCAAAGGACAGATCATCCAAAATGAAAATAAATAAGGAAACACAAGCTTTAAATGCCACATTAAAAGAGATGGACTTAATTGATATTTATAGTATATTCCATCCAAAAACAACAGAATACACTTTCTTCTCAAGTGCTCATGGAACATTCTCCAGGACACATCATATCTTGGGTCACAAATCAAGCCTTGGTATATTTAAGAAAACTGAAATCATAGCAAGTATCTTTTCCGACCACAACGCTATGAGACTAGATATCAATTACAGTAAAAACTCTGTAAAAAATACAAACACATGGAGGCTAAACAATACATTACTAAATAACCAAGAGATGACTGAAGAAATCAATGAAGAAATCAAAAATACCTAGAAAGAAATGACAATGAAAACATGACAACCCAAAACCTATGGGATGCAGAAAAAACAGTTCTAAGAGGGATGTTTATAGCAATACAATCCTACCAAAGGAACAAGAAACATCTCAAATAAACAAGCTAACCATATACCTAAAGCAATCAGAGAAAGAAGAACAAAAAAACCCCAAAGGTAGCAGAAGGAAAGAAATCATAAAGATCAGATAAGAAATAAATGAAAAAGAAATGAATGAAACAATAGCAAAGATCAATAAAACTAAGTGTTGGTTCTTTGAGAAGATAAACAAAATTGATAAAACACTAGCCAGACTCAACAAGAAAAAAAGGGAGGACTCAAATCAACAGAATTAGAAAGGAAAAAGGAGAAGGAACAACTGACCCTGCAGGAATACAAAGAATCATGAGGGAGTACTACAAGCAACTATATGCCCGTAAAATGGACAAACTGGAAGAAATGGACAAATTCTTAGCACAACCTCCCAAGACTGAATCAGGGAGAAATAGAAAATATAAACAGACCAATCACAAGCACTGAAATTGAAACTGTGATTAAAAATCTTCCAACAAACAGAAGCCCAGGACCAGATGGCTTCACAGGCGAATTCTATCAAACATTTAGAGAAGAGCTAACACCTATCCTTCTCAAACTCTTCCAAAATATACCAGGGGAGGAACACTTCCAATGTCATTCTATGAGGCCATCATCACCCTGATACCAAAACCAGATAAAGATGTCACAAAGAGAGAAAACCACAGACCAATATCACTGATGAACACAGATGCAAAATTCCTCAACAAAATACTAGCAAACAGAGTCCAACAGCAAATTAAAAGGATCATAAACGATGATCAAGTGGGGTTTATCCAAGGAATGCAAGGATTCTTCAATATGCAAATCAAGCAAAGTGATATACCATATTAAAAAATTGAAGGATAAAAACCATGATAATTTCAACAGATGCAGGAAAAACTTTTGAGAAAATTCAACACCTATTTATGATAAAAACTCTCCAGAAACTAGGCATAGAGGGAACTTACTTCAACATAATATAGGCCATATATGACAAACCCACAGCCAACATCGTTCTCAATGGTGAAAAACTGAAACCATTTCCTCTAAGATCAAGAACAAGACAAGGTTGTCCACTCTCACCACTATTACTCAACATCGTTTTGGAAGTTTTAGCCACAGCAATCAGAGAAGAAAAAGAAATAAAAGGAATCCAAATTGGAAAAGAAGAAGTAAAGCTGTCAATGTTTGAAGATGACATGACACTATACATAGAGAATCCTAACGATGCTACCAGAAAACTACTAGAGCTAATCAATGAATTTGGTAAACTAGCAGAATACAAAATTAATGTACAGAAATCTCCTGCATTCCTATACACTAATGATGAAAAATCTGAAAGAGAAACTAAGGAAACACTCCCATTTACCATTGCAACAAAAGGAATAAAATACCTAGGAATACACCTACCTAAGGAGAGAAAAGACCTGTGTGCAGAAAACTATAAGACACTGATGAAAGAAATTAAAGATGATACAAACAGATGGAGAGATATACCATGTTCTCGGATTGGAACAATCAACACTGTGAAAACGACTATACTACCCAAAGCAATATACAGATTCAATGCAATCCCTCTTAAACTACCAATGGCATTTTTCACAGAAGTAGAACAAAAAATTTGTATGGAAACACAAAAGACCCCAAATAGCCAAAGCAATCTTGAGAAAGAAATGCAGAGCTGGAGTAATCAGACTCCCTGACTTCAGACTATACTATACAGCTACAGTAATCAAGACATTATGGTACAGGCATAAAAACAGACATAAAGATCAATGGAACTGGATGGAAAGCCGAGAGATAAACCCATGCACACATGGTCACTTTAATCTTTGATAAAGGAGGCAAGAATATACAATGGAAAAAAGACAGCCTCTTCAGTAAGTGGTGCTGGGAAAACTGGACAGCTACACAGAAAAGAATGAAATTAGAACACTTCCTAACACCACACACAAAAATAAACTCAAAATGGATTAAAGACCTAAATGTAAGGCCAGACGTTATAAACTCGTAGAGGAAAACATAGGAAGAACAGTGTTTGATGTAAATCACAGCAAGATCCTTTTTGATGCACCTCCTAGAGAAATGGAAATAAAAACAAAAATAAACAAATGGGAACTAATGAAACTTAAAAGCTCTTTTTGCATAGCAAAGGAAACCATAAACAAGACGAAAAGACAACCCTCAGAATGGGAAAAAATATTTGCAAACAAAGCAACTGACCAAGGATTCATCTCCAGAATACACAAGCAGCTCATGCAGCTCAATATTAAAAAGCAAACAACCTGATCCAAAAATGGACAGAAGACCTAATAGACATTTCTCCAAAGAGGATATAGATTGCCAACAAACACATGAAAGGATGCTCAACATCACTAATCATTAGAGAAATGAGAATCAAAACTACAATGAGGTATCACCTCACACCAGTCAGAATGGTCATCATCAAAAAATCTACAAACAATAAATGCTGGAGAGGGTGTGGAGAAAAGGGAACCCTCTTGCACTGTTGGTGGGAATGTAAATTGATACAGCCACTATGGAGAACAGTATGGAGGTTCTTTCAAAAACTAAAAATAGAATTACCATACAACCCAGCAATCCCACTACTGGGCATATACCCTAAGAAAATCATAATCAAAAAGAGACATGCAGCACAATGTTCATTGCAGCACTATTTACAATAGCCAGGATATGGAAGCAACCTAGTTGTCCATTGACGGATGAATGGATAAAGAAGATGTGGCACATATATACAACGGAATATTACTCAGCCATAAAAATAAATGAAATTGAGTTATTTGTAGTGAGGTGGAAGGACCTAGAGTCTGTCATACAGAGTGAAGTTCTTCATAAAGACAAAAACAAATACTGTATGCTAACCCATATGTATGGAATCTAAAAAAAAGAAAAAAAAATGGTTCTGATGAACCTAGGGGCAGGACAGGAATAAAGTCGCAGATGTAGAGAATGGAGTTGAGGACACGGGGGTGGGGGAAGGGTAAGCTGGGCCGAAGTGAGAGAGTAGCATTAACATACACTACCAAATATAAAATAGTGGGAATCAACTATATAGCACAGGGAGATCAGCTTGGTGCTTGTGACCACCTATTGGCGTTGGATAGGGAGGGTGGGCGGGATGCACAAGAGCAAGGGGATATGGGAATACATGTATACATACAGCTGATTCACTTTGTTATACAGCAGAAACTAACACAACATTGTAAAGCAATTATACTCCTATAAAGGTGTTAAAATAAATAAGTAAATAAAATAAAATAGTAGCAAAAGAATAAAATACTTAGCAATAAATTTAACCGAGGCGGTGAAAGATCTGTACGCTTAAAACTCTAATAAATTAGGGGCTTCCCTGGTGGTGCAGTGGTTGAGAGTCTGCCTGCCGATGCAGGGGACGTGGATTCATGCCCCGGTCTGGGAAGATCCTACATGCCACGGAGCGGCTGGGCCCGTGAGCCATGACCACTGAGCCTGCGCGTTCGAAGCCTGTGCTCCACAATGGGAGAGGCCACAACAGTAAGAGGCCCACACACCGCAAACAAAAAAACAAAAAAAACAAAAAAAACCTCTAATAAATTAGTTAAAAAATTAAAGACACATATAAATGGAAAGATATTCCACGCTCACAGACTGGAAGAATTAATATTGTTAAAATGTCCATAATACCAAAAACAATCTACAGATTAAATGCAATACCTAACAAAATTCCAATGACATTTTTCACAGAAGTAGAACATAAAACATTCTAAAATTTGTATGGAACCACAAAAGACTCCAAATAGCCAAAGCAATCTTGAAAACGAAAAACAAAGCTGGAGGCATCATGCTCTGTGATTTCAAACTATATTACAAAGCTGCAGTAATCAAAATAATATGGTATTGGCATTAAAATCAAACACATAAGTCAATGGAACAGAACAGAGTCCAGAAATAAATCCATGCACATATGGTCCATTATTTTTCAACAAAGGAACCAAAATTATACAATGGGGAAAGGATAAATAGCACTGGGGAAATTAGATATCCACAAAATAGACTAGGCTGCTATCTTATACATAAATATCAACTCAAAATGGATTAAAGATTTGATCATAATATTGTTAAACACTAAACTCCCAGAAGAAAACATAGGGAAAAATGTTCTTGACATTGATCTTAGCAGTGCTTTTTTGGATTTGAAACCAAAACCAAGGCAGCAAAAGCAAAAATCAACAAGTGGGACTACAACAAACTAAAAAGTTTCCGCAAGGCAAAAGAAAGAATCAACAAAATGAAAAGGCAACCTGTGGAATGGGAAGAAATCTTTCCAAACCACATAAACTATTTGTAATTTCCAAAAGATAAAATGCAATAGCAAAAAACAACCCAATTAAAAGCGGACATAGGTACTGAATAGACAGTTTTGCAAAGAAGATTTACATGGCCAACAGGGACATGAAAGTTGCTCAACATCAATAATCCTCAGGGAAATGCAAATTGAAATCACAATGAGTTGTCACTTCACACCTGTTAGGATGGCTATTATGAATAAGATAAGAGATAACAAATGGTGGGAAGATGTGGAGAAAATAGAGTTGCCATACACTGTTTTAGGAAATGTAAACTGGTACAGACATTATGGAAAATAGTATACCTGTCTGAGTATTGAGGGCATTTCTGAAGAATAAAAAATAGAACTATCATGCGATACAGCAATTCTAATTCTGGATATATAACTGAAGGAAACAAAATCACTATCTCGAATAGATATCTGTACTCCCATGTTCACTGAAGCATTATTCAGAATAGCCAGGACATTCACTAGATACTCAGGTTGTTTCCATGTCTTAGAAAATAATAAATAAATATGTGAGGTGATGGATGTGTTAACTGATGGGGGTAAAAACTCTTTCACAATGTATATGTTTATCAAATCCTTATGTCATGTACTTTAAGTATATTACAATTTTATTTCTCAATTATACTTATATGAAGTTGAAAAAAGATATATGGATGGCAAATAAACATATAAAGGAATATCAAACATCATTTAGTCATTAGGGAAATGCAAATGAAAACCACAGTGAGATTCCAGTTCACCTCTACTAGAATGGCTAAAATTACCAAGATTGACTATATCAAATATTGGGAGGATACGGAAGAACTAGAACTCTCATGGAGATGCAAAATGTTACAGCCACTTTGGAAAACAATTTCTCAAAATGTTAAAATTACACCATATGACAGTTCCATTTCTTGCTATTTACCCAAGAAAAGTGAAAATATATGTCTACATAATGATTTGTATATATACAATAATAGCAGCTTTATTTGTAATGGCAAAAGCTGGAATAGATTAAAATCTTCATCAACAAACGAATAATCTTAAAAAGTGCATCTATGATGGAATATTACCTAGCAATAAAAGGATAAAAATGACTGATATATACAACATAAGTGAGATTCAAAAGTCTTATACTAACTGAAAGAACCAGACACAAAAGACTCCATACTGTATGATTATTCCATTTATATGAAATTCTAGAAAAGGCAAGCCTATAGTTACAAAATCAACCGAGTAGCTGTCAGGGGTGATAGCTGGGTGATAAATTGACTCCAAAGTGTCATGAGAAAGCTTTTGGGGGTAACATAACTATTTTTTATTATGACTGTATACATTTGTCAAAACTCAAAATTTGTTTACTTAAAATGATAAATTTTATTTTATATAAACCATACCTCACTAGAGTTGAATAGCCTCCCTCTAAGTGGCATGATTAACAAAACCAAAAACTGACTCTTTGAAAAGATTTATAAGATAGACAAACCTCTGGCAAGACGGATCAAAAGGAATAGACAGAAAATATAAATTAACCATAGAGTGAATCTATGGGTAACTACTATCATGAAGTATTACACAGATTAAGCACAAAATAGATGAATGAATATTATGAACAAGTATAAGTCAATGACTTGAATATCTGAATGGAATAGATCTATTCTGAAAAACAAAAACCAAAAAAAAAAAAAAGTGAAATGGAAAATATGATGAGTTCAATAATTTTTTAAGAAGTTGAAACAGTATCTAAAACCTTATACCACCATGCTCCCCCACCTCCCAATAAAAAACTGTTTCATGTTCCAATCATTTTCAGGACTATCTTATAAATGTTTATTATCAAAAAATTATAATAAAAACTCAGAAAACAAGATATCAAGGAGAACTTCGATAACTCAATAAAGAATAGCTATCATATTCTATAGGAAACACTGTACTTAGTGAAGCAACTTTAGACATTTCCTTTAAGTCTGGGGCAAGGATGCCTGTTTTTCCATTTATGTTCAGCAGTATCATAGTCCTGGCTCATAAAATCAACCTATAAGTTTTCTTAACTTTTCTCTACACCAAAAATAAACAAGTTGAACATGTGATAAAAAATGACATAACATTTGCAATAAGAAGAAAAACATCTGGGAATTAACCTAACAAAGAATGCACTGGATCTTCATAGGAATATTTAAAAAATCCTATTAAGGGTGCAGAAGAATAAAGTTCCATGTTATAATCATGCCTATGTATATATACATACTTATGACATAGACAGCATAACAAACCAGTGGGAAATGACAGACTATATGTTAAGTGGAGAATGAAAAATTGACTCAGTATATAGAATTGAATTCCCAACCTTACATTACCAAAAAAAATCCAAAAGAATATAAGAACTAAATGTATAAGACAAAACTATAAACTAATAGAAGGAAATGTAAGAAAATATCTTTGTGACTTTATTAAAAAGCAGAATATCTTACATATCTAAAGTGCACAAATTATGAAGGAAAAAATTATTGACTACATCAAAAAGGACAACACAGAAAGAACAGGTAGGTGATAGACTTGGAACAAAAGACTTCAAGGGATTGATATATGCAATACATAAGATACACCTTCAAGTCAGACAGAAAAAGCCAGGAAGACCAATAGAGAAATAGGTAAAGGATATGGACGGTCATGCATGGAAAAGGAATTTTCAATAAATAATAATTTTAATAATCAAAGTTAAATCTAAAATATTAGGTAAAAATATATACCTGCCAGATTGACAAAATTTATAAAGTTGCATAATATAAAGTGTTAGGAGGGGTGGGAGTTGGGAATGGTGACACTTACACAAATGCTTATAATGAATATGGATGAAGTCACATGTGAGAATAATATGAAAAGACTTGGTAAAAATAAGAATAATATCCTAGGGCTTCCTTAGTGGCACAGTGGTTAAGAATCTGCCTGCCAAAGCAAGGGACACGGGTTCGAGCCCCAGTCTGGGAAGATCCCACATGCTGCAGAGCAACTAAGCCCATGTGCCACAACTACTGAGCCTGTGCTTTAGAGCCTGCGAGCCACAACTACTGAAGCCTGTGAGCCTAGAGCCTGTACTCCACAAGAGAAGCCACTGCAATGAGAAGCCAGCGCACCGCAACAAAGAGTAGCCTCTGCTCGCTGCAACTAGAGAAAGCCCGTGCTCAGCAACCCAATGCAGCCAAAAATAAATAAATAAATTAATTAATTAATTTTTTTTAAAAAAAGCCTTAAAATGATTGACCTGAGGGTTTCCCTGGTGGCGCAGTGCTTGAGAGTCTGCCTGCCGATGCAGGGGACACGGGTTCGTGCCGCGGTCCGGGAAGATCCCACATGCTGCGGAGTGGCTGGGCCCATGAGCCATGGCCGCTGAGCCTGCGCGTCCGGAGCCTGTGCTCCACAACGGCAGAGGCCACAACAGTGAGAGGCCCGCGTACCGAAAAAAAAAAAAAAAAAAAATGATTGACCTGAAGTTGAGGTAAAAATTATTAAAAAAAAAAAAAAGAATATCCTAGAACTCATATAAACTCCATTCCAGGATATATATTAATACCTCAGAAATATGCTCATAGAAATTAATATGGAGATATGTAACAGGAAGTTCATTCACGATTGTCTATAAAAGCTAAGAGTTGGAGGCACCAAGATTCTCTATCAGTAGGAAAATGGATACATTAAATGTGCTACATAAATATGCTAGGATAAAATACAGCAGTCAAAGTATTAAAAATGCATATAACAACGTAACATTATGGGGGAAAGTTAGAGAACAAGATTTCTAGGACAATATCACAAAACAAAATTAATCAAAATAAGAATTTAGTAGATTGAAAGAATATATATTAAATACATTGAGTATTAAATACATAGGTACATTGAGTTCCTACAGAGAAGGAAAGGTTGGGGGGGGATAATAAAAAAAAGAAGAATGGCAATGATAACGTGCAAAAACCTAAGAAACTAGGACAGGGCCTTGGTTATGTTTTATATTGGCATAAAAACCAGTAAGAGCTAATATAAAATTTTCAGTAAAGGTAATCACATCGACAAATGAATTAACAGTGACATGAAAAGAATGACTGAAGCAAAGTCAAGAGCAATGCTGTCACTGGGCAGACAATAATAGTGATGCATAAGACAGTCATACAAACACCCTCATGAGGAAGTAAAATACTCATAAGGGGAAGGTCAGATACCTGATTCAGTCACAAAGACAAATCATGGCTGAAGAGTTAAAAGTATATGGATCCCTTCTGAAAGGAAAGTTGAACATAGAAATTTTGAAAAAAACTAGCCCATCAATTTTCAGTGAGTAAAAAATGTAACATTTATTGTCATCTTTCACAGGGAACTTAAAAATAGCCAGCGATGAAAGGGAAATTTTGAGTATTACATATAAAGAAAGCACAAAATTCTAGGGTTAAAAATATCAAGACCAAGTTGGTTCATCAAAATGACAACCTGACAACGAAGCACACTGCTGACTTAAAAATAGCTGCAGAATCCAAAATGTCCAAACATTAATCACAGTCATCATGAAGAAATTTTGAAGCTTAAGAATATATGTAATATAAAGAGCTCAATGATTGACTCCATCATGACAAATATGATTCACAGCACATTTTCTAAGAAAATGTTAAAAAAAATAATCAAGAAGGCTTGATCACATACCTTAATTCAAAAGACATAGAATGTCTTCTAAATGCCTTTTATTCCTGCCTATTTCCAACAATCTAACCATCCTCAAAGGACAAAGATCTACCACCACTGAGAATATTTAAAAGAACTTGCCTTAGGAACTGATAAGCAAATTAAAAAGGAAAAATTTTGTTAAAAACAGCAATCTTCTTCGATTCCTAAGGTGACTACTATGAAGGGACAACATTAATTTAAGAAGTATAAATTATGTATGATTTTTAAGTTCCATTATGGCACAGATACATCTCAAGTAGGGCAGTACATAATAAAGAACATAACATAATCGGCTGGCAAAATGTACTGAATTTTTCTTTTGCTCTCAGTTGTCTGGAGGAAATTTTCTGAGAAATTAAGGCCAGCAGTGCTTCCCCTTACAAAAATAAAAAACATAGATCTCCCTGTTTACTGCTAAGGAAAGTGAAAGTGAAAGTCAAAACTAATTTCTTCCTACTACTGCTAAAATCTTAATTCTGAAAATGGAAATCTCAGCTGCTAGCTTAATTATACATACTATTTGTATCCCAATATCACACACAACGATATTCTAAAACTAAATGGTATTAACAAAGAAGGTTAATTATTATTTTTTCATGTGAGGAGAAAAACACTTTTAAAATTAATCATGTTTTCCAGAAATGTTCCCTTGGAACACAGACCTCACCAGGCAGCTAGGTCAGCTTTGGCTCACACCATCATTATATATTAAAAACATCAAGAGCACAGCAATAACCTGACTTCTACAAGAATTTGAAGTTCATGTGTTTATGTAATTAATGAACTTAGTATCTCTTTCCTCCTAATTCTGTAGTCATGGTCCTGGGGAAGGAGTATAATTTAAATAATCAAAGTGGAAACACAGACAGTTCTTTTCCTGGGGTATGCACAGGTACTAGCAATTTCATCTTCTTCCCTAACATATAGGACAGGGAAAACACAGCTTTATTTATTCTCCACCTTGGATGACCTCATGAGATTTCAAGAATACTCTTTCTTAATTACACCAGTAAAATATGTCACATTTCACATACTCATCAACAAATAGTTATTGAATACCTGCTATGGGTCATCCACTATGCTGGTAGCAAAACCAAACATGGTCCCTCTGTTCCCAGAGGTTCTGGTTTAGGGTAGGATACACACATCAATCAAATACATACAAATAAGTTAGAATGTGATGATGACTCCAGAGAAGCATATGGAGCTTTGAGAATACGACCTAATCAGAGTGGTCAGAAGAGTCTTTCCTGAGGAAGGGATGATTAAAGAGAGTTCTTAAGAGTTAGCTCAGAAAAAAGGGAAAGGAAGGCTATTGATTCAGAAGACACAGCATGTACAAAGGTCTCTGGTAACACAAATGCCCATGTGGCTGAAAAGCAGAGCAGTCTTTTCTTCTTCCTTTCCCTTCTCCTCTATTATTCACTTTATCTTAATTTTATTTCTTCCCTAATCTCAGTTTCCAAAGATGAAAAAAATAGCTTAAGTGCAAAAAACAAACAAAAAAAACCTTAATTGAAAAAAAACCTTAATTGTCAATGAGGAAATGTACATAAAAATATCAATTAAACACTCAGTTAGTATCTACCATGCAATGCCCTTAGGATTAAGAAACACAGTCACTACAACATTCATATATCCAGAGTACAAGAATGTTCACACTGTCTGTAACTTTTAGTGTTCACACCCCCAGGATCACAACCTTGTCCTAGGCAGTATAAAATCCCAGGAGTTAATATGGTACATCTTCTTTGAGCTTTAACTTAACTCAAGTTTTTAAGGAAGTGGAGCAAATTAAAATAAACATGAACATGTAGCAGAATAGAATATAGGATTCCAATTTTTGTGTGTGGTGGGGGAAATATACACAAGAGTCTTCATGGAGAACTACTTCAGGCAAGATCCTCAGGGATATTCAGGAGTCTACACTGACATTATTTTCTGTGAAAAGCATGAAAAGATCTGCTTGACATGCTGAGAGAACAAAACATGCCACATATTGAAAAAAGAATAAATAGCATACCTGTGCTACCCAATTCACTCTATATGAGTAAAGAATCTTGGCTCTTACTTAACGGAGGCCTGCACTCTCTCCATTTTCCTGTTGTGATAAACATTCACACACTAATTCCTCCCTCCCTTTTTTCTGCATAGAAAAGCCAGACAATGAAGGGGTTGAAGGGAGAAGAAGACACAGGCAGCTTAAAAGACAGGGGAAGTAACTAGGTTCTAATTTCAAGTTCTAGGAATCTCCTTGACAAGACACATCATTTCCAGTGCTTGGATGCTATGAAAGTTTCTGTTGTATCCTTTCAATGATGTTACTCTTTTTCTTGACTTAGTTGAAGTGGCTTTTACTTCAACACCAATCAGAGACATGTCTGGAAAACAAAATCTTTATGTTCTTTATTATATTAGCTACTTTGCCTCATTCCTTAAGCATACCAAAGTCTCTCCTGTTTTACAACAAACCCAGCCAAAACAACCAATCAAATAAAACTGTGTACTAGGTTGAACAGTGTTTCCACACAACTTCAGAATGTGACCTTACTTGGAAATACGGTCTCTGCAGATGTAGTTAGTTAAGGTTAGGCCATACTGGCATAGGGTAGGCTCTAAATCCAATGACTGGTGTCTTTATAAGAAAAATGAAAGGGGGATTTAGATACAGACAGAGAAACACACAGGAAAGAAAAGCATGTGACAATGGAGGCAGAGATTGGAGTGATGTGTCTAGAAGGCCAAGGATGGCCAGCAACCACTGGAAGTTGGAAGAGGCAAGGAAGGATTCTTCTCTAGAGCCTCCAGTGGGCACATGACCCAGCAGACATCTTGATTTCAGGCTTCTGGCCTTCAGACCTGCGAGAGAATGTTTCATTTGTTTTAAGCCACCCCATTTTTGGTACTTTGTTATGGCAGCCTTAGAAACTGAATACAACCTTCTTAATCCAACATCTAGGGTGACCACACATATTGATTTGTACCTGTTGTCCAGGGCAAATTATCATTGACATCCCTTTCCATTCTCAAAAGCATCCCTCTTTGGATGACAAATTATGGACACTCCTATCATCCTGTATGTAACTACTGCTCTCTCTCCACTGAAGCCAGGTTTCTTCAAAGAGATGCATTCTCCTCAGAAGTTTATTATCCTTTCATTCTAGCAGTGAAGATTAATTAACAAATTTGAAACTGTTCTTTGGTTTTACTTTTATTCTCAAGATTAATCACTTTCTTCCACCTTTTTATTGTGAGAATTTTCAGAATTCTACAGAAAAATTTAAAATGTAGGACAATAAACATCTATTTGTTCTTTACCTAGATCGAGATGACAAGTGGCCCAGGGGCCAAATTTGGCCTGCTGCTTGTTTTTGTATAGCCCACCAAATAAGAATAAAAACAATTTAAGAATTAAGAGTCAATTGTTATTCTTTATTGTAAACATTCTTTATCTATGACTAATTAATCATTAATTAATTACCAGGATGGAAAACTCGGCCCCTCAGTATTTTCACCATTTTCTCATTGTTCAGACTTGCAATGCCTTTCTACTTTGTCTCCTTATATATAGTCTCTCCACTACCTATTTATCCTGTCCACTTATGCCAGGTCAGTTGTCTCAAATGAGGATTTTGTCAGTCTCTTACTCAGAACCCTGTAACAGCATCCCACTACCTACAAAATAAAGTTCACTTCTCCTTTGTCTCATATTCAAAGCACTCTATAGCCTATTTCCACTACTAGATTCTCACATGAACTTTGAAGTCTTCACACTCTTGGACAAAATGTGTTTACCTCTAAAACTTGAACTCTTTTGCTCAAATGAAAACACTTTACCTACTCAAGAGCATCACTCAGCAATCTTCCTTCTTTCTCCTGCATCATTTGTTTTCTCTCTACTGGAACATTCCCATCAACCAAAAAACATGCAACTTGCTTGACTCCACTTCCCCCTTTTAAAAAAAAAGGCAACTCAAAAGACTTGGCTGTACTCATTGTTGTTCTTTTGCACTTATTCTTCTAATTAGGTCTTTGATTGCCCCACCCTATCTCAAGGTCACCAATGTCCTCCATGTTTTAAGTGTAATAGCCAATTCTTAGTCCTTCCATTAATTGGCTTATCAGCAACATCTGACACAGCTGATTACTCCCTCCTCCCTTAAATCAGCTTTTTCCCCTACTAAGTTTGCATGAGACAGCACTTTCTAAGCTGCTCCTTCTCCTTGGTTGGATCCATCTCATGCAAAGTGCCACAGGAACATCCTTGGACCTATTCTTGTCTTTTAGCTTCTTTGTTGATTCCACCCAGTTTCAGGACTTAAAATACCATCTACCCACTGCTGACTTCTAGGTTCATATCCCCAGCCTGGACAGCTTCCCTGAACTCCTTTCCCCATTTATACATGAATATATAGGCTACTGAAACTTCATGTGAGCTCCTCATCCTTCCCCAGATTGACTGAATGCAGAGTCCTCTGCATTTCAGCTCCTATAACTAATCCCTTTTACTTCTCTGACCTCATTTCCCTCATCCACTCACTGCCAGCCTTACTGGCCTCCTTGGTCCTCTTCTAACATGCCAGGTACTTCTTAGAGTCTTGGCATGTTTTCTCTCCGCCATTTGGAATGCCCTTCCCCCAGACATACTTATGGCCTATTCCTTCAATTCTTTTGTGACTTATTTTCAATTGTTACCTTCACAGTGAGGCCTCCCCTTAAAAGAATTTAAAATTCAACCTCCTATCCACCCCAGCCCCCATATAATCCCTTCCATTTTATTTTTCTCTACAGTATTTGCTTTCTAAAATATTACATAATTGCTTTATGTTGCTTATTATCTATCTTCCATTCGAATTTAAACTCCATGAAGGCAGCCAAGTTTGTGTGTTTTGCTCCCAAGGAATCCCCAGTGCCTAGAATACTACCTGATGTATAGTAGGTGCTCAAAAAGATGTTACATTCTTCTTTTTTTTTTTTGGTGGGGGGTGGGTACGTGGGCCTCTCACTGTTGCGGCCTCTCCCATTGCGGAGCACAGGCTCCGGACGCGCAGGCTCAGCAGCCATGGCTCACGGGCCCGGCCGCTCCGCAGCATGTGAGATCTTCCGGGACCGGGACACGAACCCGAGTCCCCTGCATCGGCAGGCGGACTCTCGACCGCTGCGCCACCAGGGGAGCCCAGATGTTATATTCTTTAATTGAAAGGACCTTATCTACTTTATTTTGCTGTACTCCAGTGTTACTATATGTATATATATATATATATACCATGTGCACTAATTATATTTGAGTAGAATTAAATTATTCACTAAAGTGAAAGATGAGAATTATTATTTTAATATTTAACTCACATAGCTTACATCATCAGATGCTATGCTCTGAGACACTTCACTATACTGGCTTTTTATTCTTTCTTTTTAAAACAAAAACAAAAAACAGCTTTATTGAGGTAAAATAACAAAAAAATTTTGTATATATTTAAGGAGTATAACTTGATATCTTGATATACATATACATTGTGAAATGATCACCACAGTCAAGCTAACTAATATATCTGTCACTTTACATAGTTACCATTGTCTTTCCTCTGGCTTTTCTACATAAAAATTACTTGACTAATTAGAACCCTTTCCTGATTAACAAGAACTTTTTTCACATCTTAACCTCTGAAATAAAGAATTTAATTCAAATAAAATAATTTTATATCAGACATTAATCCCCCCATGCAAACTTTACAGTTAGTCCTTAATAAGGTCAAGGAAGCTTCTATTCAACTTTGACATGGAAGAGCTAAATCTTGACTGCATGTTGGATCTGTTTCTTTTACTTTAACATTTGCTTTCTGATGCTTTTGTTCACTAAAAGGATACTGTCTATACGTAATATCTGCCTCGGGGAACCCTGCCCCTCTGCCTGAATGTTAAACCAAAGTGCCTTTGTTCCGGCAAACATCCAGACCCAGTCCACCTGTGGATGGCTACAAGAAAGAAAAAATTAACACATCCCCTCCCAGAGGCTGGCCACTCCAGGTGATGTCTGCAAAACTTATGGCCTTTTTACTTTACTTCCTTATCTCCTCTCCCTCTCTATGCTATAAAAGAAACTGGCATCCAAACCCTGATAAGATGGTTATTTTGAGACTTTAGTCTGCCATCTTCTCAGTCTGCCGGCTTTCCGAATAAAGCTGTATTCTTTGCCTCAACACCTTGTCTCCGATTCGTTGGCCTGTAGTGCAGCAAGCAGAGTGAACTTGGACTCGGTAACATGTATACTGAGCAATGACTATGAATATCAGAAAGCTGACTTCATGGTACAGTAAATCGTCATTCATGAGAAACAAATATACAGTTATTTTTACCATATTTTATATGTATCTACAAAATAGGATGGATGGTGAGGGCACATGTGCATAGGATTTTAGAAAGAGTTAAAGAAAAACTTTTTAGTTATAACCAGACCTGAAGTTTCTAGATGCTTGCAGATTATGAATATTTTAATGTGGAAGAATATAAACTGTATATGTGATAAATATTCTTCTTGGCTAATACTGAAGTAAAATGCTACAATGAAAAAAATCCCTTAGTATTTCAATATTAAAAAAGATATAATTGTGATTATGGATAACTACATTACAGATGACTTTATTGATATCTTTGTATCTTGTTTCATGCTAAGGTAAATAAAGGTACCTTATGAAAGAAAAATAATTAAGATGAACTGATACTTTTAACAATGTATTACATTACTCCTTTGTTTTTCAAGAATGTTTACTCATATGTCTAAAATTTCTCTATGATACTGTCAACAAGAAATTGGCACTTGCCAGCTACCTCTACAAGGATTAAATCATGAGCTGCTGCAGCTGCTGATTTTCAACACCACCTGAAAGGAGCTCATGGTGGAGAGCAGAAATGAGGCCCTCTGTGCTCTGGGAAAACTGGCAGAACAGGTCTTCAGATAGATATTTTCAGGAGCTGCTTTTATGAGCCCAATTCTTGTATCTCCTCATATCTAGAAAAGCACTAAAATCCTTCCTGGTGATGACTGCTCCTCGTGACTAGCAGAAACCTTCCGCAAAAAAGTATGTGCTTGATTGTATGTACTCCCCCTTCACCAAAATAACATATATGCTGACTTTCCCCTTTATCTCTTTGGAGCAGTTTCTCAGAACTACCTGAAATGCTGTCTCCCGGCTATAGTCCTCACTTTGCCCCAGATAAAACTTGACTCACAACTCTCACGTGGTGCATTTTTTTTAAGTCAACAGTACATAATTAATACAGTAATTTAAAAAAAAATCTATCAACCCATAGGTTTCAAAGTATAGTTATCCTAACATGTTCCAAGAAAACTGTATAAATAAGATAATGTTTTAGACCATAATATAAAAACTTAAAAGTATAAACATACACAAACATAACAAAGAAAATCTACAAGTGCCTAATATTTTACAAACTTCATTAAAAAACAGCAATTTTTACCTTACCTGGTGGTCATATATTTATGTAAATCACCATTGCTTTAATTAGATTTTACTTATCTAAAGAGAATTCTTCCCACGTGTTCCCATATTTTGTGATGATGATTAGATGTGAAAAGCTCTACAGTGCATTCTTTCTCATTCCCCAAAACTACTATATTAAATTTCAAATGATTTTACCTAAACCAGACTTGGCACCTTGATACACTTATTATCTCTGAATAACATTATTTTAATTAGTTTTGTTAGTTAAGAGTTCAGCTGTGAAACATTAGCAAACTGATCCCTGGTAAAAGGAGTCCCAGCTGGCCTGTGCTCATCAAGGAAAATGCACCTTCTTATATTCCTCATCAACCAAGACACATTCGAAGATGCTCACACTACACCATATTTAAAAGTGAACACTTCCAATACTCATAGAGTGTATGGATATATATATATATTATATATGTATATAGATTTTTTAACCTTTTTTTCTGTATGTAACTAGAATCAGCCATATTCTACATGTATGTATGTATAATATATAACAAGAGGCTATGAATTTCTACATATTAATTACCTCCCAGGAAACCTAGCACATTAGTTAAGCGCATGCTTAACCAATTCCTCTGACTGGTTAATGGCTTATACTATGGAAAGCGGCAAGTGGTAGAGAGAACTGTACCAGAGTTCTTCTTAACCTCTGTACTTCTTCATAACCTCTATACTGCTGAGAACTGGGGTATAAAGCTAAAAACTGAACAGAACCCAACAGCAGAATATATCCTGGCTTCTTCCTTCATTTAACAAAGCACTCTGGTCAACAATCATTTATAAACACAGTATAGTTGAGTAGTTAAGAGCTCTGGGGTGAAGTTCAGGCTCTGAATCCCAGCTATACTGATCACTGCTCTAAGACCTCAGGCAAAACAGGTCACTGAGCTCCAGCTTCCTTACCTGTAAAATCAGCATAGTAATCAAACCAACCATATAAAGGTATTGTGAGGATTAAAGAAAGTCATCTGTGCAAAGCATTCTGGCACACAAACACAACTGAATAGACCTTAGCTATCATTAGAATGCCTACTAAATGCCAGGTACTATGCCAAAAGCTAGGGACAGATAATTAAAAGAAAGTCGGTTCCTGCCCTCATTAGCTGGTGTAAATAATAAGCAGGGCTAAACAACATTGGAACTAAGCATTTCAGTACTTTGTATAAAATTTTTTGCAAAGAGTATTTCAAATACAGAAAACCACAAGCCTGATATGATTAAGGGTGATACTGAAATGTAAAAAAAAAAAAAAAAATTGAAACATAACTGACTGATTTTGGCTTTATGTATAGGATTTCTAACTGGGATATTTAGCACTGGGATTGAAATGGAGCAGGACCCTCTTGGGGCCCTCTCCAGTACAAATCCTTTCCTTGTCCCCTGCTTCTTGTTTGTAGGAAATAGGCTTCATTCAGCCTTCCTGACCTCTCCTGAGTTCCAAAGGGCAGATTCAAACAGTTGCTAGTCAGGGAAGGGAGGGAATGCAGAAAATAAGGAGGGGTGGTCAAGAAACAATACTACAGCCTTGGGGCAGCGTCCTGGTTCTTCCTGAAGGAAGAATATACTTAACAGTACCTTTGAGTTCTTCTGCAGGAACTAAGGCCCCCACCCAGGAGGAGGATGGTAACTACAGGCTGAGCACAAGAGTCCTGGAACACTGCCCTGTTACCTCACAACAATCAATCAGAAGAAAGTCACAGACCCTGTAGCTCTCATCCCAAATTTTGCCTATAAAAACTTCTCCCTGAAAACCATTGGGGAGTTCAGGGTTTTTGGGGGCACAAGCCACTAGACTCCTTGCATGGCTCTACAACCTTTCTCTGCTCCGAACTCCGAAGTTTCAGTTTGTTTGGCCTCACTGTGCATCAGGCACATGATCTTGAGTTTGGTAACAGGATTGCCTATATAAGAGCTGCAAAAGGGGTAACTGTCAAGTGTTAGAATTGAGTTTTGTGCACAATCTCTGGTGTTCGCCTTGGAAGATTAGCTTGTTTTCAGTGCATGAATTTCCCTCTTTCTGTTCCTGGAAAATGATAATCTTCAGTTATTAATAACATCTTGGAGAGTCTTTCTGAAGCAGGAGGTTCCTCTTAGTTCAAAGAAGCCACTGACAAAGAAAGGGAGCTCTCTCCTGCCCTGCTGTCTCATTTCCCCCATTTCAAGAGCCTTCAGTGTGTTTAAGTATGTAGGAATTTATCCCAGCCATCCTTGCAAAGGAAAGTCACTGGGAGCTTCTAGCACCTCTAGTTGCTTATACTGAGTACACTGTTCTCAAGTGATACACATTACTGCTTATGAGTCCATGATTGATGACCAACAAAATATTCTACAAAGGATATCAGTGCAGGGCATAAGTATTACCGTATTTTTGTATTCTATTTTAGTTTGGCAATTCACAATTCTGATTTGGCCATGAGGCACCATCTAAGAGTAACATACCTGCATTGAAGTAACCCCAACTGATTATACTGGATATGATAGTAATCCTTGTATGTGTGTCTTAAACATTCTAGCTAAGGGAAAAGGAAAGTTAATTTAAAGTTAAATTACTACATCATAATTAAATGCATTACATGTGCCAATAGACTAATTCAAATAACAGGTAAAGTAATATTGAAATCAACCTTTCAATAAGGTAAAGCCACTTAACCTAAATATAACAATAAATATTATTTATAACATCACATTATTTATAAATATATTTTGTTTATATTTTATTGAAAACAAATGAATAAATAGACATTATCAGAGGCTGAGGGAAAGCAGAAATGGGGAATTATTGCTTAATGGGTATACATTTTCTGTTTGGGGTGATGAAAAGTTCTAGCAGTAGATAGTGGTGATGGCTGTACAACATGTGAATGTAATTAACGCCACTGAACTGTACATTTAAAAATGGTAAAAATGGCAACTTTTGTTAGAAATATTTTACCACAATAAAAATACACTAAAAAAGAAGCAAAAATGGAAAAACTACAAAAAACAAAAATACTTTACAAATCTCTTAGCACCTCAGTATCTGTTCTGTCTCCCTCAAAGCACATTTTACCTGTTTATGAGGTAAAATTGGCATAAGCACATCCTTTTTTATAAACACATAAGACATGTAAATAATACAAATGTGGGAAAAGAATTAAAACCAAAAACATGCTATTATTTTCATTTCTCCACTAAAGCTATAATAATTCTATTTTTTTGTGAAGGCTTTTATACTTAAAGCTGCAAAATTACTTGTATTGAATATAGCTCATCAAGGTAAATAACAAAAACAAAATAGAATGAAGAAGTGTTATTTTAAAATGACTTTCTTTCATTTCTCTTCTGAATACATTAATAATGTAAACTCTTAAACAAATATAATTAATGTTTGCACAAAATATCCTACAGTCTTTAACTGTCAGAAAACTCAAAACATTCTTGAAAACAAAATGTTTAAACTTGTTAAAATGAAGACTTTTATCAAATATTCAAGAGATATCCAGATTTTTATTTTGATGTAAGTTATGTGGGAAGCTGAATTAGTCATTTAGAAAGTTGAAAGGCCTTCACCTTTTTCTGACTCCACAGAGATACTAATTACGAAGAACAAGTTTCTTTGTCTATGTTAATACACTGCAGAAAATCTGCCAAGGACTGTTCCTTTAAAAACATGCCTCAACATTTATTAATATCACCATACATATTACGGAATATGATATGTAATATACCACATGAATGAAAAGGTCAGCTTTCATATATGAGTGATTTTTTTTTTTTTTTTTTTTTTTTTTGTGGTACGTGGGCCTCTCACTGTGTGGCCTCTCCCGTTGCGGAGCACAGGCTCCGGACGCGCAGGCTTGGCGGCCATGGCTCACAGGCCTAGCCGCTCCGCGGCATGTGGGATCTTCCCGACCGGGGCACGAACCCGTGTCCCCTGCATCGGCAGGCGGACTCTCAACCACTGCGCCACCAGGGAAGCCCCAGCTTTCATATATAGATATAGATATAGATAGATATATTATCTGCATTTGTAATATCGACCTAAAACAAGTCAGAAAGTAATAAGATGAGCTGAATGAGTGTATTTTACTTCAATCTTTCAACTTCTGTCATTTATCTTTTACCACTGAATGTCAATCTTTAAAAAAAGAAAGTAGCCATAGTAATACATGTCAATGACCAAATTTACTTATACCAGCTGAGCATGTACAATGACAGCACATTAGTACTTTTCATTCATATATTTAAAAAAATTAAACAAGAGAAGTATTTTTGAGATAAGGGTAAAGAAATATTCAAAAGTCTACAAGGTATGGTTTGGAAATTTTATAATTTTTCGTGGCTTAATTTCTTTTAGATAAATTATTTTGGTTTTTATTATTAAAAAACTCACACAAGTATCTAATAATACTAGTTCCCTATATCACTTCTAACTCATTTCTGAGGTCATTGCCACTTTACTTTCAGTTGTTATTTACTTCTCTATCTGTCTGTATGTTGATGTTTTTTGATAAAAAGTTTTTAGCAATTCCTATCCATTATTCCCTTAATCATAGGGATTTAGCACCCTGTTACTATTCCTACTACCATCCACACAAACACCTTGCTCATATTCCTATCCTCCCAATACTGTTACAATAGTCCCCCCTTATCCATGGGGGATACGTTCCAAGACTCCCATTGGATGCCTGAAACCACAGATAGTGCCAAACCCTACATATATTACATTTTTTTCCAAACATAAGTATGATAAAGTTTAATTTATAAATCAGTCACAGTAAGAGATTAATAACAATAAAATAGAACAATTATAACAATATACTATAATAAAAGTTATGTGAATGTGGTCTCCCTCCTTCTCTCAAAATATCTCATTGTATAAATTCAATGCCTTTTCATCTTAACTAAGCACTCATCACACATTGAGGCCATAACTTCTGCAGTTTAAGGTGTGAAAGCAAAACTAGCATAAATTTCTTTCTCTCTTCACAATTTCATGGATAGAAGATTCATTCTTACCATAGATCTTAGCAACCTTGGCAAAGGACATTTTTCTTTCCTTATTAAGTCAAGAACTTTCACCTTTCCACTTAAAGGAAGCAGTTTATGACCATTCTTTGGTATATCCAAATTGCCACAATTATTACTCCTGTGCTTTGGAGCTTTTATCAAGTAAAATAAGTGTTGCTTGAATACAAGTACTGTGATACTTCAGCAATCGCTATGATTACTGATTTTCATCTTTCTCAAGAAGAACCTTCAGAAACCTTGTTACACTCTGATCAGGAGACTTCAATAGCTTCCTCTTAATAATGGAACAGCCAGACAGAAGATAAGTAAGGAAACAGAACTTAACACAACTAGACCTAACAGACATACACAAAATAGTCTCCTTAAGTGCACACAGAACGTTTTCCAAAATAGACCATGTGTTTTTAGGCCATTAATTAAATTCTCAATAGATTTAAAAATACATATCATATAAAGTATCTTCTCTGACCACAACGGGATGAAGTTAGAAATCAATAACAGAAGTAAAACTGAAAAATTCACAAATTTGTGGAAATTAAACAATATAATCTTAAACAATCAATAGATCAAAAAAGAAAAATCACAATGGAAATTGGAAAATATGTAAAGACTAATAAAAACAAAAACACAATATAACAACTTATGGGATGCAGCAAAAGCAGTGTTAAGGGGAAAATTTATAGCCATAAGCCCTTACATTAAAAAATAAGAGAGATCTCAAATCAACAACCTAACTTTACAATTTAAGGAACTAGAAAAAGAGGAATAAACTAAACCCAAAGCTAGCAGTAGGAAGGAAATAACTGAGATTAGAGGTAAACAAAGTAAAGAAAAGAAAAATAATGCAGTCAAAAGTTGGTTTTGGACTTCCCCGGTGGTGCAGAGGTTAAGAATCTGCCTGCCAATGCAGGGAATATGGGTTCAAGCCCTGGTCCAGGAAGATCCCACATGCCATGGAGCAACTAAGCCTGTGTGCCACAACTACTGAGCCTGCACTCTAGAGCCTGCGAGCCACAACTGCTGAAGCCTGTGTGCCTAGAGCCCGTGCTCTGCAACAAGAGAAGTCACCGTAATGAGAAGCCCGTGCACTGCAACGAAGAGTAGCCTCCACTCGCCACAACTAGAGAAAAGCCTGCACACAGCAACAAGACCCAATGCAGCCAAAAGTAAATTAAAAAACAAAAAAGCACTAGAAGAATTAAGAAAAAGAAGTTGGTTCTTTGAAAGGATCAATAAATTTGACAAGTCTTTAGCTAGATGGACTAAATAAAAAAGAGAAGACTCAAGTACTAACATCAGAAATGAAAGTGGGGACATTACTACAGATACTACAGAAATAAAAAGGATTATAAGAGAGTAGAGTACTATGAACAATTATATCCAATAAATTGGATAACCTACACGTAATGGACTACACGTAATTCCAAGAAACACAAAACTTACTAAGACTAAATTATGAAGAAACAGAATATCTGAATAATCCTACAACTATTAAGGTGTTTGAATCAGTAGTCAAAAATCTTCCAGCAAAGAAAAGCCCTGGATTAGATGGCTTCACTGGTGAATTCTCAAACATTTAAACAACTATTATCAATCCTTTCCAAACTTTTCCAAAAAACTGAAGAGGAAGGGACAGTTTCTAACTCATTCAATGAGGCCAGCATTACCCAGACACCAAAGCCAGACAGATATTATAAAATTAAAGACCAACATTCTTTATGAACAAACTAGCAAACTGAATTTAGCAGTATATTAAAAGGATTATACATCATGAACAAGTGGGATTTATTATGGGAATGTAAGGATGGTTCAACATATGAAAATCAATCAATGCAATATGTCATATCAACAAAAGGAAAAAATCACATGATCACATCTTAATTGATGCAGAAAAAGCATTTGATAAAATTCAACACCCTTCTGTGATAAAGACAGTCAACAAACCAGGAATAGAAGAAACCTATCTCAACATAGTAAAAGCAATATAAGAAAAACCCATATGGGCTTCCCTGGTGGCGCAGTGGTTGAGGGTCCGCCTGCCGATGCAGGGGACATGGGTTTGTGCCCCGGTCCGGGAAGATCCCACATGCCGCGCAGTGGCTGGGCCCGTGAGCCATGGCCGCTGAGCCTGCGCATCCGGAGCCTGTGCTCCGCAATGGGAGAGGCCACAACAGTGAGAGGCCTGCATACCGCAAGAAAAAAAAAAAAAAAAAACCATAGTAAACATTATACTCAATGGTGAAAGACTAAAAGCTTTTCCTCCAAGATCAGGAACAAGACAAGGATGGCCATGTTGCACTTCGATTCAGCATAGTATTAGAAGTTCTAGCCAGAGCAATTAGGCAAGACAAATAAAGGAGAACTAAAATGATCTCTGTTAGCAGGTAAGATGGTCTTCTACACCAAAACCCCTAAAGTTTCTATAAAAATTCTGCCAGAAGTAATAAAGAAATTCAGCAAAGTAGCAGGATATAAAGCCAACAGACAAAAATCAGTTGCATTTCTATACAATGACAATGAACAATCTCAAAGGAAATAAAGAAAATAATTCCATGTACAACAGCATCAAAAAGAATAAAATACTTAGAAATTAACTTAAGCAAGGAGGTGAAAGACTCATACAATGAAAACTACAATTTTTTCTAAAAGAAATTAAGGAAGACATAAATACATGGAAACACATCCCATGTTCATGGATTGGAGGACTTAATATTGCTAAGATGTCAATACTATCCGAAGTGTTCCACAGATTCAGTGCAATTCCTACAAAAGTCTCAGGGATGTTTTTTACAGAAATAGAGATAGAAAATTCATATGGAATTTTAACAGTCTTTTCAACAAATGGTTCTGGGAAAACTGGATATCTAAATGCAAAAGAAAGGAATTGGATCCTTACCTAACACCACATTCAAAAATTAACTCAATATGGATCAAAAATCTAAATGTAAGAACTAAAATTATAAAACTCTTAGAAGAAAACACAGGACAAAAACTTCATGAAATGATTTCTTATATATAACACCAGAGACACAGGCAAAAAAAGAAAAAAATACACAAATTAGACTTCTTAAAAATTTAAAAAAAAATTGTACATCAAAAGACAATATCAGGGCTTCCCTGGTGGCACAGTGGTTGAGAGTCCACCTGCCGATGCAGGGTACACGGGTTCGTGCCCCAGTCCGGGAGGATCCCACATACCGCGGAGCGGCTGGGCCCGTGGGCCATGGCTGCTGGGCCTGTGCGTCCGGAGCCTGTGCTCCGCAATGGGAGAGGCCACAGCGGTGAGTGGCCCGCGTACCGCAAAAAAAAAAAAAAAAAAAAATACAATATCAACAGAGTAACAAAGTAGCCCACAGAATGGGAGAAAATTTTGCAAATCATATATCCTATAAGAAATTAATAGCCACAATACATAGAATACTCTTAAAACTAAATAACAAAAAACAGATTGTTGAGTCCATAAATCTGTAAATTGGTATCTCCTAACAAATTTCAGAGGCTTTTCTGCCAGTACTTTTTCTATTTCTTTTTCCTGCTCCATTATCTCACTCTCTCCATCTGGGACTCCATTTTTCTTCTGAAATTGCCTCACATAATCTGAGGTTATCTTTACTCAAAAAAAAACTTTTTCTTTCTCTTCTTCAGGTTTTTATTGTCTTCATTCTGATATTAAAGCCATCTAGTAAACACTTTACTTCTGGTACTTTATTTTTCAACTGTAAAATTTGCATTTGGTTATTCTTCATAGTTTCTTGAGATTCCCTATCTTTTCATTCATTACAAACATATCATCTTACATCTCTTGAAGCATAGTTATAACCGATGCTTTAAAATTTTTATCTAATGACTCCCAACATCTGGGTCATTCTGGGGTTGCCTATGAAATAATTAATGAAAACAAAACCAAAACAACCATTACTTTAGAAAAGCTGCATTTTAATTAGATTCTTAACATGGAGGATTCAATGATTTAATAAAATAAAATAAAATGCATATTTCTTTCCCTCTAAGATGCTTCAGTTTTATTACATGGAAAGATGAATGATAAATTAATTGAATATGAAAAAAACTGTCTAAAGCATTTAAAACCAAATCAACTAATAGCACATTTAAGTTACATCAATATTTACCAATCTTTCATAGCAGTACAGAGTTTAATAAAAAATAAATAATTTTCCTATTTTATTTAAGTTAACCACATTAATTTCTTTAGTGACTCTCACCTAATTGTTACGATATCCTATGCAGTCCTTTATGAAAGGGATAAATTCCAAAATACAAAAGGAGCCTATTGCTTCAACTGGGCATGGATTTGATGCACTTCTTTATTTGGTTGGTTAAATATTTATAAATGTAAATATTTATAATACTGAAAAAAGGTTGTGTGGAATTTATTGGAAAAATTCAAATAATGTGTAGAACATTAAAGCAGTGAGAAATAAAATGTCCCTCAAAACACAATAAATTCATCCTCAGTCATTAAAATATGTGAATAACAGTAATCCTTTTTATTTAAGTAATTCTTTCCACTCAAAGACAAGGGAGATTGTGACTGATAACTATTTTGAGGAAGTGAATAATACCCCTTTAGTCAGTTTTTAAGAATATCCTACACGTACATTTCAGGTTTAGAGGCTTGGGAAGTTTCAAAGACATATGTCATAACGAGTGCTCTCAGGAAACATTATAGATACTTTTCTGATGAGGAATTTCAAAAATTCAAACATATTTATATGGTTCTGACATTTATAAAAGTGGGAGCCGAGAGATGAATTGCATGCTCAGCATTCTATAATAAATGAGTGAGACACGTAATATTGTTTTATAAACTGCTCTTAAGTATTTTGACATATCTTTCCCTGGTATTTTAACAGCCATATCATCATTTCAATAGATAACAAATCTTTACAATTTTATAAACTGTATACAGCTCTAACTTTAAATGTGAAGAATTTTTATAGGTTTCATTTATAGAGAAAATTCTCTTCCTGATGCTATTTGATTGAGAAAGGCTGCTCAGCTGATGGAGCAATCCATCAAGGTGTCGGTACATAATTAATAGTATCTTTAGAACCAACGCATTTAGTTTGTTCACATACAAATTAAACAGTAATAGATTGTGCACTAAGCATTTTAAAGAGATAACATTCCTGTCAGCCAAATATCTATAGTTCTTGCATTAAAATCAAATGGTGTGGTGTTTCTGAGTCGAGAAATAATGTTTCTCTCATTCTCTTTATGAAATGCTCCATTACATTTTGTGCATTTTATAGAATTTTTTAAAATCTTGAATTTCACAAGTTTACTTCTACCTTTGATCCATGATACCAAAATACTTATAGAGTTTAATATTTTCTTCTAGGTATATACAGAATAATGATCAATGTACAGAGTAAACTAATTGAAAACTGGTGAGGCATATGAATTAAAAAGTTTCGTGGAAAAAGTATAAACATATTAATCAAAGCATATCCTTGCCTTTTTCTCCCCCAAATGTCATTTAAAATATAAAATCTTTAATATACTATAAGTTAGTTCAGGATGTCATGGGCTATTAAAGTTAATAAATGTTTTATATTTCAAAGAAGCATATTCATTATATCTGGCCTACATCTAATTAGAATGTATCTTTTCTAAAAAAATAACACCTAACAAGAAAAGAATATTGCATTTGCTATTGTTACCCTCAAAGCTGTTTTTCAAAATCAATATGCAATGCTATAGAAACTTGGCTAAATTTTGTTTCATATTCAAAATTTTTATTTTAAGGGACATTCAGAAAAGCTAAAGGATATGCTTTAATTTGATGAATTTATTAAGCTTCAGTATGTTCAAAGCACTGTGCTGGTATACAAAACATGACTGTCTTATTTCAACATTTATTGAGCTCCTATGTAAGTGTGGAATACAAAAATAAACAGTACATACTCTTGAAGTCCCTGAAATAAGTAATTAAATAAATTAAACTTCAAGTTAATTGGACACAAACATTAAAGTATAAATTAAAACATATGTGTAATTGTAAGCTTAGTATCAAATGCATATATTGTTGAAAAATGAATTAAATTTCCAGTAACAAGAGCCTGGTATATGTTTAAGAATTTATTACTTACATTACTTCATTTTGATTCTCTCCTATAGCAACATTATTTCTAAAAGGGAAACAATGTTTTAACACAACATCTATTTCAAAGATCAAAGAATGATATTTCACACGTCAGAAAAAAAACTTAGGGCTTCCCTGGTGGCACAGTGGTTGAGAGTCCGCCTGCCGATGCAGGGGACACGGGTTCGTGTCCCGGTTGGGGAAGATCCCACATGCCGTGGAGCGGCTAGGCCCGTGAGCCACGGCTGCTGAGCCTGCACATCCGGAGCCTGTGCTCCGCAACAGGAGAGGCCACAACAGTGAGAGGCCCACGTACCGCAAAAAGAAAAAAAAAAATTCATGTCACAGAGCACTAAGTGTCACTAAGCACTAAGTTTTGATATGCTTTTGCCCAGTTTCCGCTTACTAATTCGAGTAAAAAATCTTAGACTAAAAAAGCCTATAAAGTAAATCCATGCTATTTCTTTCTCTTTTTTTAATTGAAGTATAGTTGATTTACAATGCTATTTCTAATATGTAAATTTACTGATTTAATTTGAGAGCCTGCCAATCCTTCATTCAGGCTCTGACTACACTTTCTGTGTGAGTGGTGGTACCAAGAGTGCTTCCTCTAATAAATGAGCAATACATAAAATAGAACTAAAATCCTAGATTCTCTACTATACAGATGATGAGAGTTAAGATTTTTAAATCTTAAAATTTTTGAAGATATACTAAGTACAGAACTAATTTTTATAGTGAAATAGTTGTTTATTTTTGTTAATCAACTACTAACTACTGTTAGTCAACTACTGCACTGTAAGGCTAAAGAGAGGAAATGGGATCCAGGAAACAGGGAAGCTAATGAGAAGAGAAGTAAAGAGAATTCCTACAGCTGTGCCTGGACAGCATCCTGATAGGGGGATGGGGCAGGCAGGATAATGGAGGCTCCAGGAGGAGGGTCAGCAAGGAAGGCAAGGCGTGGGGAAGCAGAAGTACAAGGATGGATTTCTTAATGTTTCTTATTAGGTTTAACCAACGAGAGAGGGGTTTCGCAGTTCCACTGAGGAGTGTGCAGAAAGGATTAATGAGGGGTACACAGAACACTGAGCAAATTAAAGGAGGAGGCAATTATTTACAATAGGGGAGGAAAAAATGTTGGTACGCATGTATCAATCAGTTCACCAGGCCAGGCTCAGGCAGAGTAAGGTAGAGAAAGATGGAGGTGTCACCTGAGTAGCAAACAGAAGATGTGCAGCACAACGGAAGTACACATACTCACAGCGCACTGAGTTGCTCAGTTGGAAACATTTCTGTAGTCACAATGTTGAAAACAGTGAACATTAGTTAATCCCAAAACTTGAGATATAATTATAAAGGTGGGCGGAATTGTGTGAATGTGAATGTGAATGGAGGTGGTTGGAAGAAGCATCTTCTGTAATGGAAGGTCAATACAGAATTGCAAACATTGAAATCATTAAAAATTATATAAATATTATTTACTTAGAAATACAGATAGTGTTAATATGGAGAGAAGTATCTAAAAGAAGTGAAAGTAACTGTCCTTGGAGAGTAGAACTTGAAGTAGAGGATGAGGGACAGGGACAACTGCTTTTCATGGTAAACCTTATACTACCTTGACTCTTGTATATGTAATACCACAATAAAAATTAAACTCAAAATATAAAATACGAATAACGTTAAAATGAGCCTGTGACTTTTTTAACCCACCACATAAATGACCCAGATTCAAGAGCATGGTTTATTGTTTATTGAAAAAACTTTAAAATCAGGAAAATAGGAAAACTTGTTTTACTGTGCTTTAATAGATCAATCTTCAAATTAGTCAAGCCATTTGATTCATATTCTACTATCAAAATAACCAGCTAACCAATATTTTTCACCTGGTTGTTGAAACATTGTGTACATGGAACCTAAGTTACCAGTATAATTTTAATAACCAAATTAATTCATAAATTGGCTTTCTAATGAACATGTGGCAACAAACGATTACTATATGATCCATGTTGAGAAGCCCTAATCGTTTCAGATTTTTTGGTTTTAGAAATCATTTGAATTATCAACTAATATATCCATATTAGAGATAACCATTTATATACAAACATACTAACAATTGATACATGGGAATGATCTTGTGCCCCTTTCACCTCATCTACTTCCTTCCTCCCCTACCAGGGGCAAGACAAACACCCTACAATAACCAGAGTTCTCATCACTACAACCAGCTGCCCTTGCCAATGCCTTTGCTGTTGCCACTCCCTCTCCTGTGCACCCATTCTCCTGCTGACAGGGTCTGGTACCTACCTACACCCACACCTGTACCTGGGCCTCCTGACCATCTGTGTTCTCTCATTCTACTCCCATCTGGAACTGGTGCTACAGGAATTCTGGGGCTGAGGGAAAATACACTTGGAATCTTGAGTTGTAACTTGGAAGTTTTCCTACAACAGCAATGATATGATTGTTTCAGCACTTCAGATATGGTAAGGCATAAGGGGATTTTGTATAACAGTTTAACATAGCCACATAGTTAACCACTGGGAAATTTCCAACTGAATTTTAAATCCTTAGAAGATAACCAATTAGTATGTTTGAGGTACACTCTGTAAAGATTAGTGAAAGAAAGAAATACTCTCCCACAAAACAAACAGCCAGAACATAAATACCTACAATTTTAAATACTTATCTGAATTTACTTGTTTGTATTTTACCCTAATTATAAAAATGTTATTATAGATTTAATTTATTGTATATTATTCTGTATTATTACAGTATAGTTTTATTGAGGTCCAATAATGGAGTCCTCATTTTGTTACTCATGAAGCTATTCTTCTCTTTACTGATTGTTGCAAAGATTCATCTCACTGAACTGACCCTGTGCAATACAATTTGGCAATCCAGTTCGTTCATTTGAGATAAACCCAAATGCTATATAAATACCTTTCTTCCATGCTGTTTTCAGTTCTGTGTTTTAATGGAATGAGGGATATACAGGAGTGATTTTGATTTTACTATATATTACTCCAATACTTCTCCAACTACGAGGTTTGCCAATTCAGAGATTTGGGTAAAGAGGAAAATAGAAAAGGAATTTTTTCTCAGTTGTTTAATAAATTTACTAAGGATTTAGAAAAGTCAGGCACTTCAAATAAAGGTAGAGTGCAGTATGACTACATTTTTTGACCATTAAAGCAAAATAAATAAATGCTCCAACATGTGACCCCCCAAGACACTTAGGTTCCCCATCTTTCAAAACTTCACCAAGACTTTACTATAAAGAAACAGCAAAGGGCACATGATCATCAGTGACATCATTTGGTTCTAAAGAAGGGAAACAGAAGAAGCATTTGTCCACATTTCCAATGCTACCAATATTTTCTGAGTGTCTACTGTATGCTGAGCAAAATTTAAAGGTGAATAAGACAGATGAGGGCTCTACTCTCATGAGCTTATTAACAAACAAGTAAACAAAGAGGATAATTTTAGGCAGTGATAAATACTATGAAGAAAATAAATGGAGAGAGATATCAGTGAAGGGAGGAGGTCAAATAGGGTCAAGGCCTATCTGAGGAGTTGACATTTAAATTCAGACATAAGTGACAAGGAACCAGCCACTCGGAAGATCTAGAGAAAGATCTTTCCAGGCAGAAGGAAAAGCAACTACAAAGTATCTAAGGTGGGAACAAACATAGAGAGTTTGAGAAACAAATGAAAGGAAAAAAGCCATTGTGCTTGAAACCTGGTGAGTGCTGGGGTGAGTAGCAGGAGATGAGGATGGTAAACAAGATGTGGGCCCAAAGAGCAGAGTCACAGGAACATGGTGAAAAGCTGGGCTGATTTTAAGTGTGATGGAAAGCTACCAGAAGTTTCTGAGTAATGGAGAGTTAAGATCTTAATTCTGGCTGCTCTGTGGAGAATGAATGGTTTATGGAGGGTAAACATGGAAACAGAAAGACCAGTTAGGAGACTGACAATTGCAATAAATGAGACAATAGTGGCTAGTGTGGCTGGTAGTAGTGGAGATGCAGATAAGGGGAAGGATATACACTACACCATAGAGCTGAAGTTCCCAAACTTGTTTGCTTCATGGAGCCCTTCGTGTCTGAGTAATTTTTTTCAGCACCGCTAAGCCAAAAGAAATACCTAATGGTTCTGTTTATTAAAGTAAAACTACTTAATACTGGTAGTCTGAGCATGTAGTGTTTCCCTCACACATTTAATTTAAAATATCCCTCGGCTCCCCTGTAAGGAGTGTCTCATGCCTCTGCACAGTTCGAAAATCATGGTTTTGGGGCTAAGACTTACTGGAGAACTAGACTGGGAAGTAAACAGAGAAGAAAATCAACAATGATTCCTGGGTTTTGGACCTGAGCAACTGGATAGATGGGAGCACTACTCACTGAGATGGGTAAGAATGAAGGAAAACACAACCACCCTGGAAGATAGATTATATCCCATTTGTAAATAAGAAAGCTGAGACTTCGAGTGGCTGTGTAAGTCATTCAAGGTAGCACAACTGGTCAGGAAACATGGTAAAATTTGACTCCAGATCTGTCTGATGCCAAATAAAACAATAATGTAATAAATAATGAGCTGCTATAAGTTAGTCACCTTAGAGTACATTAAATATGGTATCTCATTTAATTCTAACAACACTGTTAGATAGATCTGATTCCGACGTCACCTACAGCAATTCCCTCTTAGTTGATAAAAATGATTGTAAAGTGTTGGCAAATGGTAGTCTCATCCACTTAGTCTCAAAAAAAATTTTTTAATGTGGAATGAAGGTCTTGAGGGTAGAAGATGAAACTGAATATTTTACAAATATCCACAGCTTTGCTGTAATGATTAGACTATATTGCTATTCCTAAAATCAGAGCAATCTAAATCATCTGCCCTCATTTTTATCCAGCCTTGAACAGGACATACATGCGAAAGTTCTAAGTAGACTATTAATTGAATGTTGATTTCTTAGGGCAGGTGGCACAACCTTAACCATCTTGATGGTGCCCAGCCATGGAGAGTAGCAGGGAATGTGGGGAACTGGAGAGGACACATAGGCTCCAAGAGGCAATGCAGTCCCCTTGAAATCTGGACTTTAGAGTGAAATTTAACAAGTGCAAAAATTTTGTCCTTTCCAAAGAAAACATGTCTCGGGGCTAAATTTAGTCCTTGCAAATAGTCTTAGATACAGAATTAAACTTCTCCAACAAAGTTATGACAAGTGACTGAGGGGAGAACCTTAAGGAAGTTGAAGAAGATCATCAAAAGAATCCAGGAGGAGACTGTTAATTCTATGCAGGAAACTGTAGTTAAAATCACATAGTTAGGGCTTCCCTGGTGGTGCAGTGGTTGAGAGTCTGCCTGCCGATGCAGGGGACACGGGTTCATGCCCCGGTCCGGGAAGATCCCACATGCCGCAGAGCGGCTGGGCCCGTGAGCCATGGCCGCGGAGCCTGTGCGTCCGGAGGCTGTGCTCCGCAACGGGAGAGGACACAACAGTGAGAGGTCTGTATACCACAAAAAAAAAAAAAAAAAAAGAAGAAAAGAAAAAAAAATCACATAGTTAAATATACTCTATACGTTTTCTATTTTCTGGTACTGTGTGTTTTTACCGAAATGGAAACAGGAGCACCTTATATTTCGTTCTGTATATTTTAATCTGCCCAGTAAAAAATAATCTTATCAAAATAAATGAAGATGTTCCAGCAGGGAACACTGTTCATTTTTCTCCCTGCCATGAATGACATGTCATTAGACTATTTGTCGCTGCATCTAGCAGCTTAATAGCATTTGAAATCCTGCAATTCTATCAGCCACAGGAAGTACTATCACAAATGTGGATAGAAGTCACTACCTTAGCTCTTCAGTTGCCCTAAGAAGGAACCAAGAGCTCTGTCTTCAGAATTTTTGTCATGGGACCTTCAGTGTTGAAACCCAAACTAAAGAGTATCTAACCAATATTATAAATTAGTAGAAATGTCATTATAACTTGTCACTAATTCTAAAGATAAGAACTCATTTGGCAGTGGTTTTGAAAAATCCTGTTCTCAAATCTTGAATGTCATTGCTTTTGTTTTCCTGAGGTCATAACCGCAAACTAGTTAAGGAAGACACTCACATAGTCAGACAGAGACAGATCCAGCATAACACCATACTATGACCATGGTGATGAACAGAATAAAAACAAAAGAGTCAGTAGGAACAAAAATCTAGCTGGCTCTCCCTGGGGAGTACTTTGAGAGGGGGCAATTTTATTATTTGTTTAGTCTTTCTGGGGAAATAAAAAAATAAATCTGCAGTTTTATAAAGCATAAATGTTAAATAAAGCACAAACAAATAAAGCACAATAACTGTTATGACAGATATCTACTCAGAGTGCTACAGGAGGCTAAAGGAGGATCATCTGAATCAGCTCCTGAGTGTAGGGAAATGGCATGTGACCTGAGTTGGGAGAACGGGATGTATGAAGGCCCTGAGGCTTCAATTAATCATCACCTAAAGCAGAGGATGTTCCATATAGCAGGAGGCAAAAGCATGTGAGAAGTGGTCGGACACAGGATGGTGCAGAGATGGACAAAAGTCAGACCATGAAGGGCTCTAGACTTTGAGCTCTGCTGAATGCTATGGCTACCATTAAATGATTTTAAGTCAAGATAGGATAAGATTTGACTTTGTTTTGGAAAGTTCACATGCAGAGATAAGAAGGATAAAATGAGGGACATGAGATTTATTGCAGAAAAATTCTCTGTGCACCTCCTCCTATGGTATTGCCCAGCTGTCTGGCCTCACATCCTCCCTCACAAAGGGAGGTTCACTTTGATTTTTCTCTCTTAGGAATTAGCAACTGAGACAATTCCAGTCAATCTTTTGTGATGCTTGAACTTAGAAGTATATCCAAGGTTATGGTGGCAGAGTGTGATCACATATGAGCAAAACCAGAGAAAGATTTCAAAGAGAAAGAAGGAAGAGAATGCATATAGCCAGAGAGAAACAAGAAAACAATATCACATGGACACAGAGGCTGTGTTTCTGGTTTCAGCCCTGATGAAATAAAAATTCGTATTTTAAGGCAAGACAAGAAAAAATTTAAATGTAAAAATTTTCTCTGCCCATTTTGGCCTCTACCCTTCCTTCTAGTGTACATCTACATTATGCCTTAACCAGACTTCCCCAATAGGAGAAATACCGGCTGAACCACATAGATCAATTTTCCCCCTTCTGGCACCAGTGATGTAGCTCCTTAGAAGGTAACACTGCTTTCTCAATCCTGTAAGGGGTCACAATGACCCACTATTTTCCTTGTAGGTGCAGACATCTTTGGTGAACTTTATGCATGTCCAATGCCAATTTATCATTTCCCTTAAAGATAACAATTGGTGCAGAACAGACTAGTCAAACAACCTGAGGAGATACTGGGCCAAACCTACTGGAAGTTCTTAGCTTAAATACTTACTTATGACCTACTAGCTATGTTACTTCTATTCTGCCTATTTTATAAGATTATTGTTTCTTGCATTACCAAATGTATGACTGAGTGTCAGATAAAATTAATGATGATTAGGTAACTTGAAACGATTGAGCAAATATATAGTTCTATAAGATCAATGATTGTAATAATACTGTAACTCTAGATATGGGAAGAAGCAATGAGAGGGAACCATTTCCTGGATCATAACAGACTAGTAAAGCAGTGGTCCAGAGGCTTTGGCTACTGGTAACAGGGCCTAGTCCAGTAGTAGCACATTGAGTGGCCTATCAATGAAGTCCTTGCCTGATCTGGGAATGAGCATTCCTAGCACTGTGGGACAAACTGGTCACGAATGCCTCCCAAACCTTGGTCAAAATTAAGACTGAAAGGGAAGGGATTGTAAAATAAAGAATGTTGCCCACCACTTCTACAAGAATCAAGTCATTAATCACTGCGGTCGCTGACCTACAATATACCCAGAAAGGAATTCCAGGCAAAGATCAGGATGAGGTAAAAGTGACAGAACTACCCCTCATAGTTAGATATTTTCAGGAGAAATTTTTATGAACCTGATTCTTGTGTCTTCCCATACCTATAAAAGCACTAAAACCATTAACTAAGATGTCTATTCCTAGTGACTAGCAGTGACCTTCTACCGAGATGTGTGCCTGGTTGCATGTACTCCCTTCACCAAAATCACACATATACTGGCCTCTCCCTTTACCTCTTCAGAAGATTCTCAGAGCTCTCTGAAAGACTGTCTCCCAGGTTATAATCCTCAGCTTAGCCCAAGTAAAGAAATTTTCCATTTCTTTCTTAGATTGACTACTGATTAATGTTTTTGTTGACAGCCTCTTGGTAGGTGCAGCTGTATTTCTTGACTTCAGTCCCTGTGCCCCTACTGTAAACTGCCCTGATTTTTCTTAAGTTAGGTTGGAGTAAGATTCAAATACTTGCAAATACAATGAACCCTAACTAAAGCAGGGCCTAAACTCGGACAGATAATGAAAATGAAGAGAATAGGAAGGATATAAAAGGTGTTAAGGGAGTAAAATTAAGGAAATCGCGACTGGCTGGATTTGGATGTCTTGGCTCCCCAGCCATAGTCTTGGGCACCCACTAGTCATACCCTTCACTGAGATGGCGATAATAGGAGGAGGGGCAGAATTGGTGAGAAACAATAGGGATTCAGTCTTGAGATTGATGAGAGTAGGATATCCAAATAAAAATCCCAGCAGTTGAATATGACTGTGCATCTCAGAGGAGTTCTGATCTGGAAATGGAGGCTAAGCCATCTCTTCCATGTAGCTGGTCATTGAAACGATGGAAGTGAACAAAATCTCCCAGCAGAGTTGTAAGCCAAGGCCTGCGGAGCACCAGCCTTAAAGTATAAATTGAGAAGAAAAAGTCATGAAGGAGACTCAAGATGAAATGCTATGACGTGCCAATAAGGGAAAATTTTTAAAGAGAACGCTGGCCAAGTGAGGACATCCCAGATACCTGACTAACTGAGAGGATAACAAATGTGAGTGTGAGAAGAGTAGAACCAAACTCCCCAACAACCTCTAAGTACCTCCTGTGTGGCAGACATTTCATGCCTCACTTCATCTTCAAAGCAACCTTTCAAGACAGGTGACAGTATATCCTTTTAAAGGTAAGGGAAAAGACCAAAGTTCCCTGGGGATGGGCTATGTCATATTGTGTTTATCTAGTCCCTGGAGGACTGCCTTCCACCGATTTGTTTAAAGAATGAACATTTTCACAATTTTGTAATAGTGTACCTGGAACTAACTGGACTGGTTACTCTCAAACTCACATATGATTTGGGGGGCAAGGTTCTGCTTCAGGGACACAGCAGGCCTATTTCCTGGGGCACATCCCTGGATTTCATGCTGTTATTTCAACTCATTAACAGCATCTTCTCAACTCATCTAACAGCATTTCTTCTGCTTACCTTTCAGCAAAACATATCAGTCAGAGAAAGGGCAGTCAAGGAAACCATATTTTCATATCACCAAAGATGTTCCAAATCTTAGTTGCTGATACTTTACAAACCAGTGGAGATAAATTTCGATTAATTATCACAGAACCTTAAATTCACATCTGACTTGGAAAACATGCCAAAAGGATTTGACTATCTTTTGATGTAAACCACAAGTCATGCCACCCAGGGTATACTTAGTCACAGATCCCCCACTTCCTAAGGAGGCATTATTAGCTCCTATTGTTCAAAAGTCATTGAGGTCTTTTCTGGTTCGCTTATATGCGGAATCTAGAAAAATGGTACAGATGAACTTATTTGCAAAGCAGAAATAGAGTCACAGATGTAGAGAACAAACTTATGGTTACCAAGGAGGGAAGAGGGGATGTGATGCGTTGGGAGATTGGGACTGACATACATACACTACTATGTATAAAATAGAAAACTAATGAGAACCTACTGTATAGCACAGGGAACTCTACTCAGTGTTCTGTGGTGACCTAAATGGGAAGGAAATCTAATAAAGAGTGGATATATGTACACGTATGACTGACTCACTTTGCTGTACAGCAAGAAACTAACACAACACTGTAAAACAACTATACTCCAATAAAAATTAAAAATAAAAGTCATTGAAGTCTTTTCTCCCTGACTTAAGAGGTAACGAATGTATCTAATACTGAAGCAGACAACACTCCTACCACATTTATAAGTTAGAAGAAAAACACTATTTTGACTTCTTTCTATATATTGAAAATTAGAGACAAGTATGAAAAAAAGGGTATTACAACAATTTATCTTCTACAAAGGATGCTTCAAATGCTGGACTGATGGATAGGTTTGGGCCAAAGAGAATGAATCAACTATGGAATGGCCCTGCTTTCCACAAATGCTCTGGAATTTCTAAGCTGCAACACACAGTGAGCAGAAGGGAAGTTATTTACATAGTCTCAGTTCCCCTCTTGGGCCTGAACCATACAGGATATTTCATTTAATCACAAGAACCACAGGAGATATTCTTCCTGATTTTCAGGTCACTGAGGCTCTGAGAAGTTAAGAAGCTTGTGGAGTTTACACAGCTAGCAAGCATGATGGGTTTCGATTTAAATTCAGATCTAACACCATAGGTTGTGTTAATATCTGATGTACCATGTTTCTACCCCCAAAATGACTCCATATAAAGAAAAATTTTAAAATAACAAAAAATCGTTTATATGTGCCCTCTTTATTTTCGAGGTAGAATCAGTCACTCATTTTTTCTGTGTTCATATAGCATATTAATTTGTTTTTTTATAATACTGCATTATAATTATTTGGTCTGTCTGCTTAGGTAGAATACAGACTTCTCAAAGACAAGAATTTTAGTTTCCAAATATCTGAAGCTCTATCAACAATATAGTAAATGCTGGTTGAAGAATAAATAAATGAATACTTTAGCAGATGTAGTTTTAAGATTCCTATTACAGGACACAATTATTTGTGAATTATAAAAAGAAAACAAAAGATTATAATATTCAAGAAAATATACTCTCACCATCTCTTATGAAACTCCCATTTTATTGCTTACATTTTTCTTTTTAGATTAAAATCAATCTCCTGATAACTTTTCACTCAAGAAAGGTTTAAAGTAGTTCAAACGCAAATGTTTGAGCTTCCACTTTCACTTGAAACTCCATTTTTCCTCGTTCAAATGTACATTAAAGTCCATCTATTTCACTTTATAGGTAATTAGAATGAAGGCAGTTATCTGGCATGCCCAAAGTTCCATGGTGGAGACAGATCTTGAAAGTAATTATCCTGATTCCTGGGTCAATATTCTTCCCAGCACTCTAATCTCATCTTTCAAAAGAGTGAATCATGAAACTGAACATTTCCTCATTCATTCAATGACTTTCACCCAATTAACACAAATGACTAAAATACACTCATCTTGAAACATTCCAATGAGATAAGCATATTATCTTTCAATAGTTTTTTGGATTATGTTCTGAGCCCTACTGAGGATGCAGAGAGAGGAGAAGGCTCACATTAGTGAGTTAGTATTTTGGTCCACTCATGCTGCCTGCTGAGGACCTCAGAGAGAGTAAAGCATCACCTCTGGTTCAGACTTACAACATAAGAGAGCATAAATCCTTATCCTTTTCTTCTTATTTCCTGTCACCTTTATTTTTCTCTGCATTTACCACCATCTGGCCTGATTGTTGTGCCATGTTTCCTGATTGCATGGTAATTTTTTACACTAGGAGAGCTTGTTGGGATAAAATATGAGAATGGAACAGATTCAGAAATATTGCACTTATGAAATTAAATTAATTAAATATGATTAACAAATATCATACCATCAGCCTGGCCTGCCCAAGAACTCTAGATCAGAGTATAAAGCAAAGGCCTCAACTGGGTACCAGTAGATTAAATAGTCTGATGAGTTTTATGATTCTTGAGATGGATGCAATTACTTTAGCACAGAGTTGTTTTGGACTTTTATCCTTGAGTGGTAGTGAATTTCACTAACTTTGATTTGTTGACTTATATTACCCCCAAACAAGCTTTAAAGAGTCAGCCCCGGGCATTTCAGGTGTTTTACAACTGAAGGGTAGCCCAGGTGACCTAGAGTCAGAAAATGAGGGTTCTACCCTCAGCTCTAAAACTTATTGTGTGAGTGGACAAGTCACTTTAACTCATTAAGCCTTTGCTGCCTTGGCTTGAGAATAAACAGAACTGCCCTGCCTACTTGACAGGATTTTTATAAAGAACAAGGGAGATCATGTCTATGAAAATATTTTATAGTGTTAGATATATATATATAAAACAGTAAACATTTTTGTTTTTATCATGACAATAATAAATAATTACACCATTAGACAGGCTAAGAGTTTTGTCCTATTTTTCCTTTTCTGTTAATATTTACTGAGCTAATACATGCTAGAGTAGTACTGGTATTAATGCTCAATAATGATACCTATTAAGATTATTATTGCAAGGGCATATTTTCCAAAATATTTTCTATTATCTCTTATAAATACAATAGAAGAAGTGACCCACTGGGGATTAAGGTAAAGCAGTTATAGAGGTAAGAATGATCTGCCCAGCCAATATAATTGCCTATTTCCCACCCCTACTTTAAGTTAGTAGAAAAGGGAAGAGTAAGAAGAGATGAAGCTGGGAGCATTAACCTAAAAGAAGAGTAGCTTAAAAATAAAGGACTGGTATGGAGTCTCCAAAAGAAGTTCACACACCCACAGTTCCTTTTACCTGAAGATGACATAAAAAGCTTAAAATTCTGGATTTCCTTCTCTTTACTGAGGATTTTCTGTGTAACCTTAAAATAAGCCATTGAACCTCTTGGTCTTCCCAGGTAAAAATCTGATACCTTCCACCTGTCCAAGATGGACTGATTTTATGTTTATCAAGACATATCAAAATATAGCTTATTTTAAGTTCTTCAAAAGAAGCAAGATGCTATCAAACCCAGACAAACCAGCTGTCTTCTTTCTTTCTCTTTTTTTCCTCTCTCTCTCCCTCCCTACCTACCTGCCTACCTACCTAATTACTCACCCATATACATTTTGGTTGTGGTAATAATAATGTGGGAAGGATCCATTTATTAATAAAATTAAAATTCTTAGTCAGAAAATGGAAAATTATTGACATTATAACTAGGGTTTAGAATAGATCACATGAGAATTTCTTAAGAGAGCTGTCTTCACATTAATCATCATCATCTTCATCTATCATTACTCTCCCTTTTATTTTGACAGATGTGGAAATATTTTATTGGTCTGTGAGGCAGTGCAATAATATTCCAGGAATTTATCAGGAAAACAGAACTCCATTTGCTCTGTTCTTTCTCTCTTGTGAATAGAGAACAATCTATTCAGCTGCATGCTTGAAATTAAGTGATCAGAGTCATAACAGAAAATTGCCTCTTCTAAAAGTTAAATGTAGTGTCTGAAGTATGTAATGGTTTTAAGGTCTTAGAAGTCCTATGCACGATAGGATAGAAGAGGATGATAAGGTATGGGTTAGGATATAAACATAAGTTATACAAATAAAAGATACTTAAATACACTCACACCACATATATTTTTTTTTCACAGTAGAGAATGAAAAAACTAAATATTCCAAGAAGTAAATCTATTTCCTTAACTGAGACAGAACATTAAATAATTCACGGAGATAGAAATAAAGATCCCATGAGGGAGAAAAAAGAAAACTAAACATGGTAAGATTACATAATACAATTGTAAGGATGATTTCTCTTTCAGTATTTTCCCATATGATCTTTCTATGAACTTTTCTTGGCAAAAAATAGAATTCAAAATACCTCATATTTCAGGTTCACACAAACCTAGGGTGAAAGATGGATTTCATAAAAACATTTCAACTTCTACAGTTTATTAAGTAGAACAAACAAAAAATATTTTCAGAAATAGGGCATATTTTAATTTAGGTTGATAAATTAGATTTTCACATAGGGTTATTACTGCATTGCATTATTTGAAAGCTTGGTGCTACCTTGTTACAATTCCATATCATCACCACACTGAGGACAGTGGACGTGCCTCAGAAAAGTCACGGTGTGCAACATCCAGAAACAAAAATGCTGGGCACCATATCAACAGATGGGCCTAAATAGAGCTGATAAAGGTGAGGAAAAAGTGAAAATAAATGTTAGAGGGAAGGAGGAGAGAACCAATATTAAAAATGTAGTCCAGGAAGCTGAAGTCCAACAAGAATTACCATCAAAGTCAAATTCACAAACAGCGTGGATGTATTCAAGATGGAGTTTCTTAGCAAATTACAATTTAATCTAATTGGTCACTGGGCCCTAGCCATTATTTTAACTAATTCACTCTTCTCAAATTACCATGGAATAATTCATTATAACCCAAGTAATTTTAAAGGAAAATATCAAGAGTCCCAAATACAAATGGTTTACTAGGTAAGTTTTAATTTTACATAATTTGTATTTTTCTAATGAATAACTTTAACCAACAGGTAGTGGGGGAAAGCTTCTAAGATTTAGGAGCTTTTCACCCAACAAACAGATTCTCAGCAAAAATCTTGGCTTTTCTCTAACCCACATTCTATCACCTAGGATCTTAAAAGTCCCCCATTGATATAGTCCTACACAGACCTTATGAAAATTTGAAATTCTGTATTAAACTGTGAGTTTATTTAATGTGTTGTTTCCTCCACCAGCCAGTATGCTCTGTTGGGCCAAGGACCATGTCTACTTTATTCACTGCTATGTATCTAGTACAAAATAGACCATCAAAAATGGGTTTAATATTGAATGAATGAAATGTGGTAGAACCCCCCACTATTCACCCTGCTCCACCCACAACACACATATAACTTTGGGAATTAGTCTGAAAACTAGAAAACAGGGAACTTGTGTGTCTTCCCTACTTCTCTGCTCCCACTCGATCCCTGGCCCACCGTACCCTGGTTGTAAAAAACATACTTCTATTAATGTTATTATCACATTGCATTGTAACTGACTGCCCTAAAAGGAAATGAACTAGTTATCTGTGTGTCCATTAATTTCTAATAATGCCAGGTGATTTCCTTTTGTTTCACCTTTTAATGTGAATCAAGGAATAGCTTATGAAAATGATATATTCAGTAGCTCAGAATATAAGGACATATTGGATGGCATAAAAGAGAAATTTTGTGAAATCAAATAAAGTCAATAATTACAACAAACAAAATGTCACTTCCTTCTAGTTACAATTTTACAGGATTTAAAAAATTGTAAGGTTAAGTATCTTCCAAAAGGAGAACTCTACACATTTAATAAAAACAAATCACCAAGAGTCCTACTCTTTTTTTTCCATATAAAATAATTCCTTCACAATCTTTTCAGTAAAAAGCCAGAAAGAAATACATACATGATGGTGTTAATGCCTGAGAGCTGTTGGAACATTTGTAGGCCACAACCCACAATTAAAGCTCGGCGAGTTGGGGGATAACTCAGCATTCTGCAGATCACAGGTCCAGCTTTTATAAAAAAGAAAGAAAAAGAAGGACATGTCTATTATTTTTAGCTCCCAGAGTAATTATTCCCATTAGGATAAATTTCCCCAAATCTCTGTGAAATCAACATGACTGGACATTTAAAAATAGAACATATGTATTTTTATAGAAACCTGGGCACAATATATTTTTAAAAACAGTACATATTTGAGTTAAAACTATAAAGTCAACATGAGAGAATTCAAGTTAAAGCGATTTATGGATACTAGAAAGATCTACATAACTGTTAACTGTCACAAATTATTCTTCCTTAAATCCCTATGAGCTGTATTAACCACTCTTTGTTCTTCTGCTTCCTGGGCAATTAATTACTATTTAAAATCCATTCAATGTGGGACTATTTACAAAGTCACTGGAAAAATTGCTTTAATCAACTGAAAGAATGGCATTCATTAAAAACAATGAAACAAGTAACAGGATTCATTACAATTTATTTGGCTAAAGTAACAATATTCGTTCCAATATATTTAATTCAAGTTAAGGAATTTGGGGGTGATATCAGACTTGGTTATGACTGCAATGGATATTATTAATAAAAATTACCCAAAAGGTAAAAAGAAGATGAAATTTAATGTCTATTTTATATAGGCATATATGTATGATATTTCTAGATATTTTTAATAGTTCCCTAAGAGGTATTCAATGATCATTTCAAAATATAAATGGGCTTTCAAAATGGTGCAGATCCCTTGGTCCCTATATCAGAACTCTAGACCAATTCTGAAAAGCTGTAGATCTGAACCACTGAGGCCTTAAGATGACTAACCAATTGATGCCTGTTGTCTGAGCATAATTACCTAAAGTGCCCCTTCTATTCTCAGAAGCGCTTATTACGCCTTCACCTTAGCCTTAAGAGGCATTCTATATAGTGTCCTTATGAGACCAGAGTTGACTCCTAGGACCTATGGTATAGCCTGGGATCACTGGGATGTTAACTGCTTCATTAGCAGCATTTTTCCTGGAGGCAATTTTCATTAGTGAACCCTAAACCAAGTCCAGTAAATTAAATTCTGAGGAAATTTCACCATTTCAGAATCTTTTGGAAATCTAATATTCCAGTTCACAGAAATGGGATATGGACTAGAACGTGCTATTGTCTCAGCAATAAAAGTTAATACAGGATGTTAAGCCAGGGGATTAATGAGAACTGAACATTACTGGGGTGAGGATATTCATCTCTACACAGGTATGATTACAATCACATGAAGACTTGATTTACTGCAAACAATTTTGTCTCTAAATGCTAAGACTGGACACACCCATTTAGAAAGCAGGCTGAGAGTATTATAAATGTCAAAATGTTTTAGATTCAAGTAAAGCGGTATTAAAACCTAGTATATCAGAAAGATTATATGAAATAGGTAGACTTTGTGACAATATTGAAATATATCTGGGTCAGTTCTCCGAAAGATAAGCAGACTCATCTGCAAATTTAGATATCTATGAATGAGCCACAAAATAAGAAATGTGCACAGCATCATATAAACATCTACCTATTTCCAAAATCAAAAAAATTCAAATAAAAGATGATAATTTACCTTATATACCATGGAAAAATTTTAAAATGACATCTATGATGTTGTAACAAAACAAAACAAAACAAAAAACACCCAAACCCTTTTTTAGCTTTTAAGAAACTCCACAGATGACAAACTGGCCTTCTGCAAGAAATCTAACATAATCTTTGGATAGCTGTATCTACTTTCACTATTAAACTGTTCCATGGTTTGACAGACAGATTAGGTAATACTGATTTTGGAGGGCAGAAAAACAAAGAGAAAATTATGACAAATTTGGATTAAAGTTTGACATGCCAAAATATCAAGAGATATATTATCACATAAACATGACATATTTATCCGATTATCACATAAACATCACATATTTATTTCCTAGTTTTAAAAAATCTGGGCTTTGAAAAAAGGAGCTGGAGGAATCAGGCTCCCTGACTTCAGACTACACTACAAAGCTACAGTAGGCAAAACAGTATGGAACTGGCACAAAAACTGAAATATATATCAGTGGAACAGGACAGAAAGTCCACAGAAAAATCCAAGCACCTATGGTCACCTAGTCTATGATAAAGGAGGCAAGAATATACAATGGAGAAAAGACAAGTCTTTTCAATCAGTGGTGCTGGGAAAACTGGATAGCTACCTGTAAAAGAGTGAAATTAGAACACTCCCTAACACTGTACACAAAATAAAGTCAAAATGGATTAAAGACCTAAATGTAAGGCCAGATATTATAAAACTCTTAGAGGAAAACATAGGCAGGACACTCTTTGACATAAATTGCAGCAAGTTCTTTTTTAATCCACCTTCTAGAGTAATAAAAATAAAAATAACAAATGGGACCTGATTAAACTTAAAAGCTTTAGCACAGCAAAGGAAACCATAAACAAAATGAAAAGGCAACCCACATAATGAGAGAAGATATTTGCAAAAGAAGCAGCTTACAAGGGTTTAATCTCCAAAATATACAAATAGCTCATGCAGCTCAATATCAAAAAAAACCCAAACAACTCATCAAAAAGTGGGCGGAAGATCTAAATAGACATTTCTCCAAAGACATACAGATGGCCAAAAAGCACATGAAAAGATGCTCAACATCACTAATTATTAGAGAAATGCAAAATCAAAACTACAATGAAGTATCACCTCACACCGGTCAGAATGGCCAACATCAAAAAATCTACAAACAATAAATGCTGGAGAGGGTGTGGAGAAAAGGGAGCCCTCCTATGCTGTTGGTGGCAATGTAAATTGGTACAACCATTATGGAGAATAGTATGGAGCTTCCTTAAAAAACTAAAAATAGAGCTACCATATGATCCTGCAATCCCACTCCTGGGCATATATCTGGAGAAAACCATAATTTGAAAACACACATGCACCCCAATGTTAACTGCAGCACTATTTACAATAGCCAGGACATGGAAGCAACCTAAATGTTCACTGACAGAGGAATGGATAAAGAAGATGTGGTACATATATACAATGGAATATTACTCAGCCATAAAACAGAATGAAATAATGACATTTGCAGCAACATGGATGGACCTAGAGATTGTCATACTGAGTGAAGTAAGTGAGACAGAGAAACACAAATATCTTATGATATCACTTATATGTGCAATCTAAAAGAAAATGGTACAAATGAACTAATTTACAAAACAGAAATACAGTCTCAGATGTAGAAAACAAACTTATGGTTACCAGGGGGAAAGCAGTGGGGGAGGGGAGGGATATACTGGGAGATTGGGATTGACATATACACACTACTATATATAAAATAGATAACTAGGGGGCTTCCCTGGTGGCGCAGTGGTTGAGAGTCCGCCTGCCGATGCAGGGGACACGGGTTCGTGCCCTGGTCCGGGAAGGTCCCACAAGCCGCGGAGCAGCTGGGCCCGTGAGCCATGGCCGCTGAGCCTGCGCGTCCGGAGCCTGTGCTCCGCAACGGGAGAGGCCACAACAGTGAGAGGCCCACGTACCGCAAAAAAAAAAAAAAAAAAAAAAAATAGATAACTAAGAAGGACCTACTGAATAGTAGAGGGAACTCTTCTCAATACTCTGTAATGACCCATATGGGAAAAGAATCTAAAAAAGAGTGGATATATGTATATGTGTAACTGATTCATTTTGCTGTACAGCAGAAACTAATCTAGGATTTGGACTTTCTTTTGGATTTCCTGTAAAAAATAAACAACGGTAGTTCCTTTATAAGACTGGATTGTTTTTTTAAAGGTAAATTTTGGTCACAGCAGCTGCATATCTGATTATACATGAACAAAAGTAAAAAATTTCCTTTTATTAAAATCATAAACCTAGCTTTATTAGGCAGTAAAACTAACTTAACAAATGCAAACTATTAATCTTAATATCACAGAAGCTATGAGGCAAAGACAAATTCAAATACATGAATTGGTTGAATGTTCATAAGTGAAAATTTAAAATGTCATGCTCTAATTACATTTCTTTTGATTTTTGTAATTAAAAATATTTTTATGTATACAACCATTTCACACCTTATTTTTAACAAAACATGTGTCTTTGAAATACAGAAATTCCCACACAATAAAAACTAAAACCTCTGGATAACAAAAGTAGAATGGAAATGCAGAGCTCAAAATATAACACATGATAAAACAATAGAGGCAAAAACTCCAAATGGGTTCATCTTTTCTGTCATTCTGGACACCTCATACTAAGTAACTTTCACAACGGTTGTCCAGGTGTGGCAGGTGCTCTGGTGGCTCTGGTGGCAGGGCTGAAAAGGACAGTGCAACAAGTGCAACCACTCCTGTGGACAGGATGTCTGTGAGGAAGCTGAGTCTACAAAAGTTTCTCCAGGTATGATTAAAAATGTACTAGAACACACTTTGTATAAAAGTCCAGCTCTTGACTTCCACTTCCAGCCAAGATGGAGTAACAGTTATCAGATTTACCTCCAACACGAAACAACTAAAAAGTCAGGCAAAAATGCATGAAACAGTAGTTCTCATGACAATAGGACAAAGAATAGTGACCCCTGATATTCAGGAAGCAAATGAGATGAATCCTCCAAATGCCCCAGCCTAAGCCTGGAAAAAAGCATCCAGGCTATGGCACAGGGAGGGGAAAGCAGGTAGATACTGGTGGTCTCCTTGAGTTGAAAAGATGCAGCTCAGGATCCAGGTGGCTAGAGTTCACAGGGCAGTGTGCTGGAGAGGAGAGAGACTCATGGAGAGGACACTGGAGATCTGCAGGGCTCCTTGACTTTTCAGTTGAATACTGATCAGTGGTTGTGTGTGAGGAAACTAACCAGTCAGGGGAAGGAGCCACAGCAAAGGATGAAAGAAATGAACCCCAGGAATTTACACAGGCCTGAGAGTGAAAAACCTAGAGCATAAGGAAGAATATTCAGAAGGGTTTTTACCTCAGTAATGGTATAAATTTAGTCCTGGATTAAACATTGCTTGGGCACCATCTAAACAGTTTAAATGAAAGACCCAAATGCTTCCAAGTAACTGAATAGCATCCCACAACTAAGTTCAACAGTAAGATAAAATTTTTAATGTCTGGCATACCATATAAAATACGAGGCATGCAAAAAGGCAAGAAAGTACAACTTGTAATGATGAAGGGATTAATTCAGCAAGAGGATATAACAATCCTAAATGTCTCTGCACCTAATAAAAGCTTCAAAATATGTGAAACAAAAAACACAACTGCAAGGGAAAATAGAAAAACCCACAATTATACTTGGATATTTCATCACCTCTTTCCGAGTAATAGTAAAAGTAGGCTGATAATCAGCTAAGATACAGAAGACATCAACAGTACGATCAACAAACTTGACCTGACACTTAGACAATACCCTACAGACCAAACGTTCCTTCCATGAGTAAAGGCATGGTAAATGTCTTGGAACATTTACTGAGATAGATGATATTATATTCTGAGCGCTAAATCTAGCCTCAATTAATTTAAAAGGATTCAAGTCATATAAAGAATGTTCTTTGATCATAATAAAATTAATATACAAATCAATAAACTGAAAGATAACTGGAAAATTCCCTCCAGATCAGATATGGAATAACGTATTTCCATGGATCAAAGAAAGAATGGGAAATGAGAAAGTATTCTGAACTGAAAGAATATGAAAATGCATCATATGAAAATTTGTGGAATGGAGCTAAAGTATAACAGGAAAATTTATAGCAATGACCTTGGCTTCCACCTTACAAAACCAGAATTAGAGTGACAAAGGAAACCTCAAAAAAGCACAAGATAAAATAATAAAGATCAGAATGGAAATCCACTAAATAGATAAGGAGACAATTGAGGAAAAAAATTAATGAAACCAAAATCTGGCTCTTTGAAGATATCAATAAAATTGATAAACTTTGAGCAAGACTATGGAAGGCTGAATAATGGCCCCTCAAAAGATACATACCTGCTAATCCCTGGAACTTGTTCATGTTACCTTAGATGTCAAAAAAAAAGACTGTGCAGATGTGATTAAGTTAAGGATTTTTGATGTGGGAAGATTATCCTGGATTATCTGGGTTGGCCCTAAATGCAATCACATGTATCCCTATAAGAGGGAGGCAGAGGGAGATTCAGGACAGAATGGGAGAAGGCAATGTGACCATGAATGCAGATACTGAATTGATGTAGCCATAAGCCAAGGAATAATGGAGGGAGGGAGGCAGGGAGAAAGGGAGAGAGGGAGGGAGGGAGGGAAGGAGGGAGGGAGGGAGGGAGGGAAAAAGGGAGGGAGGGAGAAAGGGAGGGAGGGAGAAAGGGAGGGAGGGAGAAAGGGAGGGAGGAGGGGGGAGGGGGGAGGGAGAGGTCTGTTTTCTTCTTCATGAGAGGGTTTCACTCTCATGACCTCATCTAAACCAATTATCTCCCAAAAGCTCCATCTCCAAACACCATCACTTTGGGCATTAGGGCTTCAACATATGAATTTTGGGGAGACACAAACATTCAGTCCATAACACCAAGAGTATTAGGTATCTGTTCAAATCTCAATGAATTTTCTAATATTTTGATACCTCTTCATGCCTTATGAACCATTTTTCATCATCATAAGAGTGCTACCAAGTAAGAAAGAACAGGTAATATTATTGAGGAAAGAAGTAGATAGAGATCAGGTAACTTTCCAAAGGTCACAAGTATGTAGAGCTAGGACTTGAGCTAACTTCTGTTCATGCCATAAATGACAAGAAATTTTATATGTATACTTAAATGAGCTGATTTTCCTTAGCATAAAAAGAAAATCAGGGCTTCCCTGGTGGCTCAGTGGTTGAGAGTCCGCTTGCCGATGCAGGGGACACGGGTTCGCGCCCCAGTCCAGGAAGTTCCCACATGCTGCAGAGTGGCTAGGCCCATGAGCGATGGCCGCTGAGCCTGCGCGTTCGGAGCCTGTGCTCCACAATGGGAAAGGCCACATCAGTGAGAGGCCCGCGTACCGCAAAAAAAAAAAAAAAAAAAACAACAATTATGAATAGTATGAGTGACAAAACTAAAGCACTTTCAAGCTACAGGAATACACATTCTCTGTGTTCATCATGACTCAATCCCTCAATCTTTTTTTTTCTCTTATCTTTCTTATGGCCTCACTTGCCACTACTGCCATTCTTTACTCTCGAGTTATCTATCTCAAATCATTCATTTCAATCTGTTCTCTTCTCCAATCCTATATCCAGGGAGTTGAACATTGTTTACAAATAATTAGGAAAATAGACCTGGTTTCATGGCAAATTAAGGGTTTCTGTGAGTCAGGCCCTCCATGCTACCTGAGGAGCACTATTCATCTCGAGTTGGCTCTCAATTACATTCTCAACAACATCCATTTCAAACACTCCCTCCTTCTTCCTCCTCCTTGGACTTCCATTGTTCTCTGCAGCCTCTCAGACCAAGTATTCCCTAGCTCACTTAGCATACTTGAAGCACCGACCATCAGCCTACTTTTTGCTAGGTACAGAAACATGAAGAGGCCCTGCCCTGCAAGAACTCATAATATGAGTGGGAAGGGAATCACACACAGAAACAAAACGAGTTGCACCACAAAAGTCTAAGGGCTCTGACAGAGGTACATGTAAAGTATTATCAGACTGAGGAATAGGGAAGAACCCAGAAAGGGTATGCCAGCTTAAGGTCATATAAAAGAGAAGTCGTCATTTCTCACCCCAAACCCTATGGTACCTAATTTCACATTAAGTCAGGATAAAAAAAATGTGGCATTTGGCTATTCATTCCCTCTTCCTAATTTCCATATCCAATGAGTTGCCAAATTCTAATGAAAATTAATGTATATATACCTGACTTCTTTCCACAAAATGTCAGAAAAACTTCTCTTGCTTTTGCATACGTGCCCTCCCCAGCTCTCTACCGCCCTGCTGGGCTCTCATCTGGGGGCTCTCATCTGTGTCCTTGGTGAGACTACTTGGCAGTGGACAGTAGTTGTGCAGGCCGCCGTTGAAATTCCAGCTCCTCCGCTCAGCTGCCATGAGGTCTTGTGCATGTTATTCAATCTTGCTAATATGAAGATTAGAGATAGTATACTTCCAGGCATACACTATGCGTAATGGTTAATTTGTGTGTCAGCTTTACTGGGTTACAGGGTGCCCAGATATTTGATTAAACATTACTTCTGGATATGTCTATGAGGGTATCTGGATAAGACTAACATTTGAATAGGTAGACTGAGTAAAGCAGATTGCCCTCCCCAATGTGGATGGGCCTCATCCAATCCATGAGGACCTAAAATACAACAAAAAGAGGAAGAAGGGAAGGTCTGTTCTCTCAGCCTGCCTATTATAGAGCTGGGACATTGGTTTTCTCCTGCCCTCTCACTGGGACTTTCACCATCAGCTCTCCTGGGTCTCCAGCTTGCCAAGGGCAGAGTAGACTGTCTTCTCAGCCTCCATTATCATGTGAGCCCATTCCCCACAATAAATAAATCTCATAGGATATATATATATATTATATACATATACATATTAGATATAAATATAGATATAGATACAGATATAGATATAGACATAGATGTCCTATTGGTTCTATTTCTTTGGAAAACCCTGACTAATACTAACTCACACGTTATGTATTCAATAACAATGCCTTGTTTGTGTATGGTCTCCACATCTCCCGTCTCTACTGAATCAATCCAGCCTCTCCACATTGCTTCCATCCTGTCTACTAAAGCATAACACTGATCACTTTCTTCACTGACCTGCTCAAAACTTTTGATAACAGACCCATCAGGGTCTACTTCATGAAAGGCACACTCCTGCCTTTCAAGACTTATCTCACACTACTTCTTCTCTAACACACGTGGCTTCAACAATCTTTGGGTCGCCTGTTTTACACAAAGAAGCCTCATATTTTTACATTTCTGTCTCGTATAATGTTCCTGTCCTATGAGGTCGCCCCTGTTCCCAAAAGAAGATATTCTCTCATCGGAATGATGGTGTCAGTTTCATACTTCTCTTATGTTCTCACTGATGGCTAATTTGTTTTACAGGTTACGTAGCTGATGTCTCTTCCATACTGGATTACGATCTTTATACTGGATTATGTGGGGTGAATGGCCCAGGTTTTATCTCTGTTTTATCATTTTGCTTCCCATTGTACTTAGCTTAGGGTCATGCAAATAGAAGAGATTCAATAAATATCTGTTTAATGAACATGAAGAAGAAAAGGAGGAGGAAAGGGAAGAAGGGAGAAAGAAACACTGGAGCAAATAATGGCTATTGAGATCAAGAATGAAGCAATCTGAATACACTACAAGTTGCTAAACAATGTTGTGATTAATTATAAACTACCATAAGATCTTGAGTACAGCCATGCTGTTTTCCTCTTCAATATGCAGCAGATGATGTTTGTGATTACAAGCTGGTGCTTGGCACATGTTCTGTTCAGAAGAACGGACTGCTGCTATTGATAAATTCCACCCCATGTGGTTCAATCATTCCTTCACAGTCTGGCATTTATGCCAACACATTCTGAAATCCTTCTAAAGAATCAATTTGCCAAGATGTTGTGTTGGGCTGATTATCTACAGCTGCCTGTTTGTGAGCTGATCATGGTACAGTATGCACTGACTCAGTAATCTAGTCATTATTATTCCAGGTTGCTAAAGTAAAGACTGTTTTCTGTGATAGGGCTTAATGCTACTAAAATACTGTTTTTCAAAAACCTACTCCTGTTACTACCAAGAATTCTTTTTAAATTCTAAAAAGATTTCCTTCATCAAATGTATCTATATAACAAAAGCCATCATAAAATATATCCCCTAGCCAAGCAATCCTCAAATGAGAGATCTCTGAACTTCATAACAGCCATGGGAGTGTGGTGTGCTGCTGAGGGGAAGAATGTTAAGAATTACTACCTTAGAAAACCTTTCTTGAGCAAAGTGAAGTATCTTTTTTTTAAATAAATGAGTAATTCTTAGTAAATAAATGAGTAGTCCTTAAACAATTATATTCTTAACATTAATACTGTCTTTAGCAAAGCAATTTTTAAATGAAAGGACACATACTTTTAACCTGATGGTATACTGACAGTATTTTCATAACAAGTTGTCATTCTTAGTGACATAAAGTTTCTCACTTACCTAACTTTTCAATAGATATTAAACACTAAGATATAAGACAGTGTATGACTTGCATCTGCTAAAGGCTATACAACCATAAGCAGTGTTGAACAGTATAAAGAGTAAGAATCTCCAAAACAGGGAAACCCAGATTCAAATCCAGCTCAGCTATGTAGAAGCTGTGTGACCTTGGGTGGGTTCCTTACCCTTTCTGAGCCTGGCATGACTCTCATGAGATAACATCTACTTCACAATTGTATTTTGATAATTAAAGGTGGTAATACATGTGAAGTATATTGCACCAAAACTCAAAAAGTGATGCTATGATTTCATCCATTAGCTCTGTAGAATTTCTCCGTAGTTGAATACAATTTGAAAGTTTTGAATAAAAACAACTGTCAATAAATTACATAGGGTTTCCCTCTATGTAAACAAAGAGATTTCATTCTTAAGGTCCCATAAAATAATTCAAAAAGCTTCATTAACATAAAAATAGATTAACTCTATACTTATAATTTCTATATCTTTTATAATTAACAGAACACTCCTACACAGATGACTGATAAACACAAGGTGATAAATCAATAGGAATTATACTTCAGGCTCCTGTAATGAATGGCAGTTCTATCAAATTCATTTATATATACTGCCAAACTATTCATACAAATACAGATAAATCAGAATGATCTTATGCCCCTGACTTCATTTTAGGTCACATGTAGCCTTCCTAGAATCTAAGTATTTCTACATTACTATCAGTTAAACATTTTAAGATATATGAACTATGTTTCTAAACATTAATCATTTGCTTGGTTAAAAAAGTATGTATTTATATGGATATTTGAATTCTATATGTATATTTGAACATATTCTATTAACATGACTTTTTTTTAGATTCAAGCATTCAACATATAAGGACTATTGAGAATAAAGATGAAAATCTAACCATGATTCATGTATTTCATACTGTTCTTTCTTGCTATATTTAGCTTTACATGTGATAGTTACCATGAATAAAGATACCAAAAAGATAAAAACCAGGACGAATTAAAGGGCCCATGATCTTACAGTGGGGCAGAATATCTAAAATCACGTTTGTTCCACCAGATTCTGGAAGCATGACTGCTGCAAACATATGTGGTACCTTGAAATATAACATCTTAAAGGAAAGAGACTGTGTTTTCTGTCAGCATGATTCTTGGAACACCATATTTATTTCACAAATATACATGAATGAGAAACAAAAGAGAACCAAAACAAACTTATAAGGCTATATGAAAAAAGACAAAGAAAAATAAAAATAATTGTCTCCTACCTGTGAAAAAAATATGTGATAGTTATTAAATATAGAGTAAGAAATAAAGATGTTCTGAGGTGTGGCCAAGATGGCAGAGTAGGAAGACCCTGAGCTTACCTCCTCCCATGGGAACACCAAAATCACAACTATTTACAGAGCAACTATTAAAGAGAAAGACTGGAAGACTAGAAAAAAAGATGCTCTACTACTGAAGAAATGAAGAAGAAACCACAACAAGATGGGTAAGAGGGGCAGAGGCGTATAGTCAAGACCCATACCCCAGGGTGAACATCCCACAAATGGGAGGATAATTACAATTGCAGAGGTTCTCCCCAAGAAGTGAGGGGTCTGAGGTCCACATTGGGCTCCCCAGTCAGGGAGTCCTACACTCAGAAGATGAGGCCCCAGAGTGTTTCACTTTGAAGGCCAGCAGACTTTAATTTTTGGAGAGCCAGAGGCTTGTGGGAAATAAAAGACTCCACTCTTACAGGGTGCACACAAAATCTCACACACTCTGGGACCCAGGGGAGAAACAGTAATTTGACAGGTGCCTGGGTCAGACCTACCTGCTGATCTTGGAGAGCATTCCAGAGAGGCAGGAGGCAACTGGAGCTCACACTGGGGACAAAGACCCTGGCAGCAGCCATTTCTGGGAGCTTCTTCTACCACAAGGACACTACTGCAGGCAAGCACCATTTTGGAATCCTCCCTCAGCTTATTAGATCCAGGACACGGCACCACCTACCAGCCTGTTACCACCTGTACTGGGATGCCTCAGGCCAAGCATCTACCCAGGCAAGGACACAGCATCTACCCACCCACCAGCAGACCTGTTGCCTTAAAATCCCCTGAGCCCTCAGCTGTCCTGGGACATGGCCTTGTCCACCAGAGGGTCCAGGACACAGCCCTGCACACCAGGCAATACACTAGGCCCGGGACCCATAGAGCCCTGCAGCTAGAGACCCCAGGATGCAGTTCAGTCCACCAGTGGGCCTATACTAGACATAGGACCAGCTTTACCCACCAGAGAGCAGGCACCAGCCCCAGGATACCAGAGACCCAGGCCCAACCCACTAGCAGGCCACACATCAATTCTGGGACCCCCAGGGCCCTACAGCCAGAGACCCCAGAATGTGCCTTGCCCAACAATGGGCAGGCATTAGTCCCAGGTCAAGGTCTCACCTACCAATGGGTGGGCACCAGCTGTGGAATCCCCTGGGCTCTGACCCCACCCACCAGTGGTGAACATGAGCCCTAGGACAACCATGGACCCGCAGACTATCAGTACCCAGGTCACAAAACAGCAGGCGGGCACCAGAGCAGGGAACTCTTGAACCCTGGCCGCACCCACCAGCATGCCAACACCAACTCTGGGACACTTTGGGTCCCTCAGTAAGCCACCCTAAGATTCCTCCCCTCCCCACCAGTGGGCCAACACAAGCTTCAGGACACCCTGGCCTCTGCAGACAGCTATGTAAGGAGCTAGAATAACCCACTAGCAGGCTGACACTAGATCTGGGACCCCGGCACAACAACTACCCATCCCAGATACCAGCACTGCTTAACAGTGGGCCAGCACTAGACCTGGCCCCACTCACCAGCAGCCAACAGCCTCCACACAAGGAAGGGCCTGGCAACCAACCAGGTCAGAAGTGAGACACACTTACCAGAACACCCACACTTCTAAGCTCGCCATGACAGGATGACCCACACAGCCCACATGGGGGCCACCCATAGAGCATATAGTTCTAATGACCAGAGCAGAGTAGGCTTCTGGGACACATAGGATGTCTCTTACAAAAGGTCACTTCTCCAAGGCTGGGAAACATAATCAACTTATTAAATACACAGAAATAAGCTTAGGCAAAATGAGGTAACAGACAAATATGTTCCAAACGAAGGAACAAAATAAAGCCCCAGAAGAAATACTAAGTGAAGTGAAGATAAGAAATCTACCCAGTAAAGAGTTTAAGGTCATGATGATAAAGACGTTCCAAGAACTCAAGAGAAGATTGGATGAACAGATTAAGAGGTTAGAAGCTTTTAAAAGAGTTAGAAAATACAAAGAAGAACCAAAAACTGACGATGACTACAATAACTGAAATAAAAAATACACCAGAAGGAATCAACAGTAGATTAGATGATATCAGCAACTGGAAGACAGAGTACTGGAAAGCACTGAAGCTGAACAGAAGAAACATAAAAGAAGAAAAGAAAATGAGGACAGTTTAAGAGACCTCAGCGACAGCATCAAGTGTACTAATATTCACATTACAGGGAGAAGGAGAAAGCGAGAGAAAGGGGCAGAGAATATATTTGAAGATATAATAGCTGAAACTTCACTAACCTGAGAAAGGAAACGGATGTTCAGGTCCGGGAAGCACATACAGTCCCAAACAGATTCAGTATAAGGAAGAACACACCAAAACATTGTAATTAAATGGCAAAAATCCAAGATAATGAGAGAATATTAAAAGCAGCAAGGGACTATCTCTATTGCTGCTGCTACTGCTGCTGCTGCCGCCACTGCCACCACTGCTACTGCTGTCGGCAGAGCTGCTGGGAGTGGGCATCTCCCGTCTGGGATACCCACCGTTGCAGCATCTCCTGCACACCCTGGCCCCAAACGGACCTGCTAGCCCCAGGGAACAAAAGTGGAGCCCCCCCTGTCCTCTCCTGCTTCAGCCAGAGGATGACTCGAGAGAGCTGAGTGGAGAGTGTGGTCCTCGGTGGCGGGTGGGGAAGGAGACCAAGATGGTGGAGGAGTAAGACGTGGAGATCACCTTCCTCCCCACAAATATATCAAAATACATCTATATGTGGAACAACTCCTACAGAACACCTACTGAACACGGCAGAAGACCTCAGACTTCCCAAAAGGCAAGAAAATCCCCACGTACCTGGGTAGGGCAAAAGAAAAAAGAAAAAACGGAGACAAAAGAACAGGGACAGGACCTGCACCAGTGGGAGGGAGCTGTGAAGGAGGAAAGGTTTCCACACACTATGAAGCCCCTTCGCGTGCGGAGACTGCGGGTGGCGGAGCGGGGGAGCTTTGGAGCCACAGAGGAGAGAGCACAGCAACGGGTGCAGAGTGCAAAGCGGAGAGATTCCCACACAGACGATCGGTGCCGACCGGCACTCACCAGCCTGAGAGGATTATCTGCTCCCCACTGGGGAGAGTGGGGGTTGGGAGCTGAGTCTCGGGCTTTGGAGGTCCGACCCCAGGGAGAGGACTGGGGTTGGCTGCGTGAACACAGCCTGAAGGGGGCTAGTGAACCACAGCTAACCGGGACAGAGTCCGGGAAAAAGTCTGCACTTGCCTCAGAGGTAAGAGACCGTTGTTTTGGGGAGTGCAAGAGGAGGGGATTCCTTCCCTGTCTGCCCACAGAAGGCAGAGCACGGCCTAAAGAAGGTCCAGAGATGGGTGCGAGCCACAGCTATCAGCTCAGACCCCAGAGACAGGCATGAAACAATAACGCTGTCGCCGCTGCCACCAGGCATCCTGTGTGCAAACACTGTTCACTACCCACACCACCCACCTCGGTGAACCTGTGCAGCCCGCCACTGCCAGGGTCCCAAGATCCAGGGACAACCAACTTCCCCAGGAGAACACACAGCATGCATCAGGCTGTTGCAATGTCACGCTGGCTTCTGCCACTGCAGACTCGCCTGCATTCCAATTATGACTACCGTACCCCTCCCTCTCTCTGGCCTGAGTGAGCAAGAGAGCCCTAATCAGCCACTGCTTTAACCCCCTCCTGTCTGGGTGGGGAACAGATGCCTGAGGGTGGCCTACACGCAGAGGCAAGGTCAAAACCAAAGCTGAAACCCAGGAGCTGTGTGAACAAAGAAGAGAAAGGGAAATTTCTCCGTGCAGCCTCAGGAGCAGCGGATTAAATCCCTACAATCAACTTGATGAACCCTGCATCTGTGGGATACCTGAATAGACAACGAATGTTCCCAAAATTGAGGCGGTGGGCTTTGGGAGCAACTGTAGACTCGGGGTTTGCTTTCTGCATCTGACTTGTTTCTGGTTTTTAGGTTTATCTTAGATTAGTTTTTAGTGCTTGTTCTCATTGGTGGATTTGTTTATTGGTTTTCTTCTTTTTTTTATTTTATTATTTTTTTATATATATTAAAAATATTTTTTTCCTTTTTTCTCTTTTTGTGAGTGTGTATGGTATGTCTCTTTGTGTGATATTCTCTGTTTAGCTTTGCTTTTACCATTTGTCCTAGGGTTCTGACTGTTCATTTTGTTGTTGTGGTGGTTTGTTTTCTTTTTGAGTGCGTGTGTGTATGTTTCTCTGTGTGATTCTGTCTGTTTAGCTTTACTTTTATCATTTGGTTTGGAGTTCTATCTGTTCATTTTGTTTGTTTGCTTTCCTTTTTTTCTTTCTTTTCTGCTGAGGCGTGTGGCTGGCAGCGTCTTGGTGCTCTGGTTGGGTGTCTGGCCTGAGCCTCCAAGGTGGGAGAGCCGGGTCCAGGACATTGGACCACCAGAGGCCTCCCAGCCCCACGTAATATCAATCAGCAAGAGCTCTCCCAGAGATCTCCATCTCAACACTAAGACCCAGCTCCACCCAACGGCCAGCAAGCTCCAGCGCTGGACGCCCCACGCCAAACAACTAGCAAGACAGGAACACAACCCCACCCATTAGCAGAGAGGCTGCCTAAAGTCATACTAAGTTAATAGATACCCCAAAACACACTACCAGATGCGGCCCTCCCTACCAGAAGGACAAGATTCAGCCCCACCCATTAGAACACAGGCAGCAGTCACTTCCACTAGGAAGCCGACACAAGCCACTGAACCAACCTCAACCACTGGGGGCAGACAACAAAAACGACGGAAATTACGAACCTGCAGCCAGAGAAAATGAGACCCCAAACACAGTAAGTTAAACAGACTGAGAAGACACAGAAATATGCAGCACGTGAAGGAGCAAGGTAAAAACCTACCAGAGCAAACAAATGAAGAGGAAACAGGCAGTCTACCTGAGAAAGAATTCAGAGTAATGATAGTAAAGATGATCCAAAATCTTGGTAATAGGATGAAGAAAATACAAGAAACGTTTAACAAGGACCTAGAAGTAAAAAACAGCAAACAAACAACGATGAGCAGCACAATAAATGAAATTTAAAATTCTCTAGAAGGAACCAAGATCAAAATAACTGAGGGAGAAGAGCGGGTAAGTGACCTGGAATATAAAATAGTGGAAATAACTGCCACAGAACAGAATAAAGAAAAAAGAATGGAAAGAATTGAGGACAGTCTCAGGGACCTCTGGGACAACATTAAATGCACCAACATTCGAATAAGAGGGGATGCAGAATAAGAAGAGAAAAAGAAAACGTCTGAGAAAATATATGAAGAGATTACAGTTGAAAACTTCCCTAACATGGAAAGGAAAATAGTCAATCAAGTCCAGGAAGCGCAGAGTCCAATACAGAATAAATCCAAGGAGAAACACGCCAAGACACATATTAAGCAAACTATCAAAAATTAAATACAAAGAAAAAATATTAAAAGCAGAAAGGGAAAAGCAACAAATAACATACAACAGAATTCCCGAAAGGTTAACAGCTGATCTTTCAGCAGAAAAACTGCAAACTAGAAGGGAGTGGCAGGACATACTTAAAATGATGAAAGGGAAAAACTTACAACCAAGTTTACTCTACCCAGCAAGGAACTAATTCAGATTCAATGGAGAAATTAAAAACTTTACAGACAAGCAAAAGTTAAGAGAATTCAGCACCACCAAACCAGCATTACAACAAATGCGAAAGGAACTTCTCTAGCCAGAAAACACAAGAGAAGGAAAACACCTACAATAAGAAACCCAAAACAATTAAGAAAATGGTAATAGGAACAAACATATGGATAATTACCTTAAATGTAAATGGATTACATGCTCCAACCAAAAGATATACACTGGCGGAAAGGATACAAACATAAGACTCCTAAATATGCTGTCTACAAGAGTCCCACTTCAGACCTAGGGACACATACAGACTGAAAGTGAGGGGATGGAAAAAGATATTCCATGCACATGGAAATCAAAAGAAAGCTGGAGTAGCAATTCTCATATCAGACAAAATAGACTACAATAAAGACTATTACAAGACACAAAGAAAGACATTACAAAATGATCAAGGGATCAATCCAAGAAGAAGTTATAACAATTGTAAATATTTATGCACCCAACATAGGAGCACCTCAATACATAAAGCAAATGCTAACAGCCATGAAAGGGGAAATTGACAGTAAGACAATAATAGTAGGGAACTTTAACACCCTACTTTCACCGATGGACAGATCATCCAAAATGAAAATAGAGAAACACAAGCTTTAAATGACACATTAAACCAGATGGACTTAACTGATATGTATTGGACATTCCATCCTAAAACAACAGAATACACTTTCTTCTCAAGAGCTCATGGAACATTCTCCAGGATAGATCATATCTTGGGTCACAAATCAAGCCATGATAAATTTATAATAAAATTGAAATGGTACCAAGTATCTTTTCCGACCACAATGCTATGAGACGAGATATCAATTAAAGGAAAAAAGCTGTAAAAAATACAAACACATGGGGGCTAAACAATAAACTACTAAATGACCAAGAGATCACTGAAGAAATCAAAGAGGAAATCAAAAAATACCTAGAAAAAAATGAAAATGAAAACATGACAACACAAAACCTATGGGATGCAGCAAATGGAGTTCTAACAGGGAAGTTTATAGCAATACAATCCTACCTCAATAAACAAGAAACAACTCAAATAAACAACCTTACCTTGCACCTAAAGCAATTAAGGGAAAATAACAAAGAAAACCCAAAGTTAGCAGAAGGAAAGAAATCATAAAGATCAGGTCAGAAATAAATGAAAAAGAAACCAAAGAAACAACAGCAAAGATCAATAAAACTAAAAGCTGGTTCTTTGACAAAATAAACAAAATTGATAAACCACTAGCCAGACTAAGAAAAAAAGGGAGAAGACTCAAATGAGCAGAATTATAAAGGAAAAAGAAGGACCAGCTGACCCTGAAGAAATATAAAGAATCATGAAGGATTACTACAAGCAACTATATGCCAATAAAATGGACAACCTGGAAGAATGGAGAAATTGTTAGGAAAGCACAAACTTCAGAGACTAAACCGGGAAGAAACAGAAAATATGAACAGCCCAATCACAAGCACTGAAATTGAAACTGTGATTAAAAATCTTCCAACAAACCAAAGCCCAGGACAAGATGCCTTCAAAGGTGAATTCTATCAAACATTTAGAGAAGAGCTAACACCTATCCTTCTGAAACTCTTCCAAAATATAGCGGAGGGAGGAACACTCCCAAACTCATTCTACGAGGCCACCATCACCCTGATACCAAAACCAGAGAATGATGTCACAAAAAAAGAAAACTACAGACCAATATCACTGATGAACATAGATGCAAAAATCCTCAACAAAATACTAGCAAACAGAATTCAACAGCACATTAAAAGGATCATACACCATGATCAAGTGGGGTTTATCGTTGGAAAGCAAGGATTCTTCAGTATACACAAATCAATCAATGTGATTCACCATCTTAACATATTGAAGGAGAAAAACCATATGATAATCTCAAAAGATGCAGGAAAATTTTTTGACAAAATTCAACACCCATTTATGATAAAAACTCTCCAGAAATGGACATAGAGGGAACCTACCTCAACATAATAAAGGCCATATATGATACACGCACAGCCAAAATCATTTTCAATGGTGAAAAACTGAAACCATTTCTTCTAAGATCAGGAACAAGACAAGGTTGTCCACTCTCACCACTATTACTCAACATAGTTTTGGATGTTTCAGCTACGGTAATCAGAGAAGAAAATGAAATAAAATGAATCTAAATTGGAATAGAAGCAAAACTGTCAATGTTTGCAGATGACATGATACGATACATAGAGAATCTTAAAGATGCTACCAGAAAATTCCTGGAGCTAATCAATGTATTTGGTAAAGTAGCGGGATACAAAATTAATGCACAGAAATCTCTTGCTATCCTATATACTGACAAAAAATCTGAAAGAAAGATTAAGGAAACACTCCCATTTATCACTGCAACTAAAAGAATAAAATACCTAGGAATAAACCTACCTAAAGAGACCAAAGACCTGTATGCAGAAAACTGTAAGACAATGATGAAAGAAATTAAAGATGATACAAACAGACGGAGAGATATAGCATGTTCTTGGTTGGAAGAATCAACACTGTGAAAATGACTATACTATGCAAAGCAATGTACCGATTCAAAGCAATCCCTATCAACCATCAATGGCATTTTTCACAGAACCAGAACAAAAAATTTTACAATTTGTATGGAAATACAAAAGACCGCGAATAGCCAAAGCAGTCTTGAGAAAGAAAAATGGAGCTGGAGGAATGAGGCTCCCTGACTTCAGACTATACTACAAAGCTACAGTAATCAAGACAGTATGGTACTAGCACAAAAACAGAAATAAAGATCAATGGAAAAGGATAGAAAGCCCCGAGATAAACCCACACACATAGGGTCATCCTACCTTTGATAAAGGAGGCAAGAATATACAATGGAGAAAAGACAGCCTCTTCAATAAGTGGTGCTATGAAAACTGGACAGCTACATGTAAAAGAATTAAATTAGAACACTCCCTAACACCATACACAAAATAAACTCAAAATGGATTAAAGACCTAAATGTAAGGCCAGACACTATAAAACTCTTAGAGGAAAACACAAGCAGAACACTCTACGACATACACCACAGCAAGATCCTTTTTGACCCACCTCCTAGAGAAATGGAAATAAAAACAAAAATATACAAGTGGGACCTAATGAAACTTAAAAGCTTTTGCACAGCAAAAGAAAACATAAACAAGACGAAAAGACAACCCTCAGAATGGGAGAAAATATTTGCAAACGACGCAACTGACAAAGGATTAATCTCCAAAATATACAGGCATCTTATGAAGCTCAGTATCAAAAAAAAAAAAAGCAACCCAATCCAAAAATGGGTAGAAGACCTAAATAGACATTTCTCCATGGAAGACATACAGATTGCCAACAAACACATGAAAGGATGCTCAACGTTACTAATCATTAGAGAAATGCAAATCAGAACCACAATGAGGTATCACCTCACAACGGTCAGAATGGCCATCATCAAAAAATCTACAAACAATAAATGCTGGAGAAGGTGTGGAGAAAAGGGAACCCTCTTGCACTGTTGGTGGGAATGTAACTTGATACAGCCACTATGGAGAACAGTATGGAGGTTCCTTCAAAAACTAAAAGTAGAACTAGCACATGACCCAGTAATCCCACTACTGGGCATATACCCTGAGAAAACCATAATTCAAAAAGAGTCATGTACCACAGTGTTCATTGCAGGACTATTTACAATAGCCAGGACATGGAAGCAACCTAAGTGTCCATCGACAGATGAATGGATAAAGAAGATGTGGCACATATATACAACGGAATATTACTCAGCCATAAAATGAAACAAAATTGAGTTATTTGTCGTGAGGTGGATGGACCTAGAGTCTGTCATACAGAGTGAAGTAAGTCAGAAATAGAAAAACAAATACCATATACTAACACATATATATGGAATCTAAAAAAAAAAAAATTGGTTCTGATGAACCTAGGGGCAGGGCAGTAATAAAGATGCAGACGTAGAGAATGGACTTGAGGACATGGGAGGGGGAAGGGTCAGCTGGGACAAAGTGAGTTAGTAAAGTGAGTTAGTAGCATTGACATACATATACAACCAAGTATAAAATATATAGCTAGTGGATGGCAGCTGCATAGCACAGGGAGATCAGCTCAGTGCTTTGTGACCACCTAGAGGGGTGGGATAGGGAGGATGGGAAGGAGTCACAAGAGTGAGGGGATATGGGGATATATGTATACATATAGCTGATTCACTTTGTTATAGAGCAGAAACTAACAGAACATTGCAAAGCAATTATACTCTAATAAAGATGTTAAAAAAATTTATTACATGCCAAAAAATAAAATAAAATAAAATAAAAAATAAAAGCAGCATGGGAAGAGCCACAAGTTATATATAACAGAACCCCCTTAAGGCTATCAGATGGCTTTTCAGGAGAAACACTGCAGGCCAGAAGGGAGTGGCATGATACATTTAAAGTGATGAAATGGAAAACTTAAAACCAAGAATACTTCACCTGGCAAGGTTTTCATTCAGATTTTATGGAGAAATAAAAGTTTTACAGAGAAGCAACAGCTAAAAGAGTTCAGCACCACAAAACCAGTTTTACAACCGATATTAAAGGCAGTACTCTAAGTGAAAAGGCCACAACTAGAAACTGCAATATTACAAAAAGAAAAATCCCTCTGGTAAAGGCGATACACAGTTAAGTTGGTAAATCAACCACATATAAGCTAGTAAGAAGGTTAAAAGACAAAAGTAGTAAAATCATCTGTATCTGCAATAAGTGGTTATATATATATTATATAATATATATTTATATAAATTATGTAAATGTATGTAATTTATATATTTATAAATATTACTTATATTATATATATACATATATAAAATGTTGCTGATCTATTAGGTTCAAATGCATTTTAAGAACCCTGCATTTTTATCCCTCCACTACATTTACTGCTTTTGACATCATATTTTATATCTTTTTGTTTTGTCTATACCTTAACTACTTATTAAAAGAAATTACTGTCTCCTTTTCACAGAGAGAAGTCCCTTTAATATTTGTTGTAACACTGGTTTTGTGGTGCTGAACTCTTTTAGCTGTTGCTTCTCTGTAAAACTTTTTCTCCTTCCATAAAATCTTAATGAAAACCTTATCAGGTAAAGTATTCTTGGTTTTAGGTTTTCCCTTTCATCACTTTAAATATATCATCCCACTCCCTTCTGGCCTGCAGTGTTTCTCCTGAAGAGTCATCTGATACCCTTAAGGGGGTTCTGTTGTATATAACTTGTGGCTCTTCCCTTGCTGCTTTTAATATTCTCTCGTTATCTTGGGTTTATAATATATATAAATTAAGTATGTAAATATGTTTTGTATTTATATCATATTTATGTATTGTATTTATCATATTTATATATAATATATTCTTAAATATTTATACCATACTTATATAATATATATTTATAGCATGTTTATAAATATATTTATTATATATAATATGAATATATTTTGTATATATTTACATTTATATATTATATACTTTAAAAATATATATTTATATATATTATATATATGCATTTGAACTTAACAGATCAGCAACTTTATATGTATATATTATATATATAATATATATGTGTATATATGTATATATTATATATATTATATATAATATATATATATATAGAGAGAGAGAGAGAGAGAGAGAGGGAGAGAGAGAGAGATTGCTATATACAGAGACTGATTTCAGATCTAAAGATCAACACAGACTGAAAGTTAGGAGATAGAAAAAGGTATTCCATGCAAATGCATATGAAAAGAAAGCCAGGTTATCAATACTTGTATCAGACAAAATAGACTTTAAAACAAAGACCGTAACAAGAGGCAAAGAAGGACATTACAATATGATCAAGGGATCAATCCAAGAATAAGACATAACAACTACAAACATATATTCATCCAACACAGAAGCGCCTAAATACAGAAAGCAAATATTGACAGACATAATGGAAGAAACTGACAGTAACACAATAATAGTAGGGAACATTAACACCTCACTTACATCAATGAACAGATCGTCCATACAGAAAATCAGTAATGAATAACTGGCCTTACATGACACATTACACCTTATGGATTTATGCGTGTGTGTGTGTGTAATGTGTGTAACATTCCATCCAAAACAGCAGGTTACACATTCTTTTCAAAGGCAAATGAAACATTTTCCAGCAGGATATAACACATGAAAGGTAATAAAACAAGTCTCAGTAAATTAAAATAACTGAAATTGTATCAAGCATCTTTTCTTAACACAGTGATATTAGACTACAAGAAAAAATCAACTACAAGAAAAAAATGCAAAGAAACACAAACACGTGGAGGCTAAACAATATGCTATTAAAGAAACAATGGATTACTGAAGAAATCAAAAAGTAATTTAAGGCAAATGAAAACGAAAACACAAAGATCCAAAATTTATCGGATGCAGCAAAAGCAGTTCTAAGAGAAGATTAGAGCTATACAAGCTTACCTCAGGAAAAAAGAAAAATCTTAAATAAATAATATAACCTTAACACCTAAAGGTTACATAATAATATATAACCTTAACACCTAAAGGAACTACATAAAGAACAAACAAAATCCAAAGGTAGTAGAAGGAAAAAAATGATAAAGTTCAGAGCAGAAATAAATGAAATAGAGACCATGAAAAACAGCAGAAAAGATCAATGAAACAGAGCTGGTTCTATGAAAAGATAAACAAAATTGATAAACCTTTAGACAGACTCAGCAAGAAAAAAAAGTGAAAGGCCCAAATCAGGAAAATCAGAAATGAAAAAGGAAAAGTTACAATTGACACCACAGAAATGCAAAGGATCATAAGAGATTTCTATGAACATTTATATGCCAATAAAATGGACAAATTCCTAGAAATGTATAATCTCCCAAGACTGAACCAAGGAAGAAAAAGAAAATATGAACAGACCAATTGTCAGTAATAAAACTGAATCAGTAATAAATTCCCAACAAACAAAAATCAGATGGCTTCACAGGTGAATTCTATCAAATATTTAGAGAAGAGTTAACACCTATCCTTCTCAAACTATTCCAAAAAACTGCAGAGGAAGGAACCACTTCTGAACTCATTCTAAGAAGCCAGTGTCACCCTGAAACCAAAACCAGACAAAGGTATTACAACAAAAAGAAAATTACATACAAATATCACTGATGAAAACAGATGCAAAAATCCTCAACAAAGTATTAGCAAACCAAATTCAACAATATATTAAGAGGATCCTACAGCATGATCAAGTGTTATTTATCCCAGGCATGCAAGGAGGGTTCAATATTCATAAATCAATCAATGTGATACACCACAATAACAAACTGAAGAATATAAATCTTATGATCATCTCAATAGATGCAGAAAAAGGTTTTGACAAAATCCAACAACGATTTATGATAAAAACCCTCAACAAAGTGGATTTAGAGGGAATATATCTCAACATAATAAAGGCCATATATGACAAGCCCACAGCTAACATCATACTCAATGGTGAAAAACTGAAACCATTTCCTCTAATATCAGGAACAAGACAAGGATGCCTACTTTCACTACTTTTATTCAACATATTATTGGAAGTCCTAGCCACAGCATTAAGACAAGAAAAAGAAATAAAAGGAATCCAAATTGGAGAGAAAAGTAAAACTGTCACTGTTTGTAGATGACCTGATAGTATACATAGAAAATCCTGAACACCACCAAAAAAGTACTAGAGCTCATCAATAAATTCGGTAAAGGTGCAGGATACAAAATTAATATACAGAAATCTGTTGCATTTCTATACACTAAGAGCAAACTATCAGAAAGAGAAATTAAGAAAACAACCCCATTCACAATCACATCAAAAAGAATAAAATACCTGGCATAAATCTAACTAAGGAGGTAACAGAACTGTACTCAGAAAACTATAAGACATTAATGAAATAAACTGAATACTACACAAACAGATGGAATGAGATACTGTGTCCAGTTTGGAAGAATTAATATTGTTAAAATGACCACACTACCCAAGGTAATCTATAGATTCAATGCAATCCCTATCAAAACACCAATAGCATTCTTTATAGAACTAGAACAAATAATTCTAAAATTATATGGAAACACAAAAGACCCCAAATAGCCCAAAGAGTCTTGATAAAGAACAAAGCTGGAGATATCATGCTCCCTGATTTCAAACTCTATTACAAAGCTACAGTAATCAGAAAAGTCTGGTACTGGCACAAATACAGACCCATAGATCAACTGAGTAGAACAGAGAGACTAGAAATGAATCCACACCTATATGGGCAATTAATGTATGACAAAGGAGGCAAGAATATGCAGTGGGGAAAAGACACCCTCTTCAGTAAATGGTGTTGGGAAAACTAGACAGCTACATGTAAAAGAATCAAACTGGACTACTCTTCCACACCACGCACAAAAATAAATTAAAAGTGCCTTAAAGACTTAACTGTAAGACCTGAAACCATAAAACTACTACTAGAAAAAAACATAGGAAAGTAAGCTTTTTGCCATAGGTCTTATTAATATATTTTTTGGATATGTCTCCTCAGGTAAGGAAAACAAATGGGACTACATCAAACTAAAAAGCTTTTTCACAGCTAAGGAAACTATCAACAAAATGTAAAGGCCACCTGTTGACTGGGAGAAGATATATGCAAATGATATATCTGATAAGGGGTTAATATCCAAATATACAAAGAACTCATGCAACTCAACATCAAAAAAACAAACAACCCAATTAAAATATGGGCAGAGGATGTGAACAGACATTTTTCCAAAAGGATATACAGATGGGCAAAAGACACATGAAAGGATGATCAACATCACTAACCAGTAGGGAAATGCAAATCAAAACCACAATGAGCTATCACCTCATACATGTCAGAATGGCTATTATCAAAAAGACAAAAAATAACGAGTGTTGGTAAGGATGTGGATAAAAGGAACCCTTGTGCACTGTTGGTGGAAATGTAAACTGGTGCAGCCACTATGGAATACAGTATGGAGATTCCTAGGAAATTAAAAATAGAACTACCATGTGATCCAGCAATTCCACTCTGGGGATTTATCCAAATAAAACAAATAATAATTAGAGAAGATATATGCAGCCCTTGTTCATTCCAGTATTATTTCCAATAGCCAAAGTGTGGAAGCAACCTACATGCCCAATGACAGATGAATGAATAAAGAAGATGTGGTATATATATGCATATATGGAATATTACTCGGCCTACTCAGCCATCAAAAAAAAAGAAAGAAATCTTGCCATTTGTGACAATATGGATGGACCTAGAGGGTATTGTGCTAAGTGAAATACGACAGAGAAAGACAAAACTGTGTGATTTTGCTTATATGTTATACCTACAAAAACAAAAGAAATGAACAAACATAACAAAACAGAAACAGAGTTATAGATATAAGGAATAAACAGGTGTTTGCCAGGGGGAGGGAGTTGGGAGTAAGAAAGGAATAGGTAAGGAAGATCTGGAGGTATAAACTTCCAGTTACAAAACACATGAGTCAAGAGGATGAAATGTACAGGATAAGGAATATAGTCAGTAATTATGTAATATTTTTGTACGATGACATCTGTAACTAGAGTTACACTGGTGATCATTTTGAAATGTACAGAAATAGCGAATCACTATGCTGTATAATAGGAATTAACATAGTGTTGTAGGTCAATTAAACTTTCAAAAACAAACAACAAACTCATAGAAAGAGATTAGATTTGTGGTTACCAGAGGCACGGGATTGGGGGGGAGGATTAGATGAAGGCAGTCAAAAGGTATAAAGTTCTAGTTATAAGATACATAAGTACTAGGGATGCACTATACAACGTGATAAATATAATTAACTCTGCTGTGTGTTATATATGAAAGTTGTTAAGAGAGTAAATCCTAAGAGTTCTCATCACAGGGAAATTTTTTTCTATTTAACTCTGTATCTATATGAGATGATGGATGTTCACTAGACCTACTGTGGTAGTTATTTCATGATGTATGTAAATCAAATCATTGTGCTGTATACCTTAAACTTACACAGTGCTATATGTCAATTATATCTCAATAAAACTGGAAGAAAATATCAAAAAAGGAAATAAAGATATTCTGTAAAAAGAACTTAGTGCTAAGTTCTCCAAAATAGAATGATCTTTAAATAGAGCTTTGGGTTCATGGAAAAGAAGAGTTGATTAAAAATATGGATTTTCCAGTACTCTCATCTTTCACTTATAGGTTTAACTCCTAAAATAAATAAAACCTATGTCAGAATGTAAATGCTGCTGAAAAAGGAACAAAGCAATAACCTTATCTTCCATTTGTTCAGGTATGCTAGGACACATGAGATTTAAAATGTCTTTACCACACCATGAACACAACAGACAGATCCTACAAGGGAGCTCCATAAATGTGTTTGGTCCCTAAATGCAAGAGAGTTGGTACACAGGATCCTGAAGGCCACAAGGTCGATGATGGATTCTAGAATGTATTTTGCTCACAGTGTCATTCAAGAAACATCCTATATCATAGCATATAAATAAAACAAATCTGTCTTCTTAGGGATGCTTTTATTCATGGCATCTCAGCAATTAAAGGTCTTTCCACCAAAGCTCTGCATGGCTGCTGAGCTTGCTTTGAGTTAGTAAAGGATACCAGTCACTTCTGCAGACCTAGAGAAAAGGTTGATCTATAGAGCAAGTATGAATCAAACCCTGGATTTCCATAGAAAAATTCACTATATATGCCATTTAGTCTTCTCGTCTTTATTTACAAAATTTCAGAAGAAAACAATCACCAGTAAAATGTTCCATACAAATGAGAAATATAATCATTGTATTTCCCAAATCTAATAACTTAAATAACAGTAAGACCAGTTAACTGGCATAAACACAGCTTCATTTATTCCAGAAGGATATGCTAAGAACAATACAGTACCACAATAATCACTTTAACTTTCTTTTCCACAAAACATTTTATGGCCTAAAGTGATCAACTAAACACCCCCTCCTCATGTGATCAATACCTAAGGCAAATCAATATTGAAAAGGAAGTTTATGCACATTAACAGGCTGGTATATTAGTTTTAGTTTTAAAAAGCTATTGGATTTCCATAATGAATCAATCTTTTTATTGTTTCTCTGCTAACAACTCATCCTGTTACTTTTAACAAAGCTGAAAGAACAAAATGAGATAACTAGAAAAGGTGGAGAGATTGACAAATGTGCATGAGTTCAAAATACTTTTAAAAACCACTTATAAATCTGGGTTAGAATGAAGTAATCTTCTAAATTAACAAGAAACAAAAAAGAATTTCAAAAATAAATTTTCACAAATTTCTACTTATAAATACAGTGATATATAACTCTGTCCATCCATCCATCCATCCATCCATCCATCCATCCATCCATCCATCCATCCATCCATCTATATGAGGGGGCTCAGCTTTGTAAATCTATGGTTTAGGTTTATTATAAAGATTGGTTCAGAAATTTCAGTGACCTTTTATGCAGAGTGTAATTTTCAGAGTTCTTGGTCTATGAGGGCGGTTTCCTTCAAGGTCACAACTTTATTTTAAGATAAATCTATGACATATCACTACTGAAACATAACTCATCACTCAGTGAAACCCAATAAAATAGTATTACATCCAAAGGAAGGCAAAGGGAAACTAAAGCTCTCAAATAACATTTAGGAGTGATTAATATTATTTTCTTAACTTTAGGCACACAGCATGTCTCTGAGTACCCAGGGCTACTTAGGCATCTGGAGAAATGTCTTTTGAATTCTCCTTGCCTAGTCTTTATACACAGCAGGATAACACATAAAGCAACATTAAAAGCTATCCTGTGCTATGGTGGTCAAAATGGATTTAGTGAAAATGCTGAAGGGATGATCAGCAGGAGTTTTGTTTAAATCAAATCTTGGACATGAGAGGTATGCTAGCGTAATACAGCACCTACGAGAAACAGGGCTTTCCTGTACACTACAAGGGTGTTAAAACTGTTAAAATCTTCCTTTTTCCCTCATACATATATACATGTACACACAGACATATGTATGTTTATGGATATATAAATATATATGTGTATGTGTATATATTATTTACACACACACACACAGATTTTGCAATCCAATGATCACCATTACAGAATCTCTTATTACTTAACAGAAATTTAGTTCCTCATCCCCCTTTTTGACCTCTTCTCCACTCCTACTTAGATGAGGAAAATGAGGTATCATTAAAGACATAAATACATTTTTTCAAATGGCTACAACAGTTCTGTTCCTTCTTCCTTGCTTTTGTTTAATTCATAGGCACATGCCCACAAGACTAAAACTTCTGAAAAACCGTGGCAGAATTTCAGCAGAGAACAATTGGCAGCAGGAAATGGGAGAAGTGAGTTCCACATGTCCTGCTCTAGAAACTGTATGGTAGGAATGAGAAAAAAAAAAAATATTGGTGTTCAATTAGCACGGCCAGCAGAGCCTGCTAGCCTGAAAACAGATACACACAGTGAGCATCCCTGCTGATCACACCTTCAGTATTTTCACTAAATCCACTCTGATGACCATAGCACAAGATAGCTTTTAATGCTGCTTTTATGTATTAAGCTACTGTGTATAACGCCTGGGCTAAGAGAATACGGAAGACATTTCTCCAGATGCCCTTGCTTTTAGATGTCTGTGGGTATCTAACATTATTTCCTTGATATTTTTAACTTGTGATTGTTTTTCATTAGGCAGATTCTTCCAATCTTTTAACGTGACACAACCTTAATTTTACTTGATGTGGTTTAAGATGCTCTTCTAGATAAATATGGCTCTCTAGGGATGAGGTCAGTATTGCAAATCTACATATGGCCGTTTTATTTTGAGGCATGTCTGTAGTTACCATATGGTCAATAGCAGTCTGTGAAGGGAGTCAGGATGTGTCTATTTAAAATACTGACTGAAATTTGAGTTTCTACTTAGAAATGCTTTGATCCTTCTACTTTTTCTGAATGCTGAAACTTAGTCTTTTAAAAATGCAACCTGCTCACTGTACCATAAAATTCAATTACAAAATAAAACTCATCTCTATATATTTTTCAGTTATACATATATAAAAAGCATAGCATTATATTCATTATCAGAGATGTGGAAATGATTCTAATCTCGATACTCAACTTGTTTATGGCTTACTTAGACCATGTCCTTGTAAGGCTTGTGACCATTTGAATACAAAATTTAAATAGGGGTGAAGCAATGTGTGGCTGAATGCTTTTCAGGGATGTTCTAGAATATCCTGTCCTCTGAGGTCCCTTAAAACAAAAAGATTCTAAGACTCTGTTAAATGAAACTATTTTAGCAACATTTATGTTAAAAAATACATGGCTCTTCATGTGAAATATAGCCATGATGTAGCTGTTATGCAGGAGTATAAACAAAAGTTGTATTTGAGTGAGGTCTGTAGCTATTATGAATTATTCCCATTCATTATTCATCAAGTTACTATAAATGTTTTAGGAAAATAGTGAAAAGTCATTTTTTCAGCACTCTCCTAAAAACTACTCTTCATAAATATTCTATTTAGCCTATTAGTATAAAGCTTTCACTTTACTGCTATATATCCATTTGGTATTTTAAGGAAAAAGCAACACATCTGTGGGGGAATTGAGTGCTTCTAAAGGGACAAAGCAAACTAAATTATTCCTGATAAAACAAAAAACTGACATTTAAAACCAGGAAATGGCATTTTCATAACCTCAAAAATATCTGTTCTAAAATGATGTTTTGACTTAAGAGAGTCATGACTTAAATAGAATCCCCATCCACACATACTTTCAACTCACTTTGCAAATTACCTCAAATCTTCAAGCAATTGTGAAGCCATGTGATGTAAATTCCTGTAACTTACTTAGCTCCTTTCCAATACAAAGTTCCTCAATACCATTACCTGTTTCTCTTCCCCTTCCAGCTCACTGAAAGTAATCCTTTCCTCCCTGAGCCTCCATTTATATGGTCCTGTCTCCTTCCTCCTCTGAGATCTTGGACATCATTATTCCCCTTTCTTCCCTTTCAAACAATTCCTCTATCCCAATTATGCCAAATACAATTTTATCATTTGTGAAAGAATATCTACACATGCTTTCTCGATTTCTGCCACTGTAAGCTCCCCCACCCCCATCCCTCACCATTCTACTGAAACAACTCTCTCAAAAGGTCATTAATGATATTCTAATTGCTAATTCTAATAAGAAAGTAGTCATTCTCTTTGATCTCCTTACATTTCATGTTATGTCCAGTTCTTCTGCAAAACTCTCTTATCCTTTGCTTTCTCTGATACTACAGAATTTTGTTTCTCCTCTAACATTTCTTTGTTTTATTTCATTGACCCCTGCTGGATCCTTTTCTTCTCTTATCCTTCATGTAGGCATTCTCCAAGGTTCTTCCCCAAGTCCTTTAAATTCTATTGTAGCCAGTCTTTTTTACTTCTAAAACTCCATCTTTTAATTTAAAAAAATTTAAAAATGCACACCCAAAAATTTTTACTGATAATTCCATACTTTTTGATCACTAAAGTACTATATCAATATAATAAGTACCCTGATGTTTCAAGAACTAACTTTATAAACCACATTACTGCATTTGCTGTCCTGGAGGACATTTTTTCCTATCCACACTGGGTATCCCCTATATGAAGCCTCATGTAAGAAAATATGTAAATGCCAGTGAAAGTATGCGGGAGACACGGGTTTGAGCCCTGGTCCGGGAAGATCCCACATGCCGTAGAGCAACTAAGCCCATGTGCCACAACCACTGAGCCTGTGCTCTAGAGCCTGTGAGTCACAACTACTGAAGCCCGCACACCTAGAGCCTGTGCTCCGCAACAAGAGAAGCCACCATGATGAGAAGCTTGCACACCGCAACGAAGAGTAGCCCTCGCCTGCCACAACTAGAGAAGGCCTGCATGCAGCAACAAAGACCCAACGCGGCCCAAAATAAGTTAATTAAAAAAAAAAAAAATTTGCATTTGCTGTCCTGGAGGACGTTTTCTCTTATCCACACTGGGTATCCCCTATATGAAGCCTCATGTAAGAAAATATGTAAATGCCAGTGAAAGTATCATTCCATTTTTCTTCCTCATGGACAGTGAGAATCATGTACCTGATTGCATTATTCTTCCTGTTATGGCTGATAGGAGGCTCAGAATCAAGTACGCAACCAATCGTTACTGTTTATGCTTCTATGGTCAATATATATCTACACATTAGTTGTCCCCCTGGTATTGACTTTCTCTTCTAATTTTCAATTTCCCATATCATTATGTTTTTATTTTTATTTTAGCTCAATTTATTTAATATATTTACCATAAGTTTCCCCAAATCATTTAGGGAATAAGACATAACAAAACAAGCAAACAAAATAGAACAACTGTAGGTACTCAGCAAATTCAAAATCAAATTCATTAAATCACTCACAGTTATACACACAAAAACAAATAAATATGATATCCCTGCTCTGTGTCCCTTTTTGGGGGTAAAAGGTATTAAAAAAAAGAAGTCTTTCTAGAAATATCAGCTCATTTTAGTTTCTCTGCTCCTTATATACTACTTTGGGTTGATCAACAAATATGCTTGTCAAATGGCCTCAGACTATCCCCTACTTCCATTTCATACTTTGTGACCAATTATCAAATAATGAGCAGCCATAAGCATTTCACTCCCTTCTTCAAGATATAATTTCATTGTTTCCCCCAATGCTTAGAGACTCCTTATTATGGTGCTCAAAATAGTTTCAAATCAAACTCCCATAATATAACCACACTGAACCTGTCACCACTCAGTAACACATACACTGCCACCCCTCTATGCCTTATTCCAAGTTCTTCATGTTCCTGGAGTGCTTATACCAGTCCCAAATCTGCTCCTCCCAAATCCTACCCATCCCTTGAGGTCCAGCTCAAATAATATCTTATCCATGGAGTCCTTCTCTAATGTGACACAAATGTCAGAATTATTTGCTTGCTCCTATTTTTCACACTCTTCTCATATCACTTATATTTTGACTTGTACAATGACCATTTTTGTACATATCTTTATCTATCAGGTGTTTAAGCTCCTTAACAGCTTAGTTCGTGTGTTATAGATATATCTGTCTCCTCGGTGTGGCTTACAGCACGTGCTCACTAAGAGATTATTGAACTGAATTATTAAAAAGAATTTGGTTTATATAAAACATTTCCTTTAAATGGTTTTCATCTAATAAACATTTATTTCTTTTAAGGTCTAACATTAACAAATAATTTTAAATGTGGTAACCTTTGTCAAAAGGCACAAGAAGCTTATTAATCATAAGCTTTTCCATCATTTCAGAATTGGCTTGCATCATGTCAGCATCTCTGGGTGGATGAAAATCTCTAAGCTATAGATTCTTATGGCAGTGAGTAAATAAATAGGTGGTTCCTCTCATTACCTTATGACTTACTACATATGCTATATATAGCTATAAATTATAATTTATATTAGGGGTTTGGAACAATATACATGTCTACAATGAAAAATAAAGATACTGTGTATGTATAAAGATTGACTGTGATGCCCTACTTCTTAGGAAATCATCTGATAAAAACACAGTGAAAAACTGAAGGAATAAAATATGTTGTTCATTGGGACCTTTCATTCACACCTCACTGGTCAATTGAAATCTGTAAGAATCATATGGTAGAAACAGAGCAACAGCATTTATGGCTAAAGTAGGGCAGAGAACATAGTCCATAAAGTCTAAAGTCCTTCTGTTGGGAAACATATCTCCCAGGATCCTGCTGCCCAAGAATGCAGTTTATGCAGATATTGGTTAATTAACATGACTCATCCATTACAATTACTGCACTTACTAATGACCTTGGTTCTTATTTTACTGAGAAAAGAGAAACAATTAGAGGAGAACTAATTCATCTTCTCACCACCAGAAAAGCAATCTCCCTGTATCTTGACCCATATGTATACTCTGCATCTCCTCAGTACAAGGCTAACCTCTCTACTTAAGATCTGAATCCTAGCCCTTCGAGCCCACAGAGAATATTGCTCCTGTAATAATTATATTCCCTCTATCCCAACATCAGTTTTCCCTGTCAACTGGATCCTTCCCATTAGCATACAATCTTGATGTAGTAATATCCACAGTAAAATAAAACTGAAATATCTTTCAGAAAATCCATATCATCCTCCAGTTCATGCCTAGTTTTTCTGACCTAGTTTACCGAAAATCTCGAGTCATCTTATATCTCCGCTTCCTTACCTCCTGCTCTCTTCTCAACCCCATTCTCAGCAGGCTTTCATGCCCACCAATCCACTGAAATTTTTCTTGTCAAGGTCTCCAGCTACCTCCACTTTGCATATTTAATGATCAAACCTAAGCTATGAGCAACATAGAAAACAGCTGTTTTTCCTTCCTTCCTGAAACACTTCCATCACTAACTTCTAGAAGCCGCTTTCTCCTAGATTTACTCCTCCATCACTGGATGCCTCTGCTCAGTCTCCTCTGCTGGATCCACATTTTGGGATGCCCTAAGGCCCAGATCCTTCCTTTTCTCTCCATGTATGCATTCTCCATGGATCTCCTCCAATCCCACGACTCCCAAATTAACATTGCCATGCCAACCTCACCTCTGAGCTCCAAATTTACACATTCAACTTTTTATCCCACATCTGCATTTGAATATACAATCATCACCTCACATGATACTAGCCAAAACAGTACTCTTGATTCCCTAGCAATTTACTTCTTTAGCATTCCCCTTTCCACAAAATAAAACCTCCATTCACCCAGCTGCTTAAGCAACTAGAGGCATCTCTCCCTCACACCTGTCAATAAAATGTATACACTTAGGCTGCTTTTTTCTCCATAGCACATTTGTTTTCTAGTGTACTGTTTATCTCCCTCACCAGACAAGTTTCTATGTGGGTGGGGTCCTCGACTCTAATGCCTATCCCCCAAACAGTCCATGCCTTGCATATTTGTTGAGAGAATTCTTTTGCTTCAAAAACTACAACTGCTTTTGATTCAAGGCATATTTCCATACCATTCTGTCCGATCTTTCCAGTATCAGAGTCAGTGGAAAAAGCACGTATTCTGGAATTGTAGATATGACTAAGTGTCTATGTGAGTTCTGCTCTACTACCCCACCCCCACCAGCATCATTATCCTTGTCAGTGACATCATTTATTCAGCCCTTACTATATTCCGCAAACTATGTTAACTTCCTCATACACATCACTTAATTATAACAACAAATATATGAGGCAAGTGTTATCATTCCTGTTTCATGAATCACAGAAATGCTAACTGGTATACCCAGAATTTAGTTGAGGATCTGATTCCAAAGCTCCTCCTCTTAATCAATATGTTCTCCTACAACCCCAGTTCAACAAATTGCCCAAGGCCTCCTGCATAGTTATGAATGGCACAGAGAGGACTCAGGCCATATCTGACCCCAACTCATGTTCTTACTGTGCTGATATAATCAGTGTCCTCATCTATAGAGCATGGTGATGATGACACAAATCAAGATGATGTATGCACACTGCCTGGACAAGGTATGCAGTCAGCAGCTGCTAGCCCCCTGTCCTGAGTTCTGACACTTGTATGCACTAGACTGCATTTTCAAAAGCTTCACATTATTTCCAAAAGTTTTTAGTCCCTGCATTATCTTCCAGTACTTTTGAAGCACTTCTTCATTGAGAATCTAAGTGTAAATGCTACAAAATTATTTTACAAGATACGTTCAAACTTATTAAAGTACCATATTATATAGCAATTTGTACAATTTTAGAAAAATGGCATGGAACAATGATGAACATCACTGAAAACCACTGCCTTTAAACTATCTGAGAAGTTTCACATTATGAATTCTGATAAATTACACTATAAATTTTCTCTGTAAACTTTTACATAATTTTTCACAGAAAACTTAGAGGCAAAGTTCATTTCTGTTGTCAACATTTCCTAAATGTCAAATTAATCAAATGTTTTGTGTTCAAGCACTTTTACGTGTTATAAACAAATTATAGCTCAATTTTACTTTGCTATTCAGAAACTGTAAATTTCACAGTAGCATCAAAAAGCATGCATTCTTTCTCTCCAAGATTCTTCTTTTATATCACATAACCAAATACTTTTGCTATGCCTGGAAAGGGCTGAACTGCTGCTCACCATGGAGATCCTTTTTACCCATGCCTCCAGTCTAGACAGACATTTAACAGACAGATTTGGAGAGAACATTTCATGTAGGCAAACTATATACTTTCTGTTAAACAGTAAGTGTTAAAAATTAAGGTAGAGGAAAAAAATTATCCCCTCCACCTGGCTTACACTTTGTTAATTTGCTATGGAATAGGAGGAGGTAATGCCCCAAGGAGGGGACCGAGAAAGGTTTGTACTTCCTAATATTAAACCAATACAGCAATTTTCACTACACACATCCTATCTGCATTTTGAATTTCCATACAAAAATAAGTCCATGTAATAAGCTTTATTCAAGTGACTACTTGGACAATGCCTATATTTTTACTGTATTTGTGCCACTGAAAGGTAGTGAATTTTTTCTAAATTTCTCCATGATAGATTCCATTAATTTTAATTGAAGCTTCCCATTCCCTGCTTATCCTTGGAAGATAAAACAGTTTAGAAATTGCAGCCAAATATAAGATTTCCCAAGAGGAATCTGAAAATAACTTATAAGTATTCAAGTAAGCCACCTGTCTGAAGATTTACTTATTTGATCAGAATAGCTTTCCAAACTTCAAACAACCCATGCACAGAACAGATGTAGCTCTTTAAACACAACTGTTTTTATTTCATTTTCTATTAACACGCATCACAAATGCATACAGCAACTCTAAAGAGTCAAAGTATATAAATATTCAACAAAGCATATTTCTTATAAATCCTGAGTCATAAATAAAGTTCAACCATGTTCTTAAATTTGAACATTCTAAATAATTATGTACTAACAGCAGACTAGGAGCACTCCCTTCTAAGTTAAGTATCCAAATATAACAAGTCATGCACCATCAGAACAATGACACCATTCAGAAATGTGAAATCACACAATTGTCATAGGTGTCAGCCTTGCTCAGGAGTGCATCTTCTTGTTTCTAATAGGGCTGAAAACAGACCTTGAAATAGCTGCTCCCTTAAAAAATAGTCTCAGGGCTTCCCTGGTTGCGCAGTGGTTGAGAGTCTGCCTGCTGATGCAGGGGACACGGGTTCGTGCCCCGGTCTGGGAAGATCCCACATGCCGCGGAGCGGCTGGGCCCGTGAGCCACGGCCGCTGAGCCTGTGCGTCCGGAGCCTGTGCTCCACAATGGGAGAGGCCACAACAGTGGGAGGCCCACGTACCGCAAAAAGAAAAAAAAAAAAAAGTCTCAGGTATCCATTATGACCACACCAAAGTAAGTTCTTTCTAGTTACCATCAAATGCAATTTATCATCATCATCAGGACTGTAATAACTGCTAGGCTCAAAGATAAATTGGACATGTTCCTTATCCTCAAGAAACTTACACTGCAGATGGCACTGATCACAGTAGGCTAAGGTAAGAGCTATCAAAGGTGAATAAATGACCTGAGAGTTGAGAACAGAAGAGAGCTATTCTAGCTGAAGTAGACTATATATGAACACGTATATAATATGTAATCCCATTTGTTTTTAAAGTGATTATTAGTTCCATGATTCATTTCCAAGTTATAATCATTAACTTTCATAAATGTAATTTATGGTGTTTCCTATGTATAACAGTGTTTTAACTTTAAATCAGAAATATATCATTTGAGCGTGGAGGACCAAACTGACTTACCTTATCAAATATTTTATATAAGAACTTTTCATTGTATATTTTCCATCTACCAAAGCCCAAACTCCCATCTTTCTAGACAGTTACATCTCTTGAAGCTTTCTAGCCTTATTAGATGAAGAATAAAATCTACTTCTAGAAAAACTTTAGTCTGTGGTCTTTCTCTACCCCAATCCTACTACTGCTATCTCAGGTAATATACTAACATGTTTTACTAAAAATTAAATTTTAAAAAATCAGAAAGGAAAGCATGAAAACAACATATATATTTTAAGGTAATGACTGGAGTTCATTAGGTTTGATGCCTATGGTAAAACTGGGGGCTGAAGGGATTAGAGAGAGAAAGGTTGACATGGACTAATATTTATTTAATTCCTACTAGATTCAAGCTCTATGCAAATTAATCTGCACTGCTACCTAAGAGATTTGTAATATTAATCTCATTTGGCAGATGAGAAAACAAAGCCTCAGAGAGGCAAAGTAACTTTTTAAAGATCAAAGAACTAGTAAATGCTAAGGTCAATGCCTATCTGACTTCGAAGTTCCAAAAAGTCCCTAATCTTTCCACATATCAAACTGTTTCTCTAATTTCAGATATTGAACAAGCAACTGAGGCAAACCGAACTTCATTCATGATTACAGAGATTGTTTTGTCTCAATGTTCACTTTCCCTAGAAGAAAAAGCGGCCGTCTCTAAAAAGAAGTACAGCCTTTTACTATTCTTATTACATTAAAAATGGTTATGGAAGAAGCATTTCGTATGTCATTAGTAGAAATGGGGCTTGCAGACCGAGATGAATGATGTATACAGTACAGAGCATCTAGAGCAGCCCAGAAGAAAGTTTTCTGTTATATGTAGACCATTTCAGACTTACTTTTCTTGACTTGTTCTGCAATAGTGCTGGCCTTTTTTTTTTTTTTCTTACATGTTGAACCATTAGGAATTTTTCAAAAAAAGTTAATAAATATTTGCTTTCAAGTAAAAAAAAAATGGTTATGAAGTAATGTAGCTCATTTTTGAAGAAACACATCAGAACTTCAAAATTTGTTTCCTTCAAAATCACCTTGGGAAGGAAATTATACAATCATTTCAGTGATGATGTTACAGATCAACGTATTTCTGAAAATCTTTTAGAATCATCTTCAGCACTGGTGGCACACTATGAATATCCTCAGTGGTCACAGAGTTTCATCCTTTGCAAAAGAATTTGGCTTTTGAGAGTGGAGTCATCCAAAGGCAAGCCTTATTGATAAGATGGCTTGTTTAGTTGAGTAAAAGCATTTGAGATGAAAAAGAGGTGCCAATAAATTAACAAGCTATGCCAAGCTATTGTGTATTCTTCACCTGTTTTAAATACCCACCCCTCTTCTATCTAAACTATCTTTCATAAGCACATGTTTGTTTTCTTTATAGTTCTTATTATTACTTTTAAAAGTATTTACTGTGTGTTTTTATTAATGTTGTCTCCCCTACTACATTATAAGCTTTTGAGCTCAGTAACCATGTGATTTTGTCACCACAGTATATCTGGCATCTAGAGAGAACTGATACAAGAGTAAGAACACAGTAAATTTTTGTTGAGTGAGTGAATGAAACATTGGTTTGTGACTCAAGAACTGGCTCTCAAGGTAATTCTAATAAAAGTAGAAGTCTTCTGAGCAACAAACGGCAGTATCACTAAAATATAGTCCTCCCTCAAAATGAGAGAATAGGTAAATTCTTCTTGGTTGATTAAGAAATTTTTACTTTTAGAGTCACACTCTCTCTTTAATAAACTGTTCACAAAATAGTATAATAAAGCAATAATAAATGTAATATTTTATAAATAAGGGATTTAATGAAAAAAGGATATAGGAATAATTTTTTGATCTAATTTTTGTTTCTACCCAATTTAAATGTAAATTTCTGGTACAGAAACTATGAATCAATATGCTATACTATATATATAAAGAAAGTAAATGATTAGAAAACCATTACTACCACTGATTATAAAGATTTAATGCAGAAATTTCTGGATTATTAACAACCAGTAAATAATCCCATTTATTATTTTTAAAGTGATTATTTAAAAATCAAACCATTTACTTCTTTATAATGTTTCATAAAAAGTAGCCAGTAGTTTCTTTCAGTTAATTTTTCAAGTGGCTGATGTCCTTGTTGACTAAAAATTGAGAGTATTCTATAGGGATTGAAAGATGTTTGTTAACATCTTTATGGCTTTGAAAGTAGCAAAGCAAACAGCTCTTAGACAAATAGCTTTTCACGTGCTCATTAACTGCCAGAGATTTGCTGTCACATATCTTTGCAAAGATGGAAGAAGCATTCTATAGGACGTCACTGGGGAAATCACAAAGAAGTTTGACAATAATTTTTAAGCTTTTCAAAAGCAAGAACATCAAAACTAGAATACCAAATCCACCAACTTGCTTCTTCAACATGTAGTTAGTTTACTTATATGTTTGGGGGAGGACTATATGGAAACAATTTTTATAATAATAATAATATAGTTAATGTTGATAATCTGGAAAGTTCCAAAAAATGAAAAACAGGGGAGACAATCTCCAGAGTCATTGTCCAGAAGGAACTACTCTTATGGTCTTGTTTCTCTTCCTGGTGCTTTATTGTGTATACTGCTCAACCTGCTGTTTGTTGCTTATTATCAGATGGCTTGATAAAATTCCCATAGCTTCCCTTTACTTTTATTCCTCACAGCTGCTTATTTCCTTTTTCTGAAATTACCAGGTTAGCTATTAATTGCATTCTCTGAGGCATATTACCATTGCTTGTTAATAAAAATGAAATAAAATTATTCATGGGAGGTAAAAATGGTTAAGGAAAGTATTAAAGAACTGACCAAAATGATTATTAATTCACAGTGTGTCTTTTGATAATTTCCTTTTGAAGTGTCAAAAAGATAAAGGAAAGGTGTAAAAATGCTCCAGAAGCTAAGAAACAAGGTTAAGTATTTGATGCACAGATGAGTTGTAGACCAGAAGATTACTTTTAGGAAACCATAAAACAACACACTGACATGTGAAGAAACATCTAAAGTTTGGGTGCTAAAAGGAAATGTTTACAAATGTTCTATACCTTATAATCCACCCACCAAAATGTCAGACTTAGGATCATAGGCAGCTCGACCAACCAAAAATTAAACAAATCCCTCAGTCTTTTAGTTTCCTTGTAGTAGCGTGGTTCTTTTACCACTTTTCATGCTACCGTATCATAGCTCCCCCCATCAATGTCATCTCATGAATATAAAGAATTTTTTCAATGTACACTTATCCTCTAGAGATACTAATAACCATGCTTGTTGGCTACATTTTCAACCAATTCCAGTGAGAATTACTGATTTGGCTGAGTCTTCAATTAATGAAGTGCCTTCTGATATAATGAACCAGTATATCGCTTCTAAAACTATCTGCGATGGACCAAATTTAAAAATTTTTTCAATTTGCTGCAGACTGACATTTTGTTAAATACAAAAAAATGAATTACTAGGAAAATGAAAATTTAAAAAGACACACAAAATACAAGCAATTTTCATTAGATTCAACAGACATAAAATTACTCTGTCCAATGCTATAAAAGCTTCTAAATGCTTATTCTTGATTTCTGTATTTAACCCATAGTAGATTAAAAAAGAGGGTGGTGAATTAAAGACAGGCACCAGTTTATGGGCCTCACTTTAGGTCACACTGATCAAGCTGACCAATTTCAAAGAGCATAAATCTTAGGCATATATATGGTGCTTGCCAACAGGTTGCAGGTCTGGGTTTACATGAAGTTTATTTCCTTCAGGGCTTCTAAGGAACTGGTCTTGATTAAAGCTGCCACGTCAGACTTCCATAAACAAAATATTAAATGTCAAAAAGATGCAGTCTCTGCCCTCAAGGATCTTAACCTAAACAGACAGATATGCAACAAACAATGACAAAATAATGAAGTAAGTGCTATAACTGAGACATGTGTAAAGATCATGGTGTCAGATACCATCTATACACCAATGATTCCCAAATTCACATCACCAAATTTACCCTGTCTCCTTAACCGAAAATTTACTCATCTAGCTGTCTGCTGAATTTCTTCTTTGGATGACTAAAGGCATCTCAAACTAAAGGTGCTGAATGCAAACTCTTAATTCCCCTCCCCCAAATAATAATAATAACAACCTGCTGCTTTCACTGTCTCTCTCAATTAATGGCTGCCCTAACTTTTAAAATGGTCGAGCCAAAAAACGTCAGGTCATCTTAATTCCTCTATTTCTCTTATAACCCATTTCCAGTGCATCAGCAAATACTGTCAATTCTACACTCCACCACTTCTCACCACTCACCCCACCCCAAGCAATCACCTAGGCCTAGACCTCTTGTTTCTGGGTTATTCCAGTGGCCTTCAATTCCAGGGACCTGATTCAACTATTGTCTCACCATTGTCTCTCCACTGTCTATTCTGAGCACAGGAGCCAGATGAACCTTTCCAAACCCAAGTCAGTTGCGTTAGTTCTCTGCTCATAACCCTCCAGTGGCTTCCCTTCTCATTCAGAAAAACAGCCTAAATCCTTTTAGTCTCTACATAATCTGCTCTTCTTTCTGACCTTACCTCCTAAAACTTTCCAGGTCATTGTGCCTTAGCCATGCTGGCTCAGATATCTGCATGGCTCACTCTCCTAACTTATTTTAGCCTTTTGAACACATGCCACCTTTCTGACCTTCCTGAAACAGCCTATTAAAAAAGTGCAACCACTTTGCCCCACTGTCATCTACCATCCTTCATCTGCTCATTAATTTTTATCACCATCGCTCTTTATTAACACTTGTTATTCATATGTTTACGTGTTCATTGATCACCTCTCTCCACTAGAAAGAAAACTTTAAGAAGGTTTCCTTTTGTTCACTGCTAAATCGTCAGTGTCCAGAATTGTACCTGGTATGTAATAGGCATTCAAAAAATATTTTCTGAACGAATGAATAACCAAAGTTGGATACTTTGCTCCAGTTGTTTATGGGGAGTATCAGGGACAGATTTACACAAAACAGATGACACTGAAACTAAGTCTTGAAAGATTCAAGCTTGTCTAATACAGAAAGGGCTAAAATATCACTGTCATATGTGCAACATTTTCCACAAAATCTTGAAGCAGAGGAATATATTGTAGGAAAGACTATTAACTTTCCAACTGTGAAAAAACCCAGGAAAGAAATTAATCCCCACGATCCAGAAAAGAATCAGGGTACAGATTAGCAATAAGAAAATTACCACAGTTCTCATGAAATTTTACAGATAAGAAATTACTATAAAATATATTAAGCTCCTGAATAATATAAACGTACTCCCAGTAATCTGTTTATTATTGCCTCGACTTTTCTTTTTTTTCGCTGTAAGATTTCAATTTTATTCTCCTAGAATTTTCCTTACATGATAGGACTATAGCTCTGATTTTAAAAAAGGAAACTAGGACTTCCCTGGTGGCGCAGCGGTTAAGAATCTGCCTGCCAATGCACGGGACATGGGTTTTAGTCCTGGTCCAGGAAGATCCCACATGCCGCAGAGCAACTAAGCCCATGCACCACAACTGCTGAGCCTGCGTTCTAGAGCCCGCAAGCCACAACTACTGAACCCACGTGCCACAATTACTGAAGCCTATGTGCCTAAACCCCATGCTCCGCAACAAGAGAAGCCACTGCAATGAGAAGCCTGCACACCGCAACTAAGAATAGCCCTCGCTCACCACAACTAGAGAAAGCCTGCACACAGCAACAAAGACCCAATGCAGCCAAAAGTAAATAAATAAAATTTATTTATTTTATTTACTTAAAATAAAAGTAAATATTTTAATTTTTAAAATAAAAGTAAATAAAAGGAGAAGAAAAAAGTACTCAATATGTAGCACTTCAGAGTTCTGTGGAAAATCTATTCTACTGATACCTATGGCCATGAACTCTGAAATCGTATTTCTCAAATATTACCTCATTTTACTATCTGAAATTGCCTTACACATATTTATGCATTTTCTTGCTTATTTCTTACCTTCTCATTAGAAAGTAAAATCCTTCAAACAGAGTAGGGACTTGTCTATCTTTCCCACAGTATCCCTAGGGTCTGATAGGTGCCAACCACACAGAGCAATCAATAAATGCTCAATGAATAAATAAATAAAATTCAAGTAATAAATAAATGAATGTTTCACACAGGGAGTTAAGACTAACTTCCAGCACGTATTTTAGCAGTACATTTTCTCCTAAGAGGTCTTCTCCTTAACGACATCATCAAAAGTACAAGTAGAATTGTGTCCTCACTTGCACTTCTGGCTTTACCACCTCTGGGAATAGTATCTCAGCACATATTAGATGAAGCATAAAGTCTGGGAAAAGGTTGCTCTGATGATATAGTGCTTGGAGAAACAGGGCCAAAGAAGGCAAAGGGATTCTTGCAACCCTGGTTTCAGGGTGGCAACTAGGTGTCTCTGCCTCACAGAGGTGACACTTGGGGCCTTCTGTCGTCCTCTTGTGGCAGCTGTGCTTGGGACACTTCAATGTATTACTACTCATACTTAATGTATGCATTATATAACATGATCACAGTTTAAAAACTTTAAGCAATGCCAATTGTTTCTATAATAAAACCTTTAGTAAAAGCCAAAATATTATTGCTTCTTAAATCTCTACACTCCCCCCCACACACACAAATTAGTCTCAATTGTATTAAATTTACAAACCTAAGCATCAAGGCCTAAATCTTCTCTATTTTCTCCATCACTGCAGCATCCATTTCTCCCTCCATCCACCTCATCTTCTGCTGCCCACCATCAAAATTCACTCATTCATTCATTTATGCATTCATTTAGTTATACATTTCATTAACGGCTATTAGCATCATCCGAAAGACGTTTTTTGGGCTTTCCTGGTGGCGCAGTGGCCAATGCAGGGGACGTGAGTTCGAGCCCTGGTCTGGGAGGATCCCACGTACCGCGGAACTAGGCCCGTGAGCCACAACAACTGAGCCTGCGCTTCTGGAGCTTGTGCTCCGCAACAAGAGAGGCCGCGATAGTGAGAGGCCCGCGCACCGCGATGAAGAGTGGCCTCCGCTTGCCGCAACTAGAGAAAGCCCTCACACAGAAACGAAGACCCAACACAGCCAAAAATAAATTAATTAATTAATTTTTTAAAAAAGAAGACGTTTTTGTGTTTATTATTCATGTGAAATAATGTTTCACTGGTTGATGAAGGAACCCCAAGGCCTGCTAATTCCCTGTCAATCATTGCAAGTAGTGATCAACAGTGCCTTCTGTATTGGTTCAGACAGCTGCCCGGGAACTGTCTTTCTTTCCTGGTTCAGGTCTCCTCAGGCTGTGGGCAGCTCCCTAATTGGCTTGGTGAACAAAAAGCACTTCACCACTTCCTTCCCCACCCACTTTAAGGACCTTCTCTCAGCCTCTCCTCCCCCCACACCAGCCAGGCAAGCCAGATACCTGGAAAGCTCACTGACGGTCAGTGATCTGGAGAAAGCTGTAAAACCTGCCATAACTTTGTTTCTCTCTTTTTAAATTGCCTTCAGGGTAATAGTGGGTGCACCTTATTCAGACCTTAAGTGTAATCAAAGTGAAAAAAGGGGAAAAACAATGCCTAGAGAATATTTGGGCTTACCAACCAGGATGTGTGAGGTAGAAGGGGCTGGCAGCTTTTAATTTTTCCATCAAAAACAAACAAAAAAAAAACAATTACAATCTTCTATCACCATTTCATACAGAAAAGAATTTTAAAAGTAGAAAGAATATGATCTTAGCATAAGGTGAAGTACTTCCAAAGAAAGACCCTTAGGCAACCTTACACCAAGACACATGAAAAAAATAATAGCATGGTGAGCGGGGACATTTTTTAATTGCCCTGAATTGATACGTGAATAGTGTGGAAAGCTGTGGTAGATCAACGGCAATTAAGTAACCTATATTCTGAAAAGGGCTCCCATGTGAGAAGAGATGGGTTGTTCCTTGTCTCCTAAGCCAACAGATAAGGGATCAAGAAAAGCACCCATAAAGCTAGGAGGTGCCTGCATGAATGGGGGAGTCCAGCATCTCACTGCCTAGCTGGACATGTGTTTATGAGGTATCCTTGCTGATCTGCCTCCTGTGTGTATTTGAGGAGGGAGATTTGGAGAGTAATGGCAGCAGGAGTAAGTAGGTGGGAAGTAGGAGAGGGGAGAGCAGGAGAGTCAAATGGAGTAGCCTGAACAACTGTCATGTGGCAGAACAAAAGTGACACTCTGAGCTCATCTTAGATGAAGGGCAAGGCTTTAATTCAGATATGAAATTGAAGTTTTAAATCAAATGGACTTATAAAAAAATGGGGAACAGAATTTCAGAATTCTGCTTACCTATGAGAAAAGGCAGTTCTAAAAAAACACAGCTGGGCTCAATGAGTAAAGAAAAATAAAATATTTTTATGTTGGAAATCTTTGAAGTTAAGACTACATAATGAACCTGATGTAAAATACTTAGTTTTCTAAGTTGGCTGAAAATCAAGGAAAACCTCTCTATGGATCAACACAGGTCCACCGCGTAGCTTTTGGGAAAGCCTTGATCTAATCCAAGCTTTCATTTCACACATGAGGAAAATGGCGTTCAGCTCACATTTAAGGACCCAGGTGATTATGCTTTCTACCCTTAACATTTTTTCAACCTGAATATGTCATGGATAACACCAGTTGCCCCTAGTAGGGGCTAGCTGGTTAGCAAACTCAATACTGGGCAGGAGAATAATAGAATAATATTTTATAGAGCCAATAGGGAGAAAGATGTAAATTCCACCGCCCCTCCACTCATTGGTTGTAGCCTTTTTTTTTTTTTCCTCATGCTTCAGCTTTCCTTCCACTTTCCTCTTGCTCTCTTTTCCCATCTTCACCCATCACTCTTCCTTTTATCTCCTTTCCTAGCTAGGGTCAATTACAGCACATGGCAGAGTGACAGTTTAAAAAGGAAGAGACATCATTTCTGATTCTTGTCATCTGAAAGCCAATATTTTCTAATAGATATGTCTTATTATTAACAGGTTAATATCATTATATTTTACATTTTAGACCACCAAAATTAAGTGATAAGATTAAATGACCATAAAAATATATAAAAGTACAAAATCATAGTTTCCATTTTAAACATGTGCTAAAGCTAACAATATCAAATTACTATCAATTTCTCATAAATAGAAATTGGGGCTCAGTTGGTATTATTTTTCTTAGCTTAAACATAATGAAATTTATCATTTAGTTCACAAAGCATTTTTCAAATTGCCAACCTAAAGGTTTAAAATTCACAGATGTGTGTACAACAGTTACATATACATGCATATATGTATAATATATTTACAGTACATTGTCCTCCTTTCTTTTAAGGAAAAAACTGAAGATACATCTTATTTTATAAATATGAACAAGTAATTAGGCATCTAAGAGGAATAGCCTTATAATAATATTTTAATTTTCAAGTATAAAACAATTGATTTCATCTCCTTATCCCAGTAACCATCAATTCAGGATTACATAAATAGCAATGACTATTTAAAACATATTACTACTAATGAAACTTTCCAATAATTTGAAAGTTTTTTATCATCACTACTCAATTTTTCATGCTCATCTTCTATGACTATCCTTTTTAGAAGCTAATAAATGTAAGAGGCATACTTTTAGTAGGAACCACGAAGAGAAACAATGTAATCTGGGTACCATTTCTCAGATGCTGTTTGAGAAATGCAGAGCAAGTCCCTGATGGCTTTCCTTCTGCATCCTCCACGTGAGTCAGTTGCTAGGAAACGTCAAAGAGGGATTCAGTATTAGGTCTGGGGAACAAAGAGCTAGCTTAATCGTTTTCTGAACACTAACATATAACCTTCTTTAACTGTTGCCTACCTTAGGAAGCTAAAGATTACAGGTGATGTTTTTGCAGAGAAACAGACTTTGAGTCGTACCCTTTAACTATTTTAAACAGATTCTATTACCTACTGAAATAAGAAGTAACAGCTGTAGATACCTTTAAATATTTTTTTCAGCCGCGAGTTGCAACCATCCTGCTATCCAAACTTACAGATGATAAGAACTAATCTCTTCACTGCTTCAAGCTGTATTTTGATACTGCTACACATATATACGTGTATGCACATTCACCTTTGTGTACACACACACACGATACACAAGAAATGAAAAAGAATAAGAAAGAAAGCACACACATCACCACTACCACAATAAAATACCTGGCTCAAAATAACCAGAGGAGAAAAAGGAGAAACAACTAGAAACAACTTAAGGGAAAACACACACATACACACACACACACACACACTGCACACACAGGCACATGTGCACACATATGCTCACATACACATCAAATGCATTTCTCAGTCCTTGGGGCTTGGTTTACTTGGGCCTAAGGAAAAATAAAAGAGCTCTGAATGGGGAGTTGGGAAACATGAGATCCATTAATTCACTGTGTGACTCTGAAATAGTGTCTTAACTTCTCTGGGAATCATTTCCCAGAAAATTAAGAGAATAATGCTAGCATAAGTAGGTTTTGGGTAGGATGGGATGAGATGATGCATGTGCAAGCATTTTAAAATTGTATAGCACCGTGAAAAGGGTGTATTGTTATCTTATTTATAAAATGGCCAATTCAGTGAATAGACATGTGAATAGGACTCAGTAATTGAAAATCAAAATTAAGCCAACTAAAAATCATTAGTGGATGAGGTAGGGTTTTTTCCAAAATTTCATACATAAATTAGACTGCTTCATTGATATTAACATCAAAACACTTGGTGTGATTTACTAATATGGGAAAGCAATGATTCAAAACAAACAAACAAACAAAAACACAAGAATTTACCTTGTGCATGTCTCTAAAAAGGTTTTAAGTCATTTGCATTAATTCCTCCATAATTTCAAAGTAGAACAGTATATCAAACTATGAAAGATGTAAAAGTAAGCTTTTAAATAAACTATCTAAAATAATGACCTCTTTGTCTTTTCCATGCTAAAAGTAGCTTTGCCATCACTTCTAGAGAATGAACTTACAAGCTGTAGGATCTGTGACCCTCTACCAAATTCAAACTGAAACTGAATTTACATGTGGGTTATGCACCCTTTTTAGGGTGTTTCTTATAATCCCAGTGGCCAACATATTGGCAAGGAATTCCAGCACCTGGGATCTGGGAGACTCCATGTATTAGTTTGCCAAGTCTGCCACAACAAAATACCAGAGATTGAGTAGCTTAAACAACAGATATGTATTTTCTCACAGTTCTGGAAGCTGGAAGCCCAAGATCAAGGTGTGAGCATTTTTGGCTTCTCCAGAGGCCTCTCCTCTTGGCTTGTAGATGCTGCTTTTCACTGCGTCCTCACATGGTCTTTCCTCCCTGCACACGCAACCCTGGTGTCTCTTCCTCTTCTTATAAGGACATCATAGTGAATTAGGACCCACCAATGTGACCTCATTTAATCTTAATTACCTCTGTAAAGGCCCTATTGCCCAAATACAGTCACTTCTGTAGGTAGTAGGGGTTAGGATGTCATAAATTTTGGAAAGGCACATTTTAGTCCATAACATTCCACTTCTAATTGATCTCAGTGGAACCCTAAGCACTAAGAAAGGTAACCAGATGACCAGCTCCAGACACAGGCTGCAAAGCATTCCCTATTGTCCAAAAACTCCAGGTCCTTATCAAGAAAGAAAAAAACAAGGGAGGGCATGGCCATTCAGGAGAAATTATGTTAATATATATAAATATCAACATGGCTGAGGAAATAAAAGTCTCTTGGACTCACAAACTGAAAGGATAAACACTGGTATGTTCAACTGTTTTCAGAAAGTTTCCTCAACCCTAACTGCAAACTCTGGCATTTACTTAAGCTGGGCCTTCTACTAAAAGAACCGCAATGCTAAAATGCAAACTGGCAGTCAACAATGGGGAGGGGATACAAATGACAATCCATTATGTGATGACTGCAAATTTTCTTTCAAAGGGAACTATAAAAATCATTAAAAACAGTTCCTGAATATTTCTAAAATTTATTTGGAGTAAAAACTCAGATAGTAAACACGTTTTCACTGTTTCAGCCTGAGCTCTAATCTCATCTAAAAAATTAACATCACAGAACACTGCCTTACACAAAAAATAATATCTTATATTTTTACAGTTTTTACCATCCCCTAACATTTTCTCACTTCACCCTCATAATGACTCTGTGAGGTAGAGAAGGCGGGAAAAGATGAGGATAGTGAAACTGATTGACATTAAATGACTTGCCCAAGGTCACAAACCAATAACCAAGGGAATCATCAGAACAAGAATGCAGGTCTTCTGACTTCTAAGCCAGAAGTTCTTGGGACTTAATGACATTCAGGGCATCGAAACTACAATCTCGCAAATTGCTCTTTATTCAGCACCACTGGGCTGTAAAAGTCTGTAAATAAAATTAGATTTGCTGAAATTCTGCACATAATCACAAAATGAATTGTCTGAAATAAAAATAATTCTGACCACTTCTTCAACAAATATAACATTTTAAAGGTATCAATCATCTTAGATTTTAGAAGTAGCATTTTTGTTGAGAATTTATTTCACTATGCCAAATAACTAGGTAAACATAATAAAAGTTCAAAGCAACAAAAGGAATTTCCATAATTAATAATACAAGGCAGAATTTAACCTAGTAAATCTTATTTATCTACCATACAAATTTTCACTAGTCTATAAACATTCCCCCTGCTAACTGAAATTAACGACAGCAATTGAACTACTGAAAAATTAGACTTTGATTAGGTCAAAGAAAATGTCCTTATTTAGGATGAAGGGAAAACCAACTATCAAATATCAACTACAGGGCTTCCCTGGTGGCGCAGTGGTTGAGAGTCCGCCTGCCGATGCAGGGGACACGGGTTCGTGCCCTGGTCCGGGAAGAACCCACATGCCGCTGAGCGGCTGGGCCCGTGAGCCATGGCCGCTGAGCCTGCACGTCTGGAGCCTGTGCTCTGCAAAAGGAGAAGCCACAACAGTGAGAGGCCCGCGTACCACAAAAAAAAAAAAAAGAAAAATCAACTATAATAAAATTTGTTTTATTGAGCACTTATTATGGGCTTATTATTAGCCTGCTAAGTGCTTTGTATGCATTATATCGCTCAATCCTCACAACCATTCTATGAAGCGGGTACTACTTCATACCCATCTTTCAAACCCATTTCACTCTACTGCCTTGATTCTGAACACAAAGAATAATGCAATATCGCCTATCACAAGTGAAAGCAGGAGAAAAAATGGGCATATAGAGCCACAAAAATAAACTAAATTTCTAAACAGTATGCACTATTAATAAAATTAATGAATGAGATAATGGAATTTCCTCCGAAAGTCTAAAAAAAAAAGAAATATTAATTCTTTCATGCAACAAAACTGTTGAGTCATAAACCATAAATCAGGCACTCTCCTAGCTCCTTAAGACTCTAAGAATAATATGACAAAATCCCCTCACTTGAAAAGTTCAAAGTCTACAAAGGAAGGTAAACATACAGAAGAGATTTTAAAAGGTATTAATATGAGTAATGGCATAGACTAGAGTTACAAAAATGCCATATGAAGGGGTTTCATAATGCTGGTTTTCACTCTCCTTGCAAGCCAGTGACATAGTAATATTCTGTTATTTGGGGAAAAGTAAATCTCTGATGGGCCAAAATTATGTGGACCAAATATAAAACTTTTTGATAGTTACACTATCTAAATAATAAATGAAGGTGAATTTTATGGTATATGAACTTCATCTTGGTAAAAAAATTTTAGATAAGAATGCATGAATTGTATATCCTTCAGAATTTTACTCAACATGTTATTTTTAAATGAACTTTTAAGCATAACATGAAACAGAGAATTCCAGTTAAAATCTTTTAAAGGCTCTGTTGATGAGACCTTCAAGATGGCAGAGGAGTAAGATGTGGAGATCACCTTCCTCCCCACAAATACATCAGAAATACATCTACATGTGGAACAACTCCTACAGAACACCTACTGAACGCTGGCAGAAGACCTCAGACTTCCCAAAAGGCAAGAAACTCCCCACGTACCTGGGTAGGGCAGAAGAAAAAAGGAAAAACAGAGACAAAAGAATAGGGACGGGACCTGCACCTCAGGGAGGGAGCTGTGAAGGAGGAAAGGTTTCCACACACTAGGAAGCCCCTTCACTGGCGGAGACTGCGGGTGGCGGAGGGGGGAAGCTTCAGAGCCGCAGAGGAGAGCACAGCAACAGGGTGTGGAGGGCAAAGCGGAGAGATTCCTGCACAGAGGATCAGTGCCGACCAGCACTCACCAGCCTGAAAGGTTTGTCTGCTCACCCGCCGGGATGGGTAGGGGCTGGAAAGTGAGGCTCAGGCTTCTGAGGTCAGATCCCAGAGAGAGGACTGGGGTTGGCTGTGTGAACACAGCCTGAAGGGGGCTAGTGCACCACAGCTAGCAGGGAGGGCGTCTGGGAAAAAGTCTGGACCTGCCTAAGAGGCAAGAGACCACTGTTAGGGGCTACGCGAGGAGAGGGGATTCAGAGCACCGCCTAAACGAGCTCCAGAGATGGGCGTGAGCCGCGGCTATCAGCGCGGACCCCAGAGACAGGCATGAAATGCTAAGGCTGCTCCTGCAGCCACCAAGAAGCCTGTGTGCAAACACAGGTCACTATCCACACCTTCCCTCCCGGGAGCCTGTGCAGCCCGCCACTGCCAGGGTCCTACGATCCAGGGACAACTTCCCTGGGAAAACACACGGCATACCTTGGGCTGTTACAACATCACTCTGGCCTCTGCTGCCGCAGGCTCATCCCGTATTCTGTACCCCTCCCTCCCACCAGCCTGAGTGAGCCAGAGCCCCCTAATCAGCTGCTGCTTTAACCCCAACCTGGCTGGACGGGAAAAGACGACCTCAGGAGACCTACACGCAGAGGTAGGGCCAATCCAAAGCTGAACCCCAGGAGCTGTGAGAACAAAGAAGAGAAAGGGAACTTTCTCCCAGCAGCCTCAGGAGCAGTCAATTAAATCTCCACAGTCAACTTGATGTACCCTGCATCTGTGGAATACCTGAATAGACAACAAATCATCCCAAAATTCAGGCGGTGGACTTTGGGAGCAACTGTAGACTTGGGGTTTGCTGTATGTGACCGACTGGTTCCTGGTTTTATGTTTATCTTAGTTTAGTATTTAGAGTTTATTATCATTGGTAGATTTGTTTATTGATGGTTGCTCTCTTCCTTTTTATCTTTATATACGCATATATATTTTTTCCTTTTTCTCTTTTTGTGAGTGGGTGTGCTTATGCTTCTTTGTGTGATTTTGTCTGTATAGCTTTGCTTTTACCATTTGTCCCAGGATTCTGTCTGTAGGTTTTGGTTTTTTTTTTTTTTAGTATAGTTCTTAGCGCTTGTTACCATTGTTGGATTTGATTTTTGGTTTGGTTGCTCTCTCTTTTTTCTTTATTTTCTAATTTTTTTAATTTTTAATAATATTTTAAATTATTTTTATAACTTTTTATTTATTTATTTATTTTCTTCCTTTCTTTTTTTCTCCCTTTTCTTCTGAGCCGTGTGACTGACAGGGTCTTTGTGCTCCAGCCAAGTATCAGGCCTGTGCCTCTGAGGTGGGAAAACTGAGTTCAGACCATTGGTCCACCAGAGACCTCCTGTCTCCACATAATATCAAACCGTGAGAGCTCTCCCACAGATCTCCATCTCAATGCTAAGACCCAGCTCCACTCAATGACCAGCAAGCTACAGTAGCGTTGGACACCCTATGCCAAACTACTAGCAAGACAGGAACACAAACCCACCCATTGGCACAGAGGGTGCCTAAAATCATAATCAGGTCACAGACACCCCAAAACACACCACCAGACGTGGACCTGCCCACCAGAAAGACAAGATCCAGCCTCATCCAACAGAACACAGGCACTACTCCCCTCCACCAGGAAGCCTACACAACCCACTGAATGAACCTCAGCCACTGGGGGCAGGACCAAAAACAACGGGAACTACGAACCTGCAGCCTGAGAAAAGGAGACCCCAAACACAGTAAGTTAAGCAAAATGAGAAGACAGAGAAACAGACAGCAGATGAAGGAGCAAGGTAAAAACCTATGAGACCAAACAAATGAAGAGGAAATAGGTAGTCTACCTGAAAAAGAATTTAGAATAATGATAGTAAAGATGATCCAAAATCTTGGAAATAAAATGGAGAAAATACAAGAAATGTTTAACAAGGACCTAGAAGAACCAAAGATGAAACAAGCAACGATGATTAACACAATAAATGAAATTTAAAATACTCTAGAAGGAATCAAGAGCAGATTAACTGAGGCAGAAGAACGGATAAATGACCTGGAAGATAAAAGAGTGGAAATAACTACTGTAGAGCAGAAAAAAGAAAAAAGAATGAGAAGAATTCAGGACAGTCTCAGGGAACTCTCGGACAATATAAAACGCACCAACATTCGAATTATAGGGGTCCCAGAAGAAGAAGAGAAAAAGAAAGGGACTGAGAAAATATGTGAAGAGATTAGAGTTGAAAACTTCCCTAATATGGGAAATAGTCAATCAAGTCCAGGAAGCACAGAGAGTCCCATACAGGATAAATCCAAGGAGAAACATGCCAAGTCACATATTAATCAAACTATCAAAAATTAAATACAGGGCTTCAGTGGTGGCGCAGTGATTGAGAGCCCACCTGCCGATGCAGGGGACGCGGGTTCGTGCCCCAGTCTGGGAGGATCCCACATGCCACAGAGCAACTAGGCCCGTGAGCCATGGCCACTGAGCCTGCGCGTCTGGAGCCTGTGCTCCGCAACGGGAGAGGCCACAACAGTGAGAGGCCCGCGTACCGCAAAAAAAAAAACAAAAACATACATCTACATGTGGAATAATTCTCATGGAAAACTAACTGGAGACTCTCAGAAGGACTCCTGTACAACCAAGGCTATAAGAAAGATACACATGTAATCGGGTATGACGGGAAGAAAAGCATCAGATCGAGACCTGTGCCCCTGGGAGGGGACTCAAAAGAAAAGGGAGATAATATGGGCAGACACTCACGCTAAGGAGTGAGTGGATGGAACCACAGACCGGGCTTCCCAGTCCTGGGGTCCTATGCAGAGGAGACAAACCCCCTTGACAGCTTGGAGAACCGCTGGGACAGATAGAAAGGCTGGAGAAGCCTAGATTCCACTTGTGAGGAGTGCTGGCTTGCCCCCAGTTAGGGAAGAGAGAGGTCTGTCCTAACTGTTGCCTCCTCACCATGCTTCCCATTCTGAGCCCCACCCACTCCAGGCCACAGCCTAGCACTAGATCTAGGGCAGCCACAACAGGGGAAAAGACACCATCGTGGGCTGCATCTGAGTGGAACCACAGACATCTGCACAGGCAGGGCATCGGACCTCTGTAAGCACACAAGCCCCACTTGCTTCAGCACTCCCCTCCTTTGAGGCAAAAGTCCCAGTGTAGGGAGAAGGAAAAACACACTTAAAGGGAACACAGTCAGCTTGAACCAGACCCTCAGGGCTTCCGCTCCAGCAAACTGGAAACAAGCACCACTCCTGACGGGGTAGTGATGGCCACTGAGCAGATAGGAAGTCCTGCCTCACACCGTGAGCAGGCTCTAGCTAGCTCCCTTATCTCCAGCCTCACCACCTACCAAGGTGACAGGTGCCAGCACACGCTGAGGAAAGACAGGATTGTGTCCACATCAATTGCAGACCTCCCACCAAAGTCACTGGGTACATACAGTCTGCATAGGGATGCTCCCACGAATGAACACCCCTTCAAAATCACAATACGTAATTGTTTCAACTAAGATCATAGAGACAGAGAAACTTAAGTTAAAAAAAAAAAGTCAAATAAAACAGTAAGAGAAACATAAGTTATGAAACAGAAATAAACAATGTACCAGATAAAGAATTCAAAACATTGGTAATAAAAAATGTTAACTGAATTAGGGAAGAGAACTGTTTTAAACACAGATCATTTTAACAAAGGACTATAAGATATAAAAAGACCCAACCAAAAATAAGTAATTTAATATCTGAAATAGGAAAACTCTAAAAGCAATCAACAGCAGACTAAATGACACAGGGGAACACACAAGTGATCTGGAAGATAGAATAACGGAAATCACCCAATCAGAACAGCAGACAGAAAGGCAAAGGAAAAAAAACAAGTGCAACATATGAGATCTCAGGGATAACAGCAAATGTGCAAACAGTCACATGATAGGAGGTCCAAAAGGAGAAAAGAGAGAAGGGTACCAAAAATGTATTTGAAGAAATTACGGCTGAAAACTTCCCAAACCTAAAGAAGGAAACAATTAGCCATGTACAGGAAACACAGAGGGTTCCAAACAAGCTGAAGGTCCCAAACACACACACCAAGACATATCATAATTAAAATGTCAAAAGTTAAAGATAGAGAGAATTCTAAAGGCAGCAAGAGAAAAACAGAGTCATATACAAAGGAATCCCCATAAGGCTATACACTGATTTCTCTGCAAATACTTTTCAGGTTGGAAGGGCATGGCATCATATATTCAAAGTGCTGAAAGGGAAAAAAAATGCAACCTAGGATACTCTACACAGCAAGACTATCATTTAGAATAGAAGGAGATAAAGAATTTCTCCAACAAAGAAAAACTAAAAGAATTCAGCAATACTAAACCTACCATAAAAGAAATGTTGAAGGGTCTTCTCTAAATGGAAAAGTAGTAAGAATCTACAGGAAAGGGACAATTCCAATAAGAAAGGCAAATATATAGTAAGGATTGAGGATCACTTAAATAAGCCAGTACATATATTAAAAGACAAAAAATTGTAAAAGCAACTATAACTACAATAAACAGTAAAGTGATAAGAATGAAGATGTAAAATATGACACCAAAACACAAAATGTGGAAGAGGGGAGTAAAAAATATAGATCTTTTATAATGTGTTTGAATTTATGACAATCAGTTTAGATCAAGTAGATATAATTAAGGGTCAAGATATACGAACCCCATGGTAACCACAAAAAAACAAAAAGAAAGGAACCCAAGCTTACTACTAAAGAAAATCACCAAACCACAAGAGGAGAAATAAAAAGAAGAAATGAACAGAGAAGAACTATAAAAACTGGAAAACAAGGAATAAAATGGCCATAAGTACATACCTATCAATAATTACTTTAAATGTCAATGGACTAAATGCTCCAATCAGGACATAGGGCAGCTGATTTGATTTAAAAAAAAAAAAAAGACCCTTCAAAATGCTGCCCACAAGAGACTCACTTCAGGGCTAAAGACACACACAGACTGAAAGTGAAGGGGATAGAAAGATATTTCATGCAAATGGAAACAACAAGAAAGTAGGGGTAGCCATACTTGTATCAGACAAAAAAGACTTTAAAACAAGGCTATAACAAAGAAGGGCATTAAAATATATGTACCCAATACAGGAGCACCTAAATGTGTAAAACAAATACTAACAGACATAAAGAGAGAAATTGACAATACAATAACAGTAGGGGACTTTAACACCCCACTGACATCACTGGACAGATCATCCAGATAGAAAATCAATAAGGCAACAGTAATCTTAAATGACACAAAAGACCAGCTGGACTTAAATATTGAATGAACATTACCCCCCAAAACAGTAAAATATACATTCTTTTCAAGTGCACATGGAACTTTCTCCAGGATAGTTCACATACTAGGCCATAAAACAAGCCTCAACAAATTTACAAGGAAAAATATTATACCAAGCATTTTTTTCCTACCACAGTGATATGAAACTAGAGATCAACTACAGAAAGAACTATGGGAAAAGAACAAACATGTACACTAAACAGTATGCTACTGATGATGAAATCAAAGAGAAAATCAGAAAATACTTTGAGACAAATGAAAATGGAAACATAACTTTCTAAAATCTATGGATTCAGTAAAGACAGTTTTAATAGGGAAGTTCATAGTGATACAGGCCTTCCTCAAGAAACAAGAAAAATCTCAAATAAAGAATCTAACCTACCACCTAAAACAATCAGAAAGAAGAAAAACAAAGTAAAAGTCAGCAGAAAGAAGAAAATAATAAAGATCAGAGAGGAAATAAAATAGAGATTAAAAAAACAATTTAAAAAAATCCATGAAACCAAGATCTGTTTTTTTTTTGAAAAGATAAACAAAATTGATAAATCTGTAGCCAAACATAGAAAGAAGAAAAAAAGCAAGGTATCCAAATTTGAAGGAAACAGGTAAAACTGTCACTATTTGCAGATGACATGATACTTTATATAGAGAACCCTAAAGTCTTCACTCAAAAATTATTAGAACTAATAAATGAATTCAGCAAGGCAGCAGGATACAAGATTAATATACAGAAATCTGTTGTCATTCTATACACTAATAATGAACTAGCAGAAAGAGAAAGTTAAAAATATCCCGTTTAAAATCGCACCAAAAAGAATAATATACCTAGAAATCAACTTAACCAAGGAGGTGAAAGACCTATACTCTGAAAACTCTAAAACACTGATGAAGAAAACTGAAAATGATACAAAAAGATATCCTGTGCTCTTGGACTGGAAGAATTAATATTGTCCAAGTGGCCACTTTACCCAAAAGGATGACTCAAGAAATAAAAGTTGATATAAACATATTTCTTTACATTTGAAGGTGAACATATTCTAAGAGAGTAAAGTGTTTACTCTGTAGAAGGATGATGAGAGGTAACAAAGTTTGGGCACTGTCATTTTTTTGCATTATAAATCTTTAGGATTATTTGATTTTTAAAAAGCTTTGGGTATCTATTGCCTTAATATTTTTTAAGGTAAAGATAAAACTTTTAAAAGTAATATGTGTTAAGAAAATTGACATAACCTTACAGAGAGATCAAATAATTTGTTTTTAAGCAGCAGAATCAGAATTAAAAACCAGGCCGCATGAGTTCAGTCCATGTGCTTGGCTTTATGCTTTACCTTTTTATGTGGTTGAATGAAAAAATAAAATAGAATTACTGTGATATAGAAAATAATGAATGGCAGGTACTATTGTAACTATATACCAATGTAAATTTTTTAAATCAAAGAATTTCTTGCTGAAAAGCAACCTGTTACTCTGAACAAAACTCTACCTTCCCCCTATTCTTTCCCTTCTTCAACAGAAAGAATGTGCTAACTGACAAAGTAACTGATAACTAGGACCATCCACAAAGGCATGAATGTGAGATTTTTGACATCCTTTATAGATCATGTATCAATCCCTCCAGAAATATGTGTAATTGATATAGTGTGCTTCTAAATTATCTTCTCTCAAAGAAAAATTTAACTAGCTAATTTTATTAAACAACAGACTGTGTATTGCATTGGTAATTTCAATTTTAAATGGAAATTCTCTCCACCCAAATTTATTACTGGCAACTTTATAGCCGAATAACAAGGTTTTATCTGTCCTTTTCTCCTTCATTTTTTTTCAAAATGCCAACTTTCTCTACCTCACACCCATTAGGATGACTATTATCATAAAAACAGAAAATACCCAGTGTTAGTGAGAACATGGAGAATTTGGAACCCTTGTGCACTGTCGGTGGCAATGTAAAACGGTACAGTCACTATGGAAAACAGTCTGGCAGTTCATCAAAAAATTAAGTATAGACTTACCACATGACCCAGAAATTCCACTTCTCGGTATACACTCAAAAGAACTGAAAGTAGGGACTCCAACAGATATTTGTACATCCATGTTCAAAGCAGCACTATTCACAATAGCCAAAAGGTAGAAGCAAGCAACAGATGAATGGATAAGCAAAATGTGGTGTGTGTGTTTGTGTGTGTCTATGGGTACATGTATATATAATGGTATATTATTAGTTATATTATACATAAGTTAGCAAATATATATAATAGAATAATATTCAACCTTAAAAAGGAAGTAAATTGTGACACATGCCACTCATGGATGAACCTCAAGAACATTATGCTAAGTGAATTAAGCCAGACCAAAAAAGATAAATACCGTATGATTCCACTTAAATGAGGTACCTAGGGTAGTCAAATTCATAGAGACAAGGGCTGGGGAGGAAGGAATGGGAAGTTAATGGGTACAGGGTTTCAGACATATGAGATGAAAAGTTACAGAGATGAATGGTGGTGATGGTAGCACAATGTTATGAATGTACTTAATACTACTGAAATGTAACTTTAAAATGATATAAGATGGTAAGTATTATGTTGTGTGTATTTAACCACAAAAAAATTTTTTATTCCAATTTTCTAAGTTAAATAATCCTTTGGTAAATATTGGCTAACCCTAATTTATCTATAATCATTTACCATTGTTTCTAGCAAAAGTGTGTGTTTTCCAACAAATTCACAAAAGGAAATTAGGGTGGAAAATATTCATCTTTGGGGATTTTAAAAATCACTGAAAAAGTAAAGAGAAAAAAAGAAAGCCTATAGCTATGGTATGAAGAGATCTCTAAACTGAAGTGATCTGACTATAGTTCACAGAATAGGTGAAGGAAGAGTGAAATTCACTTGAGGTCTTGCCATGTGGACAAAAACAAATCCCTCATGTAGAGATATGACTACACTTTAATGGTGGTAGTAGGCATATGGGGGCTCCTAGTAATTCTGAATGCTAGCTTGCAAAGACAATGTGGGTATGTAGCCAGAAGGGTGGGTGGGTATGGTATGATCACTTAAACTAAAAGGACAACTCAGAAAGTGAAACCTTCACTGCCTCAAAGAGCAATACCTAGACCTGCAGTGGTTCTCAAAGGACAGCACAAAAGAGCAGTATCAGTATCACCTGAAAACCTGTTAGAAAAGCAAATTCTTGGGCTCTGCCTCAGGCCAGACTTAATGACTCAGATTGCTGGGCAAGCTCTCTCTGCAGGTGATTCAGATGTACAATAGTTAAGAGCCATTGTTCTAAACTACACTGAGTGCCATGTAACCACCAAAGACTATTTTAAGTCCCTGGCTCTCTACATTGACTGCACATTAGCATTACCTGGAAGCTTCTGAGGTTGGGCCCCACCTCAGAAAGTCTGATTTAATAGTTGCTTATTTATTCGTTTAGATTCCTAGTATTCCTATGTTCGGCCACGGTGGAGAATCATGTCTTTAAATGTCTCAATCAAACTGGTTTAAAAATTTAAGAAAGAAAAACAGTGTATTAATGTTTTAAGTCCCAAAATACTCATCTTTTTTTGCCAAGTAAATATAAATTAATAACTAAAGCAACTACAGATAGTCAGCTAATACTTAGGCAAAATACAAAGTTGAAATCAACAATACAGGTTTAACAGTTAAAAATAAAAAACGAAAAGGGTTTTATTAAACAAGTCAATTGTGAAAAACATAAGACTGGAAAAACTATTTTTCTAAAAAGAAATTTTGAAATACATAAGCTCTAACAGAGTGGTAAGAAAAATTGACTTTGCAACTCAGGTACAGGTGGGCAAAAGTTTTGGGCTCTGTCATCCATCAGCTGTAACATTTTGGTTAATTTGATTTTTCTTTCCTAAGCTTCCACTTGTCTTCCACTATAAAACAGTCAATATTATGAGCCTATATCAAAGCGAGGTTGCGAGGATTAAATAAATAAAACATGTAAAGTACTTAGTACAATAACTGGCACATATTTATGCTAAGTGTGGGCTTATCACTAAGAAGAAAATCATACTAAAATGAAAATAGAGCAACAAAACAATGTGTAAGTTCTAAGAGTTTGGCAAAACATCTCTGTGATATTCTAAGCTAAGAAAAAAGTATAAAAACAACAGCAATACTAAAACTTTAGGGGAGCTCTCCCTATCTTATGTGGAGACAGCGAGTATAGCTGTGGGCGTTGCATTCAACTTCCTTATCTCCTGTCGATGGAAGCACCCCGTTGTTCACTCAGGCCTCTCTAGGGATAAAGTGCTTCACAAGAGTTTTAAAATGCATGCCGGCAGTTGTGCTAGACAGTGCTCAAATATGGACAACGAATTCTTACTCTCTTTGATGCCAAGATAATATTCTTAATTTCTTCATTAAGTTAACCATTAATAATGAAAAGGAGGGACTTCCCTGGTGGTCCAGTAGTAGAGAATCCGTCTTACAATGCAGGGGACGTGGGTTTGATCCTTGGTCAGGGAACTAAGATCCCACGTGCCGTGGGGCAACTAAGTCCATGTGCCACAACTCTGAGCTCACGAGGTGTCTCAACTAGAGTCCGCGTGCCGCAAACTACGGAGCTCTCGTGCTCTGGAACCCACACGCCACAACTACAGAGCCCATGCGCCCTGGAGCCTGCACACCACAACTAGAGAAGAGAAAATCCACACGCCACAACTAGAGATAAGCCCGAGCACCACAATGCAACAAAAGATCCCGCATGCCTCAACAAGATCCCGTGTGCCACAACTAAGACCCCACGCTGCCAAAAACAAATAAATAATAAATCTTTTTAAAAAATAGTGAAAAGGAAATACCATTTGTGTATCTATAATGCTAGTAGATGCATATTTGCTGCTGATTTTTCCAGTTTGCAGCAGTGAGCCATTAATTAGTTCTTATAACAAAAATGAGTCAGATATTCTAATTAGTAAACAAACATGTGTCGAATTATTCATTTACTTTCTTTCTTTTCACTAAACTTGACCCAGTATAAGAATTTCTTGAAACTACTAAACCATGCCCACACCCCACTCCGTGTGTGAGAAGCAGTCAGTGTGCAGGCACACAGGCACGTGCTGGGGCGGAGAACAGTCATTTGTTCATTTTGCTGTTAGAAATAGAGCTGATGGAATTACCAATAATTTTCATTTTTTCTCAATAGTTTAGGATATTTTTCAGATTTCCATAATAAGCCTGTATTATTTTCAACACATGAAAAATTTAAGCATAGGGCCTAATCAATAACAGAAAGTCAATAAATAGTTCATGAATAAATGAAAGTAACAGTATAAATGTTCTACACCTTGGTAAGTTTTTTTGACAACTTGAAAAAAAATAAAAGCAGACAAAATTAACTGTGATTGTCCACCAAAAACTATTTTACCTACAATTACACTTGAAAGCAACTGAAAGATTTTTTAAAATCATTAGTATTTAAAAATTAAGCATAACTCTAAAACTAGACTCTCATGATTTTTAAACGATGGTGGGCAAGGGGTAGCCCTATATAGACGCTGAAGAGTGGATATGGCTCTAATGAGATAAGCTTTGTTTTGAATTCTTAGCTCCACTACTTCCTAATAGTGTGACCCTTGGGAATGTTACTTTCTCAATTTTTACAACTATAAAATGAGAATAATATTTTCATGTTCCTAGGCTTGCTGTAAGAATTAAAGGGAAAAACACAGGCACAACACCTCACGCACAGAAACCATTAAATATGAGTGGTGGTAATTATTCAGGTTAAGAATATTTCTTATTTGAAGAACTATCCAAATAAGATAGGAGGCAATCAGCCCCTAGTTTTCATACCATACATGTGTGCCTTATTTATGGTACATTTATAGCACACAATGGGTTTTAAAGGAAAACCTAGATTTTAAATCTAAGCATTTTCCACTTCTGAGGTAATTCAACAATATCTGACCATCCCAAGTGTTAAACCAATGTAGGTGCAATTCTGAAAGAATCAGTCACTCAAAACATTTCAAGAAAGTATTTTAATAATTTTTTTTAAATTTTAGACTGAACACAGTAACATGCCTGCTAAAATGATTCCTTACTATAATGTATTTTGTTGACTGAAACTTTGTTACTAAAAGCAGAAGTGATAGAAGAGCCAAAAGGATTTTACTAAGGTATCAAAAGCAGGGGGAGTAGAAGGAAGCTCCAGGGTAAAAATATTAAATATTAAGAGTATGGAGAAATAAATTAATCCTTTATATCATGTGGTGATACCTAAGATATGTTAGATTTCTAAAAGGCTACGATTCTATGACTTTTGTCCTATATACTATGTAGCTAAGAAAGAATCTACCACTAAAACAAATGAATCAAGACAACACTGTAATGCTATGATATACATGGTCCACAGATCTACTTTCTAGGAACTTACCCTAGGGAAACATATGTACATGTGCAAAAGAAAACATATAAAGGATGTTCATTACAACGTTGATACCAAAAATGTAATGTCCGTTAACAAAGAAACAGAAAAATAAAATGAAGTATAATCATACCTGGGATATCATATAGCCGCTAAAAGAAATTAACTAGATTTATATAAGATCTGACTCAAATTGACTGAACTTGTCTAAAGAAAGCAATCAAGTAACTAAACAATACATACAGTATGATACCAGAACTCTAAAAAAAATCTGTAGAGGTGTGTGGGTGTGTTTCTGTGTGTAGGAGGGTGTCCTTGTCTGGAAGGATACATTTCAAATTAGATGGGCAAAGAGGAATTTAGCTTTATCTCTAAAGTTCTAACCTTTTAAAAGGAGGGTATATTTATATATTACTTGTTAAATTAAACTACTTTTTAAAAAAGTTCCTGATGTCTTTGATCATAAATGTTAAATCCTTTGTTTTATTAGCCAAATAAGATGTTTTTATGCCTAAATTGTTCAACAATGTCTGCAAAATTGTGATGACTGATGGAAGATAAAATATTACATGGTGTAACAAAGATGTGTTACATTGGGTATAACAAAAAGTACCAAGGGTTGATTTATATTAAAGAGGTTGTCCACTGTTTTCTTTCAATAAGCTCAGGATTAAGAGACCCAGAACTCTGCTCCAAGTCAGGGACACGAGTCCTAACAAGACAATACCAAGTTAAAAGCCACCCTGAAAATCACACAGACTAACAAATAAATGTCTCTCACCTCAGCTCAAACAGTATTTTGAAATTAACTGATCTGACGACACTTCCAATCATATTACTTATACTTGCTCAACTCTTAAAGAATTTGACACATTACCTCTAATCTATCCAGGCACATGAAAAGTTCAAGAAATAAAATATATGAACTAGAAAGGAAGCAAGCAGCTCTTGAATCTGGCCAGAGACAGACCTTATGTTGGTGTTTATGGAATCAAAAACTAAAGGAGTATCTTCTTAAGATATAACGTGGTGGTAAGTAAGGAAAATTATTCATAGACATCACTGAGCTGAGAGTTGTTTGGCTCTCCAAGTGACCAAGTAGAATATCTAAATATATTCTTTATTTCCATCAGAAAATACAGTAGAAAGCCTGTTGTCTGATACACTGATTATTAGGAAAATCATCTTAAGCTACATTCCTAAATAAAACAATTCATACCATTCCAAAATACATAAATGTCATTCTGCAGTCTTGTGATGTGGGTCAGGCCTTTTTCTGAGCAAGGATCGGTTAGGTGAAGTAGTCTTTCTTGCAAAAACCACAGATGTAGTTGTCTCTAGTCTCCATAAATAATGGTTATGCAAATTCAACACAGAATCTAATTTTAATGATTCTCTCCCAAATCTTTTAGGGTCATCTTGCCTACAGTTAATTCAAGGGCAATTTTCTTTAGTGGCACCTTTATTGAATCTCTCCAAAGCATTCAACTTAGATTTTCACTGAAATCTCTCTCTTTTTTAGTATTTTTCTTCCCCTCAATTTCTGTAATAGTTGATTACATTGCATAATGACAGCAACCAGCACAATGGCGTAAACAGATTTGGGAACAAACTCAAGGACTTGGTAAACTGACAGCCCAACAGGTGGCAGCAGAAATACAAAGGTGTCCTGGAAAGTCATCCACCAACTGTCAGTGTGGCGTGTTTTAGAGAAGGTCTAAAGAGGGTAAGGAGCCTACCAGTTAACTGGGTTAAGTGTGAGAAGTGGAGAGAGTAACTCTGTACTGCACCTTGTGGAAATGTTAGATTACATTCAATAATCACCAGATTCATTCTTCAGTCTGTGTATGGGAAGGAACACAACAACCTCAGATCCTGGCTATACCCACTGGTTCAACGACTGAGTAACCTCCCTGGTGCAGTACCAAGTGTTACAGATACAAATAATGAGTTACGCAGGGTTTTTCAACCTCAGAAGTGTATAAATGTGGGGCTCCTTTGCTATGGGGGCTGTCCTGTGCATTTGGAGGACAGCCTACTACGACCAGATGCAGTAGCAGCTTCCCCTGAGCAGGGACAACTGAAAATGTCTCCAGACATTGATTAACGTCCACTAGAGGGCAAAATTGCTCCTGGCTGAGAGCCACTGCGGTCAGGGTGAACATGGAGCTTTCGGTTTCTAGTAAATTTTGTTGGGACTCTGAACTCCACATTGAGGATCTTTGTTGCCTTTTCTGAAATTCAGAGAAGTAACCTGTCAATGGCCAGGACTGGCCATTCGTAGGGCCGAGGGAAAAATGAAAATGTGAGCCCCTCATTCAAAAATTAAGAATTTCAAGGCAGCAACAAGTAGAGCATTAAACCAAGCACAGGGCCCTTTTGAGTGCAGGGCCCCAGGCAACTGCAGAAGGTGCACATCCACGAAGCTAGCCCTGCTGATGGCACCTAGTCATGGGCAGGGCAGGACTTATGATTTGGGATTCCTGATGCTGTGTTTCCTAAAGTTAGAGTCATGTTAAGATCTATTATATCCCAATGAGGAAGGTCTCGAATTTTCCTTTATCACATTTTTTCATTAATATTCCCTATATTTCACAAAAATATATCACATATAATAGTAAATTCACATCTTGTCTCGATTTTTTTAGAACTCAGACTTTTCAACACAAACCGACTAAATGACATTGACAGTTCAAATTATAGGACCAGGAAATCATTTGTGTTTTATTGGAAACAACCATGAGGAGCTCATAATATTTTACTGGTAGCATCTGTCTCCTTTCTCTGAATGCTAGAGAAGATATTAATGATGTTCTTTTGCCATTTGGGAACATATACTCTTTCTTCAAAATTTATCTTTGGCAATGGATTCATTCTTTAAATGAAGTGATTAGTGTTTTGACTCCAGGTGTGGAAATTAGCATTGTTTCAGTATAATCAAGGGAATATAACCACTTACTATAAAATGTCAGAACATGCGGTAATGAAAGATGTGATGTTTATGTTTTTCTGTTGCACGTGTGTGACCACAATGAACCTAAAAATCTAGCTTTAGTATCATCAGTTTGGTCTTACCTGCTAAAGATCACTAGGACATACTTGACTCTACCTTTTCCTTTCGTTTTTTTTAAAACATTCTTCCAAATGTAACTAAACAAGGCAGAAGTATTTCTGCTACGGATAAGGTGGCTTCCAAAACACAGGTCAGTACATTGGTTCAGTAATGTTCAAACAACAAATCACAATCTTCCGAACAAGTGACTGAAATCCAGTTTCACCATTCCAGAATAGAAAGTGTCATAGGAAGTCACACTTCAGCAGCAAGAGACAGCACACCTCTGAAACCAGGACCAAGTGACAATGCTGTTAAAAGCAATTCCTAGGGAACGTTTGACAGAAGATGTCACTTCTAAATCTGTGCTTTCCAGTTTCTAAGTTCAAGGGTGTTGGAAGAAAAACTCCTCTAAAGATATTTCTATCATCCTTCAGACATAAGGAGGCACTGACAAAATATATATAGTGGCAGCTACAGAAAAAAACAGTTTCAAAACTTTCTATAATCAAAAGATATATACAGGGCTTCCCTGGTGGTGCAGTGGTTGAGAGTCCGCCTGCTGATGCAGGGGACACGGGTTCGTGCCCGGGTCCGGGAAGATCCCACATGCAGCAGAGCGGCTGGGCCCGTGAGCCATGGCCGCTGAGCCTGTGCGTCCGGAGCCTGTGCTCCACAACGGGAGAGGCCACAACAGTGAGAGGCCCGCGTACCACAAAAAAAAAAAAGATATATACAAAGGACAATTTCTAAGAAACTATTTGCAAAAACGTGTCAATGAAAAAATTAATAGTCAATATAAGGAAGAAATGGAAAATTTTACTCAAGCCAACCTGAGGGTTACAACCTGGGAGACATTCTCTCAGAGAGCTCTGAGAATTGTTAAAAAGAGGTAAAAGGGGAGGCCAGTGTATGTGTGATTTTGGTGAAGGGAGTACATGCAACCAAGCACACATCTCGGTAGAAGGTCACTGCTAGTCACTAGGAATAGACATCTTAGTTAATGGTTTTAGTGCTTTTATAGGTATGGGAAGACAGAAGAATCAGGTTTGTAAAAATTTCTCCTGAAAATAACTATCTGCGGGGCAGTTCTGTCAGTATTCCCAGAGTAGAGTGCCTCATCCTAATCTTCACCCTGCATTCCTTTTAGGATGTACTGTAGGTCAGTGACTGCAGTAGCTAATGACTTAATTCTTACAGAACTGGATGGTGGGCAACATTCTTTATTTTACAATCCCTTCCCTTTCAGTCTTAATTTTTTTTTTCAGTCTTAATTTTGACCTAGGTTTGGGTGGCATTTCATGACCAATTTGTCCACAGCACTAGGAGTGCTCATTCCCAGATCAGGCAAGGATTTCATTGATAGGTCACTCAATGCGCTATTACTGGACTAGGCCCTGTTACCAGTAGCCAAAAGCCTCTGGACTGCCCATCTTACTAGTCTGTTACGGTCCAGGAAATGGTTCCCTCTCATTGCTTCTTCCCATATCTAGAGTTACACTATTACAGTCATTGACCTTACAGAACTATTTATTTGATCAATAGTTTCAAATCACCTAATCATCATTCATTTTATGTGAGGCTCAGTCATACATCTGGTAATGCAAGAAACTAATCTTATAAAATAGGCAGAATAGAAGTAATACAGCTAGTAACATTAGTAAGTCATAAGTAAGTATTTAAGCTAAGAACTTCCAGTAGGTGCAGCCCAGTATCTCCCCCAGGCCATCTGACCAGTCTATTCTGCATCAACCACTATCTTCAAGAGAAATGACATATTGGCATTGGACATAAAGTTCACCAAAGCTGTCTACACGTACAAGGTGAGTGGTGTGTCATCATGACCTTTTATATGATTGAGAAAGGAGGAGAAATATTGATCTTTATGGTTGAGCAGGCATTTCTGCTATTGGGGAGGTCTGCTTAAGGCATAATGAAGATGCACAATGCACTCTAGAGGGCAGGAGGGAGGCAAAAATGGGCAGAGAAAAAATTTATGTTTAAATTTTTCTTGTCTTCTCTTAAAATACAAATTTTTATTTAACCAGAGAGTAGCACAAATCACCAAGTTTTATTAAATGATGAAAGAAAAAAAACGAGTAAAAATGAACTATTTTCTACAAAGGCTGAAGGAGATCTAAAACTTACAATAGAGTAGAAAAGGGAAGGATTAATGTTAAGGGCAGAGAATCTTGTTTATCACCCTCTTTCCCATGCCTAGAATGTTGCAGGCACTCAAAAAAATATGCATTAAATGAATGAAATCAGTTGTCACCTCCAATGATAAGTGAAAAAAGACAGGTGTTTTCAAAAAGATAGTAGAATAAATTGGCACATAGTGGATTAGATTCTGACTTCTCATTCCTTATATGAAACCTTTTAGAAATGCAAGAGGTGTGCAAACTTAATTACTTTTAGCACACCCTTGGTTACTTTGTTATGCTAACCTCAATAATAATAATTAACACTTTTACAGAGCTTATAATGTATTAAGCAGTATTCATATAAATTTATACATTAAATCAATCAATATTCAAAATAATCATTTGAGACAGACATGATAACTATCTCCAGGATACCAAAGAGGAAACTGAAGCACAAAGAGGTCAACTAAATTGTCTAATGTTGCATAGCTGCAGTTAAGACCCAGGTGTTCTATTTCTAGAGTTCACGTTCTTAACCTCTTTACCACAGAAGTATAAAGAAATCTACAGGACAAAACACTATGATGAAAAGCACTGCTTTCCTATCTAACTCATAGTAAATATATCATTATTTCACAAATCTAGGGAAAAATTAAACTTTATGTTGCCAATCAAATATAAGGTTATCCTTTGCCAAATTTTATGGTTTGTTTTTTCAGTGTAGGGGTGGAGCTGAAGATCTTTTTGTTTGTTTTTACTATGGTTTATGACTCCCTTTGCTTCTTTTAACCTATCTTTTAAACAGTCTTTCTCGCAAAATGAATTATAGCAAGAATTTGTACATTTTATCCTCAGTTGTAATTCAGAGACCATTGTGAATTGCAGTTTATTCTCCAAAAGGAACCACTGTAAACAAATACTGAGGCAACTCCAGAGGCCTCTGGTACTTTCCAAGAAGCACATCAGATAAGATCAGCAGGGCTTCCTAGTTGGTCTCTGCTCCCTCTCAGCCCACCTAGTCTGGTGGATTGCTTAGGCTTAAAAGATCAGGATGCATAATAAAAGAGAATATTATATGGAAATATGATGTTTAAAGGAAATGTCTTCATGTTTTATGCTTAACCCTTATAAAATTAAGAAAACCAGTGAGTGTCTTCCTAAAATAGCTACAATGGTAGCTGTGTCTTCCACAAATTTATCTCTTAATAACTGCTACCGAAGCCCTTAGAGTCACCATCAGTTCCCAGAGATTTCAAGGCAGGCAGCTCTCTAGACATAAAACACTGAATGTATAACCAATATCAATGTCAGAAAACTTGTAGATTCATGAAACCACTGAAAAGTATGGGTCTTAAGAGACTGACCAGGAGGTCATAATAGATAAAGCTGCTCATTCCACAATGAATAATTTCAAAAAGTTGCCTGGAACCTTTAAATCTTACTACTCCTTCTGTATTGAGTTCAGAGATGTTAAGTAACTTACCCAAGTCACAATCATCACAGCTAGGCCTTGAATCCACTCAAGTCTGCCATTTTGCAAAGCTGATCCCACTATATAATGAACTCATATTATCCTAAACCTATAATGGTAAGCCACTCAGACATTTTACATTTATATTTCATATAACGAAAATAACTTCATTATAATTTGGCTGTGGGCATGCTCTTTTGGGGCTTACTTCATCAATGTACAAAACAAAGGATGAGGAATCCACTCTAATGAGCTCTTACTGTCTGCAGCCCTGCAGCAGAAGACACCGTACATACTCTGTTCTAGCCACACAGAGATCTAGCCTCACAACAACTGTGTAGTGCAGACTTCACCTGATTCTAAAGCCAAAGAGATTTAATACTTAAAAAGTAAATTAAGTATTTTCCTCATGTTTACACAGATAGCAAATGGTCAGGCTTATATTTAAGCACTGAGACATAAATGTTCATATATATCTAGAACATATCTATACTCAAATATTATATAACACCAATTTCCTGCTTCCTTGTTTAGATGTTTAATCTTATCTAGTAAAGTATAAAAGCTCCTGGAAACAGGAAGCTTTGTTTTTAAAAACTTTGCATACCACACTGCATTTAATACTATAACTTGCAAGTAGTGAACTGATAAACATGTGTCAAATAATGAATGAATATGTATGTCTGGCCCAGAGGTAAGAAAAATTCACCAAAGAACTGATGTGTGTCTGATATGCCAATTAAGTGCAAGATACAAAATGCTAACAACTGTGGAGATCTCTAGCTCCCACTAATTTACCTAAGTAGGGAAACTGTCTATCCCTCTATAAAAGAGGAAGATTTTACAACTTAGCAAACTGGTACACCAAAACATCAAGTTGAGAGACAATTCCCCTAAGAATTCCATACAAATATTCCATTTCAGTAATTTAAAATCAAGTGTTAGACTCATCCAGTTTACAAAAGACGTTCCTAAATTACCACCTTCCTATACAAAATATAAGCTATATTAGATCCAGCCAAATTTTATCCATTATCCACACCAGTAGCACTGGCTCCCTTGAACTTACCAAGTACCATCCCACCCCAGGATTTTCTTAACAATGACCAGTAGGTCCCTCTCCCAGACCACTCTTCCTGGAGACCTGTGTGTGGCTGGCTCCCTCACTTCCCCAGGACTCCGCTCAGAGGGCACCTCAACAAAGAGGCCACCCCTCACCTTTCTAACCCACAGGCTCCTAACACTCTCTCTCCCCTACACACTGTACCTTTCCACATCACACTTACCACTCCTCGGTATGTTATATATTCCTTTACTATCTGCATTCCTTCACCAGAATGTCGATCCATGGAGGCAGAATCTGTGCTGTGGTCACTGCTGTAATCTTAGCAGTAAGAACAGAGTCTGGTGTTTGTAGGTGCCCAATTTTTAAGTGAATAAATTAATGAATGTAATGAAAGTTCTGCTGCCAATGGATATGCAAGTTTGCCACTTACTATAGGTTCTGTTCTAATTTTACCAATTCTTCAAACTTTAAAGTACCCAGGAAATAGCAAACCAAATATAAAAGAGTCATCACTTCTTTAGAGAAATTCATAAGAATTGTGACATCATATATATTTTGGTAAACTGCATTTTGTAAGATAATCTTTGTATCTATTTGTGGACCTGTACTTCCTTTTGAAAAATGATTGTATGTCCTAAACTCCCGTCTCAAGTTTTCAAGGGACACACCAGGTTTTGAATAATGAAATGTAGCAAATAAAACCTTCTTTCTTACTTAAAAGCCTTTTGATTTGTTGACTAAATAGTCTTCATTGTTTAAAGGATCATTAAAAGAAACAAAAATGTATCACACGATAGATTACCCTCACTGATTATTACTGGAAACCATGCAAACCGCATTCTGAATCAATGCACTTACTTTGTGTACTTCCAAGGGCTACATAAGTATAATATTAACAGATAAGATTATTGAAAGTTTTGTATGATTTAATAAGAATCTTATCTGATTCCCCTGTGTATTACTGTGTCTACACAACCCCACTCTCATCTGCCCCTATCTCTGTGAGTATTTTTGTGACCACCCATTGGAATAGTCCCCCATTCCTCCCCAGAACATTTCAATTTTATTGACAGTAGTTGGCAGTCTCTTCTTTACTTATTTTGTTAGTTAATGATTGTTTCTTTTAGTTAGAAATAAGGTCCATCAGAATAGGGACCTTGTCTATTTTATTCAGTATGACAGGCTATAAAGTATGATAGTTAAGAAATGATTACTTAGAACGAATCTTGGCTCTGCCACTTACCAGCTGAATTAAGTAATTCAGCAAATTACTTAATCCCTCTGAGTCTGTTTCATCATCTGTGAAATGGGGATCCTAACAGTATTTACCTCTGTTGCCGTGATAATTATACTGGTTAGACACATAATGGACTTAGAATAATATTTGGCACATAGAAAGTGCTCAACAAATATTAGCCATCATTATTGTAAAACCCCGTATCCTGGCACCTAGCATAGTACCTGACACAGGATAAGTAGCCAAACAATGCTTGTGGATAAATGAATTACTCTAACCTTACAAAACTCTGAGTTCTTAACTGCCTCTCTTCTATTATAGTTGATAGTCAATAAATAAAGTATGATCAACCTTTACCTAAAAAACAAAACTGATTTGAATCAGAAAAAGTATGAACAATTGTCTTTGGGAACTCATTTTAACATGGGAAGAACCATAAATAATTGAACTGATACTAGGCAGAAAAAGAGTTTCATTTTGTTCAATTCCAACTACTAAAATGATGTGATAATATGTTACATACAGTTCAAGAAAGATTGTCAAAGAAACTGAATAGCCTGTGTTACTGTATAAACAAATATACTACGTATATGAAACTGTAATACAGCAAATACTTTCAAAAGCAAATCTTAAAGCATGGAAATAATACTTTTCTTACCATACAAAAACCTTAAAATTCATTGAATTACAGGTTAATGATTAAGAATATGTATCTGCAGTAAGGTTTGAATTCTGACTTTTGCCACTTATTAGATAAGGAGAGCTATGTTTTCTAAGCCTAATTTTCTCATCTCTAAAATAATGTAACAATAACAACTTCTACTACTACTATTTCACAGGACTGTAGAATTAAAGGATGCAATAATACCACGTAAAGTGCTATACACAGTGCACAGCACATAGTAAATGCTCAAAAATGATCATTATTTTTTATTAATTTCAAACAAATTGCTAACAGATAAATTAAAATCAGAATATTCATGATTGCTTTTCAAACTTCCTCTTTAAAAACAATAAGACTTTAAGTGATAATATTCTCTTTGCTGCCAAAAAAGTCACCTGTATAGGTAAGCAGCAATTGCCATTATCCCATATGAGGATACAGAACTCAGATTCTAAAACACACTATTTTAAAAAAACACTACTCCAGAAAACTGAATAAATGTTCAACAGGATTATTACGCATAAGACAGAAAAATCTACAGAATTATTACATTAATGATGCCAACTGTATTTCATTAATTCTTGTGAAATGAATAGACACCCTGATGACAAGCTGTTTCAAAAAGTAAAATTAAAACATTTTTCACAGAACATTTTTGAGGAATATGCGTTTCCTGAATTACTTCCTGAAGTGGGTACATCTAAATATAAACTAGTTAATGAGAGTAGCAGAAACAAATCAAACACCAAATTTCACACCTAAAGTTCTGACTACAATTCTACTGTCAAAACTGTCATTTGTTTTAAGAGTGCCAAAACCACTGTAGCCAGGGCTAGTGAAAAAATATCTGGATTTCAGAAGGCTCACCTTTCACAGTAGAAGATTCTACACTTGAAGTCTGCATACCTATAAGCACCTACTCTGAATTATAATCTGTTCCCCATAATTATTAACAAAAGCCTAATTCATTCATTTGTAAGTGGTATTTCCAGATTTGGACATGAACAAGCGTCTTTTTAAAAATTAATTCTAAAATAATAATAAATCACATAAGATTTTGTAACTTTTATATTTGAAATTCCATTTTACCCATACATGTTTGACCTCAAAAGTTTAAGTTTTTTAACTGGGCCCAACATGTTAGAGACCAGAAGAAAATACTAACTCCTCACACACAAATAAATTCCAAGTGGTTTAGTAAAATCCACAATGAGATTTTAAATATATACATCTGTCCCTGAAAACATCATTCAACAAATAATCATGTTTGCTGAATTACATCTCCTCTTCACCAACCACTGGGGCTCCCTGGAGCTTCATGATGACTGAGTCACACACAAGGAAGGCTTCTCATGCTGTAAGAACTCCATTTCCTCCTCCAAATCCCAGGGTCAAAGATAAGACTTCACCATCCACTCCTCCCATGTGAGTGGAAAATCAATCAGAGAAACATTAAGTACCTTGTTGATGTAGGGCAGGGACTGTATCTGGTGGCAGGGATGCAAAGATAAATAAGGATGAGTCACTAGTGGGACAGGGACAGGAAGATCAAACGTCAGCTGCCACACAGATGCATTACTGAGGTTCTGGAGGGGCACAGAGAGGTAGGCACTGCCCTCCCCCATTCTGAGATAAGACCTGCCTCCACCCTTCCTCAGAACTCTTATTTACCTGCGCTGTAAAACCCCACGTTTTTTCCCCTCTTCTTTGAGAAGTTCATTGTCAATGAACCTCCCTATTGCAACAGCCTGAATAATCACCTCAACTGTCCAATGCACTTTGTCTTCCACAAAGGGTATCATCTTGCTTTGACTGTAATCCAAGGAAAGGGAGTGACAGTTTCTGTTCATGTGTGAACAAGGGGGTCAAGCTGTTTCGAAAGGGCAGATAGGCAAAGCCTCTCTGAGCAGTGGTCTCATAAAGGTTTAGTGCTTCTATTATCCAGAAGCTTCCCGAAAACACTACCTTTTTGGTTCTGTGACTATGCACCACATGCACACTTACACATAGACACACTCTCACACAACTTTACCACCTGCATAGAAAGCAAAGGAGACACACCCACTAGTGAATATTATGTTGAAGAGGCTTCAATGCACATTTTTAAAGTAGAATCCCTAATTTAAAATAGTCGTAAGAGTAAAAACTGAGGCAACTGATAAAATAAGACATTTTTAATGACTGATTAAGAAGGGGTCAGCAGACCATAACCAATTGGCCAAATCTGGTCAGCTTCCTAGTTTTGTAAATAATAAAATATAACAGGTACAAAATAATAAGCTTTTGTGTTTTATTGGCACAAGCCACACTCATTTCTTCACAGACTGTCTCTGGCTGCATTCATGTTGCAACAGCAGGCTGAGTAGTTCCAATAGAGACCATGTGGCCACAAAGCCAAGTATTAACTATCTGGCCCTTACAGAAGAAGTTTGGGACTCCTGGAGTAAGGCATTAAAATAAAAATCATTCTACCAACAATGAGAACAGCCCCAAGCCTATTACATTAAAAGCACAATTAAAATATCCCTATTAGTACCTTTTTAAAATTTCTTTCAGATGAAACATGATTTTACCTAATTTGTAGACTTTCTACTCTTGTACAACCCAATAAAAACAATACTAGCATCTACTGGACTAAGCAGAAAGAAACACCTAAGTACTTCTATATCAGTCTTTTTCAAAAAAAGTTCACAAAAGTAAACTGAATGATGAATCACGTTAAATTTGCTAATGGAGAGTAGTATCAAAAGGTCTTCTTAGCATAGAAAACCCCTACTATGTTACTAGTCCTCAAATTTAATATATTCTTTTTGTGAGGCAATATTTACATTTTCTTTGCATAACGCACTGGCTGGATTAAATAGGGAAGCTCAGGAACTCCACCCAGACCATCTCAGGGTGTGGACACTCTGAGGCAACCCCTCTACCACACCTCCAACCTAGTCATCAACTCCCTGCCCTGAGAATCAGGAGGCTCTCAAGTCAATGGGGGCAGCTTCTTCCTTCTGACGATGATGGAGTCTTGGCTCTAGTGAAATAAACTGGAAAGGAAAACTGAAAGCATATTTTAAAGAAAGTTTAATAACAAGTTAAGAAATGTTTTTCTGAGAAGGAAAGGGACATGATGTTGTCTGTGTGTTGGGATAACCCTTGGAGACCTTTGGGAAAGTGAATGAAGAGGGGGAGATGCCAGAAGCAAGAAGACCAGTGGAAGCCATTGCTACCTATTACCCAAGCAGAGAAGATGAACAGAAGAAACCCAACACAGGCAATGACATCAAGAGTGGAGAAGAGGGAATTGATGGGAAATATGCTCTCAAGGTGAAAGCAAGTGAATTAAATTAATTTGCCAACTCACTCTGAGCGTTGTCTTGTTTATATATTCTCAGGTTGTTTTGTGTTCTTTCCTTTAGAAAAGGAAGACATTCTTAAGGAAATTTTAAAAGTTCTAAGCTTCTTAAGAGCAAGGACCAAGTCTAATTTATTTTTTCAGCATCTACATCCAAACTGGATAGCACAGAAGTGGCATGACATGCACAGTTGGCCAAGTGGAATAAGGAAAGGCTTGAGAGGTGGTGGCGTGGGGCTCAGATTCTACCTCTTTCATTTCCTAGATGTTTGACTTTGACAGCTGTTCATTTATTCAGTACAATATGGATGATAATGTCTAATTTTTAGGGTTGTTTTAAGAATCAGAGAGAATGTGTGTGTGTGTACACATGAAACATTTACAGAACTAGGCATTCAGTAAATAGTTATTGCTACTGTCATTTTCACACTATTATTATTTAAATATGAGTAAGACAGCAGTATAAAAGGTCTTTGCTTTTATGCAAAGCTGGTTTTAAAAGTCTCTGGGTCTCAGACTTCCCTGGTGGTGCAGTAGTTAAGAATCTGCCTACCAATGCGGAGGACATGGGTTCGAGCCCTGGTCTGGGATGATCCCACATGCCGCAGAGCAAATAAGCCTGTGTGCCACAACTACTGAGCCTGTGCTCTAGAGGCCACGAGCCACAACTACTGAGCCCACCTGCCAAAACTACTAAAGCCCGCGTGTCTAGAGCCTGTGCTCCATAACAAGAGAAGCCACTGCAATGAGAAGCCTGCACACTGCAACGAAGAGCAGCCCCCACTCACCGCAACTAGAGAAAGCCCACGCACAGCAATGAAGACCCCACGTAGCCAAAAAAAAAAAAAAAAAAAAGTCTCTGGGTCTCCTCCAACCCCTAGAAAAGAACATTTATTGGGTTCTATCTTTTAAAAAAAAGTATTTTGAAGGTTTATTCTAAGACGTGCAGTGGGAATCATTTTCAAAGAAATATCTTGAAATATTCAGGGAGGAAAAAACTATACGAAAAATGTGAGACAATTCTACAGCAATTTATTATTGATGTAGCTTCATAAACCTAGTATCTTTCTCCTCAGTCTATCCTGCCAAGCACACATCTCCTTATCAAAGACTACTACATTTCAAGCAATATAGACGCTTGATAAGTAAGTTAACTGAAATGTAAACACCTGTGGTAAGTGTTCACTAAGATTAAATAATTTGTTAAATTAAATACTTTAATAAGTTAAATTCGTTAAAGTTAACTGATTAAAAATCACTCTCACTGGGTAAACCAAAGGGTTTACAGGGCTTGAGGTACAGTGGTGTAGGAGGAGAAAATTAATGTTATTTGCCTACTCTATCTACCAATACAAACTGAATTTAAAACGTTAGAAAAGGGGGACCTTCAAGATAGCGGAGGAGTAAGATGTGGAGATCACCTTCCTCCCCACAAATACATCAGAAATACATCTACATGTGGAACAACTTCTAAAAAACACCTACTGAACGCTGGCAGAAGACCTCAGCCTTCCCAACAGGCAAGAAACTCCCCACGTACCTGGGTAGGGCAACAGAAAAAAGAGAGGACAGAGACAAAAGAATACGGACAGGACCTGCACCTTGGGAGGGAGCTGTGAAGAAGGAAAAGTTTCCAAACACTAGGAAGCCCCTTCACTGGCGGAAACAGGGGCTGGCGGGAGGGAAGCTTTGGAGCCACGGAGGACAGCGCAGCAACAGGGGTGCAGAGGGCAAAGCTGAGAGATTCCCGCACAGAGGATTGGTGCTGGCCAGCACTCACCAGCCTCAGAGGCTTGTCTGCTCACCCGCTGGGGCAGGCGGGGACTGGGAGCTGAGGCTCGGGCTTCTGAGGCCGGATCCCAGGGAGAGGACTGGGGTTGACTGCGTGAACACCGCCAGAAGGGGGCTACTGCGCCACAGCTAGCTGGGAGGGATTCCATGAAAATGTCTGGAATTGCCTAAGAGGCAAAAGACCATTGTTTCGGGTTGCGCGAGGAAAGGGGATTCAGAGCACTGCCTAAACAAGCTCCAGAGACGGGCGCGAGCCACGGCTATCAGCACGGACGCCAGAGACAGGCATGAAATGCTAAGGCTGCTGCTGCAGCCACCAAGAAGCCTGTGTGCGAGCACGGGTCACCATCCACACCTCCCCTCCCGGGAGCCTGTGCAGCCCACTACTGACAGGGTCCCGTGATCCAGGGACAACTTCCCCAGGAGAACACACAGCGTACCTCAGGCTGTTGCAACGTCACGCCGGCCTCTTCCACCGCAGGCTCGCCCCGCATTCCGTACCCCTCCCTCCCACCAGCCTGAGGGAGCCAGAGCCCCCTATTCAGCTGCTCCTTTAACCCCATCCAGACAGGATGGGAACAGACGCCCTCAGGCGACCTACACGCAGAGGCAGGGCCAAATCCAAAACTGAACCCCAGGAGCTGTGAGAACAAAGAAGAGAAAGGGAAATTTCTCCCAGCAGCCTCAGGAGCAGCGATTAAATCTCCACAATCAACTTGATGTACTCTGCATCTGTGGAATACCTGAATAGACAACAAATCATCCCAAAACTGAAGCGGTGGACTTTGGGAGCAACTGTAGACTTGAGGCTTGCTTTCTGCATCTAATTTGTTTCTGAATTTATGTTTATCTTAGTTTAGTATTTAAATTTAATTATCATTGGTAGATTTGTTTATTGATTTGGTTGCTCTCTTCCTTTTTTTTATATATATATAGACATATATATATTTTTTTCCTTTGTCTCTTTTTGTGAATGTGTATGCTTCTTTGTGTGATTTTGTCTGTATAGCTTTGCTTTTACCATTTGGCCTCGGGTCCTGTCTGGGTTTTTTTTTTTTTTAGTACAGTTTTTAGCACTTGTTATCATAGGTGGATTGGTTTTTTGGTTTGGTTGCTCTCTTCTTTCTTTCTTTTCTTCTTTTTTAATTACTTTATAATTTTTTTATTTAAAAAAATATTTTTATTTCTTATTTTAATAACTTTATTTCATTTATTTATTTTTCTTTCTTTCTCTCTCTCTCTCTCCCTCCCTCCCTCCCTCTCTCTCTTTCTTTCTTTTTCTCACCCTTTTCTTCTAACCATGTGCCTGACATGATCTTGCTGCTCCGGCCGGATGTCAGGCCTGTGCCTCTGAGGTGGGAGAGCCGAGTTCAAGACACTGGTCCACCAGAGACCTCCCGGCTCCACATAACATCAGATGGTAAAAGCTCTCCCAGAGATCACCATCTCAAAGCTAAGACCGAGTACCACTCAACAAACAGCAAGCTACAGTGCTGGACAACCTGTGCCAAACAACTAGCAAGACAGGAACACAACCCCACCGATTAGCAGAGAGGCTGCCTAAAATCATAATAAGGTCACAGACACCCCAAAACACACCACCAGATGCGGTCCTGCCCAACAGAAAGATAAGATCCAGCCTTATCTAACAGAACGCAGGCACCAGTCCCCTCCACCAAGACGCCTACACAACCCACTGAACCAACCTTAGCTACTGGGGGCAGACACTAAAAACAATGGGAACTAGGAACCTGCAACCAGCGAAAAGTAGACCCAAACACAGTAAGTTAAGCAAAATGAGAAGACGAACACACAGCAGATGAAGGAGCAAGGCAAAACCCCACCAGACTAAACAAATGAAGAGGAAATAGACAGGCTACCTGAAAAAGAATTCAGACTAATGATAGTAAAGATGATACAAAATCTTGGAAATAGAATGGAGAAAACACAAGAAACGTTTAACAAGGACCTAGAAGAACTAAAGAGCAAACAAACAATAAAAATGAACAACACAATAAATGAAATAAAAAACTCTCTAGAAGGAATCAATAGCAGAATAGCTAAGGGAGAAGAACGGATAAGTGACCTGGAAGATAAAACAGTGGAAATAACTATTGCAGAGCAGAATAACGAAAAAAGAATGAAAAGAATTAAGGACAGTCTCAGAGACCTCGGGGACAACATTAAATGCACCAACACTCGAATTATAGGGGTCTCAGAAGAGGAAGAGAAAGAGAAAGGGAGTGAGAAAATATTTGAAGAGATTATAGTTGAAAACTTCCCTAATATGGTAAAGGAAAGAGTCAATCAAGTCCAGGAAGCGCAGAGACTCCCATACAGGATAAATTCATGGAGAAACATGCCAAGAGAGATATTAATCAAACTATCAAAAATTAAATACAAAGAAAACATATTAAAAGCAGCAAGGGAAAACCAACAAATAACATAGAAAGAAATCCCCATTAGGTTAACAGCTGGTCTTTCAGCAGAAACTCTGCAAGCCAGAAAGGAGGGGTAGGACATATTTAAAGTGATGAAAGGGAAAAACCTGCAACCAAGATTACTCTAACCAGCAAGGATCTCATTAAGATTCAAAGGAGAAATTAAAACCTTTAGAGACAAGCAAAACCTAAGAGAATTCAGCACCACCAAACCAGCTTTACAATAAATGCTAAAGGAACTTCTCTAGGCAGGAAATACAAGAGAAGGAAAATACTTACAATAAAAACCCAAAACAATTAAGAAAATGGTAATAGGAACATACATATCTATAACTACCTTAAATGTAAATGGATTAAATGCTCCAACAAAAAGACACAGACTGGCTGAATAGATACAAAAACAAGACTCATATATATATTTTATACAAGAGACCCACTTCAGACCTAGGGACACATACAGACTGAAAGTGAGGGGATGGAAAGGGATATTCCATGCAAATGGAAATCACAAGAAAGCTGGAGTAGCAATTCGCGTATCAGACAAAATAGACTAAAATAAAGACTACCACAAGAGACAAAGAGGGACACTACATAATGATCAAGGGATCAATCCAAGAAGAAGACATAACAATTGTAAATATTTATGCACCCAACATAGGAGCACCTCAATACATAAGGCAAATGCTAACACCCATAAAAGGGGAAATTGACAGTAACACAATAATAGTAGGGGACTTTAACACCCTATTTTCACCAAAGGACATGTCATCCAAAATGAAAATAAATAAGGAAACACAAGCTTTAAATAATACATTAAACAAGACGGACTTAATTGATATTTATAGGACATTCCATCCAAAAACAACAGAATACACTTTCTTCTCAAGTGCTCATGGAACATTCTCCAGGATAGATCATATCTTGGGTCACAAATCAAGCCTTGGTAAATTTAAGAAAATTGAAATCGTATCAGGTATCTTTTCCAACCACAATGCTATGAGACTAGATATCAATTATGGGAAAAAATCTGTAAAAACACATGGAGGCTAAACAATACGCTACTAAATAACCAAGAGATCACTGAAGAAATCAATGAGGAAATCAAAAAATACCTAGAAACAAATGCCAATGAAAACACGACGACCCAAAACCTATGGGATGCAGCAAAAGCAGTTCTAAGAGGGAAGTTTATAGCAATACAATCCTACCTTAAGAAACAAGAAGCATCTCAAATAAACAACCTAACCTTACACCTAAAGCAATTAGAGAAAGAAGAACAAAAAAACCCAAGGTTAGCAGAAGCAAAGAAATCATAAAGGTCAGGTCAGAAATAAATGAAAAGGAAATGAAGGAAACAGTAGCAAAGATCAATAAAACTAAAAGCTGGTTCTTTGAGAAGATAAACAGAATAGATAAACCATTAGCCAGGCTCATCAAGAAAAAAAGGGAGAAGACTCAAATCAACAGAATTAGAAATGAAAAAGGAGAAGTAACAACCCACAATGCAGAAATGAAAAGGATCATGAGAGATTACTACAAGTAACTATATTCCAATAAAATGGACAACCTGGAAGAAATGGACAAATTCTTAGAAAAGCACAACCTTCCGAGACTGAACCAGGAAGAAACAGAAAATATGAACAGATCAATCACAAGCACTGAAATTCAAACTGTGATTAAAAATCTTCCAACATGGGCTTCCCTGGTGGCGCAGTGGTTGAGAGTCCACCTGCTGATGCAGGGGACACAGGTTCGTGCCCCGGTCCGGGAAGATCCCACATGCCACGGAGCAGCTGGGTCCATGACCCATAGCCTCTGAGCCTGTGCGTCCGGAGCTTGTGCTCCGCAACGGGAGAGGCTGCAACGGTGAGAGGCCTGCGTAATGAAAAAAAAACCAAACAAACAAAAAAAATCTTCCAACAAACAAAAGCCCAGGACCAGATGACCTCACGGGCAAATTCTATCAAATATTTAGGGAAGAGCTAACACCTATCCTTCTCAAACTCTTCCAAAATATAGCAGAGGGAGAAACACTCCCAAATTCATTCTACAGGGCCACCATCACCCAGATGCCAAAACCAGACAAAGAAGCCAAAAAAAAAGAAAACTACAGGCCAATATCACTGATGAACATAAATGCAAAAATCCTCAACAGAGTACTAGCAAACAGAAACCAACAGCACATTAAAAGGATCATACACCATGATCAAGTGGGGTTTATCCCAGGAGTGCAAGGATTCTTCAATATACACAAATCAAACAATGTGATAAACCGTATTAAGAGATTGAAGGAGAAAAACCATATGATCATCTCAATAGATGCAGAAAAAGCTTTCGACAGTATTCAACACCCATTTATGATAAAAACCCTGCAGAAAGTATGCATAGAGGAAACCTACCTCAACATAATAAAGGCCATATATGACAAACGCACAGCCAACATCGTTCTCAATGGTGACAAACTGAAACCATTACAACTAAAATCAGGAACAAGACAAGGATGCCCACTGTCACCACTACTATACAACATAGTTTCGGAAGTTTTAGCCACAGCAATCAGAGAAGAAAAAGAAATAAAAGGAATCCAAATCAGAAAAGAAGAAGTAGAGCTGTCACTGTTTGCAGATGACATGATACTATACATAGAAAATCCTAAAGATGCTACCAGAAAACTACTAGAGCTAATCAATGAATTTGGTAAAGTAGTAGGATACAAAATTAATGCACAGAAATCTCTTGCCTTCCTATATACTAATGATGAAAAATCTGAAAGAGGAATTAAGGAATCACTCTCATTTACCATTCCAACAAAAAGAATAAAATACCTAGGAATAAACCTACCTAAGGGGACAAAAGACCTGTATGCAGAAAACTATAAGACACTGGTGAAAGAAATAAAAGATGATACAAATAGATGGAGAGATATATCATGTTCTTGGATTGGAAAAATCAACATTGTGAAAATGACTATACTACCCAAAGCAATCAACAAATTCAATGCAATCCCTATTAAACTACCAATGGCAGTTTTACAGAACTATAACAAAAAATTTCACAGTTTGTATGGAAACACAAAAGACCCTGAAGAGCCAAAGCAATCTTGAGTAAGAAAAATGGAGCTGGAGAAATCAGGCTCCCTGATTTCAGACTATACTACAAAGCTACAGTAATCAAGACAGTCTGGTACTGGCACAAAAACAGAAATATAGATCAACGGAATGACAGAAAACCTGAGAGAAACCTACGCACATATGGTCACCTTATTTTTGATAAAGGAGGCAAGAATATACAGTGGAGAAAAGACAGCCTCTTCAATAAGTGGTGCTGGGTAAACTGGACAGCTACATGTAAAAGAATGAAATTAGAACACTCCCTAACACCATACACAAAAATAAACTCAAAATGGATTAAAGACCTAAATGTAAGGCCACTATAAAATTCTTAGAGGAGAACACAGGCAGAACACTGTACGACATAAATCACAGCAAGATTCTTTTTGATCCACCTCCTAGAGAAATGGAAATAAAAACGAAAATAAACAAATGGGAACTAGTGAAACTTAAAAGCTTTTGTACAGCAAAAGAAACCATAAACAAGATGAAAAGACAACCCTCAAAATGGGAGAAAATATTTGCAAATGAATCAACTGACAAAGGATTAATCTCCAAAATTTATAAGCAGCTCATGCAGCTCAATATCAAAAAAACAAACAACCCAATCCAAAAATGGGCAGAAGACCTAAACAGACATTTCTCCAAAGAAGATATACAGATTGCCAACAAACACATGAAAGGATGCTCAACATCACTAATCATTAGAGAAATGCAAATCAAAATTACAATGAGGTACCACCTCACACCAGTTAGAATGGCTATCATCAAAAAATCTACAAACAATAAATGCTGGAGAGGGTGTGGAGAAACGGGCACCCTCTTGCACTGTTGGTGGGAATGTAAACTGATATACGCACTATGGAGAACAGCATGGAGGGTCCTTAAAAAACTAAAAATAGAACTACCATGTGACCCAGCAATCCCTCTACTGGGCATATGCCCTGAGAAAACCATAATTCAAAAAGAGTCATGTACTGCAGTGTTCACTGCAGCTCTATTTACAATAGCCAGGACATGGAAGCAACCTAAGTGTCCATTGACAGATGAATGGATAAAGATGACGTGGCACATATATACAATGGAATATTACTCAGGCATAAAAAGAAATGAAATTGAGTTATTTGTAGTGAGGTGGATGGGACCCAGAGTCTGTCCCACAGAGTGAAGTCAGAAAGAGAAAAACCAATATTGTATGCTAACACACATATATGGAATCTAAAAAAAAAAGGCAAAAAAATGGTTCTGAAGAACCTAGTGGCAGGCCAGCAATAAAGATGCAGATGTAGAGAATGGACTTGAGGATGCAGGGTGGGGGAAGGGTAAGCTGGGACGAAGTGAGAGAGTGGCATGGACATATATACACTACCAAATGTTAAATAGATAGCTAGTGAGAAGCAGCCACGCAGTACAGGCAGATCAGCTCGCTGCTTTGTGTCCACCTAAAGGGGTGGGATAGGGAGGGTGGGAGGTAGACGCAAGAGGGAGGAGATATGGGGATATATGTATATGTATAGGTGATTCACTTTGTTATAAAGCAGAAACTAACACACCATTGTAAAGCAATTATACTCCAATAAAGATGTTAAAAAAAATAAAATAGAAAAAATTAAGAGTAATTCTTCGATCTTTGAGAAACATTCGAGAAGATCTCTTCTGATATTTGTTAATAGGTAAGGTTCTTCAGATACCACACGACATGGTTATTAATATTGTGATTCTACAGCCCATCAATGGAACTTTCCTGTTATCACTAAAAAGTCCCAACATTCAAGAGTGGTTCATGTGCCTTTCCCTCTGAGATGGAGATAATTGGGTTTTCTTCAGAATATTCCTCTAACCTTCTCCACACACTAGGTAACCTTTAAAGGGCACAACAACTTGTCTTTTCTCAAGGAAAAAAACTCCAGACCAGAGTTTTATTTACAAACCAGACTATCACTTGTGCTGAATGATGGGTTTAGTGTTAAGTTGGAAATGAACTACCCTAAAGCAGCAACTCAAGAACTATATTCCTTTTGCAATGCACTTTGTTGGGTTTTCTCCTCCTATTTGTATTAAATACAGAAAAACTTCACAATGTGTAGGAGTAAAAAGGAAAAATTTGACAGTCAAAACTAGCAAGGATTTTTTTTAATGAAATATGGATTTAAGTACATCGTAGCAAGAAAGCAGAAGGATGAACCATCAAGTACTACCTATCAACTTCCTAAGACAATCTGCATTTTCAATACAAATCAGTGAAAATGGCTTGAAAGGCTACAGGTAATGTGAAAAGTACTTCCTTCTCCTGTGATTTGCCGAGTGGAAAATCTTCTCTATGCCATTCCTTATCTCTTTGTCTAAGAACTATTCTAATTCTGCTTATGATTTTAAAAATTCTCTGGAGTTTAAAAAATCCAAAGTAACCTTTATTTAAATCCATGTTGAATTAAATAGAGGTTCTTTTAAATAAGTCATGATGCCTAAAAAAGTAAGTTTAACTAAAATCTGAGGAACTTCTCTGGTGGTCCAGTGATAAAGAATTCACCTTCCAATGTAGGGGATACAGATTCAATCCCTGGCTGGGGAACTAAGATCCCACATGCCACGGGGCAACTAAGCCTGTGCACCACACCTACTCAGCTCGGGCACCTCAATGAGAGAGGCTGCATGCCACAAACTACAGAGTCCATGCGCTCTGGAGCCCACATGCCACAACTAGAGAAGAGAAAACCCGCACGCCACAACTAGAGAGAAGCCCACACGCTGCAACAAAGATCCCGTGTGCGACAACTAACACCTGACACAGCCATCAAAATTTTTTTTAAAAGACAATAGAATTATATATTGTTTTAATAATCCTTCAGCTTACAGCTTTTTAACACAAGGATAGAAAATTAAAGCAGCTTTTTACTTGACCTTTTATTTTAATCTACCCTTTACCATAGGAGATACGTATAACAACCTCACACAATGACAATTTGGGCAATTTTGTGACAACGTCAAGAATACAGAATATAGATATAGATATGTTTTCTTGGCCTACATGTGGAAAATTGGTTGTCATCTTGCTGAGAAACAATTTGTTAATATCTATTTCAAGTTCACCCAGTAAATAGCATACATGCAATTACTTTGGGTCAGAAAGCACTGTACTATCACACGAAGAAAATATAAGCAAAACTACCAGAAATATTAGGAAAAATGACACTTTACTCTAAGTGCAGCAGATGTCACCTGCAATGAGCATTCCACTGCAATGTCATTAGGCTGGAATTAGATTTCTAAAGAAACTTTTGTAAGGATTTCTATCAAAATCGATGATATATATCTACACTTTCTGACCTCTCTGCAGAACATGATTTGTTGAAATGACCACAGACAATATCAGTTCACAGGAAAAGAAACTGACTTATGAGGATATGAGTCTTGATGACCTAATTTTAAAATTACTAGAGGGAAAGAAGAGAGAGATGCAGCTGTTCTTTCCTGTACACCATAGATGTGACCCCCAAAGAGCTAGAGGTAAATCAAACCAGGTTTTAAAAAACGAACTCACAGGAGGGTCTTGAATAAATTTTCTACCCTACAGCATTCTTCCTTTCCAGGCTAGAGATTAAACTACCCAACAAAGGGAATACACAGAACCAACATTCTCCCAGATTACTGAGTTGATTTGTTGATACAATTAAACAATGTAAATCTTCTTGATGTAAGTGTTTCTGCAAAGATTATACACTGTATAGGTAACCCTGAATGCACTACAATAGTGACTAGCAACCAGTAGGCCTGGATCTAATTTCAGTTTAAAGCATTAGTTAGTGCCTCTAGGCTGCTACTTTTCACATATACCTAAATATTAAGATTTTAGTGCCCAAAGGGTAGGGCCAGCTTTCTCAGTGACACTTTTTCATGAAATAAATCAATTTTGGAAGTATCCGTGATTTAGGTGATCTAGGTAATATTAACTGTAAAATATATATACATATATACATATATATATATGTTTGTGTGTGTGTGTATAGATAGATAGATAGGACACACAAAAAAGCTTTTTCCTTAAAAGAAAGTCCATATACAGTTTTAAATTCCTGAGAATGACCATGTGCTGTAAACAGATGAACAGATTTGCAGGAGGCTGCCCCTGCCACTGGAGGTCTGGACTCAGTCTCCCCCTTGCCTGGCTCCCTTTATCAATCTGTTGTTGCACTGAAGCTGCCCTGACGACTCCACGCTCCCAAAACACTTTCCCTGGTCTTTCTGTAATGGTTCTAACATCAACATCTGCATATTTCTCTAGGGAGAAAAAGCTTTCTTTGTTTACATTTTCCCTCCAATGATCCTGCCTTAATCCCCCACTGCAGAGCCCAGAAGAGAGTGACAGAGATGGTGCCTTATTTCATACTTTCCCTGAGCCCTGCCTAAGGGGTTCTGCTAAGCATGTCAGCAACGGCCTTCACTCTCCTTTGACACCACCCTAGAAAAATACGTGTTCTCTGGTGCTGGATAAGAAATTGAAAAAGTTAAGAAAAAAATGTTTTTTATTATGTGTGGTGATGGATGTTAAGTAAACTTCTTGTGGTGATCATTTCACAGTATGTACATATATCAAATCATTATGTTGTACACCTGAAACTAATATAAAGTTATATGTCAATTATACCTCCATTTAAAAAAACAAAAAAAAATAAAGAGATCTTGTCCATAATGGTGGAGTAGGAAGACCCTAAGCTCACCTCATCTCACGGGCACACCAAAATTACAACCATTTACAGAGTAACTATTGATGAGAAAGGCCAGAACCTACCAGAAAAAAATATGAAACCACAATGAGATGGATAGGAGAGGCAGAGGTATAGTCAAGACCCACACCTCCGGGTGGGCGACCCACAAATGGGAGGATAATTACAATTGCAGAGGGTCCCTCACTGGGAAAACAAGTCCCCAGAAAATTTGGCTTTGAAGGCCAGTAGGGCTTACATTCAGGAGAGCCAGAGGGCTGTGGAATGTAGACTCAACTATTAAAGGGCACACACACCATATGCTCAGAGACCTATGGCAGAAACACTAATTTTAAAGGACCCTGGGTCAGATGCAGGCTGATCTTGGAGAATCTCCAGAAGCAGGAGGCAACTGGAGCTCACCCTGGGGACACAGACACTGGCAGTATCCATTTTGGGGAGCTTGTTCTACCACATGGACAGTGGTGTTAGCAAGCCCTCCCTCTAGCTTATCAGCCTAGGGACCCGGCCCTGCCCACTAGGCTATAAGCACCTATACTGGGACGCCTCAGGCCAAGCAACTAGCCTGAAGGGGAAACAGCCCCCCAAAAGCAGGAAGGCTGACTTAAGACCCCTTGAGCCCATAGCCACCCCTGGACATGGCCATGTCCACCAGAGGGCCTAGGACCGAGGACCACACATCAGTGCACAGACACTAGACTTGGGACCCTCAGGGCTATCAGCTGACTTTTCATTGCAAACCCTGCAGGCCAGAAGGGAGTGTCACAATATATTTGAAGTGATGAAAGGGAAAAACCTATATCAAAGAATACCTACGGGGAAGGCTTTCATTCAGATTTGATGGAGAGATCAAAAGGTTTACAGATAAGCAAAAGCTAAGAGTTCAGCACCATAACTCCTTTACGAGAAACGTTCAAGGAACGTTCAAGGAACTTCTCTAAGCATAAAAGAAAAGGCCACAACTAGAAACATGAAAATTACTAAAAGAAAAAGCTCATTGGTAAAGGCAAAAATACAGTAAAGGTAGTAAATCAACCACGTACAAAGTCAGTAAAAAGGTTAAAAGGCAAAACTAGTAAAATCATCTGTATCTGCAATAAGTAGTTAAGGAATACACAAAACAAAAATATGTAAAATATGACATCAAAAAAAGTAACCCTGGGAAAGGGGAATAAAATGCAGGATTATTAAATAGCATTTGAAATTAAGAGATCAGCAGCTTAAAATAATCATATATATATATATATATGAATACATATATTGCTATAAATATACCTCATGGTAACCACAAACCAGAAACCTATAATAGATACAAACAAAAAAGAGAAAGGAATCAAAGCGTAACACTAAAGACAGTCATCAAATCACAAGGGCACAGAACAAAAGGAAATAAACAAAAAATAACTACAAAACTACACCAAAACAACTTTTTTAAAAGGCAGTAAGTACATATCTAACAATAATTACTTTAAATTTAAATAGACTACATGCTCCCATGAAAGGACATAGAGTGGCTGAATGGATACAAAAACTAACTCATATATATGCTATCTACAATGGACTCACTTCAGATCTAAGACACACACAGACTTAAGTGAGGGGATGGAAAAAGAAATCAAAGGAGAAAAAAAAAAAAACCTGGAGACAAATGAAAACAAAGCACAGTGACCCAAAATCTATGGGATGTAGGAGAAGCAGTTCTAAGAAGGAAGTTTATAGTGATACAAGCCAACCTCAGGAAATGAGAAAAATCTCAAATGAACAACCTAACCTTACCCCTAAGGAACTAGAAAAAGAACAAACAAAACCCAAAGTTAGTAGAAGGAAAGAAATCAAAGACCAGAGTAGAAATAAATAAAATAGAAACTACAGAAACAATAGAAGTGATCAATGAGATGAAGAGCCGGTTCTTTTAAAAGATAAACAAAATTGATAAACCTTAAGCTAACTGACCAACAAAAAAAGAGAGAGGACCCAAATTGATTAAATCAGAAATGTAAAAAGGAATACTTACAACCGACACCACAGAAATACAAAGGATCATATGAACAATTATATGCCAATAAAATGAATAATCTAGAAGAAATGGACAAACACCTAGAAATGTACAATCTCCCAAAACTGAACCAGAAAGAAATAGAAAATATGAACAGACTGATTACCAGTAACGAAATTGAATCAATAATCAAAACTCTCAACAAACAAAAGTCCAGAAACAGATGGCTTCACAGGTGAATTCTACCAAACATTTAGAGAAGAGTTAACATGTATCCTTCTTGAACTATTCCCAAAAATTGCAGAGGGAGGAATGCTTCCAAACTCATTCTACGAGGCCAGCACACCCTGATACCAAAAACAGACAGAAATATCAAAAACAAGAAAAACAATTACAGGCCATTATCACTGATTAACATAGATGCAAAAATCCTCAACAAAATAATAGCAAATCAAATCCAGCAATACATTAAAAGAATCATACACCATGATCAAGTGGGATTCATCCCAGAGATGGCTCACTACCCACAAATCAATTAATGTGATAAACCACATTGACAAAATGAAGAATAAAAATCATATGATTATCTGAATAGATGCAGAAAAATCTTGTGATAAAATTCAACATCCGTTTATGATAAAAACTCTCCACAAAGTGGGTACAGAGAGAACATACCTCAACATAATAAAACCAAATATGAAAAACCCACAGCTAACATCATACTCAGCAGTGAAATTTGAAAGGATTCCTATAAGATCAGGAAGAAGACAAGAATACCCTCTCTCACCACTTTTATTCAGCATAGAATTGGAAGTCCCAGTCACAGCAGACAAGAAAAAAGAAATAAAAGGAATCCAAATTTGAAAGGAACAAGTAAAACTGTCACTGTTTGCAGATGACATGGTACTATACATAGAAAATCCTAAAGCCGCCACTGAAAAAGCACTAGAGCTCATCAATTAATACAGTGAAGTTTAAATACAGCAGGATACAAATTTAATATATAGAAATATGTTGCATTTCTATACACTAAAAATAAAATATCAGAAAGAGAAATGTTTTAAAAATCCCATTTACCATCACATCAAAAACTATAAAATACCTAGGGAATAAATTTAACTACAGAAATAAAATACCTGTACTCAGAAAACTATAAAATGCTGTGAAAGAAATGGAAGAGGACACAAACTGATGCAAAGATATACCATGTTGATGGATAGGAAGAATTAATATTGTTAAAATGACCATACTACCCAAGGCAATCTACAGAGTCAATGCAATCCCTATCAAACTACTAGTGGCATACTTCACAGAAATAAAAGAAGTAATTCTAAAATTTGTATGGAAACACGAAGACCCTGAAAAGCCACAACAATCTTGAGAAAAATAACAGAGCTGGAGGTATCATGTTTCCTGACTTCAGACTATATTACAAAGTCATCAAAACAGTATGGTAGTGGCCCCCAAACCGACACATAGATCAATGGAACAGAATAGAGAGAAATAAACTCACACATTTATGGTCAGTCAATCTATGACACAGGAGGCAAGAATACACAATGAGGAAAAGACAGTCTCTTCAATAAGTGCTGCTGGGAAAACTGGACAGCTACATGTAAAAGAATAAAATTAGAACATTTTCTCAAACCATATACAAAAATAAACTCAAAATGGATTAAAGACTTAAATGTAAGACTGAAAATCATAAGACTTCTACAAGAAAGCATAGAACACTCTCTGACATAAATCAAAGCAATGTTTTTTGGATCTGTCACCTTAGGCAAATGGGACCTATTTAAAAGCTTTTGCACAGCAAAGGAAACCATCGAAAAAATGAAAAGACAACATACAGAATGAGAGAAAATATTTGCAAATGATATGACCAATAAGGGATTAATATCCAAAATATAAACAGCTCATACAACTCAATAGCAAAAAACAAACAACCCAATTAAAACATGGGTCAAAGACATAGAATAAACGCTTTTCCAAAGAAGACACAGAGATGACCAACAGGCACATGAAAAGATGCTCAACATCACTAATCATCAGAAAAATGGAAAGCAAAACCACAATGAGGTATCACCTCACACCTATCAGAATGGCTATCATCAAAAAGACCACAAATAACAAATGTTGGCGAAGATGTGGAAAAAAAGGGAACACTTCTACACTGTTGGTGGGCATGTAAATTGGTGCAGCCACTGTGGAAAACAGTATGGAGGTTCCTTAAAAACCTAAAAATAGAACTACCATATGACCCAGCAATTTCACTTCCGGATATTTACCCGAAGAAAACCAAAACACTAATTCAAAAAGGTAAATGCACCCCTGTGTTCACTGTAGCATTATTAACAATAGCCTAGACTTGGAAGCAGCCTAAGTGCGTATGTACATACAAGTCATGATTCTATTCCACATCTATGCAACGTGAAATAAACTAGTAAGATAAACCATAAGAGATAAGCAACAAAATGTTAGAAATGGTATATTATTTTGTACTCAAATGTGCCTTTAATTCTTAAAGTAGTAATTGTGTCTCTACTAATTCCAAGCTTTGGCTTGGCAACCTGGGATAAATAAAGATGTATAGTTAGTTATTACTGAAATGTCTTTAAACTCTGGTACATGTACATGTATATATATAATCAAAATGTTCCAAGAAAATTAATCTGGTAACTTAACAATACGTATAATTTTGCATTTGCTGTTCCCTCTGCCTAGAACCATCTTCCCTTTAGTTCTCTACATTGCTGATGCTTTATCACCATTCAAACTCACCTCTTCAGAGAAGCGTTTCCTAATCATCCCACCTAAAGTAGCCCCTCTTCAGTCCCTCTATAAATGTTATTATCCTGTTTGTTTCCTTCAAAGCAATTACCACAATTTGTAGTTATCTGGTAATTATTTACTCTTTTATTTATCAGTTGTGTACCTCTTCCCAGTGGGCCAGAACCTTGTCTATCTACTTACTGCCACATCCTCACATTTATTGAGTGTCACTCAATAAGTATTTCAGAAGGAAAGACTCTTGTATAGTATTTAGAATTTTTATTTTATTATTTTTAATTTTTTTTATTTTTGGCTGCGTCGGGTCTTAGTTGCACGCAGGATCTTCATTGCGGCACGTGGGATTCTCTCTAGTTGTGGCGTGCAGCCTCCAGAGCACATGGGCTCTGTAGTTTGCAGCACACAGGGGGCTCTCTAGGTGAGATACATGGGCTCAGTAGTTGTGTCATGCGGGCTTAGCTGCCCTGCAGCATGTGGGATCTTAGTTCCCCGACCAGGGATCAAACCTGCGTCCCCTGCATTGGAAAGCATATTCTTTACCACTGGACCACCTGGGAAGTTCCAGTATTTAGAAATTTTAAAACAGGCATTTCTCACAGACTTTTAAAACTAAAAAATCAGACTGTGGAGCTGTTATAATCTGGTTCTCTTTTCTTAAAAACCTAATAGAAAACTGAGGTTCAGTGCTCCCCCCAAAATCCTTTTAGGATTACAAGTTTGGAATGGAGCCAGGACAAGTCTTTCATTTCCCTGTCTCCCAATTCCGAGAGCTTTCCCAACCAAGCTGTCGTTTCTTCTAGTCTCACTTTATTTGTCCTACAGGATGTATAAACAGTGTTGAACACAAATGAAAATTGTTTGCTTCTTTTCCCATAAACTGCCTTTTTTCCCCTATAGTGGAGAAATCACATGCTAAAGAGGTCGACTTTTATGTCATGTGCAGAAGAAGAGATGAAATCCCATTATAACCCAATCCTGTTCCACAGCATGGCCTATGAGCCTCACTTCTCCTGCAGACCTGGTCAGAGAAGCCACCATATTCACTACATAAAGTCATAAAGTATGTTTTGAAACAGGAAGTAAATAAGTCCCATATACACTGACATTTCACACATCAAAAAAATTAATACATAGTTCAGCAGCTATGCCTATTTTCCTCAAAGAGGTCAAATTTAAACTCAAGTGACCAAGGAAAAAAATCCTACAAATAGAGGAGGGTCACATAACCAAGTACCATTATAGTCACAAGTCACAAATCCACTGGAAACTCTGAGAGAAGGACATCGTTTACTAATCTGGAATCAGACCTATTTGGCTCACAGGTAGCAGGTAACTAAGCCACCACGTCTGATGATAAAACATTTCTGCCAAAAGGAAAGGTGGTCGTATTAAACAACCATTTTCTACCCTCCTGGAATAGCTGAGTATTTTATGGTGCCTAGGACAAGGTTCGTCCCTCCAAGCAACTACCCTCCACTACTCAGAGTTCCTGGGCTTGAAGTCATGGCTCAAAATTCATCAGAATCCATGGACAGATTAACACAAGTCACTCTCTAACCCTCCAACACAATGGCTGACTGTTCTCTGAGCCAGAACATTTTTGTTATTTCAAAGTTAGCTGTTTCTTCATGCGTAGTTGTCCAACTAGCCTATCTTTTCAAATGTAAAGTGACTGACGGCAGGACCTTCTGGTTTGTAACACAAGTCCTAGCACTACTCTCTATTTTCCAACTGAACTGAGATGAAAATGATGCAATAAAATTCATACTGTGCAGAATACGTTTTACTGTGGTCAAATTTATCAGTCACAAAAATGAAGCCCCAAATTACTGGTGCTTGTGTAACCCTGGCAAAACTGTCTGTGTGCATTCATGCCATAATGCTATTAATTCTTTACCTTTATAGAAGAACATGAGATTAGTTTTAAAATTAAGCAAGATGACAGTACTCAAATAATACAAATCCAGAAATGGAAAAATTATTAATCCTATTAGTTACAAAGTTTACAATATTTGCCCAAGCATAAGACAAATTAGGATTCAGTGGATAATATTATGGTATTAAGATTTGTGCCACTTTGTCTTTGAAGTGATATCTGCCTTTAAGTTTTCTATCAATATGTAATGCATAACAAATAAATTTTATGTATATAATTTTTTTAAAAAGATTTGTGCCAAATGTGCATATAAAGCAATATGAGGAAATAGGTAAATAGCTAACTATTTTATCTATATCCAATAGGTATACATAAAATAGTGTCCTACTTAGTTCCCAAAGACGTCTAATAAAAACTAAAGCAGACACAGATAACTGCAATCCTATCTACCTCAAGTTTCTAAAAACCCAGTTGGTTACACATTCCAAATAGTCATGAGACTCAAACAGCGTGCATCGTCAACAAGTGCATGGCTAGACCAGTCACACAACTTTTTAAGTAGTCAAAGTGAAGCTACATGTTCAATGCTTTGTAGTAAAGTCAGTGGTATCCCTACTCCTAAACAAGAAGTGTTTTTTTATTAAGTTGTTGTTTCTATCCTTAACATAAATTAATAAAAACTTCTGTTCTAAGTAGTATTTAATATAACCTAATACTCTGAAAAGATTTCCACTCACACATTATTAGCACATGGGTTTCAAGTATACTGATTACATGTAATTACATTACGTTATTGATTACAATATGAAACAACCTCATATTTCATTCAAGCAGCTGCTGAGAGGAATTTAGACAGAAGCATGAAAGAAGTTATTTGTAATTTAAATAGACACTTAAAATTGTATTTTAAAAATTAACACAATCTTGAACTAAGTGAATTAATTTTGTTAAAACAAAATTCTCTTTAATACTTGCACTAATGTGCAGAGTATAGGAAATGCTGACAATGCTAGGCACATGGTATATACTCAGAAACTTTTTGCTAAAAATGACCTTCACCTAGAGTGGGCTCACAATTATCTAGGGGCTTTTGTCTGAGGGGCTTTCGTCTGAGCAAGGAGGTAATAAGATCACACTGTGTATGTGACTATCATGTACTGTGTATATGTAAGTCAAACCATGTGTGGCTACCACAGTGACCAGTTTCTGCAGTGTTCATTCTATTGCTTCTTCAGCTCTACCAAAAGATAGTAAGAGTGAGTGAACAGACCTTCCAAGACTTGTGTATGACATATATCAATAAAGGGTTGTGTGTGTGTGTTTGGCATTTTCTCAGGTATGAAAAATAATTTGACTAATATAAGTAAGCATCTCCATTGAACAACCAATTAATGTAGAGGCAGAAGGAAGGTTGAGAGAAAATGAAACAATTTTGGGGAATGTGAATCCAGCAGGGAATTGTAAAATGTCTACCTTTTCCCATCATTCCCATCTGGCAAATCGCTTACCCAAATCAGACTGTCAAGATTACAGATCTTGCCTGAGAATTTTTAAATCCCTACGTGATTTCTTCTCTGAAAATAAATTCATCAACATAAATTAACCAGAACCATGCTTTTTTTGGTTTCTGACATGGTTAAATTGTGATTAGACAATTAAACATTTTAATGAAAACAGGGAAATGCAAAATTATTCCATAACTAGTATATGAAGGTATTCTTAGTCTTTATAAAAATTAGTATGGAAATCAATGTAACACATGTAAACAAGGTATTTAATTTTACTAAAGTGATTTATTTTGACAACAGTTCAAACTGAACTTTTATTTAATATAGAAGGTCAATAATACATACTTATATTTATATATTAAATATTTATATGTAAAATATACATATACTCAAAAAATGTCCCCACACTCAAAATGACAACTGTGTCAAGTATATCTGACTTAAAATAAAAGAAATTACAAAAATAAAAACAGTAATTATTTGAGGACAGTGGCATTATGGCAGTGTTTTCTTCATTCTTTTATAACATTATTATATTGCTTTTAAAATTAAAATGTTTATTTTAGTTTAGTTATACATATTAACCCACTTCATCATTTAGAGACATTAAATAATACTAAAAGAATATAATTTATAAGTAAAACTATTATGTAGTTTTAAAATTCATATATGTATAAAATCCACATACCTGAGCCAACCTCTTTTTCCTCTTCTTCAATGTTGTTTTTGATGCTATCATACTCCTCATCAATGGTCTGGTTACCACGCATCTGAGATAAAATTCTACGGGCCTTCTGAGTCTGTCCTTTCTGAATAAGCCATCGAGGGCTTTCAGGTAAAAAGAGAAAGCCAAAAAACTGTATAACTGCTGGAATTGCTGCAAGTCCCAGCATGTACCTGTAATAAGAAATCAATACATGGTTGTAAAATGTGGTCTTAATAGCACTGAGTATGAATAAAAGGTTTGTGTTCACCACACTAGGAATAACATATAATGGTAAAAATTAGAATGATTTTCTTTTCATCATATGTGCATGTCACCAGAAAAGATATTTTTATATTGTAGTGAAAAATTGAAAAATGAGAAAAATCTGATTCTTCTTTATCTCTCGCACAAATTACAATGAAAAAGAATGGACAAAAGTCACGATAATTTTGGATAGGCATTCTGAACCAAACACAACATGCAAAACACCAAAATCACCATCCTATCTAATACTAATATAATATAATTCTGTAATTTACAATATAAAAATGGGGCTAAGATAAAACTCTCTGATATCTGTTTAAAAGATATACTTTTCATTAAAATAAATGCCCAGATGTATTGCTTTACAGTTATTTCTTCTCTGTAAATGATTAGTTATGATTTCATTTTGCCATCAAGCATCATTTTTTTTTAGACAAAAAAGCACTTTACTTAAAAAATGGGGGGGTGGAGGGAGAGTTAGGAAAGCACATAGCAGCCGATAGCAGAAAAAAGATGAAGTCAGATGCTAATAATCATTATTAAAATGACTAGAAATATGAAAAAGCTGCTAATGTTTTAAGTTGTCATCTTCTTCAAATGTCTATTCTTAATGACTGACAAAATTCTAAATAACAAATAAGCATAGCACTTTAAATCTACCAGAGAAATAGCAATATGAATATATCAATATCAAAGATCTTTCCAAATTATTCTGACCACTGGACTAATCTCCTAATACCTCTAGGCCTCAATCTTTTTAAACTGAGCTAGATTACATAAACTTCAAGGTCTCTTTAAATTGGTGGCTTCTATGAATCTAGGACACCTGAATGTTTTCTATTGATCCAAGTTCCCAGAATATTTTCCATGGTAGATTTATGGTGGTAGAGCTCAGAAGGCCAGTCCTGATTACATAACAACCCATACTCACTGGCATTCATAAATCAAGACTCAATACACTTTTCAAAGCTGTTCTAACTTTTAAGCCATGCTAAACCAAAAGTATAGCAGTCCTGAAGACACATATCTTGTGAGTAAGTCTATTATTTTCCAGGCAATTTCATTTTACTTCCAAAAAGAGTAGAAAAACAAAAACACAATTGCTACATGGATGTTAAGAGTACCTCCTACTCAAACAGTAGCTACAAATACACTCAGAAAAATTAACTAAGATTTAGAAAGTGAACAAAGTGTTTATGAATGACTAAATGAATCACTTGGCCTACAATATTAAAGGAAATCTTATTAGCCATGTTTTATACTTTAATCCATAAGTATTGATAATTACACCAATACTTAATCACTCCTTCCTCTGCTCACCTAGAAAACATTTTTGACCTCTATTTATGTCATTATACCTTGTATTATAATAAATTATTTACCTATTTCACTTGACTGCATATTTAACTTTATATTCAGCATAGCACCTGATAAAGTATCTTGCACAGTAGGCATTTAGTAAATGTTTTATGAAATGATACAAAAACAGCTATATATATCGAAACTGTCTATATAAACTAAACAGAAAACTGTTTCACACTCATAGTAAAATTTTATGCAGCAACTCTACTGGATCATTAGCTCTGCAAAGTTACTTACACAGAAATTCTTTCCAATGAAACTATTTGTTACTCTAGATATAACCAGACCTTTCCTTCTATTTGTTACTCTAGATATGGCCAGACCTTTTCTTCTGAAGACTCATCTGATGAGAACTAGAGAGATCAGCTCACACAAATGCGTATTTCTGGCCTCTTTCCCTTAAGATGATAACTTGTATAACCAAATCTTAATGTGTGTTTTAATGCTGTAAATGAATGAAATTTCTATTCAGTGTGTTCTCTCTTTAAAAATTTAAGAAAAAAGGTTATCCTACATTGCCAATTATTTAAAAGAAAAGCAATAAAAAGGTAGAAACCAAATATATTGGATTAGGAAATAAATAAGAAAAGTACTAAAGATGAAAGCCTTTACTTTTCATTTCTCTATACCTTTCTTGATCTTTCCTTCCATTTTCCAAACCCCCTTAGTGATGAATTAAGATTAAAGGGGTGAACAGAATACTTCAAAGAAGCACTGAAATGAATACAGAAACTGAATCATTTTTAGACCCGAAGATGCTCACATAATACTTTGCACTTTACTACTCACTATTTAATCCCAGAACATAATATTTTTAAAAAATTAAAAGAAAAAAGAAAAGGGAAGAAAAGGGAAAATACAAAAAGAAAAATATAAAGATACATATTAGCCTGTTTTTTTAAGCGAGCTGTAGAAGACAGACTACTTTAGCCCTCCAGCCTTCTGAAATCTCTAAGTCCCAAGAGTCTAGGTCTGACATTTACAATTCAATGCCTTAATACTAGGGTAGGAAAAAGGAACTCACACTCTATTGCCAAACTTGAAGGATATATTAAAGCCTGTTTTCAGAGACTAGTCAAGATAAAACATGTTTTATACATTTACATCCTAAGATTTCTAAAAGTAAAACAAAGGAGCTTATTTTACTATATTTTAATTATCTTTCATGATAAAAATATTTTGATAGAAATAAATTACCATGGCTTTGTAGAGACCAAATACACAAGAGATCAGGTAACTGTGGTTTATGATGGAGAGAGGGTAGGAGCAGACCTGGGTCATACTTCACCTCTGGACACATTAACCACAAAACCCTGATCAAGTTACGTAACATTTTAATGCACAGATGACAGTGTCCATTTCATTGAGCTGTTGGGAGAATTAAGTGAAATCATTCTTTTGGTACCTAAGCACAAAGAGAAAGCTCAGCAAAAAATGTTTTTACCTCCCTGACCTTTCCCCCTCTCAACTAATTCAATGCAACTTTTCTATTCCAGCTGTATCATCCACCCAAACTTTTAGTAGGCAGCAGTAACCAGTTTCTTGAGGAAAAACTGTTCCTCCAATGATATGCATACTGGAGAATAAGAAGAATAAGTAAGAGTTTGCTTTGCTGTGATACTGATGAAAATTTTAACGTGAGACTAAGAGAGGAGGAACTCTATACTAGTTAAGGCACTATTAGACTTACCAAGAGTCCTCTAAATCCAAGGAAACCAGGAACCAGATGAATGACAAGAGTACACTGACAAACCAGGCAGGCAATGCCCAGACAGACAAGCAGCCCCCTATTGACATGGGGGATCTCATAATTATAAGCCAAATCAAGGGTTCTAAACCCTGGCTGCACATTAGAATCACCCAGGAGGCTTTTAAAACACACCAGTGTCCAGGGCCCACCTACCCCAGGGATTTTGACTAATTGCTCTGGGCTTCAAGCTCAGGGAATTCTATTTTCTTAAAAGCTCCCCAGGTGCCATCAAGGCTGAGAACCACTGATCTAAGTGTTTTAAAACTCCAGGGGGTGAAAGTGAACAATAAGCACCCAAGGTCTACCTTAAAGCAAACATCATTTACCTTCTGGAGGCCAGAGAGCACATCAAGCTAACAGAAGGGGAAATGAGGTTGACTCAATCAAGAATGCCAAGCCTTCATGAGTTCTAAAAATTTTTAGAATATTCTTTAGCATCATGATCACTCACAGAAAGATACCTTTTAAAACTTTCTAAACTGAAGTTAACAAATGAGCTATTTTCTGGTACAACTAGCAGTACCAGCACCTGCCTACCAGAAAACTAAGGAGGGGACCTCAAATAGTAAGCAATACTTTCAAATTGTGTGTTTGGGCCACCTATCAACAAAGGAGACAAGCCGGGCTTCTTCACCTCAGATTAGGCCTTCCCAGTGTCAGGAACTGAAACTCTGTAAACCAAACATCCCTCATTCCTGGGTGCCTGCCCTCCCTGCTGTGGCTGAGCAGACCTGCTGAGCTGCTGCCATCAGATGGCCTGTGCCTCACACAAAACCAAACAAGTCCTTCATTGAACTGAACAATTTACAATCATTCTTGTTTTAAAGGAATCATATTGCTCTAACCTATGAAACAAAAGACAAGTATCTTTGAATAGATGGCCATTTAAGACACAGAATTTTGCAGTTCATAATTGCCCCTCTCTGAACTGATGATAACATGGTTATCTGAAAACATAGTCAACAAATAAACATGTTTCTTATCTCTAGTAGTTCCACAGCAGTGATGATTATGTTCCAAATACATGAAAATCTACTTGAAGGCCAAACTCAGCTTGAACAGCAAAAGTAGTAGCTAACACATAGCACTAGTTACTATGTGCCAAGCACTGTTCAAAAGAATTAAAATACTTTAACTCATTAATCTTCGCAACATCCCTATGAGGTAGGTACCATTATTATTACCATTTTAAAGACAAAGAAATGAGGCACAAAGAAGATACAGAACTAACATGCGGTGGAACTAGGATTAAAACCCAGGCTCCCTATAATAAATGTTTATTGTAAGTCAAGCTATAATAAATGTTTCATGATTACTTGATAATTATTCTGCAGAACTCATAAAAGGGGGCATAAATTTACCTCAGCCTCATGTTTAAGGATCGCTTTAGAAGTCTGTTGTTCACACATCTCTGTGAAATGCAGTAAAGCCCTGTGGCAATAACAGGGGAAAGGGCTGCTGGGTGCAGTCCCTCCCAATCTTGCCAAACCCTGCATAGCACCTGACACTTAGCACCCACTGGGCTAGGGAACTGCAAACGGGATTTAACAACACGGACCCACTCGTGGCAAATGGGATATTCTCTTACCCTCAACACCAGAGTGCTTTTATGAAAACAGCTGACTATTAGTTAAAAGAAAATACATCATTTCTAAGGGTAAACTTGTGGTGCTCACTTTGAACACTATGCCAAAATGAATTTTGATTTCATTTTTCTTTAACATACACTGGTAAACTTTTCATATAGGAAAAATTTAGATAATAACACAATATATAGTTTAAAAGATGTTTGAGGGCAAAAAATTTTGACTTGGGATTTGATCCTTTTAAAATGTTTTATATGACAGATGTGATAGATCTAAAGTCGCTTTTGTCTACACTTTGTTTTCCAATGTCTGCCTTCCAGGGCTTCCCTGGTGGCGCAGTGGTTGAGAGTCCGCCTGCCGATGCAGGGGACACAGGTTCGTGCCCCGGTCCGGGAAGATCCCACACGCTGCGGAGCGGCTGGGCCCGTGAGCCATGGCCACTGAGCCTGCGCATCCGGAGCCTGTGCTCCGCAACAGGAGAGGCCACAGCAGTGAGAGGCCCGCGTACCGCAAAAACAAAAACAATGTCTGCCTTCCAGAGGCCGCCCCAAAAGGAATTGTGCTGGATTGAGGAATTGTATCCTGCGTCACGTTCTGTTTACTTCTCTTCTCCCCTCTATTCTTTTTCCTCCTTAAATTCTCAAATGATGGGAAAAGGTTGCCTATGCCTTATAATGCAAGAGCTATACGAATTACGGTTTTACTTGAAAGTCAAGCTGTAACAGAAAGACTATCATAGCTAAGGGAACTGTATTACAAAATATTATATTTAAAACAAATTGTATAAAATTATTTTTATGGCTCTTGAGGTGCTGAATTCTACTAAGGGAAGACATTTTCACTCTGAGGAGCACAGTAAAGATTTTTTGGACACTGCAGTCATTTAGCCAAATATCCTCCTAATAGGCCATGATAGCATTAATGTGCAATTCAATAATCACTTCCTTACCTGTCTCTAGACCTCGTGTTGTTAAAAGTATACATTTTTAAACCAAATCCTCATGTTACATTTTTCTAGTCCTAGAGAATCTTGATATTTTTCAAAACAGTAAGATGAGCTCAGTCACCATCTCTGAAACTGTCCTGGGTACAGGGAGGATTTTTAGCAATATTCTCTAATAATATCTCATACTATCTTATAATAAACTGAAAAAAATCAAATGACAAATCTGTATTTGTTATTCCAATAGTTTTACCTCCATCCTCTATCTTCTACCTTGCATTCTGTTTATATCTATTTGCTATTAATTTGGAAATCAAGAATGGTTAGCCCATTCTAAGAGCACAAATCAATTAGAGGAATACTGTATCATAAATACTAAGCATAATGCTATGCTTTATTCTTTAAAACTCTACAGTTTCAAATTGGCATTCTTTCACATATAACTGCAAAATAAACTTTAAACCTTGTTTTCCTGAAACATTTCATTGAAAATAGAAAGGATTAACAGAGTAAGTAAATTCTTTGAAAATGTTACTTTTTGAAGATTTACTGTGTTTGCTTTGAAAGCTAAGGCTGAACTTGCCATCTGAGATGTTATTCAGCTGTTTACCCAGCAAACATCTGAATGTGAGTTAAGTACCAAACTCTAAGCCAATCATTAAGCAATTAAGCATCATGAATGAACTTAACCAGAAAGAGTGCATTACTGTGTAAATCCAAAAACATCTCCCCAAGCTCAACTTTCCAATGATCTCTATCATTATACACTTTTTAAGTTTCCCCTTAAAAAGGCATAACCCCATCCCTTCAAACCACATCCAAGAACACTGTCCTTCAGCTCTATATCTAGAGCTACCCAACTTCGTTGTTCAAGAGTCCTACAGATTTTGAGTTTTTTCATAAACTTTAAGTAATAATCACATGAGTAATGCATTTGCTCCGAGATCCCTATTCTTGGATTTACAAAAGAAACAGCCACCTTTAAATATCAACGATAAAATAATTACTCGATAGTCATCAAACATGAATTGTGATTTATATATGTTCTTCCTTAATGCAAGTTTTAAATGTAAGAAGATAACACTGAATTTAACTACCTGCTATAGTTACAACAACTTACTTGATAATATATTTAAAAATTTTTCTTCATCACTCACAAATCCATTTCAATAGATAAGAAATTAAAATAAGAAAATACTGCCTAAGAAAGGCTACAAATGAACTTACCTACAAAACCGAAATAGAGTTACAGATGTAGAAAATAAACTTATGCTTACCGGGGGTTAAGGGGTGGGGGAGGGATGAATTGGAAGACTGGGATTGACACATACACACTATGATATATAAAATAGATAACTAATAAGGACCTACTGTATAGCACTGTGAACTCTACTCAATACTCTGTAATGGCTTATATGGGAAAAGAATATAAAAAAGAGCAGATATATGTATTTGTACAACAGATTCCCTTTGCTGTACATCTGAAACTAACACACATTGTAAATGAATTATACCCCAATAAAAATTAAAAAAAAAGAAAAGAAAATACTGCCTAATTGAGACCTCAGGCTAATAAGTTAATTTTCCTCTGCCATTAAGGGCCATGTAGAATATTATCATCAATGACTGATACACTTGAAAATCTGATGGCAGTTAGAGAGCAAACAGGAGACACAAAGCTGTGGGTACATAATAAAAAAAAAAAAATCAATGTGTCAAGTTGGATTCTTTCAAGTAAAAAGGTGATGTCATACATCACCAGCAAATGAGAAATTTTTACGTTACCTAGTAAACGAGTCTATGTAAACTGTTAAAAAATTCATAGCCATAAATGTAAACATATATATAAGCCAAAGAAAATATTAACTCTATCTACATAATAAGGGGAAAATCTCTCAAAGTAATTTGATATCAGTACATAAGGCAAATGGCTTGGCCGAGGTTATTTAGTGCTGTGGTCATAGCAGAAGCAGCAAGATATACTTGCTTTAATAGAATAAGATTAGATGCTATTTAAATAAATAATGTAGTATTTTGCAGAGATATTAGATAGTTTTAAACAACATGGCAAAATGCATTAAGATGTACAAAATTGACAGTACGAGTGCTGAAAGTAATGCGCGCACAACCATACCTATATACATACCCTTTTCTTTCCAACTCTGAATATCTTCCATATGCAAAGCTCTATGTTTGGGATTTTGGAGATACAGAAATGACTAAGATATTCCCTTGCTTCAAGGAGCTCATACCTAGTAATCATGGAACAAAATTGGATTATGTAATTGCTATGACTGAGATTTAGGCACAGTGTAAGAGTAAGGAGAAAAGTTATTTCAACAGAGGATATTAGAAAAAGTGTCATGGCAGAAAAAAACATTTAAACTATCACTGACCATTGCAGAAAAGGAATATAATGGAGAGAGCCAACATAAGGTTGAAATTAACTTTTTTAGGCAAAATTTGCATATAATAAAATGAGATCCAAGGTGTACCATTCTGTATGTGTGTGTGTGTGTGTGTGTGTGTGTGTGTGTGTGTGTGTGTGTATCCTTGTAACTACCATCCCAATCAAGAAACAGAACATTTCCATCATCCCAGAAAGTTCCCTCATACCTTACCCCCTTCCACTCAATCCCCATTGCCTTAGACAATCACTGATCGAATTTCTGTCCCCATAGCTAATTTTGCATATTGATGAACTTCATACAGAATGTTAGAGACCATACTTCTTTGTATCTAGCTTCTTTCAATCTTGTTTTTGAGATACATCCATTCTTTCTGATCTACCGATTTATCAATCCTTACCAGTCTCATTGTTTTAGCTTTATAGTAAGTCTTGAAATCAGATAGTGAATCATCCAACTTGTTCTTCAAGATGGTTTTGGCAATTCTAGGTCCTTTACTTTTCTGTAAAAATTTTAGAATCTACTTGTCCTTTTCAGTGAATTTGAATGAATGTAAGTGGTGATAGCGGACATCTCTGTCTTGAATTCCATCAGAAGGGAAAGCATTCAGGCTTTCCCCATTGAGTATAAAGCTGGCTGCAGGTTTTTTTGTAGATGCCCTTTATTAAATTCAAGAAGTGCTCTTCCATTCTAGTTTGCAGAAAGGTTTTATCATATATAAAGGTTATTCTGTCAAATGTTTTCCTGCATATATTGAGATAGATCCTTTAGTAGGTTTTCCTCCTTTAAATAATTTCAACATGGTGACTTGCACAAATTAATTTTCATATGGTAAACAAACTGACTTTTCTGAGAAAACTGCCTTGGTCAGTTTATATAAAAGGATTTATTATTCTTTTATATATTATTGGGTTTGATTTTACAATATTTTAAGGATACTTTCAATCTGTGTCTAGAATTTTCTTTGCTTGTAACAACTTAAGCCACTTCCAGAACTAACAAGCCATGAATCCGAACCACTGCCTTTCCCAGTGTACTCGAATCTCCATTACTACCCAAAGTGCAGCCCATCCAGGTCACTGCTGGTCTTTAACAGTCTCAGAAGGACAGAAACAAAATTAAGTAAAGTGTATTCAGCGGCAATTTCAAGAAGAAGAGCCTCATTCAATTTGTTATAGGAATGGGTAGCCCTTAGGTATAATATCTAACATAAAATGTATTGGAGTCTGTTATGATATACTTTAGTATTTAACATGCACTTATGAATTATTGAGAATCTATGTCACTACTGAATGTACTAAAGAAAACTGGACAATTAAATGAAGCATGACTAATTTCAGGAAAAAAAAAAAGCCACAGTATTAGTTATGCTGGCCTCAAAACTCAGCTGGGAAGTACTCCTTCTACCTCTATTTTCTTAAAGCTTTTGTTTAAGCTTGGAGCTATTTATTCTCTAATGTTTTACTTAATTCACCAGTGAAACCATCTGGGCCTGAAGTTAGCTTTTCAGGTAGGTTACTAGCAATGATTCGACTTAATAAATAGAGGAATATTCAGATTTTCCATTTTACCTTGTGCTGGTTTTTAGTAGAGTTGCGATTTTCAAGCAATGGGTCCATTCCATCTAAGTTGTTGACTTTATTGGCACAAAGTCGTTCAAAGTATTCCCTCACTATCCTTATTATGTCCATAGAAATGATGTGCTTTTACTCCTGATATTGATAATTTGTGCTTTATCTTTTTAAATCAGTCATAATCAGTTTACCAATTTTATTAGTAATTCCAAAGAACCAACATTATTTTTCTATTGTTTGTCTGCTTTGTATTACATTGACTTCTCTTCCTTATTAACACCTTTTGTTTCATTTGGTTTTAATATGCTCATATTTTTCTAGCTTAACATGAAACTTAGATCATTTGACTTCTCTAATAAAATCACTTTAGCTATATATTATGCTCTAAGCACAGCTGAAACTGCATTCTACAAATTTTGATATATTTTATTTTCTTTGAACTCAAAACTGTTTTCTAATTTTCCTTCTGACGTCTCCTTAAATCCATGAGTTATTTAGAACATGCTGCTTTTTTTTTTTTTTTTTTTTGCGGTACGCGGGCCTCTCACTGATGTGGCCTCTCCAGTTGCGGAGCACAGACTCCAGACACGCAGGCCCAGCGGCCATGGCTCACGGGCCTATCCGCTCCAAGGCATGTGGGATCTCCCCGGGCCGGGGCATGAACCCGTGGTCCCCTGAATCGGCAGGCAGACTCTCAACCACTGCGCCACCAGGGAAGCCCCTAGAGCATGCTGCTTTAATTTCCAAATATTTGAAGCTTTTCTGGCTATTTTATTGATGTCTAATTTAATTCTTCTATGGTCAGAGGACATACTCTATAAGAGTCATTTTTTAAATTTATTAATATTTATTTTATGATTCAGGATATGGCCAATTTTACAGAATGTCTGATGTGAATTTGAAAAAGAATGTGTACGATGCAGCTGTTGTGGGTGTAGCTATCCACAAATGTCAGTTACGCCTAGGCAATTAAGAGTGTTTTCCAGTTTTTCTACAAATATTTTTTGTCTAGTTGTCCTATCAGTTGCTAAGAAAAGAGTTAAAAATTTTCCCAATATGAGCCTGAATTTGTCTACTTCTTCCTTTAGTTCTGTAATTTTCAAATTGTGATAAAGTATACAAAATAAAATTTCCCATTTTAATCATATTTAAGTGTATAGATCTGCAGCATTAAGCACATTCACAATGTTGTACAACCACCATCTATTAATTTTTGTTTATGCATTTTGAAGTAAACTATACATTCTTTATCATTTTTAATTCTGATGAATTGACTCTTTTATCATTATGAAATGTCCTCTTCATCTCTGGTAATACCACTTGTCTTAAGGTCTATTTTGTGTGATTATTAATATAGCACACAAACTTTCTTATACTTACTGTTTGCATAGTCTATCTTTTGCCATCCTTTCACTTTTAACCTATCTATTGCATTTTACTTGAAGTGTATCTCTTTTACACAATATAAATCTGTGCCATGCTTTTTGTACACAATGATAATTTTTTATATTTCATGTTACTGTTGCTGTAACTGGATTTTAAGTCTACCATTTTGCTATCTGCTTTCTATTTGTCCCATCTGCTATTTATTTTTTTCTTTCTTCTTTTTTTTAATATTTATTATTTATTTTTGGCTGTGTTGGGTCTTTATTGCTGCATGCGGGCTTCCTCTAACTGCGGCAAGCAGGGGCTACTATTCGTTGCAGTGTGCAGGCTTCTCATTGCCGTGGCTTCTCTTGTTGTGGAGCATGGGCTCTAGGCCCACGTGCTTCAGTAGTTGTGGCACGTGGGCTCAGTAGCTGTGGCGCAGAGCACAGGCTCAGTAGTTGTGGTACACGGGCTTAGTTGCTCCGCGGCATGTGGGATCTTCCTGGACCAGGGTTTGAACCTGTGTCCCCTGCATTGGCAGGCGGATTCTTAACCACTGCACCATCAGGGAAGTCCCTATTTATTTTTTTCTTGCCTTTGTTCAGATTATCCAAATATCTTAAGTATTTCATTTTAATTCTTAAAATGGCTTCTTAGCTGTATCCTTTTGTAATCTAGTCTAGTGATTGTTCTCAGGATAAGACATGCATCTTAACTTATCAGTCTACCTAGAGATAACACTGCAACTCTTCACAAACATGTATAATTCTATTTACTGACTCCAATTTTTCTGCTATTGTCATCATATATTTTATAACTTATATACATTATAAATTGCACAATAAATTTAAATGTAAACAGTCATATGTCTTTCAAAAAATGGAGAGAAGAAAAAAACAAATTCCTTTATATTTGGTCTCTTATTGATAGCCACTACTTTTCCTCCCTACTGCAGCTGGATGAGCTTTCATCTAGTGTCATTTCCCTTCAGTCTGAAAATTTTCCTTAGCATTTCTTATGATGCAGGAGGTCTAGTGGTGACAATTTGTCCTAACTTTATTTGAAAATGTCTTTATAAGCGTAATCTTGAGGTTTGCCTATATTGACCAATTTTTCTTTCAATTATGGGTCACATTTTCTGTTTATTTGCATATCTAATAATTTTTAATGTTTTGAGTATTGTGGATAAACTCTGGAGACTCTAGATTTTGTTCTCTTCTGAAGAACACTCACTTTTTTATTAGGCACCTTACATCTGTGGAAGCTTGGTTTTACACTTGGCTAGTGTAAATCTGTTTTCAGTTTTGGCTTGGTCTTAGGGGAAATTCCTTAATCACGCAACAAGTCTTTACTCCTAAGGCTGGTGCTTCTTTGATTTCCGTGGAAGCTCAAGCTGTTGGCCCCTCTAACCTGGCAGGTTTCAAATTCCAAATATGTCCTTCCTCCTATGGGCAGGAAATAAAATCTGTCTCATCTTTCACCGTCTTCTAACTGTTGCCTTCTGCAGGCTCCACGGAATCTCCCCTGTAATATTCACAGTTCAGGGATCTGTAAAACATTTGTAGCAAATTAATATTCAGATTTGGTGGCTTCCTCCTCTCTGGGTCATTCTTTTCCTGGATTTTACCCCTTAAATTTCAGTTGCTCTGGCCATCCCAAACTCTAGCCACTTATACCACAAGCCAATAAAACTGAAGTTTTCTTCTTAAGTTCTCGCTGCCCAGCATCATGGATTGAGGGCTGCCCTCAGAGAAAAAGTCATAGGTGTATATATCACCGTGAACTGTTCCCTTCAAGGATCAAATCCCCCTTCAGTTTCTTGGTACTGGAGCTCTCCAATGTTTTAAACATTTTTTTTTTATTCTGTCTATGACTTATAATGGTTACCTTCAGGGGACGTTAGTCTTAACGCCAATCAGTCTCATTAGCAAACTATATTAACTTTTCACCTGGAAAATTCAGACAGTTGAACGTGGGGGCGATTTTTATTGCCAGCTTTATGCAGGATAGAGACCCAACCTAAGATTTTTCTGGAGATAACAGCAAACAATACCTAGGAACACTTAAGAGTCTATAAGTATGTTCACAGCTACTAAAACTCATTTGATCCTCACAATAACACTGTACAATTGCTGAAGCATTAGCTAATGAGGATGTCAGTGCTTAGATAAAGCAACGTATGTGTTGTTAAAGCAAGTCTCAACTCTCTTCTGTCCACTATACCTTTACGATAAACAGTCATATATATATCTTGTATCTTAATTCTGTCAATAATAAAATTACAAATATCTTCAGTAGTAAGATATTTACTTGTTAACCAAATCCATCTATCTTAAAATGGCCAATGTCATAAATAATAAGAGTACTTTCCCTGGCATAAATTTGTTTAGAAATATCACCCTCTTTTGAATATGATTCTGAAAATCATCTTATTGGCATGGTTTTTAAATTATAAAATATTATGGGGGAGAGAAGCTCATAAATTTTCTAATCTAAAGTAATGTTGATTTTTTTTAATTATTTTCTAAGACTGTCAATAAACAAACCTGAACTCAATGTACTGTTACAGAGTGCAATGGATTTAAAGTTCTATTCATACCTGTTACGACTAGCCTTCCCACTTCACTCTCAAACTCCCAAATAGTAATCATGGCCCTCCCAGTAGCCACTCTAAACTTCTCGCCATTGCCCAAACGTGACTGGCTCTTTTACACTATAGGGCCTTTGAAAATTATATTTCACCTAGAGGTTCCCTCTCCCTCACTCTGCCTCGAACTCTTTTATTCATAAAAGACTCAGCTCAAATATCATTCCAATTTTGAAGCTAAGTTATTTATTCCCCGAGAGCTCCCATAACACTATCATTTACTTAACATGCTGACGAAAAGCCTCTCCTTCATTAGTCTGTGAGGTGCTTGATTGCTTAAGGACAGGAACATTTCTTATTGATCTTTCTATCTCTAGTATCAAGTACAACAGGAGTATGTAGTAGGTGCCAAAAATTTTTTTTGAATGACTGAATGATTTCCATACTAACTGATGTCTCCAAGAGTACCATGTCAGTACCTCACACCAATACTCTGGCAGTACTCTCACAATAGGTTCCCTGAACCCACCCAAGAGCCAAGAGTTCCAATAAATTCTGGACCTCACTGCCATGTTAATCACTGGCTAACATTATGGCATGAACTGCTTAAAAAGTAATAGCTTCCATTTGTCTGTAGATAAAATTTCAAAACCTCCAGCCTAGAATTCATAGACCTCTACAATCTGCCTCCAATCTACCATGTACATCTTAACTTCAGTTTCAAGCCTCCTGATCCTGCCCTCATCCATCCTACTCTCTGTCCTCATTTTCACCTCAGTCCACATGAATCCTGCCAATTCTTCAAAGCTCAGCACAAATCTCACATTGTCCATGAATTAGCCTGGTGATACTCCAGAAAACTATCTAATATAGATGTAACTAGCACTAATACCTTGTGCTTTTCATTCAACACCTGTATTACCTCAAATTTTCCTTCTTCAGCTGAAAAAAGAAAAACAAAAGAACACCATGTGAATGATGAAACATGCAAAAACACCCAGTATACTTTGCAAATAGCTGTATACAGTCTAGTGAGGTGGAATAAGATAACTGTAATTTAAAAAAAATTAAACCTGAGAATCAGTAAAAGTAAATATAAAGGAGAATTCAGCCCTTCTATAGATATACCATTCTTTTTAATATAAATCGCATGATGATTTATGTAATTATAAATAGAGGAACACTCATTTGAAAATCAGCTCTATCCGAGAGAGAAGAGCAAAGAATGTCCTGGGGCCCAGAGAGGTACATTATTTTGAGGGATGTAAATTTTCATAGGCTCAGAAACTAGTTTTCTTTCTCTGATTTTTATGCTCAGTAAGAAATATTTAGGATTAATAATTTAGTTTTTCAGCTACCTGCAAAGATATCTATTCCCCAGCATAAATTAAAGAATTGGTATTTTGGTTTATAATCAATATCTTTTTACTTTGGTTAAGAGTCTCTTCCCTGGAACCCAGTCAATTTCAGCTAAGTTCAATAAACATTTAGTAAGCCTTTACTATGTTCCAGACCCTTTCCTAGACCTAAAAATGAGTACAAGGTCAAAACTGGTTCAAAAAAATGGTGAGTATAAAAGTGAAGCCACGTACAAAGTATTATGAAAAGGCAAAGGAACAAAGACAGTTTCACATGATATACAAGCAAAAGATTTAAAAGAGGAACAAGAACTGAAACAGTAAAGCAGGACAGAGTAGAAAGACATTATAGGCAAAGTGAGCAGAAGGAAAAAAACAAATATGAAAAAGCAAGATGTGAGTAGTGTATACAGTTTATAGGCATAAACCTATGTTGTATAAAGAAGGAAGGAAGGAAGTAATAATGAATTTAAAAATCTAGGAAAGCAGGCATGGATTGGATAATGAAAGGCACTACAAGCCGTGATGAAGAGACTGATTTTTTTCCTGTAGGAAATGGGGAGTCTTGGAAGCATTTTAGCAGTGGCATGTCCAGATAAGTGTTTTAGACCGATAATGGTGGTGGTGAAGTTCACTTTACTACATGTTTATAGAGTGCCAAGCTTTAACTCGGCAATTAAAAAAAGAAAACCATGTGCCATATTGTGAAGCAATTATACTCCAATAAAAATGTTAAAAAAAAAAAAAAAGAAAACCTTTCTTTGCCTGAGGTGTAGTGAGTAAATCTCACTATGTTCAATAAGCACAATTCAAAAATATAGCACAGAAAAGGGCAAACAGTGATAAAACGTCATGTCATTTAGTGTTAACTACCAAAGTAACTGTCATCTTTATAAGCACTATAATATATTAGACAAAAATAAAATCTTTCTCAATATTACTAGTCATCAGGGAAATGGAAATCAAAATCACAACAAGATGCCACTTCATACCCACTGAGATGACTATAATTGAAAAAGAGAGATAATAATTGTTTACTAGGATGTGGAAAAACTGGAACTCATACATTGCTAAATGGGAATGTGAAATAGTGCAGCCACTTTGGAGAACAATCTTGCTGTTCCTCCAAAGGTAAACATAGTTACCATATGACCTAGCAATTCTACTCCTAGGTATACATCCAAGAGAACTGAAAATATATGCCCACCCTAAAACTTGTACACAAATGTTCAGAGCAGCATTATTTTTAATAGCCAAAAAAGTGGAAACCACTCAAATGTCCATCAACAGACGAATGGCTAAACAAAATGTGGTATATCCACATTACTTGCCAATAAAAAGAAATGAAGTACTGACACATGCTACAACATGGATGAACCTTAAAAACATGCTAAGTGAAAGAAGCCAGTCACAATGGACCACATATTGATACTTGAAATACCAAGAATAGGCAACTCTATAAGGAAAAAAAGTAGATTAATAGTTGCCTAGAGCTGGGAGGAGCTGGGAAGTTGGATGATGACAGCTATGGGGTACAAGTTTTCTTTTCAGGGTAATAAAAATGTTCAAAATTTGATTGTAGTGATAACTGCACAACTCTGTAAACATACTGAAAGCCACTGAATTGTACATTTTAAATGGGTGAATTGGTGTATTAATTATATTTCAATAAAGTTATTTTTAAAAAATTAATCTTTACTGATATTTTCAAAATCCTTATTTCCTCTTTCTTATGGAGCCCAATAATATTCTTCTCAGTATAGTAGTAATATGACACTACAGTGCTACAAAAGTATCAGTAGGCAATCTTCTACTGGCAATTTTTTCTAGAAAAGCTTATCTTTCAACAGTTCAGCAAAAAACAATTTATTTCTATGACATCCAAACAATAAGAGAACAGAAGCTTTGACCCATCTGACACAAAGGGTGATTTAGTCTTTCAACAACCTGAACATCTAAGAAGTTTTTCGGTCAGTTTCATCTTCTGTATATATTAATCTTATCACTATCATAAAAATTACCAGTAATCATATTTTAGACTTTAAACACTTAGAAGCAGAATGAGGAAAAAGGTGGCTACATTTCAACTAAAAAGAACTGGCTCTAATCTACGCCATGTAATAACCATATGGTCTCAGGCAAATATTTAACTTCTCTGAGCATTTTTTAAATCTACAAATAGGGAATAATACTAGTTCCACCAGCCTCTCAAGGTTTTGGTGAAGATCAAATGATATTCACTAACAGACTCTAAAACTGTTCATCAGTGTAAAGTGAACTAGTTAATCTGGGACACTAGGTATATAGTATGACATCAAATGTTAGTAACTTAAAGTAGAGTTTCAGACAAATCAAAGTCAAAAAGGCAAATGAAAAAGAAACAGGGTTTCCCTGGTGGTGCAGTGGTTGACAGTCCACCTGCCGATGCAGGGGACACGGGTTCGTGCCCCGGTCCGGGAAGATCCCACATGCCGCGCAGCGGCTGGGCCCGTGAGCCATGGCCGCTGAGCCTGCGCGTCCAGGGCCTGTGCTCCGCAAGGGGAGAGGCCACAACAGTGAGAGGCCCACGTACGGCAAAAAAAAAAAAAAAAGAAAGAAAAAGAAACAAAATGTTAACATATTCAAACTCTTGGAATGTAGGGAACATTTTACTTTATGATACATGAAAATATAAGTATGAGAAATAAATTTTTTTTTTTTTTTTTGCGGTACGCGGGCCTCTCACTGCATGTGGGACCCTCCCGGACTGGGGCACGAACCCGCGTCCCCTGCATCGGCAGGCGGACTCTCAACCACTAGGCCACCAGGGAAGCCCGAGAAAGAAATTTTATATGAAATATTTAAAACCACATTTCCTTAGAACTTTTGGAATACATGGCCACAAAGTGATGAATTATCTATTGTTATAATCATGAGTAAGTTATAATTGCTGACAATTCTAATGTCGATGCTTAGGTAAAACTCCAATTTTCACTTGCTTGTAACCACATTCCTATGAGTCCAGGAGTCAGATGAGGTAAACACAAAGCTAAGGATGCTGAAAAATAGAAGAAAATAGTACACAGAAAATTCACTTGTAAGAAGAAAAGTAGACATATTTGCATGTATACACAAATAAACATGTATTTGTACAAAAACTAAGTGGATTCAAAGTGATCTGCTATGTTAATGCACTGGTCTGAATACTAGCCCAAGTTTGTTTTCCATCCTCTTATTTTATTTTTTCACCCCTGGGTTCTCCAATATTATGGGAAAAATTCACACAGGTGTGCTACTTCACTTTACTGCAAATATCTGCCTCCAACATCAGCTGGGATCTCATGGTTATTTGGAAACTCATTTTTGTCTTTAGTCTTTTCCTTCTTGTACCTTCTATGGTAGATATAAGCATTTAACATTTTTTTTCTCTAGGCCTCTGCCCTAGCACCTCCAAGCCACAACTTTACTGGTTAAGAAACCAGAGGTCTTAGAATGTGTTTCCTTCAACCTCCCTTACAATTTACCTCTAGTAGCACCCATCTTCTATGCATTCATCAGAATAGTAAATAACAACATGATTCATCATTTATTGAGTATTTGCCATGTGCCAAACACTGTGCTGAGTACTTTATATACAATAATTAATTTAGATCCCACAATAATCTTACAAGATAAGCATCTTTGGTCACATTTTTTACAATGACGAAAGTGAATTTCAGGGGAACTAAGTAACTTGTCCAAGGTTTGTAGCTAATTACTCACTGAAAACAGATTTAAATCCAGCTCTGCCTATCACTATGTCACCCTGCCTCTCAAAAGTATTCTAATGCCTATCCTAAGACCTCCACTTCTGCACAGGGATACTACATTCATAACTTATTTTCACTACTGTATCTTTCTTTCTTTCCTAACCCAGTACTGAGAAAAGGTACCTATATTGCTATATTTAAGTGGTGTTGGGAAAACTGGACAGCCACAAGCAAAAGAATAAATCTTATACCATACACAAAATTAACTCAAAATGAATTAAAAACTTGAACAGAAGACCTGAAATCATAACACTCCTAGAAGAAAACATAGGCAGTAAACTCCTTGAGATAGGTCTTGGAGATAAATTTTGACTCTGAGAGCAAAAGTAAAATCAACAAAAGCAAAAATAAATAAGTGGGACTATATCATACTAAAAAGCTTTTGCACAACAAAGGAAACCATCAACAAAATGAAAAGGCAACCTACTGAATGGGAGAAAAAATTTGCAAATCACATATTTGATAAGGGGTTAATATCCAAAATATATAAAGATTTCATATAAACTCAATAGCAAAAATGCAAACAATCTGATTAAAAAATGAGCAGAGCATCTGAATAGACATTTTTTCCAAAGAAGACATTCAGATGGCCAACAGGTACATGAAAAGATGCTCAAAATCACTAATCATCAAGAAAATGCAAATCAAAACCACAATGAGATATCACCTCACACCTGTTAGGATGGCTATCATCAAAAAAACAAGAGATAACAAATGTTGGTAAGGATGTAGAGAAAAGGGAACCCTTGTGCATTGTTGGTGGGATTGTAAAATGGTGCAGCCACTGTGGAAAACAGTATGGAGGTTGCTCAAAAAATTAAAAATAGAACTACCGTAAGGTCCAGCAATTTTACTTCTACATATTTATCTGAAGAAAATGAAAACACTAATTCAAAAAGATACGTATATCTGTATTCCCATGTTCACTGCAGCATTATTTACAATAGCCAAGATTTGGAAACAACCTAATTGTCCAACATTGATGGATGAATTGATACAGAAAATGTGGCATATATACACACAATGGAATATTATTCAGTCATAAAAAAGAGTGAAATCTTGCCATGTGCAACATGGATGGACCTCGAGGGCACTATGCTACATGAAATAAGACAGATAAAAACAAACACTGTATGAGCTTTCTTATATGTGGAATCTAAGAAAAAAAAGCAAAATAAAAAAGTAAATAAATAAAAACCCAAGCTCATATATACAGAGAACAGACTAGGGGTTTCCAGACGTGGTGGGTGGGGGATGGGGGAAATGGGTAAACTCTTTTTTTAGTTTAAATAAATTGCTTAATTTTTACAATTAATAAAATAAATACATAAAAATAAATTGTGATACTTGGATTAAAAACATGACTCATGTAATTTATATGTTTTCATTTAAAAATGGATTTTTAATAAAAGCAGATATATATTTCTATATTGGTTACATTAATAAAATTCCTTAACAAAATGTAAATAGATAATTTAGATCTTAAAGCTATGTGGGGCTGAAAGATTAACTGACTTCCATTGAGCTTCTAGTAAAAACACAAAATATCAGATTACGTTGGTAACAAGCTATCATCTCCCACTTTCTGTTCTTCTACAGAGTGGAAAAGAAAGATGAAGTTCTTGCCTCTTCAATTTTTCAGTAATTTCTCACTTTTTTGGAGATTCATTCCTTCAGAGGTAGAAAGTGGTTTAGCAACATATGCAGACACAGCTAATATTTTAAAGAAATGTGTCCTCCCTTTAATGGTCCTGACAAACATACACCCTAACTGCCTTCAGTGAGTTTTCTCACATGACTTTTAACAAAACTTCATCAGCCTAAGTCTTCAATAGCTTCGATTTATTGTGCTGCTTACATATGTAAGTTTACTTCCCTACATCCACATAGCAGCAAACCCTTTTTCTTCAGCTGTTAAGAACTAACTTCAATAGTTTAAGCACCATGCTAACACACCAGAGTCTGTCTTGTGGAATATTTTCTCTCCAGCACCTATACAGAGAGTATAGGGAAATTTTATTAAAATTTAAAACCCTGGAAGGGTTACATGAATCTGTTGTTTTGAATACCATGAAGTATATCAAAATCCAGAGCCCATAGTATGTTTAAGCTTTAATATAAGATCAGTTTGTTTTACAATATTAGGTTTGAAAATATTTTAAAGCAGTTTTCAAAACATTTTTCTCATCTCTTTTGATTCAAAGTAAGCCAAATAATGATCATAAATAATTTGTGTATTTTAAGTTTTACATATATAACATCTTTTTATATAACTAAACCTGTACCTTTAAAGACTGAGTTTTCTTTCATTCAGATTAGAACGTAGCTACCTAAATTCCAAAAGGATGTTAGTTATATCTATAGCTCATAAACAGCTTGTCAATCACTGATACAATTCAAAAACTCCATGCATATTTATTGCTGCATTCATTTTTAAACAAATATTGCAAAATATTACACACAGTGTGAGCAACGTCACCTAAATGCTAAAACACCCCGTAAATATCAATTCTTAATGGTAGGTTCCTTGTCTATCATTAAAATAAATATCAGCTTCTTGTCCACTTTCAATTTTGCTGAACGCCATCATATAAATTAGCTATAATGATACAAAATACCCTATATTTTTTCTATCATTTCTCAAGTTTTTTCCATCCCCTAAATACTCATAATTTATTTGAAAATTAAATATAAGAACTATTTACAGACCTCCATCCATCTTTCTGGAGATAACTGAAGCCTCCATCGACAACACTTGCAAAGAACTGCCCTCCCGTGATGAAGAGGGTATTAATGGTGACTAATCGACCTCTTAAATTGGGGGGTGAGACCTCAGCGATGTACACTGGCACTGTCATAGAAGCAATGCCTATAAAGGAACAATAAAAAGTAAACATTAGACATTTATCCAAGATTTCTGTTGTCATAGATATTAAGACAGATTAAGACATACACACACATATACGGGCTTAGTTTTCTACTTTAAACAAAGGTTTACCACATATTTAAAGATTCTGTTTATAAGTAGTGACTACTGCAGATAAGATGTGAGATACCAATCTCTGAGTATCATTTTTCATATTATCACTTGAAAGCCTACAAACGAAAGTACCCCTAGAGATCTCAGATAACTTTAGAATGCATGTCAGTATGCTTTGTAACTTTTTGAAAACTAAAAATAGGAAAATGCTCTCTAGATAGAATATAATTATTGAAATATTGTTGGTCCATATGGAAATGTAATCAGACAATGGTGAGAATAAAAAATTATCCCAAAATACATATTAACTATTCAAAGTCATCATTTCCAGTAGACACACCAAAACTCGTAATTGGTTTACTAATTAGATGTCTATACATTAAATCACCTTACTCAACTGGCTAGATGTACATTTCAGAAACAGCTTACAATGGATAGTAACTTGGGAATTTACAGTCTTCAAAAACAGATGATCTTAACCATAAAATAGATGGTTTTGTGGATAACGTGTATTTGGTTATATACGCTTTAAACTTTTTTCTATATAAAATTAATACAGCATAATCTATGGTGGCAATTCTCAAACTTCACGGATCACTAGAATCACGTGTGTGTCTTTTTTAAAACATGAAGATGCTACAGATTCAATGCAATCCCTATCAAACTACCAATGGCATTTTTCTCAGAACTAGAACAAAGAAAATTCACAATTTGTATGGAAACACAAAAGACCCCAAACGGCCAAAGTAATCTTGAGAAAGAAAAACGGAGCTGGTGGATTCAGGCTCCCTGACTTCAGACTATACTACAAAGCTACAGTAATCAAGGCAGTATGGTACTGGCACAAAAACAGAAATATAGATCAATGGAACAAGACAGAAAGCCCAGAGATAAACCCACGCACATATGGTCATCTTATCTTTGATAAAGGAGGCAAGAGTATAAAATGGAGAAAAGACAGCCTCTTCAATAAGTGGTGCTGGGAAAACTGGACAGCTACATGTAAAAGAATGAAATTAGAACACTCCTTAACACCATACACAAAAGTAAACTCGAAATGGATTAAAGACCTAAATGTAAGGCCAGACACTATGAAACTCTTAGAGGAAAACATAGACAGAACACTCTATGACATAAATCATAGCAAGATCCTTTTTGACCCACCTCCTAGAGAAATGGAAATAAAAACGAAAATAAACAAATGGGACCTAATGAAACTTAAAAGCTTTTGCACAGCAAAGGAAACTGTAAACAAGATGAAATGACAACCCTCAGAATGGGAGAAAATATTTGCAAATGAAGCAAGTAACAAAGGGTTAATCTCCAAAATATACAAGCAGCTCATGCAGCTCAATATCAAAAAAACAAACACCCCAATCCAAAAATGGGCAGAAGACCTAAATAGGCATTTCTCCAAAGAAGACATAGAGATTGCCAACAAACACATGAAAGGATGCTCAACATCACTAATCATTAGAGAAATGCCAATCAAAACTACAATGAGGTATCACCTCACACCAGTCAGAATGGCCATCATCAAAAACTCTACAAACAATAAATGCTGGAGAGGGTGTGGCGAAAAGGGAACCCTTTTGCACTGTTGGTGGGAATGTAAATTGATACAGCCACTATGGAGAACAGTATGCAGGTTCCTTAAAAAACTAAAAATAGAACTAGCATACGACCCAGCAATCGCACTACCGGGCATATGACCTGAGAAAATCATAACTGAAAAAGAGTCATTTAGCATAATGTTCATTGCAGCACTATTTACAATAGTGGAAGCAACCTAAGTGTCCATCAACAGATGAATGGATAAAGAAGATGTGGCACATATATAAAATGGAATATTACTCAGCAATAAAAAGAAATGAAATTGAGTTATTTGTAGTGAGGTGGATGGACCTAGAGACTGTTATACAGAATGAAGTAAGTCAGAAAGAGAAAACAAATACCATATGCTAACACATATATATGGAATCTAAAAAAAAAATCATTCTGAAGAAGCTAGGGGCAGAACAGGAATAAAGACATAGACATAGAGAATGGACTTGAGGACATGGGGAGAGGGAAGGGTAAGCTGGGAGGAAGAGAGAGAGTGGCATGGACATATATGCACTACAAATTATATAGAAATGTAAAATAGATCGCTAGTGGGAAGCAGCTGAATAGCACAGGGAGATCAACTCGGTGCTTTGCGTCCACCTAGATGGGTGGGATAGGGAGGGTTGGAAGGAGGGAGACGCAAGAGGGAGGAGATATGGGGATATATGTATACGGATAGCTGATTCACTTTGTTATGCAGCAGAAAGTAACACACCATTGTAAAGCAATTATACTCCAATAAAGATGTTTTAAAAATAAATAAGTAAATAAATAAATAAAAATAAAATAAAATGCAGATGCATTCACCTCACCCACCCAAATCTATTAAGTAGAAAACTACAGAGGTGGGAGATGAGCCTGTCTTTTAAAAATCCTACAAGTGATCCTGATGCTCACCACATATTTAAAAAACTACAGTTCTATGGTATACAACTTTGAGCCAATCCTAAATTATTTCTTAAGAGAAAATCTTTGCCCTGCTGGCCATATCTAGCTCACTTCCCAGTGGCACTTCCAATTTCCAGATATGTCTGGTTATTTAACATAAATCTAACATCTAATCAACAGTCAGCAAAAGCATAGTGAAAAAAAGGATTATCTAAAGTAATTAAATCTTTTTATATTTGTAGATACTATAAACAGATACCCAGTTTAAGCAAGAACATCAATGCGTTGCATAATAGACCCATGTAAAATTGTTTTTAATGAATTGATCTTTACGATGTCAAAAAATAGCCTGCTGCTGGGCTTCCCTGGTGGCGCAGTGGTTGAGAGTCCGCCTGCCGATGCAGGGGACGCGGGTTCGTGCCCCGGTCCGGGAAGATCCCACATGCCATGGAGCGGCTGGGTCCGTGAGCCACGGCCGCTGAGCCTGCGCGTCCGGAGCCTGTGCTCCACAATGCGAGAGGCCACAACAGTGAGAGGCCTGCGTACCGCAAAAAATAATAATAATAAAATAAAATTTAAAAATAGCCTGCTGCTATTGAAGGTATCAGCACTAAGAAATCCTGTGGCTGTGTTTTCTGTACAAGGGCTGAAAAGTTGCCATTTACCATTTACCACATTCCGACAAAGGAGAAACTCCTCTCTAGTCTCAGCAGCTGCAATAGTTGTATTTCTCAATAACTGACTTCTGTTTGTTTATGGGCACTATAAATCACATAGCCATCTTTTATCTCCCTTTTTATGTAGAAGTTAGAGAGGCACACCTCTACCAAGTGTTTTGGACTCCATGGTATTTATTCTGTGAACTAAATTCCTTCCTGATGCCACAATCATCTCCAATTTCATCTATTTTAAATATTTTTTTGCTATATATTGCCTAGCACACAGAAAATAATCAATATGTCAGCAGTTATTTTTATTATTACAATACCTCTACTTATGAGTATGCCAACTTTTTTGATTCAGTGTGACCTTGTTAGGTGCTGGGATTATCAAGATGAGAAGTAAACAAAAACACTGCCCCTGCTATAAAGGAAGCCACATACAGCCCTACTCACAAAACCATGAAATCAAATAATTTCAAAATACCATGGTAAGGGACACAGTGCAGCTACACATTGGTTTCTATTTTGAGGTGCTGACAATGATTAAGTGGTAGCTAGGAAGGACTGGGAAGACAATTCTGCAAAGAAGAGCACGGGCTTAAAAAATATGAAATCAATTTTCTCAGGGGTAAATAGAGTGTGAAGCAGAATATGTATGGAGATGAGAGACAGACAAAGCCCAAATCATGGTAGAAGTATCCTTTAATGAGCAAGTGCTCAACTAATACTTGATCTGAGCTGGGCACTGTGCTAACCACGAGGGATGAAGTGCTACAGGAGAGAGCACTTCATCCCTCGTGGAGCTTAGGATCTATTGTGCAAAATATGTGGGAACAAGTAATTCGATTTCAAGAGCAATGGGTCTCACCAAAGGGACTGGGCCCAGCCTGAGGAGTCAGAGAAACCTTGGATGAGGAGGTTGGGGGGCAGGGTGGAGGGTGAGGAGGGTGAAAGATACTTTAGACAACCAGACGAGCTTAGACAAAGGCCTTGAGGCAGGAAGAAATGCATCCTGTTGAGGAAGGGACTATTTTTAGAGACATAAGCAGAGACCAACCAGAGTATACAGGATCTTAGAGGCCATTATTAAGGGCTTGGTACTCAGAAACCTTTGAACAGTGTAAAGGAGGAAAAGGCATGATCAGATTCATGTTTTTAAAGGATCCTTCTGGTTGGAGTATGGAAAACGGATTGCTGGGGAACAAGGAGTTCAGTGGCAGCAGTAGATATGGAGTAAAATGGAGAGACTCTAGAAGTATGTATTCAGTATCGAGGCTGAAGAGAACGTGAATGGAACTGTGAAGGAGAGGAAAAATTTGAGGATGACGTTCAGATGTCCGGAATAAGCAACTAGAAGCACGATAGATACTTTGCATGAAGATATTAGAGGAGAAGCAAATTTGTGTGGAAGATAGTAAGGTCAAGTTTTAGACAGGCTGAGTCAGAGGTGCTCTGTGAAATATACAAGTAGAGAATAAGTAGAACACTCCACAAGTACGCTGGGAATATAGATTATTTACATGTAAATGTTCCCAGCCTCCTCTTTTCTCCTACCCAAATAGGAGCCTTTGCCAAACTAACTAACCTTTCCTTCCTCTCTCATCCTCAAGCGAGAATCTGGTGTTTGTCGCCTAGTTCTGGGGCTGTTATAATGCTAGGCAAAAAAGGATGAAGAAAACATGGGCCAAAGATCTGGTTTGTGAGAAGTTCAAATGAAAACAGACTGCAGGGAGTTGTGAGTGAGAGTTTCAGGCTCAGTATGGAAAAATGGGAGCCCATAACACAGGGACTGACTGAGGTTGGAGTGGGGGCGGGAGTGGATAAAAGATTTTTTGAAATATTGCTGAATTATAACCTCCATGCTATTATATTCTTCGAGACTCAAGTAAGGAGTAGTATTACTATTTAATTACTTTTAGTTGCTGGACTGTATTTCTTTAAATGCAATTCCAAACTGAGACTGGACTGGGCCCAGTGGAGTCTGGGAGTTATACAAATACCTGGAGCTCAAAAGATGGTTCTGTGTGGATGGTACATATAGCGGAAACCATGGGAAGGATGAGATTTCCCAGAAATGGAACCCGAGAAGAATGCCTAGAACTGAGTCCTGAAAAATTCCAATATTTAAGAAGGAAGAAAGAAAAGAAGTGACCAGCAAGCATCTACCTTACCCTTGAATACTACATTATTTTCTACAATCTTTTTATGTTACCATTTTGTATTTCATGTAAGGTCATCCTTTCAGTAGGTAGGTGGGACAGGTATCATTCACTATCCCCTTAGGAAAGGTAAAGAACCCCAGCCTCAGAGGCAGACAATAAGAAGGTTTCATAAAGTCCCATAGCAAGTTAACATCAAAGTGGATCTCATAGACTCACATCCCCTAATCTTTGTAATGTGTCACTGGAAGATGGACTGCCATGCCTCTGTTTCAAATGTGACCCTTTGGAAATTTCTCAGGAACATTTTATTTTTGGCCCTATTACCTTAGTGAGCACGTATGAACTTCGAAGGGCAGAAGAGTCTGATCTCTTCCCTGCTCCTACTACCTGCTATGTGACTTACTGCCAGCAGGTGTCATGTTAAAGAGCTCAGATGAATTAGTAAGAAAAATGAGAACTGAATGTGATTTACTGTATAATTTCAAGCTAGACAAGTTTAAAGTCTCCTTTCATAAAACTGCCTTATGAAAACGGAGAACTATAAAAGAATGCCAATGATCAGGAAGAGTAGTAGAAGGCTTCATGTTCACTACTCACATTTGTCCAATATGCAAATGTTAAGCACAGGCCCTGTTAACTCACTTTGCTGTCAATAAAACCACCTGGCAAGTCATCATTTGTGGATTTCCAAACATGATGTCTACTCTGGAAAAACCTTCAACATTAAGGCTATGTCACCCCAAAATCTCCTTTCCACTTTGGGGAAACAACAAAGCTCACTATTCTTATGAAGGACAGTTAAGTAATATTGTATGAGATCCTGCAAATTAAGCATAAGTGCTTCACAAATGGATGTAATTAATGATATTTAAAGTTTAGGAGTATTCTATAAAGCGTTTTTGATTGCTGCCCTATTCAAATCACTAATTAAATAAAATAAATATCTCATAAAGAAAGAACAAATTCTTAATTATCCATACTAAACTCATGAATTGAAATTAACATAAAGAATGTAGTGGTACAAGTTCTTGATAATAGCTTATTAGAGTAAATACAACCACAAAAACCTGTGTTGGTATTGTTTCTGAATATTTTTTAAAAGTTTGATTTCTAAGAAAATAAAGAGGTCTACATCAATGAAAACTCATTATCATGTTTAGCTTGAGGCGCCTCACCAGAACACTGTACCTCAGGTACTACAGCGCAACCCAATTCAACCATTCTCATACTGCCAAGCTGATTCACCATAAATGGCGCCATACTGATTCACCATAAATGGCACAAAATGCTCTTGAGCTCAAAAGTTGGCTTTCAGAATCTGCTGGAAGCCCTTTTAAAGCCCTGAGTCAGAAGTATAAATAATTTCATAACCAAATAGCATTAGAAAATCCTGTTGCGATGGGTAAATTCCCATGAATCACAGCAGCCTCTCAGCATGATAAGCCAGGCAGCAACAAATTAGCTTCTTAGAAGCACATGAAGCTACCTTCATGTGCTTTTAATAATAATGCTTCTTGAACAAGAATGATTATGAGGTCCTAATTTCATTTTGTAAATTATTGCTCTATGATCTCTAAAGAAAAAAATTTAAATAAAAATAATCTGTCCAAACAAACAGTATCCCTCACTGTAGTTGTTTCAGTTCGGCTGTCCTGCCCAGGACTGGTATGTCTGCATTCTTCTAAATAATCAAGTATCTACATTTACCAGATTATTAACACCTTAGAATCCAGTTTTTGTTTTTGTTTCTTTTCTGAAAAATAAGGCTTAAGGCACAAAAAAACTGCTGGGCAACTTCAAAGAGCAGTAAGCCGCAAAGTGATGAAAATATATACAACACCAAGTGCCTGTAACAGAAGAGCCAGGTTATGAGAAAGATTCTATCTATGGGGATAACTACCAAAGTTCATGTTCTACAGCATTAAAAACCTCCTAACGAGGCATTACAAACATATCACGATCATTTCAACTCAGTAAAGTCTCTCACAACCTAAATGCCCCCTTCCTTTTTTATTACTTGAGAATATTCTATTGATCTGCCAATGTCCTTTTTTACTGGTAACATCTCAGTAGAGCCTGTATCACATTGTTTCTCAAAGCAGGACTACAAGCCCTTTAATGGAATGTTCGTATCTCATGTACCTTCTGAACTATAATTGGTCTACGTGTCAAGTACAGACCTGGGCTTAACGGTTGTCGCTTAATACTATGGGATACATACACAAAACCATATCCTTTTAAGTTAGTCTTAATAGATTGGTTTTATACTAAATATATTATTTATTAGGGAAAATTTGGAACTACAAGTAAGAAGTAAGGTAATTAAAAATCCCCTTTAAGCACACCATCCGTAGATAACCACTATTAAAATTTGGTTATAACTTGCAGTGTTTTTTCCATAAGTCTTTAAAGGTAACTTTAACCCATTATACTGCAAATATTTTCATTCTAACTATTCTTTTCCATTAAGGAGTTTCAAACTTCTTACATAAGCTAGGCAGGTACCATAAATATAGAAGCTGACTGAGCATAAGATATAAGGTAGAAAGCTGCTTACATAACAACTAAGGTACAATACACTATAGGCCAATGAAAACAGCCAAACAAAACACATCCCTGTGTAGCCATATACAACACTCTTGATACTGGTTTAGCACCCTTATAGTACAAAATCATTTTAAGTAACAGTGTAACATTCCAGCATTCAGGTAAGGTGAAAAAAGAAGTGTTCCTGGAACACATAGATGTAACCAAGGAAGGAAAATAACAGAGAAGGAAAACATTTCTTTATGGCGAGAGAGAGCAAATATAGAAATTACTAGATATGTAAGAAATTTCTTACAATAGAGTTTCGAGGTTATAAGAGAAAGACAGCTGTACGAAATGCTGCAAAAGCAGAAGCAGTATGCTTTTACACCTGACAAATGGAATGCACAAAGGTTAATAAGAAATCAATACCTTTTCATCAAGGCAGTGAATTTAGCAGACAGCAACGTAAGTGGTGCTTTGTCATATTTAGCTCTAAGTGACATCTAAGGACAACAACAATGTGGACCTAAACGGGAGCTAAAAGTCTGTGAATCGCTGTAGGAACAGATAAAATACTTAAGAAATATATACAGAGTAAGATAAGCTCAGGGCTAGAAGTTACCTATAGAAATATTCATCCAATAGATATAAAGAGTTGAGGAGTAAAATAGAAGGAACTATTAAAGAAAATATTAAAGTAGCAAAATAATAAATGAACACACCCTTCAAAAACTGTTTAAGCTGTTCTTCAATATGGGGTTGGGCCTTGGGCCTTACCTAAAATGCAGGAAGAGAGCCAGGTGGAGGGAATTGGTTTAAGTAAAAAGACAACAGAATAGAATTAAACAGGGAAATGGGTAGGGTACAGAAGGGTTGCAAGAATGCTAAAAATTTAATAGCAGAATATATAAATAATTACATAAGTAAACACCATATTGGAGGCAGTAAATAATAGAGATAAATACGTGTGAAATTTGAACCAGTGTGGAACATCAATTTGAGATGTTCTCCAAGAACGGAAAGCAGAAGTTCCAGTTCAAGATGGCAACCTAAGAAGACTCTGAACTCACCTCTTCTCACAGACACACCAAATCTACAGCTATTTATGGAACAATTTCCTCTGAAAAAAAACCTAAACACTGGCAGAGCAACTGCTTCACATCAGGCAAATGAGAGGCAAACTACATCCAGCACTCCAACTTTTAAGATGGGCACCTGAGAGATGAGCCCCCAAAACATCTAGCTTTGAAGACCAGCAGGACTCACACCCATGAGACCAACGAGGCTGGGATGAACTGAGGAATGGCTCCTAAAAGGCCAGTGCACAGACGCATCCACCCAGGTCCCAGTGGAGAAGCAGCCCTTTGAAAAGTGACCAGACTTTTTACGAAAGAGACTCATTTTCGACTTTTAAATAAAGTGTTGGTCTGAGGGGCAGGGGCCTCCTGGGATACTCTATGGATATGCGGGCTGGTGGGCGCCATTGTCCTGCTCTCTCTCTGCCTTGCTAAACCTGGCAGGCACCATCTCCCCACCACAACACTTTATTTTCCCTTTCCCCCGGGTGCCATTTTTATGCTCCAGCCAGTGGGTGCCATCTTGCACACTGTCATCTGCCTTGCTAAACCCAGTGGTACCATCTTTTTCTTTATTCTTTTTCTTTTGTTTCTTTTATTTTCCATTGTTTCCCTTTCCTCAGCAGGTGCCATCTTTGTACTCCCCCTCTGCCATGCTCCAGAGCTCCAGTATTTCCCAGAGGGAAACTTCTACACGTATCTGGAGCCTGTTTTCACCCATGACCTGTTTTTTGCAGCTGCCACCCAGGGGATGCCCCTTGATTTCCTGAAGCTCCTGGCTCTGGAGGACAGTGGGCTTTTGTCCCTTGGTCCCCTGGGATTGTAACAATTGGAGAGACAGTTCTTGGCAGGCGGCCACTCTCAGTGCCCTGCACAGATAGCAGGCTAAAACACACCCTAATCTTTCTCAGAAATAAGCCTATCTGCCTGTCCAGGAGCTTTGGCCTGAGGGGCTGGTTTCTGGTTTGGCACACTTATAGGGCCTACAGAGGGGCTGTCAGTGAACAAAGGCTGGTGAATGCAATCTTTGCACTCTCCTTCTCTCTCACTCCAGCTCATCAGCATCTTACAGAAAGGAGCTTATGCACTAGTCCGACACCCTGATTTTTGCGGCTGCAGCCAGGGAACAAACACATCTATGACACCTGGCTCTGGTGGCCAGTGGGGCTTAGCTCACAGGTCCCACAGGACCGTAACCAACATAGAAAGAGTTCTTAAACAGCTACCACCCCCAGGGCACAGGAAGAGGCAACAGACTCAAGAGCTCATCTTTCTGTTAAAGAGGACTATTACCGTGCCACCACAGCAGCAACATGAGGGGTAGGCTTCTAATTAAACACACATCTAAGGTCTGACTGTAAACCTTTCCTGAGACCTTGGAGGGAGGTACTAACTTCACATTCTCCCTCTGCAGCACACCAGAGTACCAGAATCTCTCCAAGGGGAGCTCTTATACATATCTGGTTCCCCTGTTTTTATGACTGGTGCCTTGGTTTTTATGGCTGCTGCCTACGAGATACCCCTTGATCACCTGGTTCTGGTGGCCAGGAGGGCTTATGTTCCTAGGTCCCACATGACTGAAACAATCAGAAAGACAGGACTTGGCAGGCTACCACCCCAGAGCACAACACAGATAGCAGACTAAAACACACCGCTAGTCTTTCTGTGAAAGAAGCCTCCTTGCTAGTCATGGAGGTTCAGCCAGAGGGGCAGGCTTCAGCCTTGGCACACAACTAGAAGCTATGGAGGTATGCTCAGGGATAGCAGAATGGGGAACAACATTTTTGTACTCTATCTCTGCCTCACTAAGCTCATCAATATCTCCCAGAAAGGAGTTAGTACACTTGTCTGAAGCCCTGATTTTTGTGACTGCTACCCTGGTGACACTGCCAGATCACCCTCAGAGAGCCCTCAGAGCTTAAACTTGCAGACCCACATTACTATATATTTGCACTCTTTAAAAGCCATGGCCTGAGCATCTGCCTCCCAATCAACCTGAATCTAGATGCTGATTGAGATCTTCCCCTTTGGGACACTGACTGGTCTTGGCACACTCTCAATTACCAGGAGCTACTAAAAATAAAATAGGCTGCTTGGACAATCACAAAGGTTTGAAAAACAACCAAGAGCTACAGCAGGGATGAATGATAAATAAGGTTCATCTCCTATACAAGGACAAATACTGTATTCAAGACTGAGAGAGGTAGTTGCTTCATTTATTTATTTATTTATTTTGTGGTACACGGGCCTCTCACTGTTGTGGCCTCTCCCGTTGCGGAGCACAGGCTCCAGACGTGCAGGCTCAGCAGCCATGGCTCATGGGCCCAGCCACTCAGCGGCATGTGGGATCTTCCCGGACTGGGGCACGAACCCATGTCCCCTGCATCGGCAGGTGGACTCTCAACCACTGCGCCACCAGGGAAGCCGTAGTTGCTTCATTTGATACACAGAAACCAACACAGAGAGTGAAGCAAAAAAAAAAAGAAAAGAAATAAGAAAAGAAAGAAACTGAGTAATATGTTTCCAGAGAGAGAATAACATAAAACCTCATAAAAAAAGAAAAAAAAAAAACCTTAATGAAATGGACATAAGTAATTGACCTGATAAAGAGTTAAAAAGTAATGATCACAAAATTGCTCACCTAACTTGGGAAAACAATGGATGAACACAGTGAGAATTTCAACAAAGACAGAAAACATCAGAAAGTACCAAACAGAACTAACAGAGATGAGGAAAACAATAGCTGAACTGAAAAATACACTAGAGGGGTTCAACAGCAGACTGGATGAAGTAGAATGAATCAGCGAGTTGGAAGATAGAGCAATGGAACTCACCCAGACAGAGCAGAAAAATGAGGGAAGAATTTTTTAAAATGAAATTAAAGGACTTACAAGACAACATCATGTGAACTAACATTCACATTATAGGAGTCCCAGAAGGAGAGGAGAGAAAGGAGCAGAAAACTTCATTAAACAAATAATGCCTGAAAACCTCCCTAACTTCATGAAAAAAAGACAACCAGATTCAGAAAGCTCAGAGACTACCAAATAAGATGAACCAAAAGAGACACAAAACACAGCATGTTATAATTAAAAATGTTAAAAGTTAAAGACAAGAAGAGAATCTTAAAAGCAGCAAGAGAAAAACAATTTGTTACATGTAAGAGAAACTCCATAAGACTATCAGCAGATTTTTCAGCAGAAACTTTGCAGGCCAGAAGGGAGTGGCATGATATATCCAAAGTGATGAAAGAGAAAAACTTCCAACAAAGAATTCTCAAACTGCCAAAGTTATCATTCATAATTGAAGGAGAGATAGTTTTCCAGATAAGCAAAAGCTAAAAGAAGTTCATCACCAATAAATTGGCCTTACAAGAAATGTTAAAAAGGCCTTTTTAAGCTGAAAAGAAAGGGTGCTAATTAGTTAACAAGAAACATATGAAAGTATGAGTCTCACTAGTAAAGGTAACTATACAGTAAAGGTAGCATATTTATCACCTATGAAACGAATATAAAGGTTAAAAAACAAAAGTAGTAAAATAACTGTAACTACAATAATTAGTAAGGGATACAAAATATAGAGATGTAAAATGTGACATCAAAAATAAAATGTGTGAGGGAGAGTAAAAATGCAGAGCTTTAGAATGCATTAAAAGTTAAGTTGTCATCCACATAAAATAGACTGTTCTAAATATAAATTGTTATATGTAAGGCTCATGGTAACCACCAAGCAAAAACCTGTAGCTGATACACAAAAGATAATGAGAAAGGAATCTAAGCATCCCCCTAAGGAAAGTCATCAAACCACAAAGAAAGAGAACAAAAGAAGAAAAAAGAAACAGGAAGTACAAAACAGCCAAAACAATTTAGAAAATGGAAATAAGTACACCTATCAATAATTACTTTAAATGGAAATGGACTACAGTTTCCAATGAAAAGACACAGAGTGACTGAATGGATTAAAAAAAAAAAAAGCAAGATTCATACCTATACTGCCTATAAGAGACTCACTTCAGATGTAAGGACAGACATAGATTAGAATTGAAAGGATGGTAAAAGACATTCCATGAAAATGGAAACCAAAAGAAATCTGGGGTAACTATACTTATATCACACAAAAAATATTTTAAAACAAAGACTGTAATAAAAGATAAAGAAGGACATTAAATATTGATAAAGTGGTCATTTCAACAAGAGAATATCACATTTGTAAATATTTATGCACCCAAAAAAGGAGCAACTAAACATATAAAGCGATATTCACACACCTAAAGGAAGTAATAGACAGTAACACAATACTGGAGGAATTTAATAACCCACTTACATCCAGAAAGAAAATCATTAAGACTATATTGGCCTTAAAGGATACCTTGGACTACATGGCCTAGTCCAAGGTATACAGATACATACAGAACATTCCATAAAAAGGCAACAAAATTCACATTTTTCTCAAGTGCAAATGAAACATTCTCCATGACATATCATATGTAAGGCCACAAACAAATCTAAACAAATTTAAGGAGACTGAAATCATATCAAGTACTTTTACAACCAAAGTGGTATGAAACTACTAATCAAATACGAAAGGAAAATGAAAGAGTCACAAATATGTAGAGACTGAACAACATACTAATAAACAACCAACGGGTTAACAAAGAAATCGAAAGTGAACTAAAAAAATACCTGTAACAAAGAAAAATAAAAATATAACATACCAAAACTTATGGGATTCAGCAAAAGCATTTCTAAGAGGGAATTTCAGAGTAATAAATGCCTACTTCAAAAAACAAGAAAAATTTTAAATAACAACCTAGCCTTACACCTAATGGAACTAGGAAAAGAATAAACACAGCCCAAAGAGAGTAGATGGAAGGAAATAACAAAGATCAGAGATCAGAAATAGAAGACAACAGAAAAAAATCAATGAAACCAACAGCTGATTCTTTAAAAAGATAAACAAAATTGACAAACCTTTAGCTAGACTAAGCAAGAAAAAAATATTTTTTTTAGTTTTTATTCAAATAAATAAAATCAGAAATAAAAGAAAAAACCTTTCAACTGATACCACAGAAATGAAACAGATCATAAGAAACCACACAAAATTATATGCCAATAAACTGTACAACACAGAAGAATTTGGTAAATTCCTAGAAACATACAATCTTCTAAGACTGGATCATGCAGAAATAGAAAATGTGAAGAGACAGATTACTGGTAATGAGATTGAATCAGTAATTTAAAAACTCCCTACAAAGACCATAGCCAGATGGCTTCACTGGTGAATTCTACCAAACATGAAAGAATTAATACCTGTCCTTCTCAAACTCTTACAAAAACAGAAGAGGAAGGAACACTTCAAATTCATTTTACAAGCCCAGTATTACCCTGACACCAAAACAATGTAAAAATACTACAAAAAGTATATACATAAGTATATATATGTAATAAGTACATACAATAAACATGTATTAGTAAAATACATATGTACACTGAAATCAGAGGCTAATATCCCTGAAAAACATAGAGGCAAAAAACCTCCACAAAACATTAGCAAGCCAAATTCAACAATACATTAAAAGGATCAGGGACTTCCCTGGTGGCGCAGTGGTTAAGAATCCACCTGCCAATGCAGGGGACATGGGTTTGAGCCCTGGTTTAGGAAAACCCCACATGCCGCGGAGCAACTAAGCCCATGTGCCACAACTGCTGAGCCTGTGCTCTGGAGCCCATGAGCCACAACTACTGAAGCCCGCGTGTCACAGTACTGAAGCCTATGTGCCTAGAGCCTGTGCTCTGCACAAGAGAAGCCACTGCAATGAGAAGCCTGTGCACTGCAACGAAGAGTAGCCCCTGCTCGTCACAACTAGAGAAAGCCTGCACACAGCAACGAAGACCCAATGCAGCCAAAAATAAATGAATAAAAATAAATAAATTTATATATTTAAAAAAAAGGAACATACATCATGATCAAGTGGGATTTATCCCAGGGATACAAAGATGGTTCAATATCCACAAATCAACATGATACACCATATTAACAAAATGAAGGATACAAATCATATAATCATCTCAAAACGTGCAGAAAACTTTTGATAAAATTCAAGAGCCATTAATGATAAAAATTCCCTCCAAACTGAACACAGAGGAAACGTACCTCAACATAATAAAGACCATATATGACAAGCCCACAAAATACATACTTAATAATAAAAGGCTGACAGCTTTTAATCTAAGATCGGGGGCATTCCCTGGTGGCTTATTGGTTAGGATTCCAGGCTTTCACTGCCGTGGCCTGGGTTCAATCCCTGGTTGAGGAACTGAGATCCCATAAGCTGCACAGCACAGCGAAAAAAAAAAAAAATCTAAGATCAGGAACAAGACAAGGATGCTCCCTCTCTCCACTTTCATTCAAAATAGTATTGGAATTCCTAGCCACAGCAATTAGGCAAAAGAAGTAAAAAATTAAAAATAAAATAAAAAATAAAAGGCATCCAAATTGGAAAGCAACAAGTAAAGCAGTTACTATTTGTAAATGACACAGTACGATATATAAAAAATCCTTAAAAGACTCCACCAAGAAAACTGTGAACTAATAAATGAATTCAGTAAAACTGCAGTATACAAAATCAATATACAGAAATCTGTTGCATTTCTATAGATTAATAATGAATTATCAGAAAGACAATTAAGAAAACAATCTCATTTAAAATTGCATCAAAAAGAATAAAATACCTAAGAATAAATTTAACCTGGGAGGTGAAAGAGCTCTACACTGATAAATATAAAGTACTGATGAAATAAAATGAAGATGATGCAAATAAATGGAAAGATATTCTGTGCTCATGGACTGGAAGGATGAATATGTTTTTAGAGAATTATAGTTGATTTACAATATTGTGTAAGTTTCAGGTGTACAGCAAAGTGATTCAGTTATATATATATATTTTCAGATTATTTTCCATTATACATTATCACAAGAAATTCAATATAGTTCCCTATGCTACACAATAAATCATTGCTGCTTATCTATTTTAAGTATACTAGTTTAATATCTATTAACCCCATACTGCTAATTTACCTGCCTCCCTCCCTTACCTCTTTGATAACCATAAGTTTGCTTTCTATGTTTGTGAGTCAGTTTTTGTTTTCTACATAGATTCATTTGTATTATTCTTTATATCCCACATATAAGTGATAATCATATATTATTTGTTTTCTCTAACAACTACACTTAGTATGATATTTGTTAAGTCTATCCACGTTGCTGCAGATGGCAATATTCCAGTCTTTTTATGGCTGCGTAATATTCCACTACATATATGTGTGTGTATACATATATATCCATTTATCACTCCTTCTTAAACCAATTGTCTGTTGATGGGCACTTGGGTTGTTTCCATGTACTGGCTATTGTAAATAGTGCTGCTATGAACATTGGAGTGCATCTACCTTTTAGAATTATAGATTTCTCCAATATATGCCCAGGAGTGGGATTACAGGACCATGTGGTAACACTGTTTTTAGGTTTTTAAGGAATCTCCATACTGTTCTCCATAGTGGCTGTACCAATTTACATCCCCACTAACAGTGCACGAGGGGTTCCATTTTTTCAGCATCATCTCCACCATTTATTATTTGTAGACATTTTGATGATAGCCTTCTGGTTCTACAGTGATACCTCACTGTGGTTTTGACTTGAATTTCTCTAATAATTAGTAATGTTGACATCTTTTCATGTGCCTGTTGGCCATCTGTATGTCTTCTTTGGAAAAAATTACTACTGAGATCCTCTGCCTGTATTTTAATAGGATTGATTCTTTTTTTGATATTGAGTTGTATGAGTTTATTTTGAATATTAACCCTTTGTCAGTTGCATCATTTGCAAATATTTTCTCCCATTTCATACTTTGTCTTTTTTTGTTTTGTTGATTGTATCCTTCACTGTGAAAAAGCTTTTCATTTAATTAGTTCCCATTTGTTTATTTTTGCCTTTATTTATTTTGCCTTGGGAGAGTTACCCAAGAAAATACTGCTATGATTTATGTGCCAGGATTTTCTGTCTCTGTTCTCTTCTAGGTGTTTTATGGTGTCATGTCTTATATTTAGGTCTTTGAAACTTTTTGAGTTTATTTTTGTATATGGTGTGAGTGAGTGTTCTAATTTCATTAAAGCACTCATAGCTGTCCAGGTTTCCCAACACCACTTGCTGAAGATACTGTCTTTTCTCCATTGTATATTCTTGCCTTCTTTGCCGTAGATTAACTGACTGTAGGTGTGTGGGTTTATTTCTGGGATCTATATTCTGTTTCACCGATCTATATGTCTGTTTTTGTGCCAATACCATGCTGTTTTGATTATTGTAGCCTTGTAGTATTGTCTGAAGTCTGGAAGAGTTATACCTCCTGCTTTGTGCTTTTTCCTAAGGATTGCTTTGGCAATTCTGGATCTTTTGTGGTTCCACATAAATTTTAAGAATACTTGTTTAGTTCTGTGAAAAATGTAATGTGTATTTTCACAGGGATCACATAAAACTGTAGATTGCTTTGGGTAGTATGTCCATTTTAACAATATTAATTCTTCCAATCAAAAATATCTTTCCATTTCTTTGAATCATCTTCAATTTCCTTTAACAATGTTTTAGGGACTTCCCTGTTAGTGCAGTCAGGAGTCCACCCGCCAATGCAGGGGACATGGGTTCAATCCCTGCTTTGGGAAGATCCCACATGCCACAGAGCAACTAAGCCTGTGCACCACAACTACTGAGCCTGCGCTCTAGAGCCCTTGAGCCACAACTACTGAGCCCAAGCACCACAACTACTGAGTCCACGTGCTGCAACTACTGAAGCCCACACATCTATAACCCATGCTCCACAACAAGAGAAGCCACCACAATGAGAAGCCCGTGCACCACAACGAAGAGTAGCCCCCACGCGCTGCAACTACAGAAAGCCTGTGTGCAGCAATGAAGACCCAAGGCAGCCAAATAAATAAATAAAAGTTTTTTAAAAAGAACAATGTTTTATAGTTTTCAGCATATAGGTCTTTTACCTCCTTGATTAAGTATATTCCTAGATTTTTTTTTTTTGGTTTGCTAATATTTTGTTGAGGATTTTTGCATCTATATTCATCAAAGATATTGGTCTATAGTTTTCTTTTTTTGTAGTGTTATTTGTCTGGTTTTGGTATCAGGATGATGGTGACTTCATAGAATGAATTTGGGACTGTTCTCTCTTCCATTTTTTTGAATAGCTTGACAGGATAGTTATAAGTTTTTCTTTATATGTTTTGTAGAATTCCCCAGTGAAGCTGTCTGGTCCTGGACTTTTGTTTGCAGGGAGTGTTTGTTACAGATTCTATTCCACTTCTAGTGATTGGTCTATTCCAATTATCTGTTTCTTCTTTTCTTCAGTTTTGGCAGGCTGTATGTTTCTAGAAACTTGTCCGTTTCTTCTAGGTTTTCCATATTGTTGGCATATAACTGTTCATAATATTTTCTTCTGATATTTTGTATTTCACAGCATTGGTTGTAATTCTCCTCTTTCATTACTTATTTTGTTTATTTGGGTGCTCTCTCTTTTCTTCTTGGTGAGCCAAGCCAGAGGTTTGTCAATTTTGTTTATCCTTTCAAAAAAACGGCTTTTAGTCTTATTGATTTTTTTCTATTTATTTTAATCTCTATTTTACTTATTTCCTCTCTGATCTTTATTATTTCCTTCCTTCTGCTGATTTTGGGTTTTTTGTTCTCATTCTAAATCTTTTAGGTGGTAGGTTAGGTTTTTTTATTTGAGATTTTTCTTGTTTCTTAAGGAAGGCCTGTATTGCTATAAACGTCCCTCTTAGAAGAACTTTTGCTACATCCCATAGATTTTGAGATTGTATTTTTATTGTTGTTTGTCTCAAGGTATTTTCTGATTTCCACTTTGATTTCATCATTGACCCACTGTTTTTTTTAGGAGCATGTTGTTTAGTCTCCATGTGATAGCTTTTGTTTCCCATTTTTCTTTCTGTGGTTGATTTCTAGTTTCATACCATTGTGGTCAGAAAAGATGATTGAAGTAATTTCTATCCTCTTAAATATTAATACGTTGAGTTTGTTTAGTGGCCTAGTATACAGTCTAACCTAGAGAATTTTCCATGCGAGCTTGAAAAAAATGTGTATTCTGTTTTTCTTGGATGTAGTGTCCTGTAGATGTCAAGCAAGTCCAAATGGTCTATTGTGTCACTTAGGATCTCTGTTGCCTTATTGATTTTCTGTCTGGAAGATCTTTCCATTGATGAGAGTGGGGTGCAAAAAGTTTCCTACTATTAATGTATTCCTGTCAATTTCTCCTTTAATGTCTGTTCGTATTTCTTATATTTAGGTGCTCTTTCATTGGATGCATATATGTTAACAAGTGTAATAGCCTCTTCTTGTATTGATCCCTTTATCATTGTATAATGCCATTGTCTTTTGTTACAGACTTTATTTGAAAGTCTATTTTCTCTGATATGACTATTGCTACCCTCACTTTCTTGTCATTTCCATTTACATAAAAATGTTTTTCCATCCCCTCACTTTCAATCACTTTGTGTCTTTAGCCCTGAAGTGAGTCTCTTTTAGGCTCTTGTATTCTATCTTGTATTGTAGGTTCTTTTTTTCTTATCCAGTCTGCAACTCTATGTCTTTTGATAGGAGCATTTACTACATTAACATTTAAAGTAATTATTGATAGGTATGTACTTACTGCCACTTTAAACCTTGTTTTCCAGTTGATTTTGTAGTTCTTTGTTCATTTCTTCTTTTTACTTTTCCTTTTGTGGTTTGAAGGTTTTCTTTTGTATTATGGTGGAGTTCCTTTCTTTTCGGTTTTTGTGTATCTATTGTATGTTTTTGATTTGTGGTTACCCTGGTTTTCAATTATGTTAACCCAAACTATATCTACTTGCTTTAGACTTACAGTCATATAAGTTCAAACACATTCTAAAAGATCTATACTTTTTACTCCCCTCCCCTACATTTTGTGATTTTGATGTCCTACTTAAATCTTCATGTTTACCCTTTTGCTGTTAATTTTAGTCATAATCACTTTCACAAAATTTTTGGATTGTTTTTTGTAATGTACAGATTATGTACTGGCTTATTTAAGTGATCTTCAATCCTTTTATGTATTTTCCTTTCCTATTGTGATTTTCCCTTTCCTATAGATTCTTGCTTCTTTTCTACTTAGAGAAGACCTTTCAATAATTCTTTAGGTTAGGTTAAGTATTTCTGTATTCTTGCAGTTTTTTCTTCTCTGTGAAATTCTTTCTCTCTCCTATTCTAAATGATAATCTTGCTGGGTAGAGAATCCTAGGTTGCAGGTTTTTCCCTTTCGGGACTTTGAATGTATCATGACATTCCCTTCTGGCCTGCAAATTTTCTGTAGAGAAATCAGCTGATAGTCTTATGGGGGTTCCCTTGTAACTGGCTCTTTGTTTCTCTGTTGCTGCTTTTAGAATCCTCTCTTAACCTTTAACTTTTTCCATTTTATTGATGATATTTCTTAGTGTGGGTCTGTTTGGGTTCATCTTGTTTGGGACCCTCTGCGCTTCTTGTACCTGGATATCTGTTTCTGTCTTTAGGTTTGGGAAATTTTTGTCCATAATTTCCTCAAATACATTTTCAATCCCTTTCTCTCTCTTCTCCCTCTGGAACCCCTATTATGTGTAAATTGGCACACTTTATATTATCGCATAGATCTCGTATGTTGCTTTCGTTTTTTTTTTTTTCATTTGTCTTTCTGTCTGTTCTGATTGGGCGATTTCCATTATTCTATCTTACAGATCACTTAGTCATTCTTCTGCATTACTTAGTCCACTATTCATTGCTTCTAGATTGGTTTTTGTTTGACAATTTAGTTGTCTATTTTTGATTGGTTCATCTTTATAGTTTCTACTTCCTTATACAGTGATTCCCATTTCTGTCAATAAACTTTCTTAATTCCTTTAGCACTTTTATTACCTCCTTTGTGAACTTGGGGTCTAGTAGACTAGTGAGATCTGTTTCACTATTCTTTCACGGAATTTCTCTCGTTCTCTTAATTAGGAGTAGTTCCTCTGCTTTTTCACTTTACTTAATTTTCATAGTTATCCACTATGGTCTTAAAGTGTTGTTTTTATGTGGGAGCATCCCTGTGTAGACTGTGTGAGTCCAATATTTTTGGTGCAAGGGCTTTTTTTGGCATGGATGCCAGGCATACCTTTCCTCAGAATGTGTTGGCCATTATCCCCTTGAGCGTGGGTGTGATTGATGTTGTGGTGTCCAGAGTCTGCACTGGATTTTAGGTGCAGCCTCCTTTTTGTTCCTTGGCTGTCCCAGCCCTGTCAGGGGTGAGATCTGCTCTCGAGTTGTTGGAGTAGAAGCCCTGAGGGTTGGGGTTGATATGGCTCCCTTGCCCTTAAGTGCATGCTGTCTCCCAAAGGAGGTGAGCACTGAAGCAAGTGAGGCCGCCTGTGTGGTCACAGCAAACCTATGCGCTACCCTTGCAGGCATCCATGGTTCTGCCCAGAAGCAGCCCAAGTTCATGTTCCTTTCTCAGCTGTGTTCATCTCAGACCTAGTGCTAGGCTGGTGCTGGGGCCTGAGGTGCCATGACTGCAGGAATTGAGATGGTTGTGCTACAACATGGGACCTGGGCTGTCTCTGTGGGAGGACTCTTCCAGGATCTGTCCACCCCCGATGTGGCTTCAAGCTTCAGTGTTAGGTGAGTGGAACCACAGCATTCCCACAGGGAAAGAAACCGCTGCATACTTTTCCCCAGGGGCTGTCCACCAGAAATATGTGATTCTGTGACACCACCTAGTGGGCATGCAAACAAAGTTCACCATTGCCAGACCAACCTCCAACCCTCCCACCATGCACAGGCTTACAATGGGCTCCAATGGCAGACCCAGACCCCACTAAGCACATGCTGAGCAATGGGCTCTGAGGTTAGGCACAGACTCCACCTTAGGTCCCTCAGGGTTGTCTCTGGGCAGCTAGACTGATTCCTCTCCCAGGGCCTGTCCACTTGAGACTCAGCACTTAGCCACTGTGCATACTAGCAGCCCCGCCTGGTGACCATTTTGGGCTTGTAAGTGCTATGAGGTGGCAGCCATCAGGGCTGGTCGCTCTCCACCCTGACTGCTAGCAAGCCAGCATGCATGCACTCCTCATAAGCAGAGTCCAGGCCCCTCTAGCTCCTATATCTGTCTTGGTAGACCTCCTAGGAGGAAGGGGGGGGGGGTTCCAAGGGTGAGGCCTTGCATGGGTGGACCCTGCCTCCTTCACAGATTCCTCCCAGAGATGCAGGTCTTGTCCTCTTCATTTTCTTTCTATCCTACCAATTCTTGCAGCTCTGACTATATGGGATCTTCTGCCAGTTTCCAATTGGTTTTCTGTGAGAGTTTTTCCACATGTAAGTGTATTTTTTATCTGTTTGCGGGGTGTTGGGGAGGGGGGTAAACTCCATATCCTCCTACTCTGCCATCTTGATCCACCTTTTAAAGAATTAATATTTTTAAAATGCCCATAAATACTCAAAGCAGTCTACAGATTCACTGCAATTCCCATTAAAATTCAATTGGCATTTTTCACAGAACTAAAACAAATAACTTTTTAGTTTGTATGGAAACACTAAAGACCTCAAATACCAAAAGCAATCTTGAGAAAGAAGAACAAAGCTGGAGGCATCAGGTTCCCTGATTTCAAACTCTATTACAAAGCTACAGTAACCAAAACAGTAGGGTACTGGTATAAAAAGAGACACGTGGAAACCAAATGAATAGAACAGAGAATCCAAAAATAAAGCCACTCATATATGGTCAATTAATTTATGAGAATGGAGTCGAGAATATACAATGGGGAAAGGCTAAATTCATTCAGTAAATGGTGTTGGGAAAACCGGAAAGGAAGATGCAAAAAAATAGAACTACCATAGAATCTTACCATACACAAAACTTAACTCAAAATAGATTAAAGACTTGAATGTAAGACCTGAAACCATAAAACTCCTAAAAGAAAACATAGGTGGTATGAACCTTCACATTGGCCTTAGCAATAATTTTTTGGATTTGACACCAAAAGCAAAGGCAATAAGAGCAAAAATTAACAAATGGAAGTTCATTAAACTAAAAAGCTTCTGCATAGCAAAGGAAACCATCAACAAAAATGAAAAGGCAACCTACTGAATGGGAGAAGGGACTTGCAAATCATGTATCTGATGAGGGGTTAATATCCAAAATATATAAAGAACTCATACAGCTCACTAGCAAAAACAGTAAACAATCCAATTAAAAAATGGGCAGAGGACCTGAATAGTAATATTTTCCAAAGACATACAGATGGCCAACAGGAACATGAAAAGAAATCAGGGAAATACAAATCAAAACCACAATGAGATATCACCTCACACCAGTTAGAATGGCAATTATGAAAAAGACAAGAGACAGCAACTGCTGGTGAGGATGTGGATAAAAGGGAACCCTTGTGCACTGTTGGTAGGAATGTAAATTGGTGCAGCTACTATGGAATACAGTTTATATGTTCTTCAAAAAATTAAAATAGAACCAGAACATAATCTGGTAATTCCACTTCTGGGTATTTATCCAAAAACACTAACTGGAAAAGATATATGCATCCCTATGTTCACTGCAGGATTATTTACAATAGCCAAGAAATGGAAACAACCTAAATGTTCATGGATGAATGAATAAAGAAAATGTGGTATGTTTATATAATGAAATATTATTCAGCCATAAAAAGAATGAAATCTTGCCATTTGTGACAAGATGGATGGACTTGAGGGTATTATATTAAGTAAAATAACTCAGACAGATTAAGACAAATACTATATAATCTCACCTATATGTAGAATCTTAAAAAAAAAAAAATCCGCCAAGTTCATAGATGCAGAGAATAGATTAGTGGTTGCCAGGGTCAATGGTTGGGAGTGGGAGAAATGGGTGAAAGCAATCAAAAGGTACAAACTTCCAGTTATAAAAATAAATAAGTCATGGGGGATGTAATGTACATGTAATGTGCATGCTATAGTTACATGTAATGTTAACTATAGCATAGCATGTTGACTATAGTTAATACTTTATCACATACTTGAAAGTTGCTTAAACACTAAATCTTAAAAGTTATCATCAGAAGGGAAAAAAATTTTGTGTGTATGTATGGTCATGGATTTCAACTAGAGTTACTGTGGTGGTCATTTTGCAGTATGTATAAATATCAAATAATTACATTGTACTCTTGATACTAATTATACCTCAGTTATAATGTCAATTATACTTCAATTTAAAAATGGAGGGACTTCCCTGGTGGCGCAGTGGTTAGGAATCTGCCTGCCAATGCAGAGGACATGGGTTTGATCTCCGGTCCAGCAAGATCCCACATGCCACAGAGCAATGGAGCCCGTGTGCCACAACTACTGAGCCTGCACTCTAGGGCCCGTGAGCCACAACTACTGAGCCTGCATGCCACAACTACTGAAGCCCACACGCCTAGAGTCAGTGCTCCACAACAAGAGAAGCCACCGCAATGAGAAGCCTGCACACTGCAATGAAGAGTAGCCCCAGCTTACCGCAACTAGAGAAAAGCCCATGTGCAGCAACGAAGACCCAACGCAGCCAAAAATAAATAATAAATAAATTTTAATTGAAAAAAATAAAAATGGAAATCAAAGGAAATTAAAATGATAGAAGATATTTTTGAAAAAGAAACCATTATAAAAAAAGTAAATGGGCCCAGGGATAGGTAGTAACAGCTAGAGACATCCTGGGCAATGTTCTGATTTGCAAGGTTAACAAAAATTGATCAATTTTCTTATGGATAGGGCAGAAAGAAAAAAAAAAAAAAAACTTACACACAAAGTAATAAAAACCAGGCAATACGAAACGCCATATAGCAATGTTGCAACAACTGCAACATTTAAAGAGAAAAATGTTGTGATCCAAGCATTTTATGCCTTGCCAAGTTGTCTTTCAGGAGTGAGCGTGTGAAAGTCAGTCTCAAGTAGGAAAAATCTCAGAAAATAAATCACCACTTTACTACTTTTGAAACAACATCTAAACTAACCCGAAGATTAACAACAACAAAAACTTTACAAATAGGAAAGCTGCAGTTAACTGCCCTTTTCCTGTTCCAACACTTGGTAACAATCGCCAAACATTTTAACTGGTGAGAATGCTAAGCGTGAGTAATTATTAAACTAAAATTTCTGCTTTTTTTTTTTAATGTTCATGAGACATAGATTCATAGAGCAACATAATGTCCATCTTCATTACCAAAGATCTCTATTAATGATTTCCTGTGTCTCTAAAAAGCAGACTGAATGACCCTGGCTTTTGAGGTTTTTTCAAGTGGTAAAAATCATATAAGCCACCCACCAAAAGATATTATCTTTCCTAATCTCTTCTAATATTATCTTTCTACCTGGGCCATATATCGCTATGCTGCTTATACTAAAAAATCAATATAAATAGTAAATTCTTAACCAAGTAAAAATGCATAGGAAAAAGGTACATTTTTTTAAGATCTACAATGATACACACTTACTTCTCCAGACTCCTCAATGATAATCCATGGTAATCATGGGAGTCTATTATAAATTTTTAATTTTTTGATGAGGAACATAGCCAACTCTGCTTTCACTTCCTCTTACTGCAGTACTATAAAATAGGGAATTATTTTCTACATGTACACTTTTTATTGTCCAAGACACTTTTGAAACCGAAAATGGAAGTTTGTTAAAGAGCAATGGTAAGAATTAGAGCCACGCTAAAATTAAAGAGTCTGCTTCTAGGAGCTCTAGTTCTGTATCATTTAGCTTTAAGGAAGCTAAATCTCACTAATGATATAAGGGAATGGAGTGAAGGATAGGGAAGATCTTTATGTTCTCTTTAACACAGAGTCAAGATTATTTTAATAGATATAACCAACTTCATAATTTGTTCTTTAGTATATCAGGAATGTACACATAATGCTAATATCATTTGGTTGATTCTTTGAAATTGTAGGAACCAATCACAGTGAAACATGTATCAATGCTTTACAATACTTTTCTCTTGGAGGGTCTAAAGAGAGTATACGGATCCTTAACATTTATGAAAGGCAATAAGCAAGATACCACAACTAACACTGTTAGAAATAGACTCCAAGTGATATGACAAATAATGAACAAGCCAGATGACTATGAAAAGAGCTGGCTTTAAAAAGAGGTGATTAAAATGAACCTCTTATTACTCTCCATGGCTTATAAACATCTTTTCACTCTACTTGTACATCTAATGGCAGCTCTAAGTCAACAGAGCCTAGCTCTGGCACAGATTATGTGGCACTAACTCTGAAATTGTCTCTTATTTCTGTTCCAGCAGCTTTGTGACACTGACAAGCCAGAACAGAAGCAGTGATTTCCAATTCTTTGACAAATGATGAGGTAAGATGACTTTTACCACTGCTGCTACCCACATTTTACTTTAACGATTTAATAGTAAAAATACCCAGCTCATTGTCTTATTCTTTTTAAATTATATTTTGCAAAATCTCTTATCTATAAGTATGTCAATGGCATATTTCAATACGTTCTTATTTATGTAAAGTCAATCCCCTATTCAAGAGAAGGCAGAGTAGGTACAAAGACCTATGATAGATAGATAGAGAGGACAGACAGATGTGGAAAGATGATGAGTAGGTGACCAAAAAAAAGATATATAACTAAATATCATTTAAATCCATTTTCAAAGGACTAATTTCAACTTGATGAAAACTTTTAAACGGGTAACTTTAAATGCAAAAAATTAAAAACTCCTTTTATTAACATTTGCCTTGGAAAAGTTGGAAAAGATCCCCCAACTGCTGAGGTTTCTTTTCTTCAGGTATGTCCCAACTTTAAGCCTGTTTTTCTTCATATTTATGGGAGCGGATCAGAAACATAAGAAGGGAAATTCCCATGTATAACTAGTTTCTTCGGAAATACAAAGTGGAAAGCAAGAAATACCACAGTATTTGGCCATCTCCAATGTTCTAATTAACATCAGAAATTCTCTGTTAAATGACAGCTAACATCTTGCAGCAACAATGGAACCCAAAAGACAGTAAAATGGTATTTTCATTGTGCTGAGAAAATATAACTATCAATCTAGGTTTCTACTCCAACAGAAAAAAATCCCTTTTCAGAACAAAGGCGGGGCTTGGATGAAGGTAGTCAAAAGGTACAAACTTCCAGTTATAAGATAATTAAGCATAATATATATAACCTAAATATAAATATAATGAACACTGCTGTGTGTTATATATAAAAGTTGTTAAGAGAGTAAACCCTAAGATTTCTCATCACAAGGAAAACATTTTTTCTATTTCTTTAATTTTTTATCTATACGAGATGATGGATGTTCACTAAACTTACTCTGATAATCATTTCATGATATACATCAAATCATTATGCTGTACATCTTAAACATATACAGAAATGTATGAAGAAAAAAAAAAGAAGAAAAAAGAAAAATGATAACTTAAAAAAATAAACTACCTGAGGAGAGCCTCAGAGTGATTATTCACATCCACTTCTCCTCTCCAACCTAGCACGAGGGAGGATTTCCCTGCTCTGTGCATGACAGACTGTCAAGCAGTGAGGTGAAGTGATATGCATTTATTTAACTCCTGGTACAAACCCTCCAGCATCTTCTTCCAATACAACAGTACCAGGAAGCTTATGTGTCTCAGATGGTACAGCTCTATGACTGTAGAGCCTCCACCAGCCCGAATCCATGACAGACTGTGAGAAACAGTTTGACACATTACACATGTAGAGTGAGAGATAAATAAAAGTTTATTATGTTAATTAAAAAAAAGAATAAAAGCAAAATTCCTAAATAAGGAAATTCCAGAAGTGTATTTCTTTGGGGACCCAATTGCAGTGGGGGGGGGGGGGTTTCTCCACACTAAAAAACAATTCTTGGACACCAACAGGATGTCTCAGAATTCAACTCAGTTCAACTCAATTCTAACACCATCTGCCCACAGACAGCACCAGATTCCACAGGTTGAGGGCTCAGTCCTACAAGACCGCCCCCTGCACACACCCCCAATTTCAAATGCCAGTTGCAAGTCCAGGCTGTGCTTCTGATCAACTGGCTACAAACTGGAGGTTCCAGGGACACCCCCCCCTCCAACTCAGGATGCCAATTGCAAGTCCAGGTTGTTACCTGTACCTCTGACTGACTGGCTATAAATCAGCGATTCCCACAACTTCCTCCTAGGGTTCGATTTATTTGCTACAGCAGCACACAGAGCTCAAAGAAAATTTTTTACTTATTAGATCACCAGTTTATTATAAAAGGTTATAACACAGGAACAGCCAGATGGAGGAGATGCACAGGTCAAGGAATGGGGAAAGGATACAGAGCTTCCAAGCCCTCTTCAGGAGCCACTCTAGCAGCACCTCCACATGTTACCTAACCTGGAAGCTCTCTGAACCCTGTCCTTTTGGGTTTTTAATGGAAGCTTCATTCCATAGGCATGATTGATTAAATCATTGGCCATTGGTGACTTTATCACCCTCCTCCCCAGAGGTCAGGGAGTGGAAATGAAAGTTCCAACCCTCTAATCACAAGGTTGGCTCCACTGGCAACCAGCCCCATCCTTATGTGCTTTCCAAACATCACCTCCTTAACATAACAAATGACACATTTATTACTCTCAACATTTAGGAAATTCCAACGGTTTTCAAGCTGTGTGATCCAAGAACTGTGGATGAAGACCAAATATACAAGAGAAATATATCCTGGTCACCTGAATGACCAAATATATATTTCCTATAAATCATAATATCACAGTATTTCAGACAGAAAGTGATCTCAAATAGATGATGCAAGAAAAATGCAAGAAGGAATGAAGAGCATAGAAAGTGGTAAATACATATGAAAATCTAAAGAAGAAAACAAAACAAAAAAACATTAGCAATATCTTATATAAATATATATGTGTATATATATATATTTGTATATATATACATATATATTGTATATAAATGCAACCTCAGGAAGGAAATCAAAATACATGAAAAAATGGAATTAAAGTTGGGAGGAGGTTAAAAGGAGTAAATGTGCGGTTAAGTTGTTTATGATATTCAGGAGGAAGATAAAGATACTGTGTAACTTCAGACTTTGTTACGTTAAATATGCATAAGTAAAATTTCAATGGCAACTACTAAAAAATACATGCAAACAAAATATAACTTCCAAACTAGTTGAGAGAAAGTTACATGAGAAAAAAATATACATACAGGGCAATTCAAAGAGGAGAGAAAAAGAAGCACAAGTAAGTTGAGGGTGCAAACACAGATATAAATACAATTACATCAATAATCATAATATGGGGGCTTCCCTGGTGGCACAGTGGTTGAGAGTCCGCCTGCTGATGCAGGGGACACGGGTTCGTGCCCCAGTCCAGGAAGATCCCACATGCCGTGGAGCGGCTGGGCCCGTGAGCCATGGCCGCTGAGCCTGCGCGTCCGGAGCCTGTGCTCCGCAATGGGAGAGGCCACAACAGTGAGAGGCCTGCGTACCACAAAAAAAATAAATAAATAAAGGCATTTAATATGCCTAACCTACCAAAGGTCGTATTTTAAACGTGCTCAGAACACTTATATTAGCCTATGTTGGGCAAAATCATCTAACACAAAGCCTATTTTATAATAAAGTATTGAATATCTCATGTAATTTTTTTAATACTGTACTGAAAATAAAAACAGAATGGTTGTATAGGTACAGAATGGTTGTAAGTATATCAGTTGTTTCCCCTCATGATTGCATGGTTGACTGGGAGCTGTAGCTTGCCACCCTGCCCACCATCACAAGACTATCATACCACATACTGCTAGCCTGGGAAAAGATCAAAATTCAAAGCAGTTTTCTACTGAATGCCATTGCTTTCACACTATTGTAAATTCAAAAAAAAGACTTTTAAGGAGGAAATTATATGACTTTATTTTTACAACATTAAAGAATATCTCAATATTGATGCATAAACCATGTTCATGGATTAGAAAACTCAGTATTATAAAGATGCTGATTCTTTCCAAATTGATATATAGATTCAGAACATTCTAAATCAAAATTCCAACAAGCTTGCGGGCCTTTTTTTAAATTGATAAGCTGAAAATAAAAATGGAAATTTGCAAGTTGACACTTTGATGGAAATCAAGAAACCAAGAATAGTCACTATACTCTTGAGAACAAATAAAGAACCTGTCCCCCCATGTGTCAAGATTTACTATAATGCTATTATAACCACATAGTACATACAGACCAACAAAACAGAAGAGAACACTCAGAATAAGACACAATCATACATCAACACTTGATATATAGCAGAGGACATATTGCAGGTCAAGAGGAAAAGATGGGCCTTTTAACAAATCATGGTGAGATAACTGGCCATCAACATGTTAAAAAATGAAATTGAACCCCTACCTCTATTATCAATGCAAGCTGAGTTAAAGAAATGCATTCCAAAATCAAACCTATAAAGTTTGTAACGAGGCTACTATTTTGTAATGAGAAGATCTGCAAATCTTCAGGATAACCTACGCTAGCTGATGATAGAAGGTAGCACCCTGACCAGAAATTGAGATTACTATAGTACAGTTCACAAAAAAACACTAAATTTCTTGTTTTCTTACTTTTGTAGTATCAGAAAGAGAAAGCAAAAGATCCACAGCTTGTAAATATGGAGATGGTATAAAGAAGAAAATATTGCATATTGATAACACAAAACAGAAAGAAAAAAGCATATCTGATTTTATGTATTTGAGGATTTTCAGAAAAAATGAGAAAAAGATGTTTGTAATTAAAAACAAAATTAAGAAGTCAACTCTAAACTATTTTAGGAGTAAGTTCAGAATAAAAACTAATGGCTAAACTAAACTTTACTGCAATCTTTTATATTCCTAGAAAAAAATTACACTGAGTTGGCGTGTTTTTAAAAAGTACTAAGCTGTTAGAAAAAAAAAAAAAAACAGAGTTTAAGATAAACATTCAAATTCATCTTGAGTAGGAAAAAATTTTCCTAAAATCTTTTGAGTATTACACTAACATTAATTAGACACTAAATTTAGAGAAAGGTCTCCCTTTTGAAAACTTGAATTATATATCCTGCTTTATCTATCTTTATGGAAACTTAGTGATTGGTGAAAGAGTAAGAAGTCACTGTATCTCTTTTTTTAAAATGACATTTACTGAAAAAGTTAATAGCTAGCTAGTGAAATGTGGATAAAATTACCATTTTCCAGTATCTATTTTATAATTTTTATATAGATATTCTTTCATCAATCTCTCTAAACAACTTTTTATTTTATCCCAAGGAATGGGATAAATCTATACATTTCAATTACTAAAAAATCTCTTAGTGAAGTTTTGTAGATTATTGATTGTTCCATCATTTGTAACATCTCAATTTTAAAGCCAAAAGAGAGAGAGAAAATTCAGTTCCAGGACTACTCTGGAATTTTCACAAACTGTCCCAATATTTACTTGAAATCTAAATTTGCTTTCCCTTTGATAAACAGTAGAAAAAGGAAATATTCCTGCCAACAATTCATTTGAAGCATGATGTCTATATACCTAAATTAGAATAAAACTGAAAAAAAAAAAAAAACAGCTTCTGCTTCTCTGTTCAGAATCACACAGCAGCTGTGAAAAGGGTTTTATTCTTCCAGTTCTAAGTCAGTACATCAAAACTGTTGCCCAAAAGCCTGCCAGAAAGTCCCACACTAACTGCAGAATTGCCATAGCGATGAAATGACAATAGCCACACGCATTGATCTGGATTACCAAGCATGGGCTATTTATAACTGGAGGAATGATTCCAACCAGAAAGTCAAAGAGGAGAGATTAATTAATTAAGATGTGCAACTCCAAAAAACGTTATCGACAACTTCACTTGTTTATTCAGCTTACCTCATAAAAATAATGACTGTAATTTCATAAACTAGTTTGTTTCATTTTGATAAAACCAAACATCATTACTTATGCAGCACATATCAAACATTGGGTTACTTTTCTCTAGTGGTTTTTGTGTGAAAAAAATCTTCAGTATCAATTATAAATATACGTTAAAGTATCAGGTCCATTTCTCACAACTGAGTGGTCTTAAATTTTTAACATGTAAGTTTCAAATAAATAAATAAATGTTATTTTGTTGCATTTCAACTTAAATAAAAATACCTAGGGTTAAGCAATTATCTATTGATGAAAGAAGGAAGGAAAGGATAAATATGACAATAATTCTAAAAAAGCTAATGGACTCCCACAGGGCTAGGAATTTCTTTTCATGATCAAGAGAATCTCACTCCAAGTTAAGTGTCCCACAGCTTTCTGCCTTATATCTCATAATAATATCTCAGTATATTAAGTTTCCATTACAACAAACATAGCAAAATATTTAATCAAGGCTATTAATAGTCCATCAAGGATGCTATTTGAGGCTATTGTAAAATATTAAAGTGTTAGTAGTGAAAAGCAACAGGAGAAATCATGGTGAATCATTAGTCATATTATTAGAAACCCTTCAAACATCTGTTTTTTGTTTTTTGTTTTTTGTTTGCGGTACGCGGCTCTCAGGGTTGTGGAGCACAGGCTCTGGACGCGCAGGCTTAGCAGCCATGGCTCACAGGCCCAGCCGCTCCGTGGCATGTGGGATCTTCCTGGACCGGGGCATGAACCCGTGTCCCCTGCATCGGCAGGCAGACTCTCAACCACTGCACCACCAGGGAAGCCCAAATATCTGTTTTTTGATGGTTAATTTAGTAAATCAAAACTCATTAAATTTCAATATAAAATTATTTCAAAGAAAAATTTAAACTTTTTTCTTAAAACCAAATAATATAGATTAAAATAAAGACTTTAAAAATGTAAACACTGATATCATCATAATTAAATGACACAACAAAACAATGCCCTATTTTTAATTTATAATTCATTCAGCAAATATTGTGGATGGTCTATATTGATGATACCATGATGTCCTAACACTCAATCTTGAAAAGTATAAAGTCTAGCTACTAAAAAATAAGTGGAGCACTAATATTTAAGTAAGACCAGAAAAAAAAATGAAGGAAACTCTAGTTCATGGTAGGCTACATGAACAGGATTATCAACATGAAAATAAATCGCTGAGATAATACAATAATTATAGATCCCTCTGGCTATTTTATTAACATACTCAGATCTCTCTGCCACCCCTCAAAACCTGAATGTTTTAAAAATGTTGTTAGCTGTCTACTAGGATTCTATAAAAATTCTATATGGCACAGATACCTTATAACTTCTCTATTGCAACCTGAAGTGACCTGAAGAGCCAAATTATCTTAAAAGGATAGGAATATTTGATTGTGATACTATATTACAAAATTTGATCACAGTGGAGGCAAGGTAAATCAGGAGATAAACAATAATAATTTCTTGAACACCTACTATGAGCCTGGTTTTTCATACATGCTTTCATTTTAATTCTCACAACTGCACTTTGGAATAGGTATAGTTAACCAAATTAGCCTGAATGAAGTAAACAAAATACCCAAGGTCACACAGCTAGTTAAGTGGCAAGACTGTCTGATCTGAATATTCATGCTTATGTAGCCCAAGAGTCTCTCTAAAAATATTTATATGTGGCCCACTTTTCAAAAATAGTTTTAAGAAACTTACACATGAAAAACAATTTAAGAAAGCGCATGCATGTACACACACACACACACACACACACACAATTAAACGAAGCCATCTAATGGATGTAACTAAATGCAGACATTTGAGATTAATTATTATTAAAGTAACTTTGAGTCCATAAAACCAGTCTCCAGGTAAAGAGGTCTGGCCAGAAAGTTCTAGGCCTGTATCTAACAGTATTTAAAGCAGTGACTAGAAAGACAAGCTGTACTGAATATAATATTCAGGTAATGGCCCTAAAGTCAGCCATAAAACAAATCCATAGGCATTTCTTCCAATCTTGCTTGCCTAAAATATAACTACTCTAAAGGAAGAGTGAAAATTATGAGTGTCTAGTCAAAGATATAACATGCACTCTTTTAAGAAATGACAGAGTAGCAAAGGCTTTCAGCTCCTTCAAACTCTACCTAATGAACATTCACTGTGAGAAGATGATCCAACATGTTTTAGAAGTAGAACTAAGATACAAAGGAGCAATAATAATCACTCAGTCAGAAAATATCGAACATATACTATAATAAGATGCTATGCCTACACATAAAGATAAATAAAATACAAGGAACCTGTAATACAGCTGGAGACACAAAACAATTAATAATAATGCATAATAGTATGTGTGAAATGAATGCTAATGATAAGAAGCGCTCCTAAATTCATAGGAGGGGAAGATCACTTTGGATTTATCAGGCAGTTTCAAAGAACAAGGCTTGAAGTAAAAAGGAGGTAACTTAACGAAAGGAAAATTATTACATCTTAATGAATAATTATATCACAGTCACATAACTGTCAAAAGCTAAACCCCAAAGTTAAATTTAAAAAAGCTTTTCTCTAGAATCATGAGATTTAACAATCCTAAAGACTTAGTTTTAATATTCCTAAGGAAATTAATTTAAACTAGCTACTAAAGCAAATCACACAGTGGTATATGGAGAGAGCCAAGTATCTGGATTTCACTAACAGACAATATTCAATTTACAGCTCTGCCACTTACACTTCCTATGTATGTGCCCACTGGCAAAATATTTAACCATCTATAAAATGTGGGTGATAATCCTAACTTAAGAGGTTTAGGATTCAATTAGATAATATACAAGAGAAAGCAGAAGTGCTAATTTTATTATCTAAATTCTTTACAATCAAATTCTTAGTCTAAATTAAATAAGTTGTTCTGGTTTTTGTATCTAAGAACTTTCTTTGAAAGAACGTTAATATTTAATAATGAGCAGGGACTGTTATTTAAATATAGTAAACATGGTAATAAAAATAATAATCCTTTTTTAACTAGCTTCTTTTATTTACACAGAAGTATTAATTCTTTGGAATCATTGGTAATTTATAGTATCAGACTACTGTCTCTCTAAACATACAACTTTCTATTCTTTTTTCTTCTTTATTCTACTAATACTATTTAGTATTACTAATTTATTACATGTCTATTCAGGTCACCAGTAGGTTGCTGGTAATATGTAGGACTGAAGAAACTGCTTATTAAAGCAAATATGTTTCTGCATATATTCTTTTCTCTCTGCAACCTTTATTTTACCTACTCAAAGAATATTTGTCATTATATCAATTTTTTCATTGATTTTCTCTCTTCTTTCCCCTTCTCACTGTTTAGCCTCAAAAACACAGGTTGATTCTAGTAAAAGTTGTTTGTTCTTACCATGTTGAACAAATATTCTGTTGCACAAAAAGTTTAACCTTCTGAATTGTAGGCACTTTTCATAAATTTAAAAATAATTATGAAACTACTCCACAAATAGGTATATATAATGAATAACTATCAAATTAATTCACTTAATTTAAGTACTCTGTTTTTTCTTTTCCAAAAGTGAAATGGCCCAAAGACAGGACTAGGAAGAAAGGGCTAGGAAGTACCTGAGTAACTAAAAGTTGACCACAGGGCATGCCTGCAAGAAACTGAGGGACTGGTGAACAAATGACTTATGACCAGCCATGTTTAGTAATGTCTAAACATAAATGGGCAGAGGAAGACAGTCTTTTTACACATTTATGTTTCTTAATGGATAAGATGATTACATACTTCATAATTATAGTAAGAGTCATAAAGACAAAGTATAAGGAAAGTCTGGTATAAGTTGGCAAATATTAGGTACGTAATATCTGTTGAAGGGAAGAGAGAGGGAGGCAAGGGAGAAATGTCTTTATGGTATCCATTAGCAGAAATATTATATTCAGAAAAGTGCGTACAGTATAATGAAAGAAACTGAATACTACACTTATTCATTTAATGTTTCTGAACAATCCTTTTGATGACATTCAGTAATAAAGTTAATTCCCTTTTGTATCCCTTCAATAAGATGAAATATTAATTTTGTAAATGATGTGGATTTTGCATGTCAAGAAATATGAAGATATAAGTCAGAGAAAAAAGAAAAGTCTCCCGAATCATGGTGTCCAACACAATAGCTAACATTTCTGTAATAGTACGTTTTATTTTAATCCATTAGCATCTACTAAATTACAAGTGTGTACATCACACACAATGGTGAAAAACTGAAAGCATTTCCTCTAAGATCAGGAGCAAGACAAGAATACCCACTCTGGCCACTTTTATTCAACATAGTTTTGGAAGTCCTAGCCACAGCAATCAGATAAGAAAGAAATAAAAGAAATCCAAATTGGAAAAGTAGAAGTAAAACTCTCACAGTTTGCAGATGACATGATACTATACATAGAAAATTCTAAAGAGGCTACCAGAAAGTGAGCTCATCAATGAATTTGGTAAAGTCGCAGGATACAAAATTAATATGCAGAAATCTTTCTATATGCTAATAAGATCAGAAAGAGAAATTAAGGAAACACTGCCATTTACCATTGCATCAAAAAGGATAAAATACCTAGGAATAAACCTACCTAAGGAGGCAAGAGACCTATATTCTGAAAACTATAAGACACTGATGAAAAATTGAAGATGACACAAACAGATGTAAAGATATACCACGTCCTTGGACTGGAAGAATCAATATTGTTAAAATGACTATACTACCCAAGGCAATCTACGGAGTCAGTGCTATCCCTATCAAATTAAGAATGGCATTTTTTACAGAACTAGAACAAAAATTTTTTAATTTGTATGGAAACACAAAAGGCCCGAATAGCCAAAGCAATCTTGAGAAAGAAAAACGGAGCTGGAGGAATCATGCTCCCTGACTTCAGAAAATACTACAAGGCTACAGTAATCAAAACAGTGTAGTACTGGCACAAAAACATACATATAGACTGATGGAACAGGATAGAAAGCCCAGATATAAACCCACAAACCTTTGATCAATTAATCTACGACAAAGGAAGCAAGAATATACAATGGAAAAAAAGACAGTCTCTTCAATAAGTGGTGCAGGGAAAACTAGACAGCTACATGTAAAAGAATGAAATTAGAACATTCTCTAACACCACATACAAAAATAAACTCAATATGAATTAAAGACCTAAATGTAAGACCAGGTACTATAAAACTAGAGGAAAAGATAGGCAGAACACTCTTTGACATAAATAGCAGCAATATCTTTTTGGCTCTGTCTCCTAGAGTAGCGGAAATAAAAACAAAAATAAACAAGTGGTACCTAATTAAACTCAAGAGCATTTGCACAGCAAAGGAAACCATAAACAAAATGAAAAAACAACAGGGAGAAAATATTTGCAATACTACCAACAAGGGATTAACTTCCAAAATATATAAACAGCTCACAGAGCTCAATATATTTTTTTAAAAAATCAAAAAATAGGAAGATCTAAATAGACATTTGTCCAAAGAAGACATACAGATGGTCAACAGGCACATGAAAAAATGCTCAACATTGCTAATTATTAGAGAAATGCCAATCAACTCACAAATGTCAGAATGGCCATCATCAAAAAGTCTACAAATAATAAATGCTGGAGAGGGTATGGAGAAAAAGGAACCCTGCTACACTGTTGGTGGAAATGTAAATTGGTACAGCCACTATGGAGAACAGTAGGGAGTTTCCTTAAAAAAATAAAAATAGAGTTACCATATGATCCATAGATCAGACTCCTGGGCATATATCCCAAGAAAGCCATAATTCAAAAAGATACATTCACCCCAATGTTCACTGCAGCACTATTTACAATAGCCAAGACATGGAAGCAACCTAAATGTCCATCGACAGATGAATGTATGAAGAAGATATGGTATATATATACAACAGGATATTACTCAGCCATAAAAAAAGAATGAAATAATGCCATTTGCAGTAACACAGATGGATGTAGAGATTATCATACTAAGTGAAGCCAGACAGGGAAAGACAAATATCATACGATATCACTTATATGTGAAATCTAAAACAGGAAAAAAAATACAATTGAGCTTATTTACAAAACAGAAATAGAGCCACAGACACAGAAAACAAACTTATGGTTACCAACAGGGAAAGGTGGGGTGTGGGGAGGGGTAAATTAGGAGTTTGGGATTAACATATACACACTACTATATATGAAACAGATAACCAACAAGGACCTACTGTATAGCAGAGAGAACTATATTCAATACTTTGCAATAACCTATAAGGGAAAAGGATTTGAAAAAGAATATGTATTTATACATATATATATACACCTACACACACAAACACACATATATATAACCGGAATCACTTTGCTGCACACCTGAAACTAACACAACATTGTAAATCAACTACACTTCAATTTAAAAGAAAAAAAAAAGTGCCTAGAGGTGCTATCTTGCTACCATGGAAATGCAGAATATATTAATTAATTAGTACTGTGATGAGAAGAGGAGAGAATGGTGCCTACCTTCCACAGAAAGAAGTTTCTTTCAATAGTTTCTTTTCCATTTAACAAACACCCCATGTTTTAAAACCTCCTAATCATTTGCCATTTAAACTTTTTTTCAGATAAGGCATCAGTCACACATTATTTACTTGCTATGACTTTTTAAATTTTGCATTTCATCAATAGGTTTCACATTAAATCATTATTGTCCACCACTAATTTTATACTGCTCATTATTTCTTAAGTGTAATCAGTTTAAGAGAGCTATTTGTAATTATAAGAGAACTACTATTAATATTGTTCCCTTCCGTAAGAGAAGGTTTATAAACAAATTCTTGATTGAAGGGTTCCAAACACCAAAGCTATTAAAAATCAAGGTGAAAAGAACATACCCTCAGGAAGGCATGAATGGAATCTGTTGTAAACTAATCAGTCGTATTAGTATTAGTTTGAACAACAAGCATTTTAATAGAATGCCAACTGGTCTGCATGAAACCTAGGATGAGAAAAAAACGCCGAAGTGGAAGACTTGTCCATGTGTCTCTGGCAATGAAAGGGTAAAGAACTCCCTGAAAAAACTTTTTCAGAACTCCCTGAAAAAACTTGACTTGGTAGATTTCTCTCCGGATTCGAAGTAAACAGAAAATGAATATTTAAATATCACGAACTATATTTTAGGTATGCTACTAACTCCCTTTGTGCTTACTGCAAGTTCACCAAGCATCTTTCCATAAAGGTAAGTAGGTTGGAAGACAGACAAAACAAAAACAACAAAATGCTGACCAGCTAAACTGAGCACTTCAATCCACCTGGCACTTATTCTTCTCTAATTTCACAAAAGGCATCTGGTTCTTCCTCCATCTGTGCTGGGTTGAATTGGTGGGAAACATCACTGTTAAACCTAATCAACTCAATAAAAACTGGGAAAAATCTCAACTTTATAGACTTGAACATTGAGGGCCAGCACCTGGACATTAGTGACCCCAGTAAAGTTACACCATCCAACAAGGTCCTGTTTGAACAGCCACTATATATCTTGCCTTAATTGTCAATCTTCTTAATCCCTATTCAAAATATTTTTCTTTAGTTGTGATCATAATAGGTACTCCCTTTCTTTTCTGTGCATCCTTCCTTTCCCCAGAATTTTATTGTTTATTCCTAACAATCTAATATCATAAAATCTATCTGGAGTTTTACATTTGGCAAAACACTTCCACATTATCATCTAATTGGTACTTAGGACCACCCTCTGAAACAGGCAGGACCAGTTATGAGCCAATTTTCTTATGTGGAAACTGATGACAGAACAGGATACATACAGTGATTCAAATGTATAGGTGAAAGCAACTGGGGACAATTCTGCCCACATCCAACAACTGGGGGAACATTTGGCAATATCTGGAGAAATTTTGATTGTTGCAACTGGGCGCAGGAGGTTGCTACTGATATCAAGTTTGTATAGGTCACAGATGGTGCTAAATATCAAACAATGCACAAGATAGCTCCCTACAACAAAGAATTATCCAGCCAAATATATCATACTGCCAAGACTGAAAAATCCAGTTAGGAAGAAAGAAATGAGGCCTATCTCTGCCATTTATTAGCTTAAAACTTTAACATCTCCAAGTTTCAGTTCCCTCATTTGTATAAAAGGAAATAAACTTAATTATTTTTAAATTTATATTCTATAAAATTTGCCCCTTTTGGTGTACAGTTCCATGAATTTTGATAAATGTACACCATTTTGATAAATGTAACCACCACCACAATCAAGATGCAAAAGACTTCCATCACCATAAAGCTTTCCCTCATGCTATCTGCAGTCAAATAGCAGCCCCACACCTAGAGACTTAGGTTTTGACATCCCTATAGTTTTACCTTCTCTACAGTGTCATATAACTATTATACAACATGTAGTCTTTGAGTCTGATTTATTCACTTAATTCATTTGAGATTCAAATATGTTATGGGGGTGAATATATCAGTACTTCATTCCTTCTTATTGCAGAGTAATAGTCCACTGTATGGAAATACCACTGGTTCATTCATCATTTGAAGGCATTTCAGTTATTATCAGTTTTTGGTGATTATGAATAAAACTGCTATAAACATTTGTATAAAGATTTTTGTGTCAATAAGTTTTCATTTTCCTTGTGTAAGTATCTACTAGTGGAATGGAAAATATGAACAGACCAATCGCAAGCACTGGAATTGAAACTGTGATTAAAAATCTTCCAACAAACCAAAGCCCAGGACCAGATGGCATCACAGGCGAATTCTATCAAACATTTAGAGAAGAGCTATCACCTATCCTTCTCAAACTCTTCCAAAATATAGCAGAGGGAGAAACACTCCCAAACTCATTCTACGAGGTCACCATCACCCTGATACCAAAACCAGACAAAGATGTCACAAAGAAAGAAAACTACAGGCCAATATCACTGATGAAAATAGATGCAAAAATCCTCAACAAAATACTAGCAAACAGAATCCAACAGCACATTAAAAGGATCATACACCATGATCAAGTGGGGTTTATTCCAGGAATGCAAGGATTCTTCAATATATGCAAATCAATCAACGTGATACACCATATTAACAAACTGAAGGAGAAAAACCATATGATCATCTCAATCGATGCAGAGGAAGCTTTCAAAAAACTTCAACACTGATTTATGATAAAAACCCTGCAGAAAGTAGGCATAGAGGGAACATTCCTCAACATAATAAAGGCCATATATGACAAACCCACAGCCAACATCATCCTCAATGGTGAAAAACTGAAACCATTTCCACTAAGATCAGGAACAAGACAAGGTTGCCCACTCTCACCACTACTATTCAACATAGTTTTGGAAGTTTTAGCCACAGCAATCAGAGAAGAAAAAGAAATAAAAGGAATCCAAATTGGAAAAGAATAAGTAAAGCTGTCACTGTTTGCAGATGACATGACATGATACTATACATAGAGAATCCTAAAGATGCTACCAGAAAACTACTAGAGCTAATCAATGAATTTGGTAAAGTAGCAGGATACAAAATTAATGCACAGAAATCTCTGGCATTCCTATACACAAATGATGAAAAATCTGAAAGTGAAATTAATAAAACACTGCCATTTACCACTGCAACAAAAAGAATAAAATATCTAGGAATAAACCTACCTAAGGAGACAAAAGACCTGTATGCAGAAAATTATAAGACACTGATGAAAGAAATTAAAGATGATACAAATAGATGGAGAGACATACCATGTTCTTGGATTGGAAGAATCAACATTGTGAAAATGACTCTACTACCCAAAACAATCTACAGATTTAATGCAATCCCTATCAAACTACCACTGGCATTTTTCACAGAACTAGAACGAAAAATTGCACAATTTGTATGCAAACACAAAAGACTCCAAATAGGCAATCTTGAGAAAGAAAAACGGAGGTGGAGGAATCAGGCTCCCTGACTTCAGATTATACTACAAAGCTACAGTAATCAAGACAGTATGGGGCTTCCCTGGTGGCGCAGTGGTTGAGAGTCTGCCTGCCAATGCAGGGGACATGGGTTCATGCCCCGGTCCGGGAAGATCCCACATGCCACAGGGCAGCCAGGCCCATGAGCCATGGCCGCTGAGCCTGTGTGTCCGGAGCCTGTGCTCCGCAACGGGAGAGGCCACAACAGTGAGAGGTCTGCGTACCGCAAAAAAAAAAAACACAGTATGGTACTGGCACAAAAACGGAAATATAGATCAATGGAACAGGATAGAAAGCCTAGATATAAACCCATGCACATATGGTCACCTTATCTTTGATAAAGGAGGCAAGAACATACAATGGAGAAAAGACAGCCTCTTCTATAAGCGGTGCTGGGAAAACGGCACAGCTACATGTAAAAGTATGAGATTAGAACACTCTCTAACACCATACACATAAATAAGCTCAAAATGGATTAAAGATCTAAATGTAAGGCCAGAAACTATCAAACTCTTAGCGGAAAACATAGGCAGAACACTCTATGACATAAATCACAGCAAGATCCTTTTGGACCCACCACCTAGAGATATGGAAAAAATAATAATAATAAACAAATGGGACCTAATGGAACTTAAAAGCTTTCGCACAGCAAAGGAAACCATAAACAAGACCAAAAGACAACCCTCAGAATGGGAGAAAATATTTGCAAATGAAGCAACTGACAAAGGATTAATCTGCAAAATTTACAAGCAGCTCATGCAGCTCAATATCAAGAAAACAAACAACCCAATCCAAAAATGGGCAGAAGACCTAAACTGACATTTCTCCAAAGAAGATGTTCAGATTGCCAACAAACACATGAAAGAATGCTCAACATCATTAATCATTAGAGAAATGAAAATCAAAACTACAATGACATATCATCTCACACTGGTCAGAACGGCCGTCATCAAAAAATCTAGAAACAATATGGGCTTCCCTGGTGGCACAGTGGTTGAAAGTCCGCCTGCCGATGCAGGGGACACAGGTTCGTGCCCCACTCCGGGAAGATCCCACATGCCGTGGAGCGGCTGCGCCCGTGAGCCATCGCCACTGAGCCTGTGCGTCCGGGGCCTGTGCTCCGCAACGGGAGAGGCCACAACAGTGAGAGGCCCACGTACCGCAAAAAAGAAAAAAAAATCTAGAAACAATAAATGCTGGAGACGGTGTGGAGAAAAGGGAACACTCTTGCACTATTGGTGGGAATGTAAACTGATACAGCCACTATGGAGAACAGTATGGAGGTTCCTTAAAAAACTAAAAATAGAACTATCATACGACCCAGCAATCCCACTACTGGGCATATACCCTGAGAAAACCATAATTCAAAAAGAGTCATGTACCAAAATGTTCATTGCAGCTCTATTTACAATAGCCCGGACATGGAAGCAACCTAACTGTCCATCAGCAGATGAATGGATAAAGAAGATGTGGCACATATATACAATGGAATATTACTCAGCCATAAGAAGAAATGAAATTGAGTTATTTGTAGTGAGGTGGATAGACCTAGAGTCTGTCATACAGAGTGAAGTAAGTCAGAAAGAGAAAAAAAAATACCATATTCTAACACATATATATGGAATCTAAGAAAAAAAAAAAAAAGGTCATTAAGAACCTAGTGGCAAGATGGGAATAAAGACACAGATCTACTAGAGAATGGACCTGAGGATATGGGGAGGGGGAAGGGTAAGTTGTGACAAAGTGAGAGAGAGGCATGGACATATATACACTACCAAACATAAAATAGATAGCTAGTGGGAAGAAGCCGCATAGCACAGGGAGATCAGCTCGGTGCTTTGTGACTACCTAGAGGGGTTGGATAGGGAGGGTGGGAGGGAGGGAGATGCAAGAGGGAAGAGATATGGGAACATATGTATATGTATAACTGAATCACTTTGTTATAAAGCAGAAACTAACACACCATGTTAAAGCAATTATACTCCAATAAAGATGTTAATATATTAAATAAATAAAAATATCTACTAGTGGGATGACTGTATGGTACGTGTATATTTAAATTAGATGGGTTATAGGGTAAGTGAATATGTAAATTAAAATGAACTGCCAAGCTGCTTTACAAAGTGGCTCTACTATGTTGCATTCAAAACAGCAATATATGAGAGTTCCAGTTGCACCCTATACTCACTTGAACTTGGTACTGTCAGACTTCTCATTTTAGCCATTCTAATAGGTGTATAGTGGTATCCAGTGTGGTTTTAATTTGCATTGCTCTAATAACTAATGATATAGAGCATCGGTTTAAAAATTATTATTCTTTAGAGCAGTTTTAAGCTTACTGAAAAACTGGGCAGAAAGTACCGAAGTTCCCATATACCCCCTTTCATTTCCTGATCCCCTATCCCCCTAACCAGTTTCCCCATTATTAACATCCTAGATTAATGTGGTGCATTTGTTACAATTGATGGGCCAATATTCACATATTATTATTGATTAAAGTCTGTAATTTACATGTGGGTTCATTTTTGTGTTGTACATTCTATGAGTTTTGGCAAATGTAAAATGGTAAGTATCTACCATCACAGAATCACACAGAACAGTCTCACTGCCCTAACAATCTCCTGTGCCCTGTCTATTCATTCCTGTCTCCCACCTTCCCTCCAAACTCCTGGCAATCTTTTTACTGTCTCCATAGTTTTACCTTTTCCAGACTGTCACATAGTTGGAATAATACAGTATGCAGCCTTTTCAGATTGGCTTCTTTCATTTAGTAATATGTTTAAATGCATATTCCTTGATTTTTTGTGTGTGTGTCTTGATAGCTCATTTCTTTTTAGCAGTGAGCAATATGTATAGATTGTATAAATGTATCATTGTTTATTTATCCATTCACTTATCGAAGGACATCTCAAAAAAATGTCCTTGTTTTGAAGTTACTTCATCTGATATTAACATAGACACTCAATTTTCTTTTACTTAGTGTTAGCATGATATATCTTTTCCATTCTTTTAGCTTTTAACCTACATTTACCATTATACTTAATGTGATCTTTTTTTTGTAGAAAGTACACAGATTTCCTTTTAAGTCACTCTGACAACCTGTGTCTTTTAATTGCTGTATTTAGACCATTTACATTTAATATAATTTTGTAATTAATTTATTATTTGTTTTCTGCTTATATACTCTGCTTCTTGTTCTTGTGTTCCTCTTTATTGCCTTGTTTTGGATTCTTTGACTGTTTTTCAATATTCCATTTTAATTTATATATTGGGTCATATGGCAGTATCACTTGGTATTATCTTTTTAGTATGCGCTCTAAGGGTTACAGTATACATCCTTAACTTTTCAGTCTACTTAAAATTCATATTTTACCACTTCCAGTGAAATGCAGAAGACTCACAACAATAGAGACCCCTTCATCTCCCCCTCAGTAATAGGAGTCACATATATTAAACTACATACACTGAAAAAGCATCAGACAATGCCATGAATTTTGTTTTGAACACCACACATAATTTAAAGAACATAAAAGGAGAAAAATAGAATACTATATTTTCCCAGTTATTTACTATTTCTGCTGCTCTTCCTTCATTCCTGATGTTTTAAGTTTCCTTGTGGTATCATTTCCCTTCAGTCTGAAAATTTTCTTAATATTTTAGGTTAGAGCTGCTAGCAATAAATATTCTTAATTTTCCTTTATTGAGAATGCTTTTCTTTTGCTTTCATTCCTGAAAGATATATTTTCACTAGGTATCAAATTCTGGGTTGACGGTTTTCTCTTTCAGCACTTCACAGCTTTTCTTCCACTGTCTTCTGGCTTCCATGATTTCTGATGAGAAAACCACAATCATTAGACTCCCTAGTGTGTACTGGAGGTGCACGGCTGCAGGGGCGAGGTGGGGGGGTGGTTCTCACTGCCTTCAAGGTTTTTTATCTTTGATTTTCAACAGTTTGATTATAATATATCTAAGTATGGCTTTCTTTGAATTGACACTGCTTGAAGTTCACTGAGTTTCTTGAATCTGTAAGATTATACCTTTCACGAAATTTGAGACGTTTTCAGCTGTTACTTCTTCAATTTTTTTTTTTCCTGAATCCAACTTTTTCTTCTCTCCTTTTGGGACTCTGATGTCATAAATTTTAGACCCTCTAATATTGTCCCACAGGTCCCTTAGGCTTTAGTTAATTAAAACCTTGCTCCTCTTTTCTTTTGGATAATTTCTATTGTTTGAATAATTTCTACTGATCTATCTTAAGTTCACTGACTCTTGTTTTCTCCCTTCTGCTAAAACGCCTGTGCAAAGTTTTTGTTTTGTTTTAACTTCAGATATTGTATTTTTCAGTTCTAAAATACCCATTTGGTTCTTTTTTACAGTTTCTTTTTTTTTTTTTTTTTTTTGGCTAAGAACCTCTATATTTCCATTCATTTCAAGAGTATTCACTTTTATCTCTTAGATCATAGTTATAAAAGCTGTTTTAAATTCTTTGATAAACCCATCATCTGGGTCATCTTGCAATTAGCATTTGTTAATTTTTCCTTTGAGAATTGGTCAGAGCTCTCTGGTTCTTTGTATGTCAAGTAATTTGGGGTTATATTCTAGATATATTGAATATTATATGTTGTGAGTCTCTGGGTACTCTTAAAATCCTTTAGCAAATGTAGATTACTTTTTTTGTGTGTTTGTTTGAGTAGTCAGTCAATCCAGTTAGGTTCAGAATACAAATTCTGCCCTGCCTTCTGTAGGAAATAACTCCATATCAAATCAGTTTTCAACAGCCTATGCTATTTGGGTTATTTAGGGAATAGTCTGGGACTTGAACGGTAGTTTATACCATAAACTTTGTTATGCCCCTTTGGGCATAACTAATCTGTGCATATGCAGCTTAGGGGTGAACCTGGGACTTGTGTTGATTTACACACAAATTACAAGCTCCCCCTTTTCATCTCTCTCTTCTCCAAAATTTCCCTGACACTCTCTTGCTCCCAGGGTCCCCTTTTCACAATCTATTGTCTAGAAGTTCAGGATTTCCCTCAGAACTTTAATCTTTTACACTGGCATGCAGTTCCGGATATTTGGGACTGCCCTTGGGCAAAGTAGCAAGAGAAACTAGAGAGAAAAGTAACAGTATTTCCCCACACACTCTCTAGAGCCCAAAGACCCCTTTCCTGGTTCCTCTAGGCAGAAAGTGGGCTCTATCTCAGCATCTTGGTGCCTGCACCATTGCCACGACCACTGCAGCAGCACAGCTTTGTGACTGGAGCTGGCCTGAAAGCAGGGCCAGGAGAGGAAAGAAAGAAAAAAGCCCACCCACAGGAGATTAAGGAGGAAAAAAACAAATAGTAAATTCACTGCCATACCAGTTAGGCTTCAAATTTTGACCTCCCTCCCCAATTTGCCTGCTATCATTTACTTTTCAGAGTCCTCAACTGTGTTCTGCATCATTTCCAGACTTTTTTTTTTTTAATTTATTTATTTTTGGCTGTGTTGGGTCTTCGTTTCCGTGCGAGGGCTTTCTCTAGTTGGGGCAAGCGGGGGCCACTCTTCATCACGGTGCACGGGCCTCTCACTACCGTGGCCTCCCTTGTTGTGGAGCACAGGCTCCAGACGCGCAGGCTCAGTAGTTGTGGCTCATGGGCCGAGTTGCTCCGCGGCATGTGGGATCTTCCCAGACCAGGGCTCGAACCCGTGTCCCCTGTATTGGTAGGCAGATTCTCAACCACTGCGCCACCAGGGAAGCCCCATTTCCAGACTTTTTAACTGTAATCAGTGGAGAGATAGGATGTAGAGGACTTACTACTCCATTTTGACCAGCCTTAGATATCACTCACCATATTTTAAAATGCAGTTGTTTTCCTTTAAGGCATATAGTATAGATAAAAATATGGATTGGGGAGTTAGTAAAAGGTATTCCAACAATATTAGTAACAATTAAGTATTCAGAATATTGGACATTAGACCAAATGCTTTTAACTGATACATTTATTGAAGAAGAAGTGCACATCTCGCAAGGTAACAGTAAAACGTCAATGTATTCTAAGACACTGTAAAAATAATCAAATAGGAAACTCCAGACCTGGGTCATGCTTTCTTCTCCATCTTTAATACTTACAAATACTTCAAACTACAAGCACTGGGCTCTCAAGTATTTACCTGTGTGTTCTGTCCGCCAAAAACTGCTTTGAAACCATGTCAGTTGGCTTAGAATTGTGTGGTCTAAGAAAACACAAAGCCACTTTTCAATGCAACAGTTTTCCATTAAAAAACACTTTCAAAGAGTGTACTCTGGGCTTCCCTGGTGGCACAGTGGTTGAGAATCTGCCTGCTAATGCAGGGGACACGGGTTCGAGCCCTCATCTGGGAAGATCCCACATGCCATGGAGCAACTGGGCCAGTGAGCCACAACTACTGAGCCTGTGCGTGTGTAGCCTGTGCTCCGCAACACCAGAGGCCGCGATAGTGAGAGGCCCGTGCACCGCGATTAAGAGTGGCCCCCGCTTGCCACAACTAGAGAAAGCCCTCGCACAGAAACGAAGACTCAACACAGTCAAAAATAAAAATTAATTAATTAATTTTAAAAACAAGAGTGTACTCTTCAGCTTCAACAAGATGCCTTAAATAACGAGAAATACACAAATAGCCAGCAAAGCAAGCTTCTCAAAGCACTGGTTCAAATAACAAAATTTAACGTTAATGAGGTCATTCAATTGAAGAGCTGTCCAGAACTGAGTACCAATTCCTAGTGGAGGGAAACAGCAGTCTGTTAAAAGCTAAAATGGGGCTTCCCTGGTGGCGCAGTGGTTGAGAGTCTGCCTGCCGATGCAGGGGACACGGCTTCGTGCCCCGGTCTGGGAAGATCCCACATGCCGCGGAGCGGCTGGGCCCGTGAGCCATGGCCGCTGAGCCTGCGCGTCCGGAGCCTGTGCTCCGCAACGGGAGAGGCCACAACAGTGAAAGGCCCGCGCGTACCGCAAAAAAAAAAAAAAAAAGCTAAAATGATTTAGGATGAATGCAAAAAAATATACCATAGGGCAGGCTTGGACTCAAAGCCTCATTTTCATAATGAACCTAAGTTATCTATGTAGCATCTTGTAATTTTATGAGACTAGGATTGAGCTCTCTCTCCCATTAAGGCCTGACAGGCTCTATTTTTGTGTCCATTTCGCATTGAGAAAGGGGCCTGGAAGGTGGCAGATCATTTCAGTACTCATTTTTCTTTCCTCTCATCTGGTCAATGAAGTGCCTATGTTAAAAGAAACTCTGCCTAGAATCTGATGAAACTCTCTTACTTTATAGAAGAGAAAGCAAGCTCAGAGGGGTTAATTGACTTGTCAAAACTCACATATTTAAGTAAAAGACAAAAACAAGACCATAACACAGGATTTCCAATTTCACATGCCAAGTTCCCTCCACTCCACTACTCCATGCTGCCTTCCAAGCGAGGGTGAAACCTGGGAAACTTCTGAAGCAATGTCACCTGGGAGATGCTAATCCAGGCACCAATAGCAGATACATTGGCAGTTGAAAATCAGGTGGCCTGGGTAATTTTTTTCTTAATCTCCCTGTTCCCACCTGATATCATCTTTCCGAAAAACAATTTAATTTGAAGACTTCTGATTTTATCTATTCATAAAAATAAATAAAAGTAAACACGTTGCCATGAGAAAAGGACGTGTGGTTTTCTTAACCTGTGGTCACCAATAACATGGCAAAACCAAACCTGAACTGAGAAACAAGAGAGGCTCACAAACAAGAAGTTACATGTCTAGTAACTTACATGTTTTATTCCTATGGGTAAGAAATATTTCGTTTTTCCCACTGGTGAAAAATACTCTTTTCCTTACTACCTCAACAGCAGAAGGTATTCCAAACAATTCAGTCTTAAAAGCCAAACAGTTAGAAACTAAGAGGAAAGAACAATGGAGGGAGACACTGTTGCCTCTTGCCCACAAGCATAAAGACCTGTAACAAGATCGTGGCACACATAACTGCCAGGACACAATTGATGGGCAGTGTAATTAGGTGTGCCTGTAAAGCTATGGACAGATCCTAGTTGTTCCCTTGACCTAACACTGCAACATGTTTCTGGAGAAATCACCAAGTTGAGGGACTGACCTATCAAGCTAGACTTCTCTCATGTTGTTATCAAAGGTCAGTCTCAGGACATAAGTTTCACTACCTCATCCCAAGACACATAATGAGGCCTTGAGACAGAACATCACAACCAACCCTTGAAAACACATCTTCCCTCCCAACTGCTGCCTTAGCTCTGACGGTAAAGGTAGAGAATATGCCCTCAGTTTGATTTCATCAGATACCAGGTTGTTTGCTCGTTACTGGTGATGCAACCACACACACACACACACACACACACACACCCTCATCAAACTTCCATGCCCCTCACTACCACCTTTGGCTGCAGTTCCACTCAGAAAGGATTCATCAAAGACCTACAGGCAAAGAGTATACAATTTGTTGAAAATAAAAGCTAATCATCTAATTCGATTTCCAAAGGCCCCTGATCACTGGCACTAAGACTCTGAAGCTACTGCTAAAGAGTATTATCTAGAGTTTTAGAATGTAACATGTCTATAGTACTTACTAAATCTCTTACCTTTCTTTGTCTCTCCACTCTCTTCCACTCTTCAGTCCTTAAGTGGCCATATTAGTTGTATAATACTTTAGAATTAAATATCAGAACAGTTTGGCCTTTTTAAATTTAAAAAAAAAAATTAAGCTTTTAGATCCATGTGGCCTTCAAATGACCTTCTTTCCCTAGAAGAAAATTACCTTCAGGAGAAAATTTTCTACTCATGTTCTTCCTTCTGTTCTTTCTCCTTCCAATGCTCTCATTCACTTATTCTACAAGTGTTTACAAAATGCCTACTATGTGCCAGCAGCTGTGGTACACCCTTGGTTGGATGCAAAAATAATAAAACATTGACCCTGTCTTTAAAGAACACACATCTCATAAGGGAGCAGAGTAAGCCAACACTACTAGACATTTATATGTACCAGTTACTCTTATATAATGCTACCTAATTTAATACTCATAAAACCACTATGAAGTGGGTACTATTTTCCCTATAACTAATGCTAACAACTCAGAAGGGGCTGGTAAAATATGTAAGTTCATGGAACAAGTCACATTACAATCAGTATCAATATCATTTATACTATCCCACTGAGGAAGATACATGGTAGACTTATCAAAACCAAAATGAAATGCTAATAGCTAACACTTAGTATATATTTACTATATGCTAGGCATTATCTTAAGACCTTTGTACAGTTTGTCTCATTTACTTTCACGCCAACTCTGTGAGACAGGTATTCTTATCACCAGCTTGAAGCAGTATGGTGCAGTGGTTAAGAGACCAGACTCTGTGGTTAAACCACTGGCTTCAAATCTCACCTCCACAACTTACTAAATGCACGTCCTTCAGAAAGTTATTCAATCTCCTGTGTCTGAGATCCTATTTTATAAAATGAGAAATAACATTATTGTATGCTATGAAGATTAAATGAGTTGATACATTAGAATACTTTGAACAATGCCTAGGGGAAGCAATATATTTCAGGAAGAGGAAACAGCTCAAGTCAGATGAATTGGAAAACTACATGACTCCACTTAAAATGAGGTAGCTAAAATAGTCAAACCCATAGAGGTAGAGAGCAAACTGGTGGTTTCCAGGGGCTGTGCAGAGGGAGGAATGGGGAGCTGCTAACCATTGGGCATAAAGTTTCACTTAAGCACAATGAATAAGTTCTAGGATCTGCTGTACAACATTGTACCTATAGTTATCAACACATTACCATACACTGAAAAATTTAAGAGTAGATATCTTAAGTGCTTTCATCAGAATAAAATTTTTTAAAATAAAAACTAAAAGACTACAGACAGAAAGAGTGTTACAATTTCTTCCTAACCTTCCAGGTTTTTTCTTCCACTGTACTTTACTAAATTTTTGTATGAAGGAAGGAAGGGAGGGAGGAAGAGATATACTCATTTTTTTTGTGGCCTGAAAACGTGTTTAAAGTAAAAGGAATTAAGTATTAGGAATCAAGTAAAAGGAATCAGTGGTATAACATTTCTTTTAGGACACGAAGCTCAAAAGAGGAAGAGTTAAAGATAATAAGTACCACAGTGTGGCCAGTTCCTACTCAAAAAAAACAAGAACAACGACAAAAAAAACCTGCTTGATAGAACGTGGATATCTTACTAATATCTAAACTGAAGAAGATGACATTTAAACACTGATTTTGCAAGACCACTTTATTTTAAAACTGCTATCTTTCTGACTGACCTCAAATCACATATAAAAGGAATTACAAGTTAGAAGAAACTGCATCTGACTAGCCAGTCAACTGTTCGGGGGTAAGAATCATAGATTCTTCAGACCCAATAATCAACAATGGCTGCCTTTTAAGGACAGGTAATTACCTAAACAGCTATCACAACTCCATAAGTTCTATATGGATGGGATTTCGGGGGTGTTAATCAGGGTGAAGAGCTAGGGGCCTTGTCTTGAAATATTGTTGACACAGCAAGTATACTATGGGACTTCCCTGGTGGCACAGTGGTTAAGAATCCACCTGCCAACGCAGGGGACACGGGTTGGATCCCTGGTCCAGGAAGATCCCACATGCTGTGGAGCAACTAAACCCGTGCACCACAACTACTGAGCCTGTGCTCTAGAGCGCGTAAGCCACAACTACTGAGCTCACGCACCACGACTACTGAAGCCCACCCACTCTAGGGCCCGCGTGCCGCAACTACTGATCCCGTGTGCTGCAACTACCGAAGCCTGTGTGCCTAGATCCCATGCTCCGCAACAAGAGAAGCCACCACAATGAGAAGCCCACACACAGCAACGAAGAGTAGCCCCCACTCGCCACAACTAGAGAAAGCCTGCGTGCAGCAACGAAGACCCAATGCAGCCAAAAACGTATACTATGTATGTGGTATATTACAGATCAATAAACAAAGCAAAGAAATTCTAAAGATGGTTTTATTCACACTTTACTTAAGATTGAGAAACACCAACCTTTTTATCAGAGTAAACACCAACGTATAATGAGCATGGACGAGGGAAGAAAATGAGGGGATAGGGAGGGGTGGGGACCTAAGCTCCAGGAAAGGCATGTGACAAAACAGTTGGCTTTCATTTTTACAAGGTAAGAATTTCTTTGGCGAAATATTTTTTAACAAAAACAAAACTGAAGATGAACGTGTAGTACTGAGCCCACACCTACTAGTTTTGAGAGCCTATTAATCTTTGAATATCTGTTCTAAATAACTCAATTACAACTCAAGTAAGTGTGAAAATAATTTCTAGTTTTCAGAAATTGGTAAATTTACCAAAAAGTGCTTAAGATCACAAGACTATTTGCAAGTCAATCACCTCAAGAACACTAAATAATTGATTTTCTTGAGAGGAATCATGCAAGTGGCAGAATGAATCATTTAGAGTCAAGAGAGAATTAAGGAATTCCACAGAGGATGCCAGAGACATATGGCTTGCAGAGTTGCCTTCTTCATATTCTACCAATTCTCTTTATAAAAAGAACAACAGGAAATAATATTCTTGATTTCATAAAAACAGGCTCAAACTATATTCAAGAAGAATAAATTTGATAATTCAAAACACAGGAGACAAAAGTAATAAAATAAAATGACTCAGGTGTTGTCAGTGAGTCAAACAACATTTACTAAACACTAATAAGAAGTTACAAAAAGGGGACAGTGTCTCCCCACTTAAGTAGTATGGAATATTAGCTGATTTATTCCATTTCAGAGGACAAGTTCCCTTGCAGATTTGACAAAACCATTTCTCCACTGTAATCATCAAAGAAGCCCTTTGGGGCTTCCCTGGTGGCGCCAGTGGTTGAGAGTCCGCCTGCCGATGCAAGGGACACGGGTTTGTGCCCCAGTCCGGGAAGATCCCACGTGCCGCGGAGCGGCTGGGCCCGTGAGCCATGGCCGCTGAGCCTGCGCGTCCGGAGGCTGTGCTCCGCAACGGGAGAGGCCACAACAGTGAGAGGCCCATGTACCGCAAAAAAAAAAAAAAAAAAGCCCTTTGAATTTTAGAATCAGGTGGGACTACAGAGGTCCTCCAGTCAGGCTGTGAATACAATGCAGACTTCTCCTTCAGGTTTTAAAGAGGCCTCTCTGTCCCGTAAGCAGACTGCCTACTTGGACAGACTCTTATAGTCTCCCTACTGGACATACACTGGAGGAGTCTGTTTCACTGCTGGCCAGGTCTAAGTGTGGGTCAAAAGGAATACTGCAAACATATTTGAAATGTAAAAGATAGTATAAAGATATTATAAGCATATTACCTGTGACTTTTAATTTTTCTCAATTTTTCAGAGCATTCCAGTATCTTGAAAATATTTTGAATATTAAACTCAACTATTGAGCATAACAGTGATTTGGCTTGCTCTGGGCTCCCCAGATTTGATAAGCATGGAGCATGAAGGACTGAGCTTTGGGTTGTACCCTGTTAGTGACCTCCTTCTGGGCCTACTCTTTAACCCTGATAGAGCATCCAACGAAGCCTCATCTTTTTTATCTGCCAAATTTCAGAGATTACTTGTTATCATTATCCCCCACAGGTTTAATAAAGTTTATTTTGTTCACCACCAAGTACAAAGTAAATGTTCTACAAATATGTTAAATGAAAGGAGTATGTCAAATTCTTTATCTGCAGAATTTCCCTAATCTACCAACCCAACAATGCTTTCAAAGAAAAAAAAACTGAGGTTAGTTTAATAATACATATTCCTACTGAACCCACAAAAGGTCTTAGTAATCGTCAGACTGTTTTCTAAATGCTTCCAAATCTTCTCTTTAATATTTTATAATTTTGCTAGAAATTAATGTCATGTCTGTTGATCTATAATTCCGAGAACTCATTCCCTCTTGAACTATTAAGGCACTGTGTGCCTCTATGTCTTATCTCTGGATACCTCATCTTCATGACTGCTTAGAAATAGAAAAATTTACTGACAGTGGCTTTGCATTCACATCTACAAATTCTTTTAATCCAAGTTGGGTTAAGTCCACCAGTTGTTCACTTAGAACAAATAAAAGATAACTATAAACTACAGCAGTGGCTATCTATATGCAAATCTTTAATGCTTATCAACAAGTAGAATTCTGAATGCTTAATACATATAAATGTATATTTGAAAATGGTGTTAAATTTAGAAAAATATTAATTTTGAAAATGCTCCAGAACAAAATCTCTTACACAGATGAAGGTTAAATAAATGACTGTGTAATTGCCAAATGAATATCACAAAATTATGTGTTTCTTTTCCAACATTCATGTTTTCCTTAATCAGGTTAAGAAACTCAATTTTTCAAAATGAGTTCTTACTTCCTGTATCTCAATATCTGCTTATTCACAATAAATAATGTCCTTTCTATTTGTAGCTATTTTATATTGCCTTATGAAAAAGAAAATGAAGTTACTGCCATAGAATCTTTAGTAAGAGATTCTTGGTAAAGATGTACAGATGTAGATATTTTGTTATATAAAATAAGATCCCTGAATTCCACTTTATGTATCATTCTTTGTGCATTAAGTTAAATATTGACAATAAATTCATCCATCTAAATGTCATTATATTCTATAAATTCTACTTATGTTGACACTGTTATAATATTAAAGTGTCATTTATTTATTCCTGTTTATTTCACAGGGTAAGAAGAAAATCTGATCTAAAAATAAAAGCATATTATTAGAATCTTTTGCTGTATTTTTGTATACCATAACAATAGCCTACACTTCAATTAAAGTTGAAACTGGCCAACTAGTGACAACAAAGAGTAATGACATTTCATGTATTAATGTAGTAAATCAATTTCTTTCTATCCAGCCCTAAAGTTTAAGGTTCAAATCACACTATGGAAATTTCAAAATTTCTCTCTCCATTTCGCTATGAATTACAGATGTGAAACTAGGTAAGTGGCCTATTTGTACTCATACTAATATGCAAATTATAGGCCTACAAAAGATTTTCATTACTAACATGCCAGTAAAACTTAATGAGCATAATCTAGTTCTATTCACCAATCCAATAGGTATTGATGTCTAGCTACAACAGAAAGAAAAATGGGAGGAAAAATTCTGATCAGTCAATCAAAACACAGGTTCCAGGACTCAGCTAGACCACAGAGATTTAAATAGGGGTTAGGGGTAGGCAAAAGCCATGGTCTCTGTACTTCTAAAATTTACAGTATGGTAGAGAAAACAGCTATGTAAAAACACAATTACAACAACAACAATATTATTAGTTAATTTTTATTGAGCATTTACTAAGTACTAGGAACTATGCTAAGCTTTTAATAGAAAACACCTTATCAATTTGCCAACACAAAGAACTCTATGAAGTAAATTCTTTGTGAATCTGATTGCTAGCTCCAGGTAGATTTTATCTGTGCTACTGTGCCTCACATATTTTTCTATTACTATCTGGATCAATGAGTATGAATATCACATATGTTAATAGAAGAGGTATAGAGAAAGGCATAAGAAAGTGTGTCTGGGATGCAGGAACTTTTTCATAGTTATTAAGGGTTAAAGCGGTTTCCAAGATTAAAAACTAGAATGGTAAACTGGAAAATCTGGCTTGAGCCAGGTCTTCATAACATAATTTATTTTGTTTGACAGTTTAAGTTTCTACATTTATCTGAAGCACTTATATTCAAACAAAAGTTTAAAATGTAATCTAAGACTAGTATTTTAATTATCACAACTTGGAGTAATGATCATGCCACTTCATTGCTATGATGAGTTACAAACTGGCTTCACTTGAAACACAGCCCCACTTTTCATACCCAGATTTAAAATCTAAATCATTTAAGAATCAGAGCAACCTCAAGGTCATGATACTTATTTTTTAAATTCCATACATTTAATACCCTCTTTTAACATTTATCACATCATAATACACTTACATATATGTTTTGTCCCCTAAATTTATAAGCAAACCCATAAGTGGAAAATAGTGTCTTTTATGAAATTCAGATTGAGCACTAAGAAGAGAACAAGAGAAGATTTCAAATTCCATATCCAGTATGGATCTTTCTCCAGGAGAAAGATTCAATGAACTTTGAAAACTGGAGTCATCACAGAGATGACTGAACGTCTGGGAAAAGAGACCAGGTCTCTTTTATAGTCTGAGTGAAATATGACTCTCCAACACCCCTTCCCATCTTATTTTAATTCTGGGTCCAACTTTAAAGATGCAACTATTTGAATCATAATCTTTCTTCCCACCAATCTCCCTGTGAGGAAAGATAAGAGACATTAGAGCATTAGTACCATCTGAAAAGGACATGCATCACGTAATAAGTTTGCATGCCAGTTGATTTCACCATTGTACGTCAATGTAGTTACTGTAAATTCATCCCTGAGACTCTGTCATTTTTCATACATGAATCAACTTCTATTTTTTTGGACTCGCAAGACTGATGAAGAGATCTGCTTTTGACCCAGGTACTGAGAACAATATAAGACTTGTAAATGTCTTAATTGAACCTAAAATTAATGTTTTTTCCCAACTACTTTAAAAAGTTTGAAACCGCAGACTTGAGTCAGAAGCAACCCTAGAGAACATTACCTCTACCCACTGCACACACTTCCTACAATATCCCTGATACACAGATAATCCAATCTCAGCTCAAAAATTACTCACCAGGGTTACACAGTTTTAGTTTTCATCTACTCATTAAGCACTTATTGAATGTCTGCTGTGTGACACATACTATACTATGTACTCATGGAACAGGAGTAAACAAAACAGAAAAATAAAAACCTGCCTTCATGAGGATTACATTCTAGTGGAGGGAAAGAATATGTAACATAAATATCACTTAGTGAAAAGTATCATAGAGAAAAATAAAACAGGGTGAAAAAACAGAGCAAGAAAATAAGAAATTTTTAAAAAGAGAATAGGGAATGCCAGTGGGAGGGGCTGAAACTTTAAGCAGAGAGATTAAGGAAGAACTCACTAAGAGACATTTTAGGAAATGCAAAGATGAGGGACTGAAGTGGATATCTGGAGAGTGCTTTCTTAGCAGAGGAAACAGTCCTTGCAAAGGCCTGGGAGGTTGACTTGTTTGTTCCTAGAGGCCAGGGTGGCTGCAGCAGGAGTAGGGAGAAGGATAAGTAAGATCACAGGAGGAGAGGGGAAAGGCAAGAATACTACAGCACTGCAGACCACTGGCTTTTACTCTGAGTGAGATGGGGAGCTACTAAGGGCAGCACTATGAGTAGTAGTGAACTGGAATAATCCTATTTATGTAAGAATCATTCTGGCTGTCATGTGGAGAAAAAGTAGCAAAAGGGTCAAGAAAAAGACAAAGTGAAGTATTAGGAGAGTTTGCAATGCTCCAAGTGAGAGATGGCATTTTGGATCAGGGTGAATAGCAGTGGAAGTGATGAGAAACAGAGTCTAGATATAATTAGAAGCTAATTACAGTTATATACTCATAAGAATATAGATTCAGAGGAGTTCCTGGCAGATTGAATGTGGGGCATGAGAGTTAAGGACAACTCCAAGGCTTTTGACCCAAACACCAGGAAGGATGCCCTTACCTGGTATGTGAAAGATGGTGGGCAAAGCAGGAACCTGGGTGAGAAGCTGTGGATAGGAGTCGAGAGATCTGGAGAGAGGTCTGGGCTGAGATCTAGATTTGGGAGTTGTCAGCACACAGAAGGCATCCCAATGAGATGATCTGATCACCCACAGTGTGAATGCAAACGCAGAGGAGGAGAGCTCCAAGGAGTGATCCCTGGGGCTTGCCAAAGTTAAAGAGGTGTGGGAGATGAGGAAAAATCTGCAAAGCCCATTGAGAATGAACAGCCTAAGGAAAATCCAGGACAGTGTGGTGTCCAAGAAGCCAACGAAAAGTACTTCACAAAGTCATGATTTCCTGTGTCAAATGCCTTCGACTGGTCAAACAGGATGAGGACTGAAAACTGCCCTTGGACTGAGCAACACAGAGGGCATGGAATCTTGACAAGAGCAACGTTGGTAGAATTGTAAGGGCAAAATCCTGCCTGGGAAGGGGGTAACAAAAAAATGGAAAGAGAGGAACTGAAGAGAAGGAATTGCCATAGGCAACAGTTTTGTGTAAGAAAAGGAGATAAAGGAGATAAATGTGATAGTAACTGAAAGATGAAGTGAGGTAGAAAGGTTTTTTTTTTTTTTCAGATGGCAAAAATAACAGCATGCTTATGGGAATGATCCAGAAGAAAGAGAAATTTATAAAAGAAAGGGGGAAATAGCTGGAATGATAGCTTTGAATAGGAGAGAAGGGATGAGCTCTCAGACACAAGTAGAGGGGCTGGCTTTGGCCAGGAGCAAGAACAGTGGAAGACAGAACCTCTGGACAGTGTAGGCAGTGACATCTGAAGAAACATGAAGGAGATGAGGGAGTTTGGGGATGGACACCATCATTCTTATTGTTTCTATTTTTCATAGTGATAAAGTAAGCAAGATTCTTTCCTGGGATTCATTAAAAAAAAAAAGATTAAAAAAAATGTGCATGATACATCATGAGGTCTTGCTAATTTATGCAATGAGTTAAAAATTGGGAGAAAAAAATACAACCATGCAACTTTCATATGATTAGTCTTTATATTTTTGTCATCATTTCTTAAAAAGGTCATTCCACAAAATAAAGGTAAAATTTCATTTGTAAAAATATTCTATTGCTGGAGTCTTGTTATATATGTGTCTGTGTATTTTAAAACAAAAATCTGAAATCCACGTACAGGTATCATGACAAATATAAAGGAAATAGTAAAAAAATGAAATATAAAGTCCATTTTGTCATAGGTAAATTATATATACAATTTTATGCCTTCTTCCGAACTCTATGTCCAGCCATAACTTTTTAGATAACTGTAACCAGTGTATCCACACAACTAGGTTCTATTCTTTGGATTTATTTGTGGATTTATATGTATCTCAGGTCCGCGTTTTCATTTTAACAGTAATGCAATGTTCCTCTTTATACCATGGTCTACATAATCATTTCCCAGTCACTAGGCACTTGGAGATTTCCCCACAAGTTTTTAAAAAATTGCATTGTATACATCTATAAATATCTTTATGCAAAATGAGTTATTTTATTTCTTTATATTGTAATCCCTAAAGCGAAATTTCCAGATCAAAGAATATCTGATCAAAGTGAACCCCAAGAGCATATACCTCACTGGATTAACTTCCACATTCCAAGTATTTACATTGGTATCTAAAATATATGAGTAATTCAAAATAGGTTTGTTCAATTCATGAACAAAAGAATTAATGCATGAAACATGACAAATATGCCTGGCTATTATCTAGAATATTCTCTAAAGAAAATTATCCCAATATATTTTAAAGCAGAAAAATCTCTTCCTAGGGTACAACACTGAGTGTTTTCTAATTTGCTAATTTACTAAGTACAATGTTATCTTAATTTTCACTTCTAATTTTTAACAAGGTTTAACACTTTCCCAAGAGTTTATTCACTAATTACATTTTCTCTTGCTGTGAATAGTCTACTTAATATGCTTTGAGCATAAATATATTTAGTTTTAGGTAAATAAATGTACCACAATATTTTTCCAATCTGTCATTTGCTTTTAAAACCTGATTGGAGGTTTTAAAAATTATAATATAAAGAACCATGTCACTGACACAGATAAAAGAAAATCACTCCATTCCTATTTTTTTAATTTTGATGACATTTAACACTTTTTTTTATTGAGGTATAGTTGATTTACAATTATTATTTCAGGTGTACAACACAGTGATTCAAAATTTTTTTAGATTATACTCCATTTGGAGTTATTATGAAATATTGGCTATATTCCCTGTAATGTACAATATATCCTTGTAGCTTATTTATTTTATAGATAGTGGTTTGAACCTCTTAATCCCCTCTTAATCAAGAATCCTCTTAATCCGATCTTGCCCCTCCTAGCTTCTCTCTCCCTACAGGTAACCACTAGTTTGATCTCTATATCTGTGAGTCTGTTTCTATTTTGTTATATTCACTTATTTTTTAGATTCTACCAATAAGTGATGACATACAGTATTTATCTTTGCCTGATTTATTTCACTAAGCATAATACCCTTCAGGTCCATACATGTTGTTGCAAATGGCAAAATTTCATTCTGTCTTATGGCTGAGTAGTATCCCATTGTACATATATACCACATCTTCTTTATCCACTCAGCTGTCAATGAACACTTAGAATATTTCCATATACTGGCTATTATAAATAATGCTGCTATGAACATTGAGGTACATGTATCTTTTCGAACTAGTGTTTTCATTTTCTTCAGATATACACCCAGGAGTGAAACTGCTGGATCATATGAAAGTTCTATTTTTAGTTTTTAAATGACTCTCCATACTGTTTTCCATAGTGACTGCGCCAATTTACATTGGCACCAACAGTATACAAGGGTTCCCTTTTCTCCACATCCTCGCCAAGTTTTGTAATTTGTGGTCTTTTTGATGATAGCCATCCTGACAGGTGTGGGTGATATCTCATTGTGGTTTTGATTTGCATTTCTCTGATGATTAGTGACGTTGAGCATCTTTCCGTGTGCCTGTTTGCCATCTGTATGTCGTCTTTGGAAAAAGGTCTATTCAGGTCTTCTGCCCATTTTTAATTGGGTTGTTTTTTTTTTTGATATTGAGTTGTAGGAGCTGTTTATGTATTTTGGAATACTAACCCCTTATCGGTCATATCATTTGCAAATAATTTCTCCCATTCAGTATGTTGTCTTTTTGTTTTGTTGATGGTTTCCTTTGCTGTTCAAAAGATTTTAAGTTTAATTAGGTTTCATTACTTTACTTTTGCTTTTATTTCCTTTGCGTTAGGAGACAGATACAAAAAAACACTGGTATGATTCATGTCAAAGAGTGTTCTGCCTATATTTTCTTCTAGTTTTATGGTTTCTGGTCTTACATTTAGGCCTTTAATCCATTTCAAGTTTATTTTTGTACATGGTGTGAGAAAATGTTCTAATTTCATTCTTTTACATGTAGCTATCCAGTTTTCCCAACACCACTTATTGAAGAGATGGTCTTTTCTCAAGAGACTGTTTTCTTGCCTCCTTTGTCATAGATTAACTGAACACAAGTGTGTAGGTTTATTTCTTGGTTCTTTATTCTGTTCCATTGATCTACGTGCCTGTTTCTGTGCCAGTTCTGGACAGTTTTGATGACTGTAGCTTCATAGTATAGTCTGAGCTCAGGCAGCACAATACCTCCAGCTCTGTTTTTTTCCCTCAAGATTGCTTTGGGTATTCAGGGTCTTTTGTGTTTCCATACAAATTTTAAAATTATTTGTTCTAGTTCTGTGAAAAATGCCATTGGTATTTTGATAGGGATTGCAATGTATCTGTAGATATCCTTGGGTAGCACGGTCATTTTAACAATATTAATTCTTTTAAATACATTATATCTTTCCATCTGTTTGTGTCATCTTCAATTTCTTTCATCAGTGTCTTATAGTTTTCTGAGTATGCGTCTTTCACCTCCTTAGACTTCCTAGGTATTTTCTTTTTGATGTGATGCTAAATGGAATTGCTTTCTTAATTTCTCTTTCTGTTAGTTCATTATTAGTGTATAGAAAAGCAACAGATTTCTGTATAATCTTGTAGCCTTCAACTTTACTGAATTCGTTGATGAGCCATTACTAGTTTTTTGGTGGCATCTTTAGGACTTTCTTTGTATAGTAACATACCGTCTGCAAACAGTAATAGTTTTACTTCTTTTCCAATTTGGATTTCTTTTATTTCTTTCTTGTCCGACTGCTGTGGCTAGGACTTCCAATACTATATTGAATAAAAGTGGTGAGAGTAGGCATCCTTGTCTCATTCCTGATCTTAGAGGAAATGCTTTCAGCTTTTCACTGTTGAGTATGATATTAGCTGTGGGTTTGTCATACATGGCCTTTATTATGTTGAAGTATGTTCCCTCTATACCCACTTTGTGGAGAGTTTTTATCATAAATGAATGTTAAATTTTGTCAAAAGCTTTTTCTGCATCTACTGAGATGATCAAATGATTTTTATTCTCCAATTTGTTAATGTTCCTATTTTTTTAAACTTATATTCTTAAACCAATATGGTATTAATGAGAATATGAGATCAAATTGCATTCACATTATTTTTCTTCACACTTTTTTTTCTCAGTTGTTTTTAATATTTGTCTTTTCCCTATTATCTTATCTGACTCGTTCAATATGAAACTTTTACAAATAGTTGGATCTACTGCTGAAGTTTTTATTCTGTTCTGTTCACCTCTTTTCTGCTTGTAATAATATATTATTATACCACATAAAACATATATATTATATATTTTATACACACATATATGTATACATACATGTACTAACCTAGGAAATATCATTATAACTATACTTAGCTTTCACAATCAAAAACTGCATTTATCACATAGTGGAGAGGTAAGGCACACATTGGTTCTTGATCAGAAACCTGGATTTGAATCTCAGCACTGTCACTAACAGTACTAATTTACCTAACCTCTTTGCACTCCTTTAATTCACTCTTAAACTAAGGAAAGTACTAACCTTCTTGGTTAATGAGTAAATGCACATAAAAAACGTACACACATAGGCATAAAGAATGGGCTCTGTTTTAGGACCTACCATATTTTGACTTTTTACAATACCTCTATTAAGCTACCTTTAAGTAAGCATCATATCCCAAGCAACGAAGATTACGAATTTTCACAGATAAAGGGTATTCAAGGAAAAATGACAAACTGTTAGAATTCTATGTTCTTTGCAGTACTGGATGAATTTTAACTTAAAAAATCATTTAAAAAGGACAAACAAGTAGAGGAAGGAATAGTAAACTCTTAAAAATTCTAAATATTTTCCTAACACAGGAATGAATATAATGAAAGATTTTATAAGAATTTTTATAATGAAAGAATTTATAAGAATTATAAGATTTTATAAGAATACAATGAAAGATTTTGTAAGATTTTATAAGAATTTTATAAGAAACAAGCTTGCTTTCAAGAGACATGACCAAGAACTTGAATAGTTTTTGGCTTTGTGTGTTTTTTGTACGTTTTCCGGCCTCACCAACTTAACTGCCAGGTGGGCAGGAGGGGCCCTGCATGGCTTCCGAGATAGTCCAGATACACATACTATCCTATCTACAAAATCACGGAGGGCCACATTACACTGACTATACTTATGCTCCCAAAAATAGTAGAGAGAGGAGTTCTAGAAGCCATTTTCTTTACGATTTTATAGTAAACATTAGAATTAGGTAGACACAGCAGTACTGCTTCAAATTTTATGTTGATGTTAATTTCTAATAATGACTATATTTCAAGAATCTTTGAAATCTACTGTTAGACATAGTTGCAACTTATTTTCAGTCACTGTATTTTTCTTTCAAAACTACAAGCAGTTGCTAAGCAAACATTAAATGGTTAATGTTTAGTCCTTATAAAAACTATGCACAGGATTTTCGTTTCCAATTTTCTTGCTATGTTGTACACAATGAGTTCCTGACATGGAGTTATAAACTAGGCCCAAAAACATGATAATGAAGTTTTATATGAAAGTTTCCATTATTAAAATTTTTTATTCCAAAACTATTATTTTTCAAGTTTTACTAACACTATTCATTCTTTGCCTCTAAAAAGGCAGATATATCTTTTCCACTGAGAACTGAACTATTTTGCCTGTAAGCAGGCATACAAAATACTACATTACAAGATAGAGCTAATATCACAGCTCCAACTGGTTCCTTACTACTAGCTCTAACAAACAGGTTCACGTTTTTACTTTCTTATTCAACCCCTCCACCTAGCCAAGAAAAGCTGCCTACTTTCCTCAATGCTTTACATTTATCACTGCCCCCTTCCCCCACCAGAAATGTACCCTTCTCTCAAATAACTAATTTTTGTAACTTTCTTCAAGATCCAGTTCAAAACTTCATCTGTCTTGCTGGAAAATAAATTTTACATAATATAACTGAACACTTGAAAGAAAGAATACTGCCCCGCTTTTAAACTACTCATTCTTTCAAGTTTGACTGTTCGATTTATATTATGGAATTTTTACTCATCTGTTACTAGTTATGATAAACATAAAAATCTAAGGATAATTTAATTCCATTGATTGCAAAAGGTGTTAAAGCAATGATCAAGAACTACCATTTATTGATAGCCAGATAGTTTTACATGAATTAGCTTATTTAATTTCTACAACAATGCTATTTTCTAAGCGCTATCATAACACTCATTTTACAGACATGGAAATTGAGGCACACAGTGGTAAATGCCCAAGGTTACACATCTTATGTGTGAATGTTTAACAAACACTGATGCTTTACTTTGCCAGGCACTTTAAAAGCACTTTTATAAATACGAACTCATTTAATCCTCTTAACTACCCTAGGAGGAAGGTCTTATCGCCATTCTACAGATGAGGAAACTGAAGCACAAGACTTGACATAATCACCCAGGTAGTAAGTGGCCAGCCAGGGTGTGAGCCCAGGCAGTGTGAATCCAGAGAGCTCAAGCTTCACCACCAGTTAGTCCCATTTCTGAATTAACAGTGCAGCAATTAAGTATGTACCTGAGCCTTCTAGTGTTCAACTACAGCAATGTTCTTTTGGGTATTACTTTTATGTACTCATTAGTTTGCTACATATTTAAGAACTTAATATATAAACAGTGTGTAACTCAGCGCAGTAAAAGACACAAATACTATTAATACCTAATTACCTAACCCCATGAGTTTCTGTTCTACCAGGGGAGATGAGTCACAGCCAAAAAGATATATATATTATAAGGAATAACGCAGTTAAAGGCCATGAGTTGCTTCAGAGAAAGTGCCAATGTTTAGCAGAAGCCAACTGAGAAAGCTTTCACGATAAAGCTGAACCTGGAAGGATGAGTAAACAACCTATAGATACTTCTATTGTAGGATTAAGAACCTGTTACTGTGCTCTCATGTTTGTCTCTCCCCAACTAGACAGGTCTCTGAAGAACAGGGACTAGTTTTATCTCTCTCTCTCCAACACCCAACAAAGTCATCACTCAGTAAATAGCTTTGGGACAAGGGGTAGAGAGAATGTTATGGAAAAGCTCATTCTAAACAGAGAGAACAGGAACTTAAAGGGAAAAGCAGCAGTTTTTAATTTTAGTTGCTGTATCATAGGCAATACCTCTGTGCTGTCCAACTCCAGGAGGCCCCACTTTCACCATATCCCATGTGAATATACCCCCTCAAGGGTGAATACAGTGTGCATGAGCCTCCTGGAGTTGTGTAACACAGCAGCTCTGATTATAGGCATCCCTGTTCACAAGCTCTGAGCAAAGGAAAGAGATGTTCTAACCTCTAAGCTTTGCTTTTCTCATTGTCATTCCTTGACATGCCGTGGCCATGTTCTTGAAAAACTCATTTAAAAATTTTATATTTTAAAATTAACTCTCACAATAATATATCATGGTAAAAAAACAGTTATGCTATTTTCAGGGAGAAGCGACAGAGTTACAAAACAGTTGAGCACGGACAGACTCTGAAGCCAGACCTCTTGGGAGCGATCTCTGGCTCCACCACTCAGGAGCTTTGTGACCATGAGAAAGTTACGTCATCTCTTTTCACCTAAATATCCTCTTCTTTAAAAGAAGATACAGGCATACCTCCAAGACGTTGCAGGTTCAGTTCCAGACCACCACAATGAAGCAAATATTGCAAAACAGCAAAGCAGCAGTAAGTCTAAAAACTCAATGTACTACTTTAAGTAAAAAACACTTTATTGCTAAAAATACTGACCATCATCTGAGCCTCCAACAAGTCGTAATCTTTTGCAATGGTAACAGAGATCACTGATCACAAATCACCATAACAAATATAATAAAAATTTTAAAGTTTGAAATATTGCAACAATTACCAAAATGTGACACAGGGACATGAAGTGAGCAAATGCTCTTGGAGAAATGGTGCTGACAGACTTGCTCAATGCAGGATTGCCACAAAATTTCAATTTGTAAAAAGCACAATTATCTGTGAGGCACAAAAAAATGAGGTATGCCTGTAATAGCATTACCTCACTGGGTTATTATGAAAATTATGGGAATATAAGCAAAATGTTTAGAAGACTGTCTGGCACAGAGTAAGCATTGAATAAATGTTAGGTATCACTTCCAGGGCGCTGGTCGCTAAATCGATTGCCAAGTCACATTCTGCCTTGAAGCGACTGGGGAGACTCCCTCTGGCACAGAGCAGGGAGATGCTGAAATCAGTACAGAAGGATGCTGGTGCCACCATGATGCCACTGTGCACTGTGGCACTGGGTACCCCATCACACCGCTCAGCCTTGTTGTGAAATGAGGCTTCTGCTGTGTGGCTTTTAAAACATATGCCAGACCACATCATTCCAAACAATGGTGCTAATATTTAATAAAAGGCCTAAATATGAAGCATGCAGTACTCTCTCCCAACTTGAGTCTAGAAGTATCTGTAAAACTTGGCTATTTTCTTCTCTATACATCCAAGGAAGTTAAAGTTTAAATACAGAAAATGTTTTGGGGTTTTCTTCTGAGTACATATTTTCTCCAGACAATGAAAGTTTTCTCTATAGAAGTGTTGCTTACTCTTTACTCTGAAGGTCAAAGGAAAGAGAAAGGTAAGAAAATGAAAAGAGTTATAGACAGGAAGGATGGGAAGGATGTATAAAGGAACCAAGTTCAATCAGGAAGAAAAAAGAAAAATAGCTTTATGTGCTTTTGAGTAAAAATGGCAAAGACTGCTTGCTATTTGAGATCTACCAGCAGGTTCTACATCATTAGAGGTGTTAAAGCCAAAGACATTAGTGTGAATCAGTCAACTCAGACTGTGTTCTTACTTTGAGCTTAAGACACAGAAGAGAGAAGTATGGATGGATGAAAAAGAGAAATGTTTTATAGAGAAGTCACATGAACAACTTCATAGAACTCTCATTAACACTTACGTCATCTCACTGACAACTCACTCAAGGAGCACAATGCAATACTACTAGGCAAACATTATTAGGTCATAACTCTCACTGTAAGTCTACAATGTCAATGCCACCAGATATAAAAGTGTGGAGGTAGCGGAGTGGGGCAGTGCACACAAACTGTTAACATGTATGAAACAAGGAAACAAAGTCAAAGAAGTCAAACAAGTTTTACTTTACATGTCAAATATTACCAGTAAAGAACATAAATCCAATACAGAAATCCAGCTTTAAAAGAAGATAAAACTGTGCCACATCTTCTTTATCCATTCATCTGTCGATGGACACTTAGGTGGCACATAAATACAATGGAATATTACTCAGCCATAAAAAGAAATGAAATTGAGTTATTTGTAGTGAGGTGGATGGACCTAGAGACTGTCATACAGAGTGAAGTCAGAAAGAAAAACAAATACCATATGCTAACATATATATATGGAATCTAAAAAAAAAAAATTGGTTCTGAAGAACTTAGGGGCAGGACAGGAATAAAGACGCAGACATAGAGAATGGACTTGAGGACACAGGGAGGGGGTAAGGGTAAGCTGAGACGAAGTGAGAGAGTAGCATTGACATATACACTACCAAATGTAAAATAGGTAGCTAGTGGGAAGCAGCTGCATCACACAGGGAGATCAACTCAGTGCTCTGTGACCACCTAGAGGGGTGGGATAGGGAGGGTGGGAGGCAGATGCATGACGGAGGGGATATGGGGATATATGTGTACATATAGCTGATTGTTATACAGCAGAAACTAACAGCATTGTAAAGCAACTATACTCCAATAAAGATGTTAAGAAAATAATTATTCAGATAATAAACAAAAAAAGATAAAACTGAAAGAAATTATGGGGGGTGGGGAAGGGAACAAACTTGGTCACAAAAAGAAAAAAATCAGCACTAGCTGATTAACTATTTAAAAATCTGTCTGATTCTATGAGTACCTTAAATGAAATTCTTTATTGATATTAATCTCAGTATTGAGATTGTATTGAGAAAGTATGACTTTCTCATCAGACAAGATTTTACATTTGCTTTGCATTAAAGGATAAAAATTCAAAGTGCTGTTTGAATAAAACTGATATATTTTTGAAAAATATTACTCAACAGGCCATAACATACCAATTAAAAGCTGCAATAAGCAGCTACAAACTGTGTTCCAGTAGAGGAAGTACCGGAACAAGAGGCCGACAGAGGAGAAACTGGTGTAAATCTAAGATTAATTCAGCAAACCCAGTGCTGTATAAATTAACAAGTCAATTCTCAGTAAACGTTTTGGATACTGGTAAATATCTGAATTTAGACCCTTTTTACTATGCCCCACACAGGTGCTAAATCACCACTTACAATGAGCAGTAAATGCCAACACTATGGAAAAAGGTCGAAATTACATTGCGTGCTTTTTGGCTATGGACATGCTAACAATGATAACAGTATAGCATTCTTATACTCTGCCCTGTCACAACAACCTTGTGTGTGTGTTATGCATGAGAGACACAAGGTCCCAGACAAAAATCAAATGAAGCAAAACATGCAAATTCACACTCCTTCAATCCTTTTCTACCTAACCGCACCTAAAAACTTTGATTGTAGGTACAATATTGCTAAACACTTACAAAATGTAACTGTGTAAAGACATGAAAATAAGATTCTCTATAGAATATAATAAATTCTGAGTTTGCAAATTTGTGTCCTATTTGAAATTAGAGTCTTCAGGTTTAAAAAGCTTGGTGTCTGTCTACAAGAGACCCACTTCAGACCTAGAGACACATACAGACTGAAAGTAGGGGATGGAAAAAGATATTCCATGCAAATGGAAACCAAAAGAAAGCTGGAGTAGCAATTCTCATATCAGACAAAATAGACTTTAAAATAAAGACTATTAGAAGACACAAAGAAGGACACTACAAAATGATCAAGGGATCGATCCAAGAAGAAGATATAACAATTGTAAATATTTATGCACCCGGCATAGGAGCACCTCAATACATAAGGCAAATACTAACAGCCATAAAAGGGGAAATCGACAGTAACACATTCATAGTACGGGACTTTTACACCCCACTTTCACCAATTGACAGATCATCCAAAATGAAAATAAATAAGGAAACACAAGCTTTAAATGATACATTAAACAAGATGGACTTAATTGATATTTATAGGACATTCCATCAAAAAACAACACAATACACATTTTTCTCAAGTGCTCATGGAACATTCTCCAGGATAGATCATACCTTGGGTCACAAATCAAGCCTTGGTAAATTTAAGAAAACTGAAATTGTATCAAGTATCTTTTCCGATCACAACGCCATGAGACTAGGTATCAATTACAGGAAAAGATCTGTAAAAAATACCAACACATGGAGGCTAAACAATACACTACTTAACGAAGTGATCACTGAAGAAATCAAAGAGGAAATAAAAAAATACCTAGAAACAAAGGACAATGGAGACACAACGACCCAAAATCTATGGGATGCAGCAAAAGCAGTTCTAAGGGAGAAGTTTATAGCAATACAAGCCCACCTTAAGAAGCAGGAAACATCTCGAATAAACAACCTAACCTTGCCCTCAAGCAATTAGAGAAAGAAGAACAAAAAAACCCCAAAGTTAGCAGAAGGAAAGAAATCATAAAAATCAGATCAGAAATAAATGAAAAAGAAATGAAGGAAACGATAGCAAAGATCAATAGAAGTAAAAGCTGGATCTTTGAGAAGATAAACAAAATAGATAAACCATTAGCCAGACTCATCAAGAAAAAAAGGGAGAAGACAAGTCAACAGAATTAGAAATGAAAAAGGAGAAGTAACAACAGACACTGCAGAAATAAAAAAGATCATGAGAGATTACTACAAGCAACTCTATACCAATAAAATGGACAATCTGGAAGAAACGGACAAATTCTTAGAAATGCACAACCTGTCAAGACTGAATCAGGAAGAAATAGAAAATATGAACAGACCAATCACAAGCACTGAAATTGAAACTGTGATTAAAAATCTTCCAACAAACAAAAACCCAGGACCAGATGGCTTCACAGGTGAATTCTATTAAACATTTAGAGAGGAGCTAACACCTATCCTTCTCAAACTCTTCCAAAATATAGCAGAGGGAGGAACATTCCCAAATTCCTTCTACGAGGCCACCATCACCTTGATACCAAAACCAGACAAGGATGTCACAAAGAAAGAAAACTACAGGCCAATATCACTGATGAACATAGATGCAAAAATCCTCAACAAAATACTAGCAAACAGAATCCAACAGCACATTAAAAGGATCATACACCATGATCAAGTGGGGTTTATTCCAGGAAAGCAAGGATTCTTCAATATACGCAAATCTATCAATGTGATACACCATATTAACATATTGAAGGAGAAAAACCATATGATCATCTCAATAGATGCAGAGAAAGCTTTTGACAAAATTCAACACCCATTTATGATAAAAACCCTGCAGAAAGTAGGCATAGAGGGCACTTTTCTCAACACAATAAAGGCCATATATGACAAGCCCACAGCCAACATCATCCTCAATGGTGAAAAACTGAAAGCATTTCCACTAAGATCAGGAAGAAGACAAGGTTGCCCACTCTCACCACTACTATTCAACATAGTTTTGGAAGTTTTAGTCGCAGCAATCAGAGAAGAAAAGCAAATAAAAGGAATCCAAATTGGAAAAGAAGAAGTAAAGCTGTCACTGTTTGCAGATGACATGATACTATACATAGAGAATCCTAAAGATGCTACCAGAAAACTATTAGAGTTAATCAATGAATTTGGTAAAGTAGCAGGATACAAAATTAATACACAGAAATCTCTTGCATTCCTATATACTAATGATGTAAAATCTGAAAGAGAAATCAAGAAACCACTCCCATTTACCACTGCAACAAAAAGAATAAAATATCTAGGAATAAACCTACCTAAGGAGACAAAAGACCTGTATGCAGAAAATTATAAGACACTGATGAAAGAAATTAAAGATGATACAAATAGATGGAGAGACATACCATGTTCTTGGATTGGATGAATCAACATTGTGAAAATGACTCTACTACCCAACGCAATCTATAGATTCAATGCAATCCCTATCAAACTACCACTGGCATTTTTCACAGAACTAGAACAAAAAATTTCACAATTTGTATGGAAACACAAAAGACCCCGAATAGCCAAAGCAATCTTGAGAACGAAAAACGGAGCTGGAGGAATCAGGCTCCCTGACTTCAGACTATACTACAAAGCTACAGTAATCAAGACAGTATGGTACTGGCACAAAAACAGAAAGATAGATCAATGGAACAGGATAGAAAGCCCAGAGATAAACCCACGCACATTTGGATACCTTATCATTGATAAAGGTGGCAGGAATGTACAGTGTAGAAAGGACAGCCTCTTCAATAAGTGTTGCTGGGAAAACTGGACAGGTAAAGTATGAGATTAGATCACTCCCTAACACCATACACAAAAATAAGCTCAAAATGGATTAAAGACCTAAATGTAAGGCCAGAAACTATCAAACTCTTAGAGGAAAACATAGGCAGAACACTCTATGACATAAATCACAGCAAGGTCCTTTTTGACCCACCTCCTAGAGAAATGGAAATAAAAACAAAAATAAAGAAATGGGACCTAATGAAACTTCAAAGCTTTTGCACAGCAAAGGAAACCATAAAAAAGACCAAAAGACAACCCTCAGAATGGGAGAAAATATTTGCAAATGAAGCAACTGACAAAGAATTAATTTCCAAAATTTACAAGCAGCTCATGCAGCTCAGTAACAAAAAAACAAACAACCCAATCCAAAAATGGGCAGAACACCTAAATAGACATTTCTCCAAAGAAGATATACAGACTGCCAACAAACACATGAAAGAATGCTCAACATCATTAATCATTAGAGAAATGCAAATGAAAACTACAATGAGATATCATCTCACACCAGTCAGAATGGCCATCATCAAAAAATCTAGAAACAATAAATACTGGAGAGGGTGTGGAGAAAAGGGAACACTCTTGCACTGCTGGTGGGAATGTGAATTGGTTCAGCCACTATGGAGAACAGTATGGAGGTTCCTTAAAAAACTATAAATAGGGCTTCCCTGGTGGCGCAGTTGTTGAGAGTCCGCCTGCCAATGCAGGGGACGTGGGTTCGTGCCCCGGTCCGGGAAGATCCCACATGCCGCGGAGCGGCTGGGCCCGCGAGCCGTGGCCGCTGAGCCTGCACGTCCGGAGCCTGTGCTCCGCAACGGGAGAGACCACAACAGTGAGAGGCCCGCGTACCGTAAAAAAAAAAAAAAAAAAAAAAAAAACTACAAATAGAACTACCATATGACCCAGCAATCCCACTACTGGGCATATACCCTGAGAAAACCAAAATTCAAAAAGTCATGTACCACAATGTTCATTGCAGCTCTATTTACAATAGCCCGGAGATGGAAACAACCTAAGTGCCCATCATCGGATGAATGGATAAAGAAGATGTGGCACATATATACAATGGAATATTACTCAGCCATAAAAAGAAATGAAATTGAGCTATTTGTAATGAGGTGGATAGACCTAGAGTGTGTCATACAGAGTGAAGTAAGTCAGAAAGAGAAAGACAAATACCGTATGATAACACATATATATGGAATTTAAGGGGAAAAAAATGTCATGAAGAGCCTAGGGGTAAGACAGTTATAAAGACACAGACCTACTGGAGAACGGACTTGAGGATATGGGGAGGGGGAAGGGTGAGCTGTGACAGGACGAGAGAGAGGCATGGACATACATACACTAACAAACGTAAGGTAGATAGCTAGTGGGAAGCAGCTGCATGGCACAGGGTTATCGGCTCGGTGCTTTGTGACCGCCTGGAGGGGTGGGATAGGGAGGGTGGGAGGAAGGGAGATGCAAGAGGGAAGAGATATAGGAACATATGTATATGTATAACTGATTCACTTTGTTATAAAGCAGAAACTAACACACCATTGTAAAGCAATTATACCTCAATAAAGATGTTAAAAAAAAAAGAATATATTTCGTATATGAGACATTATATGCAGGTCACTGAGAATATGTGAAACAAACTACGGAGAAAATAAGGTGAAATATTCTCAATCTTTTTTTCTAACCCAATATCAGAACCTGACTATTCTTATTAATAATAATTACTGACTAAAAGTAAGACTTTTTGTTGATGTCTATTTGATATAGTTGTTTGATATAATAAATATGGATCTGTTACCAAAAAAAAAAAAAAAAAAAGCTTGGTGTCAGAAGTAGTAGGGCAGGAACAATGGCAAAAGTCTGGTCCCAGGACTCAAGTCAAGGATAAGAGACCGGAGGAACCAAAGGAACCTCTAGTGAAACCAAAACCTGAAATATGCCATTTTCAAAATGGGTACTCAATAAGCTGATTTTATTGTAACTAGTCAAGGAAACTGAACCCTTAAACTAAAACAAACACCCCCGATTTCTGATGCGTCTGTTACATGACTCATTTAATATAATTATACATTCTAATTATAGATTGAACAATTATACTTTACTGCTTGATATCTTTATATTTTTCAAAGATTTCTGTTGAACGGAACACTGACTCTTCCTATTCCACTAATTCATGACCACATGTTTTGGCCACCTGGTAGTAACCACCTCGGCAAAGGATTTCTCATACTACAAAATTGAAAGAGGCAAGGTGTGAAAGGAAAATCAAAATGGAGTCAGTACTGCTAAAAGAGCTCTCTTAAACGGAGCTGGGAGGCCATTAAGAAAGTGCATTTCTCAGCCTGTATGGAATCTGACCTTTGGACCTGAAGTCACCCAGAACACCTGCCAGAAACTCAAGATACTTATTGGACCCCTACTCTAAAACAACTGATTCCTTTAGATATTTTCCGGCTTGCATCAGAGAAAATCACAATTCTTACCAGGCAACTTTTAGCAACCTCGTGACTTTGTCTTTACCTGACTCTTTCTCTTCCTTGGAACACTCTTTCAGGGTTACCTGAATCTTAATCTCCTGAATCACAATTCTTAAGACCCCAAATAAACTATTTTCTTATTTGCAGCCTCCTGAATTTTTTTTTTTTTTGCAGGGGGGGTTGACAAAAGGTTGAAGAAAGTAAGAGTTTAAAAGCAAAATGGTTTAAAGAAGAAGGAAAAAAAAAATTCAAGGGATGTTTAATCTGATCATATCATTTACAACTGAAATCTCCAAAGACTGTCCCCGCATAGGCAAGACCAAATAAACCCTATTCAGCCTAATCCACACCTCTCCCCGCAAAATATCATTCCAGTTTCATGGTTGACCCATCACCACCCTTCAGTCACTTTTTGCTTCATATACTGCTTTTACTTTTTGCTGCCTTTACTCTTGCTGTTAACTTAAATGCCCAATAATTCAAAGAGCAAAAGACTCCGAGGTTTTGTTTTTTTAATTCTGATTTCACACCAGTGACCTTGTCATTTAACTGCTGCACCTTGTTTTATTGCATACCTTGTTTCATTGAGCTTTGAAGATACTGCATTTTTTACAGATTGAATGTCTGTGGCAACCCCGCAGAGAGCAGGTCTATTGGCACCATTTTTCCAGCAGCACTTGCTCACTTGCTCATGTCTCTGGGTCACATTTTAGTAATTTTCACAATATTTCAAGCTCTTTCATTATTACTATAATTGTTATGGTGATCTGTGATCAGTGATCTTTGATGTTACTAATGTAATTATTTTGGGGCACCACAAACCGCAGCCATGTAAGATGGGAACTTAATCAAAAAATGTTGTTTGTTCTGACTGCTCCAGGAACCAACAGCTTCCCAGCCCCTCTCCCCCTGTCCTCAGGCCTCCCTATTTCCCTGAGAGGCAACAATATTTAAATTAAGCCAATTAATATCCCTACTTTTAACAGTCTCTAAGTGTAAAGGGAAAAAAGTCACAGGTCTCTCACTTTAAATGAAAAGCTAGAAATGATTAAGCTCAATGAGGAAGGCATGTCTCAAGCCAAGACAGGCCACTAGCTAGGCCTCTTGCACCAGTAAGCCAAGTTGTGATGATGGCAAAGTTGAAGGAAATTACAAGTACTACTCCAGCGAATACACAAATGATAAGAAAGCAAAATAGCCCTGTTGCTAATACAGAGAAAGTTACAGTGGTCTGACAGAAGATCAAACCAGCTACGACATTTCCTTAAGCCAAAGCCTAGTCCAGAGCAAGGGCCTAACTCTCTTCAATTCTACGAAGGCTAAGAGAGGTGAGGAAGCTGCAAAAGAAAAGTCTAAAGCTAGCAGAGGTTGGTTCATGAGGTTTAAGGAAAGAACTCCATGCACAAAAGTACTGGGGAAGCAGCAAGAGCTGATGCTGAAGCTGCAGCAAGTTACCAAGAAGATCTAGTAAAGATAATTAATGAAGGTGGCTACAACTAAACAATAGATTTTCAACACAGACAAAACAGCCTTATATTGGAAGAAGATCCCTTCTAGGACTTCCATAGATAGAGAGAGGTCAATGCCTGGCTCCAATGCTCATTTACCATTATAAAAATCCCTGGGTCCTTAAGAATTAGGCTAAATCTACCCTGTCTGTGCTCTATGCATGGAACAAAGCCTGGATGGCAGCAAGTCTGTTTACAACACGGTTTACTGAATATTTGAAGCCCTCTATTGAGACCCACTGCTCAGAAGATTCCTTTCAAAATATTACTGCTCATTGACAATGCACGTGGTTACCCAAGAGTTCTGATGGAGATGTATGAGATTGATGTTGTTTTGATGCCTGCTAACACAATATCCACTCTGCAGCTCATGGATCAAGGAGTAATTTCGACTTTCAAGTCTTATTATTTAAGAAATACCTATGTAAGGCTATAGCTGCTATATATAGTGATTTTTCTGATGGATACGCGCAAAGTCAATTGAAAACCTTCTGAAGGATTCACCATTCCAGATGCCATTAAGAACATCAGTGATTCATAGTTAGAGGTCTATTTTGCAACATTAACAAGAGTTTGGAAGAAGTTGATTCTAATGATGACTCTGACTGAGGAGTTCAAAACTTCAGTGGAGGAAGTAACTGCAGATGTGGTAGAAACAGCAAGAGAACCAGAATTAGAAGTGGAGCCTGCAGATGTGACTGAATTGCTGCAATCTCACGATAAAACTTTCACGGATAAGGAGATGCTTCTTACGGATAAGCAAAGAAAGTGGTTTCTCAAAAAGAAATCTACTCCTGGTGAAGATGCTGTGAAGACTGTTGAAGTGGCAGCAACGGATTTAGAATACTATCAATACATAAAGTTAGTTGATAAATCAGTGGCAGTGTTTGAGAGGATTGATTCCAATTTTGAAAGAAGTTCTAACTATAGGTAAAATGCTATCCAAACAGCATCGCATGCTACAGAGAAATCATTTGTGAAAGAAAGTCAACTGATGCAACTGATGCAGCAAACTTCAGTGTTGTCTTATTTTAAGAGATTGCCACAGTCACCCAGGCTTCAGCAACCACCACCGTGATCAGTCAGTAGCCATCAATATGGAGGCAAGACCCTCCACCCGCAAAGATTACTAGCTGAAGACTCACACGATGATTAACAATTTTTAGCAGTGAAGTATTTTTAAATTAAGGTACGTACAATTTTTTTAGACATAATACTATTTGTACACAATAGACTACAGTATAGTGTAAATATAACTTTTTATGCACTGGGTGTTTGTGTAACTCACTTTATTGCAATAGTCACTTTATTTCGGTGGTGTAGAACCAAACCCACAGTATCTATGAGGTATGCATCCAGCAATAGGAGACCTGTTTCTAGAGCTAAAAGGATTAAATAAGATAACCTATGTAAAGTAACAGCAGGGCTCCTAGTCTATACTAAAGCACTAACTAAATATTTCCTTTCATGGCTCTCTGTAAATCTGCTGAACTCCTACTCATCCTTCAAGCCCCATTTTAAATACGTTTCTACAAAACCTGCTTAATTATGTGTTCTATTTTCCTCCCCCCCAAAAATGCAATTGCCTATTATCCTGTGTTACCCATGGCACTTAGAGAAACCTCTATTGTATTTTAATTGCTTTTTTAAAATATTTATTTATTTATTTATTTTGGCTGCGTTGGGTCTTCGTGCTACACACGGGCTTTCTCTAGTTGCGTCGAGCGGGGGGCTACTCTTTGTTGCGGTGCACGGGCTTCTCATTGCGGTGGCTTCTCTTGTTGCGGAGCACGGGCTCTAGGCGCGTGGGCTTCAGTAGTTGCAGCACGCGGGCTCAGTAACTGTGGCTCGCAGGTTCTAGAGTGTAGGCTCAGTAGTTGTTGCGCACGGGCTTAGTTGCTCCGCGGCATGTGGGATCTTCCCGGACCAGGGCTAGAACCCATGCCCCCTGCATTGACAGGCAGATTCTTAACCACTGCGCCACCAGGGAAGTCCCTAATTGCTTGTTGCTGGCCCTTCTGTTCCATTAGAGTATGAACACCTACAGGGTGGGATTTTTATCTAATTACTGCCTACTCCGAAACCGACAGAATCAATAATGGAAACTTAATTTGCATTTGTTAAACAAATAAATGATTTAATTAAACCATTACAAACTAAAACCCTTAGATGGCCTTTCAAATATTTCATAATACCCTTAAAAAAATAATGACAATCCTAACTTAGAGCAATACCCTATCAGCAATAGAATTTTTTAATGTTTCTGCTTACCATTCACTCATTTTATTCAAAAAGTACAACCAGTGCCTCCTACAGGCTGGGAGTATTGTACATTAGTGAACAAAACGAATAAAAAACCCTGTCCTCCCGGCCCTTATATTTACCACAGGTAAATCTGTGGAAGTAAGAAATTACCATTGCAAACTTGTCTGAAAAATATACCAGAAGACACATTTTGTTATTCTTCAACATTTACTAAATATCAAAAGAACAACAAAACTCCTGACCACACATAAAATTAAACTACTTAAAACAGCATGAAATAAACTCAGATTTAGTGTACTAAACAAGCAAAACTGATTTGTATCCTTAAAAACATGCTCATGTTAGGACCCATTTCCTTGTAGCTAAAAATATTTGTGACTTCTTTTTTGAATGGTTAGTAATCTTTGTGAGTTTTAAGGGTTTTATGTGTACAATTACATGCATCACATAGATCCTAATTTGAAAGGTGGTGATGTTTAATATGGCTTATTTGAAAACCTGTTTACGATCTTAAAACATTCTTCACTTTATAAGTGAGGAGGGCTTTTTACGAAACTTTGTATCAGGGCTTCCAGTCTAAGGGGTGCTCCCCCTGGAATGAGACAGGCCGTTACTTAAAAAAATTTAACTACTTTTTTATCAGGACCATGTCTCAACTGGCTGCACTATCAGGCAAGCAGCCCACGTGCCACAGACACAGATGCAGTTCTTGCACACCAACCTTTCCAATCTAACCTCTGGCTTCATCCTCTTGGCTGCATCTACCTGGTTCCCCACGTATGGCCTATGGTTTCCTTTCTTTACTCATTCCCTGGCTTAGAAGGTCCTTTCCTTACTTCTACTGTCAAAATACTACTCATCAACATACCATTTCCATCTGGAAGAGCTTAGGCTTTCCTCTGTTGGGGGTAATGGTACCCTCTTTTAATTCATCAGCCCTCCCTGTGATCCTTTCTTATGGAGATTAGCAAGTTCTACCTTGCTTTAGTCCTGCCCTGCCACTCTTACTGAAATATAAATGCTCCTCACTGTTCTGCTCACAACATCTGGAAAGGGCCCTTACACACAACAGCGGGTTAATTTTCCTATCAGATAAAAAAGTAAACATAATACCCAAATATTCAGTATGTGCCATAGCTAAACACTAGGAAACTTCATTTAGAGATCTCTGCAAAACAGTATTGAATTCCAAAATCACAAATAAGATTCAGTCTTACTGAACAAATCTTGCTACCTAAAATTACATTATTTCAATGTCCGAAGAAACAAAAAAGGTAGTCTGATATCCCAGGCAGAGAATTCTGAGAAAATAATCCTGAAAGCACAGGTAGTTCCTGTACAGGGAGGTTTCATTTCAGCAGTACTTTTTGGTCATTTTGGACTTTAATGCACCAACTCAACATTTTACTGAGAGGCTTGTCCTGCTTCCCAATTAACAGTGAGATACACAAACAAAAAGGAAGTCAGTAATAACCGATTTTGGATATAAAAGTGCAGTGAGTTAGGTTTTAGGCCCATGGTTCCTACATGTGGAGTTGCATAAATGGGGCTCTCTCCCCCATAGAGCCTACAGAGAAGAGGCAAAAAGCATAAAGGTCAAACAAGTGGTGAATGGACAGATCATCAAGAGCCCAAGATCTAAAGGGCTCTTTCATCAATCCCTAGCCATAGGGAAGAAATACTTTAACAGCACCCTAAAGGAAACAAAATAACTGGATTATGAAAGGCAACATTAAAAAAGCATCAGTGGCGCATCTTAGAAAAACTACTAGCGAGATTTAAGTCTCAACCCCCTACTTTGTCTCAAAAGTGTTTTCTAATAACACTAAGCACATTCCAAATAGCTTCCATCTGCCAAGAACTTACCAACTGCACCTCCCCTGCTCAGCAACCAGGGTGAAAAATCAATGCCAAGGAAATCTACATCCATTCATTTTGGAAGTAAATTGCGAACATCTACCTTGCTAGGCATTTATCCACAGGGCGAGTAGTTCCTAAATGAATTTAGGCAGTGAACATGACCCAAGGGAAAGCAGGAGAGGCAAAACAAAGAGGAGAATGGGTGAATATAGATTTAAAGGGAAAAGTCAGAGAAACAGAAAAGGCAAGAATTCATTTGGGAAGAAAATGAAAAGCAAAGGGCAATACAAAAAGTAACAGCAAAAGAGGAGAAAAAATAATACTCCACCCTAAAGATAAATGACTAGAGAAGGAAAGTGAGGAGTAGCAAAAAATAGAGTCCAGATGACTTGATTAACTTTAAAAATTCTCTTACTGTGACTTTTAAGACTGATTGGGTTCGGAGTTTGGAATCCTAGGAAAGGAAACGGTCTAGCAATGGAGAAACAAGGTGAGACAATGCTGAAAAGTAAAGAGACCCTCCTTCCTAAGCTCTAGATAGGCATCAGGTAGGGCTGGATCAAGGACAACGCTGGTGATACGCGGGGCTCCCGGAAGGGCTCAGAGAGACAACAATCACGCTGATTCACTTGTCTGTGGGAAATCGAAGATTCCTCGTGGGCTCCGGAGAGACTACAGCGAACCCCCACCCCCACCCTAGGGGGAGCCTGCGAGGCCGGACTAAGAAACAGATGGGCTCTCGGAGCAGAGCAAGAGACGCGCAGTATTCTCGGGAGCCGGCCAGATCCGACGGGGACCCCGAAGGGGCAAAAGGAACACAGCGACCAGGGTCAAGGGCGGTGTCGCCAGGGGCCCCCGCGCGCCCTTCGCCAAGCCGGAACTCACCGATGCCGAGCCCTACAACCAGGCGGCCGGCGAGCAGCGTCTCCTTGTTGTTCGCCGCAGCCAGCACCGTGGAGCCGGCGGTGAAGAGGGCACTGGCCAGCAGGATGGCGGCGCGGCGGCCGAAGACGCCGTTGAGGGCCCCGCCAGCCAGCGCCGAGACTGCGGCCGCCCCCACCGTGCTGGACACGAGCAGCTCCTGCCACAGCGCGTCCAGGCTGAGCTGCCGCTTGAGCAGCAGCATGGCCCCCGACACCACCCCGGTGTCATAGCCGAACAGGAAGCCGCCCAGCGCGGAGAAGACTGCCACCACGTACACGAAGGCGGGGGTCTCGTCCTGCTGGAACTGCCTCCGCGCCGCGCGCTCCAGGTCCCCGACGCCGCCGCCGCCCGAGCCCTGCAGGCTGGCGCTGGACTCGGCGGCCGCCAGGAGGCTGCGCTCCCCAGCCGTGCTCGCCGCGTCCGGCTCCTGCTGCTTCCTGCGCCGCTCGCCCATGAGGCTACTCAGGCTCCGCAGCGTGTACTCCACATTCTCGCTTGCCTTGCGGGACATAGGGCAGGGGCCCGGGGCTGCCCGGGGGGACGAGGCTCCGCGGGCCGGCGGTCTCGGAGGGCTAGACAGCCCGAGCGGGCACAAGGAACCGCTGCCGCCGCCTTCCTCCTCCCGGCTCCCGCTCCGACTGCCACGGCAGCAGCCGCCGCCGCCGCGGCCGCTCCGGGGAGAAAGTTGCTGCCCGCCGAGCCCCGGCGCTGCGGAGTTGGAGCCTGGCGGGTCTCACTCGAGACTCACGCCCCGCGCCTGCCGAGCTGGCGCTGCAGAGCGAGCGGGAGGTGGGGCCGCGGGTCACGTGCAGCCCCAGCCGGCAGGGCCTGGCCGGAGACGCTCCGCCCCCTCCCCGGGCGGGGCCAACCTGAGCCCGCCCCGATCCCTAAAACCCACCCCCAGGTCGATCGCGACCTCTGACCTGGGCTCCTTCTTACGTGGCTCTCGCATCCTTACAGCTTTAAGCCCCCTAGTTTGGGGGCCGCAACTGGGTAACAAGCCAATGTTTGAATGCCGGGTACTAGGCTTTCAGACCCCGGAGAAACCGCCTACGATGACTGCACGGTTTGGAAAGGCAAGGAGAGAACCCCTTATAAAAGCCTGAAGATGGCCAAGGCTGGAAAGGGCCTAGGAAAAAATATACTGTTATGGCATATAGCAAGTACCCTTACTTACTTTTATAATATTGTGACAAAAATGGGTCTGTTCTGGAGCAATTAAGTTTCTTATCGCCAGTCCCTCCTCAACTTATGCTTATTTTAAAGGCACGGTACATCTTATTGCTTTGAGGACAGAGATAATGAATCTCCCCAGGTGAATCCCAAACTTCCTTCCATGGATCCCTGATATGTAAAAGAAAATTTACATTTATACATTACACATTACAAAGTAAACCCAATATTTGATGTGATTTAAGGTTTAAGAGGAAATCTCCACCTAACTCCCCCAACATACTCACTAAAAGGAAGGATGTCTTCTCCCCTGAGAAGTCTGCACTGTTGCCTTCCATTTGCAGGGGCAATTTTAACTGCTTCATTTGCTTGAAACAAAGCAAAGATGACATTACTTGCCACCATTTTTTTAAACTGTTGAGTTAATTGCCGGTTGTTAGTTTTTTTCCTCACTTTGAAGTCAGTAGTAAATCATTTTATACAGCTCCACTTTAGAAAAGAAACTTTGTCCCTCTGATTTGCTTTCATTCTTCAGGCTCAGGGCAGGAGGTAAAGCATCATATAATTTTGTTCCTTATCATTTCAGTGCTCTTTTATTTTCCTTACTTGAGCAAAAGTCTTAGTCTGAGGCCTATTTTTTCATGCAGCCTAAAACTTGTTCTTATTAAAGAAAAGGATTTTGTCGTTTCGTTTTCAATAAAAATTTGTATTATAATTTGTCAAAATTGCTTTCCTTTGGATTATCAGTCAAGATTATCTCCAAAATATAACACTTTCCTTAACAGCAACAAGGAAAAATGAACTAATGGGCTTAGAGGGCTTAACTGTTTAAACTTATTGTGTGGCTTTAAAGTAAGGTTCTCTCATAATTCCCAGGGATCAATTAAACAGAGAGAGCTTTTAGCTCTGGAGCAATGAACTCTAATATTCAGGCTACAGAAAAAGATTCAGGTAAGAGAGCGCCCTTTTCCATGCCTGCTGTAATAAAACCGCGCCACCTGGTGGTGAGCCGGTTCATCGCTTTTAAAGAGCAGGGCTCTTCTACCAGATGAGAATCAGCTGGTACTGCTGACAGTTCCCTCTTGCTGAGATGAAACAAACTTCCTTTTACTCCTGGCAGGAACATCTTGGCTCCTGAGCATCCCTTGCTGGAAATTCAGCTTTTATGTCACAGAACGCTAAACTACTTAAAATGGTTCCACTCCAAATCATCAGGGCACCTAAATACCTACAATCAGGTTACATCTGAAAAGAAATGTGACATGAAAAAAAGGGATCAGAGAATTCAACAGAGTTCTTTCCAGCCCTTGGAGGGAGCCAAGTTCATTTTAACACTACAGCGTGAGTCCAAAGTATAGTTCCCTGAAGCCTGCCCCAACCGCAGATTATGATGAAATGGAAAGCTAAGGATCAAAAGACATGAGTCCTGTCAGTATCACTGTTTTACTGTACAACTTTTGACAACCACTAAGTTAGTCTGTTCCTTGTTTTCTTATTTGCAGAGCAGATATTGGTACAGCAATGACTCATTTACTAGAAATGAAAAACAATTTTAAAATATACCTAGTTGCTATTGCACAGTAAATAATAATTCTAAGCATCATTATTGGCTTGCAAGGTGAACTTGAAAACCCAAGTTTTAAGTACGTTTGCTTTACAACCTCCAGGAAGAGGGAAAGAAGTGAGAGAGTTGTTTTAGCTGTACTGCTACAGATGCCTTTCCATTCATCTCTCCCACCATAACAGTTCCCTTTCCCCGGAGATAACCACACCTATCACTTTGAAATGTATCTTTCCAGAACTTTCTGTATGCATTTATATGTACACAGTAAAACACAAAGTTTGTTTTACTATTGTTTAGATCACAAAGAAAGAAAACCCAAATCAGACTGGTTTAAGCCAAAATTATGGTGGAGAGGGAGGACTTATTGACTCTTGTCTCTGAAAAGTTTTCAACAGGCTGATTTCAAGTACAGCTGAATATGGGCCTCAAAAACCAGGATGTCATCAAGGGCTCCATCTCTCCATCTGCTTCTTGCTACTTGCACTCCACTCTCAAATTCCATGTGGTAGCCAAGTGACTACAACAGGTTCCAAGGTCTATTTCCTATTCTACTCATATCTGAGGGCCAATTAGTGCCCACATCTTGAACTATTAATAGAAGTAAATCATGTAGGCTTCAAGTGTGTTTGGGGGGACTTTCCCATAAGAAATCTGGGGTACTTTTTTGCCGGAAGACAGGCAAATAAATCCTGGGCAATAAAACCAACAGATTTGAGTTACCAAAGTAACTAGTAAAGTAACATGGCATAAAAGGCAAGTAAAGCGTTTCAGGAAGGAGGGGCTGGCTAAGAGAACCAAATATATTGGATAGAAATCAAAGAGAATAAAAACTCATATGAAATCATTGAACTTGACTATTAGAAAGTCAATGGTGAAGACCTCATGTATACCATGATGACTAGAGTTAATAGTTAATATATTGTATACTTGAAATTTGCTAATAGAATATATATCTTAAATGTTCTCACCACAAAAAAGGTAATCTGTGAGGTGATTAATATGCTAATTAGCTTGATTGTGGTAATCATTTCACAGTGTATGCGTATATCAAAACATCACATTGGGGCTTCCCTGGTGGCGCAGTGGTTGAGAGTCCACCTGCCGATGCAGGGGACGCGGGTTCGTGCCCCGGTCCAGGAAGATCCCACATGCCGCGGAGCGGCTGGGCCCGTGAGCCATGGCCGCTGAGCCTGCGCGTCCGGAGCCTATGCTCCACAACGAGAGAGGCCACAGCAGTGAGAGGCCCGCGTACCGCAAAACAAAAAAAAAACAAAAAAACACATCACATTGTATACCTTAACAATATACATTTTAAATTTGTCAATCATACAACAATAAAGCTGGGGGGGGAAGAGAGAAAAAAAAGTCAATGGTGACTGCTGAGAATCAGAATATCGTTTTGATGGTATTTTGCTGGTATTACATTCAGAAACCAAGTAGTAATGCCAGAATCCTGCCCTATTGATCGTTCTTTCTTTCTGTACATATAACAGACAATAGCAGCATCAAACTAAATATATTATTAATAGGTACAAAGGTAGCAGGTCCCATGGCTTAGTTATGAGTTTTAATATGTGCTTAGTACTTCCCCCCGAATCTTGCCTTTGACTTGTTCTAAGGAAGAAGAGATGGAATGAGGGAGGCAAGAATGGAAGGTAAGAAAACAGGATGGTCATCATGCCCAATGGACAATGCCCGATCTGGATCTGCTTACTACATGGAGACATAAACAGGAAATACAAGGAAGCATGAGGCATGGGTGATATTTTAACACACATTGACCCTGCCCACTAATAACCATGCCCAACTGGGAAGAGAACTTGCGACACAACATAATATCACCTCCTCCTCTTTTGGGTGGGGAGGGTTGCAGCTCCTCTTCCTCCTCAGAGACTTCTAGGAGAGCAATGTTAATTAACAGAAAATAGTGGAAATAGCAACTGTAGGTTGCATTTTCTAGAAGTCTCTTGGTAAATGCAATGAAGGAGAGAATAGTTTAAAGAGATATCAGGATCAAGAGAAGGGGTAGAGGGGTTAGACATGACAAATGTATTCATATACTGAAGTGAAAAGAATATATTGACAAGTCAGGATCCTGCATGATTGATAGAGCAAAGTCTCAAAGAAGGCAGGGAGGAAAAGAGCAAGATCATTAAGAGAGAAGCTAACCTAGCCATAGGGAAGAGGAGGAACACATCTTCCTCTAAAAGAGAAGGCAAGGGCTTCCCTGGTGACGCAGTGGTTGAGAGTCCGCCTGCCGATGCAGGGGACGCGGATTCGTGCCCCGGTCCGGGAAGATCCCACATGCCGGGGAGTGGCTGGGCCCGTGAGCCATGGCCGCTCAGCCTGCGCATCCGGAGCCTGTGCTCCGCAACAGGAGAGGCCACAACAGTGAGAGGCCCGTGTACCGCAAAAAATAAAATAAAAGAGAAGGCAAGCAAAAAGAAAAAAGCAGGAAAGAAGAGCATGGCATTAATAACAAAAATACAGTGTTGACCTTAGTAGCTTTTAACCGAGGGACTGGCAAGTATCTACACTGTTAGCACTCAATTCTGGGTGCTGTTGTTGGCCTAAGGACTTTTACTAGGATAACTCTTATAGTTAATTAATAGCATAAGTAATAGTATAATCACTAACAAAAATTATAAAAATAAAAAAGAAAGCTTTCATGAAATGGATAATAGGGGGATGGGGGATGGAGTGAACCTAGATGTTATAAGCAGGAACACCCAAGTTCATATCTTCAATCTGCTACTTCCTTGACTGTATGACCACTTACTTATTTTCTCTAAACTTCAGGTTTCTCTTCTGTTAAAGGAGGATAATAATACTGCATCAGTAGTTAGATGGTTTCAATCTGAGTAACAGAAAGTCCATACTGAAACTGCCTTATACACTACAGAAGTGTGTTATTCATAAATCTGAATGTCCAGAGGTGGCGACACGAGGAATGGTATGATCAGTCTTTGAAAAATGGTGTCAAAGATCCAGATTCTGTCCTTTCCTCCACTCTAGTATTCTTAGTGTATTAGTTTTGCCCTCTGCTGGCTCCTGTAAGACAGCGCTAACATTTCCAGGTACCATTTTTCTAATGTATACAGAAAAGTACAGTACTTAGTCCCTATTCTCAAATGCAATATATTCCAAGTAGTAAAAGACCAACATGACTATGTTTAGATATACCTAATAATACAAAGCATAGTGTACCAAATTGGAGCTAGAAACAAAAATTCCAGTGGAACTCATCTTCGATTGCAGAGTGTCAAAATATTCTTTATTGACCCAAATGAGTAGCTGCAAATGATAACAGTTAAAAAAAAACAGAAAGAAAAAAAAAAAACCCTTGACTTGCAACTTCAAGAAATCTCTTAATTAAACAGGATGCAAAAATCTGAAATGAGAGTAGTGGGAAGTATTTGTTTCAAAGTAGAATCACTAATAAAATTAGTAACAACTCACCCTCTTTAATTGAGAAATTATTAACTTGGCCTGACACTGGTTCTTCAGCCAGTTTCAGTCGTTTGACTAGTAATGGAAAATACTTTCAAATGTATCTTGTAACATGAAGAGCTCCTCACTAATCATTTTGTTTTAAAAAATTCTGCTTTAAAAAGCAGGTTTTCTTTTGCATTTTGAATCCAAATTGTAAACTCACTTGTAACAGTGACTCTGTCTGAAGCAGAGTCACTATGTTGTAAACATGGTAATAGGGTGACTCTGCTTTGCCAAACTGAGTGAACTTACCATGTTAAAAGTAAGTAAATATCCAGCTGAAACAATTAATTTATATTTTGTAGTTGGAATTATTTAGATAAAATAAATTCCTATTTCCTTATACATTCCTCTTAACTCAAGAGAACCAAAAACTTTTAATTTAATAATACAAATTATGTAATTCACTGACCATATAAGTTGCACCGCATTAACAAGCACTGCTTTGAAGGATGCTTTTGTTTTCCCAGCCAGTAGTACTTGCACATGCAAAATATGACAGTATAAACAAACTTATGCAAAAAATATTTCAGGAAGAGTGGTCAATCTCAATGTTTCCAAAAAAACACTATTGTGGGCTTCCCTGGTGGTGCAGTGGTTGAGAGTCCGCCTGCCGATGCAGGGGACACGGGTTCGTGCCCCGATCCGGGAAGATCCCACATGCCGTGGAGCGGCTGGGCCCGTGAACTATGGCCACTGAGCCTGCGCGTCCGGAGCCTGTGCTCCGCAACAGGAGAGGCCACAACAGTGAGAGGCCCGCGTACCGCAAAAAAAACCCCCAAAAAACAGAAAACACTATTGTAATTTCCTCTCAGATTCTCTCTCACAATTTTTACAGTGTACAGCATTGAACATTTTTATATCTCAAATACACTAAATGACACTTCAGTAATACTGAACTTGCTTTTATATCTGATTTCCATGCTGAGTCAGTAAGTATGGGACAGAGAGTCTTTATGGTGGAAATAGGAGCATTCATTACAGTAAGTCCCCTACATATGAACCTTCAAGTTGCGAACATCCAAAGATGCAAACATGCATTCCATCAACGTCAGGCATGAGTGAAATTGCAGCCTGCCCTCTGTCTCCTATTGCTGACGTTCCTTCATCTCTACCATCTCCTACCTCCTCTCCCTCCTCCAGTCAGTAACTTTTCTTGCCTGTTTACTCGATGCCAGCCCCTGTATGCCAGCTGTTGTACTGTACTACTGTACTTTTCAAGGTACTGTACTATAAGATTAAAAATATTTTCTTTATTTTTTGTGTGTTTTTTATAAATTTTTTTACTTTTGGCTGCGTTGGGTCTTTGTTGCTGTGCGTGGCCTTTCTCTAGTTGCGGTGCACGGGCTTCTCATTGCGGTGGCTTCTCTTGTTGCAGAGCATGGGCTCTAGGCGCACGGGCTTCAGTAGTTGTGGCATGTGGGCTCCAGAGCGCAGGCTCAGTAGTTGTGGCGCACGGGCTTTGTTGCTCCACAGCATGTGGAATCCTCCCGGACAAGGACTTGAACCTGTGTTCCCTGCATTGTCAGGCAGATTCCTAACCACTGCGCCACGAGAGAAACACTTGTGTTTGTTTTTTATGTATTATTTGTGTGAAAAGTATTATAAACCTATTACAGTACAGTACTATATAGCCAGTTATGTTGGGTACCTAGGCTAACTTTGTTGGACTTACAAACAAATTGGACTTATGAACGTGCTCTCAGAACAGAACTCGTTCGTATGTAGGGAACTTATTGTACTCGCTTCCTGTGATTTTTCTAAACTGAGACTCCTAGAAAACATGTCTTCATAAGTGCAATTAGAGAAGTTTTATCTACAGGTCAGCCCATAGTTAAAGAAAAGTGTCCTTAGTAAATGAGAGCAGGGCCTGTGTTTTCTCTGTTCACTATTATATCCCCTGAGTCTAACACATTGCTGGCACATAAGTATTTATTGAATGAATAAATGAAGGAAGGAGTGAGGGATATCAGTCTGCATGGAATCTGTTTGGCTCAGGTCTGTAAGTCATCACTTTCCATACCTATACATAATACGATGAAATAACAAGTTGAGATAATACAAAGTATGTGTATAACATGCCACCTGACCCCAACCCTAAATATAGCTCAAGCAGTGTCAGATTTTAACTGATCAAACAAGCATGCTTTTTCTTAAGAAATATACAGCATAGCCTATAGATGTTAACAGAAATAAATGCAATATTTCTTGGGCATTGAACTTTATGAAAAGCACTTTACTTTGCACTGTCCTCAATTGTCCTCATTCCCGGTAGGAAAACACTGCAGACCCATATATAAAAATAGCTGATCGTATAAATCATTATGTACCAAATTATTGAAAGAGACAAAATTCTGGTTAAGAAGAAAAGAGAGATCAATGGACTGAAATTTAAATTGTAAAAAAATTGTATTTATTTTCTCCAGTTCAAAGCTATAACATAAAAAAACAAAGTTGTTGCAATAGAATTATTCTTATTCCTACTTGCTACCAAAATTGTGGATGAAATGTCAACTGATCAAACTAAAGAGTAAATAATTTGTTTGCTTTTGGGTTTTACAATCTACTCAGTTTTTTTCATTTTTCTGGTCTATTAGTGATTACAGTCTATTTCATCATTAATTTGGGGAGCCCTAGGTTACAAGTGGTAAAGCACAATTTCTGTGTGCTACCTCTTAATTAATAGACATCTTATCCAGCTACTAACCAGACATAATCACCCTGCTTATCACTATGTGGTTTTGCATACTATTCTAATGAAAAATTGTCAAATAGAAGAAAAATTGCATAAATTCCAAAACATAGAATAGGAATACATATTTTGAAAATTTTTTAAAAGAAAATTTTGACAATTTTCAAGCTGAAAGCTAAGTCAATATACATAACAATCAATGGTCTGTCATCTTAGAAAATTACTCTGAATTCTATGGAGAACAAGAAAGAGATGGAACTACTTTAGCAGCTCTTCCCAATACCAAAAGGAAAAAGAAAGCTTCCAAGTGCAAAAAAACATTCCTTAGATTGCACCATTTGAAGATCTAAGATAATTTCATTATTTTCTCTAAATCATCGAATTATTATAAGAGATGCTTGAATGAGTACAGAAAAATTCAATACGTTATTGTCACTGGCTAATGATGACAGATATTCATCAGGGAGTGATCTGGTAAGAAAATAAGAATGTAATAGTGCACTAACAAGAAAAGCAAAGTCTATTTCTTCTGTATGATCTTTGTTTTGTGAAATTGCCATGAAATTTTCATGCATGAACCCTGAGGTAATCATATATATTAAAAATACCCTGAGGCTATTTTTCATAGACCTGCAGGCTAAGTGAAGACTCAGCTTTCAATTATCATCCTAATGGATGAGAAACTCACAGTGTGAATAATAAGGGGAAAAAGCAGTCAACTATATATACTCATAGTTTTAAACATTAAAAAAATAATGCTTCAGATTTCTGTTACAGTTTAGGTATGAATAAAAACTGCTTTGTGTCTTTTGTTTTTAAAAAGTTATGGTCTTTTAAATTTTGTCTTTTAAAAATTATCTTCTAAAACAACCCATTTTTTTTTAACCTCCCTAAATTGTAGTAGACATCTATTATACTTTGTGATCTTGTACTTTTGGACACGCTTTCTCCGGGGAATTGCCTGTATTATGAGTCTCACTTTGCCAAAATAGAAGCCAGAAGTTCACTTTCCCAGCATTCCTTGGAGTTAGGGACAGGTATATCACCCAAGTTCAGCCAATCAAAGACATCTGCACAAGACTTTGATTGGAAGAGAATAACATGAAGAGGGAGGCTCTCTGTGAAGTCTATCCTACTGAGGGTGGCAAAGACTGGCAGAGGGAAGCCATACAGCCTTGAAAAATTGGCAGCAGGAGTACTGCTGGGGGCATACTATGTCCAAAGTTGGCAGCGGGAGATGTGGTGTCTTCACCCAGCCACAGCAGAAGAGTCTCCACCGAGCAACCAGTGGGGTAATTAAGATGTGGTTGGACGCATCACCTCCAGGTGTGATTACCTGGCTCTTGCAAAATTCTTTGACTTCATTTATATCAATATATAATATATAATAGCCATAGTACAAAAAAACTTCAATCCATAAAAAGGCAAAAAAAGAGGAAGAACAGGGAAAGATAGAAAAATAGCAAAATGGTCGATTTAATCCCAAACATATCAGTAATCACATAGAAGATAAATAGTCTAAGCATACCAATTAAAAGACAAAGATTATCAGATTAGATATAAAATACGGAACTCAACTATATGCTGCCTACGAGAAAGCAACTTTAAATATAAAGGATATATTAAATATTATTATATTTATTTATTATATATTAAGTATAAAAGAACAGACAAAGATACGTCTTGCTAACACTAGCCCAAAGAAAGCTGGATATATTAATACACACAAATAAGATAATGATAGAGGTGTCTATTCATAAGATTACATAATCTTAAAAGTTTAAGCATCTGAAAACAGAGCTTCAAGGGACTTCCCTGGCGGTCCAATTGTTGAGACCCCGTGCTTCCACTGCAGGGGGCACGAGTTCAATTCCTGGTTGGGGAACTAAGATCCCACATGCCGCACGACCAAAAAAACAAATAAACAAAAACCAGAACTTCAAAATAAATGATAGAGATACAAGAAAAGTAGGTAAAACCACAATTACAGTCAGAGATTCAATACTCATCTTTCCATGATTGATAGAAGTAATACACAGAAAAAAGGATATAACAAAGATGTAAAAGATTTGAATAACACTATCAACCATATTAACATAATTGACACTTAGAGAACACTTCATCAAACAATAGAATACACATCCCTTTCAAGTACATGTGAAACAATTACCAGAGTTACACCATAACTTAGGCTTTGAAACTAGTGTTAATAAATTTAGAGTGATTCAAGACGTTAGTATATTTTCTGTTCACATGGAATTAAATTGAAATCAATACCAGAGAGCCCCCAAACATATAGAAACTAAATAGTACACTTATAAATAATCCATGTATCAAAGAAGGAATCAAAAGGGAGATTAGAAAGTATTTTGAACTGAAAGAAAACATACACACAACAGACCAAAATTTGTGGGATCCCACTGAAGCAACTTCTTAGGAGGTATGCATAGCCTATAATAGAAGCAAAAAAAGATTGCAGGGCTTCCCTGGTGGCACAGTGGTTGAGAGTCCGTCTGCCGATGCAGGGGACACAGGGTCATGCCCCGGTTCGGGAAGATCCCACGTGCCGTGGAGCGGCTGGGCGCGTGAGCCATGGCCGCTGAGCCTGCGCGTCCGGAGCCTGTGCTCCGCAACGGGAGAGACCACAACAGTGAGAGTCCCGCGTACCGCAAAAAAAAAAAAAAAAAAGAAATAGATAATCTGAATAGCCTTATATTTATTAAGAAACTTATAGTTTAAAACCTTCCCATGAGGAAAATTCCAGGTCCTGTTGGCTTCACAGGTAAAGTGTGATCCATACTAACTCTTAGAAAATCAAAGAGGAGGAGAAAGTCAGAATTATCCTGATTCCAAAACCAAAGACATTTTAAGAAAACTGCAAAACTCTCATATAGATAGATGCAAAATTTCTAAAAAAAATGTTAACAAATTAAATCAAACAATATTTTAAAAGGATAATACATCATGACTAAGTGGAGTTAATCCTAAGAATGCAAGGTTGGTTTCACATTTTAAAAATCAGTCAATATAATTCATTATATTAAAAACTTACTTTAAGAAATTCGTACGATCATCTCAAGAGATGCAGAAAAAATTTTGAAACATACAACATTCATTTGTGATTTAAATAAAAACCCTCAACAAGCTAAGAATAGAAGACGACTTTCTCAACTTGATAAAAGGCATCTACAACTAACATCATATTTACTGATGAAAGGCTGGAACACTTTATTCTTGGTGTCAGGGGCAAAGTAAGGATTTTCACTCTCAGCAATTCTATTCAACACAGTACTGGAGGTTCTAGCCAAACAATAAGGCAAGACAAAGAAATAAAATAATAATAGTAAAACAAAGTTCACCCAGAGTGTAAAAAAAGTAATCAAACTGTCTTTATTCACAGATGACATATTAGTCTCTAGAAAATCCAAAAGACTCTACAAAAGGTCTACTAGAACCAATAAGTGAGTTTAACAAGGTTATAAGATATACTGTCATAAACAAAAATCAGCTGTATTTCTAAATACGAACAACAATCAAAAATTGAAATAAAAATACTATTTACAATTGTATCAAAAATATTAATACTTCAGGATGAATCTTAAAAAGATGTGAAAAAACTATAGACTGAAAAAAACTATAAAACGTTGCTAGGAAAAATTAAAGACCTAAATAAATGGAGATATATGCTACTTTCATGGATTGAAAAATTCAGTATTACTAAGGTGTTAATTCTCCCCAAATTGATCCGTAGATTAAACACAATCCCATTCAAAATTCCAACAGGTTTTTCTTGAAGAAATTGACAAAATCATTTAAAATTTTATATGGAAATGCAAGGAGATGAAATATCCAAAACAACTTTAAAATGAAAAAGAAAGTTGGAGGACTAACAAACATGCTTTAGTCGGTCAGTTAAAATCAAGGACTACTTGATTTCAAACTGTATTATAAAGCTATAGTAATCAAGGCAGTGTGGCATTGAGGTAAAGACAGACAAATATAACAGTGTAATAGCATAGAGTCCAGAAATAGATCCACATATGTATGCACAACTGGTTTTCAACACAGTGAAAGGCAATTGAGTGGAGAAAGGACAGCTGGAACATTTGGTTACCCATATGCAAAAAAGAGTGAACTTGAATTCATACATTTCAGCAGACACAAAAATTAATTCAAAATGGAACATTTACCTAAATGTGAGAACCTAAAACTAAAAATCTTCCAGAAGAAAACCGAGGAGAAACTTTTTGTTGCCTTAAGTTAGGCAAAGAGTTCTTAAATATGCTATCAAAAGCACAATGTGTAGAAGAACAAATTGATAAATTAGTTTTCATCAAAATTGGAAATTTCTCATGTCAAAAGTTACTTTTTTTTTAAATAAACTTGTTATTTTGAGATAATGGTAGATTCATATGCATTGTAGGAAATAACACAAAGAGGTCTTAGGTATCCTCCACCCAGTTTCCCCCAACGGTAACATTTTGCAAAACTTCGGTACAATATCACAACCAGGATATTGCTGCTGATAATAGTCAAGATACGGAATGTTTCCCACACAAGGATCTCTTACATTGTCTTTTTTGAGCCATACTGACTTCCCTCCTGTCCTCACCTCCTCCTTAACCTTGAAGACCCCTAATCTGTTCTCCATTTCTGTAATCTTGTCATGTTATTTAAATGAAATCACACAGTATGTAAACGCTTGATATTGGCTTTTTTCACTCAGCATAATTCTCTGGATATTCATCCAAGTTGTTGCATGTATCAAACTTTCCTCCCTTTTTCTTACTGTGTTATATTACATGGTATGATATACCATGGTATATTTAATCATTCACTCATTGAAGAACATCTGGGTTGTTTCCAGTTTTGTCCTATTATAAATAAAGTTATTATAAACATTTGTGTACAAGTTGTTGTGTGAGCAGAAATTTTCATCTCTCTAAGATAATTGACCAAGAATATAATCGCTGGTTTATATGGTAGTTGCGTTTAGTTTTTCAAGAAACTACCAAAATGATTTCTAGAGTGGTTGTACCATTTTACATTCCCACCAGCGATATATTAATCCTCCAGATCCAGAATCTCCAGATCCTCATCAACATTTGCTGTTGTTACTTTGTTTCCTTTTAGCCATTCTTATAGGTGTGTACTGATATCTCATTGTGGTTTCAATGTGCATTTTCTTTTTTCTTTCTTTTCTTCCTCTCCTCCTCTTCCTCCTCTGCCTCCTTCTTCTTTCTTTTTTCTTTAACTACGACATGTTTTATTTCACTGCAAAAATCTGTGTAAAGAGCCAAATCTGGTTCCTGTGAAGAAAACATCCCCCACAGCTTAAGTAAAGGTGAAGGGGGGGCGGTAAGAGTGTAGTGCGTTGGGCTAGCTCTATCACTACCTTACCTCTTGTTCTGTGGCCCTGTGTAACGGCAATCACACATGCCCAAGAGAATTCTCTGCTGGGCTCTCTCTCTTTTCTTTTTTTTAATAATTTTTTTTTTCGGTTGTGCCAGGAGGCTTATGGGGATAGACCAGGGATTGAACCCACACCCTTGGCAGTGAAAGTTCAGAGTCCTAACCACTGGACTTCCAGGGAATTCACTCTGTTGGGCTCTCTGATAAGGCCAGGAGGGCAGCTGTGACATCTGCTTTCTGGCCCATAGACACTGAAATCCTGAGAGCTGCCATGGTAGTTATCAAAAATGTGTGAATAAACACAATTCAGAAGGGACTGCATTGGTGTTTTCAGGTAGCCACATACAGGCAAGAGCACTTCAGCTAGGAAGGAAAATATATAATTTATCAAAAAATAGTTGTAGTAAGTTGAGAAATATCTAAATCCTCTGGAGCCAAGACCTGCCCCTTATTTCCATTCACAGTGCCACTGAATAAGCCCAGGGCTGACAGGGGAGCAGTGAGGTGGTGCCTCCTTGATGGGCCATTTGAGTCATGTACTGCGTAAACAGAAAAGGAGACATCCAAGGAGCAGAAGAGGAGATTTTTCATTTGCTCATTTTGTGATTGGATGGAGGGAATTGCATGGAGGTGAAAGAAGCAAAACTTTTAGTCCTGAGTTTGTTCCAACTCCTCACAAAAGCTAAGACAGATTTTTGAAAACTTGGACCAGTGTCCCACATCCTTGAGGACCAGTGTTAACAAGTGGTTGATCCGAAAGCTTTGTTGCCATAAAATTAGTGTGGCTTATATTCTTTTTTTTCATTTTCCCCTCTCAATACTAGTAGACAAGGTGTTGAGTTGGGGGAATACCAAGTAATTGAGGTGAGAAACAAGGGTCAACAGAGAGGACACTACACCAGCTTCTTGGCTCTAAAGAAGCTCTTGAGGTGATGATGTATGTGCCAGATGCCAGTGAAGCTGAGGCTGGCGGTCTGACTGATGGATCACCACAGGACCTGCTGCTTGGTGCTCTCCCTGCTCAGACCAAACCTCTCACTGCCAGCAGTCACCGCGCCCCAACAACTGCCATCACCAGCCCTCTGCTCACAATTAGCATTTTCTTAAAGGCTATTGACGTTCAACTCCTTTTGTGTCCTAATTTGCCATCTCTATATCATCTTCAGTGAAATATCTCTTCATGTTCTTTGCCCGTTTTCTAATGGATTGCTGTTTTTACTCTTGAGAATTCTTTATATCTTCTAGATAATAGTCTGTTTTGTTGTTGTTGAATATGTGGAGAGCAAATATTTTCTCCAAGTCTGTAGCTTGATTTTTTTATCCTTTTAACAGAGAGTTTGGCAAAGCAAAGTTTTCAGTTTTGGTCAAATCGGATTTATTTATTTTGTCTTCTAAGGATTATGTGTTTGGTTTTGAGTCTAAGAATTTTTTCCTGGTCCTAGACCCCAAAGATTTTCTCTTAGTTTTTTTTCTAAAAGTGTTATGGAATAAAACATAAAGTGTTACACTTAATCCAGTGACCCATTTTAAGTCAATGTGTGTATAAGATGTGTGACTTACGTCAATATTGATTTTTTTGCTCATGGATGTCCACTTACTCCAGCATCATTTTGTTGACAAGGCATCTTTCTTCCACTGAATTACTTTTGCTCTTTTGTCAAAAATTAATTGGGCTATTTGTGGTGTCTGGGTGTCTATCCATCCCCCAATACCACACAGTCTTAACTATTGCCACTATCTAACGTGTCAAAATTGGGTAAACAGATTCTTCCCAATTTATGTTTCTTTTTTGAATTGTTTTAGCTATTCTAGTTCCTTTCCATTTCCTTTTAAAATTTAGAACACTCTTGTATATATCTACAAAAATGCTGAGATTTTGATAAGAATTGTGTTAAACTTGTATATCAGTTTAGAGAGAATTGATGTCTTTACAGTGTTTAGTATGTTGAGTGTTCATATCCAGGAACAGTCTGTCTTTCCATTTGTTTAACTTCTTTGATTTCTTTCATTAGCATTCTGGAGATTGTAAATGGTATATATTTACAATTTTGGCATTAACATTTTTATCACTAGTATATAGAAATATAATTGATTCTTTGTATTTTTATTTTTTATCATGTAACATTGCTGAAGTTAATGTTCTTTTATCGAAAGGCAACTTTAAGAGTATAAGAAGATTAAGTTACAGACTAGAGAATATTTGAAAATTTTATGTCTGATAGAAGACTCATACCCAGAATAAATAAAACACTCTTGAAATTAAATAATAAACAACTCAACTAAAAGGTGAACAAAATAACCTGAAAAACATTCACCAAAGACTATATGTGCAGATAACAAATATGCATATGAAGTGATGCTTGATACCCACTGGTCATTAGGGAAGTGTACATTAAAACCCTGATGAGGTATTACTACATACCTAATAGAATGGCTAAAAGTAAACCTACTGATCATATCAAGAGTTGACAAGGATGTGGAAGGACTGGAACATTCATCTGCAGGTGGGAATGTATAATGATACAACCACTTTTGAAAATAGTGTGACATTTTCTTTAAAAAGTTAAAAATACACTTAATATACAATCCAGTCATTCCACTCCTAGGTATTTCTTTGAAGATGAAAGCATATGTACATACAACATTTTGTTAATGTTCATAGAAGCTTTACTAGTAGTAGACAAAAAAATGAAAACAATCCAAACCTCCATCACAGATGATTAGACAAACTGTGGTATATCTATACATGGAAAACTAATCAGAAATAAAAAGTAATGAACTATTGGTACATGTAGCAACGTAGATGATCTCAAAATAATTTTGCTGAGTGAAACAAGCCAGACAAAACAGTATACCCTGTAAATTTTCATTTATATAATGTTATATTAAATGCAAACTAATCTATAGTAAATGAAAGCAGATACTGGTTGTCTTAGAATGGCATTGGGGGTAGAGGAAGAGTAGGAAGAGATTTCACAGGTGCTGTAGGAAGCAGTTGAAATGGATGGTTATGTTCATTACCTTGACTGTGGTGATAGTTTTTCAGGTGTATACATATGTCAAAACTTACCAAATTATACAGCTTAAATATATATAGTTTATTGAGTGTCAATTACACCTTAATAAATATGTTTTTAAGAGGTTATATTTTAAGAGCTTACATTTACATGTCTTGGTAAAAAAAGAAAATATTTTTTCTATTTTATATGCTGAGTTTATTATTATTTTTTAAGCATGTAAAATATTTTGTACATGAGAATGGGAAGGATAGGGAAAAGATGGAAAGGGCTTGGGTGTCTGATGTCATCACAAAGATGCCATATCAGCCATTTTCTGCCCAGCTACGTGTTCCTCATAAACGAAAATATTAAAAGCACCAATGTTTCAAAAACTACTCATCTTAAAAATTTTGTTGTTGTTGTTGTTACAAGCAGTTTAACTCAAATCCTAAGAAGTTGTACCTGAATAGTCATACTAAGCCATTAAAACATTAAAAATTGAATTGTCTATAACACCTATAAGAGTTGTGTGTCCTGTAAATTAGGAAATCTGTATTTTAAATGTAGGACTCCTTCCAGATCAAAGGTAGCCAGGAAATACAAGTACATATTTTAAGTGTTTACAAATTATGAAACCCAATCATGTGATATAAACAACCCAGGTAGGGTTATGACACTTCTATCAGTAGGCAGCAGAATCAGATATCTGTAAATGGAACCCAGTGATGTGATTTATTGTAAATCACATTGATATAGGAGTACAAGTAATGCTAAACCTGTCCCATTAGTCTCTGATAACAATCCAGTCAGCATCAGAGCCAAAAGCTCTGATTGCGAAACCAAACAGAAGTCGGGCTGAAATTCAAGTGGGATGACATAATTATTTCCTTATCAAGTTAGCATCTCTCAACTATTAAAAGATTTAGAACTAAATACAGAAAAGTTAAAAAGAATCAGAAGCATCATATTAACATTTCTATGTTACAGAATCTGAGGATATTAGGATTGTCGTTCTAATGAAAAAAAGGAATTAGCCTTTTAGAGCAACATATGTCAAGCATTTCATTCAATTTAAAATGAGTAATTTAGTGATTCATTTAGAGTTTTGATTTTAAACTAAGCCTTTATTAAATGCATACATTGAAACACTTAAGAGAACTTAAGAACCAAATTATTCAGACGTTTAATATCTTTATAAGAATTAATTTTATACTTCAGAGGATTTTAAGTCATAAATCAAAGGACTTAAGAAGGAAATTGAATATTGTGTATTTATAGGTATAGCTTAAAATACTTTAAAATATTAAATGGGACCAATCAAACATTATTCAGGAACTGCTAAACTAAACTATAAGTAGGTTTGTATGTTCAACTTAAAATTTTAAAGAAGAACCTTGCTAAATTGAATATCAAATTTTAATATAAAAAGAAATCCTTGGATGATCTCTTGCACTGAAAAACTGTTTTTAAGGGTATACAAATCTCACATTTAATAAGACCTTCCTGGTGTGTTTTTTTTTTTTTGAACTTTGTCCCACATCCCTACTGCCTCTTAAATTCTTACATTTTTAGCTTGCAAATTATCCAGTCACAGAGTTTTCAAGGACATAATTCTCAAAATTGTAGAAAACTGTCCTATATATATACCTGTGTGTTTCTTCTATTAGACTCTGAATTTCATCAAAGCAAGGATTGCTTCTTATTCTTTATCTTCTGTGGACTTGGTAGTAAGCTTGGCACTCAATTGTTTCTCAATAGGTACTCAACAGGAGTTCAGAGTAATAGCTGTTGAACAAACTCACTTGTTTTTCTTAAATAGAGCTCTTCCTCAACGCTCATACACAATTAATCCCAATATGAGGACCCTTGGCTCTTGTTATGAACATTTCTTGGGAGTCTTTTGGCTGCTTAGCACGTGACTCTTCCTGTTTTTTTTTTTTTCTAGGACAAAACTATAGTTCAGTTTTTATTTCCTACATAATCTCAGCCTAGAATATAAACTCCATGAGACCAGAGACCTTAGTCATAAGTATTTCCTAGGTTTCAGTTTCACCTATATGTGTCCCTGGCCTGGTCTGGGAGAGCAGCAAATTCACTGCACAAGGGCTCTGCTCTTATGGATCTAATGATCTAGTGAGGACTTCACCAAGCAAAAAGCAATCATACCCAGCTTCAAAGCCTAAGTCTCTGCAGAAGGGCAGACAGGGAGGAGTCTCCTAAAGCCACTGGCTTCCAGGGTGCAGGAAGTCCTGAAGTTCAGAGGCTCGATCCCAGAGGCCACAGGGTGCTGACTCTTCCTTTGGTGTTTGGAAAATCTGCTACTCTGCTAGTCTTGGTGGAGGCCTCTAACTACAGAAACCAAAAAGGCCAGATTGCTGACAGCTTTACCATTGGGCTTGTGGTCTAAGCTAAGCCAGGATTTCCAAAACATTGGGGAAAACATAACATGTTTGCAAAAGACAATCTTAGAACAGATGTTTGTCTACCTATCCCACTGTATTTTACATCATATTATTTATATGTATTGCTTATTAATTCATTAATCAATTAAGTCATTCATTCAACCCTACTTTATTGTGTGCTTACTGCATGCTAAGTACCATAGTAGGTCTTGGGCTCACAACAGTAAAAAGGAAAGACACAGTCCTTTCCCTCATTGTGCTTAATTTCTAGTTTTGAAATGAATTTCTAGTCTTAAAAGTAAAATAATGGCCAGTTTCGAAATGCACTCTGCAGAAAACAAATATAAGGATAGGCTGACCTAGAAAATAGTGGCAGTCAGTAGCCATAAGTCTAAACAGTGGGGTGCTTAGACTTTAATTTCTTTTTTAAGGATCTTTACTAGGGATCATAAAGGGCCAAGATAATTTTTTTTTTTTTTTTTTTGCGGTACGCGGGCCTCTCACTGTTGTGGCCTCTCCCGCTGCGGAGTACAGGCTCCAGACGCACAGCCTCAGCGGCCATGGCTTACAGGCCCAGCCACTCCACGGCATGTGGGATCCTCCCGGACCGGGGCATGAACCCGTGTCCCCTGCATTGGCAGGCAGACTCTCAACCACTGTGCCACCAGGGAAGCCCTGCAAGATAATATTTTAAGCTAAGACTAAAGGATGAGAAAGAACTGGTCATGCAGAGTAAAAGGAAGATTCGTAGCAGAAGAAACAGGATGATCAGAGGATCTGAAGTTAAGCAGAGTTTGTCATGTTCAAATAAATGAAAGATCATATGACCAGAACACATGGTATGGTAGGGGGAAGGTGATGGGGAATAAGATGATTTGGGAGAAGTAACAGGGACAAGATCCATAGGGTCTTGCAGAATGAGTGTTCTCCACTGATAAACTTTCAATAAATTTTTTGTTGCTCCTCTCTGATGTTTTTGTCTCTTCCCCCGATTTTTTGAATTCTAGAATATGATGCCAGATCATTCATTTAGTCTTTAATATTCTTGCATGTTATTCTGCTCTTGCTAGCACTTTAATTGTTATTGTATAGTAATTACAATTATTCATTTCTTTCTACTTCAAAATAACCCATGCAACTTAAATTTTTATTGTTAATTCTGCTGTCACCAACTTCTCTGGGGCTTTTAAATGCCTGCTTCTAAAATAATTCCTCTAATGACGGGTCACACATAGGTATTTTTGCCTACATACTCTTACATTTTCTCCTCTGTTGCACAACTTCCCTTAAAGCATATATTTTTTGTTCATTCTTGCAAACAGACCATTACTTTCACCAATTTCCTCTCATGCCAACAGTAGCCTACCATGGCATTACAGTTAAGTTTTTTTCAAGAGTACTTAAGAATTTTTAAAAATTCAATGCGCTATTTTTGCCTTTGAATTTCTTCATGTAGTCCTTTCTTGATACTCAAAGAAATACAGACTTGAGTAAACCTTGGAGATTCTTTAGTCTCTCACCTTCATTTTACCAACAAGCTCTTTTAAATTTATCATTCATTATTCAATGTTTAACAATCTCATATGTACAGCTTTAATTTCTTAATATCTCTTTGTTTAAAATGGCCTAACTTCTCACAATACCTTACAGGGGTCAGTTGGTATTAAAAATGTCCATGTAGTCTTTCTTAGCAAAAGTTAAAATAAAATATTAAACACACACACAGGATTAATTATCCCTAAACTCCTAAGTAAACAGATTTACAGGTCATTTGCAGGTCTTTGATACCAATTTTACTTTCATATTCATAAAATAATAGAAATGTTATTGATAATATAGCCATTCAACTGGAAGTAAGCAATATGAAAAATTAAATCAAAAGGCAATTATTTACATTGCTTAATTAAATTAGATTCTCTTTTTAATACTCTGCCATTCTTCGTAAAGCTGTCCAGGAGATAAGCAAAAGGAAAGCAGTGAGGCTTTCCTGGTCACCAGCTGGGATCCTCCAGCCAAACTTCTCTTACCTCAAGGCTGGGAGGAAATCTACACATATCTTTTTCTCTTGTTCCCCTTCATTTGTTTAAGTAATTGAATGACCCAATAATGCTTTCAGGTTTAAACATGTTTAAACATTTTCTTTGTTGCTAGTTGTCTAATCTGTTACCGAGAAAAAAAAGCCCGAGCAGATGTTCCCAGAAATGAAGTTTCCCAGGTGTTGAAAAGGAAAATGCTGATCTGCATGTTACCATGGAGTTAGTGTCTGCTCACTGTTGCCTTCCTTCATGGCAGGTAAAGAACAGTCTAATTACCTGAAAACAGCAACGCTTCATCTGTTGTTGTAATGCTACAGAGATTCTATGATGAAAATCATGAATTTCTTTTTTTAAGTATCTTAGGAAAGAACAAAATTCATTCATGAGAAAACTCTTTATAAGAAGAAAAGACTATATTTTAAGCGTTCTATCAATAACACTATGTATTTGGTGAGAAAAGACAATCACTGATGTTTTCTGCAGTTGTTCTTCCTAAGAACAAGAATTTAATGCCAGATGTTTTTATTTCCTACTATCTTAGGCACTGCTATTTTCACATGTGGAATTCCTATTATCTTGAAAGGTAGCACCGAACCCAGGATAAATCACCGAACTCAGCTTTTGTACATGTGAAAGAGGAAAGTGCATGTTGACTAATAAATTGCTATTAAAAAATACATCTACAGGTAAATAAATAAATAAAACCATACCAGTGGCTATAAAATGAAAAGTATAAATGTCCCTCTGCCTTCTCCCACACCCCTCCTCCCCTCCTAGTTCTACCAGGACCATCCTCTAGAAGCAGAGGTTTCTACTTTTAGTTATTTTGGTTGCTACCATCAAGGTTGAATTTACTTTGCAGCTAAAGAAATTTTAACTTCAGGGTCCTCCAGGTGCATAAGTCTCTCCCAACACCCTGGGAGTGGCCCAGAAGTGGATCCAGATTATGTGGGGCCTAAAATGTGTACATTTGGGAAGACACATCTGTAAGAAAATAAATGCAAAATTACATATACAAAATTGCTAGCTCTCCCCCAATGCCTTTCAAGGAGCCCTTGCAGGTGAGGATTCCAGAAGGACTAAGGATTAAGCTTCATTAGTTTCAAGGTCAGTAGGTCCCTGGTTGTCATTTTTAGATTTACCAACAACATTAGACAGTATCTGTTGATTACCTACTCAGGAGCATGAGGACATTTAGTGTACCCACCTTACCTCCCAATTTCTCTTTCCCCCACTTACCTTCTGGTTTTTATAGTTGTGTTATTGTGTTATTATATTGATAGCTAAGGTTTATGACAGTCACTAAAATTATGTTTGTAGATTCATTCCAAAAATCAATCAACAGTAATACAATATTACTATATAAATGATATTTTCTGTTGAACCAAGTAATATGGTTGAATGCCTAAACAAATATATGTAACCTTGTATCATTAAATTTTCTTACTCTAAGGGAAACCTTCCAAGCATCTTGCACTTATGATATTCTTATTGTTTTTCAAACTTTGTTCTTAACTTCTTCTGGGTAAGACTTAGCTGGCCTGTTTCTTATATCCTGTTTCCCCTTTTTGGTATTTCATTACACACTGCCTGGATTAACTCCTCATAATTTTTTATGCAGTTTTGTAGGAGGTAGAGTTTGTGAACGTCCTTCAAAATTGAATGACTTCACAGACTATTGTTAGTTGCAGAAAGTGTTCTTTACGGATAAATTTCAAGAACATGTTTAATTTAGTTATCAGGTATATACTTTATCATAACAACATGTCTTTAAGAAGAGTTTCAAAGAAAACTATAGGAAGGGAGGAAAGCATGGTAGGCATAAGGAGGTAATGTTTAATTTATCTCAAGGTAAATGAGACCAATCTGAGATGAAATCACCTTTTGTAATTGCTAAAAAGCATGCATTTATATGGCTAAAAGCAAAGAGGAAACAGTAGATGTCATGCTATTCAACCGGAACTATTTTCTAAAAATCTAAACTTTTCCTAAAAGGTTTTTCTTCCTTTTTGTTTTCTCAGTATTCAGGCTGAGAACAACCATGCTTTGTGAACAACCAACAAATGCTCTTAATTCATATCTCAGAAGGACTTAAGAGGTATGATAAGCACTCCCTCAACGATTCAGTATACTAAAAGTAATCACCCTTTCCTATTGAGGCTTTTGTGTGTGTGTGTGTGTGTGTGTGTGTGTGTGTGTGTGTATGTGTGAAATAAATTGTTTATACTCTGGAAGCCTAGGAAAATAGTTCATTCTACTACAACTTTAGAAACTCTACAAAGTAATACATTTATAGTGTCTAATAAGAGATTATATTTTCTTCCTGCCAATTTCCTTAATATTTTCAATAATCAGTAATGCTGGTAAGAGATGAGAATACCACTCTATATAACGTTTAAAATATTTGTGCAAAAAACGTGTTCATGACTCATTCATAATTCTATGGGAATCCAATAATCCCAACTCTTTTCCCCACATAGAAGAGGGTGGGTTTTAGTAAACACAAGCAGACATGACCAGCACGATTGTTTTTTATGTACTTATTGTTAGCCTGAATAGCTGTCCAGTAGAGAATGGTGTTTTTGCCATAGTCATGAGTGGGTTGAGGCAGGATAAAAGGAGACGGCTTCGGCTTTCTGTTTTGCCATTCCCTGATCTTTATGTTCATTTCTTACCCCTGGCTTACCTGACTTCCTATCCCTTACCATTGTATCCATTCTAGCATGTTTTTAAAGTCTATCCATCAATTTAGTACATAGCCCTGTGCTAGGTCATATGAGGGAAGCCAAAGAATAATGATAGTAATGCCCAAATAGTTTACACTCGAGCTAAGGAGGCAGGATTAATCCCGGTGGGATTAGAGAACACTGATGCTGAATTTTGTGGTGTGGACTGTTGATTCAATAGGTATTTAGAGAAAGAAATGATCACTTTTGGTTGCAATTGCATATAATTTAGGGTTCTTTGATGGCTAGCAATAGGAGCTGACTGCCTAATGTAAGAAAAAAATAATTTTAATTGGAAAGATATAATGATATCCTTACAAAAGCTACAGGAATACTGAAGAGCTGCCCATAAAATGACAGAATCCAAAGGCTAAGATGCCAGAATTGCTTAGCTGTGTTGTAAGAATGCTGCCCTGGAGTAAATATGCTTTGTCTATTCTTTCGTGTCGTGTCACTTCACTCACATATCAAAATCTCAGGAGAGAAAATGTGACTGTTCTTACTTAAGTCAAATGACAACTCTTTGACTATGGTAGTAGATCAGGGCACCTTGATTTTCAACCCACAAATACTGTATGTGGACTTCTGCTTTTGCCTGTGATGGAATAGGCAATGATGGAATAATACAAAAGCCAGCTGTTTGAAAGCAACGGTCTGTGAATTACCCCTCAGCTCTTCATTACACCTCTGTTCTTAACTTGGAATAAAAAAATGGCAATCCAATGAATGGAAATCTAAATAGATTTCCTACAATATTTACACCTATAAAATGAATGATTTCTTTTGTTATTCCAGATGATGGTTTGAAGGCAACAGGTTTGAACTGGAATTCTGGCTTAGGTGTTTAGAAACTGTTTGACTTTGGGTAAGTTGCTTCCTATAACTCCTCAGTTTCCTACTTTACAGGATTATTGTGAGGATTAAGGCCAATTCACAGAAGAACTGATCACAATAGATGTACAAAATAAATGGAAGCATTTGTATTATTAATGAATAAGCAAATGCATCCAGAATAGACATAGCTGATGAGGTAGATAAGACTCCACTTTTCTGTTAAATAAGCTTTCTTACGCTTCTGTCCACACTAGGTAAAAATTATTAATCCAACAAATTTCCTTCAAATCTTTATTGAATGAGAAAAAGTATAAATTATTTTAAATAGAATAAAAAACAATCACAGGAATTAAAGTTTTCTAGAATGGTTCATGGGAAGAAATTATCATGTAAAATAACCTTGTATTTTGAGACATGTTCAACCACCTGTTTTTGTTTAGTTTTGTTTTTTGTATTTTAAGGTAATGGTTTGAAGTCAAGTTTACAAAAGTATAACACATCACCAGCTGCTAATTAGACTGTTTTTGACCTTGATCACTGTTCTGTTACCACATTCAATGGTATATTCTGAGTATCTTATTGGTAACCTGTACATTGTTATGTTTGAACACTTATAGTCCTGAAATCTAACAAAAGGCAAAGAAAGCCATTTTGTATTGGTAGTGGTAATTATTTCTGATTTTTACCATGAGGAGCTAGTGTTCTGACTACAAAATGAAGGCAAGGAGATAAATAACTGTGACCTACAGAGTGCCTAGGGGATGCCCCCTGGATGTCTTTTGGTGCTACCATGCCCAGTGAAAATTGTGGACGGAAGATTGCAGCAACCACAGACTGCCAAGCACAAGGAAATCAAGGGCACAGACCCTTTGGGGGTCTGGGTCACCTCAGAAGGAAACAACATAAATCAGCCAGGCCTAAGCTGAGAGAATTCTAAATTTGTTAATGGAGGAGGGAGATAAATAATGTTTATTGTGGCCTTGGAATCAGGTGTAGCATGGGGGATGGCAGCTTGTTTCACTAACATTCCTACATTCAGTCTTTGCAGAGATTCCAGCTGGCCACCATATTGAAAGGAATTCTGTAACTGACTGGACTTTATGGGAGGAAAAAGGAAATGTTGAGTGGTAGGCACAGAGAATAGACTATTGGAACAACTCTTGTGCATCTCTTCTAATCCTTTTATTCTGACCTTAGCTGTGGATACTGGTTCCCCTGAAGACTTCAACCAGATGCATTCAGGTGAAACCTGACAGCACATTGCCTCAGGCCAATGCTGAGCACCTCTTACTTTCTGCTGGAGGGCTTCTATTAGCCAAGTCATTAGATACCACAGAATTCTCTCAGCATTCATGCTCGTGAACTAAGAAGTCCAGAGGTGTTAATGCCCTGTAGTCTAGCCTTGGTCAGTGGAGAAGGGAGGTGATTGATAAATGCTTTTTCTTTTGCTCCCCCAGTAAATGGTTCTGAGATGCATTTTGCTTGTGCAGGACTGAACTCTTTGTCATCAAAAAGTGGGTAGCCAACTCAGTGTGCATTCCTCTGCTGGCTTTCTCTTCTCCATTTTTACTCTCTCTGACTCTCAATGCTGTTCTCTGGAATCGTGTTCCTAAAACATTGCAGTTATCCCTAGGTATCTGTTGTGGATTGGTTCTAGGACTCTTGTGGATAACAAGATCCACAAATGTTCAGGCCCTTTATATAAAATGGTGTACTATTTGAATTTAATCTACTTACATCCTCCCTATACTTTAAATCATCTCTAGATTACTTTTAATACTTAATACAATGTATTGGGTTGGCCAAAAAGTTCATTCGGGTTTTTCCATTAGATGTTACATAAAAATGCTACATAAATAGTTGCCAGTGCATAGCAAATTCAAGTTTTGCTCTTTTGGAACTTTCTGGAAGTTAAAAAAATATTTTTGATCCACAGTTGGTCAAATCTGCAGATGCAGAGGATGTGGATACAAAAGGCAGACTATACTCTCAAATATGCTTTTCTCTCAGTTGCTTTTTTTTTTTTTAATTCTTTCTTTTTTTTAAACCCACATTTGTTTATTTATTTATTTTTTTGGCTGTCTTGGGTCTTCGTTTCTGTGCGAGGGCTTTCTCTAGTTGTGGCAAGCGGGGGCCACTCTTCATCGCAGTGCACGGGCCTCTCACTATCACGGCCTCCCTTGTTGCGGAGCACAGACTCCAGACGCGCAGGCTCAGTAGTTGTGGCTCACGGGCCTAGTTGCTTCGCGGCATGTGGGATCTTCCCAGACCAGGGCTCGAACCTGTGTCCCCGGCATTAGCAGGCAGATTCTCAACCACTGCGCCACGAGGGAAGCCCTCAGTTGCTACTTTTGAAAGAACCTGGACTGAGACAAGAATATAATTTGTATTTATTTAAATCCTATTAGAGACTTACTGTGATTCAAGGTATGCTTTATTCTTCTTGCTTACTTTTAAACTGATAAACTTGCTTATTCACATATAAAATGAATAAATCTGGACTATTTTAAAGAAAATATCTGACATATTACATCTATAAATATATTAATATGTATCTCATATATAAGGTCTTTAAAAAATGTAACTACAGTCCCATTATCACGTTCCTACAATTAACAATATTTTCTTAATATTATCTAATACCTAATACGTGTTTAGTTTTCCTTAATTGTGTAATAAATGTCTTTTTTATAGTTTACTGGAGTCAGGATTATAACAAGGTCGTACAACTCTCTTAATCTACTGCAGTTCTTTTCTTTCTTTCTTTCTTTCTTTCTTTCTTTCTTTCTTTCTTTCTTTCTTTCTTTCTTTTTTCTTTCTTTCTTTCTTTCTTCCTTCCTTCCTTCCTTCCTTCCTTCTTTCCTTCTTTCTTTCTTTCTTTCTTTCTTTCTTTCCTTTTCTTTCTTCCTTCTTTTTTCTTTCTTCTTTCTTTTTTTCTTTTTATTCTTTCATTTATTTACTGAAAAATTGGATCATTTGTTCTGTAGAATTTCCCACGTACTGGGTTTGGCTGATTGTTTCCTCAAAGTTCACTTTAAATATCAACCCTTATTAAAAAATGTAAGCATCATTTCTAAAAAGTTTGCTCTGCAAAATGTGTGTTACTGATTACCTGGGAATGGTTTCTGTCTCTGCTTCCTTGTGCTGACTTTTCTGATTTCTGACTTGAGTGCTTTGCATTCTCCATCTGCTGAGGCAAAGGAAAACTCATTTCCTGTTCACTTGGAGGAAAGAGTGACTTCTTTATTGTGTCTATACTGAAAATGTATTTCTACATTGAGTTGCATTTGGTTATTTACATCATACCTCATTCCATAATGACTTGAGGGGTTATACAAACCTACATACAAATCAAGAATTTTAAAATAATGTATTAAAGAATTAAGGGCAAAAGGAATACTAAGGTAGGAAAAATAAATATAAAATTTAAGGTGTGACTCTGAATGATGGTAACCAAGACGCTTCATATAAAACACAATTCGTCATTCTGTATGATTGTAACTTATCAATGGTAGTACTATTTACCAGGGCTTATAACAGTACCTGACCCACAGGAGGAATCAAAAACTATTGCTGACTTTTTAACTATTTATGCTCAGTCACACAGTCTCCATATGTGACTGGCAGAAGCTATGTAAGCCATACAGACAATTTAAAACATAAATTCTATTATGTATGCATTCTTAGTATAGTCCTACTGTGAATTAAATATGAAGACATTGAGAGCAGATAGCATGTAAGAATAAGTTCAGTAGGTTTCAAAGATTTAGGTTCAAGGGTAAGATAGGACAGAAAGTTATTTCTAAAGCCTGGAAATAACAGTTACTGCTTTTCTACCATTAAAGAAAAGATATATTTATAAGAGCATTGCAATGCATTGCAAGAATAAGGAGTACCTTCAAAATAAAGTAGTGACTTGACATTTTACCTTAACAACTGGGAAAAATACTTCATAGAAGCAATTTGGAGCTAAAGGTCATCCATAGAAGTGATTGGAATACTTCAGATTAGAGCTACATATTTCCCTGAATGATACCTATGTATTTTAAAATAGAAAACAATAATTTAAAGCTCATTTGAAAGTATTATAAAACCCAAGACAGACCATTTTTAAAATTGAAAACAAAACTGAAACACAATGAAAATATTTTTTAAATATTCAGATAAAAATAGGATTTTGATTTTTAGACACAGTAAAATGCAGAAACACAGTTTTGTTTCTTGTTAGAACCATTGAGGATTCAGGAGGATTAAATAAAATAGACATACCAACAAATGTTTCGCAGGAGAAAATTAACTTGAAAGTACTTTTAAATTTAAATTGCTATGCGAATGTAAAATTATTACTCAGTCTTACTCTGTACTGTCAGGCACAGTACAGAGTCAGGCACTGACTCAGTGCATTGTCAGGCACTGAAGGCAAGGAAAAAATAAGCAAACAGATAAACTAACCATAGCTTTTGGATCTTGCTGAGAGTGGCTGACAGGAACTCCCTGTCATTATAACAGTGTAATCAATGTTCCTGGAAGTATCTTGTCCTTTTGTTTCACAATTTGGATCAAGATATTCTGGTGGCCAGAGATTTTTATATTCATGTGCGCACAAATGTCTACCAACTGAATGTTAAGTCAAGCTCAAATATTTTTTTAACTATAGTATACATAAATGACAGTTTGCAAAAATGAGGAAAAATAAAATTATAAAATTTAATTAAGTGACGTCTGTAGTATACTAAGCCTTCTTGTTTAAGAATCAACCAAACTGAAACCCAATTATTTAGTGGGTTCAATTCAAAGCATTTTGTGTAGCAGGGTAATAATTCTGGGTTCTTGTGTTACAAGAATAACCAATATATGGTCAGCCATACATTTAAGTCAAAACGAGTTTAGTTGATTAAATTTATTCCTGTATTCATTAATTCAACAAACTTTTATTACTCACTACTATAGCCAAACACTTTACTTCGTTCTAGGACTGTAGAGGCAAGAGAAGCACATTCCTTTCCCTCAAGAGCTGACAATTTAGGGACTTCCGTGGTGGTGCAGTGGTTAAGAATCCGCCTGCCATTGCAGGGGACACGGGTTCGATCCCTGGGCCATGAAGATCCCATACGCTGTGGAGCAACTAAGCCTGTGCACCACAACTACTGAGCCTGTACTCTAGAGCCCGTGAGCCACAGCTACTGAGCCCGCGTGCCACAACTACTGAAGCCTGCACGTCTAAAGCCCGTGCTCCGCAACAAGAGAAGCCACCGTAATGAGAAGCCTGCACACTGCAACGAAGAGTAGCCCCTGCTCGCCACAACTAGAGAAAGCCCATGCGCAGCAACAAAGACCCAATGCAGCCAAAAATAAATTGATAAATTTATTTTTTTAAACTACTAAAAATTAATAAGGAAAACATTAAAAAAAGAGTCGACAATTTAATAGAGGAAATAAAAGCAAATCTAGGATTACAATTTACTCTGATATGAGCCAAATTAGAAAGACGCATGTAGAGGCAACTTTAGGTGAACAAATGGGGGGCATCAAAGTCGGCCTGAGGTTATGCCTGGGGAGGTGGGTAAGGACTTCATGGACATAGATTATTTTTAATGGATAAGGGAAAAGTGAGAAGAGTATTTTAAGAAAAGGAAAACCACATTACACACTGGAGGAAATCTAATAAATTCCCTTTGGCTAGAGTGAAGGTTGATTATTTGGAAGAATGGGAATGGAAGGATATAGTGAAAAGTGGGAATCAGGTAGTATTAGAAACTTTAGGCAAGTTTAAACCTGTTCTTTCATGTAGAAGTACTGATGGATAGTTAAGTAAAGGGGTGATATGACCAGATTTAAATATTAGAAAGATGAGTCTGAAACAGTGTGGAGAATCAAATTGAATGATAGGGCAACTGGTTAGAAGCTACTGCAGTAAGCCAATTCTGAGCATGAAGTGCAGCATGATGAGGGAGAACAGAGTAGTGGAAGAACGTGGCAGGACCTGGTAACTGGTGCCATGTGGGAGAGGAAGGAGAAGAAGCCAAGGGTAGTGCTCAGACTTGAACAACTGGGTGAATGGTGGCACCCTTCACTGAGAGAGAAAGCATCTAAGGAGGGGGAATATTGAGGAGAAAATAAGGAATTGAATTTTGTAATTGAGTTTGAGATATACTGTCCAATTATAGATGTTTTGTAAGGAACTGGATACATGGAAAACATCAGTATTTAAGAGGACAGAGAAGGAAGAGTCCACAAGAGAAACTGCAAAGGAGTGAGAAATGTGGAGAACTGTGAGAGCTAGTGTTACACAGGCCAGTGCAGGGGGGTTTCCAGGGTAAAGATCCATGAAACCATCAAAGGCCAAGAGAGGTCAAGTAGGAAGACAAAAACATATCCATTGGCCTTAGTGGCCTCAGCATGGGCAATTTCAGTAGACGCAACCTTCCAGTAGATTAAGGAGGGAATCATGGTGAGAAAGTGGAGAGGGGATGTCAGTTTCTTTTTAAAGAAATTTGGTTAAAATGTGCAGTAGAGATCTTAAATACTAACCAGGTGGGAATATGAGGGATAAGAAAAAGGATTTTTTTTTTCTTTACAAAGTGTGGAAATACTGAGGGGAAAGAACTTATAAACTTTGAAAATAAAGGCATAGATGAAAAAATCATTGATAGTAAGCCCTTAAGGGCCAAAAGGGGGTGGATAAAAGACCCATGCATAAAGGAGGAAGAACATGAAAAGAGAGGAAAAACTGAGGAAATTCTGGCTTAATTGGATAATTCTCTTAGTCAAGTGGGTAGCTATGTTTTGACCTCTCTGATACGGTCAGGTAGACATGGCCTTGGAGTTTGATGTCTTGTCAAGAGAGAAGAAACAGTAGCAGCTGGTACCAAAATAAAAAACAGTGCACAGGTTAATGATTATTTTAAAATATCTTGTAACAACTTCTGTCTAATACTTCAAAGAATTATTAATAATCTTAACCATTAAAGAAAAACACTGTCATTTTTCCTTAATAAAAATCTATTCTCACCACAGCTGCTATTATCTTATCAACATCTGTCCATGCCTTATGGAAAACTTTGTTTTTCAAATGAAACTAGAAAAACAAGCCTGACATTTAATATACTTAATATGCAATCTGTCTCATGATGCGTCAATGAATTTATTTTCAATATGAAATCTAGATGAACATTTTTCCATAATTCAAAAAGAAGCATGTACCACAATGCTCATTACAGCTCTATTTACAACAGCCAGGACACAGAAGCAACCTAAGTGTCCATCGACAGATGAATGGATACAGAAGATGTGGCACATATATACAATGGAATATTATTCAACCATGAAAAGAAATGAAATTGAACTATTTGTAGTGAGGTGGATGGACCTAGAGTCTGTCATACAGAGTGAAGTAAGTCAGAAAGAGAGACAAAAAATACTGTATGCTAACACATATATATATGGAATCTAAAAAAAGAAAAAGAAAAGAAAATGGTTCTGAAGAACCTAGGGGTAGGACAGGAAAAAAGACGCAGACATAGAGAATGGACTTGAGGACACAGGGAGGGGGAAGGGTAAGCTGAGATGAAGTGAGAGAGTGGCATGGACATATATACACTACCAAATGTAAAATAGATAGCTAGTGGGAAGCAGCTGCATAGCACAGGGAGATCAGCTCGGTGCATTGTGACCACCTAGAGGGGTGGGATAGGGACGGTGGGAGGGAGAGGTAAGAGGGAGGGTATATGGCGATATACGTATACATATAGCTGATTCACTTTGTTATACAGCAGAAACTAACACAACATTGTAAAGCAATTATACTCCAATAAAGATATTTTAAAAAAAGGAGGGGACTTCCCTGGTGGCGCAGTGGTTAAGAATCCGCTTGTCAATGCAGGGGACACGGGTTTGAGCCTTGACCGGGGAAGATCCCACATGCCGCAGGAGCAACTAAACCCATGTGCTACAGCTAACTACTGAAGCCCATGCACCTAGAGCCCATGCTCCACAACAAGAGAGGCCACCACAATGAGAAGCCTGCACAACGAAGAGAAGAGTGGCCCCCACTCGCTGCAACTAGAGAAAGCCCGCACACAGTAATGAAGACCCAACGCAGCCATAAATAAATAAATTATTTTTTAAAAAAGGAAATTACAAGTGTAACTATATTTTAAATATGATTCCATATGTCATGAATTTATCCATAGGATTACTAGTTTAGCTGAAGACATGATAACATTCTTTATTAGAATTGTGATTTTACTTTAATAATGAAAAGTACTTTGTAGATTTGGTTATATGTTTGAATTTTCTATCGAATTATTTATATAAAAGTTACTTGCTATGATGTTTTCACAATGATGTGAATACACTTAATGCCATTGAACTGTACATTTAAAAATGGTTAAAATGGTAAATTTATGTTATGTATATTTTACCACAATAAAAAAGTCACTTACTATACAATTTAATACTCTTTAGGCTGAACAATTTTTTATTGTGAAAATAAAATATAAATAGTGAATTAGATATTTTGATGTTGCAGTGAAAGGGCATTTGAGTGTTAAATAGTATTTGAGTGCATTAGAGAAAGGAAAGGGCAGAGAAAAATAAATGTCCCTACCAACCTCTATTACCCTCTGTTGCTGTACTTTGAGAAAATAATTTTTTTAATTATGCTAAAACCCCTTGTAGCTAACGAGGTCTATAACTTTAAAAGAGTGTAGTTTTTCACAAATTAATCAAGGAGGATATGAAAGAAAGCACAGGAGTTAAACTAGAGACTCACTCCACCCCTTTTCCTGGAAGCTTCTCTGTCTTTGTTATTCTGGAAGGTAACCTGTTTGTCAAGAATACACATTTGACACACATAAGATTTGAAAACCATATACTTGAGCTATGGAGTTTGTCTTAGTCCATTCTGACTAAAAAACTACATAAATACAGACCCATTAGCAGTCACTCCATTTCTTCCAAGCCCCCACCTGTCAACATAGGAAAATGTTGATTTACTTTCTGTTTTTATAGATGGATTCTGGACATTTCATACAAATAGTATGTAATATGTACTCAGACTGGCCTCTTTCACTTAGTGTAATGTTTTCAAGGTTCATCTGTGTAGTAGCATGCATCAATACTTCATACCTTTTCATTGTTAAATAATGTTCCATTTCTGGATATGCCACATTTTTTAAAACCATTAAGCTGTTGAAGGAATTTGGGTTATTGCTACTCTGGCTATTACAAATAATGCTGCCATGAATATTAATGGATAAGTTTTTGCATGGATATATGTTTTCACTTTGGGTGAAGGGTGTAGTGATTCCTAGGAGTGGAATGCTGAACTCTATGTTTAACTTTTTGAGGAATTGCCAGACTCTTTGCCAAAGGGGCTGCACCTTTTTATATCACTACCAGCAATGTGAGAGTGTTCTAATTCCTCTACATTCTTGCTAACGATTTTTATTTTTTGTCTTTATTTTGGCCATACTAGTCACCTGGAAGTAGTATCTCATTGTGATTTTGATTTGCATATCTTTAAGGCAGATGATTTTGAGCATCTTTTCATGTGTTTACTGGTTATTTGCCCATTTTCTTTGAAGAAATATCTATTTACATTATTTGTCAATTTTATTTATTTTTTTATTTGTCAATTTTAAATTGGGTTGTCGTATTGTTACATTTCATTTTAATTTTTTATTATTATTGCATTTTAATAATTGTTTATTTATAGATAGATACCAGTTCCTTATCCCATATATTTTTTTGCATATATTTCCCCCCATTCTGGGGGTTGTCTTTTCACTTTCTTTATGGTATCCTTTGAAGCACAAAATATTTCATGTTGATGAAGTCTAATTTGCCAATTTTTTTTTGTTGTTTGTGCCTATGTTGTCATATTTAATAAGACTCTGCATAACCCAAGGTACATGAAGATTTACTCTTATATTTTCTTCTAAGAGTTTTATAGTTTTACCTCATAAACATAAGCCTATGAGCCATTTTGAATTATTTTTGTGTATATTGTGGGGAAGGCATCCAACTTCATTTTCTGTATATAGATCTCCAGATATCCTGGTATCATTTGTTGAAAAAACTCTTCTTTCAAGCATAGCTCTTACTTTTCAATATTATTTTGGCTTCTCTGAGTCCCTTAAATTTCTATATGAATTTTAGGATCAGCTTGTCAATTTCTGCAAAAAAGCCAGATGGGGTTTTGAGAGGAATCTGATTGAATCTGTACATCAGTTTGAGGACTACTCTCATCTTAACAATATTAAGTTTTCTGAACCATGAACATAGGATGTCCTCCTATTTATTTATGCTTTGTAGTCCTCAGTAGGTACAAGTCTTACATTTCTTTCATTAAATTTATTTCTAAGCATTTTATTCCTTCTGAGGCCATTGTAAATGGAACTGCCTCGTTAGTTTAATTTTCATATTGAACATTGCTAACATATAGAAATGCAATTGATTTTTGTATATTGATACTGTAACTAAGTAAATATAGGACATTTAGTTTATTCTACTTTTTGAGGTTTTTTATAAAGTTACATGTTTTTATGACCATCTGCATAATCATGATCCTTAGAAATTTGAATGATCTGAATGATGATTTAGCAGATTGCCCAACTGACTTCCATATAAATCCAGCATCTACTAATGCCTTACATTGGAAAGTGGCATGTTGATTTAGAAAAAGGGTTTCCAAAACTGACAGCTCTTGAGAAATACCTGGGGAATTTTTTAATATACATTGTCTCTTTTTATTTTAGACTGACTGAATCAGAATTTTGGGGGAAGAGTCTAAATTCTTTACTTAAAATAATATCCTAAGTTAATTTGGCGCAGTCTACCTGTGAACGTGCATTTAAGAAGTACTATATTATGCTTCCATAAGGCAAACATTCTTGTTAATTCACCTTGATGGGCCTACTTGCACGTAGTTTTTATTAATTCATTCAAAAATTTTCCACTGTAGTGAACAAAATCAAATTCCTGGTTACATGGAGCTGACATACTAGCATGGGGGAAGTTAGACAATAACAAATAAGTGGCAAAAAGCAAGCCAAGGGTTTAAAGAATGACAGAAGCACAATTGTAGAGTGTGGTCAAGGGAGGCCCTTCCTGTCAGTTGATATTGAAACAGAAACCTGAATGAAAAGGAGAAAATGACCCACAGAAATCTCTAAGGAAAAAAAATGCTCTGTGCAGAAAGAATAGAGAGTGTAAAGACCTACTGAGAAGGACCTTACTTGAAATGTCCAAGAATAAGGAGGTGACTAGATTTGAGGAAGGTGAGCAACTGAGAAAGTAGTAAGAAATGAGATTGGAAAGATCAGAACACACCACATTATTCTGCATGAGATGAGAAGTTCATGTAGTTTTGTACAGAAGGGTAACATGATCTGATTTAGAGTGTTAGGGGGAGAAAAGATTATAGAAGGGCTAGTAGGAAGCTGTGGCAATTGTCTTGTTGTATACTTCTCAATGTGTAGTCTAAGGAACTCCAGGGAAATGCTAAGAACCTTTCAGGAATCCATGAAGTTAAAACTATTTTCTTGATAAGTAAGACGTTATTTGCCTTTTTCACTGTGTTGACATATGCTCTGATGGTGCAAAAGCAATGATGAGTAATACTGCTGTCATCTTAGCATGAATCAAGACAGTGGCACCAAACTCTACTAAAAGTCACTGCTTTCTCTACAACTACAACTGTGCACATCAAAAAAAAAAAAAGTCTGTATATCCTTGATGTAGTAATAGAAATTATTAATGTTATTAAATCTCAACCTTTGAGAATATGTCTTGTTAATAATTCTGTGTGATGAAATGAGAAGCACACATAAAGGTCTTCTGCTGTTTATGAAGGTATAATGGTTTTCTTGAAGAAAAGCATTTGTGCAAGTGAGTTGCAAGTTGAACAAGCCACTTGTATTTTTAATGGAACAGAAGATCATTAAAGGAATGTTGACAAACTATATCTATTCAGATTTGGGTATTGGGCAAATATTTTCTTGAAAATGCATAAAGTGGGTTTGCGACTTCAAGGAAAACAACTGACAGTAGAGGTTGCCAATGATAAACTTTGAATTTTAAAGGAAGAATTAAATTTTGGAAAATGTGTGTCTCTCCGTATGAAGTTAATGTTCCCCAATAGTTCAAACATTTTAAGGAGACTGGTGGTGATATGTAAAACTATGTTGCGGGAGACCTTCAAGATGGCGGAGGAGTTAAGACGTGGAGATCACCTTTCTCCATCTATATGTGGAACAACTGCTACAGAACACCTACTGAACACTGGCAGAAGACCTCAGACGTCTCAAAAGACAAGAAACTCCCCACATACCAGGGTAGGGCAAAAGAAAAAGAAAACACAGAGACAAAAGAATAAGGATGGGACCTGTACCTCTGGGAGGGAGCTGTGAAGGAGGAAAAGTTTCCACATGCTAGGAAGCCCCCTCACTGGCAGAGACAGGGGTGGCGGGGGTAAAGCTTCAGAGCCACGGAGGAGAGCACAGCAACAGGGGTGCAGAGGCAAAGCAGAGAGATTCCCACACAGAGGATCAGTGCCGAGAGGCCCTCACCAGCCTGAGAGGCTTGTCTGCTCACGCCACAGGGTGGGTGGGGGCTGGGAGCTGAGGCTTGGGCTTCGGAGGTCAGACCCCAGAGAGAGGACTGGGGTTGGCTGCGTGAACACAGCCTGAGGGGCTAGTGTGCCACAGCTAGTCAGGAGGGAGTCTGGGAAAAAGTCTGGAACTGCCTAAGAGGCAAGAAACCATTGTTTTGCAGTGTTCGAGGAGAGGGGATTCAGAGCACCACCTGAACGAGCTCCAGAGATGGGTGCGAGCAGTGGTTATCAGCGTGGACACCAGATACTGACATGAAACGCTAAGACTGCTGCTGCAGCCACAAAGAAGCCTTTGTGCAAGCACAGGTCACTATCCACACCTCCCCTACCGGGAGCCTGTGCAGCCTGCCACTGCCAGGGTCCCAGGATCCAGGGACAACTTTCCTGGGAGAACACACGGTGCGCCTCAGGCTGTTGCAACATAACACCGGCCTCTGCCGCCTGTAGCCTCGTCCTGCATTCCGTACCCCTCCACCCCCCCACCTGAGTGAGCCAGAGCCCCCTAATCAGCTGCTCCTTTAACCCTGTACTGTCTGGGCAGGAACAGATGCCCTCAGGAGACCTACACACACAGGTGGGGCCAAATCCAAAGCTGAACCCCAGGAGCTGTGTGAACAAAGAAGAGAAAGGGAAATTTCTTCCAGCAGCCTCAGGAGCAGTGGATTAAATCTTCACAATCAACTTGATGTACCCTGCATCTCTGGAATACTTGAATAGACAACGAATCATCCCAAAACTGAGGCGATGGACTTTGGGAGCAACTGTAGATTTGGGGTTGTTTTCTGCATCTAATTTGTTTCTGGTTTTATGTTTACCTTAGTTTAGTATTTAGAGTTTATTATCATTGGTAGATTTATTTATTGATGGTTGCTCTCTTCCTCCTTTTTGTTTATATATAGATTTTTAAATATATTTCCTTTTTCCCTTTTCATGAGTGTGTATATGTATGCTTCTTTGTGTGATTTTGTCTGAATAGCTTTGCTCTTACCATTTTTTCTAGGGTTCTATCTGTCCTTTTCTCTGTGTGTGTGTGTTTTTTAAGTATAGTTTTTCGCACTTGTTATCATTGGTGGATTTGTTTTTTGGTTTGGTTGCTCTCTTTTTTCTTTCTTTTTGTTTTACTTAAAATTTTTTTATTTTTAATAATTTTTACATTTGTTTATTGTATTTTATTTTTTCTTTTTCTTTTTTTCTCCTTTTCCTTCTGAGCCACGTGGCACACAGGGTCTTGCTGCTCTGGCCAGGTGTCAGGCCTCTGCCTTTGAGGTGGGAGAGCTGAGTTCAGGAAATTGCTCCACCAGAAACCTCCTGGCTCCACACATTATCAAATGGTGAAAGCTCTCCCACAGATCTCCATCAAATGCTAAGACCCAGCTCCACTCAACAACCAGCAAGATACAGTGCTGGACATTGTATGCCAAACAACTAGCAAGACAGGAACACAACACCACCCATTAGCAGAGAGGCTGCCTAAAATCATAATAAGGTCACAGATACCTCAAAACACACCACTGGATGTGGTCCTTCCCACCAGAGAGACAGGATGCAGCCTCATCCACCAGAACACAGGCACTAGTTCCCTCCACCAGGAAGCCTACACAACCCACTGAACCAACCTTACCCACTGGGGACAGACACCAAAAATAATGGGAGTTACGAACCTGCAGCCTGCAAAAAGGAGACACCAAACACAGTAAGTTAAGCAAAATGAGAAGACAGAGAAACACACAACAGATGAAGGAGCAAGGTAAAAACCCACCAGGCCAAACAAATGAGGAGGAAACAGGCCATCTACCTGAAAAAGAATTAAGAGTAATGATAGTAAAGATGATCCAAAATCTTGGAAATAGAATGGAGGAAATACAAGAAATGTTTCAAAAGGACCTAGAAGAACTAAAGAGCAAACAAACAATGGTGAACAACACAATGAAATTAAAAATTCTCTAGAAGGAATCAATGGCAGAATAACTGAGGGAGAAGAACGGATAGTGACCTGGAAGATAAAATAGTGGAAATAACTACTGCAGAGCAGAATAAGGAAAAAAGAATGAAAAGAATTGAGGACAGTCTTAGAGACCTCAGGGACAACATTAAATGCACCAACATTCTAATTATAGAGGTCCAAGAAGAAGAAGAGAAAAAGAAAGAGACTGAGAAAATATTTGAAGAGATTATAGTTGAAAACTTTGCTAATATGGGAGTGGAAATAGTCAATCAAGTCCAGGAAGTACACAGAGTCCCATACAGGATAAATCCAAAGAGAAACTTGCCACGACACATATTATTCAAACTATCAAAAATTAATTTCACAGAAAAAACATTAAAAGCAGCAAGGGAAAAACAACAAATAACACACAAGGGAAACCCCATAAGGTTAACAGCTGATCTTTCAACAGAAACTCTGCAAGCCAGAAGGGACTGGCAGGATATATTTAAAGTGATGAAAGGGAAAAACCTATAACCAAGATTACACCACCCAGCAAGAATCTCATTCAGATTCTATGGAGAAATTAAAAACTTCACAGACAAGCAAAAGTTAAGAGAATTCAGCACCACCAAACCAGCTTTACAAAAAATGCTAAAGGATCTTCTCAAGGCAGAAAACACAAGTGAAGGAAAAGACCTACGAAAATAAACCCAAAACATTTAAGAAAATGGTAATACGAACATACATATTGATAACTACCTAAAATGTAAATGGATTAAATGCTCCAACCAAAACACATAGACTGGCTGAATGGATACAAAAATAAGACCCATATATATGCTGTCTACAAGAGACCCACTTCAGATCTAGAGACACATACAGACTGAAATTAAGGGGATGGAAAAAAATATTCCATGCAAATGGAAACCAAAAGAAAGCTGGAGTAGCAATTCTCATATCAGACAAAATAGACTTTAAAACAAAGACTATTACAAGAGACAAAGAAGGACACTACATAATGATCAAGGGATCGATCCAAGAAGAAGATATAACAATTGTAAATATTTATGCACCCAGCATAGGAGCACCTCAATACATAAGGCAAATACTAACAGCCATAAAAGGGGAAATCAACAGTAACACAATCATAGTAGGGGACGTTAACACCCCACCTTCACCCATGGACAGATCATCCAAACAGAAAATAAATGAGGAAACACAAGCTTTAAATGATACATTAAACAAGTTGGACTTTATTGATATTTATAGGACATTCCATTCAAAAGCAACAGAATACACTTTCTTCTCAAGTGCTCATGGAAATTTCTCTAGGATAGATCATATCTTTGGTCACAAATCAAGCTTTGGTAAACTTAAGAAAATTGAAGTCATATCAAGTATCTGTTCCAACCACAATGCTATGAGACTAGATATCAATTACAGTAAAATCTCTGTAAAAAATACAAATACATGGGGGCTAAACAATATGCTACTAAATAACCAAGAGATCACTGAAGAAATCAAAGAGGAAATCAAAAAATACCTAGAAAGAAATGACAATTAAAACATGACGACCCAAAACCTATGGTATGCAGAAAAACAGTTAGTTCTAAGAGGGAAGTTTATAGCAACACAATCCTACCTCAAGTAAAAAGAAACATCTCAAATAAACAACCTAACCTTACACCTCAAGCAATTAGAGAAAGAAGAACAAAAATCCCCAAAGTTAGCAGAAGGAAAGAAATCATAAAGATCAGATCAGAAATAAATGAAAAAGAAATGAAGGAAACAATAGCACAGATAAATAAACCTAAAAGCTGGTTCTTTGAGAAGATAAACAAAATTGAAAAACCACTAGCCAGACTCATCAAGAAAAAAGGGAGAAGACTCAAATCAATAGAATTAGAAAGGAAAAAGGAGAAGTAACAACTGACACTGCAGAAATACAAAGGATCAGGAGATATTACTACAAGCAACCGTATGCCAATAAAATGGACAACCTGGAAGAAATGGGCAAATTCTTAGAAAAACACAACCTTCTGAGACTGAACCAGGAAGAAATAGAAAATATAAAGAGACCAATCACAAGCAATGAAATTTTAACTGTGTTTAAAAATCTTCCAACAAACAAGAATCCGGGACCAGATGGCTTCACAGTTGAATTCTATTAAACATTTAGAGAAGAGCTAACACCTATTCTTCTAAGAGCTAACACCTCTTCCAAAATATACCAGAGGTAGGAACACTCCAAAACTCATTCTATTAGGCCACCGTCACTCTGATACCAAAACAGACAAAGATGTCACAAAGAAAGAAAACTACAGGCCAATATCACTGATGAACATAGATGCAAAAATCCTCAACAATACACTAGCAAACAGAATCCAACAGCACAAAAAAGGATCATACACCATGATCAAATGGGGTTTATCCCAGGAATGCAGCATTCTTCAATATATGCAAATCAATCAATGTGATACTCCATATTAAAAATTGAAGGAGAAAAACCATATGATCATCTTAATAGATGCAGAAAAAGCTTTCGACAAAATTAAACACACACATTTATGATAAAACCATCCAGAATGGAGGCATAGAGGGAACTTCCCTAAACATAATAAAGGCCATATATGACATATCCACAGCCAACATCATTCTCAATGGTGAAAAACTGAAACCATTTCCTCTAAGATCAGGAACAAGACAAGGTTGCCCACTTTCACCACTATTATTCAACATTGGTTTGGAAGTGTTAGCCACAGCAATCAGGGAAGAAAAAGAAATAAAAGGAATCCAAATCAGAAAAGAAGAAGTAAAAGCTGTCTCTGTTTGCAGATGACATGATACTATACATAGAGAATCCTAAAGATGCTATCAGAAAACTACTAGAGCTAATCAATGAATTTGGTAAAGTAGCAGGATACAAACTTAATGCACAGAAATCTCTGGCATTCCTATACACTAATGATGAAAAATCAGAAAGTGATATTAAGGAAACACTCCCATTTACCATTCCAACAGAAAGAATAAAATACCTAGGAATAAACTTACCTAAGGAAGCAATAAGCCTGTATGCAGAAAACTATAAGATACTGATGAAAGAAATTAAAGACGATACAAACAGAGAGATATACCATGTTCTTGGATTGGAGGAATCAACATTGTAAAAAAACTATACTGCCCAAAGCAATCTACAGATTCAATGCAATCCCTATCAAACTACCAATGACATTGTTCACAGAATTGGAACAGAAAATTGCACAATTTATACGGAAACACAAAAGACACTGAAGAGCCACAACAATCTTTAGAAAGAAAAATGGAGCTGGAGAACTTAGGCTCCCTGACTTCAGACTATACTACAAAGCTACAGTAATCAAGACAGTATGGTACTGGCACAAAAACAGAAATATAGATCAATGGAACAGGATAGACAGCCCAGAGATAAACCCATGCACATATGGTCACCTTATTTTTGAAAAAAAAGGCAAGAATATACAATGGAGAAAAGACAGCCTCTTCAACAAGTGGTGCTGGGAAAAGTGGACAGCTACATGTAAAAGAATGAAATTAGAACACTCCCTAACACCATACACAAAAATAAACTCAAAATGGATTAAAGACCTAAATGTAAGGCCAGACACTATCAAACTCTGAGAGGAAAACATAGGCAGAACACTCTATGACGCACATCACAGCAAGATCCTTTTTCACCCACCCCCTAGAGAAATGGAAATAAAAACAAAAATAAACAAATGGGACCTAATGAAACCTAAAAGCTTCTGCACAGCAAAGGAAACCATAAACAAGACAAAAAGACAACCCTCAGAATGGGAGAAAATATTTGCAAATGAAACAACTGAGTATACAAGCAGCTCATGCAGCTCAATATCAAAAAAACAAACAACCCAATCCAAAAATGGGCAGAAGACCTAAATAGACATTTCTCCAAAGAAGATATACATGTTGCCAACAAACACATGAAAGAATGCTCAACATCATTAATCATTAGAGAAATACAAATCAAAACTACAATGAGATTTCACCTCACACCAGTCAGAATGGCCATCATCAAAAAATCTACAAACAAATGCTGGAGAGTGTGTGGAGAAAAGGGAACCCTCTTGCACTGTTGGTGGGAATGTAAATTGATTCAGCTACTATAAAACAGTATGGAGCTTCCTTGAAAAACTAAAAATAGAACTACCATATGACCCAGCAATCCTGTTACTGGGCATATATTCTGAGAAAACTGTAATTCAAAAAGAGTCATGTACCGCAATGTTCATTGCAGTTTTATTTACAATAGCCAGGATATGGAAGCAACCTAAGTGTCCATTGCCAGATGAATGGATAAAGAAGATGTGGCACATACATACATTGGAATATTACTCAGCCATAAAAAGAAACAAAATTGAGTTATTTGTAGTAAGGTGGATGGACCTGGAGACTGTCATACAGGGTGAGGGTGAAGTAAGTCAGAAAGAGAAAAACAAATACCATATACTAACACATATATGTGGAATCTAAAAAAGAAAAGGAAAGAAAATGGTTCTAAAGAACCTAGGGGCAGGGCAGTAATAAAGATGCAGATTAGAGAATGGACTTGAGGACATGGGGAAGGGGAAGGGGAAGCTGGGACGAAGTGAAAGAGTGGCATGGATGTATATATACTACCAAATGTAAAATAGATAGCTACTGGGAAGCAGCTGCATAACACAGGGTGGTTACCTAGGTGCTTTGTGACCACCTAGAGGGGTGGGGTAAGGAGGGTGGGAGGGCGACGCAAGAGGGAGGAGATATGGGGATATATGTATACGGATAGCTGATTCACATTGCTATAAAGCAGAAACTAACACACCATCATAAAGCAATTATAGTCCAATAAGTATATTAGAAAAAATAAAAAATAGAACTATGTCATTCTTCCAATTTTTAAATAATATAGTTATTTGGTGGAGACCGTGATGGTGAAATTGAAAGATGTAGAGCCCACCTTCACCCATAAAAACACCAAAAATACAATCCAACAGAGCAAAGAAGAGGCCCCGTTCAACATAAAGTGCAGGCTCTGGTCCCCACAACACCAATCACAACCCCAATCAAGGCGATAACAGCCAGAACATCCTAATGAGAGATGTGGCAGTCATCCATACCAAAAGCAACCAAAAATATTGGATTCACACAGTCTCCTCAGGGATGCTCCCACAGAAAAACTGCTCTTCAAGACCACAGTGGATAACTGTTTCTCCTAAATTTATAAAATCAGGGAAATAGAAATAAAATGAAGAAAAGGGAACCACTCCCAGTTTAAAAAAAAACAAAATCCTCCTTGAAGAACAAATAGTGAAACAGACCTCTCCAGTCTATTAGACCCCAAGTTGAAAAAGGAGGTAATAAAAATACTGATGGGGCTTCCCTGGTGGCGCAGTGGTTGAGAGTCCGCCTGCCGATGCAGGGGACACGGGTTCGTGCCCCGGTCCAGGAAGATCCCACATGCTGCGGAGCGGCTGGGCCCGTGAGCCATGGCCACTGAGCCTGCGTGTCCGGAGCCTGTGCCCTGCAAAGGGAGAGGCCACAACAGTGAGAAACCCGTGTACCGCAAAAAAAAAAAAAAAAAAAAAATACTGATGAATTAAGAAAGGTTATCAGTAGAAATGCAGATAACAGTAACAAGGGACTAGAAACTGTAAATAAGAGCCAATCAAAGTTGGACAACTCACCTCTTGAGATGAAAACTGAGCTAAAGGTGATAAACAGCAAACTAGATAATAGTAATAGGAGTGAATAAGTGATCTAGAAGATAGAATAGTGGAAATTAATCAGAACAGCAGATAGAAAGCCAAATGAAAAAAATGAAAGCAATATAGGAGACTTATGGGATAATATAAAGTGTGCCAATCTATGTATAAAGGGAATCCAGAAGGAGAAGCTAGAGAGAAGGTGATTGGAAATGTATTTGAAGAAATTATGGCCCAAAATTTCCTAAACCTAAAGAAGGAAACAGATATCCAGGTACAGGAAACACAGAGGGTCCCAAACAAAATGAACCCAAACAGACCCACACTAAGACATATCATAAATAAAATTGAAAAATTTAAAGATTAAGAGACGATTCTAAAAGCAGCAAAAGAAAACCAAAGAGCCAGTTACAAGGGAACCCCCATGAGACTATCAGCTGATTTCTCTAAAGAAAATTTGCAGGCCAGAAGGGAGTGTCATGATATCTTCAAAGTCCTGAAAGGGAAAAACCTGCAACCCAGGGTACTCTACCCTGCAAGATTATCATTTAGAATATAAGGAGAGAGAAGGAATTCCACAGACAAGCAAAAAACTACAAGAATACAGCAGTACTAAATCTAACCTAAAGAAATATTGAAAGATCTTCTCAAAACCAGGGTAACCACAAATCAAAATATACAATAGATTCACAAAAACCAAAAAGAAGAGAACTCAAGCATAAATAATACAAAAGAAAACCATTTAAACCACAAAGGAAAAAGAAACAGAAAAAGAAAGGAACAGGGCTTCCCTGGTGGCGCAGTGGTTATGAGTCTGCCTGCCGATGCAGGGGACATGGGTTCATGCCCCAGTTCAGGAAGATCCCACATGCTGCGGAGGGGCTGGGCCCATTAGCCATGGCCGCTGAGCCAGCACGTCTGGAGCCTGTGTTCTGCAATGGGAGAGGCCACAACAGTGAGAGGCCCGCGTACCGAAAAAAAAAAAAAAAAAAAAAAAAAAAAACGAAAGGAACAAAAAAGAAATATGAAAGCAACTGGAAAAAAAAGTTTACAATGACAATAAATACATACCTATCAATAATTAGCTTAAATGTCAATGGACTAAATGCTCCAGTCAAAAGACATAGAGCAGCAGATTGGATAATAAAACAAGAGCCAACAATATGCTGCCTATAAGAGACCCACTTTAGGGTGAAGGACACATAGATTGCAAGTGAGGAAATTGAAAAAAGGTATTTCATGCAAACAGAAATGACAGGAGTGTGGTAGTAGTGATACTCACATGAGACAAAATAGACTTAAAACAAAGGCCATAAAGAAAGATAAAGAATGACACTATATAATGATATAAGGATCAACACAAGAAGAGGATATTACACTCGTTAATACATATGCACCCAATATAGGAGCACCTAAATATAACACAAATACTAACAGACATAAAGGGAGAAACTGATGAGAATATAATAATAGTAGGAGGCATTAATACCTCACTCACATCAATGGACAGATCTTCCAGACAAAAAATTAATATGGCAACAGAGATCCTAAATGACACAATAGAACATTTAGACTTAATTGATATTTTCAGGACATTACAGCCAAAAAAACCCGAGAATACACATTCTTTTCAAGGGCACAAGGAACATTCTCTCAGATAGACCACATACTAGGACACAAAAAAACTTCAACAAATTTAAGAGTATAGAAATTATTTCAAGCATCTTTTCTGACCACAGTGATATTAAACTAGAAATCAACCACAGAAAGAGATATGAGAAAAAAATGATTACATGGAGACTAAACAACATGATACTAAATAACCAATGGACCAAAGATGAAATCAAATAGGAAAATTTAAAATATCTTGAGAAAAATGACAATGAAAACAATTACAAAATCTATGGGATGCAGCAAAATCAGTCCTAAGAGGGACATGTATACTAATACAGGCTTCCTCAAAAACAAGAAAAATCTCAAATAAACAATGTAACCTACTTCCTAAAAGAATTAGAAAGAGAAGAACAAACAAAAGTTAAAGTCAGCAGAAGGAAGGAAACAATAAGATCAGAGCAGAGATTAAATAAGATAGAGATTAAAAAACAATAGAAAAGGTCAGTAAAACCAAGAACTGTTCTTTTGAAAGGATAAACAAAACTGACAAACATCTGGCCAGGCTCACCAAGAAGAAAAGAAAGAGGACCCAAATAACAAAATAAGAAATGAAAGAGGAGAAATAACAACTGATACCACAGAAATATAAAAAACCATAAGACACTACTATGAACAATTATACACCAACGAATTTGACAACCTAGAAGAAATGGACAAGTTTCTAGAAATAAATGGCCCATCAAAACTGAATCAAGAAGAAATAGATGATTTGAAGACAACAATCACTAGAAGTGAAATAGAATCTGTAATTTAAAAAATCTCCCTGCTAACAGAAGTCCAGGATCAGATGGATTCACTGGGGAATTCTACCAAATATACAAAGAAGAACTTATACCAATTCTTCCCAAACTCTTCCAAAAGATTGAAGAGGAAGAAACACTCCCAAACTCATTCTACAAAGCCAACATCACCCTGATACAAAAACCAGGCAAAGATACTACCAGAAAAGAAAATTACAAGTTCAATATCTTTGATGAATATAGGTGTAAAAATCCTCAACAAAATATTAGCAAACCAAATCCAACAACACATAAGGAGGATCATACACCATGATCAAGTTGGATTATCCCAGATTCACGAGGATGGTTCAGCATACACAAATCAATCAATGTGATATACCACCACAACAAAAGAAAAGACAAAAACCACATGATCACCTCAATAGATGCAGAAAAAGCATTTGATAAAATTCAGAATACATTCATGATAAAAAAAACTCTCACCAAAGTGGATAGATGGAACATATCTCAGCATAATAAAAGCTATTTATGAGAGTGGATCAAGATGGTGGAGGGTAGGACGTGGAGTTCATCTTCTCCCCACAGATGCATCAAAAATGCATCTACATGTGGAACATCTCTCACAGAACATCTACTGAACAGTGGAAGAAGGCTTCAGACCTCCAAAAGGGCAAGAAAATCTCCATGTACCTGGGTAGGACAAAAGAAAAAAAGAGAAAGGAATGGGATGGGACCTGCACCCCTGGGAGGGAGCTATGAAAGAGGAAAGGTTTCCACACAAAGGAAAGTCCCCTTTCTGGCAGGGAGATCAGCCAGGACAGAGGGGGAGTTTCAGAGCCCAGAGAAGACAGCAACAGGTTTGCAGAGGACAAAGCAGAGAGAAATCTACACAAATGATTTGTGCCAACCAGCACACCCTAGCCTGAGATGTTTGGCTGTTGGGGTTGCTGGGGGCTGGGTGCTGAGGGTCAGGCTTCAGAGGTCAGACCCTGAGTAGAGGATGGGGGTTGGCTGCATGAAGACAGCCTGAGAGGGCTAGGATGTGGTGTGCCACAACTAGGGAGTATGGGAAGAAGCCTGGGCCCATCAGAGAGGCAAGATGCCATTGTTGGGGGACACACGAGGAGATGAGTGGGCCCACCATAGGAGCTTCTTTCTCTATGCACTCTCAGGTGACAGGGCACTGCCTGCGTGAACTACGGGGGCAGGTGTGAGCTGCCACTGCCATCTCAGACTCCAGAGGCATGCGTGAACTGGTCTCACTGAGGGTCCTGTGGTGAGTGCAGGTCACTACCCCCACCACCCTGGGAGTACATGCAGCCGATCACCCTCGCCAAGGAACCCACAACCTGGAGCCAACCACTGCACCTTCCTTTCTGGGAGCATGCACGTGAGCCATGCACCTGCACACCCCCTATCAATGGGATAACCACCAGCACATGCTGAGGAAAGAGATGGCAAGCATCCAAACCAAAAATATCCCTCATGCCAAAAAAAAAATTAAACCCACACAAGCTACACAGGGATGATCCCACATATAAATAGTTCTCCAAGACTACAGTAGATATTTGTTTCTCCTAAACTCACAGAGTAAGAGAAGTATAAGCAGAATGAAGAATCAGAGGAACCACTCTCAGTTAAAAGACAAAGAGAATTTCCCTGAAGGAACAAACAATGAAACAGACCTCTTCAGTCTTACAGACACCGAGTTCAAAAAGGAGGTAATGAAAATACTGAAGAAAGGCTATTGACAGAAATGCAGATTGATGTAAAAAGGAACTAGAAACTGTAAGGAAGAGTCAAGAAAAATTAGAAAACTCATTTGCTGAGGTGAAAGCTGAGCTCAAGGCAATGAATAGCAGAATGAACAATGCAGAAAAAAAGAATAAGTGACCTGGAAGATAGAATAATGGAAATTACCCAATCAAAAGAGCAGGCAGAAAGCCAAATAAAAAAAATGAAAGCAATATAAGAGACATATAGGATAATATAAAGTGAGCCAATCTATGTATAATAGGGACTCCAGAAGGAGAAGAAAGAGAAAAGAGGATTAAAAATGTATCTGAAGAAATTATGGCTGAAAACTTCCCAAACCTAAAAAGGAAACTGATATCCAAATACAGGAAGCACAGAGGGTCCAAAACAAGATGAACCCAAACAGATCTACACCAAGACATATTATACTAAAAAATGGCAAAAGTTAAAGATAAAGGGAGGTTTCTAAAGGCAGCAAGAGAAAAACAAAGAGTTAATTACAAGGGAACTCCCATAAGGCTATCAGCTGATTTCTCTACAGAAATACTGCAGGCCAGAAGGGAGTGGCAAAATATATTCAAAGTCTTGAAAGAGAAAAATCTGCAATCTAGAAACTCTGTCCAGCAAGATTATCATTTAGAATGAGGAGAAATAAAGAATTTCTCAGACAAGCAAAAACTAAAAGAATACAGCAATAGTAAACCTATCCTAAAAGAAATATTGAAAGGTCATCTCTAAATAGAAAATAAGCAAGAAGATATAAGAAGGAGGAAATCAAAATTGGAAAGTAAATCAGTTAAATAAACAAGTATACAGATCAAAAAAAAAAAAACCTATCTGTGAAAACAATGATAAACACATGGAACAGCAAAAGGATAAACATGAAGATGTAAAGAGGGACATCAAAATCATAAAATGTGGGGAAGAAGAGTAAGAAAATGCAGATTCTTTTTTTAAGAATGTTTTTGAGTTTATATGACTATCAGTCTAAAGCAAGCAGATATAGGAAGGGGTTAACATACTTGAAAAACAGGGCAACCACAAATCAAAAACATAAAATAGATTTATAAAAACCAAAAAGAAGAGAACACAAGCATAAAATAAAAGGAAACCATCAAACCACAAAAAGAAAAACAAAAAGAGAAAGAATGGAATATAGAAGACATTTCCAGTTGATTTCCAACATTTCCAGTTGAAAACAAGGTTTGAAATGACAATAAATACTTATGTATCAATAATTACCTTAAATGTCAGTGGACTGAATGCTCCAATCAAAGACATAGAGGGGCAGACTGGATTAAAAAAACAAGAGCCTACAATATGCTGCCTACAAGAGACCCACCTTAGCACAAATGACACATAGATTGAAAGTGAGAGGATGGAAAAAGATATTCCAGGCAAACGGAAATGACAAGAAAGCAGGAGTTGTAATACTCATATCAGACAAAATAGACTTCAAGGTAAATAATATAAAGAAAAATAAAGAAGGACACTGTATAATGATAAGAGAATAAATACAGGAAAAAGATATTACACTCATCAACTTATATGCACTTAATATAGGAACACCTAAATACATGAAACAAATACTAACAGACATGAAAGGAGAAATCAATGAAAATAGAATAATAGTAGGAGACTTTAACACCCCACTCACATCAATGGACTGATCTTTCAGACAGAGAATCAGTAAGGCAACAGACATCCTAAATGATACAATAGAACAGTTGGACTTGATATTTTCAGGACATTACATCCATAAAAAACAGAATACACATTCTTTTCAAGCGCACATGGAACATTCTCTAGGATTGATCACATACTAGTGCACAAAACTAACCTCAACAAATTTAAGAGTACAGAAATTATTTCAAGCATCTTCTCTGACCACAATGGCATGAAACTAGAAATCAACCACAGGAAAAGAAAAGAGAAAAAAACGACTACATGGAGACTAAACAACATACTACTAAAAAACCAGTGGGTCAGTGAGGAAATCACAAAGGAAATTAAAAAATACCTTGAGACAAATGACAATGAAAATAATTACAAAATCTATGGGATGCAGAAAAAGCAGTACTTAGAGGGAAGTTCATAGCCATGCAGGCTTCCTCAAAAAACAAGAAAAATCTCAAGTCAACAACCTAACCTACCACCTAAAAGAATTAGAAAAAGAAGAACAAGCAAAACCTAAAGTCAGTAGAAGGAAGGAAATAATAAAGATCAGGAAGGAAATAAATAAAATAGAGATTAAAAAACAATAGAAAAAACTCAATAAAACCAAGAGCTCTTTCTTTGAAAAGGTAAACAAAATTGACAAACTTCTGGCCACGCTCACCAACAAGACAAAGGAGAGAATCCAAATAACAAAGTAAGAAATGAAAAAGGAGAAATCTCAACTGATACCACAGAAATGCATAAAACCATAAGGTGTATTACCTTATGACATATGGTGTATTACCTTATGACATATATAATTGTATGAACAATTATATGTCAACAAATTTGACAACCTAGAAGAAATGGACAACTTTTTAGAAACATACAGCCCAGCAAAATTGAATCAAGAAGAAATAGATGATTTGAACAGACCAATCACTAGAAGTAAATTAGAGTCTGTAATTAAAAAAAAAGTTCCCTACAAACAAAAGTCCAGGACCAGATAGCTTCACAGGTGAATTCTACCAAACATACAAAGAACTTATACTGATTCTTCTCAAACTCTTCCAAAAGATTGAAGAGGAGGGAACACTCCCAGAGACATTCTATGAAGCCACAGTCACCCTGATACCAAAACCAGAAAAAGACACTACCACCACCAAAAAAATAAAATTACAGGCCAATATTTTTGATGAACATAGATGCCAAAATTCTCAACAACATATTAGCAAACTGAATCCAACAACATATAAAAAAGATCACACACAATGACCAAGTGGAATTCATCCCAAGTTCATGAGGATGGTTCAACTTTGCAAATCAATCAATGTAATACACCACATTAACAAAAGAAAAGTCAAAAACCACATGATCATCTTAATAGATGTAGAAAAAGCATTTGACAAAATTCAACATTCATTCATGATAAAAATTCTTACCTAAGCAGGAATAGAGGGAACTTATTTCAACCTAATGAAAGACATTTATGACAAACCCACAGCCAATATAATACTCAACAGTGAAAAGCTAAAATTCTTCCAGATAAAATCTGGAACAAGACAAGGATGCCCACTCTCACCACTTCTATTCAACATAATATTGGAAGTCCTAGCCACAGTAATCAGATAAGAAAAAGAAATAAAACATATCCAAATTGGAAGGGAAGAGGTAAAATTGTCACTATATGCAGATTTAATAATACTATATATACAAAACCCTAAGGACTCCACACAAAGACTACTAACAAATAAATTCAGCAAAGTAACAGAATACAAGATTAACATTCAAAGATTCGTTGCATTTCTTTACACTAAAAATGAAATATCAGAAAGGGAATGTAAAAAAAAAAAAACCTTTTAAAATAGCACCAAAAAAAAAAAAAAAAACCCCTAAGAATAAACTTGACCAAGTAGGTGAAAGACTTACATGCTGAAAACTATAAAACATTAATAAAAGAAATTAAAAAGGTTTCAAATAAATAGAAAGATAGCCCATGCTCTTGGATTAGAAGAATTATTGTTAAAATGGCAGTACTACCCAAAGCAATCTACAGATTTAACGTGGTTCCTATCAAAATACCCAAGACATTTTTCACAGAACTAGAATAAATAACCCTAAAATTTACATGCTACCATAAAAGACATATAATTTCCAAAGCAATCTTGGGGGGGTGGGGGGAACAAAGCAGTAAGCATAACTCTCCCAGACTTCAGACAATACTACAAAGCTACAGTTATCAAAACAGTGTGCTATTGGCACAAAAACGGACAAACAGACCAATGGAACAGAGAACCCCAAAACAAACCCACACACCTATCGTCAATTAATCTTTGACACAGGAGGAAAGAATATAAAATGGGAAACAGTGTCTCCAGCAAGTGATGCTGGGAAATTTAGACAGCCACATGTGAATCAGTGAAGTTAGAACTCACCCTCACACAATGCACAAAAAGAATATAAAATGGGAAAAGAATATAAAATGGGAAAAGAATATAAAATGGGAAAAGAATATAAAATGGGAAAAGAATATAAAATGGGAGACAATACTACAAAGCTACAGTTATCAAAACAGTGTGCTATTGGCACAAAAACGGACAAACAGACCAATGGAATAGAGAACCCCAAAACAAACCCACACACCTATCGTCAATTAATCTTTGACAAAGGAGGAAAGAATATAAAATGGGAAACAGTGTCTCCAGCAAGTGATGCTGGGAAACTTAGACAGCCACATGTGAATCAGTGAAGTTAGAACTCACCCTCACACAATGCACAAAAAGAAACTCAAAATGGCTTAAAGACTTAAACATAAGACATGACACCACAGAACTCCTAGAAGAGAGCATAAGCAAAACATTCTCTGACATAAATCATACCAATGTTTTATTAGGTCAGTCTCCCAAGGCAATAGAAATAAAAACAAAAATAAACAAATGAGACCTAATCAAACTTAAAAGCTTTTGCACAGCAAAGGAAACCATAAAAAACAGAAACAAACAAACAAAACTGAAAAGACAGCTTATGAAAGGGGAGAAAATATTTGCAAATGATGTGACAGACTAGGGCTTAATCTCCAAAATATACACACAGCTAATACAATTCAACAACAACAACAGCAAAAACCAAACAGTCCAATATAAAAATGGGCAGAAGGCCTCAATAGACATTTATCCAAAGAACACATACAGGTGGCAATGAGGCACATGAAACAATGTTCAGCATCACTAATTATTACAGAAATGCAAATCAAAACTATAATGAGGTACCTCCTCACACCAGTCAGAATGGCCATCATTAAAAAGTCTACAAATAACAAATGCTGGACAGTCTGTGGAGAAAAGGGAACATTCCTACACTGTTGGTGGGAATGTAAGTTGGTGCAGCCACTATGGAAAACAGTGTGGAGGTTCCTCAGAAAACTAAAAATAGAATTACCATATGATCCAGCAATCCCACTCCTGGGCCTATACCCAGACAAAACTATAATTCAACAAGAAATATGCACCTCTACGTTCATAGCAGCACTATTCACAATAGCCAAAACATGGAAACAACTTAAATGTCCATCAACAGATGAATGGATAAAGAAGATGTGGTATGTAAATACAATGGAATCTTACTCACCCATAAAAAAAATATGAAATAATGCCATTTGCAGCAACATCGATGCAACTAGAGATTATCATCTTAACTGAAGTAAGTCAGAAAGAGAAAGACAAATACCACATGATATCACTTATATGTGGAATCTAAAATATGGCACAAATGAACGTATCTACAAAAGAGAAACAGACTCACAGACATAAAGAACAGATCTGTGGTTGCCAAGGGGATGGGGTGTGAGGAGGGAAGGACTGGGAGTGTGAGATTAACAGATGTAAACTATTATGTATAGGATGGATAAACAGCAAGGTTCTACTGAATAGCACAGGGAACTATATTCAATATCCTGTGATAAACCATAATGGAAAAGAATATTTAAAAAAAAGAGAAAGTCTCTATGTGTATAACTGAGTCACTTTGCTGTACAGCAGAGATTGGTACAGCAATGTAAATCAACTATACTTCAATAAAAAATAAAATTTAAAAAAAGCTATTTATGACAAATCCACAGCCAACACAATACTCAACAGTGAAAGGCTGAAAGCCTTCTTGCTAAAATCTGGAACAATACCAAGATGCCCACTCTCACCACCTCTATTCAACATAGTATTGGAAGTTCTAGGCACAGCAATCAGACAAGAAAAAGAAATAAAACCTATCTAAATTGGAAGGGAAGAGGTAAAATTGTCATTATATGCAGATAACCCCAAAGACTCTAGAGAAAAACTACTAGAACTGATAAACAATTCAAGAAGTTATGAAGATACAAGATTAATATACAGAAATCTAGTGCATTTCTTTACATTAACAATGAAATATCAGAAAGAGAAAGTAAAAAAAGAAATCCCTTTTAAAGTTGCATCAAAAAAATAAAATAAAATACTTAGAAAAAAACCTGACCAAGAAGGTGAAAGACATATATGCTGAGAAGTATAAAACACTGATAAAGGAAATTGAAAGGGATTCAAAGAAATGGAAAGATATCCCATGCTCTTGGAATGAAAGAATTAATATTGTTAAAATGGCCATACTACCCAAAGCAATCTACAGATTTAATGTGATCCCTATCAAATTACCCATGACATTTTTCAAAGAACTAGAACAAATAATCCTAAAATTTATATGGAACCACAAAAGACCCAGAATTACCGAAGCAATCCTGAGGGAAAAAAACCCCAACAAAGCAGTAAGCATAACCCACCCAGACTTCAGACAATACTACAAAGCTACAGTAATCAAAACTGCATGGTATTGGCACAAAAACTGACATATGGATCAATGGAACAGAAGAGAAGGTCAAGAAATATACCCACACAACTATGGTCAATTAATGTTTAACAAAGGAGGCAAGAATATACAATGGAAATAAAGACAGTCTCTCTGGCAAGTAGTGCTGGGAAAGCTGGACAGCCACATGTAAATCAATGAAGTTAGAACACTCCCTTGCACCATACACAAAAATAAACTCAAAATGGCTGATGTAAATATTATATGACATCATAAAACTCATAGACAAGAACATAGACAAAATATTTTTGGACATAAATCATAGCAATATTTTCTTAGGTCACTCTCCCAACGTGACAGGAATAAAAGTGAAAATAAGCAAATGGAACATAATTAAATTTAAATCTTCTGCATAGTGAAGGAAACAATCAACAAAACAAAACAAAAACTATGGAATGGGAGAAATATTTGCAAATGATACAACTGTCAAGGAGTTAATATCCAAAATAAACAAACAGCTCATACAACTCAATATCAAAAAAAAAACAAACAAACAACCCAATCAAAAAATGGGCAGAAGGCCTCAATAGACATTTCTCCAAAGAAGACACACAGATGGTCAACAAACACATGAAAAGATGCTCAACATCACTAATTATTAGAGAAATGCAAATCAAAACTACAATGAGATACCACCTCACACCTGTCAGAATGGCCATCATTAAAAAGTCTACAAATAACAAATGCTGGACAGGCTGTGGAGAAAAGGGAACCCTTCTACACTGTTGGTGGGAATGTAAGTTGGTGTAGCCACTATGGAAAACATTGTGGAGGTTCCTCAGAAACCTAAAAATAGAATTACCATATGATCCAGTGATCCCACTCCTGGGCCTATGTCTGGAGAAAAGTTTAATTTGAAAAGTTACATTCATTGTAATGTTCGTAGTAGCACTATTTACAATAGCCAAGACATGGCAGCAACCTAAATGTCCATTGACAGATGAATGGATAAAGATGTGGTATATATATATAATGGAATCCTACTCAGCCATAAAAATGAATGAAATAATGCCATTTGCAGCAACATGGATGAGAGATTATCATCTTAAGTGAAGTAAGTCAGTCGGAGAAAGACAAATATCATATGATATCACTTATGTGGGGAATCTAAAATACGGCACAAATGAACCTATCTACAAAACAGAAAGAAACTCACAGCCATAGAAAAAAAACTTATAGTTACCAATGGGGAAAGGGAGGAGGAGGAATAAATTAGGAGCTTTAGATTAACAGATACACACTAATATATATAAAATTAACAGCAAGTTCCTACCGTACAGCACAGGGAACTATATTCAATACCTTGTAATAACCTACAATAGAAAAGAATCAGAAAAAATATATATAAAAATACATATATATGTATTAGAATCACTTTTCTGTACACTAGAAACTAAAACAACATTGTAAATCAATTCTTCAATAGCAAATATCATTCATAAATCTTATGTTAACATGTTACAATTTATTATTGTTACTTTTCAAAGGGCTAATAAATTAAAACATAGGCTTTCAGAAGGACAAATATTGTATGATTCAACCTATATCATGACTCTAAAATAGTCAAATGCTTTCATTCTTTTACATGTGGTTGTCCAGTTTTCCCAGTACCACTTATTGAAGAGACTGTCTTTTCTCCATTGTATATGCTTGCTTCCTTTGTTGTAAATTGACTGACTGTAGTTGTGTGGGTTTATTTCTGGGCCCTCTATACTGTTCTATTGAGCTATGTGTCTGCTTTTGTGTCAGTACCATACAGTTTTTATTACTGTAGCTTTGTAATATAATCTAAAGTCAAGGAGCATGATTCCTCAAGCTCTATTCTTCCTTCTCATGATTGTTTTGGCTATTGGAGGTCTTTTGTGTTTCTATACAAAATTTAAAATTATTTGTTTTAGTTCTGCAAAAGAATGCCATTGGTATTTTGATAGGGATTGCATTGAATCTGTAGCTTGACCTGGGTAGTATAGTCATTTAACAATATTAATTTTTCCAATCCAAGAACTCAGTATATCTTTCCATCTGTTTGTGTCATCTTCAGTTTCTTTCAACAGTGTCTTATAGATTTTGAGTACAGATCTTTTACTTCTTTTGGTAGATTTATTCCAGGTATTTTATTCTTTTTGATGTTATGGGATTGTTTCCTTAATTTCTCTTTCTGATATTTCATTGTTAGTGTATAGAAATGCAACAGATTTCTGTGTCTTAATTTTGTATGCTGCAACTTTACCAAATTCATTGTCTAACACCATATTAAAAACCTAAATGAATTAAAGACCTAAATGTAAGACCAGATACTATAAAACTCCTAGAGGAAAATATAGGCAGAACACTCTTTGACATAAATTGCAGCAATAATTTTTTGGTAAATTTTTAAGTAAATGAAATAAAATCAAAACAAAGAAATGGGACATAATTAAACTTCAAAGCTTTTTAACAGCAAAGGAAACCATGGACTAAACAAAAGGACAACGTACTGAATGGGAGATGATATTTGCAAATGATATGACTGATAAGGGATTAATATTCAGCATATAAAAACAGCTCATACAACTCAACATCAAGAAAACAAAAAGCCTAATTAAAAAATGGGCATTACTGAATAGACCTTTTTCCAAAGAGGAAATGCAGATGGCCAACAGGCACATGAAAAGACATGGAGGGCATCATGCTAAGTGAAATAAGTCAGACAGAGAAAGACAAACACTGTATGATATCACTTATATGTGGAATCTAAAATATAATAAATTAGTGAATATAACAAAAAAGAAGCATACTCACAGATATAGAGAACAAACTAGTCATTACCAGTGGGGAGAGGAAAGGGGGAGGGACTCTAGGGCTAGGGGATTAAGAGATACAAACTATTGGGTATAAAATAATCTACAAGGTTATATTGTACAACATGGGGATTGTAGCCAATATTTTATAATAACTATAAATAGAATATAACCTTTAAAAATAGTGAATCACTATATTGTACATCTGTAGCTTACGTAATATTGTACAGCAGCTCTACTTCAATTAAAAATAAAATAAAATAAAATAGTCAGACACTTAAAAGTAGAGAGTGCAATGGTGTTGCCAGGGGCGGGGTGTGGGGGTATGTGTAGAAATGGAGAGCTGCTAATCAACTGGTATAAAGTTCTAGTTACTCAAGGTGATTAAGTTCTAGAGCTCTGTTGTAAAACATTGTGCCTATAGTAACAATACAGCATTGCATGCTTAAAAATGTGTTGAGGGTTGATCTCATGTTAAGTGTTCTTACCACTGTAAAAAAGAAAAGAAAAGAAAACAAAAATCATGGGCTTTTGTGTTAGAAATACCAGAGTCAAAGTCACTTTGTGTGTCCTTGGGAGATTTATTTAATCTCTCTGAGATTTATTTATTTATTTATTTCAGATTTATTTAATCTGAAAAAAATATTGCTGCAATTTATGTCAAATCTCTCTCTCTGAGATTTATTTAATCTCTCAGTTTCCTTATCTGCTATGAGGAAAATACCCACAAATCTTGTAGGCTTTTTGTGCACATTAAATTAAATGAGGCAAATTACTCAGGGAACACATTACAGTTCTAAGGATATAAATGAAACATTATAAAGTTATCCTTATTTAAGTATTCCTTCTTTTCAAGATTAAGTTTTAGTCCAGCATTCTGTCAAACATTGGAACAAAGTGTCTGCACTATGGTGTTTTAGGTATGCCTTTTCTATGCTATGACATATTACAATATGTTCTCTTAACATTTATGGAGATTATTTATCTCATATGTGTTAGGGACAAATGAAAAGGACAAAGTAATGTCTAACGTATGCAAGAGATTTCATTAAAGTCAAAATCTCAAAATGTGGGAGAATAAAATTTCAAACGTTTACTATCAAGTATTAAATCACTGATGGAAATAGAGACATTCATTCATTCATTTGAGATGAATTCACTGAGTTCGTACTGAGTCAGATACTACTAGGTGCTAGTAATCCAAAACTGGACGATAAAATGTTTACCTCTGAATAATTTATGGCTGCTCAGGGAGAACCAAAAATTCAAATAAGCCAATACAATGGTATAGATACCATGACAGAAAGGTCTAGAATAGAGAGAGAGAAAGTACGAAAGATAAAGTAGTTAATTTGCCTGTGGGAGATGAATGGCAGTCAGAGGAGGTTTCCTAGAACAGGTGATGTTGGGCTGTACCTGAAAACACAGTATGTATTTGCCTGGTGGATAATGGCAGTGGGGCTTAGAGTAGAGCATTCTAAGGAAAGACAACAAAATGAGCAAAGCCACACAGGTGTGAAATAGCATGACATGCTTTAGGAGATGCTGGAATTTCCATATAATTGGAAGAAGATTTGAAAATAGGAAGTGACAAGAAATAAGCTGTGGCTTGATCATGGAGAGCCCCATATATTTGTAAGTGAGTGAGACACTAAAAGATAAAGACCCATATCTACTCCCTCACTTCCATCCAAAATCCATCTAAGATATATTTCCAGGAATAGTAGTTCAAATTTCAAAAGTGATTTTTAGATGAAATTATGGAAGGTCTTTAAAAGTAACTAAAACCCACAAAATAGTTTCTTCAAAAGATGCTTGGGTATAGTGGGGAAATTTCCAAACACTGAATTTGAATTTATCTTTGTGCCTCTGATTGCTTTTTCTGGCAGTTACATCATGAACATCTGCTTGAATTATCTTAGTTCTTATGAAATTTTGCTTATCCACAGAGAGAAACACATATTGTTGGCCCAAGTCCAATATGCAGTTTCTTCCCCAGACTTTGAAAAAAATAGCAAAAAGGAGTTATTAAATTGCTGAATAACTTAAGAGACTTAAAAAATATCACTGAAAGATGTCCAGGATTGAGAATTTGGAAATATTTATAAATTCCATATATAGTGAGGGATGAGGATAATAGTGATATAATTTTTGAAAGTTTTTCCATTGAATAAGAGTCTAATCTTTATAACAAATGAAAGAAAACAACAACAAAATCAGCAACAAAATAAAGTATGGAAAAATATGTAACTATTATCCTTACACATGAAAAGGTTTATAAAGGCCTCAGTGAAGTACAATAAGTTGAACTGAATATACTTAGCAGGAGAGCTCAGTAACACATGTCAAACGTTATAAAGAAGAAAAGGGTATCATGGAAAAAGAAAAGACGAGTTGATATAAGATGCTGTCTTATGTCCCTTTGAAGTATTCCTTTAGATCCTGTATCTCTGGATCAGTGGCATACTGAGATGAGAACTAGAAACATCAGGGTTTCTTATTATGGGGGAAAAAATCCCCCGAGAATACTGAGTACCTAATTAAAATGGTATCTGAAATAGATATTAGAGGTAGGCATACCAGTCACTTCAAAAATAAATGATAGATGGTTATCCATTTAGTTATTTACCATTTATCTATTTATTTATTCATAAATCTTCTTTAAAATATTATGGAGTGCTTACTATAGGCCAGTTTCTGGCTTGAGTAATTTGTTATATTTTTTGCTATTTTAGATTATATCTTCTTCAAAATTCCATTTTATAATACTCCATGCTGGTTTATAAAAATGAAATACCTAGGTATAAATCTAATAAATAATTTACGTGGTCTTTTTGAAGAAAATTATGATACTTGTTAAAGAAAACTCCAAATGGGTACACATAGACTAAAATATTCAAAATGCTAAAATACTAAAAGACTCAACAGGTTTTCCTGCAGAGAATGATAAGATGATTCTAAATATACACATAGAAGATCAAAAGGTTAAAAGCAGATAAGAATTTCCTGAAGAATATTGGAAGCATGTTTTATCAAATATAAGAAGTTAGTGTGTGTTGGTTAGTGGTTATTGTAGCTGCCTTCCAAATATAGGAAGTTATATAGCTTAGTAACTAATGAAGAATTAACTCAAGTGTGTACAAATTGACCAATAAAATAGAATAAGGAGTCCAGAATCAGATCCACATATAAGTGGAAAATTTATTTATGGAAGAACTACTCTTGCAGATAACTGTAGATAAAAAGGACTTTTCAAATAAATTATGCTGGAAAAACTGATTATGCAAGTGAAAAATATTGAAATGTAAATGCTATCTTACATATATAATTGTTAATTATCTGTACTGCGCAACATACTAGCCCAACACTTAGGGCTAATACATTTAATTCACACAGTTTCTGCAAGTTAGAAGTTCAAGAGCAGCTTATCTGGTAGTTCTGTCTCAGAGTCTGTCATGAGGATGCAGTCAAAATGTTAACCAGGTGCTTCAGTCTTCTGAAGGCAAGACTGAGACAGGAGGACCCACTTCAGAGATGACTTATTCATATGGCTGTTGTCAACCAGTTTCTTACTGGCTCTTGGCTAGGGAGAGGTCAGCCCCTACCTACATGGACTACTCCACTGGGCTACCTGAGTATCCTCACAACATGGCAGCTGTTTTCTCCCATAGTTAGTGGTATAAGAGAGAGCAAAATGGAAACTGCAATGCCTTTTATTATCTAGACTCAGAGGTCAAAAACCATTATTTCCACATCTACTATTTATTACACAGGTTAGCCTTATTCATTGTGGGGAGATAATACACAAGGGTAAGAATAACAGAGGCAGGGATTATTGGAGGCCATCTTGGAACCTGGCTACCACATACACACACAAAAATTATAGGTGAATTAGAGAATTCTATAATACTTTTGTAAGACAATCTATGAGAATCTTTAGTATCTCACAGCAAAGATTCTCAAGTAAGAAACAAACTACTCAAATTATAAAGGAAAAGATTGATAAATTCAATTATGTTAAAAATAAAACATCTATTTATCAAAAGAGCATATAGAAAGTGAAAAATCAAAATAGAAGATATTTGAAAGAAATTTAATTTAAAATTATTAATATCCAGAATATACAAAGAACGGCAAACCAACACTAAAAAGTTACCCAAAAGAAAAATGGGCAAACTATTTGAGAAAGCTCCTCACAGAAAAAAGAATGGTCTAAAAACATTAAAATATAATCAGCTTCATTAGTAATCAAGAAACTGCAAATTATAGCCAAAGTGTGATGTCATTACATGCCCATTTGATTTGTAAAAACTAAGAAATAATGAGTTTATCAACTTATGATGATGTGGAGCTACGGGAAACCCTTACGTATGGCTGGCAGAAGTGTAAAGTGTCCAACCATTCTGGATCATAATTTGGCATTATGTACTATAGTTGAGAATGTGTATACCTAGTGACCCAGAAATTTCTCTTCTAGAGAAAATCTTACATATATGCACCAGGAAACATGCACAAGTATCTTTGTGGAATTGCTGTAATAGCAAAAAAAAACTGGAAACAACTCAAATGACCAACAGTAGAATGGATACAGAAATGACATTTATACAGTGGAATCCTATTCAGCTGTGGGTGGTAAGGCTGAAAGAGTAAGACTGAAGGAAGATTGAAAAACAACCAAACAAACAAACAAACTAGAGACACTATAGCAAATTTAAATGTCCATTAGTAAGGAGTGGGAGGTTGAAGACATAGAAGAGACAGGTGGAACGGACATTTCTTCATTAGACATGGGGGAGCAGTTAAGAGTGAGTATGTATTTATTTAAAAATACTTATTGTGTACCCACTCTATGCCAGGGCCTGTTGATACAAAGGATGAAGGTAGCTTTAAGAATTGGGTCATAGGTATTTGATGGAAAGTCTGTATAAAAGCTTTCTTTTTCTATCTGAATATGGGGTGGAGGGTCATTTCCTAAGGGTGAGGGAAAAGCTTGGGGCTTGAGATTTAAGGAGAGTGAAGATTTTAAATTGTGTGGAAACAGGAGAGCAAACTAATGAAGGAAATAAAGCAGTTGAATTGGGCACTGTTGAAAATCCAGTTAAGGTTATTGAATTTGTAGCCAGAATACCCAGTTGTACAATTTTCACCAGCATTCCATAGTGCAGATATATTGTTCTAGAGTTTTTTTCCCTAGCAGGTGGTGACAAAAGGATAACAGAGTTGAAGAATTTAGGACAGTGATAAGAGGTTGTTTGAAATGACAGACTACGGATGCCGGTGAGTCTGATTGCTAATTAAACTTCTGAAGCAGAGTTTACCATTTATGTGTATCCAGAAATCAAGTAATGTAATATATGTATCTGATGAGGAATCTTATTTAAAATCACAAGTGCTGTGAAGTTAAAACTCCACTAGAAGGAAACTGATCAATGAGAGGCAGGAGATGGAAAGGGTCCCGCAGATATATTTTGATCTCTTCCAGCCCCTGACTATTTGGAGATGCAAAAAGTTCCACATGTCCTGCAATACTAAGTTATGTTTTCTTGTGAAACTACAGCCAGGTCAGTAATACACCTATATATATATATATATTTTATGGTATGCGGGCCTCTCACTGTTGTGGCCTCTCCCGTTGCGGAGCACAGGCTCCAGACGCGCAGGCTCAGTAGCTGTGGCTCACAGGCCCAGCCGCTCCGCGGCATGTGGGATCCTCGCGGACCGAGGCACGAACCCGCGTCCCCTGCAGAGGCAGGCGGACTCCCAACCACTGCGCCGCCAGGGAAGCTCCATTTTCTTCCTTGCTTCACTTTCCTTTTTACCTCATTCTTACTTCCCTGGAATTTCACTTCCTGATAAAACAGCAGGGAAGCTTTATTCAGGCTCTGTGTGTTTCTGTTTGTTTGGTTTTTGGTTTTTGGTTTTTTAAGGTACTCAGAGGAAGACAAAATGAATTGCTCTGCTGAATTTGGAGTTATTCGTGGCAATTCAGGAAGGCGAGGGCAGGGAAGAGACTAGATAGAAGTGGGAAGATGAATAAGGAGCCAAAGAGATGGTGTGAAGCTGAGGGTCTATACGCAGTGAGGTAGCAATGAAAAATCCCTGGCAGTGGGTGGGATGGCTGACGTATTTTAAACTAGGATGTCTATTATTCAATTTAAGATGATGATATTTCTTCCAGGTAAATTCTCTCCTATCCCTTTTCTCCCCCAAATTTAGTACATTATATTACATAATATGTCTTATTATTTTTTTAATTTTATGGTACTATAATAAATGACTGAGTTTCATATCTGGGTTAATATGACCTGGAACAGAAAGGATAGTTAAAAAGGTGAAAAGGTAAAAAAAAAAAAAAAAAAGTGAAAAGGTAAACTAATTCAAAGAGCAGAAAGCTAGAAGCCAGAAGAACAAAGAAAATGTAAGACCTAGATAATTTTCAGAAAACTTGAGAAAAGTTTTGTGCTGACACAAGTCATGGAATGCGATGATGGAGGAAATTTTATTCAGACATTAAGGGGACTGGCAATCCCACATGACATCTAGGGTACAGATAATATACACTTCATCAGGCAGTGTCCCTCAGAGAGGCTAGTACTGCAGTAATATTGATTTTTAGCTGTCCCTTTTTATGCATTTATATGCAGAAGTCTTTTTTCTGAAAAAAAGAAGGTACATTTATTTTCTTTAATCAATAATTTATGGAACTATGTATTGATATTAGAATTAAATTATTATGGATGCTACTTCAGATATGAGATTTTGTTGCTATGACTGTCAATACATGGGAATTGCTATTTGAGACAACTTATTCAGTCCTGTGCTCAGTTTTATTAGGGATGCCATAAGCTCTTCATGAAAATCTTTATGTTCATAAGGCAATCGTTGGTTGTTCCATGCTAATCTATTATAATCAGTGTGAAAATCTGTTATAGGTAGGGTTAAAAAAAAAAGTATGCCTACTAAAAGGACTATAAATGTTGGAAAATGTATTTCTTCTTATTCTGGTAGAAATTTCTACTTCATAATTTATTAAACAATAATTTTCAAGAATACAATCACATACATTTACTATGAATAGAAAAATTGACAAAAATCCTTCCAATATCTTTCATAAATCATATTTTATTCATGCCAATTAAGTTCACAGATACCTAGCATTTTCTAAATCAGAATGACAGTTAAAGCTGCCTGTCATTTCTAGCATGATTCAAAATATCTCATATAAAAGTGAATTATGAGCAAGTATACAGTAGGGCTACACATATTCCTCTTGCAAATAATTTATGTGAAACAAATATACCTCATTTTTTATGTTTTAATTGAGAAAAGATTTCTTAGTGACATTGCAATGAACTCAGGTCATAGATTCATACAAGTCAACTGTCAATTTAAATTGTTATATTTATCTAGAAATATGTCATTTGGCAATGTGATTTACTCCTATCAGTAGGTAGGAAAACATCTTTTCATTTTTCACTGAGTAGAGCAATATTACTCAATGTTCCATTGCAAAGCACAGGCTCCAGATGTGCAGGCTCAGTGGCCATGGCTCATGGGCCTTGCCGCTCCATGGCTTGTGGGATCTTCCAGGGGCACGAACCCATGTCCCCTGCATTGGCAGGTGGACTCTCAACCACTGCGCCACCAGGGAAGCCCTACTCAACTTTTTAAAAATCCCTTTTGTAAAGTGCCACTTGATGAAATAAGAGCCCTATAATTTCCTTTAATGTTATTTAGCAAGGAAACAGTTCAGTGAGGTGAGTAGGAACATAGATCTTGGAACCAGACATACTTGGTTTTAAATGCCAGAGCTCGTTAGATATGTGAGCTGACACTTCTACACTTGTTTCCTAATCTTTTAAATGAAGATACTAAGAGTAGCTACTGCAAAGTATTATTGTGACAAGTTAATGTTATAATACTTTTATGAGGCTTAGTATATAGCCTGGAACATAAAAAATATCTATTATTATCATTATTAATTTTCAAAGAAAATTAAATATATTAATCAAAAGTCATTATAACTCTAATGTGATTTTTTCAAATTGCACATTCTCCCATGAACTCTGACACTCCCCTGTTTCCCCCTCTCCCTTCCCCATATTCCCCTCCTGCTATCCCAAGAATCTTTGGACTGTATTCTTAAGATACTGACTCACATCCTGCAAATCAATCTCTTATGAAATTAATTTATAACCTCAGAGCCCGTATACAATTTCCTTTTTCTCCCCAAAGTTTTTTCCTTTACATGGTATGTATGGAGGAACTTTTGGCTAATCCTGAAACTTGCTGACCTAATACCATTAAAATTTTTGCATATCAACAGTTAAAACTGAACTATGCTTTTCAACACCTAAATGTGATACAACAAACCAGCTCTGGCTGGTATTTCATGGCACATATTACAATAACAGGTCATCCAATTTAGACAGAAAAGAATTATTGTTCCATTCTTCCAAATTGGTTGTACCAATTAATTCTGTTCAACTTCATATAACAGACTGCAGTAGATTAACTTAATAGGAGCCCACTTCCCCCACATAACAAGAAGTCTGGAGGTAGGCAGTCTAAAGCTGGTGCAGTTGCTTAGAGAACTCATTAAACCAGGATCCTTCTAATCATCCTGCTCTGCCGTCTTTAGTATATGGTTATTATCCACTTGTTCACAAGATAGCTGCTCCGCCTCCAGATATCACGTGTCTCAGATGGAAGAGAACAGAATGCAGAGCAAAATATGTGTTTTATTGGGAAAACAATAGCCTTCCCATATACTCTACCCAGGAAGCTCCCTCTTATATCTTGTAAATCTAGATTGCAGGTTTACCTAATTTAAAGAAAGTCTGGGGAGAAGAATTTTTAAACTGGGCACACTGCTACCCCTAAACTTTGAGGAATAAAGAAGACTTGAATAAATATTAAGTAGGTAATCAGCAGGATCTGCCATATGGGTCAAAAAACTTGACCTGACTTACAGAAAATGATACTGCAACATCATTATGTCACCAAAGTACACTGGTAGCAGCCTAAAAGGCAAACATTCTTTAATAATATAAAACATGTTACCAAAAAAGATTCAGTGATTAAGAGGAAGTAAGATTTTAAAAAAATTCTCACAACATGCTAGAATAAACCATTTGGTATTGGGTTAGTGTCAGAGACTTTAGTATGAATTCCTATATCTATCTACCTAACCATTCATCTATCGTCTGTCTACAGATGGAGAGATACAGAAATAATTATATACATATGTTTATACATACATATGTTTCCTAGTTCTATTTACTGAGAGGGCCTAGAAGGAGTGACACCCAGTAATAATGAGCACACTGAGTGCCCAGATCTTGGTTTCTAAATACAATTTGCCAATAAAAGCAATCAGAGCTCCTTAGAAAAATGGTTGATTCTAGGGCTGAGGCAATAGAAATACTAGTAAATCCTAGGTGAACCTGGAGCATCTTATAATGTCAGAGAGTAAGGAGGTGCTTAAGAAAACAAAAGAATGGGGGCATGTCAAAAGGCCACGGGAACAAATTTGAAAGAGATCCCAATGGCCAAAGCTGGAAAATGTGGGCAACAAAATAAATTGTATTGGATTATAACCCAAAGTATAAAATATACATTAGTACATACTGATATAAAGAAATAACTGAATAAACAAATAAATGGAAAAGAAGAGACAAATCTTCCTTATAGAAAATTCCAAATAACATATGCAAATACTCCCCCTTCAGGAGATGGAGCTTAATTCTCCCCACCTTCAGTGTGGGCTGGACATAATAATTCCTTCCAAAGAATTGTGAAAAGAAAAAATGGAAAAACCAGAAATGTTAGAATGGAAAAACTTGGCAAGCACAATCTTAACCTAGTGATCAAGATTATCTTACCAGTGATAAGTCATGCTGATATCATGCACCTCTGATTTGATGTTATGAGGACACTGCCACATTTTCCGTATTCTACACACCCACCCACACACACACAGACACACAGGAACACTAATTCCAGTCTAATCATGAGAAAAACATCATAAAAAACCAAATTTGAAGACAATCTACAAAATACATATTCCTCAAAACTGTCAAGGTCATGAAAAACAGTGAAAATCTGAGAGACTGTCATAGATCAGAGAAGACTAAGGAGGTATGACCACTAAATGCAAAGTGATATCCTGGATGAAAATCTGGGATAGAGAAAAACATTAGTGGAAAAATGGAATAAATTTAGGGGTTTAGTTAACAGTAATGTGCCAATATTAGTGTCTAAATTTTGCCAAATGTAACATGGTAATGTAAGATGTTAACATGAGGGGAAACTGGGTGAAGGGTATATAAAAATTCTCTATACTATCTTTGCAGTTCTTCTGTAAATCTAAAATTATTCTAAAATAAGAAGTTTTTAAATATCCTCACATAGTTACAATTGGAAATGACAATAGCCTACTAATGAGACAATGTGACATCATGAACTTATAACTAATGATCTTCAAAGCATCTCACGATGGGTAACCACAAATTGCTTAAGATACTTACAGTTAATGCATTAATACCAGACTGGTTCAAGTTCCAGATCCTAAGGAAACAGAAGCCAAAGTGTAAAAAGACATTTAATCTGAACTTTTCACTAAAAAGTATTTCTAAGGAGATCTCTGGATGACTCTAACCTTTCCAAGGTCAAGTGAAAGCTGCCAGCAGGTGCAATTCATCTTTCTATTGTCTTCTTCAAAATTAGCATATTCATGATTAGGAACTTATGTTTGTAAAAGAAATTTTTATCAAATCCTATAAATTATTTCCCCCTACAAAATAGAATTACCTTGAAAAATCCCATTCAAAAAAAATTGCTTCTACTTAAGAACATACATTTTTAGAGCAGCAGCTTTGGCAATCAGCTAAGATTAGCATAGGAAATCAGTACATCAGAATTTTAATCTTGCTTTGCCACTCATTCTTTCAATGACCTTTAAAAGTTTACTTAACATGTTCCTTGGCCACCAAATGAGGTTAATGAAATTCTCTAGGTTAAAAAACAAAAACAGGAGAAACAATTACATAATCATCAAAAAGCAACTTAAAATAAAAGTGTTAAATAAAAATATCTGTTGTGGAAAGATATCATACCACTTTGTGGTGATCAAAGAGATATTTATTTTCTTCAGTTTCCTATTTATTAACAGCAAAGTTGGATGGCAGTAACAAAAAAGGTGTCATTTCTACTGAGAAACAGAACAAAATGCAGTGATGAATGAAATAAAGTTAATCTTAAACCACCTCCCCCCAAAAAGATCCACTCAAAATGTTTTCTTTCTTCATGTACAGAAGCTTCTTCCAGAAACCCAGTATGAATTTGAACATACTAGGTTACAATTAGCATAAAAGCCACTGAGCTTCAACCTTTAAAACTTCCAAGAAAAGAATAGTCTTTTGAATGTCAGCTAAGAAATTAAGAGAAAAGAATCTCTCCAAAATATATCAGCATCCTTCTTTTAGTCTCTGATTCTGGATTAACTTTTGGGACGTGTTTGAGTCCTTTGATATCAAGGAATGCAAGCACAAGGCTTATGTGCAGGAACTGGAATATATGATTCAGAAGAGCTGTGCAATTTTAGAGAACTTGTTCATTATGAATTTTGCCACTTCACAGAGGTCCACAAGGGGGCACTCTTTTGCTGAAATTTTCTACACATTTTAATGTAAAAACAGATTTTATGATAAGGAAATTTGGTACTAATAAATAGATATGCATGTTTAGTTTCTCATGGTTATTTCAGTTGCATTATATCATGACAAATCAGAGGTGCATGATATCAGCATGACTTATCACTGGTAAGATAATCTTGATCACTAGGTTAAGATTGTGCTTGCCAAGTTTTTCCATTCTAACATTTCTGGTTTTTCCATTTTTTCTTTTCACAATTCTTTGGAAGGGATTATTATGTCCAGCCCACACTGAAGGTGGGGAGAATTAAGCTCCACCTCCTGAAGGGGGGAGTATTTGCATATGTTATTTGGAATTTTCTATAAAGTCTGGCTACTACCAGACTTTCTGTCTACAAATTTGACTACTCTGGGTATATCACGTATAAGGGGACTCATATAGCATTTGTCCCTTTGTGACTCATGTATTTCACCTTGCATAATTCTTTGAAGTTCATACATGTTCTAGATGATTCTTAAACGGTCTGTCTCTAACCTTACTAAGTACCAAAGCTTTACCAAAAACTGTTTTAAATGAGGCATATGTTATTGGCACTTCTGTGTTTGTGCCAGATTGTATCAATCGGTTACCAATTTTTTTTGTTTGTCCATATCCCTCAACTTCCTGACTCAATATTATTTGGTGAGTCAAATTCAGAACAACCTTCTTTACTAAATTCATCATAGAAATTCATGCTTTACTGTGATATTTAATTCTCATTTAAAGGACTTGTCATCCCACATTTGCAGGTGAACGTAGTTGCAACTTTTGTACAAGGTCAGTTCTGGCAAGCCAGCCAGGGCTTCAAGTAGTTTTCAATCTGCTGCCTCCATGCTGTGACTGGGAGTAAGCAAGTCTATGCTTGCATGCTTTAATCACAGAGGCTTGGTTCTCTTACAGTCCTCCAGTAAGCCACACCGTTGTGTTTTTTTTAACATCTTTATTGGAGTATAATTGCTTTACAATGGTGTGTTAGTTTCTGCTTTATAACAAAGTGAATCAGTTATGCATATATATATATGTTCCCATATCTCTTCCCTCTTGCATCTCCCTCCCTCCCACCCTCCCTATCCCACCCCTCTAGGTGGTCACAAAGCACTGAGCTGATCTCCCTGTGCTATGCGGCTGCTTCCCACTAGCTATCTATTTTATGTTTGGTAGTGTATATATGTCCATGCCTCTCTCTCACTTTGTCACAACTTACCCTTCCCCCTCCCCATATCCTCAAGTCCATTCTCTAGTAGGTCTGTGTCTTTATTCCCGTCTTGCCCCTAGGTTCTTCATGACATTTTTTTTTTCTTAGATCCCATATATGTGTGTTAGCATACGGTATTTCTTTTTCTCTTTCTGACTTACTTCACTCTGTATGACAGACTCTAGGTCCACCCACCTCACTACAAATAACTCAATTTCATCTCTTTTTATGGCTGAGTAATATTCCATTGTATATATGTGCCACATCTTCTTTATCCATTCATCTGTTGATGGACACTTAGGTTGCTTCCTTGTCCTGGCTATTGTAAATAGAGCTGCAATGAACATTGTGGTACATGACTCTTTTTGAATTCTGGTTTTCTCAGGGTATATGCCCAGTAGTAGGATTGTGCCCCACCGGTTTTGAAGCAAGATAAGGAGGCTTGTTTTCCTGGTGTCTGACCCCAGGGCTAGGGTGCCTAATATGTGGCTTGAACCCGCTGCTCCCCGGGGAGGATCCCTGAGGCTGTGATATCCCCCCTCCACTTCTGTGTTACCTAAAAGACACAGTGCAGGTCCCAACCAGATCCTTTCTCATCCCTTCCTACCAGACTCTGTGTGGATCTTTCTTTACAGCCTTGGTTGCTGAAGAGCCGTCCTGCTAGTCCCCAGGTTGATTTCAGCAAGCGTCAATATACAGTGGTAGATTTGATGTGTTCGTGAGGGGAGGTGAGCCCAGCATCTTCCTACTCTTTCCTCTTGATCCCTTTCTTGGCAGTACGTAGTTTGATATTGTTCTTAGCAATATTTTTGGGATATATGTCTCCTTAGGCATGGGAAATAAAAGGAAAAATAGGCAAATTGGATTACATTAAACTAAAAAGCTTTTGCACAGTGAAGGAAACTGCCAACAAAATGAGAAGGCCATCTACTGAATGGGAGAAGGTATTTGCAAATGATATACCCCATAAGAGGTTAATATCCAGGGAATTCCCTGGTTGTCCAGTGGTTAAGACACGGAGCTTTTACTACTGGGGCCCAGGTTCAATCCCTGGTCAGGGAACTAAGATCCTGCAAGCTGCATGGCACTGAAAAAAGAGAGAGAGAGAGAGAGAGAAAGGTTAATATCCAAACTATGCAAAGAACTCATATAATTCAACATCAAAAAACAAACAACCCAATTAAAAAATGGGTACAGGGTCTGAATAGACATTTTTCCAAAGAAGACATACAGATGACCACCAAGCACATGAAAAGATGTTAAATATCACCAATCATCAGGGAAATGCGAGTCAAAACCACAATAACACTTCACACGTGTCAGAATGGCTAGCATCAAAATGACAACAAATAAGAGTTTGCGAGGTTATGGAGAAGAGGAAACCCTTGTGCCCCATTTGTGGGAATGTAAATTGGTGCAGCCACTGTGGAAAACAGTATGGAGATTTTTTTTAAAAATTAAAATCCAGGTTTCCCTGGTGGCACAGTGGTTGAGAGTCCACCTGCTGATGCAGGGGACACGGGTTCGTGCCCCGGTCCGGGAAGATCCCACATGCCGTGCGGCGGCTGGGTCTGTGAGCCATGGCCGCTGAGCCTGCACGTCTGGAGCCTGTGCTCCGCAACGGGAGAGGCCGCAACAGTGAGAGGCCCGCGTACTGCAAAAAAAAAAAAAAAAAAAAAAAAAAAAAATTAAAATCCAGCAATTTCATTCCTGAGTATTTAACTATTTCAAAAAGATATATTCACCCCTATGGCATTGCAGTATTATTTAAAATAGCCAAGATACGGAAGCAATCTAAATGCCCATCAATAGATAAATGGTTTAAGAGCCTTTTCCTTAAAAGAATATTTAAACCATGGCTCAAAGCTCAAATTAGGCAGAGTTCCTCATACTTCATAAATTTTTATTTTGTTTCCTTAATCTTTTATTCTACATAATAGCTAGAATCTGGTTTAAAGGCTCAAATGAGAGTTTTAAATGGAAATAAAAACCTTTATTTCTTAATCTCTGTATTATATGTGGTTATGTTCTGGGACAGGTGAATTTACTGAAAGCTTAGGACAGCCATTCCAAAGATAAAGAAAAGAGAATTTTAAAGAGACTGAATAGTTGGTGATCTAGATAAAATTTTAAAATTTGGAAGTTTGACTTCACAGTTCCATTGAATGTAGGATGTTCCCTTCTTTTGAAGATATTGTTATTTTGGGACTTAATAGATTTACTCTATTAATAGGTTTAGATTTTCTGGACCGTTGAATCATAATAATAATTGCAATCGTGTGTTTAATCTATGTGTGGTGCAATTACATGGATATTATGTGCATTGTCTCATGTACTCTTCACAATGATCCTGCAAGATAGTTTCGAGAAAACTGAAGACCCTACAGATTAACTTGGTAGTTTGTATATAATTGAAGAATTATAATACAAGCCAAGGCAGTCTCACTCAATACTGGTTCTGTGCTCTTAAAATACACATGTTATGTATATTTATGTCATATTATGTGTATTTTACCACAGTACATCCTGCTCCCTCCCTGAAGGAATCCTTAATTTAAGCAGAAAGGTTTTTACACATCCCATTTTTGCAACTAACTAACTTTTATGACTTTGGCAAAGCATTTGACCTGCATTCTGATCTATACAATGAGGGTCTTGGATTAAATGATTTCTCAGGTCTCTTTTCCTTTCTTTTGGCAAGGGAGAGTACTCCTGTTGAGTGAAGTCATTTTTCTTTGATTGGCTGGCAGAGTGGTTTTGGCTCACCTGTAATGCACAGTTTAGCAGAGGCAGTAGAGGATAAAGTCTGTTTCACTCCACAAGCCAAGAAGGAGCAGGTGGTGTCGATTTCTTGTGTTCTGGGGGAAGCTATTTGTCAGTGATAACCTAGATAACTTTGGATAGGTGCAACAACAGCATATGGTATGTTTAGATGCTAATTACTGCCTCTGTGAGCACTTCAGTCTTTATTTTATGCACAAGCCTGGTGAATATAAAAATAAAGGTGAATTTTTAAAAACCTGAATTAACAACCTGAAATTATATCTTTTCTCTTTCTGGTTAAATTATATCTCTTCTCTTTCTGTTGTTAGCTGAAAGTGTTTTACTAGTTTTTTGGTCATTTAAGATAGAAGAGGTAGAATGAAGATGCTTGATAATGTAGTTACTGTGCAGCCTTACCGTTTCTACGTACACAGGTGATACATAGGGAGTGATAAAGCATGCGCAAGCAGTGAGCACACAGAAGATATTTCTCATGTGACAGAGCTACAGTCTGAGATCTGGAATTGGAGAATCTATAGGTAAGAAAGAAATACAGAAAATTACAGAGGCCTCTATTGAGAGCAAGAATATGGGGCTTATATTACATAGCTGAATGGGCAGAAGCAAACCAGAAATGGCCTTAGCTTCAAGAAAGGGAGACAAACATATGGTCCTTTGAAGCAGGATTTGCTTTAACCAAATTTCAGGGAAGATTTTAAAAAAAAAGAAAGAAAGGAAACAAAGAGTATGGTATGCTCTGTTCTTATTTAATAAGCCTTGCCTAATTTAATCCTTACAACAATTTGGTAAGGTAAGTGGTACTAATTTCATTGCATAAGTGAGAAAATGGAGATTTAAGAGATGTTCAGTAGTTTACGTCCAGTATTTTTATCATTATATTATGCCTGGTAGGTGAACATTCACACTTATTGTTTCTTTCATATTATTAGTATTCTCTTTTATGAATTCAACAGAGGAAGACTATTCTGTTGTGAATTTTCTTTGTATTTTTACTAAATATGAGGGATTTAACTCTGACCCTTCCTGGTGAGCTTACTGAATTCCAGAACAAGCTACATACTAATTTTATTGCAAATATTGCTTTCATAAAGAATTTCCTCAAATTATCACAATAATTTAAATCGGGAAATTGTGCATAGTCAAGGAAAAAGACAATTACAAGTTACTTAAAGTGGTCTTTACAATTTAGCCAGTTCAATTTCTGACTCATAGATTGAAGGCCAAGATGGCATGGCCCCACTGAGGGAGTTCTTGGTGTGTCTCTGTATAGCCTGAATGAGGGCAGGTGAGATTTCTTTTGGAAGGTGTTGTATTATGTTCTCTGGATTTAGAATAAAAGGAGAGTGATTATTTAACATCATACAGTTAGAGCTAGATAAGTGCAATGTTACATGAAACATAGTGTGTTCTAATCTCGTGTCACAATAATAATGAGGATGATGGTTTATATATTGTATAATGTCTGTATGGCTTTCACATACCCCAACAGTTCATTATCACTATCACCCAGTGAGGCAAGCAGAGCATATCCTCCACTTTCCCCCATTTTATAGAAAATTCAAACAATCAAAAGGAATGAGGCTTAGACACATTAGGTGGCTTACCTGAGGTCACATGGATACAAGAGGGTGAATCAGCAGTCAGCTTTATCTTCTGGTCTTTCCTTGTCCCTTTGCTGTTAGAATCATTGGTGTTAAAAACATCTTCATTCTCATTTCTCATCTGCAACTTACCTCTCCCAGAAATTCTTTTTAATTTTGTTGTAGGGAACTTGGGCCAATGATAGTAAATTTATAGTTACCTGAAATTCGGTGAAGTAGGTTATGTTTTTTAAATGAACGATATGCAAATAAACATAGATTTCTGCATCAATTTCAAACACTTGAACACATCTTTCAGCAAAATCTTGGGTGAGAATTCTCTCACAGAGCTCAAAGGAATTACGAAGTAATTATTCCACAATTGTTCAACTGAGCACAACAAAACACATACTGAGTGACAATTCATGTGCAAATCACAGAATAGGTACTGTGGGAGGTAAAGTAATAAAATAAAATATTGTCTCTACCCATCAGTGGTTTATTAATTATGGGGAAAAAAACACTATTCTTTATTTTTTATTCTGTCTATTGTTCCATTAAGGATTCAAGAAATTCACAGTAATATAGTTTAAATAAGTATAAAATAAAATAAAATAAGATCCCCAATCCTTCAGGTTTCTAAGGTTTCCACTATTTATTTATTTATATTGACGTATAGTTGACTTGCAATATTATATTAGCTTCAGGTTTATAACACAGTGATTCAATATTTTTTATACATTACAAAATGATCACCATGATGTCTAGTTACAATCTGTCACTGTACAAAGTAATTACAATATTATTGACTATATATATTCCCTATGCTGTGTATTACATCCCTGTGGCTTATTTTTTTGTAATGGGAGGTTTGTACCTCCCTCTCCTATTTCACTCATCCTTCAACCACTTTCTCTCTGGCAACCACCAGTTTGTTCTCTGTATCTATGAGTCTGTTTCTTTTTGTTATGTTTGTTTTGCTTTCTATATTCCACACGTGTGAAATCATATGGTATTTGTCTATCTCTGTCTGATTTATTTCACTTAGCATAATACCCTCTAGGTCCATTTATGCTATCCCAAATGGCAAGATTTCATTATTTTTTTATGGCTGAGTAATATTGTATGTATATATAGTGTGCATATATATATATATATACACACACATATATACATATAAACATTATATATATATATATATATATATCACATCTTCTTTATCCATTCATCTATAGGTGGACACTTAGGTTGCTTCCATATCTTGACTATTTTACATAATGCTGCTATGAACATAGGGGTGCATATATCTTATTGAATTAGTGTTTTTGTTTTCTTCAAAAAAGTCCAGAAGTGGAATTGCTGGATCGTATGGTAGTTCTATTTTTAAGTTTTGAGGAACCTCCATGCTATTTTCCATAGTGCCTGTACCGATTTACATTCACACCAACAGTGCAAAGGGGTTTCCTTTTCTCTACATCCTTGCGAACACTTGTTATTTCTTGCCTTTTTGATAATAACCATTATGGCAGTGTTCAGGATACCTCATTATGATTTTATTTGCATTTCCCTGATGATTAGTGGTGTTAAGCATTTTTTCATGTACCTGTTGGCCATCTGTATTCTTCTTTGGAAAATAATTCTTTGTTGTAGTTCTGTGAAAAATGCCATTGTTATTTTGATGGAACTGCATTGAATCCGTAGATTGCCTTGGGTAGTATGGTTACTGTAACAATATAAATTCTTCCAATCTGTGAACACTGTATATCTTTCCCTTTGTTTGTGTCACCTTCAATTTCTTTCATCAATGTCTTATTGTTTTCTGAGTATAAGTTTTTTACCTCCTTGGCTAGATTTATTCCTAGGCATTTTATTCTTTTTGATGTAGTTGTAAATGGGATTATTTTCTTAATTACACTTTCCAATAGTTGTTAGTGTAGAGAAAAGCAACAGATTTCTGTATATTAATTTTGTATTCTGCAACTTTACTGAATTCATTTATTAGTTCTAATAGTTTTTTTGGTGGCATCTTTAGGATTATCTATCTATCTATCTATCTATCATATGATCTGCAAACAGTGACAGTTTTACTTCTTTCTTTCCAGTTCGGATGCCTTTTATTTCCTTTACTTGCCTAATTGTTGTGGCTAGGACTTTCAATACTATATTGAATAAAAGTGGTGAGAGTGGGCATCTTTGCCTTGTTCCTGTTCTTAGAGGAAATGCTTTCAGTTTTTTCCCATCAAGTATGATGTTGGCTATAGGTTTGTCATATATGACCTTGATTATATTGAGGTATATTCCCTCTATATTCACTTTGTTGAGAGTTTTTATCATGAATGGGTGTTGAATTTTGTCAAAAAAATTGAGATGATGATTGTGTAATTTTTAGTCTTCAGGTAGTTAAGGTGGTATATCATATTGATTTTTGGTTACTGAACCATCCTTGTATTTGTAGGGTAAATCCCACTTGTGTATGATCCTTTTAATGTATTGTTGTATTCAGCTTGCTAATATTTTGTTGAGGATTTTTGCATCTATGTTAGTTAAGAATTTTTGTTTTGCTTGTGGTGTCTGTCTGGTTTTGGTATTGGGGTGATACTGGTGCTTTAGAATGAGTTTGGAAGCATTGTTTCCTCTTCAATTTTTGGCAATAGTTTGAGAAGGATAGGCATTAACTCTTCTTTAAATGTTTGATAAAATTCCCCTGTGAAGCCATCTGTTCCTGGACTTTCATTTGTTGGGAGTTTTTTTTTTTACTGATTCAATATTATTACTCATAATTGGTTTGTTCATAATTTATGCTTCTTCCTGATTCAGTCTTGGGAAATTGTACATTTCTAGGAATTTATTTCTTCTAGGTTGTTCATTTTATTGTACATAATTGTTCATTGTAATCTCTTATGATCTTTTGTATTTCCGTAATGCTGGTTGTAACTTCTCCTTTTTCATTTCTGATTTTATTGATTTGGGCCCTCTCTTTTTTTCTTGATGAGTCTGGCTAAATGCTTATTAATTTTGTTTACCTTTTAAAAGAACCAGTTCTTGGTTTCATTGATCTTTTTCAGTGTTTTTTAGTCTCTATTTCATTTATTTCTGCTCTGATGTTTAATATTTCTCTTCTTTCACTAACTTTGGGTTTTATTTCTTCTTTTTCTAGTTCATTTGGTATAATATTAAGTAGCTTATTTGAGATTTTTCTTGTTTCCTGAAGTAGGTTTGTATTGCTGTAACTTCCCTCTTAGAATTGTTTTGCTGTGTCCCATAGATTTTGGATCCTTTTGGTCCATTTTCATTTGTCTTCAGATAATTTTTAATTTTTTTAGAAGATTTCTTCAGTGACCCATTGATTGTTTAGTAGCATACTGTTTAGCCTCCATGTGTTTGTGTTTTTTGCAGTTTTTTTCTTGTAGCTGACTTCTAGTCTCATACCATTTGGCCAGAAAAGATGCTTGATATTGATTTCAATCTTGAATTTATTGAGACTTGTTTCATGGCCTAGCTTGTGATCTATCCTGGGGAATATTTCATGTGCACTTGAAAAGATAGTGTATTCTGCTGCTTTTTGAGTGGAATATTCAATATATATCTATTAAGTTCATCTGATGTAATGTTGTTTAAGGTCAATGTTTCCTTATTGATTTCCATCTAGATGATCTATCCACTGATATAAGTGTGGTGTTAAAATTCTTTACTATTATTATGTTAATGTCAATGTTTCCCTTCATGTCTGTTAATATTTTCTGTATTTATTTAGGTGCTCCTATATTGGATTCATATATATTTATGTATTATATGTTCTTGTTGGATTGAGCCCTGTATCATTATATAATGTCCTTCTTTGTCTTTTGTTACAGACTTTGTTTTAAAGTTTATTTTGTCTGATACAAGTATTGCTACGCAGGTTTCTCTTCATTTACATTTAAATGGAATACATTTTCCATCTCCTCACTTTCAGTATGTGTATGTCTTCATATCTGAAGTGAGTCTTTTGTAGGCAGCAGCACATATGGGTCTTGTTTTTTTATCCATGGAGCCACTCTATGTCTTTTGATTGGAGCATTAATCCATTTATGTTTAAAGTAATTATTGATAGGTAGGTACTTATTGCCATTTTGTAGTTATTTTGGGGTTGTTTTGTAGTTCTTTTTGTTTCTTTTTTTCTCTCTTTTCTTGTGATTTGATGGCTATCTTTAGTGTTATGTTTGGATTCCTTTCTCTTTTTTGTGTTTGTGTCTATTATAGATTTTTCGTTGTTGTTACCATGAGGTTTATATATAAGAAATATATATTTTGTTTGGTTTTGTTTATATATGTTATATTTTGTTTTGAGTATGCATACTTATATGTATAAACATAAATTTTATCTATATTTATATAAATATATATACTTGTAAGTATATATGTATATATATACTTTATTATTTAAGTTGATGATCTTTTAAATTCAAATGCATTCTAATAACCCTGCATTTTTATCTCCCACCTTCATGTTTAATGTTTTTGACATCGTTTTTTACACCTTTTTGTTTCACGTATCCCTTAACTACTTATTGTGTGAATATAGATGATTTTACTACTTTTGTCTTTCAACCTTCCTACTAACTTTAGGTAGCTGATCTACTACCTTTACTGTACATTTGCCTTTACCAATGACATTTTCCTTTTGTAATATTCATATTTCTAGCTGTAGTTTTTTCTATTCTGCTTAGAGAGGTCCCTTTAACATTTCTTGTAAAGCTGGTTTAGTGGTGCTGGATTCTTTTAGCTTTTGCTTGTCTGTGAAACCATTTATCTCTCCTTCAAATCTGAATGGTAGTGTTGTCTGGTAGAGTATTCTTGGTTGTAGGTTTTTTACTTTCATTTCTTTGAATATATAGTGCCTCTTCCTTCTGACTTGCAAAGTTTCTGCTGAGAAGTCAGCTGACAATCCTATGTAGTTTCCTTGCATATAAATAGTTGTTTTTCATTTGCTGCTTTTAATATTCTCTCTAGGTTTTAGCCATTTTAATTAAAGTGCACCTTAGTGTGGGCCTCTTTGGGTTCATCTTGCTTGGGACTCTCTGTGCTTCCTGAACCTGCATGTCTGTTTCCTTTCCCGGGTTAGAGAAGTTTTCAGCTATTATTTCTTCAAACAAATTCTCTGCTGATTTCTCTTTCTTCTCTTTCTGGGATCCCTATAACGTGAATATCAGTATGCTTGATGTTGTCTCAGAGGTCACTTAAGCTACCCTCATTTTCTCTATTTCTCTTTTTGGTTTTTTTTGTTGTTGTTGTTTTATCTTTTTTGTGGGTTTTTTTGTGCTTTTTTTGTTTTTTTGTTTTTGTCAGCTTGGTGATTTCCACTATTCTGCTTCTGGTTTGTTGATCTGTTATTCTGTACCTCTAATCTACAGTTGATCAGTTGATTCTTTCTAGTGTATTTTTTATTTCAGTTATTATATCTTTTATCTCTGTTTATTTCATTTTTATATTTCCTAACTCTTTGTTAAACTTCTCACTGTGTTCTTCCATTCTTCCCCTGAGATTTTTGAGCATCTTTATGATCATTATCTTGAACTCTATTAAGTAGATTCCTTATTTCCATTTCATTTAGTTCTTCTGAAATTTTGCCTTATTCCTTTGTTTGGAACCTAGTCCTACGTCTATTCATTTTGCTTAATTCTCTGTGCTTATTTCGATGTATTGTGTAGGTCCTTTATATTTCCCAATCTTGCAGAAGTGTCCTTATGTAGGAAACGTTCTGTGGGGCCCAGCAGCACACTCCCCTCTAGTCACTAGAGCTATAAGCTCTAGGGGTTCCTCCTATGTGGGCTCCTTGAGCCCTTCTGTTGTGGCAAGGCCAACTACTGTGGGCATGCAGCTGGGTGTGGTTGGGTCCTGACAGTTCAGTGCCAGGTCCACTGTGGGCCTGGGGGTCCTGGGGCTGGTGGTCTCAGGGTTAGTGCTGGACTGCTGGTAGGCAGGTAAGACGCTGGTGCTAATAGCTTAGAGGGAGGACCCCAAAATGGTCCTTGCCAGCGCCAATGTCCTCATGGTAGAAGGAGATCCCAAAAATGTTTGCTGCCAGCTTTTCCATCCCCAGGAGGATTCCTCGTTGCCCCTTACCTCTCTGAAGGGGCTCTACAAGATCAGCAAGTGGGTATAACCAAGGCTCTTTTCAAATTACTGCATCATGGCTGGGACCAGAGCACATGAGATTTTGCACTTGCCCATTAATATTGCAGTCTCTCTTTCTTATTGCCTTCCAGCTCTCCCATACACAAACCCTGCTGGCCTTCAAAGCCAGGCATTCTGTGGGCTCATATTTCTGGTGCAGGACCTCCCAGGATGTGGATTATGGGGTTCAGACCCCTTACTCCCTTGGGAGAACCTCTGCAATTGTGATTATCTTCCCATTTTGGGGTCTTGACTATACCACTTCTGTGTCCCTCCTACATATCTCACTGTGGTTCCTTTCTCATATCTTTAGCTGTGGGAAATATTTTCTTTTAGTTTTCAGGTGTTTCTCATAATAGATTGTTGCTCTGTAAATAGTTGTAATTATATGTGCCTATGGGAGGGGTTGAACTCAGGGTCTTCCTGCTCTGCCATCTTGGCCACACACCCCCTCAGTAGAATTCCCCTCTTTAAAAAGTAATGACCAAATATAATTTTTTTTTTTAGCCAAGTGACTTTTGACTATTGACATACCCACAACATTTCTGAGAATTCACAGGGAAAATTTCAATGTCTTGATGAACATCTATCAGTTTTTCCTAACTCTTGCTGAAGTTTCTTTAGTCAATCACTTCTGACATTCATTTTTGCTTCTACAAGATATTCCAAATCTCTTCAATTCACTGTATTGTAAAACAGTGCCAACAGAATACCAATGTTATTTTTGTGTCAGTTATACATTACCACAATAATGATATGCAACAAAAACTACAAACCTTAGTGACATACAACAATATATATGTTTTGCCCATATGTGGTAGGTGGTTAGCTAGGTGCTTTTGCTGATCTCATTTGGGCTTGTTCTCATGTCCAGGAGTCAACTGGCTGTCATCCAATTTGGTAAGACCTTGCCTATGACAGTTGTGGAGGCTTGCCTGTGTTTTACATGCCTCTTGTTCCAGCAGGCTAGCTGGCACATGTTTTCATGGCAATGGAAGATGGCAAGAACAGGCCAGTGCAGGTGCTTTTCAAGATCTGTTTGCATCATCTTATCTAACTTCCCATGGCCCAAAGCCAGTCAGAGGTCTAAGCCTAGCATCAGAGTACAAAAGGACATGGATATAAGGATAAATTCATAAAATAGTTAAAGTCCGTGAGAAGCCTACATTTCTGTCATTTTGAAAAATCACCACATAGTGAAAAAAAAAGTGAGAATTATGGTTAGGAATCAACTTGAGTTCTTCATTTCCAAAAGTAATTATTTATGAGTTATCTGAAATGACATAGAAGAGTTCAAATGCCCTGTTTCAATTTTGGAAAATGCCTAAAGTGATATTTTGAACTTAAAAATAATTTGAATGTAATAAGTTTATTTTAATATCCAAAATAATAGAAGAGATGACATTTTGCTTTATTTTGTTTTGTTATTGTTATTTTTGAAAGAACAGCTGATGTTGGATCTAAGAATGAATATAAATTACATTGTGTTCAGCTTACTAGCTCTTTTAATAGAACATTGAAATTACATATTGGGTACATGTGGGTATATCCTTATAATATGTAGTTCAGAATCTCCAACTATACTTAGGAAATGCATATAGAAAGCAAAATTAAAGTACATCTAGGGAAAAAACATTACAAAATCTATTTCCAAAACACTGTGTGGCCCTTTTCTCCTTCTAACTATAAAGAAAAACTGTTTCTATAATCACTTGTACATAAAGAAATACATCTGTTCTACTACCCACTTTTTCTCATTTTTGCTTTAAAAATCTGTTACTGAGTAATGTAGATATTATAATGTAATGATTTTATAGTGGAATTGAGAATATTTTTTATTCTTAATTTTATTGAAGTGAATTTTGATTTTAAAAATAATTTAAAGAAGACAGACTAAAACCATCTCAAATATAATTTATTTATTCTTTTTTGAATATTTGAAATTTTCATAAGATAGAAAAATCAGAAATGGGACAGGAAAACTATTTCCTCAAACAAGAGAAGTCAAGTTATGACAATACTGTCCCTGGTTGCCTTGCTAATTTTCTTGAAGTTATGTCATAATTAACCTTCCCTGAACACCGGTGATGTCTATTTAATTTAAAAAACCCATTTAGGTATTTATTATAAAACATGAAGGACTTTATTGGACATAACATGCCCAGTGATAGGCATTCTTAGTGATTTATATCTCTTAGACATTTTTATAGACCCATTTTATATTTACTGTAGAGAATTTAGAAAATATCAGCAAGAAAGAAGAAAATAGGGACTTCCCTGGTGGTCCAATGGTTAAGACTCTGCGCTCCCAATGCAGGGGGCCTGGGTTCAACTCCTGATCAAGGAACTAGATCCCACATGCTGCAACTAAATATCCCATATGTTGCAATGAAGATCTGCAACTAAGACCCGGTGCAGCCAAATAAATACTAAATAAATATTTTTTAAAAATGAGAAAAAAAAGGAAGAAGAAAATAAAAAATCACCTGGAATCCCACACGAGGGAGCAGGAGTATATACTTCCAGTTTTTCTGTGCATATACTCACATATTCATTAGTACACATTTTTACAGGAATGAAGTCATATGCTGTTTTGCAACTTTTTTCACTTTACAATACTTTGTGAATATTTTCTATTTTATTACATGTTTTTCTGCTATGTAATTTTAATTGTAGCATAGTGTCTACTTTATGAATGTATCAAAATTTTAGACAATTTATTGTTGGACATTTGGATTGTTTGTATTTTACCCTATTATGAACTCATTTATGATAAATATTTTTCCAGCTAAGTAAAATTGCTGAGAGTTCTAAGGGCAGCTTATTTTTTGTTTTACTTTAAAATCTGCCTCTTCTGTTTTTCTTCCTTTTCCTAATTATGTTTGTAGTAAATTTTTTTGGTCTTGTTTTTGTTCTGTTTTTTTTTTTCTTTAGTTTCCTGGAATAGGTATAAGAACATGTCACTGAAGTTTGCACATAAAGCATTAGTGCCTTTTTTCTGCACTCATGGTTCCCTCTGAATCTCAGTAAAGTTTTCTTCAGTTGTACATTTAATTATTTCTGCTGTTGCATTTGTTCTGATCTTTCCTTTAGAATTATGAATGTCAATATATTCATTGTCATCCATATCTATCATCTTCTGAACTTCTCAAGAATGTCCTCTACAGCCATGTCACGCAGTATGTTGTGTTTAGACCAGCCATAGTGGAGCTTGTTAGAAATTCACAATCTCAGACCCCAGACTCTGCATTTTAACAAGAACCTCATGTGATTCCCATACTCACTGAAGTGTGAGAAACACATTCTATAACACTGATACATTTTCTTCAATATAAATCCTGCTTTTTCTGGTCTTCAGTGTAGATTTTAATTTAGTCATTATATTTTGTGCTTCCTTGCAGAAACTTTCTAATCTCAGCATTTAGTCTGCCTGAGCCTCTATAACAAAATGCCACAGAATGGGTACTAATTAAATAACAGAAGTGTATTTTCTCAAAGGTATGGAGGCTAGAAATCCAAGTTCAAGGTGCCAGCATGGTTGGTTTCTGATGAGGCCCCCTCTTTCTGGCTGGTGGCCTCCTTCTCACTGTGTCCTCACATAGTCTTTCTTCTGTACACATGCACAGACAGTGAGAGCAAGCTCTCTGATATTTCTTCTTATAAGGACACTAATTCTATTGGATCAGGACACCATGCTTATGACCTCAGTTAACCTTGATTACTTCCTTAGAGGCCCCATCTCCACATACAGCCATATGGGGGGTTAGGACTTCAACATATGTTTTTGGGGAGGACACAAACGTTCAGTCCATAACACTCAGCATTTTTCTTTTTCATCCTATTGTGTTCGCCTTCCTATTTCTTCTCATTCTATTACTTTTTTTTTTATCTCATCGTGCTGCTTTAGTTTTCTCTATTACTTTTCCCTTTCTTTTCATAGATAAGTGTTTTAATCAATCTTTCTTTTTTTAATTGAGATATAATTGCCATGTAACATTATATTAGTTTCAGGGGTACAACACAATGATTTGATACATATTGTGAAATGATCACCACAATAATTTTTTTTTTTCTTTTTTGCAGTACGCAGGTCTCTCACTGTTGTGGCCTCTCCCATTGTGGAGCACAGGCTCCAGATGCACAGGCTCAGTGGCCATGGCTCACGGGCCTAGCTGCTCTGCGACATGTGGGATCTTCCCGGACCAGGGCATGAACCCGTGTCCCCTGCATCGGCAGGCGGACTCTCAACCACCGCATCACCAGGGAAGCCCTACAATAATTTTTTAATAATTGTAATGCACACAGTTACAATTTTTTTTTCTTTTGATGAGGACTTTATGATCTCTCTTAGCAACTTTCAAATATACAATACAGTGTTATTAACTATAGTCACTGTGATGTATATTACATCCTTATGACTTATTTATTGTAGACTGGAAGTTTGTATCTTTGATCTCCTTTACCCATTTTGCCCACTCCTCACACCCCCTCTCCTGCCCCCATGCCTCTGACAATCACCAATCTGTTTTCTGTATCCATGAGTTCAGTTCTTTTTTTTTAAATTTCACATAAAAGTAAAATCATATAGTATGTGTCTTTCTCTGAATTATTTCGCTAAGCATAATGCCCTCAAGGTCCATCCATGTTGTTGCAAATGGCAAAATTTTCTTACTACTCTTTCTTATATAGCTGCATTCACTCTCTCTTCCCCCAGAGGTCTATATTTTTAGGTCTTACTAATACCCACACAAAGAGATTCAGTCCTAAGTTTCAGTGCTTTACTTTACATCAATCTCTCCTACATCACCCACAAAATTCAAGCTAAATTGATTAAATTTTGTGTTGATAAAAGCAAAAAAGAAAGGATTAGTGTTGAAATATAAAATTAAAATGAGTCTTTTTATTCATTCAAGAATACAAAATTTTCTTCAAACTAAATATGCATTAGCAGTGAAATAAATTTACTCTAGGACAACCAATTTAACACATTGATTTTCTCTTTCATTACAGCTTATATATCATAAATTAACCTCTGATGAAGTGATCACAAGACCAGTATATTCTTAGCTGGTTTCTACACATGATGTTGGAGTTTTTCACATGAAGACAGAAATTGGAGAGCAGTTAGTCATTCTTTCTAGATTTATAATGTATGAGTGAATATATGAAATTTGGAAAAAATGGCCAGAATATTAAGAGAAAATATTTCTTTAAGGAAACAAAAAAGCTTATTCTAAGGATATAAAGATAAAAAGCCAGAATTGTAATAACAGACAAATTATGGAAATATTTATATGAACTTACAAAGTCATATTTTTTAAAAGAATTATCTCATATTGGTGATGAAGGAAATTATCTTTAAAAAAAGTTGTCACATGTGAAAGAAGGAAAGGTATAAACAAATAAGGAAAATAAAGAAAATGGAATTTCTATTTATTTCAACCATGTTGTAGCTCTCACATGCTTGTTATTTTACTTGAAAGGACCCTTGGCCTTAAACTGCTGATTCAGTTAAAACAATTAACAAAAAGAAAAAGAGAGGTGGTGGGGTACAGGATCAAGAATAAAGGGAAGATTTTTTTCTACTTTTTCCCCCTACTTGAACTTAATTCAAAAAAGCAGAATAAATTGCTTGAAATTAGAGCTGTGAACCGTTAGAACTAATACATTTAGTAAAAATGTTCATAATTTACTGAATGTATCAGTAATCTTTCATCTGAGCAATTACATTGGCCATAATCAATTACTACATTTATTGAATTATTCATAATCTATCATTAAATACAATGTGAAGAATCATCTAATACATAAAACTTATTTGGCAGTGTTTGGTAAATCTCTTTATGCACACCCCAATGAGATCTGTGAAAAATATAGCACTTTGTCAGCAAAACTATTTACAAATACAAGCTTTGTTATCTATGGCAATGGATGCAGCTTATGGTTCATTTTGTCTCTATTCTGTATGATTAACTCTCAGATCAGCTTCTTTCAAACTTCTGCTTGAACTTTGTGTTTCTCTCACTCCTCTCTTCCTCCTTACCCCTCCCATTTTTAGGAAAAGGATACTGTAACACTAACAATAAGGATGAAAAACAGAAGAAAAAGTGACATCTGTAGGTAATTTTTAAATTAAAAACTTGTGATATTTATTCATTTTTGTCTTTATAGGGTAAGGTAATTTAAATCCTTATAAATCTAAGTAAATTTATAATTACCTGTATCCTAAGATGACACATTAAAAAAGTAGACTTGAAATTAATTGTGTGTGACTTATTCCCCACCCCAAACCCTGCCCCACTCTCCATTTTTCTTTAGAGTTAACATTTTTAAAACACAGAAATAATATGTTTTCAAGTCAAAGGATTTAAAAGGCAGAAAATGAAAACCAGTAATTCCTCTTCCCAAGCACCAGGCTGTTTAATTTCCTGGAGGCAACCACAATCAACAATTTGTTTTTGTTCTTTTGTGGTTATGTTTATACTTACATATGGTAGTCATTTACCTCAATTTCTTGATGCATTTATCTGTTATGAGGTATGAGGAATTTAGTTCACTTTCACTTTCCAAATTGTTATTTATAGCATCGATATTAGTTCTCCTTGAAATAATACACTTGAACTCCTTATTTATATTGATTTATGCAATACCTACCACCTTTTGCCATTAAAGATGAAGAAATGAACACACCTTCCCCTTCCTTCCAGTTCTCTTCTTTATCTTTTAGTTATATTATTATTTTAGTTGTGAAAAATTATAATGTTTACACTTTAACTGTAATCATTATTCATATACTCACATTATAAGTATTGCCTATTTGGCTTCAATTTATATAATCAACTTATGTACAAAGTGTGGAAGAATTAACTCACTGTAATACTCATAGTGAGGTATGATTAGAGTCAAAGAAAAGAGAAAATATAATATCATTTAATATATATTTTTATCATTTAAATTTTTCCATTTGAAGGAAAATCTGCAAGCGTCTGAATATAACAGATCCTGTTTTAATATTTTCTAGCTTTCTTCATTTTCACGCACAGGGGCTGGCATTTCTTAGGCACCACTTTGCTTTGTTTTGGGGTTATAGATTTTATTTTTCTGTAGTCCACTCTGGAGCATTTTCATTTATAGTATATGGGTGTTATGTTCTCTAAGTTTTTGTATGTAAAAAACTCTTCAATTTTTGCTCATATTGGATCGATAATTTGGATGAATAGAGAATTCTAAGTTTAAATAATCTTTCTCAGAACCTGTCTGATGAGGTATACTTCTCCTGGTTTCTTAGTTCTTTTACTTCCTTAATGATCTTGTCCTCCACATCATGCCAATCACTCACTTCCACGGTCTTGCCTTAGACATTGTCAGTGCCAACTCTACCATATCATAATCTCAGACATCCCACTCTCCCACCACCGCTGTCTTCCCAGCTAAAAATCTGCATCCCAAATTCCTAAATCCTAATGGACCTCTAATCCATTGATTCTACCACCTTTCTACTGTTCATCATTTCTGTCTTGTCCTTGCATTTTATTACCCATTTTAGATTCCATGGTTTATCATAACATATCTCTTGTCTTGCTTTCCCTCCAGTTACTCTGGCAAAACCCCAACTATAGGTCAAACTGAACTCACTTTCTATTCATTGCCTGTCCCTTAGCAGCTGAATGTAGCTGTCACTTTAAATTCATGACCACTAAGAGGGCCTCTGTGTGACTCTGCAGTCTACTATATTTCCCTAGTCAATGACCCCCCACTCTTCCACTCTCCAAAACAACTCTTTCACTCCTTTGTTTCTCTTTACAAATCTTCAATTCTATTTGTTGGCCCCACTTTCAGGTGGTGACTATGCTCATGACACTTTCCTCCTATTTTTCAGGAGTGGTGTGTTTTTGTTTTTTGTTTGTTTGTGGCTGCATTTGGTCTTCGTTGCTGCATGCAGGCTTTCTCTAGTTGTGGCGAGTGGGGGTTACTCTTTGGGGGCTACTCTTTGCTGTGGTTTGCGGGCTTCTCATTGCGGTGGCTTCTCTTATTGCAGAGCATGGGCTCTAGGCACACGGGCTCAGTAGTTGTGGCTCGCAGGCTCTAGAGTGCAGGCTCAGTAGTTGTGGCGCACGGGCTTAGTTGTTCCACAGCATGTGGGATCTTCCCAGACCAGGGCTCGAACCCGTGTCCCCTGCACTGGCAGGTGGATTCTTAACCATTGTGCTACCAGGGAAGTTCCAGGACTGTGGGGTTTTATTCTTTGGAAACCTTCTCTTCCATTTCTTCTGAGATCTTGTGCGCACACACATGTGAGAAGGGGAGGGGTGGGGGGGAGCACCAGATGGATATATCGGTCTCTTCTACTCAATACTTTTATTGCCCTATGGATTTTCATTTGCTTCATAGTTTACTCCATTTTCTTGTAAAAATAATTCATGATATATATTTTTGCCATAACTTTTCAGGGCACAAAGTGTAATATATTTACAAAATCTCTGACTTTACCTTATGAACATGATGGGAAATGCTAGATCCAAGAATCCTAAACAAACAAACAAAAAAGGAATATAGATACTTCATTTATTTATTCACCATATTTTTGAGTGCCAACCAAGTTACATACACAATGCAAACTCTGAGACTGCAGGGATAAATGAACAACAACAGAAAGTTTCAAATCTCAAAGCCTAATAAGAACCTCTCAATCTAGTACATCAAAGCATTCATGTTTAACCACTATTGTACTAATGGTGAATGTAAGAACAGGCTTATATGCTGAACAGCAATAAAATTGTGAGAAAAAAAAATTTCAGGATATACAGGGCTGTTAAGTAAGTTTGTTGAAAAAATTGGGGGAAATATTTGAGAATGAGATAAATTATCTGTTACTATAATTTTAGGTTTTTGTTAAACTTTCTTTATAATAAGAGATAAAGAAAGAAATACTATTGTGGTTTAAAAACATGTCCACACTGTATTTTGATACACCTCACTTCAAAAAATGGGGGCTAACTTCCCTTCCCTTGAATGTGAGCTGGACTCTGACTGGCTTCTAACAACTAGAAAGTGGCGGAAGTGACAGTGTGTGACATTTTGGATATGACTTTGCTTTCTCTTAGATCATTTGCTCTGGAGGAAGCCAGCCACTGGCTGTGTCATGGGAACCCTCAGACAGCCTGTGGAGAGGCTCACATGATGAGGAACTGAGGACTCCTGCCAAAAACCATCAACACCTTGGAAGCCAAGAAACTGGAAGTGGCATCTCCAGTCCAGTCAGACCTTCAGATGACTGCGGCCCCTCTCATCTCTGATTGCAACCTCGTGAGAGACCCTAGGCAAGACTGCCCAGCTAATCTGTTCCCCAATTTCCTCACCCACAGAAACTGTGAAGATAATAAATGTTTACTATTTTAAGTTACTTAGTTTGGGGCTAATTTGTTGTGCTGCAATAAATAACTGTATTTAAATTGAGGTTTGTTAAATCAGAAACTGAAAGAAAGAAATAAAAATTAAATTCTAGTACCCAGACAGCAATTCCAAAAGCTTGTGATACTAGTTACTTTTCACATCATAATTTAATTCCTTCATTATTTTTTCCTGTGCAAAATTGCTTGTGGAAAAACTCAAGTGTTAATGAAAGAGATATATAATTTTCATTTAAAAAGCATAGTTTTATTATAGGTTTTAGATAAAACTGGACTGTATAATTTATTCTGAGCACCTTCCCACAACTTCTTTGTTAGTTTATGTTAATTTATCCTCTTATAAGATTATTAGGGTGCTAACTAAAAGGTACTTCAGAAAACAACTGCCATAAAAGAGTTCTGACATTGCACAGTGGATAGACTTATTTACATTTGTACAATACACCTACTATGAAATATAATTGTTTGAATAATTAGAATTTGTGTAAGTTTCCTTACAAATAACTTTAAAGGTATAAGTAGAAGCTTGATTCCAAAATTAGGGTCTTCGTAATCTGCCTCTTCCCAAATAAGAAAAACTGCATGGTGTACATTGGTGAATAAGGACAATTGCCAGGACCTGGTGGTTTTCTGAAGGACTTGGACAATGACCAGATTCAGTTTTGTAATAAAGTACATGGAATTTTCTTTGAAAGGGACATTTGTACAATAAAGTGCTTTCAAGAATTTCTTTGATCTGAGAAATGGCACATACCTATGCATGTGGTTACTTGTTATATTTTCAACAGAATACTGGGCAAATATACTTTTTTACTTGGGATTTCCACAAAGATTTTAAAAGAGTTTCTGAAGAGGTTTTAGGTACATTATATAAGCACTTGTTAGAAAAGTATGAAATTAAAGGACAACTAGTTGCAATACCTACATTAAAAAAAATGTTGCTTAAAACTTGTGACAATTTTATTTAGATCATTTTTCCCTGATAATTTAAATAATTTTATATAAATATATATGTATATGTATATATCATGGTCACAAGGTCAAAGACAAGTCAGATTTGAAAGACAGGTAGTCATTCTAGAAAGAGTAGCAACATGAAGCAAAAACGAAGGAAGCATTATTGATGGTGGTAAAAGAAGTACAAGAATTCCTTAGGAGAAATGTTGATAGTTTAGATGGCAAGCTGGGAGAAAAGAAAAAGATACAAGATGCACATATCTGCTTGTTTTAATGGAAGGAGCTCAAAGGAGGAGACAAATTTATTTGTGCCTAGATCAGAAAGTTTCACTGGACATCCCCAAATCAAACAAGTTTTGTAAAGGCAATATTGTGTAATGGTTAAGACTGTGGCCTCTTGAGCCACAGTGCCAGGGTCTGAACCTTAGCTGTTGTTCTTATTTTTTGTCTCTGTGCCTAAGTTTTCTGCTCTATAAAACAGGAGTAATAAAATCTCATAGGATTCTTGAAAGGATTAAGTGTGATAAAAATTGATAAAGACTTTAGAACAGCATTTAAACATATAGTAAGCACTCTATAATATGAGATATTATTACATTATTATGGATATTAGCAACACTAATAAAAATAAGAGGCAAGATCTCAAGGAACAAAGTAGAATGACTTCCCTGAAGGAACCCAGATCAAAAAACCTATTGAGAGAACGGAGCCCGTGTTTCCACAGAGCTGGAACTCCTGGATCGAGGTCTCTTCCATCCGCCATTGTGGAACTGCCCCAGAGCCCGAGAGGAGGGCGGCCTCACTGAGGCTGCTGGCTCTGGAGGGGCCCCGGTGGCAGAAGCCGCGACAGTCCTTGGGACCGCGGGCCGGTTGCTTCAACAAGTAACTTAAAGACAAAATGCAAAAACAAGGAGGTTTGTGCCTGAAATCATGTTGATGTGAAACCAGGGGTGGCCACCTTGTGCCAGAGGGGGAAGATGGTGGAAGAGTAAGATGCGGAGATAACCGTCCTCCCCACAGACACATCAGAAATACATCTACACATGGAACAACTCCTACAGAACACCTACTGAATGCTGGCAGAAGACCTCAGAACTCCCAAAAGGCAAAAAACTCCCCATGTACCTGGGTAGGGCAAAAGAAAAAAGAATAAACAGAGACAAAATAATAGGGACAGGACCTGCACCAGTGGGAGGGAGCCATGAAGGAGGAAAGGTTTCCAAACACTAGAAGCCCCTTCACGGGCGGAGACTGCGGGTGGTGGAGGGGCGCAGCTTCAGAGCCTCGGAGGAGAGCCCAGCAACAGGGGTGCAGAGGGCAAAGTGGAGAGATTTCCGCACAGAGGATCGGTGTCGACCAGCACTCACCAGCCCGAGAGGCTTGTCTGCTCCCCCACCGGGGAGGGCGGGGCTGGGAGCTGAGGCTTGGGCTTCGATGGAGCACAGGGAGAGGATTGGGGTTGGCAGCGTGAACACAGCCTGAAGGGGTTAGTGCGCCACGGCTAGCTGGGAGGGAGTCCGGGGAAAAAGTTTGGACCTGCCAAAGAGGCAAGAGACGTTTTCTTCCCTCTTTGTTTCCTGGTGCATGAGGAGAGGGGATTAAGAGCGCTGCTTAAAGGAGCTCCAGAGATGGGCGCGAGCCACTGCTAACAGCGCAGACACCAGAGACGGGCATGAGACGCTAAGGCCGCTGCTGCCGCCACCAAGAAGCCTGTGTGCGAGCACAGGTCACGCTCCACACTTCCCATCCGGGGAGCCTGTGCAGCCCGCCCCTGCCAGGGTCCCGGGACCCAGGGACAACTTCCCCGGAAGAACGCATGGTGCCCTCAGGTTGGTGCAAAATCACGCCGGCCTCTGCTGCCACAGGCTCGCCCCTCCCTCCCCTGGCCTGAGTGAGCCAGAGCCCCCGAATCAGCGGCTCCATAAACCCTGTCCTGTCTGAGCAGACACCTTCCGGCGATCTACACGCAGAGGTGGGGTCAAATCCAAAGCTGAACCCCAGGAGCTGTGAGAACAAAGAAGAGAAAGGGAAATCTCTCCCAGCAGCCTCAGGAGCAGCGGATTAAAGCTCCACAATCAACTTGATGTACCCTGCATCTGCGGAATACCTGAAGAGACAACGAATCATCCCAAATTGAGGAGGTGGACTTTGAGAGCAAGATTTATTATTTTTTCCCCTTTTCCTCTTTTTGTGAGTGTGTATGTGTATGCTTCTGTGTGAGATTTTGTCTGTATAGCTTTGCTTTCACCATTTGTCCTAGGGTTCAATCCATCCATATTATTTTTTTCTTACTTTTTAAAAAAAATTTTTTCTTAATAGTTATTTTTTATTTTAATAACTTTATTTTATTTTCCTTTATCTTTCTTTGTTTCTTTCTTTCCTTCTACTTTTTCTCCCTTTTATTCTGAGCCGCATGGATGAAAGGCTCTTGGTGCTATCGCCAGGAGTCAGTGCTGTGCCTCTGAGGTGGGAGAGCCAACTTCAGGACACTGGTCCACAAGAGACCTCCCAGCTCCACGTAATATCAAACAGCAAAAATCTCCAAGAGATATCCATCTCAACACCAACACCCAGCTTCACTCAACGACCAGCAAGCTACAGTGCTGGACACCCTATGCCAAACAACTAGCAGGACAGGAACATAACCCTACCCATTAGCAGAGAGACTGCCTAAAATCATAATAAGTCCACAGACACCCCAAAACACACCAGAGGTGGACCTGTCCACCAGAAAGACAAGATCCAGCCTCATCCACCAGAACACAGGCACTAGTCCCGTCCACCAGGAAGCCTACACAACCCACTGAACCAACTTTAGCCACTGGGGACAGACACCAAAAACAACAGGAACTACAAGTCTGCAGCCTGCAAAAAGGAGACCCCAAACACAGTAAGATAAGCAAAATGAGAAGACAGAAAAACACACAGCAGATGAAGGAGCAAGATAAAAACCCACCAGACCTAACAAATGAAGAGGAAATAGGCAGTCTACCTGAAAAAGAATTCAGAATAATGATAGTAAAGATGATCCAAAATCTTGGAAATAGAATAGACAAAATGCAAGAAACATTTAACAAGGACCTAGAAGAACTAAAGGTGAAACAAGCAATGACGAACAGCACAATAAATGAAATTAAAAATACTCTAGATGGGATCAATAGCAGAAAAAACTGAGGCAGAAGAACAGATAAGTGACCTGGAAGATAAAGTAGTGGAAATAACTACTGCAGAGCAGAATAAAGAAAAAAGAATGAAAAGAATGAGGACAGTCTCAGAGACCTCTGGGACAACATTATACGCACCAACATTCAAATTATAGGGGTTCCAGAAGAAGAAGAGAAAAAGAAAGGGACTGAGAAAATATTTGAAGAGATTATAGTTGAAAACTTCCCTAATATGGGAAAGGAAATAGTTAATCAAGTCCAGGAAGTGCACAGAGTCCCATACAGGATAAATCCATGGTGAAACACTCCAAGACACATTAATCAAACTGTCAAAAATTAAATACAAAGAAAATTTATTAAAAGCAGTAAGGGAAAACCAACAAATAACACACAAGGGAATCCCCATAAAGTTAACAGCTGATCTTTCAGCAGAAACTCTGGAAGCCAGAAAGGACTGACAGGACATATTTAAAGTGATAAAGGAGAAAAACCTACAACCAAGATTACCCTACCCAGCAAGGATCTCATTCAGATTTGATGGAGAAATTAAAACCTTTACAGACAAGCAAAAGCTGAGAGAGTTCAGCACCACCAAACCAGCTTTACAACAAATGCTAAAGGATCTTCTCTAGGCAAGAAACACAAGAGAAGGAAAACACCTATAATAACAAACACAAAACAATTAAGAAAATGGGAATGGGAACATACATATCGATAATTACCTTAAATGTAAATGGATTAAATGCTCCCATCAAAAGACACAGACTGGCTGAATAGATACAAAAACAAGACCCATATATATGCTGTCTACAAGAGACCCACTTCAGACCTAGAGACACATACAGACTGAAAGTGAGGGGATGGAAAAAAATATTCCAGCAAATGGAAACCAAAAGAAAGCTGGAGTAGCAATTCTCATATCAGACAAAATAGACTTTAAAATAAAGACTATTAGAAGAGACAAAGAAGGACACTACATAATGATCAAGGGATCGATCCAAGAAGAAGATATAACAATTGTAAATATTTATGCACCCGGCATAGGAGCACCTCAATACATAAGGCAAATACTAACAGCCATAAAAGGGGAAATCAACAGTAACACATTCATAGTACAGGACTTTTACACCCCACTTTCACCAATGGACAGATCATCCAAACAGAAAATAAATGAGGAAACACAAGCTTTGAATGATACATTAAACAAGATGGACTTAATTGATATTTATAGGACATTCCATCCAAAAACAACAGAATATACATTTTTCTCAAGTGCTCATGGAACATTCTCCAGGATAGATCATATCTTGGGTCACAAATCAAGCCTTGGTAAATTTAAGAAAATTGAAATTGGATCAAGTATCTTTTCCAACAAGAATGCTATAAGACTAGATATCAATTACAGGAAAAGATCTGTAAAAAATACAAATACATGGGGGCTAAACAATACACTACTTAATAACGAAGTGATCACTGAAGAAATCAAAGAGGAAATAAAAAAATACCTAGAAACAAATGACAATGGAGACACAACGATCCAAAACCTATGGATGCAGCAAAAGCAGTTCTAAGAGGGAAGTTTATAGCAATACAATCCTACCTTAAGAAACAGGAAACATCTCAAATAAACAAACTAACCTTGCACCTAAAGCAATTAGAGAAAGAGAAACAAAAAAACCCCAAAGTTAGCAGAAGGAAAGAAATCATAAATATCACATCAGAAATAAATGAAAAAGAAATGAAGGAAACGATAGCAAAGATCAATAAAACTAAAAGGTGGTTCTTTGAAAGGATAAACAAAATTGATAAACCATTAGCCAGACTTATGAAGAAAAAAAGGGAGAAGACTCAAATCAATAGAATTAGAAATGAAAAAGGAGAAGTAACAACAGACACTGCAGAAATACAAAAGATCATGAGAGATTACTACAAGCAACTCTATGCCAATAAAATGGACAACCTGGAAGAAATGGACAAATTCTTAGAAATGCACAACCTGCCAAGACTGAATCAGGAAAAAATAGAAAATATAAACAGACCAATCATATGCACTGAAATTGAAACTGTGATTAAAAATCTTCCAACAAACAAAAGCCCAGGACCAGATGGCTTCACAGGTGAATTCTTTCAAACATTTAGAGAAGAGCTAACACTTATCATTTTCAAACTCTTCCAAAATATAGCAGAGGAGGGAACACTCCCAAACTCATTCTACGAGGCCACCATCACCCTGATACCAAAACCAGACAAGGATGTCACAAAGAAAGAAATATCACTGATGAACATAGATGCAAAAATCAACAAAATACTAGCAAACAGAATCCAACAGCACATTAAAAGGATCATACACCATGATCAAGTGGGGTTTATTCCAGGAATGCAAGGATTCTTCAGTATAGGCAAATCAATCAATGTGATACACCATATTAACAAGTTGAAGGAGAAAAACCATATGGTCATCTCAATAGATGCAGAGAAAGCTTTTGACAATGTTCAACGCCAATTTATGATAAAAACCCTGCAGAAAGTAGGCATAGAGGGAACTTTCCTCAACATAAGAGGAAACATTGAGAACAAAAAACGGAGCTGGAGGAATACAAAGCTACAGTACAAAGCTACAGTAATCAAGACAGTATGGTAGTGGCACAAAAGCAGAAATATAGATCAATGGAACAGAATAGAAAGCCCAGAGATAAACCCACGCACATACGGTCACCTTATCTTTGATAAAGGAGGCAGGAATATACAGTGGAGAAAGGACAGCCTCTTCAGTAAGTGGTGCTGGGAAAACTGGACAGGTACATGTAAAAGTATGAGATTAGAACACTCCCTAACACCATACACAAAAATAAGCTCAAAATGGATTAAAGACTTAAATGTAAGGCCAGAAACTATCAAACTCTTAGAGGAAAACATAGGCAGAACACTCTCTGACGTAAATCACAGCAAGATCCTTTTTGACCCATCTCCTAGAGAAATAGAAATAAAAACAAAAATAAACAAATTGTACCTAATGAAACTTCAAAGCTTTTGCACAGCAAAGGAAACCATAAAAAAGACCAAATGACAACACTCAGAATGGGAGAAAATATTTGCAAATGAAACAACTGACAAAGGATTAATCTCCAAACGTTTTAAGCAGCTCATGCATCTCAATAACAAAAAAACAAACAACCCAATCCAAAAATGAGCAGAAGACCTAAATAGACATTTTTCCAAAGAAGATATACAGACTGCCAACAAACACATGAAAGAATGTTCAACATCATTAATCATTAGAGAAATGCAAATCAAAACTACAATGAGATATCATCTCATACCAGTCATAATAACCATCATCAAAAAATCTAGAAACAATAAATGCTGGAAAGAGTGTGGAGAAAAGGGAACCCTCTTGCACTGCTGGTGGGAATGTGAATTGGTACAGCCACTATTGAGAACAGTATGGAGGTTCCTTAAAAAACTGCAAATAGAACTACCATATGACCCAGCAATCCCATTACTGGGCATATACCCTGAGAAAATCATAATTCAAAAAGAGTCATGTACCAAAATGTTCATTGCAGCTCTATTTACAATAGCCAGGAGATGGAAACAACCTAAGTGTCCATCATCGGATGAATGGATAAAGATGTTGCACATATATACAATGGAACATTACTCAGCCATAAAAAGAAACGAAATTGAGTTATTTGTAGTGAGGTGGATGGACCTAGAGTATGTCATACAGAGTGAAGTAAGTCAGAAAGAGAAAGACAAATACAGTATGCTAACACATATATATGGAATTTAAGAAAAAAAAATGTCATGAAGAACCTAGAGGTAAGAAAGGAATAAAGACACAGACCTACTAGGGAATGGACTTCAGCATATGGGGAGGGGGAAGGGTAAGCTGTTAGAAAGTGAGAGAGTGGCATGGAAATATATACACTACCAAACGTAAAATAGATAGTTAATGGGAAGCAGCCACATAGCACAGGGAGATCAGCTCAGTGCTTTGTGACCACCTAGAGGGGTGGGATAGGGAGGGTGGGAGGGAGGGAGACGCAAGAGGGAAGAGATATGGGAACATATGTATATGTATAACTGATTCACTTTGTTACAGAGCAGAAACTAACACACCATTGTAAAGTAATTATACTCCAATAAAGATGTAAAAAAATTTTTTTAAAAAAATAAATAAAAATAAATAAGAGACAAAAAATATATTTTTTTTTAAAATCCAAAAAAAAAAAAAAAAACCTATTGAGAGTTGTCCTCTCATGGTAGTACTCATGAAAGATTTAGTGTTGGGTTAAATCAACTCCTGGGGTTCTAAGGGAGCTAACCTGTTGCAAAGAATGATAGCCCAAGCCAAGGGCACCAGAGGAGTCACCTATACTGATATGGAAGAGAAACAGAATTAGAAAGGGAAGAATATTGAGCTTTAACTTTGTTGAACTTAAGTTTACCAACTGAAGGAGACTTTAACTTTGGATTTTAATTTCTTTCTGGGAATTTAATAATGGAAGCAGTACTTTCATTTTCAAAATTGGAGCTGAGGATATTCTAGTTCATAATGAATTTCTGGTATTTGAAGACTAGTAGTTGAGCATATTTTGATCTAGGAAATAGAAAAGAAAATGAATTTTTTGCTTAGGATGTACTATGCTTGTAGAGTTAAATAATTAATATTTCATTCTGACCAATTTCAGAGATCACTGGGGCCCATTGCTGAATTCCCCAGTTCACTGGTCCAGGGAGACACAAAGGAAAGTCTTTGGAGAAGTTTTATCCTCTCTTATCCCATCGGGCAAAAGCTTTTTTCCTCCACTTGAGGGAGAGTTGAAAATAAGGAACACTTAACAGACCTTCTTTCCAACCCATTTCTTATTCCTCCCTGTGTTAGTTTGTTAATGCTGCCATACAAAGTACCACACACTGAGTGGCTTACAACAAAAGGAAGTTATTCTCTCTCAGTTCTGGAGGCTAGAATTCTGAAATCAAGGAGTTGGTAGGGTCATGCTCCCTTCTGAAGTCTGTAGAGAAGCATCCTTTCATTCTTCTTCCTAGCTTCTGGTGGCTGCTGGCAAACCTTGCTCTCTTGACTTGCAGCTGCACAGCTCTAGTCTCGACCTCCGCCTCCATCTTCACATGACCTTCTCTCTATGTATGCGTGTGTGTGTGTGTGTGTGTGTGTGTGTGTCTGTTACCAAATTTCGCTCTTCTTATAAGGACACTAGTCATTGGATTAGGGCATACCCTAAACCAGTATGACTTCATCTTAAATTGATCACATCTGCAAAACCCCTATTTCCAAATAAGATCACATTCACAGGAACTGGGGAGTGGTGGGAGGGTTAAGAATTGAATGTATCTTTTTCTTGCGGGGGAGGCACAATTCAACCCACAACACTTCCAAAGCAAGGAGATGGTAATTGTGCTTCCTTAGATCTTGCCATTCGTTGATGAACATTTAATAGTGGACAGGTTCTTTTTGCCTTAAGGTTGGGGCTTAAAAATATACCATGCTCATTTATTTTCTGCATCCAGGTGTATATGGCTTTGTTTGGCTGAGAGGTATTTATACCTAATAGGTCTACCCACACAAGAGGGGGAATCTCTCTTCTCTGACTCAGTTACAACCTTTCCTGCAACTGGGTAGGTTATTCAGGTGGGGCCTACACTGTAGAATCAGCTGCCTTCGATTCCGAGGGAAGAGAATAGAAAGCATCACTTTAGCTTCAGATCTAAACTGCATTGTCCAACACAGATTACCAGAAACACCAGATTTAGAGGGATTAAAGCATGCATATCCAGTTTAATCAAGTTATACTTCATTCCCCGTTTAGGTTGTGATCCTGTGTATATTCTAGTACTCAATATGTAGTTGGTTTCTGCCTTATTTCTCTGGCATCTCTTCTCTAGAAACTCTAAGATAACAGGATGACCACCTGAAAATCTATTTCATGTGTACTTGATCAGCCCTACATACACAGGGATTAAGACTTCTAGAGAGGAAAGACAAGAGTTATGTTTGGAGAGTGTCTCATGTGGGTAGAGAGCTCACTTGAGTAAAGAGAACAAAATGAAACACACATATGTAAAATTAGATATAATATATATAATACACAGGTCTATTGTTTGTTATATACACAATACATATATATTACAAATACATTTATGTATACACATGACTAGGTAACACCAGGTAGTGATAAATGCTATGAAGAACAATAAATCAGAGAAAGACTATAGAGAATGCTTAAGGAGTACCATTCAGAAAAAGTGAACAAGGAATGATTCATGGAGAAAGCGACATTTGAGCAGAGAGCTGAATACAATGAATTAACAGCCATGGTAAAATATTGAGGAAGACCATTCCAAACAGAGGAAATAACAAGCAAAAATGGCTGCAAGTGAGAACATACATAGATGCCTTATATGAAGGTCAGAGCAACCTGGGAGACATGAACAACGGGAAGAAGGGTTAGAAATGAGACCAGAGAGGGAATCAGGGTCTGGAGCATTTGGCCTTGTACAATCTGACGAGGACTTTCTACTCCATTCTAAATGTGATGATTCCTGACATAGTTTGAAGAAAGAGGTGATATTCCATGTTTGAGGTTTTGAAGGCTTACCCTGGCACGATGTGGAGAAGAAAATGTAGGGAGGCAAGGGCAGAAGCAGGAAACCAAGTAGGTGACTGCTGCAATAGTCCAGATGGAGAGATGATCCTGAGAAGTCAGATTTAGAAGATATTTAAACATGCTTGCTGATGATCACATGTGGGATGAGAGACAGAGACAAGTCTCGGTTGACTCCAAGTACTGGATTTACCATTAAGTAAAAATCCTTGTGCATTATACTGGGTTGAATAGTGTCCCCCAACAATTCATGCCATCTGGAACTTCAGAAGATGCCCTTATTTGGAAATAGGGTCTTTGTAGATGCAACCAAGTTATGATGAGGTCACACTGGATTAGGATGGGTCCTAATCCAATGACATGTCCTTATAGAAGAGGGAATTTGGACACAGAGACATATACACAGAGAGGAGAAGGCAATGTGGAGATGAAGGCAGAGATTAGAGTGATGCAGCTGCAAGTCAAGAATTGCTGGCTACCATCAGAAGCTAGGAAGAAGCAAGGCAGGAGACTTCAGAGAGAGCATGACTCTGTTGACACCTTAATTTCATATTTCTAGCCTCCAGAACTGAGAGAGAATAACTTTCTGTTGTTTTAAACTATTCAGTTTATGGTAACTTGTTAAGGCAGTCCTAGAAAACTAGTATACTAATTAAGGTGAATACTGGTATTTTGTTTTAATTTGCATTCTTTGAGTGCTAAGAACATATTCCCATAAGACTGCTGAGCAGTAGTTCCTCTGTTTAGTTTTCTTTTCATATCCTTAGCCTTCTTACTGTTGGGTGTCTTTGTGTTTTCTTATCGATTTGTCTTAGATCTTTTAGAAGAGTTTTAACTCATTTACGTTTTCTACTAATAAGGTAGAGTAGGTATGGTAATCTTTTGCAATCTTTTCAGACATTCTCTTCTTTATTTAAGCACAGATTTACAAAAAAAAAAAAAAAAAAAAGTGTGGCTATTTTGAAAAGGAATTTTAAAGAAATTTTTTCCAAAACCAGAATTGCTCATTTTACCTGCATGTTATTACAGTATTGGAATGTATATTTGCAAAGGTATTGCTTTCAGTAGAATAAACAAAAAATAAAAGATCACTATGAAATATGTATTCTTTAATACACTATACTTGCATATGAATTTTACCTCTTCATAGAAAAGCCAGGCTTTTCTGGTGCTTTTGTTCTATAGGAGGAAGAGGCAGAAAAGAAGAGGGAATGTAAAAATTACTGGCTTAGTATAATTACTGAATTTAAATTGAGAAAAATTTTTGAATAAACTCTGAATTTAATAAAATAAATATGAAGTTTTTAATGTGTAGTACATGGTATGCATTTTGAAGCTATCTCTTTTAAAAGTTGGTGTTTAGGGCTTCCCTGGTGGCGCAGTGGTTGAGAGTCTGCCTGCCGATATAGGGGACACGGGTTCGTGCCCCGGTCCGGGAAGATCCCACATGCTGCAGAGTGGCTAGGCCCGTGAGCCATAGGCCCGCGTACCGCAAAAAAAAAAAAAAAAAGTTGGTGTTTAATGTTTTAAGTGTAAAGATCATATTTCTTGTTTTTTTTCTGATTCCCTACATTAAACTAGAACTGATTCCAACTACTTATTCATTCATCAAGTTTAACTTTTAAATATGTCTTTGTAAATATCCTTTGGTTTTTTTCTGCATGTGTATACTGTTTTTTCCAAATTAAGTATAATTTATACATGGATTGTTATAAAAGGCTACTTAAAAATGCATAATGTTGAGAAAGATTATCCAAAACTTAAAAATAAGGCATAAGTGTGCTTTCACCGTCATACCAAAGTATGGTCTAATCAGCCTGCTTAAGGGCATTTTAGAGATTGCAATTGTTTGTCTTACTTTTTACTGTTAATTGGACCCAGACTTTGCAAATTTAGATGCTATTTTGTCAAAGACTGTTAAGTTGCAATTTATTTTTGTCTGGCAGTGAATCAAATGATGTCTTTCTAGTAGAAAAGATAACCTTAAATGTTATGGTTTTATTATCCTGAGGAGTATTAATCAGTTTCTTAGTCCTTTGGGGCTGCTATAACAAAATACCACATCTGGGTACCTTATAAAGCAACAGAATTTATTTCTCGCAGTTCTGGAGGCTGAAATTCTGAGATCATGGTTGGGTGAGGATTCTCTTCTAGGTCATATGGCAGAAGGAGCTAGGGATCCGTCAGAAGTCCCTTTTTATAAAGCACTAATCCTACACATGAGGGTTCCACCTTCATGATCTAAGCACAGCCCAAAGCCACATACCATCACCTTTGGGAGTTGAGATTTCAACGTACAAATTTTGGGGGGGACACAAACATTCAGATGATAGCATTTAGTATTTAAAAATCTAACCTCACAATCTTTTTTTTTTCCAGTATTCTTTCTTCCATTGACCATATCTACTAGTCACTCCTTCCTTCTTTGGAACCAGATTTACCATTCTACTTGTTCCCTGATTAAGTAGTTAAATATCTTTAACATATGCTCACTCTTTATTTTTATGAGGGTTTTGTTTTTAACTCTTTGAGATTAATACTTTGACAAAAATGAGAACCCATAATAGTATATACTGTGGTTAAGCCCCAACTGCCCCCTCCATATAAATTTAGTACGTACATGATGTATCTGGTATAATATATAATTAAATTTTAGAAAATTAGACTGTTGTAATGGCAGTAATTTGAAAATATTGTTAAAGAATTTTTATCTTAATTGACTCTTTGAAGACAGGTAGGGTAATTAGAGAATGAGAATAAAGTAGGTAGCAAGGGGGAGGCATTTAGACTTATCTATTCTTATAGGACATTTTACATGTTCTCAATACTTGTAGGGGAGAAAAACTTGTCACCCCAAAATGACTCTTTGGCATGCAGATTATTTTGAGCTGAAAACAATCAAGGCTCAAAGGACTCATAAAAAACTTTGATCTTCTCCCTAATGGCCTAAAAGAATGTCAACAGAGGACATATTCCAGGAAGGGAGCTATCACCGTAGATAACTATAGTATGAACTAAGTGTGTAGACAGGAAGAAACCTAACAAAGTTTGCTTGTTAAAACTCTTTTCTGTGCCCAATTGTCTCTTTGTAACCCAACAAACATTTGTTTAACAAACATTTGCTTACCAAACATTTGCTTTTCCATTTTCATGTGAATTTCCCTCCTCCCCTTTGAAGTCCAAATCACTACCCCCAACATCCTCTTTTGTCTTTAGCTGAAGATGGTATTTAAGGTGAAGGTTTCAGTCATTTTGGTGAGTTACACAGTTTTCCCGGGTCTCTCCTATGTATACATGTTATGAAAATTTTGTTTGATTTTCTCCTATTAATCTGTCTCATGTCAATTTAATTATTAGACCAGCTAGAAGAACCAGAAGGGTAGAGGAAAATTTCTCCTTCCCCAACAGTTGGCAATGAGGATGGGCTACAACTTTACTGACTGAATACTACTCTTGCCAAGACTGCTGCAGTTAAGAGCTTAGGGGAGTTTGTCATAAGGGTAAGAGGGTCGTAAAAAATATTTAAAAAGGGACTTCCCTGGCAGTCCGGTCCAGTGGTTGGGACTCCGCTGTAGGGAGCCTGGGTTCAATCCCTGGTCAGGGAACTAAGATCCCACATGCCACAGTGTGGCCAAAAAAAAAAGGTAAGTGATCTTGGTCCATAAGGGGTCTTTGTTCTCCCAAACGCTATTGTTTTACTAGTGATGTAACAAAAAGTTTTTACCCTCTTTGACAATTTTGGGGAGCAAACTTTCTGGATCTTGTGAAGGCTGTACCCTTTGCACTCTCCTGTGGGGACACCTTTTTTTTCTTACTGGTTTCAGTCACTGTTAAGACTCTATTCATCAATGGCCGGACAATGGATCCTTCAAATTGGAAAATCTTCTTAATTGGTAAATTTTCTAGAGAACTCTCATCATAAACAGCTGTTTTATTGGTACGTACAGAAGGATCAAATTATAAGGTGGATACAAAGAAATATAACCTGTGGTGCTCCAAGGACAAAGGACAAAGGACGATGCTGCCTGAAAAAGTTTCAGTGTCACACCCCCTACCAGACTCTTAATCGCCCTCCCCACCAAGTTGCAATGGTTACGAAATTCCTGAGCCCACCTGGACGACGCCCACCTGGGTGACGGGATCTGTCCCAAATACGGAAAGGCATATGCCCTGTCCCACTCCCACCCTATAGAAGGAAGGTATATGTGCCTCAACAAATCAGTAAACGAAATTTTCACCTCGGACCATTCCTTTGTTTTCTGGCTATAAAAACTGATCAATAGCACATGTTCGGGCTCGACTCTCCCAGACTACTAGGAAGTCGGCCAGCTGTTTGGGCAGCGACCCTTCCCTCTAATAAATTCTATCTTCTTTACATTCTGCCTTGTGTCTGGAAATTCTTTTCCAACCTGCGTTTGGACCACAGCATAACCCTTAACCTTAAACCCTTAGTTAAAAAAAAAAATGGTTTGGGAAGCTTTATTAAATTTGTGACCTCAGCTTCCCCTTATGCTAATAAAAACAAATGCTAATAGAAAACATTGTGTTAATTAACAAAAGAATGGAAAAAAGCCAAGGGAAAACTCAAGGGACTGTTCCAAACAAGGTAAAACTTTTTAAAGTGTTAATAAGAAATAAGGTAAATAAAACAAATATTGAAAGTGTTGCAGGAAGGGGAACCCCTTCCAGGGCCCAAGAATGGACTCCTGTCTAATCTCAGAAATGAATTGTACAAGGAGATACATATGCTGAAAAAGCAAGAGACTTTATTGGGAAGGGGCGCCGGGGTGGAGAGCAGTAGGGTAAGGGAACCCAGGAGAACTGCAATGCCACATGGCTTGCAGTCTCAGATTCTATGGTAATGAGGTTAGTTTCTGGGTTGTCTCTGGCCAGTCATTCTGACTCAGGGTCCTTCCTGGTGGTGCACGCATCGCTCAGCCAAGATAGATTCCAGCAAGAAGGAGTCAGGGAGGTTGGTAGGATGTATGGACTGGTGTCTCCTCTCTCCTTTTGACCTTTCCCGAATTCTTCTGTTTGGTAGTAAGCTTGTCAGTTCTGAGTTCCTTACCGGGACTTTCTGTTGTAAGATAACTCATGCAAGTGGTTTCTATCATGCCTGACTGGCGCAGGCGGTTTCAGTCAGTGGTTCCCCTAACAAAAATGGTGAAGTAAAGAGAAATCAGATAGGGAAGAATCATGGGACTCAACCCAGTAGGATGGAACCATCTTTAGATGGTTATTAAGAAATGGGATAAATAAAATAGAAAGTGATATGATTAAAACAAAGATTTTAATTCAGCACCACCTAAGGTTGGATGGGCCAAAGGGACCCGTTATTGGTCCCCCCCAGTATTAAAGAGCTCCAAATAAGTCTGTTTTATTTATCCCAGTTTGGAGAAATTTAAAAGACTGGAAGAAAAAAAATCACACTGAGAAACCTGACCAGCAATTTCTTGGGCCAACAGTTAGGCTGATTAATCAAGTTAAAGGTTAATAAAAGGGTCTGGGTTCCCTGGCTTATCCCCTCAGTTGGGACCTAAAGCCTTTTATATAGAAATGGATTAAATGGCTGGGAAGTAGAAAGAAAAAGTTTCTGGGACTCTCTGTAAGAGTGAGACTTATGGGTCTTAATGGACGCTATGGTTAAAGGTATAAGAGTTAATAAAATTGAGATGAAAATTTATAAGAAAATTGTTGTATTTGAATGGGTTATAGATAAGATGGTTTCATGTCCTTTTGCCTGATTGTAATGTGGGGATGGACATTGTGTCTCACTGGGGAATGCTTCCCCAGCCTAGTATTGTAAGACAGCAGTATAAATCCATCCTTCAGGCAATGTTAATTGAACATGCTTATAAGAAACCAATAGGATTGCCTGAGACCACACCGTGTGAGATGAACACTGGGCACTGATATTCTGGGTCTAATAGAAGCAATAATAGAGGATTTTTGCCCCTAGAGTGAATTGGTATGGGTTGAATTGTGTACTCTGAAAGAGTACACAATTTATTAAATACCGCGTAAAGACTTTTTTTTTTAAAACATCTTTATTGGAGTATAATTGCTTTACAATGGTGTGTTAGTTTCTGCTTTATAACAAAGTGAATCAGCTATACATATACATATATCCCTATATCTCTTCCCTCTTGCATCTCCCTCCCACCCTCCCTATCCCACTCCTCTAGGTGGTCACAAAGCACCAAGCACCGAGCTGCTCTCCCTGTGCTATACGGTTGCTTCCCACTAGCTATCTATTTTACATTTGGTAGTATATATAAGTCCATGCCACTCTCTCAGACTTTTTAAAGCCTGATTCATTGAACCCTGAAGTTCTAGAACATAGAAATTTTTTGATTTCCATTTTAGTTAGAAATCTTCTCCCTGATATAAGAAGGCACATTTAAAAATATATATAGTTTGGATGGGCAGATCAGCCTTTTGATATCATTTAGGTGGCAGCCCAGTCCTCTGGGAAATTGAAAGCAACTGTCTTTGTCTTGCAAATCTCTACAAAATCATACTGTAAATATAGCCCACAATGGCCTGAGAGTAAGCCTGGTTTACTCAACAGGGCAAAACCTGAAATCAAAAGAAAGAAAAAGAGAGAAAGAGGTCTTTTAAAAGTACAAACTGCTGGAAAGGCTCCCTTGACCAAAATCTAATTCACAGCCTTCTTAAGGATTTATCAAGGAAAAATACAAATCTTAAAAATCTTTTTCACAAATAGTAAAAATGGCTTAGCCAGCTGAGCAAATAAACTTTGCTTACTCCAATAGTTATTTACAAACTAGTGAGTTTTGTATTTTACCTGGTTCATGACTAAAGTTTTAAAATGAAAGCTGTGAGATCTCTGGCTGTGTCTATCTCTATGTGTGTACATTATAGATATGGTATTTTTCTACCTCCAAATAATATTATCAAAATTAATTTGTAAAGGAGCTCTATTTAATTGGCTTAATAGAACATACTTATGAATTAAATATTGGTAAATGTAGTAGAAACTAACCCAAATGTTTTTCAAGTTCATATGATCTAGAATTAACCTTTAGTAAATAAAAGTAAAATTAAGCTATTGGTTTAATTAAAATAGGCATGTCTTTAGAGTTATCATCATTAAATATAAAACTTATGTTCTACCCAGTTTGACCACAAGTCAAATAAGTTCATGTTATCTCTGCTACAAAACTTGTCAGCCAAAAAAAAAACTTGTTACGATGAAATTTCCGTAAGTAATTATATAAATGTAAATGGGAAAAGGGATTTTAGGTTAACTCTCTAAGAATAATTATGCTTTATGGTATGTCACCTTAAAAATAGTTTCCCCAAATCTTTTTGGTAACTTGAAATTTAGAGTTTTGCTAAGTTAATTTAAATGATGAGAATTTATTAAATGTCTAGATTATTTCCAAATAAGATAAAATACTGAAACATTAATTGCTAAACAATTCTAAGTTCACCTATTTTTGTCTTATTACAGAAAAACTAAAGATATGTAGGTTTATTAGTAAATGTGTCTTGTACCACATTGAAAAAACATAGTTATACTATGAGAAAATGTACACGTCTAGAAATTATGAAATGTATTCATGTTTGCCAGTCATAAAAAATACTGGTATAAAAAACAGTTAACAATTGCAAAGTTTTAGATTTCACTAAAAACTAAGGTTTCTAAAGGTTAAAAATTCTAATTAATACAAGTCATTGAAACTACTAAAACTAACAAGGAAATGTCTTTGTATGCAAGGAAATTTTTTTAAACTGTATAAGGAATCAAAATGCATTTTGTTAAGGAAAAGAAAGTTTGTTCGAAAGAGAGAGAGAGAAAGGGAAAGCATAGGATAAAATCTGAATGTAAAAAGGAAGTCATAGAAGTTTTGTGGAAAATAAACCCTGAGAAAAAGAGTTTTGTGCATGGTCAGGACTGGCTAAGATTAGAATAAATTTAATTGAGTAAATGAATTTTAATGTTAAAAGTATACTGGTGCAAAACTAGAATTTTATTTTCTCTATCTGTCAAGAGGACAAAGTTTTCTTGGAATATTGATTTACTTTTGATAACAGATTGTAAAACTTTCTTTACCTTTTAAGTAACCTGCTGTATAATAACTTTCTGCATTTGCCTTTGAAATCTTCTATTGTCACTTTGGTTAAGTGAATAAATATTGTTTCACAGTGAACTGTGGTTCTATTTGACAAAGTATTTTAAAACCTTCTGATATCATTGACAAACCCCCAAATCAAATTCTAAATGAAGTGTTTTTTAGCTCTTGCTAACTTTGGGATGTTCAGAGGGCCCCTTAAACATCTCAAACATCTTAAACATCTCAAAGTCTAAACTAATTAGGCTTATTTGGTACGTAAAATTACACGGGAAACATTGTCAAATGAGAGATGATAAAACTTCTTAGGTTTTATTGGGTGTGTAAATATTATTTATATCAATGTTCTAGAAATTATATGAAATTCCTAAAATCTGGATATGTTCCTGGTATAATTTTATCAATCATAAATCTAGTTATTATCTTAAAGTGTTGTGTGTCACAGAATTAACCAAATTGCTTTGTCAATTTAATTGTAATCAGACCTTTAACCATGCCATTTTAAGTCTTTTGTCATTTTAGACAGTTATTCTTTGACCCTTTGGAAAAAATGCTTCTTCTTGAAGAAGATTCATAGAAAGGACTTTATGACATCAAGCTTTCTGATAACATTTAGTTTATACTACTGAACTGGGTTAGAAATTACAGAACTCAAATGGAAAACCTGATGGTTTCATAAAACTCCTAACAGAAGATCAAGCTCAACAACAATTAATTACATGGAACTGAATGAACTGATAAATATGATTATATTTTTTACGACTTTTTGTCTGAAATGTTACCAGGTTTTTATTTTATTTTCCAGATATAAGGAAACTTTTCCTCTTATGCCAACTGTGACTTCAGTCATTTGGTAAATTTTATCTTTGTAAGAAGAATTGAAATATTTATCTTTTTCTCCCTACCTGATTCCTCCAGGATTTTGAAACTTGGTGAGTATTCTTATTTTCATGGCAATATCATTATTTACATAAGTTCACTAAGCATCTGTTCTCCTTATAACAGGACATACTTGGAAATATTGATTATATTACCATGGCTTTGACTGGAATGCCATATTTGAGAATATGCATAGAATCAGATATGACCGGACAACTTTAAGAAACTAATATTGACTCTACGGAGCCCTAAAGCCCTTTGAGAAAGCGGCCTGGTGGTACCTTGCTTACAGATTACTCAGAAACCTTACCAGGTGAATAAGGGAGGTAACTTCCTGGCAAATGCAGGGACTTCAGCATATTTTGGGGACCCCAAGAAGAGGAATTCACCCAAATCTATAGATATTACAAATGAGTCTGATGGCAAGTTATTGGTGTGGCTTCCTGGCCTCAAGAGGCATTTAAAAGTTCAATTTGAGATTATTTATGAAAAGTACCCACAAAGCAGATTTAAGAAAATATATGGTCAATTGCTATTCTTGCTGGACTAATGGAAATAGACCACATTTAATGAAACTAAACTTATTTTGGAAATAAATTAGTCTTAATTTGGCTATCTTTGATAACATTGATAGTCAAATTGAAGGTAATTTTTAAAAAGAAAGAATATTTTTTTGCTTCAGCAGAAACTATAGTACACAGTTGTGGATACTAGGTTCTTGTTCTGTTAATCATCTTTGAAGTTTTGTTTTTCCACCTGTAAATTGGACTGGATACTGAATTCTTCTAGTTTCCTCAAATATTTGGCTACAGCTCTCCAAACTAATGTTTCCAATTTTCTCTCACTTTTCACTTGGAATTACTGAGGATTAAAGCTGCTGTTTTCCTGAAGATCTGCAAAATTAAGCTGAACGCCTTCATATAAACTTAAGAGAGATCACCAAAATAGCCCATGTTTAGACAATTCTCATGCCTGTTGCTGTGTAAGTCACTCAGAAAGTTTGACTGAATAGTCAATGACATCATCAGAGACATTTTGTTGCCGAGATATCGGCTTTCCTGTGCACCCATGCCAAACAAATATGGAGACAGAGGTTTTGGAGGAAGAGAGAGATGGCTTTATTTTTCTGCCAGGCAGAAGGGAAGACACAGCAGGCTAGCGCCTCAAGAACTGTGTCCCCCACCTCCTTCAGTAATCGGAGAAGATTTTATATGTGGGGTTCACAGTCCGGGGTATATGATAAGAATCAAAGTAGTGAAGGTCTTGCATTCTTCTTCTTCCTGCATTATTTCAAAATAGTCACAGCTGGCGTCAGACAGCCCAGCAATTGGGTCCTTTTGTCTCTGGGTATCGGCCTGGGACCTTTTTTCTGAAATGCAAATGTTTCGGGGGGTGATTTGCTACAGGGAGTGCAGGATGTAATTCACATAGTTTTAAAGAGTAATAGGTTAGCTTTGTGAAGTACAAATCTAGTTACAGACACTACAGATTAGTAACAGTTAAAAAAAGAAACTAGGAGTGATTAACTCTTTCAGGCCAGGTTATGTTTCTTCTCTAGCCTGTTTGTTCACTGTTCCTTTTATTTTCCTTGTTCTCAGGAGAGGGAAGACTTTATTTCTATTTTTGCTGCAACAATTCCAAAGTGCAAAAGATGCTTTGACCTTGGCATCTAGAAATCTTCTTGACTGACTGGCCCCTAGGCTCAGAAACTGGTTTGTAATTTGTTCCAATCACTAACCTTTCTTTTTCTTTTGTATCCATTAGAAATGTCTCTTACAAAATACATAACTGCTTGCACCTTATAGGCCTAACTTTGAGAGCCCACCTGCATCACCACCTACTGAAATAAGTAACTCAACTGATCTATTGTTAGTACTAAGAGACTGGTTTAATGAGATGGAACAGTCTATCAACTCATCTTCTGGACTGTGAAACTTCTTAAAAGAAGTTTCAAAGGCAAGACTGTAGGGGAACAAATCTTGACATCCCAAAATGTCTCTTTGGCATGCAGATTATTTTGAGCCAAAACCAATCAAAGCCCCAAACCTCAGGAAGATACTTTGACCTTCCCTGTAACTGCCTAAAAGAATATAAATAGAGGACCTATTCCAGGAAGGAAGCTATTACCATAATAGTTAGTATGAACTAGGTATGTATGTGGAAGAACCTAGCAAAGTCTGTTAAAATTCCACTGTGACCCACTGTCTCTGCATAACAAAGCAAACGGCTGTTTATCAAACATTTGCTTTTCCATTTCCATGTGAATTGCCCTCCTGCAATTTGAGGTCCAAATCATTAACCCCAACATCCCTTTTTTGTCCTTAGCTGAAGATGGTATTGAGGGTGAAGGTTTCTGTCATTTTGGTAAGTTACTTAGATTTCCTGGGTCACTCCTAAGTATACATGTTATTAGATTTTTGTTTGATTTTCTCCTGTTAGTCTATCTCATGTCATTTAATTCTTAGACCATCCAGACAAACCTAGAAGGGTAGAGAGAAATTTCTTCCTCCCTGACTATACTTTCAGAGATTTGATCCCACTAGCTCTTTTCTCTACATAGTTATCTCAGAGCTTCTGGTGTTTGTTTCCTTGATGTGAATGTATTCCAAGCATAACTCTTACCTTTTTCGCTCATAGACACTATCGATGGTTACAAATATTAACTCCAAATTATGAGGTAAGTACTCTTTTTAACATACTTGTTTTACAAATAGATATGAAAAGTTAAGTAACTCACTGCAGCCATCAAACTAGTAATTGAGAAGCAGAGATTTGAACGCAGGCTGGTTGAGGCCAGAATTTCACCTACTCAATCTCACTCAAGCCTAGCTGACTCTCCATTGTGGCTTTGGAAATAGCACTTACTCGCTTGGCTGCCAGGAGGGACAATTGAGGTCCAGGAGTTTCAAGCATTTTGCCCAAAGGTAACTAGCCAACTAGTAGTAATTGGGATTATTTTGCTACTTCACAATAAAAAAAAGTCAAGGAAAAAAGAAAAGCTAGGATATACAAAGGGAGTAAGGTATTGTGAAAACTGAGCAAAAACAGGAAGAGAGGAAATTAGAGGGAAAATGTTAACAAAGGTGAGTTTGCATATTGAAACTTGCCTGAGGTAGAATTGACTGAATTGTGCATAAATAAAGGTAGAGGAAAAGACTAAATACAGAGATAAGGCTGAGGGGAAAAAGCAAAATTGTGTAAGCGCCTTTCTCTTAGTTCTCTGGGGTGGATGGATATTGTGTGACAAACTTAACCCAGCACAGCTGAGTTATTGTCTACAGAAGCTGCAGAGCAAAGACTAGAGAAAAGTCAGCAGTGAGTGTCAGTGATAAAATGTTGCCTGCTATATCAGTAGACAGAAGATGTTGCAGCCATCAAGCCATTACATTGTAGTGCTGCCCACCACCCACATGGTGAGCCCTGAGGAAACTCAGGATGGGAACAGGATGACTGCCATCAAGTAGTCAGGCACTGCAGCCACCCCCAAAGATGCACCCTGAGGAGACTTAGGATGGGAAAACACAGGATACTGACCCCAGATAACTGAGGTGTATATCAAAGGAATGATTTCAGTGAGCCCAGACTCTTGCATCTTCCCATATACATAAAAGTGCTTGATTCCTTAACTTGAGATGTCTGGTTTTCTTTAATTAACAGTAATCTTTTGATGTTCTGACTACCTGGTCTTCATTACAAAAACTCCTAAATACCCTGGCTCCCACCTTACCTCTTCAGAACAGTCTCTCAGAGGTAAGAGAGAGCTTAAAAAACCGCCTTTCTTTTTACCTCTCTTAGCTGCCTGAAGAATTTAGATAAAGGTCCTGTTCCCAGAATAGAGATAGCACCAGAGATATCTGCAATTAATATGGGCTAAGTGTGGTGGGAGGGAAACTTCACAGGGTCTAGAGCTTTATCACAGTGCGCTCTGAATCCCATTATCTCTGGATGATCCAGTAAACATTTGTTTACCAAACATTTGCTTTTCTATCTTCTTGTAAATTGCCTTCCTCCCCTTTGAGGTTCAAACCACTATCCCCAACACCCTCTTTTTTCTTTAGCTGAAGATGGTATTCAAGGTGAGGATTTCGGCCATTTTCGCAAGTTTCTCAGTTTTCCTGGGTCTCTCCAATGTATACATGTTATTAAACTTCTGTTTGATATTCTCCTGTTAACCTGTCTCAAGTCAATTTAATTCTTAGACCAGTCAGAAGAACCTAGAAGGATAGAGGAAAATTTCTTCCCCTGCAACAGTTGAAACTAGGTAAAGGGTATGCAGGCATTCAATATATTATTCTTCAACTTTTCTGTAAGCTTGACTTTTTTTTAATACAAATAGAAAAATAAAAAACAGTATATTGAGTAGGAAATACTACTTTAAGTTCTGCATTATGCTCTATATCCAGAATTATAGTCTTGAATGTTATTGTTTTTAGATCAGTGATTATTCCATAATATTATCTTATTTATAAACAGTTCCTCATGTTGAAATATTCTTTACAATTTTGATAATAGCTATTTTTAATGTAACATATATATTATATGTTAGGAATTTTACATTTATTATCATTATCCCCATAACAATCCTGAAAGGTAAATGTTATTTTTTCAATTTTTCAGATAAGAAAAGAAAGGCTCAAACATGTTATTATTGCCATTGGTCACATGCAACTATAAATGTTGGTGCTGTGATTTATGCCCAAGTGTGTCAGAATTCAAACTCTATGCTCTTTCATTCTATCACCTGCTTCCAGTGCTAAGAGATTTGTTCGTTGATGGGTGGGCAGTGGTCCTTTGGGGGAGAGCCATTTATGCCAATTAAAACTTATTAAAATGATACTCATGCAAAATGAGGAAACTAAATGAATTCTGTTGCTTTATCAGTTTCTCAAAGTTGTCAAAGTATGCATCCCTCTCCAAAAATCTTCAAAATGCGGGTTCATTGTCTTATTCAGGTGGTTTATCATAAGCAAGAGTTAATCGGGACTTCCCTGGTGGTCCAGTGGTAAAGAATCCACCTTACAAAGTAGGGGACTCAGGCTTGATCCCTGGTCAGGGAACTAAGATCCCACATGCCGTGGGGCAACTAAGCCCATGTACCACAACTACTGAACTCTGCACCTCAATGAGATAGGCTGAGTGTCACAAATTACAGATACCACATGCCCTGGAGCCTGCAGGGCACAACTAGAGAGAGAAAACTTACACACCACAACTAGAGAGAAGCCTGTGCACCACGACAAAGATACCATGTGCCACAACTAAGACCCGATGCAGCCAAAAATAAATAAAATAAATAATAAACCTTAAAAAATAAAAAAAAATTAAAAAGCCAGTGCTTGGGCTTCCCTGGTGGCGCAGTGGTTGAGAGTCTGCCTGCCGATGCAGGGGACACGGGTTCGTGCCCCGGTCCGGGAAGATCCCACATGCTGCGGAGTGGCTAGGCCCGTGAGCCATGGCCGCTGAGCCTGCGCGTCCGGAGCCTGTGCTCCGCAACGGGAGAGGTCACAACAGTGAGAGGTCCGTGTACCGCAAAAAAAAAAAAAAAAAAAAAAAAAAGCCAGTGCTTTCTAAAAAAAAAAAAGGAGTTAATGTATCAACTGCATGTTTGACAGCACTATTTTAAAACATACTGGCATTTGGCTGTTACTTCAAGTTCCCAAATTTTTCCATTTTAAAGTATTCATATTCTTATCAATAAGTGGCACTTTCTTCCTGTAAGGCAAAGCATCAGTCATTCATGCAACAAATATTTATTGAGTACTTCATGAGTGCTTAGCATACCATGTATGCATTTTACTGGAAACCCTATTGCAAACTTAACCACATTTTGCTTCTGTTGAACATAGTAACATTACATGATTTTTTTCCCACATGATTTTAAAGTTTTTTGACATTAGCAAAACTATTATAGAATATTTAGTGGACTATATTTTTCTTTTTTAAAATTGAAGTATAGTTGATTTACAATATTATATTAGCTTCAGGTGTAAAACAGTGATTCAATATTTTTATACAATATATTCCATTTAAAGTTATTATAAAATTTTGGTTATATTCCCTGTTCTGTGCATTACACCTTTGTATTTTATTTATTTTATATCTAATAGTTTGTACCTCTTAATCCTCTTCCCTTATCTTGCCCCTCCCCCCAAGCCTTCCCCCTACTGGTAACCAATAGTTTGTTCTCTGTATCTGTGAGTTTGTTTCTGTTTTGTTATACTCATTTGTTTTATTTTTTAGATTCTAAAAATTAGTGAAAATATACAGTATTTGTCTTTCTCTGTCTGACTTACTTCATTAAGCACAATACCCTCAAGTCCATCCATGTTGTTATAAATGGCAAAATTTCATTCTTTTTTTATGGCTGAGCAATACACACAGATATATATATACCACCTCTTCTTTATCCATTCATCTGTTGATGGACACTTAGGTTGGTTTCACATTTTGGCTATTGTAAGTAATGCTACTGTGAACATTAGGGTGTATATATCTTTAGGAATTAGTGAGTTTTTGTTGTTGCTGTTGTTTTTCAGACATATACCCAGTAGTAGAATTGCTGAATCATATGGTAGTTCTATTTTTAAGTTTTGAGGAACCTTTATAATGTTTTCCATAGTGGCCATACCAATTTACATTCCCACCAAGAGTGAACTAGGGTTCCCTTTTCTCCAAATCCTAGTCAACATTTGTTATTGTGGTCTTTTCTATGATAGCCATTCTGACAGATATGAAGTAATATGTAATTGTAGTTTTGATTTGAAGTTCCCTGATGATTAGCGACACGGAGCATCTTCTCCTGTGCCTGTTTGCCATCTGTATGTCTCTTTGGAAAAATGTCTATTCCCATCTTGTGCCCATTTTATAATCAGGTTGCTTGTTTTCCATATTGAGACATAATAAATCCTTTATCAGACATATCATTTGCAAATATCTTCTTCCATTCAGTAAGTTGTCTTTTTGTTTCGTTAATAGTTTCCTTTACTGTGCAAAAGCTTTTAATTTAATTAGGTCACATTTGTTTATTTTGGCTTTTGTTTCTCTTGCCTGAGGAGACACATTCCCCCAAAACTATTGCCAGGAATTATGCCAACGAGTGTATTGCCTAGGTTTTCTTCTAGGAGTTTTATGGTTTCCAGCCTTACATTTAGGTCTTTAATTCATTTTTAGTTTTTTTATTTTAATATGGTATGAAAAAACGTTTTACTTTTTTACATGTAGTTGTCCAGTTTTCCCAATGCCACTTACTGAAGAGACTGTCTTGCCCTCTTTATATATTTTTGCCTCCTTTTTCATAGATTAATTGACCATATGTGTTTATTTCTTGCCTCTCTATTTTGTGCCACTGATTTATGTGTCTGTTTTGTGCCAGTACCATACTGTTTTAATTACTGTAGCTTTGTATTACAGTCTGAAGTCAGGGAGCATGATATCTCTAGCTTTCCTCTTTGTTCTCAAGATTAATTTGGCTATTTGGGGACTTTTGAAATTCCATACAAATTTTAGGATGATTTGTTCTAGTTCTGTGAAAAATATCATGGGTATTTTGATAGAGATTGCATTACATCTGTAGATTGTGTTGGATTGTATGCATTTTTAAACAATATTAATTCTTCCAATTCAGGAACATGGGATAACTTTCCATTTATTTGTATCATCTTCAATTTCCTTCATCAGTGTCTTATAGTTTTAATATAGGTCTTTCACCTCCTTGGTTAAGTTTATTCTTATGTATCTTATTCTTTTTGATAAAATTGCATATGGGATTGTTTTCTTAATTTCCCTTTCTGATGGTTCATTGTTACTATATGAAAACACAACAGATTTCTGTATATTAATTTTGTATCCTGCAACTTCACTGAATTCACTTATTAGTTCTAATCATTTTTTTGTGGAGACTTTAGTGTTTTCTATATATAGTATTATGCCACCTGCAAATAGTGACAGTTTTATTTCTTCCCTTCCAATTTGGATGACTTTTGTTTCTTTTTCTTGTCTGACTGCTGTGGATAGGACTTCCAATACTGTGTTAAATAGAAATGGTGAGAGCAGGCATCCTTGACTTGTTTCTGATTTTAGAGGAAAAGCTTTTAGTTTTTCACCATTGAGTATAATATTAGCTGTGGGTTTGTCATAAATGACCTTTATCATGTTGAGATATGTTCCCTCTATACCGACTTTGTTGAGAGTTTTTACCATGAATGAGTGTCGAATTTTGTCAAATGCTTTTTCTACCTCTACTGAGATGATCATGTGATTTTTATCCCTCAATTTTTTTTTTTTTTTTTTTTTTTGCGGTTCACGGGCCTCTCACTGCTGTGGGCTCTCCTATTGTGGAGCACAGGCTCCAGACACGCAGGGTCAGCGGCCATGGCTCACGGGCGCAGCCGCTCCATGGCATGTGGGATCCTCCCGGACCGGAACATGAACCCGTGTCCCCTGCATCGGCAGGTGGACTATCAACCACTGCGCCACCAGGGAAGCCCTTATCCCTCATTTTGTTAGTGTGGTGTAACACATCAATTTGTGGATATTGAACCATCCTTGCATCCTTGGAATAAACCAAGTTTGATTATGGTGTATGATCCTTTTAATATACTGTTGGATTCCGTCTGCTAATATTTGTTTGAGGATCTTTCTGCATCTATATTCGTGACAGATATTAGCCTGTAATTATCTTTCTTTGTAGTGTCTTTGCCTGATTTTGATATCAGGATAATGGTGGTCTTGTAGAATGAATTTGAGGATGCACCTTCCTCTTCAATTTTTGGGAATAGTTTAAGAAAGACAGATAGTAACTCTTCTTTATATGTTTGGAAGAATTCCCCTGTAAAGTCATCCAGTCCTAGGCTTTTGTTGCTGGGAGTTTTTTTTTTTTAAAGTTCAATTTCAGTACTACTGATCATTCTGTTCAGATTGTTTGTTTCTGCCTTGTTCACTCTTGGAAGGTATATGTTTCTAGATATTTGTCTGTTTCTTCTATATTGTCCAATTTGCTGACGTATAACTGCCCGTAGTATACTCTTATGATATTTTGTATCTCTGTGAATCAGTTGTTTTTTTTCTCCTCTTTCATTTCTTATTTTTTTTTTATTTGGTCTCTCTCTCTTTTCTTGATGAGCTTGGCTAAAGGTTTATCAATTTTGTGTCATCTTTTTAAAAAAACAGCTCTTTGTTTTATTCATTTTTTATAGTGTTTTTAAAATCTATTTTATTTATTTTCTCTCTGATCGTTATCATGTTCTCGTTCTGCTGACATTGGGCTTTGTTTTTTCTTCTTTTGATAATTCATTTAGATGGTATGTTAGGTTGTTTGAGATTTTCTTGTTTTTTGAGGTATGCCTTTATCTCTATAAACTGCCCACTTAGAACTGTTTTTGCTGGGTCCTAAATATTTTGGAAAGTTTTAAAAATTTTTCTGAAATTTTTTTTTCATTTTAACATCTTTATTGGAGTATAATTGCTTTACAATGGTATGTTAGCTTCAGCTTCACAACAAAATGAATCAGTTATATATATACATATGTTCCCATATCTCTTCCCGCTTGCGTCTCCCTCCCTCCCACCCTCCCTATCTCACCCCTCCAGGCAGTCACAAAGCACCGAGCTGATCTCTCTGTGCTATGCGGCTGCTTCCCACTAGCTATCTACCTTACGTTTGGTAGTGTATATATGTCCATGCCTCTCTCTCGCTTTGTCACAGTTTACCCTTCCCCCTCCCCATAGCCTCAAGTCCATTCTCTAGTAAGTCTGTGTCTTTATTCCTGTTTCACCCCTAGGTTTTTCATGACATTTTTTCCCCTTAAATTCCATATATATGTGTTAGCATACGGTATTTGTATCTCTCTTTCTGACTTACTTCACTCTGTATGACAGACTCTAGTTCTATCCACCTCATTACAAATAGCTCAATTTCGTTTCTTTTTTATGCCTGAGTAATATTCCATTGTATATATGTGCCGCATCTTCTTTATCCATTCATCCGATGACAGACACTTAGGTTGTTTCCATCTCTGGGCTATTGTAAATAGAGCTGCAATGAACATTTTGGTACATGACTCTTTTTGAATTATGGTTTTCTCAGGGTATATGCCCAGTAGTGGGATTGCGGGGTCATATGGTAGTTCTATTTGTACTTTTTTAAGGAACCTCCATACTGTTCTCCAGAGTGGCTGTATCAATTTACATTCCCACCAACAGTGTAAGAGGGTTCCCTTTTCTCCACACTCTCTCCAGCATTTATTGTTTCTAGATTTTTTGATGATGGCCATTCTGACTCGTGTGAGATGATATCTCATTGTAGTTTTGATTTGCATTTCTCTAATGATTAGTGATGTTGAGCATTCTCTCATGTGTTTGTTTGCAGTCTGTATATCTTCTTTGGAGAAATGTCTATTTAGGTCTTCTGCCCATTTTTGGATTGGGTTGTTTGTTTTTTTGTTATTGAGATGCATGGGCTGCTTAAAACATTTGGAGATTAATCCTTTGTCAGTTGCTTCATTTGCAAATATTTTCTCCCATTCTGAGGGTTGTCTTTTGGTATTGTTTATGGTTTCCTTTGCTGTGCAAAAGCTTTTAAGATTCATTAGGTCCCATTTGTTTATTTTTGTTTTTATTTCCATTTCTCTAGGAGGTGGGTGAAAAAGGACCTTGCTGTGATTTATGTCATAGAGTGTCCAGCCTATGTTTTCCTCTAAGAGTTTGATACTTTCTGGCCTTACATTAAGGTCTTTAATGCATTTTGAGCTTTTTTTTGTGTATGTTGTTAGGGAGTGATCTGATCTCATTCTTTTACATGTAGCTGTCCAGTTTTCCCAGCACCACTTATTGAAGAGGCTGTCCTTTCTCCACTGTACATTCCTGCCTCCTTTATCAAAGATAAGGTGACCATATGTGCGTGGGTTTATCTCTGGGCTTTCTATCCTGTTAAATTGATCTATATTTCTGTTTTTGTGCCAGTACCATACTGTCTTGATTACTATAGCTTTGTAGTATAATCTGAAGTCAGGAAGCCGTTTCTCGTTCTCAAGATTGCTTTGGCTATTCAGGGTCTTTTGTGTTTCCATACAAATTGTGAAATTTTTTGTTCTAGTTCTGTGAAAAATGCCAGTGGTAGTTTGATAGGGATTGCATTGAATCTATAGATTGCTTTGGGTAGTAGAGTCATTTTCACAATGTTGATTCTTCCAATCCAAGAACATGGTATACCTCTCCATCTATTTGTATCATCTTTAATTTCTTTCATCAGTGTCTTATAATTTTCTGCATACAGGTCTTTTGTCTCCTTAGGTAGGTTTATTCCTAGATATTTTATTCTTTTTGTTGCAATGGTAAATGGGAGTGTTTTCTTGATTTCACTTTCAGATATTTCATCCTTAGTGTATAGGAATGCCAGAGATTTCTGTGCATTAATTTTGTATCCTGCCACTCTACCAAATTCATTGATTAGCTCTAGTAGTTTTCTGGTAGCATCTTTAGGATTCTCTATGTATAGTATCATGTCATCTGCAAACAGTGACAGCTTTACTTCTTTTCTGATTTGGATTCCTTTTATTTCCTTTTCTTCTCTGAATGCTGTGGCTAAAACTTCCAAAACTATGTTGAATAAGAGTGGTGAGAGTGGGCAACCTTGTCTTGTTCCTGATCTTAGTGGAAATGCTTTCAGTTTTTCACCATTGAGGACAATGTTGGCTGTGGGTTTGTCATATATGGCCTTTATTATGTTGAGGAAAGTTCCCTCTATGCTTACTTTCTGCAGGGTTTTTATCATAAATGGGTGTTGAATTTTGTCAAAAGCTTTCTCTGCATCTATTGAGATGATCATATGGTTTTTCTCCTTCAATTTGTTAATATGGTGTATCACATTGATTGATTTGCGTATATTGAAGAATCCTTGTATTCCTGGAATAAACACCAGTTGATCATGGTGTATGATCCGTTTAATGTGCTGTTGGATTCTGTTTGCTAGTATTTTGTTGAGGATTTTTGCATCTATGTTCATCAGTGATATTGGCCTGTAGTTTTCTTTCTTTGTGACATCCTTGTCTGGTTTTGGTATCAGGTGATGGTGGCCTCGTAGAATGAGTTGGGGAGTGTTCCTCCCTCTGCTATATTTTGGAAGAGTATGAGAAGGATAGGTGATAGCTCTTCTCTAAATGTTTGATAGAATTCACCTGTGAAGCCATCTGGTCCTGGGCTTTTGCTTGTTGGAAGATTTTTAATCACAGCTTCAATTTCAGTGCTTATGATTGGTCTGTTCATATTGTCTATTTTTTCCTGATTCAGTCTTGGCAGGTTGTGCATTTCTAAGAATTTGTCCATTTCTTCCAGGTTGTCCATTTTATTGGCATAGAGTTGCTTGTAGTAATCTCTCATGATCTTTTGTATTTCTGCAGTGTCAGTTGTTACTTCTCCTTTTTCATTTCTAATTCTATTGATTTGAGTCTTCTCCCTTTTTTTCTTGATGAGTCTGGCTAATGGTTTATCAATTTTGTTTATCTTTTCAAAGAAACAGCTTTTAGTTTTATTGATCTTTGCTATCATTTCCTTCATTTCTTTTTCATTTATTTCTGATCTGATTTTTATGATTTCTTTCCTTCTGCTAACTTTAGGGTTTTTTTGTTCTTTCTCTAATTGCTTTAGGTGCAAGGTTAGGTTGTTTATTTGAGATGTTTCCTGTTTCTTAAGGTAGGATTGTATTGCTATAAACTTCCCTCTTAGAACTGCTTTTGCTGCATCCCATAGATTTTGAGTCGTCGTGTCTCCATTGTCATTTGTTTCTAGATATTTTTTTATTTCCTCTTTGATTTCTTCAGTGTTCACTTCATTATTAAGTAGTGTATCATTTAGCCTCCATGTGTTGGTATTTTTTACAGATCTTTTCCTGTAATTGATATCTACTCTCATAGCGTTGTGGTCGGAAAAGATACTTGATACAATTTCAATTGTCTTAAATTTACCAAGGCTTGATTTGTAACCCAAGTTATGATGTATCCTGGAGAATGTTCCATGAGCACTTGAGAAAAATGTCTATTCTGTTGTTTTTGGATGGAAAGTCCTATAAATATCAATTAAGTCCATCTTGTTTAATGTATCATTTAAAGCTTGTGTTTCCTCATTTATTTTCTGTTTGGGTGATCTGTCCATTGGTGAAAGTGGGGTGTAAAAGTCCTGTACTATGAATGTGTTACTGTTGATTTCCCCTCTTATGGCTGTTAGTATTTGCCTTATGTATTGAGGTGCTCCTATGTTGGGTGCATAAATATTTACAATTGTTATATCTTCTTGGATCGATCCCTTGATCATTATGTAGTGTCCTTCTTTGTCTCTTCTAATAGTCTTTATTTTAAAGTCTATTTTGTCTGATATGAGAATTGCTACTCCAGCTTTCTTTTGGTTTCCATTTTCATGAAACACCTTTTTCCATCCCCTTACTTTCAGTCTGTATGTGTCTCTAGGTCTGAAGTGGGTCTCTTGTACACAGCATATATATGGGTCTTGTTTTTGTATCCATTCAGCCAACCTGTGTCTTTTGGTGGGAGCATTTAGTCCATTTACATTTAAGGTAATTATCGATATGTATGTTCTCATTCCCATTTTCTTAATTGTTTTGGGTTTGTTATTGTAGGTCTTTCCCTTCTCTTGTGTTTCTTGCCTAGAGAAGTTCCTTTAGCCGTTGTTGTAGAGTTGGTTTGGTGGTGCTGAACTCTCTCAGCTTTTGCTTGTCTGTAGAGGTTTTAATTTCTCCATCAAATCTGAATGAGATCCTTGCTGGGTAGGGTAATCTTGGTTGCAGGTGTTTCTCCTTCAACACTTTCAATATGTCCTGCCACTCCCTTCTGGCTTGCAGAGTTTCTGCTGGAAGATCAGCTGTTAACCTTATGGGGATTCCCTTGTGTGTTATTTGTTGGTTTTCCCTTGCTGCTTTTAATATTCTTTCTTTGTATTTAATTTTTGACAGTTTGATTAATATGTGTCTTGGCGTATTTCTCCTTGGATTTATCCTGTATGGGACTCTGTGCACTTCCTGGACTTGATTAACTATTTCCTTTCCCATATTAGGGAAGTTTTCAACTATAATCTCTTCAAATATTTTCTCAGTCCCTTTCTTTTTCTCTTCTTCTTCTGGAACCCCTATAATTCGAATGTTGGTGTGTTTAATGTTGTCCCAGAGGTCTCTGAGACTGTCCTCAGTTCTTTTCATTCTTTTTTCTTTATTCTGCTCTGCATTAGTTATTTCCACTATTTTATCTTCCATGTCACTTATCCGTTCTTCTGCCTCAGTTATTCAGCTATTGATCCCATCTAGAGTATTTTTCATTTAATTTATTGTGTTGTTCATCATTGTTTGTTTCATCTTTAGTTCTTCTAGGTCCTTGTTAACTGTTTCTTGCATTTTGTCTATTCTATTTCCAAGATTTTGGATCATCTTTACTATCATTATTCTGAATTCTTTTTTAGGTAGACTGCCTATTTCCTCTTCATTTGTTAGGTCTGGTGGGTTTTTATCTTGCTCCTTCATCTGCTGTGTGTTTTTCTGTCTTTTCATTTTGCTTATCTTACTGTGTTTGGGGTCTCCTTTTTGCAGGCTGAAGGTTCGTAGTTCCCGTTGTTTTTGGTGATTGTCCCCAGTGGCTAAGGTTGGTTCAGTGGGTTGTGTAGGCTTCCTTGTGGAGGGGAGTAGTGCCTGTGTTCTGTTGGATGAGGCTGGATCTTGTCTTTCTGGTGGGCAGGTCCACGTCTGGTGGTGTGTTTTGGGGTGTCTGTAGACTTATTATGATTTTGGGCAGCCTCTCTGCTAATGCGTGGGGTTGTGCTCCTGTCTTGCTAGTTGTTTGGCATAGGATGTCCAGCACTGTAGCTTGCTGGTCGTTGAGTGAAGCTGGGTGCTGGCGTTGAGATGGAGATCTCTGGGAGATTTTTGCCGTTTGATATTATATGCAGCTGGGAGGCCTCTTGTGGACCAGTGTCCTGAAGTTTGCTCTCCCACCTCAGAGGCACAGCACTAACTCCTGGCTGCAGCACCAAGAGCCTTTCATCCACACGGCTCCTTAATTTGGGATGATTCGTTGTCTATTCATGTATTCCACAGATGCAGGGTACATGAAGTTGATTGTGGAGCTTTAATCCACTGCTTCTGAGGCTGCTGGGAGAGATTTCCCTTTCTCTTCTTTGTTCTCACAGCTCCCAGGGGCTCAGCTTTGGATTTGGCCCTGCCTGTGCGTGTAGGTTGCCGGAGGGCGTCTCTTCTTTGCTCAGACAGGACGGGGTTAAAGGATCCGCTGATTCGGAGGCTCTGGCTCACTCAGTCCCGGGGGTAGGGAGGGTCACGGAGTGCGGGGACGGGCCTGTGGCGGCAGAGGCCGGCGTGACATTTCCAGCCTGATGCATGCCGTGCATTCTCCCGGGGAGTTGTCCCTGGATCCCGGGACCCTGGCAGTGGCGGGCTGCACAGGCTCCCTGGAAGGGGGGTGTGGATAGTGACCTGTGTTCGCACACAGGCTTCTTGGTGGCGGCAGCAGTGGCCTTAGTGTCTCGTGTCTGTCTCTGCGGTCTGCACTTTTTGCCACGGCTCGTGACCGTCTCTGGAACTCCTTTAAGCAGCGTTCTTAATCCCCTCTCCTCGTGCACCAGGAAATAAAGAGGTAAGAAAAAGTCTCTTGCCTCTTCGGCAGGTCCAGACTTTTCCCCGGACTTCCTCCCGGCTAGCCGTGGCGCACTAACGCCCTGCAGGCTGTGTTCACGCCGCCAACCCCAGTCCTCTCCTGGCGCTCCGACTGAAGCCGGAGCCTCAGCTCCCAGCCCCGCCCACTCCGGCGGTTGAGCAGACAAGCCTCTCGGCTGGTGAGTGCAGGTTGGCCCTGATCCTCTGCACAGGAATCTCTCCTCTTTGCCCTCTGCACCCCTGTTGCTGTGCTCTCCTCCACGGCTCCGAAGCTCCCCCTCTCCGCCACCCACAGTCTCCGCCTGCGAAGGGGCTTCCTCCTTCACAGCTCCCGCCCGCTGGTGCAGGACCTGTCCCTATCCTTTTGTCTCTGTTTATTTTTTTCTTTTGCCCTAACCAGGTACGTGGGGCGTTTCTTGCCTTTTGGGAGGTCTGAGGTCTTCTGCCAGCGTTCAGTAGGTGCTCTGTAGGAGTTGTTCCACGTGTAGATGTATTTCTGGTGTATTCCTGGGGAGGAAGGTGATCTCCGCGTCTTACTCTTCCACCATCTTCCCAGAAGTCCACTGAAATTTTTGTCTGAAAGTATTTTCTGATTTTCTCTTTGATTTGTTGTTGTTGTTGTTTTTGACCCATTGATTTTTAGTAACATGGTGTTTAGTACTCAGGTGTTTGTGTTTTCCCCACTTTTCTTCCTGTAATTGATTTCTCATTTCATACTGTTGTGGTGAAAAAGATACTTTGAATAATTTCAATTCCCTCAAATCTTTTGAGAAGTGTTTCATGGCCCAGAACATGGTCTATCTTGGAGAATGTCCCATGTGCACTTGAAAATAATGTGTATTCTGCTGTTTTTGGATTCAATGTCCTGTACATACCTATTAAGTCTAACTATTCTAATGTGTCCGTTAAGGTCATTGTTTCTTTATTGATTTTCTCTCTGGGTGATCTGTCCATTCATGGGTTAAAGTCCCCTACAATTATTGTATTATTGTCAGTTTCTCCCTTTATGTCGGTTTATGTTTGCTTTATATATTTAGGTGCTCCTAATTAGGTGTACGTATGTTTACAAATGTTATATCCTCTTCTTGTATTGATCCCTTTATCATTAACTAATGCCCTTCTTTTTCTTTCTTTATGGGCTTTGTTTTAAAGTCTAGTTTTTCTGACATGAGTATTGTTACCCTCACTTCCTTGTCATTTCCATTTGCATGAAATATCTTTTTCCATCCCCTCAATTTCAGTCTGTGTGTGTCTTGAGCACTGAAGTGAGTCCCTTTTAGGTAGCATATTGCAGATTCTTGGTTTTTTTGTTTTTGTTTTAATCCAATTAGCCACTCTTTGTCTTTGATTGGAGCATTTTGTCCTTTAACATTTAAAGAGCTTTTTGGACCTGAACCAAGATGGTGGAGTTGAAGGACGTGCTCTCACTCCCTCTGGCGAGGACACCAGAATCACAACTAGCTGCTGGACAGTAATTGACAGGAGGACACTGGAACTCACCAAAAAAGATACCCCACATCCAAAGTCAAAGGAGAAACCACAATGAGATGGTAGGAGGGGCGCAATCACAGTAAAATCAAATCCCATAACTGCTGGGTTGATTACTCACAGACTGGAGAACACATATACCACAGAATTCCATCCACTAGAGTAAAGGTTCTGAGCCCCACATGAGGCTTCCCAAACTGGGGTTCCAGCAATGGGAGGAGGAATTCCTAGAGAATCAGACTTTGAAGCCTAGTGGGATTTGATTGCAGGATGTCGACAGGACTGGGAGAAACAGAGACTCCACTCGTGGAGGGCACACACAAACTAGTGTGCACATCGGGACCCAGGGGAAGGAGCAGTGATGCCAGGGGAGACTGAACCAGACCTACATGCTAGTTTTGGAGGGTCTCCTGCAGAGGTGGGGGGTGACTGTGGCTCACTGTGGGGACAAGGACACTGGCAGCAGAAGTTCTGGGAAGTACTCCTTGACATGAGCCCTCCCAGGGTCCACCATTAGCCCAAACAAAGATCCCAGGTAGGCTCCAGTGTTGGGTTGCCTCAGGCCAAACAACCACCAGGGAGGGAACCCAGCCCCACCTATGAGCAGTCAAGTGGATTAAAGTTTTACTGAGCTCTGCCCACCAGAGCAACAGTCAACCCTACCCACCACCAGTCCCTTCCATCAGGAAACTTACACAAGCCTCTTAGATAGCCACATCCACCAGAGGGCAGAGAGCAGAAGCAAGAAGAACTACAATCCTGCAGCCTGTGGAACAAAAACCACGTTCATAGAAAGATAGACAAAATGAAAAGGCAGAGGGCTATGTACCAGATAAAGGAACAAGATAAAACCCCAGAAAAACAACTAACAGAAGTGGAGATAGGCAACCTTCCAGAAAAAGAATTCAGAATAATGATAGTGAAGATGATCCAGGACCTCGGAAAAACAATGGAGGCAAAGATGGAGAAGATGCAAGAAATGTTTAACGGAGACCTAGAAGAATTAAAGAACAAACAAACAGAGATGAATAATACAATAACTGTAATGAAAACCACACTAGAAGGGATCAATAGCAGAATAACTGAGGCAGAAGAACGGATAAGTGACCTGGAAGACAGAATGGTGGAATTCACTTCTGCAGAACAGAATAAAGAAAAAAGAATGAAAAGAAATGAATAAAGCCTAAGAGACCTCTGGGAAAACGTTAAATGCAACAACATTTGCATTATAGGGGTCCCAGAAGGAGAAGAGAGAGAGAAAGGACCAGAGAAAATATTGAAGAGATTATAGTCGAAAATTTCCCTAACATGGGAAAGGAAATAGCCATCCAAGTCCAGGAAGCACAGAGAGTCCTATACAGGATAAACCCAAGGAGAAACACGCTGAGACACATAGTAATCAAATTGGCAAAAATTAAAGACAAAGAAAAATTATTGAAAGCAGCAAGGGAAAAAGGACAAATAACATACAAGGGAACTACCATAAGGTTAACAGCTGATTTCTCAGCAGAAACTCTACAAGCGAGAAGGGAGTGACATGATATACTTAAAGTGATGAAAGGGAAGAATCTACAACCAAGATTACCCTGCAAGGATCTCATTCAGATTCAATGGAGAAATAAAAGCTTTCCAGACAAGCAAAAGCTAAGAGAATTCAGCACCACCAAACCAGCTCACAACAAACGCTAAAGGAACTTCTCTAAGTGTGAAACACAAGAGAAGAAAAGGACCTACAAAAACAAACCCAAAACAATCAAGAAAATGGTCATAGGAACATACATATCGATAATTACTTAAACGCACATGGATTAAATGCTCCAACCAAAAGACACAGCCTTGTTGAATGGAGACAAAAACAAGACCCATATATATGCTGTCTACAAGAGACCCACTTCAGACCTCGGGACACATACAGACTGAAAGTGAGGGGATGGAAGAAGATATTCCATGCAAATGGAAATCAAAAGAAAGCTGGAGTAGCAATACTCATATCAGATAAAATAGACTTTAAAATAAAGAATGTTATAAGAGACAAGGAAGGACACTACATAATGATAAAGGGATCAATCCAAGAAGAAGATACAACAATTATAAATATATATGCACCCAACATAGGAGCACCACAATACATAAGGCAACTGCTAACAGCTATAAAAGAGGAAATTGACAGTAACACAATAATAGTGGGGGACTTTAACACCTCACTTACACCAATGGACAGATCATCCAAAATGAAAATAAATAAGGAAACAGAAGCTTTAAATGACACAATAGACCAGATAGATTTAATTGATATTTATAGGACATTCCATCCAAAAACAGCAGATTTCCCTTTCTTCTCAAGTGAGCATGGAACATTCTCCAGGATACATCACATATTGGGTCACAAATCAAGCCTCAGTAAATTTAAGAAAATTGAAATCATATCGAGCGTCTTTTCTACCACAATGCTATGAGATTAGAAATGAATTACAGGGGAAAAAATGTAAAAATCACAAACACATGGAGGCTAAACAATGCGTTACTAAATAACCAAGAGATCACTGAAGAAATAAAAAAGGAAATTAAAAAAATACCTAGAGACAAATGACAATGAAAACACGACAATCCAAAACCTATGGGACACAGCAAAAGCAGTTCTAAGAGGGAAGTTTACAGCTATACAAGCATGCAACAAGAAACAAGAAAAATCTCAAATAAACAATTTAACCTTACACCTGAAGGAACTAGAGAAAGAAGAGCAAACAAAACCCAAAGTTAGCAGAAGGAAAGAAATCATAAAGATCAGAGCAGAAATAAATGAAATAGAAACAAAGAAAACAATAGCAAAGATCAATAAAACTAAAAGCTTGTTCTTTGAGGAGATAAACAAAATTGATAAACCATTAGCCAGACTCATCAAGAAAAAGAGGGAGGGCTTCCCTCATGGTGCAGTGGTTGAGAGTCTGCCTGCTGATGCAGGGGACACAGGTTCGTGCCCCGGTCCGGGAAGATCCCACATGCCGTGGAGTGGCTAGGCCCGTGAGCCATGGCCGCTGAGCCTGTGCGTCCGGAGCCTGTGCTCCGCAACGGGAGAGGCCACAACAGTGAGAGGTCCATGTACCGCAAAAAAAAAAAAAAAAAAAAAGAGGGAGAGGACTCAAATCAATAATATTAGAAATGAAAAAGGAGAAGTTACAACAGACACTGAAGAAATACAAACCATCCTAAGAGACTACTACAAGCAACTCTATGCCAATAAAATGGACAACCTAGAAGAAATGGACAAATTCTTAGAAAGGTATAACCTTCCAAGACTGAACCAGGAAGAAATAGAAAATATGAACAGACCAATCACAAGTAATGAAATTGAAACTGTGATTAAAAATCTTCCAACAAACAAAAGCCCAGGATCAGATGCCTTCACAGGTGAATTTTATCAAACATTTAGAGAGAGGTAACACCCACCTGTCTCAAACTCTTCCAAAAAACTGCAGAGGAAGGAACACTCCCACACTCATTTTATGAGGCCATAGTCACTGTGATACCAAAACCAGACAAAGATACTACAAAAAAAGAAAATTACAGACCAATATCACTGATGAATATAGATGCAAAAATCCTCAACAAAATACTTGCAAACAGAATCCAACAACACATTAAAAGAATCATACACCATGACCAAGTGGAATTTATCCCAGGAATGCAAGGAATCTTCAATATATGCAAATAAATCAATGTGATACACCATATTAACAAATTGAAGAAGAAAAACCATATGATCATCTCAATAGATGCAGAAAAAGCTTTGGACAAAATTCAACGCCCATTTATGATAAAAACTCTCCGGAGAGTGGGTATAGAGGGAACCTACCTCAACATAATAAAGGCCATATATGATAAACCCACAGCAAACATCATTCTCAATAGTGAAAAACTGAAAGCATTTCCTCTAAGATCAGGAACAAGACAAGGATTCCACTCTCACCACTATTCAACATAGTTTTGGAAGTCCTCGCCATGGCAATCAGAGAAGAAAAAGAAATAAAAGTAATACAAATCGGAAAAGAAGAAGTAACACTGTCACTGTTTGCAGATGACATGATAGTATACATAGAGAATCCTAAAGATGTCACCAGAAAACTACTAGAGCTAATCAGTGAATTTGGTAAAATTGCAGGTTATAAAATTAGTGCACAGAAATCTCTTGCATTCCTATACATTAATAATGAAAAATCTGAAAGCGAAATTAAGGAAACACTGCCATTTACCATTGCAACAACAACAAAAAATACCTAAGAATAAACCTACCTAGGGTGACAAAAGACCTGTATGCAGGTAAGTATAAGACACTGATGAAATAAATTAAAGATGATACCACCAGGTGGAGAGATATACCATGTTCTTGGATTGGAAGAATCAGTATTGTGAAAATGGCTATACTACCCAAAGCAATCTACAGATTCAATACCATCCCTATCAAATTACCAATGACACTTTTTTATGGAACTAGAAGAAAAAAATCTTAAAATTTGTATGGAAACACAAAAGACCCCGAATAGCCAAAACAGTCTTGAGGGAAAAAAATGGAGCTGGAGGATTCAGACTCCCTGACTTCAGACTATACTACAAAGCTACAGTAATCAAGACAATATGGTACTGGCACAAAAACAGAAACATAGGTCAATGGAACAAGATCGAAAGCCCAGAGATAAACCCACGCACCTATGGTCAGCTAATCTATGACAAAGTAGGCAAGGATATACAATGGAGAAAAGACAGTCTCTTCAATAAGTGATGCTGGGAAAACTGGACAGCTACATGTAAAAGAATGAAATTAGAACACTCCCTAACACCATACACAAAAATAAACCGAAAATGAATTAGAGACCTAAATGTAAGTCCAGACACTATAAAACTCTTAGAGGAAAACATAGAACACTCTATGACATAAATCACAGCAAGATCCTTTTTGACCCACCTCCTAGAGAAATGGAAATAAAAACAAAAATAAACAAATGGCACCTAATGAAACTTCAAAGCTTTTGCACAGCAAAGGAAACCATAAACATGACGAAAAGGCAACCCTTAGAATGGGAGAAAATATTTGCAAACGAATCAACGGACAACGGATTAATCTTTAAAATATATAAACAGCTCATGCAGCTCAATATTAAAGAAACAAACAACCCAATCCAAAAATGGGCAAAAGACCTAAATAGACATTTCTTCAAAGAAGACATACAGATGGTCAAGAAACAAATGAAAAGCTGCTCAACATCACTAATTATTAGAGAAATGCAAATCAAAAGTACAGTGAAGTATCACCTCACACCTGTTACAATGGGTGTCATCAGAAAATCTACAAACAACAAATGCTGGAGAGGGTGTGGAGAAAAGGGAACCCTCTTGCACTGTTGGTGGGAATGTAAATTGATACAGCCACTATGGAGAACAGTATGCAGGTTCCTTAAAAAGCTAAAAATAAAATTATCATAGGATGCAGCAATCCCACTACTCAGCATACATGCAGAGAAAACCATAATTCAAAAAGACACATGCACCCCAATGTTCATTGCAGCACTATTTACAATAACCAGGTCATGGAAGCAACCTAAATGCCCATCGACAGATGAATGGATAAAGAAGTAGTGGTACATATATACAATGGAATATTACTCAGCCATAAATAGGAACGAAATTGGGCCATTTGTTGAGACATGGATGGATCTAGAGACTGTCATACAAAGTGAAGTAAGTCAGAAAGAGAAAAACAAATATTGTATATTAACACATATATGTGGAACCTAGAAAAATGGTACAGATGAACCGGTTTGCAGGGCAGAAACAGGCACCGATATAGAGAACAAACATATGGATACCAAGGGGGGAATGCGGTAGGGGGGTGGGGGTGGGGGTGTGATGAATTTGGCGATTGGGATTGACATATATACACTGATGTGTGTAAAATTGATGACTAGTAAGAACCTGCTGTATAAAAAAATAAATTAAATAAAATTTAAAAATTAAAAAAACATTTAAAGTGGTTAATAGGTATGTATTTTTTACCATTTTGTTTCTTGTTTTCTGGTTGTTTTTGTAGTTCTCTTTTCTTCTTCTATTAGTTTCTTGTCTTGTGGTTTGATGATTTTCTTTAGTGGTATGCTTGTGTTCCTTTCTTTAGTGGTATGCTTGTGTATCTATTGGAAGTTTTGGACTTGTGATTAACATGGAATTCATATATGTTGACTTACAACTATATCTACTTGTTTTAAACTGGTAGGCACTTAACTTCATTTAAACACATTCTAAATGAGCTACATTTTTTACTCCTCTCCTCCATGTTTTGTGTTTTCAATGTCATATTTTACATCTTTATGTTTATCCCCTTGTATTTATAGGTGATTTTATAATTTTTGTCTTTTAATCTTTTAATTAGCTTACTTAAGTGGTAGGTGCACTGCCTTTACTATATATTTGCCTTTACTAGTGGAATTTTTCCTTTCATATAAATTCTTACTTCTTGTCATAGCCTTTTCTTTTCTACTTAAAAAAGATCTTTAGCACTTCTTGTAAGGTAAGTTTAGTACTAATGCACACTTTCAGTTTTTCCTTGTCTGAGAAGTTCTTTATTTTTTCTTCAATTTTGAATGATTACCTTGCTGTGTAGAGTATCCTAGATAGCAGTTTTTTTTTTTTTTCCTTTCAACACTTTAAATATATCATGCTACTCCCTTATGGCCTACAGAGCTGTTGCTGAAAAATTAACTGATAGACTTATAGGGGTTCCTTGGTATGTGACTCTTTGTTTTTCTCTTGCTGACTTTAGAATTCTCTCTTTATATTTAACTCTTGCCATTTTAATCATGTTATGTATTGGTGTGGGACTCATTGGATTCCTCTTGTTTGGGAATCTTTGTGCTTCCTATACCTGGATATATATTTCCTTCTCCAGGTTCGGGAAGTTTTCAGCCATAATTTCATCAAATACATTTTCTACCTCTTTCTCTTTCTCTTCTCCTTCTGGAACCCCTGTTTGCAAATGTTAAGATGCTTGATGTTGTCTCTGAGGTTCCTTAAGCTATTCCCATTTTTAAAAATTTATTTTTCTTTTTGCTGTTTTGAATGGGTGATTTCCATTGTTCTATCTTCCAGATCACTTATGTGTTCTTTTGTATCACCTGGTCTGTTGTTAATTCCCTCTAGAGTAGTTTTCATTTCAGTGATTCACTTCAGCTCTGACTGGTTCTTTTTTATATTTTCTAGTTCTTTGTTAAAATTCTCACTGTGTTCATCTATTCTTTTCCTGAGTTCAGTTAGCTTTCTTATTATTATTGTTTCAAATTCTTTATCACATAAATTATTTCCCTCTGTTTCATTAGGGGTTTTTTCCCCAGAGTTTTTTCCTTTTTCTTTAATTTGAATCATATTTTTCCATCTTCTCATTTTGTTTAACTTTCTCTGTCTCTGTAAAATTAGGAGAAATGACTACCTATCCTGGTATTGAAGGTGTGTCCTTGTGCGGGAGCGTCCTTATGCATTCTTCATGTACCCAACATTCTTCACCCTGCACTTAGCCTTGTTCCTTTCTGAGTGTGTGCAGGGGCAGGTGCTCTGGTGCTGGCAGTCTCTATCCTGGAGCTAGCCTCATTCCTTTCCGAGGGTGAAAATTAATGGCCACTCTGGTGTTGGTGGTCTCTTCCCTGGACCTAGTCTTGTTCCCTCCTGAGTGTGTACATCAATGTGCATGCTGGTAATGGCTTCCTCTATGCTGATCAGAGGCACGGCTGGGGTCAGAACTGGTTCTGTTCCCTCCACATGTGCGCACTCTCATTGACAATGGCAGCCTCTGCCTTCGTGGGAAGTAGTGCAGAAGCAAGAGGGTCTGGAGTAGGATCCTGGAATGAGCTAATGTTGGGGGGCACACTGGTGTAATCCTGGCAAGGGTCAGAGTCTCGTGCAGTTTTCAATCTGCTGCCTACACTTTGTGACTGGGAATAAGCAAGTCTGTGTGTTTGCTCATTAAGAGCAGAGTCTTGGTTTCTACACCTCTCCAGTAGGCCCCACTGGTTTTTAAACTAGCTATGGGGCTCATATTCCTAGTGTTAGACCTCAGAGCTGGGGTGCCTAATAAGCGACTTGAATTCCTTGATCCCCAGGGAAGATCCCCAAGCCTGTAATTTCCCCCTCCTTTTCTGTGTCCTCCACTAGGGGTGCAGGACTTGAACAGATGCTTCTTTCTCCTTCTTAGCAGACTCTATGTGGATCTATCTTTACAGCCTTGGTTATAGAAAATCTCTTCTGCTAGTCCCCAGGTTGATTTCAGTGAGAGCTGGTCTATATATAGTTGTAGTTTCTATGTGTTTGTGAGGAGAGATGAGCCCAGCATCCTCCTACTCTGTCATCTTGATCTTCTTTGGTGAACTATTTTTAACATAACCATTTACTTATAAGCTCCAAACTAAACAAGTAAGAATGTTTATGTGTAAAGTTTAAGAAAATTCACAAAGTTCTTGATAAAGCCACTAGACTATTTTAAAATGTGGAATCTTCTTGACTTTGGGAAGATTTCAATATGAGAAGACAGATGAGATGAGCCCTTGGGATCACCTCTAACATGTGCGCTGAGATGAATAATTGTGAGTGTAGATATTGTCAGGGAGGAAGAAGTTTTCCTTTACCCTTCTAGGTTCTTCTGGCTGGTCTAAGAATTAAATTGATGTGGGACAGATTAACAGTAGAAAATCAAACAAACTTTCAATAACATATATACCCAGGAAGCACCCAGGGAAACTGAGTAACTCACTAAAGTGGCTGAAACCCTCACCTTAAACACAGTTTTCAGCTAAAGATAAAAAGGGATGTTGGGGTAATGATTTGGACCTCAAGAGGAAGAAGGCAGTTTACATAAACATGGAAAAGCAAGTTTGGTAAACAGATGTTTGCTTGCTTATTCAGAGACAATGAGACACAGAGTGAAATTTTAACAAACAGACTTTGCTTTCTTCCTTCCTGTCTATGCACCTAGTTCATACTATAGTTATCCATGGTAATAGTTCCCATCTTGGACAAGGTCCTCTACCTACACATTCTTTTAGGCATTAAGGGGGAAGGTCCAAGTTTCTTCCTGAGTCTTTTTGGGCCTTGATTGATTTCAACTTGAAATAATTCACATGCCAAAGAGACATGTTGGGGTGGCAAATTTTGCTCCCCTACAGGGTCATTGTTTAATTTTTAGGTTATTAGAGCAAAAGGGTATTTGCTTGAAATTTTACTAATAATGCTTGGGTACATGACTAGTTAAGTAAGACACTTGTTTGTAATGGTTAATTTCCTCAAGCTCTGTTTGATGAGATGACATGCTCCCAAGATTCTCTTTAACAACAGTCCCATGGCACGAGCACAAAAACAGAAATATAGATCAATGGAACAGGATAGAAAGCCCAGAGATAAACACACGCACATATGGTCACCTTAGTTTTGATAAAGGAGGCAAGAATATACAATGGAGAAAAGACAGCTTCTTCAATAAGTGGTGCTGGGAAAACTGGAGAGCTACATGTAAAAGAATGAAATTAGAACACTCCCTAACACCATACACAAAAATAAACTCAAAATGGATTAAAGACCTAAATGTAAGGCCAGACACTATAAAACTCTTAGAGGAAAACATAGGCAGAACACTCTATGACATAAATCACTACAAGATCCTTTTTGACCCACCTCCTAGAGAAATGGAAATAAAAACAAAAATAAACAAATGGCACCTACTGAAACTTCAAAGCTTTTGCACAGCAAAGGAAACCATAAACATGATGAAAAGACAACCCTCAGAATGGGAGAAAATATTTGCAAATGAAACAACTGACCAAGGAATAGTCTCCAAAATATACAAGCAGCTCATGCATCTCAATATCAAAAAAACAAACAACCCAATCCAAAAATGGGCAGAAGACCTAAATAGGCATTTCTCCAAAGAAGACATAGAGATTGCCAACAAACATATGAAAGAATGCTTAACATCACTAATCATTAGAGAAATGCAAAATCAAAACTACAATTAGGTATCACCTCACACCAGTCAGAATGGCCATCATCAAAAAATCTACAAAAATGGGTTCCCTGGTGGTGCAGTGGTTGAGAGTCTGCCTGCCGATGCCGGGGACGTGGGTTCATGCCCCGGTCTGGGAAGATCCCACATGCTGCAGAGCAGCTGGGCCCATGAGCCATGGCCGCTGGGCCTGCACATCCGGAGCCTGTGCTCCGCAACGGGAGAGGCCACAACAGTGAGAGGCCTGGGTACTGCAAAAAAAAAAAAAAAATCTACAAACAATAAAAGTGCTGGAGAGTGTGTGGAGAAAAGGGAACTCTCTTGCATTGTTGGTGGGAATGTAAATTGATACAGCCACTATGGAGAACAGTATGGAAGTTCCTTAAAAAACTAAAAATTAAACTACCATACAACCCAGCAATCCCACTACTGGGCATATACCCAGAGAAAACCATAATTCAAGAAGGGTCATGTACCACAATGTTCATTGCAGCTCTATTTACAATAGCCAGGACATGGAAGCAACCTAAGTGTCCATTGACAGATAAATGGATAAAGAAGAAGAGGCACATATATACAATGGAATATTACTCAGCCATAAAAAGAAATGAAATTGAGTTACTTGTAGTGAGGTGGATGGACCTAGAGTCTGTCATACAGAGTGAAGTAAGTCAGAAAGAGAAAAACAAATACTGTATGCTAACACATATATATGGAATCTAAAAAAAAAAAAGGTTCTGGAGAACCTAGGGGCAGAACAGGAATAAAGACCCAGTTGTAGAGAATGGACTTGAGGACACGGGGAGGGGGAAGGGTAAGCTGGGATGAAGAAAGAGAGTGGCATGGACTAATATACACTACCAAATGTAAAATAGATAGCTAGTGGGAAGGAGCCACATAGCCCAGGGAGATCAGCTCGGTGCTTTGTGACCACCTAGAGGGGTGGGATAGGGAGGGTGGGAGGGAGATGCAAGAGGGAAGAGATATGGGGATATATGTATATGTATAGCTGATTCACTTTATTATAAAGCAGAAACTAACACACCATTGTGGAGCAATTATACTCCAATAAAGATGTTTAAAAAAACAAAAATTTATATTCTCAAAAAAACCAAAAACAAAAACAAAGAAACAATAGGCCCAGGGGTTGAGCTCATTTTGCTACAGATACTTATCCCTTTAAACATACAGTTAGTCTCAATGACTGAATATGACAATATGACTCAACCTGTCTTTGCAGTAACTTATCTTTTCCCCTTTGGGACATGAATTGCTAACTCTCCTTTTTTTTTTTTTTTTTTTTTTTGCAGTACGCGGGCCTCTCACTGTTGTGGCCTCTCCTGTTGCAGAGCACAGGCTCTGGACGTGCAAGCTCAGTGGCCATGGCTCATGGGCCCAGCGGCTCCGCGGCATGTGGGATCTTCCCGGACCGGGGCACGAATCCATGTCCCCTGCATCGGCAGGCGGACTCTCAACCACTGTGCCACCAGGGAAGCCCTTAACTCTACTTTTAAAGTGATGAGAGTCTTGCTTCTTCTTTCCCTCTATTCTGTACACCCCAGGAGCATTTCAGAGAGTAACATTCTCAGAGGGTAAACTTGTGAAGGGAAATTTAAAGGCAAACATTCACTCTAGGAAAAGGCAGAGCAATGACAGCTTTTGCTTCCAAGGTTACAATGGCTTTGTCAAGAGTAAGAAGTGTCACAGAGACCCAGTAAAAGTTAGGAAATAGTTTGTTTCTCTTGAGGCATGTCCTTGCCTACCTTTCCATGCCCTTCCTTCATGCTGTAGGAAAAAAGCTTCCAGATGAGCTTTAAAGTCTGACATAGATTCATCTTTCTTTTCCTTGCAGGTTTGAATAATAGACCAATCAGTGTGGGTAAGGAACTCTAGCAATAGCTTTTAAAATATTGTCTGCTATTTCATCATTTTTTCTGGTTCATAAGGGGACCATGTTGGAGACTGATATCAATATCACTCTTGAAGTTATGCCATTCTGCTTCCTGCACCTCTTTTTGGGCTTCACCAGGTCCTACCAGCATGTGCAGAAGGTGGTAAGGATTTGCCAGTCTGGGGTCTTAGGCCCTGATAAAGATTAAATTCTTTAGAAAAGTTTTGGGGATGCTTTCTGGGTTTAGGAAATTTTTTAACTGTGGCCCTTGGTTTGGTCTTTGTCCCAAAGGTGAAAGATACCTGAAGGTGGTTACCCAAGATGTAGCTTTATTTTAAAAGATAACTGTTTTGGGACTTCCCTGGTGGCGCAGCGGTTAAGAATCCACCTGCCAATTCAGGGGACATAGGTTCAAGCCCTAGTCCAAGAAGATCCCACATGCCTTGGAGCAACTAAGCCCGTGCACCACAACTACTGAGTCTGTGCGCTAGAGAAACAACTACTGAAGCCTGGACACCCGTGCTCTGCAACAAGAGAGGCCACTGCATTGAGAAGTCTGCGCACCGCAACGAAGAGTAGCCCCCACTCACCACAACTAGAGAAAGACTGTGTGCAGCAACGAAGAACCAATGCAGCCAAAAATTAAAAAAAAGAAAGAAATGAAAAAGATAACTGTTTAATATTCTCTGTAGAGTAGAAAGGCAACTCAGATAGAGGATTAGTAGATGTGAGTGCTCAGGTAAAGGAAGGTAGAGGCGAGTAGTAGGAGTCATATTAGTCTTATAGCCTTTTTGGGGGATATCTCATGTGTCTTCAATTTTTTAATAGCCTTGTGCAATGAATACTTCATTGAAGCTATTTTGGAATCTTGAAGACTTTTGGGGCTTTCTGCAGGCCAATTAAAATTGGTATACCATTCTCTTTGTTGATTTGGGAACCGTGGCTTTCCAGTGTACACCTTTAGTAAGATTTTGCCATTATTATTGATATCTACAGCTTCCAGGACCATATTTCTTAAAAATAAGGTGTGCTGGAAGGTGGAGCACTAAATTATTTGGATCTTGAAGATCCTAGTTCTCTAGATAAGCCTTGGGTGTCTCAGAATTAAATTAACCTAAGAGGGGTGTGCCCCTGGGTTGAGAGTTTTATGGTGTTTTACAGGGTACCAAATTATCCTAGCATGAGAGTCTTAGATTTAGGTGGTGAGTGCTCTAACAGCTTCTACATGCTTGATCTATACCCACCAGTTTTGCAACTTTGGCTTCTGAGACTCCCATTAACAATAGATCTCGGGACTTCCCTGGTGGTCCAGTGGTTAAGACTTTGCTTTCCAATGCAGTGGGTGAGGGTTCAATCCCTGGTCAGCAAGCTAAGATCCCACATGCCTTGTGGCCAAAAACCAAAACATGAAAAAACAGAAGCAATATTGTAACAAATTCAATAAAAGACTTTAAAAATTGTCCACATCGTGCTTCCCCCTTGGTGGCGCAGTGGTTGAGAGTCCGCCTGACGATGCAGGGGACACGGGTTCGTGCCCCTGTCCAGGAGGATCCCACATACCACGGAGCAGCTGGGCCCGTGAGCCATGGCCGCTGAGCCTGCGCGTCTGGAGACTGTGCTCCGCAATGGGAGAGGCCACAGCAGTGAGAGGCCTGTGTACAGCAAAAAAAAAAAAAAAAAAAAAAAAAAAAAAATCCACATCAAAAAAACCTTTAAAAATAATAGATCTATTATTTCTTTACCTCCTGTGCACATTAACAGTAACCAACAGTAACTGAAGAAGCAGAACTATGGACACCAGCAGTAACCAAAGAAACAGTACTGTGCATTGGCCAAGGGCTAGGGACTGGAGTTCCAGGTGGACTGGTTTGCCAGCTCAAGCTGACCTGTTAAGCCCTGGACAGCAATTGTGGACTAACAAAGCTCTAAGGACTGGTACTCTGATAGAGCCTCCTGTCAGTCTGGGCTGACCTGTTAAGCTTGGACTAGAAAGTCAGTAATAGTGAAAGCATGGATGAAGATCCTAGAGGAACTTACCTATGGCTCTTAGAAACAGCAAGGAAGACAGAATCCAAAGGATTCAGTGGCTACCAACACCTGCATTTCTAGTTGTCTCTGAAACTTCGGATTCCATCGTCACCAAGAAAACTGTGAAAAAAAATTCAGCTGAGTAAATTTTGAAGATTCAGGGATTCACTAATTGGGCAGCATCCAATCTAGCAGATAGAAAGGAGTCTGAAGAGCTATAAAAGGCAAGAGATTTTATAGGCAGAAGGGAGCAGGAACAAGGAAGCTTTACTAAGCTAAAAAGCAGAGTGGTTATCCAAAGTTTACTTTTCTGATAGGGGATGGCAGGGGTCTATCTGGCAGATTACCTAACCAATACTGACCAGACGGTTTCTGATTGACTGGTTTAAGATTCTGTTCCTGAGAGAACCAAAACTGTAATTATGTTAAGTCTCATTTTGGTGACACAGGCCTTCCCATAAATGACTCCATTTTGAGCCTGCAGTCTTGTTTTTAATAGGACTTAGTAAGTATCTAGGTTGTATAATTTTAGAAGGTCCAGGAGAGTGGCCCTGGCTCTCATTATCTCCCACATCAAAGAGTAATGATGTAAAACTCCTAGAAGAGAACACAGGCAAAACATTCTCTGACATAAATCGTACCAATGTTTTCTTAGGTCAGTCTACCAAGGCAATAGAAATAAAAGCAAAAAAACCCAAATGGGGCCTAATCAAACTTATAAGCCTTTGCGCAGCAAAGGAAACCATAAACAAAACAAAAAGACAGGCTACACAATGGGAGAAAATATTTGAAAATAATGTGACTGAAAAGGGATTAATTTCCAAAATATACAAATAGCTTATACAACTCAATAACAAAAAAAAATCCAATAAAATAATGGGCAGAAGACCTAAATAGACATTTCTCCAAAGAAGACATACAGATGGTCAATAGACACATGAAAAGATGCTCAACATCACTAATTATTAGAGAAATGCAAATCAAAACTACAACGAGGTATCACCTCACACTGGTCAGAATGGCTGTCATTAAAATATCTACAAATGACAAATTAGCAAACAATAAATGTTGGAGAGGGTGTGGAGAAAAGGGAACCCTTCTACAGTGTTGGTGGAAATGTAAACTGGTACAGCCACTATGGAGAGCAGTATGGAGGTTCCTCAAAAACTAAAAATAGAGTTGCCATGTGATCCAGCAATCCCATTGTGGGCATATATCCAGACAAAACTATAATTCCAAAAGATACATGTACCCCTATATTCATTGCAGCACTATTTATAATAGCCAAGACGTGGAAGCAACCTAAATGTCCATCAACGAATGGATAAAGAAGATGTGGTGTGTAATATTACTCAGCCATAAAAAAGAATAAAATAATGCCATTTGCAGCAGCATGGATGGACCCAGAGATTATCATATTAAGTGAAGTAAGCCAGAGAAAGACAAATATCATATCGCTTATATGTGGAATCCTAAAAAAAAAAAAATGATATGTATGAGCTTATCTACAAAACAGAAATAGACCCAAAGACATAGAAAACAAACTTATGGCTTACCAAAGGAAAGTGTTGGGGGAGGGATAAATTAGGATATTGGGATTAACCTATTCACACTACCATAGATAAAATGGATAATCAACAAAGACCTACTGTATAGCACAGGGAACTATACTCAATATTTTGTAATAACCTATAAGAGTCTGATAAAGAATATATATATATACGTATATATATATATATACGTATATATATATATAAACTGAATCACTTTGCTGTACACCTGAAACAAACACACATCGTAAATCAGCTGTGCTTCAATTAAAATATATTTATAAAATTAAAAAAGTAAATAAATCCATGGAGGAGGTAAGGCATACAGTTATTGTTCTTTTCACCTTAGAATAAATTACTTCATCTGTTTTCTAACTCAGGACTGCAAAGCAAGAATGAGTTGAACAGGCCTGAAAGGGGTTCCATTGTAGGCATCACTTACCAGTCAGGGAGCAGTATGAGAACTCTAAATGGAGTCAAAGAGAGGTGGTTGGATAGAGAAATAAGGCCTAGTGCTAGCTCTGTTATTACCAGCAGGATGTCACTTCACCTCTCAAGGTCTCAATTCCCTGATTTTTAATAAGGGGATTGGATTAGAATGACTTCTAAATTCCTATATAGTCCTGAAGTTCTATCAAGTCTGTCCCCTCCATTCTAAAACCAGTGATTGATGAAGGAGTCTCCATGTGTCCTGTATAAACCTATTATCATACTATGAACTTTGATTTCATCTTATTTCATCTTTTCAGACTAAACGGTCTTAGATATTTTCACATACAGAAGCTACTTTACCTCCTATATTACTCTAGTTATGTGTTCTCTCACTTCTCCAGATTTGTTAAGTCATCTTCAAAGTTTCTTGACCCATAACTTTTCACTGTCTTAGAGGTAAGATGCATATTAAAGTAACTAAACAAGGCAAACTTCCTGTTTCATAATTTGCTTCCTTCCTAAAAGTAACTGGTGTTTTACTTTTGACCAAAGAGCACCCTAAACTGATATTTTCAAGACCTAATGAGACTCCTATCTTTGCTAAGGGATGAGTCACAGTCACATAGTCATTGTCATGTTAGTAGAGTATGGATTATTTTTATCTCAATAGGTTATGTTACTTTTGTCCCTACTGAACATTATCTTTGTTTTGTTTTGTTTTGGTCGGTCACGACTCGTGGCTTATGGGATGGGATCTCAGCTCCCCAATCAGGGACTGAAACTGGGCCAGTTGTGAAAGCCTGGAATCCTAACCACTTGGCCACCAGGGAACTCTCTGAACCTTATCTAATACTTTAATGCCTAGCTGCATTGCACAGCTCATGGATACTGTTCTTGCTATCTTTTAGGCACTGTCATATTTTCAAGTAGAAAACAAGAGGAACAGAGCTCCTTCCTCAAATTAAATACTGTCTTTTCATCTTTCTTCTTACTTCATGCTCAAGAATATAAATCTCAGCAGAATCTATAAGAGGGTCTGGACAACAAACAGGATTATATCTCCCAATGTGAGCTCTAGTGCTTGAACATTGATATGTACAAATGTAGTGAATGGTGTTGGTGGTTCTGGAACTGGACAAGGGACTTTATATGAGTAGCTTTGACCCTGCTACATCAAATTCATGAATCACATGTGATCCCTGCTCCTGTCCTAACGCTCTACTTCTGCAGAGGGAAAACTATCTGTACTAGAGAGTGGGAGGGACATCTATAACTTTCACCTCTGTAAGGACATTCTTGATGCCACCCTGATATGTTTTCTGTTCCAAAGCATTCTCATCATACTCTTTGTCACTGTTTACCCCTCTTTAAACATTTTTTTGTAAGGTCAGTAGAAAAATAAGATTTAGATCTGTAATCTGCATTGTATCCTTAAATATTTTTTTAAAATAAGTGGGACATGCATCTAGAGATGGGTGTGAAAGAAATACTCAAATCAATTGGCCCATTTTTATTTAAAACAATTTAGCAGGGCACCTACATTGGTCATGAGACCTTCCTTAATTCAGTAAATATTTAGTGAGTCCTTAATATATTACAAACACTTTTCTTTTTTTTTTTTCTTTTGCGGTATGCGGGCCTCTCACTGTTGTGGCCTCTCCCGTTGTGGAGCACAGGCTCCGGATGCGCAGGCTCAGCGGCCATGACTCACTGGCCCAGCTGCTCCACGGCATGTGGGATCTTCCCGGACCGGGGCACGAACCCGTGTCCCCTGCATCAGCAGGCGGACTCTCAACCACTACGCCACCAGGGAAGCCCGATATATTATTTTTAATGATAATAATGTACAAGGTGCGTTGTATGTGTTATCTCATTTGATCTCTCAAGGACTGCATGAGGTAAAATGAAAATTAGAAGAGTTAAATAACTTGCTGGGATTTAAATTCAGGTCTGTATGATTCCAAAGCCTGTCCTGTCTCCAAGCTGTTCTCAGGTTGTTGGTGGTTTTGATAGAATGTGGGGCATGGAAGGCAGAGCACTCTGATGATACTGTTGTTAATGGGAATTAAGAGAAGGTAGGCAGTGAGGACACCGAAGCTTAACTGTGACAAAAAATGAGAGAGATGGAACCAGAAAGGGGAAATAGAGTTCAGCTTATGCTTCATTTTGTTTATAAGATGCAGTTTTGTGTAGTGGTTAAGGTCACATGCTCTTCATCCAGACTGGGCTTATTGGAATCCCAGGCTGCTCATCAGCTGAGTATTGCTCAATCTCACAGGGCCTCTGCGTGCTCACCTCACAGGGCATTTGTGAGAATAAAAGGGGAGCTGATATGTGGAAAGTACTTAGGAAGTGTTATTATTTTAAAAGTTTATATGCTGAGAGAAAGGAGGAAGTGAAGAGGAAAACTCTGGTAACAATTCTGTGATTCTATGATTAGATACCTAAATAGATCTTACCTAGGAGAAAAGGCTAGATGTAGTCTAAAGATATAATTGATAAAGAAGCAGGGCTTCCCTGGTGGCGCACTGGTTGAGAGTCCGCCTGCCGATGCAGGTGACACAGGTTCGTGCCTCGGTCCGGGAAGATCCCACATGCCGCGAAGCGGCTGGGCCCATGAGCCATGGCCGCTGAGCCTGTGTGTCCGGAGCCTGTGCTCTGCAACAGGAGAGGCCACAACAGAGAGGCCCGCGTATGGCAAAAAAAAAAGAAGCAGCAATCACTCCTGTTAGCCAGTGTCTTAGTTCAGGCCGCTCTAACAGAATACCATTATTCTGAGTGGCTTAAACAACAGAAATTTACTTCTTACAGTTCTTACAGTTCTGGAGGCTGGAAGTCCAAGATTCAGTGTCTGGTGAAAGCCTGTTTCCTGGTTCTCAGACAGCATCTTCTTGCTTGTCTTCACATGGCAGAGGGAGCAAAGGAGCTCTCTGGGGTCTCTTCTGTGAGGGCACTAATCCCATTCAAGAGGGCTCCACCTTCATGACCTAATCACTTTCCAAAGGCCACACCTTCTAATACCATCACATTGGGGATTAGGTTTCAACATATGAGTTCAAACAGTGTATAGCAGCTGGGACAGGGAATGTTTCATCATTTTTGTGAATTGGACAAATTTCACGTTTTGGTATGTATTCAAACATGATTGCATAGTGTTCTAGTTTTTGTCTTGATCTATCACAGTCACAGAGTGGCCTTGTCTGATGTTAATGTTCTATGAAATTTTAGGCTGCATAGAACAGCAAGGCCTAGTTGTGAGAACAGGTCAGCTCTCGGCGTCACCAAGGCCTAGCTCGGTGTTATTTTTGGATTTGGCCTCTTCCCATTACGGGATCCAAATTCTAAGTGGTTCTTGACACTCACTAATAACTTAAAGGTTGACATATTGCAGAATGTTTTAGAGGATTTAAACCTTAAAACTTTAAGACATAATTGATAGATTACTGTTTAAAAATATAAAATTTTAATCTACTAGTTAAGGTGTGCCCTCTAAAAAATTAATTTTTAACCTCTCAATGTCGGATTTCTATTTTACCTTAAGAAAATTTCCCAGAAATTTTCATCTCTTTTACCCAGAGTAGTTACAATCAGAAAAACTTTTAGAGAAAATGTTCATCTAAAATTGAAATAGTTTGCACCAGGAACAAAATCTAGTAAGACAGGCCATGATGGATATTATAGTTCAAATATGAAGTCATAATCTCTTTTACTTTAATGCTGAGTTAATATGAACTCATATAATAATGGGTAAGATGTTCAAGTTCTTTTTATATATATAAAAATTTTGCCAGAGTTAGAAATAACTACTTGATACAGTGGCTTGAGCCTTCTTTGCATATTTTTCCATAATACATCTTTAATATTGCTAAATTGCAAAGGCCACATATTTTGGATAAGTTTTTTCAGTTATATTCTACATATATATATATATTTTGAGCACTAACCATAGGAAAAACAGTATGCTAGATGCTGATGCCCAATTTCATATTTCTTATTTTAAACTGATTCAAAGTGCCCTCAGTTTTGGACTCCTTGCTTCTGTTATAGAGAAAAAAATGTGTATTCTGTTTGAAAAAATGTGTATTGAAAAAAATGTGTATTTTGTTGAATACACATTGAATACTTGAAAAAAATGTGTATTCTGTTGTTTTTGGATGGAATGTCCTATAAATATCAATTAAGTCCATCTTCCTTGCTTATTTTTCTATAGATATAAACCCCTAACTTCCATTTATTTTGCCTAGAGGTTCTAAAGCTTACAACTTTGTTGGAATGAAAAATTTTTTGCCCATTGCTTATTAATGTAAGAGGTCACACAGATACATTTTCCTCAAACTCTGGCTTTAAATGTATCTCACATTAAAAGAGTCACAGGGCTTCCCTGGTGGCGCAGTGGTTGAGAGTCCACCTGCCGATGCAGGGGACACGGGTTCGTGCCCCGGTCCGGGAAGATCCCACATGCCACGGAGCGGCTGGGCCCGTGAGCCATGGCCGCTGAGCCTGCGCGTCTGGAGCCTGTGCTCCACAACGGGAGAGGCCACAACAGTGAGAGGCCCACGTACCGCAAAAAAAAAAAAAAAAGAGTCACAGTAAAGTCCCGAGTAATTGTGGATTAAAGCTCTGCTTCTCCCATGTCACACAGCAATGCTGCATCATTAAAGGTTTATCTTGTCTCTTATCCTGGAAGATGACCAGAGTGTGTGATGGCTCCCACCTCACTGGTACAATTGAAATTAAAGAGTTGGTAAGTTATGTCAGTGACTCCAAGCAAACTGCAAACTTACTGGCTTTCATAGCCTAGGGACTGAAACTCTTAAGGTATCTACGGCCATGCTGGCCCTTCACACAGTCTGCCTAGTTTACTCACAGAAGACCAGATTATGTGGCAGTAGGTATTAGACACCACTGTGTAATATCAGCCTATGTCATGAGGACCTGGTGGACAGCACTACCAGATATTACAGAGCAGGGAAAATATGGCATTTTACATAAACTTTGTAGCAGCCCTTATCATGGGTCCCAAATAGAGTTCACCCAAACTGATAAAGTTCAACTATAACAAAGTAGTAGACAAATTATCATGCTAAGTGAGCTCAAAATCATATCACCTTATAAACTAATTTTACTCTTTAGTTGGCTATGAGATTATTGTGTAGGTTGACTTTTTTCCAATTTGCTTTCCACTCAGGAGTACAATAAACAGTTTGAGATATTTTTTTGGATCCATTGTCTGCTCTCAAATGTTTGTAACTTTCATTAAATTTTAAGCTACAACTCCATTACACATAAACTCAGCTGAATAACAATGGTTTGTTCATCCAACTGCCTTGAACAGGTAGAGCATCCACTAGAATCTTTCCAGGCTTTGGAAAATAAAAAATTTAGCTATCTTTAAGGCAACACTCCTTGCATTTGAACCAGTAACTACAAAGTTAATGTTTAAGGTGTTTTAAATTTTCCAAATGCTGATGACATAGTTGAAAGAAGATTTTTAAAAATATAATCATATCAAATTTTCACTTTAGGAGGGCTCAGATTACCCTACCCTTGAGCAAACCACCCATCAGTGTCTAGCTCCACATTGCCTGGGCCTGTGTAGTTCTGGGTGAGTTGTAAGACTTCTGTCTAATCTGGTAAATCAGTTAATCTGGTTAGTTTTTGAAGGTAGGCTCATTTTCAGAACTGAAATATTAAACCTAAAATGAAAATGGAACCAAATTTCCCCTTCCTTATTTTAAACAGAAGTGGACCTGAGCTGCCACAATCGTGGGGGTGTTTGATATTGCAACAAAGGAAGTGAAACAGAGATAAAAGGGTCCTGTGCAAGGAGGGGCCATCTTCAGGTAATAGCCAGATTGGAAATGGCCTTTTTCTGGTTACAAACATTTGCAACTCAGAACTTCTCTTATTGCCTATTGCATGGCACAGCTCTTAACACAAATGGAAATACTAACAACAAATTTACACATCAGAGATGCTATTCCTGCTGAACCAGTAGTTGTAGCCAGTGTATATGCAAAGGCAATGTGAGAAAGAAAACTTTAGAGACCTGATGAAGATTTGTAGATATGAAAAGCTGGAGCAATCAATTAAACACCCAAGTCCTTTAACACTGTTTTCAGTTACTTGGACCTTGGTGGCCTCTATGGACTCATTCATTCTCGCCACTCCCCACCTTAAACTCCATGTTTATTTCACTTTCATCAGTACTCAGTGTACTCTCTCCTCTCCAGGTCTGTTGCTGGAGGAACATTCTCTTGTCTGACTCTCTAAGTCTGAGTTAAGTGGTCTCCTATATCTCTCCTATTTATCTTACCTTATCATTATTCTTAGCATACTGTATTTAATTCCACTTACTAGTTTACCCTGCTGCTAGACTGCAAACATTGGCTTATCTGTCCTGTTCACCATTTTATCCCAAATCCCTGGCACTTAGAAGTCCTTCAATAAGTGTTTGTTGAATGAATGAGTTCATTTCTTTGGTGCAGAAGCACCAAAGAAATTTTACATTTAAAATTAAAAAAGTTTTAATAGTAGGATCAAATCTCAGATGGCACACACAATTGTGCAAATATTATCATTATTTTCATTTTCTTTAAATTAGCTGAATTCTAACCCCAAGCTGCTGTTCGTCTGGATGGTAGGACATTTGATGTCTGTCATTTAGGGTCTGGATCCTTCCTTGAAGTTGCACAGAATCAGAGAGTTTTATATGTGATCCAGGAAATGGCTGAATGGGCTCCAGGGTTCTTTTGGTCCTGCTCCTAGTGCAAGGCTGCAGAAGTCTCACCCATATCTGCTTTTGGTCTACACAGGGGTTCGTGGATCTGAGCTGCTTCTGGGAAGCCCCTGACCAGAGCTCAGCCTTCTGAGTACCTGGAAGGAATTTGCTTTAAAGCCTGATCATTGTCCTGTCTCCCCAGCTCTCCCACCCCTCAATTTGGACATTTATTTTGGATCTTAGGGAAATCTTACCTCCCCTGCTCCTTTTCCTTTTATCCTCCAAATAACACCTTCTCACTTTTCATTGGCACTTAATCTCTTAAAAAAGAGTAGGCCTTAGGATAATAAAAAGGAGGGAAGGAATCTTCTCTCTGAGTCCCACAAATCTCGGACAAGAAACACAAAAGGCATGAATAACCAGTTAGAAATTGGAAGTGGAAGGAAAGATACTGAGAGTAAAAATCCAAAATAATTTCAAACAATGATGATAATAACAAAAGTCTGCTACCTCTTGACTCACGTAGATGATGGTTTGCGCTATATGGTCCACGATATAAATCATGTTAGATACAGAATTAGAGATAATGCAGGTGGACAAAGAAGAGCAGAACCATTTCCCTCAGGTGCAAGCTAAGGTGGGCAACAATTTCTAGAAAGCAACATGTGGAAATTAAAACCCAAACACACTGTGTTTTATTTAAAGTTATTTCCTTTCTTTCCCTTTCATATATTATGATAAGTTTATATATGTGTTTATGTGTACACATGCATACATAATAAATTTTATATAACTGTAATAATATATATTTATATGATATAATAATTATATAATATAAACATATATCAATATAATATGTACATTGTATGGCATATAATATGTACTATATATGATATATGTACACAATTATATATTATAATATATATTATATAATAAACATGCAATTTGTACTATATATGTTATATGCTATATACATATGTGTATATATGCATACATATGCATCTATTTATATGATAAGCTTATATATAATAGACAAATATATAATAAGCTTAGGGATGAGTATTCTAAGAGGACAATGGAACTAGGGAGACAGGGTTATTTCAAAAACAATGGAATAAAATTCCCCATTGGGTGAGGTATTTCTGAGAACAGCACAGTACTTGTTATGTAGATTGTCCTCTAGTCTGAGGCATAGAATGAGAGGACTACAGAAATCAGGTAAATAAAATCACTATCATTAATAACATTTGTGGGGCATTCATTGCATATGGAGGGCATCAGCAGCTTTGGTTTCAGTAGAAGCTGGCTACAATAGAAGGACATGGCTGCTATTTTCAGGGGACTGGAGATAGTCTCCCAGGCTCAGGCAGCAGAGGTCCATGCGCCCTCAGCATGTGGTTAGCAGTAGTCATCTTGCTTTTGCTGAGGTAGAAACAGGGGCAATCCCCCATTCACTCAATATTTATCAACTATATCCCTGAATTAAAAAAAAATGGCTAAGGGTTTTATAGTATCTAGTCTTACATTTAGGTCTTTAATCCATTTTGAGTTTATTTTTGTGTATGGTATTAAAGAATGTTCTAATTTTATTGTTTTACATGTAGCTGTCCAGTTTTCTCAGCACCATTTATTGAAGAGACTGTCTTTCCTTCATTTTATAGTCTTTTCTCCTTTGTTGTAGATTAATTGGCCATAGGTGTGTGGGTTTATTTCTGAGCTTTCTATCCTGTTCCATGGATCTATATTTCTGTTTTTGTGCCAGTACCATACTGGTTTGATGTCTTGTAGCTTTGTAATATAGTCTGAAGTCAGAGAGCCTGATTTCTCCAGCTCCATTCTTCTTTCTCAAGATTGCTTTGGAAAACATAGGCAGAACACTCTCTGACACGAATCACAGCAATATCTTTTTCAATCCATCTCCCAGAGTAATGGAAATAAAAACAAAAATAAACAAATGGGACCTAATTAAACTTAAAATGTTTTGCACAGCAAAGGAAATCATAAACAAAATGAAAAGACAACCCACAGAATGGGAGAAAATATTTGCAAATGATGAGACCAACAAGGGATTAGTCTCCAAAATTTACAAACAGCTCCTGCAGCTCAATATCAAAAAAACAAACAACCCAATTAAAAAATGGGCAGAAGACGTAAAGAGACATTTCTCCAAAGAAGATATACAGATGGCCAAGAGACACATGAAAAGATGCTCAACATTACTAATTATTAGAGAAATGCAAATCAAAACTACAGTGAGATATCACCTCACACCAGCCAGAATGGCCATCATCAAAAAATTTGCAAACAATAAATGTTGGAGAGGGTGCGGAGAAAAGGAAGCCCTCCTACAATGTTGGTGAGAATGTAAATTGGTATAGCCACTATGGAGAACAGTATGGAAGTTCCTTAAAAAACTAAAAATAGAGCTACCATATGATCCAGCAATCCCACTTTTGGGCATATATCTGGAGAAAAACTTGATTCAAAAGTATACATGCACCCCAATGTTCATTGAAGCACTGTTTACAGTAGCCAAGACATGGAAGTAACCTAAATATCCATTGAGAGATGAATGGATAAAGAAGCTGTGGTACATATGTACAGTGGAATATAGCTCAGCCATTAAAAGGGCTAGATTGGGAGTTTGGGATTAACATGTACACACTGCTAAATTCAAAATAAAATGCCTTTCCATGAAAAAAAAATTCCTTTATTGGAAAAAAAAATGGCTAAACTCTGGGGGCACAGGAGTGAGAAAAACTCATGGAGTTTATAATCTAATCGAGGAAGAGAAGAAAAAAATTAAGTTAGTTCCTACTTGGTAGTCAAAAGAATACTTTGGGGGCACATGTGATATACATCCTGGGGACTCCAGGCATATTTGGAAGATCATGAAGGACCTGATGTTAGCACAGAGCAGGGGATGACAGCTCCAGAGAACTGCTGTTTGTCTGCTGTGACTCTCTGTGGATCCCTAGTCTCATTTGGCCAATAAAGTATAGGTTACATTTTATGATGTGTAAATTAAGTGTGTAGGAACCCAAATTTAGTTCTCAATTTTTGAAAAAGTCTTTCTCATTTTGTGGACTCTAAATCGTGAGTCAAAGTCAAAGAGACTTATCTGAGGTTTTAATATGCTTTCAGCCAAAGCAAACCGTACCAACCATTGCAATGATGATCTGGGCCATGGGGGGTTTCTCCCTTTCTGTCTCTACATAGTGATGACTTTTCACAGCCCATTTCTTCCTGGTGAGAATCATCTCCAGTTACACAGTTATGTGTTTGAATCCCAGCTCCATGTCTTACTTAGGCAATTTATAACTTCTCTAAAACTATTTCTTGAAAAATAGGAGTAATAGCTGCGTCTTAGGATTGCTGAGCTTAAACACATTACATATGCAAAATGTCCTGAATAAAGTAGGATTTATAGGTGCTCAGGAAATTTTGTGTCCCTTTATTTCCAGTGACCCATCCACCCTTTTATTTCATATGTAGTCATCTGGGACAAGAAATTTTTTCTGCCCTACATAAGCATTACTCAACGCCAAGGAAAATGGCTTTAAACTTTGCCCAGGATGTTTTCATAATATTTTTGAGCCATAAGTATGAAGAAATACCCCACACGGGAGGAGCACAGTCACTCTCTCATGGCTAGTTCTACATCTACTAGCTGTAGTTTCTCTTTCTCTTTCTTCTCTCTGCTGTTGCAAGTGCTCTGGGCATTAAGATCTTAGCTTTCTAAAGGTTTTTTACTCCTCTTTGGGATCGTTTACAGACAGACTGTGTATGCGTGTGTATGTGTGAATGCATAACAATAAAAAACCTGATTTAGGGCTTCCCTGGTGGCGCAGTGGTTGAGAGTCCGCCTGCGGATGCGGGGGGTGCCGGTTCGTGCCCCGGTCTGGGAGGATCCCACATGCCGCGGAGCCGCTGGGTCCGTGAGCCATGGCAGCTGAGCCTGCGCGTCCGGAGCCTGTGCTCCGCAACGGGAGAGGCCACAACGATGAGAGTCCCCCGTACCGCAAAAAAAACCAAAAAAAAACAAACCTGATTTAGCTTTTGCAGCCAGTAGAACTTCTGTTACCACTTTCATCTTCTCTATTTCTCTTTTTAATTTTTTTTAATTGAAGTATAGTTGATTTACAATGTTGGTTAATTTCAGGTGTACAGCAAATTGATTCAGTTTTTCCCTTATAGCTTATTACAAAATATTGAGTGTAGTTCCCTGTGCTTTACAGTAGGTCCTTGGTGGTTATCTATTTTATATATAGTAGTGTGTATATGTCAATCTCAAACTCCTAATTTATCCTCCCATCCCTGCCCCCCACCTTTCCCCTTTGGTAACTCTAAGTTTGTTTTCTATGTCTGTGGGTCTATTTCTGTTTTGTACATACGTTCATCTGTATCATTTTTTTTTAAAGATTCCACATATAGGCAATGTCATATATTTGTCTTTCTCTGTCTTACTTCACTTAGTGTGATAAACTCTAGCTCCATCCATGTTGCTGCAAGTGGCATTATTTCATTCTTTTTTATGGCTGGGTAATATTCCAACTTCTCTATGTCTCTTACCCTTGCCAGGTCACTATTACAGAATATGATGAAATGTGTATTCTATATTGTATGGATCCCCTGTGATTTGCTTTTTTAGTATTTTAAAAACCTTGTGTCTAAAGACCTTGCTCTATTCCTAAAGGACATAATACCTTTTGATGATAAAATCCTACTCTGGATGTTTATATTAACTTATTATTTTTTATCATTGAGACATCTTTCAGTTGCAATATTTGTACTAGTTGAATAGAAATGTCCTCTATCATTCTCTTCTGTTTATTCTTCAAATCAGAAAAATAAAGGTGATAATTCCTTGATGTCTTCTCTGATTTTCTTTTCAAGCAACAGTATTTACATTTTAAAAGATTTTTTTAGTACCTTAATACTATTTTCTATGGTAAATATAGCACAAGAGTTTTTGGTTAAGCTTTGTCAATTGTTCAACAATTGGATTGAGTTGTAGAAGAAATTTGTCACAAGAGGCTAACATAGCTACGTATACTTTCTATTCTGTTCTATTCTATTATTCCCTCTGCAAACTCTTCATCTTGGCGGCATTTGGCAGTAGACACTGTAGGGAAAGGAGCTAATCTCACTTGTTCATAACCATCTTCCTAGTAGGTAGTGGGTGATCAATACTTATATACTGAATGAGTAAATGAAGGAATGAATTGATGTGCCTTTAGAGAAGAAGATGACTGTCAATACATCAGAAGTTTTATTCTACTTTTTGTCAAAATTTTCCCTTTCTGATTCTTTTGGAATTGCCTTAAACTGTTTTCTGTATCTTGTTGTGATACTTCCAACTCTATTTTTCCTAGTTTAGCTCTGGCTTTGGATGTGTCCCATAATTAATACTGGAAAGTTTTAAAAGAATATATAAAATTCAAGACAGGAAAACAGGAACAGTCTGGTTGGCTGTCCTCCAAGAGGCCTTTTCCCAGAGTGCATGGCAAACCTGGCATGGTCCCCTGTGCCCCTGGACTTGATGGCCCAGATACCTGGCCTATATAGACAATACATTCACAATGAACTTGTTCAAGGGCATTCACACAAACCAAACTTACCCTTCCAAGTAGTATAAAGCAAAAATGTCAATGTACTGATTACAATAAGAAATATAACTGTCATGAGGATCAGAATACACATATCATCCTGCATAGTACATTTCTTCCCTGTAATCATAACAACAACCATAGTAATGACTCAAAATTTTTGAGAAAACTACAGGGAAGTCAACTTATAAACACTAGTTGTTTGCTGAGCATGAAATCAGAAAAGTGACTAGATGATTTAAATGTTTAGAAGCAACAGGCTACCTAGTTAAGTTATTCTTCCATCCAATATAAATTGAAAACTTTCTTTCTTCTAATCCCCAACTCCAACATGTTCCCATCCTTCACCCTCACAGATGACCTCACACACAGCCCACCATTACAATGGGAACTCTTCTTATTTCCTGTTATTCCACCTACAAACTTACCTGTCTCCACAGTGCCCCTTCCTCCTTCCTTTAGGTTACTCTAAAACCTCCCTGAGGTTAATTCCAACCCTGTTATTTATACTCCAGGTTTTATGTGCACAGGGCTTCCACTTGGAGTTCATTCTATAAATTATCTCCTCCTGGCCTTTCCTTTTATGTTTCTATATCATAAGACAATACAGAATGCTCCACTCTTGATGCCACCCCAACACCACCTCCAGGATATATGGTTTCTTTGCTAGACTCCTGCCCCCTGTGGTCTGGCTTCCACCCACACTACTCTCCTGGTATGGCTCTTGGCAAGGGAACCCCCAGTCTCTCTGCCGGGAATGTTGAGACATGGTGGCACCCTTGCCCCTTGAGCTCATTGTCTCCTTGATTTCTTACTGATCATTCTCAATGGGTTTTCCTCCTACATCTTTGGCTGTTCTTTCTTAATCACCTTTTTTGGACTCCTCCTTTCCAGTCCCAAGTGTTTTTTTTATCCTATAGGAGATTTCATTTTTCCTTCTGGATGATTTATTATTTTTAAGTTGGAGGCAAACCTAAAAAATGTGGAGGCCCACATTTTCCTCTTACCTTTTGACCTATAGATATGACCCCTTACCAATTGAATGTACCACAGACGTAATATTTATGTTTCCAAAACTGAGCTTGCCACTGGGCCCTGCTCCATCTCTGTTGGTTCTTGGCTTGATGAATGGTACCGCCATCACTTAATAGTGAAGTTTCATACTTCTTTCTTTGCACCTTCACATCAAACCAATAACCAAGTTCAGTTCATTCTGTGACTGAAATTTCTTTCAAATCCATTTCTGTTTTCCATCTTTACTGCTATGGCCTCGCCATTCAGGTCACCACCATCTCTCTCTTGGATTCCTTCAAGAGCATCCAAACACAATCTTACTTTCCTCCAATTTTGTCCTTTCAATTTCTTTTCCCACACTAAAGAATACCCCTTCCATAGTGACCACTTGGAAGCACAAATCTTCACATGTCACTATTTTAAGCAAAACTCTGCAGTGGCCACCCTGTTTTCCTTATGTAAAAGCCAAAGCCCCTAACATGACTTACAATGCCCTTCATGACGTGATTTTGGCTTACCATCCCTGCTTTATCTCTCACCTGTCTTGCAGTCATGCTGTAATGCAGCTACCAGATCTGCCTTGAGGACTGAAGCTTTATTCTGCTACCTCCCGGGACTACTGTTGGCAGACAGCCCTCAGCTGCCATCCCTTTTCAGAACTGCCTTAGCTAAAGAGAATTCTCTCACACAAGGTCATGCCACTCCCCATTCCCAGAAATACCTCTATCCATTGACTGGTCCACATGGAGGAATAAAGACCTGGTCCCATTATCTCAACTTGGAATCACTCTGAGGGCCATCTCAGCTCCAGAGTCCCTGGTAGGTTTGGCTGAGCCCTCTGCTGACACTATATCACAGCCCAACTTCTCTCTCTGCTCAACCTTATTTCCTTCCCTCCTTTCCATACTCCATAGTAAAGAGTGCTCTCTAATAATCCCCCCCACCCCCAACCCTAAGCTCTGTCTCAGAATCTGCTTCCTGAAAAATCCAACCTGCATCAACTCTGTTTTGCACCCCGGCTCTATTCATACTGAATATTGTTGAATTTCTAGAATGCTTGTCATGTTCTCTGTCACCTCCAGGCCTGTGCTTTCCAGATTAGAAGAAAGTCTTCTCTCATTTTATTTTCCTATTCCAAAAATTCCTTTTTCAATGTACTCTCGTTGTAACCTACACGTACCTCATTATAGCACTTATCACTCAACACTAGTAACACCCCTGGATTGTAAACTCTGTGTTTACTTTCATATCCCCACATAACATATCCCCTCTGGCACATAACAGAGGCTCAATAAACAATTAAGTTAATTCATTCATTCATTCATAATAGGGTAGCTTCATCAGAAGGTCCAAAATCCAATGGTCAAGACGCACTCTCCAACAGTGCAGTCTACTTTTTTTTTTTTTTTTTGATGTGGACCATTTTTTAAAGTCTTTATTGAATTTGTTGCAACTTTACTTCTGTTTTATGTCTTGGTTTTTTTGGCCACGAGGCAAGTGGGATCTGAGCTCCCCCACCAGGGATTGTACCCACACCCCCTGCGTTGGAAAGCAAAGTTTTGACCACTGGACCACCAGGGAAGTCCCATTGTGCAGTCTGCTTTTGCTCCACTTCACTACTAAAGGTTGTCTTAATAAGAACCTCTCCTGGTTGGGCATTACTCAAGTTTGCCTATTATGTTCTTTATCTGTGTTTTCATGGTGGACCACCAATCCCCTTCACATAAATTTGTTTGTTCTTTAGATATGTTAACATATTTAACCAGTTAAGTATAGTGTTGCCAGCCTGGGTGCAGTTGTGTCTCTTTGGAGTGATTTTAATATATTATTTTTGGCCTCATCTGCTTTTGTTGATTTTAGGCTTCATTTTTCCCCCAAGTTCTTGTGGAGGTTGCTAACTCTACCCCATAGTTCCCATGTTCTGGCGGCCAATAACAGCAAGGCCATTTATTAACATTTTTCTCTCTTGGCTTTTTCTGGTTTGCAATAAAACAAATATGTTTTCCAACTGTTGGTAGCAACTTATGTTTTTTAGCAGGATTCTTGCTTGTCCATGGGAAGAAACACTAATTTTGGGGAAAAGGTGACACTAATGGAGAGATAATAATAGGCAAGAAGTAGATTCAGAGTGCTCTTTCAGATACTTGAAATATGAAAAGTAATACCTCATTAATATATGAAAAATACCTGTAGACTAACTGCACATGTAAAGCACTCATTCCCCTTAGAATTCCTGTTCAGTGAGCGCGGCACTCGGGCTTCAGGGCTTGTCCTGCACAGAACACTTGTCAGTAGGGTCTCTCAGTTACCCACACCAGAGTGCACTTCTCAGTCCTTCCTGCTCTTACCTCAATGGTAAACACTTCCCCTTTTACACACTTGCCTCCATTCTTCCCTTTCCTCCTCTCACCCCTCCTGGTAACTGCTGGGCCTCTTCTTTCACTTTCACTGTGTTGTTTTGCTTCATAATTTTTTGAATATCTGTCTCACTAGACTATGAACTACTTCAGGGTAGAGATTGTGTCTTCTGGGTCCCTAACACACAAGCAGAGCTCAGACACAGTAGGTGCACAATAGTTATTGACTTAATAACTGAATATCCTAGAATATGTTTATTTTTATAGTCCAAATTTGCCTTCTTATTAATCTCAAAAAATCACTCTAAACTAATTAAACAATCAAATTTTTAAATAGTCTAGAAAGATATATGCTTCTTATGATAGATTTAAGTAAAATCATTCACTTATAATAGTCATCTAAATTTTTTGGAAACTCTAGTACTAGTGGTGAAAGATATGATTGATATATATCTCTTCATTTGGAACTTAAGCTTGCATGTGCTTTTATTTTATAACTACCCTTGGCAGGGATATGAAACTATGTTCTAAAGATACCATTTAATTATTGAGTTGTAAAAATAATGTTTCTCCTAAAAAGAAATTTCGTTATTTTTTTCCTATGAAGATATGTGATAAAAAAGATGCATCATTTAATTTTCTTGTTCTTAATATTATTTTATCAGTAGAGATTAAGTACTATGAATAATAATTTATATTTTTCAATTCAAGAAATATTTTTGACCACCTATAATATGCCCAGCAACATAAATGCAATGATCTATTTTTGGTGAAATAGACATTGAATTGGTTTTCTATGGCACTGCTTTTATTTTTCTATAATACTCTTAATATATATACATACTTCTAAAAATTTTAAACTAGAATATAATATTAGCATAAATTTGGAGACTGATTTCCTGAGCAAACCAAGCATGAAGACTGTGGATACTCTGCTGTTCTAATCTCAGAGTAACTTGGATTTGATTTAATGAGAGATTATTTCAGCTGATAGGGGAAGAATATCACATCACAAGCACAGCTGTAATTTTTATCTCTAGTTCAGAAACCAGAAACAAAAAGTTGCTTTCTGTATATATAAGGCATAGATGATAAAAGGTAAGTGCAGTTTCAGTGATTAGGCAGCCTTGCTCTGGTTTAATGAAACTCACATGGAACAACAAAATGATGGAAAAAGTTTGGACTGAGAGTCTGAGACTGTCATATAGTTCAGTTCTGCCTTTTAGTGATGACTTGGGAAGATTATTTTACTCCTCTGGTCTTCCATTTACATTCATTCAGTTATTCATCCAAGTGACAGATATTCATGGAATGGCTACGCTGTGCCAGAAACTGTTTTGTAGTGTGGGTATAGAACAATACTCAAGATGCTCTCATGGAATTTGTAGCCATCAATGTAGTATTTCTGAGAACAGGCTTACATTACTTGGATTATTGTTTTTGGGCTATGTAGACTTTTGAATTATAGCATATATCCAGGGAGTCTGCTACAATTCAGTTTGAATTTTCCTGTTTGGCTTGTGCCATGTAAAATATTTTATATTTATTAGTGTGGTAAGTTATATTCTCCAAATAAGTTTTCTACTTATAAACTTTGTATTTTATAAATTTCTTTGCCTTATTTCTTATTATAATACATTATTTGCTGTGAAAAATTTGAAAAATACATGAAGCATAAAAATCACTTATAATTCTATGACCTCACAAGAACGCCTGTTACACATGTGTTTATCTTATCTACTTTCAGTAGTTTATTAGGCATGTACTTTTTTGGTTATTTTTGCAAAACTTGAATCAAAATTCTGTAATTTTATGTCCAACTTTTATATATTATTAATAATTTATTATTTCCTCATATACTAACTTCCAAACAAATTTCAAGGAGTTCTTTGCCAATTTGATGAATAAAAGGAATTCATCTATTTTTTATTTATTACTTTGAGCACCAGTGAAGTAGAAAATACATTTATTTTTATTATGAAATAAGTTAGGAATACAGAGCATAGATAATAATGTAACGAACATCCATGTATCCAATAATAAGTTTAAGAAAAAAAATTACAGATACAATTCTAGCCTTCAGTGTATTCTTCCTGGATGCATTTCTACTTTCCTCTCCCCAGAGGTTAACCACTAACTAGAATTTATTAGTCCCATGCATAATTTTTATACTTTTACTATGGAACTTTGTATGTTTAGTATTAGAGTATTGATATCCCAGTAGGATATATATACTACTGGAACTGTTAAAAAGGTATTATATTTTTTTGCTGTTTAGTCATGTTGATACATGAAGCTCTAGTTCAATAATTTTCACAGATTTATATGTCTATTATATGAATATATGAAATGTAAGTGTTGATGGATATTCAAGTGGTTTTCATTTTCATTACAAGCAAAAAATGCCGAACTGAACATTTTAATATGAATTTTCTATGTATATGTGAGACTGTCTCTAAGGAATATCCTTGGAGAGAAAGTGCTGGGTCACAGAATACTTACATCTTCAACTCTACTAGATACTTCCATATTGCTTTCCAAAGTGATTTTTCTGATTTATACTCTCACCAGTAGTGTATAAGTGTTCTAGTTCCTCCATATCCCAGCCAATCACTGGCATTATCAAACTTTACATTCTTGGTTAATCTGAGGGGTGTGAAATCATATCTCATTATGGCTTTAATTTGCACTTTTATTTTTAGTGGGGTTGGGCATCAGGTTTAAATGGCATTTTCTCTTCTGTAATTGCCTTTTATATAATTTGTTATATAAAAACTAGCCTATCTTTTATGATTTATGATAGCTCTTTTTACCTTTTCTTATTAATATTTTCTTGGTTATATGCATTGCAAAAATTTTTCAGCCTGTGGTCATCTTTTAACTTTGTTGATGGAGTCTTTGTATGAAGTTTTAAATTTTAATGTACTTTAATTTAACAATCTTTTCCTTTATAGACTGTGATGATTATATCTTGTCTTTCTGTACCTTAAGGTCTTCAAAAGGTCATTTCCCCCTCAAAACATTCAAAACATTTAGTTACATTTTTCATATAAAATTGTTCAGACCAATATGGAATTTATTTTTTAGTATGGCATGAGGTAAGGATATGATTTGCGGTTTTTTCTACAACCAATTGTTTCAGATTCATTTATCAAATAATCTATTCTTTTCCCACTGGTACTCAATGCAACATCTCTCATATAATTTCCATATATATAAGGGTATGTTTCTGGGTTCTAACTCTTTCATTGATTTTTTTTGCACAGTACCAGAAACATGCCTGTTATTATAGCATCATAATAAGACTGAACACACTGCTTCATATGTTGCAGAGGTTACGCCCTGCATTAGGACACCAGGCTGAAAGGATGGGTGGAGTCTGAAATCCAAATCTTGCTCTGTGCACCCTGGCACAGGGCTGTGTCTGCCTGGAAGGAGGTGCACATTTTTCTAATTCACAGGAAGACATTGTTAGGCACTTTTTCCTCCTCTGGAAAATTGATAAAGGCTATCAGAAGCCCTGAATCAATGTCTGATTGGGCAATTCTCCTGCTTTGTCCTTCTTCGAAGGTGTCTTGGCTCTTCTAGGCCCTTCACTCTTGCTGAAAAAAAAAAATTTTTTTTTGCTTAGATTTTAATTAGCCTTGCACGGTTTCTTTATTACTTTGTGGGGACATTGGCATCTTTTTGATATTTAATCTTTTCATTAATTGATATGGCCTATTCACTCATTTATACGTTGTTAATAATGCCTTTTAATACAGTTTAATAATTTCTTCATAAAGGTTTTAAAAATACTTCGTTAGATCTACTCCCAAGTTCTCTCTCTCTTTCTCATTGTTATTATGCACTGATACACACAGAAAATTGAATTTTAAAACTATGTTATTGATATTTAGGAACACAATTTTTGTATAGTTATGAATATACTTTCCTTATAGTTATTGTCCATTCACAGTGAATTTCCAGTTCAAAACTTTAATCCATTTTTCTTCTGGGGTACCTGTGGCTTGTCATTTCCCATCCAGTGATTTGTAAGAACTTTTAAAAGATTAAGGCTAATTGTTTTTGTCATATGTATTGCAACTTTTCTTTTTACAGTATGCCATTTGCCTTTTAGTTTTATTTATGTTGTTTTCCTTGACTGCAGAAAATTAGAATTTTTATGGAGTTACATACATCAATCTTCTGTAGTTTTTATGTTTCCTCATACCAAGATTAAATAACTGTTAATTTATATTTTCTTTTTGTTATTTTCATTTAACTTTTTAACTCATCTGGAATTTGTTTTGGTAATTTACTGTAATTAGCAATGTCTGTTTTTTTTTTTTTTTTTTTTGCGGTACGCGGGCCTCTCACTGTTGTGGCCTCTCCCGTTGGGGAGCACAGCCTCCGGATGCGCGGGCTCAGCGGCCATGGCTCACAGGCCCAGTCGCTCCGCAGCATGTGGGATCTTCCCAGACCGGGGCACGAACCCGTGTCCCCTGCATCGGCAGGCGGACTCTCAACCACTGCGCCACCAGGGAAGCCCAAGCCTACCTCATTTTGATTAAAGTGGTAGAGTGTAAACAACCTTCAATTTAGGGTTAGGAGATCTACCTGCATTTAAGTCCTGACTCTCAAGTTCTCATCTGTGTGACACCAACAATGCTCTTCTCTTATCGACTCTAAATTCCATTTCCTCATCAGTAAAAGAAGGATAAGTAGCTGTCTTATCCATTTCAGAAGTGTCGTCAGAATTGGGTAATAGAAGTGAAATAAAATGATCTAACTTCCAGTCCAATCTTCTCCGTTGTGAATGATCCCCCCCTCCCGCCCCCATCCCAGAAGAGATCTTCTGAAGGCAATAGATTATCTTTGTCCAGACTTGTCTTTAATTTTTCTTGCTCGGGTTTCTCTTCCTGAAAAAACACATTACTGCGGTACTTTTTTTTTAATCACTTTAGTAATTTTGAATACCAAGAGAACAATGTTTAGGTTTGTATCTCTCACCTCTTCATTTCATTTATCCTGTGTTTTTCTGTAGTTTTTTTTTTAAAAAAAATTAATTAATTTATTTTTGGCTACATTGGGTCCTCCTTGCTGCGAGGGCTTTCTCCAGTTGCGGTGAGTGGGGGCCCCTGTACGCCGCGGTGCGCGGGCTTCTCATTGCTGTGGCTTCTCGTTGCAGAGCACGGGCTGTCTAGGGCAGGGGGCTTCAGTAGTTGTGGCTCATGCTTTCTAGAGCTCAGGCTCAGTAGTTGTGGCCGCTCGGGCTTTGTTGCTCTGCAGCATGTGGGATCTTCCTGGACCAGGGCTCCAACCCGTGTCCTTTGCCTTGGCAGGCGGATTCCTAACCACTGCACCACCAGGGAAGCCCTCTCTTTAGTTTTAATTGCACTGAACTGAAACTCAAATTTTCAAAAGCTAATTTTAGTGGCCTTTTGGCCAGCAGAGCTTCAAGATAACTAACAGGAAAAATGCCACAGCAACCATAGAAAAGCATTTAACTGGGTACATTTTGGTTGCTTAAATCTTCGTCCATCCTTGGGGGGAAATTACTCATCTCCCTATAGTGGTAACTATAAAGAGAATGTTTTCCTAAAAGGGGCCAACTGGGCGGCTCCCTCTTTTCCCAACGCCCCGATTTCTATTCTTAGATCTGGAGATCCGCGGCAGCTTTTATTTTTCTTCTTCCTAGTTCCCAGACCTTCCGCGGGGCTGCAGGAGTCAAGGCTGGTGGGTCGGGTCGCGTGGGCCGCGGTGCCCACCGCGCGCCTCGCCGGCCGCTGCAGCGCCCGGGGACTGGGCACTTGGCGGAGTCCGCTGAGTCGGTTTCTTCCTGCGCGACTCCCGGCCGCGCCGCTGCGGAGAGTGGGATCCGGTCTCGGGAGGCTGCGCCGGCCCGGGGTCCCGTCTCGGCCGGCGCGGGGGCCACGGCCACTGTCACCCGGGCCGGGCGGGCTCTTGCTGCGTCCTGCCTGCCTGCCACGGTTCTGCGGGCACAGCACCTCAGCTGAACCTCTCGCAGGCCCCAGAGCTGTGTTTTGGCCCTGGGTGGGGGAAGGGGAAGCAGAGGAGGAAAGGGAGCGGGCGGGGGAGGGCGGCGCCGGACGCGGAGCCGCCGCCTTCGCATAAATGGGCGGGCGTGGGTGCAGATGGGGTCAGCCGGGAGCGCTGGCTGCGGGCGGTGAGCTGGGCTCGTCTTCCGACCGGAGCGGCCGGCCTTGGTGCGGGAGGGGCGGCCGGTTTGAAGCAGGGTCGGTCATGGCCAGTGGCAGCTGCCAGGACTGCGAGGAGGAGGATGAGGAAACTCTGAAGAAGTTGATAGTCAGGCTGAACAATGTCCAGGAAGGAAAACAGATAGAGACGCTGGTCCAAATCCTGGAGGATATGCTCGTGTTCACTTACGCCGACCACGGTAATCGTTTGCCAGGGAGCTGTCCCTTTACCGCCCCCCCGCCCCGGCCCTCCTTCCCCCCCGGCCTTTTTTTTACAAACTTTCTCCCCCCGAACTTTGTGGCCGCACAAACCTGGATTCTTGAGGAGCCGCAAACCCTCTACTCCTTAGGGCAGAAAAGAGCTGATAATTCTAGGAAGGTCTTGAGCTCACTTCTTTTGTTTTCTCCCTCCTTTTCAGACTTAAAAGGGGTGCCATGAATCGTGACTTTGCTACTTTTCCCTAACCCCCTTCTTTTCCAGCCTCCAAGTTATTTCAAGACAAAAATGTCCACGTGCCTCTGTTGATCGTCTTGGACTCGTATATGAGAGTCGCTAGTGTGCAGCAGGTAAAGGAGTTGTTTTCATTTCTCCCATTTCCCCTTCTCATTGGAAATAGGTGTTTTTCTATTAATATTCTATACCCAGAGTTCTGGGTTATTTCTGAGATTTGTCCTGACAAACCGCTGACTGTGGTTTTAAGATGGAAGCGTTTTCAAATCATTATCAAATGTTAACGGTGTAAGAGGGCCAACTGTGTGCTCCCTAATTGTATTTAAGAAGTAACTTTATACAGTCGGCTGACAGAATATGGATGGTGGTGGGAGGGGAATAATAATGGATTGAGGTTTCGTTCTGACATTGGCTAGATGGCTAGATCATCAGTGCTTAAATAAAATTATTCTAAGAATCTTCCCAATGTACAGCATGTCCTGCAGATGACACAATTGTGAATAGTTTGGGAAAGAGGAATAATGAACAGTAATAGAACTAATAATAATTAACTTAATAAAATGAAGTTACTGGCAAACTCTCATAGGTTTAAGGTTTTCTTTTTTTTTAAACCTGAAGACAGATTTCTAACCTTCTTTAGTTGTAGTACACAATGTATTATCTAAAGAGTGATGTTTTAGGATTCCCCTGTAAGTTTAAATCTATACTTCTCAACCGTTTTCATATAAAATGAATGTAAAAGTGAATCTTAGAAACTGCACTGTAGGAAACCCAGAAATTTGTTACATATCTTAGATATATTTAAAAAGGAGCCTTAAGATGATAATTAAGGATGATTTACAGTCAAAACAAAATTACTGCCTAAGGTTAACTTCCTTTGTAGATATTGAGATTTGGGGAACTGAAATTACTTTTTTCATTTGCATGTTAGATCCTGAAGGGAAAGAGAATTGAACTTTGAACTCTATCGAGGTGCAATGTTTCTTAATACCTACTTGAGAGGCTAGACAGATGTAAGAATTATCTGGATCTCTTAAGTCTGTATCTGTCTATCTTATGCTAATCTCTGTGTCTAGCTATGTCTAGTTTGGGTGAAACATATCTAGCTTCTTTTATATGAAGATGTTTATATCTCAGATAAATGGTTACTTTTATTTTTCTTCAACTGAAATATTTCCCATCTGACTACTGATTTTCAGGTTGTTAGCAAATAAGATCATGAAAAAATGGAGACATGATAAAGACACTGTTCTTTTTAACACCCAATGTCTGAATTTTGCCCATGAAACATGAGTTTCATGGCAAACTGGCCTATTGTGCTTGCTACTCTCCACCCACATCATCCTTCTTACTTGCCTCTGCTTTGGTGTTCCAAAGTGCCTTGTCTGGCAGCCTCCATTCCTTGGATTCTGTTCTTGGTAGTCTCCTCTGCCAGGTACAACTCAGAACAATTGGGCCCTGGGTGGCCTTTGGTCTGCAGGGTCCAGAGGAGGCAGTGCTAGACTTGAGAATCCAGGGAAGCCTGCAACATTCCCACCACCTAATTCTTCTTCATTTTAGAAACTGCCTGAGCCTGGACATGTTTGTTTGGAGTAGTTATGAATGTCACTCAATATCCTTGCCCAGTAGGTACCAGAGATAAATGAAAATAAGGAATTGTCTTTTGATTTGGTAATTTAATGGAATAGAATTATTAGTTTCAGCACAATATATTACTCTACAAAGGGCATTATGTATATTATATCATTTGATTCTTGCTGGACTCTCACTATCCTCTCAGAAATCACACTGAATGTTTTTTCCTCAGAATAAGTAGCTCATTTAGGATCGCAGAGCTAGTGACAGGGTCAGGACTCAAGCTTCACACACCTTCAGAATCTTTTTCCATCATATAGTAGGTGCTGATGTCATAAGATTTTTACGCAAGTAAAAAGTACAATGGTATGATACAAATGCTGTGGCCGTGCTACGCACAATGACATTATCGATTTAAATTATCATTGATCTTATCAAAGGGATGTGGAGTGGGGTAGCTCTACTGATATTTTAATACTCCACTTAAAAGAAAAAAAAATTTTTTCCTTCAGCTTTCTTCATATTACTGGTGAAATTAGTCTAGATATTCTTTAAAGCTTTATATCTTGAATCAGCTGGAGGTGCTGAATTAAAATCACTTGATGAATTTAAGGAGTTAAGGTAAAGTACCCTTCAAAAGTAAATAGTAAGGTTTGTTTTCAGAATTCATTTAACATGACATTCCAGACTCTGAATTTTTATTTTCAATGTCTTTTCATATTTTATTAGTTCTCCTTAATAAATGACAATCTTTAGAGAATTGGTAGTTAGGCTGCTGTCTTATAAATTTCTTTTCCTGCCAGTCATCTGATCATTTCTCTGTGTTCTTCAGTTTACATTACGTCTCTTTATCCACAGTTTCCACCTTTGATGTAAGTGAGTGAAATATATGAAAGTGACTAAAATTTTCTTTAACCCCTAGACTCTTTCCCATTGTGCATTACTTAGATGCTTGAGTTTACAGAATAATTATAATAAAGTGAAACTACCAATTTAATTGTATTATAACTGTGCAGGATGGGAGCCTTCTCTTTTTGAAAGATAAGCTTTTAATTGAATACATTAATGGATCAATTGTTACCTCTGCTTTGCTGCTAGCAATTCTATTTAATCTTGGAAGCTCAGTTGCCTCAGTCTTTTTGCAAAGCAATTGCTGATGCTGCTGTTTCATCAAGCAAAACAAAACAGGTTTTCTCCTTGAGTTAGCCATGCAGGTGCAGAGATGAGTATAGTATCCTGTGTGATTTATGATTTTATATTTCCCACCAGAAACTGTTCCAAATGTTAATTTTTGAAATACTTGGGGAAAAAAGTCTTGATGATTTTATGAAAGCACAAAAATAGCCAGTTTCTATGACATCCGGATTGTCAATGTCTGTTCGGCTTACGTGGAGGAGGTTGTCTACTTAAATATAGGTAAAAATAGCTGTCAGAAATTGCTTCCTTTTCAAGGAATTTGAAATCGTGTAAGAGGAAGTGATGACAGAGTATTGCAATTCATGCTTAATCCAGAAAAGATCTGGAAATAATATTGTAACGAGATCTTATGTAATCACTTTTATCTTATTAAATACCCCTTGTTTATTCCTGTAAACAAGTAGGAAACGTGGCATTATTCCTTTTTGGTTGCATAGAGATTTCTCCCCTTGTCACTCAACCGTCTGTACCACTCAGCTCCAACTCACGTATCCAGTCTCATTTAGCAATGGGCCCCTCTTTGGCAGCCTCCTCACCATTTAGCATCTTACTTTCCTTCCTCACAGCTCATCAGTATTAGAAGTTTCCATTTTCCTATTTTGAGTGACCAAATTTATAATTCTTTTGAAATCTGACTCAAATTCTACCTTTTCTGTATTATATTCTTCCCTGAGTAATTCTAGCGAATCCTGCTTTCAGGATTCATATTATATTGGTATTTATCATACATCGTGCTTAGGCACTTTTTCATTAATCTCTAGATCTGCATGTATATGCATTTTCTATTTTCTTTTTCTGACCATATCAAGTTTAGTTCTGTAATATAGTAGAAAGAATTGAAGAGTCCTTAAATTTGGGGAGGAAACTATAACAGGAAAAGTGAGTTAAATTTAATCTCCAGTTTGGAGTTAAAATATCGTATGTAAAAAAATGTATTTTTTTCAGAAGTAAAGAGCAGCTTATTCAAGTTGGCATCATGTATAAATGAGCTGAACGAAGGTATATTTAAAATGCATCAGTAAGATCATACTTAATTTGGGAATGTGAGAGAGTTTAGGGACACTTGTGATGTCTAAATCTCATCAGCTCATAGTTAGGTGTACGGAAGAAATCTAGAGGGGTCCACTGAGAAATTCTACCTCCTCTCTATCTCATAATGCCTGTCTCTTTTACCTATGAAAGACATTACATTGTCATCAGACGATACTACTTCTTTTGCTATTTTTTTCTAGCTCCATTATCTGGGGAGCAGTCTTTCCAGATAACTTACACTTTGCCATCAAAATCTCCAACTTCCCCTAATCCTCCATTCCAAACTACTTCATTTCTTCTTATAATTAAAGTACTAAATATTTAGAAGAAAATCTGTCAGGTAGATATGCCTTAAAAGGTACGAAGGCCTGAGAATAGCCTTTCCTGTACTTCATAATTTTGGTGTGTCCTCTAAAACTATTTTTTTTGTGTGTTTTATTTCCTTTTATGTAGACAATAGGCAGTCTATTGCCTTCATCATTCAGAAATGTTATCATATTTTTGTATGCCTTTTCAGTAGATTTTTGAAGAAAGATGTATTCTAAGTATATGAGTTGCTTTTCTCAGTAAGCATTTTTAGAGTATCATTTTGTTTTAAAATAATTATTTTAAAATAATGTAGCCACCTATTCTATTAAGAATGAAGAGATTCTTTGACTGAATATATTCTATTTGTGTGGTTTTTTAAAAAATGTGAATATTTGTCTTTCTTGTTTTTAGGTGGGTTGGTCACTTTTATGCAAATTAATAGAAATCTGTCCAAATACAATGCAAAGCTTAATGGGTCCCCAGGATATTGGACATGATTGGGAAGTCCTAGGGGTTCACCAGTAAGTATGTAAAAACAAACTGCATTGAGTATTTATCTGTACATATGACAACCCTTCCCTTGATACATTATATTTGCAATCCAAGCCAATCTAGTAAAAATCCTTTAAAATACATATAGTTTTCCCTGAATCAATGGTTTACATTTATAGAGAGCTTTTGACTCAGAAGTCTATAATCTATTTGAATTAGAAAACTAACATTTGAGGTAAGAAGTCAGGTGTTGTTATTATTTTAGTAATATAATAATAGTTATACAATTGATTAAGTTGTAGATTGTTGATGACTGTTTATGAATTCAAACCAAGGAAAGATTTTTTCTTTTCTTCTTTTTTTTTTTTTTTGCGGTATGCGGGCCTCTCACTGTTGTGGCCTCTCCCGTTGCGGAGCACAGGCTCTGGATGCGCAGGCTCAGCAGCCATGGCTCACGGGCCCAGCCGCTCCGCGGCATGTGGGATCTTCCCGGACTGGGACACGAACCCGTGTCCCCTGCATCAGCAGGCGGACTCTCAACCACTGCGCCACCAGGGAAGCCCCTCTTTTTTTACTTTTTAATAGTAGAACTGACACAAACCACTACTTCTTCAAAACAAAAATATGGGAACTAAAATGTTAGTTCTATAAATAGTAATTTAGAAATTTATGCTTTACTGTCTTTAAAAAGTACATTTATGTATATTCATACATATATATTTAATGAGCTTAAACTACAGCTTTCAAAATGAAGAAAAAAGAGGAAATTATCTTTCAGCACATCTGCAGCCAAATCCTGATAGCTATTTACCAGCTATATTATTGCAGTTTGCAACATAATGACTTCTTAAATGAGACTACTTCTTTAGCCATAATTAGTTAAGAAAAACTTTTCTGAAAAAAAAATGTGTTTCCAGGAAAATCCTTTTTGGAAAACTTTGTTTCTTGACATTTAACAAAATATCTTCTGTCATCAACTTTAGGTGTTCTTTATACCTAATGTGACTCTTCTTTACCACAGAGAAGTGAATACTAATTGCTTCCAAAGGCATATTGCTTGTGGAAAACGTAATTAATGCAAAACTAAATTTTACATCTTTGCATTAGTTATTAGTATTAACTGTGACTGCAGATTTTGACAAATCAGAGCTGTTTGTTCATAGGCGAGCATGTCCGTGCTTATACATTTTTCCATCTTTGATAAACTTGTGTTGCTGTTCTTCGGTTTCTAGCATCTAAAGACTGTGCTCTGAAAAGAGACTAATTACAGTTAATAGGTGTTCTCTGAAATCTCTGAAATTCTATGAGTCAGTAGTAAAGAATACTGCATTTAATGAGGAATTAGACAAAATATGCCTGCAATTAGTAGTTGTAATGTTATGTGTCCCTTGGTTTGGATGAGAATTTCCAAGATCCCCAAAGATTAGCCATCTATAACTTTAGGGAGCAATGGAAACTCATCTAGTCATATTCTGGTATAAACCAAATGTTCAAATTAACTTACATAAACGTTTCTACAGGAAGTTTCATTCACTCATTTATTTGGTCACTCACTCATCATTCATTCATCTTCTGTTCATCAGGTATTACACTCCTTTAGGCCAGAAGTAGTGTGAACAGTGTAGACACACTCTCTCTACAGTGGAGCATATTAGATCATTACCAGCAAATATTTATTGTAAAACATATCTCCTTATATTCAAGGACTTTTATCCCCCCAAAGGCTTACAGTACTAAAGGAGAAATCTCTTGTGTGGTGTTGAAGTCAGGAATAGTGGGAGTGGTGCAGGGAGAGGTAGGGGCAGCATAGGTAGGAGGAGAATTGACAGAGTCGAAGGACAGGGTCTCTCAGTTCCTCACCTCACCACCTGGAGACCACGTGCCAAGTTTCTTGGATCTAGGTGAAGCCATGGAGGCTCTCCTTCTAACAATAGAAAGCCAAACAGCACTGGTGTAGGAATAGACTAAAGATTGCATATTTTAAAATTGATAACTCAGGGGCTCAAATTTAATGCATTTGAACTAATTGAATACTATTGATAGACTAGGTTCACTTTCTGTTATAAAATATCAATTTCTCTTTCAAAAATAGTAAAAATCAATAATTTAAATATTCAAATGGTTCTTAATTTTTATATACAAGCTAACATTTTAATTACATCTCTCTATAATAATATCAATGTGTATAACATAATTTACAAGTTTGTATCACATATAAAATGATTGATCCCTTGGTGCATATAACTCAATATTATTTTGGATATAGAATTGGGTGAAATAGTTAATAGTTGAATTTGAATATTTAGAGGAAAAAGTTATAACTTTTCTATGGAGACTCATAATAATTCCCTGTTAGTCATCATAAACCTGGCTCAGGTTTACAGGGAGAAAAAATACACTAGCTTCAATATAGGGAATGAAATACAATGAGATGAATAAAAATGTAGGTGAGTAAAAAACAATATCTAAAAGAGCAAACATCTAGGTATGATCTTGATTTTTGTTTTTAATTACAGACTGATTCTTAAAATGCTAACAGTTCATAATGCCAGTGTCAACCTGTCAACAGTTGGATTGAAGGCCTTAGATCTTCTCCTAACTTCAGGTAGTATATACACACATTTTTAATGTTGACTGAAAAAAACATTTTAAACCATTTGCTATATGTGTTTTGATGTTATTTTTTTAAAGTATAATCACATAATATAACCTCAATATTGATGATTTCCAAAATTCTGTTTCCATTTTCCATTTTTTAAAAATAAATTTATTTATTTATTTTTGGCTGCATTGGGTCTTGGTTGCTGCGTGCAGGCTTTCTCTAGTTGCGGGGAGCAGGGGCTACTTTTCATTGTATGTGTGGGCTTCTCACTGGGTGGCTTCTCTTTATTGTGGAGCATGGGCTCTAGGCACGTGGGCTTCAGTAGTTGTGGCATGTGGGCTCAGTAGTTGTGGCTCGCGGGCTCTAGAGCACAGGCTCAGTAGTTGCGGCGCACGAGCTTTGTTGCTCTGTGACATGTGGGATCTTCCTGGACCACGGCCCAAACCCGTGTCCCCTGCATTGGCAGGCAGATTCTTAACCATTGTGCCACCAGGGAAGCCCCTCCATTTTCTTTCCTTATCTCTTTTCTCTACACTTTTTCTCTCAAAAATACCACCCAACATCTTGGCCTTAAACGTCACCTTATATATTACTCCCAAATCTAATGTCTGTCCCCAGCTTTGCTCCTCAGATCTGGTCCCACATCTCACATTCTCATTAGTTTGTTAGCCATACATGTCCTTGTCTTGACTGTATTGTACTTCATTATATCTCTAATATGTTTTCTATAATATATGCTCTAGAGTATGACATAATAGTAATACGTCATAATAAAAATATATAGCATTTCTTCTTGAGTGCTTGCTAAATGCTAGGCTTAACATGTAAAATACTTAATATGCTTTTAAAAGCATAATCCTCAAAACATCCCTTGAGTTTATTATTTTATCTCAGTTTTCTAGAGAACACTGAAGCATAGAGAGATTGCCTCAGCCAAAAAGTAGTAGAACCAGGGTCTGATTTCACATGTCAGGTTCTTTCCCTGAGTAAACTTATACTTGGAGGATAATGGACCTGAAAATAAAGAATGTTGCTGTAGTGCAATAGTTGTGATCATTGCTGTGACAGACACTTGCTATGATGTAAGGTTCTGAGAAGAAAGGCTCCTTTCAGGGAAGCTAAGCATGAAGGATAGGGTGGATTTCCTTCAAAGTGTGAAGGGTGCTTTAGGTCAAGAAAACAGCATGTGCAGCGTTGCAGAGGCCTGGGAGGGGCTGGATGTGTGGGTGGTAAGATTTTTAAAGGCCCTCATTGGCCATGCTAAGTGATGAAGGTCCAATAGGAGAAAGAGAAAGGAAGAAAGAGAGTGAAGATCAGAGAATGAACTGAAGAGGGATAGGAAAGGCCAGAAGGTACTCACCACTTCACCAGAGCCTTTTATTAAAATATATAATGGGATGTACTAACTAGTCTTAACCATAATTTATTTAAACTCATCCTTGGGATCTTGTTTTTTGGTGGGGGTGGGGAGGTAAAGATTTATTCTCCATTTGGCAATGGACAGGAGGTTTATGAATTTGAGAAATCTCCCAACATGAATATATCAAGGTTAGCAGCATGTAGACAAATAGTAAATTTGACATGTGTTTTAAAAAGACTAGTTAATTTCTTCCACGTAACATTAAGAATTTTGAGCTTTTAGGAAAATTTGTAATGTGTTTTAGAGTTCATTTCAGGTACTTATTAGAGGCTAATTTATGAATCATTTTTTTGTTTGGCTTATTTGTTAACTGAGGTAATAGTTATTGGCACTTACTGCTGTGCTGGCTGCTAGAGAACTCTCAGACAGGTGAGGCAAAGTTCCTACAATGTAGAAGTTCATAGTCCAGCACCACTGTCCAATATAACTTTTTGCAATGAAGGAAATGTTGTATATGTTCAAAATCATGGCGAGTAGCCACGTGTGGTGGTTGAACATTGGAAATGTGAGAAACTGAATTTTAATTTTATTTAATTTTAATTGATTTAAATTTGAGTTTAAGTAGCCTCATGTGATTGGTGGCTACGGAATTGGATAGCACTGACAAAGAGATAAAAAGCATTTAAAGAAATGATTTCAATGTAATGAGGAAAGTACTCTAACAGAGATATGAAGAAAACCACGATAGGAACAAAGAGAAGACAGCAGCTAAGCTCATTTGTAGGAGTTAAGAGCATGGTCATGACCTGCTTTAATTTTAATCCAGCTCTGCCTCTTATTTGTTCTACTTTGGGCAAAGTCACTGCATCACTTCTGTGCCTCAGTTTCCTTATCTCTATCTAACATGAGGATTGCACCTACCTCACGGGGTTGTGGTGGTTTACACGTGTTAGAGTGAACTATCAATACTTCAACCTATGTCTGACATGTTATGTGCTATAGAAGTGTTTGCTACGACTACCACTCCTACAGTTTTTATTGACAGAATAGGTACTGTTTGTGTTATTTCTTGATTTAAGGTAGGATCATATTTGGTGCAGAAAATGGCAAGGGCATTCCACGCAGCTAGTGCAAGTGCAAAAAGATATCAAAAGAAATGTGTTCATGATGAGCAAGGGGTTTAGCATGTTTGGAGTCAGTGGTGCAGGGAGGGACGTGAGGCTGATGAGATACATGTAGTCTGTGAAAAGTCTTGTTTGTCAGACTGAGGAGTGCGAGAAGGCCTTAGAAGACTTCAGCAAGGGATTTACAGATCACGTTTGTGTTTTAGAAATATAATGCAGCAGGTAAACTAGTTAGGTAGGGATTTGGACCTACCAGAGCAATTATGCAATTGTGTTTGCATTCTAGGTGAGACGTGTTGGGGTCCTGAACAAGACAGAGATGGAGGGGCCTAGTTCAAAAGGAGTTTTTGAGATATTTAGAAGTTAGACTTGAAGGACTTGGTAATGAGTTGATTCTTTGGCTAGTCAGAGAATGAGAAGAGAGAGGGAGGATGAAAGAAGGAAGATGACTGTAGTTTCTCTGGTAACTATTGGATGGTGGTTATTGATGAAGAGATGGAACTGGAGTAGGCTAGGTTTGGGTGGCCATGGAGTATTCAGGTGGTGTTGTCTAAGAGGCAGGTAGAAATGTTTCAGGAATTCGGGGCAAAAGGTCTTGGCTATGGGTATTGATTGGGAATCACAGAGTTATAGGAAAGTGTACTGGGAGTTTATCTCATTTAGAAAGACCGTAAAGCTTGATAGGTCTAACATCTGAGGCAATTACGTGGTTCATCAGAAAGAGAAGTCCACAAACCATTCATAACCCTCATGTAAAAATGAAGACATTAAATGTTAAAGCAGCTATTTACTTGGAGCATATTCTCTTTGAAATAGGTAAAATCACTTTGCTGATACTGGATGAAGACAATGATATTTTCTTGTTAATTTTTGATGCCATGCGCACATTTTCAGCCAATGACGAAGTCCAGAAACTTGGATGCAAAGCTTTACATGTGCTGTTTGAGAGAGGTATTTAAAATGTCAAATTCTTTATTTTGATATTTATGTAAGAAGAAACGGTTTATAGTGGGATAAGTAGGATATAATTATGATAATAAGAAAATATCTGAAATTGTACTATTTATTAAAAGTTGGATTGTCAGTCAAGGATAAGTAATGGGGTTAATTCAGAAATATTGCTTGTTTTTGCAGAATGAATTTCATTCATGGATTATCAATTATGCAATTGTAGTAAACTTTCTTCCATTGCTTAGCAAGGCATAGGTTCACTTTGCAAACTGTATGTGTAGGAGTTAAGGAAGAAAAAGCAATACTGTGAAGCCAAGCATAGGTTAAGTTTGGGTTTATAAGTCATCACCAGAGGTTTTAGAAATTGCTAAAGGCTCTGGATAAAGAGCTAAGAGGTTTACAAAGTGTCCTTTAGGAAAAAGACTAATATGTATTTTATCACATGGCACTGAGAATGATGACAGAGATAGCCATGTAATTTTATAGTTGGTTGGAACCTTTAGTCCTTCCACTGGCTTGGTGAGGAAATGGATCAGAGAAGTGAAATGAGCAACCTGCCTGAGAGTACACAGCTAGTTATCTCCATTACAATTCAATTTACCACAGTTTTTGAGAGCACCTTTTGTGTCATTATGAAAGCCAACAGTGCTAGGAGTTTAGGATAAGAATAACGTATGTGGGCCCTGTGTTCATATCAGTTTACCTACTCTAGTTTCTGGAAGCTCCAGGAATGGAAATTCTACTGTTTAATTCCCTGTCTTATTCCAGAAGGACTTCAAATAGCTTATAGATATTTATAATACATTAGAGGAAAAGAAAAATGAATGAGGAAATGGGTGAAGGGAAAATGATATGAAGCTAGGTTAAATTTACTGCTTACTTCAGATCCTGTATCTTTGCAAAGGGATGGACCAGAAATTTGGTTCTTTGCTTCCTATCAGGCAAAGAGGTAAACATCATTGGTTACAAAGTTACTTGAGATAAAAGTAAACTCATTAATCAGAAGAAGCAATCAGTCTCATGGGAGACTTGAGAAAATACTCCCTTGGGTTTCCCTGGATAAGTTGATAAAATACATACAGTTTGCAAGGAACACAAAGTGTATTTCAGTGAAAGAGATTCTATCAAGAGTCAGAACAGCATGGACATGGGGCTCAGCTCTCTGATGGTGGAAGAGAGGAATGGAGGAACTGCATGTCTTTCAGGCTGTCTTCTCTAAATGTCATATCTTGAAACTAAGCTTTTCATAAGAATTGGGCAGAATAGAGTTTGAGGAATTACTGTCTTGAGGGCTTATAATCTTCTGTGCTGCAGTTTAAGGGGCACATTCTTATTCATGAAAGAAGGGTTAGCATCACTCACCAGCATTGTGGGATCCATCTAGGACATATGGAGAAGCGCCAGGGAATGTTAAAAAGACGATCTTATTTGATAGATCAGCGCTGACAGTGTTGTGATTGTATATGTAAAGTAGAAACATTTCTGAAGTTTTCAAGAATATGAAGTTCCCCATTACTTAGTGGCACGTGTAAAGTTAATTTTCAAAATTTGAAACTATGCTCTGGAAACTGTTTCATAAAATGAGAAGGTTTGGTGATACTTCTCATTTATTAGAAGAACCCAGTCAATTTCACATTATATTATATGGACTATTGGTGTAAAGTTGAACAGCAAAAAGTAATGTTGATTATGAACAGTGACACTAACATTTATGTCAGTGTCCTTCTCAGGCTAGATAAACCAGATTTTTATACATGTTTTTGAGGTTCCCACCCAATAAAATGACTCCAAATGAAACTCATTGGCTTGATCCCAAGACTTTAATTATGAAAATTAATGATGACAATTTTTGATCTCTGATGAAGTCAGACCATTAAGATAAAGTATTTCAAAGTCTAATTACTTGTTATTTGCTAAAGTTCATTCCTCTTGAACTCATCCACTTAGCTGAGCTGCCCTTCAACAATGTACCATTAACCACTCCTTTTTTTTTTTTTTTTTTTTTTGCGATACGTGGGCCTCTCACTGCTGTGGCCTCTCCCGTTGCGGAGCACAGGCTCCAGACGCGCAGGCTCAGCGGCCATGGCTCACGGGCCCGGCCACTTCGCGACATGTGGGATCTTCCCGGACCGGGGCACGAACCCGTGTCCCCTGCATCCGCAGGCGGACTCTCAACCACTGCGCCACCAGGGAAGCCCAACCACTCCATTTTAAGTATTGTGATATGTTCATTTCAGTAGGCCATCTTTATTATTCATTGATTAGTTTTCTCTAGAATCTTTCAAATGAAATTGTAAATAATTTTATTTTTCTGAGAAGTTTGGTCACTACATGGTCACTACATTTCAAAACATGGAATAACTAATATGGGTCAAAACAATTATTTTAACCTCAATAGCTATTTTCCCCGTTATAAAATTCCTAGGAAGTGCTCTTTGCTAAAATATAATTTTTAATTTGTTTGTTGTATCTACTGTCTTATCTAATCATCATGAATGTTATATTTTTGAGTAATTAAACTTTTATATCATGTTTGAGCTCTTTCGGTATTTTGTCTTTCATTTTTTAGTTTCAGAGGAGCAACTGACTGAATTTGTTGAGAATAAAGATTATATGATATTGCTAAGTACATTAAAACATTTTAAAGATGAAGAGGAAATTGTGTTTCATGTACTGCACTGTTTATATTCCCTAGCAATTCCTTGTAAGTAGCCTGCATACATGGTTTCATTTTTGAATCTGAAAAATTACAATATATCTTCTTTCTGAGTGTGTTTCAAAAATATTTTTATTATTTAGGAACTTGTAGATGCTAAACTCATTCATTTATTCATTTAATAAATTTTTATTTATTGATGCTGTACTGCTACCGGCTCTGGGCTTGGTGCTGGAGAAACAGTAGCAGAAGATATAAACATATTTCTTTCCTTTTCTGACCCCATAGTACCCCACAAGATACAGATAAGCATGGAAGTGATTACGAAGTATTATAGGGCAAGTGTTGGCAGAAGTACCTAGGGTTTTGAGAACAAACAGGGAGTGAGGCAAGATCTCTCAGCGGAGTCTTGAATGATGAGGAGAGCTTTGTGTGCGGAGAGGTGTGAGGTGAAGTAGAAGTGCAGGCAGTATCCCAGGCAGTGGGCATCCTAAGCGTAAAGATCCTGGAGCAAAAGATAGCATAGAGGAATCAAGAGGATAAAAGTAGCTCAGTAAACTGTATTTATAAGTGTGTGCACGCATGCGTGTGTGTAATACACATGTAGAGCCCTGAGCATCTGCTCCTGTGCCATTTCATGGAGGTAGGGGAAGGGCTCGATGAGAGTCAGTGGATGAGGCTGGAGACATAACCAGATCCCAGGGCCTGAAAAGCCACAGGAAGGAGTTGGAACTTTATTGTGATTCTTGTTTAGCATTTGGGTGATGCTATGAAATCTAGCCACTTTTATAACAAAAAAAGTACAAATAAGAAGAAATTAATTTGCTGTGTATGCTACCAGTGAATACTAATGGACAAAAATAATACATCAGATTTCTATTACTTTTGTAAGTGCACATGAGCATTTTGTATTTCATGTATTACCTGTTTGGGCTTGTACAGGATTTACACATGCATTTATCTGGTAATAATTTCATCTTCACACATGTGAAGTTGTGAGGATTAAATCAGTTAAATAATGTGAAAAATGTAGAATAGTACCTGGTAATGTAATGTAGTAAGTGTGGTTAAAACACTGACAGTATTACTACATGCTTTGTATTTCATACATATGTAGCTTATTATATATAATATGCGTATATGGTTTCAGACATAGAAATCTCACAGATGTGAGACTAATCGCCTTGTGAAAGAATGCCCGTTCTTAATAATGGTTATAAAATCCATCATTTTCTTATCCATGGAAAGTTAAACTCTTAGAAGTAGATGGGGCAGAACAATAATAGGAAATGGAATTTAAACTTCTCTGAGTCATCTACTGCCAACAAACTGAATATATTCTTCATTTTACCTTTCCTTGGCTATACATTTATTTATTTATTTTGTGCTGGTTGTTTTGAAATTCATTCTTTTCCACCCACATCACCATAACTCCAGCGTAAATGTGCTCATTCATAAAGAAAGGTCAAAGAAAGCAGCAACTAAAACTTAAAAAAAAGCAAGTGTCTTAAACTTTACCTTGAATCTAGAGCAAGTTGTATCTTTGATTCTGAATAAAAGGAGGTAATTGCGTTGAGGCCATTTCCTTTCATTTCATTTCCTTCTTTTTCCATATTTAGTGTTTTTTTAAATACAAATTAAACATTAAAAATGTAGTTTTTGGAAAACAGTTGGTTAGTTTGATTGTGCCAGAAAAGAAAGAAAAATGTTTTGCAAACACCTTTTTTCTGTCTGTTTTAAGAATAGTCAACATTTCATTCAGACATATAAATTAGTTTTCTCCACATAGGTTCACATACTCTATTGATTAATTGCCTTTCCCAGTGGATTCTTTCCTTCCTTTGTGGTTCACCTATGTTTATCCCTTAGTTATACATTTTAATATTATGTCCCTCCTCTCCCCTTCATCCATTCTTTTCCCTGTCTATCTCAGAGCCTTCAGGAAGCTCGGTTTTGCTGCCTTTTACAATGGCTGCTCTTCTGCTGCCCTTCTGGAATGGACAGGAAATAGATGATAGCTGATTCTGCCTCTTCTATTTGATATAATCTTGATTTTCTTTCTGTTGGTTTGAGGAAAGGAGCAATTAAAATCCGTTATCCAATGGTATAGTGCCTCATTCGGAAACAGGCCCCAAATCCATTTATTTGAAAACTTACAGCCAAAACTTTACATATTTTGACTTATATAAAAAGCACTCTCAGTTTTCCCTTTATTTTAAGTTTTTAAGCCAAAAATACAGGAATAAAGCAACTTTCCCTTAATGCTAGAGATGAGTCCTAAATTGTATTATATTAACATCGAGCAACAGTATTTTTATAGCTATTTGACAGAACAGTATATTTAAATTTGGAAATGTAGCCATTATACTGCCATATATTTAAAATCTCTGTAAGGTGTCTTTGTATGCATATTTAAAAGGGGAAATTATTACCTTATTGAAAATTATGATTTCTTTAAATTTAGGCAGTAATGTTGAAGTCCTCATGAGTGGCAATGTCAGGTGTTATAATATTGTGGTAGAAGCCATGATAGCATTCCCTATCAGTGAAAAAATCCAAGAAGTGAGTTGCTGCTTGCTCCATAGGCTTACATTAGGTAAGTTATAATTCTTGGTTAATTTATCGCAGTCTATATGATGTAAGTATATATAGCATACATATGCTTATGTTTAAGTAAATATTGACATACACTGGATGGAAATATTGTAAATTAGCAAACTGTTCTGCCATTCTTAGGTGGAATTTTAATAGGAGTGGCAAAAATAAAAATGTGCAATATGAGAAGTCTTATCACTGTTATGCTATATTTAAAGTATTATTGTGTAAATAGTTGATACATACAAAAAAATAAGCATAACATATAGAAAATGTGAAGCACAGTGCAAAAGAACTCCTCACCCAACTTAAGTATTAGTACATTACCAGTGCTGGTAAAGCTACTCTGGGCTCTGCCCTTCTTCCACTTTCTCTACAGAGGTTAACACTCTCCAGAGTTTTGTGTTAATAAACCTTTTGCTTTCAAAATTAAATTTTACTACATTCATTTATCTCTGTAAACAAAATTGTTAATGTTTGCTTGTTTTTGCTTGATAAAAATGGCATCATGCTGAATGTTGTCTTCTGCAAGTTTTTAAAGACTATTTTGTTTATAAGACTCATGAATATTTTTGCATATAGTTGTATGTAGTATTCTATGATGTGAGTATACCACAATTTATTTATCCATTTTCCTATCCACGGACATTGGTTTATGTCTTGTTTTATGCTACTACCATCTTTCTTGCTATGAAAGTGTAAAGGAAGGTGAATATCTTTTCAAATATTTCTTTGCTATTGGTGCTTCCTCTTTTTGTGGAGTACCTGGTTTGCCTTTTTCTTTTTTTTCATAGTATAGTCTATCTTCTTAAAAATTGATTCTTAGTTCTGGCTAATAATGTTTTGGTGGTCAGTTATATGTATCGAAAATATTTTGTCTTGATTGGTGAGCTGTCTTTTTATCTTCTTTATGTGGTTTTTGTGGTATAGTTTAATTTCATGATTAGTTGCTTTGTGATTTAACCTTTTTAATGTATTTTAAGAAATCCTTCCTTTGCCTAACATAATAAATGTATTCCACATTTTATCCAAAATTTTTCTAATTTAAGCATTAAAGTGTTAAAATCTGTTTGGAATTATTTTATACAGTAGGAATTCAATTAACCCCCCCATTTATAATATGGAGAGCACAATTTATTATATGGTTCAGCCATTTCCCAGTAGTATCATATATTGAATATATGTATATAATATGTATGTATTATTTATAGGTTTATAACATGTAATATATGTATTTCTGTTTTTGCTGTTCTGTTGTGTTTGTTGATTTGATTTGCCTGCCTCCATATCAAACTGTTTAAATTATTATAGCTCTGTAAGTCCTGATATCTCAAAAGCTAATAGGTAAAGTCATTATATATTCTTCTTCTTTGGTTACAGCTTGGCTTTTTTCATGGGCCTTTACAATGCCATATACATTTTAGAATTAACTTGTCCAGTTCCTTGGAAAACTCTATTTGGATTTTGATTAAAATTATACAGAATATATGGATCAATTTAAGAACGGACAACTTTACATTATAATTTTTTCCATACAAGTCTCGCACATCTTATTAGTTATTTCTAGGTACCCTATTTTTGTTATTATAAATGGTATCTTTTTTAAAATTGTATTTTTGAACTGTGTATGTGTAAAGAAATGCAAATGATTTTTTGCATATTAATCTTACCTAAACTCTTATTAATTCTAAAAAGTTATTTATAAATGCTCTTAAGTTTTCTGTGTAGCAGTTATTTAATTTGATTTCCTTGTCTTCTTGCATGGCCCACAATTACTAGTACAGTGTTGACTAGAAGCCGTGATAGTAGGCATCCTTGTCGTTTTCTTGATTTTAAAGGGAATGCTTTATATTCTTCTATCCAGAATAATGCTTATTTTATGGGGTTTTGTTGTTGTTATTGTTGTTGTTAATCTTGGTTTTTTTTTTATTATTATTATTTTTTTGCGGTACATGGGCCTCTCACTGTTGTGGCCTCTTCCGTTGCGGAGCACAGGCTCCGGACGTGCAGGCTCAGCGGCCATGGCTCACGGGCCCAGCCGCTCTGCGGCACATGAGATCTTCCCGGACCGGGGCACGAACCCATGTCCCCTGCATCGGCAGGCGGACTCTCAACCACTGTGCCACCAGGGAATCCCCAATCTTGTTTGTTTTGTGACAAGTAGCTTTTATCAAGTTAAGAAGTTTCCTTCTGTTTCTTGTTTGCTTTTATTTTAATATGTGGGCTTTTAAAAAAGAATTATGAATATTGAATTTTATCAAATATTTAAAAAAAATTTAAGATCATTTGTTTTCCTCTTATCTTGATAATATGGAGAATTAGAATTGCCTGTACAGGTTTTCTAACAGTAAGCCACTTTGTACTCCTATGATAAATTCAACTTGGTCATTTTATTAGATTTTTTATATATTTATAAAAAAATCTAAAATATAAAAAATTTATATATTTATTTTCAGATCTGCCAGGTAACTTTTGACTGACTCTTATTCACTCTTCTCTTCCCCTTTCTCTTTTCTTTTATTCTAATTTTATTTATTTAATCATTAATACATAGCTATCTTGTGTTCTGTATCTGATAATTCCAATATATGAAGTTCTTGAGAGTTTAAACCTACTGCTCCTGTGCTGACTGCCTGTCTGTCATGGAGTCTTGTTTTCCTGTATGTTTGTGAGTTTTTCTTTGATTGAGTTTAATCTCTGAGAATCCTGAGGACCTAAACATCTCATCCAGAGTTGTTTGCCAGAAGCTAGGGCACAGGACTGATCTGGGACCACTTTAGAATCTTTTTAAGATTCAAACTTGAAGTGGGAGACTCTGATTGAGCTACCCTCCTTTGGAGAGAGTACAAGGCTAGTCTGATCAAGGCTAGTTGATCACAGTGACTCATACTTTCCCACATGGCTACTCTGGCTTGACCATTTGCTTTCAGCTCACAGTTCTTGTTTCAGCTCCTTGTTGAGCCTTCCCCAACTCCCTCAATACACACCTTGGAGATTTCCTTGATGTTTTTGTGAGGAGAACAACGCATTAAAAAGTAAATGGTTGGTGAATAGTAAGGCAGGATCCCTAACTGTTGGAAATTGGTTCCGACAACCTTTTCTAAAAAGGATCACCAGAAATGTTTTGTGCAAAATCAGGATTATTATAATAGACATTTGACTTTTCATCACTATAACTCTGGGAAAAAACATCATTCATTTGAAAAAACTCATTTTTATGTTTTTATTGTAGCAACTTATATTTTTACTTACATAAATATGGCTATATCCCCTGTATTCAGAATTTGTATAATTCTGCAATTGATTTTAGCCTTAGGAATATTCCTAGGTAGTTTCAGTTAAAATGGAATTTTTATAAATTGAATTCTAATTTGCATGCACAACTTCGGTTTGTTTCTTTCCTTGATAAGCATTTATTGAATGCTTATCATTTGACCAAAACTGTGGAGATATGAAAATAATGTCTTATTTGCACATTTCTTTCATATTTTCTAAAGTAGTTTCATATACAATATATAATTTTTTGATCCTTGAAACAATCCTGGGAGATGTGATATTTTTATTATCTCCATATTTACAGATGAGGACCTATTTTAGCAAGTCTGTATGTTTTATTCAAGATCATGTAGTCAGTAAGTGGTAAAATACAGAATTTCTGCATTCATAAGCAAAACAAAGCATTTCTTCTAAAATGTTGTAGCCATTTACTAGTTTATTTCTTTTATCAGGTGAGAATTTTACTCATATTTTCATGAAGAAGCACACAGTTGTACAAGCTAGCTGATATCTGGTAAAGTTGTAAAGTAATTCAAAAGTTGATTTCTTAAATCTAGGTAATATAGTAGCACACTAATATAGAATTCTCTATTTCATGTTCTACGATTTACCACTCAAGTTAAAACTTGCATGACATACTAAGAATGTGAGTTTACCGTAATCCTTTAAATGAGCCAGACGAGGAAGTGGTTTTATTGTCATGTTGAGGAAATTGTACTTGAATTTCAAATAGGTCTACAATAGCACATTAAGGGTGGTTGACATTATACTGTTGAAATTAAATAAACCATATAAACTATTATAAGTTTCATATTGTTCTGTGACATTTTTTGAAAGTAAAAAGTTATCAAATTGATCTTTTTTTGGCCGCACCTCAAGGCTTGTGGGATCTTAGTTCCTTGACCAGGGATTAAACCCAGGCCCTTGGCAGTGACAGTGCAGAGTCTTAACCACTGGACCACCAGCGAATTTCCTCAAATTGATCTTTAGTTAAAGGTACTTTCTTAGTGACTAGAGAATTTATTGTCCCTGTTACTGTTTCAAAGAAGCTGAATAAAACTTACTTCTTCCTCATAATTAAAATAAAAACCCAAAGTCAGTAAATAAATACTAAGCATTTTGTCAAATTATGAAATTCAATTATGGGGTTAATGCATTTAAAGGCCTTATATAATTTACTATATATTTTCACATAAATTAAATATAAATGAAAATAGGGTAAGGCCAGTCTCACTGATGTTTGCTCAGAGTCACACAGTTTTCAGTGGTAGAGCAGCTGTTGGCAGTGGCATGGGAATAATACTAGGGAAAAGGAGGTGAGACAGCCCAAGTTTAGATAAGCTGGTAAAAGTGGAAAAGAACGCTTTTTGAAATGACCCTCCAAGACGAGAGACCACTAAGGGCTGGGGAGTATGTCAGCTTAATGGGTGAATACGGAAGAGGCATGAACATAAAAAGATGTTGATAAACAAGAGCTACCCCTAGTTAATCTGCCTTTTGATTTTGAAGCCTTGATTGATATTTAGTGTGGGCTTTAGGCTTTTCATGGTATAGAATCTTTTCCAATTCTGGCTGTGTGTCTCAGGGATCATCTAATTACACATATAGCTAACTAGGAGTTTCATTCTTACTCCTAGAAGGAAACTTGGTGACTGTTAATGAGTTACAGATAAGCTAAGTGGAAGGAGGCACATATTTTTGGACTGTCATTTACAAGTGTTTTCCTTATAAGGATTTAGATTTCTATATGACTATGAGAAGAATGAGTATAAAAACGTAAGGGATGTCTTCCTGGGTTGGGTTAGAGGTAGTAAAATATTCTCATATTTTTCTTCTAAGATTATCATAGACAAGATCAGGTAATGATAAGTGTGCCAATGGGTTTTCTGAGCACTATTCTTTAAGTGAAAGAAGGCTGTTTCAGCAAAAGCATTTAATGACAAGGAAGGTTTTTTTCCCCTCGTCTTTTAGAAGGCAGGAAAATTAAGCTGTTTTGTACACTCAATATTGTAGTGTCATGAATAACAGATACCTCATTGTTTTAATATGATGATGACATGAGAGGGAGTCAATGAACACAAGTTAATATAACTCAAACATTTAATTTTTTTTTTGCCCAGTCAGTTCCGTTGTCTAAGCAAGATAATTGAATGAGTGCGTAAAATAAATTTTCAATACTTTATGCAATCCTCTTAAACTATTTTAATTAAAGTAAATATATGTTTTAATGTCATTAAGAATAGTCATCACTACTCAAATTTGTTGATTTAAATACTGTTATGTGATTAAAGGTAATTTAAGTTCCATGGATGAGAATTTCCACTAATATCTCACTTAAATTTCAGGTAATTTTTTTAATATTCTGGTATTAAACGAGGTGCATGTGTTTGTGGTGAAAGCTGTGCAGCAGTATTCAGAGAATGCAGCATTACAGATTGCAGCACTCAGCTGTTTAGCTCTCCTCAGTAAGTAACTTAACTAACAAGGAAATTCTTACAGGTGCATTTTATCTTGAATATTAACATTATAACAAGAAAGTCATATGTGGAGAAGGAGCCCTTAAATGCCTTTTCTGTCTTAATGTAACTCATTGTCCAATAGATGATACTTTCAAGGGAACTAAAAGTTGTGGTAAGTACATCCTTCCCAGTTCAGATATCAGTAAATACATCCTTGATTTAGCTTTATTATTAGCAGTTAACTTCCTTAATTAATCTTCCTCTAGCCTATTAGTTTTGTTTGGTACCCTCTTGCTCATTTGGTAATTTATCTAGATGGGATAGCAGTATGATGAAGTGTGTAATATATTAAAAAGGTCTTTTAAATAACCAGGGCCACTACTAAAGAATACCTCACTCTGTTGATAATGTTTCAATATACGGACTTAGTTGGTCATTCAAACTGTAAGTAAGTTACATGTTTACATTTTTTCCAAGCTGAGACCATTTTCTTAAATCAAGACTTAGAGGAAAAGAATGAGAATCAGGAGAATGATGATGAAGAAGATAAATTGTTTTGGCTGGAAGCCTGCTACAAAGCATTAACGTGGCATAGAAAGAACAAGCATGTGCAGGTTAGACTCTTTCATAAATTTGATAGTCTTTCAAAATTGTTTGTTCAATAATTTATTTTTTGACAGTTTTCTTTTTTTCCTTCCCTAATCCAGGAGGCTGCATGTTGGGCCCTGAATAATCTCCTTATGTACCAAAACAGTTTACATGAGAAGATTGGAGATGAAGATGGCCAGTCAGTAGTTTTGATTCTATATGATAGAAAATTTCAGTCATATTTTTAATCAATCCACATGAAATACCATAACTGAAATTTTTATTGTTTGAAATATTTTTGATGTAGGCATTTATGTTTTAAGTGTTGCCACAAAATACTTGTGGATGTATATTTTGATCCCATTGCCTTGGATAGTTAGTAAAAGGTGATTTGTTTGAGAGTTATTACTGAGAGATTTAGAATCAAGAGTCATTCGGTAAATTATGAATCATCAAGAAAGAAACTTTCAATTTTCTGGCTAATCATTTAAAATGCCATATTAATTAATCTCAAGTGATAGGAATCAGAGAGCAATCTGTGACCTTTTCTGTTGTGGTTACTAGCCAGCAGGTTGTCAATATCAGGAATTAGATGTGCTTAGAAGCCTCCTATAGTGATTCCCCACTTGGTGTAGCAGTGTTGAACTCTCTTCTCTTGAGAGGGTTATTTGTAGCTGTCAGCTCTTGAGGATGCTTTCTGTGGGAGCAACATTTAAACCTTGTAAGACCAGTCATCTCTCCCACAGATACACGAGTTCTGAGTACATCAGATTTGTTTCATGTCCATGAGCAACTGCTTAGATTTTTACTGTTGGCTCTGCATATCCTCTGGATTTTAAATTTTGAATGACTTACTTACCTTGGAAATTTAAATAGTAATATTCTGCATCTCAAATCCTGACAGCCTGTCAGCAGAGTGATCTACTGCCAATCAGAAGGGAATTAATGACACAGATGCTATTTATTTAAATATCTATTTTGAATGGAAACAGTAAATTTTGAAAAATATATGTTAAACCAGCCTTCTAATCTGCTTTGAGCAATCTTTTAAAGAAATTAGGATAAGGTTGGTTCATGTTGCAGTTTATAAATTTCAGTTCATAGACACTAATTCCTCAAAATCCATAGGAGATCATTAAAATAAATACATCATTAAAACATATTTATGCTCTACATTAAAAATTTCACTTTGCTTCATTATGACTTTTAATTTTTCATTTCTTGCTTACATCATCTTTTTCTCACTTAATCTTTTTACCCTTAGCACCTCTTTATATATCTGCTGAGTCTTTTATTTTCTCCGTCTACTGCTTATCTACTTTGAAGAAACAGAAATACTACTTTATTACTAGTTCATGGATTTGAATATAACTTTTAAATACAAAACTGTTTAACTGTAATTCACTCCTGTGAGTAGAGGTGGCATAAAATATTGTTTATCTGCCCTTATTTGTTGTTAGAGAGATTAGATAACAGTAAGTGAATGTTTGAGCTAATTATTAAAGAGATTACTATTCATATTGTGGTTGAATTTGTGAAAGGTTCCCAGCTCACAGGGAAGTGATGCTCTCGATGCTGATGCATTCTTCATCAAAAGAAGTCTTCCAGGCATCTGCAAATGCATTGTCGACTCTGTTAGAACAAAATGGTAAGAGATACACCATATTTTTTAATAAAAAGAAACACGTTTTGTGGTATTTTTTAAATTATAAAAGCAATATATTGTAAAAACTTCAAATATGTAAATTATACATCTAATATATAGATATATTGATATATAGATAAAAGGATAAAGAAGAAAATAACATTTTGATGTTCTTCTGGACTTCTGTGTATGTACTTACACATGGCATATACAATATGCTTTATATTTTTTGGAGAAATGGGATCATATAATTTTTTATAAACAAATTTTACATTTCTTTTTTTGTGTTGATAAATGTAAATTCTCACATTATTGTTTTTAATGGTTGTGTAGTTTCCCAATGTATGCCTATTTCCTATTTTATAGTCCAGTTTCTTGTTGATGGACTTTTAACTTGTGTCCAGTGGTATTTTTTTTGGATACCTATAATAATCGCCAAATGGTCACTTTTTTCCCCCAGTTTCCTTTATACACTCTTCTTGTTATTTTATTAGGAATGCAATGGGTGGAGAGATATTCACCATTATAAAATCTGCTAAAATTGTCCATTATAAAAATTAAAAAAAATAGTCCTTTACATGTAAATCTTATAGCTTTGCATTATTAAGGAGAGAAAAATGGCTGTTATACCTTTGGAAGAACACTTGAGGTTTAAAACTGAGTCTCAGGCTGCTCTGATTCCTGCCCTTATAAACAGGAAATACTGCCAGAAAATCTTGGGAGAAAATTCATCATAAAGGCATTGGGACTTGGCAGCTCTTGAAGGATATTTTTGGAGGGAGAAAAATAGAGAAAAACACTGAAAGCTTGAAAATAAGACCAGTGTTAGCATCAGCTTTTAGTAGAGAACCTGGTTAGAGTGAAAAGAATAAAGAAACCTCCTCATGCATGTTTCCTTACACTATTATTTAAGTCAAATCAAGAGAAAAATCACTTCTTTGTTTTCCTCCTTTCTCGCTCTACCTCTCTGACGGCACTGAAAAGGCCATCATAAGAGGCTTGGGCTGGCAAGAGCCCTGAGGGATAGCCAGGGGTTGCCTTCAAGGGATAATGAGTCAGAGCAGGAGTGGCAGAAAAGGAAACTGCTCTTCTTGAGTCACCCATCCTCTACTGTGCAGAGATCTGGATGGGGATCTCACTCTTGAAAATGAGCACTGGCCTTGGCTGTTTTTTGTGTGAGGCCCCTTAGAGAGGAGACAAACCCTTACCATGTACAAACCACATTGTGTTGGTGTTGTAGTTCTTAACTCCCTGGATATCTTTGATATGTCAACAAAACAACCATGATTTTGTGAGATTTAAACTGATTCTTTTTTGTTGTTGTTGTTTTTTTAAGAAAAGGATTACTTTATACATATTGACACATACATGTAAGAATCCTGGAGACATTAGCTAAAGCTACTATAGTAGTACTCATTTCTGTAATTGGTCACTAGGTCGTAGTTGGTGTGTGTGTATGTGTATATGTATATATATTTAGTTAGTATCTATAGTTTCTGTTTTCATCTCCTCATTCCATATTTCCCATGTCCTCCGCCAGAACTTCAGTTGCTCCTGGTTCTGGAGTGACCCAAACCTTCATCCATGAAAGGTCAAAGTCCTCAGTCATACTGCTTTTTTTGGTTGCTGTAGTTTTCTTTCTTTCTTTTTTTTAAATTTTTTAAAAATTTTTTTATTTTTATTGAAGTATAGTTGATTTACAATGTTGTGTTAGTTTCAGGTGTACAGCACAGTGATTCAGTTATACATACATATATTCTTTTTCAGATTATTTTCCCTTATAGGTGATTACAAAATATTGAGTATAGTTCCCTGTGCTATACAGTAGGTACTTGTTGGTTACTTATTTTATATATTATAGTAGTGTGTTGGTTGCTGTAGTTTTCAATTCACTTTTACTGTTGGGGATGCAGGTATCAAGACTAGAGATTACCTTGGATCTCAGATAGTCTTCCTCACCACCATTGTGTAGCAGTAACCTGTCTCCCCTTGGTAATTGGATCAGTAACATCAGCCAGGAGAGTAGCTCCTTTTTTAAACTGGTGGTTCAGTTCATAAGTAGTTTAAAGTGGCCAGGTAGATGTCACATGCTCTGATTAGGTGGAACCATTGTTGTTTCCCCTGATGAAAGCTTATCCTGCTCCATGCAAGACAGTAGTATTTAGGTTGGAAGATGTATCATTTTTACTTTTTAAAATACTTTTTCTTGTGCTTTTTTCTTCATTTTTATTGAGATATAATTGACATAAAGCATTGTATAAGTTTAAGGTGTACAGCATTATGAAATTATTAGTACAATAAGTTCAGTGAACATCCATCATCTCATATGGATACAAAATAAAAGAAGAAAGAAATGTTTTCCTTGGGATGAGAACTCTTAGGATTAACTCTCTTAACAACTTTCATATATAACACACAGCAGTGTTACTTATATTAATCATGTTGTACATTATAGCCCTAGTATTTATTTATCTTATAAATGGGAGTTTGTACCTTTTCACCACTTTCATCCAATCCCCCCTTCCACCCCTCCTCCAGCTTTTGGTAACCACAAATTCCTCTTTTTCTATGATTCTGGTTTTGAAATATAATTGACCTGCAACACTGTTAGTTCCAGGTGCACAACATAGTGATTTTATATTTCTATACACTACAAAATGAGCAGCATGGTAAGCCTAGTTATCATCTGTCATTATACAAAGATATTACGTTATTATAGAATATATTTCCCATGCTATACATTCCATCCCTATGACTCCTTTATTGTGTAACAGGAAGTTTGTACCGCTTAAGTTCCCTCCCCCTCTTTCACTTATCCCCCACTGTTCTCTGCTCTGGCAGCCACCATTTTGTTTGCTGTATCTATGAGTCTGTTTGTTTCATTGTTCGTTCACTTCTTTTCCTTTTTACATTCCACATATAAGTGAAATCATAGGATATTTGTCTTTCTCCTACTTATTTCACTTAGTCTAACCCCCTAGGTCCATCATGTTGCTGCAAGTGGCAAGATTTTACTTTTTTTCATGGCTCAGTAATATTCACATCTTCCATTAATGTATCTATGGGCACTTAGGTTGCTTCCATATTTTGGCTATTGTGAATAATGCTACAATGAACATAGGGGTGCATATATATATTTTCTTTTTAAAAAAATTTATTGGAATATAGTTGATTTACAATGTTGTGTTAGCTTCAGGTGTACAGCAAAGTGATTCACTTTGTAATATGTAAATATTTGTAAATATTTGTATTCTTTTTTTACATTCTCTTCTGTTATAGGTTATTACAAGATACTGAGTATAGTTCCCTGTGCTATATAGTAGGTCCTTGTTGGTTATCTATTCTATATATAGTAGTGTGTATATTTTAATCTCAAACTCCCAATTTATCCCTTCCCCCCATTTGGTAACTATAAGTTTGTTTTCTGTGTCTGTGAATCTATTTCTTTTTTGTAAATAAGTTCATTTGTATAATTTTTTTAGATTCCTCATATATAAGTGATATCATATGATATTTGTCTTTCTTCATCTGGATCATTTTTTTAGATTCCTCATAGAAGTGATATCATATGATATTTATCTTTCTCTGTCTGGCTTACTTCACTTAGCATGAGCATATATCTTTTCGAATTAGCGTTTTTGTTTTCTTTGGATAAATAGCCAGGAGTGGAATTGCTGGATCATATGGTAGTTCTACTTTTAATTTTTTGAGGTATCTCCATACTGTTTTCCATAGTGCCTGCACCAGTTTGCATTCTACCAACAGTTCATGAGGGTTCGCTTCTCTGCACATCCTCGCCAACATTTGTTATTTGTGGTCTTTTTGATGATAGCCATTCTGATAGTTGTGAGGTGATAAATCATTATGGTTTTGATTTGCATTTCCCTGATGATTAGTAATGTTGAGCATCTTTTCTTGTGTGTTGGCCATCCCTAAGTCTTCTTTGAAAAATGTTTATTAGGGTCATCTGCCCATATTTTAGTCTTGTTATTTGTTTTTCTGATGTTGGCTTGTATAAGTTCTTTGTATATTTTGAATATGAACCCCTTATTAGATATATCATTTGCAAATATCTTCTCCCATTCAGTAGGTGGCCATTTCATTTTGTTGATAGTTTCCTTTACTGGGCAAAAGCTTTTTAGTTCGATGCAGTCCCATTTGTTCATTTTTACTTTTGATTCCCTTGCCTGAGGAGAGAGATCGAAAAACATATTGCTAAGATCATTGTCAAAGAGCATACTGCTTATGTTTTCTTTTAGGAGTTTTATGGTTTCAGGTCTTCCATTTAATTCTTTAATCTATTTTGAGTTTATTTTTGTATATCCTGTGAAAAGGAAGTCCAGCTTGATTCTTTTGTATGTAGCTGTCCAGTTTTCCTAACACCATTTATGGAAGAGGCTGTGTTTACCCCATTGTATATTCCTGCATCCTTCGTTGGAGAGTAAATGAACATATAAGTGTGGGTACATTTCTGGACTCTCTAGTCTGTTCCATTGAGCTATGTGTTTGTTTGTTTGTTTGTTTTGCCAGTATCATACTGTTTTGTTTAGTATTAGTTTGAAATCAGGGAGCGTGATGCCTCCAGTTTTGTTCTTCTTTTTAAGATTGTTTTGGATATTTGGTGTATTTTGTGTTTCCATAAAAATCTTAGAATGGTTTGTTCTAGTTCTGTGAAAAATGCCATTGGTATTTTGATAGGGATTGCTTTGAACCTGTAGATTGCCTGGGGTAGTTTGGTCATTTTAACAATATTAATTCTTCCAATCTATGAGCACAGAATAGCTTTTCATTTGTTTGTGTCATCTTCATTTTCTTTCATTAGTGTCTATAGTTTTCTGAGTATAGGTCTTTTACATCTGTAGTTAGATTTATTTCTGATGCAATTGTATATGGGATTGTTTGCTTAATTTCCCTTTCTGATAGTTTGTTCTCATTGTGTGTATAGGAACACAATGTATTTCTGTATTTTAATTTTGTACCTGCAACTTTACTAGGTTCATTTATTAGTTCTAATACTTTTTTGGTGGCATCTTTAGGATTTTCTTTATATATATCATGTCATCTGCAAACAGTGACGGTTTTACGTCTTCCTCTCCAGTTTGTATTCCCTATATTTCTTTGTGTTGTGTGGCTAGGACTTCAAATACTACATTGAATAAAATGACAAAAGTGGGCATCCTTGTCTTGTTCCTGATCTTAGAGGAAATGCTTCAGCTTTTCCCCATTGAGTATGATATTGGCTGTAGGTTTTTCATATAAGGCCATTATTATGTTGAGATATGTTCCCTCTAAACTCACTTTGTTCAGAGTTTTTATCATAAATTGATACTAAATTTTGTCAAAAGCTTTTTCTGCATCTGTTGAGGTCATCATATGCTGTTTTTTTTCTTCAGTTTGTTAATGTCTTATATCACATTGACTGATTGGTGAATACTGAGCCATCTTTGCATCCCTGGGATAAACCGTGGTGTATGATTCCTTAAATGTACTGTTGAATTCAGTTTGCTAATATTTTGTTGAGGATTTCTGCATTTATGTTCATCAGTTATATTGGCCTGTAATTTTCTTTTGTGGTATCTTTGGTTTTTGTATCAGGGTGGTGCTGGCCTTGTAGAACAGGTTCAGAAGCATTCTTTTCCCTTCAGTTTTTTAGAATAGTTTGAGAAGTAGGGGCGTTTACTCTTCTGTAAGTGTTTGGTAGAATTCATCTCTGAAGCTGTCTGGTCCTGGACTTTTGTTTGTTGGGAGTTTTTTTTTGTTTGTTTATTTGTTTTTTTTACTGATTCAATTTCATTACTGGTAATCAGTCTGTTTGTATTTTCTATTTCTTCCTGATTCAGTCTTGGGAGATTGTACATTTCTAGGAATTTGTCCTTTTCTTCTAGGTTGTCCTTTTTATAGCCATATAATTGCAGTAATCTCTTATGATTTTTTATATTTCTTTGGTTTCGATTGTAACTTCTTTTTTATTTATGATTTTATTGATTTGGGCCAGGTCCTCTCTCTCTGTCTCTTTTTTTATTCTTGATGAGTCTGGCTAACGGTTTATCAATTATGTTTATCTTTTCAGAGTACCAGCTCTAAGTTTTATTGATCTTCTCTATTGATTTTTTAGTCTCTGTTTCATTTATTTCTTCTCTGATCTTTATGATTTCTTTCCTTCTACTAATTTTGGGTTTTGTTTGTTCTTCTTTTTGTGGTCCTTTAGATATAAGGTTAGGTTGTTTATTTGAGATTTTTCTTGTTTTGTGAGGTATGCTTGTATTGCTATATAATTCCCTTTTAGAACTACTTCTGCTTGCATCCCATAGAATTTGGGTTCTTTTCTTTGTGTTTTCATTTATTTCCAGGTATCTTTAAAATTTCTGCTTTGATTTCTTCAGTGACTCATTGGTTGTTTAGTACATATTGTTTAGCCTGCACATATTTGTGTTTTTTTGCAGTTTTTTTCTTCAAGTTTATTTCTAGTCCCATAGCATTATGGTAGGAAAAGATGCTTGATATGATTTCAGTCTTTTTAAATTTATTGAGACTTGTTTTGTGGCCTAGCCTGTGATCTGTCCTGGAAAATGTTCCATGTGCACTTGAAAGAAATATGTATTTTGCTGCTTTTGGATAGAGAGTGATATATATTCACACACACACACACACACACACACACACACACACACACACATATCTATTAAGTCCATCAGATTCCTTGTGTCTTTTTTTTGTTTTGTTTTGTTTTTTTGTGTTTTTTTTGCGGTACGTGGGCCTCTCACTGTTATGGCCTCTCCCGTTGCGGAGCACAGGCTCCAGACGCGCAGACTCAGCGGCCATGGCTCACGGGCCCAGCCGCTCCGCGGCATGTGGGATCTTCCCGGACCGGGGCATGAACCCGTGTCCCCTGCATCGGCAGGCCGACTCTCAACCACTGCGCCACCAGGGAAGCCCCATTGTGTCTTTTAAGGCCAGTGTTTTCATATTGATTTTCTGTCTGAATGAACTGTCCATTGATGTAAATTGAGTGTTAAAGTTCCCTAGTATTATTGTGTTGCTGTCAATTTCTTTCTGTATGTTTGTTAATATTTGCTTTATGTATTCAGGTGTTCCTGTGTTGTGGCATATGTATTTATAATTGTTATATCTTCTTGCTGGATTGATCCCTTTATCACTATGTAATGTTCTTTCTTGTTATTTGTTACAGTCTTTGTTTAAAGTCTATTTTGTCTGATATAAGTATTGCTACCCCAGCTTTCTTTTCTTTTCCATTTGCATGGAATACCTGTTTTCATCCCCTCACTCTCAGTCTGTTTGTGTCTTTAGATCTGAAGTGAGTCTCTTGTAGGTAGCATATAGGTAGATTTCGTTTTATTATCCGTTCAGATACTCTATGTCTTTTGGTTGGAACATTTAGTCCCTTTACATTTAAAGTAATTATTTATGGTGTGTGCTTATTGCTGTTTATTTATGGGTGCTTTTTTTTGTAGTTCTTTTTTGTTCCTTTTTCTTTTGTTCCTTTCTCTTATGATTTGATGACTATCCTTTAGTTTTATGTTTGGATTATTTTCTTTTTTTCAGTATGTATCTATTACAGATTTTTGGTTTGTGGTTACTGTGAGGGATGTGTGTGTGTGTGTGTATAAAATTATTTTAAGTTGATCTCTTAACTTTTTATTTCTAATTTATTGATCAAATATGGATTTATTTTGTTATTATGAGTATATATTCCTATATATATATTATAGATATATATACAGACACACACATACACACATATAAAACATTAATCTGTTGTATTTTTCTTTTTTCCAATGTTACTTTCTTGAGAAAATGATCTCTTAACTTTGAAAGCATTTTAATATTCCTGCATTTTTACTACTCTCTCCACATTCAGTGTTTTTTACATAATATTTTGCATCTTTTTGTTTTGTAGGAATCCCTTACCTACTTACTGTGGGCATAGATGATTTTACTACTTTTTTCTTTTAACCTTCCTACTAGTTTTATAAGTGGTTGATCTACTACCTTTACTTTATTTGCCTTTACCAATGAGATTTGTCCTTTCATAAAGTTTATTTTTCTAGTTGTGGTCTTCTTTTTTCCACCAGAGACATCTCTTTAACATTTCTTGTACAGCATAGTGGTGCTGAACTCTTAGCTTTTGCTAGTCTGTAAAACTCTTATCTCTCCTTCAAATGAATGATAGCCTTGCTGGGTAGAGTATTTTTTCCTTTTATCATTATCATCCAGTATCATTCCTGCTACTCCCTTCTGTTCTGCAGAATTTAAGCTGACAGTCTTATGGGAGTTCCTTTGTATATAACTAGTTGCTTCTCTTTTGCTTTAATATTCTCTCCTTATCTTCAGTTTTTTCCATTTTAATTACAATATGTCTTTTTATGGACCTCGATCTGTTGATCTTGTTTGGGACTCTCTGTGCTTTCTGGACCTGGATATCTATTCCTTTCCCAGTTTAGGGAAGTTTTCAGCTATTGTCACTTCAGATAATTTCTCTGCCATTTTCTCTATCTCTTCTCCTTCTGGGGTCTCTATATGAGAATGTTAGTATGCTTGATGTTGTCTCAAAGTTCTCTTAAATTGAACTCATATTTTACAGGTTTTCTTTTCCTTTTTTTTTTTTTTTTGTTCAGCTCATGTTATTTTTCACTACACTGTTTTCCAGTTCACTGATCTATTCCTCTGTATCATCTAATCTACTGTTGAACCCTTGTAGTGTAATTTTCATTTCAATTTTTGTATTCTTCATCTCTTTAATTCTTTATATTTTCTTACTCTTTGTTAAACTCACTGCGCTCATCCTTCTCTCACTGTTGTAGCCTCTCCTGTTGCGGAGCACAGGCTCCAGATGCACAGGCTCAGTGGCCATGGCTCACGGGCCCAGCCGCTCTGCGGCATGTGGGATCTTCCCGGACCGGGGCACGAACCCGTGTCCCTTGCATTGGCTGGCAGACTCTCAACCACTGTGCCACCAGGGAAGCCCTGTTGAGCATCTTTTTGATCATTACCTTGAATGCTTTATCTGGTAGATTGCATATCTCTACTTGGCTTAATTCTTCTGAGATTTTATCTTGTTCCTTCATTTGGAATATATTCCTTTGTTGTCTCATTTTGCCTAATTTTTTGTTTTTATTTGTATGTTTAGGTGGGTTGATTATGTTTCCTGATCTTGGAGAAGTGTCCTTACGTAGGAACATATTATTAGATCTAGGAGTACACTCCCCTCTGGTTAACAGAGTATATCTTCTAGGGGTGCCCCCTGTGTGGTCTGAGTGGGCTCTTCTGTTGTGGTGAGTCCAACTACTATGGGTGCTCAGGTAGGCGGGGCCAGTTTCTGGCTGGTTGGCTGCCTGAACCTCCTATGCAGAGGCTGCAGGTCCCTGGTGGCCAAGGCTGGGTCATGGCATGGCTGATTGCACAGTCTGGGGATTTCTGGGACTGGTTCTAGCCCACTGGTGGGGGGTGCTGGGTCCTGGCAGGCTGACTTCAGGCCTGGGAGGTCTTGGGGCAGTTGAGTGCAGAGCTTAGGATTTTGGAGCTGGTGCCGACCTGCTGGTTGGCAGTGCCAGGTCCCTGGGTGGCTGGCTGTGCGCCTGAGAATCCCGTGGCAGCTGACTATGGGCCTGAGGGGTTCCCAGGACTAGTGCCAACCTGCTGATAGGTGCAGCTGAATCCTAGTGCTAATTGGCTAGATGGAGAACTCCAAAATGGTACTTGTCAGCACCAATGTCCTCGTGGTAGAATATGCTACCCAAAATGGCTGTCAGCAGCATCTTTGTGCCCAGGGGGAGTCCCAGTTACCTTCTGCCTCTCTGGGAGACTCTCCAAGATGAGCAAGTGGGTCTGACCCAGGCTCTTTTCAACTTACTGTGTGCTGGGTCTCCAAGTGTGTGAAACTTCGCATGCACTCTTTAAGGGTGGAATCTCTGTTTCCTACAGCCCTCTTGCTCTCCCACTATACAAGCCCCAGTGGCTTTCAAAGCCTGATGTTCTGGGGGCTCATCTTCCCAGTGCAGTACCCCCAGGCTGGAGAGACCAATGAGGGGCTTGGACCCCTTGCTCCATGAGGAGAACGTCTGCAATTGTGATTATCCTCCTGTTTGTTGGCCCCTTATCCGGGAGTGTGGGTCTTGACTACATCACATTCTACACCCCTCCTGTCATCTCATTGTGGTTCTTCTTTTATGTCTTTAGTTGTGGAATATCTTTTCTGCTAGTCTTCAGATCATTCTCATAGATAGTTGCTCTGTAAATAGTTGTAATTTTGGTATGCCCATGGGAGGAGGGGAGCTCAGGGTCTTCCCTGGGAAGAATCTTGATCTCTGCAATTTTTTTTTTTTTTTTTGCGATACATGTGCCTCTCACTGCCGTGGCCTTTCCCGTTGAGGAGCACAGGCTCTGGACACGCAGGCCCAGCGGCCATGGCTCACGGGCCCAGCCTCTCCGTGGCATATGGGATCTTCCCAGACCGGGGCACGAACCCATGTCCTCTGCGTCGGCAGGCGGACGCCCAACCACCGTGCCACCAGGGAAGCCCTGATCTCTGCAATTTTGATCAGTCCCTGGGCTGATTCTTATTACGGTGTCTCAGGATTAGTTACATTTGGAGTTAACCTTGGTTTCTTTGTTCAGAATCAGTTCTCTGCTCTTTCTGCTTTCTTACTTCTTTGTTCTTGGTCACTTGCCATGTTAACTTTCCTCAGATCCCTTTGTATAGTCCTTGGAGTTCTGCCTTATGAGAGTATTAAGAACTTAGGTAGCTTGTTCACCAATCTCCATGGGCAACTTGTCATTGAAACACACTTGGGAACATTGCATGTGTAGGGCTGGGTATAGTTTTCTAGAAAAAATGACTGGATTCTTGGCCAGAAAAACTGGGTTTTGTGATGGTGCTAACCAGGTGAAGGTTCAAGTATCTTGTGTAACATTTTCTTCATTTAATTAATTAATTAAATTAATATTTATTGAACCTTAGGCACTTGAGACACAGCAGATAAATAGAAATCCCAGGCTCATGAAGCTTACACTCTAGTGGGGAAGATAAATAAAAAGGCTAATTGGCATATACGATATGTGAGGTAACTAAGAAAAAATACAAAGCAAAGAAGGAGTATACATATTAGGGTTCAGAGGTGATGAAATTGTGACTTTCCTCACTTTCCTCACTGCCTAGTGAGGAAAGAAGGTGACTATTGAAGTGAAGGCCTGGAGGGAGTTTTGCGTATTGTTATTGGTCTTGTAAAGCAGATAATTTATTGCTAAAATGGAGTGGAAGAAGTCATGAGTATTGTGTAGATAGCTGGTAGATGAGATAAGGTGTGTAAAGTCTTCTATAAACTCTAAAGTGACTCCGTGCTATAATTTTTTCTCCAACGTGTACTGTACGATGGAATTTCTACTCTTAATTTTCAAGTCTCAAATTGAGTTAATGTCCAAGACAGTGATCATTATAGTGTGGTCTCTGGACCAGAAACATCATTTGGGAACTTGTTAAAAATGTAATTTCTAGGGTGCCATATAGACCCAATGAATCATAAACTCTGTAGGTGGAACCCAGCAATCTGTTTTAACAAGTCACCCAGGGGATTCTCATGTACTGTGAAGTGTGGGAACTGCTGGTCTAGAATAAGTTCTATAATTTAAAGTATTTCCTTGGTTGGAATTTAGCCATTTTAGGAAGGGCTGTTAAAACTTCTTATCTGACTGAGCAAAACAACCAAATTCTTTTTTAAATTAATTAATTAAAATCATTAAAATTTTTTTATTGGGCTAAGATTGGTTTATAACATTATAAGTTTCATGTATGCAACATTATATTTCTACTTCTGTATATACTACAGTGTGCTCACCACCAAAAATGTAGTTTCCATCCATCACCATACAGTTCATCCCCTTTATACATTTCACACTCCCTGGCCCCTCTCCCCTCTGGTAACCACTAGTACTCTGTTTTTGTTTCGTTTGTTCATTTATTTATTTTTTAATATTCCACGTGTGAGTGAAATCATACAGTATTTGTCTTTCTCCATCTGACTTATTTCACTTAGCATAATACCTCCAAGGTCCATCCATGTTGGTGCAAATGACAAGATTTCATCTCTTTTATGACTGAGTAGTATTCCACCATATATGTATGTCATATCTTCTTTATGCATTCATTGGTTGATGGGCACTTAGGTTGTTTCCATATCTTGGATATTATAAATAATGCTGTGAAGAACATAGGGGTGCATGTATCTTTTCAAATCAGTGGAGTTTCACATTTTTTGGATAAATATCCAGAAGTGGGATACCTGGATCATATGATAGTTCTATTCTTAATTTTTTTGAGGAATCTCCATACTTTTTTCCATAGTGGCTCTACCATTTTACATTCCCTTTTATCCACATCCTCACCAACACTTGAATAACCAACTTCTTATTATATTTTAATGTGTGCTATTCAGGATGTCTTTAAAAGGTGTTAGTTTTCAGATTTTTGCCAGTAATTTAGAATGCATATATCACTTCCACTTATTTCTGAGTTTTGTCTGATCTTTTCTTTTTTTCCCAATTTGAGATGCATATCTTATTTTTTCAAAATAGTACTTAAAGCTTTAAAAGTTTCATTTCCTGCCACCTTCAAAGTGTTGAAATATAGTGTATAATGTTGGAATTGATATTTATATAGAGGTTTCAAGATAAGTGATATTTATATAGAAACTTTAAGACAATGTGGAAACTTTAAGACACTGGATTTGCATTTGGTGAAGAAAGTTTATTATGAAGAGGAAAATTAATTTGTAATAATTATTGCTGGGATATAATTACTTTTCCACATGTAATATGCAATCAGTTTTAAAGCAATCTATGTGTTTCTTAAGCTTTGGCATTATTCTGTGAAAGTATGTAATTATTTTTGTTCTCTATCAGTGCTTTTCATCACTTTGCATATCATGGCACACATAGAAATGATAATGTTTGTACAGTCCACTGGGGTAAATGGAGAAGGTAGCTCAAGGCTGAGGGCAACCCAGCCTGGCTTCAGCCCCACTTCCTGCATCCCCCAAGAGCCAATAGAATGCTCAGTATCTTCACACATCTATAACTTATTCCCAACTCACTAGTGAGCCTTAGCTCTATATAAGTATGGTTATTTTAGGAAGTTGTTTTAAATATTAGAATGAAATTTAACTTTCATTCTTATTTTGGAGGACATTATTTTAAAATGCATTTCTGCAAAAAATACTCTTTTCACATGGATGATGGTTACATTCCACTAGTTTACTCTGTGAATGAGACTTTAATACTAAAACCTCAACAAATGGTTAATAAATGTGTAAAAATTGGAAATGGTATATATTTTAAATTAAAAAAATTAATGATCTTTAAGTTGCCAATGAAATATAAATTAAATATGTAGTTTAAATACCTTCCTATGAATTTGGATTATTTTAATAGTATGTGTCTTTTTGCAAGATTATGAGAATGTGCTTTCGTTTATACAAGTAACATTTAAAAAATCTTGTAGTTAATTTCAGAAAGATCCTGTTATCAAAAGGAATATATCTGAATGTATTGGAGTTAATGCAGAAGCATATACATTCTCCTGAAGTGGCTGAAAGTGGCTGTAAAATGCTAAATCATCTTTTTGAAGGAAGGTAATACATATTTCTGAATTTATATAGAATATATTAATTGGACCAGGTAGAATATCAATATTTTGAGCATAATTTTAAGAATAAAAGGAAAAACAAGGCATTTGAAGAGTGAAACATTTTGCAATATAATTTCATGTCAGTGATACATAGACTTATTTTATCTACATATTGAAAGGGGTGATAAAGTAGAAATACATTGAAGGTTTGCTTTTGTGCTTAATGCTTGGTGTTGACTATGTTTTGAAAAATGACAGTTATATAGAACATAACCTTAAACAGTTTTTCAGATTATTGTGTTATGTGAAAGGTATAAAAGATAAAATCAAGATATGGCTTCTAATTGTTATTTTTAAGTTTACCTTAAATTGTGATTTTTATGGTCCTGGCAGTGTGTGAACCTTTATATATGAGGCAAAAATGCAGTGGAATAACTGACAGTTTAAGATTTTGTACATTCTGGGCAATTAATGTTTCTGCCTGTTTTCTCATATATTAAATGTGTAAATTTCCAGTTGTGGGGATTCAAAGTTAACTATGACAATGTGCCTGCCCTTAAAAATCTCCCTGTCTAGTTGGGGAGACTAATTTATAAACAGATAATTACAATACAGTGTGATAATTCAATGGCAGGATGTGTAAAATCATAGGGTCTTGGTGAACCAAGCTAGGGCGAGCAAAGGAGAGAGGCTACAAAGAGGGGATGTGTTTAAGCTGGGACTTTAAAGTGGAAAAAAGGGACTATATGTCAGTAACCACAGACCCACGCGAAGTGAGGACACAGTTATGATATGCGGAAGTTTTAGTCAGTAGGGCACTGTGTAAAGCAAGGGCTGCCTCTATTACAGTTTGTAGCACCTACTGAAATCTACATTTATTTATATGTAAAAGAAAGTATAGCTAAAATACCTTAGAGAAACCAAGACTTAATGCAAAAAATAATTAAGAATACCATATAAGAAGTCTAGTGGTGTTAATCTGGAAGAGGCAGGTAGTTATGCAATAAACAGCTCTCTGGACTTGGCAGTCAGAGTTTGCATTCCAGCTCTGGCTCTGTCACATTCCAGTGATAGGACCTTGATGTTTAACCTCTGTCAGCCTAAATTCTGTACCTGGAAAATGCAAATAATAACACCTACTTTCCAGGCTTGCTGCCAGTGACCCACGTATAGATCAGAAGGAAGTTGTTAGTTCTGGGAAACTAAATCAAAGAATTCCCAGTTTACTGTAAATTTAACTTCTTGACGTCAAAGTTTAACTAAATTAGAATTTAAATTGTGTATGCTCATACTGCCGAATTCACATCAGCCTTTTCTGATAAAATAGATCTGTTTTCTCGTACTTGTTTCAAATTGGTGTTTGTATTGGAATCAGGTTGTACTCTTAATAAGCATTTCAATATTTTATCTCTAGTAACACTTCCCTGGATACAATGGCAGCAGTGGCCCGCAAAATAATAACAGTTATGAGAAGTCATGAGATGTCAGTATCAGTGCAGCTGGAGGCACTTCGAGCTATTTTACATTTTATAGTTCCAGGTAAGTTACATAATTGATTGTGGGAAGAGATGTCATTTTAAGTGGATTTTTTGACTTTTCATGAAATATCAACTTTCTAGGCAAAAATTAAAGGACCAGTTTCTGCCAACCAAATGTAATCTTTTCACTAGCCCAAAAATTAAAATAGAGGGAAAATGATGATGTGGAAGAGTCAGATAAATTTAGATTAAAATTTAATAAGAAATATCAATAATTTATTTCCAGAAAAAATAACTGCAACATAGTGTCGAGCTTTACCTCCAAGGAGAGTGTCATTTCTGCTATTTCTTTTCTATTTCTGTTGACCTTACCAAGTCCAAGTTTTTTTGTTTGTTTTTTTCCTGTCTGAATTATAATAATACCCAACTAATTTTCACACTTCCTCTTTTGCCTCTTTCCAGTCCTTCTTTTACTCTGTGGTTGAATTAATCTTTCTCAAATATAACCATGTAGCTTTTACTCATGAGCCACAATAGTGTCAATCCTCCCCACATTTACTTCCTGCTTACATCTGTTATGACCTTATTTGTCCTCCAAAGCCCATTTAAAACAACTGCTCCCCCATTCATTCAGCACGTAGTTATTAAGTGCCTCTTATGTTCTATATATTGTGATGACTGCAAAGGTCTGAAAGACAAGTAAAACAAGACATGACTGTACTATGTATAGGAGCCTAGAGGTAGACAGATAGTTAATTACCAGACAGTTGCGAGGAGCTATTATAGATATATGTATTATAAAAGGCTATGAGAGTATTGATGGAGGCACAGATAATTTATTCAAAAGAGTAGGCCAGAGATTGTGATATTTGTACCTGACGGGTGAATAAGGCTGACCTGGTAAAAAAGCCAGGAAGGACATTTGAAGCAGAAAGAGAAAGTGCTCATGGTGTGGGGTGAGTGGAGCATGGTATGTGAGGAAAGCAGTCCTGGGGATAAATGTGGAAGGACAGGCAGAGGCTGAGAGGGAAGGGCCTTGAACACAACACTGAGCAATTTGTGCTTTTTTTTTAGCACAAGTCAATTCAAATTTATTTAAGGTGTTTCAAAATTGCAGTGTCATAACCAAATCTGCAATTTATAACAGTAGCACTGTGGTGTGGATAATGATTGACGGGAGGGGAAACTCCTGCAGGGAGATTAGGCTGGAGGCTGTGATAGGTGAGATATGGTGGGGGCCCAGCAAAGAAAACAGAGGAGAGGATGGATGTGGGAGATGTTTAGGAGGTACATTTGGCGTGACTTTCTGACTACTGAATATCAGGGATGTTATTATTATTTCGCTCTGTAAAAGTCCCAATTCTTTTGAAGCCCATTTTTTTTGGTCCTTTTTAAATGAAATCTTCCTAAATCTACCATTATCTGTAGTCATATTGGTATTTTATGTTTCTGAGTATAAGAGTATTCTCTGTATAAGAGTATAGATTTTTTCAAGGAGAGGGCTTTCTTTAGTCATGCCTTTTTTTTTTTTTTTTAACCCCCTGGTAACTTGAACAAAAATAGCTATTCAATAAATTTTGAATTGAATCATGATGTCCCATTCATAGTTGTCACACAACTTTAGAGATATAATTTAACAGACATAGTGTTGCTTGAAAATATTATTGTGAATTTTTTTAAACTTTGTAGATTGTAAAAAACAAAACAAAATCCTTTTGATTACCCTTAAAGGTGTCAACCTTCTTCTTTTGACAGTGGATTTGAGTTTTAAAGATAACCAAAAGACATTATGAATCATCTGTTAGTTAATAACATTCTTTTAGTTCAAAAATAAGTTTTGAATGTAGAATTTCTTTTCTTTTATTGTTCTGAGATTGAGCCTGAAGCAACATTGATAGTCAGTAATAATTTAGATGTATGAAATGATGTATTTAAATGTTTTTTTTTATAATAATGTTTAGGTGTATTAAACAGGTGCCCTTGAAAATAATTTTATAACTTTATGGTGGTACTTTATGGTACCACCATATTAATAGACATATTTTATAAGCATATCAACATATAAATACATTTCTCTATTAGGTAAAGGTTTAACCATCTACTTCACTCTATGCTAACCTACTATATTACCATACCATACCACACGATACCATACTCTACCATGCTGTAACTGTACCATACTATACTTTATCATTCTATATTATATCATTCTGTATGTCAGTGAGTAACTATAATATCAGTACGCCAGTAGTTTTGAGGTTTAATATGATTCTGGTTTTGACGTGCTGAAGTAGGTACTTATGTTTAGATGTACATGTATTAATTTTATTAACTAGACCACATTCAGATTATTAATTGTAACAAAGATGTGCATTATAGCAAATGTGTATAATTTAATTCAGGGCCACATATTGCAGCTAGTATTATGTCTCTTAAGTTTCTTTCAATCTGGTACTGTTCACTTCCTCCTCTTTTTTATAACAATAACTTATTGAAGTGATTGAGCCTGTTGCTTTAAAAAATAATAATAAAGACCTACTTATTTTAGTAAAATATCATTTGACTTGTTCTTTCTTGATTTAGTGTCAGTTCTAGAGGAAAAAATTCTTTAGGAAAGGACATGTGCATATTGGGAAGTGTATAGAGGAAAGTGATTATGAATATAAAACCACATCCTTAAGAACAATAAGAGAAGCTGAATTTGTTTAATTTGGAGAGGAGATAATGCAGGAGGTTATGAAAGCTATTAAAATTCACTCATTTATAGTTAGTAACAAATGTGTAAGGCATTATTCAAAGTACTTTATGTATATAAACTTTAAAAATTCTTGTAGCAACCCATAAGGCAGATTCTACTTTTCCACCCCATATCACAGATGCTGAAACTGAGGCATAAGATATAGAGATTTTAAGGTCACAGCTTATGTAACGGAGCCAGGTTTTCACCTTGTGCAGCCTGAATCAGAGTGGGTGCTTTTTAAAGACACATTTGTGCAATAAGTGTATGTGGAACAACTGTTATACCTAAAGCACTCTGCTTGGAACTCTTGGTAACCTGGAGATGATTAGGTTATGGATCCTGCCTTCAAAAAGTTTGCAGTTCAAACAATTTAAAGGACTATTATGTGGAAAGGAAATTATATCCATTCTGGATAGTAGAACCTCAAGTAATATAACAAAGACCAGAGATGAACTTTTGGGAATATTCATTTGGTCTTAACATAAGAAAGACATTTAATAAGTCTCCTTACATATGGCATGAAGATTTTACTTCTCAACAGGACTGCTTTTAATGGTCACATCTGCTTGTGATGTAATGGGCAGCTTCAGCAATTAATGTGATCTTGGTCACTGAAAATGAGACACTGAGAGTTTAAGTAACTTATCGAAGGTCATACAGCTGTAATGAATGTCAGGACCTGTTTGAATAAATTTTAAAATGAAGACTGAAAGTTCTAGGAGGGTGAAAATCATGCCTGTCATATTCACTGTGGTATTCTCAGCATGTAGCAAAATCCCTTGCATGTAGTTGGCATTCAAATGTTTGTTAAGTAAATGAAAAGTTATATGCAGTCAACTTATAGTTTGTGTTAATACAAATTATTGAAGTGAAAGATTAGAAGGAATTGTTTATTAATAATTATTTCTATAGTCATAGGTTTTAGAAATGTTATTTATTCATAATAATTTTACTTATGTGTTCTATTGTATAACCAATATTTTTTGACTTCCTGTTTTTCCAACAGTTTTGGGTTAGTTCAGCTACAATGTAGCTGAATAAAGAATATGTTTTCTTTAAGTTACTTAATACTTTTATACAGTCTTAGAGGACTTTTAATAAAACTATATGCTCTTTACCATTATAATGCTGAAACTAAAAACTTTTTTTTTTCCACTGTTATTCCAGCTGCTCTTTTATGTCTGCATTTCATATCTGACCTTTTTATGTTGTAGTCCAAGTAACTTTGATCTTTTCTCAAGTTGTCCATTGTTGCATAAAAATCTTCTAGCTTCTTGTAATGAGTACAGCCTATTCATACAAAAGAGATTGTTTGTTCCAGAAAATTCCTCCACCATAGTAACTTCTTGCTACTTTAAATTCAGTGAACATCCGCACACACTGTATTTATTTTATATTCAGTGATGAACTGTTTTTAGAAATTTCTTAAAGCTAAGAGTTATTTCTTTGGTAAGGAACCATGGATTAGAAAAAGGTATAGCATATATATGTATTGTTGGGTTAATTATAATCATTCCTAATAAGTGACAATCTATTCAGCCCAAATCTTTATGAGAAAAACATTTGTTTATTTGTTTATTTTTGCATTTAGGCATCCCAGAAGAATCCAGGGAAGATACTGAATATCAGCATAAGCTAAGTATGGTTAAAAAACAGTGTTTCAGGAATGATATTCACAAATTGGTCCTAGCGGCTTTGAACAGGGTACGTATAATATAGGTTTTCTGCCTTTATACTCTTAACTACAATATGAAATTGGGGAAGTAGGGGGGCTTTTATTAGCCTAAGTTTTCCATGTTCCGTTTACTATGATAGTAGGAAGTTATATGTTTAGAGACATAAGATGACAGTAGGGATGTAGGGGGTGAAGAGATGTGCCATTCCAGCTAAGAGAAGTGCACCGTCAACTACAGACTTTGACAGGCTCTTTTGATAAATCCAGTCGAGTCTGTTCAATCAGAAAGAGAACTCTAGATGTGCAGCTAAGCCTCACGAGCTCTGTCAGGAGCCATGACTGCTATTTTCTCTTTCTGTCCTCCTGGCTGCTTGTCTTTATTTTCTGGTCCCAGGCTGAAAGGTTCAGTCCATGAAGACACACAGGGCACACATTAAAGTCTTTTTTGATTCCCTGTGCTTGTTTTCATTTTACTCCTTAGGGATAACCTCTGAAATGGCTCAGTGGGCATTGTTTTCTCCCAGTGTTGGGTATTTACAGATCTATGTACATTTGCAATAATATAATTAATAAATTAATAATCATACTACATCTGAAAAAGGAGAAGAGGAGCATTATGTTTATATTGTGCAGTGCAAAAGGTATTGATGGAATTAAGATGGTTTTGAAATTTAACATAAGATGAATTGGTTCTTTAGAAAAGATATCAGAGTAAAGATGTAAAGATGTGAAGATTAGGTTAATGTTTTCATGAAAGGAAGAGAGTAGTCAAAGCAATTAATGGAAATAATTCCTTGTGATTTAGTATACTTTGAAAAATGTCATGAATTAATTAGAAGAGCCTGCAGAGAGATCTTCAAAAATGCGATTTAAACTGAACTTTATAATGTAATTGTTTATGATATATTTGAGTCATTTGTACTCAGACCTTAATATGATTCTTGAGTATAGCCATCGGTTGAATTTAATTCCAGAAATATTTGGTGAAAATAAGTATATGGAAGGAACTGTGTTAGACACTGGGGAGACAGAAATGAATATGCTTTGTATCCTTCTGTAATGGATCTCATAATCTGGCTGGGCCATGCATAAAACATAAAACACATATTAGATTGTTCTGTATTAGCACTTATGAGCTGCACTAGCTTTATGAACAGTACTTTAGGAACATAGAGGAGAGAGTAGTTAATTTTGTTCATGGTGTTGGTGAGAAGCAAGAGGTACCAGAAAAGCCTTTTGGTAACTCTGATTCTGGTTATCCCATCTTTCCTAACATTACCGAATACGGGTGTGATAGAGTGGAAGGAGTGGGCGGTCAAGGGAGAAGTACTGTGCTTACTGCCATCAGTACTGTGATGCCAAGGAGATCACTCTGCTCCCAGGTCTTACTTTCTTTTGCTATATAATCCCAGGAGAAGTGGTTGAGAACCTCCCTACCCCTTCCTTTATTTTCCATGCCACACTTGAGTAATGACACACAGCATCTTACTAAACAGTGGCTGTCATTTGTGGGCAGGGAATTAAGGTCATGGGGAAACAGAAGTGACACTATTTATTTAAAAAAATCTCCCCTGTGTAATTCCCCTAATTCTTCACCATGGTTGAGAAAAAATGCTCTAAAAGATGAGTGTATCTTTTTTTTAGTTCTAAAATTCTGTGATTGCATGTCTCACTCTGAATAAATGTTACAAGGAATCAGAAATTTTAGGTCCAAATACTACTGATGTAATAAAATGAATTACCATTAAAAATAGGTCTATTCTTGGAGAGCAGACTTCCAAATAAGGTAGAATTTGAGATTCAACTAAGATTTACAATGTGAAGACTATTAAAAGTATTTATTAAAGTGAATCAGTGTTTGGAGATATATATGTGTGTATGTAAATATATACACATATAATATGTATGTATAAATCCAGTAACATTCAGGCTGAAGTTAAATGTCTGAAATATTGACATTCCATTTTTGCTTGATCCTTTTAGCTTTTTCTGCACATGAAACATTCAGTCACCTATTCTAGAGAGATCGATTTGCCCAGTATTGTCTGTGGAGAACACAGTAGAAAATAGGACTCTCAGCATTTTGGTCACATCTGTGCTTTGTCTGCAGTGACAATGCTGCTGTCTTCAGCCAGGGAACTTACAAAGTCAAACCAATCTTCTGATTAAATGGACACAAGTCAAAGAGCTTGTGTGCTTCTCAAAAACCTTAAAGCAAAATGTACCCAGTTTAAATACTGAAGATATTTATTTCAACTGTAAATAATATGTAGTGAAAGAAAGAGCTTATTTGCAAAAGTAACAATAATAACAACAGCAAAAAGAAATTACATAGGAGTAAAGTAATAAAAGTGTATAAAACTACTCTAAAGAAAACTGAAACAACTGAGAGTAAATACAAAAAAAGAGTTGAACGTAGGAAAATGTATATACTCTCTGTTTTGATAAAATTACTAATTTTTTAAAAATGAAAATTGATCTGGATTTATGAACCCTTAATAAAAATAACAATAGTATTTTATGGAACTAGATAAGCTAGTATAAAATTTTGAGAAAATTAATTAAATAATATATGTGAATAACCAGTCAAATTTTGAAAAAGAGGATAATTAATATGGCCTAACTCTAGTAGATTATAAAATGTATTATAAAATTTTAGTAATTAAAATGGTGTGACATTGGCACTGGAGATGGATCAATGTCACATAATGGTGATTTAGGAAATAGACTCAAATGCAAATGTTCAATTCATATATGATATTTCCCAACCACTGGAGAGGGAAATAGATTGCTTGTGTTGGAAGAACTAATTCTCTGGCCATTTGGAGAAAGCAAAGGAAGCTGCATATTTACCTTACTCATTTAAAGATTAAATCTCATGTAGATGAGATTTAAAGGTAAAAATGAATTTGGCATATAAACATATGAAAAGGTTCTCAAGTACGTACAGTCATTATTAAAGAAATGTAAATTTTAAAAAAGAAAAACCTTTTGGGGGAAATTTAGTAATATCTATCTAAATTAAAATGGACATGTTTTCTGACCAGCGGTTCCACTCTAAGAAGTTATAATATAGATATACCTGTATATGTACGCAAAGTTTTTTTAAACAAGAATGTTTATTGTGGCATTATCTGTAGTAAGAAAAATGTGGTAACAAGCTAAATGTTTATGTGGTAATCATTAGTGTTGTTTGCCAAATGTTTTCAGTTCTCCACCTTCTGGTGATTCTGGGATAGTATTTATTGGCCCTTTTGTTGTTAGATTGGATCATGTGTCTGGTTTTGACCAAGCAGTTGTAAGTAGAGGTTACATCTGTCATTTCTGGACCAAACATTTAATTGCTGGTGAGGCATCTTACAGAACAGGGGTTCCCAATCCACAGGCAATGGAGCAGTACTGGTTCGTGGCCTGTTAGGAACCGGGCCACACAGCAGCAGGTGAGTGGCAGGCGAGCGAGCGAAGCTTCATCTGTATTTACAGCCCTCCCCATCGCTCACATTACTGCCTGAACTCCGTCTCCTCTCAGAAAAGTGGCGGCATTAGATTCTCATAGGAGCGCGGACCCTACTATGAACTGTGCATGCGAGGGATCTAGGTTGCACGCTCCTTATGAGAATCTAATGCCTGATGATCTGAGGTGGAGCTGAGGCAGTGATGCTAGCGCTGGGGAGTGGCTGCAAATACAGATTATCATTAGCAGAGAGGTTTGACTGCCCAGAGACCATAATAAATCAATTGCTTGCAGACTCATATCAAAACCCTATCAGTTTTTCTCTTTCTGACTAGCTGATTCACTTTGTTATAAAGCAGAAACTAACACACCATTGTAAACCAATTATACTCCAAGAAAGATGTTAAAAAAATAAATAAATAAAACCCCATCAGTGAGTGGCAAGTGACAAGCTGCATCTGGTGCAGGCTTTAAGTCAGAATCTGACACTTATTTTAGTCCACACGTGGCCCTCCCATTATTTTATTTACCACTTCCATCCGTGCCTCTTTCCTTCACTGCACACTTGTCTCAGTCAGTTTTGGTAAGCCCTCCACAAGCTAACCCTAGCCAAAATGAGTAAAAAACAAACATCGCTGGAGAGCTTCTTTGAAAAGGGAGAAAGACCCAATGATGAGACAGTAGAAGACTCTAAGACTGCTAACAAAAAGAAAGCTGCATATAAAAGAAAATACCGAGTCCTTAAATTAAGCGTTCATTGCAACAGGTGATTCACGTTTTCCAAGCCCACTTTGTATAATATGTGGTGACCGGCTATCCAGCGAAGCCATGAAACCTTCAAAACTGTTTTGCCACATGGAGACCAAGCACCCTGCATTAAAAGACAAGCCTTTGGAGTTTTTCAAAAGAAAAAAATGTGAACATGAAGAACAGAAGCAATTATTGAAGGCCACCACTTCATCAAATGTGTCTGCACTAAGAGCATCATTCTTAGTGGCTAACCGCATTGCTAAAGCTGAGAAGCCCTTTACTATTGGTGGAGAGTTGATCCTGCCTGCTGCTAAGGGCATTTGTCGTGAACTTTTAGGAGAGGCTACAGTTCAAAAAGTGGCATGTGTTCCTCTTTCAGCTAGCACCATAACTAGACGAATTGATGAAATAGCAGAGGATACTGAGGGACAATTGTTAGAGAGGATTAATGAGTCACCGTGGTATGCAATGCAGGTTGATGAGTCTACCGATGTTGACAACAAGGCAGCAAAACTTGTTTCTGTGCGATATATATTTTCAGGAGGATGTGCATGAGGATATGTTATGTGCACTTTTGTTGCCAGCCAACACCACAGCTGCAGAACTATTCAAGTCTTTGAATGACTACATATCAGGAAAACTGAATTGGTCATTTTGTGACGGTATATGCACGGACAGAACGGCTGCCGTGACTGGACGGCTTTTTGGTTTTACTACTCAGGTCAAAGAGGTCACTTTTGAATGTGAGTCTACGCACTGTGTCATCCATAGAGAAATGCTGGCTAGCTGAAAAATGTCACCTGAACTTAACAGCATTTTGCAGGATGTGATTAAAATTATCAACCACATTAAAGTACATGCCCTTAACTCATGTCTGTTCTCACAGCTTTGTGAGGAGATGGACGCAGAGCACACACGTCTTCCCTCATACACAGAAGTGATATGGCTTTCTAAAGGTAGGTCACTGGCCATCATTTCTGAGTTACGAGAGCCGCTCCAGAGATTTCTTTTAGAAAAGGTCACCACTGGCAGCACATTTCAGTGACACAGAATATGTCGAAAAACTTGCTTACTTGTGTGACATATTCAACCTGCTCAATGAACTCAATCACTCAATCACTCTGTCACTTCAGGTGAGAATGACAACTGTGTTCAAGTCAGCAGATAAAGTGGCTGCATTCAAAGCCAAACTGGAATTATAGGGGTGACGAGTGAACACTGGGATTTTTGACATGTTTCAAACATTAGCAGAGGTTTTGAAAGAGACTGAGCCAGGGTCTTCTTTCTCCCAGCTGGTGCATGATCACCTATCTCAGCTTTCAAAAGAGTTTGAGCATTACTTCCCAAGCACAAAAGACCCGCAAACTGGGAAGGAATGGATGCGCGACCCATTTGTGAATAAGCCAGGTGAATTGACTTTGTCCGTGGTAGAAGAGGATCAGTTGCTTGAGATTGCAAATGGACTTAAACATATGTTTGAGACAACTTCAAATCTCCATATGTTCTGGATTAAAGTCAAGGTGGAATATCCTGAGATTGCCACAAAAGCACTGAAAAGCCTGCTTCCAGTTCCAACGTCCTGTCTTTGTGAAGCAGGGTTTTCTGCAGTGACAGCAACCAAAGCGAGATTATGGAGTAGATTGGACATAAGAAACACACTTGGGTATCACTGTCTCCCGTCACCCCCAGATGGGACCATCTAGTTGCAGGAAAACAGGTTCAGGGCTCCCCGTGATTCTGCATGATGGTGAGTTGTATAATTATTTCATTATATATTACCATGTAATAATAATAGAAATAAAGTGCACAATAAATGTAATGTGCTTGAATCATCCCGAAACCATCCCCTCCCGCCCTGGTCCATGGAAAAATCGTCTTCCACGAAACCGGTCCCTGGTGCCAAAAAGGCTGGGGACTGCGGCTACAGAACACTGTCTCAGGCACTGTGACCTGTAATGTCTGAGATGGTGATTGCTCCATTAGCAGGGCTCCCAGAGGGATTGTGCTGGACAGAGACCCCTCCTGACCGGTAACACAAATGAAGCATGAATAAGAATTGAACCTTTTCTTTTTCCAGCCTATGAAATTTTGAGGTTGTTACTACAGCTTAATTTAGTCTGTCCTGACAATACAATTCTTATCAATAGGTCCTAAGTAAATAAATTATATTATTTCCAAGTTATGTAGTTCTACATAGAGATTAAAAACAACTAGATGAGATTCCCAATGTGTTGCCATGGAATTATCTACAGTTTTCCATGAATATGAATGTATCACCCAGGTACTCATTTTTTTTTCCTTCATATATGTTAGCACATTATGCACACTTTTGATGAAATTAGCATATTTTCACATCTTTATGTCTTCCTCCCCTCTATCACTCAATTAAAGCAGATTATATGGTGTTTACTCTTATAGCTTTAACTCTACAACATATTCTAATAGTTAAGTGTGTGGGTCCTGGAATCAGGATATTTGGGTTTGAATCTGGCTTTACCACCTACAGACAAATGTATTCTGGACAAGTTATTTACAGTCTCATTATCTATAAAATGGAGACAATAAATGGCTTTTCACTTGGGGTTATTATGAAGAATTTTATGAGATAATTCATGCCATGTACTTGGTACAATGCCTGGCACATAGTATTCGGTCAATAAATGTTAGTTAATGTTATTACTATTAGATTTAAAAGTATCTTTTGACCATTGGCTATAAAAGATGAGAAAATTGAAGTATTCACACTATCTTCCACTATTTCTACCTATCTTATCACCAGCTTTTGTTAAATAAATTAATTCTACATTTGATGAGGTTTAAAATATTTACATTCAGCTCTATAACCATACTTAATAACTTTGTTTTCATCTTGTGCCTACAGTCATGTGGATTCAGTGTTCACTGCAAGTTCTTTTGTTATAGTTTTTCCATTTATCGTTTAATGGTCTGTTTTTTTTTTTAAAGTTCCATTTCCTGAACATTTTGTTGTTGTTTCTATATTTGGACTCTTGAAAAAACAGTTTGGTTGGTTGCAAAGTATTGGTGTTTTATTTTCTTTCTTTGAAAACTCTGTAGGCATTTCACTGTCTTCTAGTACTGAATGTTTTAGTGGAGAAGTCTGAGACCAACTTGATTCTTTTCCCATTTTTAAAGGATTTGATATTTTTATCTGGGACCCCAAAGGATTCTTTTTCTTGAAATCTACTTTAGTGTCTATCTTAGTGTTAGTCATGTACTATGGTGTCTTCTTTCTAGCTGTACATTCAATTAATTTTTTTTCTGGAAAGTTTTTCTGAGTTGCAATTGACTTAGCTGACAGGAAAGAGAATGGTGTGGGCATTTTCCCCTTGAGCTGGCTAGCTCACTCATTAGCAAAACCATTTGTATTCTTTGAAAAAATCTGGAAAATTGTGAAGCATAGGTAATAGGATGTTTCTAATCAATGTTTGTAGCTGTCCACCATTGGTACTTTCAAAAATTTCATGTGGACAACACTTGCTAGTAAATTAATTTCAATCCCCATTTGAACAACAATGCAATAAATCATTATTTTCAAGATAGACCATTTGATAAGTGAAAGAAAGTCCATTGTAAGCTTGTAAATAACATATATATGTGTATATATATATATATTTTTCTAATTTATGAAACTGTCAAAAATCAGACACCACTATTTAAAATCATCAAATAGTTTCTTTGAGCTCCATCACATGTAATAATGTGATACTCTGCATTCTCTTTCTGCATAGACAAATCACAGATTTCCTGTTGCTAGTCATTTGTCATCATCTAACTGCACCTGAAATAGAGATTAGGGGAGCTCAGGGTAGCAGAACCAATAGTTGAGTAGAAACTTGTTAGAGGTGATGGTATTAAGACAAGAACAGGTACTTTATAAATATCAATTTGACTTAACTTTAGCATAAAAATAAGCCTATGGATGCATTTTGAGCTTAAGAGCAGGACCAGCTACATAACTTGTGGGGCCCAGTAACAGATGAAAATGCAGGACCTCTTGTTTAAAAATTATTAAGTATTTCGGGCTTCCCTGGTGGCGCAGTGGTTGAGAGTCCGCCTGCCGATGCAGGGGTTGCGGGTTCGTGCCTCGATCCGGGAAGATCCCACATGCCGCGGAGCGGCTGGGCCCGTGAGCCATGGCCGCTGGCCTGCGCGTCTGGAGCCTGTGCTCCGCAACGGGAGAGGCCAGCGTACCGCAAAAAAAAAAAAAAAAAATTATTAAGTATTTCAAGGTGGTAGCTGCAGAGCATTAAACCAGGTGTGGGGCCCTTCTGAGCACAGAGACTGTGCTACTGCACATGTGTGCACCCCGGAAGCTGGCCCTGCTTAGGAGGCAGAAATGATGGTACTATTAATTAAAACAGAAAGTTCAGAATGACAGTCTGAGTTTTCTTTTTTCTTTTTCTTTGAGAAGGTGATAAACTTTTAACTTTGAACATCTGAGTTTAAGATACTGGTGTCAAGCAAAGAGAAACATGGGCTTAGAGCTTAAGAGAGTTCAAACTTGTGCTTTGAGTTATCTGCTCAAATGTTTCTGTGTCTCAGGTTTTTTTTCATCAGTAACATAGGGAGAATAATTGTGTGTCTACATCATAGGGTTGTTGTGAGGATTAAATGAGTTAATATATATGAAGTGCTTAAAAGAAAGTCTGGCACATAGCAAACGCTGCTTAGGTTTTGGCATTATCCTTATGGTTGTTGCTATTGTTGTTATGGTGACTTGAAGCCATGATAGTGTATGAAATTCCATCCATGAATAGAAGAGTTTTAAGAAAAGTTCTTTGGATAAATTCTGGAGTTGAAAGAAGTGATTGTGAAGGAGATGGGTAAATGAATGGTTTTAAAGTTTGAGAATAATTGCCGGGGAGGGGGGGGTCGGGTGGGGGGGGTGGATTACTGTGTCATGGAAATCAAGGGAGGAAAAAGCAGCAATTCAGTTGTTAAAGGACTTGTTTCTTTGAATGGTTTTAATTTGGAGTGGTTAGGACAGAAGTCTGATTATGTGAAATTAAGAGGTGGGAAGAATGTGGGGGTCGTGGGTGTAGACTTTTCTATTAATAAGTTTAGAAATGAAGGAAAAGTGGTAGCTCGATGGAATGGAAGCCCAAGTTAGGGATACTCTCTCCCAGTGAGAAGGCTTTCACTTTTGAGAAGAGTGTTCAGCCCAAGGCCTGAACTGTGCCATCACTCAATGTTTATTGCATGGATGATGAGTTATCTCATTTCACACTCCTAACAACACTGCATTATTAGGATCATTTCAGAGGTGAAGAAGTCGAGACAGACACTGAACCATCCCTCCAGCTTCACTTTGCACCACTTTGAATTTCTTTATATTTCTTGAATAATACCTTCTGAGTAAATACTACTTCTCAGGAAATGTTATTTCATTCATTTTTAATGGTCCTCAGATTCATGGAACTATTGAGTGATGAGACAATTTAAACTCAAATTTAATTGGCTTCAAAGCTGATATATTATTACTGCTCAAGGAGTTGGTAAGACGGAAATAATGATGGGAAAAAATGCCAAGGGAGGCAAGGATATGAGTGTCTTGTTGAAATGATAGATGAAGTGATGTCCAAGGTGAGCAGTTACGGGGTGGAGGAGAAGGACACAGGATGAGAAAATGATGCTTCTCCCCATAACCAATACAAAGAAAGATGCTGAGTAAGGACACTTTAGAGGTATTGAGGGACTAGATTGGGAAATGAATGAAAATCTGTTCATTGACAGTATGGAAGTGAGACAGGCTGGAAGGTAGGAGGTTTTGGTTGAAGAGACTACATCGGAATTTGAGGTCTGGCTGGAAGCTATTTCAGCCTTATAGTTGAACATGTGGTGGGGTCAGTCAGAGATTTGGAGTGAAGATAACCATGAAACTAGTGTCTATGAAAGCAGAAGTCCTCAGAAAGATAGCATTGTAATTTTTGAAAGGAAAACTGTTAGGTAGGCATTCATATCATAGTTGAAGTTTAAAGAGCACCATGGAAAAGCAGACTGTAAGAGTTAGGTATATGTCACAGACATCAAAAGAGGGGAAGTGTGATTGTGATTGTCACATGGTTGGAAAGTGTGTTGTTGCCTGTTTTCTTCTCAGTCAATGAGAAGGATGGCCTGGGAAAAGAAGTGGACTCTATTGGAATACCTGTCAAATAATGTCAAATTCTGGAGGAATTGAGATGAAAAGTTTGGAAGAGATAGTGATTAAGATTCTGTACTTTTAAAGCAGACACACTTATATTCAAGTACTAGGCCTGACACGTGTTAGCTGTGTGACTTAAGCTCTTGTCCCAGCATCTTTTTTTTTTTCTTTTTTTTTTACATCTTTATTGGAGTATAATTGCTTTACAATGGTGTGCTAGTTTCTGCTTTATAACAAAGTGAATCAGTTATACGTATACTTATGTTCCCATATCTCCTCCCTCTTGCGTCTCCCTGCCTCCCACCCTCCCTATCGCACCCCTCCAGGCGGTCACAAAGCACCGAGCTGATCTCCCTGTGCTCTGCGGCTGCTTCCCACTAGCTATCTACCTTACGTTTGGTAGTGTATATATGTCCATGCCTCTCTCTCGCTTTGTCACAGCTTACCCTTCCCCCTCCCCATATCCTCAAGTCCATTCTCTAGTAGGTCTGTGTCTTTGTTCCTGTCTTACCCCTAGGTTCTTCATGACATTTTTTTTTGTTTTCTTAAATTCCATATATATGTGTTAGCATATGGTATTTGTCTTTCTCTTTCTGACTTACTTCACTCTGTATGACAGACTCTAGGTCTATCCACCTCATTACAAACAGCTCAATTTCATTTCTTTTTATGACTGAGTAATATTCCATTGTATATATTTGCCATATCTTTATCCATTCATCTGATGATGGACACCTAGGTTGTTTCTATCTCTGGGCTATTGTAAATAGAGCTGCAATGAACATTTTGGTACATGACTCTTTTTGAATTATGGTTTTCTCAGGGTATATGCCCAGTAGTGGGATTGCGGGGTCATATGGTAGTTCTATTTGTAGTTTTTTAAGGAACCTCCATACTGTTCTCCATAGTGGCTCTACCAATTCACATTCCCACCAGCAGTGCAAGATTGTTCCCTTTTCTCCACACCCTCTCCAGCATTTATTGTTTCTAGATTTTTTGAAACTACCACTGGCATTTTTCACAGAACTAGAACAAAAAATTTCACAATTTGTATAGAAACACAAAAGACCCCGAATAGCCAAAGCAATCTTGAGAACGAAAAACGGAGCTGGAGGAATCAGGCTCCCTGACTTCAGACTGTACTACAAAGCTACAGTAATCAAGACAGTATGGTACTGGCACAAAAACAGAAAAATAGATCAATGGAACAGGATAGAAAGCCCAGAGATAAACCCACGCACATATGGCCACCTTGTCCCTGCATCTTTAAAGTCTGTTGAACCTATTGGATGAGGCTGTTGAGGGGGAACAGATGAGATATGGCATGTAAAGCACGTAAAGAGTAAATTTTCAATTAGTATTTTCTATGGTGAGAGACAGCACTGATTTTTCTGGTTGAGAATTTAGGCTGTGGGAGCAAATGTCCTTGATTTGGTGTCTTCCCAGTAGTGTACAGTCTGTGAGAATTTAGGAATAGCTACTCCACCCCGCTAACCCTCTGTAAACTCATCTTTTAATGGGAATCATATTAGTATGTGTTTAATAAGAATGCCCTGCAAAGAAGAGCATGTAAAAGTATTTAGTATAGTGCCTGGCACAGAACAGATACTTAATAAGCATTAAAATGTTAGCTCTTATTCTTTTTTTTTTTTTTTTTTTTTTGTGGTGCGCAGGCCTCTCACTGTTGTGGCCTCTCCCGTTGCGGAGCACAGGCTCCGGACGCGCAGGCTCAGTGGCCATGGCTCACGGGCCCAGCTGCTCCATGGCATATGGGATCTTCCCAGACCGGGGCACGAACCCGTGACCCCTGCATCCGCAGGCAGACTCTCAACCACTGCGCCACCAGGGAAGCCCTTAGCTCTTATTCTTAATAATAAATAAAAGTAATTCATGATATAAGGCAGAATCAAGGATAGTAATTTTATTTAGACTACTTAGTTTATATTTTATCAGTGTATAGCTGGCTTTAACTAAGGTAAGTATTAGAATTCATTTTTTAACAGCAAATATTCTTAATTTTCTTATTGACTTTAGTTCATTGGAAATCCTGGGATTCAGAAATGTGGATTAAAAGTAATTTCTTCTATAGCACATTTTCCTGATGCATTAGAGGTGTTATCCCTGGAAGATGCTATTGATTCGGTGCTTCACACACTGCAGATGTATCCAGATGACCAAGGTTGGTACAATTGAACTCAGGATTTAGATTTTTATAGGCCTTTAGCTGTTGGTTGGACATGTTTGAATTTTTTCTTCAGTTTTGAGATTTAAAACAATAAATTTTGTTTCTTTTTTTCTTTTTTAGAAATTCAGTGTCTGGGTTTAAGTCTTATAGGATGTTTGATTACAAAGAAGAATTTATGCATAGGCACTGGGCATCTGCTGGCAAAAGTTCTGATTTCCAGCCTACAACGATTTAAGGATATTGGTGAAATACAGATGAAAGTATGTGCATTATCTTGAAGGGAATTGCGATCTTGCACAGATTTCTCTTTCAGAGCAGCTGGTGTAACTCCCACTTTGCGTTAATGGGTATATTCTAGTTAACTGAAAACCTTTTTTTATCATTTTGTAGTATTTTAATTATAGTAGATGAAGATAATTGGATTGAATCTCAAAATATCCTGTTTCATTACTAAATCTCTAAAATTAGTATATTTATTTGTCATTTATCTTTTCCATGAAAGAGCACAGAATGTGCTAAAGAAATTTCAGCTAGCTGAGCTTTATTTGCTTAGATTTTAGATAAGTAAAAGTTATAATTATTCTGAAGTTTGTCATTCTCTGTGTTTTATTGTTAGCTGCTTACCTAGTAATTTTGCCCCTTGATTTTTTTTCTTGCAGTGAAACAATATTTTAAACATTTTTCATCAAGCAAAATTTAAAATGGGATCTATATTAACTGTCTATAAGGAATCCAAGATACTGGTTTAAGATTAATTTAGGGGAGATTAAGAAGTAAATTGTTTCAGAGTGTTTTTCTTTTAATGTTAGCAAAACAAATAGTTTCCTTAAGAGTTTCTGCCTTGGTTGTGGTTTTTTAGTAATGGAGTTAACAATTTTCATAAACCAAATATTTTCATAAATGGCAGCCTTCACCAGGAGTGAAAATGTCTAAGCTCTAATCTTTGCACAGACATTATTAGTAAATGTGATAATGCATGTAAGATTTTAAATTTTAAAGTGCTGAACACACAAGCAAAAATGTGTTTTAGAACCAAAATGTCTTTTATAAATCTGCTTTTTTTTTTTTTAAATCTGCTTTTTTAATGTACCTCAACCTAGGCTGATTAAAGCCAAGGCAGAATTGATTATAAGTAATCCTAGGGAAAGGAAATTATTTTGTGCAGGTATGAAGGTGTCAGTCAGTATTTATTCATCTAAGCATAAATTTTAGGATTTTTATAGTAGAGGTTGTAAACTGTTGACCAGTGGGCTAAATTTGGCTTGTCAACATATTTTATTTGGCCAGTTCAGTGTTTATAAGTTTTTAACTTGAATTATATGCCTTCTATGCATTTGCATTACCTGCTTTGCTATTGCATTCATTTGAGTTTGCAAGGACCTCTGCTCTAGAGGTTAGTGGACCACATGCCGCTCAGACCTGCATAGATTAATACTATTTCTCCTGTCAAATGTTAGGAAGCATTTGTAGAAACTCAGCCTCTTATGAGCTCAAAATAATAATTTTAACATTTAGATGATTTCATTAATATATACTAGAAAGATAAAAATTTTTAAAGTTAAGTGGATCTTTGGTGAGTTTACCCAAGCTATATAATAGTCAAGTCAGAAGTTCACAACTCTTGGGGTGGTTCTAAAAAGTAATGATGTACTGATCAGTTCTTTATAAATGATTTGCTATAAGGATGTAAATCTCAGAGTGTCTTTAGAGCTTCTCTCAGATGCACTCAATGTGAATAAAATCTAGGAACTCGCATTTGTCTGAGGTTAAAATTTAAGAAGATAGCACAAAAACTTTGGCGGAAATGCTAAGCTATCTAGAGAACCTGATCTGCAATCTTGTAATAAACAATTCATATCACTGGTCTATTTGGATTTGTGGCACTGCTGACTCTGCTGTTCTAATCCTGATTAGTATCTGGCTTTCAACCTGTAGGTATGGCTTCAGGCAGGGAATCTTTAAAAGGCAAATTTTGGTGTATTAGGTATTTTTCCTGCTTTGCTAGATGCTAGTTTGTTAACTAGCATCTTATTCTCTGTGCACCTGCTTATTTCTTAGTAATGAGAGAGCAAGGTGTATTTGTTTCATTGTCTCAAGGTTTATAGCTTTAAAGTACAAACCTAATAAATACATCTACTTAGCTAAGTGAACATCCAAGGTTTTAAGTACCATATACAGTCTCTCTTTTACATTATTTATTTATTTATTGTCCACAATTGCTTTGTTATTATTATTTTTGATCACACTTTCAGGGATTTCGGACAATCTTGACGGTACTGGAATTGTCAGTGTCTTTTTCCAAGCTGCTGGTGCATCATTCCTTTGATTCAGTAATATTCCATCAGTTGTCCTCCAACATCATGGAGCAAAAGGATCAACAGGTACAATGTTTTTCACCTGTATTCTAACTGTTACACATTTAGCTGACTCTAATCCTCACTTCCGTTCTCTTTAGTTTCTAAATCTTTGTTGCAAGTGCTTTGCAAAATTGGCCATGGATGATGAGTTAAAAAGTGTGATGCTAGAGAGAGCATGTGATCAGAATAACAGCATCATGGTCGAATGCTTGCTTCTGTTGGGAGCGGATGCCAATCGAGCAAAAGAAGCAGCTTCTTTAATTTGTCAGGTAAATATTCAAGGACTCACTTTTGTTTTTTTCTGTTATTTGACTCTGCCATTGTATAGCTCTTATCTACATCCTATTATTCTACACTACAGAATTTATCAGTTTATTGAACAAATGCTTGTGATTTGTAGGAGTTTAGATTCACAGAATTTCAGAGGTAATAGGTCCCTTAGGTGTTATTATCTAATCATTCATTTTATTTTTCTACCTAGCTTGTTAAGTTGATAAATAACTTTTCAAATGTGTCTCCTACTATGCATCTCTGTGCAAATCGTTCTCCAGCCACACACCATACAACACATGGTTTTATCTTGTTTTGATCATCTTTCAGCTATTTTCTCTGTTTTCAGTTTCTCTCTCTAGAAAATTCTCCCCTCAGGGCTACCACATGTGGCCCTGTAGGCTGTGTACTGCACACTTTGGGGTGCTGTACCCATTGACAACCCTGCTGTGGGCCACCCTGCAGTTGTGTGGCACTGGGCCTGCTTCCCTTCTCTCCCTTCCCTCATGCACTGTGCAAACACATATATCAAATTCTTCTTTGCCTTCAAAATCTAACCTAAATTCCTTCTCTTAATAAAGCCCTCCCCACACTCCCAGACCTCCATACAAAATAAAGATTTACTTCTTGTGTAAGTCCGTGACAGTTTATGTACACTCTTTATATTTTGTGAGTTATGTGAAAGTAGAGATGTACAAGGTTCATCTATGTATCATTCAGAATATCTAACTCACTGCTTTACATACAGTATGAATTCGGTACGTATTTATCAGAGTGTATTACATGTTATTTCAAGTTTGTCTTCATTCTATAAATTTTAGCATTTATAATAGCATTCGGGAAGCACTACATATATTTTCTGGTTACTTAATATTTCCAACAAAGCAATTATGTAGTGATTTAATATACATTATTAAATAACCAGCAGAGTGCTGTGTTTTCCAATAATTTACTTTTAAAGCCTTACTTTATTTAATTTCCCAGTCACCTATGGATTCAAATCAATTTGTCAACTGTAAGATTAAGTTAGCACCTATTAGCAATCTACCTAAAAAGAAACTGAACCTGTAACTCATTTTCATGCAGAATTAATTTATGCCAAATACATAATCAAATTATTTAAATTAGTCATATTTTCATTTAAGCAAGCAACATTAAAAATAGTTGCTTCTCTGTTATTAAAGATAATTAAATTATTTTCCTCAATAATTTAATATGTTTTTATTGTGTACCTTTTGTGTGATCTTGAGATCATTGAGTTAATGTTACTTGGATTGAAAAGAAACTTCCCCTTCAGATTTTTCCTAGGGACACAACATAGCTAAAATCAGTTGAGTGCAATTACTCTACATTCACCACAGGGAGTGCTTTCTACTTTTCTCTCAATTTATCCAAATATTTCTATACAAAAGGCTTTTTACCTTATTCTTCTTCCCAAGTTCTTTTGGACTTAATGTACTTATTTATATCTTTTCTTCTTAAAATCAGATCTTTACATCCATGGGTGTATTAAATGTAAAGAATTTATCCTAGTTGTCAGAGATTATTTGTATCTAACATGATAAATGTTGATTAAATATTGTGGGTAGATTGATTGAACATACCTTATTTTGTACCACTGTAAAGTAACATAATCAAGACTATTCATGCACCAATGCTGCATAATTAAGAACTATTCAGAGCAAGGACAGATTTAATCTTGTTAGGTTTTCTGAGGTGAATATAATAATAATGTAATGTACATGACTGGTAGAGAAGAATATGGAGGATTAATATCGGGTGTGAAAATGCATGAATGGAGACCTGAAGATGACTCATCAAGTCATGGTGGGAAGAGCAAGGATAATGAATTGTGAATAAATATAATAGCAGACACTTCTGTGGTGTTCATTATCACCTGGGCCCTGCTCTGAGCCCTTTACTTAATAAAACTCCTCACAACAACCTTAGGAATAAGTCCTAGTACTATCCTATTATGCAGGAGAGGAATTGAGGCACAGAAGGGTTAAGTAACTTGCCTGAGGACACTCTACAGGTAAGTAGTGGAAAATCTGCCTGCTTTAATCTTTTGTTTACATAACAGATTCATGATAGTGGTGGTGGGGGGAGGGGGTTGTACATTCATTACTGAATGCTGGTTTGAAATATTAGGATTTGATTGTGGGCTGAATTATTTATAAATTAGAATATGAGAGACAAGATGGCAAAGGATAGTAAATTACAGTTTGATTATATTTGAATTATCCTCATTATTAAAATACAAAACTGTATCTGAGCAGTATTTTTTTTCCTTCTCATGAAGTTGAAATTACTTTCATAATTTTATTTCTTTTGTCTGATACTGTTTCTTTTTTTTTTTTTTTTTTTTTTTTTTTTTGCGGTACGCGGGCCTCTCACGGCTGTGGCCTCTGCCGTCGCGGAGCACAGGCTCCACACGCGCAGGCTCAGCGGCCATGGCTCACGAGCCCAGCCGCTCCGCGGCATGTGGGACCTTCCCAGACCGGGGCACGAACCCGCGTCCCCTGCATCGGCAGGTGGACTCCCAACCACTGCGCCACCAGGGAAGCCCCTTGATACTGTTTCTTATATATTTATCTCTTCATGGCACCATATCCCTGAAATCAGCTTGGATAGCTTGGGTCCCCTGAGGAAAATTCTGCTATAAAATGTATTGAGCATCTTCTCTGTGGAAAGCACAGTGCTAGATATTCAGTAAAGAATAGAAAAGGTGTTTCCTGTTTCAAGATGGTTTCAAAGTGTCTATTGGGAGATGGGGGAGGATAAAACATAAATCACCTTAATACAAGGTAGGCAGTAAATGCCATAATTTAAAGATAAAAGATTTCTGGGCTCCAAGAGAAGAAATGAGTTTTTTTGCCCCTCCCTTCCTCCCTTCCTTCCTCCCTTCCTCCCTTCCTCCCTTCCTCCCTTCCTCCCTTCCTCCCTTCCTCCCTCCCTCCCTCCCTCCCTCCCTTCCCCTTCCTTCCTTTAAAATTTCCTGTGGGCCCTTAAAGGATTTTAATAATTTGCTAAATTAAATATATTCCTTAGGCATTGTGCTAGGGTACAGAGGTACAAATTGAATTGCAGTAGCATCCATGCCTTTCATTCTAGTTATAAAACAGATAAGCATGTCTAGTTCAGTGTGCTAAGTGCTATGTTAAACAAAATGGGATGGGCATCGGAGGAAGAAGGGTGTGTGTAGCCTGGAAAGCTGATAGCAAGGACTTAATGTGCAAGAGAGTTTAAAACTGTTCCTTCAAGAATGAACATCTTTTTACTGGCTGAAGAACAGAATTAGATATTTGAGGCAAGAGAAATAGCATAAATGAAGGTAATAAGGTTTGAAAAATTGCATGTCGTATTTAGGGGAATGTCCTGGAGCAGAAAGGTTTTAGAAGATTTTAAAATAGGTTAATGACCTGATCATATCCAGACTAGAAAAGTACTATAGTGGCTCTGGGGAGAATGGGTTGAAGGTGGGTGATCCTGGAGACCTATGGGCACTAAGTTGGTGCCATCACACCACAGGACTGTCCCCTCAAACCTCTTGGACACACTTTAATTCTGAAGAATTCAGGAATTTTCCCCAAGCATCTTGTTCCACTGACCTGGTACCCTGAATCTTAGGGTCTTCTTTCCTTTTATTTTTTAATCCTTAATATTGGGTCATGAAAGGAGCACAGGCTTTGGAGCCAGCAGATTTGATTTCAAATCCAAGTCTTTTATTGACTAGCTCTAAGGGTTTGGACAAATCACATATTTTTCCTAAATATTCATCTATAAAATGGGGGTAATAATTTTTACAGCATAGGTTTTTTAAAAATAAGGATTGGAGGTCATGTGTTTACAGAAGTTAGCACAGTACCTGGCATATAATATTTATATTATCTATGACTTTGTTCTTCTAGTTGATAACATCACATTCCATAGCCTTTCAGAAGCTGTTGCTGGGTTGGGCCAGTGTGCTATGCTGCAGGTTGCTAAGGCTTCTCTCTGCTTACTATGGTCACTGTAGTTTTTGTAGCAGCTAGCATGCTAACCCACCTTGAGGACCTGCTCTGAAAACGTAACATTCAGGGAAAGGTAGAAAACTGAGAGACAAGATATGTTTTTGTGGAAATTAAAATTCTTGTCCTGGAAAACCAGAAGTAAATGATGACTGTCCTTTGCATGTGGCATTAGCAAATTTTATGATATTTATAGTCACACTTAGTTATTCTGTGTCACGAATGAAGGCAGGGCAGTAGCATTTACTGTGTTAAGGTACTAGTTTCCCAGATGTCTTCCAATGAGCAAACAGAAGTCCAGAAAGTATGAGAAACGTGTAAATTGTTGGAGCCTCAGGTATTCTGACTTCAAGCCTATGAGTTTTATTTCATACCATGTTGCCTTTTTCATGGTAACTGACTCTCATGTGGCAGATTTATTTGATTTATGCTGCTCTGATATTTGTGGTGCTAATCTTATTTTATTTTCCTAATCTATTTCAAGGATGAGTTTTGCCTTATTTTGTTTCATTCTGAATTTACGGATGTAGCGAAAAATCACACCAAGTTTGATTATCAGTCTCTTAAAAGGAAAAATGACAGGTTGTTAATGTGCTTACCTTCTCTTTTTCTTTAATAGGTATGTGAGAAAGCGAGCAGTCCCAAAGTGGTAGAACTGTTACTGAATAGTGGATCCCGTGAGCAGGATGTACGGAAAGCTCTAACAATCAGCATTGGGAAAGGCGACAGCCAAATCATCAGCTTACTCTTAAAGAGGCTTGCCCTGGATCTGGCCAATAATAGCATCTGCCTTGGAGGATTTTGTATGGGAAAAATTGAACCTTCTTGGCTTGGTCCTCTATTTCCAGATAAGACATCTAATTTAAGAAAAGAGACAAGTAAGTATTAACAGGAAAAGTCTGTACAAGTTTTAATTTTAGTAGTATTTTTAAAAATCACTAATCTTTTAGTTATTTTTCATTCCAGTTTGGTTCAACTTAAGCCAAAAATATTGTAAAGGCTTGGATATCTTTTTTTTTGGTCAAGAAATGCTTGAAACTGACATTATATTTAAGTTCTTTATGAGCCAGCAAATACATATTTTATAAAGATAGAGCAAAACAGTGGGATCTTTCTGTCAGGTTTCTTTTCTTTGTTACATATTTTATTTTTTATTATAAAAATAATCAATGTGCATTTACAAATAGAAAAACATAAGAATCCTAAGGAAGAAAATAACAACGTATTTTTTCACTTATAGGTAATCAATGTAGATTTTTTCCCTAGACTTTTTGTATGCTTACATATGAATTAAAATATGTTCATGGAAACATAAACACATATATACTTTGCATTTTCAAGTTAGTATACTTCGCATTTCACTTAAGGATGTAATTTCAAGTTAATATAGATCTTGTATACATTAAGTACATTGATGACAGTTACCACTAGCATCTATACTAGTGCTTTTCACATAGTAAGTGCTCATTAAATATAGTATAGGCAAATATAAAATTCGGTAAGAAATTATGTTGATAAGCATATGTGGAAACAGGCACTTCACACATTATAGATATGAATTAAAATCTTCCTCTTTTGAGGAAAGTTTGGCAATATCCATTAATACTTTAAATGTACACCCATACTTTTTTGACCCAGGAATATGCTGATAGGGGTCCATGATACAGGCATTCTTTTTTTTTTTTTAATTTTATTTATTCATTCATTTATTTATTTTTTTGGCTGTGTTGGGTCTTCATTTCTGTGTGCAGGCTTTCTCTAGTTGCGGTGAGTGGGGGTCATTCTTCATCGTGGTGCGCGGGCCTCTCACTGTCGCGGCCTCTCTTGTTGTGGAGCACAAGCTCCAGACGCGCAGGCTCAGTAGTTGTGGCTCACGGGCCTAGTTGCTCCGCGGCATGTGGGATCTTCCCAGACCAGGGCTCGAACCCGTGTCCCCTGCATTGGCAGGCGGATTCTCAACCACTGCGCCACCAGGGCAGCCCCAGGCATTCTTAATGTGCACAAAAATTATGTTCAAGGATGCACATTAAAATATTATTCATAGGGCTTCCCGGGTGGCGCAGTGGTTGAGGATCTGCCTGCTAATGCAGGGGACACAGGTTCGAGCCCTGGTCTGGGAGGATCCCACATGCCACAGAGCAACTAGGCCCGTGAGCCACAGCTACTGAGCCTGCGCATCTGGAGCCTGTGCTCGGCAACAACAGAGGCCGCGATAGTGAGAGGCCCGCACACCACGATGAAGAGTGGCCCCCGCTTGCCACAACTAGAGAAAGCCCTCGCACAGAAACGAAGACCCAACACAGCCATAAATAAATAAATAAATAAATTAGAAAAAAAATATTATTCATAATAACAAAAAATTAGGGAAATACCTAAGTATTCCCCGAAAGGAACTATTCAAATTAATTATGGTATGTTCATGCAGTGGAATGCTTTGCATTCATTGGGAGAAAAACATCTAGCAAATCCAAATGTCCAGATATAGAATGCATTCTTTTTTTTTTAAAATAAATTTATTTATTTTTGGCTGTGTTGGGTCTTCGTTGCTGTGCACGGGCTTTCTCTAGTTGTAGCGAGTGGAGGCTACTCTTCAATGAGGTGCGCGGGCTTCGCACTGCGATGGCTTCTCTTGTTGTGGAGCACAGGCTCTAGGTGTGCAGGCTTCAGTAGTTGTGGCACGTGGGCTCAGCAGTTGTGGCTCCTGGGCTCTAGAGCACAGGCTCAGTAGTTGCGGCACACGGGCTTAGTTGTTCCGCGACATGTGGGATCTTCCCGGAACAGGGCTCGAACCCGTGTCCCCTGCATTGGCAGGCGGATTCTTAACCACTGCGCCACCAGGGAAGTCCCTAGAATGCATTCTTTTTTTTTTTGCGGTACACGGGCCTCTCACTGCTGTGGCCTCTCCCGTTGTGGAGCACAGGCTCCGGATGCACAGGCTCAGCGGCCATGGCTCATGGGCCTAGCCGCTCCGCGGCATCTGGGATCTTCCCAGACTGGGGCACGAACCCGTGTCCCCTGCATCGGCAGGTGGACTCTCAACCACTGCGCCACCAGGGAAGCCCTTAGAATGCATTCTTAAGGGAAAAAACAGTTAGAGAACAGTGTTTTTAGTATACTAATATTGGTGAAAAGACAATTGGGATATGGAAGTCATAAGTGTTCGAATGTGAAAAGACCATGTTGAGAAAATAATCCAGAAATGGGTGCCCTGGTTGCCTTTGGGGACCTTGGAAACTAATGAAATATGATTAGAGTCTATGTTTTATCACTTCAATTGGTCTCATGCCAACAACCTGCTTACTTTAATCTTTGATCTCTGATAGAGAGGAATTGTGGGCCTTTGGAGAGGTACGAAGGGAGATATACATTCAGGGTATTCTTTTGTTTCTGTATGAAGTTTTTTACAAGTATTGACAAGTCTTACCTAATTTAAAAAATATAATGTCATTTGAGAGATTGGAGGGCATAGTCATAATTTTTTGACAACTGGTCTGAGTAAAGAACATTTTGAATTCAAAGCTTTAAAACATTTTCCAGGTACTATTTGAGTTACGCACACATGTTGTAATGTGAGTTATGAGAGTAATATTTGAAGAAATTTTCCAGGATATATGTAGGACAATGAGAACTCTGCCAACTTATTTCGTCAAAATAGAGCGTAATATAAAATGCAGTAAAATAGCAAGAAGAATGTTAAGAAGAATTTTGAAATTTCATCAAATTTCCTAATAGAATGAATCACTCAGCAAATAGTTTATAAAAATAAGAATATCATTGCTTATCTTCTGTGTTCTAAGTGTTCTGCTAAAAACTTCACATGCCTCATATTCTTTAATTTTTTCCATAATCCTGTGCTGTGTATATTGTTGTCTTCACTTCCCGAGTGAGGACACTGACACTTAGGGAGCTTGTATAACTTGCAGGTGACTTGAGTACAGGCCTGTCTGGCTTCAAGGCCCAGACCTTTTCCTGGATCAAGTTAGTTTCATAAAGGTTCAGTTTTGTCACCAACACCAAAGCTTTGTGTAAATTTAAAAAAAAATTTAAGTTCATTGCCTGCTACTTTATACAGTATCATGATTGTAAAGTGACTTTGAAGTAAGAATAAAAAATCTTAGAAGTAGGAGACTATATAAGGAACTTTGGTATGATATATGTTTATGCTTGTATAATTATTGATTTCTAAAAATAGAACTACCATACGACCCAGCAATCCCACTACTGGGCATATACCCAGAGAGCACCATAATTCAAAAAGAGTCATGTACCACAATGTTCATTGCAGCTCTATTTACAATAGCCAGGATATGGAAGCAACCTAAGTGTCCATTGACAGGTGAATGGATAAAGAAGATGTGGCACATATATACAATGGAATATTACTCAGCCATAAAAAGAAACGAAATTGAGTTATTTGTAGTGAGGTGGATGGACCTAGAGTCTGTCATACAGAGTGAAATAAGTTAGAAAGAGAAAAACAAATACCATATGCTAACACATATATATGGAATCTAAAAAAAAAAAAGGTTCTGAAGAACCTAGGGGCAGGACAGGAATAAAGATGGAGACGTAGAGAATGGACTTGAGGACACGGGGAGGGTAAGCTGGGACGAAGTGAGAGAATGGCATGGCTTGTGGGAAGCAGCCACATAGCACAGGGAGATCAGCTCAGTGCTTTGTGACCACTTAGAAGGGTGGGATAGGGAGGGTGGGAGGGAAACGCAAGAGGGAGGAGATATGGGGATGTACGTATATGTATAGCAGATTCACTTTGTTATAAAGCAGAGACTAACACAACATTGTAGAGCAATTATACTCCAATAAAGATGTTGAAAAATAAAAAGTTGTTGCTGGTATATCGTTTTATTTTTAGATATAGGATCCACCCTAGCGAGAATGGTGCTCAGATATCAGATGAAAAGTGCTGTGGAAGAAGGAACAGCCTCAGGCAGCAGTGGGACTTTTTCTGAAGAAATACTTGATAAATTTGATGAATGGACCTTCATTCCTGAGTCTTATGTTGACAGTGTATTTGCTCAAAGTGATGACCTGGATAGTGAAGGTAATTATTACTAAACAATAGAGTCAGTTATGTTTTAAAACACTTACCCTCTGGCATTGAACAGTAGAAATTGAGACAAAAATCTGATTTACTTCATTTGGAAAATCTTGAGGAAAACTGTATTCATTAGTGGAAATAGTTAATGCTTACTATTACTTTACTACTACTTAAGGCAATGAAGAAAATGTATGTCTACACTTTTAAGTGTTATCATACTGCCCATAATCAGTGAGTGGTGGCTATTGCAGTGAAAACACTGACTCAGACTGGAATTGGATTCCATATTCCATCATCGACTAGATACTTCTGTGGTTTGTTTAAGCCCCTTACCCTTATTAAAGGCAGTGTTGCTAAACTTCCAGGATTATTTATAGGAATTTGGAAAAATGTATGTAAAGTGTCTGGGAGAGTGTTTGCAAATAGAAAGTGCTTAATAAAAAATATTTTTATCTTTATTAGAGTTAAAAATAATATTTTAATAACTCCTGAAATAACAAAAATTTAACATGGCAAGATATTAATGGCAGTGATTAAGGCTGACATTTAACATAATACAGTTTGGTAAAAATAGGGTGAGGTGCTTTTTTATTAAAATAGTATGATTGAAACCTTTGGGTGATAGAATAAAGACATTTGAGAGGGCAGAAATAAGAGTTATTCCAAAATCTCATGTCTCAAGTCCAAACATTCTTTAAAACCAACTTTATTGGGACTTCCCTGGTGGTGCAGTGGTTGAGAATCTGCCTGCCAGTGCAGGGGACATGGGTTCGAGCCCTGGTCCAGGAAGATCCCACATGCCGCAGAGCAGCCAAGCCTGCGCGCCACAACTACTGAGCCTGCGCTCTAGAGCCCGCAAGCCATAACTACTGGTCCCATGTGCTACAACTACTGAAGCCCACGCACCTAGAGCCTGTGCTCTGCAATAATAGAAGCCACCGCAATGAGAAGCCTGCGCACCACAACCAAGAGTAGCCCCCGTTCGCCGCAACTAGAGAAAGCCCACACCCAGCAACGAAGACCCAATGCAGCCAAAAATAAATAAATAAACAAAAACCCCCGCAACTTTACTGAGATATACTAATTTACCCATTTTAAGTATATGTTTTCATTTATACATCCATGTAATCATCACCACTATTAAGTTATGCAACGTTTCTATCATCCAAAAAAGTTCCTTTATATGTCTCTTTACAAAAAACGTCCCCCCCTACCTTGTCCCTTGGCAACCGCTGATTTGCTTTCTGTCACAATAGATTAAATTAGTATTTTCTCAAGTTTCATATAAATAGGATACAGTATGTCCTTTTTTATGTCTGGCTGTTTTCTGAAGTGGTTATACCATATTATACTCCCACCAGCAATGTATGAAAATTCTAGTTGCTCTGAATCCTCATTACACTATAACACTTAGTATCGTAAGTCAGTTTAATTTTAGCCATTCTAGTGAGGCTGCAGTCCTAGCTTATTTGGGTTTAATTTTCATTTCCCTGAAAACTATTGATATTGAGAATATTTTCATGTTCTTATTGGCCATTCATATATTGATATTTTCTTTGCAAAGTGTCTGTTCAAATTTTTCCTAACTTTTAATTGTCTTGTTGTCTTATGTTATTTTAAGAGTTCTTTTTATATTCTAAGTAGAAGTCATTTGACAGATATATGAATTACAAATATTTTCTTTCGTTTATAGCTTGTTTTTTCATTTATTAATATTATTTTTCAAAGAGCAGAGGTCTTAAATTTTGAAAAGTGCAGTGTTTCAGTTTTTTCTTTTCTAGTTTGTGCTTTTTCTATCCCATTTAAGAAATCTTTTCCTATCTCAAATTTGTGAATATTTTCTCTTATGTTTTCTCATAGAAGTGTTAAATTCTTAGCTTTTACATTTAGGTCTATAATCCATGTTAATTTTGGTATATAGTGTCAGTGAAGAATTGACATTTATTTTTTTCCACATAGATATCCAGTTGTTTTAACATCACTTGTTGAATATACTATATTTCCTCATTGAATTAATGGCATGTTTGTCCAGTTTAACTGACCATATAGGTGTGGTTCTGTTTCTGCATTCTTTTTTAAAAAAAATAAAAAAATTTTTTTATTGGAGTATAGTTGACTTACAATGTTGTGTTAGTTTCACATGTACAGCAAGGTGAATCAGTTATACATATATCCACTCTTTTTATAGGTTCTTTTCCCATATAGGCCATTACAGAGTATGAAGTAGACATACCTGTGCTATACAGTAGGTTCTTATTAGCTGTCTATTTTATATATAGTATTGTGTATATGTCAATCCCAGTCTCCCAATTTATCCCTCCCCTCCTTATCCCCTGGTAACCATAAGTTTGTTTTCTACATCTGTGACTCTACTTCTGTTTTGTAAATAAGTTCATTTGTACCCTTTTTTTAGATTCCACATATAAGTGATATCATCATATGATATTTGTCTTTCTGTGTCTGACTTATTTTACTCAGTACAACAATCTCTAGGTTCATCCATGTTGCTGCAAATGGCATTATTTTGTTCTTTTTTTTAAGGCTGAGTAATATTCTATTGTATACGTGTACCACATCTTCTTTATCCATTCCTCTGTTGATGGACATTTAGGTTGCTTCCATGTCCTGGCTATTGTAAATAGTGCTGCAGTGAACATTGTGGTGCATGTATCTTTTCAAATTATGGTTTTCTCCAGGTATATGCCTAGGAGTGGGATTTTATTCTGTGCCGTTGATTTAAATCTTTATCCTTATGCCAATGCCATACTGTCTTGATTACTTTAGCTTAATGAAATCTGGTAGTATAAGTTCTCTGGTGGTGTTCTTTTTCAAAATTTTTCTTACTATACTAGATTGTTTGCATTTCCATATGCATTTTGAATCAACTAATTAATTTTATGCTGGGATTTTTTATTAGAATTAAATCTAGATATACATTTAATATAGAATTAATGTATAAATAATATTATTGTTATATAATATAGAATTAACATATAAATAAAAATTTCTTTAGATTAAATCTAGAAATAAATTTGAGGGAACTGGTGTCTTAATAATGAGTCTTCTGACATATAAATGTAGTATTTATTTCCGTTTATTTGTCATTTAAATTTCTCCCACCACTGTTTTGTATTGCATGTTTTTTGATGCTATTGTAAATAGTATTGTTTTTGAATTCCAATTTCCAGTAGTTCATTCACTGCTGGTTTATAGAAATGCAGTTGATTTCTTTGTATGTTAATGTATCCTGTGGGCTTGCAAAACTCATGAGTTCTGACAGCTTTTTGTTGACTCCACAGATTTTTCTATGTTCACAATAATGCCATTTGCTAATACAGACAGATTTACTTCTTCCTTTTAACCTGTATATCTTTTTTTCTTCTTCTTCTTTTTCATGTCTTATTACACTGCCTAGGACCTCCAGTACTATGCTGAATAGAAGTGGTAAGAGTAGGCATTGTTCCCTGGCTTCCAAACTTAGGGGGAAAGCATTCAGTCTCTCATCATTAAGTATGATGTTATATGTAGTTTTTTTTTTTTTTTTTTTTAATAGCTATCCTTCATCAGGTTTAGGAAACTTGTTTCTAGTAATTATTTGCTGCGACTTTTTATCATAATGGGTGTTGGAAAATGCTTTTCTGCATCTGTTGAAATGGGCATATTTTCTCCCTTTATTCTGTTATTTAGTTAATTACATTGATTGATTTCCTAATGTTAAACCAAACTTGCTTTTCTGGGGTAAATCTTACTGGGTTATGGTGTATTATCCTTTTAATATATTATTTGATTTGATTTTCTAAAATTTTGTTAAGGATATTGCATCTATGAGGGATATTGGTCTGTAGTTTTGTTTTGTTGTAACTATGAGAGTATGCTAGCCTCTTGAAATGAATTGGAAAGTGCTCCTGACTCCACTGTTTTCTGAAAGAATTTGTGTAGGAGAGGTCTTAAATGTTTAATAGGATTCATGAGTAAAGCCTTGTAGGTTAGGAATACTTTTTGGTGGTAGGGGGGGAGGCTTTTAAATTATAAATATAATAACTTTAATAAATTTATGGTTCTTTTGATTTTTCTGTTACTTCTTTTGTCAGTTTTTGTAATTTGAAATTTCAAGGAATTTGTCCACTTTACATAAGTTGCCAAATTTATTTATTGTTATTTATAATCTCTTATTGTCCTGTTAATGTTTATAAGATCATTAGTGATATCTGATCTTTAATTCTTGACATTGATATATATATATATATTTTTTTTATATATATTTTTTGACATTGATATTTTTTGTCTTTCCTTTTTTTCCTTCTTCAGTCTAGCTCAAGATTTATCAATTTTTTTGATCTTTTCAAAGAATCAGGTTTTTGTTTCATTGACTTTCTGTATTGATTGTCCACTTTATTTTTCATTGATTTTTGCTTTTTCTTTTCTTTCTTTTTCTTTTTTTTTACTTATTTAGATTTTATTTGACTCTTATTTTATAGATTCTTAACATGGAAGCTTAGAATACTGATTTTTAGAGCTTTCTAAGTTTATAATATAAACATTTAAGACCATGCAGATCCTTCTGAGCACCATTTTAGCTGCATCCCACAACTTTTATATATTCTGTTTACATTCACTTTTGAAATTTTCTAATTTCCTTTGTGATTTTTTTGACTCATGAGTTATTTAGAAGAGTTGTTTATTTTCCAAATACTTGGACATTTTTCCACATAGCTTTCTCTTATTGGTTTCAAATTTCATTTTGTTGTGGTTAAAGAACCTACTCTGATGATTTCTGTCCTTTTACATTTATTGAGACATGCTTTGTGGACTACTGTGTGGTCTATCTTGGTGAATGTTTCATGTGCAATTAAAAAAATGTGTATTTGGTTGTTGTTGGGTGAAATTGGGTCAACTTGTTTGATAGTGTTTTTCAGGTCCTCTATATCTTTACTGATTTTTTCTCTACTTGTTATATTTAAGAACAAAATGTTGAGATTGTAATTGTCAATTTGTTAATTTTCCTTTTCATTTTATCAGTTTATGCTTTGTGTATTTTGAAGCTCTGTTACTGGGTGAACATACATTAAATACTATAATTTTTTTGATGACTTAACCTCCTTATATTGATCCAAGTTTGCATCTAGTATCATTTCCTTCCTCCTGAAGAGCTCCCTTTTACATTTCTTCTAGAGCACAGCTATAGGAAATCCCTATGCAGATTACTGGAGCTATTTTTCCATGACTCTCTCCTGGAACTCCCAGCTAAGTTAGTCTCCATGAACACTGATCTCCATTTCCTCATCTCAAGAAAGCCATTGTGCTTTGTTTAAATTCCTTCTCATTGTGCCTATGGCCCTTAAATTGCCTCCAGGCAGAAAGCCAGGGTGATCATAAGGTTCACATAGTTTGTTTCCCTTCTTTCAGGGATTACACAGTCCTGTACTCTCTGCAGCCCAATGTCTGAAACCAGTTGTTTAAAAAAATTTGTCCAATTTTCTAGTTGTTCGTTGTGGGGAGGTTAAGTTCAGTGTTTGTTACACCATCATAGATGAAAGAAGAATTCTCTTTAAATATTTTTAAATAAAGGAAAACATCAGAAATGCTAACGTAAAAATAATTGATTTTTGGATTTGTAAATTTTATAATGTTTTGACACAATTAATTCTTTATGCTTCTAAGATAAAAAGTGATAGAATTTAAAATCTCATGAGTTCTTAAAAATGGCTCTACATTATTTATCCTTAAAATATGACTAATATTGATCCTTATTTTCTTGAAAATCCATAATTTTAAAAGTAATTCTTTTCTCTCTCAAAACAATATTGCCAACTAAACTCATTGTGTTTATTTTAATGTCATTTCATAAATGAAACTATAAAATATGTAATTCAAACAGAGATGTACTCAAAATTACTGAATGTTAAATAATTTAGTGTGATTCCAATATTTAAAACAAGATTCGAAAATTTTCTAAGCAAAATTCAGAGAAACAGAAAGGAATAACATTGATCAGATTTATGTATAAACTTTCTCTGCTTCCTGAACATGCATGTATTTATTGTAGCACTTGTACTATTTTTTTACTTGGCTCTTTCCTGCTGTACTATGAGCTCATATGAGGCCTGGATTATTTTTCCTGCTTATCTTTATCCTGCACTTACTCAGTGTCTAGTCTGTGACGGCCATTCAATAAATATTTGTGGATGAAGAATAATGTAGTTGAATTTGAAAATGACAAGCTGACACAGTTTATCATTTCTATTTTAAAGATGTTACAAAAGGAATTGGGCAATTTCCATTCATGAAAATGTGTTTAATGTTTTGTGATTGAACTACTATGCTAGCATCTTATGATTAGGTCAGCTTTTCTTACTTGCCTTTATGTTATTGTTTAAAAATAGGAAGTGAAGGCTCATTTCTTGTGAAAAAGAAATCAAATTCAATTAGCGTAGGAGAATTTTACCGAGATCCTGCCTTGCAGCGTTGCTCACCAAATTTGCAAAGACATTCCAATTCATTGGTAAGTTATACTGTAAAAACTGCAGTTAAATATTGTATATTTTTTGACATTCTTTCAATAACTGAAATTGTGTGCCAAAGCTAGGAGCTATTGGTGCAGAAATTCCCTAATGTGAGAAAACTCTCTCTCTTTATACACACGTGTGTGTGTGCGTGCACGTATGCGATTTTAAATTTACATTTGTAGACTTTTGAGCATGTTTGGGGCATATAGGTGCTCTGTACACTTTAAAATGGTTTTACTCTTTTTTCTTTTTAGAGCTTCATGTCTATGGAGCCCAGACTAGGTCTGTGTCTTATGGTATGGCTTGGTCCCATGAATATTTTAGCTAGTAATCTTATAGTGACTCCTAAAGAAACCAGATAGGAAAATGTTCTCTTTGCTCCAAAAAATGATGGTAATTTTATTATAAATATTTAATAGGGACCCATGTTTGATCATGAAGATTTACTGAAGAGAAAAAGAAAAATATTGACTTCAGATGATTCACTCAGTAAGTATTTGAAAGTAATCACAAGTAAATAGATATTTTGAGCAGAATACAGCACTTTGATAAATTTCCTCTGATTATGCAAATTTTCTTGATGCCAATTTCACATAACCTTCAAATTATATTTACCTAATGATTCCATAGACTGTAGAAAAATGAAATACAATTATAGATTTAAAAATTTAGCCTTTATGATGTTATACATCATACACTTTTTATCCTTTCTACTGTGTTCCTGAAATGTAAATAATACCCTCACCAATGCCACTTTTGATGTTCTTCTTCTTCAGGTCTGTTGTTTTTTTACACTACTTATACCACCTGATTAAATATTTATTATTTACTGTTTATCTCTGCCACTGTAATGTAAGTTCCATAGTTTGGTTTTCTGTTGAATTTCCAGTGCCTTGAAGAGAGCCTGACAGTAGTAGGTGATCCATAAACGTTTACCATATGAACTTAAATTTCTTGCTTATATTTCCATTGTTTGTTTGTTTTTGACAAAAGGAGCATCAAAATTCCAATCACATATGAGGCATTCAGAGAGCATTTCTTCCCTGTCTTCTGAGAGAGAATATATTACATCTTTAGACCTTTCAGCAAATGAACTAAGAGATATTGATGCCCTGAGCCAGAAATCCTGTATAAGTGGTCATTTGGAGCATCTTGAAAAGCTGGAACTTCACCAGAATGCACTCACGAGCTTTCCACAACAACTATGTGAAGTAAGTTTAATTTATCCTTATAATTCTCAGGATATTTGAAGAGCTTTTACATTTATATCTAACTTGCATGCTTAAATCTTTAAAAGGAACGTTCTGTTTTTGTGTCATTGGACAATAATTCCCCCATTCTTCTGGTTGTCATACAAGTATCTTAGTCTGTGTGGTATTCCAGAAGCATCTTTGGGGACAGGTAATGGAAATGGAAATGTGATTAAAAAGGAATTCGAGCTTCTGTCCTGATGCTACATGGTAAGTATTAAAGTCTAGCAAGGCTATGTGTTGATTATGCCTTCAATTATTTAATTCTAGTAGGACAACTTAAACTGTTTAAATTAGGTTAGACCTAGTTTGGTGATCCTGGCTCTGCTCAGCTACCAACTGTGTGACAATAAGAACATATTACTCTGACTGCTGTAGACCCTAATTTTCTTATCTGCAAAATACAGAGGCTCAACTAAACTATCCATAAGGCATTAATTGAGTTTTGAAATTATATGCAGCTTAAAAATTGATTTTTATGCTCAAAGTTCCTATTTCATAAAAATTAAAGTATAAAATAGTCTGCTGATAGGGTAGTCCTCTGACTATTGACTTTGTTCATCCTTTTTTTATGTACTATAGATCAGAAGTCAAAGAAAATATACGGACAAAACGATCTTAATACAAATGTTTAAATTTTTAAACAAATTCTTGAACTGAACTGCAAAGTTTGAAAAAGAATTATACCTGTTTTTATAAACTAGTGTTGTTGCCAGTACATTTCCCTTTTTCTAATTTTTAAAATTTACCATAATTTTGACATATTTTAAGAGCAACATTGCATGATTTTTAAATATATTTAAGTGGTATCTTTCCCCTAAAGTTTGTATATCTGGGGAGAGAGAAGAAAAAAAGGTGATCCCTAACGCTACCCCAATGTCTAAAGTATATCCCCACTCTATTCTCCTCTTTACCTGCATAAATCCCCCAAGTTACAAGGGCCTCATTTTTTTTTTAAACATCTTTATTGGAGTATAATGGCTTTAAAATGGTGTGTTAGTTTCTGCTTTATAACAAAGTGAATCAGCTATACATATACATATATCCCCATATCTCCTCCATCTTGTGTCTCCCTCCCAAGCTCCCTACCCCACCCCTCTAGGTGTTCACAAAGCTCCGAGCTGATCTCCCTCTGCTATGCGGCTGCTTCCCACTTGCTATCTGTTTTACATTTCATAGTGTATATATGTCCATGCCACTATCTCACTTCGTCCCAGCTTACCCTTCCCCCTCCCCGTGTCCTCAAGTCCATTCTCTATGTCTGTGTCTTTATTCCTGTCCTGCCCCTATGTTCTTCAGAAACATGTTCTTTTCTTTTTAGATTCCGTATATATGTGTTAGAATACGGTATTTGTTTTTCTCTTTCTGACTTACTTCACTCTGCATGACAGACGCTAAGTCCATCCACCTCACTACAAATAACTCAATTTTGTTTCTTTTTATGGCTGAGTAATATTCCATTGTATATATGTGACACATCTACTTTATACATTTATCTTCTTTATCAGTGGACACTTAGGTTGGTTCCATGTCCTGGCTATGTAAATAGAGCTGCAGTGAACATTGTGATACATGACTCTTTTTGAATTATGGTTTTCTCAGGGTATATGCCCAGTAGTGGGATTGCTGGGTCGTATGGTAGTTCTATTTTCATTTTTTTAAGGAACCTCCATAGTGGCTGTATCAATTAACATTCCCACCAACAGTGCAAGAGGGTTCCCTTCTCTCCACACCCTCTCCAGCATTTATTGTTTGTAGATTTTTAGATGATGGCCATTCTGACTGGTGTGAGGTGATACCTCATTGTAGTTTTGATTTGCATTTCTTTAATGATTAGTGATGTTGACCATCCTTTCATGTATTTGTTGGCAATATGTATATCTTCTTTGGAGAAATGTCTGTACTTATTCAGTCCATTTTTGGATTGGGCTGTTTCTTTTTTTGATATTGAGCTACATGAGCTGCTTGTATATTTTGGAGATTAATGCCTTGTCAATTGCTTCATTTGCAAATATTTTCTCCCATTCTGAGGGTTGTCTTTTCTTTTGGTTTATGGTTTCCTTTGCTGTGCAAAAGCTTTTAAATTTCATTATGTCCCATTTGTTTATTTTGTTTTTATTTCCATTGCTTTAGGAGATGGGTCAAAAAGGATCCTGCTGTGATTTATGTCATAGAGTGTTCTGCCTATGTTTTCCTCTAAGAGTTTGATAGTGTCTGGCCTTACATTTTGGTCTTTAATCCATTTTGAGCTTATTTTTGTATATGGTATTAAGGAGTGTTCTAATTTCATTCTTTTACATGTAGCAGTCCAGTTTTCCCAGCACCACTTATTGAAGAGGCTGTCTTTTCTCCATTGTATATTCTTGCCTTCTTTATAAAAAATAAGGTGACCATATTGCGTGGGTTTATCTCTGGTATTTCTGTCCTGTTCCATTAATCTGTATTTCTGTCTTTATGCCAGTACCATACTGTCTTGATTACTGTAGCTTTGTAGTATAGTCTGAAGTAAGGGAGCCTGATTCCTCCAGCTCGTTTTTCTTTCTCAAGATTGCTTTGGCTATTTGGGGTCTTTTGTGTTTGCATACAAATTGTGAAATTTTTTGTTTTAGTTCTGTGAAAAATGCCATTGCTAGTTTGATAGGGATTGCATTGAATCTGTACGTTTTTTTGGGTAGTATAGTCATTTTCACAATGTTGATTCTTCCAATCCAAGAACATGATATATCTCTCCATCTGTTTGTATCATCTTTACTTTCTTTCATCCGTGTCTTATAGTTTCTGCATACAGGTCTTTTGTCTCCTTAGGTAGGTTTATTCCTAGGTATTTTATTCTTTTTGTTTCAGTGGTAAATGGGAGTGTTTCCTTAATTTCTGTTTCAGATTTTTCATCATTACTGTATAGGAATGCAAGAGATTTCTGTGCATTAATATTGTATCCTGCTACTTTACCAAATCCACTGATTAGCTCTAGTAGTTTTCTGGTAGCATCTTTAGGATTCTCTATGTATAGTATCATGTCATCTGCAAAGAGTGACAGTGTTACTTCTTCTTTTCCCATTTGGATTCCCTTTATTTCTTTTTCTTTTCTGATTGCTGTGGCTAAAACTTCCAAAACTATGTTGAATAATAGTGGTGAGAGTGAATAACCTTGTGTTGTTCTGATCTGAGAGGAAATGGTTTCAGTTTTTCACCATTGAGAACAATGTTGGCTGTGGGTTTGTCACATATGGCCTTTATTATGTTGAGGAAAGTTTCCTCTATGCCTACTTTCTGGAGGGTTTTTATCATAAATGGGTGTTGAATTTTGTCAAAAGCTTTTTCTGCATCTTTTGACATGATCATATGGTTTTTATTCTTCAATTTGTTAATATTGTGTATCACATTGATTGATTTGCAGATATTGAAGATTCCTTGCATTCCTGGGGTAAACCCCACTTGATCGTGGTGTATGATCCTTTAAATGTGCTGTTAGGTTCTGTTTGCTAATATTTTGTTGAGGATTTTTGCAGCTATGTTCAACAGTGATATTGGCCTGTAGTTTTCTTTCTTTGTGACATCTTTCTCTGGTTTTGGTATCAGGGTGATGGTGACCTTGTAGAATGAGTTTGGGAGTGTTCCTCCCTCTGCTATATTTTGGAAGAGTTTGAGAAGGCTAGGTGTTAGCTCTTCTCTAAATGTTTGATAGAATTCGCCTGTGAAGCCAACTGGTCCTGGATTTTTGTTTGTTGGAAGATTTTTAATCACAGTCTCAATTTCAGAGCTTGTGGTTGGTCTGTTTATATTTTCTGTTTCCTCCTGGTTCAGCCTTGGTAGGTTTTGCTTTTCTAAGAATTTGTCCATTTCTTCCAGGTTGTCCATTTTATTGGCATAGAGTTGCTTGTAGTAATCTCTCCTGATCCTTTGTATCTCTGCACTGTCAGTTGTTACTTCTCCTTTTTCCTTTCTCTTTCTATTGATTTGAGTCTTCTCCCTTTTTTTCTCGATGAGTCTGGCTAATGGTTTTTCAATTTTGTTTATCTTCTCAAAGAACCAGCTTTTAGTTTTATTGATCTTTTTTGGCTATCATTTCCTTCATTTCTTTTTCATTTCTTTGTGATCTGATCTTTATGATTTCTTTCCTTCTGCTAATTTTGGGTTTTTTTTTTTGTTCTTCTTTCTCTAATTGCTTTAAGTGTAAGGTTAGGTTGTTTATTTGAGATTTTTCTTGTTTCTTGAGGTAGGATTGTGTTGCTGTAAACTTCCCTCTTAGAACTGCTTTTGCTGCATCACATAGGTTTTGGGTAGTCATGTTTTCACTGTCATTTGTTTCTAGGTATTTTTTGATTTCCTCTTTGAGTTCTTCAGTGATCTCTTGGTTATTAAGTGGTGTATTGTTTAGCCTCCATGTGTTCGCATTTTTTACAGATATTTTCCTGTAAGTGAAATCTAGTCTCATAGTGTTGTGGTCGGAGAAGATACTTGATACGATTTCAGAGTTCTTAAATTTACCATGGCTTGATTTGTCACCCAAGATATGATCTCTCCTGGAGAATGTTCCATGAGCAGTTGAGAAGAAAGTGTATTCTGTTGTTTTTGGATGGAATGTCCTATAAATATCAATTAAGTCCATCTTGTTTAATGTATCATTTAAGTCTTGTGTTTCCTTATTTATTTTCATTTTGGATGGTCTGTCTATTGGTGAAAGTGGGGTGTTAAAGTCCCTTACTATGGTTGTGTTACTGTTGATTTCCCCTTTTATGGCTGTTAGCCTTTGCCTTATGTATTGAGGTGCTCCTATGTTGGGTACATAAATATTTACAATTGTTATATCTTCTTCTTGGATTGACCCCTTGATCATTATGTAGTATCCTTCTTTGTCTCTTGTAATAGTCTTTATTTTAAAGTCTATTTTGTCTGATATGAGAATTGCTACTCCAGCTTTCTTTTGATTTTCATTTGCATGGAATATCTTTTTCCATCCCCTCACTTCCAGTCTGTATGTGTTCCTAGGTCTGAAGTGGGTCTCTTGTAGACAGCATATATATGGGTCTTGTTTTTGTATCCATTCAGCCAGTCTGTGTCTTTTGGTTGGAGCATTCAGTCCATGTACATTTAAGTATGAATATCGATATATATGTTCCTATTCCCATTTTCTTAATTGTTTTGTGTTTTTTATTGTAGGTCTTTTCCTTCTCTTGTGTTTCCTGCCTAGGGAAGTTCCTTTAGCATTTGTTGTAAAGCTGGTTTGGTAGTGCTGAATTCTCTTAGCTTTTGCTTGTCTGTAAAGGTTTTAATTTCTCCATCAAATCTGAATGAGATCCTTGCTGGGTAGAGTAATCTTGGTTGTAGATTTTTCCCTTTCATCACTTTAAATATGTCCTGCCATTCCCTTCTGGCTTGCAGAGTTTCTGCTGAAAGATCAGCTGTTAACCTTATGAGGATTTCCTTGTATGTTATTGGTATTTTTCCCTTGCTGCTTTTAATATGTTTTCTTTGTATTTAATTTTTGATAGTTTGATTAATATGTGTCTTGGTGTGTTTTACTTGGATTTATCCTGTATGGGACTCTCTGTGCTTCCTGCACTTGATTGACTATTTCCTTTCCCATGTTAGGGAAGTTTTCAAAGGACCTCATTTTAAATGCCACTTCCTTACCATCTTCTTCCTTTCTTCTCTTGTCTTCCCTCCAGGCTAGGTTGGCTACCATCTGGTTTACCTTTCCCCGGCACCCACTCTTTTTCTTCCAGTGCTCATTACTATAAATTTTGATCTAAAGTATATTGTCCTCACAAAATTGTAAACTCCTTTAGAACAGGAACTGTTTTAGACTTGTTCACATGTATCCCCAGTGCCTACTAAGGTATGACATATAGTAGACGTTTGATAGATGATTACTGAACTAATTTGTGAAGGAATTAATGACTGACCCTTGGTAGACCGTCAATATTTGCTAAATATTAAGTAAAAGAAAACTAGAATTTAGCCTAGTGGAAACAAAGAGAATGAAGAGAGCATGGCAAGGTGAGATACATTAGGGCATTCAAAGACTGGGCCAGCTCATAACTTTCTCTAAGGAAATTTCAAGTCAGCACCACTAGATGGGACTTTTTGTTACTGCTTTTAGCTGTTTCTTTACAAGAAAATTTGGTGATTAAACCTTGGGAATAAATAATGTAAAAATCTTTCCTTCTGAATAATCTTGTAGTATCTGAAACAATGATAGAAATTTTGAAACCGATTTTTTGGTCAGTGATCCATTAATAAGCCTTTATAATCATGTTAAACTGTTTAGAATTCCATATGAGAATAAGTACATATATTGATATATAAGGAGGAGAATAAGGAAGTGATTGTTTTTTGGTAGTTTAGCCCTTTGACAATAATTCATACGAAACATTTTAAAAATTGATATGATACATAAATGGAAGTTTTGCTATTATCATAGTAAAATTGGAAATTGATTAAAAATAGAAAATAGAGATTTGAAACAAAACGTTTCATTTGAAAAAAGAGGTTAGGGCTTCCCTGGTGGCGCGGTGGTTAAGAATCTGCCTGCGAATGCAGGGGACACAGGTTTGAGCCCTGGTCTGGGAAGATCTCACATGCCGCGGAGCAACTAAGCCTGTGCACCACAACTACTGAGCCTGTGCTCTAGAGCCCACGAGCCACAACTACTGAGCCTGCGTGCCACAACTACTGAAGCCTTTGTGCCTAGAGCCTGTGCTCTGCAACAAGAGAAGCCACCGCAATGAGAAGCCCGCAAGCTGCAACAAAGAGTAGCTCCTGCTTACTGCAACTAGAGAAAGTCTGTGCACAGCAACAAAGACCCAATGAAGCCAAAAATAAATAAATTAAATAAATTAAAAAATAAAAAAATAGAAAATAAAAAGGAGGTTATAAAATAAAATGTGTATTATATACATGACTACTTTATGGTAAATCTTATTTATATTAAAATGTGTAACAATTTCTAAAAGCTAGTGTTAAAAACTATATTCCCAGGATTATGTTATACTGCTTATTCATTAAGTCATTAGTTCAAAAGTATTCTTCCATTTTACTCATTGCAGGAATAGTTTACGAGAAAAGCTGAATTAGACTCTAAACCTTATTTCTATGAGCGTGCTTTTGACCTTCTACCTGTTATATTTTTCCTGGCTTTACCCATTTTATTAGCAGAGCAGGTAGTACCAGTCAGTATACTGAAGTTCTCTTGTAGATTGTGTTTTCAGTTTTTTGGAAAATTCTTAATGGTTCTAGTTACCAGAAGTATGGAAGGCAGAAATATTAGCTAAACTTAAGTTGTTCAGGTGGTTCATTAAAAAATTTTAAAATATTGTCTTTCCAGACTCTGAAGTGTTTGACACATTTGGACTTGCAAAGTAATAAATTTACATCATTTCCCCCTTACTTGTTGAAAATGAATTGTATTGCCAACCTTGACGTCTCTCGAAACGACATTGGACCCTCAGTAGTTTTGGATCGGGCTGTGAGGTGCTCAACCTTGAAACAGTTTAACCTGTCCTACAATCAGCTATCTTTTCTTCCTGAGAATCTCGGTGATGTGGTAGAGAAACTTGAACAGCTCATTTTAGAAGGGTAAGAAAGGGGTTCATTGAAGAAAAAAGGGTCACCTCACATTGAAGTTTCATAAGGTTGACATACAATGACATTGTTTCCATAGTAATGACTTTTACATGGTAATGTGATAAAAGACTGAGGAAATTCATAATACAGCTTCTTTCAATTGACTTAAATTTTTAAAACTAATTTTAAAATTAATAAATGTGCTTTAATGCTATTTTTGAAGATATTTTGACTATTTTCAAAGCATGTGAATTTATGCAATTTAATCCTCATTTTGTCTCTTACGACTAGAAATAAAATATCAGGAATATATTCCCCTTTGAGCCTGAAGGAACTGAAGATTTTAAACCTTAGTAAAAACCACATTTCATCTCTATCAGAGGACTTTCTTGAGACTTGTCCTAAAGTGGAGAGTTTAAGTGCCAGAATGAATTTTCTTGGTAAGTGTTTTATATGAGTCTTCTCCTTCCGTCCTTTTGAGTGTTGTATGGGTCGAATGCAACAAATAAATGTAATTGCATGAGCCATATATGGACATTTTAGGTGGGGATTTAAAGGTGGCATTTCAGTTAAATATTATGCTGGAGTTTTAAATATCAAGTTAGCAGGTTGGTGATAAAAAGAATTGAGCTGTCAAGCCGTGAAATGTGGAGGGAACTTAAATGCATATTGCTAAGTGAAAGAAGCCAATCTGACAAGGCTACACACTGTATAATTTCAACTATATGACATTTTGGGAAAGGCAAAACTAAGGGGTTAGTAAAATAATCAGTGATTTCCAAGATTTTGGAGGGAGGGAGTGATGACTAGGTGGAGAAGAGGGGATTTTTAGGGCAGTGGAATTAGTTTGTGTGATACTGTAATGTGGATACATGTCATTATACATTTGTCAAGACCCACAGAATATAGTACACAAAGAGTGAACTCTGTTGTAAACTGTGGACTTTAGTTAATAATAATTTATTAATATAGGCTCGTCAATTATACGTACAAGTATACCAAACTATTCTAGTTGTTCATAATGGGGAAAAGATGCATGTGTCTGGGGTGGTGATGGTGAGGGGAATAGATAGATGTGGGAGCTCTCTATATTTTCTGCTCAATTTTTCTATAAACCTAAAGCTGCTCTAAAAAAAGGCGTTTTTAATATTTTAAAATTTTAATATTAAAAATTGTATTACAGTATTTAACATGTTGTTATTGTCATAGGCTAAAATGTCAATATCTTGGACTGCAGATAGTCATTAAACTGTGGTTCCTTTTACACGATTATACTAAAAATGCTTATAAGTTGACTGAACTGCTTGAAGCAGAAATACTGAGTTTCCTACTGAAGTTTCTTCAGCAGATTTTTGGAGTATAAGTACTATTATTATTATTTTTTGCGGTACGCGGGCCTCTCACTGTTGTGGCCTCTCCCATTGCGGAGCACAGGCTCCGGACGCGCAGGCTCAGTGGCCATGGCTCACGGGCCCAGCCGCTCCGCGGCATGTGGGATCTTCCCGGACCGGGGAATGAACCCGTGTCCCCTACCTACATCGGCAGGCGGACTCTCAACCACTGTGCCACCAGGGAAGCCCACTATTATTATTTTTTAGAAATAAAATTAATTATTTAAAAGTTTTTAAATTAGTTAGGTTAATGTGTATTCATTGAGCTCTTGCTCTGTGCAAAATATTATAATAATACACAATATGATCATCACTTTTGTTAAAAATCCTGGAATACTCTATGTTCTCGTAGCGTGTGAGACAACAGGGAATTATGTTCATTTGTAGCCTGTCTGAAAGTTCTAATATTGAGGAACAGAATACTTCTATGGAAATAAGTGGGAACTTTCCCTATTTTATCTTCCTTAATGGAGGCCATGCATACCTTGCCACCCACATACCTATACCTGACTTGGTAAAATAATTTTTAATATTGTTTAATTGCAGAATATAGTTTGACAACTTACCTTAAAATATTTTATTTTCCCAGAACTTTGAGAAACTACTAACAATAAAATCCATATTAATTTGCATAGAATTATTTTCCTTCTTTTTCCCTTCCTTCCACCCTCTTTGGATATTGACAATGTTCTTACCATGAGAGTGAAACTGGGGAATAGAGTGATTCACTCACTAGTGAGTAAAGCAACCCAGTCTCTGTCCTTAAGGAACGTGTAGTTAAGTGCAGAAGACTGACATTGAATAATGATGGAATAAATAAATGTAATTGTATATCGTACTAAGTGCTGTGAGGAGAAGTTTCAAGATGCTATGAGGGTACCTCAAGGGGATCTGATCCAGACTGTGGAGGCAGGGAAGTGTGTCTGTGTCTGTGACGTTTAATTAAGTCTGGAAAGAAGAGCATCTGAGGGACCCTAAGGCTAGCTTATGGTCAATATGTTATCTCAGCTGAATCTCACAAAAATCCTATAGGGTAGGACAGGTATGATCTCTGCTTGACTGAGGAAATTGAAGCTCTGAGATTTTTGTGTGACATGTTCAGGGGCATAGAATTAATTAATTAGTTGTGAAAGCTTGAACATACCTATGTTCAAAAAATGTTTGCACTGCACGACTTTGTAATAATTTTAGAAGTGGTTTTATATTTGGAAAGACGCATTATGGAGGTCATACCTGAGTGGGACCACAACCATTAAAAATTCCCATGTGGGGGCTTCCCTGGTTGCGCAGTGGTTGAGAGCCCGCCTGCCGATGCAGGGGACACGGGTTCGTGCCCCAATCCCGGAAGATCCCACATGCCGCGGAGCCGCTGGGCCCGTGAACCATGGCCGCTGAGCCTGCGCGTCCGGAGCCTGTGCTCCGCAGCGGGAGAGCCCACAACAGTGAGAGGCCCGCGTACCACAAAAAAAAAAAAAAAAATTCCCATGTGAAATGAAGTTTTAGTTCTTTGATTTTATCAGTCTTCCATATAGAATCTGAACCTTAAGACTTTTAATTCCTAATTGGAGAATCATTTCTACTAATTTATTTTGCTACAAATACTTTTTGGAAATAGGTGAAGTATAGCATGTACCTTTCTGCTTCTCAGGAAAATAGCTTCTAGTAATGTCCTGGAACATTTTGACCCTCGAAGATTTTCTGGATAAAACATAACCCATATTTTTAACCTTGAAAATGCTAAGAAATAATTTCTCAAGCCACTTTCATAGAACCACAGATTTTCAGATCTCTGAAGAATCTCAGAGTTCATCTGATTTAGCTTCACTATTTTACAGATGAGAAAACAGTCTGTATGATTTGCTCAGTTTCCAAAATTATGTTCCATAGAATTTTATTCCTTGGAGGTACCTCGTACTGTATTTCCCTTTTGGAAATTCATAAAATATACCAGAATATTGACAGCTCTGAAATATTTAATTTTATTTTGCATAATGTTTCCCTAATCCCTTTTTTTTTGTAAAGTATATATTTTTAGTCTCAAAAGATATAAAATACCTTAGGAATAACTGACAAAATTGGCATATCTGTCTTAAAGGGAAATTTGGCATTTCTAATGAAATTGTAGATGCCCTACTGTTCAGGAATTCTACTAGTGGTTATATACAACAGAGGCATCCTCTCACTGTTCACAGAAGACCCTTTTGCTTTTTGGTTTTTTTTGACAATTTGCTAAACATTGTCATAGGCACTGAGTATTCAGCAAGTAAGCATAAGCATAGGAATATTTATTATGGCATTTTTCATAGTAGCCAAACATTGGAAAGAATGTAAATGTCTATCAACAGGAGAGTGAATAAATTGGCTATATTCATACAATGGAAATGCTATGTAGCAGTTAAAATAAATGAATAAGATGTATTTATCAACATGAAGAATAAATCTAAAAAAATTGTTACATGAAAAAGCAAATTGAATATAGACATGTACGATATGATAATATTTATGTAATGCAAAACAGTAATATGCATTACCTGTGGATGCATACATCATAAAAGTACAAAAGCATGTATCGAAATAACACCAAATTCAAGGTAGAAATCTCTGTGGAGAGGTCCCTAATCTCTTAAGATCATATGATCAAAGAATACTTTTATTAAGTAACATCCATAATTATTCCATAGAATACTCTTTACAAGATGGTGTTATAGAAAATTTTTATTTTTATATTATATTGTGGATTAGTAAAATATTCCAAAATGTTTTGTTAGACTTACTTCAGAGTAATTTGAATTAATCTATAATGTATGTCCCATAATATCACACATAATTTGAAATGAATATTCTAATGATTTCTACTTTGTACAGATGTTGGACAGATGAATTTATACTTAGACACTTTTGTGGCTTTCAGGTTAAAAGAGTCTTATAATTATGGTGTATTGTTTTAATGTTTTGTGGTAGTATTAATTTATTTTAAAAGTAGAATTATTTTATTGTCAGTGTGAGAATGGAAATTAAATTATGTGACAGATCATTGGTAGCTGCTCTTATTGTAGAATCTAATGGAAATCTAGTTAAAGTTATTAAAATGTCCATTATCTCACTTTCATTTTCTCTTAGCTGCTATGCCTTTTTTGCCTTCTTCCATGACAAGCCTAAAATTATCTCAAAACAGATTTACATGTGTTCCAGAAGCAATTTTAAATCTTCCACAGTAAGTTTACTATTTTAACTTTAAAAACCACACGAGGTGGAACAGAACCTTCAGAAATATGGTTTTAACTTAGACATATAAATGTAATTGATTTCTAAACCTACTAAACTTAATGTTTTTAAATCTATGAATGTTTGACTTTTAATATTAGACAAAAGATGTGAATTGTTATTTGGACTTTTCAACTTTTATATTAATTTAATGTGCTGTTGTGTAGAAACAATTTAAGAGTAATTAATTGTTGCATTATTATAATCAAATGAGATTGTACCGGCTATCACTTTAACTTTTAAAATTTCACTTGCTTTGGGGATTATGTTGCTAAAACACTATTAACTTTGAAATTATACTTGTTATGTTCGAGTGACATTTTTGGTGAAGAATAGGATAATTTATGTCGTTCCAAGTATTTGGGGATATTTTTGGTTAATTTCATTAAAAATAAAAGCTTCCTATTAAAATCCAGGCATTAATTAGATTTCAAATGTGTTGTAATCTTAAATAACTATTCTAGTAGTGTTATTTATTATAAATAAAATCCATCAAGGTACATGTGCAAATATATACATATACAGGCAAATAATACTTAGTTATAATTTAGCCATGGAAGGTGTGAGACAGATGAATAATAGTTAATTTAAGTCTAGGTTTAGAATGTGTCAGACACTGTAGTTTACTGCTTAACAGTGGATCATCTTTTTAATCTTCCTAATAATCCTATGAAATACTTACTGTTATCATCTCCACTTTATAATGAGAACTCTATTTCATGAGAGAGAAAGTAACTTGCCCGAAGTCACAGTTCTTAAACACTGGTGGTTTGATTTCAGACTCTTAATTCTGACATACAGGCATCTATAGAATACAGGTGGGCGGTCCTATATTTTAAACATAATTTATTCTTGAAAATGTGTTTGGAAGCCACCTATTTATAAAAGCTTATTAGAGGGCTTCCCTGGTGGCGCAGTGGTTGAGAGTCCGCCTGCCGATTCAGGGTTCGTGCCCCGGTCCGGGAAGATCCCACATGCCGCGGAGCCTGCGTGTCCGGAGCCTGTGCTCCGCAACGGGAGAGGCCACAACAGTGAGAGGCCTGCGTACCGCAAAAAAAAAAAAAAAAAGCTTATTAGAAGATGCATGTCATAAGAAAGCTTTCTTCCCAGAGAACTAAAAATATTATGCAGTCCCTAATTACACTATACCTTTAGACACCATCTTCAGGCATACATTTTAGTGTTTTATATGTATTTTTTAAATTTATTCTTTTGTTTCACAAATGAGCGTGTGGTTGGCCAGCTTCAGTCTCCAAGCTTAGTCTAAAAGCTAAGAGACACTGCCTTTGAACAACCTGACGATTCTCAACTTTGTCTCAGTTGCATTGTTTGTTAGACATACATGTCTTATCTTTAATATAGTCAAATTAATTTTCTTGTTTTCAACATTTTTATAAGGTAACTAGGGCAAAATCTAGATCATTTAAAAATTAGAGCAATAATGTTGCTCTGCAGATCTGAATCTTGGTCTAGCAGGCAGTACAGCTATTTGAGCTTAGAATTAATTCATAATACTTCAAATATGCTGGATGAAAGGGATCAGTATACAGTAGTAAAAGTCCAGGCAACCTTTTACATAGTCAAATATACCACAATTGTTGACTATCTTTATTCTTCCTACACATGTACGTTTACATGTGACATGTGTTTTTCTGCTATTTCCTGCAAATTTTGGGTAGCTATTCCTGCCTGAAAGCAACAAATTTACATTGAGGGCCTGCTGTATACAAGACGTCATGCTCAATGTTATGATATTTTTCACACTGAGGCTGGCTGCTAAAAATGATAGTAAACTTAAGGACCCAACCTCTGAAGAATCCCTCCAGGTATGAGTGAAATTGAACAGAGAAATGGAGGCTACATATTTGTAAATCTTGTATAGAAGGCAGGAATCTTAATGACTGGTTTTGCCTTTGTTAATTATGATTTCTCATGCATCATAAGTGTTTGTAAAACACTTGGTCTTTCCTTATGGTTGACATTTTTATGTTTCTGAAGTAGGGAAATTAGGCCTCAATTTTGTTTTTATTGGTCCTTTTTAAAATGTTCCTGTTGAGACATGCCTTTTTTTTCTAGCCTGTATATACCTTTATGTACACAAAAAAACACGTATGTACTCATATATAAATAATGTTAGTTTTAAAGTTATACCTTATTCTCACTCTGGTGAAAATTACTTGTGATGTTATTTCATGTATTTTGGAAACACTCATTTGATTTTTATCTGGACATTGTATTGTTTCAGCCTGCGGTCCTTAGATATGAGCAACAATGATATCCAATATCTACCAGGTCCTGTGCACTGGAGATCTTTGAACTTAAGGGAACTCTTGTTTAGTCATAATCAGATCAGTATCTTGGACTTGAGTGAAAAAGCATGTGCATGGTCTAGAGTAGAGAAACTACATCTTTCTCATAATAAACTGAAAGAGGTAAGAGGTCATCTTTATTTGTTTAGAATTATTTCCAGTTTGAAAATATGCTTTTATAATTTGCATTATCACAAATGATCATTTCAAAATCTGTTATTTGATATTGCTTACTTTTTGAATAAGATCTAATCCTACCCTGAGGTAAATGGGTATATTAACAATGCTTAATTTCCTTAAAAAATCACTTTTTGTGCTCTATTTTATTTTGAATATTTTTATATATATATTTAATTATGAATGTGTGTAATGCTTTAAGTGTGACAATTTATCACAAAATCGCTAATCTGTTAACAGACTCTCAGACATGCTGTATTTCTCAAGTTGCCTCCGGGCCATATATAGCCTGTGTTTTTCAGCTGACATTCTTTTCCACATTCTTAAATTTCTGCATTCACCCAAATGGACAGGTCTCTGTTATAAATCTGAAATTTATTATCCATTCGTCCCAGAAATTTTTTTTTTTTTTGCTAGGTTCAAGTCTGTTGCCTATAAAAGCCAAAAAAACAGTAAAGTGTCTGAAACCATGAGGTTCAGAATAACTCTGAATATTTTGGAATACCTGACTTTTTTTGCAGCAAATTAATGTTTGCTATTATAGAAGTAATGAATATTGCTTAAAAATTTGGAACAGAAAGAAATTCCAATATTTATGCCACTTAAGGTATAAACATTTAGTTGTATTTTAAGAACAGTAAGTTGTACATACGTCTGTGATGATTAGATGTTTAGTTTTACTGAAAAACACAGTGTGAGGGAATAGACTGAAGCCACAGATGATTGGTTTTGGATACATAAAAAGAACTTCTTTACTTTCAGTGTTGTGAAGTGATGAAATATGTTAAGGAGGCAGAATGGGTTTTTAAAGATTATAAATAAATGACATAGATTGGAGTAAGTCCTTTATATGTATGTTTTCAAACATTTATAATGAAAACTATGACAAACCTTTTTTGTTTTAGAACTCCGTTTTTGTTTTAGAACTCCGTTGAGAGGCTGTGCAAGGTGCTGATGGGATCTCTGAGCCTCTCGTTTCATATTAGCATCTTGTGTTTTGGCAGCACACATTTCTTTCTTCCCACCAACAGGATTTGCCCTTTTTTATTTCATTAAGATTCCTCCTGAGATTGGCTGTCTTGAAAATCTGACATCTCTTGATGTTAGTTACAACTTGGAGCTGAGATCCTTTCCCAATGAAATGGGGAAATTAAGCAAAATATGGGATCTTCCTTTGGATGAACTGCATCTTAATTTTGATTTTAAACACATAGGATGTAAAGCCAAAGACATCATAAGGTTAGATAATTTTATTTTCATTTGTTTTTATTAAATTTGTTTCAGATATCCTTTCTTTGTGACTTTGATGGATATATAGTTACAATTTAAGAAAAAAATATATAGTACCATCCAACGTTTATTTGTCATTTGCCCTTTATTTAATAAACGGGGTTGTTTGGTGCCACTGCAGAGTTTTTCATTTCCTCCTAGCCAAGTTAAGGTTGACAGAATGGCTTCTCCTTATCATGCTTTTCAGTAGAAAGGGACTCTAAAAGGAAATTATTACTATTTGGTCTCTTGTTACCAGTTATACAATCTAAAGAAATAAAGCATAGTATTATAACTTCTCAAGCTGCATTTCATATAGCAAATAGTTATTGTATGTCTATTATATCTTAAAGCATTATAGTTACTTAAATGATATAAAATTACATCAATTTTGCTTAGGAAGCTGATAACCTACTCAACTTGATCATCTTTGAAACCACCAAAACTTCCACGTATCACTGTTTCTGGTTTTATATTTTATGAACTTCAAATATCTTTAATAATGAACTTTATTCTACTCTTTGTTACTGTTTGAGCACATTAATTACTCTTTGAGCACATTAGTCTTATTGTTACTGTTTGAGCACATTACTCTTATTGTTACCTACCTGTAAAATCATTTATTTTTATTTCCACAAAACTACTGCTATCCATATTTATCTTACAGGTTTCAGCTCAGTTATCACCTCTTAATGTATCCTTGACTTGCCTATAATGTCCACTAAGTCAAGGACCATGGCTACATTTACTATTTCATTCTTGGCACCAAACACGGAGTCTGGCATACAATTAATAATTGTTGCATTACGAGTGAACTACAGTTACCTAAATCTCTTCTTTAAAGTTTCTTAACTTATATTTAGCTTTTTGTCTCTTTTTATGAACAAAGATTTGGTTTTTTTCGTTCTCCTGAGTGTGATTTAATTTGAAAAAACAAAAAAGATCTTTTCACCAACTATGCTAAATAAATGTGACTAGCCCGCACCCTACACAATTATTTCCCATGATTTTCCTTCCTGAAACTGGAAAAGATGTTCATATAAAAATTTATTCAATTCTTACTAAACATTTAGTAGAACTGGTTTTCGATGTGTTATGCTATATTATCAAGCTACTATATAACTAAATATTTTTAAACATATTTAACATTTTTAGAGAGAACATAGACCTGGAGTAATTTAGAAATTGTAGTCCTCATTTGCTTTTTTAAAGAATGACAAAAAATGAATTCTTAATAAATAGACATTTGGACCATTGATTTTCTTGTTTATTGGTGATGAAAACCATTTTATTTTTAAATAAAAATTAAATTTTCCATTTTATTTTTGAGAACATTTAAATGTACTATTAATTTAAAGGTGGTATTGCTAGCCACCTGCAGCACTTCTAGTTAGTTTCAATTATTTTCGCATTAAGACTTAGGAACAGCAACATATTATCTGCTGATAGTATAATCATTTATATGTATCAGTTTATAATTTAACCAATATGTTCTCCCTTTCCATTTACATTATGTATATGCATGTATGATATATATGAATATATACATTATGTATACCATACGTGAATATATGTATGCATACACATGTATAATGTACCAAATACGACCTCACTATCAAAGTTTAGTATAGCAGTATGCTTATATACTCTACCTTGATTGTTTATCCTATGTGCTTTGTAAAATTTTATACTTTGGGCTTCCCTGGTGGCGCAGTGGTTGAGAGTCCGCCTGCCGATGCAGGGGACACGGGTTCGTGCCCCGGTCCGGAAGGGTCCCACGTGCCGCGGAGCGGCTGGGCCCGTGAGCCATGGCCGCTGAGCCTGCGTGTCTGGAGCCTGTGCTCCGCAACAGGAGAGGCCACAACAGTGAGGCCTGCATACTGAAAAAAAAAAAAAAAATTATACTTTATAATTTTTAGGGTTTTATTTGTGTTATTTAAAGAAATTATGTGTGTGTATAAAATTCTAATGAGTATTACAAACATATTTTGAAATTTTGATTATTTCTGGTGATAGAATATCATTATATTTGATAATGCTGCCGATCATTATCAACTACACCAACATACTAACAAAATATATGCATTAATAGTGCCTTGAAAGACACATGCATTATTAGTTACATGAGCTATGCACTCTTTTGCATACTGTATTTTAGAACAGTTTGATATTTGAAAGAATTCAGTGCATAAGAATTCACCTATATCATAAGTACACTGCTAAGCAGTTTATTTTATTTTTGTTTTTCAAATACCAGGTTTCTTCAACAGCGGTTAAAAAAAGCTGTGCCCTATAACCGAATGAAACTTATGATTGTGGGAAATACCGGGAGTGGTAAGACCACCTTGTTGCAGCAATTAATGAAAATCAAGAAATCAGATCTTGGGATGCAAGGTGCCACAGTTGGCATAGACGTGAAAGACTGGCCCATCCAAATAAGAGGCAAAGGGAAGAAAGACCTCATTCTAAATGTGTGGGATTTTGCAGGTATTTATTTTGCTAGAATTTTTTATTCACACATCTTTTTAAAACAGGGACTTAAAAACTGAATTTTCTCTTCCAATACTGCAAAGAGACCTGGTGGATCCTATGGAATTATTCCAAAGCCACTTATTTCTCCTAATTCTACCCTTGCCACCAGAATGGAGAAGCCATGGAAGGAAATGTTAGGAACCAGTACATGCCAGCTGAAGCTAAGTAGCTGACACATGTGAAAAGTTGTCAGTCCCTAGTAAAAAGCCAGTGTAGCCATGTAACCATCATCTTTTTATAGTTTTTCTCTTTCCTTGTGTGATAAATAGTGGATAGTATCACTTAATTTTATTTTTGAAGAAGATGAAGAATTCTTGCCTATTTTCTGGAAGACTAAAAAATTCTTAATCTTTATTTAGGTTGTGAGGAATTCTACAGCACTCACCCCCACTTTATGACCCAACGAGCCCTGTATCTTGCTGTCTATGACCTCAGCAAAGGGCAAGCTGAAGTTGATGCCATGAAGCCTTGGCTCTTCAATATAAAGGTGATCTGTTCTAATCATTTGAAAATAGAAAATAATTCTTGGGTTTTTTTTGGTATGTAAGGTAATTTATTTGGGGCAAACAGGTGCTTCAAATAGTCTCTTCAAATAATTTTTTAAAAGAAAGAAGCACTAAAATTTTGAGTTGGGAAAGTAATTAAGTTGTGACATGAAAATAGTGTTTTCTATATTAGTGAGAGTTATAGAAACTGGAAACCCTTTTAAGCTATAAAAATTGAGAGTTTATAAATTAAACTATTTTTGATATTATTTTGATATTATTTGATATTATTTCTGTTTTTTTTTTTTTGACTGTGCCACGTAGCTGGCAGGATCTCAGTTCCCCGACCAGGGATTGAACCTGGGCCACATCAGTGAAAGCCTGAATCCTAACCATTAGGTGACCAGGGAATTCCCTGATATTATTTCTTAAGGGTAATATGAACTTCCCTAATTTAAAATAAACCATAGTGAAAAAAAGCAATCTGTGCATCACCAACTCTGTCTTCAGAGGCAATTTAGTGTGAAGTCCTTCAGATCTTACAGTTTTAAATGGTCCCAGATTAATAGTATATTTGGAATTTTGCAATTTTTCCAATTTGTCCCTTGCTGTCATATTGTCAGCTATTAATTTATGTATATATGGTTTTAAATATATATGACTTTTCAGAATTGAGACCAAAGTAAGAGTGAATGGTCTTTGAATGATGCTCCAGTGGGCTCTTCTGTGAGGCAAGCCCTTGAAAAGATTTGTCAGGAAATTTCGGCTCCATCAAGCTTGTTTTGTCATTTTGGTAATTTTTTAAACTTCCTTTTTTTGATTTTATTATAGCTAGCCAAAGTGAGAAAATACTATAGTCGCAGTAATATTTGCTTTAGTGACTTTTTTCATTGTAGACTCCACACTGAATGACTTTAATATGAATTAAGGAGATTGAATTTACAGGTAAGGAAGAGAAAATATAAAACAAATTGTATCACTCTGAAATAATTTGGGGGTTATTAAATACTATTTTATTTAGAAGACCAAAGCACACTTAGAGAATAACCCATTTTAAGGCACGGAAAAAGCAAAAGAAAAATATACTATTACTGTTACATAGGCCACCTGAAAGAAAAGTGATAATAATTGGATAAGAAGGGGCATAAAATTGACTTTTAAAATTTCGTAAGGGTAAGTTTTTTCTTAGGTTTAAGGAAGGAAAGGAAGTTGTTATTTTCTTCTTAGAAGTCTTGATTTCTCATTTCCACTCAAGTGAATTTCATAGAAAGTGAATGTCAGTGGAAATGTAAGCAGTCTTGATTTAAAAAAAAAAACACAAAAGTATTTTGTATCTTTCCCCATAGGCTCGTGCTTCTTCGTCCCCTGTGATTCTTGTTGGGACACATTTGGATGTTTCTGATGAGAAGCAGCGCAAAGCCTGTATCAGTAAAATCACCAAGGAGCTCTTGAACAAACGAGGGTTTCCTGCAATACGGGATTACCACTTTGTAAATGCCACTGAGGAATCCGATGCTTTGGCAAAACTTCGGAAAACCATCATAAATGAGAGCCTCAATTTCAAGGTAACATGGTTCATTGCCGACTTTAGGTAGTAGATAAATATGATTTATTAATTCTCATGTTGTGCAACTGCTAAGAAATGTCAAAAGTCTTGAGAAGAGAGCAGCTATCTTAAAATTGTGGGTGTTTTTCAGAGCTGTTAACATTATTAAAGTACTTTCAATTTTAAAACTATTTATGCTATACTTTATTTCAAACTCATAGAAGTGGGAATAAAAATAATTTGAGGATACTGAGAGAAACTAAGAGGATATCTGAGAGGCTGAGAGAATATTCCTGAGAGAATCTGGGGACATGTTTCTGATGCCCTTTCTCTCCCAACTTCCTGTAGTGGTGATTCAATCCAAAGGATAAAGACGAATGTTGGGGTCTTGGGGTTATCTTTCTTATATTTTCCATCTGCTCCTTTCTTTTCGAGTTCTTATTTTATGCTCTCCTTGATTTTCTTTGTTGTTCCTTCATGTCTCTTGTCACTGTGATCTCCCTTCCAAATATTTTTTTCTCAATATTGGGAGAAGTTTCTTTCATCTGATAATCAGGGTCACTAATTTGGTTTTCATCAATGTCTAAGCAATTTTTAGTTCATACAAACTGGGTTTTTTCATTTTGGGAATTATGTTTTTGATTTCAAAGTTTTCTTCTGGTAAGACAAATGTAATTCATAGAGTTCATAAAACACAAATAAATTGGTTAACAGTGAGAACACTTGTTATTAATACTTGCAAGAGAAAGAAATTTTACCTGGGTTCTACAGACAGCATGGTATGAACTGTACTGAAAAACACCCTGAATAGTTCAATATAACAACACAATGGTGGATTTCACTGTTAGTCTCTGTTCGTTTAGCTCATTAGCACTAATGATCAAGGCCATGGCTTATAACAAGGGTCCTGTTTTGCCTGGACAGTCCCAGCATAATTATTAATTGTGTCCCACTGTATTCTCAGAAGCATTCCAGTTTGGATGATAAATTATATGGTCACCTTGGTTATAATGTGTTGGCTAGTTAGCTTAGTTCTTTTCCATTTCCACAGATTATGTTCCTATCCAAAACGTAATGAGCCATTTATAAACTGGTCTTTGTGGTGCCCAGGGAGAGAATTTGCACATTTGTATCTTTCAGCACATTTATCCCAGTCACTAAAAGCTTTTACAAATGGTGGATCAGTGACATTTTATATAAGAAGAATGAAATATCATTTATTTGTAGATTTTCTTACTTTTTTTGTGGGACATATGACTAAAGAGTAATATGACTTTTAAGAAACAAATATGCAAAATTAATATATTCAATTAAATATTCTCTTTACCCAGGGAGTTTTCTTTTGAGACTATACCTGTGCTTACAGAACTTTGTTGTTATTTATAATATTTTAATATCTTCTCTTTTTATCACTGGTATTAGAGCATTTATCATATTTTAAAAAAGACTTCTTGGAGGATGAGTTTGTTTTGAGAAAGCCTGAATTTAGTTGAAGCAAAGTCTGGATAAGGTGGTTCATCAAGCTGGACTGGTATTGCTTTAGGCTAATAACAATTTATCACTATCAATCAATGAGACCAATTTTCTTTCTGCACTTGTACATGAACTCTGAAGGCAATACCAGATAAGGAAGTAAAACAAATGCTTTGAGAAATGGCAGTATTATTTGAAGAAAGGTATCTATTGCTAATGGATACGTCATTCTGGCATATTGGTTTGAAAATCTGTTTGATTGCTTTGCAGAATAGTGACTCAGATGACCCCAAAACAATAAACCTGCCAGAACTTGAATATTCTTTCCTCCCTGAGGTGCTTCAACCTGTATTCAAACAACAGCTTTTAATCTACTAGAAATCTTTTTTTGTTTGCCCTTTCATTTGTTTTTCATCTTTTCCTTTTATCTTGGCTCTTTTCTAATCTTTCCCTGTCTCACCCTTATTAACATGTGTCTGTGCAGACTTCAGAATAAAAGGTTTTTTGTTTTTGGCTGTTGGTGACCTGATAATAAAGCTTAAAACAAGGAGGACAAAACAGAATTCAGTGCCAACCATATCCCTCTCAATCTTGTCCAGCCCCTTAGCAGAGTGGGATCCTTTGCTGGCCCTGTAATCCAGCCCTGTAAAGTTCATCCTTTTGTTCCTTGATTGCTTTCTGTGAGAACTCTTGTTTACTTTTATATGTAGGTTTCCCTTCTTGGGTTAAAACATAAATTTCAGTCTGAATTTCTTTTTTATCTTAATTTATAAATGATGAAGAGAGAGAATATGAAAAGTGCAGGTTAGTGAAATTATATTTAATTTTCTGGTTCAAAGCGTACATTGAAACAATCTTGAATGTTTGGAGGTAAATATGAAAGTAATGGTTACAGTTGCTGTAAATCAAGTTCCTTAAGATTCTAGTTAAAAGTAGAAAGAGCAAGTTAAAGTGTGTGTGTGCATGTGTGTAATAAAACCCAATTTCTATTTGTAATAAGTTGAAGAATTCAAGTAGAAATTATGTTAGTTATTGTCAGGTAAAAAGAATATACAAGAATATATTCATGGGTTGAGAAATGGGGAGAGTGTGCCACCTGGTGGTTCTCAAAGGTATTTTAGTTACTATTGTTAGGGTTGCATTTCTATTTAAAATTAGATTTTTAAGAAAAAAGTTTGGAAAAGATAATTATAGAAACTATCACTTTAAGGTCATTCTTTTAAAATTTTATTTTATGTATCTCTTGATTAGTAGACAGTTGTTAGATTCTAAGTGTAACAGACCCCAGATCATCCTCTCATATAAGAATCATTGGGGTTTAGATGATTTCTTATTTTTCCAAGTTCAAGTTTCCACGAAAAAGCATAGCTTGGGTGAGGAAATTTTATGTCTGTCTCCAGATTTCACTGTTGATATGTACATTCCACTAATACAACATTTTGCAAATAGCAAGAACAAAATTTAGTTTTACCTTGGGTTGTGGATCACATTTTCATCTAATAAATAAGGTTCAAACGCTCTTACAATACTTGCTGACTTCTTATGCTAGCCTATCTATTGCATGTAAGTTTAATGTCTTAGAAAACAGAAAGTCCTTTATTTACAGTCAATGATTTATCTTGGATTTTGCCATGGATTTTCTGAATAGCTAGATAAATATTTCCATGTAATATTATTTGATAGTTCTTTCCAAATTGGCTTCTGTGTTCATATTTTTTCTTATTTTAAGATCATCTTGTTTATTCTTCACAATTTAATTGGTTTTACATTACATTTTTATTTTATTAAAAAATACAGTTCTGAATGATTAGCATAGAATTTACCACCCACATGACAAATCGATGAATAAAATGGATTTTTACAGCTTGTCATTTGTAATTTCATAGATCCGAGATCAGCCTGTTGTTGGGCAGCTGATTCCAGACTGCTATGTAGAACTTGAGAAAATCATTTTATCAGAGCGTAAAAATGTGCCAGTTGAATTTCCTGTAATTGACCAGAAACGATTATTACAGCTTGTGAAAGAACATCAGCTGCAGTTAGATGAAAATGAGCTTCCTCATGCAGTTCACTTCCTAAATGAATCAGGTTTGTTTATTGCATATTCTTTGAAAGCTCTGCTGTAGTAATTTGTGAAAATGCACCTGAACCTTGTATAGAACTTACATTTAAAATTTAACAAAATATTGACAAAATTCTTTAATAGGTAACTGATTTGTTTTTCTTTTTGAAAGATCATCATGAGCATTGATGTTGATTCATGTTTTATGTCATAAGAGAAAAATTTAGAAATTATCTAAGGGCAGTAGTGGAACAGGTCTCTGAGCAGGAGTTAAAACATGGGTTGTAGAACTTGACTGTACTATTCAGGACCTGTGAGACCCTATGTGGAGGCTATTTGTACACTGAAAAGAAGAATTATTATTGGGATGGTTTAACTTGGCACTTGGAGGATCAATGGTTGCCTGAGATGATGCAGCTACTGAGTGGCAGATCTTGCTCTGTTGCATAACATGTTGTCAGCATGACCTCACAGATGAAAACTCTTGAACAGACTTTGGTGCTAATTGTGTACTTGATCAATATAACCTTGCTAGAAATGTGTGAGTTGATTTGTAGTGCTCGGGTAAGTGGTTGGGAAGTTGCTTTTGATCCCCAGATTCTGCTGTATGAAAAATAATCTTCATGTGGATTGAATCTGATCCATTCATTTCCTCATTGTTCTTAAACCAGTAACTTCCTTTGATATTTTGTGTTTCTTACCTGTATTCGAAAATAAGATGTGTCTTTGTAGTATGTAATTAGAAAGCCAAAAATATTTATGAATTTCTATTTATTTCTAAATACATGCTCTTCAATGTATGGCTTTGTCTTAAATATGCTTAAATATGATCATTTTATATAGTTCAAAAGATAACTTTCTAAAATAACATTTGGATTTCAGGGCTTGGGAGCTGGGTTGCCTGGGTTCGGGTCTCAGCTCTGCCACTGAAGTTTACTTATCTGTAAAATGAGGAGGTTGGACTAGATTCTCTCTAAAGCCCCTTGATATTTGCATATTCTAAATTCCATGTTTCACTCTTGATTTTTACTCCAGGGGTTCTCCTTCATTTTCAAGACCCAGCCTTGCAGTTAAGTGACTTATATTTTGTGGAACCCAAGTGGCTTTGTAAAGTCATGGCCCAGGTTGGTATATTATATTTTTGTGGCATGGGATTAATGATTGAAGAAAACTACAAGTGACACCTAGAGCATTGAGTTTTATAGAGTTTGTGTTCAGTTAAGGTAGAAACTACTGTGAATATAGAAAACTGTAGAACAATTTGTGTAGAAGACTGCATAAAGAAGAACTTCATGAAAGAAGAGAAGGCATCTTAGAATTTACTTTAATGTCTTTGTTTTCAAGTCACAGACAGGTGTTTGTACTGCTCTGTTCCGTAGTACTTTTCTAGATCCTGATGATAGCTTTGGTTTGGTTATTGATATACTCAATTGAATGAAAGCTTTGTGAAAATCTTTGGGATAAGTACATATACGAAAATTGGGTTGATGAGCCTCTGAAACCTCAGTCTAGACAACATGGAGGAAAATTTTGACTCTTCAGTGGAATGTAAGGTCTAAATGCTTACAATTTTAAAAATTTTGAATAGTGGTGGTTATGGCTGTCTTTTCTCTATTTATATTTCATATGGAAAATTATTTCTTCTCCCAATAACAGTTACCAATGAGTTTATATTAATTAGCTATCATAATCCACCTCTATAGATTTGCCACAGAAAACCATTCAAACAGAACACACTAGCTCAGGATTCCTCAGTGTCAGCACTATTGACATTTTGGGCCAGATAATTCTTTGTTGTACATTGTAGGATGATAGCAGCATCTTTGGCCTCTACCCTCTAGATGCCAGTAGTACCTTCCCAGTATGACAAGCAAAAATGTGCCCAGACATTGCCAAATATTTTAGGATGCACAAAATCACCCTGGGTGAGAACAACTGCATCTGGATGAATCATGAATTGAAGTGAGCCTGGAGAGGGCGTCTCCAGCATGTGCACTCACTGGTGGCTATTTTGTTTATGAGTATAATTTTTTGAGTCACTAAAATGATTGTATTTTTTTATGTTAGAAATCTCTCTTCTTCTTTTTTTTTTTTTTTTTTTTTTGGAGGTACGCGGGCCTCCCACTGTTGTGGCCTCTCCCGTTGTGGAGCACAGGCTCTGGACACGCAGGCTCAGCGGCCATGGCTCACGGGCCCAGCCGCTCTGCGGCATGTGGGATCTTCCCGGACCGGGGCACGAACCCGCGTCCCCTGCTTCGGTAGGCGGACTCTCAACCACTGCGCCACCAGGGAAGCCCCAGAAAGCTCACTTCTAATCAACTATAATGTTAATTAAATTCCCTCAGGTAATCTTGAATAGTAGTTCCTAAATTTCATCTAAGGAAGAATAAGAAAGATATTTTAAAGAGGGAATTCATTTGTGGCTAAATCCTATACCACAGAACTTGAGAATGTATTGAAACGTTGCAATTGGCAATTAATTGTAATGGGACAGTTATTACTATTCTGGCAGTTTTTATTATTATTATTATTTTTTGCGGTACGCGGGCCTCTCACTGTTGTGGCCTCTCCCATTGCGGAGCACAGGCTCCGGACGCGCAGGCTCAGCGGCTATGGCTCACGGGCCCAGCCGCTCCGCGGCATGTGGGATCCTCCCGGACTGGGGGACGAACCCACATCCCCTGCATCGGCAGGTGGACTCTCAACCACTGCACCACCAGGGAAGCCCGTCTGGCAGATATTTTTAAAGTAGATTTTCATCCTTCTGCACATATGCCATGGAAAGTGTGATTTTACTCATCTACCTAATGAGAATGGAGCCAGGAAGGTATAGTGGTCAAGAGCACAAGCTCTAGAGTCAGCATGACCTGCGTTCAGATCTCTCCTAAATCCTTACTCACTTTGACATTTCTTAATGTTTTAAGCTTTTGTTTCTTCACTTGTAAAATAAGGATAATAACAATGTTATCTTCTACATTGCCTCCCTAGTTCAGTATAAGTGAATAGTAAGTTTTAGCAAAAGTTTATATTTGACCTATTTGGTAATTAAAGACTTATGATCTCAGGAAATGAAAAAAATCTTCAAAACTGTAAAGATGTATTCATGTAGTTTTGGAAAGTGTGCCAGGTATGGAGCTAAATAAAACAATATGTGTAGTTATATGCACTCTGTGTAGAAAAGGGAGTTTTAATTATACCCTGAAGATTTGTTGTTAGGTGGCACCTGTATCAGAAAATAACTGAACTCTGTATAGTCAAGAAAAGGCTAAAGTTGCACCAAAAAGTGATGTGTTTCCATGTAAATTGGGACTATTTAAAGTTGCACACATGTGGATAATATTAGAGTGGGTACATCTTATTCAATAGAATAACAAAGTGGTTTCCATCAAATCACTATCTTTTTTTTTTTTTTTTACGGTACGCGGGCCTCTCACCATTGCGGCCTCTCCCGTTGCGGAGCACAGGCTCCGGACGCGCAGGCCCAGCGGCCATGGCTCACGGGCCCAGCCGCTCTGCGGCATGTGGGATCCTCCTGGACCGGGGCACGAACCCGTGTCCCCTGCATCGGCAGGCGGACTCTCAACCACTGTGCCACCAGGGAGGCCCAGAATCACTATCTTTTAACAGAAGCAAATTTCCATCATGATGCAATAAAATCCCTGAAGATACTATGGAGTAATTAAGTTGAAACTCCATGAAAGTTCTCATTAGCATAGTTATACTATTAGTTATACTATAAACATGTTAATTTAATTGAAAATTAAGTCAAGAATTTGAACAGCTCAAGTTATTTTGAAAGATAGATCTAAAGGGTCAGTAAAATTTCTTAATGTGAAAGATAAATGCCATCATTTTTATTTATGCGATATACTGAAATATGTCATTTTTATTAAGGTTTAAAGAGAATGAAAGCCATAAGTAATCACGTGAAGACAGAATGATCTGCCTGACACCAAACCAGCAAAAATAAATAGGGTTATTCACCTCCAAGTGAGTCATCAAGACAAGGGAAGAAATAATTTCATGGTGTAGAAGCTCTAATGAGCCCAGCCACCCTCTTTGTGCCCAGAGCTGTTAGGTCACTAAACTTATTAAAGTTTCCATCAACACACAGAGAAATTTGCAAAACTCATTTAACTATATGATAAAAGAGATATGAAAGGGACTTACTGGTAGAGTATTATAAAACTTGCATGGCAATTTAATCTCGATAAAAAGTTGTGTGAGAAATTTGGAAAATTTTCTTTCCTTGCACAAGGGCATAAGTTAGCCTTAGAAGTTACCAGGCTGAAGGAATAATAAGAGGTCTTTCAAAGGTGATAAAATTAAGATAAGGTTTCAGTTTTTTATTGCTATATAACAAAATACCCCAAAACCTAGCGTACACAAGTAAACTTGGAGTAAAACATCAACAGCTTATTGTTTCTCACTGTTCTGTGGGTTGACTGGGTTCAGCCAAGTGGTTCTGCTCCACATGGCATTGACAGGGGTCGTTCGCTTGGCTTCCTCATTGAGTTGGGCTGGAGAGTCCAAGAAGGCTACACTCACATTTTTGGTGTGTTGGTGCTCCTCCATGTGGTCTCTCATATATGCCTAGACCTCTTAAAGGCCAGGCCCAGAACTGGTAAAATGTCAGGTCTACCACATTCTAGTGAGCAGAGCAACCACAAGTCTTGTTCAGGGAAATGGATGGATTCTATATCTTGAAGGATTAAGCAGCCCACATGTAGAGAGAGAAAAAATTAATGTGTCCATCTTTGGAAACTATCTGCTACAGATAGTGGTAGTGCAGCATAGATCTACTAAAAAAATCAAGCACAAACTTATATTTTAAAATCAGTTTGTCGGAGGCCGTGCTACGCCGAGCCCTGCGCGTGAACAGCTGCGGCAGGGGCAGCATCCAGCGGCGGTGCCAGCAGTTCCAGCCCGTTGCTTTACTTTTTAGCTGCACCAACGTAGTCATTATGCCGAAGAGAAAGTCTCCAGAGAATCCAGAGGGCAAGGATGGATCCAAAGTAACTAAACAGGAGCCCACCAGATGGTCTGCCAGGTTGTCAGCGAAAGCTGCTGCCCCAGAACCTGAACCTAAACCAAGAAAAACATCTGCTAAGGCCCTTATCCTGTGCATAGATCCTCACATGAGCCCTACTGAGAAAGAACTGGCAACAAAGGTTAAAAAAGGTGCTAAAGGGAAGAAGGAGGAAAAGCAAGAAGCTGGAAAGGAAGGCACAGAAAACTGAATCTGTAAACGAAAGAGAATGATTTGTCATGAAAATTGGGGTTGATTTTATGTACCTCTTTGGACAACTTTTAAAAGCTATTTTTACCGAGTATTTTGTAAATGCTAATTTTTTAGGACTCTACTAGTTGGCATACAAAAATATATAAGGAAGGACATTTTACCTTCTCATAGTCATGATTTTTTGAAATTCCCATCATCCTTGAGTAAAATAAATACCAATTTAGTATAGGAAGCTGTCTGTAAAATTGATTCACCATTCCATGCACTTGCTTTAAAAATTTAGTCCTGTGCATACTGTGGTGTTTTTACTGTGTATTTGAATTTTTTCATGCAGTTTTTCTAGAGTAATAATCAGTGGTGCTTTTCTACCTAGGTTTTATGTGATTTTAATGAAACATGGATAGTTGTGGCCACCTGCTGACTATTTGTGGTTTAAAATAAAAGGTTTTCCTGTCTGCAAAAAAAAAAGTAAATAAAATAAAATAAAATCAGTTTGGCTAAGTAAAATAAATTAGAATAAGTATACAAAAATGGCCGACATATGAGAGGTTACTTATATGCTTTTCAAAGATTATCTCATTTAATTCTCAGAACAACTCTTTTAAATGGTACTTTATTAGTGCCCATTCTTGAAGATGAAGAAATTGATGGACAGAGAGGTTAAATAATTTATCCAAAGTTACATATTCAGGGAGAATTAGAGTTACGATTTCAAACCAAGTGGTTTGACTCCATATTCAGGGAGAATTAGAGTTATGATTTCAAACCAAGTGGTTTGACTCCAGTGCCTATGAACCTAACCCTGGGATAAAATGCTCCAAACTTTATTTTCCCCCAGTTCACGAATTCAGCAGTATTTATTCAGCACCTAATGATGTTCCAGATATTGTTCTGGTGCTGGGGCGATAGCAGTAGACAAAACAAGTTTCCTGCATTCATGGAGTTGACGTTCAAATGGGAGGAAATAACCAAAACATGGATCCTTAACATGTTAGGTGGTACAGAATGCTACAAAGAAAATATAAAGTATGGCTGGGGCTAGAGAGTGAGTTTGTCAGACAGGTCTTAGCAACTTTAAAAACACTAAAACAGCAGTTTTCTTCACTACCTAAAGTGTAAGAGCAGTTTGGGCTATAAACTATACAATATGGAGGAAGTCCCAAATTATAGTTTTTATTATTTAATGACCCATTATACATTGCATTAGATATCATTATATTCAATCAGTCATGTATTCATTGATTCAATGACGGTATACGTACAAAATAGAAACATAATGTTGAGTGAGACAAGTCCTCGGGCCTACGGATTTTACAGTCCAGTATTTTACCCAGCTACATGATAATGTAAATAATGTTTGTTCCTATTTAAGTATCCCTTAAACATTATAGATCTACTAAAGAAAATTAAGCACAAATCTCTTTTGAAAATTAATTTGGCCAAGTAAAATGAATAGGAATATGTAGATAATGGCTAACATTTGAGGGCTTGCTATTTGCTAAAAATTGTTGTATGTATTTTGCATGTTTTATGTGTATCTTATTTTGTTCTCATGGCAATCTAAGAGACAGTCACTTTTATTATCTTATGTTACAGAGAAGGAAACTGTGGGTAAAGAAATTAAATATCTTTCCCAAGGTCACACAATTGGCAGTAGAGCCTGGATTTGAACCTGAGTTCTTCTGAACTTATATTTTTAATTGTTATGATGATGATCGAAACTCAAAGTATGGTCTCCACATTAGAATCATCAGAGTTTCTTGTTAAAAAAGCAGATTCTCAAGCCTCATCTCAGACCTACTGATCCAGACTGAGTGGAGTCCAGTGGAATTCAGGGGTTACTTACTTTGTTTGAGAATCACTGCAATGTGCTAAGCTACCTCTCTTCTCGCTGATGGAAACCATCTCCTATTATATAAATGTAAAGTAACATTTCTATTGCAAACCTGTAGTGGTAACACAGTCTGGAAGATAATTTCCCAAGGAATATACTATTGATGAGACTGTAACAAGGATGTGGGGTACTGGATTGATGTGTTAATTGGAGTTGGGGAAGGCTTGTGGTTCATTGGTTTCAGAGGATCTCCAGAATTTCTGATCTGAATTAACTCCCTTAATTTAATAAAATTTTTTTTGTGTGTATAGGGAGTACATGCCCCACTGGGCTTCTAGGCTACCTGGCTGCTAGCTAGAGAAATTAGGTCCTGTGTTGTACTTGACAACATTAAAATTGTTTTAATCATTTTTACTGAGCACAGGAAATGTTTTAAATTCAAAACTTTCCAGAAAATAAATTTTAGTGATTATGTATAAGTTTAAATCTTTCAGATTTTGACAGTGAAAGTGGAGGGCTGTCCAAAACATCCTAAGGGAATTATTTCACGTAGAGATGTGGAAAAATTTCTTTCAAAGAAAAAGAGATTTCCAAAGAACTACATGTCACAGTACTTTAAACTCTTAGAAAAATTCCAGATTGCCTTGCCAACAGGAGAAGAATATTTGCTGGTTCCAAGCAGGTAAGCCAAAACTTAAAATTTTATTACCCTATGGAAATTCACCATATATTATATTGTTTTAGTAGTCAAAGTAACTTTGGTCTGTGATAAATGTACTAACTTTTTTCTTCTTGTGTAAACTTTGTACTGAAGTATAACATTTTCTTTTAATGAAAACACTGAATTTGACATTTAAAGATACAGTAAATGACCGATTTTATGTATATAATTACTATTTGATTTAGCACTGCCTAATTTATTTAATAAAGATTAATAGTGGAGATAAGTCTGTGTGTGTGTGTGTGCGTGTGCATGTGTGTGTGTGTGTGTGTGTGTCCTTACATGGTACTGGAAGAGTTATTACGCAGATTCTGGGGATATAATGAGTTTTCAACATAGTCTTAAAATAATTTATGGCTGTGAATTTTCAGAGGTATGGGCAACACAATGGAGGCCTAAGTTATAGCCCTGTACTGTAGAAATTCTTACTGCTTTATAAGCACCTGGGAAATGTTACAAAGTAATATGACATTGAAAAGTGCAAGTTGCATTGGTTGATGGATGGTAACTAATTCTAAAAATAGATATAACTCTTTTCTAGGACATGAATTTTTTTCAAGTTTTACATAATCCCTTTACTCGTCTATGCATAACGAACTGTAATAATTTATTTATAGTATAAATAAGATTATTGAAAAAATTTCATGCATCTACATCTGATCATGCATTTGAATTAATTAAATAACCATTAAATTTTGAGTAGGAAGAGCATGTAGCGAAAGAACATTATAAAAAGTGCAATTGCTTAGAATATTTATCTTCAATTCATTGATTTCAAGTAGTAAAGCACTTTGGTCAACATGATTGGGTATTTTATGAAGCTGTATAATGACAGTGTCCTTTTATCTTTAGTTTGTCGGACCACAGACCTGTAATAGAGCTTCCCCATTGTGAGAACTCTGAAATTATCATTCGACTGTATGAAATGCCTTATTTTCCAATGGGCTTTTGGTCGAGATTAATCAATCGATTACTTGAAATTTCACCTTACATGCTTTCAGGAAGAGGTATGTATTTAATGAAGAATTAATATTTAGAGAAGTTAGGAGGAAAGCATATTAAAATTAATGTCATTTTCCCAGAGTTTACTTGTTTGAAAGACAGCTGAAAATCAGAAAATAAGCTCAAAAGACCTCAGAGTGGCCAATATAAAGACATACACTCAAATAAATTCATGCAATTTGTTAAGAAGAAAATTCCTCAAAGCCCATGTGTGCTTATTTTAGACACATTTACAATGCCTATGACTATCTCACTTTGCAAGCCAAAGCAGACTAGAAGTAGCAATTTTAAAAGGTGAAATTAGTAAGCATCATTTGTTTAAACACACCCACCCAACCTACACATACACACACACACACACACACACACACACACACACACACACACGCACGTGCGCGCAAAGAAAAACTAGGAATGGCCACCACTGCAGTCAGGGAGTTTTGTTTAACAGTGTAACAGTTCCTGACCATTCAGACCATTCTGTGTAGGGTCTATAATAGCTCTATTCTGCTGCACAATCCCTGGGGGGTTTACAAAAAAGAATAAAAATGGGTGTTTATAATGCTAGCTCTTCCTCCTGGAAGAAAGAGAGATCTTAGTGCTCCAAAGGGAAAAAATAATTTTTTATGTGCTTAAAAATCAGCTTTATGGAGATGGTACTGTATTCTGAAGTAAACCTTATGTTGCTTGCAGTTAATCGACATATAGAAAGTTACATCACGTCAAAGTGTTGGTTTTAGCATGACCACCAACCTCTTTTTAAAAGTTATGGGAACTTATTTATGATTCTCTTTCTTCATCTATTACACATACAAAACTACTTAACACCATGAACCTGAAATCTATCTTAGGTTGTATACTGGGCATTTTATTTACTTCATTCCAAAATTGAGGATAAAATATTTAATATTATATTTAATAGATATGGATGGGGACTCATGTCATTAACGATTCCAGTACTTTCCTTCAAAACAAATATATCTCTCTTACTGTCATTTGTGGTGTGTGCAGTGAATTTTTCCCCTTTAATTTATGGAGCCGCTAATAATTAATGACTATATGTGGGTTCATTTAAACTTCTTTCAGAACGAGCACTTCGCCCAAACAGAATGTATTGGCGACAAGGCATCTACTTGAATTGGTCTCCTGAAGCTTATTGCTTGGTAGGATCTGAAGTCTTAGATAATCACCCAGAGAGTTTCTTAAAAATTACAGTTCCTTCTTGTAGAAAAGGTAAGGAAATTAATTAAAAACTTTGAATTGTACCACTAAAGAAATCTCAACTTTTTAAAAAAACTTTATAGTTTTGTGACAGAATAAGGTTCTTTCCAGTTTTGTGACAGAATAAGGTTCAGCTAGGGTGTTGATGAAGTCTTCTTTGGATTATGTAGGCTGTATTCTTTTGGGCCAAGTTGTGGACCACATTGACTCTCTCATGGAAGAGTGGTTTCCAGGGTTATTGGAGATTGATATTTGTGGTGAAGGAGAAACTCTGTTGAAGAAGTGGGCATTATATAGTTTTAATGATGGTGAAGAACATCAGAAAATCTTACTTGACAACTTGATGAAGAAAGTAGAAGAAGGTATGTGTTGATACAACTTACAAATGTTTTTAAGTGATCCTTTCAATATTTGTGAAGTGAGGTTTGAAATAAATGTAAAAATTATTCTTATCCATAAGGGATGAGTTAGAGGATACTACATTCAATTGTAGTGACAGTTCAGAAAAATATATTTATTACCCAGTAAGATCTTATACTCTAGATTCAGAAAAAATGTTGGTTTGAGAGTTTGAATACTGGCTATTGAGCAACATAACCTCATCTGTGAAATAAGAGTACTGACCAAAACTACCTCATAGAATTGTTATGAGGATTAAAATAGATGATACATGGAAGTAACTTAGCAATGATAACCATAGGCTAAGTGCTCCAAGAATGTTGTAAAAGTAAAGAATATATAATTTCCTAGTCATGTATCAATAGTCTAAGGCAGTTCTGAATTCTACTTTCTAGTGAGTGAACCTAGGAATGAGTATTTAAAATTCCTAGTAGATAGGTATTAATTCAACTTTTAAAACTTTCTCAGTTTCTAGAGAAAAATAAGATTGGTAAGAAAACCTTAAAGAGTGATTAGAAATCATAGAAAATATGTGATTATTTCTGTAAATCAAAAGGACAAACTTATGTACAACCTTAATAGTTTACCTTTTAAAAAAAAATGTTTTATGTACTTCTCAGGAGACCTCCTAGTGAATCCAGACCAACCAAGGCTCACCGTTCCAATATCTCAGATTGCTCCTGACTTGATTTTGGCTGACCTGCCTAGAAATATTATGTTGAATAATGATGAATTGGAATTTGAACAAGCTCCAGAGTTTCTTTTAGGTAACTATTTTTGTTGATTTGAGAATAAAAATTAGAGTGCAGCTTTTATTTATAATCTAGAAAATATTTACATATAATTATATTGTCATAGTTTTTAGTGTCTTCATATATTTTTTGTAACGTTTTTCCTTTGAGATAATATATTTTAAAGTAATATCATGTTGGGACTTCCCTGGTGGTCCAGTGGTTAAGTTTCTGCACTTCCACTGCAGGGGGCGCGGATTTGATTCCCTGGCCAGGGAGCTAAGATCCTGCATGTGGCACGACACGGCCAAAAAAAAAACCCCAACACTTTTGTAGGCTGGGTTTGAGTTGAGGATGGGACCACCATGGAAGCACACATATTTATGAAATATGTCCTTGCATTTGCTTTAATTTTCAGTGATAGGGAAGGCATTTAGGAAGTTTTCAGTTGAATAATGCAGCCATTTTTCAGTCACAAAAAGAATAAGTAAAGGAAGAACACCTCTAAGTAGTCATTGTAGCAATTTTGTTGCTAAGTATGACAATCATAAATTTTCATTAAAATATTCATAAAAAGCCAATTTGAGATTAAAAATTCAGAAGCATTAAATTGGTGATGTACTCAAGTTCTAAACATTCCTGAGAATACTTGGGAGCTATGGAGCGTATTGAGTTGATTTAATGTAAAGTATTTGAAGACAATTCTGACTTTACTTTGTGGAGTATTTGTTGTTGTTATGTGTGTATACATTTTATTTTAATTAAATTTCCACAGAGAGAATGATGAGACGATGTGTCAGGATATTAATATTATTAACAAACAATGTCCAAAATTTGGGATATGACATGTAGGGGTAAATAAACTCCTTTGTACCTTTATTCTTTACATTGATTGGGAAATTTTGAATGATTTTAAATGCCTTTGCACTCTGAGAGTGAATATATTAGTAATAGTAGGCTAATGCAAAATGCTGAATTGTTAACACTGAATCTTAGATCTTAACCAACACCAAACTTGACTTGTGATTTGAAAGATACAGACAAGTACCAGACATACTATTTTCTTTCTCTGAAAGAGTCTCAAGCCATCAGATACAGCTCCCCCAAATATACCCTTTTAGTGCACTAAGTTGTGTTTCAGATTAATGGACATGTTTTGAGCAATGTTATGTAGAAATGTTCAAAAAGTTCACTTTTGAAGCACCTGTGTTTTTCCACCAGTTTTACTGAGGTGTAATTGACATATAGCACTGTATAAGTTCAAGGTGTACAGCATAATGACTTGACTTACATGTACGGTGCAGCGATTACCACAGTAGCTTTAGTTGACATCCATAATTGCATATATATAAAAAATAAAGGAAAAAGAAAGAAGTATTTTTATTCTTGTGATGAGAACTCTCAGGATTTACTCTCTTAACCACTTTCATACATAACCTACAGCAGTGTTAACTGTAGTTATCATGTTGTACAGTATATCCCTAGTATTTATTTACCTTATAACTGGAAGTTTGTACCTTTTGACCACCTTCAAAAGCACCTGTGTTTTATATTCTTTAATTATGCAGATAGGAAAATGTTTATAAGAGTACTCCCCATTCTCTAGCCCCATTTCTCGTAAACTCATAAATTCCATGTTTATTATACAAAAAGCAATCTAGGTCAAGGTTTCTCAACCTCTGCACTGATGCTGTTTGGGACTTGATAATTCTTTGTTATGAGGGGTGTCCTGTGCATTGCAGGGTGTTTAGCAGCGTCCTTGGCCGCTACCCACTAGATGTCAGTAGTATCTCTTCACCCCGTCTCAGATTTGACAATCAAAACTGTCTCCAAACACTGTCAAAGGTGGGGGCTGGGGATAGGGAGCAACGTCACCCTAGCTGAGAGCCACTGATCTGAACAAATCAGATAAATCCTTCTAAAAACATTTTACAATCAGAAACACCCTGGTATCTTTATGCTGGGATGATCTGGGGGAGGTCATTCATCTCCCTCCCTTCGGCATTTTCTTTGTGGGACAGGAGTGAATTTTAGGGCTTCGGTTAACCCTTTCCTTCCCAGATAGCAGTTACTATTAGGCAGTGACTAATATGACACATATTAATAGATTTGTGAATATTAGTAGACTTGTTTTTGTAAATACAGTTGACCCTTGAACAACACAGATTAGAACAGTATGGGTCCACTTATCTGCAATTTTTTTTTCAATAAATACAGTACCTGTATTTTTATTTTACAGATCTTTAACTAAATGTAGGGAAAAGTTTGTGTTCAATTAGGGATTATAGTGTGTGAAATCAAAAGAACTAGGGTTTGAGTCCTGATTGTATCTAAACTGTTTTCAGCTTCCTTTCCTTGGGTGAGACATTTTTCAGTTCCTTTGTTTTTGAGGCAGAGACAGCAGTGTGCAGATTTTCCACTGCACTCGGGGCTTCTGCATTCCTAACCCCATGTTGTGTGTTGTGCAAGGGTCAACTGAATATTTTAAAATACACATATATGGGGTTTTGTTTGTCTATCTGAAGAGTTATGGGAGGGGGTACATTTCCTCTGTAATGGACTATTTTTCCAGAGAGCCACAATAGAAGATACTTCAGTGGTATTATGTGTCAATTTTTTCACACCTTTGTGTCACAAGTACACAATAGCAGTCCTTAACCTTATTTTTCCTCTTAGTTACCTGAAGGGTACGACAGCCCATACTCCAATTTAATATGGCAGTGATTATGAAATAGGGAAGGGCTTTAAAAAATTAGAAATCTCTACTACTCCCACCAGAAAATTTTATGTTTCCCTAGAGTGTATTTCTTTTCTCTGCTCATTAAATTTTTTCTTTGTTGTCAGTATTTGTTCAGATTGAAGGGAATCAGAGCAGGATATGTCTATTATTTAAGTCTCCATCTCTTCTTGTCTCCCTTCCCCCTCCACTTGCTTTCCTTCTCTTTTCCTTCTTCTATTTGCCCAATCCTGTTTTGAATCCAATACTTAACTGTTACTATAGCCTTCGTTTCCCCCTGAAACTCCATCTTAGTTCATGGAGTAGAAGAAGGAAGAGAAAGCATTAAAGGAGACTTGATTCAGTGAAACTAGTGGGTCATATTTATCTTTGAAACAGATGTAATTACAAAAGATACAATTTATTGAGTTTTTCTGCTTGCACAGATTAACCTAAGTGCTTTGTACTTTCTTTTCAAAAGGTGACGGCAGTTTTGGATCTGTTTATCGAGCGTCCTATGAAGGAGAAGAAGTGGCTGTGAAGATTTTTAATAAACATACATCACTTAGACTGTTAAGACAAGTAAGAAATGCAACAGTATTATTACATTAAATCATACATTGTTAATCTCCTGGAACTCTTGTTTTGCATGCATTTGTAATTACCGTATTTTCCCTCAAAGTTTACTTGAGTTTAGTTATGAAATCCTACTTTTGTCCTTTCTTTATGGAGTGAAATAGCTTACTCCTGTTGAAAAACAAAGACAGTATTCTGAGAATTTTTGTTCCAGGCTTTACAAGCACAGAAGAAAAGAGGGTACCTTTTTTGCATTTTTGTAATTCAGAGGAACCAAAATCCATACAACAGTAGTCCATTTAAAAACTTCTCTTGGCCTCAGTTAAGTCACACGTTCTTTTCTCTGCAAGCTCCAATGTTCAGGGCAGTACTGTTGCTGATTGGCTTAGGCCTGTGTTATTGAACCAATCACTGTGATAATGAGCAGGGTATTATTTAAAATATCCCCACCTTTCCCTGAAGCTGAGATTGGGGTCAGTTCCCCTTAAAGTTCATGGACTGCTTGGCTGAGGGTTGGATACCTCAGCAAAAGTCAGGGTACTGTTAGGAAGAGTGAAAGTTGATTGCATGCATAACAAAGAGTGGTCACTCCAGTACCCTCTCTTGTTTTGAATACTGGTGGGGATTTATTTCTTTTTTCTGAGTCCTAACAGTAGGGATGAGTGAGAGAGACAGGGTGAGAGGAGAGATAAAATCCATGTGAATTCTGCAGTCTTACACCAGAACTCAACCATATTTTTGAATCTGTTCTTTCTTATTTTTTTCTTGATTTATTAAAAAAAAATTGTGCCTGAATCTGAATCTAAATAACTTATATAAACAACAAAAAATACAGTTGCAATATATTAGTTACTCTGAATAATGAAAATAATTTCATGTCTGTGTAAAATATCCTGGAGTAATTTTGATTATTAGTACCAAAAATTACACTGTAGCTCTAGGAATAAGCTAATAAATATTTTGTATATAATATTTTATAAGTCAGTGAACCAAATGTGAGCACAATCTCTTTCTATCTGTAGGCAGTTTGTTGTATTAATTGTAATTTTTCAGTCTTGATCATTAGTCTTCAATATGTTTCAAATTTTATGTAATGTGCTCAGGGAACCTTGTTGGAAATCAGAACACTAGAAAGGTTTATGGGACTGATTAGTGTATGGGCAGCTAGGTGAACCAAGGAAATAGTAGAAGAAATAGAAACAATGGAGTGTGTGTAATATGCCTCTTTAGAAAAAAAGAAAAGGAAAGGAAAACACTTGTATTCAGTGCTGCATTTTAAGGGTCATTCTACCTGTGGTCATGAATCGGGGCTGATCTGTTACACTCTTTTTGTTCCTTTCTCTTTGCAATCAGTGAGCTGTTTTTCTAGGATAGGAAATTTGGATTAGGCTCCAGTCTGTGCTTATGAAAGAAAACAAAGCCAACTTGACTTGTTCTCATCAGTTTTAGCCAACTGAGCTAATCAGACATAGAAGAAAAAAAGATTTTTATCTACTAAGGAAGTATGATTGCAGTCTGAAGTCCGTGTTCTTGAAAAAGCCCCTCTCAGGGCGTTGAGCCTTTATTCTTCAGCTTGCAGAATTCTTCACACATCAGTTTCCTGATAAATGCAGTTGGCACTGATACTCATCTTTGAAGCTGGTTGTTAAGAAGCAGAGCTTCTGCAGAAATCATAATTTAAAACATGAATCAGGGCTTCCCTGGTGGCTCAGTGGTTGGGAGTCCGCCTGCCGATTCGGGGGACGCGGGTTCGTGCCCCGGCCCAGGAGGATCCCACGTGCCGCGGAGCGGCTGGGCCCGTGAGCCATGGCCTCTGGGCCTGCGGGTCCGGAGCCTGTGCTCCGCGGCGGGAGGGGCCACAGCAGTGAGAGGCCCGCGTGCCGCAAAATCATAAAAAACAAAAACAAAAAAACATGAATCAGTTTAATACCACATAAGCTATAAATTTCAACTAAATACAGTTTCAGAGTAGAGTGAAATATACAGAATAACATGTATGAAATTCAAAACAACAGTATCATGAAACAGGTTGTAAAGTCTCACAAGATGTGGCCTAGGAATCAGATTGGAGACCTCTCTGTTCCAGCTAACTTCTTGGATTAGAGAGAGGTTGTTGCACCTGGTGATTGCTTTCTTTAGTAAGGGTGGTCCAAGGCAGGTCACTCTGAGGAAGTAAGAGTTTTGAGCTAAGATCTGAATGGCAAGAAGCCTTTAGCTGTGTGAAGGGTGAAGGGATTTCTAGGCAGAGGGATCAGCAAGGGCAAAGACTCTGTGGCTGGAAGGCAGGAGCTGGGTGTGTGCGGTGCTGGGGATTTAATGAACACCAATGTGGCAGAAGGGTGGTGAATAAGGAAGAGAGAGAAAGGAGATGAGGTTTGAAAGATGGGCTAAGGCAGATCGGGTCAGGCCGCAATGGCTGTTTAAGTTCATGGGATCTTAATCTATTGGGTTGGCCAAAAAGTTTGTTTGGGTTTTTCTGTAACACCTTGTGGAAAAACCCAGACGAACTTTTTGGCCAACCCAATAAAAGTAACAGGAAGTCATTAGAGAGTTTCAGGCAGGGGCAATGCCATACATTTCTCTAGACTTAGACATTTCTCTCCAGAAAACTCTCTAGTCATTAAACCAGAGATAATAGGCAGGTTGTACCTCACATGCCTCAAAGTGCAGTTGATTAGTAGTGGCTGCTCAGGATGTTGGGCTGAGAAGGATTCTGTGGCTAAGGAGGATTCAGTAGGCAAAACTGACATGACCTATTAGTGTGCCACAATAGGACAGTGTCCTGTCCTAGCATTAAATGTTCCAGTAAAGCAGAGCAAACGGAAAAAGAGAACTTAAAATTTTAATTCAGAATATGGTTGCAAAACCAGTGGTTTAATTCTGAAAATGTGGAAAATGTAAAAAAGCTCAAAGAAGAAATGGAAAGTTTGCTATAATCCAGTCACTCAGGGAAAAGTGCTCCAAGTGTTGATGGGCTTAAGGAAGGAGACACTTGGGTAAAAGCTGATTGTCTATGACTCTGAAATGATTCTTGACTTTGCAGGAGCTGGTGGTGCTTTGCCACCTCCACCATCCCAGCTTAATATCTTTGCTGGCAGCTGGGGTTCGTCCCCGAATGTTGGTGATGGAGTTAGCCTCCAAGGGTTCCCTGGATCGCCTGCTTCAACAAGACAAAGCCAGTCTCACCAGAACGCTGCAGCACAGGATTGCACTACATGTGGCTGATGGTCTGAGGTAATAGATTAGGTCATGCTGTTTTCTATTCAGGGCATGATGAGTGTGAGCCCAAAATTACTCTCAGACTTTGAGAAGTGCGCTGCCCTGTGACAATGTGTCCTGGTAATATTTCACAAACTATTTGGGTGTAAAACTACCATTTCCCTGATCAGATTTTATAATTTCATAAAATAAGAGTAGGAAGAGTGTGCAGATCTCATAGCTAGCAGAATTACAGTTGGAACCCAGGAGGCCTTCTCCAGAGCCCATGATCTTAACCCTGTATTGACCTACCTTCCCTAAAAAATATAGGTAAGGCTTCAAAGTATCAAGGAAAGTGTCAGTTATCATGGGTAATTCTAATGAGGAAAGATGAGGCCATATTTCTGAAGGGGACTGGAGTGATTTGAGTTGGGTTGTCCTGTAAGACCATAGTGTGTCTCAGAGGTGCACCCAGCCCCGCAGCCAGATGGCATCCGGACAGAGCCTTGGAGGGTGGAAAGGCCATGGCCTTTGGAGACAGAGGGACTGTCCACACACTTGCTTTGATTTTATATCTCTGATTCTCTCTTTCTTGTAGTCTCTAAACTGTGCCTAATACTTAGTGAATAGTGTTTCAAGTTCTTCTGTAATAATTGAAGACATCCCAAGTCAAACTCTTGATTTCCCCCTTTTCCACTGCTCTCCATCTCCGGTCACCCAGTTGTGTCACCTTGGAATCATCCTTTAGTCCTTCCTTTCTCTCACATCCCACAGCTCATCCTTCAGCAAATGTCTTTAGCAAACATATCTCAATGCAGCTCCTTCTCCTAACTTCTCTCCCTCCCAGCAGTGTCTAAGCTGCTGTCATCTCTTCTCGCCCAGCGGATCTCCCTACTTTCACCTTTGCCCCCCAGATAACCTGCTTTTCACACAGTAGCCAGAGTGATCATTCTAGCATGGAAGTTGGATCACATCTTTCTCCTGTTACCAACCCTCTCCCACCTCACTCTGGTCACTGTGCTCAGCCACTCGCCTCCCCGAGGCTTCTGGAATATGCCAGAGACTTTATGCCAGCTATTCTCTTGGCCAGAATGTCGAACCTCCAGATATCCTCTTGGCTCACTTCTCATTTCATTCAGGTTTCTCCTCAGGGAGGGTGTCCCTGACTACCTTGTGTCTCTTTGGCACCTGTAGCACTTATCACTGCCGGGTATTCTTTATGTTTTTATTTTAAAAGTTTGTTTATTGTCTGTCTTTGCCACCAGAATCTAAGTGCCACGATAGCAAGGATTTTTCCTCTTGTTCACCGTTGTACCTCAGCACCTAGAACGGTGCGTTCTCATTACACATGTTGCCACTGGGGAGAGAGGGAGGAAGGAAGGAAGACAGTGCCTGGTGCATGGTAGCCACAAAGTGGATGCAAATTTCCTTCTATTCCTTTCCTTCTTAAATAGTGTCTATTCCTTTTGAGCAGTATCCAGAAATGTAAATAGAATGGATGGTAAGGAGAACAAACACTGATCACAAACAAATAAAACTAAACTATTGATATATACGATATAACTATTAATACTGTATAGGGGATATAATAGGAGAATAAAATGAGTAGATTTCCTTTCCTGAAAGAGTCCGGAAGCTATTGAAAAACACAGATTATTATATGAAACAGGAATGCAAAGATTTGGATCTGGGTTGCTACATCCACTTTTGAACACCAGGGGGAACTTTGTACTAAATTAATCTAGATAAAGGGCAACTATGTCTTATGTATTTCAAAAGCTGTATTGGTCATTTTCCTTGATTAAACCGACTCCAGGTCCTGGTTTTTCCCTAAATCTTCCACATAATTCCCAAAGTGCTTATTTATAAAATGAATAATTGATTTTTTTAAAAATTCATCACTGTTTGAAAGACCTCATCTCTTAAATAACTTGAAGACCTTACTTAAAATAACAAATCCAGCAGTTTCTGTTAAAGTAAGTGAAATCTCATCATATTTTCCTATCATTTGCCTGATTTGTTCTCAGCATAATGCCAAGGGAGCTTTCTGGGTCTTGTGCTACAAGAGGCTAGTAGATTTCAGTAGCAATCGATCTTCTCCCAGCACTAAGTATTTAAAAATCTCAGCATTAGGGTCTGTCTTCCCAAATATATTTTAGCACAGAGCTATAACTATGGAGGTAGAAAGAGACAATAAAGTCGCACGCCTCTGCAGTCCCTTAAATGATGGTGCTGTTTAGAGTGACATACAGGAACTTTCTTCATGTTCCATATTTTCTCTTTTGCAGTCTTGCCTTCAGCTATTAGTTTACACCTCTAACTGTCTGCTGCTTTGAGCTCTTTATTATAATTCTCAACTAACTTTGAAGATATGGTCACCTATATTTCCCATAAGCTTCTGTGTTTCAGTATGTTCAAAATTGAATTTGCTTTCTCTTTTTCCTTCCACCATGAATCTGTTCTTTATCTTGTATCTCCCATTTGCCAACAAAGGTCTTCGTAGTCACATCCAGAGCAACCCCCTCTCCCACAAAAGTAAGTACTCATTTGTCCGCCAGGTCCTTGACTATTTTACATCATCTTTTTAATTGATTAATTTATTTTTATGCCACTACTGCTGACTTGGTCCGGTACCTCTGGGGAACTATCAGAACATTTCTGATATTATATTCTTCTAAAATAAAAATCTAATTATCCTTGAAATTCCCTGGCATTCCAAGTTATCTGCAGAATACATCTAAACTCCTTGGCCATAGCGTCAAAACTCTTTATGTATCCTCTAGCCTGCCTCTCCAGCCTCCTCCCATTCCACTGCCCTCGTTCTAACCATGCTGAAGGGCTTGACTTCTCACTGACATCCATGTCTGTCTTTGCATTTGTCATTCCTGTCTTTTCAAAAAATTGTCTGCCTAGAGAACTCATTTTCCTCTAGAATTTGCTCACATACCATCTCCACAATGATGTCTGACTGCATCATGAAGAGTTGGTTTGGCTAACACATGTTTCTTGAGTCTCCATGCAGGACTTTGTGCTGGCTGCTGAAGAAGGAAAGATAGGGATTATATTGCTCTTATCAAGGTTTAAAACTTATAGTCTAGTGGGAGAGTCTGCTTTGCTATCTGTACCTTTGTGCTTTTCTTCCTCTGGCTTCCCTAGCATTTGGTACTCATCACATTTCTGCAACCTTATTTGAGCACCTGTCTCTCCTAGATTGTGGCCCCTCAAGAGCAGGGAGACAAAGATGACATTCTATCCCCAGTGACTGTCCCTCATAGATGCCCAATATATATTTGTTAAATGAATGAAGACATTCTATTTTTAGAGTAATTCTCTTTAGGATGAGATAAAGTTTACTTTAAGTTATACGAGTTTCTTAGCAACATTGATGATAATCACAATTTAAAAACGACTAGTTGAGTTTAGACCAGTTTGTTTTAATAAAATATTTGACAATGCTCGCTGTCATGTAATACATAAATTATGGCTGAATTATTCTTAGTAAGACAAGATCTGTACTTGTTAATATTTTGAAAGCTATTCTGCTATTCTATTAAAAACTATTAAAACTGCAGTTTTAAGATTAAATTCTATAACTGAACATTTTAACTAATCCAGATAATCTTTCTCTCCCACTGACATAATTTCAAATTAAGTTTAACTAATTTTTTTTAACCTTTGGAAAATATTCCGAGAGAGTCTGTATTCTATAAATACTCTGAAAGAGGCACGCATTATGAAGGATTTGGATGCCATTCAATTATGTATGACTTGGCTTTAACTTTTTTGTTCTTAATCTCCCAGCTTTTCTCTTCAGCAGGGCAAAGTAGCTAATGGCTTTCCAGTAAGCCCTTAGTAAATTTTTCTTTTAAGCCCATAACTTATTATTAAGGTCAACTTCATTAGTACATCTATCTTACTTTTCAACCAAAAATATGTTTACTGAAAGGAATAGGCCTAATGTCAAATGTCTTAACTACATCCTGGAAGAGAAAGAATCTTCTCCTGCATTAGTTGATGCCGTTAAATGATACATACACTCCCATCAATCAGTGGAAAGTTCAGGGTATTGCTGCCACTCTGCTCCTAATGCCCCTAGCAGTGATTGGTATTAGGTAATGGAGTAAATATTTATTGATATAATGTGAACCTAAACCAAAAGCCACAAACGATGGATTTAAATTTACCTCTATTAAGTTCTATGAAAAATTCTTTTCTCAAGGTAAGACATAATGTAGTTGTGAGATCATGTGCAGAGCTATGGCAAATTTAATGTCACAGGGCAGGGTAAACAGAGTGGGGGAAATCTGAATTTTACGAGTGTGTAAGGAAAGGTAATAGAGTTACTTTAGTAGTTGGGGCAAAGTAATGGCTCTTCGGCCATGTTTCCAGAATGGACAAGACCTGGTTGAGATGAAAACTTTTTATTTTTTATATTAACTAGTTTTTATTCTTCACCTACAGTGAGTGTCCAGCTCTAGTTGCTGATGGTTGAATGGATCTGTTTCTAAAAGGAAAGACTTTAAAATCCCCCATATCACCTTTCCCAAGACAATGTTTTACTCATTCCAACTCTTGGTCTAAAATGTTCTTTGATAATTTATAACGGAATTGGGTTTTAAAGTAAATTACATCTTCAAACGGTACAGTATTGATAGCTAGAAAAGTCTTTTATTTTGATTTATTACTATTGAAAAAGTAGAAAATATTTTCCAAAAAATTAGGAAATAGTTTAGTCAGAAAAAAATAAATATCAAAGGAGAGATGGAATAGAGAGAATTTTAAAAGCTAAGAAAAACGTCTCTGTGGTTTTAAGAAAATTAAAACTTAAATAAATGGGAGTTATAACAAAATACTATCAATTCTTATTTAACATATTTACATTTTAAACTAATTAAAATAGTCACATGGTATTGAGGGAATTCAGAATTCCTTTTAAGTAGTTTTTAAAGTATACAAAAGGTAAGTCTTCAAAAATTGGTACTTTGCTTAAAGTGGTTGTGCCTTAAAGTTTAAATCACTTATCAGGATTGACGTGTCTTTTTGTTTGTTTTAAAAGCATAAGCTTGCTCTGTAATATTGGACTTGTAGGTTTTGATTTCCTTCTGCAATATCTCTTAACTTTGAAGGTGAAACTTAGCACAGAATTTTTGATGCTTTGTGTAATAAACATATATTTTTAAAAATAATGACAAAATTTATTATGGTATAATCACATTTTAATAAGGTTTCCTGTGCATTTCACGGCAGATACCTCCACTCAGCCATGATTATATACCGTGACTTGAAGCCCCACAACGTGTTGCTTTTCACCCTGTATCCCAATGCCGCCATCATTGCCAAGATTGCGGACTATGGGATTGCTCAGTACTGCTGTAGAATGGGGATAAAAACGTCAGAGGGCACACCAGGTGGGTGACAAGGTTTGTGTGATAATTCCCTCTTCAGAATGGATAACCACTGACTTCAGTTGTGAGTTCAGGAGAATCAAGAGAACACTGTAGCCTATCACACTGTGAACAGATATTTGTTGTGACCAGAATGTGAATAATTGTGACCAGTACGTTTGTGATTTTGAATATTATATCCTGTAGGGCAAAAAAATCAACTGATGTAATTTTCCAGGGTAAAAAACAAATTAAATAAATAGAGTATGTTTTATGTCAAGTTATATTTTTAAAAGTTGGACTTAAAAATGTTTAAATACTCCAGAGGTGGTGAAAAGGAACCTCAAAGTTTTAGTCTAGCTACTGATAACACTTACCTAAAAATGAGGCAAACCAAATTCAGGTTCGCAAACCCTTTTTTGTAACTCTGAAACCCAAATAACTTTGAAAATCCAAAGTTTTTTTTTTTATAACTGATTCGGTGGCAAAATCTGACCCGATTGAATTGATCCTTGTTAGGATCTTTATTTCTCATATTCACTGTGAATGTGTGTATGTTTCACAGCAGAAATATAAACATGTTTGAGTACAGGGTGTTGGCTCTGATCCCACTGAATTTTATGTAATTTGTTATATGCATTATTACTTTCTTAAATATGAAAAAGTATAAATTCCTAAATACTTCTAACTCCAAGAGTTTCAGGTAGGGACTTTGGGACTGGAGTTCTTAGTTGCACTGTTCTTGATACAAGCATACTTTCTTATTCTTTTTAAAAACTTTTTTTAATTAAAAGATTTTTTTAATTTAATTTTATTGGAGTATAGTTGATTTACAGTGTTGTGTTTCAGGTGTACAACCAAGTGATTCAGTTTTACATATACATATATTCTTTCTTTTTTAGATTGTTTTCTCATAGAGTTTATCACAGAATATTGAGTAGAGTTCCCTCTGCTATATAGTAGGTCCTTGTTGGTTACCTTTCTTATATATAGTAGTGTGTGTATGTTCATTCCAAGTTCCTGATTTATCCCTCCCCGCCACTTTTGCCTTTGGTAACCATAAGTTTGTTTTTGATATCTCTAAGTTTGTTTCTGTTTTGTAAATAAGTTCATTTGTATCATTTTTTAAAAAATTAGATTCCACATATGAGTGATATCATCTGAGATTTGTCTTTCTCTGTCTGACTTACTTCACTTAGTATGATAATCTCTAGGTCCACCGTGTTGCTGCAAATGGCATTATTTCATTTTTTATGGCTGAGTAATAGTCCATTGTATATACGTACCACATCTTCTTTATCCATTCCTCTGTCGATGGACATTTAGGTTGATTCCATGTCTTGGCTATTGTAAACAGTGCTGCAGTGAACATTGGGGTGCATGTATCTTTTCAGATTATGGTTTTCTCAGGATATATGCCCAGTAGTGAGACTTCTGGGTCATATGGTAGTTCTATTTTTAGTTTTTTAAGGAACCTCCATACTGTTCTCCATAGTGGCTGTACCAATTTACATCCCCACCAATAGTGTAGGAGGGTTCTGACTGGTACAGTAATTTAAACCTTCAAACATTGAACTTTGTTTTTCTTTCTTCATAATTTATAGGTTGTTAATGCTTCAATACTTAAAAGTACTGTAGAGTCATGTTACTATGTAAAATGAGACATACCCATTTTGCGTACTGTTATATTTATGGTCTCCAGAAATCACAGGCATCATTTTCTTACCTTAGATTTTAATATTGCTTTTAAGTGTCATACCCAACTCTTTTCTTGTCATGCCTGCTGTAATACTCCTATTACTTTAACTGTAAACTGACTTTCTACCAGTGAAAATTCTATTTCCTTTGTTCTTGGGTTTTCATGATCTTATACTCAGACATGTTCTTTCCACGTGGAGTTCTCCCTCCCTTTCTCAGCTCTCTTTCCTCTTCTAATAATAGATTCATCAGAATCTCAGCTTCCGATTAGTAAGAAACAGTCATAGGGCAAGTAATCTGTACAGACATCTTGTCTTTCAGATTTCAGTTTGCGTGGGAATAGAAAATTGAAGGGTTGACATCTGTTTAGTGGGGGGCAGCTCTAGCTCTGGAGAAATCTTACATGGTTAGTTATTTGTAAATAAAATTACAGGTGGCTTTACATCATCTTGATGATTGAAGATCAGTTAAAACACATTCTTAAGACAGAAGAAAGTACTTTAGAGGATATCTGACTAGGCAAAATTGTCCCCTACCCTCTTCCCCTTTCCCCATTTTTGTCCTTAGATAAGCAAATGGCCCCAGCTTCCAATGCCTGGTTTTATTTTTGCTCCAAATACATATCATCTCTTTCATTTTACATGGCTATCTGTTGGAAGTAGAGTGTGCATTCTCATAAACATTTCAAAGTATATTTTCTGGCTCAAGTGTCTCTGGGTTGTTCAATAATAATAAAATAATTATCTCTTCAGCACCTGCTGTGTCCCAGGCTCAGGGCCAGATACATTAGACACATGGTATCCTATCCTCATGCCAGGGCTGAAAGTTAGCTTTTATCTTCTCATCTATAAAATGAGGAAGCTGAGGCTCAGTGAGATTGTGTAACTTGCACAAAGTCATGCAGTAAGTGGCCAAGATAAAGCTCAGTCTAAATGACATTTGAATCCAGAGCTATTTGGCTTTAAGTCCTATACAGGCATACCTTATTTTATTGTACTTTGCTTTATTATGCTTCACAGATGTTGTGTTTCTTACAAATTGCAGGTTTGTGGCAACCGTGCATCAAGCCAGTCTGTCAGAGCTGTTTTCTTCAACAGCCTTTGCTAACTTTGGGTCTCTGTGTCGCATTTTGATTATTCTCACAATATTTCAAACTTCTTCATTATTATTATGTTTGTTATGGTGATCTGTGATCAGTGACATTACTATTGCAAAAAGATTGTGACTTGCTAACAGCTCAGATGATCGTTAGCAGTTTTTAACAATAAAGTATTTTTAAATAAAGGATTGTACATTATTTTTAGACATAGTGCTGTTGCACATTAATAGACTTCAGTATTGTAAACATAACTTTTATATGCACTGGGAAACCAAAAAATTTGTATGACTCACTTTATTGCGATACTTGCTTTATTGAGGTGATCTGGCACCAAACCTGCCATATCTCCAAGGTATGCCTGTAGTCGCTCTCCTGGATCACATACAACTATGACATACACTTAAAGAGGTTTACTTAACCTTAGTTATTAAAAATCCAAATAAACAAAGCAAAATTACAGGGCCAGAAACCACAAATATTGTCACGTACAGGTTTGGAAGAATAGTCTTAGAAGATGGGATTCCACAGGCCTCGTAAACCCACCTAGAAATGGGCACATGACGGCATTCTTCTCTTGGAAGATCTGCTCATTACTGTCATGTCTCATGAAGGTGGGCCAGGCCACTCATCTGGGGCCTGCAATTCGTTCCCCCTCCCCCCAGCCACGTCACTGTGTTCGTGGAGAGGAAATCCTGCTGTTGAAGCCTCAACCCCCTACTTGGCAGTGGACCTCTCTGATCCTTGTAGATTGTGCTCCCTCAGGGGGCTGGGCAAGCCAGCAGCCAGCTCATTTCAACTCTGTTCAAACTCATGGCCCTTCATTTTATGTGTCTTCCTGGTTTGGGTCAACACCTGTCTATAGTTCAGTATCCAACTGATTTTTCATACCAAGCCAGATACTTGTTCCTGACCCCTTTTAATCTGCTGTATCAATGTGCAGTAACACAAGTATGGAGCAAGATCATGACAGGGAAACCCAGAGCCCGATTCTTTCTGTTCTGCCCGCTTTTCCCCCAGGCTGCTTAATACATGGTAAGCATTTTTCCTTGCTATATCTTGGACCTTCTCTTTATCTCTACTGTATTTATTATTGTTAGAGCACTTCTAATCACCTCAGCCCTAAACTCAAATTAAAAATTTTAAATAACAGTAATTGTCACCACTGCTGCCACCATCACCAAACTTTTCCTTCCCCAGAGCAATTATGTTTGAGAAGAAAATCATTCCCTCTCATATGATTTTAGTTCTCTCCTTGTCTTTTCCTTTTTAATGGATCTTCCTGTTAATGTTATACTTAGAAACTTTATGAGAAACAAAATATAAGGTTTAACTTGGAAATTTTAGAGAAACAAAACACCATGTGTTTGTTATTGTTAAACTTTTGTGAAGTTTTATACTAACTCTTACTGTGGTGCATTAACACCGTGTGTGCATGTGAGTGTGGGTTCATTGCTGTTGTCTCAGGGAATATGGTAATGGGAGCAAACCTTTCGTGGCACGAACAGAGTGCTTGTCTCATGCTTAGCCCTTTGCATAGGTTGATTATCTCAGTTAACCCTCATGACCCTCTGACATGAGTCCTATTATTATTCCTGGTTTACAGATAAGGAAACTAAATAAAGCTTAGGGACCATTAAAAATGTCTATAGGGTCACATAAGACACAAACCCAACCTTCCTGAGAACACAGCCCCTGGCCAGGTACCATCATAGCTGGAGCGCAAAGGTAGAAACAATTCGGTTATTGGCAAGTACCACAGCAGTGTGTCTGTCTACATTTTCAAAGGTAAATATGGGATGGAAACTTTCAACTTCAAATAATTTGGAGAGATTCAACTTTAACTCAGTCAAATGGGTATGTATGTATTATATCCTGTTAGTAGCAACGGTTAATTCTGGGTCTTATGACAGTTACACTGTTGACTGAGATGGATGCTGACTGATGGCTTTCACCCCGCCAACATCCACAGAAATACAACAGTCTTTGGGTAAACAAAAATGTTATTCTCTGGTTATACCAATCATCTGGTAGAAATTATGAAACATGCTCTACTCAGACTTTTTGGAAAGTAAAAAAGAAAGTATATGTTTCTGTGTACTTTGTGATATATAGTCAGACCTAATTTATAAATTTCTCATGTTTTTGATCTATGGGTATTTTAAATGCAGACTTCTCTGGAAAAGTATCTCTAAATATAGTTTTTAGACAAATGCATCATATTTTCCCAATTATTTTAACATTGTGACTTGTAATAATTCTCTAAGGGAAAGGTATTCTTATTTTTTATTCATTTATTCATGCATCTGGCAATAATTTATTGAATGTTTACCAAATATCAAACTGGTGTCACTACTTAATAGCTGTGTGGTGCTCAAGATTCACTTTCTGGGGTTCACTTTTCATTTGTGTAAATTGTGACGAGAAAAATAATGCCTACCTCAGCGTTGTTTAAGGGTAAAATGAGGTAACCCATGTAAGTAACATAGAGAAGAGCTGGCATGTTGCAGTTGCGCCAAGTGTGTTAGCTGTTTTAGTGGTGAACTTGGAGAATGGGCATTAATAAATGTAAATTTTCATCTCCAGAAGCACACGTTTTGCCAGGAGAAACAGGGCTGTAAACAATAATCATAAAGCATTGTATTAGTTTCAGCAGGAGATCTAGTTCAAGGTACAGTGATAGTGCAAGACGCAAGTGGTTAACTGAGCTATGGGTCGTCAGGACTTCCTTCATAGAGGAGGTGACTCTGGAATGACATCTTAAAGGAGAAGTTTGAGGTTTGAGTAAATAAATAAGTAAGTGGGAGGAGACATTTCAGGCAAAACGTGCTAAGGTAGAAAATGACTTGTCTCATTCCGATAACTGCAAGAAGTTCCATGCGGTCTAAGTGACAGATGGAGGATGGAGGATTCTTTGGTTATGTTTTTCAATTCTGGCTGTATATTAGATAACATGTAGGGCTTAAGGGATATATCCCCTAGGGTTGTGTCCTTTACAGTTGTATTTTAGTAGGTGTGGAGCAGGGGCTCTCAATGTGGCCACATGTTTGAAGCTACTGGAGGACTTTCAAATGTACGGGTAGCAGGACCCCATGCCCAGGATTCTGATTTAAATAGTTTGGGTGGAGCCCAGACATTGAGGTTATTTAAATGATCCCCAGGTGATTCCCATCTCTTCATCATATAAATAGTGTCATTGCCTCTATAAATCAGTTATAACATGGGCAGCTCAAATTGTGGTATTGTCTCACATTGGGGAAAATGTTATTTGCAGAAAAACTTTTAACAAGATGATTAGCATTTACTCTAGATTTTGAGAGTATTAGCCTGTGATATAAGCAAAAAGTTATGAGAGTAAATATGAATAGCATTTAGACTTATGTTCAAATAAAAAGAGCAAATGTCTGTTTTAAATTAATCTTTCTCAATGGTGCACATTCTAGGCACCGCAGTGGATTCTGGAGATAGATATATATGACCTAATGATTATTGACTGTCTAGATTCTGTTAAACTTGGGCTATGAAGTCAGTGTCTTAGTTTGAATCCTTGCTCTACCACTTACTAGCCAGGGCTGGAGAAATTACCTAATTCCTTTCCTTGGTTCAACAGTAGTACCTAATAATAGTATCTGTTGTAGGGGATTGTTGTGAAAATCAGATGAGAAATTCATGTAAAGTGTTTAGCACAATGCCTGGCACATTCCTTAGGTGTCTTTTCTTTCCTGGACTCTCTGCTCTGTCTTCTTTTTTTTTTTGCGGTATGCGGGCCTCTCACTGTTGTGGCCTCTCCCGTTGTGGAGCACAGGCTCTGGACGCGCAGGCCCAGCGGCCGTGGCTCACGGGCCCAGCCGCCCCGCGGCATGTGGGATCTTCCCGGACCGGGGCACGAACCCGTGTCCCCTGCATCGGCAGGCGGACTCTCAACCACTGCGCCACCAGGGAAGCCCTCTGCTCTGTCTTCTTAACACAGGGGGCCCCCTTCTTAACACAGAAGGCTCTGTTTGCCTTCCCTTTCCCTGTCCTCTGAAGGGCATTCAGAAAACTCATCTTGTTTGTTTGCTCTCTCTCAGAGATCACTGTCTTGTGTTCCTGGTGTCCAGAGTTTCATACATGTTGTCTAGTTATTTCATTGTTTTATGCAGAATGGTAAGTCTAGTCCCTGTTATTCTATCTTACCTAGAAGTAGAAGTGATACATGTTTAAATAAACGACTTATTTGAACAGCCTAATACAACGTACATTTAGGATTTTAGTTAGTACTTAACATTTGTAGTCTTTGAGGGGCATCAGTGCTAAAGAGGGTATCCGTGTAGTACAGTAGCATGGTCCATAACTGCCATAGATCATTCACAGTATTAGATCAGGTGACAACACTGTTCTTTTGTAAACAGGCAGGAAATGTTTCTATTTCTAGCCTTCCGGTGACAAGTAACATTAAAAGTGTTCATTTTCATCCCAAATTAAATTCAGTGGTGAATACATTGAGTAGCTTGAAATGTTATTCTTCCTGTTACTACTATGGTGACCAGTATACTGAAAAATAAGGCAAAAGTTTTTGAAGAAATTGCAGTTGCTTTTCCAGGGAAGTCCTCAGTGATAAGGATACATGTAGAGTAGCTTGGAGGATCTTATGGTTTAGATTGATAGTTAAATGTTATGTTGGTAGCTTAGGTCTTGATGCCCTCAGTCCCCCTCCCCTCCCCATTTTGGTTGAAATACTCCATGATGTTTTAAATTAAGATTTGATTTGCAAAACATAAGGTTGTGAGTTGAAAGCAGCAAATGCTATTGAGCAGGTCAAAAGATGTGTTTCTAATAAATTAGTGGAAATAACACTCCGGCAACAAAGAGATATATCTAGATTTAATGTGCTTGAGTGTTTTATATACATACTGTATTGTAAATTCTGCGTCTTTGTTTTCTTTTTCTACTTAATATTTCAGGGACATCTTTCTGTGTCAAATACCAGTTTTAACAGTTACATAATATTTCAGTAATTTACTTAACCACATCTTGATGTATATTTAATTTTTTCGAACTTTTTGATATATTGAAAGGCTTTAATTAATAGACTTGTAAATTAAAAATTTCCCATTTATGAAACTAATTTTTAAACATTAAATTTCTAAAAATCATATTGCTGGGTAGGCATATTTTGAATTTTGAAATACTAATTACCTTCTAGAAAGGTTTATCAATTAAAATTCCCTCAAAACTTGAATTAGAGCACCTATTTCCCATTCTGGGTTTGTTATTGTTTTTAATCTTCATGAAGTTAATAGTCAAAAAGTGATAATTTAATGTTTTTATTTTTCAAATATTTATATATAGAACATAGTTGGTTTTCCTTAGATTGTTGACTATTACAGGTAATGTTGAAATTACTTTTTTTTCCCTGAAGTGCTTAAAAATGATTTATCTCTATTGCAAAATGAAAGGTTTTATTTTTCTTTCAGAGAATTTCAGGCATGAACTTACACCTGAGAGAGAGGGCTTTTATTCGTTTTATTCGAGGTTTTCTTTTTAGTGTTCAGTTGGGTTCAAGGAGCAGAGTCACAATTCTTGGAATGATAAGGCCATTAGCATTGCAGCCAGGTTAAAGTGACTTGGAGTGAAGTCTAGAAATCTCCCTCCTGTCTCCTCCTCTGTTTGAAACACTGCTCTGGGAATAGTTATTATTAAGAATGATGTAGACTTTTCCCCCCTCTTAGGCTTTATTTATTTAATTATGAAATATCACTTAATAATTTATTATTGAATGTTTATCCTTATTATTCTTCAAGATGGACCTTGGGGTGAAATGTCCTGGGACAGGGCTGTTAATTGACTTGATTAAGATGTCTTCTTATAGAGGTGATGTGGCCTGTTTAGAACTCATCTTCCTGTCTCTTCATCAGCACATATGCCTAAGTATATACCTCCCTGGGTGTATAAGTTCTGGGGTTGGGCATATTTATTAATATGTCTGTTTACTTTCAGGGTTTCGTGCACCTGAAGTTGCCAGAGGAAATGTTATTTATAACCAACAGGCTGATGTTTATTCATTTGGTTTGCTACTCTATGATATTTTGACAACTGGAGGTAGAATAGCAGAGGGTTTGAAGTTCCCAAATGAGTTTGATGAATTGGCAATACAAGGAAAATTACCTGGTAAGTTTTATTTTATCTACAATAAAGATTATTATTATTTTTTAATAGCAGCTTCATTTCCAAGTTATTTAATTGTAGTTGTATAGTAATTCATTTCACAGCTGAAAATTTTTTTAGTCCATGAATATTCTTAAATTCTGTGACATATTAATAAAATCATATGAGAAAAATAGAATTTATAGGGCTTCTTTTTAATATTCCAAATATTGATATATTTGGTATTATATTTAGAAGAATACTCAGAGAAGGAAATACTATTAGAACTCCAGGTTTAGTGACTTTTCTTCTTGTAAGGAGTTACTAAGTGTCCATTAGCTTGGGCTATTTTCATTTTCTTGGAGTGAAGTAATTTCTATGCAGGAATGGAAGCTTGAATTATTTACAATAATAATTTTTAGTAGTAAATATTAGTAAGAATTAGTAAATGAGTATTTAATGAAATCAAATCTCATTTTGAATGGTTGCCTCATGCTTTAAAGAAATTCTAGGGCTTTGTCATTCATTCCTTAACTCTTCAGTTCTCATTCTAAAGTATTCTTTTAAATATATTTAGTTTCTCATATTTTCTGCTTTTCTTTTCATTTAAGAAAAGTTTTGAGTGTATACTATGTTCCATCTGCAGGGAATACAGCTTTAACTATCTCCTTCTGGGGAACCTTTAAAGATTCCCAACAGAAGGAAATCTATTATTATTCGACTAAACTTTGTGCACAATCTAGGTCATCTCCCTCATTTTATCAGTTAGCTTTCCAGTGAAAGTTTTCAGGTCTGTATTCTATACCAATCAGAAAAATGGCATACCTCTTATAAAAAAAACAAATGTGCACAAAGTGACTGTGGGGGTAACTTTGGATTAAATGGATTAAATGCTTGTCTACATTGAATATTAAAATAAAAAGTATTTGCAAAGCAGTCTATTATATGAACAAAAGTGTTTTCAAAGTCTATTTGAAATGAAGGTATGAAAGGAAAATCTATTTTTATTCAGTTGGTATTTGTGTCTCTTTTTATACTGTAAAAATTAAGAACTCATTCTTGATGTCTCTAGTGGAGACAGTTAACAAAATTAGCTTTAAGGGTGATAAGTAGATTCATGATATATATGGGATTATAGAGATCAGTGGTTCCTTTGCAATGTCTGGACCTCTCATACACATTGAGAAGAAATAAAATAATTGTTCTGATTTGTCCAGTGTTTAAGCGTGATATGTTTTTTAATGTTTTAGATCCAGTTAAAGAATATGGTTGTGCCCCATGGCCTATGGTTGAGAAGTTAATTAAAAAATGTTTGAAAGAAAATCCTCAGGAAAGACCTACTTCTGCCCAGGTATTTGTGTAGTCAAAATTTATCAGTATTTTGTTCAGAACATCAAAAATATATATGTAATATTCAAATATATATACTCAAACATATAAACAAACACACACAGTTTAAAACAGTTATAAAGCAAAACTCCTCTATCCCGTCACTACCCCAGGCACAAAATAAAGGGCCAACACCCCAGAAACGCACATATGCCTCTTTCTGATTGCATCACCCTCTTTTCTCTATATGTAGCCAGTCTCCTGACTTTCATGATAATCATTGTTTATTTTTCTTCTTATGATTTTACTACCCAGTTTATAATTTATTTAAAATGGAATCATAGTCACGTGCTGTTCTGAGTTTTTTCAGTTGTTCTCCCAACATTATTTTGTAAGCTTCATTCATGTTGTTGAACATAGCTGTTGATTACTTTCCCTACTATTCCATTCCATTGTTTGAATGCACAACAATGTATTTACCCATGATCATATCAGTGGGTATTGGTATTGTTTCTAGTTTTTTGCTATTATAAATAGTGCTGTTAATGAGTGCGGTCGTACATGTCACCTAGTGCAAATTGTATCAGAATTGCTTTGTGGTATCTAACCAGGAGTTGAATTGCAGAATCATGGGATATGGGAATATCTAAATCATTTCTTGAAGAAGTTGTACTAGCTTAACAGTTCCATCACCTGTATATTAAGGTAGCTGTTTTTTTTAATATATTCTCCCTAAACGTTGTACTATCTGACTTCTTAATTTTTTCCAAATAGATTCAGTCTTGTGTATTGATTTACATTTTCCTAATTACTAATAAAGATGAGCATCTCTTTATATATTCATTGGTCACATATATGTTTCCTCTTCTGGAAAATGCCTGTTCATTATTTAGCCATTTTTCTATTGAGTTGTTTTTGTAAAAATAAAATTTAAAAAGCGCTTCTTTATACATTGTATACTAAAACTTTGTTGGTTATATATGTTGCAAATTTCTTTTCCCAATTCATGGTTTGCATTTTTATTTCCTAAAGAGTGCCTTTTGATTAACAGATTTTCTTCATTTTAACAGAGATAATTAACAATACTTTTTATGGTTATTAATTTTAGGGTCCTGTTTTAAAAGGTCCTTATCTCTCTCAGAGTCACAAAAATATTTACCTATTGTTTCTTCAAAATGTTTAAAAGTTTTGTTCTTAATAGTTAAGTTCTGAATCTATCAGGAAATGACATTTTAATCTAGGTCCAATTTCCTTTTTTCCATATGGGTAACCAATTTTTCCAGCTTCATCTATGAAATTGTTTCTTCCATTGTCTTCTACTGATCTTTTTATTTTCCATTTCCACTCTGTAATATACACTCAAAGATAAACACACACACATTCTCTTCCATTGGTCAATTTACCTGTTCTTCCTCCGGTACAATCCTGTCTTAATTCCTGAAGCTTTATAATAGTCTCTTTCCCCCCTTATTTTTATCCTTTAGGAATGCTTTAGCTGTTCTTCAGTCTAGTTTTTCCATATAAAATTTTAAATCACTTTGTCAACTTTTATGAAAAATTCTATTGTGCTTTGGATTAGACTTGCATTGAATCTGTAGACAATATCCTTATGATATATTGTCTCTCTATTCTTGAATATGGGTTATCTCTGTATTTAGGTCTTCTTAAGTGTCTTTCAATAAAGTTTTGCATCTAGGTCTTGCACATCTTTTTCTGGATTATCTTGCTATAAATTGCTTTACACTCAATTCCTGGCTTGAGATGTTTTTGAATCACCCAGGTGATGAGAATCTGGTCTACAAATCTTGAGAACAAGCTTATTAATTAATAAACAGTTTCTCAGGGTTCTTTTGCTCTCTCCCCCTGTGTCTGTAAAGTCCCAAGGCAACTTTTCTTATAAACCAGTGAGAGTGGGAGTGTGGAGTGGCTTTATATCTGGTTCTCATTTATTCTAAATATGCAGTCCTTTTGGGATCCCAGTTTTATGGGAACAAGACTACATTCTCCACTTTGGGCAGGTCATAGGTTTAACTCTTTCCCACTGGCCTCACAAGGCACTAAAAACCGCACATCAATTTTGCTTCAATAGATAAATGCCTAAAGGGAAAATTGGGCTTCAGGGTTCATCTGACCTCTCTGGATTCTGTCTTTCATTAATATTTTGGCCTGAAAATTCTATATGGTGTTGTCAGATCTTTAATGTTTTTAAGAGATTAAAAAATAATTTCTTCAGCATTTTAAGTTGTATTCAGCTGGAAGTTTTGTCCAAATAACCTCTTCCACCATATTATTGGAAACAGAACTCTCACTATGTTTTAAATGAAATAGATTTTAATAGATCAAAATAAGAGCTGTTTTTATGTTGTGGACTCTCAATTTTGTATAATAATTCATTGAAAAATTTTTGTTCAATTTTAAATTTCCTACTCAGAAATAGCTGAGGACATGTATACACTGCCTTTATCAAACATCATATAATCATCTTGACTAGTTGCCTTACTGACTTTTTAATTTTGGTTGCTACCAGTGTTAATTACACAGACTTTAAAAAAAAATTATCAAAGCAAAATTTTCCAGAGCTTAATTATTATTTTACTTTTTCTTCTTTTAATTTTCACTTATATTTCACCTGTATTTTACAGATTACATAACAATCTTGAGGGTTTTTTTTAGCACATGACAGTTTTCAGAAACTTTCACATACCCGTTTAGTCTTTAGAATACAGTGTGTACTAGGCAAGGTGCGTAAACTCATCACCTTTGTCAGATGAGTCACTGGGAGAAATGGAGCTGTCTTGGAGCCTCATGAGTGGCAGGTAAGTGGCTGTGACGCAGGGCTCTAATTCCATTTTCCTGACCCCTGGTTCTGTTTCCTTGCACTGGCTCTCTGCCATCTCTTTAGTTCGTTAGTGCTTGAAGGAAAAATATAAAAACAGAATCTAGAGGTGATTTGTGAGTTTTGTTACCAAAATCAAAATGTCTTTTCCCTTCAACTGGTAGAAGGTGTATTCTATCGTGGGCCCTTCAACATGATGCGTCTCTGCGGTATGAAACTGAATGAAGAATAGTTCCTGACTCTGCTAAATTCTGTTCATTTGGCACTTTTGAGATTTTCTTTTCAAGTTACAAAACATACCATATGTACAAAAGTGCGTATATCATGCATAGCTTAAAAATAAGTATTATCTTAATATCTATAGTTTGATTGTTAATCTTGTTGCTCCGAATGGGTCACAGTTTAAATAAGATTTAGGTTTAGTGCTGTAACATTTAATACTACATTATGCATAATGATATGATCTTTCAAGAGAGCATGTGTTAACCTGATGTGTGTTATTTTGTTAATTTTTAAACTTTCTCAGGTCTTTGACATTTTGAATTCAGCTGAGTTAATCTGTCTGATGAGGCGTATATCAATACCTAAAAACTTTACTGTTGAATGCATGGTTGCTATGAATCATAACAGCAAGAATGCAAGCATTTGGCTGGGCTGTGGGCACACTGACAAAGGACAGCTCTCCTTTCTTGACTTAAATACAGAAAGATACACTTCTGCGGTAAGTCCAAATACCATTTAAATTAGTGAAACTCCAGAAAACTCACTTTGCAAATTATTTTAAAGCATGAACCAATTGAAAATTACTTAGGGGTACTCAGTGTGCAGGTGCGAAGTGTCCAGGACTTGAAGAACCGGCATTTGGTTTTGGACACAGCTATTTGGGTTCAACCGCTGGGCAGAACCTTTTGTCAGGGGCCCAGCCAAGAACCAGGCCCGTGAGATTCCCGAGGGTGTCCATGACTTTCAAGTGGACTGCAGTGACTGGTTCTTTAAAAAAAAAAAAAAAGTTACTTGCGATAATATATATATATATGTGTATATATATATATATAATATATATATATAATATATAATATATATATAATATATATAATATAATATAGGAGTGTTATTAAATTAGCTTCCTGTTAAAACAAGTGTATTCACATGAAATGAAGTAGTGTGTGTTTTATTTTAAAATCACAGTATATGTGTGTCTTAGGTCAGGAATGCTAGAAACACAGCCTGAAACAGAGAATCTTATATGAGTGATTCAAGGAGAGAGAAACTTTTAAGGAGGTATGGGAAGCCACATAGATCAGGGGAAGAAGCTTAGCAAAAATGTAGTGTCTGAGGAAGTCTAGCCTCAGTCTTTACCCACAAGAAACTCTGGAATGTGAATAACGGCACAGATTTATCCCTTCACCAGGCAAGGGGTCCAGTATTTCATTCCCACTTATCAGTCAGTCATCAGCTGCAATTTGCCCAAGGGTAGGGGTGGCATAACCTCCCAACCATTTCTTAACAAGCCAGCTCCCATGAGCTGAAGGTAGTGAAGGGTGCAGCTCTGAGCTCTTAGTAGCCAACACTCAGAGCAGCTGGGGGTGGGTGATAGAGGAGATCTGGGCATGGCTTCTGCAAGATGGATCAATAAATTATATTGGGAAATATAAGGTAAATTTCTAGACTTAAAAAAACCTTATATTTTGACTGTTGCCTTGAAAGAAATGTTGTACCTAAACATTATTCTTAAGGTTGAACAATCCTCTTATATTATTTTGATGGAGTGGGAAATGATACGGAGAAGTAATTTTCAATTTTTAGTTTCAGGTGCATTCTAGGCAGGCATTTTTTTTTTTTTTTTTTTTTTTTTTTTGCCAGTTAACTCATTTATTGTTGAAAGTTAAATAAAATTGGCATTGTTTTAAAAATGAAAACCAAGAAAGTAAAAAGAGTTAAGTATGTGGATTACATAATATTTTCATTCTATGTAAGTTCTGGTCACTTAAGCTAGAACCAAGTCCTTTAGAGCGTGTTTTCTTTTCTTAACAGGAAGTTACTGATAGTAGAATATTGTGCCTAGCCTTGGTGCATCTTCCTGTTGAAAAGGAAAGCTGGATTGTATCTGGAACACAGTCTGGCATGCTCCTCGTCGTCAATACTGAAGATGAGAGAAAGAGGCACACTCTTGAAAAGATGACTGATTCTGTTACTTGCTTGTATTGCAATTCCTTTTCCAAGCAAAGGTAAGGTAGTGATTTTGACCATTGGGGGAAAATTACATATCTTTTAGATGACTTAATTGTGTGCAAAATTGTTACAGTATCAAGAAAGGTTGCTCATTTTTAACATTTTTCCATTGGTTGCATATATTAAAGGGAACTATAGGAGGCCACGAAGATATTTGCATTTTTCTGTATACAGATCAAGCTGAGACAGTTAAAAAATAGGTCAGTCATTTCTTCAGGCTTCCAGCCTTGCTCCTGGTTTTATCTCAACTATGGCTCTAACTCTTCACCACTCAGCACATCAGTTGATTTTTGTAGAGCCTCTTCAAAAATGAGTTCTCATTCATTCTTACTTTGAATACATGTATATCAATAAACTGTTAATGCCAGTCTAAAGCATATCACTTAACTAACTACCAAATTGGAAAAAAAACTTCAGTAGATGAGTTCAGAAGTTGTCAATAGTGAAATGGCTTAACCATTATCAGTCGAAAAGATTTTATCTCAGGAATTTATCGAAATGGCAGAATTTCAGGTGTAACAGGTTGGTTGCTGTAATATTTGGGGCAGTATGATTTCCAGGAGCCATTTAGATTATGCACCATATACTTCTCTGGTTTAAGTCAGTACTGGAAAATAAAAAGTATTAGAAAAATGTGAAGTCCAAGTTTTTGGTGGCTAAAATATAAACTCCACTGGCAATTTTGGAGTTGAAATTATTTGGATACTGTCAAATAAAAATTTCATCAGATGAAGTCAAATAGGCAAGGAAGACTTTATATTTAAGATTATTGCAATAGGGGAGAGGGATTGGACTCAGCTCTGCTGAAATAAAAGGTGGGAGATTTTTTAAACCCTGTAATGAGCTAGTGGAAAAGTACTGGAGGACATTGGGGGAGGGGGAGGGTCAGTGTGATTAGGTTATCTGTGTTTGCTGATTGTTGCTTATTGAAGTAGGCTCCTACCCTCCCACAAAGAATGGGAGAAGGGGTGCCATCCTTCCTGATGACATTTCAGAGAGGGCACCCAGATCCTTGAGAAAAGACATTCTTGAGTTGTAAAACTTGAAGAAGCTCTACATCTTAAATGGGCAGAGAAAGAAGTTGCAATGTAAGTTTTCTCAAGTAAATGCTCTAAGGAAAAGGAGGTAGAGGCCAATAATCAGGAAGAAACCTATCTAAAGTTTAGTTAAGGTAGGTGGGATGTTAAGACCATCTTGGTCAATATAAGCATTATTTTTGTAACAATTCTGACATTTTTTCTTTTAGCAAGCAGAAAAATTTCCTTTTAGTGGGAACTGCTGATGGCAACTTAGCAATTTTTGAAGATAAAACGGTTAAGGTAAATGTTGAATGCATTCTGCATGAGAATTTAAGTTCTTTGTTTTATGTTTACTCATCACCACCTTCCTTCTAACTGATATAAACTCCCTGAGATTCTGGATCATATATTCTGCTTTTTACCTTTCTATTGCTTCAGGAAGTGTTGAACACAGTACATTCTCTATAAGTACTTACTGATTAACTGTATATTTTATAGGAATGAACCAAGGATGAATTGATAAATGAGATCTGCTTTATAAGGTTAGGGATGGAAATAATTCCATTTTTATATAAGTGAAGTAGATAATTTCTTATAAATACATTGTGGAAAAAACAGGGGAAACAAGTTTTAAGTCTGGCTTGCTACCAACCTGTTCTTTCTTTTTTTTCTTTTTTTTAACATATTTATTGGAGTATAATTGCTTTACAATGGTGTGTTAGTTTCTGCTGTATAACAAAGTGAATCAGCTATATGTATACATACATCCCCATATCTCCTCCCTCTTGCATCTCCCTCCCTCCCACCCTCCCTATCCCACCCCTCTAGGTGGACACAAAGCACTGAGCTGATCTCCCTGTGCTATGCAGCTGCTTCCCACTAGCTATCTATTTTACATTTGTTAGTGTATATATGTCAGTGCCACTCTCTCACTTCGTCCCAGCTTACCCTTCTCCCTCCCTGTGTCCTCAAGTCCATTTTCTATGTCTGTGTCTTTATTCCTGTCCTGCCTCTAGGTTCTTCAGAACCATTTTTTCTTTTTAGACTCCATATATATGTGTTAGCATACGGTATTTATTTTTTTCTTTCTGACTTAATTCACTCTGTATGACTGTCTCTAGGTCCATCTACCTCGCTAAAAATAACTCAGTTTCATTTCTTTTTATAGCTGAGTAATATTCCATTATATATATGTGCCACATCTTCTTTATCCATTCATCTGTTGATGGACACCTAGGTTGCTTCCATGTCCTGGCTATTGTAAATAGTGCTGCAGTGAACATTGTGGTACATGACTCTTTTTGAATTATGGTTTTCTCAGGGTATATGCCCAGTAGTGGGATTGCTGGGTCGTATGGTAGTTCTATTTTTAGTTTTTTAAGGAACCTGCATACTGTTCTCCATAGTGGCTGTATCAATTTACATTCCCACCAACAGTGCAGAAGGGTTCCCTTTTCTCCACACCCTCTCCAGAATTTATTGTTTGTAGATTTTTTTGACAATGGCTATTCTGACCAGTGTGAGGTGATACCTTATTGTAGTTTTGATTTGCATTTCTCTAATGATTAGTGATGTTGAGCGTCCTTTCATGTGTTTGTTGGCAATCTGTGTATCTTCTTTGGAGAAATGTCCATTTAGGTCTTCTGCCCATTTTTGGATTGGGTTGTTTGTTTTTTTGATATTGAGCTGCATGAGCTGCTTGTATATTTTGAAGATTAATCCTTTGTCAGTTGCTTCATTTGCAGATATTTTCTCCCATTCTGAGGGTTGTCTTTTCATTCTTGTTTATGGTTTCCTTTGCTGTGCAAAAGCCTTTAAGTTTCATTAGGTCCCATTTGTTTACTTTTGTTTCATTTCCATTTCTCTAGGTGGTTAACCTGTTCTTTAACCTTGAAGAAATCATGTGACTTTCTGTTATTAAGATTCACATTTATCATTAAAGAATTAATTTCTCCATCCATCATTCATCTGTGGTTCTATCTAGTCATTCAACATCCTACCCATTCATACTCTTTGTTATCAAAAAAGCTTATTATCTAATGAGAGACAAAGACGTAATTATAGTATAATCCCTAAGTTACTTCCGGTACAAGTTTTGCATGGAGAAGTGAAGAGATTGGTTATAAGGATAACACATTGAATACCATTTGAATTAAATCCTGTTTTTATAAGTCCTTTGAAAAATGTATCCTGAATTTTTATTTTAATACCTCTAACCATTTAAGATGGGAAAGTAGTTTTTAGAAAGCTGAAATTTTACACTGTTTCATTCTGTGGCTACTCAATTTACTGAATGTGTTTTCTCTTTTTGGCAAAGTGTAAAGGAGCTGCTCCTTTGAAGACACTCAATATAGGAAATGTCAGCACTCCACTGATGTGTTTGAGTGAATCCGTGAATTCAACCGAGAAAAACATTATGTGGGGAGGATGTGGTACAAAAGTTTTCTCATTTTCTGATGATTTCACCATTCAGAAACGGATTGAGACCAGGACAAATCAGCTGTAAGTTATTCTTATCTATGCAACTCATTTACCATATTTTTCATTTTTATTCTTTACAATCAAGTCAGTAATGCTATTGATAATCCCAAACAAAGATCTTTCAAAATGCGTACTTTATTTTTCTATTGTAAATTTAAATATTCATTATAGAACTTAGAAAGCAGAGGAACATTAAAAAATCACCCAGTCTAATCACATTTGGGATAAAATATGAAAACTCATAGTAATTTTAGTAGTATCTATCAATCTAATTTTTTATTATTTTCATTATCTCTGTATCAAATTAAACATGGAATTTGAGAGGCAGCAACTCATTATTTTACTAAAGATATGGATTTAACACATGTATTTTGTATAATTTTCTTTGTTCTTTCTTTTTTTATTGAGGTATAGTTGATTTACAATATTATATAAGTTCCAGGGGTACAACATAGTGATTCACAATTTTTAAAGTTTATATTCCATTTATAGTTATAAACTATTGGCTATATTCCCTGTGTTGTACTATATATTGTTATAGCTTATTTATTTTATACATAGTAGTTTGTACCTCTTAATCCCCTAACATTATCTTGGCCCTCCCCCCCTTCCCTATCCCAACTGGTAAACACTAGTCTGTTCTCTGTATCTGTGAGTCTGTTTCTATTTTGTTGTATTCACTAGTTTGTTTTATTTTTTAGATTCTATGTAGAAGTGATATCAAACAGTATTTGTTTTTCTTTTACTTATTTCACTTATCATAATAACCTCTAAGTCCATCCATGTTGTTGCAAATGGCAAAATTTCATTCTTTTTTATAGCTGGGTATTATTCTATTTTATATGTATATATACCACATCTTCTTTATCCATTCATCTGTTGATGGACACTTAGGTTGCTTCCATATCTTGGCTATTGTAAATAATGCTACTATGAATATTAAGGTGTGTGTATCTTTTCAAATTAGTGTTTTCATTTTTTTGGATAAATACCCAGGAGTGGAATTGCTGGGGCATATGGTAGTTCTATTTTTAGTTTTTTGAGAAACCTCCATACTGTTTCCCACAGTGGCTGCACCAATTTACATTCTCACCAACAGTGTATGAGGTTTCCCTTTTCTCCACATTCTTGCCAATATTTATTATTTGTGGTTTTTTTGATGAGAGCCATTCTGACAGGTGTGAGGTGATATCTCACTGTGGTTTTAATTTGTATTTCTCTGATGATTAATGATGTTGAGCATCTTTTCATGTGCCTGCAGACCATCTGTATGTCTTCTTTGGAAAAACGTCTGTTCAGGTCTTCTGCCCATTTTTTAATTGGGTTTTTTGTTTTTTCTGATGTTGAGTTATAGGAGCTGTCTATATATTATGGATATTAACCCCTTATCAATCGTATCATTTGCAAATATCTTCTTCCATTCAGTAGGTTGTCTTTTCATTTTGTTGATGGTTTCCTTTGCTGTGCAAAAGCTTTTAAGTTTACTTAGGTCCCATTGTTTATTTTTGCTGTTATTTTCTTTGCTTTAGGAGACAGATCCCCCCAAAAAATTTTGTTACAATTTAAACCAAAGAGTGCTCAGCCTATGTTTTCTTCTAAGAGTTTTATGGTACTTAATCTTACATTTAAGTCTTTAATCCACTTTGAGTTTATTTTTGTATATGCTGTTAGAGAATCTTCTATATTTCATTCTTTTCCATGTAGCTGTTTTTCCTGTTTTTCTAGCACCACTTATGAAGACACTGTCTTTTCTCCATTGTGCATTCTTGTCTTCTTTGTTGTAGATTAATTGAACATAAGTGGGTGGGTTTATTTCTGGTCTCTTATATTCCATTGATGTATGTGTTTGTTTTTGTGCCAGTACCATACTGTTTTGATTACTGTAGCTTGTAATATAGTCCGGAGTCAGGGAGTGTGATTCCTTAAGTTATGTTCTTTCTCAAGATTGTTTTGGCTATTCAGGTCTTTTGTATTTCCATACAAATTTTTAAAATTATTTGTTCTTGTTCTGTGAAAAATGCCATTGGTATTTTAATAGGGATTGCATTGAATATGTAGATTGCCTTGGGTAGTATGGTCGTTTTAACAATATTAATTCTTCCAATCCATGAACACGGTGTAGCTTTCCATCAGTTTGCGTCATCTTCAGTTTCTTTCATCAGAGTCTTACAGTTTTCTGAGTACAGCTCTTTTATCTGCTGTAGTAGGTTTATTCCTTGTTATTTTATTCTTTTTGATGCAGTTGTTAATGGGATTGTTTCCTTAATTTCTCTTTCTGATTGTTCGTTGTTAGTGTATAGAAATGCAACAGATTTCTGTATCCTGCAAATTTAGTGAATTCATTGATGAGCTCTAGTAGTTTTCTGGTAGCAACTTTAGGATTTTCTATGTATGGTATCATGTCATCTGCAAACAGTGACAGTTTCACTTCTTCCTTTCCAGTTTGGATTCCTTTTATTTCTTTTTCTTGTCTGATAGCTGTGTCTACTTCCAGTATTATGTTGAATAAAAGTAACGAGAGTGGGCATCCTTGTCTTGGTCCTGATCTTAGAGGGAACGCTTTCAGGTTTTCGCCATTGAGAATGATGTTAGCTATGTGCTTGTCATATATGGCCTGTATTATGTTGAGATATGTTCCCTCTATGACTACTTTCTGTCGAGTTTTTATCATAAATGGATGTTGAATTTTGTCAAAAGCCTTTTCTGCCTCTATTGAGATGATCGTATGATTTTTATTCTTCAGTTTGTTAATGTGGTGTGATTGATTTGTGGATATTGTGGATATTTGTGGATATTGAAAAATACTTGCATTGCTGGGTTAAATCCTACTTGATAATGGTATATGATCATTTTAATGTATTGTTGGATTTGGTTTGCTAATACTTTGTTGAGGATTTTTGCATCTATGTTTATCAGTGATACTGGCCTGTAATTTTCTTTTTTATGTGTTTTCTTTGTCTGGTTTTTAGTATTGAGGTGATGCTGGCCTCATAGAATGAATTCAGGAGCATTCCTTCCTCTAATATTCTGAAATATTTTGAGAAGGATAGATGTTAAAACTCTTCTCTAAATGATTGGTAGAATTCATTTGTGGAGCTCTCTGGTCCTGGACTTTTGTTCGCAAAGTATTCTATTCAGGGGATAATATGAAATAATTGCCAAATACTCTAGCCTGTTTCTTTTTCAAAATAGTGTTAATCCTTTATATGCATTAAGAGCTAACATAATAAGGTTGCATTATATTTTGAAATACTAGAAAAATGAAATGACATTCTTTTCTTTCCCCCTAGGTTTTCTTATGCATCGTTCAGTGATTCCAACATCATAGCAGTGGTGGTAGACACGGCTCTTTATGTTGCTAAGAAAAATAGCCCATTTGTGGAAGTATGGGACAAGAAGACTGAAAAACTCTGTGAACTGATAGACTGTGTGCACTTTTTAAAGTAAATTATTATTTTTTTAATTTTATTGTGAAAAGAATACTACATGAGACCTACCCAATTAACAAAATTTTAAGTGTACAATATGTTGTTGACTGTAGGTACAGTGTCATTGGTTCTTTATTTTATGCCTGTAAGAGCTGTCCTTACACTTCATATTTCACAGAGAGAGGAAGTATGGCTTATTTTTCTTCCTTTCTACTTCTAAATGGAAAAATGTTAAAAAAAAAAAAAACAAACAACCCTCAGAAACAAAATTGTTAATGCTTTTCAGCACCATCTGTTGGTATCCAACAAATTTCATTTTTGAAAAAAAAATAGGCACATAATAGATATGGTTTCCTCAAGGTATTACAAAGAAAAAGTCACAAAACAATATAAAATATGGGTGAAAAAATGTACTGGATTGACCAGTGCACTAAGGAGGGAAGATCAAGATGCCAGACTGAGGCCGCAGTGCTCAGTCTGATACAGTGTGTCGGAGACTTCCCATCAAGCACATCCCTTGTTTGCTGCTGCTGGCACACAGGACCATTGCCAGCCTTATTTGCTAGCTACTTCATAGTTTTGTTCTGGTTTTACAGTATAGATTTTTTTATCTGCTGGAGAACATTTAGATTATATACTGTATCCATAAAATTAGATTTCAGAGTTTACTTTCCTAACACCTTCTTAGTTTTTCTCTGGATGGTGAGGAAATTTATGTTCAGAAGAGCTGACAGTTCTGCCTGGTAAAGGGTCCCTTACTTCATGAAATTCTTTTACTTCTGGATACCTCATTTTTGTCATGAATTACTCATTAGCTCAGTGAAAAATTCAGTCGTTTGTATTCATATCTTTTACATGTAGATGATTATAATTTTATTTTCCTCTATAACTTTTAGACTTCATAAAAACCTTTTGAAACTAACTTTTTTTTCCTTTATATTGGACAAATTGGTTCTTTTTTTTTTTGCTGGATTACATAGGCTTATTAATAAAAATTGTATCTATCTTATTTATTTCAGAATCTCTTGAAGTTAGGAGACAATTGTGTTATCTTTGGTCATTTATGCTTTATGTAGTAAAACGTGACTCTTTGACATACTATATTTAGCAAAATTAGTTCTGTACAATTTTAATAGTATGTAATGTATGCTGTCATGTATTCATAATTTAAAATGTTATATATGTGTGTGTGTGTCTGTATATACAGAGAGAGACACACTTTTTTTTTATCTCTTTATTTCTGAAAAAAGTATTAATGCATACTTTCCTTACGGTTTTTAGGGAGGAGCTGGTCAAAGCAAACAAGGAAGCGAAACACCAAATGTCTTATTCTGGGAGAGTGAAAACTCTCTGCCTCCAGAAGAACACTGCCCTCTGGATAGGGACTGGGGGGGGCCATATCTTACTCCTTGATCTTTCAGCTCGTCGAATCATCTGTATAATTCACAGCTTTTGTGATTCTGTTAGGGCCATGATGACTGCACAGTTAGGCAAGTTTCTTTCCTTTAGATCTTTTTTTTCATATTCTCTAAGACTATAAAAATATGTTTTTATTTTAAATTTAAGTTTTCTCTTCACTTTCCAGCGTCATGTGAAGTGTCTCAGAAGTTCACAGTGAAATTTTGCAGGATGTATTTTGAATAGGGCCCTTAAAAACACGGAGGGAATTGATGTTTTTAGTCCCATAAGAGAAGCAGATTATTCTAACTGACACTAAATTTGGGTCTTACTTTCTCTTTGTTCTTTATAATTAAGAGAAAAACATATAATGTTGAGTATTTTTAAGTTTTTGACCAAAGAAATTAAAACAGATGTTTATTTTGATCATAGTTTAAGCTTCCTACTAGTTTTTCATTCTATAAATAAATTTATATTCTTGTAGCAATATATGCCGAACTTCACAATTTACAAATATTGACAAATCATAATGTTTTACTCAAGCTTTTATGTTTTATCTTGTTACTCCTTTTCTACTTAAGTATGAAAAAATCATGATAGCACATGATACTCACACTTAACTATCTTCTTTTGACTATTTGCTTTAGGGAATAGACTTAGTATATATAGAGTTGATCACAAAAATGGGGTTAAGTTCTGCAAAACTAGAGTTAATGTAGCTTTAGCAAATGAGAAATAAAATGTTTAACAGGGTAAAGAGAATAGTAAATTCCTTTTACAGGAATATATTAAGGGCTGAGATAAATGTTTCTCCTCAATCTCACCCATTGTCCATGAATGGGTGTCAGAGTTGCACAGGAGTTAGAATGAGGTGCTCCTAGTGACTGGTGACTACCAGGACACACGTCCACACCAGCAAAGTAGTAGGTGTGCAGGGGGTCGTCCCTCTAGTCTTACTCACCAAGGTTGTTTTATCCTTTAATTTAATTTGTATGTATTGAGTTGGCCAAAAAGTTCATTCGGGTTTTTCCGTACGAACTTTTTGGCCAGCCCAATACTTTGGCATCCAAATGGTTGTTCATTACTGACATTATAGTGAGATTTCAATGGGTTTTATTGATTTTTTAAATAATTTAAACTTAATGTACAATGTATGGCATGATCTGGCTTCACTGTAGTTCTCTAGCCCTTATCATTTGCCATATTCCTCTCTGCTCTTTCTGGTCTAGAAGAACATTCAGTCCCTCTTAAATACTATGCTTCACCCTACCTCAAGGTTTTATGTGTGTGGTTTCATCTTCTGCCTAGTTAACTTAGTTACTGAGTAGTAACTAATCTCCTCACTAGACCGTAAACTCCATGTGGGTTGGCTCTGCTTGTGTTTGTTCCCTTTTATTCCCATGGCCTAGCCTAGGGCCTAGTACATAGAGGCTTTTTATAAATATTTGTTGAATAAATTATTGAATGACTTGAGAATAAAGTATGGTTATGTGACAGGGTATCAGTATATTATCTGTCCATGCAGCTCTCTATCCAGATGCTTCACATTTGACCAGTGCCTTATAGTATCCAAAGCACTTTCGCACACACTATCTCTTCGACATATAACTTTGGCTGGAGGGGTACTGTATAAATATTGAACCCATTTTGCAGAAAGGTTAAGCTATTTTCTCAGATTCACACAATTAATAAGAATGATAATAAGGAGTAGATCACAAATTTTCTAACTTTAAAAAATTTCTGGTCATCTTGGAGAGTTTTTTTATTCAGTATAGTTGAGGGATCTCATAAATAATGGAATTGTAAGTTAAGTTCCAAGGTTTTTATGTCTTAAATATGAACAGTTGTACTCTTTGAAGTCCAACTTATTATATTGTTTTAACAGAAAACTTTTATTTTTTTGTAAAGGAAGCCTTAAAAACGTCATGCTGGTTTTGGGGTATAACCGGAAGAGTATTGAAGGTATGCAACATCAAAAAGGTAATGTTTAATAGGATATACTGGATTCCAAGCAGAGTGCAATGATGTGAATGATTATAACATATTATGTGTTTATACATTTACAGTAAATATTACATATGCTATAAAACTTTAGGCATTTTTAATTGGTAGCTTCTTTATAGTGCAAATAATTTATTTTTTATTTTATTTTTTTAACATCTTTATTGGGGTATAATTGCTTTACAATGGTGTGTTAGTTTCTGCTTTATAACAAAGTGAATCAGTCATACATAAACATATATTCCCATATGTCTTCCCTCCTGCGTCTCCCTCCCTCCCACCCTCCCTATCCCACCCCTCCAGGCTGTCACAGGGCACCGAGCCAATATCCCTGTGCCATGCGGCTGCTTCCCACTAGCTATCTACCTTACTACGTTTGTTAGTGTGTATATGTCCATGACTCTCTCTCGCCCTGTCACAGCTCACCCTTCCCCCTCCCCATAACCTCAAGTCCGTTCTCTAGGAGGTCTGCGTCTTTATTCCTGCCTTACCCCTAGGTTCTTCATGACATTTTTTTTTCTTAAATTCCATATATATGTGTTAGCATACGGTATTTGTCTTTTTCTTTCTGATTTACTTCACTCTGGATGACAGACTCTAGGTCTATCCACCTCATTACAAATAGCTCAATTTCGTTTCTTTTTATGGCTGAGTAATATTCCATTGTATATATGTGCCACATCTTCTTTATCCATTCATCCGATGATGGGCACTTAGGTTGTTTCCATCTCCGGGCTATTGTAAATAGAACTGCAATGAACATTGTGGTACATGACTCTTTTTGAATTTTGGTTTTCTCAGGGTATATGCCCAGTAGTGGGATTGCTGGGTCATATGGTAGTTCTATTTGTAGTTTTTTAAGGAACCTCCATACTGTTCTCCATAGTGGCTGTACCAATTCACATTCCCACCAGCAGTGCAAGAGTGTTCCCTTTTCTCCACACCCTCTCCAGCCTTTATTGTTTCTAGATTTTTTGATGATGGCCATTCTGACTGGTGTGAGATGATATCTCATTGTAGTTTTGATTTGCATTTCTCTAATGATTAATGATGTTGAGCATTCTTTCATGTGTTTGTTGGCAGTCTGTATATCTTCTTTGGAGAAATGTCTATTTAGGTGTTCTGCCCATTTTTGGATTGGGTTGTTTGTTTTTTTGTTATTGAGCTGCATGAGCTGCTTGTAAATTTTGGAGATTAATCCTCTGTCGGTTGCTTCATTTGCAAATATTTTCTCCCATTCTGAGGGTTGTCTTTTGATCTTGTTTATGGTTTCCTTTGCTGTGCAAAAGCTTTGAAGTTTCATTAGGTCCCATTTGTTTATTTTTGTTTTTATTTCCTTTACTCTAGGAGGTGGGTCAGAAAGGATCTTGCTGTGATTTATGTCATAGAGTGTTCTGCCTATGTTTTCCTCTAAGAGTTTGATAGTTTCTGGCCTTACATTTAGGTCTTTAATCCATTTTGAGCTTATTTTTGTGTATGGTGTTAGGGAGTGATCTAATCTCATACTTTTACATGTACCTGTCCAGTTTTCCCAGCACCACTTATTGAAGAGGCTGTCCTTTCTCCACTGTACATTCCTGCCACCTTTATCAAAGATAAGGTGTCCATATGTGCATGGGTTTATCTCTGGGCTTTCTATCCTGTTCCATTGATCTATCTTTCTGTTTTTGTGCCAGTACCATACCGTCTTGATAACTGTAGCTTTGTAGTATAGTCTGAAGTCAGGGAGCCTGATTCCTCCAGTTCCTTTTTTCGTTCTCAAGATTGCTGTGGTTATTCGGGGTCTTTTGTGTTTCCATACAAATTGCAAAATTTTTTGTTCTAGTTGTGTGAAAAATGCCAGTGGTAGTTTGATAGGGATTGCATTGAATCTATAGATTGCTTTGGGTAGTAGAGTCATTTTCACAATGTTGATTCTTCCAATCCAAGAACATGGTATATCTCTCCATCTATTTGTATCATCTTTAATTTCTTTCATCAGTGTCTTATAATTTTCTGCATACAGGTCTTTTGTCTCATTAGGTAGGTATATTCCTAGATATTTTATTCTTTTTGTTGCAATGGTAAATGGGAGTGTTTTCTTGATTTCACTTTCAGATTTTTCATCATTAGTATATAGGAATGCCAGAGATTTCTGTGCATTAATTTTTTATCCTGCCACTTTACCAAATTCATTGATTAGCTCTAGTAGTTTTCTGGTAGCATCTTTAGGATTCTCTATGTATAGGATCATGTCATCTGCAAACAGTGACAGCTTTACTTCTTCTTTTCCGATTTGGATTCCTTTTATTTCCTTTTCTTGTCTGATTGCTGTGGCTAAAACTTCCAAAACTATGTTGAATAAGAGTGGTGAGAGTGGGCAACCTTGTCTTGTTCCTGATCTTAGTGGAAATGCTTTCAGTTTTTCACCATTGAGGATGATGTTTGCTGTGGGCTTGTCATATATGGCCTTTATTATGTTGAGGAAAGTTCCCTCTATGCCTACTTTCTGCAGGGTTTTTATCATAAATGGGTGTTGAATTTTGTCAAAAGCTTTCTCTGCATCTATTGAGATGATCATATGTTTTTTCTCCTTCAATTTGTTAATATGGTTTATCACATTGATAGATTTGCGTATATTGAAGAATCCTTGCGTTCCTGGAATAAACCCCACTTGATCATGGTGTATGATCCTTTTAATGTGCTGTTGGATTCTGTTTGCTAGTATTTTGTTGAGGATTTTTGCGTCTATGTTCATCAGTGATATTGGCCTGTAGTTTTCTTTCTTTGTGACATCCTTGTCTGGTTTTGGTATCAAGGTGATGGTGGCCTTGTAGAAGGAGTTTGGGAGTGTTCCTCCCTCTGCTATATTTTGGAAGAGTTTGAGAAGGATAGGTGTTAGCTCTTTAAATGTTTGATAGAATTCGTCTGTGAAGCCATCTGGTCCTGGGCTTTTCTTTGTTGGAAGATTTTTAATCGCAGTTTCAATTTCAGTGCTTGTGATTGGTCTGTTCATATTTTCTATTTCTTCCTGATTCAGTCTTGGCAGGTTGTGCATTTCTAAGAATTTGTCCGTTTCTTCCAGATTGTCCATTTTATTGGCGCATAGAGTTGCTTGTAGTAATCTCTCATGATCTCTTTTATTTCTGCAGTGTCAGTTGTTACCTCTCCTTTTTCGTTTCTAATTCTATTGATTTGAGTCTTCTCCCTTTTTTTCTTGATGAGTCTGGCTAGTGGTTTATCTGTTTTGTTTATCTTCTCAAAGAACCAGCTTTTAGTTTTATTGATCTTTGCTATTGTTTCCTTCATTTCTTTTTCATTTATTTCTGATCTAATTTTTATGATTTCTTTCCTTCTGCTAGCTTGGGGGTTTTTTTGTTCTTCTTTCTCTAATTGCTTGAGGTGCAAGGTTAGGTTGTTTATTCGAGATGTTTCCTGCTTCTTGAGGTGGGCTTGTATTGCTATAAACTTCCCCCTTAGAACTGCTTTTGCTGCATACCACAGGTTTTGGGTCGTTGTGTCTCCATTGTCATTTGTTTCTAGGTATTTTTTGATTTCCTCTTTGATTTCTTCAGTGATCACTTCATTATTAAGTAGTGTATTGTTTAGCCTCCATGTGTTTGTATTTTTTACAGATCTTTTCCTATAATTGATATCTAGTCTCATGGCGTTGTGGTCAGAAAAGATACTTGATACAATTTCAATTTTCTTAAATTTACCAAGGCTTGATTTGTGACCCAAGATATGATCTCTCCTGGAGAATGTTCCATGAGCACTTGAGAAAAATGTGTATTCTGTTGTTTTTGGATGGAGTGTCCTATAAATATCAATTAAGTCCATCTTGTTTAATGTATCATTTAAAGCTTGTGTTTCCTTATTTATTTTCATTTTGGATGATCTGTCCATGGGTGAAAGTGGGGTGTTTAAGTCCCCTACTATGAATGTGTTACTGTCGATTTCCCCTTTTATGGCTGTTAGTATTTGCCTTATGTTATAGTGCAAATAATTTAGATATAAATGTTTAAAATTAAGTTTTAGTTATTTAGCAGTGTTAAGTATTTATTTTTCAGGTGAAATAGAGATTTCAACCACTATAAAATGAGAACTAGCTCAAACCTAAACTAAATGTGGATATTTTTCCTTACATATTACCTATATCCATATTATGTCTGATTTTGAACAGTGTTTGAAAAATCTTTATTTCTTTCAGAAAATGAAGTGTTATAGGTTATTAAAGGTCCACACTTATTAAAGTTTAATAGTTATAGAACAAAATACATTATAGAATGTATTTTAAACATTTTCCAAATGTAATTTCTTATAAATGGCAATAATTTAGTACATTATTTACATACACACACACACACACACACACACACACACACACATACACATTTGTCCAAGGCAACTAAATATAAATTAACAAAAAGTAAAATAAAAATGTCTCATGGCAGATCTTTGAAACATGATTTGTTTTTTAATTTTCTAGAGATACAGTCCTGCTTGTCTGTTTGGGACATCAATCTTCCACATGAAGTGAAAAATTTAGAAAAACATATTGGAGTGAGAAAAGAATTAGCTGAAAAAATGAGAAGAATATCTGTTGAATAAGAGAGATCTTGGAAATCTTTGTCTTTGGATGGGAAAATTATTATCTTGTAAATATTCTTTTAAAAATGTTTATATATAAAAAGGGTATTTCAGGGCTTCCCTGGTGGCGCAGTGGTTGAGAGTCCGCCTGCCGATGCAGGGGACGCGGGTTCATGACCCGGTCTGGGAGGATCCCACATGCCGCGGAGCGGCTGGACCCGCGAGCCATGGCTGCTGAGCCTGCGCGTCCTGAGCCTGTGCTTCCCAACGGGAGAGGCCACAACAGTGAGAGGCCCGCGTACTGCAAAAAAAAAAAAAAAAAAAAAAGGGTATTTCCACTACTTGCTGTTTGCTACTGTGTATATGAAGGACTGTTTATAGGTTTTATTTTGTAAAAATGTATAAAATTAATGTTTCTTATATATCCTAATTAATCTTGTGGATTAAGTAATGAAAGGAAATCGAAAAAGTACTTAATTGCAGTACTCGTAGTGAAATTTACAAAGTGGATAATTTTTTGTTTTGTTACTCATAATGAAGGTAAACTTTATTTTATATTCTGTGATTGACAGGTCTATTGCTGGACTACTTTCTAGATATTCTATAAAATAGAATAAAAATGTTAGAACAGTTTTACATGTAATACATTCCTTCTTAGATTGCTTTTAAATGAAGTTATCATATATGCTTGTAAATAGTCAGTGAATTTGCACTAATAAAGCCCTTTGTTGGGATGTGAGTTCTTTTTGTTCCTGATGCAAGGAGTACATCTCATACAACTTCACTTTATCTAAAAGAAAATGCCATGAAACGTGCTGATAAGAAACCAACATATTGTCAAAATCCTCCTCTCCAAGAAAGACATGCCACTCTCTTTTCCTATGTTACAACTCTGCCTTTGAATATGGAACCCTGAAGTTTTATAATTGGTGTAAATAAAATGTTCAGTCCTTCAAGTGATATTTTTATGTTTTAATTTTGATTCTAAGTGCTAAGCCAGACCACTGGCTACTTGTTCCTAATTTTCTTCACTCCAAATGTTTCTACTCTTCTTCCTAAATTTGTGACCCTGCAAATTCTACATCATTCAGGTAGAAACTATTTTCAGAATTATAGAATTCTACAACTCCCACTAAGACCATTGGGACAAGAATGTAACATACCAGTTTGCTGAAGAAGAGAGGAGCTTTAGCTATAATTGTACCTGTTAACCTAGTCTTCTAAATTATACTTAAATTGTTTAAAAAAATTCCCATGGTAGGAGTATTGGGGCTGAGTACCTAGGTAACCATTTAAATGTCATTTCTGCTTTAAGAAAATACATTTTTGGTAAATCTGTTGACCCTGGCCAATATTTATAATTTCAAACAATTCCCTATGATAGGATAACTAGCCCATTTAATAATCTCAAAACTGAGAATTTTATTGTATGAAGACTAAATTTCTTTATATTAAGGGTAATTACTAAATTCTTAACCCTGAAAGGTTCTCCATTTTTCAGAGGACCTATATTTTAATTTGTTGTGTAGTTCAAAAAAAAGTCAGAAATGATGGAGCTATTTGTTCCTGTGATATTTCTCATTGTTACTTTGTATTCATATGCCAAAGACAATTATGGAGAAATAGGTAAATGAACATTGTATTTAAATGAAGCAATAAACATTTTTTAAAGCATGTTTGTGAATTTTAAAACTTTGTGATAATGTTTTATTTTTCACATATAAGTCTGTAATCCATCTAAACTTTGTATTCATCTGTGTATGTGACATTCCGCTATAGGAGTTGCTAACTGAAGTATTCTCCTGGAGCTTTATTCAATTTTCTATAGTACAACTAGTTGTCAGGATCTCGGGATAAAACCCAATGGGCATAATGTATTCTATTTTCAAATTCTCATAAAAATTTTCTTAAGAAGAATGGTTCACTCTTGAGTACTGTTAAAAAAATAAGACTTTAGAACAACCGATTTATTAAAAAAATAGTCATTTAATTTTTTTTTCTGATTTGAACCCTAGTGTAAACTGCTAATCATTATCAAAACGTAAGCATTTATCTTAACAGAAAATATACTTTGAGGGAAGTTTAGATATAAAGAAAAGGGAGCTTCTCTGAATCTAATTCTGGCAGGCATTATTGATTATGTGTGAACTATTTATTTTTCATCTGGACGGTAAGATATATTGATGAAACAGAACAGAAGTAGCAAAAAAGATTGCCTTCTTGTCAGTTCTATTGCTGCTTACTGATTTACTTTTCTATCCTACATTGGTCTAAATTCCATGTCGGCCTATTACAGCAAGGGGATTTCCTCGTGTCAAAATGAAAGTGGTACTTGCAAAGAGTTAACAGGATTTTTTTCTGTATTTACTGAAATAAGCATATTAAGTGCAACTCTGTCAATGGTATTAACTATGGACATACTTAATTTTTTAATATGAAGATCAGTGTACTTGATAGGGTTTATGATTTTCTCTCCTCCAATGAATTGCCTGTGGCTGCTGATTTCCAGATGGTACATCCCTATTCTGAGCTGGGTAATGTTTTGTGTACAGAGTGGAGTGAGATTACTCTGATTTTTTGTTGTTGGGGGGGTGGGGTAGGAGTGGGAGTAGAGAGAGCGGTGTGGTGGAAGATCATCCAATGAAAACTCTTCTGCCTTAGCACAGAATTATTTTTTCTATGTAACTTCCATGTACTACACTCAACATCTCTTTGCTCCCTTCCCCTCCTACAATATGGGTTTTTAAAAAATTTATCTGTTTCATATCCACTATGTTTGAGCTACATTACTGGCTAGCACAATGCTCCTGGCACATAATTATATATGGGAAATTTAATTTGGCATTCAAAACCTTCTATGAATTTCTGATAATTTCTGGACAGTTCTTTCTTCTTGCAGTAGGAGATTATAAAATAAATGAGATCATTTCAGTTTTATGTGACTAGAATTCTTGAATAAAGGTGGGAGTATCTTTGTTTAGCGAGAGAGATTTTATTTCAAAGATGAACATAAATTCAGCCACATACAATAGAATGTCTTCACTGATATGTATTTATTTCAAAAGTAAACACAAGTAGTAACAATATGTAGCAGTACCCTTAGTGAAATGTTAGTCTTTTAAGTCAACTCAATCCCATTTTCATAAAATGCCCTCAATTATTTTGTACATTTTGGTGTTCCATAAAGATAATTAGTATGTGTCAATTACAGATAAATAAGTTGTCCTTCATCCATAACTATTGACATTTTACTCTTTACCTCCACTTTTTGGTTTATTGACTTTATATTAAAGAATATGGTTCTCCAGGTGTTGACTTACTTTCTAAATGTCATGATATAAATTGGTCTATAAATTATTTAATTGTTCCTTCAAGTAATTTTTACATTTTCAAGGTAATGTAAATAGGAAGAGAGAAAACTGACATAACTTGAAACAGTGACTGAAGGAGGTTTTTATAGCAGAATTGCACATAATGGAAAAAGTAAAGAAATAGTCAACCTGTCTTCAATCCCTAGTTGAAGGCCTACCTGTCAAAAACATGTAGAAAAATCTCCCTTGAAAGTTTACACACACAGCAGAATTAATCTTTTAAAATTTCTTTTTTTGTTCTATGTGTCAGATTCAAAAAATTTGTAGAAGTTAGGAGATATGCTCTGGGCTCCTGGGCCTGACCCCATCTCCTTGTGCCAGCCATGTTGCTTAATCTGTCTTCATGTTAATGTCCTCAGATGTCAAAAGGGACAAAAATACTATCACATACAGTTGTTGTGAGAAGCATATTCTTATCACTTTTATCCCCAAACCTAAAAGAACTGTTAGCTGCTTTATATTTGTTGATGAGAGAAAGGTGAATTTTGATGTCTGAAGCTGGTAGACGGAGCCAATATTCTGCTGATTATTCATTCTGCTGTGTTACTTGAGTGACAGACTAAGGCCTCTGGATTATATATCATGGGTATCAGAGATCGAGAAAGCTAGTAACTTGGCATCCTGTCAAACTAATACTTTGAATATTTGCTTAGCATTTATTTAGTGGAAGCTGGGAGAAACTGACTTTGTGTTAATAAAAGTAGTATGAAAACAAATTGGCTTTGGTTTTGTTTCCAGTTGGCAATGATTTGGAGAAGTCCATCTGCTGAAAACTAAAAAGCCTAGGTAAACAGAAGGAAAAGATCTGGTAAGATGGCATAGAAGTATCAAGCTGAAATTAAAGTGAAGGTGAAGACAAAGACTTAAGCAGAACACCAAAGCTGTTTTTCCTGTGAGAATTTGCGGATCCTAGTGAACATAGCGACAGTTTTCTCAGCTTCAAAAGGATTGAAGGACAAAGGACAAATCCCAACACACTCCAAGGTCAGGAATCAAATATAGACAGGTATTCCCACTGGGCTGGAACATGAAGGGATACGTCTCCGGAAGCGAGAAGCGGAACTGTCCCATCCTCTCCCTACTGGGGACAGCAAGCTTCTGGGAAGGCCCATAAGTCATCCTTCCTGGAGTTACAACCCAAATTCGCATCATCTATATTATTTTTAAAAAATCACCCAAGCTATTAATTAAATGAAAAGTGTTTTAAAGTCCTGGAATTAGCTAGGGAGAAAGCAAAGTCTTTAGATTTTGTTAGATATATATGTATATATTGACAATGTATATAGTGTCAATTCTTGAGTACCCACTAAAAGAATAAGTACAGAGTATATAATTCCCAAATTAGTTGAGGGGGAAAAAAATAAATTACAAAATATTTTTCAATCCAAATGAAAGTAAGAAATGACTAAATAGAAACAAAAAAAGGGGACTGATAAAAAATAGTTCATAGGTATAAAACCTAATGTATCAGTGCTTAAATAAAATGTAAATGAATTAAATGATCCACTTGATAAGATTTTGAGACTTAATAAAAATCCATGTGTGCATTATATGATACGTCTAAAATTTAAGTATATTTAAGTGTTGAAATACATATATACAATTAATAACCGAAATGAAGCCAAGGCAGCAATATTAATGTCAGACAAAAAAACTTAAAGGCAAACATCATACCAGAAATAAAGAGGATTATTTCATAATGGCAAAATGTTTAATCCACCGTAAAGACATAAATTTTAAATTTATATGCACAATATGCATTAAAATTTATATAATCACATATTCTCAAATATTGGGTTGGCAAAAAGTTCATTTGGGTTTTTCCGTAAGATGGTATGCATAAATTAGCAAAACTACAAGGAATAGTTAGACAACAGAGTGAAAGATTTTAACATACCTCTCTCAATAATGGAGCAACTAGACAGAAGAAGAACAAATGAGTGAGGGCAGAGGTTTGAACAGCACAGTGAATAACTGACATGATGGACATATGAAGAACATGGCAACCAATATCTTTACCGTATGTGTTTTTTTCACTCTAGATATTTTATTTAATATCTTGAATTAACAAACTTATACATAAGCTCTCAAAGTTACAAGTTTATTTTGTAATAAACTTTGATTTAAAATGTCTTAGTTTCAGGTGTATAGCAAAGTGATTCAGCTATATATATATGTGTATATACACACACACACACATATATATTCTTTTTTAGATTCTTTTCCATTATAAGTTATTAAAAGATATTGAGTATAGTTCCCTGTGCTATAAAGTAGGTCTTTGTTGGTTACCTATTTCATATATAGTAGTGTGTATATGTTAATCCCAAACCCCTAATTTATCCCTCCCCCCTTTTTTTTCAAATGCAAAGAACATTTACAAAACTGACCATAAAAGGGCCCATACATCATTAAGGTCATCATTTAATTTTAAAGGGCTGAAATCATACAAGTTTATTCTCTCACAAGAATTGAATTAACATAAAATCAGTTGCAAAAAGATGTCGCAAGCGAGATTCCCTGGCAAGCAGACTCTGAGATAGAAATTATTGTGCAGGAAGTTCATCAGTTTGTGCTCCCTGAATCCACACGTGGTCGGGGGGAGCAGGGGGGAAGCAAGCACAACGGGTAAAAGGAGAAATTGAGTGTTGTCACAAACATAACAGGGCCTCAGTTAACTTCATGGAGACCTGTGAAGCTTCTACATTAGGGTTGTCCTAGGTTGGGGTGAGGGCCCCAGGCCAGTTATTAGATGTGGGATACCTGAAGAAGGCAGAGTAACCTTGGGCATTTCAACACTTTCAGCAGAGGCATCTCTAGGAGCAGGCTGTCAGATAAGTTTACAACCTTCCCAGCAACTGGGGGAGTGGATCCTGGGTGGCAATGAACAACATCTATGGTTGATAACTAAAATTCTGATATATTTTGAAAGTAATAAATACATGTGTAAACAACCAATCGCTTGAGTGAATTTGTTAATTCTGGTGAAATTGGGGTGAGGTTTTGAAGGATTTATAGGGACAGAAGACATAAATGAAGTCCTACCCAACATGGGGAGTCTACTTGTAGATTCACTCCTCAAATAAAGCTGTAACCCCAAAGAAGTATACTCTTCGAATAAAGGTAAACCAGACTTCACTCATCCCACAATTTGCAGCCTCTCCCTCCAGGTAAAATTGTGTTGGTGCTGAGCATAGCAAGGTGGTTATAAAAGAATCTGAGATATTGTAACTCTGAATTCGTAATAGATTTACAGACCAAATTTACATGACATGTGTTTCCAAAAAACATCAAGAGACTATTGAAAGCTGTTCCACTGGTATTGATTAGGTGCCTGGAAAAAGAAAACTTACATATTCTCTGGAGGAATAGATATTTATCCTTTCTCTTAAATAACATAAATAAGTTTTTCAAGATAATAAGCAGTGTACAGTTTAATAAACAAAGCCTACAAGAAAAGAAGACAACATGAGCGAGAAGCTTCAGGATCAACTCAGAGGCTGTCTAAGAGTCCAAATACTATTGTAGAATTGTGAAACAGAATCTGAAACAAAGATAAACTTGACAATTTCTTCAGGGGTCAGGAAACCATAATTATGACTAAGGAGATTTGTAAAAGAATCAAGTGGAACTTCTAAAAAGGAAAAATATAATAATTATAGTTAAAAGTGTCATAGATGAGTTTAATAGCATTTTAGACAGGTGAACAAAAAGTTAATAAACTTGAAGATAAATCCAAAGAGATTTTCTGTAATGCAGCAGGGATAGCAAAATAGATCAAACATATATACTGAGTAGTCAAGAATCTTGTAGGATGGAGTAAGAATTTCTCACATTTGTCTGATTGGACTATCAGAAGAGGGATAGGGGAGAGGTGTGTTTGAGGAGATAATGGCAAAGAACTGGCTAGAACTGATGAAAGATACCAATCTTTTATACAAGAAACCTTGAGAATCTAAATTTAGATAAATTAAAAGATATCTCCACATAGACAGAATGTCAAATAAAAAGACCTGGGTGATTCTCACAAACATTACACTGAGTGAGAGAAGCAAAACACAAAGAATATACACAGTAAGCTTCCATTCATACAAAAATGAAAAGAAAAACTGAACTCTTGTTTAAGGATGCATAGATAGATGGCAAAACTATAAGCAAGTAAAGAAATGGTGATTACAAATGTCAAGAGAGTGATCATCTCTATAAAGGAGGAAAGGAATTATGATTGAGAAGCAGGCAGGTGGGGGATTCTAGGATGCTGGAAAATGTTCTATCTCTAGACTTAGTTGTTGATTAGATGGGGTTTTGTTGTATAACAATTTCTTAGATTACACATTTATATTTTATTTACTTACTCATGCATGTTATCTCTCAATTTAAAAAGAGGTCACACTAATTACTTGCACTTAATGAGGTAACATTGTCCTGAAAACATACGCTAAAAATTTTCATAAATTTCTGGAGTTCTTATCTCTTTGGGTTTAGTTTTTTTTCCCCCAGTCTGTCAAGTGTCAGTAGGGCATATGGTTTGATAAGGAATAAATGATTCATAGGTAGTGAAATGTATCACTCATTTCTAGTTAACATCACCACATACTGTCTTACTCAGTTTTAACATTACAATTAAGACTATACATGTAAAATAATTCTGAACTTTTAAGCTTAGAGTGTTGAGTATTAAGACATACTGGAAAGTAGAAAAGCGTAGCAGCTATGGGGCAGATGATTATTTCATTTTTGACATTTATTTCAGCTTCTTGTAAAACATACAGGTGGGAATGTTCAGTAGGCAGTTGTGAATGCTGATCCAAGACTCAGAAGAAATTATGGGTCAAAGGCAGATCTGGAAGTGATCTGTTGAGAGGTCATCTGTATTGGTTTGCTAGGGCTGCTATAACAAAGTACCAAAGAGTGGGTGGTTAAACAACAGAGATCTATTTTCCCACAGTTCTGGAGGCTAGAAGTCTAAGATCAAGGTGTTGACAGGGTTGTTTCCTTCTGAGGGCTGTGGGGAAAGGGACTGCTCTAGTCCTCTCTCCTTGGCTTATAGATGGCTATCTTCTCCCTGTGTCTTCAGATTGTCTTACACATGTCTGTTCAAATTTTCTCTTCTTATAAGAACATGAGTTGTATTGGATTGAGGCCCACATTAATGACATTTTAATTTAATTACCTTTTTAAAGAGCCTATCTCCAAATATGGTTATGTTCTGAGGTACTAAGGATTAGGACTTCAACATATGAATTTTTGAGGGATCACAATTCATTCTATAGCACCATGATTTAAAAATGTGAAAGTGTGAGATGGCCAATGAAGAGGGTCACATTGGAGAAAGAAGGCTCTGGAACACATCTGTATTCAGAACAGACAGAAGGGGACAGCCCAAGGAGGAGACAGTTTAAAGGAGGAGATGATCAGTGGAATCAAAAGAGACAGAACATTCAATAAGGATCTATCAGGACTGAATACAGCAAATAAATGTGGTGTTGAAGCCGTCCATGGTGACCATTTAGAGGACAGGGTTTATAGGATGGAAAGCTGATGGAAGTGGGTTGAGAAGTATGCCTAACTAAGAAGTGCAACAAGAATGAAAAGACAGCAGTGCATGTTAAGAAGTAGAAGAAAGCTAGAAAGAGGGAATTGATACAATAAGTGGGGTGAGGGGGTAATTTTAAAGGACAAATGGTAGAGGGATCTTTGAAAATATGCTTTAGATTGAGCACAAGAAACCATTTCAATGATACAAATGCAGAGAGAAGACATAAAGCTATAGTCAGGGTATGGTTTACTATAAACCTCTTTATCAAGAGAAGGTCGGTGTTCAAATTCCTTTTAAAATTTTATTCAGAGAAGTTGACATAATAGCTGTAAGTATCAAGGTCACTATAATAGCCTGCTCAGAACCCTGCAAAATTTCTCATTTACTCTAAATCACTATCTGAAAGTCTGTTCCAACATTACCAGTTTCTTCTGCTTACTAAGTATTACTCTAAGAAAATTTGGGGAAGTTAAATTGGAGGTGGCAATTTACTGTAGAAAATTATTTATTGTCTATATCTAATGTTAAATATTAGTTTAATTATTTATATAACTGAATAATATTCATTTAAAAATTCAATTGTATTATTTTTTTGGTATGAGTCTTCCCATATAGTAAAAATTTTCTAATTTTCAGACACTCAACTTTTGAATATAATTTCAGGTAATAATATATGAAAGTAGGGAACTTGTTCCACAATCCAAAGAGACACGGTTTAACATTTTCTGTGTTTGCTTCTGGAATAAACGTTATTGATAAAACAAACCATCTTGCCCACCCTGATGCTATTGTTCTTTCAACTGTTGACTTTTCCTCTGGCAGTATATCATTATGTGTACAGACATTTAAGCCACATCCTTTAAAATCAAGAAGGAAACATTTGACTATTGTTCTTTTTGTTGGATGTGCTTTCAAGCTATGTACCGTAGTTATGCAGTGTATGTTTTAGCATTATTACATGGTTTTATCCAAACAATATACTATTACAAAAGAGTTAAAGTGCTTAATTTCCTTGTAAAAAGGAGCTACATAATGAGATGCTCCAGAACAAAAATGGGTCTACCTCCTAGAAAAATTATTTTAAGAACACTATTTAACATTTGCTAAGTGGATAGTTTCAATTCCTTTAAAAATACTTTTCCTCTTATAATATCAATAACGGATACTTTGAAACTTTAGAAGGTAAAAAAGAATAACCTGAAGTGAAATCCTAAAAGGAGTGGTCTGAGGAGGAGAGAGGCACTAGGGTCAAACAAATGTGGTTTGTAGCTTACATGCTTTCATGCATAAGCATTGAATTATCTGGTTCTCAATGAAAATTGAAAAAAAAACTCATACCAAGACCACATATATAAATATAGTTTACTGGCATTTTATTGTCTTCTTGACTTTTAGCGCCACTGTAAACCAAATTTTATCTATAGTTATTAACCTTATAGTGAAAAAATTCTAGGACACATCTTAAAACTTTGTAACAATTTTTCAGTACTAGGCAAATCTGAGTTGGTGAAATCAAACAAAACTATAATACTGTTAGTATAGCATTTTCCCTGTGTCATTAACTGAGAATAAATCTGGACTAGAAGGTTCAAATGGTGGGAACTTTTTCTTAACCATCAAGATTTTCTTTGTTTCAGTACAATGTGTCTAACTGAATGCCTGCTATATTATGTTGAAGTGAATCTCAATATAAATAGCTTCAGTACCAACACCTAATTATGATTATTATTATTGACATTATTATTTAATGTAATGTTTATTTTTGAGCCCCCCCCAAAATTATTCATTAAATCATTCATTCAGTATTTATTGAGCACCAAGTATGTGCCAGGTTCTTTTCTAGGCACTGGGACTCAGCAGTGAACAAACGACATGAAGATACCTGTCCTAATTGAATTTACATTCTAGAACTAACAACAGACAATAGTTAAATGTATTAAACAGATTAAATCAAAATGGATACATTAGATGGTGGTGAAAACTATGGAGAAAAAATCAAGCAGAAAGAGGGGAGAGGGAAGAAGTGCCATGGGATGAGGTTTGTAATTTAAAGTATTCAGGGAAGGTGTCCATGAGAAGATAGTATTTGAGCAAAGATTTATGAGGTGAGGGGGTGGTATTTAGGGGAAGAATTAGCAATTGCTTAAAAGTAAAAATAACTTAGAAGAAATTTAAAAGTGCTTTTAATTTACTTTGAAATTAGAATATTAATTTTAATTAATATTAAATTTAATAGTGTAAAAATAGTAATAGTGACAAATAATTATGTTATCTAACCATCTTTCTGGACATCTGTTTAAAATATATGCAAATTATCCATAACTTAAATGTTTTACATATAGAGAGGCTTTAATTCTTAAGGCTAAAGTTTAATTATAACCCTGAAAAGAGTTATTCTGGAGGAAAATAATTATAACATATAGAAGTGGACGCTAGCTATTTGCAAAGTATGTCATTAAAACTCCAGTTTTAATAAGGTGAGCGAGCACAGTCTGTGGATAGCCGAAGAGAGAGTATTCCAGGGAGAGAAACAGCAAATGCAATGGCTCTGACATGGGATTCTGTCTGGTGAGCTTCACCAAAGACAGCAGAGAGGCCTCTGAGGCTGGAGGAAAGAGGGTAAGAGCGAGTTGTTTGGAGGTGAGATCAGAGTTTGGGCTGATGGAGTGGGCCTTGTAAATCCATAGAACTTGGGTACAGTCACCAAGGAAGTAAAGTGGCTAGAAAAAAAGAAGAGATTCAAATTTGAGCCTCCAGATCCTCGTGTTAAGAGGTCTTGTAGATGAGAAGGAATCGGCAGAAGAGGGAGTAACAAAGGAAGCAGGAAAAAACTGGGAATCACAGAAGTCAGGTGTACTGGGAAGGAAGAATTGATCAACTGTGTTAAATGAGGTTGAGAGGTCAATAAAATAAGGACTGAAAACTGACCATTGGATTCACAAAAGAATCCAGTGTTCTTGACAAGAGCACATTGTGTGCAGTGCTGAAGCAAAAACAATGGGAGTTAGTCCATTCCAAGAGAATGTCAGAAGCCAGAGTCAATTGGCACAGGTAGCTCCTTTGTGAAGTTTAACCATTAAGGGCGGTGGAGGAGTGGGAATAGAACTGGAGGGAAGTGAGTTCAATAGCTAAAAATGCAGGTTTATTGAGATATAATTCAGATACCATAAAATTGTTTGTTTTATTATATTTATTCATTTTTTTAAGTAAAGACAAATAACAGCATATATTTATATGGTTGGGAGTAAGCCAAAAGAGGAGGGAAACCTTGATGATACGGATAGAAATGAGCAAATTCCTGGCATGATTCTCCTGGATGGAATCCAGGACAGAAATGGGAGGTCAAGCTTAGGTGGCAGCACATAGTGTTCATCTGTATTAATAAGAAGGTAGGCAGAGTTCAGGGTACAAATACCAGTAGGTGTGCTTGCATGGGGATGTAGAGTTTCTCTTTTGATGGCTTTTATTTTCTTAGGAAATTTAGAAGTAAGGTCATTGACAAGAGGGAGGATGGGAAGGAGATATTGGCTATTGGGGAAGAGAAAAAATATGAAGCAGAAGAGCATAGAAGCAAAGGGACTACAAAGTATAACTGACTGTCTTAAAGATCCAGTTGGGGTAATGAATTTAAGTGAGACAAGATAGCATGACGATGTGTTTTTACCCTATCATGTTCATCTGCCTGGTATAGGTAGAGAAAAGGAAAGAGTCTAATTTAAGCCATGGTTGTGGTTTTGCCAAGCAAGTATAGAGAGGGTCAAGGGAACTGAGGGTTCATGCAAGGGAATGATAATGATTGACCACAGACTTTAAACCAAGGAAGAAGGTACTTGAATTGTTGAGGGAAGTGAGGGTGAATGAAAGGTAAATAGGCTCAATGCATTATCGTTCTGAGTGGGAAACAGTAGTTTGTTATAATCACACTACTAGAAGAAGTGATCTGGAAAGAGAGAGGACATTGAAATATTTGAAATTGCATTTGACCTTATTCATAATGCATTTTCCACTTGGAATCCTTCCCTGATTCTGCAAGTCCAAGCCTTGGTCTAGCCCTTAGACTATGAAACCATGAAATTTTCCCTGATTCTCCCAAGCTAAAAGAAATCCTGCCTTTCTTGGTACGTCTATAGGATTGCCTACTAAACCCGACTTATAGAAAATTTCTATCTTCTGTGTATTCTTAGTTCCCCCAAAAGTCTCTAGGTAACTTAATGTTTCATTCTGGTCTCCTTCATACCTAAGCTCACAGTCAAGCACATAAAAGAGTAATTATGTCATAACGATCACCTGATAAATGGGTGCTCCGGGACCAAATCTCCTTCACAATGAAGTCATGTATGATAAAGAAAAGTATGTCTTAAATGGCAGCAGTAACGGTGGCAATGTTCCCTCTTAGCTATACTTTTAATTTCTGTGTTGGAGAAAAGTCCTCAATGTACAGTCTTTATTTGTGAATTATTGAGACAATCAGAGCTGGGTTTTGGAAAAATTATGGTCTGTGAAGTCAGTCCTTTGTTACCTCCCTCTCTGTTCGTGGCATGAACAGCCCTCTCCTCAGTGCTCCTGTGTCTCCTGTTTGTCCACTCTCCAGGTCTCTGCCCCACAGGGAAAAATCTGATACTTTCACTGATGTCAGATTAAAAAATGCCTGGCCTTCAGTAAATGTGTTACCTTAAATAGGAAAATGAATTTTAAATATTTAAATCTGTGGAATTCTTCCCACTTTCAAAATGATTTAAGAATTCAGTAAGTAGACTAAGGAGATTCTCTGGAGCAGGGAGCATGGAGTACAAGCATTCAGTATTTACTGAGGAGGCCCTCGAAGAAGGCAGGCATCGCTTTTTCCTTTAGATTAGCAGAGGCGTGAGTGAATAAAGAAGAAAGAAAGGGATGTTTGGCTACTTTTCCCTTTTCTTGGGATTATTCTGCTTTTCTGGAGGGAATAAAGATTGTTTTCCCTCTGGCTACTGAAGTCTTTGCTTGGTAGTGACTGCGAGCAGATGAGAAGCAGATGGCATCATCAAAACCATGGAGTCGGCCCTTCTAGTTTTCAGGTCCAGCTGATCAGTATCAGGCATTCCTCTAATTGTCAATCCCCTCTACCTTTCTCAGCACAGACTAGATCTTCTCTTCTTAAATCCTAATTTGAACTTGCTCCCTCTATCCCAGAACATCTACATATATAATTTATGGATGGCATTTTCTATTCAATTTAATTTTTGTCCTAAAACATTTTTTCAGATGTTCTCATTTTCATACATCTTCTACTTACATATCTGATTATAAAGTTCATGGTAAAATGTATATTACTGGAGAATTATGTATCCTTGTGAGTAATAAAGCAATTACTGTAAACATATTGCACTTAAATATGTCTTAGTATGTCTATACCTATGCATATACCCTATGTGATAGCTACATATTTCTCTAAGGAAATACCTAATAATATATCGATAAGTAAAGAGTTCTTTGTTTCAAGGTAGGTTAATGTTTAAAATTCATTTTCTTGTTAAGGGAGAGACAATTACAATATTTAATCACAGTATTTGAGTTTCTTGAGGTGTTAAGACTTTTGCAATGATCAATAGAGTACAGATAAATATATATCACTGGCATATTGGTTTTTAATCCTGGGGCTTTTAGTTCCTGCCTCAGCTGTTTGCTTAGGGTGGCAAGAAGGCATTGTCTGTGTTTGGTGTGAGCTGGACTTGATTCAAGATAGAAGATATCACAGAAATAAGACACTAAACTAACTTGAGATGGATTTCATCTGGGGCATGCTATGATATTTACTTTTGCCCTGTCGTCACTAACTTTACCATACCTAGTCCATGATGAAAGACGGTGCTATGTGTGGGTATAAAAACTCCAGTTACAGGAGCCCTTGCAGATCTGATTCTCCACCATGACTGTTCTTCATTTCTAGGTCCCAAATCACCACCATGAAGTTGATATTTTTGTATTTGGTTGTGGTACTTTGCATCTTCTGCAAAGGTAAGGGACTAATTTAAAGAATCCTTCCATATCTTGATAGATCCATGCATATATTTGTTTAAATGTTTAGTGTTCTGTATTTCAAATATTTTTCCTCCTGGGAAATCTTTCCTACACCAAGAGTAGGATAATAAGTAAGAAAATTGGATTTGCATTTTATTAGGTATTATTTCAGGTTTTACAAGCCTGTCTTAAGGCAATATGTATATCTGTATCTATATGCTTAGAAATATTAGTGAACAGGTTTTTGATGACTCTGTCTTGATCTTGCATCTACCTTAAGACTAAAGACTCACACTGGTAATTTCAGTTTTCACAAATCATAAAGTTTCATCAATTAAAATACTGGTTCATCATCAAAAGAAAATTTTGTAGGAAGAATATTTCTTAAACAACTTTCATGGACATTTTAGAAAGTCAATTAATTAATTTCTAGAATTAATTGAAAGATAAGATCATTAATGAATTTTAATTAAAAATTGAGCAAAATGAAAAAAAAAATCTTTAGAAACAAATGTATTTCTTGCCCTTTAGGTTTGTTTCTGAAAAGGATAGGAAAACAATAATATACAAACATAAGGAGAAAGGTGTGCAAAAGAGGAAATTCATACTATATCTAAACTTAAAATCTATTTTCTAAATTTGGGAGTAGGAAACATTTTGCTTCTCTGTGAGAAACCAGAATAAAGAGGACTACAATTGTTTGTTTTGATTAAGAGAAAACATTCCTATCCTTAATCCAGCTACCTGAGAAATTGATAGGCCCTTAGAAAATGATTATTTCAAGTAATGGTGACTTTTGTAATCTTATACAGCACTTTGCTGTAATCTTTGCTTCTATTTTATATAAATATAAATATTCTTTGCCTATACTTTGCATAAATGTATTTCTTATGTCTTAAGTAACAGTTCACAAAACTCATTTCAAAGCATTTATTAAATGATATATCACAACAAAATGTGTTTGTATTTGCTAAAGTATGCTAAATTCACCAGAGAACTGGAGAATATTTCTAAAGTAAATTCCTAGATATCCCTGATAATACTGGTAAATTATTATAAATATTTCAATAGGATTTCCATAGGCTGGTTATTTACTAACAAAATTCAGGTATTTTATGTATTTATTTATAAGTTCATAGTCAGAAGTAAAGAATATACCTGAAAAACTGCTCTTTGCAGAAATTCCAAATGCCTTAGTTGAAATGAATTTTTATTGCTCTTAGTCAATAAGATTTATGATCCAAACAGATTCCCTTCATTTTCAGTAGGTTACAGGATGATAAAGATTTGATGACTGGAAGTTACAGAAGACAGATATTTAAAGGGCATACATAGAATCAGTCAGAAGAAATATTTGTATTGTTTCATCAACCGTAAATGTATAGAAAGAAAGAAACCTAATAAATAGTTCCCTGGCTAAGTGGAAAAAATCTTCAGTGATACAAGAGGTAGATTTGGCACAAAATGGATATGCAAAATCAGTTCTTATTTTATTCCCAGGCTATTTTATCCTCTCAGTAGAGTAAAATCTATACAATTGTCTTTTTTCCCTTTTTTGCCTAATTCCTTGCTTATGAACACATTAGCCAGAAAATGTTTAGGGAAAATAAAGTAAAATATAGATCAGAAAATAAACTTCACATTGGCAGCTGTAAAAGGTTTGAAAAAGGTATAAGTATAAATAGTATGAAAAAGGTATGAAGTATTGGTTGATATTAATTTGTGAGTCTAATTTATTTGGCTACATATATTCCCAAGAGTACATTGATGTTAAAAACTTTAAGTATGTTGATAGGTAAATGTATTACTTATATATATATAAATGAGATTTATTAAATAAGAAAGCTCCAAAATAATAAATTAACATTGAAATAACATAATGATTAGATACAAAAAGTAGATTGCTTATAATGAATTTAAAAGAAGAATGGAAACAACAGAATTAATCTCATTCTCTTAAAAAATATGCTATAGAGAAGTATAAAATGATCTAATTGTTTTCACTTTTTTTTCATTTTTGTAGATGGGGAAGCCCTATTTTATAGGCTAAACTCAGGTCAGTATCTTTCAGAAATTAATCTTCACTTTGATATAGCAAGGTGTATTCTGAGCCCACTTTTAGAACACAGAAATTTTTTCCACCTATATTGAGATATAATTGACATAAGTTTAAAATATACAATGTGATGGATGATTCAGTATGTGTATATATTTTAAATGACTACCACAGTAAAGTTAGTTGACACCTCAATCACCTCACACAATTATTTTTTGTGTGTGTCTGTGTGTGTGTGGTGAGAACAATGTAAGATCTACTCTCATAGCAACGTTTACATACCTGATACAAAATGGTTAACTGTAGTCACCATGCTGTACATTAGATCCCCCGAACTTATTCATCTTATAATTGGAAGTTTGTACTTTTGATCAAGCTCTTCCCATTTCTCCCATCTTCAATCTCCTGGACACCACCATTCTACTCTCTGTTTCTATGAGTTAGATGTTTTTAGATTCCACATAAAAGGGAAATTGTATAGTATTTGTCTTTTTCTGACTTACTTCACTTAGCATAATTGTTACCAAGTCCAAGCTCGTACTGCTCGCTGCACAACAGGCCAGAAATTGAGAGACGAGTTGTTGGGGTAAGGAATAGAGACTTTATTCAGAAAGCCAGAAGACCAAGATGGTGGACTCATGCCCCAGAATACCATCTTGCCTGAGTTAGAATTCAGGCTTCTTTTATACTAAAAGGGGAAGGAGTAAAGTCAAACATTTCCTGGTTCCCATCAGCCTCCGGAGGGGATGTGTTAATTTCTTCCTCCCTGAAGTCATTCACAGGTGGGCCTGTTCAGGATGTTTCTGGCGAGCTAAACAAGGGAAACAAGGGTATTTTAACTTAGTGCTCATTACCTGGGAGGCAGGGTCCCCAGAGACAAGCCATTATGTATAATTTAAATTTATAGGCAACATCCCTTTAGTGATTAATTTGTAATAGAATACAAAATGTTCTTCCCTATTACATAACGCCCTTAAGATCCATCCATGTTGCCACAAATAGTAGGATTTTCTTTTTATGGCTGAATAGTATTCCACTGTGCATGAGATATAGATATATACATATATCTATATCTCACACTTTCTTTAGCCATTCATCTGTTGATGGCCACTTAGGCGGTTTCCATGTCTTGGCTATTGTGAATAGTGCTGCAATGAATATGGGAGTGAAGATATCTCTTTGAGATAGTGATTTTATTTCCTTTGGGTCTATACTCGAGTGGAATTGGTAGGTCATATGGTAGTTCTATTTTTAATCTTTTGAGGAACCTCCATACTGTTTTTCAAAATAGCTGTACCGATTTACATTCCCACCAATATGGAATAGAGAAAATTGATGTATTCTGCTTTTATACATACTTGATTTTGTGAATGAACTACCAGGACTCCTCACTCATTTATCTCACATGATTGTAAACTACTCAAGGGTAGGATTCTTGATCTATGGCCGCAATGACACTCAGTATATGTTTGTTTTGAATTAATAAAATAATTCAGGATCATTGATAAATGATTTGTTCTACATACAAAAATTTTCTATATGAAGGTAACCAAACCCTCTGCAAGGTAAACTTTCTAAAATGAACCACAGAAGGCCTATCTTCAGACCCAGGGAGACATGGGACTTCTGAACACAGTTTAACCTTATTTTGAGGGCATAAAAATAAATGCCAATTATATTATATACCATTCAATGATGCTCTTGGCATTTGCTGATATGCATGTGACAGTTGGACCCTACTCTAGAGATAGTTTCTGAGTTTCTATGTTTCTTCTTAATTTGCCTTTCTTTCTCCTCACTTATGTTGAATATCTAGCTTTATATCTTTATAGGGTCATTATGTCTGCTTTTAGCACTCAGTTCCAATTCTTACTGTCTTCAGTCTAGTGTGATGAGAACACCTTTGATCCCAGCTCATTAACCTCGTATATGTTGTAAGGGTAGGCACTCTCTGTGAGACACCAAGGAATTTTTCCTGGAGGGAAAAGTTCATGCATGGGTTTTGTGACACCTCTATTTATTGCAAGGGGGTTTGGGGATGACTCCTGATTGCAACCTACATTTCAGATAGCTAGAATTTTCCAGGTATTTAACCTATATGGAGAATGTTATTGTATAATTTTTCTTTAGAGACAATATTAAGTGTCCCCAAACCCCGTCTGTAAACCATTTCCTCTTATCTTTTGGCTAAATGTGTGTGTGTGTGTGTGTGTGTGTGTGTGTGTGTGTGTGTATAACTATGCACAATTTAGTTTTGGCAATGATTTATCAGAACACATAGGAAGACCTTTGTCTTTTAACCAGCTCTATTTACTGTTTGTTTTAATTTGCACCTATATCTCTCAGATAGATTTGCTGACCATAAGTCTTGGATTTCCCAGAAGAGCTCCAATTTCTAAAATTTTATCTTAGTATCAGACCATATGCTTTAACTTTTTATTTGAATGATATAGTCAGTTTGTATTTAGGAAATTTGTGAATTTTAGAGCATAGAGAAGCACTAAAAAAGAAAAGAAACCTGCAATCCACTAAGTCCCAAAATAAAAATGTTACCCCAAATGGTTTTTTTGAGGTTTCTTGAATATATAATTGACTGGTAACCTTATGCAAAATTCTATTGCCATTGTTAAGTATTTTATTTCACATAGTTATTGAGAAAATTCTTTTGGAGACCAATGCTTTGATGTATTTGATAAAAATATTTTGATGTCTCTAAGTCTTTCTTAATATGTGTGCTTGCATGTAAATCATGCCATTTGTTGTAAAGTACTCATTCTTATTGTGTGTTTTTGACTCTGCTATACTTACTATAGCTTGACAATCTTGCAAATTTACATGCTATTTATTTAAATATGAAGAAAATTCACCTTGATTCATAATAATAACAATCCTGGAATCATCTGTAAGTTGTGTGTACATGAATTTTGGTATCCACCTGTGAAATAGAAATTGTAGCCATTTAATTCACATTAATTAATTTTAGTTTATATAGTACTTTTGTCACATGAAAAACTCTTTTAACTAACTCTTCTACATTTCACCAACAGATTTCACCAACAGAATAATAATTTATGCTTTGAGGCACCTTTTCAAGTCATCTAAGAATTATATTTTGCTGTGTTCTAATTCATGCATCTAGACTGACTCTATAAATTGGCTGGAGCATTAGTGCAGCCATTCTCCTTTATGGGTCTGGTCTGGAGGGGTATTAAGATACCATGGTCAATGGATAATTACTATATTCATGCCTGAGTATTGACTCAGTTAGCAGATGTATATGGGAACACCTCTCAGGACAAGAACTGTCTGCAATCAAGATTCACTTTCTATTGGCAAATCTATTTAAAAATCTATCACTGACAGCAGTTCTCCCTTTTTTTATTCAGATGATAAAATAGCTCAAAGCAAATCAGGTAAATTACCTTGTTTTCTTTTCTTATGCTATTTATGCTAAATAACGATAGAGTGGCAGTGCTTTTCTTTGGAGACAGGACATTTCTTCCATGGAAAATCATTAAAACACCTAAAATGAAATATTCCTTATTAATACAAAGGAACATACCATAGTGTGTTTTAACATAATCTGGGCCAGCCATTTAATATTTCATCAGTATTTATGAAGGTGGTGACCTTTGAAATAGGAAACTACTCTGGTTATGTGCTTTTTAAAAATTTCTTAAACCTATGAGAAAAATGTGAATGTAGATTTAAAGTTTTACTTTCCTATATTTTTATTGACAGAACATGCTTTTATTTTGTATTCTGCGATTAATTCCTTACTGATTTATTTTAATTAAAATCGATCTTAGTTCCAATAGTTTTACTACAGATTTCTTTGAGCAACTGAATAGTTATGATTATTACTCATCATTTTGGTACAGTTGGAAACTAGGCCGCTATTACCCATTATTTGTTTTCCCCCTCCACCAAATGAAAAATAAGCCACAGAAAATGAACACTACTTTTATGGAATTTTTCGTAAACCTAATGATAGGATTTTTGTCAATATCAATATAGATTCAATTTGATTCTGGTGTAATGTACACAGCAATCAAATAGCCTAAGATTACTTTTATATATTTTTTCGATCTCTCTTTCTACAACCTTAATACAATAAAATGTAATTGGCAAATATTTCCTTTGAGGTAAAACACATACTGAAAATAAGCAGCAGGTCTACTGTCTCATGAAGAAGTCACCTCATCATAACTACAAACAGGACTCATTAGGTTCTGTCACAATGGCATAGCAAGAGCTTCTCTACTTCCTCATTCAGGGAGTTAGAATGAGGCAAGGGAACACTTGGAATTCCATAGCTCTCTGAAAATCCTCTGAAATTATGAGCAATTGGATTTATTCCTTTGTCGCTCAGGGAACCTTCCAGGTCTCATTGAGGAGGGACATGAGGGTCTCTAAAACTAGAGCTGCATTGGATGAATAAAAATGCCAAGCAAGGAAGCCCCAACCAACCACTCAACCAGCCAGCGTAAAATTGGACAAACTCGGGCTTCCCTGGTGGCGCAGTGGTTGAGAGTCTGCCTGCTGATGCAGGAGACACGGGTTCGTGCCCCGGTCAGGGAGGGTCCCGCATGCCGCGGAGCGGCTGGGCCCGTGAGCCATGGCCGCTGAGCCTGCGCGTCCGGAGCCTGTGCTCCGCAACGGGAGAGGCCACAGCAGTGAGAGGCCCGCGTACCGCAAAAAAAAAAAAAAAAAAAAAAAATTGGACAAGCTCCAGAGCTATGTTAATCCCACAAGCTTCATTCCTAAAAGGGACAAAGTCTCACATATCTGAGAAAAGGATCCATAGGCCGCTGTAGTACTTTATACTTTTGATATTCATTAATTTTAGACAACATAACTCGTTTATCACCATTACTTTTTTTTTTTTTTTTTTTCCGGTACGCTGGCCTCTCACTGTTGTGGCCTCTCCCGTTGTGGAGCACAGGCTCCGGACGCGCAGGCTCAGCGGCCATGGCTCACAGGCCCATCCGCTCCGTGGCATGTGGGATCTTCCCGGACCGGGGCGCGAACCCGTGCTCCCTGCATCAGCAGGCGGACTCTCAATCACTGCGCCACCAGGGAAGCCCTAGCACCATTAATTTTAAAATCCCCTCTTCCACACAGCTCACTCATAGTCTCCTCTCTGATCTGGCAATTTTTTTCCATAGGGTGGGGGTGGAGGAGCAGAATTATGTCTATTTCTTTATTCTATTCCATTCTAAGATCCAAAGTATAAGATAACTCTTCCAAAAATTTATGCAAAATGTATGCAAAATATAGTATGACTTTACTCTGAAATAAGTAAATGTATTTTACCTACCTTTGAGCTATGAAGTATATGAACATATTTTATTTATCTCTAAGAATTGTATAAGCAATCTGTCTTTAAGCAAGGTGAAAGCAGTGTACCTCTTGCTTAAGAGAAAAGGGTCTCTTAGCAGATTTTACCACTTGATCTTGGGCAAGTTATTCAACCTTTTTAAAGTATCAGTTTTCTCATTTACAAGTGAGGATTAATAATAGTACCTACCTAATAGGAGAACCGTTAAAGGGATAAGGCAAGAGTTAAAGAGTAAGAGTAAGAGAGTTAAAAGAGATAAGGCAAGTAAGATACTTTTACACATCTAAGATGTGGTACATACAACTGGCCATTACTACTGGTAACCCCAATGGCAATATTTATATATTGAATAAGTTTTATATAGTAAAATATGAGAAGGATAAAATAGTTAGTAGAAACGAATATGGCACACTGGTTAAGATACCAGGCTATTCATTTCAACAACAGAATGAGGAAATAAATTCAGAAGAAATGTTGGTCCAACAAAATGAAGGATCTAATATATCTGTGAGGTTAAACTCAGGAGAGGTATGATGGATATAGTGAATACTTATCATGAATTAAATAAGTGAAATAAAATGAATCTGCATGAGTTTGATGTGACAAGTTTGGTGAAGAAAATGAAATATATTAAAAGATATGTGGCTTTTGACTGTTGACTATTTATGTGCCAGACACTGTGAGAGGTGCTTTCATCTCATTTAATTCTTTTACTTAATTAATAAATATATTATGAAGTAGATATTGTTTTATCCTCATTTATTATGTACTCTCAGTTTAATAGATAAGGAAACTTTGTTTCAGAAGTATTAAATAATTTATCCAAGGACAGGTCAAGGGCACAGCCAGGGGCAAGAATAAAAATGAATGTCTACATAGCATATGCATAAATAAAAAGAAAAACATCTAATTAAAATGTGTTTTTTCTTCCACCTTGACAAAAATATATTTGTGACAACCTGGAAGGCCTGATACCAATGCAGAATTTTCAGATCACTGGAATTCAACCCAAGAATGGGATGGGCAGTACCCTTGCCAATGTTCCTGTCCCATTGCCCTTTCCATTCCTTGCTTTGTCACACACATAGAGGGATACCCTAACCTGCATGTCTCAGTTCCATCTACTTTTCCTATAAACAGCCACCTCCTGGCCATCCCCCCAGGCCTAGGGGTTCTCATTCCTGTGATGTGGTCTAACCTTGGAAAGACAGTCTTGAGAAAGACGGTAACATGCTTGAGACTACAGGGCCCTAGGGCTTTAGTATGATCTACAGTGGAGGAGGGAAGATGGTCCTGGCTCTGGGTTAGCATATCCACCTGACCCTACGTCTGTATTCTTTGCCCTCTAAGGAGGACCATGACTCAAGGAAGGCCAGAGTGAAACTTGTGTGGCTTAAAGTAGGAACCCCTCTTGTCTGAGTTTAAGGGAGGTCCTATCAAAGGCCATTCTGATTGCAAGTTTGGAAGTCCAGATGAGTTTGACTCAAAAGCTCATATATTTCCCACTACTGAATATGGCTTTATTTCTTTCTGCTTTTCCATCAGACTGAGATATTTCGACTTCAAGATGCAGTTATAAAAGTACATGGCAGTGAAGAAAGACAGTGAGAGAGAGAGGATAAAAGAGGAAAGGAGAAGAGTGTGTAGTGAAGTAAGGCAGGTAGAGGGCAAGCTCAGAAAAAGAAAAAAGCTCTATATGGAGAAGAGTTGTAAATGTAATAGTGGTTTGAGGATTACTTAATAACATAATAATACAAATTGGCTGTAACTTAAGCAGCACTTGAATTCCTCCTAAACCAAACACTAATAAGTAAATATTATAATTTCATGATGTTTTAAATGTTGGGGGCCTCTTCATCCAACTACATAGTAGACTAACTCATTACTATTCTCAAAATCATTAATATTTTATTCCTGTATATTGTTTGCTATAGAAAAATAATTTTGCTGTGAACATGGAAAATGGCTAAGAAGTGCAAGAGTTGTTGAGGAAAGATAATTTAAAACAAAATCTCCTGTCACCCCAGAAAACCTCTCCACAAAAGTAGAAGAGAAGGAAAACAGTTTTATTACTGAATAAGCATTAAACCAGAATGTGATACACGTCACAGGCAATCTGATGGAGAGATTGCAAGGACAGAAAGAAATCTCACCCTTTTATACAGCCAGGCAGATACAACTCACTACATACCTGTCCTCAAGATGAACAATAACTAGTCCTCAAGTAAGAGCACTTGACATCACCAATTGTCACACATGGTTTGTCCTAAATTTGCTTGGTAGTTGGGGTAGCCACCTGTGTTTGCTAATTGCCTTTATAAGAAAAAAAGTACTTTCTTGTATCTTTAAAAATCATAAAAGAGGTAGGTTTGTGCTTGGAGCCAGACACCAGCTGAAGTTATGTTCATATCACCTAGGACATAGGGGAGCTCTCTCCCTTGATGACAGCATTTCAAAAAGATGGTCACCAATCCCTCGAAGAAACATTCTTGGGTTGCTTATATAACCTTTAAAAAGATTTACAAACATTTTAAAGATGTAGACAAAGAACTCACAATTTTCTAAAGTAAATGATCTAAAAATGAGGAGAGTCTCTCTTCCCTTATTGTCAACAGAGAGAATTGTCTCTTATTTTTATTTGTATTTGCTCTTACATAGTCTTCAAGTTTTGCTTACAAATCACATATTTTATTTTATTGTCTAGTTAGTGACCAAAATGCATGTCTTCCACAAATTTACAAGAATATCATAGTTATTAAGGCCTAATTCTAAAGTACTTTAATTTTATCATAGAGATTTAAAAAAACATAAATGGTATGACAGAAAGCACAAAATAACTCATGTAATTCAGTGTATATTACCTTAACAAAAGGTCTTTGTTGATGAATGCATTTATTAAATAAATATTAATTGAGTGTCCTTTATGGTTCAGGCACATTTCAAGACATCTGGAATACCCCAGTGAATAAAACAGGCAAAAATCTTGAGTTTATAGAGCTTAAAATCTGGAAGGAGGAGACAGTTCATAAACAATAAACATTATAAGTAGTAAACATGATATACTACAGGGTGACAATTTCTATGGAATAAATTAGAGTAATATAATGATAATTGGGAGGATTAAAATGGGGGTTGCAAATTTACACTGTCAGAGTATGCCTCACTGAGATGACATTTAAGCTAAGACTTGGAGGTGAGTAAATGTTAATTTATGAGTAAATGCTTTCATCTTTTTTTCTTTGTAGAAATATGGAAAAGAGAATCAATTATGTTATTTTAAATTTATCAGCTGTTACTAAGCCAAGGACAGTGTGGATCCAACATGGTAGAATATTTTGATGAGAGGGGGTTGAACAATGGAACTTGGAGCTTAGCGGTAGACAATGAAGCAGATGGGGAGGTTTCTGCCCTGTCCATGAGAGGAAGAATTTCTACTACACATCAATTAAATCTTCACAACTCTATTCATCTCTTTCTTGAAGTCTTAGAACTATGACAAAAAGATATGGGCATAGTGATTAAGTCAATAAGGGGTGTATGTTGTTCCAAGTGCCACCAGAGTAAAGGCACTTACACAAAATAAAATACGGCTTTTTATAGTGTCACAATCCAATAACCCTTTATAGTGCTAGCAATACTGTTTTCAAATACAATCTTCTGTTATTCGCATTAGGTCCTTTTTTGCTCAGTAGCTTATCCTTTTGTGACTCAAACAGGAGAAAGAAATCTCTTGTTGGTTCACTCTTTAACAGTGGATTTAGTGCTCAAGGAGAAGCTGAAGACAGGTCGAGAGAACCTCAGGATGCCAACAGTTTAGAGTTAAAAGACACCCCAGCAGTTACTGTTGGAGAAAAATACTGACCTAGAAGTGCTTTTTTCATTTGGGATAATCTGATCATTGTTTTATTAGCAGCACATGGCCTTAATAGTAACAGTGAAAAGCTAAAGGCACTAATTCCAGTGCCAATGAGAGCGATGAATTCTGTTTTAAGAGAATTTTGGCAAAGCAGTTTACATTAAATTAAATTCTTCCTGATAATTTTTATTTTCTTATGCCATCTTTCTTACTATTATTGTGAAGATCAATCATTTTTATGATTATAAACTAATAATTTAAAATGCTTCCTGGACCCAGTTTTAGTGCAGAATCTCTCATGTTTCTGTCGGCAACCACAATCCATTTTCTATACCAAGATTCTCTCTTGAAATTGCATACTCAGTTTGCCAAGCAATATTATAAAGTAGGGTTTTTAGACAGTTTGTTTGTGGCCTTTAATTTTGTTTTGTTTGGAAAATAATTTTAATTTTCATTCGGTGAGGCGTGTCCTCTCTGATTCAATATGCTTCTACCTATTGGCTGATTCAAACTTTTCCATTACTTGCCTGGTCCCTGAAGTTTCTGTATTTTGTACCTCTGCAAAAGTCGGAAAGAAGGAGATACAGTGAAGAAGATAACTTCAATATTTTATATTAAAATTTAATATTTGAGTCCAGGTGGTGATAACTGAAAAGGGAGAAGCAGTTTTAAGTGTAGGGATACGGTTGAAATCTCTTCAGGAAAGACACAAAGGTTTCCTATCTGTTCAGTCATCTGTTTTGGGATTGACAAGCTCAGTATGACTAATAAGTTAACACAGATATTTGCTTTTGTTTACAACACTGAGATGTGAATGGTTTGCTCATATTCTATAGGATATATTGAAACTTTATCTTAAATGAACCTAGTGCTTCACTTTTCTTATGGAATTCTCTCAAACTTCATGGTAAATTTGTTGCCATGCTCACCCCTAGTTACACTGTGTGGAATCATATATGGAAAGATATGTGGAAGGGAGGGGATGATACATTCAAAACTATAATGAAGGCCTAGTTCAAGCAATGTGTTAATTTCTTGTATAATATGAATGAATGCAACTGTTCTCTGATAATGCTTATTTTTTGTATGGTAGAGAAAACCAATTTAGCAAGTGGTCTTGCCAACAGTGTCTCTGGTGGTACAGAATTTGCAGCACTGCTTCAAATAAAAATAAAATTGGTTGGGGTCCGTCTGGCCAAATGGATTTGGTGTGAATTCAGTAAATGGATTAGCCAGCTCTAATTCTGCTGCCAGTGAAACAAGTATTCTAAGTTGTTTCTTAGTTTCTGCTTTTGACAGAAAAAGCAATCAATTAGCAAAGGAGGAACTGATGGTTATTTTTTGACCAATACAGATTTAGTGTTGGAGGGACTCATGGGAAAGATTTTTAAACTATGTTTGATTCTTAAAGGATCTGTGTTATCTTCAACAGAAACCAATTTAAACATTTTAGTGAAGAGGCAAGTAGATTGAATGCTTTTAGAAGGGACAATAGATTGAATGCTTTTATGAAGGGACTTGGACCTGGAATGAAGAGATCCGGTTTCTATCCAGTCTTTTCTACTAACCTTCTGTGGACTTTGGTAAAGCCACTTAAACTCTCTTGTTCCCAAGTTTTGTCATAAGAAACAGAAACTTTTTGGTCTCATGTTTCTGTATGAATTTGACTTTTTAAGTTCTATTACTCATATTTGAACTAATTGTCTTGAAAAGGAATGCAAGAATGTTTGAAACTGTCAAATGTGTATATCTACGGTCAAGAATTAGGAGGTGATAAGTAAAACAAAAGTGTTAAAATTTGTTATAGTGATTTTTATTTCAAAATGGTTTTCAATATTGTTTTATATTATATTTTCAATAAACAAAATGGTGTGGATAAATAGCTTTTTATATTTGGAAATTAAAGTCAGTGACAGAAGTGAGGGTCAATAAAGTACAGTAAGTATAGGTATTTTTTGTGTCAGAGCAACTTATCTTAAAAGACGTGGAAGTTGGTGGAAACAGGAAGAAGAGCAAGGAGTTTGTTCTCGCTGGGCTTTGGCTTTGGCTCTCAGTTCAGAGGCTCAGGAATTCTAATCTAGACTCTATTAAGAAAAAACACAAATGATTTACATCCTTTGTTTATTGCTCCTGATTACAGTTTAAGTTTCCATTTGTCTTTTGATTTTGGACTTGATGGTAAAAAGGCAGGTTAATTTGGATTTGGTCTTGGTAATTCTGGCTCACGCAGAGTTGGTGTCAGTGATCTTGAAAATAAAAAGCTTTGGTAAAAATAAAACAGGGAGCTTTGGAAAATCAAGTTCCAGTGATCTAAGTACTACTCTTTAGGTTTTGTGCATAAAAAGTATTGACTCATAAGTTGTACCTAAATATTCCCTGGTGACAATCTTTTTTAATTTCAGCAGACAGCTGAACATCGGCAGAGGGGCTGGATTTAGTAGCAGTGCCTCTGGAAATTTAGCATTTGGTTTGGGGACATCTGGTCAAAAGGGATTGGAAGTCAGTAGAGTTGATTGGAGTGAAATTAGCAGTAGAGGATCTGCTGGGGGTGAATCCATAGGTTTTAGATGCCTGTAGCTTAGGTATTCCAACTAAGACTCATTCCAGAAAAAATTTAAATTAATTAAATTAACTAATTAGTTAAAATACTTCTCTTTACATTTAACAACAAATTAATTAGAAAAGATTAATTTTTAATAACATCTTGATTTTTTCATCAGTTGGAACAGGGTGTTTTGGCTGGGAACTTGGAGCTAGAAGGGGCAATGCTGCATTTGGTTTTAGAGCTTCTGGTTTGAGTTCATTTGGTGACAGCAGCTTTAGTACCAGAACAGTTGAAGGAAATTGAATGATTAGATCTGAAGGATCCATTTCCAATGATCTAGGTATTGATATCTCATTTTTGTGTATACAAACTTCTGAATCATAGAATGTTTTCAGTAGGCTCTGTGATGATCATTTTATATTTTTCAGGTGACACCAGTCTGAGAATTGGGAATACCTTTGTTGGTGATAGCTCTGGAAATTTGGAATCCAGTTTAGGGGCTTTTGGTCAGCAGGGATTTGGAATCAATGAACTTGGAGGGGATAGAATGAGTGGCAGTGCATCTGTTGGGGCTGGATTTAAAGGCCTTGGATCTGATGTCAGTAGCTCAGGTATTCCAATAAAGACACATTCTGGCAAATTTTAAGTTAATTAAATTAACTAAGTAGTGGAAACACTTTTCTCTAAATAACATTTCACAACAAACTAACTAATTATTAAAGATTGAATTTTGATAACATCTTGATTTTTTTTCATCCGTTGGAACGGGGTCTTTAGTTAGGAACTTGGAGCAGGGAAGGGCAATGCTGTATTTGGTTTTGGAGCTTCTGGTTTGAGTTCATTTGGTGATGGTGACTTTAGTAGCAAAACAGTTGAAGGAAATTGAGTGATTAGATCTGAAGGATCCATTTCCAATGATCTAGGTATTGATATCTCATATTTGTGCATACAAATTTCTGAATCATAAAATATTTTCAATATACTCTGTGACAGTCATTTTATATTCTGCAGGTGACACCAATTTGAGAAATGGTAATACCTTTTTTGGTGATAGCTCTGGAAACTTAGAATCCAAATTAGGGGCTTTTGGTCAACAGGGATTTGGAATCAATGAACTTGGAGGGGATAGAATGAGTGGCAGTACATCTGTTAGGGGTAGACATAAAGACTTTGGCTCTGATGCCAGTAGTTCAGATATCCTCTCAGTCTCTGTTCCTAAGGGACAGAGACATTAATGTCTCTTGATATCAGACATCTTGAGATTGAACATCTCAGTTCATCTAGATTAATAGTTTTAATACTTCCAGTTTCTGTGAATGCAGAATCCTTTATTCAGTTGACATCTTGAAATGGTACCTAGGTTTCCCAAGTGTAAAACAATTCAAAGTGGGAGTAAGTTTGGTTGAAACTGAAATATCAGACTTGGAGTCCTGTCTACACAACCCTTTTCTCTTTCCCTGAACAAGTTTTAAGGCAATTTATCTGGAATAAAGTAATTTGGTGTCAGTTCATTTAGTAGTGAGACTTATAATTTTGTTACTCCAGCAGGTTGTTGAGTTGATAATATTTTTTTCTTATATAGCTTCACGTGGTTTTAAGTCTGCTAGCATACCATTGCTGAACTTGGATCTATGGTTTATACATCAGATCTAAAAATATTTTTTTCATATTTTACCAGATAAAATTATACACATAAACAGCCTAATCATTTTGTATTAAATAGGTGTCACAAGCTCATCTGACTACAGTACTTCTGGACTACTCAGCACTCCAGGTAGTTTGATTTTTAATGTTCAGTGTTTATAATGTATATGTAAGATGTTCTGTTGATTATTGATTTGCTAGGCCTTGATATTATTATGTGTTTCTCATGTAGCATTGAACATCTAAGTGCTTCTCCTCTTCCAGTACTAAAATTTAGATGACCAATTGGATACTTGAAACAATTTTTTGAATAAGAAAGATTAAATTATATCTTAATAGAACCTAAATAAAACAATACAACTTCCCCTTTATCATTTTAGATATAGTATTTAAAGAATGATTTTATAAATAAATTAAGAATTTAATCTATTATCACTCAACCTGGGCAAAGAGAAGTGGCCTCAAGATATACATAAATGGCATTGTGAAAAATATTTTAAAATTCTATCAAAATGTTCACTTTTTAAAATTGTTGTTACTATTCTATTCTGCTTGCTTTTAAACCTTGCTCTAAGACTTCATGTGTTTACTTGGTTGCATAAAAGGGTCCATGCATTGGAAATAAATGATAATGGGAAACAAATCTTCAAGGTTATGAATTTTTCCCTTTGATCAGGAGAACTGATTATTTTTGTATATAGATGATTGAGTTATTAGTATTATACAGTAGGCTGATTTAATAAAATCTATCTTGGGCCTGTTTGGGTAGCATTTTCCAATAAAAATAGACTACAAATATTCTATTTTTGAAGTTGAAAATATAGTTCTGTAAGGAATACAGCATATGTTATTAATTGTACATGACCCAAAATGAATAAACTGTCAATGATTTCTGAACATATTGTGGCTGATTGCTACAAGAAAAAATATGGGCTTCAAAGATAATCATACATATGACTTTGACAAATCATAGCTGTCACAAAATCAAATTATATATTTAGGATTAAAAAAAACCCACTGATGGCCTTCAATACCAACTTTTAAATTCCCATGTAGAAGACCAAATATCCTGTATATTTAAAGTCAATATATATTTGTAATTTAAGTAATCTATGTATTGTGTTGAATAGGAAAAGGAACCCATATTCCAGAAGCAACCCCCAAATACTCAGAAACAAACACAACTATTGGTAAGTAAAAATGACTCTGATTTATATCCATATTTATATGACCAAGACAACCAGTACCTAATGAGGTTTCAAAGTATCGAGAATTTGAAACTGGTTTAAAAAATTTTTCCATCATCTATCTGTTTTATACACACACACAGACACAGACACCCACCACACATACACATAACATATATACACACACATAACATATGTACATACACATATATGTATAGAGAGAAATAATATAATTCTTTATACTTATTTAATATTAATGATAACCCACTCAGACAACATTAGAAAAGCTAGCTCTACAAAAAGCAAAACAAACGAGCAAACAGACCACAGCTTCCCTCCATATATCCCTTCCCATAGTAGAGACAATTTCCCTTTTCCACTGGGAAACAAGATGTTTTACTTTTTTTGTTTTAGCCAACTTTGGGTATTTGCAAGTACTCAGATATTACTTTTAGCACATTTTGCAGTATATAAGAAAGAAAAATACAGACTTAAGGTGGATGTGAGAATAGTACCTTTCAGTGATTTTTTTTCTTGGTACATAAACACTTAAAAAACCGAAACTAGAAGCTACATTAATTGTTCTAAATAGTAATGAATATTCTACCCTAAATATTTTGTAGGTGAAGTTTCTACTTGGGGCAAAGGAGCATATAAAGCTTTCAACGGCCGTGTCTTTTCCTTTGAGTCTTCATGCACGTATAGTTTCTGCCGTCACTGTGTTGAATCTGGAGGAGAATTCAATATTGAGATCAAACGAAACAATGATAGTGAGATTGAAAAAATAACAGTTATAGTAGACAGTAATGTCATCTCTATTGTTGGCAATATCATTTTAGTTAATGGAGAAAGGTAAATGTCACAGTGTTTTGAATAAAGGCTATAGAATCACTTGAAGTAACCTGAGCAAAAAGAAAATAAAAGGTTTATTAGGGGAGAGATAGTACTCTTTTCCTATTTTGGTGCTCATATTGATATTTATAATAAGTTCTTGTAAAATGTATAAGACTTTGCTATATGTGGGATTATAAGATATTATATTTATTCCTATCACAAGCTGGGAAAAAAAGAGTAGTTCTGTTGTTTGACTATTTTGAATATCTAGATTTGGGGCAACATGCATATTCAACAAAACTGTTAATAGAATATTTCAATTTTCATTTGCATGCTTAATGCTAAATAAAAATTTGAGCTTTTACAATACATTAAAACTTAGGCCATTGTTTTTAGAAGTAGCAATTTATATTTGGAAGGGATGACATATTTGAATATTTTTCAGGATAAGAAAGTGAGGCATGATATTCTGCTTGTGAACATTTCAAATTATTTAATCATTTTATTCTTATAATGGACCAGTTTCTTCTTGTTCATTTCTCCAAAGCCTCAAAGATTTATTCATTGTTCCTTACAAGTCTTTCCAAAATCAGATGAAAGCCATTGTGTCTCTTCTTCTGAAATGATCAGAAAAAAAAACTTTACTATTTATTAGCAGTATTATATTTATGATACTAAATATAGAAACATGAATTACCAGAAAAAAACATGATGTAATAATACTGTTCTTACACCTTTTATATGTACTTGTATTTTATACTTTTCAGTGTACAGATACCATATGACAATAAGATGATTCACATTAAGAAATATGGAGAACATAATGTTCTGAATAGCCGTAGAGGAATCCTGTCTTTAATGTGGGATGAATATAATAAACTCTCGGTAAGTCCATCTATGATCTTCTTATAGTTTGCGCTTTTTGTTCTTTACTTTCAGTTATAAAATAATACAATATAAGGAAAATAAGAACTAAGATTTATTGAGAAATCTCTATGTATCAGGCACTGTACTAAGGATTATCTAATATTTAAAATATGGTTATTAATCTTATTTTACAGATGATGGAACTCAGGAAATTCAGGCTAATAAAAGTTAAATAATCCACCCAAAGACACAGTTAGTAAAAGTGAAGTCAGGATCTTGCCAAATTCTAAATCTAAATCCTTTAGAAAAGGCCCTCTAATACATTCCTAAGTAACCAGCTTAGGTAAAATTGAACATGAAGAGGGCCTGTCTTTTGGTTTGGTTAAACTTTGTCTTGAGATATTTTCAATATTTTATAAACATACACGTAACCTTTTTTTAAAGCTCACTCTTCACAAGCAGTATCCAACTTGTGGTCTTTGTGGTGACTTCAACAGCATTCCAGGTAAGATTTCAATGCATTTTGTCTAAGAAAATTGCCTCCCAAAAGGAAATTATAAAGTAATTTTTCATATTTGGATAAATCTAACAATTAACAATTTGCATTTGTCTATAGAATGAGAAATTGTTAAAATAAAAAAATATATTTATATTGTCAAGTCCATATTTATCTTGAAAATAATGTGTATATATATATATATATATATATAAAATGAATATCTTGAAGTTAACATTGCTTTCTTTTCAAGGAGAAGATATTAATGAGCACATTGACAATAGTAAAATTCCTGGTAATTGTCCCAAAGCTGTTACCAAAAGCTATCAAGTTTGTGAAGATGGAGTGCATGTAAGAAATACATATTTCATTTAATAGCAGATTTCAACAATATTCCCTTTGGTTTCAATTTGGATAGCCAACATCCTTTTCTAACACTCAGACCTTATTAGAATTTTGCCATTGCTTCCTCTCCAATGTCCCTGTGGTCTGTTTCTCTGCTTTAGTTTAGCTGTAGATGCTAAAATAAGTGTTTTTTTTTAAATGATATTTACTATATATGAGTGTAACAATTGTAATTTCCTTTGAACAGTGTTTTAGTTGGTCTGTAAACTGACATGCTTCACCTCTCCATGATTATTTCTTAATAAGGACTGACTTGACTCTTACAGTTTAGAAATCCCTGTAGTGCATTCCTAAGAACTACTTTCTGCTCTCACTCCCTTACTTTCGCCCCAGATAGCCAGTCTGAATTGTCATCTCCAGTGTACTTTACCTTCTTTCTGAAAAAGTTACAGATAATATTTTTGACTACACCACTTGAAAATAGTCATCATTTATTCTGAATTTTCTGCACTTGCAGAAACTCTTAATGTTGAATTTGGTAGATTGCACTCATTTGATGACTGAAGGAATTTTCACATATTCTTATTTCAATCTAGAACAAAATTCTCAAGACCAAGATATGTATGAATAGTATAGGTAGAAGAGACTTGTGTTTTAATTGACAATGGGTATTGTATTTATAACCACCTTGTCATCTTTTAGCAAAGCAAACTAAGGTCATCTGCTATCTTCCTTGTGAAATGCTCCTGGAGTTTTGCAGTTAGAATTGCTTTCTCTTTCCTCTGTTACCCTATGTCACTCATTGGTACTTATGATCTATAAAAATTCCTCATGTTTTTCTCACATGTTTCCTAAGAGATTATGAGCTCTGTGATAACAGAGATTAGGTTTTACTGTTGTGGTAGTTGCACAGTGTGTGAGAACTTATGCCTGGTTGCTCAAAAATGTTAGTTGAATGAGTATACAAATTTATATTAAAGCCAATGTGTATTTAGTAAGAACTTACTATGTACAAGACATTGTGTTAAGCCTAGAGATTATAAAGTTCTATTTCTTGCTCCAAAGAAACCTGTAATCTAGTGAGAAATATACACAAAGAATAGTACATTAAAAACAAACAATCTTTGAAGATTTCGTTTCACTTAATTTTATACCTCACTTGGAGAATGTTATCAGTTGTCCTGGGGCTTAATTGGTGCAAACTGTGTTATTTGCTTGCTAGTAGCTTTTATATTTCTCTGAAAACAAACATAGTTAAGATAGCAAAAAGCTATGTGGTAATTAAAATATTTTGAAATTTGAACTTTTTGTGCTTGACAATATGTCTTTACTTCCTTAAACAACATGAGAACAGATATGTTGTTTCCAGAGCAGACTCACATGGCCCCCACCAAGAAAGCACAGAATCAGTCCATTTTATTTTTTTGCTCATCAAATATAAGCAGACTGACAGTTAAAGGGTCAATATCCCTCTGTGTATTGTGGTATCAATCATTCACCATCCCAATCTCTGACATTGACAAACTTTCCTTTTCTCACCCCTTTCATTTTCTCAAGTTCTAAACTTCATGTCACTTTTAGAGAAATTTTGGATGAGTTTCGGTACAACAAATTTTGAAGTCCTTATATAGCAATCAAAAGTATCAGAGGTGAAGTTTTCTTTTAGGAGTCACTGTACCAAATGTAATGATTCAAAACTCCCCATTTCAACCAGTGTTCAAGAATTTTCCTGTCAAAGCTACAGGGTATTATGCAAAATAAATTTCTGAATTTATCTTTCCCAAAATACTCATTTGATTCTTCATTTTTCCTATGTTTTCTTAAAACTTCATGCTTTATTTCCTAGCACTGTAACAAAATTATTGGAACCTACTTTGAGAAATGTGGAAAGGTTGGCACTTTATCCAACAACTACAAAATGATCTGCATTGATGAGTACTGCCAAAGTAGAGACAAAAAATCCACCTGTGACACTTATGCAGAATTGTCCCGCCTCTGTTCATCAGATGGTCCCGGCACCTATGTATCCTGGAGAGACGATCCTGATGTGGTTTGTGGTAGGTTTCAAATATATTGTAGATTCCAAATCAGGAAGCTTCTATAGCACTTAAAGTTGGGATGTGTTTCAAAGTAGTCTTCTCAAATGCTTAAGCCCTGGAAGAAACCTCAGAGACCATAATCTTGTCTCTGACACGTACCTGTGAGGAAACTGAGGTCCATTTTGTGGGGTTACTTGCTACAAGTGCTTTGTGTTAAGATCTTAATTTGGAACTTTATAATCAGTAAAAGTCACTGGGAAAAATGAATAATTCTGTGAAATTCTGTAAAAACTCTGTAAAAAATAACTGAAAAAGTTATCGAAAGTATGTTGATGAGTAATTATTTTTTTCAGAAAATTAGAAAACCTAAAGGAGTTTCATACAAATATGAATATACTTTTCATTTATACTTAGTTCAGTCTTTATAAGTTAAAATACAAATAGAATATCAATTTCAAAGTAAGGTAAAATGATACTATATAATATACATTTCCTCCAAATTAAATATTGTATCATAAAATAATGCATAGGAAATTGGCATAATTTAGTACTGAATATCTTTAAAAACTGACATATCTTGAAAAGTAGACTCAAAGAATCCCATTTGAAAAGATCCACATTAGAATATTATGTATTTATCACATTTATTTTCCATGTATACATATTTCTATATTTCTCCAGAAAAACCTAGATGCCCAGAAAAACATATCTACAAAGAATGTGGTCCCTCAAATCCTGCAACTTGTTCTAATGTGGCTCCTTTTCAAGGCATTGAATGTGTGAGTGGCTGCACCTGCCCAGAAGGTAATACTATTTACACTAAAACAATTGAAAATGAAGTGACTCAGTTATAGTGGGATCTTGTTTCTAACAAGATATTTAATGAATAAATTATTACCTATTTATAATCCATCCTTCTAGCATACTGCAGGGGAGGGGTAGAGAGACTTTTAAAGTTAATGTGCATTTCTGTCTCTACAATACCTGAGGGCCATGGTACTACACAGATGATTTGCTAGCTCTGTATTAGGCTCAAAAGGACTGCTCTGTGGCTCCGAAAATTGTCTATACTCTTGCCAGTTCTCAAATTTCTTAAATAGAAATTATCATTTTAAGTGCATGTTTACACTTGAAAGAACAACCTCAAAAGTGATTTTGCAACACACTGCTTGAGAATTTACTGATGTTTATATAGTTTCAAGATTAACTTTATATAATGTACTCTAGGTTATCTATTGGATGATATTGGAGAGAAAGGGAGATGCGTGTTGAAGGCTGACTGTCCCTGTGAATCTAATGGAAAAGTGTATCAGTCAGGAGAAATCCGTGAAGGTTCTTGTGGTTCTCAGTGGTATGTGTGTGTGCTTTTGGTCTACATTTTATTGATAGTGACATAATACTAATATTTTAATGTAATTTGAAGTAATTCCCTAAATCCACATGTAAAATAAACTTTTCAGAAAAAAAAAGCAACCTTCTGGCATTTTCTGTGTTTATATTCTGTCTTTCAATTTTTGAGGAAAGCTTTGTGTTTTATGTAAAATATATGAGCTTTCTTTGTATCTTTAAAAGACAATGTGTTTTTACTAACTAAAATAGTGTTTTGAATAGTAAACCGATTGGTGGTTGCAAAACAGAGCAAAGCATAATACAAAAGTATGGTTACAATAATGAAACAATATGCTAATTTCCAAGAATATTTAAAAATATACAATTAGAAACAACCCAACACTTTTCAAATAATTTTTATATGAGGCTACACTGGTGAAGATACATTTAATCCAGATAGGATTTTTTTTTTTAGATTCTATACTTTTGACATTTTATTGGTACTTTCTGTCACCTTGGCCACAAGAAGTATTGGTGTAAAGCTTATCCACATTACTACATTACATAAGGAAAATAAAGTTGCTTTGCAAATTTTGGGTAAGGCTGGAAAGGAATGGGGTGAGGGGGAGAAAGGGAAGAAGAGGCAACAGCAATAACAAAAATATAAACTTTGCTAATTGTATTCCATTAAACCAGTGCTCTCCAAACCTCCAGATAGGATTTTAATGTGCCAAACGTTAGTGTAGATTATTTCTCTTTTAGTTGAATAGCTTGATTCTTCCTTTTGCGTTCAGGAACAATATTCTGACCAGACAGATTTCCCTGTTCCTCATTATGCCTTTTCTCTGAAACTCCACATATCTGCTGGACTTCAGAGGACTTTCTAGAATGTACTGTGTCCTTGTGAGGAAATAAACTGACTAAATGAAAACTAATATATTATTAATACTGTAATATTTTCTCAATAAATAGGCAATGTTCTATTAGTCTGGTAATAATATATTAATAATAATTATGAATAACAAGAGCTATGATTTATTGAATGTGTAGAACTGTGCTGTCCAAGAGAAATATAATGTGAGCCACAAATACAACCTACATATATAATTTAACACTTTTAGTTGATCCATTTTAAAAAGTAAAAAGAAACAAGTGGAACTAATTATAATCATGTACTTTACATATCCAAAATATTATCATTTCGACATGAAATTAGTATAAAATGTTGAGAGATTTTACAATCTTTTTTCATATTAAGTCTTAGAAGTCTGTGTGTATTTTACATTTACAGCAGATTTCAATCTGGACTGACAAGCCGCATTTCACATAATCAGTAGCTATGTCTCTATACTATATTGGACAGTGCAGGTCTATAATGTGGCATGTAACAGGTGTTTTAATACTAATAGTGAAATGTGTTCCATTTAAACAAACTCCTGAAATCCAGTTTACAAGTTTTTATATGTTTAATGCAGGCAGAAGTTATTATTTTGGTCAATGGAATTAGAGTCTTTTAAAATACCAGGATACCATGGTCAATGAGACATTTTATCAAAGCTGAGATGTTGGGTGGGGAATGAAAATGGTGTAAGAAAACTTAACTAGATGTCGTAGTTTAAGTTATGATTTTTTAATGTTGTGTTATTTATTTTCACAATAGAGAAAACATAATTGATGACCTTTAACATAACCATTGCATTTTAACAGCACATGCCAAGAAGCAAAGTGGTCTTGCACTAAAATGCTATGTCCTGGAAGATGTAAGGTGGAAGGAAGTTTGATTACCACCTTTGATGGTGTTAAATACAATCATCATGGAAACTGTCACTTTTTGGCCATCCATGTACGTAACAGTGTACAACACTTGAGAAAACTGATACATCAAACTATTTCTCAGCCATTTTAAAACACAATCTTCATCTTTATTTACTATTAAAAATAACAAACATCCCTTCAATCATTGGTTATGTATTTCAGTATCTGCTTTCGGTCACATATTGACATTGACAATGATTATTACCTGTGCTCCTTAGAAATTCTTGATAAACAAAAACAATCAAAATCTCCTTCATTACTAATAATTTTCTAAATACACCGGGAAAAGTTTTCCTTTTTCTACTTTTCTTTGCATGTGTTCATTAGTGCCTCAAATGAAACTATCTTTTACATTCCATAAAGGATCTTCCTCTTTCATCATTATTCTTTTACATTTATTTTTAGTTTTTATAATATAACAGTATGATAGAGGTTATCCTTACATTTAAACTCTTTTCAATATTAAAATTTTAAGTAATCCGAAGTTCAATAAAAGGGGGATTCTATTTCGTAGCTTGTACCTTTAGCTAGCATGAGAACAGGAAATTTTACTGAATCTTCCTGGTCAGAAACAAAGATGAGCAGAATTTGTGACTCCTGAAGTGAGAGATGTGGGTCAATGACCAGTAATCTGAAAAATGTAGTTGCTGTTATCAAAAGCCAGTTTTCCAAATCTTCTTTCCTTTTTTGTAATACTCCTCACATAATCCATGAGAATAGGGGATGGGCAAAGTGAGAGGGAAATATGTCAAAATATATAGAATATTTGCTTCTTATAGATTAGAGATTCCTAGATCTTGAAATGAAAACTGGAAGTCAATGTTTGGCATGACTTTTATTATGGGTTGACAAATTAAATACCTCTCTCATTGGATTTAAGTTGACATCATGGATTTTTCCAGAGAATAAACAAGCTATGTTCCCTCTAAGTCCTATTAGTCTCAATAATGCAGCACAATTCCTTTGGAGAAGACGAAAAGTAAAGCTAAAAGAAAAAAAAAATAATGTTATGAAAATCCACCAGTTATAGACTACTTAAATAGTCTTAGATGCAAGAAACTTGAACCATCTGTAAAGCTTTTGGCCAATCCTAGACTGTGCCATTGACTGAACTAGGTTTCTAGTTTCAGAGCAGAATGATAAGATGTAAGCCTTTTGCATATTTGAAATGCAAACATGCATTGTGAATGAATCACATAGTAATAGCATATATTCAATGACATTTTAATAAACATTTACATGAAATGCATTTTTTAACAGGATAAAGATTGGTCTATTAGTGTTGAGCTTCGTCCATGTCCAAGTGGTCAGTCAGGAACGTGCTTAAATAGTGTTACACTCCTCTTGAATTCGGTAAGTAATCAGATTCCTAAAGCAAAATCGAATCAGTTACTCCACAAATTCAGAATTTTCAGGTTGTAAAAGAGAGGTTTTACTGTGTAAATTAAAAGCATAAGTAAGATTGGTAAAGTCTCTGGAAGAGCTGGATAGTTCCAAGGATCCTTAAGTATATCAAAATTAACGTAGACACATAACTAATGTGCTAATTACAGGTCAGCCTTATGTGCTTATTCGATTATTAAAATCTATGGCCCATTTAAGAAGACATTTATATTTGTTTAGAATTTCATGTATTTGGAATTATCATTTTAAGTGGAGATGACCTATATGGGGGGAGGTCACCTAGCTTGATCTTTGGTACTTACAAGTGGTTCGACCTTTGGAAATCCAAGTTACCTTCTTGGGTCTTGGTTTCCTCATCTACAAATCAGGGATGAAAAGTCCTTTATAATCCTCCTCAAAGAATTGATATAAGAAATGCTTTAGGGCTTCCCTGGTGGCGCAGTGGTTGAGAGTCTGCTTGCTGATGCAGGGGACATAGGTTCGTGCCCCGGTCCGGGAGGATCCCACGTGCCGCGGAGCGGGCTCGCTGAGCCTGTGCGTCCGGAGCCTGTGCTCTGCAATGGGAGAGGCCACAGCAGTGAGAGGCCCGCATACCGCAAAAAAAAAAAAAAAAAAAAAGAAATGCTTTAAAAATGATCTATATTTTAGATATTTATAAATTAATCCATTACAATTAAACTTTTATGGAAAAAAATTTCAGGTTCATATATTACACTAAAATGAATTAATATTGTAAATTAATATGAACTAACAATGTGTTTTAAATATTAGTTTGCTCCAGTTGAAAAATACATATTCAATAGAGATGGAACAGTCACAAATGACAAGATTAGAAATCAAGGTTATTATTATTCAGGTAAGTTTAATAATAACATTTTAAAATAAATATAAAATGCATTAATTTATTCAATCTTTAAGGATATTAAATGTTTCTGCTTTTTAAAATCTATTAAAGTATAAAAGCATTTTAAGAAATCAAAAACTGTTTAATATGTCAATTGTTGCTATTAATATAAATTATTACTTTAACAGAAAAAATACAGATCTCCAATGCATCTTCCTCATACCTTCAAGCAGAAACATACTTTCATGGAAAACTGCAAATACAAATTGTTCCTGTGATGCAATTATATGTTTCCATGCCACCCAACCAATTCACAGACACTGTAGGTAAGTCGTCTAGATATGTTTTTATTTCCAAGGCGCTCTTGTAACCATCTAGTGTAATTTTCAGTTGTCTCAATTAATGACATTAGACCATAAGGCATTTTTACTTAATCTTTCCTTCCATATTGCAGTAAAATAATTCTAACATACAGTGAGGACAGCTTTATTTATTACAAAATCTATTTCCTAATGGTTTTCAACAATTTAAAATTTTTAAGGTTTTTAAATTAAGGATTTATTAAGTGAGATTTGATAATTTTTGTTATTTCATTTTGCTAATATATGTTACTAAAGCTTTGACTTGTAGAAGAATAAATGAAAATATTATACATATAAATCTTTTGAAAATCAAGTTTCAAATACAAGCTATTACAACTTGTCTTTCTGCTCGTAGATTACATTTCTTTTACTGAGTTTTTCTGTTATAGAAATCAGCTCTTACATACTGTTCAAATATCAAACAAAACAAAGAAACGATGGCAAATCCTACAGTTACTCATTTAAAACCATCTAAATTTTTGCAATATACTTTTGCTTAAGAAGGTGACATTTATACACAGAAAAAAAATGTAACTCATGGGTCAGAAGGGTCCAGATAAGAAAGACAATACTCTCAGGTGGCTTATACATGTTTTGATTTGAGCAAAGAACTGAATATGAATCCAAAAAGAAGATGAGAAAATGCTAAAATTTGTTTTGTGCTCTGTACAGGACTCTGTGGTTCCTACAACAACAGAGCAGAGGATGATTTCATGTCAAGTCAGAATATATTAGAGAAGACATCTCAGGCATTTGCTAATTCTTGGGAAATGATGCCTTGTCCTAAAGGAAACACTGCTTCATGCGTCAGTATAGAAAAAGGTAATGTTAATTGAACATCAAACTCCGTAATTAGATATTTGGTACTGGAATTATAAACTTATTCTGGTAATAATATGAGACTACCAGATAATCCTGGTTTCAGCTAGCATTTGTTGTACTGTCCCAGTTTTAGAGGGAACAGTGGAGAAACAATCGGGCTGGTTGATGACACTCTTAGAAAACATGTCTCATTGGGAAATGGAGGGAGGAAAAGACACAGCTGCCTTTTTCTGTACTAACTCTTTTCTTCCTTATACAGTTTTCTCCACGGTTATAGAATAATAGGGTTAGAGGAGACTTTACCTATCACTTAGTTTATTAGTATTCCTATTTTATTTAGTTGTAGAAGTCATCATTTCTTTGAATAGCGAGACTCACCGTAACTACTGAGACACTTAATGATGCAGCTATAGTTAGATCCAGGTCTCCTAACCATTGCCATCATGTATACCAAACCCCAAATATAGATCTTAATGGGAAAACTGTACACTTGTATGATTCAGCTCATGTTTTAGCTTACCAAATACTTTCATACCTATTAGTTCAATTTATTTCCACAAATATTCATGAAGGACATAGATGAGGTTATTATCTCCATTAATGTAGATGGTGATAATGGAGTTTAGATAGAGTGTTCTTAATAAGGTGTAATCCAAGTGTTTTGAGTCCAAGTCTTTCTCTGATTGTTCCCCTAGTATTGCTGATTTTAATACATACTTCACTTTATGTTGCTTCTTTCATAAGTAATGGAATGCAACGGAAGGTAAGTTAAGATGTATTATGATGATATGTTAATTAGTTATTTCTAAATTAATCTGCATATTTGAAACAAATGTTTGATCAGTTTTTAATAATATTTAAAAATTACTAAAGCGGTTCCTTTTGAAAGTTTCATCTATTTGTTTTGATTTAAAAGATGAGCTGGTAAATGCATTAACATCAACATGGTAATACATATTTCACGGTTTTAATTGTTGTTATTTTGTTTTGTGGTGTTGCAATGAAAAAAATGAGCATAGGTAAAAAACATATATATCTCATAGAAACCAAGCCAATTTAGGTTAAGCAGACTATATGTTAACAATTTTGAGAGATATGTAAATGACTCAATTTTCAGTGTTTTATATATAACTTAATAAAATAAAATACAGAAAATTAAACTATACTTTAATAAGATGTTAATAATGTTTACAAAAAAACAGTGAAACCTGGTTGCAAGTTTGGCCTCATAATTGGCCTCAATGTCCTTTAAATAGGTTCAGTCATCTTCCTTTATTGCTTCCTGGTGACAGTAACTTTTAAAGGCCAATCAACAAATAGTTAAAAAAAATTTTAGTAATGTTTGTCCTAGTCATGGTCATCATCCTTAAGAATCTGCAGATCACTGAGCAAAACATTTCCTACTCAGATGATATTTTTGTGAATTTTCTCTTCTGTTAATTTAATCTGAGACTAGTTATTTATAAACCAACCAAATATCAATTAAGCAGTTAAAAATAAAATTAGCATATCTGAATTATTTATATTGGTTGTCCTAATGTATGACCTTCAGAAACACTGATCTGACCTACTTGGGTGACAGTACTAACATTTCATAATTTGACATAAATATGTATTTTAAATTAAAAGATACGTAAATAAATACTCTGGTTCCCCTATTCATATTTTTATATAGAAACTGCCCTTCAGAAAATGTTAACTGATTTAATATAAAAGTCCAAAGCTAATAAAGATTTGCCTCTAAGTTTAAATAGTTTCTGATTATATCATGCTATTTTTGTATATAGTGATAACAAATTATAGCAAAACACTTTAAAAACACAATTGTTTTAATAAAGACAAAAGTTAAAAATTTACACTTTCTCTTTTAATCAAAAAATTATGACAGTTTTGATCTAATATGTGGTTCATTAATTTTCTTCCAGAAAGGTTTGCTGAAAGGCACTGTGGAATTCTTCTTGATTTGAGTGGGCCTTTTGCTTCCTGCCATTCAGTTGTGGACCCTAAACCATATCAAGAGGTATGTGAGGGTCTGATATTAACAGCTTTTTTTGAGAAATATTTTGATAATATTAAAAGAAGCATGAGATATTAAAAATGTTCAAATAGCAGCCATTGTCAGTAGATTAAGATATATGTTTAAATTTAACATTGGATTATACTAATTTATTCAATTGTTAGATATACCAACTCAAAACAAAAAGAGGTACTGGAAAATAACCCCAAATGAGAAAAGTCTTGAATAAGTTTCTTTTTCTGTCTTTTCTAAGTTCTTGGAAAACTCATTTAATAATTGATTTGCTATTTTGTATATTTTTGAAAAGACGTAATTCCAAAAGTTTCAAGGACATACGTTTTTCAGGGAAGAGGAGTGGTTATGAACTGATTTGTTATACACAGTTTTCCTGTTCTGAATATTTTCATAATGTAATATAAATTTGTTTCTTATTTTAAAGGAATGCAAAAAATATACTTGTACTTGTGAAAATAGTCAAGACTGCCTGTGCACGATTTTAGGCAACTATGTGAAAGCATGTGCTGAGAAGGAAACTTACATGATAGGATGGAGGGCTGGGCTTTGTGGTAAGCAGAGGCTTTAGATAACTCTACTTGCTTCTCAATTTTACAAAAGTTGTGTGTGAGTGTGTGTGTCTAGGTGTACTTTAAGCATGTGTATTTACAAGTTTGTACTTTGTTCTTTCAAAGATGATTTTAGGTTTGTTCAAAAAGTATGTTTTTTGCAATCCTTGCATATTTACTTCTTGGTTTATTTCTTCTATCTTGATTAAATACATTCATATTTTAACAAGAACAGAATATATATGCATTTATATATAAATATATGTTTCTGTTCAACTTTTGTATGCTGAAATATAAATAATGTTCTGACATGCATTTTTAACTCATAGTCAAATATTAATAACTTATTTTGAAAAAATAAATTAGTAAGCTAAGGGCTCAACTACTATGTTTACAAAAATCTTACTTTGGGGACTTCCCTGGCAGTCCAGTGGTTAAGACTCTGCACTTCCATTGCAGGAAGCACAGGCTGGATCCTTGGTCAGGGAACAAAGATCCCTCTTGCCACGTGGCCAGAAAAAAATCTTATTTTGTTTTAAAATATTTATTACACTAAAGTCAGAAAAAGAAGGAAAAATACTGTATGTTATCACTTTTTTTTTTTTTTTTTTTTTGGCGGTACGTGGGCCTCTCACTGTTGTGGCCTATCCCGTTGCGGAGCACAGGCTCTGGACGCACAGGCTCAGCGGCCATGGCCCACGGGCCCAGCCGCTCCGTGGCATGTGGGATCTTCCCGGACCAGGGCACGAACCCGTGTCCCCTGCATCGGCAGGCGGACTCTCAACCACTGCGCCACCAGGGAAGCCCTGTATGTTATCACTTTTATGTGGAATCTGAAAAATAAAACAAACTAGTGAATATAACAAAAAAGAAATAGACTCACAGATATAGAGAACAAACTAGTGGTTACCAGTGGAGAAAGGGGAGGGAAAATATAGGGGTAGAGGATTAAGAGGTACAAATTTACTATGTATAAAATAAATAAGCTGCAGGTATATATTGTATAGCACAGGAAATGCATCAAATATTTTGTGATAAATATAAAGTAGAGTATAATCTATAAAAATTTTGAAGCACTGTGTTGTACACTGAAACTAATACAATATTGTAAATCAACTGTACTCAGTAAAGAAAAAGTGAAAAAAATTCTTATTAGAAAGCTGATAAATCCTTCATTTAATGGAAAAAAATGTTTATTGCACTATTCAAATACGACTTCAGAGAAGTACTTTGTTTACAAAAAAGAAAAACTTCTGTAGAAACACATCTCTATAGATAAATCTTAATACTGCATAGCCAATATCCAGTTAATCAGTAAGGTCCGCCAAGTTCACCTCCAAAATTTCTTTCAAATATATTCATATCTTTCCATCTCTTTTGCCACCAACCTAGTTCAAAAGCTGTCACTTTTACTTCTGGGTGATTGCAATAACCTCCTTTAATATCCAGTCTTGGTTCCCTCTAATCCAATTTCTGCAGAGAAATCAGTATAATCTTTAAAGTAAAACCAAATAAAACTAACCTGATCATGTGACATTCCAGTCTAAAACAAGTCAATGGCAATTCATTTCTTTTAGGCTAAAGACCAAGCTGCTTACAAGGGTCGTGCAAGTTCTAAAGGCTACTTGTCTCTGGGCTTATAGTTTCTATTCTTCTACTTGCTTTTTGAAAGAATTTCCCTCTCTTGTAATTTAGACATAGAATTACCAGACATAGAATTAATTACCTTTCTCCAGGCTGTCTTCATGCTGTCCGTCTACCCCCTCCTTTTCACTAAGTGCAGGTTCCCAGCTGTACACACTTAGAGCTTCCTATCTTGCTTTTTTAGCATGCAGCACAATTGTCCTTTCCCCAGGAATATAAGCTACAGGAGAGCAGTGTACTGCCTATCTTGTTTATGGGCTTTATTCTCAGCAGAATGTGTAAACATTATAGTAGTGTCTCAATAATGACAGAAAAAAAGAATGAAAAAAGGACAGTTACCTTTTCCTCTATTATTCATAATCTCAATTATGATTAATTCACTATAATACCTATAAACATCAACTTGAGGTAAGATTATTAATTTTCCTGGTTATTTACATGTTGATTATTTTTCCCTATACCAACAGATCAATCTTGTCCAAGTGGCCTAGTTTTCAGGTACAATGTTAAAACCTGCAATAGTTCCTGCCGATCATTGTCAGAGAGAGATAGGAGCTGCGATATGGAAGATGTTCTAGTTGATGGATGCACTTGCCCTGATGGAATGTACCAGACTAATGAAGGAAATTGTGTTCCAAAATCTCAGTGTGACTGCTACATAAATGACGAGGTCATACAACCAGGCAAACTCATCCATATTGATGACGATAAATGGTATGGAAATTACAAATATACTTGTTATGACTTTGAAATCAAGGGACTGTGCTTTTCAGAGAAATAGTCTTTTGCTAGTATGAAGTCTTCTTTAGACCTATCATATTTAAAATTTTGTATTTCTTATTAAAGTTTGATATTACCTCTTTTACCTGGAGTGTTCACTACACTGTAATGGCCATCGCTGATTTATCCCACTCTTGTTTGGTTTTAAATGACAGTAGTATTGACAGTAGATTGTCAATTGACAGTAGTATTGACAGTAGACAGTATATGACAGTAGAAAAAATATTCTAGAAGCTACTACATACAGACAATGCAAAATGATTTTATATTCAATGTTTCCTAGTTGTCTCTCAGCATTTGTCATTCAACAAAGAGTTACTCAATAAATATCTACTGTGTGCCATGCTTTGTGCTGAGCCCTGGAGTTACAAAGATGAGTGAGCATTGTCTTGGACTCAGATATTGCAAGGAGGTTTGTATACTATCATATGGTACCAAAAAGGGCCAGTTGCTACTGCAGGAGATAAAAAACTTCTCAGAGGAGACCAGCATTTCAGTTTTCCTAAGGGATGAATCTTCCAGACAAAATTGGGTTGTGAAGAGTGACTTCTAGTGGAGTAAACAAAATGAACTGATGTAGGAAATGTTTGAAAAAGTATTGCACATGCAGGTTGTCGCTGCACAGGATTACGCTGGAAAAGAAGGCAGTGACCAGGGCATACGCAAGAGTTTGAACTTTGTTCCTGGGAAGTAGGAGGTGCTGAAGAATTGTAACTTTTTGTAATGGATAAGAAGGTTGTGATTTCTGCAGTCTGGGCAAAGTAGTCTATCCACATTTCTAATTCGATACACATAAATAGCAATTCTTAAAAACATAACTGCAAAATTGAAGCAGTTGTTCCAAAAAAACTTTGGATGCACCTTCTCTCTTTTCTTTAGTTCCATAAAGATATCACTTAGCAATGAATAATTTTTCTTGGTCATTTTAAAGGAAAGGATGTGTATCAACTCTTTTCCATCAAATATGTAAAACATTTGGTTGGGGTTTGGTAATGATACATTCCCTGTAGATGCTGGGGAATCCGTACATTACCTTTTTAATAAAACTTAGGCCAGCGCCTCCAAATTATGGTTGCCTTCATCATTATCCTGTTTCAGACCTCTAAGACCTCTTATTGGCACTACTGTGAGAGCTAACTTGGCTGTTCTTTGCCCTGTCTCTCTCTGTCTCTGTCTCAAGTTTCTTGTACTACCAATAGAATATCAAATCTATAGCACTATTCTGACTGTGTCACTTAGCTGCTCAAACACTTTTGTTATGGTGACAGTTGCTTAAAGAATAGAAACAGGGCTTCCCTGGTGGTGCAGTGGTCCACTTGCCGATGCAGGGGACACGGGTTCATGCCCCGGTCCGGGAAGATCCCACATGCCGTGGAGTGGCTGGGCCCGTGAGCCATGGCCGCTGAGCCTGCGTGTCCGGAGCCTGTGCTCCGCAACGGGAGAGGCCACAACAGTGAGAGGCCCGCGTACTGCGAAAAAAAAAAAAAAAAAGAATAGAAACAAACTTGCATGTGAGACTAACTGAAATCTGGCCGTAACTTACTTCCAGTACTTCTCCCTGTAATGTATCCTGCCTTCTATCAAACAAGTCATTGGAACGTACCTTGTTCTTTCCTTTGTCACATTTTACATCTTATCAGCAATATCTGTTGAATCTTACTCATCCATCAAGATCAAGCCATCTTTTCCATGAAGTTTTCTGTATGTCCATAAGAATCTTGCTTGTACATTTCTATAATACATACAGGATTATATCTTATACTTTGGTACATTTTATGCATCTTCTGGGGGACTGTGTCTCCTTGGTCTTATTATTTGTGATAAAACAGGTGGTTTATGAATGAGAGGTTAAAGTTGCTGTAACAGTGTATTAAGAAGCTGTCATTGGAATTTTATTTAAACGCATCATTTCCAGGACTTCCTTGGCGGTCCAGTGGTTAAGACTCTGTTCTCTCAATGCAGGGGGCACAGGTTCGATCCCTGGTTGGGGAAATAAGATTCCTCATGCTGCACGGCACAGCCTAAAAAAAAAAAAAGTATCATTTTCTTTTATTTCCAGCATATGTCGAGATGGAATTCTTCTTTGCCAGACTCCCATTGATTTAACACTACGTAAGTTTTGAAATCATGATGCTTAAGATATCTACTTTGGTTAAAATAAGCAGATCAAGGGGCCCTTGATTAACAGCTTCCCTTGTTCCACAGAGAATTGTTCTAGAGGGGCTGAATATGTTGACTGTAGGAATCCTAAGGCACAGAGAAGAGTTGACAGTACCTGTAGCACTCGGAACATACCTAATTTCGAAGTAAGTAACATGGCATTAGAGTTTAGTTTTTTAAAACTTTTGTTTCAGTGAAGAGAGAAATTAAAACATCAATGAAAAGTAATTAGAAGGTCATATTATTTTCTGTGTGTCATTTTGATTTGTCAAATGTTGACTCTAAATGTATATTTGGTATATTTCTGCATTGTTAATTAAAACTGATAATGTGATGTATTTAGACTAGTGCCCCATGGTGTATATTTTATATTTATTTCTGTAGGAGAACTTGCCTTGCAAGCGTGGATGCTACTGTCCTGTAGGAATGGTTCGAAATTCTAAAGGGAACTGTGTCTTCCCTGATGACTGCCCATGTTCTTTTGGTGGACAAGAGTATGACCAAGGAAGTGTCACCTCGGTTGGCTGCAACAAATGGTGCATAATAAAAGATTACTACTTTATTTGTTTTGGATATTTGAAAGTGGACAATCTGCTCTGATTTTTATGAGAAAGAAGTCATACTCTGGGATATTTTGAAAAATAATGGTCAAATGTAGTTAGAAAAAAAGCTATCTTTAAAATAGAAATTTTACATAGCATTATGTATGATGAACATCAGATAATGAAGAAACTGCAAAATTTAAACCAATATGAAACATTGTTTTGTGCTTCTTTACAAAAACAATATGAGTATATGAATCTTGATGTAATATAATTACCACACTGTATCATTGCTCTCTTTTAGTACTTGCATAAAAGGATCTTGGAACTGTACACAAAATGAATGTCAAACCACCTGCCATATCTATGGGGAAGGTCATGTTAGATCTTTTGATGGAAAAAGTTACAGCTTTGATGGTCTCTGCCAGTATTCATTTATTGAGGTAATTGCAAGTGTATTTTATCACAATTTTTCTTTACTTATTATTTATTTGTAGATGAACTCTGGAGTATTTTATTCTCAAAATGTGAAATTAAAAAAAAATGGCCCCTTATATGTTTCTCAAAGGCAGTAAAATGTAACATAATGTAAAAATGAGTCTGGAGGCAGTAGACCTAGATTTCACTCCTGGCTCTGCCATTTCTCAGATGTATGACTTACTTTGGGCACATTCCTTAATCTCTCTGTGTCTCAGTTTCCTCAGCTATAAAATGGGGATGGAAATAGCCCCTACTTGAAACCAAAGTAGAGAAAATATTGGCGCACATACTAAATGCTCAATAAATGTTAGGTGTCATTATTTTAACAACAGCACTATTAGCAATAACAGTTACATTTTCTTGAGTGCTTTTTGCAAAGCGAATTTATATATTTTATTACATTCAATCATTTAAAATATAAAAGGCTTATATTATTATTCCTATGATGGAGATGAAGAAATTGAGGGTTAGAGAGGTTAAGCAACATGAATTACTAAGCAGAAAATGCTATATTCAACCTAGATCTGTCTGATTCTGGAGTTCATGCTTGTTCCATACACCTAAACTGCTTCCTAAGTAACATGTAATGGGTGAAGTTTGGATTGTTTTGCATTAGTTTTGATTGAATATCAAATTTCATATAAATCACTGAGGAAAAAGCCCCCACATCTTATCTAGCTATTTGCAGAGCCTAGAAATAAATCTAAGACTTACACAATTTAAATATATATACATCTATGGTATAATTCTAAACTTGTATAGAGGTAATGGGAAAAGGACTCAGTCAAAACAAGTTAACTAGTTTGGACTCAGCAAAGGCTACAGACCCATAACACAGTTACACCACTGTCTTTTGGAAATTCCATAACAAAACATATGGTAATTTATTGATTATAAGGGGTCACTGTCTAAGAAATGTTTGTCTGATACAAACATTGTAATTGAGTTCCATGTCCCTGATATAAATAAACTATTATTAACATTTAATTTTTAAAGGATTATTGTGGTCGTGAAAATGGCACATTCCGTATTTTAACTGAAAGCGTCCCGTGTTGTGAAGATGGGCTTACATGCTCAAGAAAAATTATAGTTGCTCTTCAGGTACAGTACTGTTTCTCTTTACTTTCTTTTTCTCTCAGATTATGCACCGCCAAATAAAACTAATGTTTTTGTAAGTCTATCTTTTCATTTATAGGATCAGAATATTGTCTTGCAAGATGGTAAAATCACAGCAGTCAAAACTACGGAAAGTAAGGAATGTGAACTCAGTGGAAAATCATACTCTGTTCATACTGTTGGCCTGTACTTGATTTTGAAAATTTTAAGTGGAATAACCATAATTTGGGACAAAAATACAAGAATTTCTGTGTTATTGGATCCACGCTGGAATGTATGTATATCACATTCATATATATAATAATATAACAGAAGCAAATAACAATAGAAGCAAAATCATTTTTGCTGCTGAAGATTAGAGACATATTCAAATGTGGAAAGTGGGAGAATGGTAGTCTTTGTTATAGAACAAGGTTCCACATCTATTCAACCTTACGTGAAGTATTAAATGTAATCAAAGATGATAGAATTTGGTGAAAAATAAATGCAATAAACCTGAAGCATTCTAGTTTAGCCATATGTGGTTGCTTGGTGTATAGATAGAATTAATGTAATCCTTGGAACAAATATTCTAAGAACCTAAGAGTATACTCCTGTATGATTTGAAGCTACTGAATATAATTATTTTTAAATTCTTAAGGCATTTATCTTGGTCAATACTGAAATATAGGATATCTTGGATTAAATGGGAGCAGAATCTTATCCACAGATTCTGGTTTCCATTCAAAATTTGGAATTTAAAATAGATTTATAATATACACAATCTTAATATCTCTATCATATGTCTATCTATCCATACCTATCTATCTCTCTATATATCTCTAGCATAACTCACTTTTAAAGTTCCCTTTCTGATCTATATAGGGCAAAGTGTGTGGTCTTTGCGGAAATAACAATGGCGATCTTAAGGATGATTTCACAACGAGATACTCATCAGTAGCTGCTGGAGCACTGGAATTTGGAAATAGTTGGAAAACAAGTCAAGAATGTTCAGACACAGTAGCTCAAACCTTCCCATGTGACTCAAACCCATACTGTAAAGCTTGGGCTGTGCGGAAATGTGAGATCATCCGGGACAGCACCTTCAGAGACTGCCACAATAAGGTAGTGGGGCTCTGAGAGCAATGACAGGCATGGGTTTTGCTCTCAGGTACTCAGGTGCTGTGCTTGATGCCAAAAATCTTGGCTTTCTGTGCACCGATGGTGAAAAGAAATACAGAGACAAGAGTTTTGGAGCAATGAGAAAAATGGCTTTAATCTTTGCCTGGCAAAGGGGAAAACACAGCAGGCTAGTGCCTCAAGAACTGTGCTCCCCTTCCCTGGGGAACAGGGAAAGATTATATAGCCTGGGGCTCATGGTCTGGGGTAGGTGATAAGGCTCAAAGTAATTAAGGTCTTGCATGTCTTTTTTTCTGCAAATTCATGGCCAAAGCTGGTGTCAGGTGGCTCAGCAACCCGGTCTGGTGTCCCTGAAGTTATTGCCTGTGACCTTCTTTCTGAAATGAATAGTGCTACAAGGGAGTGCAGGGGAGAAGAAATGCCAGGTGCAAAGGGTAGTTCATATGGAGTCAGAGAGTAACTAGCCTTGTGAAGGACAAGGCTACAAGTGTTTGTTAGTAGTAACAGCTAAAGAATAACCAAGATTGCTTAACTCTTTCAGGTGTGGTTATATTGTTTCCCCAGTCTGTTCATTGTTTTCTTATTTTCCTTGTTTATCAGAAAAGAAAATCTCATTTCTATTTTTGCTTTAACATGGTCTTCCTAGGTGGACCCCAGTACGTACTATGATGCATGTGTTGAAGAAGCTTGTGCATGTGACATGGAGGGGAAGTACCTGGGATTCTGCACAGCTGTGGCGATGTATGCAGAAGCATGCAGTGCGGTTGGAGTATGTGTTACATGGAGGAAACCAGATCTCTGTCGTAAGTCCATATGTTGTTGTTCTTTAAAACGTAATCAGACAGAATTGTTTTGTTAGACAACCATTCTTCTCCTCATATTTTCTATAAAATACATATTCTTGGGCATAGACAGGTTTAAACACATGTTAATGTTTGTTTATGATTGAAAAAAAATACCTATTTAAAAAAGTATAGCACCTGGCACAGTACATCAAATTCAACTTTTTTAGTTTCAAAAGTTCTTCTGTTCACAGGGGAAAATTGAATATTGATGGAAAATATTTCTTATTCATACTTAAATGAACAATGAACTGTTTACCTATCTTGGTATAGTTATATATTCTTAAATATTTACCTCATATATCACTTTTGGGTGAAGTCCTCACACATCATCTTGAAAAGTTCTACAGAGTTCTAGTCAAGATAAACTGTTAAATGAATATAAACTGAATTTTGTTATGTGTGGAATGTGGTAACTTTAGTAGAAATTAGTCAACACATTTCCTTCCAAAGGAAGGTATGATAAGAGATAATGTGTCAAATGAGAAATGTTGAAATTGAATCCTCATTTTATTTAGTTTATTATGTACAGCTTTATATATTATATTGAAATCTTTAGTTGCCTCATTTGGGAACTGTTATTTACATATTAAAGAAGCTTAATTTCCCTGGAGATTTATTTTTCTCATTTAAGCTTAGACATTAAAACCATGAATATAGACTATAACCTAAAATAGCTAAAAAATGGGAAAATTAATATTTACTCTTCCACCTCAAACCAATCTTATTGTGAGATGTCAAAGAAAAGTGCTATTTTGATTCTATATGCTTTCCCTCCTTTTTTTGTAAGCTGTTTTTGCTTATATGGCAATTTAGATAAAGCCAAAGGGACTTGATAAGACAGAATGATATACTTTAGTTCTGTTTATTGTTAGTTTCATTCAAAAACTCTTATAAAAATGCTTTGGAAAATGAAAGGTGAAAATTGTCATGTAATTAATGCAAGTAATTTGATATAATTCAATCATAGCTGTCTACTGTGATTATTATAATGCACCTGGGGAATGCAGCTGGCATTATAAACCTTGTGGTACACTGACTGCAAAAACATGCAAAGATAGAGTAATTGGCCAGAAGTTTTCTGCAGTTTTAGAAGGTAAGACATATTTTAATAATTTCCATGAAGAAGCGCAAATTATACTGATACCTTAAAACGAAAATATTTTAGGATACTGACAATTCAGTATCTTACATTTTGTAATTTAATGAATAGTTGTTTATCTTTATTATGATATTAATATTTCTACATTAGAAATATTTTGTCTAGACATAAATTATCTATTTAACGGGAGAGAGAGAGAGAGAGAGAACATAGCGATCTGATAGCATTGGCAATCTTTATACATTTCATTAGACAAGGTAGTTTGTTGAGAATGTAGTTTCAGAATGCAACATATAATATAGTCTCACTTGAATGGAGGCCAATTAACTATATCTCACAGTTAAAAATTACCTTATTGCTAGCATTACATATCTTAGAGAAAAAGAATGAAGTGACAAGAAAACAAGATGATACAGAAACTTTCCAAAAGTCACATCTGTGTTAAATCCCAGGCTTTGGGATATTTTCAGCCCATTTTATTATGATTTCTGTTATCTTCGTCTACCCTTGTGAAAGTAGATATTTAGAATTGGCATTCACATTTCAAGACCCATATTTATCCAAGTCTTGCATTATGTTCAACAGCGTGCTGTCATTAAAGTAGTAAATCATTTAAAATATTTTAGGAAACATATTAGAAAAAAATTAAATCAGCCAAAATTTCTAAGTTCTCAGGTTTATATTCATTGCAAGAGGGTCTGAATCCTGTTCAATTTTTTTTCTTAACAAAACATCTCTATTTATTTATTTAACATCTTTATTGGAGTATAATTGCTTTACAATGGTGTGTTAGTTTCTGCTGTATAACAAAGTGAATCAGCTCTACATATACATATACCCCCATATCTCCTCCCTCTTGTGTCTCCCTCTCATCCTTCCTATCCCACCCCTCTAGGTGGTCACATAGCACCTCACTTATCTCCCTGTGCTATGCAGCTGCTTCCCGCTAGCTATCTATGTTACAACTGGTACTGTATATATGTCCATGCCACTCTCTCACTTTGTCCCAGCTTACCCTTCACCTCCACGTGTCCTCAAGTCCATTCTCTGCATCTGCGTCTTTGTTCCTGTCCTGCCCCTAGGTTCTTCAGAACCATTTTTTTTTTTTTTTAGATTCCATATATATGTGTTAGCTTATGGTGTTTGTTTTTCTCTTTCTGACTTACTTCACTGTATGACAGACTCTATGTCCATCCACCTCACTAAAAATAACTCAATTTCATTTCTTTATATGGCTGAGTAATATTCCATTATATATATATGTGCCACTCTTCTTTATCCATTCATCAGTCAATGGATACTTAGGTTGCTTCCATGTCCTGGCTATTGTAAATAGAGCTGCAATGAACTTTGTGGTACATGACTCTTTTTGAATTATTGTTTTCTCAGGGTATATGCCCAGTAGTGGGATTGCTGGGTCATATAGTAGTTCTATTCTTAGTTTTTTAAGGAACTTCCATACTGTTCTCCATAGTGGCTGTTTCAATTTTATATATTTTTCACTAAGAGTATGCTGTTGTTTTGCTATTATCTACTTCAGTTCATGGAACCATTGAAGTAAGTTTACAAAGGTACAATGTAGTTTCAGCAAATAGAGATGAACTGTGGGTCATTTTTACACACAGGCTGTTATGCTAAGTGCCCAGACAGTGCTCCCTTCCTGGATGAGAACACCATGAAATGCGTCAGTTTGTCTGAGTGCAGCTGCTTCTATAATGACATCATACCTGCTGGTGGAGTGATCCAAGATAACTGTGGGAGAATATGGTAAATTCTCTAACTGTCCAGTATTTCTGTTTCTTCCATTTTTATTTAGAAAACAATTAAGAAAAAAATCAGTGAATATATTTTTTAACTGTTATTTCTAAATGGGAAGGTCAGCTTTAGGTTCAGTTTTATATCACTTATGTTGGTTATTTTGTGTTTTCAGTAAATTCACATATCAACAAATGGTTTGTTAAATCTTATACTTAGTGCATAAGACAGAACAGAAAATGTCACTATGTACTTTTGGGTAAAAAGAAAGTTTTCATTCCATAAATGTAAGATCATGTTTATAAGCTTTCAGAGAGTGACATGGAAGTAAAGAAGGGAGGTCTGTACTAGAGCGGCATGGCCATCAAAAAAAAGTCATGTTTGAAACTTAAAATCTAAGAACTAACTTTACAGCTTGACTCCAAACATTCCTTTAGGTCCCAAGAACTCCTCAGTGAAAAGATTAGGAAACAGTACATGAAAAATACAAAAAAACAGTTTGAATCCACAGCATGCTCTTGGGGAAACAGTTATTTACTGTTCTCTTATTTGGTTCTGTTTTGATTTTCACGGTTAGACAATTTGTTATTTTAAATTTGGGAGATGTATGTAATTAGGAGCTAAAAATTTCAACCTAATTCTTGTTTTTTATTTTGATTGTTTATTTTTTGTTTATAATTTAACTTTCAGCTATTGCATCGCAGGAGAGTTGGAGTGCAGTGGTGAGTCACTATGTTTTACTCTAATCAATTTAGGAAAGATGAGGTAAAGGGTTTGGAATCTTTTCATATCATCAACAGCAGAGGAGTAAGTACTTAATGCTTTAGACTGCTCCTCAGTGGATTGAGACTATTCTGTTTCAGGGTATTTGTTCATATTGAGTCAGTTCAAAACCAATGCTGTCAAGGTACTTCGAACCACTGGTAGATGGGGCAATTCTCCTGCCCCACTCCTGCCTGTCTGTAGGTTCTGGGAATTAAGGGAGTGAGACATCAACTAAAATAATTTAATAAAGGGATGGAGTGGAAGGTGAGGATTATATAGATAGAATTCAATACTTGAAGGATTACTCATGTGCAACATATATCTTAAAAAGAAATTTCAATAAGCTTCCAAAGAATATATAAATGACTCCTGTTTTGCATTCGAAATTGTAAGAAGTGAAATAAAAAAGGCCAGATAACTCATAGGCAACTTGAGTTTTAGATTTTTTTTTCACAATTTTTCATTCCTGTGAATAATAGTAATTTATGATTATTTCAGAAACTGCTCCTACAAATTCAACATTTACAGGTAAAATCATCATTATGGTTTAAATGTGTATTTCTGATGTCTTTTTATGGATAATCATTTATAGTTTCACATGAATCTGTGCCAGCAAAAGATATGCTGGTAAATATGCTGATATAAAATTTCAAATTAAAATTAACAGTTACTGGGCTTCCCTGGTGGTGTAGTCGTTGAGAGTTCGCCTGCTGATGCAGGGGACACGGGTTCGTGCCCCAGTCCGGGAAGATCCCACATGCTGCAGAGCGGCTGGGCCCGTGAGCCGTGGCTGCTGAGCCTGCGCGTTCGGAGCCTGTGCTCTGCAACGGGAGAGGCCACAACAGTGAGAGGCCCGCGTACCTCAAAGAAAACAAACAAACAAACAAATAAAATTAACAGTTGCTAGAAAATATGTCAAAATATTATTTCATTATACTCCTGTGATTTAAGTTAGAAATATGATTAGAACATACAATAGGTATTGTATGCTTATTAGTTAAATATAATCATCCAAAGCTTGATATTTTTAGATGATAATTGGAACAAGTGGAATGAAAAAGAAGTAAATGTGATCTCCTGTGAAGTAAATATTTTGAAATCATGATTATACTGGGAGATGACTTGAAAACATAGAAATAAAAGTTAATTTATTTTTCTTAACTCATGTATTTGTTACAAGCTATAATTTGTTGCAAGTATTTCAGTTATGTCCATTCAAGAGCGTATTGGGCAAAATGCAGTTTAACTTTGGGTTTGGAACTTGTAATACATTGGTGATATAAGTGTACTTAGAGTTGCTACAGTACACTTACACATTCCTGTCTTGTATGATTCAGGGATAGAATTTATTTCCTGTTGATCATTATTTGGAGGTGGTGTCAATTAAGAGATAGTATAGTAAATTGGAAACCTTAGGTTTTGGTAACGTATTTAGTATGTGGTCATCAGTGAAGTGTTATTTATTTTAGTTATCATTGGTTACTTTCCTAAAGCTAAGGTATCACATGTCAGGGTTTGTCTTGGCCCTGTCTTATAAAGTTCCTGTGAGATTTTGGTTAAGTGGTAATAACAGAAAATAGTTATTTTTGTCGGGCATACAGTAAGTATACAGTGGTATTCATATTGATTTAATGAAAGATTGCTTTGTTAATTAACCTCTGCATACAACTTCAGAAACTTTTATTAAGTTTATGGCAACTGGTTTCTTGAACTAAATTTTCCAGCAAAATTATTTAAGTAATTATTTTCATAAATATTTTCTTCCCTAAACAGTTTCTACTACAACAGCTACCTCCATACTAAGCGCTGAAGCAGGTAAAAAAAAAAAGGCTTATTTGCTTTTTAGCTTCTAAATAAGCATCAAAGTGAATTTGCAACTCAGGCATTTGGCCCTTTTCTCAATTTTGTCATTCTCTATTTATTTATTTTCTAAATGCCAAATAGCAGGGTCTACATCCCAACTGTGATATTGGTGAAGAACCTCTTCCCTATTCAGAGATCATGTGTCCTAAAAATAACATTCTACATATTACTAATTTGGAAGAAAGTGGCTACAGAAGAAAATTCTATGCTAAATTCTTTGAAAATAATTTATATTTTCTTTTCAACTGACACCAAGGAATTTTAACTTTAATTGAATCATTTGTAATTAAAGCAGTGATCAGAGAAGTACAGGAGTACTTCTGGTAAATGAATTTAACTGACATTTCATTATTTATTTGAATTATAGAGATATCTAACCCATGTCTAAATAAATACTTCGTAATCTTGCCTTTCAATACCATTTTAACATACATTTCCGAATATTTGTCTCCTCCTTTGTACAGCAATTACACTGGTGACCAGTAGCTCAGGCACAGGCAAGCCATAATCATCAACCACAACTTAATCAAGAGGGCATTAAAAAAAAATTCCAAAACTTCCTTTTTCAGTATTATACCTTTGCAGTTACACTTTTCAGGGAAGATTTTTGGTTTTTTTTTAACGTCTTTATTGGAGTATTATTGCCTTACAATGGTGTGTTAGTTTCTGCTTCATAACAAAGTGAATCAGTTATATACATACATATATCCCCATATCTATTCCCTCTTGTGTCTCCCTCCCTCCCACCCTCCCTATCCCACCCCTCTAGGTGGTCACAAAGCACAGAGCTGATCTCCCTATGTTATGCGGTTGCTTCCCACTAGCTATAAGTTTTACATTTGGTAGTGTATATATGTCCATGCCACTCTCTCACTTTGTCCCAGCTTACCCTTCCCCCTCCCCGTATCCTCAATTCCATCCTCTAGTAGGTCTGCGTCTTTATTCCCGTCTTACCCCTAGGTTCTTCATGACCTTTTTTTTTTTTTTTTTATTCCATATATATGTGTTAGCATACGGTATTTTTTTTTCCTTTCTGAGTTACTTCACTCTGTATGACAGACACAAGGTCCATCCACCTCACTACAAATAACTCAATTTCATTTCTTTTTATGGCTGAGTAATATTCCATTGTATATGTGTGCCACATCTTCTTTATCCCTTCATCTGTTGATGGACACTTCGGTTGCTTCCATGTCTTGGCTATTGTAAATAGAGCTGCAATGAACATTGTGGTACATGACCCTTTTTGAATTATGGTTTTCTCAGGATATATGCCCAGTAGTGGGATTGCTGGGTCATAAGGTAGTTCTATTTTTAGTGTTTTGAGGAACCTCCATACTGTTCTCCATAGTGGCTGTATCAATTTACATTCCCACCAACAGTGCAAGAGGGTTCCCTTTTCTTCACATCCTCTCCAGCATTTATTGTTTGTAGATTTTTTGATGACGGCCATTCTGACCGGTGTGAGGTGATACCTCATTGTAGTTTTGATTTGCATTTTTCTAATGATTAGTGATTTTGAGCATCCTTTCATGTGTTTGTTGGCAGTCTCTATATCTTCTTTGGAGAAATGTTTATTTAGGTCTTCTGCCCATTTTTGAATTGGGTTGTTTGTTTTTTGATATTGAGCTTCATGAGCTGCTTGTATATTTTGGAGATTAATCCTTTGTCAGTTGCTTCATTTGCAAATATTTTCTCCCATTCTGAGAGTTGTCTTTTGGTCTTGTTTATGGTTTCCTTTGCTGTGCAAAACTTTTAAGTTTCATTAGGTCCCATTTGTTTATTTTTGTTTTTATTTCCATTTCTCTAAGATGTGGGTCAAAAAGGATCTTGCTGTGATTTATGTCATAGAGTGTTTTGCCTGTGTTTTCCTCTAAGAGTTTGATAGTGTCTGGCCTTACATTTAGGTCTTTAATCCATTTTGAACATTTTTCACAGAACTGGAACAAAAAATTTCACAATTTGTATGGAAACACAAAAGACCCTGAATAGTCAAAGCAATCTTGAATAAGAAAAACAAAGCTGGATGAATCAGGCTCCTGGACTTTAGACTATACTACAAAGCTACAGTAATCAAGACAGTATGGTACTGGCACAAAAACAGAAATATAGATCAATGGAACAGGATAGAAAGCCCAGAGATAAACCCATGCACATATGGTTACCTTATCTTTGATAAAGGAGGCAAGAATATACAATGGAGAAAAGACAGTCTCTTCAATAAGTGGTGCTGGGAAAACTGAACAGCTACATGTAAAAGAATGACATTAAAACACTCCCTAACACCATACACAAAAATAAACTCAGGGAAGATTTTGTTTTCTGTTTTTGTTTTGTTTATTTTTAACATTTTAGAAGAAAACTTTGGAAAAAAATGTTATACAAACTGATAAGAGTCTTTGACATTTACTTGTGGTCTATAGATTTTAAACTTTAATTTTACATTTTGACATCTATGTACTATTTAATCAAATTTCTCTGAAACATTAATTTCAAGTTAATCCATCTTATATATTGCCATAAATGTTATCAGTAACATAATTTTCCTTCCACATGAAACATTTTTTTCCATTGTTCTCCAATTCAGCAGCTTCCATTCCAGAGATTACTACATCAAGCAGTGAAATAATCCGTAGGTGAATCAACAAGCCTATAAACTGACAAATATAGGCTTTTACATATATTAAAATTGTTTTTTACATATTAGAATCAACAGACCCACTCTCCTATACTTAATACCTTTTTATTCCCCTCAATTAACATTATTTTTCTTTCTCCTCTTATTTATTACTTTCTCCAATCTGTCTGTCTCTGTATATACATATATATTTTAAAACATAATATTTTATTGAGGTATAATTGGCATGTTAACATTTTATTAGTTTCAGTTGTTCAACATAATGATTTGATATTTATATATATTGCAAAATGATCAGCACAAGAAGTCTAGGTAACATCCTTGAAGTCACAGTTAATGGTTTGCCATCCTTGTATTACCAATTGCACTTAGTCCCAAGCTATATAATAGTTAGTATTCAATAAATATTTGTAGAATGAATGGATGATTCTTCTTTTCCCTGTCCCAAATTTTAATTCGGGTTTTTTTCTTTTGGCACAGAATTTCTAGTGAAGATTATACTATTGATTAGATATTATTTATACTGATGAATCTTATAGTTCATACATTTCATTCATTGGAGCGAATATTTCTTCTCTAGAATACAAAGAGATAGTGTAAAATCAAGACTACTTTTTGATTATGATTTTATATCATGATATAGAATTATGACTAATTTGCGGTACTTTTGTAATTTTTAGTGTTGTCTGATTTATTTGGTACTTAATACATGTTGCTTATATTCAAAGGGCAAACATGTAACTTTATCACCATCATAGTGTGGAATATCATTAAAATGCCCAACTGACATGTTTAATTTCTATCAAACTTTCTCTTATGTTGAATATCATTAGCAGGTCTGGCTCTTTCAATGTAATTTTAGAAGAACTGACATGTTTCAGAAGTATTTTTCTTTATTCTATAATTGTAAATTTATTTCTGAAGGCTTAGTAAAAATTTCATCCCGGTAGTTGTTTAATATACACTGCATAATGATATTCTATCTATGTATTATCTCAGCCATAAACAATGGACTGAATTCCTAATTCTCAGCCTTGTTCTGTGTCTAAGATAAGTAATTTGGTTCAGTTATATAGGTCCCTTTCAGTTAAAATAAAATCATTCACTCAGCTACTAAAACTTTTGAATCTTGAGGCCATTTAATGTATTCTTGACTGTTGATTTGATGAATTGTGTAGTCATGCATGAGTCATAAGCAATTTGGATAACTATTTCAATATGATGCTGATATCTGCATCTTGCATTAAAAGTAGGCAATCAGAACTAAGAAGACTGGTTTGATTTTTTCCAGTTTATACATATATTTTCTTTTATTGCCTTTTCTTCCCCAAGCATTCAGTTTTGAACATAATATTCTGGCAATTAATTTTGTCAACATTCTGTATTGTAGCAAGCAAACTTTTCACATAAAACAGAAGGCCATGAGTAGATTACCTAGAGCTTTCGTTACTTCATCATTAGCCACTGATAAGGTTTTAGATGTAAAATTAATCTTAAAACACTACAAAAATCTCATCAATTGCTTCCACCATAGCATTTAAAAAAATTATAAATCTAATGTAGAGTTTAATTATAGGGAAGATTAGCTAGGTGATGTTTTCCTGAATTCATTTGGTATTATTTATGACTTTTAATGCTTAACCTTACCAAATCCTAATGTTTTATTTAATTTCACTGAAATTCCAGCAGACATTTCATGCTATTAGTATAATATTATTTTACTAAAACATCATCTTAGTACTGTATTATAATATATAGCAAATAATAACTATTAATGAGTGATTACTATATTTTAGTCATTATATCATGAACTTTTTATTCAATTTCTCATTAAATCTCAACAATCCCCTGATTCCACAATCCTCCACAACACAGGTGCCCTCATATTTTACAGGGGAGGAGATACAAAGAGCTTAAATATTTTTTCCAGCATTACAAATATCAGAAGAAAAAGGGATTTTCTGGTATGATGTAGAGAGAAAAAAGAGTTGTCTTTTCCTTTTTATTTGTGAAAGCAAGAAATTATAAAATCAGAAATTATAATTTCACAGATGTGAATCATTAAGGCTTGCCCCAACGTTAATCTGAAATCAGGAGAAAAAAGTAGTTTTTAGAAGTTTATTTTTTTCATGTTAAAATTCTGTAAATGTGCCACAAATCAAATAAATTTTAAGTAGATTTAGTCAAATAATCCTAATATAGAGAAAACATTGATTATCAAGTTATAGAGTCATTAGTAACTTTCCAGAATTTTTGGATAATGTAGATGTAGCTTTATATTGATACTGGAATAAATTAGTAATTGCTTATTTCCCAGATGAACTGAGGCACATAAAATTTTGTATATTACTTAAATTTCAATTCTAAAATAATTATTAGTGATTTAATGTTTAGCTCCTCATCGACTATTCCACAACATCTTTTCTGAGAATATTCCCATATCATACATAACAGGTAGGAACTTAGAAATTATTCAAATAATCATTGATTTAGTTTCATCAAAAATCTGTAACTTGGGGGCTCAGATAGTACCACTTGGTTATCTTTGTTCAATTAACTGCATAACTATAAATTCTATTTTATTTAATTTATTATTTAAACATCTTTATTGGAGTATAATTGCTTTACAATGTCATGTTACTTTCTGCTGCATAACAAAGTGAATCAGCTATATGTATACATGTATCCCCATAGCCCCTCCCTCTTGCATCTTCCTCCCACCCTCCCTATCCCACCCCACTAAGTGGTCACAAAGAACCGAGCTGATCTCCCTGTTCTATGTGGCTGCTTCCCACTAGCTATATATTTTGCATCTGGTAGTATATATATGTTAGTGCTACTTTCTCACTTCTTTCCAGCTTAACCTTCCCTCTCCCTATGTCCTCAAGTTTATTCTCTATGTCTGCATCTTTATTCCTGCCCTGCCCCTAGGTTCATCAGAACCTTTTTCTTTTTTATTCCATATATTGTGTTAGCATATGGTATTTGTTTTTTTCTTTCTGACTTACTTCACTCTGTATGACAGACCCTAGGTACATCCACCTCAATACAAATAACCCAATTTCATTTCTTTTTATGGCTGAGTAATATTCCATTGTATATATGTGCCTCATCATCTTTATCCATTCATCTGTCGATAGACACTTAGGTTGCTTCCATGTCCTGGCTATTGTAACTAGTGTTGCAATGAACATTGTGGTACATGACTCTTTTTGAATTATGGTTTTCTCAGGATATATTGCCCAGTAGTGGGAATGCTGGGTCATATGTAGTTCTATTTTTAGCTTTCTAAGCAACCTCCATACTGTTCTCCATAGTGGCTGTATCAATTTACATTCCCACCAACAGTGCAGAAGGGTTCCCTTTTCTCCACACCCTCTCCAGCATTTATTGTTTGTAGAGTTTTTGATGGTGGCCATTCTGACCAGTGTGAGGTGATATCTCATCATAGTTTTGATTTGCATTTCTCTAATGACTAGTGATGTTGAACATCCTTTCATGTGTTTGTTGCCAATCTGTGTATCTTCTTTGGAGAAATGTCTATTAAGTCTTCTGTCCATTTTTGGATTGGGTTGTTCGTTTTTTGTTGTTGTTTTTTTTTTTGATATTGAGCTGAATGAGCTGTTTGTATATTTTGGAGATTAATCCTTTGTCAGTTGCTTCATTTGCAAATATTTCTCCCATTCTGAAGGTTGTCTTTTTGTCTTGTTTATGGTTTCCTTTGCTGTGCAAAAGCTTTTAAGTTTCATTAGGTCCCATTTGTTTATTATTGTTTTTATTTCCATTTCTCTAGGAGGGTCAAAAGCGATCTTGCTGCAATTGATGTCAGAAAGTGTATTGCCTGGGGTTTCCTCTAAGAATTTTATAGTATCTTGCCTTACATTTATGTCTTTAATCCATTTTGAGTTTAATTTTGTGTATGGTGTTAAGAAATGTTCTAATTTCACTCTTTTACATGTAGCTGTCCAGTTCTCCCAGCACCATTTATTGAAGAGGCTGTCTTTTCTCCATTGTATATTCTTGCCTCCTTTATCAAAGATAAGGTGACCATATGGGCGTTGGTTTAGCTCTGGGCTTTCTATTCTGTTCCATTTATCTTTATTTCTGTTTTTGTGCCAGTATCATACTGTCTTGATTACTGTAGCTTTGTAGTATAGTCTAAAGTCAGGGAACCTGATTCATCCAGCTTTGTTTTTCTTATTCAAGATTGCTTTGGCTATTCAAGGTCTTTTGTGTTTCCATACAAATAGTGAAATTTTTTGTTCTAGTTCTGTGAAAAATGTCACTGGTAGTTTGATAGGCATTGCATTGAATCTGTACATTGCTTTGGGTTGTATAGTCTTTTTCACAATATTGATTCTTTCAATCCAAGAACATGGTATATCTCTCTATCTGTTTGTATTGTCTTTAATTTCTTTCATCTCTGTCATATAGTTTTCTGCACATAGATGTTTTCTCTCCTTAGGTACGTTTTTTCCTAGGTATTTTATTCTTTTTGTTGCAATGGTAAATGGGAGTGTTTCCTTAATTTCACTTTCAGATTTTTCTTCGTTAGTGTATAGGAATGCAAGAGATTTCTGTGCATTAATTTTGTATCCTGCTACCTTACCAAATTCATTGATTAGCTCTAGTTGTTTTCTGGTAGCATCTTTAGGATTCTCTATGTATAATATCACATCATCTGCAAACAGTGACAGTGTTACTTCTTCTTTTCTGATTTGGATTTCTTTTATTTCTTTTTCTTCTCTGATTGCTGTGCCTAAAACTTCCCAAAATACGTTGAACAATAATGGTGAGAGTGGACAACCTGTCTTGTTCCTGATCTTAGAGGAAAAGTTTTCAGTTTTTCACCATTGAGAATGATGTTGGCTGTGGGTTTGTCATATATGACCTTTATTATGTTGAGGTAAGTTCACTCTTTGCCTACTTTCTGTAGGATTTTTTTTTTATCCTAAATGGGTGTTGAATTTTGTCAAAAGATTTCTGCATCTATTGAGATGATCATATGGTTTTTATCCTCCAATTTGTTAATATGATGTATCACATTGATTGATTTGCATATATTTAAGAATCCTTGCATTCCTGGTATAAACCCCACTTGATCATGGTGTATGACCCTTTTAATATACTGTTGGATTCTGTTTGCTAGTATTTTGTTGAGGATTTTTTCATCTATGTTCATCAGTGATATTGACTTGTAGTTTTCTTTTTTTTTGTGAAACCTTTGTCTGGTTTTGGTATCAGGGTGATTGTGGCCTTGTAGAAGGAATTTGGGAGTGTTCCTCCCTCTGCTATATTTTGGAAGACTTTGAGGAGGATAGATGTTAGCTCTTCTCTAAGTGTTTGGTAGAATTCGCCTGTGAAGCCATCTGGTGTTGGGCTTTTGTTTGTTGGAAGATTTTTAATCACAGTTTAAATTTCAGTTCTTGTGACTGGTCTGTTTATATTTTCTACTTCTTCCTGGTTCAGTCTTGGAAGGTTGTGCTTTTCTAAGAATTTGTCCATTTCTTCCAGGTTGTCCATTTTATTGGCGTATAGTTGATTGTAGTAATGTCTCATGATCTTTTTTATTTCTGCAGTGTCAGTTATTACTTCTCCTTTTTCATTTCTAATTCTGTTGATTTGAAACTTCTCCATTTTTTTCTTGATGGGTCTGGCTAATGGTTTATCAATTTTGTTTATCTTTTCAAAGAATCAGCTTTTAGTTTTATTGATCTTTGCTATCATATCATTCATTTCTTTTTCATTTATTTCTCATATGATCTTTATGATTTCTTTCTTTCTGCTAAATTTGGTTTTTTTTTGTTGTTGTTGTTGCTCTTTTTTAATTGCTTTAGGTGTAAGGTTAGGTTGTTTATTTGAGATTTTTCTTGTTTCTTGAGGTAGGATTGTATTGCTATAAACTTCCCTGTTAGAACTGCTTTTGCTGCATCCCATAGGTTTTGGGTCGCCATGTTTTCATTGTCATTTATTTCTAGGTATTTTTTGATTTCCTCTTTGATTTCTTCAGTGATCTCTTGGTTATTTAGTAGTATATTGTTTAGCCTCCATACATTTGTATGTTTTACAGTTATTTTCCTGTAATTGATATCTAGTCTCATAGCATTGTGGTCAGAAAAGATACTTGATACAATTTCAATTTTCTTAAATTTACCAAGGCTTGATTTGTGACCCAAGTTATGATCTATCCTGGAGAATGTTCCATGAGCAGTTGAGAAGAAAGTGTATACTGTTGTTTTGGGATGGACTGTCCTATAAATATCAATTAAGTCCATCTTGTCTAATGTGTCATTTAAAGCTTATGTTTTCTTATTTATTTTCAATTTGGATGAGCTGTCCATTGATGAAAGTGGGGTGTTAAAGTTCCCTACTGTGATTGTTTTACTGTTGATTTCCCCTTTCATGGTAGTTAGCATTTGCCTTATGTATTGAGGTGCTCCTATGTTGGGTGCATAAATATTTACAATTGTTATATCTTCTTCTTGGACTGATCCCTGATCAATAGATATGTCCTTCTTTGTCTCTTGTAATAGACTTTATTTTAAAGTCTATTTTGTCTGATATGAGAATTGCTACTGCAGATTTCTTTTGATTTCCTTTTTCATGGAATATGTTTTTCCATCCCCTCAGTTTCAGTCTATATGTGTCCCTAGGTCTGAGTGGGTCTCTTGTAGACGGCATATATGTGGGTGTTGTTTTTTTATCCATTCAGCCAGTCTATGTTTTTTGGTTGGAGCATTTAATCTATTTACATTTAAGGTAATTATCGATATTTATGTTCCTGTTACCATTTTCTTAATTGTTTTGGGTTTGTTTTTGTAGGTTTTTTTCTTTCTCTTATATTTCCTACCTAGAGAAGTTCCTTTAGCATTTGTAAAGTTGGTTTGGTGGGGCTGAATTCTCTTAAATTTTCTTGTCTGTAAACTTTTTAATTTCTCTGTCGAATCTGAATGAGATCCTTGCTCAGTAGAGTAATCTTTGTTGTAGGTTTTTCCCTTTCATCCCTTTAAATATGTCCTGCTGCTCCCTTCTGGCTTGCAGAGATTCTGCTGAAAGATCAGCTGTTAACCTAATGGGGATTCCCTTGTATGTTATTTGTTGCTTTTCCCTTGCTGCTTTTAATATTTTTTCTTTGTATTTAATTTTTGATAGTTTGTTTAATATGTGTCTTGATGTGTTTCTCCTTGGATTTATCCTGTATGGGACTCTCTGTGCTTCCTGGAATTGATTGACTATTTCCTTTCCCATGTTAAGGAAGTTTTCAACTATAATTTTTTCAAATATTTTCTCATCCCTTTCTTTTTCTCTTCTTCTCCTGGGACCCCTATAATTCGAATGTTGGTGCGTTTAATGTTATCCCAGAGGTCTCTGAGACTGTCCTCCATTCTTTTCATTCTTTTTTCTTTATTTTGCTTTGTGATAGTTATTTCCACTATTTTATCTTCCAGGTCATTTATCCGTTCTTCTGCTTCCGTTATTCTGCTATTGATTCCTTCTAAAGAATTTTTATTTTCCTTTATTTTGTTGTTCATCATTGTTTGTTTACTCTTTAGTTCTTCTAGGTCCTTGTTAAACATTTCTTGTTTTTTCTGCATTCTATTTCCAAGATTTGGATCATCTTTACTATCACTATTCTGAATTCTTTTTCAGGTAGACTGCCTATTTCCTCTTCATTTGTTTGGTCTGGTGTGTTTTTCCCTTGTTCCTTCATTGGCTGTGTGTTTCTCTGTCTTCTCATTTTACTTAACTGACTGTGTTTGGGGTCTTTTTGCAGGCTGCAGGCTCATAGTTCCCATTATTTTTGCTGTCTGCCCCAGTGAGTGAGGTTTGTTCAGTGTCTTGTGTAGGCTTCCTTGTGGAGGGGATTGGTGCCTGTGTTCTGGTGGGTGGGGCTGGATCTTGTCTTTCTGGAGAGCAGGGCCACATCCGGTGGTGTGTTTTTTGGTGTCTGTGAACTTAGTATGAATTTAGGCAACTTCTCTGCTAATGGGTGGGGTTGTGCTCCTGTCTTGCTAATTGTTTTGCATGGGGCATCCAGCACTGGACGTTGCTTGCCATTGGGTGGAGCTGGGTCTTAGTGTTGAGAGGGAGATCTCTGGGAGAACTCTCGCCAACTGATATTACATGGGTCCGGGAGGTCTCTGGTGGTCCAATGTCCTGAACTCATGTCTCCCACCTCAGAGGCTCAGGCCTGACACCAGGCCAGAGCACCAAGACCCTGTAAGCCACCAGGCCTAAGAGAAAAGGGAGAAAAAAGAAAGAAAAAAATTTTTAATTATTAAAATAAAAAATAATAAATGAAAAAAAAAATAGAGCAACCAAACCAATAAACAAATCCACTAATGATAACAAGTGCTAAAAGCTAAGATAAACATAAAAATCAGAAACAAATCAGTCACAGACAGCAAACCCCAAGTCTACAATTGCTCTCAAAGTCCACTGTCTCAATTTTGGGATGATTCATTATCTATTTAGGTATTCCACAGATGCCGGGTAAATCAATTTGATTGTGGAGATTTAATCCGCTGCTCCTGAGGCTGCACAGAGAAATTTCCCTTTCTCTTCTTTTTTCGCACAGCTCCTGGGGTTCAGCTTTGGTTTTGGCCCCACCTCTGCAAGTAGTTCACCCTCAGGCATCTGTTCCCTGCCCAGACAAGAGGGGGTTAAACAGTGGCTGAGTAGGGGGCTCTTGCTCACTCAGGCCAGGGGGAGTGAGGGGTAGAGTAGTCATAACTAGAATGTGGGGTGAGCCTGCAGTGGCAGAGACTGATGTGATGTTGTAACAGCCTGAGGGATGCCATGTGTTCTCCTGGGGAAGTTGTCCCTGGGTCATGGGACCCTGGCAGTAGCAGGTTGCATGGGCTCCTAGGGGGGCGGTGGGTGGTGTGGATAGTGACCTGTGCTTGCACACAGGATTCTTGGTGGCTACAGCAGCAGCCTTAGTGTTTCCTGACTGTCTCTGGGGTCCGAGCTGATAGACACAGCTCATACCCTTCTCTGGAGTTCACTTAGGCGGTGCTCTACCATCTGTGGGCAGATGGGGAAGGAGTCCCCTCTCCTGTGCACCCCAAAACAATGGTCTCTTGGCTCTTAGACAGGTCCAGATTTTTTTCTGGACTCCCTCCCAGCTAGCTGTGGTGCACTAGCCCCCTCAGGCGGTCTTCACGCAGCCAACCCCAGTGCTCTCCCTGGGATCTGACCTCTGAAGTCCAAGCCTCAGCTCCCAGTGCCCACCCACCCTGGCGGGTGAGCAGGCAAGCCTTTCAGTCTGGTGAGTGCTAGTCAGCACCGATCCTCTGTGAGGGAATCTCTCCTCTTTGCCCTCTGCACCCCTGTTGCTGCACTCTCCTCCACGGCTCCAAAGCTTTCTCCCTGCCCAGCCCCCGTTTCCACCAGTGAAGGGACTTCCTAGTGTGTGGAAACTTTTCCTTCTTCACAGCTCCTTCCCTGAGGTACAGGTCCCATCCCTATTCTTTTGTCTCTGCTTTTTTCTTTTGCCCTACCCCGGTATGTGGGGATTTTCTTGCCTTTTGGGAAGTCTGAGGTCTTCTGCCAGCATTCAGTAGGTGTTCTGTAGGAGTTGTTCCACATGTAGATGTATTTCTGACGTATTTGTGGGGAGGAAGGTGATATCCACGTCTTACTCCTCTGCCATCTTGAAGGTCCCCCCTCTGGAACCACACCAACCATAAATTTTATACTTCAACATGTGCTATAGTTTCCTGGACTGGGTATAAAATGTTGAGAATTAAATGTGACATTTTTGAATTTTAACAGTCATAAGAGATAACATGTCCATTTGCTGGTGACTGAAGTATCATAAGAATCTACTTAAAGTGAGGATGGCAATCAGTAGACTCTCAGAAGGATGAGTATGTTTATTGATAGTCTTATTTTGAAGCTCTTAAAAAAGCCAAGTTTAATGTTCTATTGATCTTCATTTTTCATGTAAGAATAAAGCAATTCATTTTAAGGCACATCAACATAATTAAAAAAAAACTTGTTTTATAAATTCATCCAATAAGCATCACGCCATAGTAAAAATAAAACAGTTTAAAGTGTTTGCTTTTAGAACACTTTTTTCCTTTTTTCTTTTAAATTTTTATTGGAGTATAGTTACTTTACCACACTGTGTTAGTTTCTACTGTATAGCAAAATGAATCAGCTATATATATATATATATATATATATATATATATATATATATCCCCTAGTTTTTGGATTTCCTTCCCATTTAGTTCACCACAGTGCATTGAGTAGAGTTCCCTGTGCTATACAGTATGTTCTCATTAGTTGTCTATTTTATACATAGCATCAATTGTGTATATGTGTCAATCCCAATCTCCCAATTCCTCCCACCCTACCCTTTCCCCCTTGGTATCCATAAGTTTGTTCTCTGTCTCTATTTCTGCTTTGCAAATCAGATAATCTATAACATTTTTTAAAGGAAGTAAGGATCCTTTTTGTGGAGAAATTGCCTTGCACAAAGTGAAGGCTTGAAAATCATATCCCATCTCTTTTACTGACATCAGTGATTTAAAAGTTGAACAGCATTTGACAAGTTGTGATGAATTCATAACTACATAATGATTTTTGGTTTTTAGCTTTCTAGTGGTGAAGCTCTCTTGATCAGTGATGAGAAAAATGGATCCCAAGATAAGAGTTTAGTCATCATTACTAGCAAGTTTCTTGTTTCTTTCTAAATATAGTATGCCTCAACTAAGAATATTTAAATAGACACTGAAAAATGAAATGTAATATTTCCAGATATAATATAGCTAGGAAGACACATCATTTTGAACATGTGTTGCCTCTCCATGAATTGTCTACGATGGATGGAAGGATTTTTTTCTTAGACATGAGAACCTATTTTACCCAGAAATTTGGTTTATAGTCTCAATGTTCTAAATGTACTTTCATTTTGGATAATATATTTGTCCTTTTGAATTGAACCAATATGATTAATGGGTTAATTTAATTTAGCCAAAACTCTTCTATTTTTATTTTCTGCATTGTCTTAAGATATCAATGTGATATTTTAAAAAAAAACCTATGATTCTTGAATAGGTAAGATTTATTTCAAAAAAAGACTGTGCAGAAGGGCACCTTTTTTCCCTTATCTTGTTCCCTGGGTGAAGTACTTTTGATCAAGTAATATATCAAATACTTCCCTGTATCAAGTACTTTTCACTGGCCATTAGTTATTTTTTTGTTTTTGTTTCTCACCTATAACTTGAAAATGACTTGTACAATAACTTGTACAAGTTATTTTAAAGTTTCTTCCATAAATTTAAATGACCTTCTCGGATGGATCAAAGGCATTCCTGCCAGATAGAAGGAGAAAGGCCTGGGTGCTCAGAAGAGGATTTATGATGTATTTGACTTTAAAACTTTAAAGGAAGTTAAAGGAAGCAATATGCAAAGCTTAAGTTTTTTTCCATGCCTTATATATCTATTTTATTTTCTATACAGTAAAGGCTTTCAAAGGGTTAAAATGCCCTGAGAGATGCTTAGCCAACCATTGCAATAAGTATGTTATTTTTAGAAGAAAAATTATTCAATTATGCTTTTTTCCTGTTTAGCTTGACAAATCTTGACACAGAGCTAATATTTACTGAGCACTATTATAATTATTTGACACATATTATCTCATTTGGTATAGAATTCTATGAAGTGGGCACCATTATTTTCCTCAATTTACAAATGAGGAAATGGAAGCACAAAAGGTTAAGCCATGTGTTGAAGGTCACTTGGTAATAAGTAGCAGAGAGAGGATTAAATCCAGGGCATAGTTTTCTAGATTCTAGTCTTAAGGCTTTTGTGTTTTGATATTTAAAAAAAAAGTTAAATTTAATTTAAATCAGTTATTGAAGTAGTAGCATGTAATTGCAGATTCCAATTTCAAATTGGGACTTGTGTTAAAATTTATAATAACTTATTTAATAAGTTTCTAATAAATTTATAACTTATTTAATAAGTTTAATAAATTTATAACTTATTTAATACATTTCTATTAAAACTAAAAATAGCTCATTGACTAAATGGGATACTAATTCGTATAATTAAAATGTAGGTTTCTGTTACATAACAATTTGATATCTTAAAATGCATCTTTCTTTTCTCAAAAAGTTAAATTTTATCAGAATTTATATAAGTTGTATATAAATTTTATTTGTTTGTATAATGTGCTTATTCTAAAATTGCATCAATCATAGAAAGAAGATAATTGTACCAGGATATTACAGAGAGCCAGTTGAGTGTAGTGGGAAGCAGAAGCAGATAAATAAGAACTAGAATCTCTTCTCTTCTACTTACTAGCTGTATGACCCTAGTTTTAATCTGTCAAACACTCTGAAGATTAGTTTTCTCATTCTTTAAGTATGAAAAATATAATATCTACATTACAGGACTTGAGTAAATGTGATAGTGCAGCTTTGTGTAATACATAATAAATAATAAAGTCAAATTTATTACTACTTACAATTTTTTAAAGAATAATTCATTATGTAAATAAACTTAAATTTTAACAGAGGAGTTTAGTATTTTTAATAATTAATCACAAGTATACTGCTTCCTTAATTAAAATCAATTTTATGTATTTTTAACTTTTTTCAGGAATAAGATATTTTGCAAAAAATAAACCTTGCAATACTGAATGTGTTGTTTATTATGGTAAATGTTATAGATACTCCTTAAGATTATCTTTCAAATTTATATTAAGTAAAATAGAATCCATTGAAGAAAAAAGGCAAATTAATCATTTATAAAAGATTTTATAAAAATTTAAATGGTTCTTAGAAGTAAACAAAAAACTTAGCAGTAGCTGGGAAATTAATTGCAAGATTTTATTTTAATTATTAAGTTTATTGAGAGGTGAAAAATAAATGAGGTTAAAATAATAAAATAAATTATTAATTTTATCATGAGGTAAAAATAAATGGACACAGTCACTTTGAAAATTGTTAGGGTGGATTACTACTTTGTAATACACAGAGCTATCAATATTTTGGTAAAGACAACTCTTTCTATTATCATTTATGTCTTGGCAACAAAGAATCTGATACACAGTAATTCATAACATCAAGTACTTTAGTGTGTATGTTCATCTGCAAGTAATGGAAAAATCAACTGAAATTGTAATGATTATGGATGTCAAAATTAATGAGAACAGAAATGCTTTATCTATCAGTTTTGGTAATTAAACCATGAAGACAAGTAGATGTGGATTCTCATACATTCCTGTTAGTAGAGGCTTATCCATACTTTTTATTGCTATATCAACAATTTCAGACCTACCTCTTCCCAGGTTCTTTTGTGGGAAAAGATAACATGACTTTGTTAAAAAAAAATATGGCAAGAACTAAACCAAAATCTTAGTAGGAAAGTAATAACGGAACAAAAATCTTAAGGACTCTTTGAAGAAAGTCACTGGATTCATGATTCTCTTTTCTATAGTAAGAATTGACTGAACAGTTAAATCACCCATTGGTATTAAAGGCCAAGTAAACTTGAGATGAGAAGTTCACTTTATATTTTTCTCAGGTATTACTAGAACTCCAGTGCCTATCACCTCCACAGCTGGAAGTGTGGGCACCACAGGAGCAGTGGGCCCCACCTTCACCAGTCCTGGGCTCATATCAGGTAAATTAAGTTCAGAACAAATATACCAGCCACTCCTAAGCAGCTGGTTTCAGGCAATACTGCTCACTGCAATATTTTACAAAATCAATGTATCTGACTTATATATAATCAGATTTGGATGTTCTTTATATGTAATTAAAATGTAGACTCCGTAGTTTTTGCACAAGTTACTTTATTATTGAATATCATGTTATAATCATATACACCCATTACCTTGAGAGTTGACAGCATGCACTTTTTTAACAGAAAAAAACTTTGTTTTTTCTTTACCTTCATCAGGGTCAACTGGAGGATCAGTAAGTGCAACCACAGGCGCTGAAGATGGAAGCACAAGTGACATAGGCTTCAGAGCAGGTGAGACAAAGAAATGAGTCCATAGCTTCTTTCCACAAGCAGTCCTCCTTTTCAAGTCAAGAACAACTGTACTCTGAGTTCATTAGATAACAGGGATCTGGTGTCAGCACTATATTATCTGGATGACTTTGGGAAAAATTCAAAAATTAATATTTATATGTTAACAAAATATTAGTGACATTTCTATGGCACACTGAAATTTCTGAATTATGCTGAAATATGTGTCTTTTTTCCCAGGTGGAAGAAAATAATAAAAGTTCTCAAAGCTGGCAGAGGCAGGATTAGAACCCAGACCCTTAGCCTCCTCTGTCATAGCTCCACAATTCTGCGAGCTGTGCCTAAGAGCAAACATCCAAGAGAAGTCAGTGAGAGTATGCTTGCCCTTGTGCATCACTGACTAAATTTCAACTACTGTTGGTTTCATGAATAAAATATTATTGACTTCTTTAAGTGTAGATGATTTTGATTAAAAACAAACAAGCCTGAGTTCACCCTGTCCCTTATGCTGCAAGTTAGTGACTTTAAATATTGAATAACTCTTAAATTTCCTCTGTGCATCACATTTGCCTCTGCTTTTGATCAGATGTTAAACATTTTCCACCTAGTCTTTACATGCACCCACCTCGCTCACTTTCCTCTGATACAGTGATGCTCAAAGTGCAGTTCCCAGACCAACAGCATCCACAGCTCCTGCAAACTTTTTAGAAGCACAGAATTTTGGGGCCTACCTGCCTAGAATCAGAAGCTCTTAGTGTGGAGCCAGGCAAACAGTGTATTAACAAGCCCTTTAGGCAATGGATGCTTGTCAATGTTGAGAACTTTCCCATCCTTCCCCACTTCCCTCCCAATTTACACTTTAGTTGATACCACACCAGAATGAACTTACAAAACCTCAACTGTCATCATACCACTCCACTACTTAAAATCTTTCAACTTTTCAGATTGCTTTTAGGATAAATCAAAACTCCTTTATATACCATTAAAAGCCATTTCTATAGTGTTTCCATGGAATTTCTCTTTATGCATTTATTAACTAATCGATGGCCTGACTTTATTTTTCTTACATTTATTTTCCCTTAGTAAATTTCTCAATTTAAAATCTTTGTCAAAAACTTTTTGGAATAAGATATTGTTTGCATGAAAAATAATGTGTTGAAAGATGTAAGCTACAGTAGCACAAATTAAGAAACTATTTAATTCCAACTAGATCAGTGAATTGACTGAAATTTGAGGGTGATGACTATTTAGTATATATTTTCTAGAATTTGAATGGGAATTATTTGGGTGATAATGACAAGTCAGTCCAGGGCTTCTCAAAGTTTGCTCTGCCAATGAGTGCAATTCAGAACTGTTTGTTACTGGTCCATGAAGTGATAAGAACAGAAACAGAAAACAAGTATTTAGAAACATGGCAATTTGACACAGCAATTTTTATATTTGTTGAATAAAAGCTTATGTTGTGTATGGATTTATTTTTTTTTAATTTTATTTCTCTCCTTTCATGGCATTTTTCCAAAGCATCAATATGGAAGACTGAAAATTTTACAGAATTGATCTTTTACCACAGATCTTCTGAGAAGCACGTGTTAGAGTATGAACTTAGGTCTAGATTGCCTGGGTGACCTGGAGCAAGTCACTTAACCATATCTGTTAAGTGAGAATAGTAATATTATCTGCCTCAGAGGATTTTTATAGGATTACATGAGTTGATTTATGTCTAGGTTATTTTTCAAACTGCTATTCTTTATGAGCAGGAACAGGGGTCCTACTGCACCAACAACAGGAGATGAGGAAGACGGCACACCCAGCAAACCAAGCACAGGAGCAATAAGCCCAGGGAAATTAGGCAGTTCAGGATGTGCTCCTTAACCCCTGTTAAATGGCACTGAACATATTGCAGGTTGAACTAAAGATTAAGCTCTATGTGGTATAAGACCATCTAGTCACAGAAATCATAGGGATCATTTAAAGTTGTCTTTTATGTGAGAAACCTCAATTCTGTCACATTAGAGAAGAGTGGTATGTAGAATCCGGCAACAGTGGAAGTAATACTCATTCCCTGCTGTTGTGTCAGGGACCCCAGGAGTATCAGAGGGTTTCACAACCACGCATGGAAGCAAGAGCACAAGTGGAGACTCACTTACCCCAGGCACAACCCCGGGAGGCCAAGCAGGTATTGAAATGGGAAGTCTGAGGCATCTTCTTACTGACCTTAGGGAAGTAGCCAGCACTTCTGAGTTATTAGTTACTAGTAAATGCACATATTCATGACCTCACTATCCCTGCATTTATGGGATTAATGGCAGTGTTTCTCTAACATTAACTCAGAGGTGATTTATAGCAAAGCGTGTTATGTTTCAGATTCTAAGACTCCTGCCTTTGGACTTCTGAGGCTGTGAATGTGAAGTGGGGCTAAAGTCATGGTTTGCAATCTTGGCTACAAATAAGAATTGACTAGAAAGATTTTTGAAAATACATACTGAAGAGGCTTTTACAGAGTAATTGAATCAGAACTCCTGGAAGAAAGACCCAGGCATAAGTAATTTTTAAAAGCCTTACAGTTGGTTCCAATGTATAGGCTGGAGCTGAGAATCACTGGGCTAGTGTATCTGTATATTTAATAAGCAACCCAGATGGTTCTTATGATCAATTTTTGGAAAGAGTGAACTGGGAATGTATAAGTGTGACAAGTCTTTTGAAAACAGAGAACAGCATATTCTGTTCGCTTAACTAAAGATCTTTATATATATATATATGTAATTTGATATATATTGTTTATTTTGAAAGAGACTACCAGATCATCAGCTGGTGAAACAACTAGAGCACCAAGAAGTGAAGTGACACAAACTGAAGGTAAGTTAGGTGAGTAGAGGATCTCACTGAGGCCACGACTTTTGTCAAAAAGGGCAGTCTTTCATCAGAATACCATTGATTGCACTTAGTATTAGTTGATAACATACCATCCAACAAAAGATGTAGGATGTAGAATAGTATAAACATGATTAACATTTTCAAGAAGTCTTTTTTCTGGTTTCTCCAAATCTTCCCTTCAAAAGTACTACAGTACTGGATTGTCATAATAATATATATACTCTCCCAATACTGTTTATGAGGTGTAACAGGAGAATTTGTTGGAACTACCACTGGAACTGGCAGTGGCATCACAGCTAGACCACCCTTCCATGGTTCCAGCCCAACTGGTAGCTCAGAGTCAAGGTGCAGGTCACCAGGACACTTTGGTGGTGCTCCATCAGGAGCTGAGACTCCAAGTTCTCATGAGGAATTTAGGTGAATTGAGCAATGGCTATGGATTTAACAGTTATAATTTTAGGACAAATGGATATGGGTAGTTTGAGCATTTTCATTACAACCATCTACGTAGAGTAGAGTTGCCAGATAAAACACAGGATGCCATTTAAATTTGAATTTCACATAAATAAGAAATTTTTTTGGTGTAAGTATGCCCCATGCAATAATTGGGATGTGATTGTTGTTTATCTAGATTCAAGTGTAACTGGGTGTCATCTATTTTGATACGCTATATCTGGCAACCCCAATGTCCACTGAGAACCATTGTTCTTTTCAATTAGGAACAACTGGAGGGGAAAATGCTGCCATCACTGGAGCTGCTGGTGAAAACACTTCTGGAGCAGCAGGTACTGAATGAACATAATCAGAATAAAACCAGACAATGGAAATGTGAGTTCTTTACTTAAAATTTTGTCAGAGGCAAGGTTTTCTGGAAAATTTAATTATTATTATTTGTGTGATGTCAAAACTGATGAAGATCAGAAATAAATCAAGAGTTATTTATTGATGTGTGCCCACATCACACTGGGTGCCCTAGAGAAAGTAGGAGAGGAGAAGAGTAAGATACTTATTCTCTTAGAACTTGATTTTTGATCAGGAGAAATGAATATTTATATACACACAAAGGCAAAAACCATGTCCAATAGAAGATAATCTAAATCGAGGAAATGTTCAGTGACAATTGTTGAAGTGGGAACTCAAGAGGACCTTCTAGTAAGAGAACTGATTTGTTGGGGTTAAAGGCAAAAGAATTATTCTATTTTGAAAAGAATATGACATTATGATCAGTACACTATGACTGTGTTGACTGAAGAAAAGCACACAACCTAAAAGTTGTGAGTTATGTTTTATTTAGGGACCTTATTGAGGACTATAGCCCATGATACAGCCTCTCAGATAGCTCTGAGGAACTGTTCTGAAGAGGTAAGGGAGGAGCCAAGATATATAGGATTTTTGCTGAATACAATACATGTAGTCTTACATCAAAAGATTACAGCTAATCATAAAAAAATCAGACATCTCAAGTTAATGATTTTAGTGCTCTTCTGTGTATGGGAAGAAACAAGAGTCTAGGCTCATTGAAATTATTCCTTAGGTGTTCATCTTAACTATGTAGGGCCAGTATCCTCTTTTTCTCCATCTTGAATTCCCCTGAGGGCGCACTGTTGGTGGGGGAGGCCGCAGTAGCTGATGGCGTGATGGCAGGCAACATTCTTTGTTTACTGGAATGGCAGGAGACATTCTTTGTCTATAACTATACACTTTAACTTGAGCAAATACACTCAAAATATAAGTAAACTGAGTGAAATTTTAGGGATGTATTCAATTTCAGGGGAATAAACAGCAATCATATTTCAGGTGTTGGGGAAATAGAATTGAAAACAAAATCTCCCAACCCAGAGACCCTGTCCACAAAGGTAGAAGACAAAGAAAACAGTTTTATTATTGAATAAGCATTAAACCAGAATGTGATGCAAATTATAGCCAATTCACTAAAGATCTATAAAGGCAGAAAGAAATCTCACCAAGCCAATACAATCTGCTACATGCATGTTCTCCAGAAAAATAGTTCGTAAGTAAGAGAACTTGACAGCACCATTTATTACACATAGTTCATTCTAAATTCACCTGGCAATTGGGTGACCATCTGGTTATTTAATAACTGGTTTTATACAACAGAAAAATAAACTTCTATCTTGATGATAGGAGGAAGTTTTGTATCTGGAGGGGGAAGAACCACTGTCTTCTTAGATGTTTACATTTCAAAGAGATAGTGCTCAAGCCCTTGAGAAAGACATTTCTGGGTCATTAAGCTGACAAGAGGCTTATTTAGTTTTTTTGAAAGATTTACATACATTTCAAAGACACTGAAAAGAACTTGCATTTACAGATATTCTAAAGTAAATACTCTAAGAAAAGGAAAGGGGAAGTCTCTTCCCTTATTTTCAATAGAGAGAATTAAGCCTCTTATTCAAAATTTTTATTTGTTCTTACACAGGCCATCTTCATAAAATGATCAATTTTATATTTTAATTAGCTAGCTTTTTTCTCCCATTATAAAATTAAGCCTTGCCTAGGGTATTGCCTGGAGCAATCCCCAGAGCTGGAGGTGGCAACACCCATGGGGAACCAGGCACTGGAGCCACAAGTCCCGGGAAATCAGGCAAGTTTGGACCTGATTTTTTAACAGTTCCCAACCACACCTCCCTCATCAGTGTCTGATCTGGACTAAGGATCTGATCCTTAATGTGCACTGATGCTCTTAGGATTGAGTAGCATTTAAACTCAAGGAACCTGTGAAAAAAATTTTTTTAAAAAAGAGGAAAATGGTGGCTGCATACATTAGAAGCTACACATACCTCCTTTCACCAACCAGAAATATCAACACAGAGCCCATATCTAGAATATTTAGAGAAGACTAAAATCTCGAGACTGGAAAAGAGCGCTCTGGGGCTCATAGAGGAATCAAGATTCAGGTCAGAGCATCAGAACAGAGGGAAGTATAGAGAGGTCTTTAATAGTGGTAGAATGTAGGTAGCATCAACTGGGTTCACCTCCAAAAGGAAAGGTCCTCACCTTGATTAGAGAACACTGAGAGATCTGGGATCTGGCAAGTCAGAGCATTTGTGAATGCGAGTTTGAAAGAAAGGATTGGAGAGTTCATGGAATGAGAACTGGCAGTCTTGGGAAGGCATGCAACTGCTTGTAAAGGGGAAGGAGGCATATTGGAAGGTGAAGGAATCCTTGGAGAATGAATGTCAATGGAAAAAGAAAAAAAAAATGCTCAGGGTCTCAAGAAAACAGTATAATAATTAAAAATTAGAAGACAGAAAAAGGAAAAGCTCCACTTATAAAAGAATCTTCCCTTCAATGTAACAAGAGGAAGCCCTTGATCTTAGAAATCTGATGAACCTCACAGAAGCCTCTGTGCCCTCACTGCATAGGATCTCCTGCTATTGCTGTTTTAGGAAAACACAATGCAAAAATAAAAAGGCATGAAAAAAATTAAATTCCAATATCTATTTTAAACTATTCTTTTGTATACATTTTCAGAAATTTTCAGCAATAGCAAGCAAATTCTAAAAATCTAGTCATAAAGCAGAGGAACACTAAAATGTTACCAAATTCAGGTTTGGCTGTTCACTGCTTGAAAGCCAATATTGAGAGGCAAGTGTTGGTAGAAAGGAAAAGTTGTTTTAATCAGAAGTCCAGCAATCTGAGGAGAAGGTGGACTCATGTCCCAGAACCAATTCCAAACATTCTACTTGGCCATGACAGTTTTTAAAGGGAAAACAGGGAATCTCAGTGAATCGTTGAGGCAAAATGTTAGGTTCTGTATCATTCTCCATTGCATGCAGAATGCCTGACTCCTCATGATCTTTCTTCAGATGTTTTCTTGCTTGCATTGTCTGCCTGCAGAATTGCTAAGGGGGAGTCTGGGGGTAGAAAGCTAGTCACTCTTTAACTACAGAATTCTTCATTCCTACTGCTTTTTTTTTTTTTTTTTTTTTTGTGGTACGTGGTCCTCTCACTCTTGTGGCCTCTCCTGTTGCGGAGCACAGGCTCCGGATGCACAGGCTCATGGGCCCAGCCGCTCTGCAGCATGTAGGATCTTCCCTGACCAGGGCACGAACCCATGTCCCCTGCATCGGCAGGCGGACTCTCAACCACTGCGCCACCAGGGAAGCCCTCATTCCTACTGCTTTTAATCTAGGGAAAGAATCAACAGGTTAGGCAAGGTATTATGTGCATTCATTAGGGCATAAGTCAGGAGTTAAGTTAAATGTTGCCGAGTGATCTCATTTCTATAAGGTTTGAGAGGAACAGAAACAGGCAACAGGAAAGGGGCAAAGGAGCTTCTTACAAATCCCCACTGTCAGACATCATTCTATTTCTCTGGGATTAGGGGTGAAGGTCCATGTTCTGTAACTTCTTCATGTTGACATATGGCACCATATTCTTAGAGTGGAAGATGTTGACATGGGTCTGTAGCATCTCTTTGCTGAAAGTTTTAATTGCCTGCTTACATATGCAGGCAGAGCAAGTTATAATTATTTTGATACCCTCAAAGATATAGATTATTATGAGCAACAATGTTAATCCCATTCTCCTGAGGCCAGTTCTTGGAATTGTGCTAGCCATAGATGGCTGACATAGGCCAGCCTATGTCATGGGTACATTCTGGTCATCATGAAGTTAGCTTTTTCCCTCTGGTGGCAGTCATAGTTATCTGTAAAACAACTCAGGAATGTGCACCGGACACTGAAAGATTCTGTGACTCTATTCCCTAATCATTAACTGCTTGAACTTGTTCTTTTGTGACTCAGGGAGGCCTGGGAGAGTTCAGCTTTTCTACAAACAAGAGGCAGGGGACATGGAAGGGCCTTTGTACTTGGGGGAGCCATCTGGGTTCTGCTCAGTTTGAAAAACATAACATTAACACAAACTTAAAATAAAGAAACAACTGAAGATATAAAGAGACATCAAAATTATAAACTAAAAAACTCAGGGTAAAAACGGATAAATAATAGGAAGATGTTAAATTGGAATTGATGAAAACTAAGGAGAGATATTGAAAAAAAAGAAAATTTTTCTTGAAAGTAAAGACCAAATAACAAGGTACCCAACAGAGAATAAATGACTGAAAGTATGGGAAAGGGATTAGAGGGTAGAATTGGAAATATCACCCCCCCAAAAAAATTGCAGACACTTTTAAAAAAGGTAAAGTGGATCAGAGTAGGACATAGTTATAGGAAACAGACAAAAATATTATATATATGTATATATATATGTGTGTGTGTGTGTATATATATATATATATATATATATAAAATTGCAGTTTCTGGAGAAGAAAAGGCAATGAAATAGAACTAATATTTAAAATTGTAAATCAGATTAAGTTTCCTGTAATAAAAAAAAATTTCAAATCTACACGTTGAAAGGACCTACCTGAAAGAATCATTCATGAACAGTCAATTCTGTGGCTTATTTTAGAAAAATGTTAAGCTTGAAAGATAAAGAAATGTTCTGGATGTTGAGGGAAAAGGCAGCTATTAAAAGAGAAAGAAAATCAGGTTAACATTAGACAAGAGTAGAGTAGCATTTAGATACCTAAGGAAAGAGAATGTGGGCCAAGGTTTTCATAGCTAACTAAATGTAATTCAAGTATTAAAGCTATAGGAATATGAAAGAATTCAGGGAATTAGATAGCCATGAGCCCTTCATAATGAAATCACTGGAGGAGTGTTAAGCAGCAAAAAGATGCCTTGAAAACAAGCAAAAAGATTGTAACGCTATTTTTAACTGTAGCTCTAAAACTATAACAAAGTTTGAAAGAAAGGTGGAAGATAAGTGTTACATATTTGACCAAGTAAAAACGTCCAAGTATAAATGACCAAGTAAAAACATGAGCATTAAGAAAGAAAATGGTATTTACTTAAATTGGAAACTACAGAAGAGAAAGAGAACAAGGAAAGAAGAGATTATGAGTTAATTTTATTGCTGCCCACAGGGGACAACCAATAGACACTATCTGAAAGAAAATTGGGAGGATGCTAATGGGATTATATTAAAAAAACACTATAAAATATAACCTTTCTGGGCTTCCCTGGTGGCGCAGTGGTTGAGAGTCCACCTGCTGATGCAGGGGACACGGGTTCGTGCCCCGGTCTGGGAGGATCCCACATGCCGCGGAGTGGCTGGGCCCGTGAGCCATGGCCGCTGAGCCTGCGCGTCCGGAGCCTGTGCTGTGCAACGGGAGAGGCCACAACGGTGAGAGGCCCGCGTACCGCAGAAAACCAGAAAACACCTTTCTAACTATCAAAAGAGAAATAAAAAAGCAAAAAGCAAAAAAAAAAAAAAAAAAAAAAATGAGCATCTAAAGAGTTTGCATAGCAAAAGACAAGTGGCTAAAATTAGAATCCAAAAGTGTATTAAAATAATGTTTAATAATAATTCTTATTAACTTTCAATGAAAGCTTTTCAAAATTACAAAATCATTAAAATAGTTCATTGTACTAATAGCTCTAAGAGAAATAAAAACAAGTAGTTTTCTACAAAGAGGCTAAAAAAGCCATTTGATAAACATTCAATAATCATTTCTGATGTGAAAAAAGAAAAATAAATAAACAACTTGCCCAAGCAGTGTCCATATGCAAACACTACTCCTAGAATCAATATCATGTAATTAAGTGAGTGAATCATTTAACCTCTATTACCTTAGTTTTCTTATCTGTAAAAACTGAGTAATGCAATCTATTGAGTAGCATTGTGATGAGGATCAAATGAAATAATGAATAAATGTATGTCAAAGCACATTTTTTTGAAATGTATAAAGGGTAATAATTATTATTGATATGGAAAAGTAGACGCTTCTGTAATCTTTAGCTGGAAGTTAATTTAAATCAGAATCGGTTATCTCATATTTTAAGAAATTCTGTGAATGAGACTTTTCCATTTTTTTCCCTTTATAACAGGTACACCTGGAACGTCAGGTGGTACAACTAGTGTCACAGAGTGTGACAGTGATCTGACAGTTCAGGTGTTCTCCATTACTAAACAAGACTAATGTGGCATTTAAAATCTGATATTCTTATATGGCCAATTTAGAAATCACTGGAATGTTACTTGATACAATCATAGTGGATTTAAGTAAAAAAGTAATAGTGACCATCTTCTGTTTGGTCCTTAAATGTTGTCTTTGAGTTAGGGACTTCTTAGGATGTATTTCCCATGCAGTTATTTCCATTTCTTTATCTAAGATCTGCATTACACTACACAAAATCACTTCAACAACAAGCAAAAATAAATATGGATTGAAAGTACTAAATAATTATAAAACAATATTAGTTATTTTTGCATTTTATTGATTGTTAATATAATTTTCCCATTACAGAAATATTTGAGTTCAATAAATTCATTTCTTTCTTGAATAATAGACTGTTGGATATTAAAAGTTATCAGGCATTAACAAGGATATTCAAATTTAAAGTTAGAGTCTTTCATTTTGCAGTCTTTTGCAAAAATCCACTATCTTTAGTATTAGAAAAATTTCACGGTTCATTAATATTAGAAAGTGTAGTTTAAAATATTAATATATTTTTCCATAAGTTCTTTATTGAACAGAAAAGTGATCTAGAACCATGATGAACAGCTTTCCCAATTTCTGAGAGTAATTTAATAAATAACATTGGCTTCTGAATTGTCTAAAAATTCAGAAAACAATTTGCTCCCTAAAATCTCTACACATTGGTTTAAAAATGCCTTATTTTCTAGAATTTGCAAATGAGACATGACAATACCTCACTTGCTCAAAGCTCAACCCATACTAAACAACGTTTGTGCTTCATAATACTTAACATGTTTTGAAGGACTAAAGATAGAGACTAAAAACAAACAAATAAATAGGATTGATGAATATTTCTCATGAAACAGGCAAAAAAAAGTGTTTGAGAAATATAATTGGTAGAATAAAATAATACTGTTTTTATACCTTGATTTTTACCCAATATATTGATACAACTTAATGGATAAAAATAAAGATATGAGGCAATCATTAACCATTGTATAATATCATTTGTGAGTCACCTTAATCTGTTTTAGCAAAAATAAAAAATGATGAGCAGAAAAAAATGCACTAAGTGTAAAATGGACAAAGTGTTGTCACATACATTTACTTACTTGAATTATACAACTGCCCTGAGCAATTGACAGTATATTCAGAATTATTTACATTTTATTTATGAAAAAATTAATGTGTTTACTTCAGTCACAGGATGAGTATGTTGTGAGGCCAAAACAGGGCCTACACTGTTGATTCTTCATCCAGTTATTCACCATTACTACATAGGCCACCAACATGGTGAATTTCTGTCAAAAGTATAGAAAGATCTTGTCAACTTGCCTTTTCTTATTTTCAGCTGTATTCCCAGTACTTACCTGAATGACTGATTTGATAAGTGTCTGGTGGATATCTGGTGAATAAGTAAATAGATGAATAGGAACTCACAGTCTGGTAAAGGATTAAGAGCTTTATTCTTATAAATGAAGTAAAAATAACAGGTTATGTGAAAGAGCACCTTCCAGAAGAACTGGAGATGTGGGAGGGAGTAGGCTACTTGTTGCTATACTCAAGTAGTGGAGCTTTGCATCCACACACGTACACCACTGTGTAGATCCATATCTCTACAAATCCAAGGCCTCCATACTCATTTGGTCCTTTAGAATTCTTCAGATAAAGATTTGGAGCATTCTGAGTTATGACAGGTTGTTGCAGAATTAAGTCCATTAGGTTAAGCCCAGGAGGAAGTAGAAGCATTTTGTAAAACAGTTAAGCATATAGAAGAATTTTTAAAATCATTGAATGTGGATTCCAGAGGACAGGGTAAAAGTAATTGTGATAGAGAACAGGCTGTGGAAGAAGTAAGAGTTTAGAATAAAAGAGACAAAGCCCAGCATGACTTTAGAATGCCACAGATGATAGAGGAAACTGAAATGTAGGCTTTACTCAGTGTCAAAGAATGACAGGGTATGAGGTATGGTGGAATTAATTGCTTCAAGAACTCAAACAGAATACTAATTCAAAGTTGCATGAATGAGAATAAAGTTAAGTTTTCAGAGGCAATCACAGTTTTAGCTGGTAGATAGCAAACTAGTCTGTAGAAAAATGCAAGAGCATGACTTGGCGGGTGGGAAGTTCCCTTAAATTGAGCTCAGAAAGAAGCTTCTGGTAATCAGAGACAAGACAGGCCTAGTGGGCATGGTTGCATAATCCATAGGAAGTCAGCTATAAGAAACTTTCGAAGACATTTTAGATTTAGATATCCAAATATATATCCCCAGTCTTGGCTTCTCTGGATCTCTAGATTGAGTAATCTCTAGATTGAGTAATCGATAACTCGATATTTCCACATTTATGTCTAATAGAAATCGCAGATTTAGCATGAGCTAAACAGAATTCTTGATTTTCTTTCATACTCTCACCTGTTCTATCAGTCTTTCCCATATCACTAAATGGTACCATAACTGACTCGTTTTACTCAGGAAAAAATCTTAAAGTTTTCCTTGATGCCTCTCTTTTAATTTTGCACTTCCCAATACAAACAAGGCCTGTTAATGCTAGTTCTAGAACATATCCTGAATCCATCCACTGTTCTCAATCTCCTTTGTCACCACTCTAGCCCTAGGCACTTATATATCATTTGGATTCCTGAAATAACCTCATACTGGTCTTCCAACTTCTATTATACACCCTTTACCATACATTCTCTACAGAGTGGAAAGAGAAATTTTTAAATATATGTAAATCTATCACTCCAAGGCATAACATTGTATTCCATTGCATTTAGAAAAATGTCCAATTTCCCTCCCCTGATTCACAATAACTTGCCCAATCCTATGTACATGTCCTCACCTTCTAGTGTTCTCCTCCTAACCTCCCATGATCCATATACATTCATCTAGTTCTGCTTCTCTAGCATAAACAGCTCATTTCAGTCTTTTGCACTGTCTGATCCCACTGCCTGTAAAGATATTTCCCCTAGAGTTTCACATAGTTGTCTGCTTCTTGTCAGAGCTCAAAATTAATGACATCTTTTCAGAGAGGCATTTGCTAACCAGGGAGTCTAAAATTAGAACCCCAGATGCTGGATATCACCTCACTTCATCTTAGTGCTTCGATGCATTTCTTGTTTGTGAATTTGATTGGTTGGAAAGTAATTTCATTTATGTGTCTTCATGTCTCTCTTATACAGCTGGAGTGACAGAGACAACTAGACCATCAACAGAAGAATCAGCAACCACTAAACGATCAAATGAAGTCTCAGGAAAAACAGTACCATTAACTGAAGGATCAAGGACAACTGTGCAATCAATTGGAGTTACAGGGACTACTGGATCATCAGCTGAAGAATCAGAGACAACAGTACCATCAACTGGAGTGACAGGGACTACTGAAACATCAACTGGAGGATCAGGAACAACTGGATCATCAATTGGAGTATCAGGGGCTACTGGACCATCAACTGGTGATTCTGGGGCGACTGCATCATCAGCTTTAGGTTCAAAGACAAGTGAACGATCGGTTAGAGGATCAAGAACCACTGAGATATCAAATGCAGTGGCAGGAACATATGAACCATCAATGAGAACATCAGGGACAACTGGAAAATCTAGGTCAATTGGACCATCTGTTTTAGGGTCAGAGACAACCACTCCACTATTTGGAGCAAAAGGAACTACTATTATTGGAAAAGGAACCAGTTTATGGTCATCTGGAGGATCAGGGATCACTGGATCAACACGTAGAAATTCAATAGAAACTGGACCAAATGTTGTACGTTCAGAGACAAGTGCACCATTATCTGGAGCAACAAAGACCACTGTTATAAGATCGGGAACCAGATCACCCTCATCTGGAGCATCTTGGACCCCAGGACCATCAACTGGAGGATCAGCAACAACAGGACAATCTGGTGTAGGTTCAGAGACAAATGTACCATTATCTAGAGCAACAGGAAACATAGTTACAGAATCAGGAATGGGTTTACCCTTACCTGGAGCATCAAGGAAACCTGGATCATCACCTGGAGGATCAGCAGCAACTGGACCACCTGGTATTGGTCCAGAGACAACTGCAGCATTATCTGGAACAACAGGAACTGCAGCTATATCATCAGGAACAAGCTTATCATCAGTTGAGAGATCAGGGACCACTAGATCACTACCTGGAATATCAGGGACAAGTGGACCAACTAGTCTAAGTTCAGAGATATCTGTGCCATTATCTGCAACAACAGGAACTAATGTTATAGGATCAGGAACAGGTTTACCCTCATCTGGAGCATCAGGGACCCCGGGATCATCACCTGCAGGATCAGCAGCAACTGGACCACATGGTGTTGGTTCAGAGACAACGGCACCATTATCTGGAGCAACAGGGACCGCTGCTATAAGATCAGGAACAGGTTTAACATCGGTTTTAAAATCAGCGACCACTAGATCAATACCAGGAAGATCAGGGACAACTGGACCACCTGCTGTAAGTTCAGAGACAACTGCACCAATATCTGGAACAAGAGGAACTGCAACTATAGGATCAGGTCCCAGTTTACCATCAGTTGAAGGATCAGGGAGCACTAGATCACTACCTGGAGGATCAGGGACAAGTGGACCACCTAGTGTAAGTTCAGAGATAACTGCACCATTATCTGGAGCAACAGGGACTAGTGTTACAGGATCAGGAACCAGTTTACCAGTATCTAGAGCATCAGGGACCCTTCGATCATCAACTGGAGGATCAGCAGCAACTTCATCACCTGGTGTTGGTTTGGAGACAACAGCAACATTATCTGGAGCAACAGGGACTGCTGCTATAGGAGCAGGAACAAGTTTACTCTCAGCTGAAGAAACAGGGACCACTAGATCAATTCCTCAAGGATCAGGGACAACTGCACTACCTCGTGTAAGTTCACAGACAACTGCAGCATTATCTGGAAAAACAATAACTGCAGCTATAGGATCAGCAACCAGTTTACCATCAGTTGAGGTATCAGGGATCACTAGATCACTACCTGGAGGATCAGAGAGAAGTGGACCAACTGGAGTAGGTTCAGAGATAACTGTGCCATTATCTGGAACAATAGGGACTAATGTTATAGGATCAGAAACCACTTTAACCTCATCCAGAACATCAGGGACATGTGGATTGTCAACTGGAGGATCAGCAGCAAGTGAACCACCTGGTATTGGTTTGCAGACAACAGCACCATTTTCTGGAGCAACAGAGACCGCTCCTATAGGATCAGGAACCAATTTTTCCTCATCTGGAACATCAGAGACACCTGGATCATCTATTGGAGGATTGGCAACTGGATCACCTGGTATTGTTTCAGACACAACTGCCCTATTATCTGGAGCAGCAGGGGCTACTGCTATAGAATTAGGAACCAGTTTACCTTCATCTGGAGTATCAGAAACCCCTGGATCATCACCTGGAGGGTCATCAGCTGCTGGACCACCTGGCCTTAGTTCAGAGACAACTGCACCATTATCTGGAGAAACAAGAATTGCCACTATAAGACCAGGAACCGGTTTACACTCATCTGGAACGTCAGGGACCCCTTTATCATCTCCTGGAGGATCAGCAACAAGTGGACCACCTGGTATTGGTTCAGAGACCACTGAATCATTATCTGGAGCAACAGGAGCTGCAACTATAGGATCAGGAACCAGTTTATCATCAGTTGAGGGATCAGGGACCACTAGATCACTACTTAGAGGATCACAGACAAATGGACAACCTGGCGTAAGTTCAGACATAACTGTGTCATTGTCTGGAACAACAGGGTCTAGTGTTATAGAATCAGCAAGCAGTTTACCCTCATCTGGAGCATCAGTGAACCCTGGATCATCACCTGGAGGATCATCAGCAACTGGATCACCTGGTGTTGTTTCAGAGACAATGGCATCATTTTCTGGAGCATCAGAGACCGCTGCTTTAGGATCAGGAACAAGTTTACCCTCATCTGGAGCATCAGGGACCACTGGACCGTCACCTGGAAGATCAGCAGTAACTGGATCACATGTTATTTTTTGGGAGACAGATGCGGTATTATCTGGAGCAAAAGGAACTGCAGTTATAGGTTCAGGAACAAGTTTACCATCAGTTGAGGGATCAGGGACCACTAGATCACTACCTGGAGGATCAGGGACAAGTGGACTGACTGATTTAAGTTCACAGATAACTCAGCAATTATCTGGAACAACAGGGAGTAATGTTATAAGATCAGGAACTAGTTTACCCTCATCTGGAGCATCAGGGAACCCTGCAATATCACCTGGAAGATCAGCAGTAACTGGACCACCTGTTGTAGGTTCAGAGACATTTGGACCAGTATCTGGAGCAATAGGCACCACTCTTACAGGATCTGGAGACAGTTTAACATCATTTGAAAGAACAGCCTCTACTAGATCAATTCCTGGAGGATCAGGGAGAACTGGACTATCAGTTGTAGGTTCAGAGACAACTGTGTCTCTATTTGAAGCAACAGGGACCACTGTTGTTGCATCAAGAGCCAGCTTGCCATCAGCTGAAAGATCTGCCACCAGTAGTTCAATACATGCAGGGTCAGGGACAAGCGGACCATATATTGTAGGTTCAGACACAAGTGCACCATTATCTAGAGCAACAGGGACCACTGCTATAGGATCAGGAACTGGTTTACCATCAGTTGAAGGGTCAGGGACCACTAGATCAGTACCTGGAGGATCAAGGACAAGTGGACCACGTGGTGTAAGTTCAAAGACAATTGCATCTTTATCTGGAGCAACAGAGACTAATGTTATAGAATCAGGAACTAGTTTACCCTCATCTGGAGCATCAGGGACCCCTAGATTATTGCCTGGAGAATCAGCAGCACCTGAACCACCTGGCGTAGGTTCAGAGACAACTGCACCATTATCTGTAGGAAAAAAGACTACTATTTATGGATTAGGGACCATTTTACCCTCGTCAGTAACATCGGCGAACCCTGGATCATTACCTGGTGGATCACCAACCTCTGGATCACCTGGTTCAAGTTCAGAGACAACTGCACCATCATCTGGAGCAAGAGCAACCACTGTTATAGGATTAGTAACAAGTTTACCATTAGTTGAAAGATCAGCGACCACTAGATCAATATTTGGAGGATCAGAGACAAGTGGACCATCTGTTGTAGGTTCAGAGACAACTGCACCATTATCTGGAGCTATAGGGACAACTGTTATTGTGTCAAGAACCAGTTTGTCATCAGTTGAAGCATCAGCCACCACTAGTTCAATACCTGGAGAGTCAGGGACAAGTCAACCATATGTTGTAGGTTCAGAGACAAGTGCACCATTATCTGCAACAACAGGTACCACTGTTATAGGATCAGGAACCAGTGTACCCTCATCTGGAGCATCAGGGACTCCTGGATCATTGCCTGTAGGATCAGCACCAACTGGGCCACCTGGTGTAAGTTCAGAGACAACTGCACCATTATCTGGAGCAAAAAGGACCACGGTTATAGGAAGAGGAACTAGTTTACCATCAGTTGAAGGATCAGTCACCACTAGATCAATACCTGGAGGATCAGGAACAGCTGGGTCATCTTTTGTAGGTTCAGAGACAGCTACACCATTATCTGGAGAAATAGGGACGACTGTTATGGGATCAGGGACAAGTTTACAATCAGTTGTAGGATCAGGGATAACTGGATCCACAGTTGTACTGTTAGGAACAACTAGAACCTCTATTGTAAGTTCAGGGACAATTGAATCATTATCTGGACCCTCAGAGACAACTGGAACATCAATTGAAAGATCAGGAACAACTAGTTCAGTATCTGGAGTGACAGGAACCAATAGAATCTCTGTTGTAAATTCAGGTATAACTACACTATCATCTAGAGCAACACTGACCCCTGAATCATCGCCTGGAGGATCTGTATCAACTGAATCACCTGATGTAGGTTTAGGGACAACTGGATCATTAACTGAAGCATCATCGACAACTGAAACATCAGCTGAAGAATCAGGCAAAACTGTAACTTTTTTTGCAGGTACCAGGACAACTGGATTATCAGCTGGAAGTTCAGGGACAACTGGGCCACCATCTGGAGAAAGAGGGACCACTGTTATTGAATCAAGAGCAAGGGGATCATCAGCTGAAGCATCACGGACAACTGGATCAGCAGGTGGACTAACAATAACCACTAGAACATCTGGTATAGGTTCAGGGGCAAGTGCACTATCATCTGGAGTGACAAGGACAACAATAACATCCAGTGTAGGTTTAGGGACAACTGGATCATCATCTGGAGAAACAGGGACCACTGTTGTTGAATCAGGAACAAGTGGACCCTCAGGTGAAGGATCAGGGACAACTGCATCACCAGATGGATTGACAAGAACAACTAAAATCTCTGTTGTAAGTTTAGGGACTACTGGACCATCAACTGGAGTGCTGTGGAAAACACGAACATCTATTGTAGGTTCAGGAACAACAGGACCAGCAGTTGAAGTATCAGGGACAGCTGGACCATCATCTGGAGGATCAAGGACAACTAGAACATCAATTAAAGGATTTGGAACAACTGGTTCATTAGCTGGAGTTACAGGAACAACTATAATCTATGCTGAAATTTCAGGGACAGCTGAACCATTATCTGGGGTGACTAGGACTCCTGTATTATCACCAGGAGGATCAGCATCAACTGGAACAAGTGTTGTAGGGTCAGGGACAACGGGATCATCAGGTGGAGATTTATGGAGAACTGGACCATCAACTGGGAAAACAGGAACCACTGGATCATCACCTGGAGAATCAGTGTCAGGTGGTATTTCTGCTGTAGGTTCAGGGACAACTGTACCATCACCCGGAGTCACAAGGACAGCGGGAGTTTCAGAGACCACTCGATCATCTGTTATAGGATCTGAGACAACCAGACCTGCAGTTGAAGGATCAGGGACAACTGGATCAACAGCTGGACTGACTATAACCACTAGGACATCTGTTGTAGTTTCAGGGACAACTGGACCATCATCTGAAGTGACAAGGACAACAATAACATCTGGTGTAGTTTCAGGGACAATAGGACCACCATCTGGAGAAACAGAGACCACTGTTATAGGATCAGGAGCAAGTGGATCATCAGCTGAAGGATCACAGACAAGTGGATCAACACCTGGAATGACAAGAACCACTGGAACATTCATTGTAGGTTCAGAGACAACTGCACCATTATCTGGAGCATCAGGGACAACTGGATCATCACTTGGCCTGAGTGCCACAACTAGCTTCTCTGTCGTAGGCTCAGGGACAATGGAAGCATCAACTAGAGAATCATGGACAACAAGCCCAGGAGATGTAACTTCATCAACCATTGTATTGTCAGCTGGTGCTTCAGGAACAACTAGACCTGGAGTAACAAGGACAAGTAGACCATCTGTTGTAGGTTCAGAGACAGCTAGTCCATCATCTGGAGAAACAGGGGTAACTATTATAGGATCAGGGTCAAGTGGATCATCAGCTGAAGGATCAGAGACAACTGGATCAACAGCTGGACTGACTATAACCACTAGGACATCTGTTGTAGGTTCAGGGACAACTGGACCGTCATCTGGAGTGACAGGGACAAAAATAATATCTGGTGTAGGTTCAGGGACAACTGGGCCACCATCTGGAGAAAGAGGGACCACTGTTATTGACTCAAGAGCAAGGGGATCATCAGCTGAAGCATCACGGACAACTGGATCAGCAGGTGGACTAACAATAACCACTAGAACATCTGGTATAGGTTCAGGGGCAAGTGCACTATCATCTGGAGTGACAAGGACAACAATAACATCCAGTGTAGGTTTAGGGACAACTGGATCATCATCTGGAGAAACAGGGACCACTGTTGTTGAATCAGGAACAAGTGGACCCTCAGGTGAAGGATCAGGGACAACTGCATCACCAGATGGATTGACAAGAACAACTAAAATCTCTGTTGTAAGTTTAGGGACTACTGGACCATCAACTGGAGTGCTGTGGAAAACACGAACATCTATTGTAGGTTCAGGGACAACTGGATCATCAACTGGAGTATTAGAGACAATTGATACATCAGCTGAAGGATCGAAGACAACTAGACCATCAACTGGAAGATCATGGACAACTGGGACACCAGTTGAAGGATCTGGAACAACTGGATCATCAACTTTTACAACCACAGGGGCCAGGAGGACAACTTGGGGGCCAGGAAGTGAGGTTACCACATATGAAGGTAAGACAAGTTAGCTATATTTAGACAATAATATAAATAATTTTAATTTAATAGAGATCTAATTTTGAACTATATTACTTTATCAGAATTATACTATTTAGAACTCAAAGATGGGAACTTTGTAGAATATTATTGTTTTAAATTGATTCCTCAGGCCCCTTAAGAAGGTTATGTTTTCATCCCTATTACTTCTTTTGTGACCAGGTGGAATCAGTAGATCAGTAGGAGCTACCAGAGGTGCTGGTAGTGGAGGCCCAGTTGGAGCATCAAGCTTTGGAACCACTTCTGCTGGGAACCAAGCAGACAAGACTCACCAGGATGCTCTTTTGGTGGTCCAATATGAGCATGCCTTAGGCCCAAATTACAATAATGATTTAAGTTAATTTAAGCAAGGACCATATTTTTTGAGAAATGATTAAGAGGTGTTCTAGGTTTTTATTAACATCTAAATTTGAAATTTACTTAAATGGCAGTAAGTTTATAATTTTTACAAAATGAACCATGTGAAGATAATAGTCAGTTATCCTTTTAACCAGACACAACTAAAGAACCATATGGAGAAACTACTGAAGTGGGTGAAAGCATGACCAGATCAACTACACCCAGAAAATCAGGCGAGTGGGAAGGGAAGCTATTGGCCCCAGTTACAACCCAACATAAGTTTTTTTGATAAATCTCATAAATATCCATTATTGAATATTAGTGTATTATAAGTTTAGAAATCAGAAAATCTGATCCAAATTATCTGGTATTGAGGACCTTGGATATTTTGTTAGGTGTTTTCAGACCAGTACTGCAACTGCAACATCTGGACTCAAAGTAGTTAAATTGTTAAATGTCCAGTTAGTGTCCCAATAAAATAAGAACATTGCTCATGACTTTCTTCTTTTAATCTCACATTCCTTAGGAGCCACCCCTGGCTCAACAATTGCACCAGAAAGATCCACTACTACTGGTAAGTAAGCAGGAGATGTGAGATGTATTTTTTGACTTGTTTTCATGCTCACTGGCTAATTAAACATGGCAAAATAATTAATAATAATTCCAGTTAAATAATACAATGCCCTAAAATCTATTATGTTATTTAACTATTTAAATAAATATTGTTATCTCATTTTACTCATGAAGAACTTAGAAAAGATATTACATAACTTGGTCCAGGTTCTACAGCAAAACAAATAGTGGAGACAATATATATTTTTTAACATCTTTATTGGAGTATAATTGCTTTACAATGGTGTGTTAGCTTCTGCTTTATAACAAAGTGAACCAGCTATACATATACATATATCCTCATATCTCCTTCCTCTTGCATCTCCCTCCCACCCTCCTTATCCCACTCCTCTAGGTGGTCACAAAGCACCGAGCTGATCTCCCTGTGCTATGTGGCTGCTTCCCACTAGCTAGCTATTTTACATTTGGTAGTGTATATGTGTCAATGTTACTCTCTCACTTCGTCCCAGCTTACCCTTCCCCCTCCCTGTGTCCTCAAGTCCATTCTCTACTTCTGTGTCTTTATTCTGTCCTGCCCCTAGGTTCTTCAGAACCTTTTTTTTTTAGATTCCATATACATGTGTTAGCATATGGTATTTGTTTTTCTCTTTCTGACTTACTTCATTCTGTATGACAGACTCTATGTCCATCCACCTCACTACAAATAACTCAATTTTGTTTCTTTTTATGGCTGAGTAATATTCCATTGTATATATATGCCGCATCTTCTTTATCCATTCATCTGTCGATGGACACTTAGGTTGCTTCCATGTCCTGGCTCTTGTAAATAGAGCTGCAATGAACATTGTGGTACATGACTCTTTTTGAATTATGGTTCTCTCAGGGTATATGCCCAGTAGTGGGATTGCTGGGTCATATGGTAGTTCTATTTTTAGTTTTTTTTTTTTTTTTTTTGCTGTACGTGGGCCTCTCACTGCTGTGGCCTCTCCCGTCGTGGAGCCCAGGCTCCAGACACGCAGGCTCAGCAGCCATGGCCCACAGGCGCAGCTGCTCTGCAGCATGCAGGACCCTCCCATACCGGGGTACGAACCCGTGTCCCCTGCATCGGCAGGCGGACTCCCAACCACTGCACCACGAGGGAAGACCAATTTTTAGTTTTTTAAGGAACCTCCATACTGTTCCCCATAGTGGCTGTATCAATTTACATGTGGAGACAATATTTTTATCCATTGTTTACTGACTCCACAGTGTGCTCTTTACCACAAGGGCATCCTTCACTAAGGAAATATACAATGATCCTTAGTGACCCATTAATAAAAGCTTGCATTTAATATTTACATAGATTAAATTTTCCCCGTTTCTAACTATAAAAACTACAGCAGCAGATAATAAAAAGAAGTATAACATTTTTAATATGTTGAGAAACTTTGGCATTTTGCCATTCTGAAATCACAAGATTTGAGGCATTTATGAAAACTATAATACTATTGTTTTGCAAATCAAAATTTTATCTCTTTATTTCTTTTTACAGTTATTACAACATGACATAAAATTCACAAATACTTATAAGACAATTTTTTCTTAACAATAAATGGACTATTTATTCAAGCCTATAATATATTATCAAGTTTCTAGACTAGTAACACTGGGTCGGCCAAAAAGTTCATTCGGGTTTTTCTGTAGCATCGTATATGGAAAAACCCGAATGAACTTTTTGGCCAACCCAATATACTCATATCGAATATAGTGGGAAAAACTTCATTTCTCAATTTGCAGGTTATCTAATAGAACCTAGGTTTTAGTGAATAAATTGTCCAATATTTAAAGAATAGCTTGCTTATTGTTTCTTTTTCTGGTAAAGATTTATCCTATGTTTATTCTAACTACTCTTACAAACTCCCCTTATGTAAAATTATTTTACAAACTAATCACTAGAAAATAATTAATTTGATAATTTGATTCAGACTAAATGTATAATATTATCTGTTTAATCTATGGTTATGCTAACCTAAATGAATTGCCATGCTTCATATTATATATTGAACATAATAATTATAAATTAATTCCATAGTTACTAATATGTGACTCCTGGGCACTGTATGTATTTTATCTTTTTTTTTTTTTTTTGCATTTTCCAAGTTCAAGACTTTAGTCTTTAAATGGAACCAAAGAAGAATTACATATGTGTAAACATTTTATTTGGGAAAAGGGCAATGCCTTTGTTTTTAGTTTGATAATTTGTAACTCATAGATGATTTCTTAAAAGAGCACTTTACAATTTATCTCCCAAGAGATCTCTCACCCTGAATAGAATTTCTAAGATGAGCCTTTGTGGAAATAATATATTTCTGTTTTTTAATAAAAAAATTTATATATCATGGCATTTGAAACATCGTGGTGAATTTTTTTTTTTTTGGTACACGGGCCTCTCACTGTTGTGGAGCACATGGCTCGTGAGCCCAGCCGCTCCGCGGCATGTGGGATCTTCCCGGACCGGGACACGAACCCGTGTCCCCTGCATTGGCAGGCGGACTGTCGACCACTGCACCACCAGAGAAGCCCCATTGTGGTGAATTTTAAAAATAAAATTCAAATATATTATTTAATTGAAACATGAATTTAATTTTTCTTTATTAGGCTCCGATAATGCAATTCCACCAGAACCTGTTGTAGGTAAGTTGATATTAAAATGACAAAATTATGCTTTTTCACAATGTGCCTTGAAATAATATTTCTAATTTTTCTACTTGAACACTGAAAAATATCTAAGGGACTGTTATATTCTTCTCAAATTTTAACCTAATACAAATTAATCTGTATGAATTGAGTTAAATAAAAATGTACATTTATAAATATATTTGTATTTTTAAATTTAGTGCCATTTAAGCAACCTGAAGTAACAGATGAAAAAATGTCACATTATAAATGTGGATTTGAAAAAAAATGGTGTTACAGTAACTAGAATCAAAAATATGATAGTAGAAGTCTTAATTTATCAGATTAATAAAACATAAACTTCAAATTAGATTTTGGTAGCATAGGGCTCTTGCTTTTTCTATTTTTATACCTTCTTGAATCATACCAAAGACATTGAATCTTATATATAATTGTTAAATTCTGCACTGGTTGTGTACAAACTTACAGAATCAATCAAATAAACAAAAATGACTCTAGAAATACACTCTTTATTAAATAAAAAGGCAGTTCCATATTTCTCAGCATATTATTTGTCACCTATCATTTCCATTAAATTTTTTAGCTTTTATTGCATCCTGGTGTCTCTTTTAAATTTAACAGTTTTAAAAGATATGCAAAAGAAATTTATTTTTTAGAATGTTCCACTTTTTCTTAATTGTTCCCCCTCTGCATTCTTTTAGCATTTACATTTGAGTATAACCTCCATGAGGACAGACATTTTTTTCTTATTTTGTTCACTGGTATAAAATCCCTTTCTGGTCCTTATCTGATAAGGTGTTTGATTTTGATACTTGCCCACCTGATCCACTAGATTCTACCTTTGTGGAATAGGGACCATTCAATATGCATCACTCTGTTGTCACTCATTACCTACTACCAGAAACCTGAGAGATCCTTTAAGACAGGCATTTCCAACACAGGTAAGGCTGAAATAATAATAAGAACACCACTATAGGCACTCAGGACATGAAGCTTTTTGTAGGGCTGCTGTGAAAAAATAATACTAAATGCCTCTTCCCCATATCCCAAATGCCCAGAATTTACTGTTCTCCTATTTTCTACCTCAGAGGCTACAACATCCAGAGAAGATACTGGTACTGCTGGAATTGGATTCCAGACAGGTGAGAAGGAGCAGCTCCTGTCTTGTTATTATCACTAATTATGACACAGGATATCCTAGAGAGAATTTCTGGAGAACAGTTCATATTTACTCTACCAATACTGCATTTTAGGCAAATTAATTATTTTTCAGTTTTGAATTTTTTTTCTGAAAAGTTGCTAATAACATTCTAGAGTCGTAGCTGTAATACTGAAGTTGGGATTGTAGTAATTGTTATGAAACACTTCTCCTGTGGATTTACATATATCATAAGCTTTGACAAGGGAAGAGTGAGAAAACTTTGTATTCCTGAGAAACTGAGAAGAGTTACAGGAACCTAGGAAACATGTCTGTCCCACGTAGATGTATGCTTTTCACAAGGAAGTGATGAAGAGCACAGTATTTTCCCAGTGTCTCAAGTTCTCAGCACACTCATAGCTTCTGTTTTGAAACCAATGTAGCATCAGAAAGCCAAGTCATAGGGAGTAAGACAGGAGAGGGTGGGAGAAACCCACCCTGTTTCCTCGATGTAGAATGCCAGGAAGTGTATTTCTGGTTGAGAACATTGTCACTATTATTGCTTTGGTAATAAAATGGTTAATGAAAAACTACACAGAGCTCATCAACAGAGAAGAGTCAGTGAGCAGTCCAGTTGGATACTATGAAGATATACCTAGGTTCTTTCTAGAAGCATGCTTTTAGGGAAGAAACATGAGCACCATGGTGACTACATTTCATTATGTGTTTCAGGCACCACTGAGGTAGCCCCTGGCACAACTGTTGCCCCTGGCAATTTCAACACAGGTGAGTCAACAAGGTGACATATAATCTTCCACAGTCCTCCCACAAATTAGATGTCTCCTCTGTTACTATCTTTTGCAGACCTCCTGCCATATCCTTTCCATGATCCTTAAATATTCTCCAGTTAACTCTTTCCTCCTTCTCTCCCACAGAAGGAGAAAGTGAAACAACCAGAGTTGGAATAGCCAAAAGTGAGGCCTGCTAAGCTAATACCTGAACTTTATGATACCTTCACAAAAACAATCTTATGAAAATATATCTTCACTGTTTATATATGTTATATTGAGCAAATTCAGAAAAACAAGACAAGACAGTTTCCTTATTTCCTGAGCTTATAAGTGCCTTCACTAGACTATTGTGAAGTCAAACTAGGATAGATAAACTGGTAATGTAGAGAGAAATTTCCTATCTCGCCTCCAAAAAAAGGGACCTGATAGTTGAGCACTTTCTCAGTAAAATTGTAGAAAGACATGTTACAAGGGGCATATATGGATCACTTACTTGTACTAAAAGTCTCAGGGTTATAGTTTGCTATTGCACGGAGACTTTAGATTCCTATTTAAATCACGTGGTGAACAGCAATTGAGCTAGTGACCACTGACCCTTTCTTGTTTTAGGTACTACAGGTAGAGTCTCTGGAAAAACTCTGGAACCTGGAAGTTACAACACAGGTATCTGGACAGTGGCACCTTGGGTGATATATTCTGACAAAAGCACAGTGTGTACTTTCCCACACCCTAGTCTTTACTCCTTTCTTTCTTTTCTCTGTCAGAGTTCACCATTTCCACGAGAAGAAGTGGGACCACCCAACCAGAACTTCCAGGAGGTGAGCTCTTTTAATCTGAGGCTTTGGGACTTTCATCAAATCTCTGTTTGTGTGAATACAGTGAACACATTAGTGTGAAAGTGGGCAAAGGAAAGGGGCCTGAATTTCCTCTGGGAACACAATATGCCAGAGTCACAAACCTGGGTCTGCCTAAGAATTCCATGACCTCAGATATCTCCATCTGGATTTCCAGAGGCATGGGCTTGCAGAGCTAGCTGTTGAATGCCATGAATGAGGGTGACTGCTAGCCAGCCCCTGCCTACCAAGTCCCCTATCCTTTTATATGGTTTGCCATGTTCTCATAACACTTACTAACATCTATCACATCCACCTATTTATTATGTTTATTGTTCACTGTTGGTCTCCAGTTGCTAGAATGTAACTTGCATTAGGGTAGGGATCTTTGAATATTCTGCTTGCTGATATATGCAAGGGTCTAAAACAATATTGCACAGAAGAGATGATTAATACATACTAGTGGAACGATGAAATGTATACTTATTTTGAGGCTTCACTCTATTTGCTTTAATAGGTATCACCATGGTTTTACCTGGAGCCAGCAGCAGTTCACAGAGTTCCATGTCAGGTAAGATGGACTAAATAAGTTAACCTTATCAGAGTATTAGAGTCAAGGAGATCTATTTTAAATATCTGAATATCAAATTAGCTCAAGTAATTGATGAGTAAAACTTAGAAAGACGAACACTTCATCTGCCTTTTTCCTCCTTCAGGCAGCTCTGTCACCACTCTAGGGAGCCCAGGGTCTGGAAGTGAAACAGGTGAGGGTGACATAAGGTCTCCTTTCACTTTCAGTGACTCTATGGAAAGGGAACTCTAATAACAATAATGATCAATAGGTGGGTCAGGAAAGGAAACTGTGGGAGTAATTGATGGTTCATTTCCTACAGAATCAAAGATCTGCAGGACAGGTCTCCAGTGATTCAAGGCTGCATAGCTACTTCAGTATTCACTGGGGAGTTAATGCTGTGTTGATCCCTTTATTTTTCTCACTTTAGGTACTTCAGGAGAATTCTCTAAGACAACCATATCTGGAAGTTCCCACACAGGTAGGTTAACAAGAAGGAAATCTTGCTAATTAACCTCATAATATAGTTAGTAGACCTGTTCTGATAAAATATCAGCATCATTCTTTTCTTAATATTCCAAATCCTCAGAACTCATCATTCATCACTTTATTTCCTCAGAGGCCACAAGATTAATAGGAGGCAGTGGCACACCTGGAACTGGACTCAGACCTAGTATAAATGGGTTGCTCATAGTTTGGGGTTTAGCATGAATTATGATTCTCCATAGGTTTGCCTGTTGGGAGTTGTGATCTCCTGCAGAGTAGTTTTCATTGGCTTTTAGGATTTTCTTAGATTTAACATGTTATGGAAGAACTTTCAATACTAGCATCTAGCCTCACAGATGTAACTTTCTAAAGATGGGCTGGTGTGTAATCCGTGTGAGGGGTTTCTCCTTGGGATGGCATACACATCAGGGGGACCAAGGAATATTACACACCTAGGAAGAAGAGAAAGCAATGTGAACAGGCCTATCTATATAAAGGTTTTCTTGCTCAAATAATCAATAATGATATTCAGTATTTTCCTTGGCGCATTCAAATATTCTTCTGGTTTTTGGCCCACAGTAGATAGCACTGCAGTACCAGGAGGTCAAGCAACTGGGAGTGTGACAGGTGAACCTGGGAAAAAACCACCTTGTTTTCCTGTCTTGGAATAAATGGGTTGTCTGAGAAAGTTGCCTCAACTTGGGAACATTTTGATTGCTTTTTTAATGGCATTTGTCATAGAAAAGGTTTATGACTCTCACCTCATCAGGAAGCAGTGAAAGGACCCTTTGATATAGCACATTTCTTCTAGAGGCAGGTCTTTAGGAGACAAACACAAGTCACTGTGATGACTTTAGACCCTTTGTGTTTCAGGCACCACTGAGGTAATTCCTGGCACAACTGTTGCCCTTGGCAGTTCCAACACAGGTGAGTCGACAAAATGGCAGGAAATCTTCCATGGATCCAGCTATGATGAGTTTACTCCAGTGCTATCCTGTGTAGGAGAACTACCACATATTTTCCATGGTCCTTGCATGGTTTCTAATCATCTCTCTTTCGTTTTCCCCTCTCTCAGAGGCCACAACTTCTGTAGAAGAAAGTAGAACATCAAGAGTTGGAATAATCATGGGTGAGCACTGCTGAGTCACTACTTGTACTTTCTAATGTCTTCCTAATAAAAAGTCTTGTCTGAAATATATCAAAACTCTTTGAATTTCCATATTCAGCATATTGGGCAAAATTTTAGCAGATGTTCAATATTTGACGTCAATAAATTCAGTTCAGACACTTCAACTTTTCTTGCTTGTGTTCTAACGAGCCTTCATCAGGGCATCACGGGGCCCATTCCTGATAGTTATACAGGTGATTTGCCCTCAAATCTATCTTCCTTTAACTAGACCTTAAAAGGGGGTCTCAGTGTTGGAGGACTTTCTCCATAAATTTGAGAAGGGAATGATATGTTTTGAAGGAAATACCTGGAGGATCTCTTGAAACTAAGAAGTCCAGAGAAATATAGATTCACTGGTATATGGGAGAAACAGTTTTTTTTAAAAGCCTATGCCCATTTCATGATGTGCAACAAGTTGACCACAGACCTTTTTTTTTTCCTTTTTTTTATTTCAGGCACAATTGAGAGCATCTCTGGCAAAACTCTGGGACCTGGAAGTGCCAACACAGGTCAGGAGTCCTAAACGTGGACCTTCAGGAGATATAGACTGTGGAAGCCCAGAATGTCCTGTCCACACCCCAAATCTTTACTCCTTTCTTCTTTTCTTCTCTCAGAAGCCACAAGTTCCACAAGAGGCAGTGAGACCTCCCAAGGAGGACTACCAGGAGGTGAGTTTTTCAGTCCAAGGCCTAGGTTCTCATTATTTCTTTATTTGGATCACTTCAATGAGCAAATGAATGGTAAGGAGTATGATGGAAGGACTTGCCATATTTGTTGGTTCAAAAACTCAGGAGCTTCCTGGGAGAAATCTGAAACTTGACTCCATCCACAAAGGGCAAGGTGAGACTGAAGAAAGAGGCAAACCACTCCATGTTGGTGGGTAGCAGGTTTAACAAACAAGGGAACTTACATGCAAAGCTTGTGTTGGGCAGCCATAAGACAAGTAGATCTCTGCATCTGCCTGCCAGAATCTTAAAAGTTTATGTAGAGGCCTTAACTGGGTTCAGTCACGTATACCATCCTGAAGGTTTCAATGACACATTGCTCTCTCCAGGCTGCATCCTTGAAAATGACTCCCACTATGGGAACTGTGGTCAGAACGTAAGTTCCAAGGCCAGGGAATGGGGCGAGGTGTCACTGATTGCCTGGGTGTAGCTTTAGGGTCAACTAGTTGTACATCCTCTCCATGACAGTCCTCTTCTTCAACAATACTGTACCATATGAACCCGGGTAATTATTCTTCCTGGGAATTCCAAGACCACAGATGTCTCAATCAAGCTATCCTCAGTGTTCTGGTTTACAAAGATTTTTTTTTTCCTGTAAAAAGGTATGCATACATATTGCATATATCCCAACCCCTTCCCCCAGTACTTCCAATCCTCCTTACCCAGCTTGCCTTCCTGCCATAGCCTGCTGTCTATCATCTCTCCCATACTTATGCATGATGTTTATTATTTATTTTCTATCTCCCCTCAATGGAAAAGTTCATGAAGGCAACTGATTATCAAAATGTTCCAAGTTATATCAAAGATTCTTTCTTACAAAGATTAAACCATACTTTATTCCCTCACTTAGGCACCTCTGGCACACCAGGTGGATATGTCCCTGGAAGTAAAACAGGTAAGGGTGATTTTTACTGCTGCTTCCTCTTACTACATAGTAAAAGGGAACCCCAGGTGCAACACATCCATCCAAAGCTGACTTGAGAAATGAAATGCTGTAAAATTGTTTATTTTCCATTTTTTTCATAGACAGTCTTCAGAAAAGGATACTAGTGCTTTAGGGCCACACTGATGATTCCAAGATGAACTGAGGAGGAAATGCTGTACTGCAACATTTACTTTTTGCATTTTAGGTATCACTGGAGAATTGTCTGGAACAACCATTGCATCTGAAATTTCTAACACAGGTAGGTTAGCAAGAAGGAAATTCCCCATATTTAATCTCAGATGTCATGATCTCACTTTTAGGGCTTCTATAATAAAAATACTCCAATATCTCTTCCCAGTATTCCAAATTCCCAGACTTCATCATTATCCTATTTCTTCCCTCAGGGGCCACAATTTCCACAGAAGAGACTAGAACTGGAGCTCAAACAGGTGAAAACAAAGAGCCTGTGATTTGAGACCATCAGTTTTAGGACTCTCTAGGCTTTCCTTGAGAAAGTTTGTGTGTAATTTAGGGACACTGCAAGTGAGTCAAAATAGGTTTGCTATTAGAGATAAAATCTTTTTGAAAATCCATTAAATACAGAATTGAGCTTCACTGCTTCAAGTCTAAAGAAGGGATGGGATTTCTCCATTGGTATTACAAATATCACCAGCATATTAGCCAGAATCCAAAAAGAATTCTCTTTTTTTTGTCAATTCCTTCTAGCTGAAATAATACAGAGTGCAGAGTGATTTCTGCCCTATGGAAATCTTTGTCTGAGCTTCCAAATTCCAGAGTGTTAATATTGTCCCAAATCCCTGAATTCATATACAGCAGAATACTCTCTCTCTCTCTCTCTCTCTCTAAATCTCTCTCTGTCTCTCACTCAATCTCTTTGTCTTGTCTTCTCTTCAGACTGCTCTACCAGGGAGCCAGGTCTCTGAGAGTCAAACAGGTGAACATGAGAAAATATAAATATCTCCCTGGTATTTACCAATACTAAGAATAAGAGGACTTCTATTGTGAAAATATAGTTTTACTTAATTTTTTTCCGAAAGAAATGTACTTGTGGAAAGATATGTGAGGAATCCTAGAATAGGACCTCAATGACTGAAAAGAAACATAATGATTTTCTTCTTAGCTCTTCTTTGAACGTAAAGGAAATGACATATAATCCCTTTTCCTTTGTGATTTCAGGTACCAGTGGTGTAGTCTCCAGCCCAGCTATTACATCTGGAAGTTCCAGCACTGGTAATGGAATAGATACAAAGGCAATCATCCCTTGTCTAACCCCAGGGAGAAATATGTATCCCCAAACATACTTTCCACTTTCCTTATTTCTTTTTTCCAGAGTCTAAAACTTCCTTAGAAAGCCTCAGAGTCATTGTGATGAAATTAGTGAGAACTAGGATTCCCAGATGTTAGCATTGCTGTTGAGAACCATCATGAGTTTGCCTCTGGATCAGAGAGATTGTACAGGAAGGGCAGGCCCTCCAGCCAATATGCAGGGCCCAAAATACTGTTGATTCACAACCCCCAGCTGGTTTCTGGACCAGCCTTTTCCCACGCCTGGCACTGTGGTGTGGATTTCTGAAGAGGGCAGTAGGAGTAGTAATTCCCTGGAAGACTAACCCACTGGATATTACAGGCATTACTGTAGGAGTCAACACTGTCCAAGAAGGTTCTGTCTCAGGTAAAAGGATGACTAAAATGAACTTAGAAAACTTTGCCTCCCATTTGACTTGTATCTTGAGCTTTAAATTCTAAATTGCCTAATGGTTGGTTGCCTCCATGAATGATTAAAGGTCATAACATACACAGAATCTTTTTCCTGCTTTCAACCATTAGTAACTCTCTCTGGAACATCAGACAATCAAGTCACTGAAAGTAAAGCAGGTAGATGTGGAAAAACTTCCTCTGTTTTTAGCTGAAGATTTTGTGTTATATTTGCTAAGTAGGCTGACTAGAAAATAGGCTTCTTGAGTAAAAAGTCTTCATTTATTCAGTGATGAATCTCTAGTATTCAACAGAGCTCAGTAAATATTTGTTGAATGAATGAAGTAATTGATATACGAGAAAAACACACGTGATTCAATCCAGGAGTAGAAAGGCCAGTGAAAGGGCGTGCTTACAGGTCTGCCATCTGGACAAAACGGTCTCTGTGAACAGTGTTTCTGGAAGCTGCCATGCACAATGTAACACTGAATGATATGGCCCTGGAAATATACATTTATTTTTATACATTGATTTGATACTCAGATTGCCTCGATGTGGAAGATTCTGTATGATAATCCCATGTCCTTCTCATTTCAGGTACCAAGGGTATGGCCTCAGGTACCACTGTTGAACCTGGAAGTTCCAATATCGGTAGGCTAACAAGCTGTAAAGAAAGCATCCTTTCTAGAAATAAGGTGGCAAAAATGTCTCTCACACTGATCTTCTCACATAAGAACATCATAGCCTATTTTCCCTTCTTCCTAAATCCTCTTTTATCCATTTCTTCTTTTTTTATTTACAGAAGCCACAACTTCCACTGGAGTCATTAGAACTTCTGTAGTGGAATGGAAAATAGATGACAATTATTGTGTATGTGTGTGTGAGAATTTTGGTTGATAAATTACAGTTGACCCTGAACAACGTGGGTTTGAACTGCACAGGTCCATTTATATGTGGGTTATTTTCAATAGTAAATATTATTGTTACCACATAGTCTGTGGTTGGTTGAATCCACGGATGTGGAATCATGGATATGGAGTATCTGTGGATACAGAGGGCCAACTGTAAATTATGCATGGATTTTTTGACTATGAAGAGAGTCGGCACTCCTAACCCCCACCTTGTTCAATGGTCAACCGTGCTTTTTGTTTCTTGCAGGACAGTTTCTTGTGGAGGAACTTTTTAGGAACTCTCATCTCAGATCAACAATGTTTTCTTTTTTTACTTGATTTTGAATCAATTTGGGCAGATTTTTGAAGTCCCTCTCTTTCCGTTGTCCAGCCTCATACATGTAGATCCCTGCAAATGAAAGTAGAAGTGATAAATATCTAGAAAGTTTTTTCTATTTGCCATTTTAGGTATCACCACGAAATTAAATGATGGAAAGACAGTCCCAGAGGGTTCTATTTCAGGTAAACAGAAGGCTACAATGAACACAGAAAATTGACCTCTGTTCATTAGATTCTTCCTTGAGTACAAAAGTGGCTGAAATGTGCAGTGCTTATCCCAATAACTGTCTATGTTACATTCAAAAGTTTTCCTATTTTCATCCTCTTAGGAGCTACCACTGGAGTATCAATAAATGAAGAAACTGGAAACACATTAGGTGACTATGGTGGGAAGGGGGCCAGAAGAACAAGAAAGCAGAGCATGAATAACCCCTATCTTACTACCATTAAATTCCAGAAGAGGGGTCTCCTATGCTGAGGAATTTGCATCTTTGTTTGATTTGGGAATTAAAACTATGCATAAGAGAACACAAATAATTCACAAGCATTTGAAAAAGCCCAAAAGATGATCAGAGTCCCCCATGGGATGAAAAGTCACCACTTCTCTTTTTGTTGCAGGTACCACAAGGGTAGCTTCTGGCACTACACTTGAACCTAGGAGTTCAAACACAGGTGAGCCAACCAACTGGAGAGAATTCTCCACAGGAAAATCTCTACTAGTAAAGTATCTTTCATGGTACTGTTATCAAGAAAGTTTTTTCTTAGAATGCTTAACTTTCCTGAATGCTTAACTTTTCTCAGAATGCTAAATCCTCTTCATCTTACTTTTTTTTTTTTTACTTTTCTTCTCTCTTAGAAGCTAGTACACCCTCTGGAGACAGTGGGACCACAGAAACTGGAATATATACATGTCAGCACACAAGCTTCATAACCTCTCCACTTTTCACTTACAATAGCAATAATAGCTAACTCTTTTGAACACTAACTATGTGCCAGGAGCTATTCTACAACTTATTATTATTTCTTTTCCCTCACACCAAACTGTGAGGTAAGTACTACTGTTTTCACAGATAAGAAAATCTATGGCTCAGAGATATTAACTAAAGTGTGCAAGGTCACACAGCAAATAAACAGCAGATTTCAACTCAGGCCATCTGGCTTCAAGGTCCATCCACTTAGCTATGCTCCTCTGTTACTACTACCACACTATTTCACTAGATTTCTTTGTCACATGTCTAAACTTTTCTTGCACATTAAAATTTCAGTAACATCAATACTTTACCCAGATGAAAATTCAATGGGCAATCAACCCTTCACTGTTCATTCTTCTAGGGGGATCTAGTAGTGAAGTCACTGGCATTCAAACAGATAAGTAAAGGAAACTACATTTGTTTCACTGACATTTCCAGAGAAAGGAATAGTTATCATTGAGACTCCCACAACCACCCAACATTGCACCTTCCCCCCACCAAATTTTTATTGGGATGAAATATTACATTAGAAAAAAATATTAAAAACTCTGGAAAAAGCTATCCCTGAAAACAACATTTTAACGTAATAAAGAATTCTGTAGTTTCCCCATTCTATTCTAGAATACGCTCTTCTTATTGTAGGAATAAAATTGACATAATGATACCATTCAATTTTTTTAAAAAACATCTTTATTGGAGTATAATTGCTTTACAATGTTGTGTTAGTTTCTGCTGTGCAACAAAGTGAATCAGCTATATGTATACATATATCCCTATATCCCCTCCCTCTTGTGTCTCCCTCCCAACCTCCCTATCCCACCCCTCTAGGTGGTCACAAAGCACTGAGCTGATCTCCCTGTGCTATGCGGCTGCTTCCCACTAGCTATGTATTTTACATTTGGTAATGTATATGTGTCCATGCCACTCTCTCACTTCACCCCAGATTACCCTTCCCCCTCCCCATGTCCTCAAGTCCGTTCTCTACATCTGCATCTTTATTCCTGTCCTGCCCCAAGGTTCTTCAGAACCTTTATATATTCCATATATATGTGTTAGCATATGGCAAATGTTTTCTTCTTTCTGACTTACTTCACTCTGTATGAAAGACTCTAGGTCCATCCACTTCACTACAAATAACTCAATTTCACTTCTTTTTTATGGCTGAGTAATATTCCATTGTATATATGTGCCACATCTTCTTTATCCATCATCTGTCAGTGGACACTTAGGTTGCTTCCATGTCCTGGCTCTTGTAAATAGAGCTGCAATGAACATTGTGGTACATGACCCTTTTTGAATTATGGTTTTCTCAGGGTATATGCCCAGTAGTGGGATTGCTGGGTTGTATGGTAGTTCTATTTTTAGTTTTTTCAGGAACCTCCATACTGTTCTCCATAGTGGCTGTATAAATTAACATTCCCACCAACAGTGCAAGAGGGTTCCCTTTTCTCCATACCCTCTCCAGCATTTATGGTTTGTAGATTTTTTGATGATGGCCATTTTGACTGGTGTGAGGTGATACCTCATTGCAGTTTTGATTTGCATTTCTCTAATGATTAGTGATTTTGAGCATCATTTCATGTGTTTGTTGGCAATCTGTATATCTTCTTTGGAGAAACGTCTATTTAGTTATTTTGCCCAATTTTGGACTGGGTTTTTTTTTTTTTTTGATATTGAGCTTCATGAGCTGCTTGTATATTTTGGAGATTAATCCTTTGTCAGTTGCTTCATTTGCAAATATTTTCTCCCATTCTGAGGGTTGTATTTTGGTCTTGTTTATGCTTTCCTTTGCTGTGCAAAAACTTTGAAGTTTTATTAGGTCTCATTTGTTTATTTTTGTTTTTATTTCCATTTCTCTAGGAGGTGGGTCAAAAAGGATCTTGCTGTGATTTATGTCATAGAGTGTTCTGCCTATGTTTTCCTCTATGAGTTTGATAGTTTCTGGCCTTACATTTAGGTCTTTAATCCATTTTGAGTTTATTTTTGTGCATGGTGTTAGGCAGTGTTCCAATTTTATTCTTTTACATGTAGTTGTCCAGTTTTCCCAGCACCACTTATTGAAGAGGCTGTCGTTTCTGAATTCTGTATTCTTGACTCCTTTATCTCTGGGCTTTCTGTCCTGTTCCATTGATCTATATGTCTATTTTTGTGCCAGTACCATACTGTTTTGATTACTGTTGTATATTCTGAAGTCAGGGAGCCTAATTCCTCCACCTCCATTTTTCTTTCTCAAGATTGCTTTTGTTCTTCACGGTCTTTTGTGTTTTCATACAAACTGTGCAATTTTTTGTTCTAGTTCTGTGAAAAATCGCATTGGTAGTTTGATAGGGATTACACTGTATCTGTAGATTGTTTTGGGCAGTATGGTCTTTTTCACAATGTTGATTCTTCCAGTCCAAGAACATGGTATATCTCTCCATCTGTTTGTATCATCTTTAATTTCTTTCACCAGTGTCTTATAGTTCTCTGCATACAGGTCTTTTTTCTCCTTAGGTAGGCTTATTCCTAGGTATTTTATTCTTTATGTTGCAATGGTAAATGGCAGTGTTTTCTTAATTTCTCTTTCAGATTTTTCATCATTAATGTATAGGAATGCAAGAGATTTCTGTGCATTAATTTTGTATCCTGCTACTTTACCAAATTCATTGATTAGCTCTAGTAGTTTTCTGGTAGCATGTTTAGGATTCTGTATGTATAGTATCACATCACCTGCAAACAGTGACAGTTTTACTTCTTCTTTTCTGATTTGGATTCCTTTTACTACCTTTTCTTCTCTGATTGCTGTGGCTAAAACCTCCAAAACTATGTTGAATAGTAGTGGTGAGAGTGGGCAAACTTGTCTTGTTCCTTATCTTAGTGGAAATGGTTTCAGTTGTTCGCCATTGAGGATGATGTTGGCTGTGGGTTTGTCATATATGGCTTTATTATGTTGAGGTAAGTTCCCTCTATGCCTACTTTCTGGAGGGTTTTTATCATATGTGGGTGATGAATTTTGTCAAAATTTTCTCTGCATGTATTGAGATGACCATATGGTTTTTCTCCTTCAATTTGTTAATATGGTGTATCACATTGATTGATTTGCATATATTGGAGAATCCTTGCATTCCTGGGATAAACCCCATTTAATCATGGTGTATGATCATTTTAATGTGCTGTTGGATTCTGCTTGCTAGTATTTTGTTGGGGAATTTTGTGTCTATGTTCATCAGTGATGTTGGCCTGTAGTTTTCTTTTTTTGTGACATTTTTGTCTGGTTTTGGTATCCGGGTGATGGTGGCCTCGTAGAATGAATTTGGGAGTGTTCCTCCATCTGCTATATTTTGGAAGACTTTGAGAAGCATAGGTTTTAGCTCTTCTCTCAATGTTTGATAGAATTCCCCTGTGAAGCCATCTGGTTATAGCCTTTTGTTTGTTGGAAGATTTTTAATCACAGTTTCAATTTTAGTGCTTGTGATTGTTCTGTTTATATTTTCTATTTCTTCCTGGTTCAGTCTTGGAAGGTTGTTCATTTCTAAGAATTTGTCCATTTCTTCCAGGTTGTCCATTTTATTGGCATATAGTTGCTTGTAGTAATCTCTCAAATACCATTCAATTTTGTTTTCAGGTACTACTGGAGTGTATCGTGGTAGTACCATCTCACCTTGGAGTTCCAACACAGGTGAATCAATGGGGAAACAGGTGGTATAATTTCTTTCTTGGGGCAAGTTCTGGAGCAATAGCACATGATGCCTTTTTATGACTTTCTATTAGATTTCACTACTCTCTACCTTTTCATTCTTAGAAGCTACAACTTTCAAAGAAGGAAGCATAACCAAAGAAAAGGAGGAAGCTTGTATTTATGAAAATTATATCATTTCTTCTGGGATAAACCTTATACTGTAATTCTTAAGAGAGAAGTCCAGAAAGGATTCCCTTTTTGACATTCAAGCTATTACCTGGGTGTGAGATGGAGGCATTATATGTCCATATAATTATAAGTAGGGAAGCAGAGATGATGGAAGTAACTCTGGAAGTTTAGTTCTATTAAATTTTTGATTTTGGATGTTATGAATTTATTCACTTTATACAATTAAATGCATTTAGACAAATATTGTTTTTATTTCTTGTCATTAGGAGCCACCACTGGCATATCTGAGAGGCCAAGTCCTGGAAGTGAAATAGGTAAATATGGGAGAGGCCCAGTGACCTCTGATATTTAACCTTAAGAAGCAAATCATCAAGGCCTGGACATGAGCCAATGTTTTTATTGTTGCCCTGAATTTAAAAATGGAGAATGCACCTCATTTTGACAGGATAGCCCCAAGAAGAGTCTTCTACTTTCAAGTCCCAGAGATCTTGTTGGCCATGCTCTTCTCGGGATGTTAAATGCATCACTATTGGGATTCTCTGTTTCTCTCTTCTACTTCAGGTACCACTAGTGTAGTCTCTGACACAACAGTTGCATCTGGAAACTCTAACACAGGTAAAGCAATAACCTAATGGGGAGTATAAAGAACTTCAGTAATGAGATAGCCTCCTCCCTTCAACTCTTGCACCCAAAAACACACATTCCCTACCATACCCAGTGGATACCACCCAACTTTTCTGAGTACATGAGTCTTCAGTATTTAGTATTTCTTTGTTTCACTTAGGGGCCAAAACTTCTTTGGGAAGTGGTGAAACCACCCAGGGTAGAATTAAAATAGGTGAGTAATAACAGTCAAAAATTATTTTTCTCTTCATCTTAAAGTATATCACATTGGCTATAATAAAATTAGGGGGAATTCTATTCTACCTGAATCTCTCTTTGGGTACAAATTGTTAGGATGTTAACTGCCCTATATTTTACCCCATGTGAATTGCCTTTTTTGTACATTTGTAATAAAATGGCATAATAGAAGCCACACTTAAGGCAAGAAAGTTTCTGATATAATTTGTGCTAAACCAAATACTACTTTGAAACCCTAGTAAAAGGGAATCATAAATTGATTCTCTCCTCTTGTGATTTCAGTTACCATGAGGGTGACTACTGGCACAACTATCGCACCTGGGAATATACAGGAGGAAGGAAAAAATTTATAACTGATAGAAGATATAGTGAGGTCAAATGTTGACAGTTTGGGTTTAAGATGCTCTGAGGTGTCCAGTTAGTATGCTCAGCAGGAGTGATAAATGCGACCAGAACACAGAAGAGAAGCTTGCATTGGAGATAGAGATTTGTCAAGTCATTCACTTACAAATGATATTTGAAACTGTGGATGCTGGTGGGTTTCCTTATGATGGGCATATAGAGTGAGAAGAGAAGACAAATAAACAGAAACATGATTCCTTGAGCTACAAAGGTGGGCAAAGGCAAAGGGACCTGAAAAAGGGAGGAGTTGGGGCTCAACAATTGCCAGTATGGTTAAGTCAAATCCATAAGGCAAAGTTTTGGAGTGCTGGAGACTAGATTGCTTCTAATTTTGGGATTCAGAATGTCAAATCAAACAGGATCAACCAGAATTTGCAGGGGACATATGTGTTTTTAATATTTTGTTTTTCAGAGAGCCTAGCCTTACAATTATAAAACTTTGAAATTAAAAGGGAGACCTGTCTTGAAATAATTAATTAAAATTTCAAGATTCTTGATCCTTTCCATTTTTTAACCTTCAGGAGTCACTAGCATAATTTCAGGGAGCCAATCTACTAGAAGTAAAATGGGTGAAGTTGGGGAAGTTAAAAATGTGAAGATGGGAGAGGCACCCAACTCCATGATACTAGTTCTAGAAAAGAAGGATCCCAGAAGACTGGAGTTTACCACAAGAAATGAAACAGATCAATAAAAAAATGTTTATTTCACCTTTTGGAACAAGGAATCCTAGAGAAGGAATGCATTCTTTTACAGAAACACATGATTTGTCCTAAACCATGATCTCCATCTAATAAGAAAGACATCCCTGCACATTTCCTCCTCTTTATATTCTCTCCCATCCCAGGTACCACTGAGACAGGCTCTAGGACATCCTCACCTGGAAGTTTCAAAACAGGTAAGTCAAATAGTAAAAGGAATTCTCCTTTAAGTGGTCATAGGGAGAAGATCATACACTGCTATATAATTTTCATATTTTCAACCCCTCAAGCTTCTCAATTTTTCCTCCTTTGCTCTTACAGAAGCCACAACTTTTAAAGAATATGTTGGAAACACTGAAGCAGGAATTTCATCAGGTGAGTTTTGCCAGATTTTGGATTCTCAATGATTTTTTCATTTGAATTTACTACATACAGGTTGTGAATGAAAATTAGCATGACTTAAAAATGGTTTCTTTTAATTTAATAGCATATCATAAGGCCAGCCTAGATTAGCTCCCTGGTTTTTTCTAGAGAACATACTATAGATGTAATTTAATTCTCTAAGCACATTCTTTATTTGAAATTTCACTGCTTTTGTTTTGCCAGGCAATAGCCTGGAATCAGTAGGAGTCACCAGTAGCCAAGAAGGTGAATGGAGATCATTATAATAGACACAACTAAATTTGTTAATTAAGGCTTCGGTTGAGATGCCTAACCCTTGATCACAAGTTTAGACAATTTTTTTCTGGTTTTTTTTTTTTTTTTTTTTTTTTGATGCTGGAAAACCAGGGAGTTAAGTCACTAGAAGTAAATCATGTAAATAGAGGACAGATATTCTCTCATTTAATATCAGATTCTAGATGATTCTAGATCTAGAGAAATAAGATCTATGGAGCATGACTTTTCCTCCTATATTTTATTTGACCAAGCAGTTATGAGAAAGTGCACAGGAAAATATGCTAGGCTTAACATTTTGTGCAAGAAAAAATTTTAAACAGTTTTCTACTGCTTCAGAGAAACAGGAACACTTGTCAATACCACACTCTTCTTAGGGTGAGAAAGGCTTTGTGAGGTTTATCCTTCTCTCTTACTACAGGTACCACTGGGATAGCCTCTGGCACAACAGGTATTCCTGGAAGTTCCAAAACAGGCAAGTAAATATTTAATATGTGGCTCTAAGTAGCTAAGCCTAGAAAAATAAGAGCCTTTCTCTGGAATTTACTGACTGTTGTAACATCAACACAGCAGTCCTGACTTTAGTCTTCTTTGCCTTTCTTAGGAACTAGCACTGGAGTTGGAATGCAAAAAAGTAAGTGTCAGTGGTTCATATCTGTTGAGTTCTCAGTTACTGACTCCTATGCCTTTGCTTCAACCTAGGGGAATGTTGAAGGTAAAGATAAAGGGCCAGGAAATAGGGCAGAATCTCAGTAGAGAATGTCCTCTTCCAGCCATCTAAGGTTGTCTTCTTGCTCTGAGTTTCTGGGCTCCAACCAGAGCCCCGAGGTAAGTGTGTAAAAGTGCACAAGGGCACACTACTAAAGGGAGGAGTAGAGGCTGAAATCCAGCCAGCATTTCTTCAACAAGTTATAAATCCATGGGGTTTCATCTGCCCAGAGGGTTTTTTTTCTGTTAGTTTGTTTTTACTTCATAAAGTTGCTCTATGGGCTAGCTGCAGCATTGGCCTAGACTTTCATCTGATTTACTTTCTCTTCCTGCTTTTGATCTTTGAGGCTACCTATAGAAGGTATGTCTGATGTGAAATGTCCTTCATTTGACTTTGCAGGCACTGCTGTGATATCAAGCAAAATTACTGGTGTCTCAGAAAGTTCCAGCCAAGGTAATGGAAATGACTGACAGAGTGAAGTTAACATGTTCAATATTCTTCTTCCCTTTAACACCCAATTGTTTCAGAAAATGGATATTTATCTCTATGAATATTAAACTTGAACTGTAAAAGAAAAATTGTACCAAATGGAGTTAAATGGGCAAAAAAGACTTTAAGATTATTAAATAGGAGTCAAGAACATTGCAATAGGTTGAGATTTTGAACTTAACTTTGCTGAAATAAAAGGTGGGAGAGTGTTTAAGTGCTGGGGTTAGCTAGTGGGAAAGTACTAGACAGCGTTAGGGGAGAGGTTGGTTTCTGTGATTTGGTGATCTGTGTTTGCTAATTGGTGCTTATAGAATGAAGTTAGGCTCCTACCTTCCCACAGTGACAGGGAGATAGGGGCACTATGTTTCTTTTCTGTTTTTATTGAAGTATAGTTGATTTACAATATTATATTAGTTTCAGGTATACAGCATAGTGCTTCAATATTTTCATAGATTATACTCTATTTAAAATTATTACAAAATAATGACTATATTCCCTGAAAGTATAATATATACTTGTTGTTTACCTATATTATATACAGTAGTTTGTATCTCTTAATCCCTACCTCTATCTTGCCCTTTCCTTCTTCTCTCTCCCCACTAGTATCCACTAGTTTATTCTCTATATCTGTGAGTTTGTTTCTATTTTGCTATATACATTTGTTTGTTTTATTTTTTAGGTTCCACATGTAAGTGATAACATACAGTTTCTGTCTTTGTATGACATTTCACTAAGCATAATACTCTCTAGGTCCATTCACATTGTTGCAAATGGCAGAATTTCATTCTTTTTTATGGCAGAGTAATATTCCATTATATACGCATGCACACATATATACTTACTACATCTTCTTTATCCATTCATCTGTTGATGGACACTTGGGTTGCTTCCCTATGTTGGCTATTGTAGATAGTACTGCTTTGTACATTAGGGTGCATGTATCTTTTTGAATTTGTGTTTTTATTTTGTTTGAATATATATCCAGGAGCAGAATTGTGGGGCCATATGGTAGTTCTAATAGATTAAAGACCTAAATGTAAGACCTAAAACCATAAAATTCCTATAAGAGAACATAGGCAGAACACTCTTTGACATAAATCATAGCAATATTTTTTTGGATCTGTCTCCAAAAGCAAAGGAAATAAAAACAAAAATAGGCAAATGATTTTCTCCAGAAGCATTCCCGGTTACAAATTACCTCCCTCCTATCCCCTCAGGCTGTCTCCTTGCAGCCAACAGCAGTCCTCCCCCCAGGTTTGCTCTCCAATCCCCACGTTCAGCTCTCAGCCCCCATGTGCACCGGTAGACACACGTCCCAGATTGGGGCATGCAGGGTTATGGTGCGGACTGTCTGTGTAGGTGTCACTGTGTCCTGTCTGCCACACACCCTCCTTCAACAGCCTCAGATGCTCCCTTTCTGTCCCAACTGATTTCCCTGTCAGTGAGGGGTCTTCCCCAGATGTGGGAGCCTCTCCTGTGCTTCAGCTCCCCACCAGGGGCACAGATCCCATCCTGCTTCCTCTCCTTTTCTTTTTCCCTTCTTTCTTTCATCCTACCCTGTTATGCGGGGATCTTTCTTGTCCTTTCCGGTGTCCAAGGTCTTCTGCTAGTGTTCAGCTGGTGTTCTGTGAGAATTGTTCCATCTGTAGATATACTACTGATGCATTTGTGGAGAGAGATGAACTCTCCATCCTCCTATTCCCCCACCATCTTGGTCAGAATGGCCATCATCAAAAAATCTACAAACAATAAATGCTGGGGATGGTGTGGAGAAAAGGGAACCCTCACGCATTGTTGGTGGGAATGCAAATTGATACAGCCACTATGGAGAACAGTATGGAGGTTGCTTAAAAAGCTAAAAATAGAACTACCATATGACCCAGCAATCCCACTACTGGGCGTATACCCAGAGAAAACCATAATTCAAAAAGACTCACGCACCCCAATGTTCACTGCAGCACTATTTACAATAGCCAGGACATGGAAACAACCTAAGTGTCCATCGACAGATGAATGAATAAAGATGTGGTACATATATACAATGGAATATTACTCAGCCATAAAAAGGAACAAAATTGGGTCATTTGTAGAGACATAGATGGACCATGAAAGAGTCAAAAAGAGAAAAACAAGTGTCATATATTAACGCATATATGTGGAATCTGAAAAAATCGGTATAGATGATCTTATTTACAAAGCAGAAATAGACACACAGGTGTAGAGAACAAAAGTATGGATACCAAGGGGAAAGGGGTGGTGGTGGGATGAACTGGGAGATTGGGGTTGACATATATACACTATTGATACTATGTATAAAATAGATAACTAATGAGAACTTACTGTATAGCACAGGGAACTCTACTCAATGCTCTGTGGTGACCTAAATGAGAAGGAAATCCAGAAAAGAGGGGGATATATATATATATATATATATATATATATATATATATATATATATACACATATAGCTGATTCACTTTGCTGTACAGTATAAACTAAAATAATATTGTGAAGCAACTACACAGCAATAAAAAAAATAAGCAAATGAGACCTAATTAAATTTAAAAGCTTTTGCACAGCAAAGGAAACCATCAACAAACAAAAGACAACCTCCTGAATAAGAGACAATATTTACAAATGATATGACTGACAAGGGGTTAATATCCAAAATATATAAACAACTCCTACAACCCTCCCCAAAAAACTAATATGGGAGAACCAGGAAACCAGGATATAGGAAGCAAAATAGTTAAGTGTGAAAATAGTTTTTGTCATTAAGAGAAGGGGGCCCTTAAATGATAAGGCTACCAGGGTCATAGGAAAATACTCAATTCTTCTTTGAGCCAGGAGTTGCTATGTTAGGGCCTGTTTCAATGGCAGGAGCATGAACCAGCATTAGTAGGTGTACTAGTACACTCCAGGTGCTTTGAGACTCTTATTCTTTGTGAAGATGTCTTCAGACACACTCTTCTGAGACCAGAAAAAGTTCACTGCTCTTTCCCTATTCATTTTAGTTACCTCCAAGGAAACATCTGAAACAACCAGTGCTCCTGTAATTTCTACCACAGGTAGGTCAAATAATAATAAATGAACTTTGCTTGGTGGCATCTTAGAAGACAGGGCAGCTTACCTGAAGTTAAACTCTAGCTTTTTTAGTCCCTCTACTCACCACGTTTGTGCCTCTCTTAGCAGTCACTGCTTCCACAGGAGTCAAGGAAACCTCTGGAACTGGAATGCAAACAGATGAATGCTAGCAATACAGACCCTTCAATGATCAGTGTGCCTGTGATTATATATGAGGAGTTGAGTTTGGAGGAGAGGAGTGGTGGGAAAGGAACAGCAAAGAAAGGCCAGGAAGATTATCCTACATTTCCTTTTGGAGTATGACTTTGAAGTTCAACTAGGGATTTGTTTTTTCCTCCAGGATTTTTTTGGGTTAGGCTTTTAGCAGAACACCTCACTGGAAGACTTAGTTATGACCTTGAAATCTCTGAGAATGGGATTATGAAATTGCATTCCTGAAATTTTAAATATTTCCCTCCGCAGGCTCCACCTCAGTGTCAAATGGAATCACAACAAGCCCCAAAGTGTCCTACCCAGGTAAAATGAAATGACCCAAATGCACTGGAATGAATTGTCTCTTCCACACGAAGCTTTCCTTAATCGTGAATGTGTGTGATCATTTGTGCGTGCATGCATACACACAGAAACTTGATATGCGTACATGATATCTAATAAATAAAATGACAGCATTATCCTTTTACAGAAACCACTGTAGTAGCAACAGGAGATCAAGAAAATGAAAATAAAACAGGTCAGTATGGGAAAAGTACTGATTTTTTTGTTATTCAACTAACACTTCTTTAATACCTTACATGTGCTAGACTCTGTAGCAGCCCTTGCCATTTTATTATTTTGTGTGTGTGGGGGGGGAAGAGATTATTTTTTTAATATAAATTTATTTATTTGTTTGTTTTTATTTTTGGCTGTCTTGGGTCTTCGTTGTTGAGTGCAGGCTTTCTCTAGTTGCGGCAAGCAGGGCCTACTCTGTGTTGTGGTGCATGGGCGTCTCATTGCCATGGCTTCTCTTGTTGCGGAGCACGGGCTCTAGGTGCGTGGGCTTCAGTAGTTGCAGCATGAAGGCTCAGTAGTTGTGGCACATGGGCTTAGTTGCTCTGCAGCATGTGGGATCTTCCAAGACCAGGGTTCAAACCGCTGTCCCCTTCATTGGCAGGCGGGTTCTTAACCACTGTGCCACCAGGGAAGCCTGGAAGAGATTATTATCTACACAGATACTATCGTTATAGTGTATTTAATGCTTCTCAAACACGTGCACAGCAATTATGGTCCTGGGAGTGCACTGAGACTGTTAATTTCTGTTTATTAGTTGGTAGGGTTGAATGAAGGCATTAGGGAAGAGATCATTGATTTCAATATTGGCTAGGGTGAGGAGGGAATTCCTGTCAAATGGCACTTAAAAAGACAGCGACTTGAGACAGCATGAGTGACTTCAGGAATCAACCAGGTATTGGTAATATTTGTATGAGGTTCAGGGAAGAAATGAGATTAGATAGGTAAGCAAAGGAATGTTTATGAAGGACCTTATTTCCAAACTTAAATGAGACTTTATCCTTACAATAAATGGGGTCTCCTTAAAGATTTTGTTAAGAGAATGATATGATCAGATAGGTCTTAGAAAAATTGCTGATAGCAATGTGGAGCATATGAGATTGTATCTTATTCCTCCCGTTACAAATTTTTTCAATGAACTGGGAATTCTGGGTAGGGAAAATTTTCTGCTATATTTATGCCTAAACACAATTTCTCTCTGCTGTTGCTGGTTTCTGGTAATCTGTTAAGCATTTATAATTGAGAATTAGCCTAGTGTCCCCTTAGTAAAGAGAAATATTTTATGCCCCAAACTTGCACATCTTTAATTAATTTATTTTCTGTTTTTCTGTACCTATTATTTGTTGGGGTCCTTTTACTCAAACATAAAGAAACTTTAAGTTCTTCTCAAATATTCTGTTATTTCTAGTTCAGCCTTCTGCTTGGTAGAGAGAATAAAAATATTAATCTGAATTTTAGCAGTTTGGAAATAGAATTTGCAATTGGAGTGGATTGTTAGGTTGATGAAACTTTGTGATAAGTGAAGCCTCACAGAAAATAGTAAGCAGTTTAAAGCATTTTGTGGGAGTGGAGACAGAACAAGATTAAAATATTGTAAGACAAAAAGAGGATAAAAATTCTTAAAGGATTAAAACCAGGCAACTAATAATACTTATATCTTTTCTATATCTGAGTTATCCTTTTCCTTGTTTGATTATACATTTTATTGTCCTATTTATCAGAACTGTCTTCTGAGAAATTTTGAAGAGAAGTTTACCTTGATTCTCATTCTGCCTTTTGATTCTCATATTTTCCTCCCATTAAAATTTGAAATCTAAAAGAAACACTTTCTAATGGTGGAATATCAAATGCCATGAGGAGTAGAAAGGGAAGATTGATGGCAATATGTCTGTTTGTAAAACTAGCAATGTGGTCAAGTGCTTTCAGTGATTAGAAAACTATATTTATTCCAAACCTATTCCAGTAACTTTAGAGATTAATATGAGGTGTCTGTTTTTACACAGGATGTCCAGTATCACTTCCACCGCCTCCAGGTAAGCTTACCTCCACTTGAAAATCAAGCATCCTACATTAATGGTTTTTCTTGTAAATCAAATTTCAGAGGTCATGCCAATGAAAGTTACTAGCTATGGAAGTGTGATAAAATAGGAAAACTTGAAGTGTATGAATTTAGCTTTTATTCACCAAATAAATAGTGAGTGATAGTTTGTTTTGTCACACACAAACTAATAAAGCCAAACCAAACAAATGCATCTTGTCACTTAGTCAAAATAGAGTTTACTAAATAAAGTGTTTCATGTAACTATACGATACCTTGATCAAAATATTGCTACTCGATAGTATTTTTGAAGCTAAATAATTCCAGCTTTTATTGAGGACTGAATTTTAGCAAGAAAAATTAGGCATAACCAGAGTTCAATACTTTTAGAGGACTTTGAGTTCCTCTAAAATTATCAAGCCAATGTGATGTGCTTTGTACAAAGTGGCAAAAGTTACCAAAAAAATCATTCTCTGATCTTAGGATATAGTGGGAGAAGGGAGATTTTCAAAGAAACATAGGTAATTTTCATATAAGGCTGAAAATAAATTTCACAGTGAAATATGTGACCTATGTATTATATAGAGAGCACATGTTATGTGTCACACATATTACATATATTGTATACTTTGGAAGGATTCTCGTGTATTTCATTAGCGAATTGGAATTTGAGAACAATAAGTAGGCTATTTCAGGGTATGTAAATGAAAGAAGTGAGACAAGGTCGAGATGATAGATTGGAGACATGTTATGGCAACCTCAGAAGGCAGAATGCTAAAATAAAGTATTTAGTTTACAAGACTGTAAGGGGTATCAGAAGTTCTTAATTGAAGCAATGATGAGATGAAAAGTAGGCTTTAGAAAAACTGTTCTACCTATGACACAGACAATTGACTGGATCAGAAAGAAGACTGAGTCAGACTTCCCCAAAAAAGCCAGATTCTGCTAGGTCAAAGATACTAAGATCCTGCTTAAGGATACGGGGTGGGGGAAGGATAAGCTGGGACAAAGTGAGAGAGTGGCATGGACATATATACACTACCAAACATAAAATAGAGAGCTAGTGGGAAGCAGTCGCATAGCACAGGGAGATCAGCTCAGTGCTTTGTGACCACCTAGAGTGGTGGGATAGGGAGGGTGGAGGGGAGGGAGATGCAAGAGGGAAGAGATATGGGGATATATGTATATGTATAACTGATTCACTTTGTTATAAAGCAGAAACTAACACACCATTGTAAAGCAATTATACTCCAGTAAAGATGTTAAAAAAAAAAAAGATACTAAGGTCCTGGAGTAGTATTGTAACAAGTAAAATCAGGAAAGGAAGGGATTCAAGTGAGGATAAAGATACAAGATTTTGCAATTTGTTCAATGCCAAATGATGGAAAGGAAATAATCAAGATGACTTCTAAGTTTTAAGCTTAAGTATTTGAAAGCATAGTTCAGCGCGTAACAGGAGGTGGCCAGCTTAGATGAAAAACTGGTTTTAGGGGAAAAATGATTCAATCTATTTTGTGCACATTTTGTGCACGTGTCTGAGTTTCTTTTAAATCTGCCGAGGTGCTGTTTATTAGGCCAAGGGAGATCTGGGTCCGTAGCTCACAAGAGATGTTTATACAGGAGCTAGAAGTTTGAGAGTCATCCACTTGATGTTACAGTAGATACTGTAAAGATGGAGGAAGGTACCAGTGGGAAGAATAGAGACAAAATGAGAGGGAGGAGGAAGTGCTGCTAACAGGAATTTCAGAGTGTTCAATCTGAAGGAAGAATGTTTCCAAGAAGGTGAGAGGTAAAAAAATGTCAGCTATTGTAGGGAACTTGAAAAGCTGAGAAAGAGTGCTTGGGACTGGTAATTATGAGGTCTTGGTGACTTTTAGGATTGTGGAGACAGAAGTCAGAAAGTGAAACAATAAGTAAAACAGTATCCATAAGATTTATTGACCACTGACAGGAGAGGTCAAGAATTATCCTTTCTGAGGATTGTAAAAATAAGAACTATATATATGCTTGCTAAAGACAGTTTGCTCAGAGTAGGGGGAGGTGATTTATCCACCTTAAAGCACCTTACAATCCTTCATAATTCTGTATCTCTGAAATACTAGTGCCAATTCAGTATTGGTCAACCTGGTGGTTATTACAGATAATTGACTGTTATAGTTTGCCGAATTTAATTAGCATTTGTCATTTCATGTTAACAGTTTGTCATGGTCCACTGGGAGAAAAGAAGTCTGTAAGTACACAGTTTGTCTCTACTTTAATCCAAATTTGCTGTCATTCCTGTATTCAAATAGAAGTCTAAACTTCGTTTGTTTTTGTAGCCTGGAGACATATGGACTGCCAATTGCCACAGATGCACCTGTACAAATGCAAAGACCGTAGACTGTAAACCCAAGGAGTGTCCTTCTCCACCCACATGCAAAACTGAAGAGAGGCTTGTAAAGTTCAAAGCTAATGATACCTGTTGTGAAATCGGGTACTGTGGTATGTATTCATAATACATTACTTGAATTGAATAGTTGTTTACTTATTCACGCATTCAAGAGATATTTATTGAGCTACTAATATGAGTCAAATGCTTGATGGGTGTGATAAATAAAGCAGAATCAATACTTGTCCTCTTAAAGCTTACTATCTTTGGAACAGGGGAAACCCAGTTAAGAATGTAATCAGTAGGTTAAAAGGAGATGATGGTGTTATGGGAAGAAACATTATAATGTTTCCTTATTGGTTGGTAAATATGATCTCATATACAATTTCTGTTTTGTAAATAAAAAATTATAATATTTATCTTAGGGTAAAATATGTACTTATTTTTCAGAACCAAGAACATGTTTATTTAAGAATATCGACTATGCGGTAAGGTCATTTCTACTTTAAAATACTTTTATTAATATAATTTTGAATAAATGCAGGCTCTTTCGGCTAATATGAAAAAATCATAGATAATGGTGGAGTGGAATTTATTTCTTTCCCATATTCCTTTCAAAAGAAAGGTCAAATGCAATATCCACCATAACTTGCTTCAAAAGGGGGCAATATACTTGATCACTAATCTAGCAATGGAGCTTCTGAACAAAATTTCCCATGGGTCTCACCAAATGGAGAAGACATACAATGTTCAAATCAGTGAAGAGAGTTAAACTGTAATTATAATCAGAAAGATCAGATGGCGGAACAGTCAGAGATCAAATACGAAAACCCAAAAGACTAGAGCTCTACTATAGGGATATGGCAACACAGTATATTCAGGGCTGGATTTGACAATTGATTTGACATATTGAAAAGTAATTTAACTTTCTAGGAAAAGTATCACAAAACCATAAAAACCAGATGATTCTCAAACTGATATTAATAAATTTGAACTGGTGATACTAAATATTACAACAATCTAAATATAAAATAAAATATGTGGTATGTTAGGAAATACATAAAACAGAGCCTATAATTTAATTTGATATAACTCATTTATTACACTCACATTTCTACCTGGGTTTCTTAAATTTTAGTTTCCAAAAGTTATCTGACTTGAGAATCTATGACAGTTTTGAAATATAAAATGAGACTATGTTTAAAGAACAAAGAAAAGTTTTACCTCTAATCATTTTTATGCAAAAGAGTTGAAATAATAAAATTTCAGTTTACCAGAAAGTTTACTTGTGGTTTGAGGGCCTGATATAAATGGAATTTCCCCAAACTGATGTTTGAATTTTAAACATAAAGTAATTATAAAGCAATCTAGAGAGATTTAAAAACACAGGAACACAAGGAAAGATAGAAAATATCTTTTGGGACTTTTCTTTAAAATCCTTGAAAAATATAATAGAGCTACTATAGATGAATCTTAATTTGAGAATTGAGAATCTTGACACATTCTGTGCTCTCAGTGAAGACCTTTGATTTATTCATGGAAGTAGAAGACTTTAATCACCTTTTCTTAAATATTAATTTAATGGCTGAAATTGCCTCTGGAAATTCACTAAACATTATAAATTTGAAAAAAGAATTACAGGTTTTATTGTCAACCTGAAAAATAAATCAAGATGAATACTCATTTGTTCTGTCCCCCTCCCTACCTCCCAGGTTGGTGCTTCATTTGGTGACCCCAGCAACCCATGTGTCTCCTACTTCTGCCACAGCACAGGTTTTGTTGCGGTGGTACAAGACTGCCCAAAGCAGACTTGGTGTGCAGAAGTAAGTCATCTTCTTAAGCAGTGAACAAGGTTCACTTCTCATGTTACATATAAACGCAACCTGTCTTCTTCCTTATTTGGAAAAGTTTGTGCCTGGACAATAGTTATACATCTCCTGTAGATTCCATTCCAGTTATGTCATACACATTTTATTGCCAAGTATACTTTTCATATCAAATATATATTTTCAGGTTCTATAAAACTTAATCTAGTGCTAGTCTAGAAGTAAGTTACTGTAGAAAGCATGTTGCTGCTTTTGAAACAAACAAAAAACTGTTTTTTTCAAGGTTCATGGATTCAGCTTAATCATTTTCTGTAAAAGAACACATTTTTTTAATATAATCACATAAATGCGTACTGTTCAGATCTCTCTTTGTGCCACAATTTTTATCCCCCGAAAATATGGTGAGGGTTTTGTATTAATGAATGCTTAAGTTTAAATTACTAAGGAAGGTTTAAATTTAACTATTTTTTCTTTCTGAAGCTATAATTGATAATATAGTTTAAAGTTTTATTTTAGAACTCCAGTGTTGGCTTTCAACATTTACTGAGTTTTTACTTTGAGACATTGATAAGTTTGAGGGTATAATAATTTATAAGACGAAAATCCTGCCCGTGAGAAACTTAGTGTCAAGTAGTAATGTTATTGTGAAAGTATTTTTTTTCAATTCAAATAGGGAGGAGTAACTTTTTATTTTTTGGTATTTTATTTTAAAGAAGAACTTAAACATTGTTTTTCCCTTTCTGACTACTGTTGAAAAAATTTGGTGTCAGTAGTCTCATTTTTATTGCTATACTCTCCCGTCTGTGCTGACTGGATCTGAGATCAGCGTGTCTATCTGTTCCATTTCCCCCTTTGTGATGCTATTTCAATATGTTAACAATGTTATATTATTTATAGGAAAATACAGAGGTTTTTCAGCCTGTTTCTTTTTCTCATACCCCTATAGGAAGCCAGAGTCTATGATTCAAATAACTGCTGCTATACATGTAAGTAAAATCAAGTTCCACATACGGAGGAAATGTAAACTGTTGACAAAAATTTAGTGTTTCTTTAAAACAAAATGGCAGATCATTAATAGAAAGTCTCCTGTGTTTTTAACACAACAGGTAATCTAACCATATGCATACAATTAATTACACAAACAATTAATACAAAGTATTATATTTTCTCACGCATGTTGGTTGCAGCATTCTTCCCGGTAAAAACCAGTGATGTTTACAAGGGAGAAAATTTAATTTTCATGGAAAAAAATTAGTTTGCTCTCCTAACATCAGTAGGTTATGTTGTAAATTGTTGTATTAGATCATAAGGATGATCAGCAATGAGAAAATGGATATCAGAAACAACCATCTCTCTGTCTTTTCTTCCTTCCCTCTTTCTTCCTTCCTCCTTCTACCTTCTTCCCTTCCTCCTCCTTCTTTTATTCTTTCTTCTCCTATGATAGTAATAATAGAATAATAATAACATTTATTGAGTATTAACGAGGTACCTTGTTCTGGATGCTGAGACAGTTAAACCCTTTCAATAACATTGTGAAGTATTTGTTGTTATTATTCTCTACTTTATGGTTAAGAAAACTGAGACTTAGCAATTGTTAATGTTGAACCTCATTTTTGACTCTGTTATCCTAGGTAAAACTAATTGCAGATCTTCACCTGTGAATGTGACTGTTAACTACAATGGTTGCAAGAAAAAAGTTGAGATGGCAAGATGCACAGGGGAATGCAAAAAGACTCTCAGGTAAGTTTCTCCTTGAATGTATACTGCACATTAATTTTGGAACACTGTGGAGAAAATTAAGCGTTTAAAACATTACATGGACAAATGTTTACATGAGAGCTAATGATCAGGACCTGATTAAAATGAAAATATTAATATCTGCAAATCAAAATAAACATTTTAAATAGTAATTAATTCATTTTGAAGTAGTTTTCTAAATAAGTCAAACATAATACATTTATGACAAATGTATTTATTTTCATATAGTGATTACAGAGATTACTTAAGCAAATACTCTTGCTAAAAAGTGAGTTTTTAAAAAGTTGCTTACATTTTAGACATAACATATATTACGTATTTTTCCTTTTGTACACTTTTGCATGTAGATTAATATATGGAGAATAATAATTTGATATTAATTGTATATTTAAAAACTGTTTTGTTTATATTTTTTGCACCATAATGCTCTAATTATGAAATGGTAAATCTCTCCATTTTGGACTTTTTTTCATTTTCTTTTTTTTTTGGTCTTACATACCAATTTTAATGAATCCATACCAGAAGTTTACAGTAAAGGGGGAAATGCAAGGTGTAGGGAAAGAATAAGTTGGTTGGAAGACTTGCTAAATCACTTAGACAATTAGAATTTGAGCATTGATGTCAATTTATTTCAGAAGACATTTTGAAATTATTTATTACCTAATTTTCTTTTTTTTTAGGTATGATTATAATAAATTTCAGTTGAAAAATTCATGCCTTTGCTGCCAAGAAGAAAACTACGAGTTCAGAGAAATTGTTCTTGACTGTCCTGATGGCGATACAATACCTTACAGATACAGGCACATCACGACGTGTTCCTGCTTAGACATGTGCCAACAATCTATGACCTCAACAGTCAGTTAATAGTAAATAGCATTACCTTTCCAGTTGTAACAGACCAGGTATTTATTTTGTAAGTGAACAAAAATAATGACTTTAATAATGAGAATAACTAAACATTTTATGTCACTCAAAATGTGAGTTGCCATTATGAGTCATTTTGTTCTTTTATTGACTGGATCTGAAAAATAAATACAACTTTTCAAGCAATTAGGGAACATATGTATTTATTTGGTAGCAATGAGAATTCTAGAAGTCAAGGAGAAACTGAGTCATATCATGGCTCTCCAGTGTACTCACCTTTTACTCTTCATCTGGATGAGGCCATTTTCCTGTTTTGTTCCTTCTCTTCACAGCTAAACTTATGAAAATGTAAATTTTGTTCATCACCCCTTTCATTCTATGACAACTCCCTCTGCTGAGAACACCCATGGCCTTCTTATGATTTTTTCTGTAGGATCTGATATCATTTTCACTCTTCCTTTCTTGAAACATTTTCCTTGCTGTTTCTGTGACATCATTTTAAATTAGTACTTCTACATTCTGTGGACACCTTCACTTTTTCCAGTCTTTTAAATCTCAGTTCTCCAAAGTTGTATCCTGTTCCTCTTCTCATTTTACTGAGGCTTCTTAGACAATTTCACTAACATAGGCAGATGTGTTTATACATGGAGGACCTCCAATCTATATCTCCAACCCCAAACTCTTCTTTGAATTACATTGATAGAACTACATTGATAGAACTCTGAATTTACATCTCTAACTGGACATTCTGTAGGTACCACAAATTAAGCAAGACCAAAACTAAATTAATGTCACTCCCCCAATCCACTCTTTTACTTGTATTTTGCATATCATTGAGGTAGTTAGCTAGAAGAAGTTGAGGTTCAATAATATCATGACTGTCATCTTCAGTACATTCTATACTTTGCTGCCTCACACTCATACCCTTCTTCCTATACGTATATTTCCAAATGTGTCTTGCACAACATTGTTTACATATGCAAAACATGCATAGTTACTAGCACTCTTATTCCCTTCCCAAACCCAATTTATCATAATCCACTTCTGTACTACTCACCTTTTTATATGACTTGGATTATTGGTACATTTAACTATCATCAAACACTGTATGTCCAATGGTGTGTGGAGAAACTAGGTTTCTTGGTAACTAGGATCTTGGTAACTGCCAACAAAAGGTGAATAATAACTAAATACAGGTGGATATTACAGGTACTTTTAAATTTGGTCCCAAGGCCTTCGGCTTTCCTCCGTGTCTTGTCACTGGTTCCAGGTTTTTCTTCCTCTCAGTCTATATCCGAGTTGGTCATTTGGCAAAATATTGCAAATTTGAGCCTTTAAAAATCCAAATGGATGAGGTTGTAAGAGTTGTTCCATACCTTTTACCTTAGAGAATATTAAACACAGAATCAACTATACACCTACATCTCAGCCTTTACTGCATGACAGTAACTCTATTCTCCTTTGGTAGTCAGAATTGATCATCCCAGACAATATAATGACAGAGATGGATTTTCTGCTTAGAAAGGCTGTTCTCGAGTCACAAAAGACACAAAATGGCTAGCAGGGACTTTGAACAAATGGGAGAGAATGTAAATCTTGATTTCTAGTTCATCTGTTATGTCACATAGTGCAATCAGCATATCAATCTCACAAGTTAGTATCCCTCAGCTGGTGTTAGAGAGGAGTTCTCAATAGGCCAGTCTTTAAGGTTTACCATCTATGAATAATAGGCAAGATAATTTCATTGATACTGTATGCACCTATTTCCTTTCCTTTTTTTCATTTTGAAACAAATTTTTTTCAGTTGAAAGGAGTGCTGTGCATCATTTCATGGTAGTGAATAAAATATTCAATAAGCTATGGGTAGCAGTACTTCCTGAAGCATATTAAACACAAAAAGAAAATTCAAATCAACAATTGGTTATATTGGAGAAAAGAAGTACTGATCTCTTCCCAACTGAAAAGGATCAAAGTTGTCCACTTGTTACCAGGTGGCTGACTGGAACTCCATGATGAGGCCAAAAAAGAAGATCACTTTATTGTTGACATTGTGGTATTCATACTGGCTTTAGTGGTAGAAACTTAGGCTCTTGAGCCCATAGATCACCTCTTCCCTGCCACAATTTCTACCTTATTCATGAACCTCTTTGTTGAAGGAGGTCATCAAGAGTACGTGACGGCCAGTTGATCTGTGGATGTGCTGAGGCAGTTGGAGGCTCCTTACCCACTTCCCTGTCCTTTGAATGCGTGTTCTACTTACCTTCCCCTCACTAGCAGCTACCCCAAGGACATAGCCTTGAGATAGTGAGGTGTTACTGAGACCATCTGAATGGTATATGCGACTGAATTCAATTAAGGCCTCTATATAATCTTTTAAGATTCTGGCAGGTGGGTGCAGAGATCCACTTGTCTTGTGGTGCCCAAGACAAGTCTTGTAAGTAAGTTCCTTTGTTAATCAAAACCTACCACCTACCAATCTGTAGTGGTCTGCCTCTTCAGTCTTTCCTTGCCCTCTGTGTACAGGGGCCAATTTATAAACCAACACTCATTTAGCAACTACTGGCCAAGATGAGAAAGAAGACTTACTGGCAACCATAAACTGTGATAACCATAGTTAACACATACTGTTTATTACCTGATTCTTGCATGAAAATTCTGGTAAGGAATCTCTGGTAAATATATGCTTACTTATGTTCAGACTTGGATCTATTCTGGTGACCCAAATGATTTCTCTAAATCTTCTTTGTGTCATCCTCCAATTTTGCTTCTTTTGAGTCCTTGGTTATTTTTATCAATAATCTGCTACTTCCCTGAAATCAGTGTAAATCCTTACTTTGAGCCAACCTTCTACTAAGCACAATAGCCAATGAGAAATATCCTTTCCAGTTGTCATCCATGCCATTGCTTGAGATAGACTATAATACCACATAGAGCTTACTTTTCATTGATACTGGGGTCATTTGGTAATCCAGCCTTGAGTGTTTTCATCCTGTGCCAACTGGTCATAAGCTAGTCCTCCCCTCCAAGCAATAGGCATAAATTCAGACAAAGGTGACAGCCAGATAAGTGGTATCATATTGTAGGTACTAAGAAACCATCTCATGGATCTGACTTTTGCCTTTGAGATCTGAATGGGTCATGGGGCACCCATCTTACATATATGACTTCTGCTGGGAATACCTAACTTCATAGCTATATAGACAAGAAAATGTCCAGTCCAGGATTAGGGGCTTTGGTCATGGTTACCTGTTATTGCTAGATACCAGTAAAAAGCTCGTATTTGTTGAAAATAGCATAGGTTCTCCAGATACTGATGTGGCCTTGCTCCCAAAGCAATTGCTATGATTATATTAAAACCTGTCATTGGTTTCCCGAAGTTTTGTTCTTCTGCTAAAGATTCTTCTAGAACCATTAGATCAGCACAAGTTGTAATAGTTAAAATCAAGGCAGTTTTCACCAAAAACTTGATAACCCAAACAGCAGTTTATTTGGTCAAAGTCCCTCTAGAGTTAGAAGCTCTTAGGTCATCCAGTAAAAAGACTTAAGAAAGACATCCATATAGGTTTTATATTTCCAAAATCTAATGGGTCTATCTCCTAGTATAGGGGAACAATTTACAACAGCATGTCCTTCACTTTGGAAGTGATGGCCCACCATCTCTGTATTATTAGGAATTCAACTGATTACAGAAAACCCAAAATAAGTGACACAAATAAACAGAAGTTTCTCCCTCATGCACAAGACTGGGTATGTGATCTGGAACAGGTATGACTCACCTAGTATCTCCTATCTTGTTTCTCTGACATTCTCAACATGCATCTTTTATTTTCCATCTGTAGCTCATGATGGTTCCCTTCAGACCTTAGCATTTCAGCCTCATTCAAATCAGCAAAAAAAGGGGAATGGGAGAAGGGGAATGTATGTGCCTTCCTTTTAAAGGCAAGACCCAGAAGTTGTACATATACTTTTGTTAATATACTATTTGCCGGGATTACAGAGCCACAACTGCCTATGGAGCCACAAATGATTCTAAAATGAAGGCCTATGGATTGTCTATAGCATAAGCATTCGGGATCTTTGCAAAAATATAGATTGATGAACTTCATCCAAGAGATTCCAATTCAGTAGATTAGAAAGCAGGTACTAAATTGGAATCAATATTTATATTGATTCCAAACCAATATTTGGAAACAAAGTTCTGGAGCCCATATTGTTTCATTTGGTTACAGAAACATCTAGAAGAGCAGCTGCAATTCAGTCATCACCAAACTAAGCTTATTGTGAGGGATACTGTGAGGCACTGCCCAGATTCCCCTTCAAAAATAAAGGATTTATTTTCCCAGCTTTTGAGAGTGCTGCCAGAAGATTGCTCTCAGCTGTCTGCCTCCTTCAGGGATTGCCTCAGCTAAAGAAAGCCACAACCCTCAATGTCCTATCCCCTTTCTGGAGAAAAGAGGAGCATCCAATGACTGATGGACAGTAGAAAGGTTTGGCCCTCTCATCACAATTTGCATCATAAGAATGCCCTGAAAGGTTGACTGAGCCTTCCATTGAAGACCCATAATGGCTTGACTTCTCCCTCCATCCAGTCTTGATTCCTTCCTTCTCTTCCACAGTTTTGGATTCCAAGAGCATTCCCTAATAAACCTACTCTTTGTTAATATCCATCTCAGAGTCTGATGCTAGGGAACTGATTCTGCATTGCTTAAGGAAATTTAGCATCATTCTCTAAGACGGATCAATTTTTTGTAACATTCAAGCCTGAGAATTGAATAGGGGAAGAATGCAGAAATGAGTCTACCTATGTCTCTCATTTTTTATGGTGGTCTTGAAATGAGCTAAACATATGAATCCTCCACCACTGCCTCTATCTCTCATTTTCTCCCCCTTATATAATAAAAAAGTTTCCTATACACCAATGAGATAATTTTAATGGCTTTAAAAGAGAAATGCTCCTACCATAAAATTAATGAGGGGAAAGAAAGTTGATTATTAATACTCAAAATCTAGAATTATAATTTTGTCAGAACACCTTTAAAACTCAATCAATGTTTCTGACTATTCTAATATTTCTCTCCCACGTGTAATTCATCCCACATATACCGGTCACACTCCTTTCCTCATCTGCCTTTATATATTTCATAGTCCTACATATACTTTAGAAAAATATCACTTTATTGAGAGATGATTGTCAAGTAAAAAGCTGTACATGGAATTGAGTAAGATGGTGAGACAAGAGGCTCCTAACTTCCCTTCTCCACTTGGATGTACAAAATGCACAGCTACACAGGGAGCAATTCCTTTTGAAAGAAATTCAAAAACTAGCTGAGTGATTCCTACACATTGGATAAACAAGAAAATATTCACAGTGAAATGAATTAGGAAAGGCTGAGATACACTCTTGTCATAGACCCCACTCAGTACAGAGCCATACAATCTGGGGGGAACCCCCAACTCCCAGGTTCTCCTTGAGGAGCAGAGGGTTTGGACCACACATGTGGTGCCCAACTTTCAAGACTCTGACCTGAGGCTGAGCCCCCAAAACACTGAACTCTGAAAACAAATGGGGTGTGCATCCACAAGACCCACAGTCTATAGCAAACAAAGAAGCAGTGATGGGCACACTAGCAGTCACCATGGTTATTCCCCCAAGACTCAGTGCAGATGAAGCAGCCCATCTCCCAGGCTTTCTCTGAAAGGGGTCTAACTGCATACTGTATAAGCTGCGGTCTGAGAGTCTGGCTTCTAAATTTAGCATGTGTCTAGGACCTGGCTGTGACCTCCCTGGAGACCAGAGAAGCTGGCAGACACTTCCTCTGCATTCTCCTTCTGGCTGTCTCCAACAATAAGTCCAAGTTTCTAGTATCTCTCTAGAAGGAGCTAGTACACACATCTGGCACCCCAGCATCTGTGGCTACCATTCGAGGGACAGGTTTCCAGATCAGTTGGCTCTAAAGCCAATAGGGCTTACATTCATGAATCTCACAGGACTATAGGAAACAAAGAAACAGTTCTAGAAAGGTATGGGAGCGATCCCCCCCACCGGCCCCTGACAGCTATATACCTGGGCTCAGCATAGAAGAAGCAGGCAAAACCACACATCTCTCAGTTTGTCCCTGGAAAGGGCTTAACTACAGACTTTCCCGGTTAGTTCCAGGGAGTCTGGTTTCTAATCAGCCTGCATCTGGGTGCTGACTGCAATCCTACCTGTTGGGACATGGACATGTCTTGGCACACCTTAAACTATTGGGAGATACTAAGAACAAAGAAGGCAGTCTGGACAGGAGTTGGGCTCAGCTGATTGGCAAGTCCAATCTCCTCCAAAAGACTACTCTGTCAAAACTGTGAAAGATGGCTATTTTAACTAATGTGCAAAAACTAGCAGAAAAATCAAGGAAAATGAAGAAATAGGAATATGTTCCAAACAAAAGTACAAGAAAATTTCTAGAAATAGATCTTAATGAAATGGAGATACGTGATTTAACTGATAGGGAATTCAAAATAATGGTCATAAAGATGCTCATAGAGGTCAGAAGAACAATATATGAACAAAGTGAGAATTTCAACAAAGAGATAGAAAATATGAGAAAGTATCAAACAAAAGTCACAAAGCTGAAGAATACAGTAATTGAACTAAAAAAATTCAATAGAAGGGTCCAACAGCAGACAAGATCAAGTGAAGGAGAAGATCAGCAAACTCAAGGACAGGGCAGTGGAATTCATTCAATGAGAGAAGCAAAAAGAAAATAAAGGGTGAAAAAAGAGTGAAGAGTGCTTAAGGAACTTATGGGATAACAGCAAGAGGACAATTATATATATACATATTTTAAGGGTCCGAGAAGGAGAAGAGAGAGAAAGAAAGGGGCAGTTTATTTAAAGAAATAATGGCTGAAAGCTATCCTAAACATGGGAAAAGAAACAGACATCCAGATCCAGGAAGCTCAGAAACTTCCATAAAAAATGAACAAAAGAGGCTCCACCCAGACATTCTAATTGAATTGTTAAAGTTAAGAAAAAAAGAGAGTCTTCTTTTTTTTTTTTTTACACCTTTATTGGAGTATAATTGCTTTACAATGGTGTGTTAGTTTCTGCTTTATAGCAAAGCGAATCAGTTATACATATACATATGTTCCCATATCTCTTCCCTCTTGTATCTCCCTCCCTCCCAGCCTCCCTATCCCACCCCTCTAGGTGCTCACAAAACACCGAGCTATCACCCTGTGCTATGTGGCTGCTTCCCACTAACATCTATTTTACGTTTGGTAGTGTATATATGTCCATGCCACTCTCTCACTTTGTCCCAGCTTACCCTTCCCCCTCCCCATATCCTCAAGTCGATTCTGTAGTAGGTCTGTGTCTTTATTCCTGTCTCACCCCTAGGTTCTTCATGACATTTTTTCCCCCTTAGATTCCATATATATGTGTTAGCATATGGTATTTGTCTTTCTCTTTCTGACTTACTTCACTCTGTATGACAGACTCTAGGTATATCCACCTCACTACAAATAACTCAATTTCATTTCTGTTTATGGCTGAGTAATATTCCATTGTATATATGTGCCACATCTTCTTTATCCATTCATCCAATGATGGACACATAGGTTGTTTCCAACTTCTGGCTATTGTAAATAGAACTGCAATGAATATTTTGGTACATGACTCTTTTTGAATTATGGTTTTCTCAGGATATATGCCCAGTAATGGGATTGCTGGGTCGTATGGTAGTTCTAATTTTAGTTTTTGAGGAACCTCCATACTGTTCTCCATAGTGGCTGTACCAATTTACATTCCCACCAGCAGTGCAGGAGGGTTCCCTTTTCTCCACACCCTCTCCATCATTTATTGTTTCTAGATTTTTTGATGATGGCCATTCTGACTGGTGTGAGATGATATCTCACTGTAGTTTTGAGTTGCATTTCTCTAATGATTAATGATGTTGAGCATTCTTTCATGTGTTTGTTGGCAATCTGTATATCTTCTTTAGAGAAATGTCTATTTAGGTGTTCTGCCCATTTTTGGATTGGATTGTTCATTTTTCTGTTATTGAGCTGCATGAGCTGCTTGTAAATTTTGGAGATTAATCCTTTGTCAGTTGCTCCATTTGCAAATATTTTCTCCCATTCTGACGGTTGTCTTTTGGTCTTGTTTATGGCTTCCTTTGCTGTGCAAAACTTTGAAGTTTCATGAGGTCCCATTTGTTTATTTTTGTTTTTATTTCCATTGCTCTAGGAGGGGGGTCAAAAAGGATCTTGCTGTGATTTATGTCATAGAGTGTTCTGTCTATGTTTTCCTCTAAGAGTTTGAGAGTGTCTGGCCTTACATTTAGGTCTTTAATCCATTTTGAGCTTATTTTTGTGTATGGTGTTAGGGAGTGTTCTAATCTCATACTTTTACATGTACCTGTCCAGTTTTCCCAGCACCACTTATTGAAGAGGCTGTCCTTTCTCCACTGTATATTCCTGCCTCCTTTATCAAAGATAAGGTGACCATCTGTGCATGGGTTTTTCTCTGGGCTTTCTATCCTGTTCTATTGATCTATCTTTCTGTTTTTGTGCCAGTACAATACTGTCTTGATTGCTGTAGCTTTGTAGTATAGTCTGAAGTCTGGGAGCCTGATTCCTCCAGCTCCGTTTTTCGTTCTCAAGATTGCTTTGGCTATTTGGGGTCTTTTGTGTTTCCATATAAATTGTGAAATTTTTTGTTCTAGTTGTGTGAAAAATGCCAGTGGTAATTTGATAGGGATTGCATTGAATCTGTAGATTGCTTTGGGTAGTAGAGTCATTTTCACAATGTTGATTCTTCCAATCCAAGAACATGGTATATCTCTCCATCTCTTTGTATCATCTTTAATTTCTTTCATCAGTGTCTTATAATTTTCTGCACACAGGTCTTTTGTCTCCTTAGGTAGGTTTATTCCTAGATATTTTATTCTTTTTGTTGCAATGGTAAATGGGAGTGTTTTCTTGATTTCACTTTCAGATTTTTCATCATTAGTGTATAGGAATGCCAGAGATTTCTGTGCATTAATTTTGTATCCTGCTACTTTACCAAATTCATTGATTAGCTCTAGTAGTTTTCTAGCAGCATCTTTAGGATTCTCTATGTATAGTATCATGTCATCTGCAAACAGTGACAGTTTTACTTCCTCTTTTCTGATTTGGATTCCATTTATTTCCTTTTCTTCTCTGATTGCTGTGGCTAAAACTTCTAGAACTATGTTGAATAAGAGTGGTGAGAGTGGGCAACCTTGTCTTGTTCCTGATCTTAGTGGAAATTCTTTCAGTTGTTCACCATTGAGGATGATGTTGGCTGTGGGTTTGTCATATATGGCCTTTATTATGTTGAGGTAAGTTCCCTCTATGCCTGCTTTCTGGAGGGTTTTTTATCATAAATGGGTGATGAATTTTGTCGAAATTTTCTCTGCATCTATTGAGATGACCATATGGTTTTTCTCCTTCAATTTGTTAATATGGTGTATCACATTGATTGACTTGCATATACTGAAGAATCCTTGCATTCCTGGAATAAGTCCCTCTCGATCATGGTGTATGATCCTTTTAATGTGCTGTTAGATTCTGTTTGCTAGTATTTTGTTGAAGATTTTTGCATCTATGTTCATCAATGATATTGGCCTCTAGTTTTCTTTCTTTGTGACATCTTTGTCTGGTTTTGGTATAAGTGTGATAGTGGCCTCGCAGAATGAGTTTGGGAGTGTTCCTCCCTCTGCTATCTTTTGGAAGAGTTTAAGAAGGATAATTGTTAGCTCTTCTCTAAATGTTGGGTAGAATTTGCCTGTGAAGCTATCTGGTCCTGGGCTTTTGTTGTTGGAAGATTTTTTGTTGTTGTTGTTGCAGTACGCGAGCCTCTCACTGTTGTCACCTCTCCCATTGCAGAGCACAGGCTCTGGACACGCAGGCTCAGCCGCCATGGCTTATGGGCCCAGCCACTCCGCGGCACACGGGATCCTCCTGGGCTGGGACACGAACCCGTGTCCCCTGCATCGGCAGGCGGACTCTCAACCATTGTGCCACCAGGGAAGCCTCTTGTTGGAAGATTTTTAATCACAGTTTCAATTTCAGTGCTTGTGATTGGTCTGTTCATATTTTCTATTTCTTCCTGGTTCAGTCTTGGCAGGTTGTGCTTTTCTAAGAATTTGTCCATTTCTTCCAGGTTGTCCATTTTATTGGCATAGAGCTGCTTGTAGTAATCTCTCATGATCTTTTGTATTTCTGCAGTGACAGTTGTTACTTCTCCTTTTTCCTTTCTAATTCTATTGATTTGAGTCTTCTCTCTTTTTTCTTGATGAGTCTGGCTAATAGTTTATCAATTTTGTTTATCTTCTCGAAGAACAAGCTTTTATTTTTACTGATCTTTGCTATCATTTCCTTCATTTCTTTTTCATTTATTTCTGATCTGATCTTTATGATTTCTTTTCTTCTGCTAACTTTGGGGGTTTTTTGTTCTTCTTTCTCTAATTGTTTTAGGTGCAAGGTTAGGTTGTTTATTCGAGATGTTTCCTGTTTCTTAAGGTAGGATTGTATTGCTATAAACTTCCCTCTTTGAACTGCTTTTACTGCATCCCATAGGTTTTGGGTCATCATGTCTCCATTGTCATTTGTTTCTAGATATTTCTTTATTTCCTCTTTGTTTTCTTCAGTGATCACTTCGTTATTAAGTAGTGTATATTTTAGTCTCCATGTGTTTGTATTTTTTACAGATTTTTTCCTGTAATTGATATCTAGTCTCATAGTGTTGTAGTCGGAAAAGATACCTGATACAATTTCAATTTTCTTAAATTTACCAAGGCTTGATTTGTGACCCAAGATATGATCTGTCCTGGAGAATATTCCATGAGCACTTGGGAAAAATGTGTATCTGTTGTTTTTGGATGGAATGTCCTATAAATATCAATTAAGTCCATCCTGTTTAATATACAGGATGTGTATAAAGCTTGTGTTTCGTTATGCATTTTCATTTTGGATGATCTGTCCATTGGTGAAAGTGGGGTGTTAAAGTCCCCTACTATGAATGTGTTACTGTTGATTTCCCCTTTTATGGCTATTAGTAATTGCCTTATATATTGAGGTGCTCCTATGTTGGGTGCATAAATATTTACAATTGTTATATCTTCTTCTTGGATTTATCCCTTGATCATTATGTAGTGTCCTTCTTTGTCTCTTGTAATAGTCTTTATTTTAAAGTCTATTTTGTCTGATATGAGAATTGCTACTCCAGCTTTCTTTTGGTTTCCATTTGCATGGAATATCTTTTTCCATCCCCTCACTTTCAGTCTGTATGTGTCTGTAGGTCTGAAGTGGGTCTCTTGTAGACAACATATATATGAGTCTTGTTTTAGTATCCATTCAGCCAGGCTGTGTCTTTTGGTGGGAGCATTTAATCCATTTACATTTAAGGCAATTATCGATATGTATGTTCCTATTCCCATTTTCTTAATTGTTTTGGGTTTTTATTGTAGGTCTTTTCCTTCTGTTTTGTTTCTTGCCTAGAGAAGTTCCTTTAGCATTTGTTGTAAAGCTGGTTTGGTGGTGTCGACCTCTCTCTGCTTTTGCTTTTCTGTCAAGGTTTTAATTTCTCCATCAAATCTGAATGAGAGGGCTTCCCTAGTGGCACAGTGGCTTAGAGTCTGCCTGCCAATGCAGGGGACATGGGTTTGTGACCCGGTCCGGGAAGATCCCACATGCTGTGGAGCAGCTGGGCCCGTGAGCCATGACCACTGAGCCTGCGCATCTGAAGCCTGTGCTCCACAATGGAGAGGCCACAACAGTGAGAGGCCTGTGTACTGCAAAAAAAAAAAAAAAAAAAAAATCTGAATGAGATCCTTGCTGGGTAGAGTAATCTTGGTTGTAGGTTTTTCTCTTTCATCACTTTATATATGTCCTGCCAGTCCCTTCTGGCTTGCAGAGTTTCTGCTGAAAGATCAGCTGTTAACCTTATGGGGATTCCCTTGTGTGTTATTTGTTGTTTTTCCCTTGCTGCTTTTAATATGTTTTCTTTGTATTTAATTTTTGACAGTTTGATTAATATGTGTCTTGGTGTGTTTCTCCTTGCATTTATCCTGTATGGGACTCTCTGTGCTTCCTGGACTTGATTAACTATTTCCTTTACCATATTAAGGAAGTTTTCAAGTATAATCTCTTCAAATATTTTCTCAGTCCCTTTCTTTTTCTCTTCTTCTTCTGGAACCCCTATAATTCGAATGTTGGTGCATTTAATGTTGTCCCAGAGGTCTCTGAGACTGTCCTCAGTTCTCTTCATTCTTTTTTCTTTATTCTGCTCTGCATTAGTTATTTCCACTATTTTATCTTCCATGTCACTTACCCGTTCTTCTGCCTCAGTTATTCTGCTATTGATCCCATCTAGAGTATTTTTCATTTCATTTATTGTGTTGTTCATCATTGTTTGTTTCATCTTTAGTTCTTCTAGGTCCTTGGTAAATGTTTCTTGCATTTTCCCTATTCTATTTCCAAGATTTTGGATCATCTTTACTATCATTATTCTGAATTCTTTTTCAGGTAGACTGCCTATTTCCTCTTCATTTGTTAGGTCTGGTGGGTTTTTATCTTGCTCCTTCATCTGCTGTGTGCTTTTCTGTCTTCTCATTTTGCTTATATTACTGTGTTTGGGGTCTCCTTTTTGCAGGCTGCAGGTTTGTAGTTCCCGTTTTTTTTGATGTCTGTTCCCCAGTGGCTAAAGTTGGTTCAGTGGGTTGTTTAGGCTTCCTGGTGGAGGGGACTAGTGCCTGTGTTCTGGTGGATGAGGCTGGATCTTGTCTTTCTGGTGGGCAGGTCCATGTCTGGTGGTGTGTTTGGGGGTGTCTGTGGACTTATTATGATTTTAGGCAGCCTCTGTGCTAATGGGTGGGGTTGTGTTCCTGTGTTGCTAGTTGTTTGGCATAGGGTGTTCAGCACTGTAGCTTGCTGGTCGTTGAGTGAAGCTGGGTGTTGGTGTTGAGATGGAGATCTCTGGGATATTTTTGCTGTTTGATATTACATGGATCTGGGAGGTCTCTTGTGGACCAGTGTCCTGAAGTTGTCTCTCCCACCTCAGAGGCACAGCACTGACTCCTGGCTGTAGCTTCAAGAGCCTTTCATCCACACGGCTCAGAATAAAAGGGAGAAAAAGTAGAAAGAAAGAAAGAAAGAAAGAAAGAAAGAAAGAAAGAAAGAAAGAAAGAAAGAAAGAAAGAAAGAAAGAAAGAAAGAAAGAAAGAAAGAAAGAAAGAAAGAAAGAAAGAAAGAAAGAAAGAAAGAAAGAGGATAAAAGAAAATAAAGTAAGAGAAAATAAAAAAATTATTAAAATAAAAAATAATTAATAAAAAAATTTTTAAGTAAAAAAAAAAAAGTTGGATAGAATCCTAGGACAAATGGTGAAAGCAAAGATATACAGACAAAATCTCACACAGAAGCATACACATACACACTTACAAAAAGAGGAAAAGGGGAAAAAATAATAAATCTTGTTCTCAAAGTCCACCTCCTCAATTTGGAATGATTTGTTGTCTCTTCAGGTATTCCACAGATACAGGGTACATCAAGTTGATTGTGGAGGTTTAATCCGCTACTCCTGAGGCTGCTGGGAGAGATTTCCCTTTCTCTTCTTTGTTCTCACAGCTCCCAGGGCTCAGCTTTGGATTTGGCCCCACCTCTGCGTGTGTAGGTCGTCTGAGGGCGTCTGTTCTTAGCTCAGACAGGATGGGTTAAAGGAGCAGCTGCTTCAGGGTCTCTGGCTCATTCAGGTCGAGGGGGAGGGAGGGGCACGATGCGGAGCGAGCCTGCAGCGTCAGAGGCGGTGTGACGTTGCACCAGCCTGAGGCGCGCCGTGCGTTCTCCCGGGGAAGTTGTCCCTGGATCGCGGGACCCTGGCAGTGCTGGGCTGCACAGGCTCAGGCTCCCAGGAGGGGCGGTGTGGAGAGTGACCTGTGCTCACACACAGGCTTCTTGGTGGCTACCTTAGTCTCATGCCCATCACTGGGGTCCACGCTGATAGCCGTGGCTCGCGCCCGTCTCTGGAGCTCCTTTAAGCGGCGCTCTTAATCCCCTCTCCTCGAGCACCAGGAACCAAAGAGGGAAGAAAAAGTCTCTTGCCTCTTCGGCAGCTCCAGACTTTTCCCTGGACTCCCTCCCGGCTACCTGTGGTGCACTAGCCCCCTGCAGGCTGTGTTCACGCTGCCAACCCCAGTCATCTCCCTGTGCTCTCCAAAAAGAGAATCTTAAAAGCAGCAAAAGAAAAGCAACTTTTTATGTACAAGGGAACCCCCATAAGATTATGAGCAGACTTTTCAGCAGAAACTTTGCAGGCCAGTCAATTATACCCAAATAAAGCTGAAAAAAAAAAAAGGATGTGCATATTTATTGTATACAACTTGATGAATTTGGAGAAAAGTGTACACTTACGAAACCATCACCACCATCAAGGAAATAAATATATCCATCACATCCCAACATTTCCTCCTGCCCCCTTTATTATCATTACTTGTGTGTATGTGTAGTAAGAGCACTTAACATAAGAACTACCTTCTTAGTAAATTTTAAGTTTACAATACATTATTGTTAGCTAGATGTACAATGTTGTATAGTAGATCTTCAGAACTTATTTATCTCGCACAGCTGTAAATTGGTACCATTTGACCATCACCTTCCCATTTTCCTCTCTTTTCAGGTCCTAGCAACTAATGTTCTACTCTTTGTTTCTATGGGTTTGACTTTTAGATTCCACATAAAAGCAAGATTATAAAGTATTTGTCTTTCTGTGTCTGGTTTATTTCCCTTAGCATAATGTCCTCCAGGTTCACCCGTGTCACAAATGGCAGGATTTCCTTCTTTTTTAAGGCTGAATAATATTCCATTGTGTTTATATATCACATTTTTTAATCGTTCATCCATTGATGAATATTTAGGTTGTTTCCATATCTTGGCTAAAGTGAATAATGCTGCAATGAACATGGGAGGGCAGGTATTTCTTCAAGATCTTGATTTATATTCCTTTGGTTAAATACCTAGAAGTGAGGTTACTGAATCATATGGTTACAGTCCTACAAACAATGTACCAGGGTTCCCTTTTCTCCACAATCTTACCAACCCTTATATTTTATTTTTAATAATATTCTTCTTAACATGTGTGACGTGATAGCTCATTGTGGTTTTGATCTGCATTTCCCTGATGATTAGTGAGGTTGAGCACCTTTTCATATTCCTGTTGCCATTTGTATGTCTTCTTGTAAGAATTGTCTGTTAAGGTCCCTATCCTATTTTCAATTGGGTTATTATTATTATTATTTGCTATTGAGGTATGTATTTCCCTTATATATTTTAGGTATTGTTTCCCTGCTGTGCACAAGATTTTTAGTTTGATGTAGTTCCATACCTAGAAAGTAGCATGAGATCTTTGCATACTACATGCGAAGTTACTGCAGTATGACCAGACTATTGTTTAAGACATGAGACCAGAAAGATTTTGAAAACCCACAGCCACCGTTCTACATTCCCACAAGCAATATTTCTTTACATAATTGTCAGCACTTGTTATTGTCTGTCTTTTTTTATTATAGTCATTCTATAGCTTATTTAACCTCATTTTAAGCCCCAGTTTTCTCACTTGTAAAATAGGACTAATAAAAATATGTGCTTCATAGGTTTGTTTGAGGATAGGATGAGAAATATGTATAATGTATAAACATCTGTTTTTCAATCAGTGTTATTATTCTACCTTTCCTCAACACTGCAGGTCAATCTTATGGCAGTTTTGTAAAGTGACTTCCACACTGCTTACTTTATTTCAACTTAGAAATTGAGAAAACAGAGACGAAAATAACATTCCTAAGTATATAGGAAATAACCATTTCATAATAGTAATTTGAAAGGATATTAGATAGAGGCATTATCATAACTGAGTTTTGTCATAAAGAAATATTTCAAGCTTTGGGGGTTGAGAAGATGAAGAAATACAGGGCAACAAAATGTTCTACTGTGCTCTAAATGTGGCACTTGCCATTATTCTACAAAGTAGATTATAAGAAAATAAAAATTTTCAGCTACACTTAAAATAATTTTATTGTGTTCCATAGACAATATTCTATGATTATATTTTCAAAATTTGTTTGGAAATAATTTTTGTTCATTTTAATCCTATTGTTAAGCTGGTTGGTAACTAATCCAGCTAAAACTATGTGGACATCTGATATTTTTCCAGAATTATCAAAAGCCAATTTCACTTTCACTTATGTGTAGAAATCCAAACTTGAGGGTAAAGAAATGCCAAATTTGTTACTGTATGGGAAAAAGGAATGGAGAGACATTCCACTTAGTTGTGACATAGAGACACTGCCTAAATCATAATGTGGTTGTAAGAATCAAATGATATACTTGATATTCGGGGTTTCCTGTGAAAACCCTAGTCACATGGAAAGAGCTTTGTTGCCATTCTTATTGCATTCCTTGCTTTCCTTTTTTTGTCTCTCTAAGACTCTGCCATGTTCCTAACCTCTATCGACTTTCCTCAGGGCTGGAGCTACTTGATGCCTACCTTTAGCTCCAGCCTTGCACAGTCTTTAGGGTAAGTTCTACCAGGCACCAATGATTAAGCGGCTCCCATTCAACTTTCTAAATCTTTGTTGTGAGTCTCGTGCTGAATTAGACTCCGATAGCTGAACTTTCACCTTGTTCCTGAAATGGACTCACCTTCTTTACCAATTTTGAGAAAACACCCTTTATTTTCCTAGCACTGGATTTCTTTCTTGGTAACTTGCACATAGCAGCATCTCAATTAGAGGATTCACCTTGCTACTTTAGTACCTCCTATCCCCACCCTTTCTTTCTCTGTCTGTGTCTCTTTGGGTTTTGGATTCTGCTCTTTACTAACCAATTTTTCCTCTTCTGCCTGTTGTCTGCCTTGATTTCCAAACACATTTTGGCTCAGTTAGGTAATTTTGTTAATTTGTATGTGACTTAGGCAACACTGAACCTCCTCTTCCAAGAGTATATTTATTGCCCTAGGCAATAGCTCTTCTGTCAGAGAATGCTCAGGAAATTTCTTTGCTTCTACAGATTATTCATGGACATTGAAAGAACTGTCCACCCATGCTCCTTGATTCACATGAGCTCAGGAGTCTTGTGACAAAGAAAATGAGCTTGCTATGAGGGTTCCAGTCATTAATGGACTGGTCTTTCCATGCAGGTTAGAATCATATTCAACTGAATTAGAGATTGAGCTCTTAATGATGCCAGAATCTTCACAAAGCATTAGCCACTATTTCTTATGAGGCTCATGAGAGAGCTACATGCTTTAGGAACAATGAGAATGAGATGTAAGCTGCTCTTACACTGTTAACCAGACTTGTCCTGGTGACATGTGTGAAATAGTTCCTTCTCTATGAATGGAAATAGAGGTCAGTTAAGGAGGCAATGTTCTCCTGTCTTCTCTATTCTCTTCATTCTGAGTTAATTCAGTGGACTTAATACCAAGTGTATGGTCAATTAGGGTATGGCTGTCTCAGAAAAGAAAAGAAGTAAATGAGTATCAGGGAAATACTTCTAGCATATTTATTTTCTATGCTTTCCTTTTCTTGTCCCTCTGGAACTCTGCCAGATTCCTAGCATCTCTCTACTCTCTCCAAGGCTGAAGAGTTTTGCATTGTGCCTATGTGTCCACTTGGTTCTAATAATAAAACGAGCATTTTACTTGTTGTCTTTACACACTTCTATAATTATGAAGTGTCAAAAAAATCATTTAATTCCTATAAATTTCCCACAATATATTTGGGTGAGAATTCACCTGTTTTATTTTGCTTCTTTTCATGCACAGCTGTGTAATCCAATCTGGTATACCAAAGAGTGCTATGTAATAGACACCATACTGATCCCTTCTATAGATATTTACTGAATAGCTGCTATTCTAAGCCCTGGAAATACAATGATTCATAAGCAGTTAAGATTCCTTATACAGAGTTTACATTCTAGATAAGCGGGAGTATAACAAGATATAAGTGAATATTATTAGGAGTTATGTGGAAAGTGAAACAGATTGTTAGTACAGAGAATGAGAACATGATGAAGCAGTTACTTAAAACTTTTCTTAGTGTGTCATTCAGGACAGAAGAGGATACTATAATAACAAATTAACTCCAAAATTGTAGTGTATTATAGCAACACAAGTTTATTTCTCACTCATCCGAAGTCCACCCTGGGTTTTATAAACTCTCCAGGACAGCAATCCTTCATGTATTGCCTTAGTAATTAAAGCTACTTTAATCTTATGCTTTGCCATCTCAACATGAGACTCTTCAATTGTGACAGAAAGGGAAGAAGGGAGATTAGAACCCTGAGATGAGAGATTAGAACACTTCTCACGGACTCAACCTAGAAATGATACATTTTACTTTCGCTCATGGTCTGCTGATCAGAACTGGTCAAATGTGCTTAAGCTGTTCCAGCAGAGTCTGGAAGTATAATCTTCCAAATATCTAGCAAAGAGAGGTGTGCACTACTGATATTTATGCCACATAGGAAGTTCTCTCTGAGACCTGAATAACAAGAAAAACCAGCTATGTGAAGATAAAAGTGAGTAACATTCTATGTAGAAGAAACAGGGAGAGCAAGTGTCCTAATTTTGGAAGAGAAAGGCCAATGCACTAAGGGAAGAGTGGTAGAGATTATGTCAAAGAGGAAGGCAAGAGACTGATCACAGAAGGCACAAAGACCAAGTAAATATGATAAGAAATCTTTGACAGTGTTTAGAAAAAGAAATGATGTGTTTTGATTTATATTTTAAAAATAGCAGACTGATTCATATACAGACAATTGCTTGCATAAAGGCAAAAGTGGAAGCAAGGTATTATTGCAAGTACCCACATAAGAAATAGTAGTGGTTTAGCCTCATGTGATGTGGTAGACTGAAAAATGGTCACAGATTCCTCCCATCCCTTTTTGCACAACTTTTGCCACAAGGCTTTACCTTTCTTCCCATCAAAAAGTGGAGCCTATTTCTTCTGACCTTGAATCTGGGTTTGACCTGATGACTAGCTTTGGTGTTACAAGCAGAGGCTTGAAAAAAGAACTAGTCTGTTTGAGCTTTTTCCATCTTGATCCTGGATGTTCTTCCACTATCATATGAACAAGCCCCAGACAGGCATGCTTGAAGATGATGAATGAACCCAGGACAGGTGTTCCAGTCATCCCAACCATCCCAGCGATCCCATGTAAGGCCTCAGATGTGTAAGCAATATAATTCTAAATCATTCAGTCCTAGCCAGACCAGCCCACACTAGAAGAACCACCCACTTAACCCACATAATTGTGAAAAGTAATAAATTATTGGTGTTTTAAGATACTAAGCTTTTGGGTGGTTTGCTATGCAGCAAAAGCTAACTAATGATTGGCAGTTAGTGGTAGTAGCAGTAGTAGTAGTAGTATTAAAAATGGAAGAAGTAAATAGATTTAGAATATGTTTTGGGAGTAAAGCTTGTAGGACTTGCTAATAGTTTAGATACAGAGTAAGAGAGAGAAAAGAATCAAAGGTAGATATTAGGGTTTTAGTATCATTTATTAAGATGAGTAAGTCATCTGTAGGGAAGGGGTAGATCAGAACAGAATTATCCATAATACCAACAAATCAAATGCTCCAAATTTAAACAGTATTTACTCTCTATCATTATTATTTTTCCACAGAAAAACATATATCTCATAGCAAATTTAAGAGATAAAATGTTAAAAGGTATGCAATATAAATATGAAATGAAATAAGTTAGGCAAAAACTCTTTATTTTTTCATTTTTAATTGGAAATGTCAGTATGAACTCAGAATTTAGTTTCTTCATTCTAAAAGCATGCATATTTTCTAGTTTTGTCCACTCAGTTTTCTTGAAGCAATAACAACTAGTAGAAAAAAATATACCTTGTGCACAGATTTTCATCTTCAAACATTTCCTACTAAAAGGAACAAGATCTCCTTAGAGAAATGGCAGATTCTTCAACTGGATACTAAATGTAAAACATGGATCTGAGATATCTTGTCATTTCTGAAAGCAAGGAAGCTTTCTAAAACTCTTGAGATCATGTCAAAAAGGCACAGAAACCAGTTTGAAAGGGCTTAAATTGGCCAAAGATAGATCAGCTTGAGCATCAACACAATAATTATTAAAATGCACTGAAATAAATATAAAATATAATATATGGGTTTATAATGATACTTTAAAAAAATCTCTTTAGCAACTTTAGGATAATTGTTAGATACCAGTTGGTTTTTCTAGAAACTGATAAAGGGAAAGAATCAAGTATGTGAAGGAGAGGTCAAGATGGCAGTGTAGAAAGATCCTGACCTCACCTCCTTCCACTACACACCAAATTTACAGCTATTTACAGAACAATTATTGATGAAAAATCCAAACCTACCAGAAAAGATCTTCTACAACTAAAGATATAAAGAAAGAACCACAAGGAGACTGGTAGGCGGGGAGGAGTCATGATATAGTTAAGTTTCATACCCCTAGGAGGGTGACCACAAATGGGAGAATTGCAGAATTTCTCCCAAAAGAGTGAGGGGTCTGAACCCCATATCAGGCTTCCCTGTTTAGAGGTCTTGTGCCTGGAAGATGGCTTTGAAGGCCAGTGGTGCTTACTTTCAGGAGTCTCAGAGGACTGGGGGAAATAGAGACTCCACACTTAAAGGGCACATACAAAATCTCACATGCTCCAGGACCCAGGGCAGGAGTAGTAATTTGAAAGGAATCAGAGTCAGACCTACCTGCTGATCTGGAGTGTCTCCTGGAGAGGCAGGAGGCAACTGGAGCTCACTCTGGGAACATAGACACAGGCAGCAACCATTTCTGAGAGCTTGTTTTACCACATGGACACTGGTTCTGGCAATCTCCATTTTAGAATATTTTCTCTAGCTTATTAGACTCAGAACTTAGCCCCACCCTTGCCCAACAGCTTGTAGGCACCAGCACTGAGATGTCCCAGGCTAAGCAATTAACTGGGCTGGGACATAGCCCCACCCACCATCAGGCAGACTGCCTTAAGATCCCCTGAGCCCAAATCACCCCTGGACATAGCCCAGCTCACCAGAGGGCCTATGACTTGGCCCCACACACCAGTGTGTATGCACTATACCAGGGGCCCCCAGGGTCTTGCCTTCAGAGACCTAGGACCCAGCTCCACCCACCAGCGAGCAGTCCTCAGCCACAGAATTCCTGGTCCTGCACACCAGCTAGCCTGCTTTAACGTCAGGACCAACCTCACCCATTAGTGGACAGATACAGACCACAGGACAGCCACAAACCTGAAGCCTGTGGACACAGCCCACCTACCAGCAGGCTAGCACCTACCCTGGGACTGGCTGGGCTCTGGCCCCACTCTCTAGCAGGCCAACACAAGCTTCAAAACACCATAGGCCCCTCAGCGAGCTGTGTCAGGAACCAGTCCCACCAATAAGCAGCCTGACACCACCTCTGGAAACCCTGCGGCCAGACCCCAAGATGTGGCTTTGCAAGCCAGTAGGCTGGTACTAGCTTTAGGATCTGGCTTCACCAACCAGTGGGCAGGCACCAGCCCTGTGGTCTCCTGTACCCCAACTCTGTCCACCAGTGAGCCAGCACTAGCCCCAGGGCTCCCCAGGGTGTATAGCCAGCTGCATCATGACCCAGCCCTACCACACAATGGCTGTCAACATCCACACAAGGCAAGGCTAGGCAAAAAACTGGACCAGGGTCAACCAAGCCTACCAGACTGGCCAAAGTAGTCAGCCTGCCAGAAAATAAGAATTCATGCAGCCCGTATAAGAGGAACCCCAAAGAGCATATAGCTTTGATGTCGAGAGGGGAGTGTGCTGCTGAGATGCCTAGGACATCTCCTACAGAAAGCCACCTCTCTAAGGTCAGGAAATGTAACCAACCTACCAGATATGTAGGAAAAAAAAAAAGGAAGTTAGGCAAAATAAGGTGATGGAGGAACATGTTCCAAATGAAGGAATAAGATAAAACCCCAGGAGAAGAATGAAGTAAAGTGGAAATAGGCAACTTACCCAAGAAAAAGTTTAGGGTAATGATTGTAAAGATGACCAAAGAACTTGAGAGAAGGATGGATGCACAGAGTGAGAAATTAGAATTTTTAAACAAAGAGTAAGAAAATACAAAGAAAAAACAAACAGAGATGAAGAATACCATAACTACAATGAAAAATAACTAGAAGGAATCAACAGTATACTAAATGATATAGAGGAATGGAATAGAATAGTGGAAATCACTGATGCTGAATAGAAAAAAGAAAAAAAGAATGAAAAGAAATGAGGACAGTTTGAGAAACCTCTGGGACAACATCAAGTGCACTAACATTCACATTATAGGGGTCCCAGAAGGAGAAAAGAGACAGGAACGTGCTTAGAAGAAATAATAGCTGAAAACTTCCCTAACTTGGGAAAGGAAACAGGCTTCCAAGTCTAGGAAGCATAGAGATTCCCAAATAGGATTAACCCAGAGAGGAACACACTAAGGAATACTGTAATTAAAATGGCAAAAATTAAAGATAAAGAGAGAATATTAAAAGCAGCAAGGGAACGGCAAGAATTTTTACCTACAAGGGAACTCTCATAAAGGCTATCAGCTGACTTTTCAGCAGAAACTCTGTGGGCCAAAAGGGAGTGCCATGATATATTTAAAATGATGAAAGGGAAAAACCTAAACCCAAAGATACTCTCACAGCAAGTCTCTCATTCAGATGAGAAGGAGATCAAAATTTTACAGAGAAGCAAAAGCGAAAATATTTCAGCACCACCAAACCAGATTTACAAAAAAGTCAAAGGGACTTCTCTAAGTGAAGAAGAAAGGCCACAACTAGAAACAAAAATTATGAAAGGAAAAAGCTCATTGGTAAAGGCAAATAAACAGTAAACATAGTAAAACAACCACACACAGAGCTAGTAGGAAGGTTAAAAGACAAAATTAGTAAAATCATATGTATCCACAGTAAGCATTTGAGAGATATATGAAATAAATAGATGTAAAATACAATATCAAAAACAGTAATTGTGAGGAGGGGAGTACAACTGCAGGGTCATTAAAATTCATTTAAAATTAAAAGATCAGCAATTTAAAACAATCATGTATGTATAAAGATTCCTATATATAACCTTTATGGTAACCACAAATCAAAAATCTATAATAGATACACACACAAAAAAGAAAAAGAAATCCATACATAACACTAAAGATAGTCATCAAATTACAAGAGAAGAGAACAAAAGAAGATGAAAGGGAAATAAAAGAGCTACCAAAAAAAAAACCAACAACAAAACAATTAACAAAATGTTGATAAGAATATACATATCAATAATTACCTTAAATGTAAATGGACAAAATGCTCCAGTAAAAAGACATAGAGTGGCTGAATGGATACAAAAAGAAGACCTGTATATATGCTGCCTACGAGAAACTCACTTCATATCTAAAGACAGAGTGAGGGGATGGAAAAAGATATTTCATGCAAATGGAAACCAAAAGAAAGGCAGAGTAAAATAGAGACACAGATGTAGAGAACAAATGTATGGACACCAAATGGGGAAATTGTGGGGCGGGTGGTGGGATGAACTGGGAGATTGGGATTGACATATATACACTAATATGTATAAAATAGATAACTAATAAGAACCTGCTGTATAAAACTAAATAAATTAAATTAAATTAAAAAAAAGAAAGGCAGAGTAGCAATACTTATATCACACAAAATAGAATTTAAAACAAAGACTGTTACAAGAGATAAGGAAGAAAGTTATATAAAGACAAATCTATGAAGATATGACAATTGTAAATGTATATGCACCCAGCATAGAAGCACCTAAATACATAAAGAAAATATTAACAGACATAAAGGGAGAAATAGACAGTAATACAGTAGTAGGGGACTTTAACACCTTACATCAATGGATAGATAATCCAGAAATGAAATCAATATGGAAAGATTTGCTTTAAATGACACATTAGACTAGATGGACTTAATAGATTCCACCCAAAAGCATCAGAATACACATTATTTTCAAGTGCACATGGAACATTCTCCAGGATACATCACATGTTAGGTCATAAAAAAAAGTCCTGGTAAATTTAAGAAAATTGAAATCATATCAAGCATCTTTTCTGACCACAATGTTATGACACTAGAAATCAACTACAAGTAAAAAACTGCAAAAAACACAAACAGGTGGAGGCTAAACAATATGCTACTAAACAACCAGTGGATCACTGAAGAAATCAAAGAAAAAAAATAAGCCTGCAGACAAGTGAAAATAAAAACACAACAATACAAAATCTATGGAATGCAGTAAAAGCAGTTTTAAGAGGAAAGTTTATAGCAATACAAGTTTATTTCAGGAAACAAGAAAAATCTCAAACAACCTAAATACATACCTAAAAGAAGTAGATAAAGAACAAACAAACCCAAAGTTATCAGAAGAAAAGAAATCATAAAGATCAGAGCAGAAAAAAATGAAATAAAGAATTAAAAAACAATAGAAATAATCAATGAAATGAAGAGCTGGTTCTTTGGAAAAGTAAATAAAATTAAAAAAATCTTTAGCCAGACTCATCAAGCAAAAAAGGGAGAGGGCCAAATCAATAAAATCAGAAATGAAAAAGAAGTTTCAGCTGACACCACAGAAATACAAAGGATCATAAGATACTACTATGAACAATTATATGTCAATAAAATGGACAAGAAGAAATTGACAAATTTCTAGAAATGTACAACCTGACAAAACTGAACCAGAAAGAAATAGAAAATACAATCAGACCAATTATTACTAATAAAATTGAATAGCAATTTTTAAAACTCCTAACAAACAAAAGTACAGGACCAGATGGCTTCAGAGGTAAATTCTACCAAACATTTAGAAGACAAACATTTGTCCTCAAACCATTCCAAAGAATTGCAGAGGAAGGATCACTTCCAAATTCATTCTATGAGGTCAGCATCACCCTGATACCAAAACCAGACTAAAGGAGAAAATTACAGGACAATATCATCGGTGAACATAGATGCAAAAATCCTCAACAAAATATTAGCAAACCAAATCCAACAATACATTAAAAGGATCAAACACCATGATTAAATGGGATTTATCCCAGAGATGAGATGCAAGTATTTTTCAATATCTGCAAATCAATCAATGTGATTTGCACATTGACTGACCAACAATTTGAAGAATAAAAACAATCAACAAATTGAAGTATAAAAACCATATGATCATCTCAATATATGCAAAAAAAGATTTTGACAAAATTCAACACCGATTTATGATTAAAAGCTCTCCAGAAAATGGGCATAGAGGGAACCTACCTCAACATAATAAAGGCCATATATGACGAACCCACAGCTAACATCATTCCCAATGGTGAAAACATGAAAGCATTCCCCCTAAGATCAGGAACAAGACAAGGATATCCACTCTCGCCACTTTTATTCAACATAGTTTTGGAAGTCCTAGCCATGTCAATCAGAGAAGAAAAAGAAATAAAAGGAATCCAAATTGGAAAAGAGGAAAACTATCACTGTTTGTAGATGACATGATACTATACAGAGAAAATCTTAAAGATGCCACCAAAAAATTCTAAAGCTTATCAATGAATTCAGTAAAGTTGCAGGACACAAAATTAATATACAGAAATCTGTTGCATTGCTATATACTAGGAATGAACCATAAGAAAGAGAAACTAAGAAAACAATTCCATTCACAATTGTATCAAAAAGAATAAAATAACTAGGAATAAACCTACCTAAGGAGGTAAAAGACCTGTGCTCAAAGAAGTATAAGACACTGATGAAAGAAATTGAAGATGACAAAAAGAGATGAAATGACACGCTATGTTCATGGATTGAAAGAACTAATATTCTTAAAATGATCATACTACCCAAGGCAATCTACAGATTTAATGCAATTCTTATCAAAATACCAATGACATTTTCCACAGAAGTGGAAGAAATAATTTAAAATATTGTATGGAAACACAATGACCCCAAATAGCCAAAACAATCTGGATAAAGAAGAACAGAGCTGGAGTTATTATGCTTCCTGACTTCAGGCTATACTACAAAGCTACATTAATCAAAACAGTGTGGTAATGGCACAATAACAGACATATAGATCAATGGAACAGAATAGAGGACCCAGAAATAAACCCACACAATTATGGTCAATTAATCTATGACAGTGGAGGCAAGAAAAGAAATGGAGAAAAGACAGTCTCTTTAATAAGTGTGATGGGAAAACTAAAAATCAACATATGAATGAAATTAGAACATTTTCTAACACTATATACAAAAATAAATTCAAAATTGATTAAAAATCTGAATGTAAGAAGAGAAACCATAAAAATTCTAGAATAAAACATAGGCAGAACACTTTTTGATGTAAATTATAGCAGTTTTTTCTGGATCTGTCTCCTAAAGCAAAAAACAAAACAAAACAAAACAATAACCAAAAATAAACAAATTGGACCTAATTAAACTGAAAAGCTTTTGCACAGCAAAGGAAACATACTGAATGGGAGACAATATTTGCAAATGATATGACTGACAATGGGTTAATATCCAAAATATATAAACAGCTCATACAACTTAATGTCAAAAAAGCAAACACCTGATTCAGAAAACATGAATAGACATTTTTCCAAAGAACAAGTACAGATGACCAATGGGCACATTGAAAAATCCTCAACATTGTTAATCATCAGAGAAATGCAAATGAAAACCACAATGATATATCACCTCACACCTGCCAGGATGACTATCACCTGGTTCCACATCCATGAGTTCAACCAATCTTGGATTGGAAATAGTAAAAAAAAAATTCCAGAAATTTCAAAAAAGCAAAACTTGAATTTGCCACATGCCAGCCCCTATTTATATAGAATTTACATTTTATTAGGTATGATAAGTAATCTAGAGATAATTTAAAGTATACAGGAGGATGTGTGTAACTTTATGCAAGTATTACACCATTTTATATAAGGGACTTGAGCATATGGGTATTTTGGTCTCCACAGGGGTCCTGGAACCAATCCCCCACGGATATGGAGGGATAACTATGTTGTGATTATATTTTTCTTTTTAATCCATATCTGTTAGACATATATACTCGAGTATTTATTGGTGAATGATACGATGTCTCTGATGTGTTTTAAAATCTCCAGGAAAAAAAAAAGTGATGTTACTCTTGGGTGTTTCCTTTGATACATGCTGGATGGAGTTTGGCAAAAGGAATTCTCTGGAGACAATGAGGCATAAAGGGATTAATGTCTGGCTTTGACTACACAAAGGTTTGAAATAAAATTCACTTGTACTTCAGAGAAATACCCAGACTGTGGCTTTTTTCTTTTTATAAGAAAGTTATACTAGGTTCTCAACACTTCTGTGCTCATTTCACACTTTGAAATATTACAATTGCTATTGTAAACTTGAAGAGATTAAAAGACCCAATATGACATGATACAAGTCCACAGCATTATAGAACATTTACTCTTACGGTGTGACAATAACTCACAATGTTTGTAGAGCATCAGCTCTTACCACACTATTGCCTTGATTGCCCTTCAGCACTGTAAGCTGTGGTTTATTGCCCTGACCATGCCCTCTTATCCATTCACATGTCAAAAGTTCTTGAATATTTCAATAAAAATAAGATCTATTTTTGGTGTCAGCCTGCAAGTTTCAGTGTTTGACATTGCCATTATAATATGCATATTCAATTAATTTACAAGGAACAAGAGTGTATAGCCTGACTGAAAGGTTTGAGGCATGCAATTTGAGTATCCAAGGTCACATTACTGTACCTGTTTAGGTAAACATTCCCAATAATAGAGTTACTTATATATAAAGTTGATTTCCCCTTCACCAAAATATTGAAGAGAAGTGAGCCATGTGACATGGTCGAAGCTCAAAATATTCCTTTGGAATAGCATGTAAGCTATTGCTTTTAAAATTCAGAAGCATCTTGGAAGCTAATGACCTATGGCACAACATAAAAATCATGTAAGCACTTTATGTAAGGGAATTGGTTAAGTCTTAGTATAATCATACTTAATGACTGGTTTTGTCAGTCAATATGGTCAAAGAAATGTAATTCCATATAGTTCCATATGCTATTTAAATCTATACCTGTATATTGGAGAGATTTATTTATTACTTTAGAAGTTTTTCAAGAGTGTTCTAAATTACTGTTGTGTACATGAAGCCTTTAGTAAATAATTCTTTTTTTTGACTTAACTTTAATCTCCATCTTCTTGCAATAAAATTACTTACAAGAACTTTCAATAAAAGTATAAACACATTATGTTGTGGTTTGAACAAAGTCCTGATAGATGTGAGAGAGAGAGAAGAAGGGATAGGGCCTGATGAAATAAAAATTCATCTTTTAAGACAGGACAAGAAAAATTTAAACAAATTTTTTTCTCTGCCCATTTGTTCTCTTCCCTTCCATCTAGTGTGCATCGTGTTTCTGCATTATGTGTTAACCAGATCTTTCCAATGGCAAAAACACCTGCTCAATTGTAATGATCAATTTTTTTCTTCTGGCACCAGCCATGTAACTTCTTAGAAGATAACATTCCTTTCTCAATCCTGTAGGGGGTCACAATGGCCAACCACTCATCTTGTATGTTCAGACATCTCTGTTGAACGTTATGTACAATGCCAATATATCATTTTCCTCAATGATAGCAATTGGTGCAGAACAGACTGGTCAGATGGCCTGGGGAGATGCTGGGTCACACCTGATGGAAGTTCTTAGCTTAAATTGTTACTTATGACCTTATTACTATTATAAGGTAGTACTACTATATTACTTTATTCTGACTATTTTATAAGATTATTGTTTCTTGCATTACCAAATATGTAATTTGGACTGAACCTTCAATAAAAATAATAATGACTAGGCGACTTGAAATGATTGACCAAATATATAGTTCTACAGGGTCAGTGATTGTAATAGTGCTGTTCTAGGTATGGGAAGAAGCAAAAAACCTCCACACACTATAATTGGTGACCAGAATCTTAGGTGTAGATCATCAAAATATAAAAAAGACCAGAGGAAAGAAGGGAAGCCTAGAAAACTTATACCAGAGTTCATACCTGAGCTACTTGGCTGTTTTACCAAAAGGAAACATTAAATTTTATAGCTCTAATCATCTTATACAGAATTGTATAGAACATGTGACGACACAAACTTTGTCCCAGTTCTGGACTATTAGAAGAATTTTTCATCAGACTATTGGAGTTCATTTTAATCTTTTTCAAAAGAAATAGGTGTGAAGAATGTAAATATTATGAAGGAAATTATGTGCAAAAACTGTTCTTGTTTATGTAAGTTATTCTGACAGTTTATTAGGAATGATTGTATCTCAGGAAAAGAGACAAATGCTCATTCTGCTTATGCTTGTCATAATTATTATCTATTCTTCGTTAAATTTTTTACTGAGCATCTACTCTGTGCCTTGCTCTGCAAACGTGCCATAAGCATGTTCTTGCAATCATGGGTGGTTATAAGATGTGATTGCAAAGGAAATAAAAAGGAACTTACTTTAAATATGGCACAACATAAGGTTTCTTCGAGATAAGGTTTAAGATGAGACCTGAAAAATGAGAAAGTGCCAGCCACGCTAATAGTGAGAAGAGCATTATGGGCAGAAGAAACAACGTAAGAGAATCTTGGCATTTTCAAAACCCAGAAAATCAGCTCATGTCACTTAATTTATTAAGGCAAAGAGTATGCTGAGATGAAGCCAGAGAACAGGTAGTTGCCAAACATGTAAGGTTTTACAGGTAAAAGTATGGCTTTTGTATTTTATTCTAATTATAATTTGTCTGTATGTATATATTTATAGAACTTGGATGCTACGCAGAGAATAAATTGGAAAAGGACAAGGGAGGAAACATAAATGTTAAACCTAGTATTTATGCATTACACATCTACAGGAAGAAAATTATGACAGATACAGCCTTTGGTTTACAGATAAGTGTTTTTCTTATTATTACTCAATGAAGTGTTCCTGAATTCAGGTTGCAGCAAAATCATTGTTGCTTGCAGATGATTCTGCAAATGCCAGAATTATCTAAATATGTTTATGTCTTCTCTAAACTCTCAATTTGCCTTCATCCATCTTTAAGTCAGTAATCTAGCTGATGAGTTGGTCATAATTCAACCAGACACAATCAGTGTGGACCAGTCATGATTTCTGTCATGGAGAAATGTGGAATAAGAGCAGGGGGGCATAAAAACTGACATCCCTCCCCAAGGACAAATTATTGTAAGTGCCTATACATAAAAATAAAATAGTTGGATTTCCCTATGCTGAAGATTGGGCTAAGAATTCATTTTTAAATTGGATTAATTTGGAAAGAGAGAAACTATTTGCATAATGAAGCAATTAAAATAAAGCTCAGAGACATTTTACTAAGAAGGCTGTATTTCAAGGCCTAAGTGAACTTAATAACAATATAAACTCTAGTGTAAAGTAGGATCCAAGTCCATCCCATATCTAACTTTTAGTGATTAGTAATCAAATTCAGTGATGAAACATGATGGAAGAATTGAAACATGAAAACAGAATTGAAACATGATGGAAGAAATCCATTCTTTTGTAGGAATAATACAGCAGTTAATATTTCCCAGTCTTTTTACTTAAATTTATATATTTTCAATTTTCAAATAGAGATATTTAAAAGAATTAAGATAAAGTATAGGCAAATAGTTCCTTCCCTTATGACATTCAGTTTTACTAAAAAACAGACCAGCAAGTGTACATTTGAAGGACTTTAGAAACTATTTTATCTACTACCTGGACAAGCTAAAGAAATCTCCAGAGCAATAATGTAGCAGGTTAATTTATTTCACATTGGCCCAAAAACTAATGTATGCAATATTACCGAAACTTTGTCTATTGCTATGGCAGGGCTAAGAAAGAGGAAGCCCGCTGTGGTTTGTACCCTCAAAACTTTTTCACATTCTCTGAAATATTGATGTGTGTTTCTGCAGAGGTGTTCTCTCTTGTTACCAGAAACTTATTCTGTTTAGTTAAAAACTAACAAGACATAGACACTAAATAGCAAATTAACAAGTACTATAATCCAGGGTCAAATTTAACCACAATAGTAGAAAGAAAATACTTTCTGAACACCACATTTGGCATCTTAATCAGTGGAATGAGCAGGCAGTTCTCAAAAACCACATGCAAATAATCAAAGAATTAGTGTAGGGTATACAAATGATCCCACTCTCAATGCCATCTTTCACAACTTTTTCTTTTTCATGCAAATTCACTGGGCTACTTCTTTTGGTGCCTGCCCTTTCAGGAAGAGATACTTTATGATAGATACTCTTCTTTAGTAATAAAATGTGAAGAGTTGGACCAGTACTTTTTCTTTCAGTCTTTTCTACCGATTTTCTAGTTACTCTAAATACTTAAGCATTCTCTGTTCTAAATAATCATAATGAAGTGCTTAGATTTTCTTGAACATGCTCTTCTATGTCATTTTTGTGTCATCATTTATTTTCTCTTTCCCTATTTTGTTCAAGTGATAAATACCAACTTGCCTATCATTGCCTGCCTGCCTGCCTGCCTGCCTGCAAGCCCTTCTCATGAGAATGCATGACTCACGGAAGAAAAAAAGTCTTATATATCCAGAGACCCTGCTCCATCTCGGCATAGCTGACTATATCAGGATGGGTAACTGATACAACTGGGCTAATAGGATTCTCTTTCCCAGGATTTTGGATTTGGGATATGAAGGGGCTGTACCAAACAACCTTAGGATGTACAAAAACAGACATGGAGAGGGACAAAACCAGAAGTGGTCATGGGAACAGAAAGATCATTTAAAGTGAGTTTAGTTGGCACCAGCAAGCCAAAGCGTCATGGAAACTGAAATGATGACAAAGCAGAAACTAAGAGTCTTAAGGAGGAGAAGTGAAACGACTGGAAAGAAGCAGAATTGAGAGACGATGTCGCCTTAGAGAAAGAGGTTGAGAGAGCGAATACATCAATGTGCCACTCTCAAGAGGCCAAGCTGTTTTGTTCTGCAGAGAGAGATTGATTTTCTTCCATATTTTTTAGTAAATTCCTTTTCAACTGGAGTGGGTTTCTGTACTTAACAAAAATTTGTCTTAAAATTTTTTTATTTTATTGTAGTACGGGTACTTAATATGAGATATACCTTCTTAACAAACTTTTAAGTGCACAATAAAATATTGCAGACTATAGACACAATGTTGTACAGCTGGTTTCTAGAATTTATTCATCTTGCTTAACTGAAACTTTATGCTCATTGATTAGTTTTGATCAAAACACTGTCCTTCTACATTTACCTCTATTCTACACCTCCAGTTCTGCAGTCATCTCTCTCCAGAACACCTATCTTTTCCTATCCTTCCCTCTATTCTCAGGTGCCTCATACATCCTGTACATGTTCTTTCACAACCCTCATAAACCTTTGCCGGATGAACTTTATGTGTCTGTCTCCCTTATGTTAGATGGTAAAGTTCTTAAGAGATGAATTCTATCTTTTGAGATTTATATTCCTGACACCTAGTACTGTGCCAAACACATAACTTGCACAATAATAAATATCTACAGAATAAGTAAGTGAAAGATTGAATGGATGAGTAAATAAAATAAACTTTAAAAATCTCAACTGTGCATTCTCTTTCTGTTCCATGCTTTCTTCTTATTCTCTTTTTTCCTTCTAGAAGTTCTATACTGTACTAGTGTTTTCCAAATTCTAGTCCACAAGTAGATACTTACTTGGTAGCCTAATAACAAGCTGTTAAAAATTCAAATTTAGTGGGACAGAGGCGTGGGCTGTACATTTGTATTCGTAAGCATGTTTGGGAACTCATGTTTTCAGATAATATGACTTCGGACTGTAGGAAAACTACTTTTTCCAGGATGAGTGAACTTTAAATGGCTAAATCCCACAAATCCTTTTTCGTCATCACCCTGTCAGTTCTACTTTCAGAAATTGCCACTGTTACCTTTATTCATTTAAGAGTCTCTCTCTCCCAGGGAATTTGAAGGTAGTTCTACTTTAATACTCATGCCAGGTTTCTAAATCTCCCTTAATCTTGATCTTTGGCTTCTCTTCTTAAATTTCAAATCATTGTGCCTCAAAGCCTGCATACTGGTCCAGCAAAGCAAAGGGAACTGAACATTTTAAAAAGATACCATAAATAACAAAATAGCCCCAGAGATAGTCCCAGGCCCTGGAAGGGGAGGTTGCAGGGTAGTGTGGAAGCTGGAACAGTAGCACATATAACTTCAAAGCCTCTGTTCCACTCTTTCTCATAGATTCAGATTTGGATGGATCTCATACATTCATCTATTCCAAACTTCTTGTTAAAGATAACTCATCCCTTAGAGGAAAAGTGACTTGCCCAAATTCACAGAGTTAGTTGGTGCAGGGCCAGAACTGAAATATACATCATGGGTGATACAATCAAGTGCTCTTTCTAGGAAATAAACAGAATTTTTTCCCCTTGTTTTATATTTTTAATTGTTTTTTCATGATTATACAAACAATATATGGATACAATAATTTTGGAAAAGTGCTTGGCAGTATCCACTAAAGCTGAGCATTGGAAGCCATGTAGTGTAGAAATTCTGCTCTAGGTATACACTCAACAGAAATGTGCACATATGTTTACCAAGAATGTTCATAGCAGCATTAATTTTAATAGCCCTCAAATGGAAACAACTCAAATGTCCATTAACACTAACATGGATAAATAAACCATGCATATTTAGAAAATAAAGTGCTACCTAAGTCATTGAGAGTCAAAAAAAAAAAAAAAAAAACTAGCAACTACATATAATAATACAGATGAATTTTGCACAAATAATATTAAGGCAAATAAGCCAGACACAAAAGAGTATATATTTTATGATTCCATTTTTGTAAAGTTCAAAACAGGCTAAACTTATAATAAAAACAGAGGGTAGTTCCCCTTAGGTGGTAGTGTTAGAGGAAGGACTACAGGGCAGAAAGGAGCTTCTTGACTTTCAGTAATGGTTTGTTCCTTGATCTGGGTACTGGTTACACAATCTGCTTACCTTATGAAAATTCATGGTGTTATAAATTTTGCTATGGAGTTTACTTTTTGATAAATTTATTAAAGTATAAATTATCTTAAAGAAAGGATAAATAATATCTGTAGGGTTTCCCTGGTGGCACAGTGGTTGAGAGTCCGCCTGCTGATGCAGGGGACATGGGTTCATGCTCCGGTCCGGGAAGATCCCACATGCTGTGGAGCGGCTGGGCCCGTGAGCCATGGCCGCTGAGCCTGCGCGTCCGGAGCCTGTGCTCCACAACGGGAGAGGCCACAACAGTGAGAGGTCCGCTTACCGGAAAAAAAAAAAAATTAATAATATCTGTAGAAAATTAGGAACTCACAGAAAATATTAAACAAGCTGAAATCAACTATTAATATTTTTGCATATTTTCTACTGTATTTTCTGCATACATACAATCTGCACTTTTATAATCCCCAAAGTTCAAAACTAAGTTTTTTTCATAGCTCACGTAGCAACAAAATTCTGACCTGAGCAGAATTCATTTAGTGACAAATCTTGGCCTCGACTGTTATGAGGTTGTTTATAGTTTTTATTTATCCCACTTGGGGTGAATATTCATACATTTCTCACAGAAAGACTAATGTGCTTGAATATGGAATATTGCTGCAGACATCACTGGTTTGCAATCTTTAAATTATCTTTTAAATACTAAAAGTTCTGAGTTCCAAAATACATCTGGCCCTAAGAATTTAATATATAGCTTTATGTATTTTTTAAAAAATGTTTTAAAACTTTTATTTTTACTTTCAGAGAATTCAAAGAAGATATACATATGAAATCTGACAACACATGTGAATTTATTATGGTTTTATATATCGTGATAGGCAAAATAAAGGCCTCCCAAAGATGTACCCACCCAGATCCCTGGAACCTATGAATATGTTAGGTTACATGACAAAGGAGAATTAAGGTGTAGGTAGATCATGGTTGCAAATCAGCTGACCTTGAGATGAAAAGATTATCCTGAATTATCTGAGTGGGCTAATATAATCACAAGGGGCCTTATGAGTAGAAGAACCAGAGAGATGGCAGTGTGAGAAGGAATCAGACCAACGCTGCTGACTTCTTTGAAGATGGAGGAAGAAGGCCATGAGCCAAGGAAAGCAAGAAGTCACTAGAAGCTGAAAAAGCCAAGAAAACAGATTCTCTCCTAGAATCTGCAAAATAAATAAATAAATATATATATATATATATTGCCCTATCGACACCTTGATTTTAGCCCAGCGAGACCAGTTTTGGACTTCTGACCACCAGAACTGTAAGATCATAAATTTGTGTGGTTTAAGCCACTTTTTGTTTGTAATTTGTTATAAGCAGTTATCAGAAAATTGCACATGTATATACACATATATGCCATAAAATTTATACACACACATATATGCATACATATGTGCATCCACATACGTAGTTGATGTATATGCTTATATGCATCCCTAGCCAATATCTAAATCATGCAGTGCCTGGCACAGGGTAGAAACTCAGTAAGAATTTTAAATATATAAATGGATGAATGCATGAATAAATGAATAAATTGAATGACTACTCTATGTTTTATATATGCAGATAGGGATGGAGTAGCATATGAGTTGATAGTAGAGAGTTAGCTCTTGGCCTGTGTAATAGTTAATTAGTACTACATAACAAACTCAAAACTTCTGTGGCAAACAACATGAACATTCTGTCTAGCTCACAAGTTTTCAGCTCAGCTGGAGTAGCTTAGCTTCACATTTCATGTCAGATGGGTGGCTTTGCTTTATGTGTCTCTCAGCCTCTTCTCATGGTGATGGCAGAAGAATGGTGGTGACCCAACCAGCCAAGCACATAACCTGCATCAAGTCTGCTAACTCACTGACCAAAGTAGATTATACGGCCAAGTCCAAACTCTAGGGGCAGGAAGTATATTTACCTTCTATAGGAAGAATTTCAAAGTTACATTAAAAAGGCATGAATACAGGAAGAATGGAAGAATTGAGACCAAAGATTTATCATAACCTCTCTTGCTTTTTATCAAGAAGTACTGCTGAAGCCAAATATAGATATTAGAGTATGCCAGATAAGACCTTCAAGCACCCTAGAAGGAAAGTGTACACTGTCATGTAAGAAAGAACATGTGAATAGGATGCAATTATCAAAAAAAGAGGGTTTTATCTGATTAGTTGGGAATTAACTAGAAGTGTGGGTATGTTTTAAGACAGGAACTTATAAATATCAGGAAAAGCATTTTCTCCCCTTTTAAATGGGTTTATATTGTAGAGCAATTTTAGATTCACAACTGATGAAATAAAATTTATATTTTAAGGCAGGACAAGAAAAAATTAAACATAAAATTCTCTCTCTGTGTTTTATGGGCCTCCTCCTTACCTCCCTAATGTGCAGTGTGCATCTGCATTACACATTAACCAGAGCTCCTCAAAGATGGCAGTGCCTGCTCAACTGTAAAGATTTTTTTTTCTTTCTTCCAAAGCTAGCAATGTAATTGCTTAAAGAATAGTGTTCTTTTCCAGCACTGTAGGGGGTCATGGTGACTTGCTTGCTGCTTGCTTTGTACATGTTTACCTGAACTATGTACCCTTAATGAACTTTACATAAAATATCAGTATGTCATTTCGATGTATGATCCTGTCTCAAAAATGTATATGACTGTGCCTTTGACTTCTAACAGGCTTCTAACAGTTCTCAGAGCTTTCTGAGAATTTGCTTCCCAGGTTATGATCCTCAGTTTGGCTTGAATAAAATTTGCTTTTTTCTTTTTCACTTGATAGTTAATTGAATTTTTGTCAACACAGCAAAATCTAGCAGAAAGAATAAAGCGTTCTAATTTATCTCCTGCCTGCACCCCACATCCCATTACCTATCCTTCCCCACTGTCAACATTCTGCACCAGAGCAACACATTTGTTAACTTGATGAACCTACATTGACTTATTTTTTATCACCCAAAGTCCATAATTTGTATTAGATTCACTCTTGGTATTGTACATTCTATAGATTTGGAAAGATGTATAACAACATTTTACCTCCATTATAGTATCTACAGAATAGTTTCACTGCCCAAAAAGTCCTCTGTGCTCCATCCTCCCTCCCCACTACCCCCTGGCAACCACTAATTTTTTACTATCTCCATAGTTTTGCCTTTTTCAGAATATCATATAGTTGGAATCATATGCTGTGTATCCTTGTCAGACTGGCTTCTTTCACTTAGTAGTAGGCATTTAAGGTCCCTCTGTGTCTTTTTATGGCTTGATAACTCATTTCTTTTTAGCACTGGATAATATTCACTGACTAGATGAACCACGGTTTATTTATTCATTCATTCACCTACTGAAGGACATCTTTGTTGCTTCCAAGTTTTGTCAGTTATGAATAAAGCTACTATAAATATCCATGTGCAGGTTTTTGTGTGAACATAATTTTCAGCTCTTCTGGGTAAAATACCAAGGAACATGATTGCTGGATTGTATGGTAAGAGTATATTTAGTTTTGTAAGAAACTGCCAAACCATATCCCAAAGTGGCTACACCATTTTGCATTCCCACTAACAATGAATGAGTGTTCTTGTTGCTCCATATTGTCACTAGCATCTGCTATTGCCAGCGTTCCAGATTTTGACCATTCTAATAGATTTGTAATGGGAGCTTACTGTTTTAATTTGCATTCCCTGATGACATATGATATGGAGCATATAAGCATATGACATATCCTTTAATATGCTTATTTTCCATCTGTATATATTCTTTGATGAGATATCTATTCAGATCTTCTGGTCTTTTAGTTGGGTTATTTGTTTTCTTGTTGAGTTTTAAGAGCTCTTTGCATATTTTTGATAAGAGTAACTTTATCAGATGTATCTTTTGCAAGTATTTTCTCCCGGTCTGTGGCTTGTCTTCTCATTCTCTTAATATTGTTTTTCACCAAACACAAGCTTTTAATTATAATGAAGTTCAGTTAATCAATTATTTCTTTCATAGATTGTGACTCTGGTGTTGTATCTAAAATGTCATCACCATATCCCAATCATCTAGATTTTCTACTATGTTATCTTCTAGGAGATTTGTAGTTTTGCATTTCACATTTAGGTTGATAATCTATTTGGGGTTAAATTTTATAAATAAAAAATTTATTTTTAATGTGGATGTCCAATTTTTTCACAACAATTTTTTGGAGAGACTATCTTTTCTCCATTGTATTGCATTTGCTACTTTGTCAAAGATCAGTTTACTATATGTATGTGGATCTATTTCCGGGTCCTCTATTCTGTTACATTAATTTGTCTATTCTTTCAGCAGTATCACACTATCTAAATAACTATAGGTTTATGGTAATTATGGGTCTTTTGCCTCTCCATATAAACTTCAGAATTAGTTTCTTGACATTCACAGAATAACTTACTGGGGTTTGGGTTTGCACTGTGTTGAATCTGTATGTCTAGTGGGGAAGAACTGCCATCTTGAGAATATGAGTATTTATGTCCATGGACATGGACTATTTCTCCATTTATTTAGTTCTTTGTTTTCTTTCATTAGAGTTTTGTAGTTTTCCTCATATAGATAGAACTTTTACATGTATTTTTTTAGATTTATAATAAATATTTAATTTTGGGGGGGTGCCAAAGTAAATAGTATTGTGTTTTCAATTTCAAATTCTACTTGTTTATTGCTGATATATAAGAAATCTATTGAATTTCACATATTAACCATGTATTCTGCAAACTTGCCATTATTGTTTATTAATTCCACGATGGTTTTTTTATTTTTGAGTGATTCTTTTGGGTTTTCTACATAGATAATCATGTCATCTGCAAACAGAGACAGTTTTATTTCTTCTTTCCCAAATTGTATACATTTTTATTTTCTTTTTCTTGTCTTATTGCATTAATTAGAACTTCCAGTATGATGTTGGAAAGAAGTGATAAGTGGGCGTATCCTTGTCCCTTACCTGGTCTTAGTGGGAAAGCTTTGCATTTCTTACCATTAAATATGATGTTAGTGTTGATTTTTTGTAGATCTTCTTTATCCAACGGAAGAGAAAAACATTCTTAAAGCTGAAAACTATTAGGTTTAATTAGGCCCCATTAGTTTATTTTTGTTTTTATTTCCATTATTCTGGGAGATGGATCGAAAAAATATTGCTGTGATTTATGTCAGAGAATGTTCTGCCTATGTTTTCCTCTAAGAGGTTTATAGTATCTGGTCTTATATTTAGGTCTTTAACACATTTTGAGTTTACTTTTGTGTATGTGTTAGGGAGTGTTCTAATTTCATTTGTTTACATGTAGCTGTCTAGTTATCTCAGCACCACTTATTGAAGAGATTGTCTTTTCTCCATTGTATATTCTTCCCTCCTTTGTCATAGAGTAGGTGACTATAGGTGTGTGGGTTTATCTTTGGACTTTCTATCCTGTTCCACTGATTTATATTTCTGTTTTTGTGCCAGTACTATACTCTTTTGATGACTGTAACTTTGTAGTATAGTCTGAAGTCTGGGAGCCTGATTCCTCCAGCTCCGTTTTTCTTTCTCAAGATTACTTTGGCTATTCAGGGTCTTTTTTGTCTCCATACACATTTTAAGATTTTTTTTTCTAGTTCTTCAAAAAATGCCATTGGTAATTTGATAGGAATTGCATTGAACCTCTTGATTGCCTTGGGTAGTATAGTCATTTTCACAATATTGAGGGAGGGAGACACAAGAGGGAAGAGATATGGGAACATATGTATATGTATAAATGATTCACTTTGTTATAAAGCAGAAGCTGACACACCATTGTAAAGCAATTATGCTCCAATAAAGATGTGAAAAAAAAAAAAAAAGAATGAGGAAGCATGCCTTATAAGTATCTGGTGGAAAATATTCTAGGCAATGAAAACTTAAGTTCAAAGGCAATGAATTATGAATATGATTGATGTTTTCCAAAATGGAAAGGATGGCTAGAAGAGTGAGTGAGAGGACAATGGCAGGAAATCAGATCATATAGGACTTTGGAGACCATGGCAGGGGGGGACATTGGATTTTTTTTTTCTAAGTTTTATGAGAAACTAAGAAGTGTTGAGAGCAGAAAACTGACATGACCAGTTAAATTTTGAAAAGATTGCTAGTAATCCTTATAGTGAGGATTGTAGTGTGAAGACCTCAGAATAGAAAGCAAGAAGACCAATGTTTTGATTTGCAGTGGTTCAGGCAAAAGGTGGTGGCTGTGGCTGTGGCTGTGGCCGTGAGAAAGTGAGAAGTGGAAAGGATGGGATAGAAAAGGTGTAATGTTGACTCTAAAGTTTTGGTCCTGAATAATTAGGTGGTGTCCATTTTCTGAGGTGGGAAATATTGGGAGCAGAAGAGAGTTGTGGGGAGAGTTTTGTATATTTTAACTTTAAGATGCCCATTTAACAACCAAGTGGAGATGCCATAGAGAGAGTTGGGTATCTGAGCCTTATATTCAAGGGATGGTTTGTACTAGAAATGCACATTAGGGAGTCATTTGAAAACTATAGATAATTTTTGAAACCATGGTAGTAGACAAGATCACCTACAGATTGAGTCTAGTTAGAGAAGTTTTGAGGTTGGATTTCTGGGGCACTCCAAAAAGCAGAGGACGAGAGCCCAGAAGAAGTGGCTTGTAAGGCAGGAGAAAACCCTGGGTCTCTAACCATATACCCTGAATATCTTTGCTATGCCAATCTATCAATAGAATGTGACTTGATCACTATTTCTCTAAATCTCTAAATTTCATAAATATTAGGAACAAATATTCATGCCAATAGTTTTTAATACAATATTGGTAATAAAAGTAATTTTGAGACAACTTGCCCATCTCCATCTTCCACACAATAACTAAAAAAAAATAATAAAACTGACTTTTCCTTTAGACACTCCCGATCAAATTCTAAACCTAAACTGGAAAAGAAACCCAAACCCCAAACTTATTGTATATTAAATATGTATAACTCTCACTCCTTTGAGAGTAAACACAACACATTAGAGATATTCCAAACAAGACTTATGGTTGGTGTGGGGATTCACTCATGCACACAGAGCAATGGGCACTTAGCATACATACATAGGTGCTTTCCATGCTTCATATTGTGTGATAGTCAGATACTGTGTACTGATAATCTAAAAGCAACTAGAACAGGGTGATGAGAAAGTCTGAAGTTGACTCAGATTATCCAAAAAGGCTCAATTGTGGATAATCTCAATTTTATTTGACTTTTATTTTGCTTTTCATAATTTGTTTACCATTGTTCAGTTTCCGGAATTTCCAACAGATTTAATAGGTTCAATTTAAAAAATGTTATTAGAAGCAAACATTTAAAATATGGCAAAAGCTAAAAAAATTAAAAGGTTAAATATATGCTAAAAATTGAGGCTGTTTTAAAAATGTATAATTTTGTCAAATCCCCTTGAAGAGATTTAGAAAAACTTTAATTCAATCCATTAGAAAAAACTGATTTTTTTTTTAATAGAAAGAAGTCTCTGGGAAAGAAATTAGTCATAAGGGCTATTAAATCTCCTAAAATGAGAAATTATATAAATATAATTCCACTGGAAATTATATTAATATTCATAAAAATATTACTTTTACTGACAAGATGTCATTTGCTTTATTAAAATCACCTAATTTGAGGAAAATATCCTCAGAGACATACGAGAACACTGGGTGGTAAGAATATTAAATATGATAAAATTTTAAAACTTTAATCCTCCTCTTTAATACTACTTAGTTTTCTTATTTTCTTTCTCCTTATTTTTTGTAACAAACAAATTGCTTTAAAACCTGGAAATTATTGTAATGTGTCCTTGGTGTGATGGCTTACTGGTATGGTCAACTAGTTTTCACTGATGAAGAAGGCTATACTGTCTAAAAAATAGCTTTCCAAGCATAGGATGGCAAATTAGCATCCTTGAATTCTACTTCTGTCTTGTTTCTGGGTGGCAAATTATGCTCAGAAATGGAGATTGTCCTTGGCAAGAATTTATTTAATACAGGTTTGCTGTGGGAATTATAATATTTCACAAGCCAATAGCATATAGGATAATGTTTCTTAGTAAGCCAATAAAGAAATAACATACTCCAAACCAATAATAGATTAATTGCACTATTGTTCCAGGCAAGGGGAAGATGATAGGAATAAAGTCAAATTTAGTTGACGTGTAACTTTCGATGAATTGATTATTAGGACAGTGGGTTAGCCAGCTAAGAGGGATCAGCCAGCTGCCCAAGCAAAAGTGAAATCCCTTGTTGCTAGAGTGTGTTGCTGGGAACAAAGGCACTGATGTTGGTAGGTAAGGTGGCCTCCCTGGAGGAGCCTGCAGGTTTTCATCACTGCCAACAAAGAGTTGTTATGCCTGGGTTGGAGCTAATGCCCCCGTCCCCAAGGTCTTCAGAGAGAAATTAAGATCAGCAAAGAGTAAACTTGCCCAGATCAAACACTTGGAGTTGCTGGTCAAACCTCTGTATTAAAGCTAAATGGCCCCTAGCCATAGTTGCTCAAGCCCCCAGCAGTGCTGGTCACTAGCTGAGCTACTGAGTGCTTACCAACAACTACAGATGTAAATAAAAACATCCTGATACAGCTTTCTCAGTGTAAATATTTTCACTCTTAGAACAAAACATATTCATTCTTAGAAACAAATAACAAGTGGATTTTAAATCATATCAAGCCAATACACAACAACTTCCAAGTCATTCAAGGAGTTATAAAGCAAAGCATATAAAATTAGGTTTGGTCTATTCACTCTGGATGATCTCGATGGATACTTTGATTTTGAATGATGTAACCTCACACTGAGCTGCTGGATTCCAGGTGTAGCAATTATTTATACTAGAGTTGGACAGGTAATACAAATTTCTCTTAATTAAAAAATAGATGTTTTTGGGCTTCCCTGATGGCGCAGTGGTTGAGAGTCTGCCTGCCGCTGCAGGGGACACGGGTTCGTGCCCCGGTCCGGGAAGATCCCACATGCCGCGGAGCGGCTGGGCCTGTGAGCCATGGCCACTGAGCCTGCGCGTCCGGAGCCTGTGCTCCGCAACGGGAGAGGCCACAACAGTGAGAGGCCCGCGTACCGCAAAAAAAAAAAAAAAAAAAAAAAAAAAAAAAGATGCTTTAAAAATTATCTTAGCTATGTGAATACATATTTTGCCATTATGAATCTATGTTGCTCTAGAAAAATTTTTGGCTCAACATATTCTAAAAATCAGCACTAAGGATGTGTCAAAGTTTTTAAAATTGCAAGAAGAAAGGAAAACATACTTTCTTCTGAAAACTGTTAACTCTCACTTTAATTTCTGCTATCCTAGATTGAACTCTTTGCTACTATATGATTTCTACTTTTGGAAGCAAAATGTCAGACATTAAAATATCATTAGAATTTACCTGCTTTGTTAAAAGATGCATTACTGCATAGTACTTCAAATCTGGTTTAAACACATCTCCAAAGCAGAAATATCTATCCTTAAGATGTTGGCAATTGTCACCAGGTTCAAATTGTGCTAACCTTTTAAGTCACATGCAACTAATTTTCTACTTTATTCATTTTGAAATTTTACATTATTTTCTGTTCCTATCTTCAATGTTTCTGTCTTAGTTCAGGCTGCTATAACAGAATACCATAGAGAGAGTGACTTAAACAACAAAATATTTATTATATCTCTCACAGTTCTGGAGGCTAGGAAGTCCAAGATCAAGGTGCTAGCAAATTCAATATCTAGTGAGGATACTCTTCTGGGTTTACAGCCAGCTACATTTTAGCTGTATCTTCACATGGAGCAGAGAGTGAGGGCTCTGGTCTCTTGCTCTTATTATAAGGGCACTAATCCTATCATCAGTACTCCACTCTCATGACCTCTAAACCTAATTACTTTTCAAAGGCTCCACCTCCAAATACCATGACATTAGGGGTTAGGGCTTCAATAGATGAATTTGGGGATGGCACAAACATTCAGTCCATAGCAGTCTCTTTTAAAGCATTAAACCAATAATAATGCCAGTAACAACAACTTTTATTTGTGGAACACTTGCTCTGAGCTAAGCACTCTTCTAAGGATATTACAAACATACTAGCTCATCTAATCTGCACAACAAATCTGTGAGGTAGGGTAATTATTATCGCCTCCATTTTACAAGGAAAACTGAGGAAAAGTGACACTAAGTAGCTTGCTTAATGTCATTAATTTGGGATGTGGCAGAGTTGGGATTTAAACTCAGTCTGATTTTAGAGCCCACTTTCTTCACCAGCATGTAACATAGATTATTTCTTTACTTCTGTTTTTTTTATTTTGTTTTCGTTTAGCTTATTAGTAACTTTTAACAAAGAGTATAGTACATAAAACTAAGGAAAGCAACCTCTAGTTCTTGCTTAATAACTGATCATTAGCTCTAGTGATTCTTAAAAATATAAGTCCCCCAACAACCAGGGCTCTCCAGCAAATCAGTGACTGTGTTTCAGAGCCCTGCACAATTACGGATTTATTTGATCACTGCTGAGTTGGGATAGCATGCTAGTCTTTGTGAACAGCACCCAGGTAATTAATTTCATGTAAGAAACGTGTTTAATGAGAAGATGGTAGAATTAAAGAGAAGGTGGGTATCAGATTAGAGACATCCTGGGTAAGTCAAATTTCTCTAAATTGGGGGGATTTTTCACTAGTAGTAATTAATACCTGGTTTAATTCAGAAAATTTTTCATCTTAAAATTCATTTAGGGAGTTTCTATTATGAATTAACATAGTTTCATGTAAGTATGTGTTTCCCTGGATAGTCCAACAGTATATTAGTAGTAACAGTTTGATTAAAAGTGTTCATATCAAAACAACAAATAAAGCATGCTTTTATGTCCTCTTTTCATTTCAAAACCATTTTGATTATTCAGCCATAGGTATTTCAGAGAAATCCTTAAGAAGATCTTCTGTACTATTAATTTTCAGTTGCCCATAATAGAGTTCTTTGCTGGTCTTCAAAGAGCTTTTCAACAGAATGTTATTACATTAAAGAAAGTGGCAGGCATCATTAACCGTACCATACAGGCAATTGCTCCTGAGGCATAGACAAATAATATTGCCTGACATTACAAAGCAAATCAGTTGCAGAGCTAGACTAATGTTCTAATCTGTTATTCACGGCATAATCTGATAAAAAAGTTAAAACTTTTGTGAAATAAAAATAATAATAACCCCCCTGCCCCAGTTCTAACCTGGGGCAAACCCACCAGTTTGTGAACTTACTGTCACGTAACTCTGACACTGTTGTAATAAACGTTTTCAGTAAAAAAAAGAATAAAAATAATAATAACATCATGAAAATATCTGTGGTAGGGCATGGAATTGGAGTACATAAAAATTTGTATTTATAGAATTCTTATGTGAAAGGGCTTTTAGGGAACAAACTTGTCAAATTTCCTGGTAAATTACATGGTAAGTGATTTACTCAAAACCACACACAGTTTTCTCATGATAGAGAAAGTATAAAATTTCATTTTATTTTCATTCTACGGTTATTGAGAGGATAGTGTATGCCAATTTTCTGCAGTGTGGCAGGAATTCAAAGATGAATAATGTAGTAGGATTGAGAGTAGAGGAAAAAAAGGAAGTAAAAAATAATTGTAATGTGGCATGATTCTTTCTATGAGATGGAGAGTCCACTGTTTTCTAATACTGTTCTGTCCCTATAGCACTGCCTCCTCATATTCCAAGTCAGGAAAACAAATGTACTGTTGTTACCATGATCAAGTTTTGAATGGAACTTACTCATAATTATAGTTACTTCCAAACTAAAATCTGGAAAAGTCAGAGTTATAGCTGGCAAAGTGTTTTGTCAAATTTTGTCAACGTTATCTTTCTAGAAAGATTATCCATCAAGTATATATATGGATATAAATTTGCATGTATGTTTATTAACATTATTAAACTTAGTTTATTAAACTTATTAAAGTTAAATTATGGCATATTGTATTTCTTTAATTCTAACTATTGAGCACTCATGCCTGAGTTTTCTGATCAAATAATCACAAATATGAAGGTTTCCCTAGAAGCTTACAATTTATCACTGACTTACAGATGCACATTCCAGCCAAAAAAGGAAACATGAATAGATGAGGAAGTCCAATAATTAATTTAAATGATTCGTTTTAATTTGGGACTTTGGGAATACTTATAGATTTTGTAGTACATACATAAGCCTAGCAGAAAAATGATAAAATGAGAAAATCATCACTCAAATTAACCTCCAATATTCCTGGAGGAATTGGAGCAGCACTGCTCAATTGCTCTTACTAGAACTGCTACAAAACACTCTTTTAATCCACAAAAGGAATATAAATTTGAGCGGGTACTTTAAATAGTGCAAGCATCTGGTATACATTACGTTTTCCCAAATAGTCTCATACTAAACTTTTTTATACCTGCATATTCTCTTAGTATATACCACTCTTTTTAAAATTCAGACTAAATTCTTACTTCTCAGGGTAAGATAATAGCTTAGAATCTCCTATAACCCCACATTTATTTTCACATAATTGCTTTCCTTTGAGCACATTATTACCATTTCTGATATCTGATCATCCTGTGCCTGATCCTAAGCACACCAAGGATAGCATATCATTTTCTACAGATGTTAAGTTTATAAAATTAGGTTTGCCAAAACATCTTTAATATGAAAGAAATAGGTCTCACAGAAAGGGCTGCCACTGGTTTTCTGAACAGCATTAGGCATGTCACTGAACCTCTCCATGGTTACTGCTTTTTTTTTTTTTTTTTGAACACATCTATTAGGTATAAGAAGATCTGAGGGCTTTAAAAAATGATATCTGAGAGAGAAAAGGAGTGCCCTGGGGAGAATTCTCTTAAAATCAGGATGTGACTAAGGGACATTTGATATAATATAGTAGAATATAGAGTATGAAAAAAACTAGTGGATAAAGTGGAGCCAGAATGATGAGGGGAAATCGGTCAGCTCTGTAGGATGCAATTTTCTGTTTGTTGTTTGCTCTTATAGTATTTCTTTGTCAATATTGTCTCTATTTTAATATTTCTAGATGGATGTATATGTTTAATCTAACTTTTTATACCAACAGATGCTATTACACAAAAAAATGTTAAACTCTCAAAAGGCAAGTCTAAAAAGCAAATGTTTTCATTAATAAGATCAATGTGATTTAAAAAATCCAAGCATAGAAAGCTTTTGCTCTTTTGTTCATAGAAAGAACTACTTACAGTAATCAGGATTTAAATCAACATGTAATTTATTAAAGATAAAAATAAAATAGCCTAATTTTCCTTATACTTTGAAGTTCTGTTTACAAATCTCATTATGGAAGTAACTAAAGTGCCAATATTTCCCTTAAAGTTTTCTTGGATTAGTGTTTGATCAACTTAATTTGAACAGAATAAATTCCCTTAAACAAGAAGTCTCATTTATAAATTTAATTAATTAAATTTCCTGGAGTATTTTGCACTGTTTTTAAGAATACATATTTGAACTACAAAACATTGCTGAAAGAAACTACAAAAAAAATGCTGGAAGAAATTAAATAGTATCTAAATAAATTAAGAGGTAGTCCATATTCATGGATCAGAAGACTCAACATTATGAAGATAACAATTGTCCCCAAGTTTGATCTTCAAATACAATGTAAAGCCTATAAAAATCCCAACTGACCTCTATTGCTAAAATTTATAAGCCAATCCTAAAATTTGTATCAAATAGCAAAAAATTCCTGAAATAGAGCAAAGTTGGAGGACTTACACTACCCAATTTCAATAACTAATACAAAGCAACAGTAATCAAGACAGTGTGGTAAAGATAGACATATAGATCAATAAAAGAATTGAGGGTCCAGAAATAAACCGCTATGTATTTGACCACTGAATGCAGCTAGAGGTGCTAGGTCAATTTCAATGGGGGAAATAGTGGTCTTTCCTAAAGAGAATGAAGAGAAAATTGGTTTTCCATATGCAAAAAGATGAATTTAGACTCTTACATCACACACTGTACAAAAATTAACTCAAAATGGGCCATAAACCTAACTCTACCAGCTAAAATTATAAACTCTTAGAAGAAAACATAGAAGTAAATCTTCATGGTCCTGGGTTAGGCTAAAATTTTTTGAACTGATGACAAGTGCAGGTGATTAAAAAAATAGTAAGTTAAGAACTTTGTGCTTCAAAAGACACCATTTAAAAAATAAAAGAGGGGGACCTTGAAGATGGCGGAAGAGTAAGACGCGGAGATCACCTTCCTCCCCACAGATACACCAGAAATACATCTACACGTGGAACAACTCCTACAGAACACCTACTGAAGGCTGGCAGAAGACCTCAGACCTCCCAAAAGGCAAGAAACTCCCCACGTACCTGGGTAGGGCAAAAGAAAAAAAAAAAAAAAGAAAAAACAGAGACAAAATAATAGGGACGGCACCTGCACCAGTGGGAGGGAGCTGTGAAGGAGGAAAAGTTTCCACACACTAGGAAGCCCCTTTGCGGGCGGAGACTGCGGGAGGCAGAGGGGGGAGCTTCGAAGCCGCGGAGGAGTGCACAGCAACGGGTGCGGAGGGCAAAGCGGGGAGATTCCCGCACAGAGAATCGGTGCCGACCGGCACTCACCAGCCCGAGAGGCTTGTCTGCTCACCTGCCGGGGAGGGCGGGGCTGCGAGCTGAGGCTCTGAGGCTCGGGTTTCGGTTTCGGACGGAGCGCAGCGTGAGGACTGGGGTTGGCGGCTTGAACATAGCCTGAAGGGGTTAGTGCACCACGGCTAGCCGGGAGGGAGTCCGGGGAAAAGTCTGCACCTGCCGAAGAGGCAAGAGACTTTTTCTTCCCTCTTTGTTTCTTGGTGCGTGAGGAGAGGGGTTTAAGAACGCTGCTTAAAGGAACCCCAGAGACGGGCGCGAGCCGCGGCCAGAGACGGGCGGGAGACGCTAAGGCTGCTGCTGCCGCCACCAAGGGGCCTGTGTGCGAGCACAGGTCACTCTCCACACCCCTCTTCCGCGGAGCCTGTGCAGCCTGCCACTGCCAGGTTCCCGGGATCCAGGGACAACTTCCCCGGGAGAACGCACGGCGGGCCTCAGGCTGGTACAAAGTCATGCTGGACTTTGCCGCCGCAGGCCCGCCCCGCACTCCGTGCCCCTTCCTCCCCGCCGGCCTGAGTGCGCCAGAGCGCCCGAATCAGCGGCTCCTTTAACCCCGTCCTGTCTGAGCAAAAAACAGACGCCCTCCAGCGACCTACACGCAGTGGCAGGGCCAAATCCAAAGCTGAGCCCCTGGGAGCTGTGAGAACAAAGAAGAGAAAGGGAAATCTCTCCCAGCAGCCTCAGAAGCAGCGGATTAAAGCTCCACAATCAACTTGATATACCCTGCATCTGTGGAATACCTGAATAGACAACCAATCATCCCAAATTAAGGAAGTGGACTTTAGGAGCAAGATCTATGATTTTTTTTCCCCCATTCCTCTTTTTGTGAGTGTGTATGTGTATGCTTCTGTGTGAGATCTTGTCTGTATAGTCTTGCTTCCACAATTTGTCCTAGGGTTCTATCCGTCCATGGTTTTTTTAAAAAATTTTTTCTTAATAATCAATTTTAATTTTAATAACGTTATTGTACTTTACCTTCTTTCTTTCTTTCTTTCTTTCTTTCTTTCTTTCTTTCTTTCTTTCTTTCTTTCTTTCTTTCTTTCTTTCTTTCTTTCTTTCCTTCCTTCCTTCCTTCCCTCCTTTAGACAACGAATCATCCCAAATTGAGGAGGTGGTCTCTGACAGCAAGATTTATGATTTTTCCCCCTTTACCTCTTTTAGTGAGGGTGTATGTGTATGCTTCTGTGTAAGATTTTGTCTGTATAGCTTTGCTTCCAACATTTGTCCTAAGGTTCTATCCGTCCCTTTTTTTTTTTTCTAAATAAGAATTTTTTAATTCAATAACTTTATTATACTTTATTTTATTTTTACTGTATTTTCTTTCTTTCTGTCTTTTTTCCTTCTTTCCCTCCTTCCTTCCTTCCTCCCTCCCTCCCTTCCTTCTTTCCTTCTTTGCTTCTTTCTTTCTTCCTTCCTTCCTTCCTTCCTTCCCTCCTTTCCTTCTTTCATTCCTCATACTTATACTAATTTCCTCTAATTTTTCTCTCTTTTATTCTGAGCCGTGTGGATGAAAGGCTCTTGGTGCTCCAGCCAGGAGTCAGGGCTCTGCCTCTGAGGTAGGAGAGCCAACTTCAGGACACTGGTCAACAAGAGACCTCCCAGCTCCACATAATATCAAACGGCGAAAATCTCCCAGAGACCTCCATCTTAACACCAGCACCCAGCTTCACTCAACGACCAGCAAGCCACAGTGCTGGACAACCTATGCCAAACAACTAGCAAAACAGGAACACAACCCCACCCATTAGCAGAGAGGCTGCTTAAAATCATAATAAGGCCACAGACACCCCAAAACACACCACCAGACGTGAACCTGCCCACTAGAGAGACAAGATCCAGCCTCATCCACCACAACACAGGCACTAGTCCCCTCCACCAGGAAGCCTACACAACCCACTGAACCAACCTTAGCCACTGGAGACAGACATCAAAAACAGCAGGAACTACGAACCTGCAGTCTGCAAAAAGGAGACCCCAAACACAGTAAGATAAGCAAAATGAGAAGACAGAAAAACACACAGCAGATAAAGGAGCAAGATAAAAAATGCACCAGACCTAACAAATGAAGAGGAAATAGCCAGTCTACCTGAAAAAGAATTCAGAATAATGATAGTAAGGATGATCCGAAATCTTGGAAATAGAATGGACAAAATGCAAGAAACAGTTAACAAGGACCTAGAAGAACTAAAGATGAAACAAGCAATGATGAACAACACAATAAATGAAATTAAAAGTACTCTAGATGGGATCAATAGCAGAATAACTGAGGCAGAAGAACGGATAAGTGACCGGGAAGATAAAATAGTGGAAATAACTACTGCAGAGCAGAATAAAGAAAAAAGAATGAAAAGAACTGAGGACAGTCTCAGAGACCTCTGGGACAATATTAAACGCACCAACATTCGAATTATAGGGGTTCCAGAAGAAGAAGAGAAAAAGAAAGGGACTGAGAAAATATTTGAAGAGGTTATAGTTGAAAACTTCCCTAATATGGGAAAGGAAATAGTTAATCAAGTCCAGGAAGCACAGAGAGTCCCATACAGGATAAATACAAGGAGAAATACGCCAAGACACATATTAATCAAACTGTCAAAAATTAAATACAAAGAAAGCATATTAAAAGCAGCAAGGGAAAAACAACAAATAACACATAAGGGAATCCCCATAAGGTTAACAGCTGATCTCTCAGCAGAAACCCTACAAGCCAGAAGGGAGTGGCAGGACATACTGAAAGTGATGAAGGAGAAAAACCTGCAGCCAAGACTACTCTACCCAGCAAGGATCTCATTCAGATTTGATAGAGAAATTAAAACCTTTACAGACAAGCAAAAGCTGAGAGAGTTCAGCACCACCAAACCAGCTTTACAACAAATGCTAAAGGATCTTCTCTAGGCAAGAAACACAAGGGAAGGAAAAGACCTGTAATAACAAACCCAAAACAATTTAGAAAATGGGAATAGGAACATACATATCAATAATTACCTTAAATGTAAATGGACTAAATGCTCCCACCAAAAGACACAGATTAGCTGAATGGATACAAAAACAAGACCCTTATATATGCTGCCTACAGAGACCCACTTCAGTCCTAGAGACACATACAGACTGAAAGTAAGGGGATGGAAAAAGATATTCCATGCAAATGGAAACCAAAAGAAAGCTGGAGTAGCAATTCTCATATCAGAAAAAATAGACTTTAAAATAAGGACTATTAAAAGAGACAAAGAAGGACACTACATAATGATCAAGGGATCAATCCAAGAAGAAGATATAACAATTGTAAATATTTATGCACCCAACATAGGAGCACCTCAATACATAAGGCAAATACCAACAGCCATAAAAGGGGAAATCGACAGTAACACATTCATAGTACGGGACTTTTACACCCCACTTTCACCCATGGACAGATCATCCAAAATGAAAATGCATAACGAAACACAAGCTTTAAATGATACATTAAACAAGATGGACTTAATTTATATTTATAGGACATTCCATCCAAAAACAACAGAATACACATTTTTCTCAAGTGCTCATGGAACATGCTCCAGGATAGATCATATCTTGGGTCGCAAATCAAGCCTTGGTAAATTTAAGAAAATTGAAATTGTATCAAGTATCTTTTCTGACCACAACGCCATGAGACTAGATATCAATTATAGGAAAAGATCTGTAAAAAATACAAACACATGGAGGCTAAACAATACACTACTTAATAATGAAGTGATCACTGAAGAAATCAAAGAAGAAATCAAAAAATACCTAGAAACAAATGACAATGGAGACACAACGACACAAAAACCTGTGGGATGCAGCAAAAGCAGTTCTAAGGGGGAAGTTTATAGCAATACAAGCCCACCTTAAGAAGCAGGAAACATCTCGAATAAACAACCTAACCTTGCACCTCAAGCAATTAGAGAAAGAAGAATTAAAAAACCCCCAAGCTAGCAGAAGGAAAGAAATCATAAAAATCAGATCAGAAATAAATGAAAAAGAAATGAAGGAAACAATAGCAAAGATCAATAAAACTAAAAGCTGGTTCTTTGAGAAGATAAACAAAACAGATAAACCACTAGCCAGACTCATCAAGAAAAAAAGGGAGAAGACTCAAATCAATAGAATTAGAAATGAAAAAGGAGAGGTAACAACTGACACTGCAGAAATAAAAGAGATCATGAGAGATTACTACAAGCAACTCTATGCCAATAAAATGGACAATCTGGAAGAAATGGACAAATTCTTAGAAATGCACAACCTGCCAAGACTGAATCAGGAAGAAATAGAAAATATGAACAGACCAATCACAAGCACTGAAATTGAAACTGTGATTAAAAATCTTCCAACAAAGAAAAGCCCAGGACCAGATGGCTTCACAGGCAAATTCTATCAAACATTTAGAGAAGAGCTAACACCTATCCTTCTCAAACTCTTCCAAAATATAGCAGAGGGAGGAACACTCCCAAACTCCTTCTATGAGGCCACCATCACCTTGATACCAAAACCAGACAAGGATGTCACAAAGAAAGAAAACTACAGGCCAATATCACTGATGAACATAGATGCAAAAATCCTCAACAAAATACTAGCAAACAGAATCCAACAGCACATTAAAAGGATCATACACCATGATCAAGTGGGGTTTATTCCAGGAATGCAAGGATTCTTCAATATACGCAAATCTATCAATGTGATAAACCATATTAACAAATTGAAGGAGAAAAACCATATGATCATCTCAATAGATGCAGAGAAAGCTTTTGACAAAATTCAACACCGATATATGATAAAAAACCCTCCAGAAAGTAGGCATAGAGGGAACTTTCCTCAACATAATAAAGGCCATATATGACAAGCCCACAGCAAACATCATCCTCAATGGTGAAAAACTGAAAGCATTTCCACTAAGATCAGGAACAAGACAAGGTTGCCCACTCTCACCACTCTTATTCAACATAGTTTTGGAAGTTTTAGCCACAGCAATCAGACAAGAAAAGGAAATAAAAGGAATCCAAATTGGAAAAGAAGAAGTAAAGCTGTTTGCAGATGACATGATCCTATACATAGAGAATCCTAAAGATGCTACCAGAAACTACTAGAGCTAATCAATGAATTTGGTAAAGTGGCAGGATACAAAATTAATGCACAGAAATCCCTGGCATTCCTATATACTAATGATGAAAAATCTGAAAGTGAAATCAAGAAAACACTCCCATTTACCAGTGCAACAAAAAGAATAAAATACCTAGGAATAAACCTACCTAAGGAGACAAAAGACCTGTATGCAGAAAATTATAAGACACTGATGAAAGAAATTAAAGATGATACAAATAGATGGAGAGATATACCATGTTTTTGGATTAGAAGAATCAACATTGTGAAAATGACTCTACTACCCAAAGCAATCTATAGATTCAATGCAATCCCTATCAAACTACCACTGGCATTTTTCACAGAACTAGAACAAAAAATTTTGCAATTTGTATGGAAACACAAAAGACCCCGAATAACCACAGCAATCTTGAGAACGAAAAAAGGAACTGGAGGAATCAGGCTCCCTGACTTCAGACTATACTACAAAGCTACAGTTATCAAGACGGTATGGTACTGGCACAAAAACAGAAAGATAGATCAATGGAACAGGATAGAAAGCCCAGAGATAAACCCATGCACATATGGACACCTTATCTTTGATAAAGGTGGCAGGAATGTACAGTGGAGAAAGGACAGCCTCTTCAATAAGTGGTGCTGGGAAAACTGGACAGGTACATGTAAAAGTATGAGATTAGATCACTCCCTAACACCATACACAAAAATAAGCTCAAAATGGATTAAAGACCTCAATGTAAGGCCAGAAACTGTCAAACTCTTAGAGGAAAACATAGGCAGAACACTCTATGACATAAATCACAGCAAGATCCTTTCTGACCCACCTCCTAGAGTAAAGGAAATAAAAACAAAAATAAACAAATGGGACCTAATGAAACTTCAAAGCTTTTGCACAGCAAAGGAAACCATAAACAAGACCAAAGGCAACCCTCAGAATGGGAGAAAATATTTGCAAATGAAGCAACTGACAAAGGATTAATCTCCAAAATTTACAAGCAGCTCATGCAACTCAATAACAAAAAAACAAACAACCCAGTCCAAAAATGGGCAGAAGACCTAAATAGACATTTCTCCAAAGAAGATATACAGACTGCCAACAAACACATGAAAGAATGCTCAACATCATTAATCATTAGAGAAATGCAACTCAAAACTACAATGAGATATCATCTCACACCAGTCAGAATGGCCATCATCAAAAAATCTAGAAACAATAAATGCTGGAGAGAGTGTGGAGAAAAGGGAACACTCTTGCACTGCTGGTGGGAATGTGAATTGGTTCAGCCACTATGGAGAACAATATGGAGGTTCCTTAAAAAACTTCAAATAGAACTACCATATGACCCAGCAATCCCACTACTGTGCATATACCCTGAGAAAACCAAAATTCAAAAAGAGTCATGTACCACAATGTTCATTGCAGCTCTATTTACAATAGCCCAGAGATGGAAACAACCTATGTGCCCATCATCAGATGAATGGATAAAGAAAATGTGGCACATATATACAATGGAATATTACTCAGCCATAAAAAGAAACGAAATTGAGCTATTTGTAATGAGGTGGATAGACCTAGAGTCTGTCATCCAGAGTGAAGTAAATCAGAAAGAAAAAGACAAATACCGTATGCTAACACATATATATGGAATTTAAGAAAAAAAAATGTCATGAAGAACCTAGGGGTAAGGCAGGAATAAAGACGCAGACCTCCTAGAGAACGGACTTGAGGTTATGGGGAGGGGGAAGGGTGAGCTGTGACAGGGCGAGAGAGAGTCATGGACATATACACACTAACAAACGTAGTAAGGTAGATAGCTAGTGGGAAGCAGCCGCATGGCACAGGGATATTGGCTCGGTGCTTTGTGACAGCCTGGAGGGGTGGGATAGGGAGAGTGAGAGGGAGGGAGACGCAAGAGGGAAGACATATGGGAACATATATTTATGTATGACTGATTCACTTTGTTATAAAGCAGAAACTAACACACCATTGTAAAGCAATTATACCCCAATAAAGATGTTAAAAAAAATAAAAAATAAAAAAAAGAAAAGAAAAGGAACAGAAAGAAATAAAATATTTGAAAATCATATATCTGGCAAAGGACTTGTATCCAAAATACAAAAAGAACTTTTATAACTCAATAAGAAGGCAAATGACCCAATTTGTGAATAGATATTTCACCAGAGCAGGTTTATGGATAATCCCATGAAAAGATGCCTAGCACAATTAGTCATTAGGGAATTACAAATTAAAACCACAATGAGATATCACTTCACATCCACAATAATGATGGTAATCATAAAGAAAGACAACAACAAGTATTGGTGAGGATATGGAGAAACTGGAAACCTCATCCATTGCTGGTAGAAATGCAAAATGGTGCAGTCACTTTGGAAAACAATTTGGCAGTTTCTTAAGGAGTTAAATATAAATTTACCATATGACTCAGAAATTCTACTCCTAGGCACCTATCCAACCAAAATGAAAACATATATCCACAAAAAGCGTTTTATGTAGATGATCACTGCAGCATATTTATAATAACCAAGATGTGAAAACAATCCAAATATCCATCAACCATGAATGGGCAAACAAATTGTGGTGTATTCATACAATGGAATACTACTCAGCAATAAAAAAGAGAGATATTACAGCATGGATGAAAGAAGCCAAACACAAAGATCATATATTATTTTATTCCATTTATATGAAATGTTTAGGAAAACAAATTCCATAGAAATAAAATTAGATTAGGGGCTGCATATGGAAGGGAAACATGGTAGTTGAATAATGGTCCCCAAAGATGTCCAAGCCCTAATCCTGAAAGTCTGTAAAAGTGTTATCTTACACAGCAAAAGGAATTTTGCATAGGTCATCAGGTTAAGAATTTTGAGATGGGAAAATTATTCTGGATTATTTCGATTATCTGGTTGGGCCCAATATAATCACAGGAGTCCTTATTAAGAAGAAAGCAAGAATGTCAGAATCAGAGAGGAAAATTTGAAAATGTTATTCTTCTGGATTTGAAGAAGGAGAAAGAGGCTAGCTAAGAACAAAGGCATGCTAACAGCCTCTAGAAGCTAGAGAACATGTTACTGAGTCTAAGCTCTCTCTGCTTGCCGCATGACAGGACAATAAATCAGGAGACAAGGTGTTAAGGCAAGGAATACAACTTTATTCGGAAAGCCAAGCATCTGAGAAGGTGGTGGACTAGCGTCCTAGAGTACCATCTTCTTGGGGTCTGGATGCTAGTTTCTTTTATAGAACAGAGAGGGGGAGGAGGTGAGGGAGTAAAGTTAAAAGGCCATAAATCTTGCAAAACACCTCCTGGTTTGGCCAGCCGTGGGGAGGGGATGTGTTAATTTCTTCTTTCTTACAGCCATTCACAGGTGGGCAGGGTCAGAATGTTTCCCTGTGAGCTGAACAAAGGCACTTTAACATTTAGGCCGAGGAGCAGTGTTCCCCGAGGGAGGCCATTATGTATGCCAATAGCTATAGACAACATGATTTTAGTGATTATAGTAACAAAAAGCAATGGAGAGCAAAAGTTAAAGTAAAAGAAACAGATCCAACATGGAGTCAGATTTTGTTCTTACTGCTTACAAACAGATTATATAAGAAATGACTAGCAAGGGAACAGATTCTCCCTTAGAGCTTCTGGAGGGGAAACAACTCTGTCGTCGTCTTGATTTTAGTATTAAAATGCCCATCTTTGACTTCCTACTGCTAGAACTGTAAGACAATAAATTTGTGTTGCTTTACACCATTAATCTTGGGTAATTTGTTACATTCATAATAGAAAATTGGGCTACATTCCTTCTAGAGACTCTAGGGAACAAATTATTTTTTGCCTTTTCCTGACTCTAGAGGCTTGCCTGCCTTTTCTGGCCCATGGTCTCACATTACTGACTTCTGCTTCCATGGTCACAACCCCTTCTCTGACTTCTGCTCCCTCTTTTATTTATAAGAACACTTGTGATCACATTGAGCACACCGACACAAGATAAATCTCCTCATCTCAAGATCCTTAACTTTATTACACCTGCAAAATCCCTTTTGCCATTTAAGATAACATATTTATAGGTCTCAGGGATTAGGATGTAGATATCTTTGAAGGTAATTATTCTGCCTACCACACTTCATAAATATGTTAAAAACTATATACTTGATTCCTATTTAAGCATTTAAAAAAGTTAAGGTTATAAATATATCAAATCAGTGTCTTGAAACTGTTCCAATTCTGTTTACAAACTAAATAAAATTCTGTTTAAAATCACTGATTAATAAAAATTCAAATTACTCTCATATTTAACATTAAAATGTTCATATTATGAGTTTTATTTATTTCAACATTTCTAAATTTAACTGTAAGTCCTCCCAGGGTTGAAAGATAGTAACCCAAACAACTTGGTTGAGTATCTTTTCAGTCTCAGGAAGCCTGAAGTTACTGGTACAATTGCTTCTTAATCTGAAGATTAAGATAAGGATATATAAACAGGTGCCACTTATGTACAGGAGTTAATGAGCCCCTTTTTATGGATCTTTAATATGAACGTTCATGTTCACAGCCTTAGATATGATTGGTTTTGCAAATATGTGTTCACCATGTTCAAGTGGCCACTTGCTTAATTCTTTCATACATCAACACTTATTTCTACTTAATATGATTCAATATATTTATTAACTGTCTGATTGAGTCCTGCATTATTTTTGTTCTTCCCATGTAGATCACCACATCTCTAAAGTCATTCTGATGCCATCTTGTTAGATTCCCACTTTGTTCTTGCTTTTGTAACAAAAATCTCCATACTATTGGCAACTTGGAGGTTGTGTTGAAGTTTTGCAAATAATACTTCTCTAAGCTAGTTTATACCTTTCCTCACTTTTGTGAACAAAGTCTACTGATAAATGGAATATTGCCTGCCATATCAGTAAACGAAAGATGTCACACTCATCAGCGATCGCAGCCACAGCACTGTGAGCTGGTGAGCCCTGGGAAAACTCTGGAAAGAAAAGAATACCTGCTGTCTAGCAACCATCAGACTACAGCCACTCCCTAGTGAGCCCTGAGGAAACTCAGGATGTGAAAACACAGGATACTGGCCCCAGATAACTGAGGTGCTTATCAAAGGAATGATTTCAGTGAGCCCAGTCCCTTGAATCTTCCCATACATAGAAAAGCACTAAATTCCTTAACTTGAGACATCTAGTTTTCTTTTATTAACAGTAATCTATTTTTCCTACTACCTGCTTCTTGTTGTAAAACTCCTATATATCCTAGCTTCCCCCCTCCCCCGCCTCCTCAGAGCAGTTTTCTCAGGGTTACTTGAGATGTTGTCTCCCGGGCTTGACGTCCTAAAAATTCCCACCGAATAAAACATAACTCTCAACTTTTATGTTGTGAATAACTTTTTAGTTGACACTACCAAACTGAATTTAACCTTTCTTATTGATAATATATTGTCATTAAAAAATTATTTCTGTGTTATTGATATTGATGAGTTGCTGTGGCCTAAGCTTGTTCCTAGAATATATACCAAAATATTCTTTTTTGAAATCTATGAACTCCATTGGCTTATTTTTATTAAAAGGAATAGAAAATTTACTTGAGAAGCATAACAGGCTTTTTCAGCAAAATTAATTCTTCTGTTATAACTTGTAACAATATATATACACATATACATAATATATTATATCACATATATACATATCACATATATACAATAATCTTATCATTTCTATTTGCTTTATCCCACCTACTGAGCTGTTTGCAACTTGTAAACTCACAAAGCTTCTGCACATTAAAGGATTAGTAACACCTTCTTGAAATCTTCAACAACTTATTTCCTGTTCAACTTAGGGATAGAGCTCAGAATCATGTACAGATACCTGGTAACATGCTAAATTAGGGGTATATTTTTCTCATGTATAAATGAGTCCAAAATTCAGTAGTCTATGGTTGGTGCAGTGACTGAATGCAGTCATCAAGGACCTAGGGCCTTTTTAGCTTCCTGATTTTCTAACCTTATCATGAGACTCTCATCCTCATGCCCATGAGAGTCTATGGTCATATAGAGGCATGTATTGGAGTCACTCCTATAATCACTATTACAATAGTGTATATATATGTACATACACTATACACTCTATATACACCATTATACATACACTATACACTATAATAGTGACCAGTCACTTTTATAATGTGTGTGTGTATATATATATACACATACGTACATACACAATGGAATATTACACAGCCATGAAAATTGAAATCTTGCCTTTTGTGACAATATGAATGGTTCTAAAGGGTATTATGCTAAGTGAAATAAGTCAGACAGAGAAATACAGATATCCTATGATCTCACTTATACATGGAATCTTAAAAAGAGAACAAATGAACAAACAAAGGAATGCAACAAACTCGTAGATGCAGAAAATAAACAAGTTGTTGCCAGAGGGGAGGGCTGTGGGGGGATTGAGTGAAATAAATGAAAGAGATGAAGAGGTACAAACTTCCAGTTATAAAATAAATAAGCCACGAGGATGTAATATATAGCATAAGAAATATGGTCAATAATATTGTAATAACTGTATGGGAAAAGATGGCTACTAGACTTAGATTGTGGTGACCATTTTGTAATATATTTAAATGTCAAATTACTATGTTGTAACCTGAAACTAACACACTATTGTATGTTAACTATATTTCACTAAAAATATAAAACAAAATTTGTGATTTAAGAAAAAATAAACCACCAGTGGTTATCTGTATAAGCTGAACTGTAGATATATTTAGTTTTATTTTTCTATATCTCTAGTTTATGTAACTAGTATGCATTTTTTCATAATGCAAATATAAAATAAAAGTTACCATTTTAAAGGGGGAAATTTAGCTTTCCTTGAAACCTTAACAAAATACACTTCCATTTATATAACCTTGTTCTGCGTGGAGTTGTCAGGTCACTTCTAACTGACAATGAACTCTGCTCTTAATAAAATTGGGGTTTTGATAATAAATAAGAAGCGAGGGGAGAATGTATTTTGTGTAGGCAAATGGCAGTGTCCAATGTAGATTCAATGTATGTTTAACTTTGTATTTAATTATTACTCAGTTGTACCTTGCCTAAAAGACTGATTTGGAAATAGGTGTATATGCCTAATGATTATATACAAGTTGGTACCTAAACGATATCAGAGTCATGACCTAGTGGGAAAAGCATGGTTGGATTCAGTCCTGGGTTTTAATCCCGTCTCTATACATCTTATCTTCTACTCTGAAAAGAATGAAAATACCTGGTTTTTGGTGATTCTTAAAAAAGGATAAGGCTATGAAGTGTGACCTATATAGAGGGATAAATGTAGGACTGGAATTACCAACAAGGTCGTATGGTTAAGCCTTCCACAGGGAGCTTATTCTAACTCTCTCTATATTGTGTTAGGCCTATTTGAGTTCCAGAGGTGGGAAACTCACAGTTTTTAAGGAATTAATTCTATTGTCTAGCTATCTGTCTTTTGTAAAGTTCTTTCCTTTATTGACTCAGATCTGTCTTCTATTTTATAGCCAAGGCTCTTACAAAAGTAAGAACATCTCTTGGAATTTAATAGTGCTGTATGATAAGTAGACCTCTTTCTATTCATAGTGTTGGATTTGGGGTTGTTATTATTTTCAATATAATTTTTATTTGTTTCAAAGGCAAAATATTTCCTGACACGTTTTCCATTGCAGTAACATTTCTCTTCAATGTTTGTTGCCAGTGTGATTCCAGTAAATAGGTGCCTTTATAAATTAACTTTGATATTACCTAACTAGTGGATATGAATGTGTCCAGTTTGTCCATTTCCTTTCAGGGAAAGCACATCTGGTACTCAGAAGCATTGCTGCAATCTCACACAAAGAGAGTTAGTTGATGAAGCTACTTGAATATCCCAAGCACCAATGAAAGCAACTTGGCTCCCTCTGAATACTCTATTTCATGCCCCAAATACTATGTGAGTGTCTAAAACTGCACATGTCTTTCAGATAGTTTTTTGCTTCCATGAAACCCAGGCCAATATCAAAGGCATTCCTCTATCTTCTTGGTGCATTATCTGAATCCCAGGGTATCTTCCAAGCCTGATGTTTTCATGGAACTGAGAGTCAATAGCCCCATCTGCCCCACCGGAAGTGCCTTTGCCATCTAGCTTGAGGAAATTGGGTCATGTCTAACTTGTTCAAAGTGAATTGGTAGTAAATCTTTCCTATGTGCAGCACAGACACAATCATGAAAAGACTGCCTTTGAAAGGTGGAGAGACACATCTTTGGAGTGATGCTTAGCTTATTTTACCTACATGTGCTGATCAGGAAAGCATCAGTCTAATACCATTTATGGAACGTCTATTACATGCAAGATGTTTTATATTCATTATCTTTAATACTCATAAAACCCACATGTAAGTTTTATTTCCCCACTTAACAGATCTGTTCCTAGGCTTAGAAAGTTTAATTGAGATGTCCAAGGATGTGCAGCCCAGTAGAAGTGCACATTGGATATCCAAACCTGTGTCACTTCCATGGTCTCCAGGCACACCTGCATTCCACTGCCTAAAATCAACTTGCTGTGTGATTCTTCCAGCTTCTATGTCACTCACTTATACATGGACAACAGGAGTTAGCATTATTTTAATTTGTATTTATTATCTGTAGGGATATTTTTCCTCTGAAATAATAAACAAGCTTTGTTTTTACACAAAACAAAACAGTATTTGGACTCTAACATTTTCAAAAGTCAGAAAAGAAGAGAAAGTCCTTGAAAGACTTCCATGAATTTTCTTTTAGAATATGCTAGTCACTGACTTTCAGCTCTTTCTCAATTGCTAAGATTTTTTACTTACTTGAAAACAAAATGTTTTAAGCCAACTTATCAGCATTCATTTGGGAAGAAAGGAAAGTTAAGTAGCATGCAAATGTGATTTAAAAGAAAAAAATATTATCTAGTTAAAACTGCTAGATCATTTCAAATGACAAGTCTCAATCAGGAAAGAAAGAAAGCTAAGGCCAGATGTGTCACTATCTCAGCTAGCGAATAAAGGGTTTCAGAAGGAATTGCTCTTTTGTTTAAAATCATGGTCTATAAGAATTTTTGTAGACAGTAAACTCAATGTACATTTAAACTTGACCCTCTCATCTTTATTGCTGATTGAACCAGACATTCTTGGAGTACAATAGGAAGACAATTTCTTTGCAATTTCCAGGATCAATTATCTGGTTGAAAGTGCCAAACAAATGTTTTAGAACTTTTAGAATATTAATTAGAGAAGTCATTTTTTGTGGCAAATTGTATACTACAAGAAAAACATTTCTATGTGGTCTATAGAACAAAAAGCTTTCTATCTCTTTTCAAGTAATTGAAATATAGAAATTGCATTTGCTTTCAGAGTAACTGAGATAATTTTTAGAGCAGTATATAGAAGTAGGACAACATAGTAAAATGACATGACTAGATGCAATACAAATAAAAATAAAAAATCATGAATTTCATGCAGTTATTTTCTTTTTACCAGCAAATTCCTTCTTTCCAAAGTGAACAGACTTCTAAAAATGGAACCTGAGGTATTTCATTTTTTATGAAGTTCTTTCATGACACCCTTTCTTCCTGGAAGTCTCTAGGTCACCCAATATGCTGCAGTAGACTTAAATTCTGTTGATCCTTGTCAGAGGCCAGAATGCACAGTAATTTAGATTCAAGACTCTGGATGTAAAAGCAACCAGGGGCCAGGGCCCACAGATAGAAAATCTAATTCACCTGAATTCGCTAATGATAGATTCTTAGAGAGAGGCAGGCTGGAGGTCAAACCTGGGAGATGGGATAGAGATTACAGTTTGGAATAGAGCTGGGGACTTTAGAAAGAACATGAGTGGGATACTATATGGTCACACTGGTCTGGGAGAAAGAAACCAAGTGTTAAGGCAATATAACATGATATGATTCCTGCAGTCCTGCTTTGTCTTATCTTCTTTTGCTATACATCTTCCTTAGATGACATTTTCAATTATCATGGATTAAAATAACATCTTTTATTAAGATGTTATCTCCCTTTTGAGTACTGATTTCAGAAACTTCTTCCCACGTGGTCTCCACCAGGGTGTCAGAGTTATAGTCTTTAAAACAGAAACCTTGCATTTTCCCCCAACTCACTTTTCACTTCTACTCTTCTTCATTTTAGTAAATAGCAACATGAGTCTCCTGCCAATTGCTCACTTCAAAATGTCTTTCCTTTTCTTCACTCACCTAAGCCCCATTGATTTTATTTCCAAAAGATTTCACGACTCATTTCTCTGAAGGTCCATTGACATTACCAAGTTTAAGATACTATCACCAATTATTCAGATCACAGTGTTAACTCCTAGCTCATTTTATTTTTTTAAAAAAATTTTTATTGAAGTATAGTTGATTTAGAATGTGTTAATTTCTTCTGTACAGCAAAGTGATTCACATACATACGTTCTTTTTTTTTTTTTTTTTTGCGGTACGCGGGCCTCTCACTGCTGTGGCCTCTCCAGTTGCGGAGCACAGGCTCCGGACGCGCAGGCTCAGCGGCCATGGCTCACGGGCCCAGCCGCTCCTCGGCATGTGAGATATTCCCAGACCGGGGCACGAACCCGTGTCCCCTGCATCGTCAGGCGGACCCTCAACCACTGCACTACCAGGGAAGCCCTATGCATTCTTTTTTAAAATATTCTTTTCCATTATGGTTTATCACAGAATATTGAATATAGTTTCCCATGCTATGCAGTAGGACCTTGTTGTTACCCATTCTGTATTTAATATTAATAGTTTGCATCTGCTAACTCCAGACTCCCACTCCATCCTTCTCCCACCTCCCCACCATGCTGGTGACCACAAGTCAGTTCTTTATGTCTGTGAGTCCGTTTCTCTTTCCTGGACAAGTTCATTTGTGCTATATTTTAGATTCCACATATAAGTGCTATCATATGGAATTTGTCTTTCTCTGTCTGACTTACTTTGCTTAGTATGATAATCTCTAGCTCCATCCATGTTGCTGCAAATGGCATTATTCTGTTCTTTTTTATGGCTGAGTAGTATTCCATTGTATAAATATACCACACCTTTATTCATTCATCTGTCTATGGACATTTAGGATGTTTCCATGACTTGGCTATCATGAATAGTGCTGCTATGAGCATAGGAGTGCATGTATATTTTTTAATTATAGTTTTGTCTGGATATATGCCCAGGATGGGATTGATGGATCATATGGCAACTCTATTTTTAGCTTTTTGAGGAACCTCCATACTGTTTTACACAGTGGCTGCACAAACTTACCTTCCCACCAACAGTGTAGGAGAGTTGCCTTTTCTCCACACCCTTTCCAGCATTTGTTATTTGTAGACTTTTTAATGCTGGCCATTCTGACTGGTGGGAGGTGGTACCTCATTGTAGTTTTGATTTGCATTTCTCTAATAATTAGCCATCTTGAGCATCTTTTTATGCACCTGTAGGCCATCTGTATGTCATCTTTGGAAAAGGTCAAATTAGTTCTTCTGCTCATTTTTTGATTGGGTTGTTTGTTTTTTTGTTGTTGAGTTATAGGAGCTCTTTGTATAATTTAGACATTAAGCCCTTGTCAGTTGCATTGTTTGCAAATATTTTCACCCATTCCATAAGTTGTCTTTTCATTCTGTTTATGATTTCCTTTGCTGTGCAAAATCTTGTAAGTTTGATTAGGTCCCCATTTGTTTATTTTTGTTTTTATTTCTGTTGCCTTGGGAGACTGACTAGCTCATTTTCTTCCTTTCATTCTCGTCCCCTTATGACACACTGTTAGCCAGCAGTGAGAAACTTAAGATATAAATTGTACCACATTATTCTCTTGCTTAAACCTTCTCATGGTTTTTTAAATTAAAATTTTTTTTTACTGAACTCAGAATAAAATCCAAAAACCTTTTAGTGATCTAAAAACCCTGAATTATCTAGTCCTAGCTTCATCTTTCCCTACCTTTCCCACCCCACCACACCTAACATCCTCTATGTTCTGAACATTCCAAGCTCCGTCCTATCTCTTTGCTTTTACATGTGCTCTCCCCTGGTATGTACTTATCCCAAATTTCCACATGACTAGTTCATTCTCTTTATTTAGGTCTCAACTTCAATGTTATATCCTCATGAGGTCTTCCCTGACCACCTTTCCTAGTGTAGGGTCTCATCTGATATTACATTGCACACTATTATTATAACTTGCCACTGTTTATTTCCTTTTTCCCTCTGTTACTCTCACTACAAAGTAAGCTCCATGTCTTCCTTGTATACTGAAGTATCTCAACCATTTCTTAAATGTATGATTAAATAAAATAAATAATTTCTGAATGATCAAAAAGCCTCATTTGTTTGTATGAAGGAACATTTGAGAAGATGGACAAGGAGAAGCTTCTCTGGTTAGGGGAGTTTTCCAAGGAGCTCTGGGTTGACAACATTCAGGAACAGGAGTTCCTCCAGGATTCCTGGTCAGCTTTGAGTTGATCAAAGGTTGTTGTATCTCTTATATTAATTAATCTTACTGTCATTCCATCTGCTAGCTGTTAAAGAAGAAGTAGGATCATTGAACACTTCAAGAACTATGGAGGTCAGAGAAGCCATATGCCAGATGGGGCAAATTTTCTTGGGTTCACAATGGACTGTTTATTGGTAAAGCTCACCTAATAGCTTCACAGAGGTTTGGAAGTGAAACCAGAAGAGATTGTCTAATGGCAAAATGGGCTGCCATCAGATGGCATCAAAGAGTTGTTTCTTCTTGCATGGCTACGTATTAACTTTGCCCACAATTAAGAATATTAAAATATGATTGTTTACCAAATATATTTAAAGCATTAATGGGTTTCCCCATATAGTATTTATATCTGTTTATTTCAAACAGTACCAATTTGTGGAGTCAATGGGAAAAGTCCACTGCCTAAAAATGTATCTTCAGAACAAAAAAACTCAAAATTTCAAATTTATTGAACTTAAAATGATGGGTTATCCTTTTCTAAAAAATTATTTTTTCTCTAAGATCTTAGAATAAACATAGAATATATATGATGAACGTTATGATATAAACATTTTATATTTGAAAATGAATTAATTCACTTCACACCAATTTGACTCAAAAAATAATATGTGTTGTTGCATTAGGTGAGCTCAATAATAAGACACTAACACCTTTGTAATTTTATAAGTTATTATGATTATTTTGCTTCCATGTTAGTATTGAACTACTTCAGGTTGCATGAAAGGCTTTAACATTTTGAACCTGACAGTAACTACAGTCATCTCTCTTCATCACCTACTCTAGTCACGGAAAACTCACCATTCCCCAAACACTTCTTTTGCTTCAGTGCTTTTGCTCATGCTAGTCCCAGTTCTGGGAATAATTTCACCAGCTCTTTCTACCTGACAAGTTCTATTTATTTTTCAAAATCCATCTCAAGTGTCACTTCCTCTGAAAAGCTTTTCTTCCTTTCACTGTCCTTTCAGTGAAATTTAAATTTCTATAATATTGTGTGTGTGTGTGTGTGTGTATATATATATATATATATATATATATATATATATATATATACACAGAGAGAGAGAGAGAGAGAGAGAGAGATGGCACATGACACTTCATTCAATCATTCGTCCAGTAAATTATTATTTAATTAGCCATGCACTTTACTGGGTGCCAAGAAATATAACAATTGTGTCACTGTTGGCAAAGACTCTGGCAGAATAAGGAGACATTATATGGACAATTATAGAATGATGAAGGCTATGAAGACCTTTAGGAAAACAAGTCTTTTGCATATAATAGAGGCTCTCCTGGGCAGTGAATCTAAGAATGAATAGAAGTTAGCTAAAGAGACAAGAATTCTAGGCAGAGGAAAGAGCATGTGTGAAAACCCTCAGTTAGAAGATGACATATATTAGTTTAAGGAAGGACTCAGTGTGCCAGAGCAGAGAGATTGAGGGGAAGAATGACATTCAGATAAGATAGAGAGTTAGGCAGGGGGTAGTTTGTAAAGGCTGCTTAAAGCCTTATTGAGGATATTGGACTTTACCCAACAGTAAGGAGCAATGAGAGAAGCTTTTAAGAAGAGGAATAAAATAAGCAGACACTGTGTTTTTGATGTATTATTCTGATTGCAAAGTGCAGAACAAATAGAGGAGAACACAGAAGGTTTAGGGAAGTATAAGGAGGTTATAGTAATAGTTTAGGCAAAAGATTTCTGTGATTGTACAAGAGCCTTAACCATGCAGATGGAGAGGAAGTAGAGTGATTTACATGTATTTAGGAGGCAAATTGACAGGGCGTGGTGATCGGCGGTGAGTAGCGAGAGAGCAGAAGCAATCCAGGGAGGCTTCACGGTTTCTAGATTGAGCAGCAGCTGGATAGACAGTCTTGCTAATTCTACGAGTGAATAGATTTTTATTTACCAATTAATATTTAGAATTACATTGATGCTCTATTTTTTAATGTGGTCAAGAATTATATAATAAGAATGAATGTAATGATACATTAAATCTAGGATATGGGATTTCTAAAATTCATATTAAAAAGACTTTCCAAAGAAATATGAATAGCAAAAATTTTCTGTTATGATAATAAATGGGTATATTGGACTGGGAAACTTGCAGTAATAATAATTCCTGCTATCAAGCTCTTTCTGTGGCTGCTTCTCAAAGGAAGCATTTGTAGCTCTCTCTCTTTATTTTCCTGTTTTTAGTAAGGTTCACAACCTTCTGTATTGTGCATACATAACACCTTAAAAATTAAAAATAGAATCTCCAAGCTGCAGATATTCTAATTGAACATTTTAGTAACATCTTTTCTTTGTGTTAATCAACTTTCTAAAGAGCGAGCTATTTTTAGCACCAGTTACACTTGTACCTTTGGGTCCAATTCTAATTCTCTTCACATCGCAGACGATCTCTCTGCAGCGTTCTCTTTGAAATCAATCAGTGCTTTCAGGAGAGAAAGTTATGCAGCGGAGGATGAGAACTGGGTCATGGCGAGCATTCTCCTCCACATAATGCTGAATTCTTTTACTTCCAGGTGCAGAGACGGGGTAAGATGACTACCATTTAGAGAGCACAAAGCGGGCCATTAAAATAGTCGGAAAAAAAAAAAAAACCTTACCTCAGTAAGGTTACTTCAGACTGGCTGCATTGTTGTTTTGGTTCCAGAATTTTAACTTTACCAACATAGTGCTAAGTAAAATTGCTATAAAAATATTCCTAGTCTGAAAAAAGGCAAGCAGTTTCTAACGTAGCATGCTCACACCCGCATTTCCTACTTAGAACCCTGAGAAGACCCAGAAAAGACAGGTAGACAATCTACTCCTTGACAGATCATCTAGTTCCAGGAACTTTAGACATTTCCATTAATTTTAAGTTTGAAGGGATTTAGAATGAGGAATACAGTGATTTGCCCAGTTTTTAAAGGGAAAAATGCAAACCCACCCATCTGAAAAAAAACTGCAAGATCTTTCATCCTTCTTACCCATCTGACAAAAAATTGTAAGATCTTTCATCCTTCCCCTATGGTCTATCTTTTCATTAGCAGTTCAGATTCTGTATCAACCAGAAAAAAAGAAAATAATTTCTGTTATTTTCATTTTGATTTTGAAGTGGTCAGAGGTGTTTTTCCAGGCTTTTCTCTCCACCCCCATAATTCAGGTAAATTGGGGCAGGTTGGGTTGGGGTAGACAAGAGTCCTGAAGAAACCAGGAGAAGACTTTCATTGCATGTACTACATTCATTCATGGGATGCAGGAGATTATTTCCACATCATAAAAGAGTTTATGAGATGATTATCTGGAGATTGATATAAAATTTGGAGCTAGTTCCTCTAATTTTTCTCACCGAGGTGAAAAATTGCTTATTCATCCACCTACCCACTTACCTATTGAGGCAACTGGTCCTTGTTGCCTTCAGAGCCTTTAAATTGCCTCTGAAAATGGAAGGCACTAAACATTCTAAAGAAAAAATAAATATCGGAATGAATTTCTAAGAAAAAAAATACCAAGAAGAATTATCTCAAAATTCAAGAAAAGGAAAAATAATTTTGAATTTCCACAATAAATAAGTAAATATAAAAATAGAATCTTTGACTCTCCTGAAACATAACTTGAAGAAAGAAATTGTAATGCTGGACTGGAAAGTGTGTGCATGAAGAGTCAGTTTCTGATTCTGTCCACTACACACATCTTCCTCTTTCATGGCACAGAAACTAAATAATAAAAGCTCTCTATGGTCTAGGGAAAAGAGCTTGAAATTTGGGAGAGAAGAGCAAGAACCTTCCCATGTGGGTATCTGGGAAAGGTATCTTGCTTTTCCCCCTCTCAAGGCCAAAATCTGGGCTTGATAGGTACCTTCAAGTAGGTTTAGCATTGGAGAGCAGGGGTGCCTTGTGTCCTATCCTTTATCTGGACCGTTAGGAGGGAGGAGTTATGTAGATCACCCCAGTCATAATGGATAAGAATGGATACAGGGCAGTTCTAGGAAGAGAGAGACTATTACCCATTTTCTCCTGCTCTTCATGGGTCCAGTGTGGATGACCATCTGAATGATTTCCATGTCCCCTTGAAAATGATACAGAGGAAGGCTGAAAAAGTACAGGTGTCATGCCTTGGGGCTGGGATGAGGAATATGTGGAATGAACTATATTGTCCTGGCAATTGAAGAGCAAGGCAGTACCATGGATAGCAGCAGCAGATGGCAGAGGGGCTGGATGGAGATCATTCAAGGTTAATATGGATCATATATATCTTGGCAAAGGCTAACAAGGGAAGAAAATGGCCATGGTTAGATATCAACTTTTCCTGTGGCCTTAATCATATGTAAGTACTGCTGGAGAGAAAGAAATTTCCCTCTACCCCTCTGACTGATCTAAGAATTAAATTGACATGAGTCAGATTAACAGGAGAAACTCAAACAAAAGTTTAATAACATGTATACATGACAGAGACCCAGGAAAACTAACTCACGAAAATGCCTAAAACCCTCACCTTAAATACTATCTTCAACTAAAAATAAAAGAGGATGTTGAGGGTAGTGGTTTGGGACCTCAAAGGGGAGGAAGGCAATTCACATGGAGATGGAAAAGAGAATTTTTGGTAAAGAAATGTTTGCTGAGCAATGCACAGACTGTGGGACACAGAGTGGACTCTGATCTCTAGGCCCTGCTGCGTTTCTCCCACCACAACTAGCCCATATTCTTTGTGGATATCTCCAGTGATAGCTCTATTCCAGGAACAGACTCTTTAGGCAGCTAAAGGGGAGATAAAAAGAAAGACTTCCTGAGTCTTCAGTTTCTTAAAAATAATCAGCCTAAATTAATCCTCATGTTTTATTTCATTTCTTTTTTGGCCATGCCACACGGCTTGTGGGATCTTAGTTCCCCAGCCAGGGATCAAACCAGGCCCTCGGCAGTGAAAGCACAGAGTCTTAACCACTGGACCATCAGGGAATTCTCAATCCTCATATTTTAAAAGAGTGAATTTTATGTTATATGAATTATATCTTGATAAAGTTGTTACTAAGTAAAAGGAATTCCTGGAAAGTTTGAAATGGAAATATAATTTTTGTGTTATTAATGAAACACATGAAATAGATGTCATGAGTGCATCTTCATGAAATGATTGCATAGTTAAGAAAGTTACTAAGTGATAAATCACTTTTTATGCAGTAGGGATTTTTTTGGTAGGCATTTATTCAAGATGCATGCATCCTATTGAACAGTGACAACCTAAAAATGATTTATTGCTAATGATATGCAGCAAAATCCAGAAACTAGAAAGTGAGGTAAAATCAAAAAGAAGAAATGAATTATTCTGGGAAGTGGATATAAGGCCTTTATGAATGGTCATCCTAGACCATGGTGACTATGATGAAAGATACAAATTAGCTTTTAAGAGATCTTATTTTCTTATTTCTGTTTCCTATTGCCTATAATTCCTTCAACATGTAGCATGACTTTTTTCTCTTTCTTCTAAATGGTACAGAAAAAAAATGTTGATTTTTAACTACTTGACAATTAGTTATTTATGCAATGAAAAAAACTTGGATTTTGCTGTTACAGAATTAAAATTAGTAAAAGAGGTTTTTACTAGATCATAGAAATAGAAATCCTAATATGTTTTCATAATTGTTATTTGATTACAGAGTAACAGTCATCAAACTGGAAACAAGTTCTTATGTATCAATATATCGTATAGCATTTATCAGTACCACTCAGATATACAGCCTCCCTGAACAACAAAAAAAAAAGTTTGCAATAGGGTATGTAGTGTGTGCATAGTATTAAATGTTTGGCTTAAAGTACTGTGTTTGAATTTTAAAAAGAAATTGTGCAGTAGTCTAAATTTCAGAGGGAAGATATTGAGGCTGAAGTGTCCAAAAGTTTGAGACACACAAATGAAGAGACCAAAACTCTCCAACTTTGAAGTCCAAGAAAGGGGCATTACAACTTATGAACTAAACTGAGGGCTACACTATAAAGAGTGTAGTTTATGCTCACTAGAATATTCCTTCTTAAGCAGCTCTTCAAATGGGAGAGAGAAACTTTTTCCTGTTTTATTAGCTCTATTCAAATGTCTGAGAAAGAGAATCTCCTTTGTCTCTTAAGCTGCAATGGAGCCACTATCTCAGGGATTTGGCATTTCCCTTCCCTTATAAAACATGCTCAGCAAACTATCAGTTAACCACAGATCAGTAAATTCGTATCATTATTATTGTGGCATCTGTAGTGTTTTATAAAGCAACTGATTTAATAAAATCACAAATGTGAGAACTTAAAGTAAATCACATGAATAAGATCCATGCATGTCTGTCAGACTCTCGGGGAGCTCAGGAACAAAATGGTCATGGTGGCAAGGGTAACATTTACATACAGGCTTCGCCTCACCAAAGTTAATCTGGTTAAGAGTACGGTTAAATGTCCGACTTGCCAAAGCAGAGACTGATGTTGCTCTTAATATACCACATACTTCAGAGGTACCAGAAAACATTTGGTGGCAGGTTATCGCTTTGAACCATATGATACTGATTTGTTCTCCCTGGAAGAGGCACTTATCCATGGACTTACTGAATACCTTATTCACAATTTCAGAATTCCTCATGATGTTGTTTCTAACCAAAGGACTCATTTTCTAGGGAGAAAAATGGAACAATGTGCTAGAGGCTGAGGAATTTCCTGGTTGTACTATGTCTCTTGTTACCGCAAATATATCCTTATAGAGTAATGAAACAGTATATTGAAGACTCAGTTATGGCATTTTCTGGAAGGTAGTAGTACCTTGTGAGGTTAAGAGACTTTTTTGGAGAATGCATTGTATGAACTTAAGCAGTGATTCATGCTATAATTGACTTTGATTTTAAGGAACACCATTATATTAAATACCATTAAAAAGGAAAGAAAAGAAAGTGCTACCAAGTAAACAATGGTTTGCAATTATTGTAAGAAGCAGGCCAATGTCAGAGACATAAAAATCTTTAAAAAAAAGGAAAAGACAAAATAGAAAAATATGGTTAATGATACTTTTTCTTTTATAGCCATAATATAAAAGTTGAGGAAACAAGGAGTGGAAATAAAAGTGGTGCTCTAACCCACTGCACCAATGTCACCTTCCAAAAAAATCCCTGCTATTAAAAAAAAAAAAAACCTATTCTGACAATTTAATTATGTGGACTTGTCAAAATTTTATTTCAAGGTTGTTCAAAGAATGAGAACTAAGCAGGCCAATTTAAAGGTTGATCTCTTGCTGGTGACACTTATAGAAAAAAGAGTTTTTAGATAATCAGTAGAAGGCTGGGTTTCTGATTGGAGTCATTAGACTTCTAACTGACACTCAGCTGGCAATTAAATGGTGGACAGGTGACTAATTTTCTAGAACAGATCTTATGCTTATTAAAGTTCATCAGGTAAGCATGCAATGGTACCTAAGCAATTTCATTAGAAATTGTAATTTCTCAGAAAGAGGTTGTGAAATTATACCAGACCAGGTTTGAGCAATATTTTTTTCAAATTATAAAAAGGAGAAATGTTTCCACAGGGGACATAACAATGGTTGCATTTTAGGCTCTTCTTGCAACAAGCCAAACAAAATAAAATAACATCAAATGGGATGCGAGTAGAAGAACTGTATTTTCCAATGATTTATCTAATTACCAAATAGCAGTAGGGCTAGTTTTTCACAATGAGGTGTATGTATGGAACGAAGTGGTCTTCTGTGTTACCTCTTCTACTTGCTTATGTAGTGGTAAAATAAGTTACATTGACCAAATGAACATTCAGCCAAGACCATGAAGGAGCCAGACACCTCAAGATAAAGACTTGGATCAACATACAGACCAAAAACATAAGCTATCAAACAAAACAAAACCACACAAATAAACAAAACTAACCAGCTAAGATGCTGGGTGAAGGCAAGAGGTATGGCAAAGGTCTCATGAATACTTATAGAAATGACTATTTAAAGAAATACATAAATTCTTTCTGTATTGTGTATATATCTACACCTAAGTAATTTTTTTCTCCTCTTACCTCTTCTACTCTTTTATGTATCATTAATGTTAAATTTCTAATTGAACTTATAGGTTTGTAAATAAGAGAATAATCTAAGCTGCTATAGTTAGTCCAAAATAAAGTGTCTTAAGATAAAAGTTTATTTTTCTCTCATGTATTATTCTGGGTTGTGGTCTAGGGCTGGACCGTAGTTTGAGCCATTGCCAGGGGTTAGCACTCCATTCATTGTCAACTTTCCCATTCCTAGAATGCTTTCACTGTCTGTCATGCCAAAAATAACCCAATCCCACATCCATATTTCAACCTGGAGGAAAGAGGAAGGAAAAAGGGGAACAACATATTTAAGATGTCATTTTAGCTGAACAGAAGAGGAATGAGTATCACCCAAAGACGACTGTAGTAACTGAATCAAAAAGATTCAGTTACTACAGAGAATCAAAGTTATTGGATCAAAGGATATACATACTTTTGAATTTCTCTACATGGACAAATTGCTTTCTGGGAAAACTTGTTCTGGAGTAGACATTCCACTGGCAGAGAATGAGTGTCTGTTTTCAGTGTTTAGTCTTTATAGTCACTGATAATTTAAGTGAAAAGTGGTACCTCGTTGGTATCTTCATTTAAATTTGATTACTAGTGAGGTTGAACACTTTCCCTATGTTTTTGGCCACTTTTATTTCTTTCATTAGTTTGTTCATGTCTTTTGGCAGTTATTCTGTGAGGTGGTAGCATTTTTCTTGTAGATTTGGAAGAGCTCTTGTAATGTTAGTGACTCTTTGTCATAATTGCAGATATTTTTCTCCACTAGGTTGCTTATTAGTTTTGTTGCTTATATGTATGAGTGTGTGTGTTTATATGTACACAGGTTTTTAATTTTCATATAGATGGATCTATATATATATTTTGTTTTATGCTTATTACAAATATTCAAAGTTTTCTTCTAAATCTGGGAGACAACTTTTAATTTAACTCATTAATCCATTTGAAGCTTATTTTGGTGAAAAGTATGAGTAATAATCTGAGTAATATGATTCTCTCCTCTTGGGGAGAGGGTGACTGCATTTATATCTCTTTAGCAATGGGTATTTTAGGTTGCCATTGTTATTGCTGAAAGTTAAGTATAGAAAGAAATGTGTGTATAAATGTTACTTATCAAAGAGATTGGATATGGCAGATACAGTGAAATGGCACTCACATTCATTCACTCCAACTTTCTCCTAAAGTGGGTTTCCTACACTGCAAAAGTTGGGAAGTTAAAATGGCACTTTAAAAACTCTCTTGAAGCTGAAGTTGAGGGTGAGAATTAGGTTCTGTCCGTTAGATGTCTACTAGATGGAGCTGCCTCCAATATGGAAGGAAGAAGTCTCCCTGCTGCTTTGGGTGTTGTTTCTGGCAGGCACCACTGTATACTTGTTGTTTTTTTCTAAAACTGGGTTCTAACCACTGACTTGTAGAGTGGAGGTTGGTATATTTTTGTAAAGGTCCTCATAGTATATATGCTATATTTTTGGGAACAGGAGGCCACACAGAAGCTCTGTCTCAACAGCTGAACTCTACTGCCGTCATGAAAGAAGCCATAGACAAGGTATAAATAGAGGTGAGTGGCTGTGTTTGGTGACTGGATTTGGCCTGGGAAGCTCATTTCTAGAGCATGATTTGGAGAGGTAGATGCAAGGAGCATTGTGGTCCAAATTAGCATTTCATTCTCTAGTCACTAACTTCATGGGTGTCAGCGGATAGTTGTGGAGGTGCTGACTTCTTTTTCTCTGAACCACAGCTGTTCTTTGGATCAGTTTCAGAATTGGCCTCCCTGTTTCTTCCTAATTGGTAAAGATTGTAGTTCCTGGTGGGTCAGTTCAATGGTATTGATCTGGGAGTCATTACTGGAGACCCAGACTAAAGATTGGTTTTGTACTCCTTCAGTGATTTTTGTAAGCACTCAATTCCTTACATTAAACTAATGTCTGCTTAAAATATATATAGAATATGTTCTGTTTCTTGCAACTGAAAACTGTCTGATCCTTGCCTATCTCTATACATCAGTCAGAAACCATAACTCTCAATAGGCTAAATGCCAAGAAAGAGAAGCAAAGGCCAAGTGCATTCTAAGATATTTGGTTGTCTAAGAAATACACCCCACCCCCATTTTCTCAATGGAAAGCACAGACAACAATGTGAACAGTGCATGTTGGTCTTAGTAAGAAATACTGGCAAGGAAAGTATAAGATCTGACCTTAGACTCAACAAAACCACACTGGATTATGGTTAGGTGTCACAAACTGAGTACATCAGACTTTTTTTCCATTTGGACAGGAGTGCTACCAGCATCCAAGTGGACAATAAATGGCATAAGAGGTGTTCTGCTTTTTTTTTAGCAAATGTTAGGTCTGGGTTGTTGCTCCCTATTCCAAATTAGTAAAGAGAAAATAATTTATAGCTATGTTAAAAAATGCTGATGATTGAGAGGTCAGTATAGTTCTGAACATTCTTTTCCAGTATAAACAGAAGATTAGAAATTGTTAGAAGGCATCTGATTGAAGCAGACATGAAATGATAGAAACCTAGAGGTAAGCAGAAGTGGAGGCAAGGATGCAATGGGAGAGAGAAGAAGTAAAAAGGTATAAATAGAAATACCAACAGCAATCACACACAAAAAATCAATTTTTCAAAAGAGAACACAATAAAGTTGCAAAATATCAAATCAATGGTATGGTAGAAGAATTTTAGTACTCCTTCATTATACAGAGGAAAAAGACACAGTTGAAAATGAAGGGAAAATGACATCTAAGGAGGAGAGAAAAATAGAGTTCCAATCTAAGAACTATTTACATTCCAAAGGAAACTGAACATAATAAGCAATTACCTTATAGAAAATTTTTCTGAGGTGAAGAATAATTGCATCTGTGGACTGAATGTACTCGCCAAATTCCAGGCAACTGCAATGAAAAAAAAAAAAAGAAAAGACCCATCAACTTTAGATTTCAGAAAAACAAAAATTGGGCTTCCCTCGTGGCGCAGTGGTTGAGAGTCCGCCTGCTGATGCAGGGGACACGGGTTCGTGCCCCGGTCTGGGAAGATCCCACATGCCGCGGAGTGGCTGGGCCCGTGAGCCATGGCCACTGAGCCTGTGCGTCCGGAGCCTGTGCTCCGCAACTGGAGAGGCCACAGCAGTGAGAGGCCCGCGTACCACCAAAAAAAAAAAAAAAAAAAAAAAAATTAAAAAATAAGTAGCCATAAGAGAGGTTTATCAAAATGATGTATTTAACAACCAGTATTGCACAGAAACAAACCAATGAGATAAATGGTAGCACTGGCTTGGCATGGCCTTACAACTAAGTACTGTCTTAATAGCATCCCTGGTTATGACATAACTCTGTATGTTTTCACCTCTGTGTGAATTCAATGAAAGATATTTTTAAGTAGGCAAGGTCTCAGAACATGTATTGCTAAGAATATACTCTTACTAAGAAAACTACTTGGAAGTGTTCCTTACAAACAAGGGATGAATTAAAATCAAGATTTCGTTGCTGTCTTGGGAGTGTGTGGGCTGCCACCACTAAGAGACGCAGGAACAGGTGCCAGTCGCTACCCCTGCTGACCTGGGGGCATGCGGGCTGCTGATGCCACTGGCAGACCCACGAGTGGATGCCAATCTCTGCCCTCATCATCCCAAGAGCATGCATAGGCTGCCATCCCTGCACACCCTCATATCAAGGGGATAATGGTCAGCATGCACTGAGGAAAAAGGCAGCTATCATCCAAACTAAAAGCAACTCCTTGATTCTGGACAAGATGGTGGAGCGGAAGGACTTGAGCTCACCCCCTCTCACAAAAACACCAAAGTCACAACTAACTGGTGAACAACCATTGACAAAAAAGACTGGAACCTACCAAAAAAAGATATTTTGCATCTAACAACAAAGAAGAAGCCACAGTGAGATGGTAGGAGGGGTGCTTTTGTGATATAATCAACTCCCATACAAGCCAGGTGGGCAACCCACAAATTGGAAAATAATTACATTACAGTTCTCCCACAGGAGTGAGAGTTCTGAGCCCCACATCAGGCTTCCCAGCCTGAGGGTCTGGCTTCAGGAGGAGGAGCTCCCAGAGTATTTGGCTTTCAAGGCCAGCAGGGCATGAGTGCAGGAACTCCACAGGACTGGGGGAAACAGAGACTCCACTCTTGGAGGGCACACACAAGGTTTCACATACACTGAGATCCAGCACAAAGCAGTGACTCCATAGGAGCCTGGGCTAAACCTACTGGGGGGTCTCGCAGGGTCTCCTGGGGAGATTGCTCATTGTGGGGGCAAGGACACTGGTGACAGAGGCCCCAGGGAATATTTATCAGGTGAGCTCTCCCAGGGGTAACCATTCTGGCACCAAGACCTGGCCCCACCCAACAGCCTTCAGGCTCCACTGCTGGGATACCAAACAACCAGCAGGGTGGGAACACAGACCCACCCATCAGCAGATAGGCTGCCTAAAGTCATACTGAGCTCACAGCCACCTCTAAACACACTCCTTGACACAACCCTGCTCACCAGAGGGACAAGATCCAGCTCCACCCACCAGTGGGCAGGCACCAGTCCCTCTCACCAAGAAACCTGCATAAGAACCTGGACCAACATTGCCTACCAGAGGGGAGAAACCAGAAGCAAGAGTAACTACAACCTTACAGGCTGAGGAAAGGAGACCACAAACGCAGATATTTAGGCAAAATGAGATGGCAGAGAAATATGCTCCAGACAAAGGTACAAGATAAAAACCCAGAAGAACAACTAAGTGAAAGTGGAGATAAGCAATCTCCTTGAAAAATAAATCAGAGTAATGATAGTAAGGATGATGCAAGATCTTGGATAAAGAATGGAGGCACAGACTGAGAAGATACAAGAAATGTTTAACAAAGAGCTAGAAAAATTAAAGAACAAACAGAAATGAAAAATACAATAACTGAAATGAAAAATACACTAAAAGGCATCAAAAGCAGAATAACGGAGGCAGAAGAACGAATAAGTGAACTGGAAGACAGAGTGGTGGAAATCACTGTCATGGAACAGAATAAAGAAAAAAGAATGAAAAGAAACAAGGACAGTCTCAGAGACCTCTCGGACAACTTTAAACTCACCAAGAGTTGCATTATATGAATCCCAGAAGGAGAAGAGAGAAGAAAGCATCTGAGAAAATATTTGAAGAGATTATAGCCAAAAATTTCCCCAACATGGGAAATGAAACATTCACTCAAGTCCAAGAAGTGCAGAGTCCCATACAGGATAAACCAAGGAGGAACATGCCAAGACACATATTTATCAAACTAACAAAAATTAAAAACAAAGAGAAAATATTAAAAGCAACAAGGGAAAAGCAACAAATAAAATTCAAGGGAATTTTCATATGGTTATCAGCTAATTTTTCGGCAGAAACTCTGCAGGCCAGGAGAGGGTAGCACAATACATTTCAACTGATGAAAAGGAAAAACTTACAACCAAGAATACTCTAGCCAGCAAGGTCTCGTTCAGATTCGATGGAGAAATCAAAAGCTTTACAAATAAGCCAAAGCTAAGAGAATTCAGCACCACCAAACAAGCTTTACAACAAATGCTAGAGGAAATTCTCTAGGCAGAAAAGAAAAGGCCACAACTAGAAACAAAAATATTATGAATGGGAAGCTCACCAGTAAAGGCAAACATACAGTAAAGGTAGGAAATCATCCACATACAAACAGTTGTAAATGTATATGCACCCAACATAGGAGCACCTCAATATATAAGGCAAATGCTAACAGCCAGAAAAGGAGAAATCAACAGTAGCACAATAATAGTGGGGGAAATAAAACAGTGAAAATGTTGCCTGATATACTTTTTCTTCTTCAAAAGCATCCTAATATAACTGTACTGATTTATGGGACTGCTATTACCAGCAAATGCTTACATAGAGATTTCTGCTTTAACTATGGTTTTATAAGTGTAATTTTCTGCTATAGTGGCTGGCACACTGATATTAATAGATGTTATTTAAGTACAGTTTGCAACAGAATAAACAATGTCAAACAAAGGTCATTTCTTATTGACTGAGAAAATGAGATGAAATTAAAATATTCATGTGTAATGACAAAACCAAGGTTTGTAAACAAAATATCCTAGCCACTGGCAAGGGTGATTAGTAGAAGAAGCAATATGCTTTAAATATTAGAAAAATAATTAAACTTTCATTCATGCCCTGATCAGAGTAAAATAATATTAGAGATTGTTTATCTTAACTTGACCCCAACTCCCATTCTGCATTGGAAAGATTGCTGATGGAAATTATCAAGTTGGAGAATACTACTTTCTAATTTTTTACTTCAATATACATCTAATTTGACTACTACCTATCTGTCATCTATCGTCTATCTATCTATCTATCTATCATCTTTTATCAATCATCTATCATTTTAAATTCCTGTAGTGATATTTGTATCCTTGCATGCAGCATGTAAACAGAACCAACTCTTAAGATTTCTATTAAGTAGGCAGAGATTTATCTTCAGCCCCCTCCTTTCTACCTTTTCCTACCTCCCGTCCTGACTCCCACCTCCCTTATCCTCAAAGGTTTGCATGCTGCTGCTGACAGTCTACTTATCACTACTTCCCAGAGATGGCTAGATGTTTCTAATATCCATGTTCACCTCTGCTTCCCACTGACACTGCTAATTACATTTTCCAGCCCTTTTCTCAGGTATGGCAATCAGACTGAGTTCAGTGATGTGCGACATTTACAAGTCTAGCCCTTAAAGTCTCCTTTGAGATCCCCCTTCCCTTACTCTTCCCTTCTCTGTTAACCAGATGCAAAGCATTCAGTGGAAGACTCAGAGGCCCTCGGTGATAGTCATTTGATAAAAAGAACCTGAGTACCCAAAGGACTATGTGGGGCAGAGCACCCCCTTTCCCACGGACTCTACTCCAACCCACCTACACATTGGACCTTGAGAGGAATCAAAAATAGTTCACTTTTTTTTTTTTTTTTTTTTTTGCGGTACGCGGGCCCCTCACTGTTGTGGCCTCTCCCGTTGCAGAGCACAGGCTCTTGATGCGCGGGCTCAGCGGCCATGGCTCACGGACCCAGCCGCTCCGCGGCATGTGGGTTCTTCCCAGACCGGGGCACGAACCCGCGTCCCCTGCATCGACAGGCGGACTCCCAACCACTGCGCCACCAGGGAAGCCCCAGTTCACTATTTCGTTAAGGTTTGGGATTTGGGAGTTATCTGTAACAAAAGTTAGCACACTTTGAAAAATACAGTGTCCTTATTTTAAATCATTTGTCCACTCTCTACTTACCCCTTAGGACAGGATTTAGGAAACCACAGACTGTTGGCCACATACAGCCATGGCCTCTTTTTGTACAGCTTGCACTATAAAAAATGTGTGTTTTTTTTTTAAATATGTTTTAAAGGATTTGCTTAAAGAATGAAAAGGGGGCTTCCCTGGTGGCACAGTGGTTGAAAGTCCGCCTGACGATGCAGGGGACACGGGTTCGTGCCCCGGTCCAGGAAGATCCCACATGCCGCAGAGCGGCTGGGTCCGTGAGCCATGGCCGCTGAGCCTGCGCGTCCGGAACCCGTGTTCTGCAACGGGAGAGGCCACAACAGTGAGAGGCCCGCGTACTGCAAAAAAAAAAAAAAAAAAAGAATGAAAAGGAGACAGAAGAACAGGAGTAGGAAGAGGAGACACAATGTGACAGATAGCATGTGCATGAAAACCAAAAATATTTACCATCTGGTCTTTCAACAAAAAAGTTTGCCAATCTCCGCTCTAGAATATTAAGGCAGCCCCAAATCCTTTGCAGAAGCCTCAGTATTCCAGGGCTGTCCATCATAAGATCTCCAATGTCTATGAAGGATGTTGACTGAACTCTACCGCAGCTTTCACTATCCATGTAACCAAAGAGCACAGGGCTCTCTGCAGAGATACAAACTTGGCATTGTGTGGGCACCCTAATGCAGCCCTGAGCCCCACTTTTCAATATGGGCACCCAAGGTAGTTCTCTTTGTGCTCATAGCTTCACAGCTTCCCTTGGAGTAGGGGTATAAGCTTTTGGTCTTAATTCTTCATTGGCTGAAAAACAATCTCAAATACCTGGGAAAGGAGAAAGTCTTCACTATCTCATGGTTGTCATGTTCTAACTTATGTTTGAAACTTCTATCAGAGTAAACTTTGTCCCCACAAAATCTCTCTTGGACATAAAGATATGAAGGGAGACTAATTGATACCCGTTATTTATTTAGGAAGAGTGTATCTGAGTGTGTGTATGTTTCATGTGCTTAGGGAGTTGTCTACACTAGCAAGCAGCTGGTTAATAATAAACTTTTACACTTGCATTTACATAGGGCTGACCACTGAATAAAAGTATTTAAGATTTCAAGTGGCCAGTAAAGAAGGTATCTATGCCAGGCATTGCCTTTTGAAAGCATGAATTTCCTGTCCCTGAAATTATTTTTAAAAATTAGTAATTACTGAGTCAAATATATTTAAGAACATTTTGAGAAGTAAAACCTGAGGTACTGGGGACAGGAAGCAAATACCACAGCTTCCCTTGGTTGGGAAGTTTATGTGTACCTTGTTAGGTTATGGGAGACAGAGTCTTAGTACCTAAGTATAGGGAAAAACTTTACAATGGCAGTATCTAAGCCAAACTATCCCAAACACTGCTGAGTCTGGCAACCGACTTATCATAGAATATAAAAAACAATTTTCAATCAATGAAACATTTTAAAATCTCTTGGAATTCAAACTAATGTTGGACTAAGTCATAGTTCAACTACAATAAATTTAAAGGCAGAAAAATAGTAACAAAAAAATGGCTGATTGCTTAAATAATTCCAGACTTTCTGACACCTGCTGACTGTGCAATTTTTTGATCTTGTCAATGTTTTGTTGAAAAATAAGTCTTATCCCAGAGATGTAATTTTATCTAATCAATCATAAAAATTTTAATGAGTTTATGTTGGAAAAGTTTCCAAGAAGAATTAAGTTTTAAACCCTGGGTTTCAGAGAACATGCTAAACAGGCCAAATGTCATCATGCTCTACAAATATTTTAAGATCACATACCCATACTAGAATAAATCACCTATTTCTCCAAAGTAAATGGACCACTGGATGCAATGGCCCACTCTCTCTTCCATGTCTGAGAGGACTACAGCAGAGCCGAGAGATTCTGTGCACGGAACACATGGATGAAACAAATGCTCTTGCCAAGCTCCCACCAACAACTTCCAGGGAATTAACAGTGACAGGTTTCCTGATGTTAGCTCATCGCCTCCACCAGGCTTCTTAGCCATTGTAATTCCCTGATGAATTGACTGGATAAACAAATCCACACTAATTTAACATCAAAAACTAATGTTTTTTGTGCCTTCAACAAATTTAATAACTTTGGTTTCTTGACAATGTTTGCCCTCACAGGGAAGAGATGTCAAAACCTTTTGTCAAGCCCTAAAATTACTCTTACTTGTTCAAAGTTATTTTAGACAGAATGCTTGAAGACAGGAAAATTGGCACAAACTGTCAGTGTTTAATGTTGTCGGCTTAAACTGGAAGGAACATGGCATATACGATTTTTCTGTGTTTCTGGGATAATGGTGATGTTTCTTAGCAGGTGAGAGTCTTAGGATTTAGAGCAGGGATTTAAAAAATTTGCTCTTTTCCCAAGGGAATAACATTATTTTTGTAGAGAACATATTTTAATCTATTTAAATGTATTTTAATTATTCTAAGAATGACTGGTTAATTTAAACTTCAGAGAGGAGCTAAGGATGAACTTCGTAAAAAGTCTGGCATCAAAGATTACACCTGGACAGTGCTAATGTGTCTTGTACATGGTTAAAATCTACAGCCAGCCATATGGTTTCTATAGGAGGGCAGTTTGCATGAATGAGCAGGTCTGTACTCTCAGAATGACATACCATCACTTGTTTATAGACCATTCCCATCTTTGTTTGTAATAAAAGAAAGTAAGAGAAATTTTCCTCTGGAATTTTATTCCGTTATTTTCCTAATCACCCTTTTTTTGCCTTCAACAACAGAGCCCCCTGAATGGAGACATTTAGGAAGATTGCAGTGTCTCTGCCCACTTTGTCTTGAAATTCTGTAGATATGGATCTCATATTTTCTAGTGTTAATTCTGATTTGATATTAAAGCATTGTTCCCTAAACCAAAGGTTAATTTCTTTTCCTCCAAAATAGTTTAGATTACCTTTTTTAGATTACATTTTTAGAACTATGTTATAAAAGCTTATTTACTGCTATTTGATGTATTTTATTTTCCCTTGTATTACTTCATAGTTTATTTGAATAGTGGATGGTTTCACATAAAACTGAGTACAGCTATTTGAGTTTTTGTCTATTTTCTTTTTTAAATTGATATGCAAAAATTGCACATATTTAACATATACATTTTGATGAGTTTGGACATATGCACACACTGATGATACCATCACCACAATGAAGGTGCTAAACATCTCCATCATCTTCAAAAATTTACTTCTGTTTGTGTGTGTGTGTGTTAGGAACACAACGTAAGATTTTTCCTCAACATATTTTATTTTATTATTTTTACTTTTTCAATTTTATTTTTATTTAGTTTTAAAATTTTTATTTATTTATTTACTTTTGGCTGCATTGGTTCCTCGCTACTGCATGTGGGCTTTTACTAGTTGCAGTAAGCGGGGGCTATTCTTCATTGCGGTGCATGGGCTTCTCATTGTGGTGGTTTCTCTTGTTGTTGACCATGGGCTCTAGGCACACAAGATTCAGTAGTTGTGGTGCACGGGCTTAGTTGCTCTGCAGCATGTAGGATCTTCCTGAACCAGGGTTTGAACCTGTGTCCCCTGCATTGGCAGGCAGATTCTTAAACCACTGTGACACCAGGGAAGTCCTTCAACATATTTTAAAGTACACAATACCATGTTTATCACAGATCTCTAGAGCTTATCCATCTTGCATAACTGAAACACACCCATTGAGTAACAATCCCCCATGTCCCCTTCCCCCATGTCTATTTCCTTATATTTTCAAAATTACCATGCTTTAGCAAAATGGTTATAAAAATCAACTCTTTGTAGAAAAATCATTTAAAAATAATAATTTTAATAAGATGATGATTTAAGGCAATGCTATATTTTATGTCTAAAATTTTTTTGCATTTTTCTGTAAAATACCAACGAATCATTTCTTAACAATGCCTGTGAAAGTGCAAAGTTGTATTTCACTCATGCCCTGAAGAAGGCAAGAATAGCCTAGAATACTTTGTTTCACAAAAAAGTCACCTTCATTAGGTCTGAAATGGCCTGTAACTTTGAATAAAATTATTTAAATAAAGCTAAATGCAAACTATTGAGAGATTTTCAACAAAGAGAATTTGACAGGAATCAACAACAAGGGCCATTAATTGCCCTGCTTCTAGAGGTAATATCACACCCTCGTGATGTTTCTGAGATGATGGAAAGCAAGGCAGATGGGAAAGATGATGTGGCTGTTAAATGTCCAAGAATATTTTATCCAAGCAAAAGTAAAAGGTGTCATGTAGATTTGAAGAAGAGGAGACTTGAATTTACTTTCAGGGTAGTTGCTTAAAGACAGCTATTTTTTTCCAGCCTTGAGATATTTTGATATACCTAAGATCTTACATTTATAAAGCAATATACAAAAATATAATAACCATACCTACTCAAAAAAGCTTCTGTTACCTCAAAAGAAAGTGGCTGATATATTGTAGGGAGTGCATTCTCACTTTACCTACCCCAAAATATCATTCACAAAAGCAAGGTCAATGGGGAACTTTCTGGGAAGTCATGCTAAATTTCAGGGGCAGAGATACTATGAAATAAATTTAATTAAGAAATTTCAAATTGTAAGTCAGAATTTAAGCAACAAGATTCTGTGACAAATAGCAGACTTATGTTTCTTGTAAGTAAATGAATTTAGACCTTTATCACACTTTCTAATGACAGATGGGGGATAGAAAAAACAATATATTTAAAGAAAATATTCTTTAAAATATAGTTTATTTTTGTGTATGGTGTTAGGGAGTGTGCTAATTTCATACTTTTATATGTACCTGTCCAGTTCCTTAAAAAGCTAAAAATAGAACTACCATATGACCCAGCAATCCCACTACTGGGCATATACCCTGAGAAAACCATAATTCAAAAAGAGTCATGTACCAAAATGTTCATTGCACCTCTATTTACAATAGCCAGGACATGGAAGCAACCTAAGTGTCCATCAACAGATGAATGCATAAAGAAGATGTGGCACATATATACAATGGAATATAACTCAACCATAAAAAGAAACGAAATTGAGTTATTTGTAGTGAGGTGGATGGACCTAGAGTCTGTTATACAGAGTGAAGTAAGTCAGAAAGAGAAAAACAAATACTGTATGCTAACACATATATATGGAATCTAAGAAAAAAAAAATAAGGTCATGAAGAACCTAGGGGCAAGATGGAAATAAAGACACAGACCTACTAGAGAATGGACTTGAGGATATGGGGAAGGGGAAGGTAAGTTGTGACAAAGTGAGAGAGTGGCATGGACATATATACACTACCAAACATAAAATAGAGAGTTAGTGGGAAGCAGCCGCATAGCACAGGGAGATCAGCTCCAGGCTTTGTGACCACCTAGAGGGGTGGGATAGGGAGTGTGGGAGGGAGGGAGATGCAAGAGAGAAGAGATATGGGAACATATGTATATGTATAACTGATTCACTTTGTTATAAAGCAGAAACTAACACACCATTGTAAAGCAATTATACTCCAATAAAGATATTTAAAAAAAAAAAGAGGATAGCAAAGAAAATAAACCATTTTCCAAGGACTTACTTGCTTTAGGCCCTGTGTTTTCAAATATGTCACCAGATACAATTCTCAAAATAATTTTCTAGATAAATATTATTATCCCATTTATATAGATGAAGAAACTGAGACCCATGAAAAATTAACTAAAGTAAACCAAAGCCAGGATTCAAATTCATTTTGACTGTTAATCTCATTCATTTTCCATGCTCTCATAATTCATCCTTTAGAAATCATAAAGATTAATCTTTATGCATTTAAATGACTGATCATTGCTCAGTGAAGGACATTTGTGTCCTAGAGATGCTCATTTTCCATTCAGATCTTGAATCCCCAAAGGGACCTCTGTTTTTGGCTCCAGACCACGTACAGGGAATTTTAACTGTGGAATCCACAATGTGGGAACCAGCGGAGGCAATCCAAGGAGACTTGACTGTCAAACTGTTAGAATGTACTGATGGAGAAATCCTTCTGGGATGGCTGCTGTTTTCTGAGTTAGGGATAGTGATCTCCCTTTAAGATACAGAATAATGTAGCTTCTGAGAGGGAAGAATGTCATTGTGGAGAAACACTCTCCTTTGTAATTAACCTCTGGATTCCTGGACAAGATGTGACTGGATTTTCATCCCAGGATTTCAATCATTTTCTATACTACTCTCTCTCTCTTTGATTTTGTTTCCTATGCCAAGTTGTTCTCCCTTACAAGCTCTAAGTTACTAACCTGTCTTCCCATTCCACATCCTTTTTCTTTAATCTGATCTCTCTAATCCCTGCTTTGTCTTTTGCATCCTCCCATCATTGATTCCACCTTGACTATTTATCTGGATTTCCCTCTTGACCCATTTTTATTTTATATCCTGCTCTGTTTTCTGGTTTGGGCCACACTGTCTCCCCCCAAAAAACCACTTTGGAATCAGGGTCCAGGATCTTAGATGATTTCCTTTTTTCTGCATTCATGCTAAAATCTCTGGGGGTCTCATTAAAGTTGGGACTCTGTGAACAATATGAACCTGATGACTGTTCTAGAATATATTGACTTTAGCATTCTCTTGCACACTCTTGTCCCCTTTTCCTTCCATTATTCTGACTTTCATTCTCCAGTGGGGCCCTCCATGTCACCCAGCAACTCTACCATGTTTTCCTTTAGTACATTCACTTTTCCACTGCCAAAGATGACTGTTTTATGCCTTCATTTTTCTCCTCCAACCACCAAGTACCTCCTTGTCCCTTTCTAATCTCAACTGATGACCTTTCCTCCTCCACAGAAAATAGAAGAAACCAGATGGGGAAATTCCATATGCTTCCAGTACCATCCCTACAAACCTACTGGTAATTTGCCTTTGCCCCATCACTATGGATGAAATATACACCATCTTATCTAACTAAGGTCAATCCCTATATTTGATCACTAGATCCCAACCTTTCATGCCAATTCAAATAAATTAATTCAGCTGCTGTCTCCTCTCTATGGCATCATCAATTTTTCACTTTTAATAAATCTTTTGCAACATTATACCAATAAGCTATATCTCTAATCTATACCTCTCTTGCTACTGTCCCTTTCCCTCTCCCATTTCCAGTAAAACTTTTAAAAAATGTTGTCTATATTTGCTGCCTCTGTTATTCTCTTCTAATCTTTTTCTGAATCCAGGACAATCAGGCTTTTAATTCACTGAATCAACTCTTGTCAGGGTTTCCAATGACCTGTTCGTTGCCAAGTACAATGGTCAATTCTCTGTTCTTATGTAATATTTAATAGGATTGAACATTTCTGCATTCTCATTTTCTTCACTTGCTGTCTGGAATATCTGTCTCCTTCTCATTCTCTGTCTCTCCCTCTGTGTCTCTCCCTTTGTCTCTCCCCCACCTCCTCTCTCAGTTTGTCTCTCCTGCCTCTCTCTTCCTTATTAGCTATTCCTTCACAATCTACTTTGCTGGTTCTTACCTATCTCTCCTAACTCTAAATTGGAGGGCTCCATGACATAGCTCTCAGATGTCTTTCATTACTCCTTAGGTGATCTCAGGCAAACTCAAAGCTTTCAACATGTTGTAAATTTCAAAGTTATACATTGAACCCAGGTGTCTCTGCTGAACTCCAATCTCATATACCCAACTGTCTACTTGACATGTCCACTTGACTGTCTAATAGATATCTTAAACTTAACATGTCCAAACCAAATACTAATTTTCCACATCTCTGCCCCATACCCCCAACCCGCTTCAAGCCACTCTATCTCAGTAAATAGCAATTTCATTCTTTCATTTCTCAAGACAAAACATTACTATTTCCTTTCTTTTTCACAATATTCAACCTATTAACTAATCCTACTTGGTCTTTGTTCAAAATACATCTAGAATTTCACTACTTATCACCAATTCTACCATTATCACCACTGTCCAATCTTGTTTGCATTATAGCAATAAGCTATTAACTAGTCTTTCTATTTCTACACTTGTTTCAGTATTCAGTTTATTTACTAGACAGCAGCTAGAATGCCATTTTCACAAATGTAAGGTCAGGTACATTTCTGACCAGTGACTTCCCAACTCACTCAGAGTAGCAGCCAGTGGCTACATTGTAGGTCAGATGGCTCACCATAACCCCACCTGATATCCCACCAGTCTATCAACCCCAACAGGATAGGTCTTTTCTGATAGCTCCAGAAGAAAAGTTTCAGAGGAGATTCTTCTTGGTCTAGCTTGAGTCTTGCATTCTTATTCCTGAACCAGTCACAAGGTCCAGGAAGATGGAGAACTTTGGCCAGTCCTGGATCATATTCCCTTCTCCATGTTTCAGGGGGGTGACCAGACTCACATAACCACATAGAATGTGTTCCCCAAAGGAAAGAGGAATTCTATTACAGAATAAGGAGGAAAAGCTGCACAGATAAAAACAATGCACATCTACTACATAGACAATAAAAATTCAGAATGACAGGTGTTTCACATGAAGAAAGCTTTTTGATGTGTGAAAAAAAGAGAATTCTTTTTCTGTGCCAGGAATGCTCAGAGATGGTAAAAATACCAGTGGAGAGTGCACAGGATGCTATTTTAATATTTATTTTCACCTAGAATATCAGTAAAAAACAACAAATGAATAACATCAAACTAAAAGATAAAAGATTAATTCTTTACCACCTTTTTCTTTTGTCTTCCACATGAGTGGCAGGTAAAAATGTGCTCCCCCAAAATAGAATATTAATTTAAAACTAGCTAAACTCAAGATGTCAGAGAAATATCAGAGTTATGAATTCTCAATAAAATTAGTGAAAATATAAGTATTTAATTGCTTAAAAATGAAAATAAAGAGTCGAGGTCAAGATGGTGGAATAGGAGGGCCTGAGGCTCACTTCTCCCCATAAGTACATCAAGAATACATCTACAAGTGGAACAATTTGCACAGAGGACCTGCTGAACACTAGCAGAAGATCTCAGAAACCTAAAAGGACAAGAAAAGATCCCTGCATAACCAGGTAGGATGAAAGAGAAAAAGGGAAGAAAAAGAAAAAAGGAAAAGGGATGGGACCTGCAACCCTGGGGGGAGCTGAAGGAGAAGAGAGGTTACTATACCCAGGGAGGCCCCCTCACCAGTGGTGAAATATACTGAAATAGAGGGGGCCTCAGGGGCTATTGGAAGAAAGTGCAGTGGCTGTTCTGTGGCAGGCAAGACAGAGTGAGACTTGCATGGATTATCTGTGCCATAGCTCTGCATGCCCCAGCCTGAGACAGGAGTCCACCAGTGCTGGTGGGGGCTGGGTGCTGAAGCATGGGGTTAAGAGAGTAGACCCAGGGAGAGGACTGCTGTTGGCTCATGGAGTCAGCCTGAGGGGGTAGGAGTGAGAAGCTCTGCAGCTGAGAATGCTCCTGGATGAATCGCAGACTGCCTTGGAAGTGAGGTGTCATTGTTGAGTGGTGTGCAAGGGGCGGGGCCGCCATTGTGGCTTTTCTCCCTACATGCTAGCTCCTGCCTCCATGGGCACTGGGAGGGACTCCCAACAGAGCAAGTGTGCGTGCCCCAGTTGTTGCCACCTTGTCCCCCTCACGCTTGAGTGAGCATTTGCACCCCAGTCTGTTGCCTCTTCCTGTCAGCCCTTGCCTCTGTGGGCACTAGAGGGGGATCCCACAGGAGCAAGTGCATGCCCCAGTCATGGCCACCTTATCCCTCTCCTGCCTGAGCAAGCATGCGTGCCCCAGTCAGTTGCCACCTCTTGCACCTCCCACATAAATGAGCAAGCATGCTCCAGTCAGTCACTGCCTTTGCCCCTTCTTGCCTGGGCAGGGAGCAGATGCCTGAGGGTGGTCCACATTCAGAGGTGGGGCCAAAACCAAAGCTGAGCCCCAGGGGCTGTACAACTAAGGAAGAGGAACTGAAATCTCTTGTTCAGCTGCACAAGCCATGGATTAAACCCCTGAGATCAGCCTGGTATATCCAACACCTACGGAACATCTGAATGGACAACGAGTGCTCCCACAACTGAGACCAGTCTAGCTTTAGCAGCTGTGAACTTTGGGGGCAAGTACAAACAGGAGTTGGGCCAGGTCAGAGTCTTAGCTGACGCCACAGTGCCCACAGCAAGTCCAGAGACCTACCTAGAGGTCTTGAAGGGCCTCCTGGGGAGGTGGAGGTTAGCTGTGGCTCACTGTGGGGACAAGGACACCGATTGTGGAGGCCCTCAATGAATTTTTTGTTTTGTTTTAATTTTTTTTATTTAATTATTTTCTTAATTTTTAAATTTATTTTTAATTTTTCTATTTTAATTTTTTAAAATTTTTTGTTTGTTTTTGTTGTCTTTTTTGGTTTTTTTGATTTTTGTTTTGTTCTTTTCTTTCTCTTTTTTCTGGTTTTTAGTTGTTTTCATGTGCTTACTTTTTGTTTGCTTTGCTGTTTTTGTTAGTTTTGTTTTGATTGTTTTGGTTTTGGTTTTTTTTTTTTTGTTTGGTTGTTTTCTTCTTTCTTGTTTTTGTTTCTGCTTTTGTTTTTTGTTTTAGTTTTGTTTCTATTGTTTGTCTTGGTTTTTGTTCATATGTTTGTTTCCTTTTCTCCCCCCCATTTTTTGGCCATGCTGCATGACCTTTGGGGTCTTGGTTCCCCAACTGGGAGTCAAACCTGAGCCCCTGTGGTGGGACTGTAGAGTCCTGGCTACTGGACTGCCAGAGAATTTCTGGCCCCAGGGAATATTAATCAGGGTGAGCTGTCCCAGAGGTCCCCATCTTGGCACCAAGACCTGGTTCTAACCAACAGCCTGCAAGTTCCAGTGCTGGATACCTCAGGCCAAACAACCACTAAGACAAGAACTCAGCCCCACTCATCAGCAGACAGGCTGCCTAAAGTCATATTAAGCTCACAGATACCCCATAACACACCACTTGACATGGCCCTGCCACCAAAAGGACAAGACCCAGCTCCCCCCACCAGAGCACAGGCACCAGCCTCTCCCACAAGGAAGCCTACACAAATCCCTAGACCAACCTCACCCACCAGGGGCACATACCAGAAGCAAGAGGAACTACGACCCCACAGCCAGAAGAAAGGACACCACAAATACAGTAAGTTAGACAAAATGAGATGACAGAGGAATATGTTGCAAATGAAGGAGCAAGGTAAAAACCTAAGAGACCAACTAAATAAAGAGGAGATAGGCAATCTACCTGAAAAATAATTCAGAGTAATGATAGGAAACATGATCCAAGATACCAGCAATAGAATGGAAGCATGGATCGAGAAGATACAAAAATGTTTAACAAGGACCTAGAAGAACTGAAGAACAAACAAACAGTGATGAACAATATAATAAATGAAATGAAAAATGCACTAGAAGGAATCAACAGCAGAATATCTGAGGCAGAAGAACAGATAAGTGAGCTGGAAGATAGAATGGTGGAAATCACTGGAGTGGAATAGAATAAAGAAAAAAGAATGAAAAGAAATGGGGACAGTCTCAGAGACCTCTGGGACAACATTAAATGCACCAATATTCGAATTATAGGGGTCCACGAAGAAGAGAAAGAGAAATGTTCTGAGAAAATATTTGAAGAGATTATGGGTGAAAACTTCCCTAACATGGGAAAAGAAATATTCACCCAAGTTCAGGAAGCACAGAGAGTCCCATACAGGATAAACTCAAGGAGAAACACACTGAGACACATTAATCAAACTAACAGAAATTAAATACAAAGAAAAAAATATTAAAAGCAGCAAGGTAAAAGCAACAAATAACATACAAGAAAATCCTCATAAGGTTATCAGCTGATCTTTCAGCAGAAACTCTGCAGGCCAGAAGGGAGGACTGCATGATATAGTTATAGTTATGAAAGGGAAAAACCTACAACCAAGAATACTCTACCTAGCAAGGCTCTCATTCAGATTTGATGCAGAAATCAAAAGCTAAGAGCATTCAGCACCATCAAACCAGCTCTACAACAAATGTTAAATAAACTTCTCTAGGCAGGAAACACAACAGAAGAAAAAGACCTACAAAATCAAATGCAAAATAATTAAGAAAATTGCAATCAGAACACACATATCAATAATTACCTTCAATGTAAATGGATTAAATGCTGAAACCAAAAGACACAAACTGGCTGAATGGATATAAAGACAAGACGTATATATATGCTGTCTACAAGTGACCCACTTCACACTCAGGTACACATAGAGACTGACAGTGAGGGGATAGAAAACGATAGTCCATGGAAATCAAAAGAAAGCTGGAGTAGCAATATTCATATGAGACAAAATGGACCTTTAAATAAAGAATGTTACAAGAGACAAGGAAGGACACTACATAATGATCAAGGGATCAATCCAAGAAGACATAACAGTTGTAAACGTATATACACCCAATATAGGAGCACCTCAAAACATAAGGCAAATGCTAACAGCTATAAAAGGGGAAATCGTGAGTAACACAATAATAGTGGAGGACTTTAACACCCCATTTACACCAATGGATAGATCATCCAGACAGAAATTAAGGCAACACAAGCCTTAAATCACACATTAGACCAGACAGATTTAACTGATATTTATAGGACCTTCCATCTGAAAGCATCAGAATACACTTTCTTCTCAAGTACACATGGAATATTCTCCAGGATAGATCACATCTTGGGTCACAAATCAAGCCTCGGTAAATTTAAGAAAATTGAAATCATATCAAGCATCTTTTCTGACCAGAATGCTATGAGATTAGAAATCAATTACAGGAAAAAAACTGTAAAAAACACAAACACATGTAAGCTAAACAATATGTTACTAAATAATCAATGGATCACTGCAGAAATCAAAGAGGAAATCAAAAAATACCTAGAGACAAATGACAACAAAAACATGACAATCCAAAACCTGTGGGATGCAGCAAAAACAGTTCTAAGAGGGAAGTTTATAGCAATACAATGTTACCTCAAGAAACAAAAAACTCTCAAATAAACAACCTATCCTTACACCTAAAGCAACTAAAGAAAGAAGAACAAACAAAACCCGAAGTCGGTAGAAGGATAGAAATCATAAAGATCAGAGCAGAAATAAATGAAATAGAGATGAAGAAAACAATAGCAAAGATCAATGAAGCTAAAAGCTGGTTCTCTGAGAAGAAATACAAAATCGATAAACCTTTAGCCAGACTCATCAAGAAAAAAAGGGAGAGGATTCAGATCTATAAAATTAGATTATAAATGAAAAATTAGATTAAAAAGGAGAAGTTACAAAAGACACCACAGAAATACAAAGGATCATAAGAGATTACTACAGGCAAATATATGCTAATAAAATGGACAACCTAGAAGAAATGGACAAATTCTTAGAAAGATACAGCCTTCCAAGACTGAACCAGGAATAAATAGAAAATATGAACAGACCAATCACAAGTACTGAAATTGAAACTGTGATTAAAAATTTTCCACAAACAAAAGTCCAGGACCAGATGGCTTCACAGGCAAAATCTATCAAACATTTAGAGAAGAGCTAACACCTAACCTTCTGAAACTCTTCCAAAAAACTGCAGAGGTAGGAACACTTCTAAGCTCATTCTACAAGGCCACCACCACCCTGATACCAAAACCTAACAAAGATATCACAAAAAAAGAAAATTACAGGCCAATATCACTGATGAACATAGACACAACAATCATCAACAAAATACTAGCAAACCAAATCCAACAACACATTAAAAGGACCATGCACCCTGATGAAGTGGGATTTATCCCAGGGATACAAGGATTCTTCAATATACACAAATCAATTGGTGTGATACATCACATCAACAAATTGAAGAATGAAAACTATATGATCATCTCAATACTTGCAGACAAGTTTTTGACAAAGTTCAACATCCATTTATGATAAAAACTCTCCAGAGTTTTTTTTGAGAAAGCCTACCTCAACATAATAAAGGCCATATACAACATATCTACAGCTAACATCATACTCAATAGTGAAAAGCTGAAATCATTTCCTCTAAGATCAGGAACAAGACAAGGATGTCCACTCTCACCAATTTTATTCGGCACAGTTTTGGAAGACCTAGCCACAGCTTTCAGAGAAGAAAAAGAAATAAAAGGACTCCAAATTGGGAAAGAAGAAGTAAAACTGTCACTGTTTGCAGGTGACATGATACTATACATAGAAAATCCTCAACACAATACCAGAAAACTACTAGAGCTGATCAATGAATTTGGTAAAGTGGCAGAATACAAAATTAAAGCACAGAAGTCTCTTGATTCCTATACACTAGCAGTGACAGATCAGAAAGAGAGATTAAGGAAACAAATCCATTTACCATTGCATCCAAAAAAAAAAAAAAAAAAACACCTAGGAATAAACCTACCTAAGTAGGCAAAATACCTGTACTCAGAAAACTATGAGATACTGATGAAAGAAATCAAACAGATGGAGAGATATATTATGTTCTTGGATTGGAAGAATCAATATTGTGAAAATGACTATACTACCCAAGGCAATATACAGATTCAATGCAATCCCTACAAATTACCAATGACATTTTTCACAGAACTAGAACAAAAATTTTGCAATTTGTGTGGAAACACAGAATACCACAGAGAGCCAAAGCAATCTTGAGAAAGAAAATGGAGCTGGAGGAATCAGGCTTCCGGACTTCAGACTATACTACAAAGCTACAGTAATCAAAAGAGTATAGTATTGGCACAAAAACAGAAATATAGAGAAGTGGAACAGGACAGAATTTACAGAGATAAACCCACACACTTATGGTCACCTAATCTATGACAAAGGAGGCAAGAATATACAATGGAGAAAAGACAGTCTCTTCAATAAGTGGTGCTGAGATAACTGGACAGGTACATGTAAACAAATGAAATTAGAATACTTTGTAACACCATATACAAAAGTAAACTCAAATGGATTAAAGACCTAAATGTAAGGCCAGATACTATAAAACTTTTAGACGAAAACTTAGAGAGAACACTCTCTGATGTAAATCACAGCAAGATCTTTTTTGATCCACATCCTAGAGTAATGATAATAAAAACAATAATAAAGAAATGGGACCTAATTAAACTTAAAAGCTTTTGAACAGCAAAGGAAACCATAAACAAAACGAAAAGAAAGCCCTCAGAATGGAAGAAAATATTTGCAAATGAAGCAACCAACAAAGAATTAATCTCCAAAATACACAAACAGCTATATCAGAAAAACAAACAACCCACTTAAAAAATGGGCAGATCTAAATAGACATTTCTCCAAGAGGACATACAGATGGTTAAAAAACTCATGAAAAGATGCTCAACATGGCTAATTGTTAGAGAAATGCAAGTCAAAACTACAATGAAGTATCACCTCATACCGGTCAGAATGGCTGTCATCAAAAAAATGTATAAGCAATGAGTGCTGTAGAGGGTGTGGAGAAAAGAGAACCCTTCTACACAGTTGGTGGGAATGTAAATTGGTACGACCTTAATGGAGAACAGTATGGAGGTTCCTTAAACTAAATCTAGAACTACCATATGATCCAACAATCCCACTCCTGGGCATATCTGGAGAAAACCATAATTTGAAACTGTTCATTGCAGCACTATTGACAATAGCCAAGACATGGAAGCAATCTAAATGTCCATCGACAGATGAATGGATAAAGATGTGGTACATATATACAATGGAATATTATTCAGCCATAAAATGGACTGAAATTGGGTCATTTGTAGGGACATGGATAGGCCTAGAGACTGTCATACAGAGTGAAAGTCAGACAGAGAAAGACAAATATGATATGTGGAATATAAAAAAATAAGGCTGCAAATGAACTTATCTACAAAACAGAAATAGAGTTACAGATGTAGAAAATAAACTTATGGTTACCAGGGAGTGAGGCTGGGGAGGGATAAATTGGAAGATTGGGATTGACACATAAACACATATATATAAAATAGATAACTAATAAGGACCTATGCTATAGCACAGGGAACTCTACTCAATACTCTGTAATGGCCTGTATGGGAAAAGAATCTAAAAAATAGTGGATATATGTATTTGTATAACAGATATATTTTGCTGTACACCTGAAACTAACAAAATATTGTAAATCAATTATACTCCAATAAAAATTTTAAAAAATTAAAAATAAAACACAAATACTTTTTATATATTAAAAATGATTTACCATTTACCTGGGTTCCGATTTTTAAAGTTATAATTATAAAATTATCTGTATATGTTTTCCATAGAATCCATTATTGTCTAAATTATATTTCACTATTTCTATTTTTCACTTTTCCTATTTGACTATTTTTATTTCTTTTACAGTTAATTAAGAGATGTTTCTCTTCCAGTATAGGAAGCAAAGACATCTTTAATAGAAAAGAAAGCAATCAGGTTTGGGGGTTACTGGCTGATCATGTATTCTTTCCTTTGTACTACTGCTTCTATCAAACAGGAAGTGAAAAGAACGTACTGGATACAGCATTAATTACCTGTGGTTCAGTCCTGAAAGCCAAACTGAATTTCTCTGAATAATGAGGAACTGCTGAAAATAAACATTAATGATTACTTTAATTACATTATTAATAAACAATAAATAATTACATAATTAACATCACATAATCAATAAACACTAAATGATTACATTAAGTATTATTGACAATGAATTCTTACTCTTTGTGAATCATTTTGCTTATGCCTGACTCTTTTATAAGAACTTGATATCCTTAAATTCTTTAGCCTTCTGTGTGATTCCTCTCTTTAAAACCCAAATAACAGTAGTTTGCATTTTCCTCTCTTGCCTTACTTACAGGAAATAATGTCTTTTACCAAGTTTCCCTCTCCAAAGATTTCTTGGTAAGTTTTAGGAACATTTTCTTGTTCCATGAATGCTTCCTGTATGTCACTTGACATCTTCAATTCAGGCTGCTTGTCTGGGCTTCTATATACATCACAGCTTGCCAGGTCAATATTACTCTTCCAGGATATTGGAGCTCTCCTAAGTGTAAGAACACATCCAACCAATGATTCCTTAAAGTTTACTGTTTAAGAAAGTTTTACTCAAAGGACTGAGAACAGAAAAAGTTACAATGTAGACTAGGGAAGGGAATCATGGAAATCCCACCATGCTCTCTTTTATCAGGTAGTAGACAGAATAGTTTCTAGAATATATATGCCACACCATTCCTCCAGGGATCTGCCATAACTCTCTTAACCCTCAGATTGCCACTTAGTTGCAGGCACCAATTTCCATTAGGACTTTCCTACACAGAGTCCAGATGTGTAAACTGAAGAGATACTGTGCAAAACATTTGGTACTTCAGTACTCAGAAATTTTCCTTTCTAGAGAGGAATTGGATTTATACTTGCATATCTAAAAGGTCTCCTTAAAGAGTTTCCCAATCCAAATCCAATCATACATACATATATGACACATACACCATCTTCATGAAAGAGAATTCTGTTTCCATCACAAAAGCAACATGCAAAGTTGCATGTTAACACTATTTAAGAGGAGAACTCAGTAAATATATTTTAAGATAATGAATCACATTTTAGAAATGAATGTAAAAAACTTAAGCCTCTCTGGGGATACAAGAGACTGCAATGTACCCTCTCATTTTCATGAATATGACTTTGTTAGTCTCTTAGAATGATCCTGACTTTCAAATATGAAAATATATCACTGTGAATTTAAGGAGTAAATGATTGCCACAATTAAATCTCCAAATCTTTCTATAGGCCATTTCTAAAATTGGAATGATTTGGAAGTTTCTGGAGCAGAAAGTGAATTACCAGAGTCTACATTTGCAAACTGTTAGCATAGTTTTTAGTAGCTCTACATTAATATAATTATGAAAATAATGCTTCCCTTTCTGAGGGTTTGAATATCCAGGTTAAATTGAAAGAACAGCAGAAGCAAGATGCAATGTCAGAAGATGGCACTACTCTCCAAAACAGAAGGGTTTCTTTTGTCCAGCAAGGTTTCTGCAGTCTTTAACTGGTGGATAACAAGCAACAGGTGGAGAGACAACTGACGTTTGGTTGATAAGTGTGAGGCTGAAAAATCTTTATGTCTAATTCAAATGGTGGTATTATTAGAAAATATAATAATTTTCTCTTTTATTCAATGCACATTTATTGAGTACTTACTATGTGTAATGTTCTGAATTGTGGTGGCTATAAACAAGAAACTGTGCAAAAAGCTAACAGTTTATCGACATTAGATACATATTCATGCACGCACACACGACTGTTAAATAACCTATCATGTAATACATACAATAAGGAAAGATAGAAAATGATTAGGCAGTTCTGAGGAAAGCCATTCTAGGCACAGAAAGAAGGCAGAATTAGGAACAGCAAAGGGAATAATTTATCTGGAAAAATGGAGTACATGTAAATGGAAGGTGGAATATGATATTGGGAAGATAAGTTGAACTGACCTTGGAGGCCTTTGAGGATCACACAAATGCGCTTATTTCATAATAAGCCTACATTATTTCATCATAATAAGGTTCTACTAAAAGCTTTCAGCCAGGGAGAGCCATGATCAGGGCTGTGCTTCAGAAGTCAGTCTGTTTGGTGGTGTGAAGAAGGTAATGTTAGGATAAAGGAAGAAAATAAAAAGTCTGGAAAAAATTTGACATACTAACAGCTGGTTCTCGAAAGTTGTCATTCAGAAATCATTAATGCGTTTCAAGTAGGAAAAATAGTTTGACATTTAAAGGTCCATATTTAATGTTTATCCAGGCTTATGTAAGTTATTAAGCTGAAACTATTCCAGATGTTTCACGATGTTTACTAAAGTTTCTTTCTGAAATTTCTTGTATTTGCAAATATATGGCAATCAGGTGTTAAATGCTTAGAAGCAGGAGGAAAAAAGAAATGTACCCTTCACCACCCCCCTTGCCGTGTCATACACGAACATGAGTGTGTGAAGCAGAGTGTCTACTGCATTGCTTACTCTAAAAGCACAAAGCTGGATCCTCTGGGCAGTGACAGAGAAAGGAGAAAGCATTCACAAAGGATTCTTGAGAACATATTTGTTGTTTCTTCTTTTCTTTTCAAACCCTTTTCATGCTGAACATTTTAACTGACCTAGCCTTTGGAGAGTTAAGAGAGTGTCTGGAAGATGGAATTGAAAGCTGCCTCAGAAGAATTCTTGTGAAGAAAAAAACCCCACAGTGTTGGAGGTGAAGGAGGTTTTATTTATTACACTGTATCTGGTAAAATATGTTGCTAGCATTCATGCTGACAAGTGTAGAAGAAGTTCACCATTCTCTGGAACTGAATCTTCTTTATCCATTCTCTCATTTATCTAATAAAGGTTTACGAGTACCAAGTGCACATTACCATGCTAAGGCCTGGGAAAACTGTCAGGGACTCCAGCTTAGGGCATAATTAGCAGAACAGCTAAGGAACTTGGGAACAAGAAAAGAATGGTGTGTTCAGGAGCGGGACATGCCAGGGAATGAGGCTGATTAGAAAGCAGAGACCAGATCATATATGCTTGCATAAATTATGAAAAGGTCTGGAATCTACCCTGTAGCAAGTGTGATTCTTTCTGATGGCCATTTTACATACTGAAAGCCTGAAATATATAAACTAAGTACTTGCAAACAAAGTCTGTTCTGGTTGGCATTCCTTTTGATCCTCTTTTGAATTTTTATGGCTCACTCAATATTGACACAATAAAGAAAGACAGTCGCTAGAACTAGAGCTATCTGCTCTGCCAGGTTTTGGGGTCGCTGGTTTAGGCCCTAAATGTGAAGTTGGGCAAATTGAAGTACTTTGCAGTTAGAGGACATTTAGTTGTCAAAGCAGCAACCTCTGTGAGTGAAATTTCGACTGTGAAACATGCGATGGGAGAAAAGCTATGAACACTTACTGAATTTGCATAAGTAAATGAGTTAATTTGTGTGAAATGCTTAGAGCAGTATTTGGCACATAGCACTCAACAAGTAGCTAACTCAACGTTAGCTACTAATAGTGATAGTATTATTTAATTTTTAAAAGAGAATTAGAGTAGGAAGAAATAAGAAACATTATAAATATGGAATAGGATTATTTGCTTGTTAACTCAGCACCAAGATATCCCAAGTGATACTTCAACAAACACTGATCAGCACATACTCTGTGCCAGGCACTGATATAGGCCGTGGGGACACAGCAGGGATCAAAGGAGACAAAAAGCCCTGCCTTAGGGAGGTTACATTCTGGGAGTTTGGCTTAAGCTTTGAAGTCTGGAGCCAGGGTCATATAATTGACTCCAAATACAACAATGACTCTTCCCACCTCTCCTGCAAAGCCTAATGAAGAGGATTCTGGTGAGGGGCAAGATAATGGCCAGAAGAGATGGCACCAACCCAATGGCTATCACCTGAGTGCAGGACTCCACTATTTTTTCTGGCTGCTGCTTCTGGATCTCCTGGCCCAGTGGCCCCTCTCCCCCCAAATAATCTGCTAAATTCTCCCTCTGTGGAGTGATGGTTTCTTTACAGTATGTGATTCTTTTTCTGTAAGAATGTTGCTCCTGCTGCATGGTGGGTACCAGTAGAGACGAGTTCAATTATGAACTGAATGCTAATCAATCAATTATAACTTAGAAGCTTTAGAAGTGTGTTTTTCTCAGAAGCCTGACCTAATCTATCATTGCAAAACTTATACTTTCCAGGAAAGAAAAAATCTCCCTTTTCTTTGTTTAAACTATATACTAAATGTGGGAGCAGATGATGTCAATAGAATGAAGAGTTTCCTGGTCTAAAAATACATTTATTATTGTTTAAACCATATTTTTTCTTTGTAAAACTAAAACCTTACCTGGAAAACTTTAAAAAATTTCACACAAACATCTGTGAAAGTTGGTAAATTTATTCTACTAAGTGATGATTCCTTTAACTCTGCTCTGAATAATGCCCAAAACTTGCTTTAACACTGCTCTACAGAGCATTCAGTGCATACTTCATCAGTCCAAGCATTAAAAAAAATCTCTTTTTTGTGTGTCTTTTTATCTTTTCACCCACAGGGATGTAGGGTTGATTATTTTATTGATTCTGAAGTAGTTGTTAAACCAGGAAATATACTAGGGCTTTCAGGATTGAACATTTGAAATGGTGTGGATAGACTCAAACAACTCTGCCTTCTACACATATGTGCACACACACATACACACAAACTATCTTTGGCTAATAATGGAATCATAATGGATTAAAACATCCAGTAAAAGAGCAGGAGATTCAGGACAATTGGTTTGTGAGAATTTAGAATAAGTGTTATTTACTTAGAAGATGGATTTATGAAGTGTAAATCAACCTAAATTATACTTTTTTATGAGGGGTTGGAAATAGATTCCAATAGATAGCTGAATAAATAGCTGAATCAAGAGAATTATATATACTACTATGTATAACTTTCACTGAAATTTTAAACAAATGTCTCAAGATATTCTTGAGGAATATCTCCAGAGCAATGTATATTGGATGACAATAAAGATAGAATTTTTAAAGTTGGTGAACAATTATTTCCAAATATATTCTAGTAAGATGTACCTTAAGACATCTGCTTCTATTTAACATTGTATCAAGAACAAAGTGACACAAGCTATCTTCCCAAATCTGTGAATCAAACAAAATTGGAAAGGTAATATAATGGATAATACAATAAAAATGACAAAGAACTGTCCAAGACCTCAACAGTCCAAAAGATTGGAACTGACAACCTTACATTTAAGGAAGATTAAGGTTTTCCATTTGAATAAAAACAATTTTTAATTAAAAAAAGAAAGTATAATGTGTGAGGTACCTGACTTCATAGAAGTTTATGTGAAAAAAAGATAGTTTTAATTGACTAGAGATTAATATAAATATTTCATGACTATTAAAGATATTGTATAGACGCAAAGAGGTAAAATAGTTTTAATCTTCAATGGTCCTGATATATGTGGTATATTACATTTAGTACTTAATGTGATATTTTAATAGAAGTGTCTATAAACAATGCTATTTCCAAAGGAATTAAAATTACATGGTGAAAGGAATGGAAACCACCTAATGGGAAGAAGCACTGAGGGTCCTAGGAATGTTTAGACCATAGAAGAAAGCATATATAAGAGAAACGCCAGTTGTATTCAAATATACAGAGCAACATTAGGTGGATGAGAAATTGATTTATTCTATATTGGTCAAGAAGACAAATCTAGAATCAGTAAGTGAAAATTAAAAAGGGGCATTTGACTCTAGTAAAGACTTTTCTGGAGGTCAAGATGGCATAGTAGGAGGATGGTGGGCCAACCTCCCCTCCAAATATATCAAAACTACGATGACAGGGCTTCCCTGGTGGCGCAGTGGTTGAGAGTCCACCTGCCGGTGCAGGGGACGCGGGTTCGTGCCCCGGTCTGGGAGGATCCCACATGCCGAGGAGCGGCTGGGCCCGTGAGCCATGGCCGCTGAGCCTGCGCATCCGGAACCTGTGCTCCGCAACGGGAGGGGCCGCGACAGTGAGAGGCCCGCGTACCGCAAAAAAAAAAAAAAAAAAAAAACTACGACGACACATAAAGCGACTCTCACTGAAATCAACCTAGCGGCTAGCAGAACAGCTCTTCTGCAACGAAGGTTGTAAAGAAAGATGCACAGAGTCTGGAAGGCAGGGAGGAGGAGCAATCTGGTTGGACCCGCACATCTAGCAGGGGACACAGGAGACAGGCACAGAAGAGGAGGGGTATATCACAGGTTCAGGGATCCTCTCTGGGGAGTGAGACGTTTGATCTACATATTAGGAACCCTAGCCTTGGCGTCTGACACAGGGAAGAGGAGCCCCCTAAGCTGGTTTGAAAACCCGTGGGGCTTACTGGAAGGCTGTAAGAAACTGAGACTCTGCTATTAAAGAGTGAGCACACATGCTTGCTTACTCCCAGTCACAGTGCAGAGAGAGCAGACTGAAAACTGTCTGGGGAGCTGGCAGTGTAACATGGCCAAGCAAGCTTACATTGAGATTATGTGCACATAAGTCATTTCCAAATAATACAACCAGTTTTCTTTAACATCCACAGCATTCCTTCATTTCAGTTATATATAAGTAAAAGGTTTTTATGTCTGCTTGAAAACATTTCCTTTCTTTTTTCTTTCTTTTCTTTCTTTTTAACCTACATATGCCCATCCCTTTTTCTTCCTTATTTCTAGAGAATCAAATTTACTATCAAAATCACAACCCTAATTTCTTCCATAGGCCTGTTTCCTGGGAGCATTTTATGGCCTATGCCTTATGCCTTGTCATGTGCATCTCTTCTTTGGGTTCACTTAGAGATAGGCCAGGGGCAGATAACTTAGAGACTTTTAGGCCATGGGGGAAAAGATATTTATTCTTTTCTTCTGAGAGCTGGAAAGTTATTAGGAGATTTTTGAGCATAGGATGACATGATCTATTTATATTGTAAAAGTATCATTCTTTCTACGGCTGAATAGGAAAATGATGGCAGAGATCCAAAAAGAGGCAGGCAGCGAGGGGCAGTTATCAAGCCAGAACTGACTGTAGCTTGACCTAAAGTTAGTAGTAGGGGTGGTAAGAAACGCTAGGCGTTAGTATATATTGCATTGGGGTTGCAAAGGTTCGTTCGGGTTTTTCTGTAAGATGTTACAAAAACCCAAATGAACTTTTTGGCCAAACCAATATTTTCATATATTTCTCATAAAGCATATAACTGGCATGAGAGAAACTTTTGCCACATAAAAACTTGAATTTGGTCTCTGAAATTATTACTTTATGTCCTCTTTCATTTGGTAATTAGTAACATAAGGGAAAGCTTAAAAGGGCACGATGTTGTAGTAGTGAGCATTTCTGCAAAAGGGCTGAGAATGGTTATTAGTCATCAGTTTAGCTTTTCTATGCCTCTTTTTCTTAGGAAAAGAGAAAAATGGACTCTTTAACACTAAAGTTACCAAAGTGGATAAAGTTATAAACCATATAAGTTATGGTTTATGCAAGTGTTCATTTTTGTCTTAACAGTAGACTCATCTGTACTACTGTTGGTAATAAATGTCTGACTTGGGAAACACATGCATTTTCTGAAAATGTAAGCACTTTAGGATATAAATGGAAAAGCTTTAATGAAAACAAAACTACCTCACTACCATTAGTCTGCTTAGACATTATATATATATATTTATATATATTTACTTGGCAGAAAGTCAGTGTACATTCCCTCTTAAGTTGTGGTAAATTGGGGAGTTTTGAATTCTCCAATATAATAAGTGTATGGTATATAATTTTTTGGTCTAAATAACTCAGTAGAGTTGAGAATTAATGTTCTCAACAGAAAAAACTGTACCTCCATTCTTCAAGTACCTGTTTTGTCCAAATATCCTAACTTTTATTTAGGATGGTTATTTGGATGGATGGCAGGGAAGATTGGTGAGCCTATTACAGCAGCAATGTTCCTCTGTAACATCATAACCAGTGGCTACACAGAAACTTGGAGTCTATCTGGAAGAATCCCCTATATGCTGACAATCTGACAGTTTTTTCCACCTTTTGAGAAGGGAGTGGCTATCTATCTTGTGCTCTCATAGTTTGGGAAACAATGCAAAATTTATGTAACTGGGATTTTTAGAATAAAATGGGAAATTACTTGGCTACCATTGGGAATAGTTATAAATAGTTTTTGTGTGCTTACTAGATTGAATGTACAAAGTTTTATTTATTTATCTATTTAATTTTTAGTTTAAGCTGCAAAATTTCACTTGGCACAGCTCCTAGAATGTAAGAGAAATTTAGAAGCAGCTAGAGTTGCCCTCCTTTTCACTTTTGTTGAGATTGATGCCCGAAGCTTGATAGAATACAAATTTGTGCGACTCCATCTTATAAGTGGGAACATCCTGTTTACTTAGGCACAATACATACGGTGTTGATTTGATTCTTTGCATAAATAATAAGAACAGAAAAGTCAGCACAACAAAGGAAGAAAGAAAAAACAATTGTTGACTTGCTGAACTTGAGCAGTGTTGAACTTGAATAAGTTGTAGTGAAGTGACACAAAGTAATTGAGAGAATGGTGGAATCGGAGTCTAAATATCTGGATTTGAACCACAACCCTGACACTCAGTAGATTTATGACCTTGGGCAAGCTACTTGCTTTCCCTGAGTTTCATTCTCCTCATTTGTAAAAATGAGGATAATGATGCTTGTTTTGAAGATTTATGATGAAATCCTGCCTCAAAAGGAACCTGGCACACAGGCTACTTGAATCTGAGAACTCATTGTTCTTTCATTCCAAGTTGCCTGGCTTCTGCTAATATTTCATTATCTTTGAAAGTTTTGGCTTAACTATTTAACAATAACACTTCAAAGTAATTCCAATGTAAGCTGAAGTTAAAAGGAAGGATACTGAATGAGCTGTATATTTATTTTTTCTATTTTCTTTTTCTAGAAAGTTTACCTAAAGTTTTGGAAAGTGTACATCTTGCTTTATTCTTTTGGTGGTTGCCTATACATTGGAAATTGTCTTTCAACTAATTTATTTAATTATCCATGTGTAAAGCTATTGATTTCTGCTACTTTGTCACTATTATTTGATGCTTCTGATCCAGACAGCTTTTGTTGCTCACTGTCAGGTATTTTATAACAGTTTTTTCCCCAGCTTTAAAAAAATTATCATCCAGATATGTTTGAGGAGTGTAAAATATTTAATTGATTTTTCAAAACAAGTAGAAATTTATGATTGAAAACAAATAATAATTATTATAAAATTGAAGATGCCTTTTCAAATTATAGTTATGCTTTAATACTTACAATTTCTAGAGTTCCTAATATCTGCCCCTAAGACGATGTTGGAAGAGATCATTGAGAGGACATGACCCCCAGTTGACACTTGATCTGGACCCAGGCAACTGGAGGCGCCTCCGCCCCTCCCCTGGTTTTGGAATGCATGTTCTGCCCACAATTCCTGCACTAGGTGCCACTTCAAGGATGTAGCCTTGAGAGAACAATTTAGTGTTGAGACCATCTGGATGGTATACATGACTGAACCCAGTTAAGGTCTCTCTATATACTTTTAAGATTCTGGTGGGCCGGGGTGGGTGGAGATCTCCTCATCTTGTGACCACCCAAGACAAGTCTCATTTTAAGTTTCCTTGCTCATTAAACCTGGCACCTACTAATCTTCTGTGGTCTGCCTTTTTCTTTGGTTTCTCCTTGCCCTCTGCGTATAAGGGCCAGTTTCAGATTTCACCTGGGAAGCTCCTGAGGTTGCAACCAACAGGCGATGTACCTGATCCCTCTACCTCTCCCTCCTGCCTGGAGATGTTTCTTTTAGCTCTGATTTCCCTTTTCTTGATGTCTTTATGTTAATTTATTTCTTGTAATTTTTTCCCCCTTGGAAGGATACATAAGTGGTATACTTCATGAGACTTGCATTTCTAAAATTTTATTTTTTTTGTCCTTGCAGATAAATGGAAAAGTAGGTTTGATTCCCAGAAAGAAAGTTAAAATATGGGTCAGTGAAAGCTCAGTGTCAGAATAAGGTACTTTTATTTGCATTCCAATTATGACCAAGACTAGCAATATTAAGTCTTAAGGTATAGAAAGTATTTCTCGGGCTTCCCTGGTGGCGCAGTGGTTGAGAGTCTGCCTGCCGATGCAGGGGACACGGGTTTGTGCCCCGGTCCGGGAAGATCCCACATGCCGCAGAGTGGCTGGTCTCATGAGCCAGGGCCGCTGAGCCTGCGCGTCCTGAGCCTGTGCTCCACAGCGGGAGAGGCCACAACAGTGAGAGGCCCGCGTACTGCAAAAAAAAAAAAAAAAAAAAGAAAGTATTTCTCATGCGATGACTTTTACACCTGTTTCATTATAGTTATTAGCACTAAATACCTCCAAGAAATCGCCAGTGTTGTGTGTTTATTTAGCTGGGACAAGAAGAGAGAGGACAAGTTTATAAATATGGTTCTGATCCACAGTGATCAAGTGGTAGCAAAGGAAGTGTTCTGGTGGATAAAACTTTCAGGGCATAATAGAGAAAAGGGCAAATGAATGATCTAGAGTATCATTCCAGGAGAATTTTTTTTTTAATTGAAATATAGTTGATTAACAATGTTGTGTTAGTTTCAGGTGTACAGCAAAGTGATTCAGTTATACACACATACATATCTATTTTTTTCAGATTCTTTACCCTTGTAGGTTATTACAAAATACTGAGTATAGTTCCCTGTGCTATACAGTTGGTCCTTATTTGTTATCTATTTTGTACATAGTAGTATGTACATGTTAATCCCAAACTTCTAATTTATCCCTCCCTCCACTTTTCCCCTTTGGTAACCATAAGTTTATTTTCTCTGTCTGTGGGTTTATTTTGTATACCCACTTTTTTATATAAGTTCATTTGATCATTTTTTTTTAGATTCCACATATGAGTGATGTCATATGATATTTGTGTTTCTTTGTCTGACTTGCTTCATTTAGTATGATAATCTCTAGGTCCATCCATGTTGCTTCAAATGGCATTATTTCATTCTTTTTTTATGCCTGAGTAATATACCATTGTATACATATACCACATCATCTTTATCCGTTCATCTGTCAATGGACATTTAGGTTGCTTCCATGTGTTGGCTATTGTAAATAGTGCTGCAATGAACATTTTCAAATTATGGTTGTCTCCAGATATATGCCCAGGAGTGGGATTGCAGGATCATATGGTAGCTCTATTTTTAGGTTTTTTTTTTGTGTGTGTGGTACATGGGCCTCTCACTGCTGTGGCCTCTCCCGTTGCGGAACACAGGCTCAGGACGCGCAGGCTCAGCGGCCATGGCTCACGGGTCCAGCCACTCCGCGGCAATGTGGGATCTTCCCAGACTGGGGCATGAACCCGTGTTCCCTGCATCGGCAGGTGGACTTTCAACCACTGTGCCACCAGGGAAGCCCCTATTTTTAGTTTTTTTAAGGAACTTCCGTATTGCTCTCCATAGTGGCTGTACCAATTTACATTCCTTCCAACAGTGTAGGAGGGTTCCTTTTTCTCCACACACTCTCCAGCATTTATTATTTGTAGACTTTTTGATGATGGCCTCTCTGATCAGTATGAGGTGATACCTCATTGTACTTTTGATTTGCATTTCTCTAATAATTAGGGATGTTGAGCATCTTTTCATGTGCCTTTTGGCCATCTGTATGTCTTCTTTGGAGAAATGTCTATTTAGACCTTCTGCCCAGTTTTTGATTGGGTTTTTTTTTTTTTTTTCATATTGAACTGTATGAGCTGTTTGTATATTTTTCAGATTAATCCCTTTTCAGCTGCATAATTTGCAAATATTTTCTCCTACTCTGTAAGTTGCCTTTTCATTTTGTTTATGGTTTCCTTTGCTGTGCAAAAGCTTTTCAATTTAATTAGGACCTTTTTTTTTTTTTCCTGTTTTTGTTTCCATTACTCTAGGAGATGGATCCAAAAAGATATTGCTGCTATTTAGGTCAGAGGGTGTTCTACCTATGTTTTGCTCTAGGAGTTTCATAGTATCTGGTCTTACATTTAGGTCTTTAATCTATTTGGAGTTTATTTTTGTGTGTGTGGTGTTAGAGAATGTTCTAATTTCACTCTTTTACATGTGACTGTCTAATTTCCCCATCACCACCTACTGAAGAGACTAGACTGTCTTTTCTCCATTGTATATTTTTGCCTCCTTTCTTTTTTTTTTTGCGGTAAGCGGGCCTCTCACTGTTGTGGCCTCTCCCGTTGCTGAGCACAGGCTCCGGACGCGCAGGCTCAGCAGCCGTGGCTCACGGGCCCAGCCGCTCCGCGGCATGTGGGATCTTCCCAGACTGGGGCATGAACCTGTGTCCCCTGCATCAGCAGGCGGACTCTCAACCACTGAGCCACCAGGGAAGCCCTGCCTCCTTTCTTGAGTGTAGTTATATTATTAACTTGAGTTCATTTGTTTCTGATTGCATACAGTTCTAGGGTTTTTTCCTCATTTTTAAAAATTTTAATATTTTAAAAAGGAAAACATTAGTATGCTTCTAAATTTCAAAACTACACAAAAATTAAGCTAGAGAAGTATCATTCCCAGCTATGAACCTTCTCCTAGCTTCTTGCTCCTTTTTACCCCTTACAAGTAATTGATTTCATTATTTTATGACTTATTCTTCCTGTTTCTTTTTGCAAAAGTAAGAACACACACACAGTGTATCATGTACTGATATGCACTTTGCTTTTTCATTATTGTAAGCTAAAAATCACTCCATATTTATTCATATAAGTCTTCCTTATCTTTTTACAGCTGCATAGTCTTCCATTGTGTGGATGTATAGTAGTTTAGCCAACCAATCCCCATGTTTGGACATTTAGGTAGCTTTCAGTATTTTGCAGTTACAAATAATATGCAACTTGTATTTTTATAGTGTTCTAAACATATCTTCATGGTAACTTTCTAGAAGTGGGATTTCTGGTACAAAGTGTAAATGCATATATAATTTTGTTAGATATCGCCAAATTCTTCAAAAGGATTGTACAATTTTGCATTCCCAAAGCAATGTGTGAGAATGCCTGTTTCTCCACAGCCTTGTCAGCAGAGTTCATTATTAAGCTTTTGAATTTGTACCAATTGAATGTTGAAAAAAGATATCTTAGTGAGGTTTTAATTTGCATTTTCTTTATTATAAACAACATTGAACAGCATTTCATGTGTTCAGGGATCATATGCTTTTTGTGAATTCATCTATATTCATATCTTTTGCCACTTTTTCTATAGAATTTTTGTCTTTTTCTCCCCAAATTAAAAAAAAGTTTATTTTTAGTAGGCATATTATCCCTTTATCTGTAATATATATTGCAAAAAATTTCTCCTGATTTGCTATTTTGTTTTATTTTTTATATTGATAACTTTATGGAAATTATTCTACTGTCTACCTGATAATTCTGATAAATTTTATTTTACTAATGAATTATCAACTTTATTTACATTTTCAGCTTTTTGTGCAGGTGTGCAAAATTTACTTCCAATTATATTATACTGTATTATATTATTATAATATATATTTATCCCTCTGTATCAATAATTATCTCTTTCATGTCTTCTCTTTTTTTAAAAAATAGTGTTCATTTAGCTAGTGTTTTGTCTATTTTGTTGATTTTTTTAAAAGTCAGGAGTTTGACTGAATTTAACAGGCTATTTTCTTTCCTCTACTGAGTTAATCTCTACTTTTATCTCTATTATTTTCTTTTATTCTCTATTATTATCACTTTATTTTCTATTATTTTCTTTTATCTCTATTATCTCCTTACTTACATTTTTTGAACTTCTTGAGTTGTGAATTTATTTATTTACTTTTCATTTATCTATTCAAATGGAACAAGAACTGGTAAACTTTTTTTGTAAAGGGCCTATATAGCATACATTTTAGGTTTTGTGAGCTGTTTCAGCTCTGCAGTTGTAGTGAAAAAACAGTCATAAGAGAATAAGCTTGACTGTTTTTACAGGTCACACAAAACAGGCATTGGGCTGGATTTTCCCCTTAGGATTGTAGTTTTCTAACCCCTGTTATAGATGTTTAAGGCTATGAATTTTCCTCTGATTATTACTTTAAATATAGCCCACACATTTTAATACATAATGTTTTTGTTATCATTCTTTTTTCAGAAACTTTGTAACTTATGATTATATTTCATCTTCCACCTGGGAGTTATTTAATAGAAGGTTTTTTATTTCCATGTGGAATTTCTTTTAATTTCTAGTTGTTTTGTATTGTGATCAGAGTGTAGTTGTAACTGTTTAAATTTATGGAAATTACTGGTCCTTTCTTTGTGACCTAATATATGGATAATTTTTGTGAATATTTTATGTGCATTTGAGAAGAAAGAATATTCTCCATAGCACTGTGTAATGTTTGATATATCACCATATATTCTATATTATTGATTATGTTATTTAGATTTTCCATGGCCCAAGTTTTTTCATTTGATATGTCTTGAACTGAGAATAATGTGTTAAAGTCTCCTATTTTTAATATCTACTTCATCTTTATCTCTCACAGTTTGTTTTAAATAAATGGTTAATATATGTGCATAGATCTTATAATTTTTATTTCTTAATTGTGAATTGTGGCTTATAGCATTTTAAAGTCCCTTTTTTGTTCTCATTTAATGTTTCTGACTTAAATATTACTTAGATATAAAAAAAAACACAAGCCCTGCTTCCTTACTGCTCCCATTTGCTATCTACATTTTTGCCTTTGCCATTGTTTAACACTTGTTTTAAATTTTATTTTTTCAAATTTTTATTTTTTTATTAGTTATCTATTTTATACATATTAGTGTATATGTGTCAATCCCAATCTCCCAATTCATCCCACCACCACCCCATCCCCAGATTTCCCCCCTTGGTGTCCATATGTTTGTTCTCTACATCTGTGTCTGTTTCTGCCTTGCAAACCAGTTCATCTGTACCATGTTTCTAGATTCCACATATATGTGTTAATATACGATACTTGTTTTTCTCTTTTTGACTTACTTCACTCTGTATGACAGTCTCTAGGTCCACCCACATCTCTACAAATGACCCAATTTTGTTCCTTTTTATGGCTGAGTAATATTCCATTGTATATACATACCACATCTTCTTTATCTATTCATCTGTCAATGGGCATTTAGGTTGCTTCCATGACCTGGCTATTGTAAATAGTGCTGCAATGAACATTGGGGTGTATGTGTCTTTTTAAATTATGGTTTTCTCTGGGTATATGCCCAGTGGTGGGATTGCTGGGTCACATGGTAATTTTATTTTTAGTTTTTTAAGGAAGCTCCATACGCTTCTCCATAGTAGCTGTATCAATTTATATTCCCACCAACAGTGCAAGAGGGTTCCCTTTTCTCCACCCCCTCTCCAGCATTTGTTGTATGTAGATTTTCTGATGAAGCCCATTCTAACTGGTGTGAGGTGAAACCTCATTGTAGTTTTGATTAGCATTTCTCTAATAATTAGTGACATTGAGCAGCTTTTCGTGTACCTCTTGGCCATCTGTATGTCTTCTTTGGAAGAATGTCTATCTAGGTCTTCTGCCCGTTTTTTGATTGGGTTGTTTGTTTTTTTGATATTGAGCTGCATGAGCTGTTTATATATTTTGGAGATTAATTCTTTGTCCGTTGATTCATTTGCAAATCTTTTCTCCCATTCTGAGGGTTGTCTTTTCATATTTTTTATAATTTCCTTTTCTGTGCAAAAGCTTTGAAGTTTCATTAGGTCCCATTTGTTTATTTTTGTTTTTATTTCCATTACTCTAGGAGGTGGCTCAAAAAAGATCTTGATGTGATTTATGTCAAAGAGTGTTCTTCTTATGTTTTTTTCTGAGTTTTATAGTGTCTGGTCTTACATTTAGGTCTTTAATCTATTTTGAGTTTATTTTTGTGTATGGTGTTAGGGAGTGTTCTAATTTCATTCTTTTACATGTAGCTGCCCAGTTTTCCCAGCACTACTTATTTAAGGGACTGCCTTTTCTCCATTGTATATCCTTACCTCCTTTGTCAGACATTAGTTGACTATAGGTGCGTGGGTTTATCTCTGGGCTTTCTATCCTGTTCCGTTGATGTATATGTCTGTTTTTGTGCTAGTACCATATTGTCTTGATTACTGTAGCTTTGTAGTATAGTCTGAAGTCAGAGAGTCTGATTCCTCCAGCTCTGTTTTTTTCCTTCAATGTTTCTTTGGTTATTCAGGGTCTTTTGTGTCTCCATACAAATTTTAAGATTTTTTGTTCTAGTTCCGTAAAAAATGCCATTGGTAATTTGATAGGGATTTCATTGAATCTGTAGATTACTTTGGATAGTATAGTCATTTTCACACTATTGATTCTTCCCATCCAAGAACATGGTATATCTCTCCATATCTTTGTGTCATCTTCGATTTCTTTCATCAGTGTCTTATAGTTTTCTGAGAACAGGTCTTTTATCTTCTTAGATAGGTTTATTCCTAGGTATTTTATTGTTTGTTTAACACTTTTGACTTACTGTTTTAAGTGTATCACATGTACACAGCAGAGAGCTGCGTTTGTTTTATGAGCCAATTTGAAAATCTTTTTCTTTGGTAGGTGAGTGAAGCCTGTTCATATTTATTGATATGATTGATATGTTGCTTCTTTTATATTATTTTATAATTACTGTGTCTATTGTGTTATCTTTACTGTACTTCTTTCTGTATTTTTTGAGTCTTCTTTCCTCTATTTAAAAAAATTTCTTTTGGTTATGAGGAAGTTTTATATTTTATTTTAACTATTGCCTATTCAAGTGTACCTTTTATATTACCTTTAATCCACTTATTTCCTGCTTAATATTTCAGTATGCAGTTTGTAAAATTTAAATGGTACTCTTTGATCCCCAACTATTCATTTTAACAATAGTCAATGATCTTAGTCTACTTTCTCCTTTCTTGTTTTCTCCTTCTATTCATTAGTTACATTATTTCTACTTTTTCAGAATATGTAATGTTTACATAGTATTTTTTCACCCATGTACCTAAACCTATATCTAATCCTGTATTAGTTCTACAATTAGATGTACTATGTGCTCACCTTCTGTTCTTTTGTAGAAACCTCCCTGAGACAGGCTGGGACCTGGGCCCCTTTGCTGCAGTGCTGCAGTGCTTGCATCTGGACACACCTCTCCTCCAGCAACAAAATATAAAGAAACTGTATGGGACTAAAAATAACTGTATGCATGTGCTGTTGGAGTAAATTCTGGACAAAAGATACACAGAGACCAAAAAACTCAACTGCCACTTTTGAAAAGCTTTGAGCAAAAGCAGGGGGTCAGAAGTAAAAGCAGGGTACTGTGCATGACCCCTGCACACAACATCACCTAAGGGGTGGGAAACCACCCAAGCCACCCCTCTGGCCTGACCCCTGGACACATCGCTACCATTACTCCATATAAGGAGCAAGCTCGTGCCTCCCTCAGGGAGCCAGCAAGTAAGGGAACCTGTTGTTTGTTCTTGCTACCCCCTACTGCAGCAGGAGCCCCAATAAAGCCTTGCCTGAATTTCTTGTCTAGCCTCTAGTCAATTTCTCTTCATTGGGGAAGGCCAAGAACCCTGGCCGGTATGATCCTCAGTCATTATTTGTTTTGATGAAGTTCATCTGGTAGTAGAATCCCCATGAAGAGAGCTCATGGTTACAGTATATCGTGAGTTCCTTCTCATACAAATGTGTTTATTTTTAGAAGCTTGATACTTGAAGTATTGCTTGGCTAGATATAAAATCCTTGGCTCAGACTTCTCTTAGACTTTTTAAAATGCTGCTATCGCCTTGCTTTTAATGTTGCTCTTGAAAAGTTTGGCACCAGTGTAATGGTTTTGTCTTTATTGTTTGATATTTTTGTCCAGGAATCCTGATGATTTTGCTTTTGTCTTTAAAGTCTAATAGTTTTACTAAGATTCGTCTCAGAGTTTACTGTTCTGGGTCAATTTCCTCAGGTATACAATGGGCCCTTACAGTATGTACATTTAGCATTCTTTTGAAAGTTTTTTTGGATTACATGTTTAAATACTACTTCTGTTAGATTGTTTTGCTTTTCTTCTTCTGAAACTACTTATAAGCATGCTGGGCCTTCTTTGCCTTCTTTCTGTTTCATTCAGTCTCTATCTAAGCACTTTTATTTCCTTATCTTACTTCATTTTCTTTGTTACTTTTTTCCTTCTTCAATGTCCCTTGTTAACTTTTCTTTTGAATTTATTATCTTTTAAGTACTTTGTAATTTATTCTTCTTTTCAGAGATGGCTTATCTTTTTGTTAAATTCTTTCCTGAGTTCACTAAACTATGTTATCTTTCTTTCTTGTGAGGAATTTATTGGTAGTTATTTTTTATACCATTTTTATTTTTACTTTTTACATTTTTTTTTTTTTTTTTTTTTTTGCTGTATGTGGGCCTCTCACTGTTGTGGCCTCTCCTGTTGTGGAGCACAGGCTCCGGACGTGCAGGCTCAGCGGCCATGGCTCACGGGCCCAGCTGCTCCACAGCGTGTGGGATCTTCCCGGACCAGGGCAGGAACCCGTGTCCCCTGCACCGGCAGGCGGACTCTCAACCACTGCGCCACCAGGGAAGCCCTACTTTTTACATTTTTGATTCTTGATTTTTTTAAATTTATTTTTTAACATCTTTATTGAACCATAATTGTTTTACAATGGAGTGCTAGTTTCTGCTTTATAACAAAGTGACAGTTATACATATAAATATATCCCCATATCTCTTCCCTGTTGCATCTCCCTCCCTCCCACCCTCCCTATACCACCCCTCTAGGTGGTCACAAAACATGGAGCTATCTCCCTGTGCTATGCAGCTGCTTCCCACTAGCTATCTATTTTACGTTTGGTAGTGTATATATGTCCATGCCACTCTCTCACTTTGTCCCAGCTTACCCTTCCCCCTCCCCATATCCTCAAGTCCATTCTCTAGTAGGTCTGCATCTTTATTCCTATCTTGCCCCTAGGTTCTTCATGACCACTTTTTTTTTTTTTTTTAGATTCCATATATATGTGTTAGCATACAGTATTTGTTTTTCTCTTTCTGACTTACTTCACTCTGTATGAGAGACTCTATGTCCATCCATCTCACTACAAATAATTCAATTTTGTTTCTTTTTATGGCTGAGTAATATTCTACTGTATATATGTGCCACATCGTCTTTACCCATTCATCTGTTAATGGACCCTTGGGTTGCTTCCATGTCCTGACTATTGTAAATAGAGCTGCAATGAACATTGTGGTACATGACTCTTTTTTTTTTTTTGTGGTACGCGGGCCTCTCACTGTTGTGGCCTCTCCCGTTGCAGAGCACAGTCTCCAGACACGCAGGCTCAGTGGCCATGGCTCACGGGCCCAGCTGCTCTGTGGCATGTGGGATCCTCCCGGACCGGGGCACGAACCCATGCCCCCTGCATCGGCAGGTGGACTCTCAACCACTGCGCCACCAGGGAAGCCCCATGACTCTTTTTTAATTATGGTTTTCTCAGGGTATATGCCCAGTAGTGGGATTGCTAGGTCATATGGTAGTTCTATTTTTAGTTTTTTAAGGAACTTCTGTACTGTTCTCCATAGTGGCTGTATCAATTTGCATTCCCACCAACAGTGCAAGAGGGTTCCCTTTTCTGCACACCCTCTCCAGCATTTATTGTTTGTAGATTTTTTGATGATGGCCATTCTGACTGATGTGAGATGATCTCTCATTGTTTTTCAGTTTGGTTGCTCTCTTCTTTCTTTCTTTTTCTTTTCCTTTTTATGATTCTTCATTTTTTTAAAAAAATCTTCAAAATATTTTTTTTGTTATTTTTTGCAGTACATGGGCCTCTCACTGTTGTGGCCTCCCCCATTGTGGAACACAGGCTCTGGACACGCAGGCTCAGCAGCCATGGCTCACGGGCCTAGCCGCTCTGCGGCATGTGGGATCTTCCCAGACCAGGGCACGAACCTGTGTCCTCTGCATCGGCAGGCAGACGCTCAACTACTGTGCCACCAGGGAAGTCCAAATCTTCAAATTTTTGTTTGAGGATTTAAAATTCAGATTAAAGTGGTGTGTTGCAGTTTTCTCCTGTTTGTGTTTATTTTTTATTTTTTGAGTAGAAATTTTCTCAACTGAAATTTTTGATTCACATTTTCTCTTTTCTTCTTCTAATAGCTTTGTATGAAATTTGTCTCTTTTTTTCTACTCTTGAGTATCTAATGGACAAGATTACTGGTTTGAGGGCTACTTCTTTCAGTTTATCAAAATATGTTTGTTAATGGATACTCTTGTTTCTTGTGGTGATGATAGAGGGTGAAAAGTTGTTTAATTTTTGCCCCCTTTTGTTTCTACAAGATTATTACTTCCCATCCCCTTCCCCTTTCCTTTCCCTTTACTACCATATCTTCCCAAGGGGCACCATTCTTCTCTATTTACCTTTCTCCTGAAGAAGCAGTTCTTCTCTAAGGCTGCTACCTCCCTTTCTTCCCAGTTTTAAGTACCTTCTCAATGGTTGGTGCAGTGAATTTCCACATCTCAGACCAATATTGGGGCATTTGGTAATGAAATTTTTTTCTAGGGGTGCTTTTTCTGTATTTCATGAATGTACTCTGTCTCTCTTCTCAAGCAATCTCTCATCTCCACACCCACAGGCATGTAGCCACAGTAAGAACTTTCTTGGTCTCTGGTACTTATTTCTTCAGTTACAAGCAATTTTAATTTAGTGGTATTCTCAGTCTTCTAATAATGTTGAAAATTTGGATCACATGTTTTATTTGCCTTCCTTGTTGCTCTTTTTTGGTTTTGTTTTGTTTTGTTTTTGGCTAGTGTGTGAAGAGATTCACATTTGGCAGTCACCATTATCCTCTATACATAAAGGTTTTTTTTGTTTTTTTTTACATCTTTATTGGAGTATAATTGCTTTACAATGGTGTGTTAGTTTCTGCTTTATAACAAAGGGAATCAGTTATACATATACATATGTTCCCATATCTCTTCTCTCTTGCATCTCCCTCCCTCACACCCTCCCTATCCCACCCCTATACATAAAATTTTAAATAGATAGTTATTTTTGAAATTAAAATTGTATCAGAAAATACATGGCAAAGCCTCCATATGTACTGTCATAGCAAGAAGAATCTCTCAGTCTGCAGGTTATATTCTGAAAATATCCATTTCTTTTTAGCAGACCAATATTGTGTTGTTTTCCTGGAAAACCACCTTTCTCTGAACAAGTTAGTATGTTTCAAGAAATGTTTTTCATAAATATATAACAGAAATAAATTAGAGTTAGTATCTCTGGACTCAATCTTGTGATCCTGGTACTTAATCTGGTTAGTTTATGGTTTAATTGAGTAGCTTTTCAGTTCTTCCTTTCCTCCCTTCCCATAAATTATCTTAGGCTTACTCTAGGCTCAGGGAAATTTAGTGTGTGGTAGCGGAGTGAAAGTTTGACTACATAAGCAGAAATTATGAGGGTATTTCAATTATTTGAAGGAATTAGTAAATTACTATCATTAGGAAATAAAACACCAGGTTGTTTAATATAAAAGTGTCAGAAGACTTTTCTTAGATGGACTGTCTGCATCAGTGTAGTGGTAACTAACTCTCCTGAGCCCACCAACTGCCAAAGGAGCAAAACCAACAGCCTGCTCCAAGGAGACCAGATGGACAACTCTACAGGACAGTGCATCCAGGGAGAGCTGTCTGTCTGTGACTGGGTGAGTGCTCACCAACAATATTCATTGATTATTTTACTGCCTGCCATGGATATTAAAAAGAAAAACAGTCACGGTGTCATGATTTTTATTTATGCTAAAATATCTGTTGAGGATGAACCATGTTCCATTCACTGTTCTAGCACTGGAGAGACAGCAGTGAATAAGACAGACCAGGTCCTTGTCCTCATGTAGCATATATCCTGTAGAGAGAAATAAATAAGATAAACAAATAAACATTTAAATGCCAAATATTATTTTCTATAGTAAAGTGCCATGAAGGAAAAATAACAGTGTGATATGATAGAGAATCTGAATTAAGGGATGTCCATTAGGAGTGTTATCACAGAAGTCTTCTCTGAGAGATGACATTTAAGATTAGACTTTTTTTATTAATTTTTTTGGAGCATGGTTGCTTTACAATATTGTGTTAACCACCACTGCACAACAAAATGAATCAGCCATACACATACGGATATCCCCTCCCTTTTGGACTTCCCTTAGGTTACCACAGTGCATTAGGTAGAGTTCCCTGTGCTATACAATATGATTAGACTTGAAAACGTATAGAAAGCTAATCATATGAAGAATCAGAAGAGCTTCTTAGAAAAAAGGAAGAGCAACTGAGTTTGGCTCACTTAAAGAACAGAATTTAAGGAACAGCCAGTATGGCTGGAACATATTAAGCAAAAAACTGAGTGATTTGGGATGTCAGAGAGGTAGAGCAGAGCCAGACATATGTAATGGAAAAATAATTGTTCATTTGAACTGTAACGCAAGGCCATCAGAGAATTTAAAATGAGGGAGGACTTTAATGAGAGGGGACTTTCAGAATATGAGGACATCCTCTGGTGGAGGAATCTAGCTCCAACAACCCTGGATCTCCCCTCAAGTCTGTTGACCTCTTCTACACATACTTTCCAAAGAATTGTGGAGCACATAAAAATCTTCAGTCCCCACTCATGATTTTCAAGCCCACAGTCCAAATGAACCACTGTAGCGTCTTTTTCCTTTGTAAATGACTTGACCTATGTCCTTTGAGTTCATACTAGAAATCTGCTAGTCAGAAAAGGAATTCTTGGGCTTCCCTGGTGGCACAGTGGTTGAGAGTCCGCCTGCCGATGCAGGGGACACGGGTTCGTGCAGCGGTCCGGGAAGATCCCACATGCTGTGGAGTGGCTGGGCCCGTGAGCCATGGTTGCTGAGCCTGCGCTCCGCAGCGGAAGAGGCCACAACAGTGAGAGGCCCACGTACCGAAAAAAAAAAAAAGGAATTATTGATACTGTAAGAGCTACTTATTTAACCTAGAGTGACTAATAAGGTTGTAAAGAGCAATGGCAACATAGAAAATATTCAGACATTCAGGTAAACTGGGAAAGTAGGTTAAGTGGCTTCTAGCCATATACATATGATTAACATATATACATATATTTTAAATATATAAAATACATCATGTATATACATGTATGTCTAATAATATATGAAATATAGGATATATGTATCAACTCCCTCAGTTAGAAAACCAGTTGGAGAGGAGTCCAGGCTTTGAGCCAATTTTTTTCAATGTCAAATGGTACAGATTTTTGGGAAAATAAATAATTATGTCCAGATAAAGGTTAAAGTAAAATTTCTTTTAAGCAGAGATTCTCATTTGGTAATTGGATGGCAGTGAAATGCTCAGATTTGCTGGTAGTAGGTCATAATTTCCTCTTAAGCTATGCTTTGTGCTTTTTTGTGTACTGAGGTACTTATGCTATATGTTCCTCATATTATTACTGAATACTCAAAGGAAGGGCAATAGCAATAATGAAATGGCATTTCTGACTTAATTTTCTTCAAAAACAAACAAATTTTCTTCAATTCAGAGTCCCAAAATATAAATTTTACACATTTTGTCTTTGTCTAGATGGATTTATATTTTTTGGTTCCTCTATCAGCAAATTGCCATATTTCTCATAATTAACTTTCAAGGTAATAGTTCATTAAGGTAAAACATGATTTATATGTTCTTTTTATAGTGAGTAACTATTAATGTGATACTAAAAAAAATGCTTTCCATTTCAAATATAAGCAAACTAAAAAATTGCAATTTTTAACTATAAAACTGTATCTATGCTATTCCTTACCTTCCATCTAGTTAATTTATATTTGTTTTTAAAGCTTGAATTCATTTGCCACTTTCCTTGAAGACTTCTCAGATAACATGTAACAGAAGGTAGAAGGGAGTTACTTCCTTTTTCTTTAGTTCTTACCAGGATTCCCAATCAATCAAATATAGCCTTTGCCTTCAAGAAGCTTTTTATTTGTAATGAAGAGAGATATACCAGCAAAAGTCTATAATAAAATATTATAGTATCATAATAAATTTATTTGTAAAGCATAGATGTACAGAAGAGAAGTAACTGTATCTGGGTGTGGGTGTGAGAGGAGAGTTTGGGTTTCACAAAAGAAATAGCAGCTAATACAGTTTCGGAGAATACACGGGAGTTTATCTGGTTGAAAACAGTCTGGGTAAGGGAAGAGAGAAGAATAGTTCACAGGTTGAGAGAACACTGGATGTGAAGACAGGGTCAAACAAAAAGCATGGTATTATGGGTGCTCTGTTTTGTTTGTGTTCCTAATTCATCCTTTTTTTTCCCCCCACAGGCAACAAACATTTTTTTTGAGTACTTATTATGTCCCATGGACTGTTTGTTCTAGAAATGAGCACACAACACTGAACAAAAGAGAGTCAATTTAAGCCCTAGTGGAGATTAAATTCTAGAGAGAAGTAAGGGCATATTCTGCAAGACAGGCAATAAAGCAAAGGAATACAAAAGTTGTATAGTATTGTAGTTGATGAAAAGTGCCACTGAGGAATAAGAGGTAGGGATGTCAATTTTAAATGAGGCAATCAGGGGTAGGCTCATTAAGAAGATAACATTTTAATAAAAATCTGAAAGAGTTTATACAGAAAACAAGGAAGGACATTTCAGGAAGTGAGATCAGCAAGTGCAAAGCCCTTACCATTGGAGTGTGCCTCACTTATTGGAAGAATAACAAGGAGACCAATGCAGTTCCAATCCATTTTTTTATTCTCTTCATCCTTACGCTTTAGGCATCATCAAATTCTCTCAATTCTTAAGCATGACTTGCTATTTTATATTATGTATCTTTCACTTTCGTTTTCCAGCTCGGAATAGCTTCTTAAACTCTGGATACTAACAATTCTTCCTTTGAAAGTCCACCTAAACATCATCTTGTTTTTCCTCTCTCAGATATACTGAGATTCTGTTTTCATAATGTTCCTTTGTGCCACTAAACAAGATAATTATTTCAGTTTGGGTATTTTGAGTTTTATATGATTTTCAATCATCCAAGTAGAAAAATTTACTAGAGAAATGGATTTGTGAGTCTGCAATGCAGAGTATATCCAATGTTGGAGACAGAGATTTAAAAAATTATCTTATAGGAGGATGTTAGAACCAGAAGAACTTATAATATCACACACTAGAAAAGGCAAAGAGATAAAAGAGTCAAGCACTGGGTATACAATTATTTGTTAAATTAATATTGATAGAAACAGAGAGAAAGAGAAAAAGAATTTGGGGAAGGAGCTTTAGATTTCTTAGAGAACTAAGAAGAGAACCAGGAAAGAAGTTAAAAAGTAATAAGGATATGTGAGGGTCACAATGGCAAATTTTCAGTTCTCAAGGTCTTGTCCTGTAATTAGAGGAAATGCAGGGTCAGAGTAATTTTTCATGAAAGAGACTTAAACATGCTTTTATGAAAGGAGGAGGTCTAGAAAAATGGATATTGTCAGGATAAGAGATATAAATGACAACTGCTGAAAAGGAGACAGGAAGAGGAAGGTGGAGAAGAAAACAATATATTTGGTTATAATTGAAACTAGTCAACCTTCAGTCAGAACATCCATGAAAATCCAGGGAAAATCTGTAGTTACAAAAGCCTAGTAAACTAATAATGTCAAACAATAATTTGCTAATTTCTGGATAGATGATTTCTTTTCAACTTTTATGTCTCTTAACTTTTTATAGTTTCTATAATAAGCATAATGATTTATTACATTATGTTAGATTATCCAAGAAACTGATTCTAGAATCAAACTTTGTGTGCAGAAAATTTGGGGTGGGGGGTAAATTTGTATTTAGACAAATTTTCTTTTTTGCCCTCGAGCATAGTTGTAGTTGCAGTTTTAAAATCTTGGTCTGCTAATTCAAATATCTGCCTCTAATCTTAAGTATGTTACCTTTTCCTGTTTTTTTTTTTTTCTTTTTGTAGGAGGGGTATCAGGAGCAGACAGGTTTTTCTAGTTATTTTAGATTATATCCTGGACACTGTGACAATACATTGTGGAGATTCTGGATTCTTTTTTCTTTCTTTTTTTTTTTTTGAAGAGTATTAATATGGTTCACTTTTTGTTTTAGAAGGCAGTTACCTTAGCTGAACTCGAACTTCAAACTCTGTGTCCTGTTTGGCAGGCAGCAGTTGAAATTTCTGGTAAGTTCTTATACTAGTTTCCTTTGGCTACTGTAACAAATTATCACCACAATAAAACAAAACAATTATCTTCTCACTTAAAACCACAAAATTTATTTTTCTCACAGTTTGGAAGTCCAGAATGTCCAAATCAGTATCATTGGGTCAGAATCAGTGTCAGCATGGCCACCCTCCTTCCAGAGGATTTAGGGAGTATATGTTCCTTGCTCCTTCCAGGTTTTGGTGGCTTTGGGAATTCCTTGGAATATGGCTGCATCCCTCCAAATTTCAAGGCCAGAATTCTCAAATCTCTCTCTCTGCTTTGTCTTCGCATGTCTTCTGCTCTGTGCATAGTAAAATCTCACTCTGTCTCCCTCTTATAAGGATACATGTGATTGCATTTAGGATGGAGCAGGATAATCAGATAATCTTCCCATCTCAAGATCCTTAATCACATCTGCAAAGACTTTGCCATACAAGGTAACATTCACAGGTTCCAGAGATTAAAGAGCATTATTCCATCTACTACAGTTTTGTTAGCCTTATTTGGGCTGCTCGGAGTCTTCCCTGTGTATCCACAGTTCAGAAGTCAGTTTAAAATTTGGCTTATACTCTCAATCGAGGACTCTCTCTTTCTGTATCTCTCCTTTCTGTGATTTCCCCCTCTCATTTTCTTTGTTCCATCATTATCCAGAACTCTGTCCTCTGGTTCTTTAAACCAGAAATTTTTTTTTTTTTTAAGACTTATCATGTTGTGTTCTGATTCTTCAAGGCAGAAAGGTTTTATTTATTTGTGTATTTATTTATTTTAGTTTTATTCATCCTGTTTGGAACATACTGGAAACTTTCCTCAAGACAAAAGCTGTATAAAATGGGAAATTCACTCTCTGTCATTTCCCTTTCCCACGTGTAGACATCTTGTCAAGTTCTGCCTGCTTTTGACTATTTTCCAGTGGCCTCAAACAGGTTTTATTTTTTCTTTCTGCTAGAGCTTATCATTTGTACCTGTATGGAGGATGGTTCCACAATAGCTATTCCTCTGTCAACAGAAGCTGAACTTCTATGTTTTTTTAAGAGTACATGGGACTTTCGCCAAAACTGCCTTATAATTTTGTATTATAAACAAAGCCTCAAAAAATTGCCAAAGGTTGAAATCCTTTCAGAATATTTTTCTGACAACAATAAAATTAAACTAAATATTTCAAACAAAAAGATAAGTACCCGAAGTGACTATAAACTAAACAACATATTTTAAAATTATCATTGGATCAAAAAGCATGAAAAACAGAGAAAACAGAGTTTAGAAAAATATTTGACCTGAATGATAATGAAGATAAGACATATTAAAACTTGTCAGGGGCTTCCCTGGTGGCGCAGTGGTTGAGAATCCGCCTGCCGATGCAGGGGACACGGGTTCGTGCCCCGGTCCCGGAAGATCCCACATGCCGCGGAGCAGCTGGGCCCGTGAGCCATGGCCGCTGAGCCTGTGCGTCCGGAGCCTGTGCTCCGCAACGGGAGAGGCCACAACAGTGAGAGGCCCGCGTACCGCAAAAAAAAAAAAAAAAAAAAATAGAGAAGAATACCAAATCAAAACTGAGTGAAGTAAGAGAAAGGAAGTAATAGAGGTAAGAGCAGAAATCAATAGAATACAAAACAAACATACAATAGAATAAAATAATAAAGCCAGAATTGATATTTGAAATGATTAATAAAATTTCTAAACTGGAACACTGACTAGTGAAAAAACAATATTTATCAAAATTAAGAAAATTGGACTGTATATACAAATCTAATATATATTAAACACATAATAAGGGATATTATGAATAATTTGAGGTCAATAAATTTGGATAAAATCGACAAATTCATTCTTTTGCTCTTTTCCTCTTGCTTTTTTTAAAGGAATCATATATATAATTTTTGGCTCTGGTGCCCAGAGTTTTATTTTCTGTTATTTTAAAAAATATTTATTTATTTATTTGGCTGCATCGGGTCTTAGTTGCAGCACGTGGGATCTTTCGTTGTGTTGCACAGGCTCAGTAGTTACGCTGCGTGGGCTCTCTAGTTGTGGTGTGTGGGCTCTGGAGCACGTGGGCTTAGTTGCCCCAGGACGTGTGGGATCTTAGTTCCTGGAACCTGCCTCCCCTGCATTGGAAAGTGGATTCTTAACCACTGGACCACCAGGGAAGTCCCCCCCCTCCACGCCTTGCTTCTTTTGGTTGTTTTGAGGGTAGGATATATATTTGGGTAGATGACCTTTTATAAAGATGCTGATACTATATTCTTAGCAAATAGTTTTGTATTGTGCAACTTTACCCCTCATCTTATGGTATAGGAAACCGAGTTTTAAAGTTCAGTCTCTGTCCTCTCAGTTAGTTACTAGAGTAGAATGAAGGTCTCTTAACACTCTGTTCTATGGTCCTATGTCCACCTCAGATGGTGAAGGTGTCCATCATTTCAAGGACATACTGAAGAAAATAGAATTTTCAGTATCTATAACGGCAGTTAGGAAAGAAGGGAAAGGACATGCTAATTAAGGTTGTTAGTGAGAGTTCATAATAGTATATGACTGCCTGCTCTCCATGAAGAGAGACTGAAGGTGCAATTTAATAATTGAATTGAGAATTGGCCCCTCCTTATGCGTTCCTTGAGTTGAAATAATTTGGAGGGCATATTGGCTATAAATTAAGGAGTAACATGCTCTTTTGTTGCATTCCACATTGATTCTTATTATACAAATTAAGCAATATTAAAGAGAAATAGTTGACTCTATTGTGAAACAATGGAATCTGTGTGAAGATATCCTTGCAATGTTAGCATGTGGCTTTTTTGTAAATCTGACCTTCTGGTACACAGCAGTCAGTGACAAAACAAAAAAATAGTCTATTCTTACTCTTAACCTCCAAAAAGATTGCAGTGGTTCTCGGTGAGTAGCAAGCTGCTGCTGTTGACTGTATCTCTAGTCTTTAGTACTTGAAAACTATCTGCCCAGCCTGCTTCCCGCCACGTGGTACTGATAGTGTGTGTGTGTGTTGGGGGGGGGGCTGTGCATGCACACACATCCCTTTGCCTGTGTTCCCAATCGGCTCTGTAAAAGCTAGGTCAGTAGGCTGATGTGATCTTCCTTGAGATGCTGCAGGCTGGGTTTAGCATGATTGTCTTCAAACAAGTTTCTGCTGTGTTAAGTTTGCTTGAAATTTTGATTGGAAAAGCACTTTTTTTCTTACTCTCCCACCCTCTTTCCCATAACAGGCTGTTAGCAACTGTTCTCCTGGGAAGCTTCAAAGTGAGGAAATGGTGGGTTGAGCAGAGGAGAAAGAAAAGGAATACATGCTGTGGAAAGCTGTACTGTTGCTGTAGTTTCCTTTCCTCTCACTGAGATTTAATCACTGGTTGGAGAAAATTGGAATGTTTCAATAATGAGGGCCAGTGCAGGGTGGAAGAAGGAGAGGATGGCAGGAGAATTCAATAATAGGGCCAAGGGGAGATTAGCAATGTAATGCCCAGTAAATTGTGCTCTGGAACTCTGCCAGTGGTTAGGGAAGCAGAGCCATCCAGGGAACAAGGCAAATTTTCCTAGTGTTTCTCTTGAAGATTTGCAAATAATACCAGGCTGCCAGATAAGGGAGATTGAGACATGTTTCTGCAGTTCTCTTCTTCCTCACTTTAGGGACAATGTGTGCTAGAGGCAATCTGTCTAGTTGATCACCCATTTCTATCCACTTTCTTTATACTCCCACACTAGCCCCAGTTATTCTGATCTCAATCTCGTGAGGCAGACCCCAAACATAAAAGCAAACTGAGTCTCAGATACTGATTATGTCCTACTTAATTTCCAGTTAAAATGGCATGCTTTCATATATATTTATAGATGCTGGAAGATGAGTATACCATTGTGTCCGTTCTGAAAACTTCAATAGACTGTGTGGTTTGGGGAGGAGACTGGCTAAGAACTCTCCTGGATGAGATATACCAGAAAAATTTATTGTTCATTTAGGTGGAAAAAGTAAGGAACTGGGTTCTAGAGCCAGCTTTGCCCCTAACTAGATACACAACCTTGGGCAAGTTATAATGCCTGAATCTCTTCTTCCTAGAATAATGGGTGGAAATTGATGACTTCTAATGTTCTTTAAACTTTCAAATTTTGTAATGCATGTATTCATCAATAAGTATAGGTTGGATATTTCCTACATGTGAAGCATTATATACACAACTATTTTTTATTACCTTTTGTTTCAAAGGAATACATTTCCATGGCTACTTCAATTTCCCCAATTGTGAAATGGGGCTAATAATGATGCTCCTTCTTACTTAAGAACATAGATGGGGATTGTATCTGCAAGTGATTTGGAAAATGTAAAATGCTCTGCAGCAGATATTTCTGATATATCCACATACATAATAAACATGTATTCCAGGAACAGATATGGAAGTTTTGCTCTCTGAGATGATAACCAATAACCTGGAGACAATTTGCTTTATCTGAAAATATATGAGGTACCTATGACCAGATGGACTTAAACTAATACTGTTCCCAAGTTGTCTGTGTGCGTATGTGTGTGGGCACACACCAGCTTGCCTATTTCATTCTTCACTAATATTTGTTGAAGAAATGAAGGAATGAAAGAATGAGGATAGAATAATTCAGTAATCCCATGCTAACCTCAATGCTCAGTGTTTTTCCTTGATACTCTGCCTTCTCACTGCTTAAGTCTAGAGGAGGGTGTGCTATAGTTCATTGTGACTCAAAATAATCTATGCTCAGGGATCAAAAGATGTTATTGTTGATTATACACACTTCCTCTACAATATTTTACTGTCTTGTTTCTTGAATCCCTTTTTAATAAGTTCAATGTATTATTCTTACTTCATTCCCTAACACCTAACACAGCGTGTGACACAGATTAAGTGCTCAGTAAATGCAGTAAGTCATCAACAATTTGTCCAATTCAATGGAACAATTGGTATGGGTGCATAGGTGGAGGCATAAGGCTAACAGGAATATTATGTAGAAACATGAATGATGGGATCTTGAAACTTGCTATTACATTTTAGTTATTTCTATTCAGTGTTAAAAGGGTTTCTGACATAAGAGTCTTATCTATTGTTCACTATAAATTATCTCTAAGATTCCTTCTGACTTCCAAATACATTAATTTGATTCCTCCAGTTTCATGAAGAGAACATTGAAGAGTCTGGCTTAACAGTGATAAGAACCATACGCACGAAGAGCCTATACTTGTTTAACATTTGATAACAATGTCATCTCCACAGTTGTCCAGTGAGCCACATCCATCATAAGCTCTTTGAGGCTGGGAGCTCAGTCATGGTCAGCACTAGTTAAGACAGCTACTTAATTTAGGTGGATGAGGAACTTGGATATTTGCAGAAAGGAAGCAGCCTGTGAGGGAGAAGACTGATTCCTTATATGGCATTAGAATAAGACACCTCCCTACCCTCAATTTTGCTTGTGATTTTCTATGATTATTCCTCAACTAAGAAGTCCCTTGAATTCCACAGCTTTCTGACTCCACCTGGACCAGTGGCAGAGATAGAATGTGGGCAGAAAATGGTTTTACCCTCGTCCTCCTTCACCTAAAAGGCAAGCTTGGGATCATATAGATTTGGGTTGGCTTATCCACCCTCTGCTCCTCAGGGTTTGAGCACAAAAGAAATGATGGCCCAGTATCAGGAGAAAGGGAACAGATTGATTAGTCAGCCTGGTGGTGATTGTTTGAAGACTTTTACCACCAAATGAACTGCCCAAGGCAAGTCTCTTATGCAGTCTGGCTTTAATTGCCTTCTTTTACTCTTTTTTGAGAGGTTATTATCGTAACACTTTTCCATCGAAAACAGTGTTCCTACCAGCGGGTATTTTGGAGTCTGCTGCGCTACAGAATAAGCAGTTCAACATTTTCTCCACATGAAATACTGCCATGTTACATTTAGGGGAAAGAATGGAAACTTGAAATAAAATTCTCATGCTTTTTCTTTTTCTTATGATTTTTTTCACTTAATTATATGTATTTTTCTATTTTGCTTCATTCGTTACCGAAGTTCGTGCCTCTGTATCGAGGCACTCACTGCTCCTGATATTTTCGCTGTCAAATCTCCCAGAGCAGATGGTCCCTTCAGGGAAGCTCTGGAAAGTGCTGGGTGTCTGGTTCTGGCTGGTCCCTCCCTCCCTCTTGGGGTCTCAGATGACAAGTCAACAAACCAGTTTCCCTCCTCTTAGGGGTCTTTGATCCAGTAGCAGCAGGGTTTGGTTCCAGCGACTGCAGAGACCCTTTGCGGTTGGGTTTAGCAGCTACCCGGGTCCGCAGCGAGCCCTGGTCCTGGGGTGAGAGTGACATTCCTCCTGTCCAATCAGAGACTCGGCTTTCTCTCTGGTGCCCGCCCCAGTTCCCTCGCCGCCCCAATAAGCGCTCTAAAAGGCCGGGCTTGTGCTGTCAAGTAGCTGGGGTGGGCTCGGCCTAGGCGAGGAGGGGCGCCGGGTGGGGAGATGCTCTCCCAGGTGTCTGTGGCGGAAGTGGGAAACCTGTAGGTTATGGTCCAGCTGTGCCGCGCCAAGGCGAGCAGGAGCAGGGAACAGGTAGGAGGCAGGACTTTCCCTTCTTTGCAGACAGAATAAAGAATGCGTGTTTTCCTGCTGCTGTTGCCTCCCTTCCCCTTCCCCCAGCCCCGCCCCGCCCTCGTCACCCCCAGATCTCCTGTAGTCGCCGCAGCTCTCATCGAGAAGGACGGCAGGAAAGACTGGGTGGAGGGTGTGTGGTGCTGGGAAGGAGGGTTACGGGATGCCGGAGCCCGGGGTGACGGGCGGGGCAGGGCGGCAGTACTACGGGAGAGGGCACCGAGCCCCCTCTCCGTCTCGTCAACTTTCCTCTCGGAGGCTGCGGCCGCCACCGCCGGCGACTCGCCCAAGGGATGCCAAGTCGACCTGGCAGGGGAGGGTCTGGGAGAGCAGACCTGTCAGCAGCCGGGAACCTGCAGGTCTTCCTAAATCGAGAAGAGAAGAGCATCTTCTCCTCCCCACGCCTATCCGCACCCACTCGTTTCCCCTCTCCTCCCTTGCCTCTAGACTAGTACAACCCTGAAAAACTGGGAATGATTGCGCTGAGGGGAAGAAGGACTTGTATGTTCCCTGGCCGCTGTTAAGAACCGGCTCCTTTCGGGAGTGGGGGGTTGGGAAAAAAGCCTGCAACTCGCAGGGCATTTTCCAGTTAATTACGTCTCCACTGAGAAGACATCAGCCCTTCTCCCCTATCTGCAGCAGACTGAGGAGGGAAGAGGCAAGGAAGGCTTGGCTTCTTCTCTCCTAGCCTTACGCTCTTTATCGGAAACCACCTTCTCGCCTAGTTTCTAAAAGATGGGTCTATCCTGGGGGATTTGCGGAGAGTCAAGTAATCATGCCGAAATGGGCTCCCAGGGGCTGCAAGGCAGCCTCCTTGGGTGACCGCATCTGGGTAGTAGGTGTTGGCCCAGTGCCGTTTCCTGCCGGAGTTAGACTGCTGGAAGCAGTAAGCAGAATTGCAGAGAAATTAGACGCTGCATCACTCTCAGCGATTGATGACACCCTGCTTTGACAATTGCTGAAACATTCGGGTGATGGGAAGGGGGGAGAGGGGAGATGTTGCAACCTTTTCTCATTTATTCATGACACATCCAGCATGGGCATTTGTACACGTACTTGTGTGTGCATATCTCCAAGGTGGAGCTATATATAGCTCCTGCTCACAAGCCCTGTTTGCCTGCTGCTGAGCAGGCTGCCTTGGTCTTCTGAAGCAATCTGGAAGCACTGAGTGGGAGGGGAAAGAGGGAATCAAATTCTCCATTAGGGGAAAAGCCAGAGAAGATGCACTCAGACTGAGGAAACCTTGCATGAAATAATGTTTCTCTATTGCACATGAAGATCAATATTTCCAAATATTATTTTGAATACATTCTTAGAGTGCTATTTGATCTTCATCCATTTCCCTGCATTTTTCAGCTTCACATGAGGCTTATCAGCCTGAAATGTAGCACATATATCAAGTAAATATGAGTCATATGTGGGATATTTTATTAAATTCATCAGAGCATAATGGTTTCCCTATGCCTGTACCTTGGTTGATCGGTGGTAAATTTATTTGGGTAGTAACTCACAGCTGGCAGCATTAGGGGATCTGGGGGAAAATCCCAGATCCACCCACTTTATAGGATATAGAACTAAGGGACCTTTGGAATCTTGGAGAGTAATTTTGATATATTTCTTTGTACAAATTTTACTTGTGGACCTGATATTTAAACTTGTGCTGCTGTTTTATATCATATCTATTTGCATGACATGGACTTTCTTTTATAGGTGTATGTGCATTTATTTTTCCCATTGGCTGGAATTAGTTAATCTTGATGAAAACCTTTCCATTTTCTTAGATGAGAAAACTAAGATTTAGAGGACATAAGTAATTTGTTTAAAATCTTCTGAAAGTCCACTATTTCAACCCTAATATTCCAACAACCTACTGTGAATTAATTGCATAGCAGTTTACCATCAAATAGAATTCTTCAGTTTCCCATGGTTTTTGGACCTGGTAACAATATTTGATCAATATTGATACAGTATAGACCAAGGTTATTCAGTTATTCAGACACTAAGTCTGTTTTGTTGCTTGACCATTATTTGTATGTCTGATTTGTCTTCTAATTAGGCAGTTAGTACTTTGCAGAAAAAGACCATGACCTACATTTTGTATAGCCTACAGTTCTAAGTAGGCTCAAATACTCTTACTGAGGAAGAATCATCATAAGGAATTGTTTGGATGGATGAAGCAATGATTTTGGGTAATCCATTTATTGATAGAAGGCTATGTGTTGAGAACTACTTTTGGAAACTTCCTTTGGCTCCATTGTCTTCTCCATGAGCAGGAATGAATGACATGAGATATTTCTATATCCTTCCAAAGAATGATTCTATTTCCTAGTAGAGGTTATGACTGTGTACAGGTTATTCTATATATACTCTCATATCTTCTTCCCCTTGAGACCAAGTTGAAAGATAGACAATCCATATTTCTCCACACAAAACATGCCATGCCATGTGCCTTATTTTTAAAAAAGTGATCAACAGGGTCCATCCATTTCTACAGATAAATTGGCCATGATCTATGTCATATCAAGAACCAATCCTCTCTAAGTCATCCGTAAGCCCTTCAAGTCCAGTACTTGTTTTCTTTTTATTGGTACATTCAGTTTTGTTCCCTTTTGATCTGCCATTTCTGCTGTATTGTCCATCTCCTCCTTGAAATTTTACTTCTTGGTACCACAGTGATCTGATGTCATAATTATTCTCTCACTTTTTATAACCCTGTCTTTGTGCCCCTCTTATGTCTTCTTCCTGCTCCTAGCTTTCAAATGAATCCCCCAAATGGATGGCAATTTTATTAGAAATAAAACTTTCCTTTGCATTTCCGTTTCTATTCTCTCCTCCATGAGTCATTCCAAAATATTATCCTGGTGGCTAAGAGCACAGGTATTAGAAGGAAGCCTAGTTGTGTTAATATTCATATATCACTAGGCAGATAAGTGAATGTCAGTAAGTCAATTGGAAATTACAACAGCACTTACCTCAGAGATTTTTATGGGATATTTTTCAAGTATTAAGTGAGATAATGCATGCAACACATTTAAAATAGGTATTGGTCCATAGTAATTACTCATAAACAATAGCTGTTAGTAGTAGAAGTACTGTTTACAGTAATGATAATGTACATAGTGACAACCATTTTTTGCTTTCCCCCCATCAGTTGTCATCATCCTTAAGTTGGCTTTTAGTAAAGGATACTGCTGTTTTCTAGGCTTTTCTGATTTGTGATCAGTTTTTTTTTTTTTTTTTTTTTTTGTGTGTGTGTGGTACGTGGGCCTCTCACTGTTGGGGCCTCTCCTGTTGCGGAGCTCAGGCTCCGGACGCGCAGGCTCAGTGGCCAAGGCTCACAGGCCCAGCTGCTCTGCGGCATGTGGGATCTTCCCAGACTGGGGCACAAACCCGTGTCCTCTGCATCGGCAGGCGGACTCTCAACCACTGCGCCACCAGGGAAGCCCTGTGATCAGTTTTATTTATTTATTTTTTAGATTTCCTTTTCTCTACCTCCAAATGCCTATCATCCATTCAGTAATAAATTTATTCATTTCTATTCTCAACCTAATTTGTATTTTTCTCTGTTTTCCTTAATACCAGTTTTCATCTGTCATTGCATACCTCCATTAGTGCAGTTATCAAATATCCCAGTGTATAAGTTTCTCTGCTTTAATCTAAGATGTCAGATATTATTATTGGTATAATGTATTTTTAATGCCTCATATTGATTCAATTCTGCTTTGAAACCTGCACTGTGCTTTACTTTTTATCTTGAAGGGCACTGGCTTTGGAGAAAGAATACCTGGCTTCAAATCCTTAGAACAGGACTTACCAGGTTTGTGAACTTGGAAATGTAGCAGGTGGAGGAATGGGGCATTATTTCACTATGGTTGTCTGGATGACTTACTGTGTAAAGTTGTATTTGAAAGTATATTCATTTAATATTACATTTAAATAACATTTTTATGATTATAAGGAAATATGGGATCATTCAGGAAAAATTGGAAATAAAATATAATTCTATCATCATGCACAGAGATCCACTATCAACCTTATAGTTTTATTTCTATGAATATGCATAGGTATTTTAAATTTACAGATTTGAAATTAGAGTGAATATTCATTTATGCATTCAGCTTTTTCCCCACTTAACATCATACCATAAATATTCATTTATTTTATTTAATATTCTTACTAACCATGTTTTTTTTATGGCTGCCAAATAATTTTTATATAGAGCTTTTAGATAGTTTCCAGTTTTTCACACTTATGGAAATGAACATAAACATTCATTAATCTTTACCTTTCTGACCATTTCCTTACAGTAACTCCTTAGATGTTACTGGATCAAACATATAAATATTTCCAGACTCCTAATGCTTATAGCTAAATTGCCCCAGCAAAAAAACTTGTGCAGAAATTGGTACTCAGTTTAAGCTGATTTGGCAATAGCTTTATTAATACTTGGTACTGTGGTTAAAACAATTGAGACTATTTTGATAGCAGAAATTAGGTATCTAGTTATTCTTTGAGTTGTGTTTCTATGATTTTGAATGAGTTTGAGAAATGTTTTCATTTCTCAAATTGTTTATCTGCTCTTTGTATTTCTTAATTTGTGGATTTCATTTGATTATTTTTTATTGGGGTAATCATAGTTTCTACATATAATTAGAAATCTGTTGTAAACTGAAAATTTTCCTCACCCTGTTTTTTTTGCCTTTAATTTTTTATGTGTTGAACACACAGAAATTTGTAACCTTACTGTAGTTTAATCCATAAATTGATTTGCAGTAATATCTTTCATTTCTTTAATGCTCAGAAAACTTTCTGCTACCTCACAAAGAACTGAACATAAAAGCACACATTTGAGGGTGCTATTGCTGAACTTTTCTTCTTTGAAGTAGTATTTGGCTTATGTATATCATGTATCTCTGTGTGAAATGGCTCCTGGGGACATAAATACACTCACAGTCTATTGAGATCCCATTATTATTTATGTGACTTTCCCATGAAGTGAATAGTACCTTTATTCTTCCTGAGCTACTGTTGTCCATTTTAGAAGTGCCACAGGGAAAAATGTACTATGGAAGATATTAAAGACCAGGTTACTCCGCCAGAGCAGGGCACACTGTTTGCACAATTATCTGAATGACTCAGGCACTAAATCTGCTTTTGCCAGGATTATCCAGATGGTCCTTAATTCACTGGATAATTGCTCACCCCTGTACTTGATTTTGATGATGTAGACTGACTGTGTCATCACTTTTCCTGCACTGTTTTATTTGTTGCTATTCTCTAAATGCTTAGGGTTTGTCACATTCATTTCTCTTCATGAGAGGCAGTTACTATGGTCCTAAGAGCACACATTTTAGAGTTATGTAGAGCTTTGCACAAAACCTAGCTCAGCCACTTACAAGCTGTGTGATTTGGGGCAAGTTACTTAATTTCTTTAAGCCTTTGTTTCCTGTGTAGGAAATGAGGATATTCTGAGGATCTTCAGAATTCAGAGCCCGTACTTCAGTCCCACTCTCTGTAGTCTTCTCAAGAACATTCTCCACACTATAATCAAGTGTCTTTCTGAAACCAATCTCAACAGGTGCCTCCTCTGCTGAAAAATTTTTGATAGAGCTCTCTCTCTCTTTCTCCTTTTAATAACAAGATGCGAGAAGTCCTTTAGGTTGTACTTAAAGTCCTTTACTAAATGGTCCTTGTTTACTTCTCTAAATTCATTTCCTCATTATTCCAGTCTCTTTGATCTCCAATCTCCCACAATGCCAATCATATTAAACTGTTTGCATTTCCCCTTATTCAGCATATATTTTTCTCTCTTTTCCCAAACTCCACTTCCCCTCCATATTCTATTTTCTGCCAGACATTACCTGTCTCATTGTCTGCCCTGTAGTTGATCTGCCTAACCTCTTCAAGGCTCAGGTCAGGTGCCACCATCTTAGGGAGGACTTCTCTGAACTTCCAGGCTGAGTTTTTTGTAAGCCCTTGAAGACAGAGACAATACCGTATTCCTCTTTGTGCCCAATGAAGACTTTGACATATATTTTATGAAGAAATGAGTTAAAGAAGGTTAAGATTAAACACCTTTTTAAGATTTCAACAAGTTAAGAATTTATATCTCTACCTTGGAAACCAAGAAATAAAACTAGAAGCTATGTCAATCTTCTTAATTTGTCAAGGATTAACTTCCTGGTTTTGTTGATTTATACAGCAAGATAGGTAAAACAGAGTCTTTTAATAAGCAATTTGTCAAGATAAGACATGTCTAGGACATTGAATAATTCCCGAATGCTAAATATGTAGCTAACTCTTTTAAATAATTCTTCATTTTAGAAGGAGGAAGAAATATATAATTACATGGATAATGTAGATATATAAGTTTAGCTGTGTTTGAACTAAATATTGGTGAAATTAATCCCCTTTCTCTTCATTTAATAAAAATCTTCCATTGGTGTGGTCTCTGGAAGTTTATAAAGCATCGTTACATGTATAACCTTGTTGGATCCTTTGCAACAATTCTGAAAGTTAGATCGAAAGGTGTGGTTATCCATTCTTACAGATAAAGAAACAAGCTCAGAGAAATAAGTAATTTGCCTAAGATCACGTTAGTGGCAAATCTGGACAAGATGTAAGGTAATCTTGCTCATACTTGCATGTTTGGTCTATTATGCTCAGCCAAAACATCTCACAGAGAGGTGCAGTCCACCATTCTGTCCAGGTCAAGGACATTGGTCTTGAAGGATATAAATAATCCACTGAGAGTCCTGAACAATCCAGTAAAAATTTACTGCACTAATACCTATGTATAGTTGTCACTTTGGTTTTTAATAGCTGAGAAGTAACGCACTGGCAGTGATTTTTGATTTCAACTTATTGTAAAATCGTGTATTTGTTTAATTGATTGATTATGTATATTTATATTTGTTTACATATATATAAAACTTCAGAGTGTATTTCTTTTTATTTTTGGTGACAAGTACAATACCCTTTCCCTTATTTATTTTTACTAGAATATTAAAATGCTTTTTCTAGATATTCTTAATTAAGTAGAAAATATCCAGCTTTTCAGTTTGGCTCTTAGCATATATTCTCTACAGTCTTGGAGAGTCAGATGAGTCAAATATGTTTTTCAGAAATAGTACAAGAGTTGAAAACATTTTTATGAAAAATAGATGGGTGCTTACCTACAGCATTGATCTAGCCTAGTTTAAAAATGAAAAAGACAGAAGTGGGATTCCCTGGTGGCATGGTGGTTGAGAGTCCGCCTGCCGATGCAGGGGACACGAGTTCGTTCACCGGTCCGGGAAGATCCCATGTGCCGCGGAGCAGCTGGGCCCGTGAGCCATGGCCGCTGAGCCTGCGCGTCCGAAGCCTGTGCTCTGCAATGGGAGAGGCAAATAAAAAACCAAAAAAAACACAAGTATTAGACTGATTTTATTTTGTTTGGTTGTGCAGATAATGTCTTCTCTATAACCGCACTTCAGTTATTAACAACAACCATTTTTTGAGTGCTCACTCTGTGTTGAGCATTATTTTAAATGTGTTGCACATGATATCTCATAACTTAATCAAACCCAGTGAAATGGATTTTATTTATTATTTTTACCATTTTACAGATGAGAAAAAATAGATATATTAAAAATCTAATGATTAAAAAAGCTAGAATTCATATGCAGGTTAACTAACTCCTAAACCTAGATTATTAAACAGTGTTTATTCTGCTCTCCATGATATCTAGTTTTAGTATTTTGTTAGTCACAGTTTAAATTTCCTGCATTTGAGGTGGCCATCTATCCCTAGATCTCACATGTACTTAACATCAACACAACAGATAGATTAAATCATTCTAAATTTATATATGTTTTATTTATGGAAATCTCATAAACAAAATGGTCTTTCACTACAGTGATTTACATGGGGCAGTTTTCCAAACATAAATTAAGTAATTACAATGTGCTATTTTAAAATTCATTATTTTAACTTTAAACTAAGTAACAGAATTTTGTATGCTTTTCTGCCCTAATTTTGCTTGCTGATGTTACAAACCATAAACAGTAATTCTATCCTAAGACATCTAATCAGATCATATTTAATTGTCATGGTTACTGAAAGTACAGATTTGCTATCAGTAACAGGCAAGATTGCCTGCTAAGATATTATAAATAATATTTATAATATTCCAGTTTGAGGCTCAACTTATTTAATATAGAAATTTATATCAGATGAAAATTCCCATTGCATATTATTTTTATACATTAAACACAATATATTTTAACTGAAAATTTTTAAAAATATCTACTGGATTGATTTACTGTATGTTTCTTTAGCTTTCAAATATTATTTTAGAGGTCATAACAACTCTTTTGGTAGAATTAACTAATTAACTAATTAACTAATTTTTTCCCAAAAATGTTATTTGGAAACTAAGACATCTATTTTCAATAAAACATTGCATTGTTTTTTTAAACCTTTTTAATTAAAGAGTAACAGAAATATAGAAAAGCACACAGAAAAGAGTCAGCACAATGAGTTAAACAAAGTATATACATCCATGAAATCAACACTCAGTTCTGAATAAAGAACCTTGTCAGCCCCCAGAAATCCTTCTTCCAGCCACTCCTAATCATTACCACCTTGCTTTTCCCCAAAGGTAATCATTAATTCTGACTTCAAGACCATGGAATCATTTTGCCTTTTTTTTAAATTCATATAGACAAAATCATGCAGTATGTGACTTTTTTGTATCAAATTTCTTTTGCTCAACCTTTTTGGTGAGATATATCCATGTTTTTGAATGTAATAATAGTTCATTTTTGTTGTCTTATAGAATTCCATTGTATAAATACTCCAAAAATGTACCTATCTTTCTATTTGATAGACATCTGGGTTGTTTTCAGTTTTGTGTAATAGTTTTCCTATGAACACACATTCTTTTACATGTCTTTTTATACATGTATGTGTATACATTTGTTAGGATATAAATAAGATTAAAATTGCTGAGTCAATGGCTAATGCTTAGTAGAAATTGCTAGATTTTCCCAAGAGGTTGAGCCAATTTCCAGTTCAATCTGTGGTGTATGAGATTTCAAGTTACGCATTAGCTTTGCCTTCACTTGGTATTAATAGTCTTTTAAACTTAAACTATTAGAGTAGTTGGGAATGTGTGGAGCTGGATATCCAATTATGGTTTTAATTTGCATTTTTTTCATTAATATGTAGTTAAACACCTTTTTATATATATTTTGGCCATTTGAATATGATGTTTTGGAGTGTCATTCAAAGATTTTGCCCATTTTACTATTGAGTTATTTGTCTTTTATTTATTGATTCATAGATGGTTCCTTATATATTCTGAGTTTGAGCCCTTAGAAAATATTTGCAAATATCTTTTCCTGCTCTATAATTTGCTTTATCATTCTCTTAATGTTATCTTTAATCAACAAATGTTCTCAGCTTTAATGTAGTCCATAGTTAGAATTTTTTGTGTTTTATTTAATAAGTCTTTCCTTATTGTAATCATGGAAACATTTTTCAATATAGTATTTGTGCCAGACACTATACTGTTTTCATCTAAACAAAACCTGTAAAACTCTTGTATCAATATTAATAATTTCTTATAAGAAAATTTCTCAAAAATTCATCCTTAAGTATTAGATTTTTTTATGCATAATTTTATCAAGTGAAGGAAATTCCCTACTATTTCTATTTGTTAAAATTTTAAATATTTTACAAAATTTTAAATTTATTCAGATGATCATATGATTTTTATCTTATCTTTGTTAATGAAACAAATTATATTGATTGATTTTCAAATGTTAAACTAGAATCCCCACCCAGAATAAATTTAGTTTATTATGTATTTATTACCTAGAATAAATTTAACTAATTCATTATGTATTTATTACCTGTTAATGTATATTACTAGATTAGTGTTGATAATGTTTTATTTAGGATTATTCTAGTAAGGGTTTGTGAATGATACATTTTAATTTCTTGTAGAATCCACTAGTGAAGCCATTTGGCCCTAGAAATATTTTTGTGGCAGTATTTTAAATTAAAAATTCACTTACTTTATGTGTTATGTGTCTATTCGTATTTCCTAAATATTATTTAATCTTTTTTGTAAGTTGTACTTTTCTAGGAATTTTCCCATCAAAATTTTCAAATATATTGGACACTGCTCTTCAAAATAGTCTCATACAATCTTTTTACTATGTATAAGATTTTTAACGACGACTCTCTTTTCATTCATTTAAATCCACCCACAGAGCTGACTATTCTTAACATTTTGTATATATTTTAAAAGATTTTTATGAATAGAATATAGTTTTATATATATTGTTACTACTATCAAAATGCACCATACTATATGTAATGTTCTGTCACTCATTTTTTCTATCTTGGCCAACTTTTATTTTCACACATTATAGTGCTAACACATCCTTTTTAGTATTTGCATAATATCTCTTTGCATAAAACAATTTATTTATGTCCCCCTTATTGGATCCTTGGGATATTTCTAATTTTTTTTTAAAGAATGCCACAAGAACATTATTCTACATATACATTTGTACATTCATTCCAATATTTCCCTAATACATTTCTAGAGTGAAATTGCTAGCAAAGAGATACATCTTTTACAGATTATCAGTATTTCCAAATTGTTCTTCAAGTACATTATAACAATATATAATCCTAGTGACATAAATAAGAATGTTTGCTCTTGAATATCCTTCCTTGTACTGCGTATGATCAATCTTTCAAATACTTTTAGAAGTTTTCTTTCCAAATCAGACTATTATTAAAAAGAAAATATAAATAAAGCACAATTATGCACCAATGACATCATAAAACATGAATTTGGTATTTCCCTATCGATTGTTTACTTTTATACATAAAAATATTTTGTGTATTATTGGGATTGTAAAAGATTTCAATTAAATTTGACAGTAAGTTGGTTTTATAAAATTTAAGTGCTAAAAATCTCTCCTGCCTTCATTGTTTGTTATTTTAGTATCATATATTTTCAATATAATATATGGCTATGTTTGCTCATGCAGGAAAGAGTATAGTACTAGCTGTTCAGTAGACATAGATTTAAATCTAAATTCTGGCACTTAGTAGATATGTATTCTTAAGAAATCTACTCAACTCCTGTAACTCTGAGTGACTTCATTTCCTAAATTGAGGAAAATAGGTATGGAAGTAAGTTTGCAGTATGTCTGTCATCTGATTATTCACTAGGTTTTATTTAGGTGATTAAACTAGTTAGGCAAGGACTTTTCTCTTTCACTTGCCTATTTATGACCCTCTCAATGCTACTTGTTCTTCAAGGAAAACAGTTTCCAGGTATGAAAAAGGACTGTCTCCCATGAAAAATCTATAAAGTAGGTCCTTCTGCTAGAAATGTAAAGAAATAATGTGATTAATACTTTTTTCCGTCATTTATTATATATTGTATTTGTAAGTGGAGGAAAGGAAGAAGCAGAGAGGGAGGGAGGGAGGGAGGGAGGGAGGGAGGGAGAACAGAAACACACATCTCCTATGTGGTAGGCTTTGTAGTAATGAATAAGTCAGACTTTTTCCTGCCTTCAAGAGACTTCTAAGATAAGTGGGGAAAATAGATGAAAAGATAACCCCAAATTGTGTGATAAGTGCTTTAATACAAGGAGATTCAACATGTTAGGTGAATATTGTATGCCAGGGACATTTAGGAGAGTATGGTTCAAATAACTGAAAGAAATCTAGTATATGATAGAGTATAAACTATAAAGTAGCAAGACATATGGGCAAAGAGGAGAAAATAGTAGATCAAGAAAGTATTTTTAAAGTGTTTGTATTTTACCCTAGAAGCAATAGTCCCAAGTAAGGCAGTGATTTAATTGAATATCCTAAAATGTTTTTTTGAGAATTTAATGAAGTAAAAGAAAGATATTAGGTGTGAGAAGACTTTGTAATTTAAAAAATGTTAAGGAAGTTAACTAGATTTGAAGCAGCATGTCTAGATAATTCTTGATAAGAAATATTGCTACAATATTGGCAGGGCTGTACTCTCCAAATCAACTCTTTTAAAAAGCCCTCCTAATAATTTCATTTTGACTTTATTTTGCTATTAGCATGTTATAAAACTTCCTTTGAGTAAATAAGGAGAGAAAATTAAATATATATTTTCATCTCAATCTTCCCATAGCTTCTTTGAGAGCTAGATTTCTGCTAAGACGTATATACCTTTTTATTTTTTATTATTATTTTTTAAACATCTTTATTGGAGCATAATCACTTTACAATGGTGTGTTAGTTTCTGCTTTACAACAAAGTGAATCAGCTATACATATACATATATCCCCATATCTCCTCCCTCTTGTGTCTCCCTCCCACCCTCCCTATCCCACCCCGCTAGGTGGTCACAAAGCACTGAGCTGATCTCCTTGTGCTGTACGGCTGCTTCCCACTAGCTGTCTATTTTACATTTGGTAGTATATATATGTCCATGCCATCCTCTCACTTCATCCCATTCTCTATGTCTGCATCTTTATCCCTGTCCTGCCCCTAGGTTCTTCAGAAACTTTTTTTTTTTTAGTTTCCATATATATGTCTTAGCATACGGTATTTGTTTTTCTCTTTCTGACTTACTTCACTCTGTATGACAGACTCTAGGTCCATCCACCTCACTACAAATAACTCAATTTCGTTTCTTTTTATGGCTGAGTAATATTCCATTGTATATATGTGCCACATCGTCTTTATCCGTTCATCTGTCGATGGACACTTAGGTTGCTTCCATGTCCTGGCTATCATAAATAGAGCTGCAATGAACACTGTGGTACATGACTCTTTTTGGATTATGGTTTTCTCAGGGTATATGCCCAGTAGTAGGATTGCTGCATCATATGGTAGTTCTATTTTTAGTTTTTTAAGGAACCTCCATACTGTTCTCCATAGTGGCTGTACCAATTTACATTCCCACCAGCAGTGCAAGAGGGTTCCCTTTTCTCCACACCCTCTCCAGCATTTATTGTTTGTAGATTTTTTGATGATGGCCATTCTGACTGATGTGAGGTGATACCTCATTGTAGTTTTGATTTGCATTTCTCTAATGATTAGTGGTGTTGAACGTTCTTTCATGTTTTTGTTGGCAATCTGTTACATATCTTTTTAAAAGCCATAGAAGTTCATGGAAGTTCATAGCAGTTCACTGGACTTTGGATGTCATTTCTAGCCATGGCTGAGAATACCACCATGCTTATTTTATAAACACACATGGTTTACTCTTTGAATACAATTGTATTTTTTATAGGGGCATATAAAATAGCCATTTGTAATATGACTAAATCACGAAAAATGTTTTCCAGTAGTACTCCCAAAAGGTGTTTTGTTGATGAAGGAACAGGGAAATGTGAAGAGAGAACAATGTTTTGGAGTCTTTAGCTTCCTGGGTGATCTTTGGAGTTTACTGGATTGCTAAGAATATTAAAATGAGATTTTTGTAGCCTATCCAGTTCTCAGGATGGTTGAGAAAAATGAATATTTTATTTACAAACTCAGAGCAAAGATCACTTGCTCTAATTCTTACATACATATCAATAAAATGGATGCATTATTTTATAATATTAAGTCCTCCAGTGGCTTTTTAATCCTGGGTACTTTTCTCCAATGTAAATTGTATTATGTACTAGAATCTTCAGTCTAAGTTGCAGTTACATTTTCTTCCATTTATTTGATTTTATGTTTGAGAGAAAACATGGTATATTACTCATGGCTATGCTTTTATTTTGGGAAATCAAAATTGTATCACTAAAATGTTCTGTTCACATTTTTCAATACCTATTGGTTTCTGACAATATGCTGAAAATGTTCCACTGCATACTGTCTGATTTGAGGTGGTAGATATGAATGTAATAACTGCTAGTAAATTGAAATATTTCTTTAGAACCAACTGAGAAACAGTGTTACAAATGTTACCACAAATCATGTTTAATCATATTGCCTTCTATTTTTAAGAAGAATACTGCAGAACAAAGGAATTTGGATCCTTGCTAATATGTAGGGTAAGGAGACAATCTTGCTGGACTCAGCAATTATTTTATTTTATTTATCTTTTTAGATTTCTTAGTGTAATTCACACATAACCTAGTTACTTCTGTTTTTGAGTTTTAAATCCAGCCTTCCTCCACAACCCTTCTGTAACGCATTCTGGAAGATGACATTAATATTTATGTTACTAAAAATATCATTGTGAAGTGGAATGCCTTAATTAATTAAATATTGCTTCACTCAGCATGTCTTCATCTCTACTGCTATCCTTAAGCCTATGATGGAGGAGGGATCTCTCCTCTTTCTTAATTCCAATTCCTCTACTTTTTTTCTGGATCTCAATTTTCTACAACATGAGAGAAAATTTGCTCTTATGCTCATATGCTTCCTCCCCAGAAATGCCAATCTTTCTTTCTTAACTCCCTAATATTCCCCTGCCTTCAAACTTTTCAGTTGTTTTTCTACTAACTTTTCTAGGTTCTTTTTAAAATTTCATGTTTTCTCGTCTCTTCCAGAATTACTAGTCTACAGTTTCTAAATATGACCTCAGCTATAGCAACATTCTCCTTCCATTCTTCTGACTCATTGTAATGGAAGAGGAAAGCCAACTTCTTCATATTTTTTTTTTCTCTTCCTGGGTTCTGGATTACACCCTTCTATCATTTTAGGGTCCTCACTATATTCATTACCACCTCTTTCTTGGATCTTCAACTTTGATCTCTCTACTGGCTTCCTGATGCCAGCATTTAGGCATGCCTAATTCTCTTTCATTTGAGAAACAATGCAGACAAAATTAAACAAACAAAATCATCCTCCAACTCTTTCCTCCCACAAGCTACTGCAGTCATTTTTCCCTTTTCTCTTTCACAGCCAAGTTTCTTTGAACGTTTATCTATGTTTGCTTTACCATATTTTGCCTTCAATTTTCTCTCTAACCTTTGAAACCTGGTTCTTAAGCCAGACATTTTAGTAAAACTGTACTTTACAAGGTCTCCAAAATATCCCTTAGTTCCTAAATTCTGTGGATACCTTTCAAATATCACCTACTTGACCTTTCAGGAGAAAATTTAACACTGTTGAATTTTCCTTCTTGGAAAGGTCTTTTCATAGTTTGGATTTATTGTTAAGCAAATATTCATTTCTCTTCCATTCCCACTGTTAATAGAGCATACAGCTGTACCAATTGATGTTGTGTTCAGTCATACGTCTTGCTTTGCCCATTGTAATAATACTAGATGTGTACTAAGCAAAAATTTTGCATCTGAGTTTGGCATGGTTCTTACACCCAGTCATCTGCATTGAGAAGAACATATGCTGGGAAACTGCTGATCCAAGGTGAAAGTGGAAACATATGAGCAGACATGAGGGCAATACAAATCTTGGAGACAGACCCAGTTACTGTACAGCCTAAAGCATGATTGACCTAATCAAACTGTGGACCCATGTGCAAGAGAAAAAGCTATTGTAAATTTGGGATGTTTGTTTTGCAGTGTTATTGGGCAATCGCTGATTGATATAACTCAGTTCCTTGAGATTTCATGAAACTATCTTCTGGTTTTTCTTTTAAGTCTCATAAACCCTTGTAGCCTTTGTAATCTTTTCTTCCAGAGGCTTCTGCCCTAAACCCATTACCTCAGTTTGAATACACTTACTATGAGATCCTATTCCCAGTGATGGTTCTGATTGCTATCTATATGCTGATAACTTCTAAATAATTAGCTTCAATTTGACCTATACATCAGACCCATCTTGTCAAAAATGCATTGGACATCTTCACTTGGTTGTTTCACAATCACACCAAACTCCATTTCCTGAACACAGTGCTTCTGCTCCACAATACATTTCATATTCAACCACAGGGGGGATAAAACTAAAACAGCTATGTACCACCAACATTACAAAAATTAATATAGAGGTTATGATTTATTGCATTTTTGCTTTATGCCTTTAAATGCATTATCTGACTTGTTGCAACAACTCCATGGGTTGTAAATTATTATCCCTCCTTTGATGGACATGAAGTCCAATTAAATAAAATAAGATCAATAGCTAGTAAGGGACTGAAACAGATCAAATTCAAATCTGTCTGACCCCATAGTGTGGACCTACTTATAAAATTTTATGGGCTTCTTGTTTAAAATCTAAATTTAAGGACCAGACTCTCCAGTGATCTTTTCAAGGTGCTGTACTGCATACACATATTACCTATTCAGCAATAACTATCTCTGTTCCCTCAGAAGAAACTTTTTTGCTATCCTCCACACAAACCACCCACATTACTGCTTCTGTGTCTTTGTTCATGCTATTTATTGTAAATAATGGTAGCTGTCTCCACATATATCCAGATTCTCTCCTTCTCAGATGCACTTCGTTTAAAGATTAAGGCTTTAAGAGATTCTCAAACTATTTCTCGTGACAAACTATTTCTAATGACGTATAACTTGTATATATTATTTAATAGTTTCATATTCCAGTTTCTTTAGCTGTGTCTTGAACACAAAGACTTGTGGTCAGCCTCTTTTGTGTTCATTTCAACACGAAGTACATTTCATTGAAAAGTTGAACTGAGTATTTTAAATGAACTATTTTATTTTTAACCCCTATTATTGCTTTTTCTTTTACTGCTCTCTCAAAAATATCAATGAAGTATCATATCACCTAGAGCAATATTTCTCTCCCTCAAATCATAGATTTATATAATCATTGAAATAATTATAGGAATTGACTTATTTATGTTATTAAGTAAATGCAAATAAAGTTAGCCAAAATCAAAGCTGCAATCTCAGGGAGCTTAGTTATCAAGGTCTTCATCATACTTGTTTATATGAGACTAAATAAAGTATGTGAAAAGTAGAATAGAGTCACTCAGTGATTTCTGTTTCTTTATGCTAACAATTTCTTGATTATTTGACATATTTTAGGTAAGTTTTTCTATTTATGAAATGGCCTAACAGATGTAAATTGTTCAGTGTAGTTTCTCACAAAAGAAGCATTTGATAATAGAAGTGCTGGGTAGGTCATGCTGAAGATGTTATGCTTTTAAGGTTCTATCACATTAAAAAAAGAGTATCGTGAAGGCAGAGAGGATAGTCATTATTCAGGGAAAATACAGAGGAATTATCTATGTACATGATAAAATAAGTGAAAAAGTAAATAAAATGTCCAACCAAAACCCCTCGTTTTCTGTTACCTTAAGAACCGTTGGGAAGTAAATGTATATGACTTTTCCACATTTAGTACTTTGGTTTAATCTATTATTAAATGGCAGAATCATACTGTTTTTTCCTGATATTTTCAGATTACACTCTGCTCTATTTCTCCCTGCTAAGAGAAACAAGATGAGGTCAAATGACCTCACTGGGTAGTAATTGGGATTCTTCTGAATTTCTTTTTCCTTGACTACCTAAGTGGTAAGAGATGGGATGATTAATTATGACCTCACTCTATTCTGTTGTTAGACGTTGGGGTACTAACTAAAAAAATTTCAGGTTTGACCACATATGAATATAAATATGTAGTCTAAAGTCAATATAAATTTTTAAATTGTTAGTTTTTTCTTGGATTATCCATATAATAGGTCTTCTCTAATTATGAGGATAACTGAGTTGACTTAAGCATCTTGTCTGTTTGAAAATTCTCCACTATAGGCACACTAAAGATTTTCAGCATTTCAAGAACTAGATATTCATTTTAACCATTAGCAAACCCAGGAAGTTTTCACAGTTTGGGCAATTCATGAAAAAATGGAACAGACTTCACAGACTCTTAGTATGGGGGATTTCTGGAATTAATAGGTTGGGAAGTAGCAATTGTAAAATTTTACTCAGAGGATCACATAATACTGAATTATAACCACCCCCCTCCACCGTCCATTTCAGGCATGATTAAAATGTTGATCATTAATGATGCTATATTTTCCATCTTTATTAGAAAGTGAAAAGATACAGTGGCATATCTAATTACTAATTCTTTATTATAAGAATGCTCTCATCTCTTGTGTCTTCTCAGAAATAGATGTTGCTGGACAATATTATATATATTGTTTGTTTTAAGAAATGACACTTTGAATTAGTTTTCCTGAAGACATTTATTCAATTCTGAACTGGTTACCTTGTAAGATGTAAATTGTCAAGAACTCTAATATGAATTGCTTTATAAACACATATATAGGCATTCATCATAAAGCAACCAAAATGTAAGGCTTAATTTCAGTGAGCTAAAAATGTGTTTATTATGTTAAACATTCTGTAGTTCCTGCAACTTTTGGATTTTTGTACTATCCAGATCCCAGGGGATTCTGATTTCTTCAGGACCTGCTGAAATAGAGTATGACTTTGATATTAAATTTTAGGTTCTGTATTCAATCCACTCAAAAATGGACTGCAAGTGTATTGTTTCTTACAGAAAGGTAAATATTGATCCTTTCAAATCAGAACCTCATCAAATCCTCATGGTCATTTTGTAGATGACTGAAGAAATTCCCTCTGTGTGAAAATTATTTTGTAAGCATTTTTATGGAAAAGGAAAAATAGATGCAGAAAGGAATGAGATGACAATCTATAACACCATGGATTATGAACTGAATTTTATTTGCTTTAGATATCCTCTGAGCTTGTGATTCTCCAGCATGAAAATAAGTATCACTGGAACAGTTTGTTAAAACCAATGCTCTCAAAGCTTCTGATTCAGTGTTCTGAAGTGGGGCCTGATAATTTGTATTTTAACAAGCTCTCAGGTGATGCTGATGCTGTCTTCTCAAGAACCACCCTTTGGGTATTCCTCTAGTTACCTCTGGTACCAATCCTTTGTTAACTAGTAACACTTACCTTCAGACAATGATAACCACACCAAGAGTATTAGCTAATGGAAGAAAATAACAGAACAGCTTACTTTATTGTATAGGATGATGCTGCATTAGCAGGATTCTTTGCCTTGATTTAACATTACTAACACAGTTTTTCCTTACTATCAAAAAATAACAAAAGTAATCTTCTAGGGCCTGATTTGATGATTCTTGTGTTGGAGAAAATATTGATATTCCTGTTGATTTTGAGAAGCAAATCTGTTATGGTCTCAAGTTTTTATTACAATCAACTCTGGGGAGAGCAAGTGTGATACCCATGATGCTTTCTCATTAACAAATAACTTCAAGCTCCTTAGAGTCTAGTAGTTAGAGAATATGAGGGTGAATGTAATTTGCTATGACAACTAGTAAATGTACCCTTGAGATTAACTATAAAATTCCACAAATATTCCTAATATTTTGAAAGTCAGGATGATAGAGTATCTCACAATCTTAGCTGGATATTAAAATCACCTGGGTAATTTAACAATACTGATACCTGGGCCCCACAATTTAGACGTTCAAATTTAATTGGTTTGGGTCTGGTCTTGACATATTGAAATGGGTAGAGGAGAAAGATTAAGGAGGGAAGTCCAGACAGGAAGCCAACTACCATTTCTTGAGACCTGCTTTCCATATGTCAGGAACTATATGAGACATTTTATGAATATTGTCCCTAAACCTCACATAAATTCACAAGATAACTATCAATTAAAAGCTTTTTAAAATCTAAGATAATAGACTTGAATAAAGGGATAAAATAACTTTCTCATGGCAAGAGGTTGTTTAATAAGTGGGAGATTGGTCATTAGAACCCAGGTTGAGGTGGCTCCAGTGTCCATTCTTCTTCATTTCTTTGCATGGGTACTAGATGTCTCTTTCTTCTATCTCAAGTCAATTCTATTGTTTCCTTGAAGGAGCATTATAACTTCACAAGGAAAATAGTTTCATAGCTCTATATAAAAAATACAGCTTTGTTTTTCTTGCATTGGTTTAGGTTGAAATTTAGCATTACAATCACCATTGGATAAAATCACTCCTGTAAGCACAGTGTACCTAGTGAATTGGAGGAATCTCTTTTAGTATTTCTCAAGCAAAATAGGGGCCTCTTGTAAGTAATTGTGTTTATGAATTTTTTATAATATTTGGTTTTCATATTTAGGTCTGTATTATTCATTCTTTAATCAGGTTTAAAGATACTAAGTAAAATGGGATTTCTTTGGTTATATATTTTATCTTTCAAGAAAAGGTTCTAAATTTTTAATTGACTGACTTATAAGTGCAGTAGATTATGGTTTAATTTTTTTCTCTGTTTTTAAAATTATGTTTTCATGTATAATTCAGCCTTTATAATGTTTTTTATTCCATCTGATAGATATCTCTTTTTAAAGCAATGTACATTCTCGTTTGAAACCAATAACTTGCTGGATAGTTTTAAAGGTGGTCCTGAGGGTTATGAAAGTTTTTTCAGTGCTTTCTCTGGTAAGGAAACTGGAGCTTTCCAGTCAACAGTAAGAGTTGGCTTTAATGAATTCAGTCCTGTCTGTAGAGCCCAAAGAAAAGAGGCCTCTGGGGAAATGGCTGAAGTACTCTACCAACCCAGCATTCTGGAACAGCATGATTGAATAGAGTACTTAGGTGGCACTATGAGGCAGAGATTATCCCCTCTTTACAGATGAAGAAACTGAGGACACCTGAGGCTACATATTTAGAACCGTAAATCATAGGCTGGCATTTGGACTCAGATCTGATGGACTTTGCACCTATCCTTTAAAGTTTTCCCAGGCTCTACTGTTCTCTTTATTTGAACAGACTGGCTTGTGTATTTCTACGCCCTGGCTATCCATCTGATAAAAATTTGGCATTTCTTTCCATCAAAGCATATTTTCCAAAGGTACCCTTAGGAAGACAGTCTCAATGAATTTTATTTCCCTTCACCTTAGATGGTATGAGGTGTTAAGTCTTTTAAGAGATGCTATTTGAAATCACCGTTATCTGACTACCTGCATGTTACTACAGTTCAAAACTTGTTAAACATTGGACTATTAAAGTTAATTATATGGTTATTTGTCCCTTGAAGACAGAAGTGTTGTTCATTCAGCTGGAAATAATGTGCTGAAGATGGAAAAGTTAACAGTTGCTGATTCATCACATGGAATAATGCATATTTATGGATATTCTTTTATAATAATAGAGAATGCTAAATAAATCAGTAATATATGAACACAATGGGAAGATGGACTAATAGTCACTTTGACTTAAAATTGAGGATAGTTACATTTTCAGAGTATAGTATTTAGAGAAACTTTATATAGAGGCCTAATAATTTAGTCACCACAAAATCCTTTTAACCCAATAATTTGCTATATAATTTCTAAGCTATTTTATAAGCAACTTCTAAATAGCAGTCCTTCTTAACCTGATCATCTGGCATATAAAATACAGATACTAAATATAGGAGTTGAAAGAAGGGAAGCAGTGGCTTTTAAGGAAATGAGCATTCAACTTTGAATCAGGACCAGAAACTTGACTATATTTCATGGGAAATTGTAGAACCCAACTTATCTCATTGTGCTTTGAGGTCAGAAAAATAAATCATTCTTATTTGTTTAGTATATTCTTTCATGGTTCAGAGGAAGTATATAATATGTTAGCTACATAAGTGCAGAGGCTCTTAAACTGCAAAGTAAGTATTAAGTATCTACCAAGTGTTAGCATCATTCTAAAGTTAAAAGAGTAGAATTCTGTTAAAAGATCTACCTTGTTGGTCCTAACACTGACATTCAGCAATGTGACTTTCTCACACTAATCTACTTACGAATCTACTCTCTATATTTTTCACTCAAATTTATCTCTAAAGAACGTTAAAGTCAAAAAAGTGAGTTTAGAAGAACATACTTATTAGCAGTAATTTGATCTCTTAAGTTCTAGCTTTAGTCGTTGTCTTTTAAAGATTTAGTTCAGAGTATGTTTGTTTCATTGTTAAACACTATAGATAGATCTCAGTCTAAGTAACAGATACCCATCTCAAAGGTTTTGTGTGTGTGTCTGTGTGTGTATACACACGCAAGAGAAGAGCAGTATAAAAAATGTTATGACACACAGTCAAATAACATTTAGCTTGTATGGCTGTTTTGTGTTTTTGAAAATTGAATTTTATTTGGAATGTGAAGGTAATATGGTTGCCAGATAATTAAATCCTATTATAAATCCCTTTGAAAAATTAACTATAATCAACTAGTTTTTTATGTAATTCAACATTTTTTAACATAATCTTGTTAGATTATTTAAACTGAAGCTCAGCTGTGATTGTTTCAAATATAAAATAAGGAAAATACATTTTTGCCCTTTGAGAGAACATTATAAGTTGATCCTCTGTCTTCTCTTTCCAAAGCCCAAGCATCAGAGTTCATCATGACATCCTCATTTATCAGAGTTGTTTAAGACAATGAAGCCCACATAAAGAATGCAATACTTTGTATCTCAGTCCTCCTTGAGCATCTCCAGACACAACTTTTCACCTTTCCCATCGCATTCCCTGCCCAAAAAAGTCAACAAAATAAGCTAAATGGGTGATGGCCATATAATCACTCAGGACCAGCTCCTATTTTCTCTCTTATGTTGATCTTTTCTTTTTTATATATAAATTCATTTATTTTATTTTTGGCTGTGTTGGGTCTTCGTTGCTGTGCGCGGGCTTTCTCTAGTTGTAGCGAGTGGGGGCTACTCTTCATTGCTGTACATGGGCTTCTTATTGTGGTGACCTCTCTTGTTGTGGAGCACGGGCTCTAGGAGTGCAGGCTTCAGCAGTTGTGGCTTGTGGGCTCAGTAGTTGTGGCTTGAGGGCTCTGGAGCACAGGCTTAGTAGTTGTGGTGCACGGGCTTAGTTGCTCCACGGCATGTGGTATCTTCCCAGACCAGGGATCGAACCCGTGTCCCCTGCATTGGCAGGCGAACTCTTAACCACTGTACCACCAGGGAGGTCCCTGGATCTTTTTTCTAAGTTTTAAAGTTCTTTATGTTATATAGAGAACTCTAAAACATCATCTTATTTTCACTGATAAAGAGAAATGCCAATTTGACTTTGATAATCCTAGTACTTAATATTTATTTGTAATTTATTGTCAAAGGATGCTGATTGCTATTGGAGCATGTTACATAAATTTGAACTGTGGGGAACATCACACTTCTCCATCAACTAATAAGTACCTCATGGTGGGGCTACGCAGGATACAAGAGAAGTACAGGTCAACATTTCCTTTCTTATAATTCTAGAATTCAAAAAAAGCTCTAAACATACAACATTGTGATTCATTTGGTGATAAAACCTGATTTTGACTTGAACTCATTTGGTAGCAAAACCTGTTCTGAACTGATCTGAGGCCATTTCTATCTTATGTATTTGATCTGGAGTGAATATACCCAATTTTTGCTAAAGAAATATTGATGTCTTTGATTACATGTTGCTACTCCAGACAGATATACACACTTCCAAAGTTCCAAAAACTCCAAACATATTTTAATCCAAAACATATATAGCCCCATGGACTTTGGAAAAGGGATTCTAGGTCTGTTAGACGTTGTCCTTGCACTCCAGCAGCTTGTAGATTATTGAGGTGTATGACAGGAACACCACCTTTAAACACATAGTCAACAAATAGTTACTGAAAGTCTACCAGTTGGCAGATATTCACACACATACAGATATATGTATATATTCTATGTGTATATATATGTATAATATAAAACTATGTTTTATATATAATGTATATAATGTTAATTTTGCAACATAAGAGAAAAGTAGTACTAGTTTAGAAAAATTCTAGTGATATAAAAGGTTTCAGAAAGTAGTAGAACTTCTCTCTTAATCATTTTTGAATTTGTTTCTTCATAAAATAAAGCAAAAGCACAGTCAATAAGGAAACCTCTGTATGTACACTGAAGGTAAAAACAAATAAGCCTGTAAAGTTTTGATGAAAACCCTCCAGTAAGTGTGTTTTTCTTTACATATAATAGAAAGCTGTTTTGAGGATAGATCAGTGTAACAAGTTTAGATCAAAGAACCAAATAGAATTTAGTTGACTTTCATTACTGCCCTTACTAGATATGACTTTAGGTAAGTTATTTAAAATCTCTAAGCCTGCTTTATTATCTGTAAAATATTAATAATAAAAGCAGCCACCACATAGACTCGTTAGAGGATTACATCAGGTGATGCATGTATTGGAGGATGTCTGGCACATAGGAAGCACATTTATGCTCCTTATTACGAAGCTGTTCTCATCCAGGCCCAGTGGATAAAGATAGTCTTAGGCTATAGAATTCTATGTAATTCATTCTTAGCTATTCAAGGGAGTTGTTTTCATTGCATGTTATATTTTCATTTGATAGGATAAATTTTTCTATAATTTTTTAAGGTTTCATATCTAATAATGAAAGTAGTTATCTGGTGAAGAAGCCATCTTCAGCTGCTCTAGGCCTTTATGTTTATTACTGGAAGTCTCTCAGCTGACTCACATGAGACTTTTAGATTTAATTTCTAGAATTTCTCCAGGAAGCAGAAGAAATTGGAACAGCAAAGTGTTTTGTCTTATGAAATACTTGATGTGTTATTTACTCCTGATGAGTTCAAGTTTAATATCTAAGCCATTCAATACACTCATAAGGTGATCACACCCTCTGCCCTATAAGAATCTCATTGAAATAAGCTACAATAAGGTATAAAACTAGGTGGTAAAATGGAAAGGGATGATATTCATAATAGAAACTTTGACATATTTTTGCTAGACATAGTGAAGTCATATTAGAATGAAGGAACTTCTAATGTGACCAAGAATCTCTGTATGTGTTTAAAAGACTCATAGAAAAAGGAAGTGAAAGAGATGGTAGCAGGGCCATGTTATGACTTTCATGAACCCCAGGCACTTCTACCTTTATGGGCCCCTTCCTTAATAAAAAATAATTACAAGTGATATTTTACACCAGTTTTGTTATAAAGATAAATATAATCCAGGCTGGATTTATTATTATATATTCATTAATAGTATATCTATTTTCTCTTCTTTTAAAGCAAATTAAAATTAAAGCATTTTTGTGAACTCCTAAAAGTAACACAGACCATAGGCATTGTGCCTATTGTGTCTGCCTCATGGATAAGCACTATCCTGGATGCTAGTAGAACTTCACCAATTCTTTTTCTTAAAAGCCAAGTATCAATGCAATACCTGGATTTCTACAAGAGCATTTAACAGGCATAGAATACAGGAATGGCCCAGCCAAACAACGGTTCCTTCAATAAAGAAAAAGAAAACTCATCTTCAACATAGACTGACAGATCCTGTCCTGACTTTGTCCAGTTCAGCTTAATTTCTTTCCATCACCATCCCAGGCTGCTGCGATTCTGGCTTAACAAAACGAAAGTAAAGTAATTGAAAACTACTCCCTTGTCTTTTCATTTGTACTCAGAAGATTTGGAAATAGATCCTCAATGTTCAGTATTGAAAAAGCATAGACCGGGCTTCCCTGGTGGTGCAGTGGTTGAGAGTCCACCTGCCGATGCAGGGGAAATGGATTCGTGCCCCCGTCCGGGAAGATCCCACATGCCGCAGAGCGGCTGGTTCCGTGGGCCATGGCCCCTGAACCTGTGCGTCCGGAGCCTGTACTCCGCAACGGGAGAGGCCACAACAGTGAGAGGCCTGCGTACCGCAAAAAAAAAAAAAAAAAAAAAAAAAAAAGAAAAAGAAAAAGAAAAAGAAAAAGCATAGACCGTACTCTGTGATCACAAGCAAACAAAAGAACACTTCGGTTCAAAAGACAATGACATTTGAAAAATAAGATAGAGTATATTCTTATGCATTTTTTACTTCAACACAGTAGAAAATTTTAGGATTTGTTAGGTTGACTTAAAAATAAATCAACTTTTGATTTTAATCAAATAAATAAATCACAACTTTGCAATTTAAGAGCAAAAATGATGATGAGAGAATGATCTGAAACAAGAAAAATTGCATGGAGTGAAAAACACAACTGCCAAATTAAAACTCAAATAAGAATAGCGACCATTGATGGCATTTCACAAAATCAGTCATGTAAATGACATGTTTAAGAAATTCTCCCAGAATTGGGAAAAGTATTAAGAGACCAAAATAACAAACGACAAAGGGTATGTGACCAAGATAGCCTTAAATTTCCCATCAGTGACTAATTTTGGACAGGTTTCTTCCTGACTGCAGGCCTCTCTCATCTCCCTTTTCTTGGAGGATTTACTTTAGAAAACTTATAATTGAAAATTCTTTCTCTGCCCCCATGAAATGTATATAAATTAGTCCCCAGCCTCTAGCCAGTTTTATAATCCAAGAATGTCTTTCTCAAAAACCTGGGAATCATTCCTTCGAAATATAGTCATCAAGAAAGATCTCTATCTCTCAGTTTCTGTGGGAGGGCAGGAAACTAAACTCAATAAGCACAAATTAGCAAACAGATGGCCTAATAACACTGACCCTCCCACTAACATCTTTCAGTACTATTCCACTAGCTCACCCCAGCTCTAAAAACTCTCGCACCATTTGTTTCAATGGAGTTGAGTTCAGTTTCTTTTCTTACTGCAATAGTCTTGAATAAAGTCTTCCTTGCCTGCTTAAATTTGTCCAGTACAACTTTACTTTGACACATCAAAGCCAGATCTTTTTGATTCAAAGGATATTTAATAAGCATCTAATAATAATAATAACAACAAAGTACAGGAATAACTATTGACTGTGGGCCATGCCCAGGGTGAGGCATCTCGTCTTAGTCCAGGACAATTTTCCAGAGAAAGTGAAGCCATGAACTCACAGTAGCTGGGGGACATGCACTGACAAGTAAAGGAGATCTGAAGGGGGCCGACAACATCTACCATAGACATGCTTTCTGTTAAGATTAATTTTGGCTGCAAGAAAGAAAAAATCTGATGAAAGTGGTTAAAACAAAGTAAAGGCTTTATTATTCTCATGAAGCAAGAAGTCCAGGGATAGGCAGTTTAGACCTGTGCACGGCTCCAGTATGTCAAGGATCTGCACTCTTTCTCCCTTCCTTCTATAGTGTCCTGCTAAGTGTGTGGTTTCATCCTCATGGCTGCTAAATCTTTGTACATATCACCACATTCCAGGCAGGAGGAAGGGGAAGAGCAGAGGACCAAAGGGACAAGCCAATCAGTATACAAGCTCTATAGGTAAAAATCTCTTAGCTTTCCTGGTAGTACTACCCAGTGACTTCAGTGAACATCTCATTGTTAAAATGAGATCACACAATACACCCCTAGTTGTTGAGAATTTTAGCTGTCCACCTTCTTGTAGCAAAGGAGGTCAGATGAGAAGGAGGATTGGGATGACTCTAAACGCCCACAGCATTTGCCAAACTGAACAATTTTACATTTGAGTTAAATGACTCTCTTAACCCTTAGGAAAACAGAGATCCAGTTCTAAAATAATATGATATTAAAAGTAGCAGAGTAAAAAATACATATAAAATTATGCAATAGGCCTAAGCTATATTCAGAAAAAATTATGTTACATAATAAGGACTGAAAATAAGTGAACTAAGTATTAAGGTAAGCAAGAAAAAAAGTAAGAAAATATGCTTAAGGAAAATAAAGAGAAAATCATCAAAAGCAAAAGCTGACATTTACAAATTTGAAAAAAGAAAAGGGGGAAGGGGAACTGCCATTGTAAACTTAATCCAATACTTGTTCTTTACAAGGTCAGTAAAATAGACCAAGCCTTGGGCAAGACTTATAGGGAAACAAGGGAGAAAGGCACTATATTATGTTAGGAATGACGTAGGGGATGTAACAACATATTTTGGGTGATTTTTCCCCTTAATAAAGAAAATACTATGACAGTTATATGTTAAGAAAAGGCAAAAATATGGATAAAGTGAAAGTGTTTTTTAGTAAAAGACAAATGACCAAAACTGATCCCATAGATAATAGAATAGCATGGGGAAAATGGTTAAAGCAGTAACTTAGTTTCAAAACAACATAGGTCAGATGGAAATGGAACCAACAATAGAGCAAAATATTCTCAGCACAATTTAAAAGTAAATTTAAAGATTAAAAATAAAGTACATATCCTCTAGATTAGATATTTTGCTTATAGATGTTTTTCTTGGGGGAAGAATGAGAGGTGTATATATAGATTTATGTGACTAGATATGCAATGTCGTGCCATTCATTAGCACTATATATTAAAGAAAAATATGAGAAATTATTTAAATACACAAATGTAGAGGATCGTGGTTCATACATGCAGTCAAATAGATTAGATTGAATTGTATGACGTTGCTGCTATCGACCATTTCTAATTTGTTATATAAAACCAGTGATTTCATATGCTCCAAACTAATAAATACACACACTTATATACCCCAATATTTTAACTGTGGTTATCTCTGAGTGGGGGGATTATTAGTGATTTTAATTGTCTAATTAATTCTAATAAATGAACAAAATGAGCACATAACTTGCATGTATTACTTTGTAATGTTCCACTAAATTATGCACTCTTGGGGAACAGGCATTTGGTTTTGGTAATCATTATATTCCTGGTGCAGGAGGAGCCCTGCAAATATTTGTTGAATCAATAACTGAAAAAATATTTATACTATAAAAAAAGATTTTAAATTGCAAATGAGGAGAGCTAGAGAAATTGCTCCTTAAATTATTTGCCTCACCATGTGAAAGGGTTAAAGCAATTTTAAGCCTATCATGGCTCAATTTAGGCAATTATTTTTCCTTAATGTATTCCATATGTTTAGTATCTGATAAGATGCTATTATGAGATGTTACATCGACTTTATGGTTCTCTTTGAAAACATCCAATTAAGTTTCACAAATATAACTTGATGTGAGAAATAATGAAAACACCAATGATTAATGGAGAGATACAATCGCAAGAGAAAAATGTCTGCCCAACAGTTCAGAATAGAATGGTAACATAGTGTTTGAATCTATAATAATAGTGGTATATGAAATTGTATCAGATACATTTTACTGATTCATTATTCAAATTCTCAAATTTCAAAAACTGTGTCCTGGAAGATATACTACAACTTCGTAGACCATGCTCATGGCTTGCGAGGAAAACTGCATTTCAGCACTACAGTTATTTTCTCTAATGTAAAGAGTGGCACAAGAAACCACTGACTGTGATGGTCCTTAGTGCAAAACAAGGTTGAAATCCACATTCACTCAGAAATCCTATTAGTGCCTCTGCTGAAGAAAAGGCAAAAAAAAACATTGAAGGGTTAATGATTTGCCTACAGATTTTTTTCTGTCCATGTGTTTGGATAAGCTGACAGGAGTTAATTACATAAAATTCTTTTCTTTCAAATAATTTCACTGATGTAAAACTTCCAATCCAGTTGCATTCTTTGATGATTATTTTAAATATCAAAACACTAATTTTTGCTTACATAATATTAATAAATGATGCAGGCATTTTGCATCATTCTCTGCCCTTACTCATAGAGTTGGCATATACTTTAATTAGATATACAAAAAATACAACTGCTTTGTTATTTTTACTGGGAAATTTATTCTTTCCGTCATTGATGTGGTAACCTGCCAAGGAATTAGGAGTTTTTGCATTCTTTGCATTCTATTTATAAAAGAGATACAGTTCCTGGGTATGAACTTGGGCTCTGAGTGAAGATAGGTAGACCAGGAGAGGGTATTTATGAATATTTTAAGTAGATGCATTTATATTTTGTGGTTGATGTCATACTTGATTTGCAATTTTTGAAATATAAAATACAGTGTTCTTGGAATACAATGTTGTCCAGTAACAAAGAGCTTATAAATCCAAATGAGGTTCCATTTATTTTCTAGTATTTTTTTTTTCTTGGTCATAAAAAAATAGCTTAAAATGAAGACTGAAATATACATTCAAAGCTTGCATTCCTTATATGCTATAAAAGTTAGATTTTTTCCAGATATTAAAATATATTTTGTGGCAATATTTGGCATCAAAACAGAAGACTCATATTTTCTTATCATGCTGTCATTTTCAAAAGTGTTCAGGTAAGGAGATCTTTTTCCTGAGAGGAAGAATTCCAAGAGATTTTCGTCACCATGAGACAAAGAAAGTCAACAAGCTTAAAAAGCAGCGTGAAGGACTTAGATTGATTGTGGAAAAGTCTTTATTTCCAATAATACTTTTTTCAACATTAAACTAGGGAGAAAAATTGCAGAATATTTCCAATTTGATAAAAAAAATTATATAATAAGTTTAAAAAGTTATATTTAATAGGAATACATTTTCTTCTTTGTCCTGCCTTTTTGCATTCACCCTTAGTACCACATAGCTCCATTTAATTTGGAAAGTTTGTACCTGAAAGACAGAATACAATCTCTCAATTGATCTCTTTGTTTGTCAAGAGCACTGACGATTGATTTGATTGCAGCTCCTGCAGTTAAAGGAGTGTTCATTTCATGATCAAGTATTTTGAAAATGCTTCCTTAAAATGAATGTTTCTTTTCTATTTGGTGATTCTTTTAGTGCACATCAGGGTCCTTCTTGCCTGGGCTTTCCCTGAAACCCTCCTTTTGACATTTCCATTAAAAAATAAAAATTAGTGTTTACTGATTAACATCTCACTTTAAGAGCTCTGCTAAAAGCCATATTCATGAATCAAAGTCAGTGTGTACCACTTGTAATTAACTTGACAAAATTCAGCTTTCCAGGCTAATCTTCTTCTGGCTGCTTTAGGTAATGGCTGTCAATTCAGCCATTCAGCAATTCAGCCACAAAACAATTGGAGTCCACTAAAAATGAGGGGGGAGCATAAAAACTAGTGATTAGTCCGTGTTCTCTAGCTGGGAACATATTCTAATTAAAATTCTGAAGTATAATGAGGAAACAGAAACATCCAAAAATGTTGACTTGAGATTCACATATTTATAATTATATAAACCAGCCTAAATAAGATCAAATTGACAGTAGGGGTTAAATGAGAGTCAATGTAATAAATATCCTAGGGCTTACCATGTGAATGTTTCTGAGCAAGATCCTGAAACAGTAGATCATCTGTTGCGCTACAGGGCTTTGTGGTTAAGAATGCTGCCTCTGCAGTGAGACATGCTCAAATACTGGCCTTTTTCTAGTTGTATGATTTTGCAAGCACTATTCAACTTTATTCTGCTTTATTACGTTTTCTCATAAAAAAGTTAGGAAAAAAAATACATACCTTGCATGTTTATTTTAAGGGTTAAACCAAAAAACAACCTTAATTCACTGCCTGGCATTTAGTAGATGCTAAATAATTATCATGTATTATAATTCTATTATTATCATAATCTATTACTTAGAGAAAAGCCAAGTACACAAATTGTTAGAGTATAATATAATAATATAATAAGCATGTTAAGAAATATACAAACAAGTTGCCCTTAGGCTTCAGAAATGGAGAACAAACATTTTGGCTGGGAAATCTTGGAGAATGAGAAGTTGACTTTGGAGATGTTCTTTAAAAAGATAGGTATAGTTTATCAATAAGGTGAGGATATCTATTTTAGTTAAAGAGTATGAGCAAAATCATGCAACAGGAAAAGCATGATGTATAATTGAGGAACAGTAAAGCATTCATTTTACTGGAGCATAAGATTTTGTAATAAAGCAAAAGAAGATTATTCTGCAAGGAAATGTTGGATAAATATTGTGAGTTGAATACATTTAGATCATCAATAGATTGTAGAAAGTTTCAAAGGATATTTTGATCACTTTTTGCAGGCCAAAATATTCCAATATCAGAGAGTCCAACAGAACCAAAGCAGACTAAGCCCTCCTATAAAATCTCAGTTAGCCTCTGTTTAATAATTAAAGCCATTTATAAACTTACAGAGATTAAAACTGCTAGGTTTTATGAAAGCCAATTTAGTACTGTTTTTTAGAAGCAGCAAGAATCTTAAAAATATATGGCAGTATGCTTAAAAATGTACATTTGGTTCATACAAAGAAAGGACAGTTAAGTAGAATCTTTTAAATAATATTAAAGGCCTCTATCTTTCTTTGGCTAGGACACAGGTTTTGCTCCTGCAGAACAGGAGCTGTGAACAGAACAGCTACCTGTGGTGTTTGTCAGTTTACACAGTTTTTGGACTTACACTTGAAGCTTCTGATTCCATTTGTTTAGAATGCAACTCAGGGCACCAATAATTTTCAGACACAAGGGAATTTCAATTGTAAAAGAAAGAGCAAAGACACTTGCCCTTTTTCTACTCTTAAATCATTAAAAGAATAACAAAAAAAATATAACCCATGTTTTTAACAAAACTAGGAATATCTGTCCTTTTGAATCACAATTTAAGAAGCAGCATTGTCAAATACAGTAAATATCAATCCAGGGTACGGGAAGATCCTGACAGAGGACATATGCAGTTATGTGTCTCAGACACAGCCAGCTAAATACAAACATTGTTCAGACAATTGGAGTACGCTAAAGAGAAAAAGCAAAAACCCTTGGTTTGAGCCAATGGAAACAACATGTTTAAACCATTTATATAAGTTTTGGAGACATTAAAAATGATACTGTAAAGTGTTTAAGGTCACAAATGTGTAGCAGTAGAGTTTTTAAATCTTTAAGAATGATACAAAACAAATTCAGGCCATTTCTATATCTCAGAGGATAAGGTAGTCAGATTTAGCAAATAAAAATACATTCAAATTGCATATCACATGAGATATATTAAAAATTGAGTCATTGTTTATCTGGATTTCAAGTTTAACAAAGAGTCCTGTATTTTATATGGCAACCCTACTTGGGAAGTGGTCTAGAGGGGTGTACAGAGGTTCCAATCATATCTGTGATGTTTGATTTCCTTAAGGAAAATCAGAAGCAAATATAATCAAATGCTAGAATTTGATAGAGCTTGGTGTTTAGTACAGGCATATCTGTCTTGTAGTCCTATTTACTATTGTAAAAATAATTTTAAATATAATGGGTGAACAGACTTCTTTGGTAGTAACAACACAAAGGAGAAGCTACCTTGGCATAAACTTATCAGTAATTGTCCAGTGTCCATATGAAGAAAACATACTACACTATTGAGGGTTAGGAAGATAAGCATCGATAGAAAAACATGCTATATTTTGTTCTTGGATAGGAAAACTTATGATGTAAAAAAAACTGTGCTTTCTGCGTGAATCAACAAATTTAATGAATTCCCCTACAAAAACTCAATATAAATTTTTTGTGAACTAGACAATATAAGAGATTCTAAACTTCATCAGAATAAATAAATTTGCAATAACTGCCAGATAAATCTGAGAATGATGAATAATAAAGGAGATAACCCAACCTTGTAATAAAATATACATCTACTGTTGCTAAAATGAGGGCTATGCAAAAGTATCATAATTACATTTTCTTAAATAAATTTAGTTATTTTTGGCTGCATTTGGTCTTCGTTGCTGCGAGTGGGCGTTCTCTAGTTGCTGTGAGCAGGGGCTACTCTTCACTGCGGTGAGCGGGCTTCTCACTGCGGTGGCTTCTCTTGTTGCGGAGCACGGGCTCTAGGCATGCGGGCTTCAGTAGTTGTGGGACACGGGCTCTAGAGCGCAGGCTCAGTAGTCGTGGCGCACGGGCTTAGTTGTTCCGCGGCATGTGGGATCTTCCCGGACCAGGGCTTGAACCCGTGTCCCCTGCATTGGCAGGCGGATTCTTAACCACCTGGCCACCAGGGAAGTCCCATAATTACATTTGAGTGAAATGGCCATAGAAATAAAATTGTGATAATCATTGCATAACATGGATTTACCCACAGTAAATATATATATGTATGTATATTTTACATTTTTTTGAAGTATAGTTGATTTACAATGTTGTGCCAGTCTCTTCTGTACAGCAAAGTGACTCAGTTTTAGACATACATACATTTTTTAAAATATTCTTTTCCATTATGGTTTATCTCAGGAGATTGGATATAGTTCCCTGTGCTATACAGTAGGACCTTGTTCTTCATAGTATATTTTTGAGTCTTTGCTATCTTTCTTATCTTTTTCTTTTTTGCTCCAGTTCAGTTCTTTGGGACTTCCCTGGTGGTCCAGTGGTTAAGACTTCACCTTCCAATGCAGGGGGTGCAGGTTCAATCCCTGTTTGGGGAGCTAAGATATCACATGCTTCGTGACCAAAAGAACAAAACATAAAACAGTTCAGTTCTTTATCACCTTTCATCTGAAAGTTGTAATAGCTCTTTAACTGCTCTTAATACTGGCAGGTCTTTTCTTCAGGTCTTTTCTTCCACCTCGGTCAAAATGATCTATCACAAACACACATAATGTGTTAACTTCCTGACATAAAATAGTTTGAGGCTCTCCATTGCATCCTAGACAAATGTAATCATATTAGCATGGAATGAAGGACACTCTAGGACCCAGCCCTACCTATCTCTTCAGTCTTGTCTTTAGCACTCACATAACTCAGAAAGCTTTCCCCCATCTCCTCCCGCATACCAGACTATTTCTCACTGCCTGGAATTTCTTTTCAACTTGCTTCACCTGGCCAATTTTTTTCATCTAAAAAATTAATTCAGCTACTATACCTGCCCTCCCCAGTGGGAAGGACTAAATGTACCTTTCCTGGGTATCTCCCTGTAAGTGTCTATTTTATAACTCATGAGTGCATCTTGGAATTTTTAAATTATATACCAGTCTTTTTTTATTACTCAATGTACTCCTCAAGACAAAATTTTATTTATCTTTTTACACTTACTTCCCAGCATACTGTATACATAACTGTTGGTTAATAAATATTGAAGTGACTTGTTGAATGTCAGTTGAAGTCCTTTCAGTAAAATATATCACACATGTGCTCAGACAAGTGATATCTCAAACAAACAACCAAGCAGGCAAACAAACACACTAAAAGTCCTGGAATAGGAAGGTGGATAGCAGTATTTCTAGTTTTACTGGCTATATCCTTACATCTATTTGTTTATTTCACTTTAAATCAGCTTCAATAATTTTGATTTTGACTTCAATTAAACTTATACATAAAATAAATCAATCATAATCTGTATTTCTTCATTTTTCCAAATGTGGTTCCAAGAAAATCTCTAATGAACAAGGTTCCCTCTTTTTTTGGACCACCCATCTTTCTTTCCTATATATGCTCTGTAAAGTATCACATATTTTACCACAAAAAGATATGAATGATGAACTGAAACAATAGCTTTATTTAGATATAATCTGACCTTTTAGCTTTAATTAAAGGCTATTGACTAACCCCCTCAATAAGACTGAATTTGATCACTTTAATATACTTAGATTTCATTTTAAATGACATTTATTGATTACTTATTTGTACCAAACATTATAAATATCAGCTGAATACTTGAAACAACCTGTGTGTTGCATACTATTTTTACTTTCCTGGTGAGGAAATATGACATCGAGTGGTGAAGTAAATGTTCAGCGTAACAAATAGTAAATGTCAACTCTCAGAGAAGAAAATTAGACTAATTCATTTTCTTCAGACTTATTTTTCTTGATCACAAGTATGATCATGTTTTTACTTACCTTCTGTGATAGAGGTATATTAGAGTATAATTATTACTATATGAATTGAATTTTAATAGAAAAATTTTGAAAATTCTAGAGATAGATTCATAATATATTATCATTACTAATAAAATACATTTGAACTTGTTATTTTGTTTTTTTTTTTTTAATTTGTTTTGAGAGGCAGAATTTCTTTTCTCCATTCATTCTAGGGGAAAGAAAATCTAGATTTCTAATTTTTCCAAAGTTTTATTATACTCTCAAGAAATGAAGCAAAACTACTTCTACTTATAATAGGCCTTTCTCTCAAGTTGGACAAACTGGCCCAATAATATCACATTACAATGAGAGTTTGGCTTAAAATGTTTAAAATATAACCTGTGTAACCTAGCCACAACTGGAGGGAGCCAATAATGTTCTCCTACTGTTTGATGACAAAAAGAACTTCAGGGAAGTTGCATTTATCCTGCTCTTTCACTATGCAGCAAGGTGACTGCCAAGCTGAGTTTCACAATAGTCTAAATGTTCTAAAACTAAAAACATTTGGTGGAGTGATATTTCACCATAGTAGCTCTATTGGTCAATAGCTGAACCAAGAGTTTACACAAAGAAGAAAAGAGGAAAATGCTTTGTCTTTTTTGCAGAGAATTCTATCCAAATTAACTTGCATTTGATTACTTAATACTTCAGAAATGACAAAATTTTCAAGGGAGTATGGTTTGTCTTTGCTGCTTTTCAACTCTCTGTCACTTCTATATCTCATCCTCTTTCATGTCCTTTGCCTTATATCCCTAGAGACCTTTCAGGCTTTGCTACTAGTTCTAAGACTAGAACTTGAAGACTGTCTGATAAGAATTACCCTTTCCATAAATATCTGCTTTATAATATGGTGCTCTGATAATTTTCCATTTCAATAGTTTATCAAATGTCATGCCAGAAATTGAGTTAAGTGTTAGCATGTGCTGGATATTCAACTAATATTATTGGAAGAGAAAATGATACAGTGATGAATAAGACCCAGTCCCTACTCTGGAGGAGACTATGGTTTAGTAAGAAAGTTAGATTAGCCAATAATTAAATTCTGTTACCTTACAATAGATAATATGTCAGATACATCAGTACAGTGTTATGGAAATGTGGTGAGCAGAAAAAATTATTCTGCAGGATGCTGACAGAGGGAAAGGAGGCTTCATTGAAGAAGCAACTTTGAGTCTTGTATTTGCAGGCAGTGATTGAGACAGATGTTGAGGCATGCATAAACCAACGGGGTTGAGAAAGAACCCAACATGTCCTGAGTCTTTCTGTTCAGTTTGGCAGGAACACACGGGGTTGGGTAGGGAGTGTTAAGAGATAAGCTTGGACAATTACACTTGCTCTAGACTTTCAAGAGCTTTCTTTGAAACATTAATGAGTTTGAATTGTTACCAAATGGGCAATGGGGACAACAAATATTTTAAAAATAGTTAGGAAGAGTGACATAGAGAAAGGGAGATAGTTGCAATAATTAAGAATGCCAGCTTTGCCTCTTACTAGCTATGTTAACAAATTATTTATCCTTTTTGTGTGTCAGTTTTGTCTATAAAATAGTGCGAATGTGTATGATTGGTGTAAAGATTAAGTGAGATAATAAAGACTAAATATTTAGGATTAGTGTTTGGAAAAAAAATTTAAAAACACTGTAGATGAATGCATAAATGAAGTGAGAGTGGAGAAGATGCATCAAGTTAAGGAGCTTTCTAGAGTAAAAGAGCCTGTAATTGGTTATTTGTTGCTTCGGATAGGAGAGGTAGAGAAAGAAATGAAGTTACCTATTAAGGTTTCCAGCTTGAGAAACAAGTATGGTCACATGAAAGCTTACAGGGGGCCAGGAATGATTGAAGGAATTACTGTTCAGACTTTTGTACAAAATCTTTTCAAGAAAACTCTGGTACATTCAGTTCACTTTGGAATACAGAGGACTGGGAGTTAGAATAGAGATAGTCGTTGGGATAGACAGACTTGGGATTTAGTAAGAATGGAGGATGATTGTTTAAGCCATTCAAAAATGAGTGCATGGAGTAAGAGATAGAATCACTGGGGTACTCCAGTTTCTAAGATGGACAGAGGGGAAATTTCTAAAGATAGATTTATAGTTATATTAGAAATGAAGGTATTCCAATGCAAGGACTCTTGCATGGAAGCATAACACATATGCAACATTATATTTTTGAAAAATAAAATCACTTTTTAAATAGAACATTAGAGGGAATAACTTTTCCAATCACAACCATGATTATCATTTTACAACTCTATTTTTAAACTTCTGTTTCCTAAACAAATGTTTCTTTATATATTTGTGATTGGATTATAATACTTTACAACCTGCTTCTTTCACTTAATATTTAGTATGATCATTCCCCCCAAAAAAACTTAATATGATCCATATTGTCACATAATCATAATCAGCACATTTTGCAGCTATAATAGTCCATGTTGAATTGTACCATATTTATTTAACTATTTTTAATTGGGAGATATAATTTTATTTATTTACTTTGTTCTGGCAAATATTTTCAGACATAAAATTCCTTTCTAAATTTCTCATTTTTCTTAAGTAGTTCTATTTATGAGACCAAACACTGATCATAAAACGTCTATTCAACAGAAGTGCTATTTACTTTTACATTAAACTAACACATAAAACTTTCCAACAATTACCATTGTCATACTTAATTATTACTGTCATCTTCAATCCCTTCATTTCTCAGTGATTTTCATTCAAGATATGGGTATTGACATCAAGTGCTCCATTTAAAAAAGATCAGATTTTGGCCAGTCTTACTATTACCAAATAGTATTTAATTGTTAAAACACTTCAAAATATTAAAAATACTGCTTCACAACCTAAGTGTCCATCAACAGATAAATGGATAAAGCATATGTGGCACATATGTACAATGGAATATTACTCAGCCATAAAAAGAAATGAAGTTGAGTTACTTGCAGTGAGGTGGATGGACTTAGAGTCTGTCATACAGAGTGAAGTCAGAAAGAGAAAAACATATACAGTATGCTAACACATATATATGGAATCTAAAAAAAAAAAAAGGTTCTAAAGAACCTAGAGGCAGGACAGGAATAAAGATGCAGATGTAGAGAATGGACTAGAGGACACAGGGAGGGGGAAGGGTAAGCTGGGATGAAGTGAGAGAGTGGCATGGACATATATACACTACCAAATGTAAAATAGATAGCTACTGGGAAGCAGCCGCATAGCACAGGGAGATCAGCTCCAGGCTTTGTGACCATCTAGAGGGGTGGTATAGAGAGGGTGGGAGGGAGGGAGATGAAAGAGGAAATAGATATGGGGATATATTTATATGTATAACTGATTCACTTTGTTATAAAGCAGAAACTAACACACCATTGTAAAACAATTATACTCCAATAAAGATGTTAAAAAAATATACTGCTTCAAATAATCTTAGATATTTGTTTAAAAAACTTAATTCTTTATTCATTATTAAATAACTAACTATATGAGTCACAAATGTATATGAATATAGAATAAATAGGCATAACTGAGGAAATTAATTTGATAACATAGGTCAATATAAAAACCCATTCTGTCTCTATCATTTAGTTTCCCGTTGAAAAATGTAATATTTCCTTTGGTCTCACTTGTTGCATTTTTTACAAATGAAATAATCACCTACCAGTTTCAATCTCATTTTTTCAAGCCGTTTGAATTTTGTATATATTGTAATAACATCCTGGGTCCTCTTAATAGTATTGAGGGTCTCTTAAATTGTTTCATTTCTTCATTTAAAATAATCATTAAATGATAACTGTGTGCTCAGCTTTCGCTCACTCTTGTCTACTTTTTTAAACTTTTCAGTGTAAACTTTAGCATCAAATTTGAGTGGGGGGAAGGGAAAAAATAGCTCAGCAAAACAGTTTGCTGTTAGAAGATTTTGAAAATACTTTGCTATGAATTATTTTGGTTTCCTTTGAAATTTTAATACTGTTGGTGTTTTTACTGATTTGTGTCCCCCCCATTCTATATTATCACAAAGAGAAATTTGTTTGATGGCACTACAAAAAAAAGTTTAAAAGGCATTGTCTGGGTTTAGAAATATACACTTAATAGAAAGTTCCCTTGCAGGGTTTACGGGACCTGGAGTTAATTAATTCAATTCATTTAGGATCTGCAGAGCCTTGTGGTTTGGTTGGATTTCAATGGGGTTGAAATTTTGTACAAAATACGGCTGATGACTTGCCAATAAAACCTCTACATAAAGTAAAATAGAATCTCATAGCACACTGAATGAGAGACCAGATCTTTTATAAAACTGGTAGAGGGATATTTTAATTTTATGTTCTATTTTCTGTTTCACTTTGGAAATTCTACTTGTTTGCACATAATTCTTAACATTCATTTTGCTTTAACCTGTGATTCTACTTAATTAAAAAAATAAAAACAAACGTTTGAGCACCTATCATGTTCAAGCCACTCTACTGCATTCAAGAACATTAGAGCACTCAGACAACTCTCCTTAAGGAATTCCTATTCTGGTTAAGGAAACAGACTATATGCTTTTTGGCAGACGAATTAATTTACGAATTGAACAAATATTTACTGAGCATTTCCAATATACTGAATTAGAGACACATTTGTAAAAAGATAGGAGTTGGGTGTTTGGTAGCATCAAAAATTAATAAAAGTAAGTTCAGATAATGATAAATTCTAAGAAGACAAAAAAGCAGGGGAAGGGTAGAGAGTGGTTATGTGTGCATGAATATGTGTGTGTGTGTGTTTGTGTGTGTGTGTGTGTGTGTTGGTGAATATTTTACAAAAGATGGTCAGAGAAGTTCTCATGAGAGAAGTAGGCAAGGAAAAGATGTGGAGAAATTAAAGACAAAGAAGGATTACAATGCAGGGACCCATGAGCCTAGTGACTAAGGGCAGAATGACAAATCCCAGAGCAGAAATGAGGAGGCAGTGTGGGCAAGTACAGAGTTATGTGTGATGCTTTTGTCTTTTCTTCTAAGTATAGGAACACACTAGAGGGTTTTCAGCAGGGTTGGGACCTGATATGATTGCATTTTTAAAATATCAGTTTGGCTGCTGAATGGAGAATGAATTACAGGGGGCAAAAGGAGAAATACTCTAGTCAGAAGGTTATTGCTGTAAAATAATAGCATAAACAACAATATAAAGAGGTTATGAGAAAAAGTAAGTCATACTTAATGCCAATGGACTTAACTTTGATTTGCTGTTAAAGAAATGTTCCTTAATAGGAGTCTGTGATACAAAGAAGGGCAAGTCCATCACAGGCAATGGAAAACTGTTTTGGTAAAAAAGATCTGAGTTTACATTACCTCTTTCTGGGCAATGAGTAGTCCTAGTTGAGTGAAATGGAGTATCTATGAAGAAGAATATTAGGCAATAAATCTGTGTAGGCAAGAGACCCAGATTGTGGAGAACATAAAATACAAGTTTAGGAATTAGTTCATTCTGTAGGCAGCAGAAATAACTGTAGATATCTGAAGAGAACAATGGAATGCACAGTTTGGTGCTTTAGACAAGTTGATCTAGCAGTGGTTTGTAGTATTTTTTGAGGTACTACACTGGATGCAAGAGGATCTACTAGGGAGAAAAGTATCCTGAGGGATATGAGGTGAGCATCTGGGTAGAGACCTGGTTTCATTGTTAGGTGAGAGACAATGGAAAGAAAGTATTAATGTAATGGGTAGAAAGAGAAGGAAGGATGAATGGTAACTCCAAGTTTATATGGAATATACGTATCGCCTTTAATTTTTCAACAAACTGATGATGTAGGTAATATTCTTATTTTACAAATGAAGAAACTGAGGTGTTCAAGGTATAGTAGCTTGCCAAGTTCTCAGCGCTAATGAATGTCAGATGGGATTTTTAAACCCAGGTAAATTATATAACACTGTCCCCAAAATGCTCTGAAATAATTTAACGTTTCTAAAGATTGGTTGTGTATGCATATTGTACTGAGTTCTCAAGATATTTATTTTCATGGAATAGTTTTTATACTTGATAACTGCTGTGCTCATTTACAAATACTGCTGATGGTGTACTCCAGATATTTAAAGCAATCAAAACTGTGTTTAAATAGAAATTTGGCTTTTATTCTCATTGTTTTCATTTAATCACAAAAATAGTATTAATGTATTTGTTTCTAATGTTTTATATATTATATGTTTTATTGCATCTGCTCCCTTACTGATTTAATCAACTATAACACTCTTATTGTAAGCCAACACACAGATAAAAAAGTGTGATAAAGTCAAAGGAATCAAATTGAGGAAACAATTTAGTAGAAGGGAAAATGTTTTTACAATAAGTTTAAATAGTTTAAACTTATAATTTAAAATAGTTTAAAAATTATAGGTGCAATATGTATTTTTAATCTATCTTTTCTTGCCAAGTTAATATTAAAATGTGTTAGACCTGAAAATAGATAGAACACCCCTTATGTTCTTATACCTGGTCTTAAACAATAGCATTCTTTGATATTAATGAATTATTTCAATTTAATTCTTTCAGTTATTATAGAAATGATGAACTTGGTGTTCTGACTTATTTGTTCTATCTAAAGAGCACTAATACTTTATTATCTCTCTGGAATTTGATTCAATTTTGTAAGAACAGTTCAGGAACTGAACTATGTAATAATTGTACAGAACTGACCCTTTCTAAATATTTAATGTAAATCACCATAAATTAATATTTATTGATTTCACACAGTGGACCAGGTATTATAGCAAAGTAAATCTACAGTATATTTAAAGTAGACAGCCTATATCTTCATTGTCCACCTTTCAATGATATTTTTGACTGAAAAATATTTCTTTTGATTGTTATGCTTAGTTTTATACATGTTTTTGCAAATAGTATTGTGAATTATGTTAATACTAATTGAGATAGCTTTCAAATGAAGGAAATAAGGCTTCTGTTAGGTGGCTATGAGCCAGAATATAAGTTCAGTTCAATAATTTTTTTCATTAATAACCTGGTAGGTGTGAGGTCCTGAGTGAGCACTGAACAAAAAGAATAACTATCTATATAACAACAATAGTGATAGTTACACATAACATTTAACACTCTTAACAACCTTGGGAACCTGATCTTATTTATGATCACCCCATTTTCATGGATAATAAAAATGAGGTTCTAAGGTTAAATAACATGACCAAAAACATGGGATAGCAGAGCCACAATTATAATCCAAGTATGTATGACCATGAGTGCTATAAAATGCTCTTAAGTACTATATTTTTAAAGCAATTAAAAGGTATGTCAATTGACTAATGAAAATGTTTGATAAAATAAGAATTTTCCTAAATTTTGATCAAGCCATGCAAGATATTATATTGGTTGTTCCTTTTCCTTAGAATGTTACCATTGTTGTAGATTTATTTACTATATAATTTGGTCTATTCTTTGGAAAGATAATAGCATGGAAAGTAGATTTAAAGGGAAAGAAAATTGATATAGAAATATATATTTGGTAGTCACATTATATAGTGCAGATAAAAATTAAGAGGGTCTGAAATAAATTCATTATTTACTATACTTGTGTAAATAGTAAAAATAAATAGTATAAACAATATTTAGTGAGTGCCTAATATGGGCTGGAGACTGGTGTAAACACAAAGTCCTCAATCTCATTGAGCTTACATTTCACAAAAAGTAAATGTATGTCAGGTGGTAATAGGTGCTGTGAAGAGCTGGGAGCCTGCAGAAGAGGGGCTTTGGGGTTGGGGACAGGATTTTCACTATTTTTTATACTTGGTTAGGGAAGTCTTGAAACTGTCTTGAGATAGATGGAGTCATGTACTATGTCAAAAACTCCTACTACCTCCTATAAAATGAGAACAAAGGATTGACCATGAATTTGGTGGTGTAGAAGTCTCCAGGGTCTTGAAAAAGGTCTTGTATGGATTGGTAAGAAGATAAGCCTGATTGAATTGGCTCAAGACAATGTGAGAAGAGGAAGGGGAGACAGTATTAACAATTCTTTGAGTTTTGCTATAAAACAAAGCAGAGAAATGGAAGAGTAGTTGGATAGGAATGTGTATCAAGGAAGGTTTGTTGTAATTTTTAAGATGAAAAAATTTCTTAAATCAGGTTGCATGTTGATGGGAATCATCCAGTAAAGAGGAAAAATCCATGAGACAGGAGGTAGGGTGATATTCTGGAATACTGTCCTTGAGTAGCTAAAGAGGTATGGATGGCTTCCAAGTAGAGGAGGGATTAAATTTAGGTAGAAGTAGGGCAGCTCATGCAAATTAACAGAAGAAAATATGTAATATATGGATACAGATGAAAGTAAGTGGGTGGAAGTGGGTGGATGTGTACTAGCAACATTTAGAAGTTTGCTCTTGATTGCATTTTTTTTAAAGAAATAGAAATCATAGATAGCTGAGAATCAAAAATAGAGAAAAATTCTAAAGAAGGGATAGAAGTGTGAAAACTCAAGAGAACTCAGTTTGGTGAAAGAGGATTATACAGAAAAATATGTATTTTGAGGATGCTATGTTTAAGGTCCTGTGGGTCATTCAAGAAGAGAGGATATGCAATCCTTTTGCTTAGTCAGGAGATTAAGACTAGAAAAAGATATGAGTACTAGTGGCATAGTTATAGTAATTTAAGCCATGATGAAAAAGATATGGCCAGAGAGAATGAGCAAAGTGAAGAGAGGAAGCCAAGGTCATAATTAAAGTATTTCATCATTTGTTTAGGCAAGGGAAGAGTGCCAGCAAAGGAGAAAATATAAAACAACAACAACACAGAGAAGGATAAAGAAAACTAGGATAAGGTAACTAGATGAACATTTACAAAAGAGAGTGTTCAGTTTTGGGATTTTTTTTTTAACATTCTTACTGGAGTATAATTGCTTTACAATGGTGTGTTAGTTTCTGCTTTATAACAAAGTGAATCAGCTATACATATACCCCGGTCTCTTCCCTCTTGCATATACCTCCATCCCACACTCCCTATCCCACCCCTCTAGGTGGTGGCAAAGCACTGAGCTGATCTCCCTGTGCTATGCGGCTGCTTCCCACTAGTTATCGGTTTTACATTTAGTAGTGTACATATGTCAATGCTACTCTCTCACTCCATCCCAGCTTACCCTTCCCCCTCCCCATGTCCTCAAGTCCATTCTCTACATCTGCGTCTTTATTCCTGTCCTGCCCCTAGGTTCTTCAGAACCTTTTTTTTTTAGATTCCATATATATGTGTTAGCATATGGTATTTGTTTTTTCTCTTTCTGACTTTACTCTGTATGACAGACTCTAGTTCCACCCACCTCATTACAAATAATGCAATTTCGTTTCTTTTTATGGCTGAGTAATATTCCATTGTATACATGTGCCACATTTTCTTTATCCATTCATCTGTCAATGGACATTTAGGTTGCTTCCATGTCCTGGCTATTGTAACCAGAGCTGCAATGAACATTTTGGTACATGACTCTTTTTGAATTATGGTTTTCTCAGGGTATATGCCCAGTAGAATTGCTGGGTCATATGGTAGTTCTATTATTAGTTTTTTTAGTTTTTTAAGGAAGCTCCATACTGTTCTCCATAGTGGCTGTATCAATTTACATTCCCACCAACAGTGCAAGAGGGTCCCTTTTTCTCCACACCCTCTCCAGCATTTATTGTTTGTAGATTTTTTGATGACGGCCATTCTGACCAGTGTGAGATGATATCTCATTATAGTTTTGATTTGCATTGCTCTAATGATTAATGACGTTGAGCATTCTTTCATGTGTTTGTTGGCAATCTGTATATCTTCTTGGGAGAAATGTCTATTTACGTCTCCTGCCCATTTTTGGATTGGGTTGTTTGTTTTTTTTTTAAAATAGAGCTGCATGAGCTGCTTGTCGATTTTGGAGATTAATCCTTTGTCAGTTGCTTCATTTGAAAATATTTTCCCATTCTGAGGGTTGTCTTTTGGTCTTGTTTATTGTTTCCTTTGCTGTGTAAAACTTTTAAGACTCATTAGGTCCCATTTGTTTATTTTTGTTTTCATTTCTGTTTCTCTATGAGGTGGGTTGAAAAGGATCTTGCTGTGACTTATGTCATAGAATGTTCTGCCTATGTTTTTCCTTTAAGAATTTGATAGTGTCTGGCCTTACATTCAGGTCTATAAACTATTTTAAGTTTATTTTTTGTATGGTGTTAGGGAGTGTTCTAACTTCTTTCTTTTACATGTAGCTGTCCAGTTTTCCCAGCACCATTTATTGAAGAGGCTGTCGTTTCTGAATTGTATATTCTTGCCTCCTTTATCAAAGATAAGGTGACCATATGTGTGTGGGTTTACCTCTGGGCTTTCTATCCTGTTCCATTGATCTGTATTTCTGTTTTTGTGTCAGTACCATATTGTCTTGATTACTGTAGCTTTGTAGTATAGTCTGAAGTCAGGGAGCCTGATTCCTCCAGCTCCGTTTTTCGTTCTCAAGATTGCTTTGGCTATTTGGGGTCTTTTGTGTTTCCATACAAATTGTGAAATTTTTTGTTCTAGTTCTGTGAAAAATGCCCTTGGTAGTTAGATAGGGATTGCACTGAATCTGTAGATTGTTTTGGGTAGTACAGTCATTTTCACAATGTTGATTCTTCTAATCCAAGAACATGGTATATCTCTCCATCTGTTTGTATCATCTTTAATTTCTTTCATCAGTGTCTTATAGTTTACTGCATACAGGTCTTTTGTCTCCTTAGGTAGGTTTATTCCTAGATATTTTATTCTTTTTGTTGCAATGGTAAATGGGAGTGTTTCCTTAATTTCGCTTTCAGATTTTTCATCATTAGTGTATAGGAATGCCAGAGATTTCTGTGCATTAATTTTGTATTCTGCTACTTTACCAAATTCATTGATTAGCTCTAGTAGTTTTCTGGTAGCATCTTTAGGATTCTCTAAGTATAGTATCAGGTCACCTGCAAATAGTGACAGCTTTACTTCTTCTTTTCCAATTTGGATTCCTTTTATTTCTTTTTCTTCTCTGATTGCTGTGGCTCAAACTTCCAAAACTATGTTTAATAATAATGGTGTGAGTGGGCAACCTTGTCTTGTTCTTTATCTTAGAGGAAACGGTTTCAGTTTTTCACCATTGAGAACAATGTTGGCTGTGGATTTGTCATATACGACCTTTATTATGTTGAGGTAAGTTCCCTGTATGCCTACTTTCTGGAGGGTTTTTGTCATAAATGTGTGTTGAATTTTGTCGAAAGCTTTTTCTGCATCTATTGAGATGATCATATGGTTTTTATCCTCCAGTTTGTTAATATGGTATATCACGTTGATTGATTTGCATATATTGAAGAATCCTTACATTCCTGGGATAAACCCCACTTGATCATGGTGTATGATCCTTTTAATGTGCTGTTGGATTTTGTTTGCTCGTATTTTGTTGAGGAATTTTGCATCTATGTTCATCAGTGATATTGGCCTGTAGTTTTCTTTCTTTGTGACATCTTTGTCTCGTTTTGGTATCAGGGTGATGGTGGCCTCACAGAATGAGTTTGGGAGTGTTCCTCCCCCTGTTATATTTTGGAAGAGTTTGAGAAGGATAGGTGTTAGCTCTTCTCTAAATGTTTGACAGAATTATCCTGTGAAGCCTACTGGTCCTGGGCTTTTGTCTGTTGGAAGATTTTTAATCACAGTTTCAATTTCAGTGCTTGTGATTGGTTTGTTTATATTTTCTATTTCTTCCTGGTTCAGTCTCAGAAGGTTGTGCTTTTCTAAGAATTTGTCCATTTCTTCCAGGTTGTCCATTTTATTGGTATATAGTTGCTTGTAGTAATCTCTCATGATCCTTTGTATTTCTCAGTGTCAGTTGTTACTTTTCCTTTTTCACTTCTAATTCTGGTGATTTGAGTCGTCTCCCTTTTTTCTTGATGAGTCTGGTTAATGGTTTATCGATTTTGTTTATCTTCTCAAAGAACCTCGTTTTAGTTTTATTGATCTTTGCTATTGTTTCCTTCATTTCTTTTTCATTTATTTCTGATCTTATATTTATGATTTCTTTCCTTCTGCTAACTTTGGGGATTTTTGTTCTTCTTTTTCTATTTGCTTTAGGTGTAAGTTTAGTAGTTTATTTGAGATTTTTCTTGTTTCTTAAGGTAGGATAGTATGTGTATAAACTTCCCTCTTAGAACTGCTTTTGCTGCATCCCACAGGATTTGGGTCATTGTGTTTTAATAGTCATTTGTTCCTAGATATTTTTTATTTCCTCTTTGATTTCTTCATTGATCTCTTGATTATTAAGTAGTGTGTTGTTTAACCTCCATTTGTTTGTATTTCTTACAATTTTTTCTTGTAATTGATATATAGTCTCATAGCGTTGTAGTCAGAAAAGATAATTGATATGATTTCAATTTTCTTAAATTTACCGAGGCTTGATTTGTGTAACAAGATATGATGTATCCTGGAGAGTGTTCCATGGGCACTTGAGAAGAAAGTGTATTCTGTTGTTTTTGGATGGAATGTCCTATAAATATCAATTAATTCCATCTTGTTTAATGTATCATTTAAAACTTGTGTTTCCTTATTGATTTTCATTTTGGATGATCTGTCCATTGGTGAAAGTGGGGTGTTAAAATCCCCTACTATGATTGTGTTACTGTCGATTTCCCTTTTTATGGCTCTTAGTATTTGCCTTATGTACTGAGGTGCTCCTATGTTGGGTGCATAAATATTTACAATTGTTATATCTTCTTCTTGGATTGATCCCTTGAACATTATGTAGTGTCCTTCTTTGTTTCTTATAATAGTCTTTGTTTTGAAGTCTATTTTGTCTGATATGAGAATTGCTACTCCAGCTTTCTTTTGATTTCCATTTGCATGGGGTATCTTTTTCCATCCCTTCACTTTCAGTCTGTATGTGTCCCTAGGTCTGAAGTGGGTCTCTTGTAGACAGCATGTATACGGGTCTTGTTTTTGGATCCATTCAGCCAGTCTATATCTTTTGGTTGGAGCATTGAATCTATTTACATTTAAGGGAATTATTGATATGTATGTTCCTATTACCATTTTCTTAATTGTTTTGGGTTTGTTATTGTAGGTCTTTTCCTTCTCTTGTGTTTCCTGCCTAGAGAAGTTCCTTTAGCATTTGTTGTAGAGCTGGTTTGGTGGTGCTGAGTTCTCTTAGCTTTTGCTTGTCTGTAAATTTTTAAATTTTTCCATTGAATGTGAATGAGATCCTTGCTGGGTAGAGTAATCTTGGTTGTAGGTTTTTCCCTTTCATCACTTTAAATATGTCCTGCCACTCCCTTCTGGCTTGCAGAGATTCTGCTGAAAGATCAGCTGTTAACCTTATGGTGATTCCCTTGTATGTTATTTGTTGTTTTTTCCTTGCTGCTTTTAATATTTTTTCTTTGTATTTAATTTTTGATAGTTTGATTAATATGTGTCTTAGTGTGTTTCCTCTTGGATTTATCCTGTATGGGACTCTCTGTGCTTCCTGGACTTGATTAACTATTTCCTTTCCCACATTAGGGAAGTTTTCAACTATAATCTCTTCAAATATTTCCCCAGTCCCTTTCTTTTTCTCTTCTTCTTCTGGGACCCCTATAATTCAAATGTTGGTGGATTTAATATTGTCCTAGAGGTCTCTGAGACTGTCCTCAATATTTTCATTCTTTTTTCTTACACTCCTCTGCAGTAGTTATTTTCACTATTTTAACTTCCAGGTCACTTATCCATTCTTCTGCCTCAGTTAGTCTGCTATTGATTCCTTCTAGAGAATTTTTAATTTCATTTATTGTGTTGTTCATCATTGTTTGTTTGCTGTTTAGTTCTTCTAGGCCCTTGTTAAACATTTCTTATATTTTCTCCATTCTGTTTCCAAGATTTTGGATCATCTTTACTATCATTATTCTGAATTCGTTTTCAGGTAGACTGCCTATTTCCTCTTCATTCGTTTGGTCTGGTGGGTTTTTACCTTGCTCCTTATCTGCTGTGTGTTTTTCTGTCTTCTCATTTTTCTTAACTTACTGTGTTTGGGGTCTCCTTTTTGCAGGCTGCATGTTCATAGTTCGCGTTGTTTTTGGTGTCTTCCCTCAGTGGCTAAGGTTGGTTCAGTGGGTTGTGTAGACTTCTTGGTGAAGGGGATTAGTGCCTGTGTTCTGGTGGATGAGGCTGGATCTTGTCTTTCTGGTGGGCAGGCCTGCATCTGGTGGTGTGTTCTGCAGTGACTGTGACTTTATTATTAATTTAGGCAGCCTCTCTGCTAATGGGTGTGTTTATGTTCCTGTCTTGTTAGTTGTTTGGCATAGGGTGTCCAGCACTGTAGTTTGCTGATCGTTGAGTGGAGCTGGGTCTTGGCATTGAGATGGAGATCTCTGGGAGGTTTTCACCGTTTGATATTACTTAGAGCTGGGAGGTCTCTTGTGGACCAGTGTCCTGAATTTGGCTCTCCCACCTCAGGTATAGGTCTGATGCCCGGCCAGAGCACCAAGACCCTACCATACACACACCTCAGAATAAACAGGAGAAGAAAAGAAAGAAATAAAGAAAAGAATAAAATGAAATAAAATAGTTATTAAAATAAAAACTAATTACTAAAAGTAAAAAAATTAAAAAAAAAATAAAAAAAAAGAAAGAAGAGAGTACCCAAACCAAAATACAAATCCACCAATGACAAGAAGTGCTAAAAACTAAATTAAAACAAAAAACAAACAAACAAAAAACAGACAGAACCCTAGGACAAATGGTAAATGCAAAGCTATACAGACAAAATCACACAGAGAAGCATACACATACACACTCACAAAAAGAGAAAAAGGGAAAAAATATTGTATATTGTTGCTCCCAAAGTCCACCTCCTCAATTTGAGATGTTTCGTTGTCTATTCAGGAATTCCACAGATGCAGGGTACATCAAGTTGATTGTGGAGATTTAATCCGCTGCTCCTGAGGCTGCTGGGAGAGATTTCCCTTTCTCTTCTTTGTTCGCACAGCTCCTGGGGTTCAGCTTTGGATTTGGCCCCGCCTCTGCGTGTAGGTTGCCTGAGGGCCTCTGTTCTTTGTTCAGATAGGACGGGGTTAAAGTAGCAGCTGATTAGGTGGCTCTGGCTCACTCAGGTCGGGTGGAGGGAGGGGTACAGATGTGGGGCGAGCCTGCGGCGGCAGAGGCCGGCATGACGTTGCAACAGCCTGAGGCATGCCGTGTGTTCTCTCGGGGAAGTTGTCCCTGGATCACGGGACCCTGGCAGTCGTGGGCTGCACAGGCTCCCGGGAGGGGAGGTGTGGATAGTGACCTGTGCTCGCACACAGGCTTCTTGGTGGCTGCAGCAGCAGCCTTAACGTCTCATGCCCCTCTTTGGGGTCCGCGCTGATAGCTGCGGCTCGAGCCCATTTCTGGAGCTCATTTAGGCGGTGCTGTTAATCCCCTCTCCTTGCGCAACACAAAACAAAGTGGCAAGAAAAAGTTTCTTGCCTCCTCTGGAGCTCCAGACTTTTTCCCGGACTCCCTCCCGGCTAGCCGTGGTGCACTAGCCCCTTCAGGCTGTGTTCACGCCACCAACCCCAGTCCTCTCCCAGCGCTCCAACCGAAGCCTGAGCCTCAGCTCCCAGCCCCCGCCCGTCCCGGCCAGTGAGCAGACAAGCCTCTCGGGCTGGTGAGTGCTGGTCAGCGCCGATCCTCTGTGCGGGAATCTCACTGCTTTGCCCTCCGCACCCCTGTTGCTGCGCTCTCCTCAGTGGCTCCGAAGCTTCCCCCCTCCACCACACGCAGTCTCCGCCCGCGAAGGGGCTTCCTAGTGTGTGGAAACCTTTCCTCCTTCACAGCTCCCTCCCACTGGTGCAGGTCCCGTCCCTATTCTTTTGTCTCTGTTTATTCTTTTTTCCTTTGCCCTACCCAGGTACGTGGGGAGTTTCTTGCCTTTTGGGAGGTCTGAGGTCTTCTGCCAGCATTCAGTAGGTGTTCTGTAGGAGTTGTTCCACGTGTAGATGTATTTCTGATGTATTTGTGGGGAGGAAGGTGATCACATCTTATCTTCTGCCATCTTGAAGCTCCTCCGAGTGTTCAGTTCTTAAACGAGTTCGAATAGGATGAAGACTAAAAATAGACCACTGCATTTTGAAAATTAGGAGACTATCGGCTATCTAACTGGCAATTATTTCTGAGGAGTGGTGGGTGTAAAGCTGTAATCTAATTGCCTGAAGTTTTAAGGTATTTGACCATGACTGTGGAAGGAAACATCTTAAGAGGTTAGTAGCTGTAAAATGAGGTGGAGTCCAAGGATTATTTAGATTTTAATAAAAGTTTACTAAGTATCTGCTCAGTGCCAGACACTGTCCAAGGCGGCCTTGAACAAAGTGGACATTGTAAACAGAAGTGAAAAAACACCAGTCCTCACATATCCTGCATTCTAATTTAGGTTATTTCTTTAGCCTGAGAAGCCTTGAGCATTTTTAAGTTTTATATTAGGAGAAAGATTCAAAAGAGAGAGATGAATAAAAGAGGTGGTTCCAAGGTGTGACAGACTGAAGGGAAGTTCGCAAAGGGCATGGGGTCTTTGATATCACAAGAGGAAGCCACTATAAAATGCAAAAAAATCCCAAACACCTGGATTTTCAGTTTATGGCATTTACATGAACAAGGATTTTGTACAGAAACACAGTGGTTCCGTGAGAAAAATATAATAGGTTTCAGAAGATTGTGATTCTATCCCCACACTTAATTAACTATACAAACAGAGGAAAGGCCCTTGAGGGACCATGGTTGCTTCTGTGTAAATTAGTGGTATCTCTTCAATAGCAAGGTGTTCTTACATTGGTTAAATGAGATTATAGATTCTCTAAACAGCCTTATAAGTCAAAACTTTTATTATAAGAAAATGGTAATTGACAGGGCACATCTGCAAATCTTTTGACCTATATTTTGTAGTTCTTACAATTTAATTTTTATAATCATTATTTTTATTTATTAGACTATAATTGTAGTAAAAATTCATATTTTTTAACAAAGTGAATCAGTTATACATATACATATGTTCCCATATCTCTTCCCTCTTGTGTCATATTTTTATTTGATATTTTAATGTTTTTATATTTGTAAAATATGTTTACATTTATAAAACACTTGATTGTTTATTATAAGCAAGTTAACAAAATAAATTTAGAATATATAATTCCCCTTGACAACTGTGCACTAATACAAGAACAAAGACATTATTATGCCTTGTATGATCACATGTTACAATAGATGAGCCTTGGCTTACAATGACTGCTTTGTCTGATGTTTATTAGCCCATGCCTTGGTGCAGTTGAACTCGTCCTAAATTCACTGTTTCAGAGCTACAACGTGTATAGTGCATTCATTGTCCTGTGAATAATACTCTCTTGCTTGAGTCAAGAGACTATAACCTTAGGACTTCTAATGTTCTTTTCTTATAGGTTCTAGAAACTCCTGCTAAAATGTTGAAATATGTAAAGACATTAAAATAGTTCAAATGGTGGAAACTTTATCTGATATGATTTTGAAAAATAACTGTGTAATCTGTATAGGATGAGAATTATCCCTCATTTTCCTTCTTGGTGCAAGCACTAATGAATGTCATCTGAGTGTGGATTTCAATTTGTCGTTAATCTATTTAATTCCAAATAAGACAATTCCATGATACACTAACTTTTTTATAATTCTAATCTCTATTACTGGGAGTTTCCAATAATTCTGAGATTATTACTTATTTTTTAAATTGATACCACAAAAGTTAAAGACAAAAAATTTGAAGTGTAATATTTTAAATGCTAGAATGCCTCAGAATCTTCTTAGACATATAACTCTGATTTATAAAAACAGTAATGCTCTTTCCCCTTAATCTCATCTATATTACTAAGTAAACAAATAAATACTTAAATTCAGAAATATTCTATGACTGCCCAGCTACATGTTTGGCATGTAGAGCCTAGAATCTCTTCACTACTGCAGTATATGTCATTGCTTTTGGTGGTTTTAATAATTAATTCTGCAAATATGGTGGTGAAGATGGAGTGAGATTTGGCTCAACCCTGCAATAAGCTAGTTTTTCCTGTGCAGGGGGCCGCAAACCATGTATCTACCCTGAGGCTCTGGTGATTCTGCCCAATTCCCCCTAAACAAAGTGAAGAGAAGGAAACTTTACTCTCCTTCCCAACTTGCCTCCTTCCTTTTCACCATCTTCATCTTCAATATTTGTTGCTTTCTTAACTGCTATATACTGAATAGACTTCTATAAAAAAGGTGGAAAATACTAAAGAAAACTATAATTACTCATAGCCCTGTTACTCAGAATAACCAGTCTTAATACTCTGCTATCCAATCATCTTTTGGTATATTATTTATAATGAACACTGTAATGAATATTTTAGAAAAATTAGACCATTTATTTGATACTGTTTTGTAACCTATGTTTAGATTTGGCAGTGTGCTTGGAGCAACATCAGCTATCCTTACATATTCTTCAAGATTATGATTTTTAATTGTTCTATCACATGCTAACGTAAGGATGCATTACAATTTATTTAGTTAATCTACTGTTGGAAATTTATATTGTTTTTAATTTTTTGCTGTTATAAAATAACCATATTTTTTAGACTTTGCTTCATATTGCCAAGTTACCTACAGGAAGTTATCAGTTGCTATCCCAACTTAGTATGAGAATCCTCACTTCCTTGTATGTTTCACAATACTGAGTACACTATACTTATAGGTAGATATATAAATACAGAACTCTGTGTCTGTATGTTGTATATGTGTATGTATGTATATATGTGTATATATGATAAAGTATAATATATAAAACATATAAGTGATGGTATCTTACTTTTTGTTTTATTTTATATTATTAAAAATTTGTAAAGTGAAACTTTCATATATTACTGCCTATCTCTATATCTTCTTTTGAAATGATTAATCATGTTTATTGCCCAATGTTTTCTTCTGAGCAATAATCTGTAAGAGTTATTCGTGTTTTAATGATATTTTCCTTTTCCTATTATCAGTGTGTTGCAAATTTCCCCCAGATTGTCAATTAGTTCATAGTTTAAAAAAAATCAACCTGCTTTCTTTTTTGTTTTGAAATGCCATAATTATTTCATCTGATGTTAGGTCTGTTTACATACTTCTAGTCCATAAAAATATTCTATTTCTATTTTATTACCATTTTTATATTATTGTTGCTTTATAGTAGATTCTAATACTTTTAATACAACCACACCCATATAAGTTCTGTAAGTTTTTTAAATTGCTTTATTATTCTTGCTATTTATTCACTTATTCTTCCAGAAAATAAAAAACCCACCTATTTATTTTCTTTTTTCTTATTTACTCACTCTTCTAAAGAAATATAGTTTGGAAAAGAGAAGTAACAGCAAGTTTGTATGTTAATGGAAACAAACAGTGAGTGTTGAAAAAAATTTTTGCTACAAGAAGAAAAGGGGAGACTTACTTGCGTAAGCTAGAGCAATGGGATCTTATGCACCAGTGGAAGTTCTGCTTCTGTAGAATAACACATGGTGTTTACTCAGTAAGGATGGCTATGGGGGAGGAAATGTTCACAGTCCCTTACTTTTCTCTCTTAAGGAGAGAAAAGTAAGTACAAAATAGTAATCTAGGAGAATCTAAGAGAGTGAATGGTCTGGTTTAATAGCCCTTTTCAAGATATTGTTCATGAATGTAAGGTGAAACCATTCAGTATGATTCTACAGTGTGATATTTTTCCAGCCATGTTTAGATACATGGCTGTAGGGAAAACAGGTGGAATTGATTTTGACTAGGGTTGGATTTAGTTAAGAATAGAGTGAAGCAAGAAAGAGACAAGGGAGTTGGAATTTTAAACAGTGAAGTGATTTAAGTGAAGTATCATGAAATTTATCACCAGTAAGGAAAGTGGTGAGGAGCTGAGTTGGGGATGAGGGACAGAAAACAGGTGGTACCTCCATAGATTGTAGGTCCTGGTGGGGAGGAGAATCACTGGAGTCAGGGTACTTAGAGTGAGTGAACTGGGAAGAAAGAAGGTGGTAGTCAAGGAGTATGATGTATAAATTGGGACTATGGTGGTTTTTTTTTTTATTGTTATGACCAGAGGAGATGAAGTAGTGTTGATAACAAGATCACTGAATGAGTGGAAATCGAGGACCCTAGAGGCCAGTGTGTTGAAGGAGTTATGGGTATAGATATTAAAATCACCAAAAGCTGATATAAAATTAGTGTTGGAGATTGTGACAATGAGCAAAGATTTCTGAGAAATGGATATGTAGTTGTACCGAGAAAGGGTACTGGATGGGCGACTTAATATGAGATTCAAAGCTGAGAATTGTTAAGGAGACCTGGTGCACTAGATGTTTCCTATGCCTAGAATGTTTTCCCCCCAGACCTCCCAATACTTTTCTCCTTCTTATTCATTTATTGGGTCTTTGTTCAATTATCACCTCCTTCAAGAGACTTTGCCCCATCCTCTAATCTAAAATAGTCCCTCAAGGCATGCTCTACTTTGTATTTTACTTGTTTTATATTTTAATGGCATTTATAACTAATTGAAAACATCTTGTTTATTTACTTCTTTTTATACACTGGTTCTCTTATAGAATATAAATATTTTGAAAATAGTGATTTTTCTTATCTTGGTTGTGGCTGATTTCCCAGACTTAAGATTTCTGGCATATAGTAGGCAGCCAATAATTAGTGGTTGAATGAATGAATGGATATTCATAGGGTTAAATAGTGTCTCCCACTTTCCCGTGACTTCTTCCAGAATCCAAATACACTTTCTTAAAGCCACCTTCCAATTCAGAGTATTCATTCTTATAAAAATTCCTATTTACAACCTCCCCTCAAGAAAGATGAATGTAAAACACAAGTAGGAAAAGGTACAAAAGTAAGCTTGTTCTGTTTGCCTTGTGATAGTTATTGAAGTTAGGACTCAAAGATGTTGTCACTCATTACTTCAAGAAAGACTCACCAGTGGGATAATGAACTTGAAGTATAGTTATCTTCTGATTTATTGTTTTCAACTATCACTATACTGATATACCTAGCAAATAGCTGCCCAAAGATTAGCACTCCACAACAGTAAACTTGATGCCCCTGTCAGTATGACTATACCCTTTGCTCACTTTTTTTTGGAAATCAGACTAAAGATAAATTTAAAATCTTATTAGTCAGAAAAAAAGAAGGAAAAAACCCATTTATCTGTCTTCAGTTGTTCTTTCTTTATACAAAAATCTAAATATCTTTATATTTTTATGCTAAATACAAAGTACTAGAGATAAACTTATGTTTTGACTATAAGTAGAAATATCAAGTAACTAATTAACATGCTATTTAGTTTATGTATAATAAACTAGAAATAGCATGGTATAGAAGAATGAGCCCTTGGTGTTGTCAAGAACTAATTAAGATAACAAATGTAAATTAATTTCCCCTTCTTTTCTTTTTAACATACCAAATATGTGTTATTTATCTTCTTACACAGAATAAAATTATCCACCTTAATTTGATGCCCTAGGCAAGAAATTTTTTCCACATTGTATATGGTTATTATGTAGCATGATTCTAATTGTTGCTGTCCTATTTTTATAAAGTGTCATTCTGTAATCACATCAGTAATGTAATGTTTCTAATCATTTACATTTTAATCCTCTGGCATTATGAACATTTTACACAGTAGTTGATTTATGTTTATATACTCAGAATATTTCAAGTTCAAAACAAAGTGTTCTTTTGGTGTTTTGAGTATTTTATACACAACTGAAAGAGAAATTTCATTCTATTTTCAATTCTGCTGCCATTTATTGAGCACCTATCAAGTGAAAGGCTCTGCATTAGTCAGCTTGGGATGCCATAGTAAATACCATAAACTGGGTGGTTTAAACAACAGAAACTTATTTTGTCACAGTTCTGGAGGCTGGGAAGTCCAACATCATGGTTGGGTTCTGGTGAGGACTCTCATCCTACTTTGCAGATGGCCAATTTCTCAGCGTCTCCTCACATGACAGAGCAAGAAGAGAACAAGCTCTTTGGTGTCTCTTCTTCTAAGGACATTAATCTCATTGTGAGGTTTCCACACACATGACCTCATCTAAACCTAATTATTTCCCAAAGACCTCATCCCCAATACTATCACTTTGGGGGGTTAGGGCTTCAACATGTATATCTGGGCGAAACAATCCAGACCAGAGTAGACCTTAAATTAAGAAACACACACTATTTTTTTGAAGTAAAAATCAGTTAGATTGTAATTGCAAGAGTTTACCACTATTTAGATTTCCTGTTGGAATGTGGTTCTTTACAGCTGCTTGAAAATTATATTTTCTATATATTATGAAACACTTATGGGCACTCTACACTGTAAGATTTTGCATCCAAACAGACTGCAATCTGGGAAATTTTGTTTGTTTTTTTTGTTTTATGAAAAAAAGTTTTTATATTTACAAAACTAGACAGAAAAGTTAATGAACACTTATAAACACATGACCAGTTTCAACAGCTATCAACTCAAGATGAATGTGGTTTTCTCTATACTTCACCGACTTGTACGCAACTTACCGCAAATCTGGAATCAATCATTGTCTCAAATTTCTAGTATTTCTTTAGTATTTCAAGTTTTCAATTTTTCTACTGGGGTATTTTATTGCTACTAAGTTGGTTATTTTTTTTTTTTTTTACTTGTTTTTCAGTTGACAGAGTAGGATAAATATGTTTTGTTTTGATTTTGAAAATCATATATATTCTTAGTTCCTACTGATTTTTACAATTGGAATTCAAGATTTGAGGAATTTTAGTTAATTACTTCGAACTTATATTCTCCCATGACAAGAATCTCTGCGTCAGGAACATCAGGGGTGATAAATTTATATTATCACAAAATCACATATTTATTTCTTCTAATGTTGTACATATAACAGTGTCTATAATGCCAACACTACCACCAACATTGTTATTACTGATAGAAGGTAATTTGCAGTTGTTTTGCCCATAGAATAGCCCACTAGGAATCTGAAGTCAAATTACTGTGTATGTGTATTTTTAAAAAGTTATTTTATAGTGAAAAGAACATGAGATCACCCTCTTCACAAATTTTTATGTGTACAATACAGTATTGCTAACTATAAGGACACTGTAGTACAGCAGATCTCTAGAACATATTCATCTTGCACAATTGAGACCTCGTGCCCATTGTTTAGCAACTCCCCATTTGGAAGAGTTCCTCTCAGTGTGGTCATACCACCAACTGGATACACATTTAGGATCATTGGTTTCATTTTATTTTTAATTTTAGAATCTCCTTGTTTAAAATTTGGTTTTGTTTTATAGTCACCTGAAATATTTACATGGGTCAGTGACAAAAATGCAAAACAAATTATATTAAAAAAACTAGCTAGTAGCTCATGTCTTGTATTCCATTCTTTTCATCCCCTTATTTATTAAAAAAGTTTCCACTTACATTGTCATATATGTGTGTGTGTGTATATATATATACACACACACATAAATATATACATACGCATACATATCAGTAGATGAATGGTAGCCCAAATAGGCCATATATATATGTGTGTGTGTGTGTATATATATATATATATATATATAGAGAGAGAGAGAGAGAGAGAGAGAGAGAGAGAGAGAGAGAGAGAGAGAGATGTTATTGAAATGACAATCTGCTTTTCTTTCTCTAAGTGATTTGGTCATTGTATATGGATGCACCTCCCCCATTTTTTTTTCTTTTTCTTTAAAGTCTGATAATTTTACTAGGATATGTTTTGGTGTGGGGTAGATTATTTTCCAAGGTATGTATGAACTTTCAAAATATAGTTTCAAATCTTTTTCCTTTTTTTCAGGAAATGTTTTAGAATTGTAATTTTTGGTATTTGTTCTATGTTTTGTTTTTACTTTATAAGGATATAAATGAGCTACAGTTCAAATTATTCAGTTAATAGTGATTAACATAAGGTTTACCACATGGAGTCAGTTTTGGCCAATACAATCAGACTTTTACTAGTTCTAATGATGGTATGTTACACAGTATTTCCTCTTTGATCTCATAGTCAAAGACTAGGGATACACCCTGTTACCTGGCTTTCCCAAATTCAACTTTACCCAAACTATGTGCCACAGAACATTGAAATGTTTCTTTGGTAAAATACTTACTCTATAAAATAAGTTGAGAAAAAAAGGTAGATTAGTCAAATTAAGCAGGCTTATTGAAAATGTGCATTATAGTCTTCAGAGAAGATTACATGTAGTGTTCTTCTTCAGAGAAGCATATTTGTAGCATTTCACAAATGTATCTGACAAGTAACATTTTTACAATAAACACATTAACATCTCTAAGTGAGATACAATTTGGAAGATATTGACTTAATTCATTTGCTATGGAACTGTCAACAAAGTTATATAAACACATTCAATTTTTAGTATTTTTCCATTTGTACCAACTTTTAGAAAAATATAATCTACAAATTAATGCAGTAACATTTTTATTTATGCAACACTTTATTTTCTCATAAAATAGTAAGGTATCTTTTTAAAGTATCTTTGACTTAGGAAATTATGATAATATAAGATTTATTCTTTTCTCAATACTCACTAGAATACTTTTTAATCTGCAGTTTTCCTTTTTCTTTTTTGCCTTGTAAAGTGTAAAATTTTAGTAAACTATTTCTAAGATATATGAGTCAATGAATTTTGATTACTGGCTCTCAACTTGGCATTGGAAATGTGGCATTAAACCATATTTTGAGTTTTATGTTATTTCTTAGATGGATAAGTTTAAGATACTCTGAAGAGTAAGAATTTTTTTTTACCTCTGACTAATAAGAGTTGCAAATATGAGTGTTCATTTGGTATTCATTTTATTATTATTATTATTTTAAACATTTTTACCTCAGCTAGAAGACTTTTTTCTCTTTTTTCTGTTCATTTGGATTTTGGGGAGCGCTGGTTTTGCAATGAATAATCATTGAAAGCTAGAATCATAGAGAAATTAGAGTGTTGTTTTGAATATGCTAAATTTCTAAGCTTAATCAAACTTTCAAATTAACAGCAGAACTTTAATATAAGCTGAGTGGCATGGGGGATAGCTGATTGCTCTGTGTTTGTTAGCATCAGTTGTTACCATGCACCTTGACTAGCATGGGCACCACAAGGTCTCCAATTTCCAGACTGTACACTTTTGATTCCTCTTTAGTTCATAATCAAGCTCGACTGTATTACCCTTTGGGTTACTACAATTAAGCATGTATTTAACTTAAACTAGACCTTTTTATTTCTTTGAAAAGAATACTGAGTACCTACATTATGGATTTCACTTCTGTAAATACAAAAAGTTCACTCCTATGTTAGCCATCTGCAATTTCCAAAGAAGAGGAAATTCATTTTTCACACAAGAGAGACTGAAGGCAAGCTCTTGACATTTTATGGAATTCATTCATCAGAGATGGACTGCTAAGTGCACTCTTTAACTTTGTAAGTAATAATTAAGATGAGAAAGAAAAGGATTGGTCCATGGGCACACAGTAGACACTATCACCTTAGAGAACAGATTAGAATTTAAAATGATCTTAAAAATTCAAAGAAATGATCAGAATTTATCCAACATAAAGTTCTACTTAAGCAGAAAAAATATCTGCAATATTTAAAATGAGTAATATGTACAATCACAAAAACTGAGCATGGGTTAAAAATAAAACAAGAAAAAGAAAAAAGGTAATACTCCTTATATAGTGTCCAAGGGTAAATACTCTACTGCATATAATAGTGAGAAAAAGAATGGACTTGTGTATAAGGAGCTCAGTTTGAATCTTCACTCTTTATGTATAAGAACTGACAGAGAGCCTACTTTGTGCTGCACCATGTGCAGGGTCTGGAGGTACAATTGTGAGTAAAATCATGCATGGTCCCTTGTCTTCTATGGCTTATATCTAGTGGATGAGACAGAACTCAATCACATAATAATAATAATAATGAAAATATATAGTTAAATAGTGAGATGAGTGATCTGAAGACAAATAAGATCAGATTATAAAACTGCATATTAAAGGAACCTTAACCTTGAGTGAAGGTTAGCAAACACTTTGCTGATAGAGGAATTTAAGTGAAGATCTGAAGGTTTAGTAGAACTTTATTAAGTAAATGATGTGAGGAGGAGGTCGTGCAGCTAAGAATATTCCAGGGTGGGAAAAAATAGTGAGAGCAAATATTACGTGGAGGAAGGGAGCATAGTGTTTTGGGAGAATAGAAGGAAGGTCACTGTGGCCAGTGTGCAAAGAAGAGAAAATGGAAGGAATGTGAGAATAAAGAGGTGACTGGTGACAGATCATGGAGGGCTTTGCAGGGGCATGCTAAGGATTTTGACCTTTGTTCAAGGTGCCACAGAACAAGAGGAGGAAAACAAAGTGGGGCTTCAGAAGGATGTAACATCCATGGCATATTCATTGAAAGGCACATGTATTTACTGTGAGTAGGTTGCATTATCTTCAAAATCTCAGTGGCTTATAAGGATACTTATTTCTCACTCATGTGTCTGGCATTGCCTGGAGCAGCTTTGCTCCAAGCTTCAGGCTCCAAACTTGGAGTCTCTCAGAATTTCTCATTAGGGATTCAGTATGTACCCGGGCATGCCTTTCTTATATCAGGAGGTGGAGGAGGTGTGGGTGGTGGGTAGGAGTCAGGGACAGGAATAGCATGGGCCAAGCCAAACCAGGCAAGCACTTTTAAATGCTTTGATCACAGATGCCTCATTCACATCTGCTTACACCACTGCTTCCATTAGCCAAAGCTAATCACATGACCAAGTTCAAAATTCATAGAGTGGGAAACATGCTCCTTCTATAGGGGCAGGGGAGTAATTATTTGGTGAACAATAATATAATCTGCCAAAGGGCTTTCTAGAAACCATGGGTTGAAGTATGAAAGAAAAATTACCCTGGGCTAGTAAAACAGGCAAGGAAGACTTTATTCAAGACTGTTGCAACAGAAGAGAGAAACTTGCAATGGGGAAAAGAAAGAGAAATAATTAACAATTGCAAGTTTTCTAAAGTAAATGCTCTAAGAAAAGGGAGGATATCAAAAGATATCTGTCTAAAGTTTAATCAAGTTGAGAGGAACTTTAAGTCTGTCTTGGTCAGAAGGACGAACAAGCTTACAGTTAGAAACATCTCAGAAATATCCCTTATAATCTTTCTTTATGAAATGATACACTTCCAGGAATTGTTTAATTTCTTCTTTGAAGCATGGATTATTTAGCAGCATACTGCTTAACTCCTCAACAGTTGAGGGTTCTTTAGACACCTTTTTGTTAAACTTCCATTGAGATTAGAGAACACACTCTATTTGACTTGTGAGTCTTGCTTTATGGTCCAACATAAGAACAATGTTTTTAAACGTTCCATAAGCACTTGAAAAGAATGTATATTTACAGTAACTAGGTGTGGTGTTTCATACTATATACTTTAGGTCACACATAAATATAACATGCAGTACACTTTTATATATATTAAGATATTAGGTCAACTGAGGATATTGCTAACAAGACTTGATAATAGATTGTGTATGGGGAGACTAGAGTTAATAAAGGAATCTAGAGTAACTAGATTCTTGTTTTATGGTTTGAGCCAGAGTATGAATGGTGATTATATTTCCTGAGGAGAAGACTCAAAAGGAACTAGTTGGAAGAATATGTTAATTTTGGCCATGCTGAGTTCAGATGCTTAATTGACATCCAAGTGAAAAAGTCCATCCACAGCAGTAGGAGTTCAGAGCTCAGGGGTAAAGATGGAAATGGATATATAGATTAAGGAGTCATATAAATGATCCTTAGCAGCATGGATTTAAAGAGGTCATGTTGTGGGAGTGTTTAGTCAGAGAAGAATCCTAAAGCATTCCATCTTCAGCTATAGAATAAGAAGAAAGAACCATCAAAGGAGAGCAAGAAGAAGTAGTTAGCAGAGCAAAAGGAAAACCATAAGAGTTTGGCTAATAGAGTCAAGGAAAAATGTGTTTTTAAGATGAAGTGGTTAACTTTGTTGAATGTTCCCAGGAGGTTAAGTAGTATGAGAATAGAAAAGTGACTATTGGTTTTGATAACTGGAGATGCTTGGTAACCTTAACAAGAACAGTTAGCAAAAGCTTATATAACATTTATCTATATTTTTTTCCAATAGAAAATTTATAACATTATTTAATCATGAAAGAATGAATGGAAGATTAAAAACTATAGTTTATACCTTATACCTTAAGCTCATAGTTTTGAAGGGAATAAGACGTGCAAAAAAATTAAAATAAAATTTTGCAAGTCCTATGCTAAAAATATATCCCATTCTCTAGAAGATGGAGATGTGCATGACCAATTTAGCTCAGGGAAGCTTTCAGAGAAGGAAATGTCCTGCAGGCTGAGGCTTGAGAAGTACCTGGCAGTTTTCTAGACAGATGTTGGAGGAAAGAGGTTCCCAAAGGCACTGACGAGTAGATTCTAAAGACTCAGAGGTAGGACATTTAATGGGATATTTAGAAAACTGTACAATCACCCTCTGAGATATGTAGAAATGTGTGTGATAGGGAGGTTGGTCATGCCAATGACTATAGGGTGTTACAAGCATTTAGTAAGGGGTAGTAATACTAAATTTCCTGGAATCTTTGAGTGGATTCTCCTTCTCAACTTATCCTGTAAACCTCAACAGAGCATTGCTAAACAGAGAAACACTATAGTAGAGTATGCTACATGGCTGAGAGGATGAGTATTTGGAGAGTGGGAATGAAGTCCAATATGACAAATGTTTTAGAAGTAGAATCCATTTAATCTGATGGCAGATCAGATAGGTCTGAGGTCACGCAAGGTTGCGACTGCCACATTTTAGACATAAATCACTGTGTGGGTAGCAGTTATTTTCAATCAGATAGAAATATAGGGACAGAAGCACATGGCATAGAGTGGGAGATGACAAGTTTGTTTTGGAACAGGCTAAAGGGTTTGTGGTACATATCCAAGTATAATGTCCAGCAGATAGTTGAAAATAGGAATGTGGACTTCAGAAGAGATTGGGAATGGAAATAGAGTTGAAAATCATACGTTAATATTAAAGGAAACCCAGAGTAGGTAACATTTCTCAGGGAGAGTTAGTAGAATAAAGAAAAAATAATCAAGATAAAAAATAAACTTTAAGAATTTTATATGCTTTATTCAAAATTCTTTTGCCATACAAAACTTGTCTGTGTTTTATAAAGTTGTTTTAAGGAAAGCAAATGTAGTGATGCAAGGAACTGTATATTTTTAATATACTCAATCAGAGTATTTGGAAATTTCTATTTTATTTTACATAATATCTACTCTGGTAATTACTAGTGGTCAAGTAGTACTATGATGTAAAATGTTTACTCTTCAAGTATTCCCTAATAATGGAATTGTTTTATTTTTAGTGTCTATTCTTTTCATGTTACTTAAATACTACTTGGAAAGTTACCATACTAAGTAACTAATTATCAAACTAAGATAATTTTCCATTCACTTTTCTATTTTTTTCCTGTTTTTTTTTAACTGAAAATAACTTTTAAAGTATTTTTTCTTAATGAAGTGACTTTCCTAACCTAGTAAATTGTAAGAATCATTAATAGTTCTTCAATCTTTGAATTCATGTTCCTAGGAGGGAAAATCTTAATGTAAGAAATGACTTCATTGCAGTATCTTAATTTAACATTTTATACTTCTGTAGACTGATAACAATGATTTTAAAATTAATTCTCTTTTTACTACAAATGGAGATTGGCTTTACAATCTTACTTCATATTCTTCTTCTATTTTGTTATCTTTTAAATTCCTCATGACATTTGTGTAACATTTCGTAATTTACAAATTATTTGTAGTTATCATGTTACTAATTCTTACTACAATTTGGTGACATGGGAATTAGTAATGCCATTTTATGGAAAAGGACACTTCAAATGAGAAGTCAACGTTTTACAGCTCATAAGGGTAGAGTGGGCCCTCAGATCAGCTCCTCTTCTTATATGTCCAGAGTACTTTGACCACACCTGAGCAATTTCAAAACGATATCATATTTTTATTAAAGCACTTGCTCATGCTGCTTTTGCAAATCCCTTGTGAACACATACTAAATTAGAAAATTGTATCCTTTAAAGAAAATAGCTATGACATGATTGATTCCACCATCTCACCCCATACCTGACTTTTTTTTTAACTAGGTGCAAAGGTCTCCGATGAGATTGAAAAGAGTACTACATGTTTGGGGTTATAACAAAGAAAGGTTATTTTCATCTCCAACAGTTCCTGGCTAATCACAGTGTTCCATGCCACAGAAAGGCCTGAATAATTTCGTTAAAGAAAGCACTGAAGCCAAGAATTAGCATTCTTTCTGGGTGAACTGCAATTGCACACAGGTTGGCCTCTCGTTTCTGCAGCAGTGTTTTCATTATGTCAGTTGAAAGGCTGCCCCCTCTGTTCAAAGCAAAATCAGAAACTTACACAAGGAAGTGGATCTTCAGCAAGAAAATATCTCTATGGTGCCCTTTGTCTACTTTTTTTCTCAAATTTTAAATAATTGAAACTTTGATGCTTGTTGCTATCAAGGACTGTCTATTTTGATATTATTATACATAAGGCTGTGTTCTTTTTTTTTTTTTTTTTTTTTTTTGCGATACGTGGGCTTCTCACTGCTGTGGCCTCTCCCGTTGCAGAGCACAGGCTCCGGACGCGCAGGCTCAGCGGCCATGGCTCACGGGCCCAGCCGCTCCGTGGCATGGATCTTCCCCGACCGGGGCACGAACCTGTGTCCCCTGCATCGGCAGGCGGACCCTCAACCACTGCGCCACCAGGGAAGCCCAGGCTGTGTTCTTTATATGTAACTATACAAGCTCTGGTGGTCTTTCCCAAAACAGTGTGCTATGATGGTCAGTGTGAGCCACTCCTCCAAAAGCAGCATCAACAAAGGGTCTGAGGTCATGTCAGGGTCCTCTAGTTGTGACTTATTATTTGTAAATTACAAAGTCATATTTACTGTAGTGCTTCTGTGTGGAAGTATAAAAAAATTATTATTGTTATTTTTATTTGTGAACTCAAAATGTTTGTTAAAAAACTTAAAACTAAAATAAGTATAATAAGTCCATCAGGTGAAATTAAGTAGTTATAATTTATATCTTTATCTCAAGCACATGCACAACTTGATTATTATTAATAATGGGAGGATAACATTATACTAATTTGGACCACCTAGTAAACATGATTTTAGTACTATTCAATATCACAAAGAATTGTGATTTTTTTGGAAACAACAGCAGAGTATAAAGTGCATCTCACATTTGCCCATGGCCAACAATTAAAATTCCATTTATAAGGAGGACAAAGAATAAAATTGTAGATTTAGTGTTTAATGATATTTGTACCAACATTTATGTATTGAATTGTAGTTACTCTGTAATTAACCAATTAAAATGAAACAAGTGGCAAGTATAAGGACTTATTTAGCTAGATATAGTGTCTAAGATCTTTATTTAGAAATTTAATATTTTGTTCATCATGCATTTTTGCATTAATTTTGATGTTTTAGACTATTACATTAAAATGTTACTTATCTTGATTGCTAATTTTGGGAGGTTCCCTTTAAATTTTGCACTGGGGCAAGTGCCTTATTTTTATCACCGTGGTCCTGGTCCTGGACTGTGTTTAGATATTTTTAAGACAATAATAAATTTTGATATTTGTAGAGATATACCTCTAGGAAAGGTTTCATCCTTAGCCTGTTATCTTAACTAGTTGTCTGTAAATATCTCTTTGACACAATGCTAGTTGGAAAAAAAAAGAGAGAACTATATATCGAGAGGATAAGACACAAGGGTTTCAGAATTGTACTGCAGAGAAGTGAGAAGAGAGTTCTGCCAGATTATTTTGTACTCTGGTACAGCATTCTTTTTAGAGGTTGTGAAACTGAAACCATAATCCTGTCAAGTTTGGAGAAACCCTATAGCCTTAGGTAAGCCAAGCTTTGAATTTCAATAAATATTAACAAATCATTCTTTATGAAGCAATCAAATTCGTTTAGCACCACAAAGGATGTCAAAGTTACCTGGAGAGAGGGTCCCTTGTAGAACACATTGGCAGTCTTTGCAGCCCCAATCATTCTGGAGAGGCAGATTCGCCAAGTCTGCCATTTAGAAAAGCAATAGCTCTCTGGCCTGTTTTTTTTCAGAAAATTTTCGGAGGAATTAAGATTCTTTTGAGCTACTTAGGTGTGATATTATTTGGAACTGGAAATAAAACTTGTGCTAGAAGAATTAAATTTGTCTGAAAAAGTATATAAAAATAAAACCAGAAATTTTCTATTTCAAAATTTTTATAAAATATTGCCATTAGATTTATTAACTATATATCTGTATGTAGTCAGAACTTTGGATATTGAAGCCATGAAAATAATTTTTAATGTAGTTTATGCCAATTTGCATTTCAAGGTTCAAACTGACAATTTAGAAGCTAGATGCTGTCATAAAGTCTTAAGAGATAACATATAATTAAAAATATAATCACAAGAATTTCCAAAAAGTGGGTATAAAAGGAGATGATCAGAGACTATGCAAAAGAGATGAGACTGGCTTGGCTTAATTAATGCTTTTTATATTACTTGAGATATACTGGATAATCTAAAGCACATGCTGTGTACAAAATAATAAATATGAAATATGAAGCAATTATATTTTACTAGTGACAGTGAAATAAGCCAAGGCAGGTGCATTATGAAACTAATGGTATGGAAACTTCCTTATTAGGGTTTCAATTTTAATTAATTGTTTTCCAATCCCATGAGTTGAATCTTGCTTTGCTTGTCAAGTCAGAAGTCTCAGTGCATTTTCATTTGTCGATAAAATATTTTGTGACATACTGAAGAAACTTGCTCCAAGGGAAACTTGGAAAAGATATCCAATAGGGTCTCATGAAACCCTTAGACTTGTACGTTATTCTAATAGGAAATCACATTAGAAATAAATCTCAATGTAGTATAGCTAAAAAAAAAATGTTACCTGTGAAATCTTGTTGACTTACTCAGAATCACAGTTAGAACATTTTAGAAACTTGGCTGAAATCACTTATGGGCTACAAACCAGAATCTTTTCCTCTTCACCAGCTTGACTCCCTGTAGTCTTGCCTTGAATGTACATTTCTCACATTGGCTTTAGTATAGTTAACTGAGCAGCTTTATTTTCAACTAAGCTAAAGTCAATGTCTAGTGTTATTTATTTTATATTATTATTCTTGTATGTATTCTGCTAGAGATGGGAAACTCTGTATATTTAAGAGGATATAGAGTTTAGACAGTTCATAAATAAGAAATGTAAGAATATTTAACTAATCTATGTTGCTGTGGAAAGTCCTTAATTTGGGATTAGTTAATATAATTGTAATAAGTAAGAAAGGTTTGCACTTCTGTTTTGGTGAGCATCTGACCTGCAGCGTTCATAAGCAGGATGGGCAACTATGGGATGAGGCTGCCTAGAGCACTATCCCAGGAGGAGAATGTCCAATTGTAAAATCAAAATTGGCTTGGGTGGGTGGTGGAGTTCTAGCATAGGTGACTGAAAATAAAATATAGAATAAGTTGTTATTATTTAATAATACTAATTATTTAAATATAACAATTTTATAGAGATTTTTAGTGGTTGCAAAAACAATATAAATGTTCCTTATCTTCTCCCTCCACCTCAACCGCTATGTATTCGAGGAAAGATGTGAACATGGAGGTGTTTGGGGGAGTGTTTTTCTTTCCCTTTGGGAGTGGCCTCTATAGCACCAAGAAAGTGTAAGGTAGCAGTGGGAGAAAAAGCAATGAAATTCCTTTGGTAAATAAATTAAATACATATTTTCTTCATTTGAGGTCTTTATCCCTCATCTTAGACTACTTTGTATGCATTCTATTGGTCTTCTCAACATTCTTCAGTAATACTGAAAGAGTAGACTGCTTTCTAAATTAGGACATATGGGATATACACATATAGCAGTTTGGATGGAGTTACACGGCAAATGTCAGAGGATGGTTAGAACGGAAGTCTCAAGGGCTGCTGATGTCTCAGATTTCTCAGGAAAACCTGTGTATACTTTTATATGTTAAAGTAAGTTTGCTTGAGAAGAAACTTGGATAGCTGGAAATTGGAATATTAATACTAATATCACCTCTAACATTTTTCTCATATTTATGTTTTATCTGTAAAATAATATAATGTAGATGTTATAGAGAACTGTGAGTTATTCAAGTGATTCTAAATAGAGTTGTTTCTAAACTGCCTTCTGAGTCTTAAAGATAAATGTATTTTATGTATATTGTATAAGTAAAAGCAAGGAGAATATGTTCTTTCCTTGATTGAAACAATCACATTCGTCTATAATCATACTCTCTGTTGCATTCACTTTATGATAGATGAATTACATAGGCAAGTGTGTGGAATAGGAATTTTAACTATAATGTGAGGAGCTTAAAACCAAAAAATAAATAACTAAAATCTACTTTGGAATTAACATTAAGAAAGAAGAAAAATAGAAAGCAGGCATGTAATACTTGTTCAAGTGCTATATGCTTTGAAGATTAACTTTATACCTGTAGGATTTTTGCCATGTTTCCTGTCACCTGAGTAACCCAACACACTGAGTTGAATACTTAGGGTCACCAAAAGGCGTGTGAGTATCATTCTGTACCTTCATAAGCTCAAAGTTAATAGCAGACGTTGGGAAGCCATCGAAGGTATCTGAACAGGTTAATCAGGTGATTAAGGCTGTGACATAGGAATTTTATCTGGAAATAGAGTGCTGGATAAAGTAGAATGAGGAGGCTAGTTAGAAAGTTGTGATTATCTAAACAATAGAAAGGAGTGCTTTATTAGGGCAGGACAGTGAGATTAAAATGGTGTACACTCCATGAAAATTGCCACTTTCATGCACTTACCTTCTAAGAAGTAGAAGCAAAATGCACCGTTTCAAACTGAGATAGTGAGGAAGAAGGGATGAATGAATACTGAGCCTTACTGTGTGCCATCCACAGGTATGCCATTTACACATATTATTTCATCCAACAGTAACAGAAGTACAGTCCACAGGAAAAGAAAGAAGTTATGAAGGGGATTAACAAAGAGGGGCACCATGCATTTCAGACACAGAAGACCTCTAGCATAATTTGGAGAAGACCTCTAGCTCAAGAATTGAGCATCAGTGATTCTGGAACTAAAAGGAAACATCTAGAAATGATCATTAAAACTTGGAAAGTATATAAAATAAGTCATGTATGTTCAGAGAAAAAAATAAGAGAATACTGGTCCAAATTTTAGTTAAGGTCTGTTACTTTTATTGGGTGACAGAAAAAACACAGGCCAATGATAAGGACAGATAAGCCAAGAGACAGCTAGCAGGATGTCCAAAATCGTGCTGTATCATAAAAACCAGAGAAAAAGAGAGTTTTAAAAAGGAAAAATTGAACAAAAGCAATATATGCTGTAAAGAAAATGAGGAGAAAGAGGATTAAGGCAAAGCTTTATATTTTGAAATTAGAAAATAATTGGTGATACAAAACTTTGAGAAAACAGGAACAAATTTGTAGCCCCTTCTGAGAAAAGTCAGCAATTCACAGACCAGGCCAGGATATAGCAGCTCTAACGCCAAACAATATTTTTGAGAAGAGGATCTTGTTGAGAATGCAATTTAGGAAACTTCTGGGAGCACCATTGGAGAATACAGCCAAGCTAAGGCATTCAAACTGTTTGATTAATAGACCTTAAAATAGGTCCAGGTTCAATCTGGAAGAGATTGAGAGATGAAGCAGAAGCAAATCAGGGAAATAGATATCAGTAACATTTATGGGATGAGAAATTCTGAATAACCTCACTCACCAAGTTTCAAAAAAGGCAAATGAACAATTATGATCAATAAAGAATTCTGATACTGCAAATGTGGATTTTGGGTTTAAAAGAAGAACCAATGTCTTGCTGCAGGAAAGAAACTGTGTCTTGCAGCATAATATGTTATGGTCTCTGTAGCCCTGGTCCTCAGCAAAGTGCCTGGCACAATACACTGTCTGTAAATGAAGCAGGAGTTTAGTGAATGAATGAAAAATAGTGGGTTTTGAACAGGAGAATGAAATGACTAGGATAATATTTTAGAAAAGTCACTCTGTCTGCAATAAGGAATAGGTTTGCTCTGGGAATGATTGTAAAAAGCCAGGCTATTGCAGAAACATATACGAGAGCTTTAGAAGAAATAACCATGATTGTTTAAGTGGAGATAAAGAGAAGTGGGTAGATTTGAGAGATTTGAGTTTGAATTGAAGAATCACCAGAACTTGGTTATCAGAAGTATGAGGTAAGAGTGAGGGAGGAGCTGGGATGGTGCTCAGGTTTCTGACTTGAGCAATAGGATGAAATATGATGCCAACAGATAAACCAGGAGAATATAAAAGGGATTAATTGGGGGATGGGTAATGATATGATAATGAGTTCAGCATTAGATTTGTTAAATTTGATATCTCTGTGGACCATCCAAGTAAAGATGATCAGTAGGCAGATCTCAGAAAAGAGCCCTGGACTAGCAACATTGAGATGAGGGTTTTATCAGCCTAGATTTGCTTATTAAAACCATGAAGGGAAATAAAACTGCCCACAAGAAATATACATAGGCAGGCGATAGAAGGACAGATAAATGTCTGAGGAATGTCTTCGCTAAAGGATGGGCAAAGGAGTTCACAGAGGAAACCAAGGAGTGGTTTAGGGAGTGGAGACAAAATAAGGAGAGTATGGCACTGCTGAAGGAAAAATTAAGGGTGATACAACTGCATAAAGGTCAAAGAAGATCAGAACTAAATATATATGTACCTTTAGAATTGCTTTTATTTAGGCCACTGACCTTGATGAGAGAAATTTCAGGGTAGGGAAGGAGGAGGGAGCTATCTGCAGTGTTAAGACATGAGTGGAGCCTGAACTCTTGGAGTCAGTGAGTGTGTTGGGGAAGCAAGACAGGATTGAGGAGAGTGATGTAAAATGCAAATAGAAGCCAAGAGTTCAAGCTCCTCTTTTCAGAAGTTGGGTGTTGGATGATGAAACAGGGCTACAAGTTTATATTATTATATTAGATCCCCCAAACTTCCTCCCAAACTGGCACCTGTTATGTGGAGTGACTGTGGATAAAGGGCCAGGTCCAAAGCACTAACTGTGCTTTGTTTGGTTGTTTTTGGCTTGCAATGTTATTAAGGGTTGTGGACAGGAAAGAGAAGAAGCATTATTATGAGTCATTTTTTTTCTAAAAGCAGACAAATCCCAGTATTACCATAATCCTCCCTCCATTTCATTATTTTCTCACTTTCCTTATCTTCCTGCTATTCAAAACAGGCCAGAATATTTTGTCTTTCCTCCACCTAAGACATAACATAAGGTTTTAAAAGTACTCCTTTCATGGAATTTTGAATTACACAGTTTACCCAAATTAATTTTATAGCTTATAAAAACTTAAAAGTGCCAAAACGGATTATATTGTCATGCTTTGAGTCCTCTTCCTTGAGAATAAAATATATATATATATATAATCAGAGTGGTATTAAAAATGTTTAACAATAAAATAAGTCCTATCTATATGTATATCTTAACCTTTATGCATATAAATATCTATTTATCCATCTATCTATATGTAGACATTTGCACTAGCTTTCCAGAGTTGTTCTTTCATAGGCAAATGGCATAAATATGAACCTTGGTTGGTATATCATCCTTTTTAAAGATTATTGCAATGTACCCACCGTATCTCTTGACTCTGATCTTAATATTTGTATAAAACAACACCTTCAATAAATTTTACCTCCATGAAAATTAATACCTGAATTAAAGAAAACTGAATTCCAGACTTGTTATATGAAACAAACGGCTGATAAAACATTCTATGTAAGCCTATAGCCTATTCCCTTTCTGCACTGACTGGGCTTGGCACTTTCAATTTGAGAAAATGGCAATACGGTTAAGTGCATTTAAATTTTACTTTCATATTCATCCTCCACAATAGTGCAGATTCAGACCCTTTCCATCCTTTCAAATCCTCAAAATCTATATTTATTTTTTAAAATATAAGAATGGATGTATAAAACTAGGAGATGATGTAATTATACATAGTATAACATTTTATTGACTTTTGTATGTTAAATTTCTCTATTGTGAACAGTAGAGAGTTTCAGAGACTTCAAAAACCAAAACCAAAAACAAAACAAAAATAAAACAAAATGTATTAGCTTTAAGATGGTGCTCAGCATTCTTAAAGTTTTTTTTCTGACCCTGCTTTGTTCATGTTGCTATTCTAAGCACTTTGTAGCAACTGTTAGACATTAACCCTGCTTTTTTTTTTTAAAACATCTTTATTGGAGTATAATTACTTTAAATTGTTGTGTTAGCTGCTGCTGTATAACAAAGTAAATCAGCTATACATATACATATATCCCCATATACCCTCCCTCTTGAGTCTCCCTCACACGCTCCCTATCCCACCCTTCTAGGTGGTCACAAAACACCGAGCTGATCTCCCTGTGCTATGCAGCTGCTTCCCACTAGCTAACTGTTTTACATTTGGTAGTGTATATAAGTCCATGCTACTCTCTCACTTCGTTCCAGCTTACCCATCCCCCTCCCCCATCCTCAGGTCCATTCTCTATGTCTGCGTTTTTTCTTTTTTTTTTTTAACATTTTTATTGGAGTATAATTGCTTTACAATGGTGTGTTAGTTTCTGCTTTATAACAAAGTGAATCAGTTCTACGTATACATATATCCCCCTATCTCTTCTGCCTTGCATTTCCCTCCCTCCCACACTCCCTATTCCACCCTTCTAGCTGGTCACAAAGCACTGAGCTGATCTCCCTGTGCTATAAAACTGCTTCCCACTAGCTATCTATTTTACATTTGGTAGTGTATATATGTCCATATATACACTACTACTCTCTCACTTTGTCCCAGCTTACGCTTTCCCCTCCCCATGTCCTCAAGTCCATTCTCTAGCACGTCTGCGTCTTTATTCCTGTCTTGCCCCTAGGCTCTTCATGACATTTTTCTTTTTTTTTTTTTTGATTCCATATATATGTGTTAGCATACAGTATTTGTTTTTATATTTCTGACTTACTTCACTCTGAATTACAGACTCTAGGTCCACACACCTCACTACAAATAACTCAATTTTGTTTATTTTCATGGCTGAGTAATATTCCATTGTATATATGTGCCACATCTTCTTTATTCTTTCATCTGTTGATGGACAATTAGGTTGCTTCCATTTCCTGGCTATTGTAAATAGCGCTTCAATGAACATTGTGGTACATGTGTCTTTTTGAATTATGGTTTTCTCAGGGTATATGCCCAGTAGTGGCATTGCTGGATCGTATGGTAGTCTAATTTTAGTTTCTTAAGGAACATCCATACTGTTCTCCATAGTGGCTGTATCAATTTACATTCCCACTAACAGGACAAGAAGGTTCCCTTTTCTCCACACCTTCTCCAGCATTTATTGTTTGCAGATTTTTTGATGATGGCCATTCTAACTGGTGTGAGGTGATATCTCATTGTAGTTTTGATTTGCATTTCTCTAATGATTAGTGATGTTGAGCATCCTTTCATGTGTTTGTTGGCAATCTGTATATCTTCTTTGGAGAAATGTCTATTTAGGTCTTCTGTCCATTTTTAGACTGGGTTGTTTGTTTTTTTGATATTGAGCTTCATGAGCTGCTTTCATATTTTGGAGATTAATCCTTTGTCCATTGCTTCATGTGCAAATAGTTTCTTCCATTCTGAGGGTTTTCTTTTTGCCTTGTTTACAGTTTCCTTTGCTGTGCAAAAGCTTTGAAGTTTCATTAGGTCCCATTTGTTTATTTTTGTTTTTACCTCCATTTCTCTAGGAGGTGGGTCAAAAAGGATCTTGCTGCGATTTATGTCATGGAGTGTTCTGCCTATGTTTTCCTCTTAGTGTTTTATGGTGTCTGGTGTTACATTTAGTTCTTTAATCCATTTTGAGTTTATTTTTGTGTATGGTGTTAGGAAGTGTTCTAATTTCATTCTTTTACATGTAGCTGTCCAGTTTTCCCAGCACCACTTATTGAAGAGGCTGTCTTTTCTCCACTGTATATTCTTGCCTCCTTTATCAAAGATAAGGTGACCATATGTGCGTGGGTTTATCTCTGGGCTTTCTATCCTGTTCCTTTGATCTATCTTTCTGTTTTTGTGCCAGTACCATACTGTCTTGATTACTGTAGCTTTGTAGTATAGTCTGAAGTCAGGGAGCCTGATTCCTCCAGCTCTGTTTTGCTTTCTCAAGATTGCTTTGGCTGTTCTGTGTCTTTTGTGTTTCCATACAAATTGTGAAATTCTTTTCTTGTTCTGTGAAAAATGCCTTTGGTAGTTTGATAGGGATTGCATTGAATCTGTAGATTGCTTTGGGTAGTATAGTCATTTTCACAATGTTGATTCTTCCAATCCAAGAACATGGTATATCTCTCCATCTGCTTGTATCATCTTTGATCTCTTTTGTCAGTGTCAGTATAGTTTAGTGCATACAGGTCTTTTGTCTCCTTAGGTAGTTGTATTCCTAGGTATTTTATTCTTTTTGTTGCAGTGGTAAATGGGAGTGTTTCCTTAATTTCACTTTCAGATTTTTCATCATTAGTGTATAGGAATGCCAGAGATTTCTGTGCATTAATTTTGTATGCTGCTACTTTACCAAATTCATTGATTAGGTCTAGTAGTTTTCTGGTAGCATTTTTAGGATTCTCTATGTATAGTATCAGGTCATCTCCAAATAGTGACAGCTTTACTTCTTCTTTTCCGATTTGGATTCCTTTTATTTCTTTTTCTTCTCTGATTTCTGTGGCTAAAACTTCCAAAACTATGCTGAATAATAACGGTGAGTGTGGACAACCTTGTCTTGTTCCTGATCTTAGGGGAAATGGTTTCAGTTTTTCACCATTGAGAACAATGTTGGCTGTGGGTTTGTCATATATGGCCTTTATTATGTTGAGGTAAGTTCCCTCTATGCCTACTTTCTTGGGGGTTTTTATCCTAAATGGGTGTTGAATTTTGTTGATAGCTTTTTCTGCATCTATTGAGATGATCATATGGTTTTTAACCTTCAATTTGTTAATATGGTATATCACATTGATTGATTTGAGTATATTGAAAAATCCTTGCATTCTGGGATAAACCCCACTTGTCCATGTGTATGATCCTTTTAATGTGCTTTTGGATTCTGTTTGCTAGTATTTTGTTGAGGATTTTTTATGTATGTTCATCAGTGATATTGGCCTATAGTTTTCTCTTTTTGTGACATCTTTGTCTGGTTTTGGTATCAGGGTGATCATGAACTTGTAGAATGAGTTTGGGAGTGTTCCTTTCTCTGCTATATTTTGGAAGATTTGGAGAAGGATAGGTGGTAACTTTTCTCTAAAATTTGATAGAATTATCCTGTGAAGCCTACTGGTCCTGGGCTTTTGTTTGTTGGAAGATTTTTAATCTCAGTTTCAATTTCAGTGCTTGTGATTGGTCTGTTTATATTTTCTATTTCTTGTAGGTTCAGTCTCAGAAGGTTGCACTTTTCTAAGATTTGTCGATTTCTTCCAGGTTGCCCATTTTATTGGCATATAGTTACTTGTAGTAATCTCTCATGATCCTTTGTATTTCTGCAGGGTTAGTTGTTACATCTCCTTTCTAATTTCTAATTCTGGTGATTTGAGTCTTCCCTTTTTTTCTTGATGAGTCTGGTTATTGGTTTATCAATTTTGTTTAACTTCTCAAAAAGCCAGCTTTTCGTTTTATTGATCTTTGCTATTGGTTCCTTCATTTCTTTTTCATTTATTTCTGATCTGATTTTTATGATTTCTTTCCTTTTTCTACTATAGGGTTTTCTTCTTCTTTTTTTTTTTTTTTGCGGTACGCGGGCCTCTAACTGTTGTGGCCTCTCCCACCATGGAGCACAGGCTCTGGACGCGCAGGCTCAGTGGCCATGGCTCACGGACCTAGTTGCTCCGCGGCATGTGTGATCCTCCTGGACCGGGACATGAACCCGTGTCCCCTGCATTGGCAGGCAGACTCTCAACCACTGTGCCACCAGGGAAGCCCCTTTTCTTCCTTTTATAGATGTTCTGTATCTAATTGCTTTAACTGTAAGGGTAGATAGTTTATTTGAGTTTTTTCTTGTTTCTTGTAGTGGGATTGTATTGCTATAAACTTCCCTCTTAGAACTACTTTTGCTGCATCCCATAGGTTTTGGGTCATAGTGTTTTCATTTTCATTTGTTTCTAGGTATTTTTTGATTTCCTCTTTCATTTCTTTAGTGATCTCTTAGTTATTTAGTAGTGTATTGTTTAGCTTCCATGTGTTTGTATTTTTTACAGTTTTTTTCCTGTAATTGATATCTAGTCTCATAGTGTTGCAGTTCGAAATGACACTTGATATGATTTCAGTTTTTTTAAATTTACCAAAGCTTGATTTGTAACCCAAGGTATGATCTATCCTGAAGAATGTTCCATAAGCACTTGAGAAGAAAGTATATTCTGTTGTTTTTGGATGGAATGTCCTATAAATATCAGTTAAGTCCATCTTGTTTAATGTGTCATTTAAATTTTGTGTTTCCTTATATATTTTCCTTATGGATAATCTGTCCATTGGTGAAAGTGGGGTGTTAAAGTCCCCTACTATTATTGTGTTACTGTCAATTTCCTCTTTTATGGCTATTAGCATTTGCCTTATGTATTGAGGTGCTCCTATGTTGGGTGCATAAATATTTACAATTGTTATACCATCTTCTTGGATTGATCCCTTGATCATTATGTAGTGTCCTTCTTTGTCTCTTGTCTTTGCTTTGAAGTCTATTTTGTCTGATATGAGAATTTCTACTCCAGCTTTCTTTTGATTTCCATTTGCATGGAATATCTTTTTCCATTCCCTCACTTTCAGTCTGTATGTGTCCCTAGGTCTGAAGTGAGTCTCTTGTAGACAGCATATATATGGGTCTTGTTTTTGTATGCATTCAGCCAGTCTGTGACTTTTGGTTGGAGCATTGAATCTATTTACATTTAAGGGAATTATTGATATGTATGTTCCTATTCCCATTTTCTTAATTGTTTTGGGTTTGTTATTGTAGATCTTTTTCTTCTCTTGTGTTTCTTGCCTAGAGAAATTCCTTTAGCATTTGTTGTAAAGCTGGTTGGTGGTGCTGATTCTCTTAGCTTTTGCTTGTCTGTAAAGGTTTTAATTTCTCCATCAAATCTAAATGAGATCCTTGCTGGGTACAGTAACCTTCGTTGTAGTTTTTCCCTTTCATCACTTTAAATATTTCCTGCCACTCCTTTCTGGCTTGCAGAGTTTCTGCTGAAAGATCTGCTGTTAACCTTATGGGGATTCCCCTGTATGTTATTTGTTGCTTTTCCCTTGCTGCTTTTAATATGTTTTCTTTGTATTCGATAGTTTGATTAGTATGCATCTTGGCATGTTTCTCCTTGGATTTATCCTGTATGAGACTCTCTGTGCTTCCTGGACTTGACTATTTCCTTTCCCATATTAGGGAAATTTTCAACTATAATCTCTTCCAATATTTTCTCATTCCCTTTCTTTTTGTCTTCTTCTTCTGGGACTACTATAATTCGAATGTTGGTGCAGTTAATATTGTCCTGGAGTTCTCTGAGACTGTCCTCAGTTCTTTTCATTCTTTTTTCTTTATTCGTCTCTGCAGCAGTTATTTCCACTATTTTGTCTTCCAGGTCATTTATCCTTTCTTCTGCCTCAGTTCTGCTATTGATTCCTTCTAGATAATTTTAATTTCATTTATTGTGCTGTTCATCATTGTTTGTTTGCTCTTTAATTCTTCTAGGTCCTTGTGAAACATTTCTTGTATTTTCTCCTTTCTATTTCCATTATTTTGGATCATCTTTACAATTTTTACTCTGAATTCTTTTTCAGGTAGACTGCCTATTTCCTCCTCATTTGTTTTGGTCTGGTAGGTTTTTAATTTGCTCTTTCATCTGGTGTGTATTTCTCTGTCTTCTCATTTTGCTTAACTTACTGTGTTTGAGGTCACCTTTTCCCAGGCTGCATATTTGTTGTTCTTATTGTTTTTCCTGTCTTTCCCCAGTGGGTAAGGTTATTTCAGTGGGTTGTTTAAGCTTCCTGGTGGAGGGGACTCGTGCCTGTGTGCTGGTGGGTGAGGCTGGATCTTGTCTTTCTGGTGTGCAGGACTTCGTCCAGTGGTGTGTTTTTGGGTATCTGTGAACTTATTATGCTTTTAGGCAGCCTCTCTGCTAATGGGTTGTGTTGTGTTCCTGCTTTGCTAGTTGTTTGTCATGGGGTGTCCAGCACAGGAGTTTTCTGGTCATTGAGTGGAGCTGGGTCTTAGCGTTGAGATGGAGATCTCTTGCAGAGCTCTCACTGACTGATATTACGTGAGGCCTGGAGGTCTCTGGTGGTCCAATGTCCTGAACTTGCCTCTCCCACCTAAGAGGCTCAGGCCTGACACCTGGCCAGAGCACCAAGACCCTGTCAGCTACATGGCTTAGAAGAAAATGGAGGAAAAGCAAGAAAGAAAAAATAAAATAAAGTGAAATAGAATAAACAAATTTATTAAAACAAAAAATAAGAATATTATTAAAATGAAAAAATTAAAAAAGTTTTTTAAAAAAATAAGAGAGCAACCAAACCAATAAAGAAACTCACCAATGATAATAAGCACTAAAAGCTATGCTAAGATAAATATAAAAATCAGAAACTAGTCAGTCATTTACAGCAAACCCCAAGTCTACAGTTGCCCCCAAAGTCCACTGCCTCAATTTTTGGATGTCTTGTTGTCTATTCAGGTATTCCACAGGTGCAGGGTACATGAAGTTGATTGTGGAGATTTAATCCACTGCTCCTGATGCTGCATGGAGAAACCTCCCCTTCTCTTCTTTGTTTGCACAGCTCCTGGGGTTCAGCTTTGGATTTGGCCCTGCCTCTGCATTTAGGTCACCCTCTGGTGTTTGTTCTTTGCCCAGACAGGAGGGAGTTAAAGGAACGGCTGATTAAGGGGCTCTGGCTCAGTCAGGCCGGGGGGGAGGGAGATGTATGGAATGTGGGGTGAGCCTGAAGCAGCAGAGGCCAGCATGATGTTGCAACAGCCTGAGGCACGCCGTGTGTTCTCCCGGGGAAGTTGTCCCTGTATCACGGGACCCTGGTGGTGGTGGATAGTGACGTATGCTTGCACGCAGGATTCTTGGTGCCTGCAGCAGCAGCCTTAGCATTTCACACCCATCTCTGTGGTCTGCGCTGATAGCTGTGGCTCACCCTCATCTCTGAAGCTCATTTAGGCAGTGCTCTGAATCCCTTCTCATAGTGCACCCTGAAACAATGGTCTCTTGACTCTTAGGTATTTCCAGACATTTTCCCAGACTCCTTCCTGGTTAGCTGTGGTGCAGTAGCTCCCATCAGCTATGTTCACACCACCAACCCCAGTCCTCTCCCTGCGCTCCGACTGAAGCCCGAGCCTCAGCTCCCAGCCCCCGCCCGCTCTGGCGGGTGAGCAAAGCCTCTCAGACTGGTGAGTGCTGGTCGGCAGTGATTCTCTATGCAGGAATATCTGCTTTGCCCTCTGCACCCCTGTTGCTGCACTCTCTTCCATAGCTCTGAAGCTTCTCCCCTGCCACCCCCCGTCTCCATCAGTGAAGGGGTTTCCTAGTGTGTGAAAACTTTTCCTCCTTCACAGCTCCCTCCCACTGGTGCAGGTCCCATCCCTATTCTTTTGTCTCTGTTTTTTCTTTTTTCTTTTGCCCTACCCAGGTATGTGGGGAGTTTCTTGCCTTTTGGAAAGTCTGAAGTCTTCTGCCAGCATTCAGTAGGTGTTCTGTAGGAATTGTTCCACGTATAGATGTATTTTTGATGTATTTGTGAGGAGGAAGCTGATCTCCACATCTTACCTCTCCGCCATCTTGTAGGTCCTCTTTAAATCTTATATCCTGATAAAGGGTAACATATATAGGTATATTATGAATAAGCCATGGTTCATGTTCTTTTTTGTACTGTTTACATTTTACTTCATTTGAAGAACCTTTCCTTCCAATTCCAGGTAATGCAAAGAGCTGTAAGGCTAGAAATCATCACTCAGGAACAAAAGTGTACAAATATCTACATCCATGAATTTAATGCAAGACTACAGAGAGATACATGATGTTTTGTTATTTGTAGGCACCAGCAAGTTTTCACAACCTAAGATCAAGATTTAACACAAAGAATTATTACAATGGCTACTTGAAATGGTACAAAATTGCCCTGGGAAGTATGACCAAAAACAAACCAGCAAACAAACAAAAACAAACCTTAGAGGTCAGTGTAAGGCAAAAATGTACTGTAGTTAGTACATTACTGCATAGTTACTTTATAGGTCAGTTACACATCTAAATAGATCTTAATGCTAGAAAACAAAATTTATTTGAGTCATAAGTGTGGCTTATTATTATCTATTGTGAAAGCTACAAATGCAACTATTTAGGGCATTTACCTCATTCCACAGGGTGACCTGTAATGCTGATGCAGCCTATAGCACTAACATTTCTCTATTATTATTTTATTTTATATTTCTATCATCATGATTAAGTTGAGAGGATCTACAATATTCTGAGACAGATGAGATCTTCTTATGGTTAGGTCAAATATTGGACACATAAAAGTAAAGCCTCATAAAAATACTAAAATCCATTGAATTGTACACTTAAAATGTGTCAATTTTATGGTATGCAAATAATATCTAAATAAAGCTCCTTAAAAAAAAAAGATAGAAGCAGGACAGGATATCACTTGAAGCCACTACTGATTGATGACTTGGGATTCCTGGATCTTCTGTGAAATACAGTAGTGTCAGTTATTCATCTCCAACTTTTTATCTTAAATTGCTTTCTTTCTTCCAGATACTTTTCCATCTTCAAAAATGTCCAGTCAGCTTCAGCTCATAAAAACAAATATGAAACAGAACAAATCTTTATCCTTCTTTCCTCCTTTTCTGCCTTCTCTTAGGTTTTAGATTTTTTTTTAAATGTCTGCACATTCTATTTCTTCATCTTTACCCTCCACCCAGTTCTGGCCCCTCACTTTATTATCGGATTGAGACTGACTGTGCAGCATTCACTAGTTGTTCTTGGATTGCCAGATATAGTGATTTCTGCACAGTTCGCATCTTCCTGGAACTCTCTGAAGTAAGGGACATTCTTGAGAATCTCTTTTCATTAACACATTTTTTGTTTTTGGCTTCAGTGATGCTATTTTTAACTTGTCATATCCCATCTCTAATTAGAGTTCTACAGTGTTATTTCTTTTTTTGGCTTATCTTGTAGGTCCCACTTCTCCCAATCCTAGACGCTTCCCAACTACATTCTCTCATTCTCTTGGCATTAGCTCTCACACTTCTATGAAAATGACACCCAAATCCCCAGCTCTATCCTTACTCACTGTCTTAACTTTGGGTACATATTTTCCACTTTCTTTTTGATTTCTCCATCATCTCATACTGAACTTCAAAAAAGGAATCTTTCCTCTTCCCCCAGACTTTATCTCCCAATCTTAATTAATAATATATTCATACATCTAGTCAACCATCTTATGATATTTATATTATCTACAATTCTTATCTCTTTCTTATTCTCTGTATCCAGGCAGTTACCAGGTCCTGTCATTCCTATCTTGAAGTTTCTTTCATGTTATATAAAACCTTTCTCTGTTTTCGTAGTTATAAACTATTCCCAGGACTTTAAGGCAGGGAAGGGACTGTTATATATACAGTCTAGTAGCACAGAATTCCCTCAAGACCTTACTTTTTGTAACACTCCAGGAGGCTGTCCTGACACAAAATTCATCATAATGTGAAAGAACAATGTCTTTAGAATCAGGCCAGGACTGGAGCTATCACATATGGTGCATTGCTGTAAATTAGAAAAAGAATCCTAAAATATACATCTTTCTATCAAAAAATAGTCATAATATTGATTTTTTCAAGACAAATAAACTCTATTGACACCTGTGGGAAATTTTCAATAATAAATATACCAATCTACCTCATCTATACCCTTATATGTAGTGTTCTAACAAGTGCAGAAATTACACAACCATACATGGTAGCACTGCATGGGTCTAATTTTTCAAATCCTGGCCCTACAGCTATGTAACATTGGTAATATACTTAACCACTTTAAACTTCAGATTTATGACCTATAAAGTGTGACTAATACTACTATATCTTTCAGAGTTTTTAGCAAGGGTAAATAAGAAAAAAAACTATATATATATATATATATATATATATATAAAATTAGCAACTTCAAGTTTACCTGCGTATGTTCTCAATCTGCTGCCCCAATAGTACAAATCATTAAAAGATGCCAGATTGTGGAATTCCTTACACTAATATAAAGATGAGATGAAAATACTGTTGGTTTTAACAGCTCACTATAAATCATTAAAATTTTTACCTCTGAGAGTATTTCATGGAGGACATTTCAAAAGAATTAGAAGAGGGCTTCCCTGGTGGTGCAGTGGTTGAGAGTCCGCCTGCTGATGCAGGGGACACGGGTTCGTGCCCTGGTCCGGGAAGATCCCATATGCCACGGAGCAGCTGGGCCCGTGAGCCATGGCCGCTGAGCCTGCGCGTCTGGAGCCTGTGCTCCGCAACGTGAGAGGCCACAACAGTGAGAGGCCTGCGTACCACAAAAAAAAAAAATTAGAAGAATAGATGTCCTATTTTTCCATTAACTAAGGGTTGTAGCCCAGAGCCTAATGTTTATACCTGAAAGTTGCTGTTAGTTATTTGGACAAAATGATGAGAAAGCTTTTAGCACACTACAAGAAAGTGTCTTGGTTTCATCATTTCTATGTTATGATTATATTTTATTATTCTCTTATATTAGGATCAGCAAACTACAGGCCATGGGCCTTATGTACTCTTTTTGTAAATAAAGTTTTATTGGGACACAGTCACACACATTTATATATGCATTGTCTAGGCTGCTTTTCCACCACAATGTTAGAGTTGAGTAGTTGTCACAGAGAACTGTTGGTCCACTAAGCAAAGAATATTTACTATCTGGCCCTTTTCCTAAAATGTTTGCTGATCCCTACCTTTCTGGTCACTTTAAAAATATTAATTCACTTGAACTTCAATTTTGCTCAATTTTACACATATGAAGAAAAAAGATTGTATTAATCTGGAGTATGGTGAGACTTATTTTTCCTTCCAAAGTATATTTTATGGCTCAACAATGGAAAGTTAGTTTCTGTATGCTGCCTTAAACATGTACAATTCTCAGGTTTTTTTTTTTTAAAAGAAAACAATACAAACAAAAACCCCCTAAGGCAGAACAACCTGTTTCTTTTCACCAGATTTTTATTGGCATTACCTAGAAAATATTTCCTGTAAGAAATAAGCTTTTTAACAACTGATATTTTCCTTTCTTTTAACATTAAAAAGTGATAGTAGGGAAACATCCATTTAATAGTCAGAAGAGCCATGAATTTGATGACATAGTGATGGAGTTATTTCCCTGTTGGAAACTATTTTTGATTGAAATTCAGGGAATTCATGATTACCCATTTTTTTCATTAAAGCAAGTAGTTGAAACCATAATTTTCACACGGGAAAACAATTCATATTTTGCAAGATTAAAAAAATTAATACTCTACATTAAAAGCTCAGTAAATAATGGTTTCTCAATAGTAGTTAATTTTTTATTATAAAGATTAAGTTCATTAAGTAAAATATGTCAAATTATTTCAGCATACCCTTCAAAAAGTCTATTTAATGATCAACTCCCCATCAGTTTGTTTTGAATTACTTAACTGTTCCTTCTGTGTGCTACTTCTCATTTTTAAAAATGAATAAGAATTTAACACTCCTCACCTTTTTTCACCTTTAACTTAAAAGAATTCTACCAAAGACATTTATAATTTAAAAGCTCATTGTCTGGTGTCATTTGGATGTGTAGATATACCTAAAGGTATAATTAGTTATGGAGCAAGGAAATATACAGCAAACTTTAAGATATTTATTTTTTATCAGGCTTTCCAATTTCCTAAATATCAATGGCCAGGGAATGGACCTTAATTAAAAGAACATCCTCCAAGAAGTTTGCTGTCAGTTAAGACGACATTCTTTGTAGTGTGTTTTAGAGTCAAGTCATGAAAGTTAAGTTTTCCTATTATTAACTGTGAAGCAGTTAAGAAATACTTTGGGATCCAATATAGAAAATCCTCAAAGTTAAATAAAATTGTTAGGAGAAATGAAATCTGTTTTTAAAAGAAGAAATTGATTACAAAAAAGTAGCATTTCCACTGATATCAAAATATAGGTACAAAGCACAACAGGGTGCATATTAGCTGGATTATGAAAGATATTCATAGACAAGCATAGTTCAAAGCAATCTAGTTCTGGTTCCTGCTGCTGTCATTGTTATGAGGATTCATTTTATCTGGAAATATAAATCTCCCTAAAGTCACAGTGGTTCCTGGGGAAAACATAAAGAATTTGAGCTTAGAATTTAGTCTGGATTCCTAAGATCTTTTGGACCATGTATCTTTCTCCTGAAAAAGCTTCAGACCAAATTGTAGTCTATATTTTATATTGTATTCTAGACTGTGGTCCTACAAAGCTTAAAATTTACCTCCTTTGGGGACTATAGCTCATCAGCACAGGTATATGGAAGAGTTGTTCTGTACTCTTATTATACCAGGAGTGCTGCTCACCAAAACAATCAGTTTATTCAAGTAATTGGAAAACAATGTGAAGTATTTATACACAGTGAACACAGCCTAAGACAAAAACTATAGTTTGGGAAAATAATAAGAAGTTAGGGTTGGACAAGATGGCCATAAGAAGTTATCTATCTCATTTTGTATAAGAAAGGCATACTGGAAAGATGACAGGTAGACTTGCTGTATCTACATTCCAGTTGGGAAAAGGGATAAAGAATCATCTGAATGATTAGGCTTTAAAGTTTAAGGCCATTAGAGATTTGGAATGTTTGAGATGAAAGATCTGAAACATCAGCCAAGAATTTATTTAGTTGTCAATAATGTGGGAAACTATTGATACAATATGGTTCTGGGATATCCAACATAGAAAATAAAATTTGAAATTGTTTCTCACACTTGTCTTTGTCTCATATTTTTATAGTTTCTTTTTTGAGGAAAAAAGAAAAAAGACCAAGCTTCATTTTAAGGTTAATCTCAAAATTCCATGAATGAAAAGAGAAGGACTTTAAGGAAAGGTCAAGGCACTCTAGTCGAGCCTCTTGTTTTGGTTAGAGGTTCAGGGCTTATTGAGTAAGAAGATGTGATGTGTTTTCTGGAATGACCAATCGCACGAAAGGGTAGACTTTCTTTTTAAAGAATTTTATGCAAAGATGACAGAAGTCTCTTTTCTTTATGAAGATGTATGACTCATTAATGAATCAGTCTTTGTCTTGCACTAGACAGCAATCACATGCTCACTAGTAAGGTTGCTTCTGTTAGCAAGAACTGTCTCATCCATAAGCAGCTAAAAGTGGAAGCCAAATACATGAAAATAAGTTGAATGCAAAACAAACTCAAGATTTTGAAATGTAAGTGATCAGCAAAAGGAATGATAATCTTGGAATATAAGTAATGACTGTATTAGGTCTATTAAGCTATCTATGAATAGATGGGTAAAGTGCTAGGAACAGGCAAACCCACAATCATGTCTGGGACAAAGGGTCTCAGAAGAGACAAAGGGATGAAGTCAGATGTGAAGAGATTTTGTGTAAGCCACCAGAAGAAACACGAACACTGCACTCTCACACTTGGGTCTCTATCTCATTGGGCATCTGTCTCGATCATTCAAAATAGAAAATTTTAAATCTCAGCTCAGGCTGGGCCATTACACATGGCCCCAATCCTATGCTGAGTATGTGGCAGAGATCCCTGGGTAAACTTTCCTCTCATTTCCTAAGGGTTCCATTGGAGACAAGTTTTCCCCTCACGTATTAGGAACAACTTACATGTAGAATGAATTCTGTTTTTTTTTTAATATCTTATGTGGGATAAGAGGAGAGTTGGCCATTGTTATTTCTTCCTTCCATAAAATTAGTCACCAAAATGAAGTATTGGAACAAGAGTACTCAAAACAACATCATTAGGTGAATAAGGCAGCATAAAAGGCCATAAATTTAATTATCTCTGTGTGTACACTGTCTTCTCAATTGTACCCTATTACAAAGTGGATACTTATTGATTTACTTAGTGTCTGCTTATATTTTGGTTTCTGCATCTGTTGTCATTTTCCGTAAGGAGAAAAGAATAGCTTTCCCTTAGAGTAGCAATGTAAATGATCAAAGTAACAGATCTTTGGAAACTAAGTTCTCTTTTTTCTGTTCTGTTCCTTCTACTGTTTTTCATTAGTCATCTCAGGAGATTAAATTTTCTTTAGAATACTAATTGGATGTAATTTTGCCTTGTCACTTAAGAAATTGTTAATCCTGGAAGTTAAATTTTGTGACAAAACAACATTTTAATTGATTTACTTTTCAAATCTGCTGTAATTAACCAAATGTGTCTGGTTCTTGAGGAAGAGGTCTATAATTCTCCTGTATGAAAATATCGAGCAATGAAAGTCTATCTGGAAAAGATTTTTCTCCCCAGCCAAACACATGGTTTTTCCCCTTAATTAAAAAAAAAGGGAGGTATTCTAAATGTCAGCTGCACTTTTCCGTTGACCAGAGGAAAGCTCATAACAGCCTCCTCTATCTTACTGAATGCAGCAAACATGCTTCAGTCCTCATCAGACTTGTTCTCTGCAGCCTCCATACTCTTGCATTGTCAAGGTCCCTCCTTCCACAGATCCTTCTTCATGTCTTCCATCATGCCATACTCTGATGGATTTTCCTGAGTTTCTTTGTTTCTCTTCAGTTTCCCTTGCTGGTTCATTTTCCTCTGCGCATGCCTGCATTCTCCAGGGCTCTGCTGGCATTAGCCTCTCTTCTCACTTCCCAACTCTCGTACCTTATGCAGTACAGCTAAGTCTTTAACAACACAGGCTACATAAACTGACTACCTATGTTTAATCCTGTGCATTAGTTTCCTGTTGCTGTGTAGCAAATTCCCACAACTTTGTGGCTTAAGACAACACTCATTCAGCATTTCACAGTTTTGCAGGACAGAAATCTGGGTGGAGTTCAGCTGGGTTCTCTGCTCAAGGTCTCACCAGGCTGAATTCTAGCTGGAGGCTAGGGCTGAGAACTCATCTGAGAGGCTTGAATCTTCTTCCAAGCTCACTAGTGTTGGCAGAATTTAATTTCTTGTGGTTGTAGAACTGAAGGTCCCATCTTCTTGATGGCTGTTGGCCAGGGCCTAGTGTCAGTTCTTAGAAACTGCCTGTGATTCTCTGCCACGTGACCCCCTACCTAGACCTTCTAACACTTCCAATTTGACGTTCTTTTAAAGGGATGAACTGATTAGGCTAGGCCTACGTCATCTCCCTTTTGTTTTTAGCTCAAAGTCAACTGATTAATAACTAAATAGTAGGAATTGTATCCCATCACAATTACAGATTTTGCCCTGCACAGGAGAGGAAATTGTGTGTACAAGGTACGTACACCAGGGGTTAGGAGTGTTTGAGGCCATCTTAGAATTCTGCCTATCACATCCTAGTTCTGCCATTTACTAGCTGCATGAATTTAGGCAAGTTATATAATTTCTCTGTACCTTGGTTTTTGCATCTTTAAAGTGGGATAATAAATAAAATATTCTTTGTGGAGTTATTTTGAGGACTAATGGGATTGATACATGTAAAATCCTTAGAACTGTGCCTGATACATAGTAAGAGCCTGCAAATTTTCAGTTATCATTATTAATCTATTTTCTCTCCATAGATATTGCATCCACTCCCATGACATCACACAATTACTGATATTCTTATGGTAGATATTGCTTTTCCAAATAATTGCACTTTTTAAATCTAAACTTATGACTTCACTTGCAAACCTGATCTTTTCTAGTGATTCTTATCACAGCAAATAGTACAATTATACTATTATAGTATAATAGTTCCTTATGCTTTCCAATTTTCTCTTCCTTTCCTACCATTCATTCATTAAAAAATTATTTTTTGGAGTATCAACTATGTACAAAGCATATGATGACAGAGGATATAATGGTCAGTAAAAAGATACAGTCTCTGCCCTCATAGAACTTATAATCAAGTTAGAGAGACAGATTATACTGTATCACACAAAACTTATTAAAATAAACCCATTTTCTCAATATCTTTTGCAAACACTCAAGTCAAAGCCACTACCTCTCTTTCCTGAACTAGAGCAATAACCCTTCACTGGGTTCCAACATTCACTCTTCCTCCACTTTTTTCCTCCTCTCAGAGCTACCCTCTTCAAGGAAACCTTATTATGTCACTCATCTGCAGAAATCCTTTCAATGGCCTCTTGTAATATGTAAGATAAAAACAAATCTTCTTCATAACCTGCCGTGCCCCTGCCAGAGCTCTCCAGCTCTGTACACCCCCACTCACCCCTCCCGGTCTGTGCTTTAGCCCTATGGCCTTCTTCTTGCTCCTCCATGGTGCCTCGCTCCTTCATGCCTCAGCACTGTGCACCTGCCAGTCCTTCAAAACTGGCCACTCTCTCTCTTCCCTGCTCTGTCTTTGCCTGATCATTCTGAGTTTAAATTTTATTCCCTCCAAACTAAATCAGCATCCTCATTATACTCAAAGTACCATATGAGTCTTCTTCATCACATTTAATATAACATATAGTTATGTATTGATTTGAGTCATTATTTGATTAATATCTGCCATCATTCTGAAGAAGGGATGTTTGAGACAAGATCTAAAAGAAGAGCTTCAGCCACATGAAAAGTTATATTTCATAGATTTCAAGTGTGTTTTGTTTATGAGGGAATATGACATAGCTTGTATTTTAAATGTAAAGACTAATCTCAGAATGAGGATTTGAGGGGCAAGCTTCCTATGTAACTACCTCTGTGTTAATTCAGACCAAGCTTACCTTATTAGTATTTGGGAGGGAACACATTTGTGATCATGAGGGTTACTGAAGACTTGAACAAGAATGTGAGAAAGTGTTCTTTAAACTATAAAACTCACAACATGACTTTTGCTGCTGTTATTGTTAATATCACCAAAATATCAGGTTATCCAAACACTTGAGCTCAGTTGAATTTGATCCATTAAATTACACCCAAATACTTGGTTTACTTTAACAAATTATTTAGGTCTACCTGTGTTTTTTTCCTTAAATTTACTTATGTGTGTGTGTGTGTGTGTGTGTGTGTGTGTGTGTGTGTAATACCATTCTATCAATATGCAAACATACATTTGGAATACTCACACATATACATATGGTGTATGTGTGGTGCGTATGGTATATACACACGCTTCCTATAGTATATTTTAGTCTAGTGTTCATTATCATAAAATGGGTCAAGTTCAGAAGTCCTATTATTATAGCTTTATTTAAAATGTTAATTTTTAATACAATTCAATAATGCTTAATAAGATGATATTTGGGATATAACTCATCAATAGGCTTTGCAAATAGTGAAACAAGTCAAATTCCTTTAGCTTAAAAGTGTTTACTGATTTTTAAAATATATTTTATGAATATTCCAAAACTTTAGTGGTCAAGGCAATAAACAAAAACTTCTAGATGATGAATATGCTACTAATTTTTTGTAGAAAATATTAAAAATCATTGCTAAAAGTAAAAGCACCTTTATCTTCAAGCTAACTGACTGTAGTTTCATAATTATTGACTTGTAGATATCTGCTTTGGATGGTTTCTGAAGCCAAATTCAGAACAATCTTAAGGTAAGCTGTTTACTCGGGGGATGTGTATGTTTATGTACGTGTATTTTAGTTTTAAAGAATAAAAATTATGCCAAAACAGTGTGTAATAGAATATTCAAATGTATTTTTAGTAACTGAGCATGGAGAAATTTTCCGGTTCATGATAAACACTCAATGTTATTGGTTCTGTTTTATCTGTTATTTCTCAACTTCAAAAATATCAAAACGTGATAAACTGTTTGATGACTACTTATTAAATGTCCTTTCAGTGCCCTCTCGCACAATAGCCGTACAAGTAAATCACTGTGTAAATACATAAAACAAGTAAAGGACAATTAATCCTGAGTTAATAGAGGTTGGAATGAGTTATCAAATATGGGCTGAATGAGAAACCTGAGGCTGGTTAAAGTTATGTAGCTGGTAAGTGGCACAGTTACAAGCTGAGGCCTAACTAACGCCCAAATTTTGGTTTCTTATCACTGTGTAAACTACCTGGAAAAGATAAGAGTTAAACCGAATTTTGCAAATTTTCTACTGAAGAGACAATGAGAAGGGAACGTTTTGTGCTATGACGACCGTTAACAAAAGCGTGAAAGATCCTATAGATATGCAGTGTGCTAGAGTGACAAGTTGTAATGAAGAGCATTTGAGAAAAATGTAATAAAAATTGTATAGCCAGAGCAGATTGAGATTACGGACATACTTTGATGGATAATATTGAGTGACTGTTCCAGTTTCATCTCTAGTGTCCTCTACCTGCAAACTACTAAATTGGATTATTGCCATTGGAGTTGGGTACAAGAATCCACAATGTGGTCAGGGTGATCAGTTAAAAAAGATAAAAAGTATTGAATTAAAAGGGATCTTTGAAAATTATCTAGTCCTGTCAAGACATGAAGTGATGTCCTGATTCTAATAGAGGCCAGAAGACCTGGAAGCAAACAAATATGACAGCTCTTTATGATAGATTAGATAAGAGGAATAAAGGAAGGAAGAACAGAGAGGGTTTTAAGATTATTCTCACAGAAAAAAAGGAAAAATTTTAAAACTGATAGAAAAGGAATATAAACTATTTTGTTAGAGAACAGAATGAGTTTGGTTTCTCTATTTTGCATCTGAAATATTGAAGGGGACCCACATTCACAGTTCTTACAGGACATAGAAAGTTAAATGAAGAAAGGGGTGAAGATTGGGTCCTAATTCCATTAAATGTATTTATTACTTTAGAGGGGGTGATTACTCTGGAAGGATTAGTATAAAAATAGAAGAACATATGGCTGATATTTAAACACCATTTTCAGTTGAACATTTTAAGAACAAAATATAGGGGTGTAAGCTTGAAAAATATATGTAAGAAGATGTAACTTGTATGCCTTCTATATGTAACACTAAATTCTCAAAGGTTTTATTTGTTTTGGATTATTGTTTTGGGATTTTGTTTATTTCTTTGTTTGGCAACATAGTGTATTTCTTTTAAAAGTAAGTAATGCAAATTACTTAAAAATCAGCTCTGGAAAACATTTATTTTAAATGCTGACAATGTTACTTCTTTTACTTTAAGGATTTTCTTTCATTGGGCGTTACCATTATCCTGTTAACAATGCTTCAGGCAAAATACAATTTTAAATTACTTTTATTTAAGAATCTAAGCTCTCATTCATTCATTGTGCAATGAAATATGTGAATTAGATGGTAAACAAGAAGAGAAAGAAAGAAGGGAATCTCTACTTAGAGTACAAATTACTTCATTTGGAGTGATGTCTCTCACTAATGCTGGCCTACAATTCTATAATATTTCTAGTAATACTAAAAAAATTTTCCCTAATATTAGTTTAAAATACAGGTTAAAATAATATGTATACAGAATTATAAACTTCTTACATTGTACTAAACATACTCACTCATAGATTAAATTCATCAAATATCTATTCAGTACCTAAATTCAGTGCTAAATTCTGGGCCCATTACAATACTTTTAATACATATGGCTTCTCTTTTCAAGATGCTCACAGTCTAGTTAAAAAAAAAAAAACCCAAATATATAAACAAATTATTACATCATAACATAATCCCTTGTTATGGAAGGACAAAGGATTGGATTACTTCTGATTGAGTGGATCAAGACTGGTTGTAAATATCATCAAGGAAATGTAGATCTTTAATTTACAAATCAAAAAGTAAACATACTTTCTAAATCTAAAGATTTGAGCTTAATTATGTTTATTTAAAATATAAAAGCAATACAAAGACTAATTGAATTTCTTAGAGTTTGATTCTCAAAGACTATGTTTTTTTTTTTTTTTTTTTTTTCTATATTTGGAGTCTGGAGGAGAGTCTTTATATAGTGCTATCAATACATTTTTAGAAAGTAGAAACTTAAAATGTGAAACATATTGCCTGTGGTCTGCTAATTTTTCTTGACATTAGTACCATCAGGAACTGTACTTGTTTCTGGTTTTATTTTTAAATTTATTTATTTATTTATTTTTGGCTGTGTTGGGTCTTTGCTGCTGTGCTGGGGCTGTCTCTCTGGCTGCGGTGAGCGGGGGCTGCTCTTCTTTGCAGTGCGTGGGCTTCTCATTGTGGTGGCTTCTCTTGTTGTGGAGCACGGACTCTAGGCATGTAGACTTCAGTAGTTGTGGCAGGCAGGCTCAGTAGTTGTGGCACGTGGGCTTAGTTGCTCCGCAGCATGTGAGATCTTCCCGGACCAGGGCTCAAACCTGTGTCCCCTGCATGGGCAGGCGGGTTCTTAACCACTGCGCCACCAGGGAAGCCCTGTACTTGTTAAATGCATGAAGAAGTTGAATGAAAAAACTATCACTTTGGTAACAGTTTTACTTAAGGTAATAAAACCCTTGTACAGGCAACAAACTGTATTACTTCAATTTTTTTTTTTTTTTTTTTTTTTTTTGCGGTACGCGGGCCTCTCACTGTTGTGGCCTCTCCCATTGCGGAGCACAGGCTCCGGGCGCGCAGGCTCAGCAGCCATGGCTCACGGGCCCAGCCGCTCCTCAGCATGTGGGATCTTCCCGGACCAGGGCACGAACCCGTGTCCACTGCATCGGCAGGCGGACTCTCAACCACTGCGCCACCAGGGAAGCCCACTTCAATTTTTAGAAACTAAATTTAAGTAGGATTAAAAATAATTTATAGAGCGTTCCTTTTCTAGCAGCTGTTAAATGAAAAACTCTAAAAATATGACTATAAAATACTTCTTTTTAAATGCTTTTCTGAAAGGGTAAGAAAGCAAAGAATCCAAAGGGGACAAAAACGAAGTGAAAAAAGAAATCCAAGAGGTAAGTAAGGGAAACACTGGGACAGAAGATGAAGCAAAGGGCTAACTCTAGTTGTAGTCTGATAGAAGTGTCTCTCTCAGAGAATCAGAACCCTTAAGGACAACACTCTAAGAATAAGGGTCTATACAAAATAAACCTACCACCAAGAAGGTACATCAAAAAACCATGCCTATCTAGACACTGCACTGGGTGGAGGGACACAGAATTGTCCTTAGAACTCAGAATTATTAGATGGCTTTCACTGAGACTTGGTGGCAGAATTTACCTGTGTGATCAACGAACTTTATCCAGTAATTTAGAGTGGTTCCAGATTCACAGTCAGTGAGTAGAAGCAAAATAAATCACTTGCTTTGTGAATCCAAATTGAATGTTCCCAAGATAAATTTCTAAAATAATTAGTTACTAATTTAAAAATTGCAAAGCATAAAGAATAAATTAGACTTGAGAGAAAGCTGAAAAAAACCATAAAGAAGACATAGTCTTACAAAGATACATTGTATTGGAATGATCAGATTCAGAAAAGGAGTATGTTGAATATTCTAAAATTAAAAGAGAAATTAATTTTCTATTGCTATTTTTATTTTCTATGACAAATTACCACACACTTAGTGTCATAAAACAACAAATTGTACAAGTGTCACCAGATGAAACTCAAAGTATAGGCAGGATGCAATTCATTCTGGAGGCTCTAGGGAGAATCGAATTAATTTCTTGTTCATCTGTGTTGTTGGCACAAGTCAGTTCTTTGTGGTTATAGGACTAAGCCGCTTGTTTTATTGTTGGCTCTAGGTTGAGGGTTTCTCCCAGTTTCCAGATGCTGCCACATGACTTGACTTTGGGCCCCTTTTTTACTTTCAAAGCCAGCAAAGGCAGGTTGAGACTTTCTCACGTCATATCTCTCTGACCTCTTCAGTCCAAGTTGGCAGTGTCTCTGCTTGTATAAGATTCTCAAGAGCTCTGTGGATTTTCCATAGATGTCACAAGGATTCAATCCATTAGAGAAAGAGGCTCATGCGCAGATCTTTCCAAGAAAATCTCTACTTTTGGCTTCTGATGAGATGACTGATGGGATTTATGATAACTTCCTTAATTTTTTCAAAGAGTCTTTTATGTTACTGATTACTCTGATCTTTCGATCTTTCTGAAATAGCTCAGAAAAATAATCTCTTAATTTTTAAATAAATTTAAATGAATATCTTAATTTTAACATTTTGCCATATGGGAAGGCTGAGAATGTCCAAAATCATCAAGTCCTGATTCCTTTTTGTTTAACAGTTCCTCTGTCAGTTTATCTCTTTCCTCTTGCATTTACTCTAAGGGAAAAGAAGAAATCAGTCTGCACATTCAACACTTTACTTGGAAATCTCCTCAGTTAAATATCCAAGTTCATTGCTTACGAGTTCTGTTTTCCATATAACTGCATGACACAAGCCTGCTAAGATTTCTATGTAACAAAAATCCCTTTTCCTCTGGTTTCCAATAACATGTTCTCATTTCTTTCTGAGCCCTCACCAGCAGCATTCTTAAAATCCATGTTTCTATTAATAGTTTGTTCATGACCATTTATATTTTCTATGAGGCAATTTAGGACTTCTCTGTAATGCTCTTTACTTCCTTCTGAGCCCTCATGGACATTCTTTAATGTCCATATTTCTGCTAACAGTCTATTCAAAGAAAACTAGGCTTTTTCTTCCATACTTCATAAAATTCTTCCAGCCTGTACCCACTGCCTGATACCAAAATCAATTTCACATTTTTAGATATTTGTTACAGAAACACCTCAATTCTAGTACTAAAATCTATATTAATTTTCTATTGCTGCAAAAAAAATATTACAAACAGTGGCTTAAAATAGCATAAGTTAATTATTTTATAGTTCTATAGAACAGAAGTTCAGTACAGTACAGTTCTCATTGGACTGAAATTAAGGGTGGCAGATATGTTCTGGAAGTTGTAAGGCAGAATCAGTTTTCTGCCCATTCACATTACTGACTGAGTTCAATTCCTTGTGGATGTAGGACTGGGGTCCCCATTTTCATGCTGACTATAAACTGAAGGTTGTTCCCAGCTTCCAAAGGCTGCTGCCTTTCTTGGTTTATGGCCTCTTCCTTACCTTTCTACAGCCAGCAACACTGGGCTAAGTCCTTTTCACATTGCATCTCTTGACCCATTCTTCTGCCTTCCTCTTCTGCTCTTAAGAGCTCACGTGATTGGATTGGGACCATCCAGGTAATCCAGGATAATCTCACCATTTCAAGGACACTACCTTGATCACATCTGCAAAGCTCCTTTTCCCAGGTAAGGTAACATATTTGCAGGTTTCTGAGGATTAGGTCATGGACATCCTGGGAGTGGAAGGAGGACCATTATTCTAACTACCAAAAATATATTTAAAGAAAAAAATGTCTGAAAATATGAGCAAGGAACCAGGCAATGTAAAAATGAGAAGTGGCTTTGGAAAAGAATAATAGAAATGAAACATATTATAATTGAAATTATACACTTAAAAAGCAGTTTAATAGAATTGACCCAGCTAAATTTGTGATCCAAAGAAATAATTATCAAAGACAGAAACATCACAGAAAGAAAAAAATGCAAATTACCAGAGAGACTATGGACCGTGGAACAGATGATGAACAGAATGAAAAGATGTAAAACATGTAATTAGTGTTCTAAAATCAGAAAATAGATATAAGGAAGAGGAAGAAATACTTAAAGAAGTAACAGCAGAAAATTGTTGAAAAATCTTAATCTTCAGATCTTGGAAGACTAAGGAACCTGAGACAGGATAAATTATAAGAAAGTTTATGTGTAAACACATAAAAATGAAACTGCAGAATGCCAACACTAAAAGAAGAACTGGAAGCAGCTAGAGAAACAAGACAGCACTGTTAAATGGAAGGTGATTAGATTAATGGTCAACTTCTAAGTAGCTAAAATGGAAGCCAGAGTTACCGGGATATGGGATCTACCAGAGGATTCCATTTTTCTGTAAGCAGCCCGTACCTCACGCTACTCTCTTCTTCCAGTTATGGGTGTTATTGTGAAGGCTTATTTGTATTTCTTCACTCAACCTTTAAATACTGTGTAGTATTTCTAATATCTAACAAATATGAGCATAAATAAAAGTATAACACATATAACTATCGATTTATTCAACAAATATTCATTATCAGTTCCCTGTGATGCTCACTAGAATGCAGATTCTATTCTAGGCATTGGGGATATTAAAAAAAAAAAAATCCATCCCCGTCAAGTTATCTACTTATATCAATCTCTCATGAATTAGAGGTTGTAAGCATAAAGTCACACCTTTTTTATTTATAACGTAAATCCTCTCATTTGTTTGCCGGTCATAAACCTTGATATCTTTATAACTTTTATATGATTTTCAACAATTCCATGCACCCTCCTAAATGCTACAGTTTGCTCAGCACTTAGCAGCTATCATCAATCAAAAGTAGTTCGTTTAACACCAAATATGTGCTCACTCTTGCACTTGGCACTTTTGGGAACAATGGGAAAAACACTATAGCCCTAGTGTATCTTTCAGTGCCATTAAATACTATTTATTATAATGAATTTTGGCAGACTTGCCTTGTTATTTCTGTTGCACAACTGAATTATTTTATATGCTTAATAAAGTTTCTCATTAATTATATTAGAATGAATTATTGAATATATATTAAAAGCTGTGGCTTTATTTTTTGAGCATGGCTAATGTAAGAAAATTGCATGAAGTTTTATTCCATTTCATCAAAACAATAATTGTTTTCTTCAATAAAAGAAAATCCAGGAAGAAACAGGGGATTTAGTGCCTGAGATTCAATGAACAGTAAAGTAAAATGACTGTGAACTTTTCATAAAGCAAACATAAGCTTTATTTTCTCCCAGAATTGCACAACAGCATTCATCTGGAGTTTAAGAAAACATTTTACTAATTACTAGTGAATAATAATTTACTAAATTTTGCTAGAGGTATAATTTTATCTGGAAAATATATAATGTCTATGACATCCCTTTTGTAGAGGATAGAAGATTAGTGTCAAACAGGATTGGTTTGAATTCTAGTTTTGCAAATTACTAACTGTGGCTGATTAGGCAAGCTATGTGTCATTTTTGAGCCTTCTTCCCATGATAAAAAAAAAAAAAAGCAACTGGAATTCAAATGCAGTCACATCTCTTTTATTTTTTTTTCACATAACTTGAAACTTGGCATGCCCATATTAGCAGGAAGTCCAATGCCTCCCTCCTGAGGTCCTTGCTGCCCTCACTCCCATTGCTGAAGATTCCCAGAGGATCACTCTGTCTAATGTAGTCTGCCCTGCTTCCAAATCCCAAGCAGAAAGAAAACAGGGGAGTCCATCCATTGCTTTCTGTCAGCATACTTGGAGCTGCTATGGAAAACTGATCCCCCAGCAGATTCCACCTGGTGATTTTGCACTGCTACAGGGATGTCCTGTCTGAACTGATCCCTGCACACTGTGGACTTAATAATTCTATTTGTCATCAGCTATCATTCCTGCAATTCCCACCATCATATATTGGCCAGGACAGGAAAGGCTGCCAGCCTCAACCTTTCTCCAGGAATCTCTAAATTATGGTTCTGAGCTTGGGTCAATGGCCTTGTACTCCCTTGCCACAGGGTGACCTTGCTGAGGCTCCTGATATCCTTTCCTGCTGACAACCTCAGTCAGAAACAGAAATCCTTTAAGGAGGTTTCAATAACACTAAATCACAAAAGGATATTCTCCAACCCCAAGTAACCTCTTGCAAAACTTAGTGACCCGCTCTTGTGGGAGGTGAGCCATATTTTAGCAGGTCATAAAAGGTTCTAAATAATAGAAAAGGTTCTAAATAATCTTTCCCCAGGAAGATAGGTACCTACTAGGTTACTAAGGACAAATCACATGACTCTTTAAAAAGAGATTCTCTCTAGATGACTTACTGACTTCACTAGAGAAGCTTCTTCTCTTCCTCTTAGGTTCTGCCTCATCAATTACATTGTACATCCTGTTGCTGAGAGAGTAAATGAGATGACACATAGCAAATGCCTATCAGTTCCCACTATTTAGTAGACACTTAATAGATTCCAATTTTCTCCTTTGTCTTATATTCTTAATTTTTAGTTTAAAGCTTTACTGTTATTTTGATTATTCACATAAATTTCATAAGTGAGATTATAAAACCAATAAGGGAAGAGAGTTATGTCTTGTACATTTTTTAAGGCTCAGCATAATACCTTACAGAAAAATATTAATTACTATGTAATTATTGATTTAGTTATTACTTTGAAGTTTATTTTTCCATATGTAGATAATATAATCTTCTTTTTAAATTTCCTTGTATGACTTTCTGCTATCATACTAAATTATTATTCTGAGCAGAAGCTTGGCATGGAAAGGATATGAAATTCTAACATATATATTTGCATTTTGATTACTGAATCACCTATCAGTCAATAACACTTAAATTGCTTAGAAATTTTCACAAGCCCTTGAAATGATGGGTTTCATTCCTTCTCATAAATGGTGAGGCAAGAACACATTAGTATGTGTTGCACTGAAAGGAACTGAAGGGAACTTAAATTTGAATTCTAAGTCTCTGCTGACACCTGTAAGAGTATAGACAAGCCATTCAGTGTGCCTCCTGTAGCACAAAGGGTAACAATAAAAAAATTATTATAATGATTAGAGGAAATAACTGTGTAAGTGCTCTATAATAAGAGCCCTTTAATTTAAAAAATGCACACTTATTTTGAAAAAAAATGGAGAATAAGTGAAATAACTCATAATCTCACCTCTCAATAATAAATTTTTGTTAACATCTTGAGATATTTTGAAGTCACAGATACATACATTTTAACATTCTATTTTTTTAGTTCATCTTATAGTGTGTTGAATTTTGAAACTTTTCATGTCACAAATTTTTCAAAACCATTTTTTAATATTATAACATATAATTTGGCCACTTCTCTTAGTTACATGGTTTTTTTCCTAATGTTTCACTTAAAGATAATTTTATTTTTAACATCCTTGCAATGTTCTTATATTCATGTATATGAACATTTGTAAGATTCTTACATTTTAGATTTACATCCTTAATATTTGCTACTTTAACCTTCCTTGTTCCATTTAATCTGGAAATACCTCCATAGACCCATGACTTGTACAAATCTATTATTCATTTTACTGAAATCCACACTTGGGTGCTGCCCTGGGCTAGTGTTACTAGTACTCACTTCATCTATTGAAGTCTAGTGGCTGCCTGCCCCTCTCTCACTCAGCTTAATTTTTCTCCCCTTTCCACGGTCCACATTGAATCTATCTTTACTAGAGTGTTATAATAATTCATCAAACTGTCCTTCCACCCAAAAAGTATTCTTTTAATTCATTTGATTTTCTAGGGTTTTATTTATTTATTTTTTAGCACTTACAATCACATCTATTTTTTCTCCCTTCTGTGCTTTGCTTGTTAAGTTTGGTGTCAGAGCTGTAGTTCTAGGTTTATACAATGAAAGTGGTAGCCTAAATCATATTCTACAGAGTACAGTGCAAACATGGGAAAGTTAAATATAACAACTTGCCATTATATAGCCCAGTAGCTAATACTTTGGAAAACAGAATCAATATTCAATTTATTGCAGCAATTATAACACTGAGCTCAAAACAAGATAAAATATTACAGACGTAAATATAAATTTTTTTCTTTTATATTTGAAAATATAATTCTATAAATATGGGGTGGTAAGGGATCTGACTTGACACCAATTCATATGAAATAAATAATTATACTTTTTTAGAAGGACCACAAGTATACGTACCAACAAAGCACACTAGCAGCTGATATAACTCATGTCAAAATACATTGTGTTTATAAATCAGAAGAAGGGTGGCACTTTTCTCACCATGTTTCTGAGATTCTTTCCAGCAGCAAATTCTAGTACATGAGAGACTCCTACAAATATGTATGAGTGCTGCTGTTAAGCCCTGTGTCCGGCTGGTCTTTGGAGCTTGTCCTATCCAGCTGATACCCTTAGCTACCTCTAAAGGGTAACACAGATGATGTTTAGGAGTCAATGAGTTCCCCCTGCAGCTTCTGAGATGGACAGTCTTATGGATAGGAAACCACATTCCCCTCTTATCTCAGAGAACCATCCCTACATCTGTGATACTATCACTTCATTCTACCAGGATACCTCTTACAAGACTGTTCCCTAAGTTACAGCTTCCAACTGTGGTCGTAGACTACCCAACTAATAGGAAACTTACAGTTCTTGCCATGCATCGTGGAGTCCCACAGGAAACTAGAGTGGGCTTTGCTCTCTTCTCCCTGTCTGTGCCTTTTGGCCATCTCCCATCTGTCCAGTTCCCAGGCTCTGACAACACTGGAAATATCTGGGATTCTGCTGCTCAGTAACTTGCAAGCAGGAAGGAGAGCCAGCACCCCACATTCAAAATCACATCCAAATCTCAAGGGAGGGTTTTCTGTCCACCTCTCCTATACCCTACCAACACCAAACAGAGGCAGGGGAACAATGTAAGTCTCCTATTTCTCCATAAATTCTTCTCTTCAACTCTCTTTCTTAACCTTCTTTTAAAATTTCTTCGATGTTAAAAGATCCTAGGAAATCAGTTCTGCCTATTTCCCAAGGAACCACGACCCTAACCCAAATTGAGGGAGGATCCTTTGCAGCAGTTAAGGGCTGGGCCTTTATTCTCAGCCAGCTGAGGATTGTCACCACAGGATTGAACCCTGCCTTTTCCTTTCAGACACAGCTTATAAAAGAGGCTTACCACTAGTCTATGGCTGAGGTTAGGAAGGAGCACTTTCCTCAAATCTTTATTTTATGTTGTTACAGCAATTCTTATTACTCACTTCAGTTAGAACTAATAATTTTCTACTCTTTTAAGTGCTGTATTTGACAAATTTAGAATTATTACACACGTTAATGCACATGATATGTATGTAGTTTATCAACTAGTTCCTTTTTACATTTTAACCAATGAAAAGGTGATCACTTTTAAAATGTCATCAATTTATCTTTGATTTTCCTTAAGCCATGTCACTGTATTGCTCCTGGTTTATCACCTTGATCTAGCAATAAGTACAGGCAGCATTAATGCTGATCTCTATTACCGCTCAATACATCTCAAATTCTTTTCTATGGTCTGGAATTCCCAATGTTCCATTTATGAATGCTCTTTGTGACCAAAGCTGGACCATTTTCCCTAGCAAGCCAGTTAAAATACATATGGGCATTGATTTGTTTCTTTTGAAACTAGGACATTGATTCAATTATCATATTGGAGGAAGTTCATGTCGGTAAATTTATATCACTTCTCTTATACATATCTAATAAATGTTCCACAATTCAGGATTTTACCTAGAAGTATGTAAAATGAAAAAAATATTCAGGACCTTGACAAAATAGAGTTTAGTTTAATATCACTGTCCTTGCACAATGAAGAAACCACCTGAGATAAATATGTTCTTCGAGTAGCACTTTTCATGAATATTTTTTAGCTATTCCTGTAAGAGACAGCAACATTATTTTTGTATTGCTGAAGTGCTTTGAGAGTAATGTCCTGGTGACAGCATAAACAAAACACAAAGGCCAGTTTGTTTTTATACCTAAATGGGGGATTGTTGGTGAAGAGCTGTGCCAGCCAGTACAGAGTGGGATAACATTTTATTCCTCTCAAGATAGATGGATTGCTGAATTGCCTGAGTTCCTGCTGTTTTATACCTTGCCCCTTGAATTTGAAAATGAATAACTGCTCCTTTTTTTCTGAATGGATAGTGAGAAAATATATAATTCAGTAAAACTCAACTCATAATATTGTCATTAAAATTATGTCCACCTGGTATTTTATCCACACAATATATTGCCAAAATATTAAATGTCTTATTTATTAAATATTATATTTTTGGTAAATTATATCATTATAAAACAGGGTATGGGCAATTTGCCAGTGGGTTACACTTTTAAAATGTTCCTTCAAATGAAGGGAATTAAGTTTTACATCATTGATAAAGCCATTACTTGAAACTTTTTTGTTGGGAGATAATAAATTCAACAAATGTCTTTTGAGTGCCACAGTGAAAAGTCTCTGTAGGGGATAGACATAAAAAGAAAGCATAGTTCCCACAATCAAGGAGCTCTAAACAAGTAGAGAAAAATTATTACATGTACAGAAGATTATAACAGAGGGATGCAGGAAAGTTACAATGACTATGAGACAAAAAAGGGAAAGTACTTCCCATGGAGATGAATAATTGAAAACGATGGAACATGGAAAAGGAGTCTCACAGCTGAGGAGGGAGAAATTAGAAGAAAGAAAGAGAGTTGGATCATGGAGATCCTTAAATACAAAGAGAGAATTTGATTTTTGTCCTGTAGATATAAAGGAGTTATGATGGCTAGTTTTATGTGTCAGTTGACTAGGCTGTAACATTTAGTTGTTTAATCAAACACCAATTTGGCTTTGCTATGAAGGTATTTTGTCAATGTGGTTAGCATCTAAAATCAGTTGACTTTAAATAAGTAAGTTATCCTCCATAAGGAGGGAGGACTTCAACCAATCACTTGAAGGCCTTAAGAGGAAACACTGAAGTTTCCCAGAGAAGAAGAAATTCTGCCTTAAGTCTGTAGCATCAGCTTCTGCCGAGTTTCCAGCCTTCTTGCTTACTCTAGGGATTTCTTACTTGCCAGCCTGACACACACAGTCAACTGAGCCAATACCTTAGAATAAATCTTTTTATATATAAACACATATATATCCTATATACTGTATATATATATTCTATATGCTATACATGTATTCTATACATTATACACACACACACACACATATTATGTTGGTTCTATTGTTCGTTTCTCTGGAGCAGCCTGACTAAATCAAGACTTATTACAAATTTTAAACAAAACTGTGTTTATAACTATTATGACACAATTAAGTCTTGTAATTTTAAGCTTTTATTGAACATTAATTTATGCCAGGTTTAAATGCTTTGAGAAAAAATAAGCATAAAATATAGTACCAGTTTTAGTAATTTTCTGCACTCTGCACAGGAAAATACTGTTTTTTCCAAATTCTTTCATTTAACCAATCAATACAACATTGCTATAAAATAGATATTAATAATGAGGCTATTATTATCTTTCTAATTTTACTAATGAATAAACTGAATTTACAGCTAATCTTTGTGAGGCTTAGGGACAAACTGCATACTACAGCTCATGAAATGTTGTGTATTTAACCACTAAAGTGCACATCTTCTAATGTAAAACAAATTGGCTGCAGTCAATGACACATGATCAGAATAAAACTATGCTCTTAAATATTCATAAAAGAAAACATAAACAGGCATATTTATTAGAGAAGAGAGTTTTTAAGCAGATAAGTCTTCATGGGTGGTAGAAGGAGTCTGATGGCTTCAATAGTGAAAATAGGGAAGTAGCTTAGATCATGACTACCAGATCTAAGAAAAGTTAAAGCAATTGTAGTGTTTTCACAACCTCAGACAGCCACCTTCCACCAGATTTTAACAAACGTTGACAAACTATTACAGTAGTGCTATTCAAAGTATGATTCTAAGACTATCAACATCAGCATAATGACCCAGGAATTTACTAGAAATGCAAATTTGGAAGCTTCAAGACAGATTTTACATATCAGAATATCTTAGAGTGAGGCCTGGGAATTTGTATTTTAAAAGAGTTTACCAAATGATCTATGTCATGTACAGTTTGAAAAGCACTGCACTACAGCAGCAAGGACCAGCAAATAAGATGTGAGGTAGCCACAGCAATCAGAGAAGAAAAGGAAATAAAAGGAATCCAAATCAGAAAAGAAGAAGTAAAGCTGTCACTGTGTGCAGATGACATGATACTATACATAGAGGATCCTAAAGTTGCTACCAGAAAACTACTAGAGCTAATCAATGAATTTGGTAAAGTTGCAGGATACAAAATTAATGCACAGAAATCTCTTGCATTCCTATACACTAATGATGAAAAATCTGAAAGTGAAATCAAGAAAACACTCCCATTTACCATTGCAACAAAAAGAATAAAACATCTAGGAATAAACGTACCTAAGGAGAAAAGAGACCTGTATGCAGAAAATTATAAGACACTGATGAAAGAAATTAAAGATGATACAAATAGATGGAGAGATATACCATGTTCTTGGATTGGAAGAATGAACATTGTGAAAATGATTCTACTACCCAATGCAATCTACAGATTCAATGCGATCCCTATCAAACTACCACTGGCATTTTTCACAGAACTAGAACAAAAAATTTCAAAATTTGTATGGAAACACAAAAGACCGTGAATAGCCAAAGCGATCTTGAGAACGAAAAACGGAGCTGGAGGAATCAGGCTCCCTGACTTCAGACTATACTGCAAAGCTACACTAATCAAGACAGTATGGTACTGGCACAAAAACAGAAATATAGATCAATGGAACAGGATAGAAAGCCCAGAGATAAACCCACGCACATATGGTCACATTATCTTTGATAAAGGAGGCAGGAATTTTCCAGTGGAGAAAGGACAGCCTCTTTAGTAAGTGGTGCTTGGAAAACTGGACAGGTTCATGTAAAAGTATGAGATTAGATCACTCCCTAACACCATACACAAAAATAGGCTCAAAATGGATTAAAGACCTAAATGTAAGGCCAGAAACTATCAAACTCTTAGAGGAAAGCATAGGCAGAACACTCTATGACATAAATCACAGCAAGATCCTTTTTGACCCACCTCCTAAAGAAATGGAAAGAAAAACAAAAATAAACAAATGGGACCTAATGAAACTTCAAAGCTTTTGCACAGCAAAGGAAACCATGAATAAAACCAAAAGACAACCCTCAGAATGGGAAAAAGTATTTGCAAATGAAGCAACTGACAAAGGATTAATTTCCAAAATTTACAAGCAGCTCATGCAGCTTAATAATAAAAAAACAAACAACCCAATCCAAAAATGGGCAGAAGACCTAAATAGACATTTCTCCAAAGAAGATATACAGACTGCCAACAAACACATGAAAGCATGCTCAACATCATTAATCATTAGGGAAATGCAAATCAAAACTACGAGATATCATCTCACACCAGTCAGAATGGCCATCAGCAAAAAATCTAGAAACAATAAGTGCTGGAGAGGGTGTGGAGAAAAGGGAACACTCTTGCACTGCTGGTGGGAATGTGAATTGGTACAGCCACTATGGAGAACAGTATGGAGGTTCCTTAAAAAACTACAAAAAGAACTACCATATGACCCAGCATTCCCACTACTGGTCATATACCCTGAGAAAACCATAATTAAAAAGAGTCATGTACCAAAATGTTATTGCAGCTCTATTTACAATAGCCCAGAGATGGAAACAACCTAAGTGCCCATCATCTGATGAATGGATAAAGAAGATGTGGCACATATATACAATGGAATATTACTCAGCCATAAAAAGAAATGAAATTGAGCTATTTGTAATGAGGTGGATAGACCTAGAGTCTGTCATACACAGTGAAGTAAGTCAGAAAGAGAAAGACAAATACCGTATGCTAAAACATATATATGGAATTAAAAAAAAAATGTCATGAAAAACCTAGGGGTAAGACTGGAATAAAGACACAGACCTACTGGAGAACGGACGTGAGGATATGGGGAGGGGGAAGGGTGAGCTGTGACAAAGTGTGAGAGAGGCATGGACATATATACACTACAAAACGTAAGGTAGATAGCTAGTGGGAAGCAGACACATAGCACAGGGATATCAGCTCGGTGCTTTGTGACCGCCTGGAGGGGTGGGTTTGGGAGGGTGGGAGGGAGGAAGATGCAAGAGGGAAGAGATATGGGAACATATGTATATGTATAACTGATTCACTTTGTTATAAAGCAGAAACTAACACACCATTGTAAAGCAATTATACCCCAATAAAGATGTTAAAAAAAAAAAAGATGTGAGGTAAGTTTCGCCAGGACACCAGAATAAAAATACCAATTTAAAAATAACTGGAATTAACAATGGTTGATGAATGTTCTGTCTTAGTATGAGACAAGATAAGAATCTGGGACCACAATAAATCCAGAAGGGACAGAACTTAAGTAGTATCATGGAGAAGATGAAACTCTCCCACTCAGGTAAGGATGAGTTTGGACACAAAGAATAGGTTACATAGCATAAGTGAAAGTGGTCAGGGTGATATGCATCAAGGATCAAAGCAGAGTTAAAGATTAGGGCAGATGTGATAAGCTGAGGAGGCAAAAATCCTGGGACAAAAGAATAGCTATTTTAGAGTGTGACTAAAGATTTAAGAATCCACAGCCAAAGGTCTGAAGTTGAATATAAACTATTTATTTGGAAACAGGCATCCCAGATCTGTTAGGCCAACCACATCACATTTGCCAATTTTCCATCCTAAGGAATTAGGTCTTGTTAATAGATAATACTATCACAAATTGTGCCACTGAATCATATGTCTATGAAGTCACAAAAATATTTTCGGCACTCTTTATGTGCCAAGTTCAGTGATAAATAACAGAGATAAAAAATTAAGTGAGACAAGTGTGATCTCTGCCATTAGGAGAGTCAGGCATTAAATACACAGTTATTATACAAGTAAGTAATTATGATTGCTGTAAGTATTACCCAGGAAAGGTACAAGTATTATGAGACTGAATCACAGGATACCTAAGCTAGCCTGCAGAGGGGAAGGGTAGGAGGATGATCAGGAATGGTTCCCAGAGGAAGTAAATTTTAAGTTATAACCTCAAAGATGAGATGAAGTTGATTAAGACAAGAACTCGGGAAAAAGCATTCTAGGCCAAGAGGGCAGTCTGTACAGAATCTGTACATTGGGGAAAAACATGAGGATGGCCAGGGTGGTTGGAATACAGTGAATAAAGGGAGAATGCACAAAATGAGATTAGTGATGATACAGACCCGTTATGCCCTGCTGAAGAATTGAATAGCATCCTAATTGCAGTAGAAAAACACAGGACAATTTTAAGCCAGTAAATAATGTGATGACATCTGCATTAAAAATATATCATTCTAGGTGATATGATAGGGTATTTGACATGAATTACACAGGGAAAACTTTTAGGAGGTCATTGTACTAGTTCAGGCAAGGCATGGTGATGACACAGATTATGTTAATGGTAGTGAGGAAAGAAAAAACAGACAGATTCAATATATGTATATTTACCAAGTACAAACCAATGGGCTAGTGGCCAAAGAGGAAGAAGAAAATATAAAGTATACAATCTAGGTTTTTGGTATGAGCAGATGAGTAGAGATTTGTACCATTAACTAAGATAGGGAAGACTGGTGGAACCAAGTTTCAGAGAAAAGTCAAGAATTCAATTTTGGGCTGTCCAAGATTAAGATGCCTATCAGTTACCCAATATAAATGTAAATATAAAGTAGACCAGTGGACTGATGGGTCTGAAGCTCAGAAAAGACACTTTGCCTGAAGATGTAAGTTTGGATTCATTGTACGTGGTAGGTCAAGTTATTAGGGTGGATGAAAATGCCTAGGAAGAGAAGATGAAATGAGAAGAGATCTCTTATCTTTCAATCTTTAAAGGATGATAATAAAAATGTTGCATTGGCAAAGGAGACTGAAAAGGAATGGTTAGAAAAGCAAGAGGCAAAAATGAGTGCAACAGAAACCAGTTGAAGAGATGTTTCAACTAAGAAGGAGTCAGTAAATATGAGACAGAGAGCAAAAGGATTAAAAAGAATGAAATGAATAGCACTGACCAATTTACAGTCCTTTATTTTCCGGCACTTATTGTACTTTCTTAGTCAATCTCGGTTACACGTGTCCACATCCACTGATTTATTCCAAGTCAGAATCCTCAATGTCATTTGTAACATCTTCTCTCTAATCTCCCACATACAACCTCATCTTTAAATAGCATCTTTAAAATATGAAAGAAAATGGAAAAAAAAAACCTGTCAATCTAGAATTCCATACCTAACAAAATATCTCTCAAAAATGTAGTATACATACTTCATAATTTTTTAGATAAAGAAAAACTAAGCAAATTCATTGCCATCAGACTTGTACCATAGTAATGGCAAAGGAAGTTCTCCAGGCAGAGGGAAAATGATACCAGATGGTGTTCCCTAGAGCTGTGCAATACAGAAGCCCAGAGTATCAAAGCCCATATTCTATCTACACTACTTTTGAGTCAGAAGCTGAAAGCGATATTGACATAAACCCAGTTGTCATTTAACTTATTTTTAAACTTTTTATATATTTATAAATGAACACTAGTAAGTTAAATTAATGTATCAGTCTCAGATTACCTAATATCAAATCGATTGTTTGATGTCTTATATAATTGAAATTTTATGCACAATAAAATCTATTATTGAGTAGTTACTTAATAATGTATACATAATACAATCTCTTACTTAGAACTTGCACTAAAATTGGTTGTTTCACCATGCCAGAATATAAAATACAGTTATGTTATGTTCAATACTTAAATTACTTTAAAACCCTGATAATTTTTTTTTCATCTTATCATTAAGGAGTTAGTGAAAATTTGAATAAGAATCAACAAACACTTTTAAAAGGTGTTCATATCATTTTTTTTTCTTTTTTTGGCAGAAAATAACCCTTGTGTTTCTACAAATGGCTTTCCTAGTGGGAGGTAGTATTTTATTTTTCTTTTTTCTCTTAGGGTTTTATTGAGATATAATTGACATATAGCATTGTATAGGGTTAAGGTATACAGTATAATGATTTGACTTACATACATGATGAAATGATTACCAAAATAAGTTTAGTGAAGATCCATCATTGCATGTAGATACAAAATAAAAGAAAAAAAATATTTTTCCTTGTGATGAGAACTCTTAGGATTTACTCTCTTAACAATTTTCATACATAATATACCAGTGTTAATTATATTAATCATGTTGTATATTACATTCCTAGTACTTATTTATCTTATAACTGGAAGATTGTATGTTTTGAAACACCTTCCTCTAATTTCTCTTCCTCTCACTCTTGGCCTCTGTTATCCAAAAATCTGAAAAAAGGGTTTGTTTATTTGTCTTTTGAAGTATAATTGACCTACAATCCTATATTACTTCCTGGTGCACAAAATAGTGATTCAATATTTCTATACATTACAAAATGTTTGCCACAATGTTTCATTACCATATATTACCATTCAAAGATATTACATTGTTATTGACTATACTCCCCACACAGTTTATATCACCCACATGACTCATTTATTGTGTAACTAGAAGGTTGTACCTTTTAATTTCCCTCACCTATTTCACTCATCCCCCACTCCTTTCAATTTCCCTTATGGTTGTTCATTTACTTTATTCTTTTATTCTATATAAAGGTGAAATATATGATATTTGTCTTTCTCTGATATATTTTACTTAGCACAATATGCTCTAGGTCCATTTATGTTGTCACAAATGGCAAGATTTCATTCTTTTCTTATGGTTGAGTAACACTCCAGTTTTTATTTATACCACTTATTTATTCATTCATCTATTGATAGGCACTTAGGTGGCTTCCATATCTTGGCTATTGTAAATAATGCTGCAATGAACGTAGGGGTGTATATATCTTTTGAATTACTACTTTTTTTTTGAATTTTATTTTATTTATTTTTTTATACAGCAGGTTCTTATTAGTTATCTATTTTATACATATTAGTGTATATATGTCAATCCCAATCTCCCAATTCATCCCACAACCACCACCCCCCACCACCTCCCCTGCTTGGTGTCCATGTTTGTTCTCTACATCTGTGTTTCTATTTCTGCCCTGCGAACCAGTTCATCTGTACCATTTTTCTAGGTTCCACATATATGCGTTAATATACAATATTTTTCTCTTTCTGACATACTTCAATCTGTATGACAGTCTAGATCCATCCACATTCTCTACAAATGACCCAATTTCATTCCTTTTTATGGCTGAGTAATATTCCATTGTATATATGTACCAAATCTTCTTTATCCATTCGTCTGTCAATGGGCATTTAGGTTGCTTCCATTACCTGGCTATTGTAAATAGTGCTGCAATAAACATTGAGGTGGATATATCTTCATGAATTACAGTTTTCTCTGGGTATATGCCCAGTAGTGGGATTTCTGGGTCATATGGTAATTTTATTTTTAATTTTTTAAGGAACCTCCATACTGTTCTCCATAGTTGACTGTATCAATTTACATTCCCACCAACAGTGCAAAAGGGTTCCCTTTTCTCCAAACCTTCTCCAGCATTTGTTGTTTGTAGATTTTCTGATGATGCCCATTCTAACTGGTGTGAGGTGATACCTCATTGTAGTTTTGATTGGCATTTCTCTAATAATTAGTGAGGTGGAGCAGCTTTTCATATGCTACTTGGCCATCTGTATGTCTTCTTTGGAGAAGTGTCTATTTAAGTCTTCTGCCCATTCTTGGATTGGGTTGTTTGTTTTCTTGATATTGAGCTGCATGAGCTGTTTATATATTTTGGAGGTTAATCCTTTGTCCATTGATTCATTTGCAAATATTTTCTCCCATTCTGAGGGTTGTCTTTTTGCCTTGTTTATAGTTTCCTTTGTTTTGCAAAAGTTTTAAGTTTCATTAGGTCCCATTTGTTTATTTTTGTTTTTATTTCCATTATTCTAGGAGGTGGATGAAAAAAGATTTTGCTGTGATTTATGTCAAAGATTGTTCTTCCTATGTTTTTCTCTAAGAGTTTTATAGTGTCCAGTCTTAAATTTAGGTCTCTAATCCATTTTGAGTTTATGTTTGTGTATGATGTTAAGAAGTATTCTAATTTCATTCTTTTACATGTAGCTGTCCAGCTATCCCAGCATCACTTACTGAAGAGACTGTCTTTTCTCCATTGTATATCCTTGCCTCCTTTGTCATAGATTAGTTGACCATACATGCGTGGGTTTATCTCTGGGCTTAGTATCCTGTTCCACTGATCTATATTTCTGTTTTTGTGCCAGTACCATATTGTCTTGATTACTGTAGCTTTGTAGTATAGTCTGAAGTCTGGAAGCCTGATTCCTACAGCTCCATCTTTCTTTCTCAAGATTGCTTTGGCTATTCAGGGTCTTTTGTGTTTCCATACAAATTGTGAATTTTTTTGTTCTAGTTCTGTGAAATATGTCATTGGTAGTGTGTAAGGATTGCGTTGAATCTGTAGATTGCTTTGGGTAGTATAGTCATTTTCACAATATTGATTCTTTGAATCCAAGAACATGGTACATCTCTCCATCTGTTTGTGTCATCTTTGATTTCTTTCATCAGTGTTTGTAGTTTCCTGAATACTGGTTTTTTACCTCCTTAGGTAGGTTTATTCCTAGGTATTTTATTCTTTTTGTTGCAATGGTGAAAGGGATTGTTTCCTTAATTTCTCTCTCTGACCTTTCGTTGTTAGTGTATAGGAATTCAAGAGATTTCTGTGCATTAATGTTGTATTCTGCAACTTTACCCAATTCATTGATTAGCTCTAGTAGTTTTCTGGTGGCATCTTTCGGATTCTCTATGTATAGTATCATGTCATCTGCAAACAGTGACAGTTTTACTTCTTTTCCAAATTGTATTCCTTTTATTTATTTTTCTTCTCTGATTGCTGTAGCTAGGAGTTTCAAAATGATGTTGAATAATAGTGGTGAGAGAGGACATCCTTGCCTTTTTCCTGATCTTAGAGGAAATGCTTTCAGTTTTTCACCATTGAGAATGATTTTTGCTGTGGGTTTGTCATTTATGACCTTTATTATGTTGAGGTAGGTTTCCTCTTTGCCCACTTTATGGAGAGTTTTTATCATAAATTGGTGTTGAATTTTGTAGAAAGCTTTTTCTGCATCTATTGAGATGATCATATGGTTTTTCTCCTTCAATTTGTTAATTAGGTTTATCACATTGATTGATTTGTGTATATTAAAGAATCCTTGCATTCCTGGGATAAACCCCACTTGATCATGGTGTATGATCTTTTTAATGTGTTGGATCCTGTTTACTAGTGTCTTGAGGATTTTTGCAGCTATATTCATCAGTGTTATTGATCTGTAACTTTCTTTTTTTGTAGTATTTCTGTCTGGTTTTGGTATCAGGGTGAAGGTGGCCTCAGAGAATGAGTTTGGGAGTGTTCCTTCGTCTACAATTTTTTGGAAGAGATTGAGAAGGATGGGTGTTAGCTCTTCTCTAAATGTTAGTGAAGCCATCTGCTCCTGGGCTTTTGTTTGTTGGAAGATTTTTAATCACTGTTTCAATTTCATTACTTGTGATTTGTCTGTACATATTTTCAATTTATTCCTGGTTCCACCTTGGAAGGTTATATCTTTCTAAGAATTTGTCCATTTCTTCCAGGTTGTCCATTTTTTGGCATAGAGTTGCTTGTAGTAGTCCCTTAGGATGCTTTGTATTTTTGTGGTGTCTGTTGTAACTTCTTTTTCATTTGTAATCTTATTAATTTGAGTCCTCCCCCTCTTTTTCTTGATGAGTCTGGCTAAAGGTTTATCAATTTTGTTTATCTTCTCAAAGAACCAGGTTTTAGTTTTATTGATCTTTGCTATCATTTTCTTTGTTTCTATTTCATTTATTTCTGTTCTGATCTTTATGATTTCTTTCCTTCTACTAATTTTGGGTTATTTTGTTCCTCTTTCTCTAGTCCCTTTAGGTGTAAGGCTAGACTGTTTGTTTGAGATTTTTCTTGTTTCTTGAGATAGGCTTGTATTGCTATAAACTTCCATCTTAGAACTGTTTTTGCTGCATGCCACAGGTTTCGGTTCGTCGTGTTTTCGTTGTAATTTGTCTCTAGGTATTTTCTGATTTCTTCAGTGATCTCTTGATTATTTGGTAACGTATTGTTTAGCCTCCATGTGTTTGTGTTTTTTACATATTTTTTCCCCTGTAATTGATTTCTAATCTCATAGCGTTTTGGTCGGAAAAGATGCTTGATATGATTTCAGTTTTCTTAAATTTACTGAGGCTTGATTTATGACCCAAGATATGATCTATCCTGCAGAATGTTCTGTGTGCACTTGAGAAGAAAGTGTAATCTGCTGTTTTTGGATGCAATGTCCTATAAATATCAGTAAATCTATCTGGTCTATTGTGTCATTTAAAGCTTGTGTTTCTTTATTAACTTTCTGTCTGGTTGATCTGTCCATTGATGTAAGTGAGGTGTTAAAGTCCTCCACTATTATTGTGTTACTGTTGATTTCCTTCTTTTATAGCTGTTAGCAGTTACATTATGTACTGAGGTGCTCCTAGGTTGGGTGCATATATACTTATAATTGTTATATCTTCTTCTTGGATTGATCCCTTGATCATTATGTAGTGTCCTTCCTTGTCTCTTGTAATATTCTTTATTTTAAAGTTTATTTTTTCTGATATGAGTGTTGCTACTCCAGCTTTCTTTCAATTTCCATTTGCATGGAATTTCTTTTTCCATCCCCTCACTTTGAGTCTGTATGTGTCCCTAGGTCTGAAGCGGATCTCTTGTAGACAGCATATATATGGATCTTGTTTTTGTATCCATTCAGCGAGCCTGTGTCTTTTGGTTGGAACATTTAATCCATTCATGTTTAAGGTAATTATCGATATGTATGTTCCTATTCCCATTTTCTTAATTGTTTTTGGATCCTTTTTGTACGTCCTTTTCTTCTGTTGTGTTTCCTACTTAGAGAAATTCCTTTAGCATTTGTTGTAGAGCTGGTTTGGTGGTGCTGAGTTATCTTAGCTTTTGCTTGTCTGTAAAGCTTTTGATTTCTCCATTGGCTCAGAATGAGATCCTTGCCCAGTATAATAATCTTGGTTGTAGGTTTTTCCATTTCATCACTTTAAATATATCTTGCCATTCCCTTCTGGGTTGTAGAGTTTCTGCTGAGAAGTCAGCCGTTAACCTTATGGGAGTTCCCTTGTATTTATTTGTCATTTTTCCCTTGCTGCTTTCAATTATTTTTCTTTGTTGTTAATTTTTGCCAATTTGATTACTATGTGTCTCAGCATGTTTCTCCTTGGGTTTATCATACCTGGGACTCTCTGCACTTCCTGGATTTGGGTGGCTAGTTCTTTTCCCATGTTAGGGAATTTTCGACTATAATCTCTTCAAATATTTTCTCAGGTCCTTTCTCTCACTCTTCTCCTTCAGAGACCGCTATAATACGAATGTTGTTGCATTTAATGTTGTCCCAGAGGTCTCTTAGGCTGTCTTCTTTTTCTTTCATTATTTTTTCTTTATTCTGTTCCACGGCAGTGAATTCCACTGTTCCATCTTCCAGGTCACTTATCCATTCTTCTGCCTCAGTTATTCTGCTATTGATTCCTTCTAGTGTATTTTTCATTTCTGTTATTGTATTGTTCATCTCTGGTTTTTGTTCCTTAATTCTTCTAGGTCTTTGTTAAACATTTCTTGCATCTTCTCCATCTTTGCCTCCATTCTTTTTCCGAGGTCCTGGATCATCTTCACTATCAATATTCTGAATTCTTTTTCTGAAAGGTTGCCTATCTGCACTTCATTTCATTGTTTTTCTGGGGTTTTATATTGTTCCCTCATCTGGTACAAAGTCCTCTGCCTTTTCATTTTATGTATCTTTCTGTGAATGTAGCTTTCCTTCCATAGGCTGCAGAATTGTAGTTCTCTTGCTTCTGTTCTGTGCCCTCTGGTCAAATTAGTATTTTTCTTTGAAAAAAAAATAGAAGTGGAATTGATAGGTTGTATGGTAGTTCTGTTTTTAATGTTTTGAATAATCTCCATACTGTTTTCCAAAGTGACTTCACCAATTTATCTTCCCACTTACAGTGCACAAGGGTTCCCTTTTCTCCACATCCTTGCTAACAGCTGTTATTTACTGTCTTTTTGATAAAAAACCATTCTGGCAAATGTGAAGTGATATCTTATTGTGGTTTTGATGTGTGGTTCCCTAATGATTAGTGATGTTGAGCATCTTTTAATTTTTCTTCTGGCTATCTGCATGTCTTCTTTAGAAAAGTATCTATTCAGATCTTCTGCTCATCTTTAATAGGGTAGTTATTCTTTATCATATTTAGTTGTATGTGTTGGATATTAACTATTTATTAGATATTTCATTTGCAAATATTTTTCCCATTCAATATGCAGCCTTTTCATTTTGTTGACAGTTTCCTTTGTTATGCAAAAGCATTTTAGTTTGATTAGGTCCCTTTTGTTTATTTTTGCTTTTGTTTCCCTTGGCTGAGGAGACATTCCAAAAAACTGTTGCTAAGAGCAATGTCAAAGAACACACTGCCTATGTTTTCTTCTAGGAGTTTTATAGTTTCAGGTCTTACTGAATGGATTTAACTCTATTCCATTTTAAGCTTATTTTTTAATATGGTGTGAGAAAGTAGCCCAGCTTAATTGTTTTGCATGTAGTTGTTCAGTTGTCCCAACACCATTTATTGAACAGCCTGTCTTTTCCCCAGTGTATATTCTTGCCTCCTTTTTGGTAGATTAATTGACCATATAAGTGTGGGTTGATTTCTGCACTCTCTATTTTGTTCCACTGACCTATGTGTCTAGTATAGTTTGAAACCAAGGCATGTGATACCTTCAATTTTGTTCCTCTTTTGCCAGATTGTTTTGGCTACTTGGGGTCATTTGTACTTCCATGAAAATTTTAGAATGATCTGTACTAGTCTATGAAAAATGTCATTGGTATTTTGATAAGGATTTCACTGGATCTTAGAATGCCTTGGGTAATATGGTCATTTTTAAAATATTAATTCTTCCAATGAGCATAATATATCTATCCAATCATTTGTGTCACCTTCAGTTTCTTTCATCACCCTCTTATAGTTTTCTGAGTACAGGTCTTTTACCTCCTTAAATTTATTCCTGGGTGTTTTATTGTTTTTGATGTGATGGTAAGTGGGATTGTTTTTAAATTTCTCTGATAGTTTGTTGTCAGTGTATAAAAACACAACAGAATTCTGTACGTTATTTTTTATCCTGCAACTTTAATTAATAATTTATTAGTTCTAATAGTTTTATGGTGGCATCTTTAGGATTTTCTCTCTCTCTATATATATCATGTCATCTGCAAACAGTGATAGTTTTACTTCTTCCTTTTCAACTTGAATTCCTTTTATTTATATTTCTTTTCTGATTGTGTGGCTAGGATTTTCAATACTATTTTTTTTTTCCTCAAGTCCATTCTCTAGTAGGTCTGTGTCTTTATTCCCGTCTTGCCCCTAGGTTCTTCATGACGTGTTTTTTTTTTTTTTTAACATCTTTATTGTGATACAATTGCTTTACAATGGTGTGTTAGTTTCTGCTTTATAACAAAGTGAATCAGTTATACATATACATATGTTCCCATATCTCTTCCCTCTTGTGTCTCCCTCCCTCCCACCCTCCCTATCCCACCCCTCCAGGCTGTCACAAAGCACCAAACCAATAGCCCTGTGCCATGCGGCTGCTTCCCACTAGCTATCTACCTTACTACGTTTGTTAGTGTGTATATGTCCATGACTCTCTCTTGCCCTGTCACAGCTCACCCTTCCCCCTCCCCATAACATCAAGTCCGTTCTCTAGGAGGTCTGCATCTTTATTCCTGCCTTACCCCTAGGTTCTTCATGACATTTTTTTTTCTTAAATTCCATATATATGTGTTAGCATACGGTATTTGTCTTTTTCTTTCTGACTTACTTCACTCTGTATGACAGACTCTAGGTCTATCCACCTCATTACAAATAGCTCAATTTCGTTTCTTTTTATGGCTGAGTAATATTCCATTGTATATATGTGCCACATCTTCTTTATCCATTCATCCGATGATGGGCACTTAGGTTGTTTCCATCTCTGGGCTATTGTAAATAGAGCTGCAATGAACATTTTCGTACATGACTCTTTTTGAACTTTGGTTTTCTCAGGGTATATGCCCAGTACTGGGATTGCTGGTCATATGGTAGTTCTTTTTGTAGTTTTTTAAGGAACCTCCATACTATTCTCCATAGTGGCTGAACCAATTCACATTCCCACCAGCAGTGCAAGAGTGTTCCTTTTTCTCCACACCCTCTCCAGCATTTATTGTTTCTAGATTTTTTGATGATGGCCATTCTGACTGGTGTGAGATGATATCTCATTGTAGTTTTGATTTGCATTTCTCTAATGATTAATGATGTTGAGCATTCTTTCATGTGTTTGTTGGCAGTCTGTATATCTTCTTTGGAGAAATGTCTATTTAGGTCTTCTGCCCATTTTTGGATTGGGTTGTTTGTTTTTTTGTTATTGAGCTGCATGAGCTGCTTGTAAATTTTGGAGATTAATCCTTTGTCGGTTGCTTCATTTGCAAATATTTTCTCCCATTCTGAGGGTTGTCTTTTGGTCTTGTTTATGGTTTCCTTTGCTGTGCAAAAGCTTTGAAGTTTCATTAGGTCCCATTTGTTTATTTTTGTTTTTATTTCCATTACTCTAGGAGGTGGGTCAGAAAAGATCTTACTGTGATTTATGTCATAGAGTGTTCTGCCTATGTTTTCCTCTAAGAGTTTGATGGTTTCTGGCCTTACATTTAGGTCTTTAATCCATTTTGAGCTTATTTTTGTGTATGGTGTTAGGGAGTGATCTAATCTCATACTTTTACATGTACCTGTCCAGTTTTCCCAGCACCACTTATTGAAGAGGCTGTCCTTTCTCCACTGTACATTACTGCCACCTTTATCAAAGATAAGGTGTCCATATGTGCATGGGTTTATCTCTGGGCTTTCTATCCTGTTCCATTGATCTATCTTTCTGTTTTTGTGTCAGTACCATACCGTCTTGATAACTGTAGCTTTGTAGTATAGTCTGAAGTCAGGGAGCCTGATTCATCCAGTTCCTTCTTTTGTTCTCAAGATTGCTTTGGCTATTCGGGGTCTTTTGTGTTTCCATACAAATTGCAAAATTTTTTGTTCTAGTTCTGTGAAAAATGCCAGTGGTAGTTTGATAGGAATTGCATTGAATCTATAGATTGCTTTGGGTAGTAGAGTCATTTTCACAATGTTGATTCTTCCAATCCAAGAACATGGTATATCTCTCCATCTATTTGTATCATCTTTAATTTCTTTCATCAGTGTCTTATAATTTTCTGCATACAGGTCTTTTGTCTCCTTAGGTAGGTTTATTCCTAGATATTTTATTCTTTTTGTTGCAATGGTAAATGGGAGTGTTTTCTTGATTTCACTTTCAGATTTTTCATCATTAGTATATAGGAATGCCAGAGATTTCTGTGCATTAATTTTGTATCCTGCCACTTTACCAAATTCATTGATTAACTCTAGTAGTTTTCTGGTAGCATCTTTAGGGTTCTCTATGGATAGGATCATGTCGTCTGCAAACAGTGACAGCTTTACTTCTTCTTTTCCGATTTGGATTCCTTTTCTTTCCTTTTCTTCTCTTATTGCTGTGGCTAAAACTTCCAAAACTATGTTGAATAAGAGTGGTGAGAGTGGGCAACCTTGTCTCGTTCCTGATCTTAGTGGAAATGCTTTCAGTTTTTCACCATTGAGGATGATGTTTGCTGTGGGCTTGTCATATATGGCCTTTATTATGTTGAGGAAAGTTCCCTCTATGCCTACTTTCTGCAGGGTTTTTATCATAAATGGGTGTTGAATTTTGTCAAAAGCTTTCTCTGCATCTATTGAGATGATCATATGGTTTTTCTCCTTCAGTTTTTTAATATGGTTTATCACATTGATAGATTTGCGTATATTGAACAATCCTTGCATTCCTGGAATAAACCCCACTTGATCATGGTGTATGATCCATTTAATGTGCTGTTGGATTATGTTTGCTAGTATTTTGTTGAGGATTTTTGCATCTATGTTCATCAGTGATATTGGCCTGTAGTTTTCTTTCTTTGTGACATCCTTGTCTGGTTTTGGTATCAAGGTGATGGTGGTCTCGTAGAAGGAGTTTGGGAGTGTTCCTCCCTCTGCTATATTTTGGAAGAGTTTGAGAAGGATAGGTGTTAGCTCTTCTCTAAATGTTTGATAGAATTTGCCTGTGAAGCCATCTGGTCCTGGGCTTTTCTTTGTTGGAAGATTTTTAATCACAGTTTCAATTTCAGTGCTTGTGATTGGTCTGTTCATATTTTCTATTTCTTCCTGATTCAGTCTTGGCAGGTTGTGCATTTCTAAGAATTTGTCCATTTCTTCCAGATTGTCCATTTTATTGGTATAGAGTTGCTTGTAGTAATCTCTCATGATCTCTTTTATTTCTGCAGTGTCAGTTGTTACCTCTCCTTTTTCATTTCTAATTCTATTGATTTGAGTCTTCTCCCTTTTTTTCTTGATGAGTCTGGCTAGTGGTTTATCTATTTTGTTTATCTTCTCAAAGAACCAGCTTTTAGTTTTATTGATCTTTGCTATTGTTTCCTTCATTTCTTTTTCATTTATTTCTGATCTGATTTTTATGATTTCTTTCCTTCTGCTAGCTTTGGGTTTTTTTTGTTCTTCTTTCTTTAATTGCTTGAGGTGCAAGGTTAGGTTGTTTATTCGTGATGTTTCCTGCTTCTTAAGGTGGGCTTGTATTGCTATAAATTTCCCCCTAAGAACTGCTTTTGCTGCATCCCACAGGTTTTGGGCCGTTGTGTCTCCATTGTCATTTGTTTTTAGGTATTTTCTGATTTCCTCTTTGATTTCTTCAGTGATCACTTCATTATTAAGTAGTGTATTATTTAGCCTCCATGTGTTTGTATTTTTTACAGATCTTTTCCTGTAATTGATATCTAGTCTCATGGCGTTGTGGTCAGAAAAGATACTTGATACAATTTCAATTTTCTTAAATTTACCAAGGCTGGATTTGTAACCTAAGATATGATCTATCCTGGAGAATGTTCCATGAGCACTTGAGAAAAATGTGTATTCTGTTGTTTTTGGATGGAGTGTCCTATAAATATCAATTAAGTCCATCTTGTTTAATGTATCATTTAAAGCTTGTGTTTCCTTATTTATTTTCATTTTGGATGATCTGTCCATGGGTGAAAGTGGGGTGTTTAAGTCCCCTACTATGAATGTGTTACTGTCGATTTCCCCTTTTATGGCTGTTAGTATTTGCTTTATGTATTGAGGTGCTCCTATGTGGGGTGCATAAATATTTACAATTGTTATATCTTCTTCTTGGATCGATCCCTTGATCATTATGTAGTGTCCTTCTTTGTCTCTTTTTTTTTTTTTTTTTTTTTTTTTGCGGTACGCGGGCCTCTCACTGTCGTGGCCTCTCCCATTGCGGAGCACAAGCTCCGGAAGTGCAGGCTCAGCGGCCATGGCTCACGGGCCCAGCTGCTCTGCGGCACGTGGGATCTTCCTGGACCGGGGCACGAACCCGTGTCCCCTGCATCAGCAGACGGACTCTCAACCACTGCGCCACCAGGGAAGCCCCTTCTTTGTCTCTTTTAATAGTCCTTATTTTAAAGTCTATTTTGTCTGATATGAGAATTGCTACTCCAGCTTTCTTTTGGTTTCCATTTGCATGGAATATCTTTTTCCATCCCCTTACTTTCAGTCTGTATGTGTCTCTAGGTCTGAGGTGGGTCTCTTGTAGACAGCATATATAAGGGTCTTGTTTTTGTATCCATTCAGCTAATCTGTGTCTTTTGGTGGGAGCATTTAGTCCATTTACATTTAAGGTAATTATCGATATGTATGTTCCTATTCCCATTTTCTAAATTGTTTTGGGTTCATTATTATAGGTCTTTTCCTTCTCTTGTGTTTCTTGCCTAGAGAAGATCCTTTAGCATTTGTTGTAAAGCTGGTTTGGTGGTGCTGAACTCTCTCAGCTTTTGCTTGTCTGTAAAGGTTTTAATTTCTCCATCAAATCTGAATGAGATCCTTGCTGGGTAGAGTAGTCTTGGCTTCAATACTATTTTGAATAAAAGTGGTGAGAGTGAATATCCCTGTCTTGTTCTTGATCTTAGAGGAAAGGCTTTCAGCTTTTCATCATTGAATATGATGCTGGCTTTAGGTTTGCCATATAGGGCCTTTATTATATGGTATGTTCCCTCCACACCCAATTTGTTGAGAGGTTTTCATCATAAATAGTTGTTGAATTTTGTCAAAAGCTTTTTCTGCATCTATTGAGATAACCGTATGATTTTTATCCTTCATTTATCCTTCATGTATCACATTGACTAATTTGTGGATATTGAACCATTCCTGAATTCTGGGATAAAACCCACTTGATCATTGTGTATGATCCTTTTAATATATTGTTGGGTTCAGTTTGCTAATATTTCATTGAGGATTTTTGTATCTATGTTCATCAGTGATATTGGCCTTTAATTTTCTATTTTTATAGTGTTTTTGCTGGTTTTGGTACCAGGATGATTCTGGCCTCAGAATGAGTTTGGAAGCATCCCTCCTTCAATATATTGGAATAGTTTGAGAAGGACAGGCATTAGTCCTTTTTTAAATGTTTAGTAGAATTCAACTGTGAAGCTGTCCTGGACTTTTGTTTGTTGGGAGGTTTTTTTTTTTTTTTTTTTAACTACTGATTCAATTTCATTACTGGTAAATGATCTGATATCTAGGTATTTGTCCAGTTTTTCTTGGTTGTCCATTTTATTGTTGTATAATTGTTTGTAGTATTATCTCATGATCTCTTGTATTTCTGTGATGTTGGCTATAATTTCTCAGTTTTCATTTCTGATTTTATTTACATCTTCTCTTTCTCTCTCTATTTGATGTGTCTGGCTAAAGGTTTATCACTTTTGTTTCTTATCTTTTCAAAGAAATAGCTCTTTGTTTCATTAATATTTACTGTTTTTTTGGTCTCTATTTCTTTATTTCTGTTCTGATCTTTATTATTTCTTTTCTTCTACTAACTTTGGGTTTTGTTTGTTCTTTTTCTGGTTCCTTTAGCTGTAAGGTTATGCTGTTTACTTGAAATTTTTCTTGTTTCCTGAGGTGGGTTTGTATCACTATAAACTTTCCTCTGTGAGCTACTTTTACTGCATCCCATAGATTTTGGATCATTGTGTTTTCATTCTCATTGGTCTCCAGGTATCTTTTGACTTTCTCTTTGATTTATTCAGTTGTTTAGTAGCATATTGTTTACCCTCCCCATGTTTGTGTTTTTTGTAAGTTTATCCCTGTAGCTTATTTCTGTTCTGATAGCATTTTATGGCTGGAAAATGTGCTTGATATGATTTCAGTCTTCTTAAATTTATTGAGCCTTGTTTCATGGCATAGCATGTGATCTCTCCTGGGGAATATTTCATGTGCCCTTGAAAAGAATGTGTATTCTGCTTGCTATTGGATAGAGTGTTCTTTATATATCTGTCACGGCTGCATAACCTAATGTGTCATTTAAGGTCACTGTTTCCTTATTGATTTTCTTTCTGAATGATCTCCCCAAGGATGGAAGTGAGGTGTTAAAGTCCCCTATTTTATTACTGTCAGTTTCTTTCTTTATGGTTTCTAATATTTACTTTATGTATTTAGATGCTTCGATGTAGGGTGCATATATATTTATAATTATTTTATCTTCTTTTGATCGATCCCTTTAGCATTATATAATATCCTTCTTTGCCTCTTGCTACATTCTATGTTTTAAAGTCTACTTTGTCTGATATGAGTATTGTTACTCCAGCTTATTTTCATTTCCATTTGCATGGAATTCCTTTTTCCATTCTCTCCTTTTCAGTCTGTGTGTCTTTAGATCTGAAGTAAGTTTCTTATAGGCAGCATATATATAGATCTTGTTTTTTTAATCCGTTCAGCCAGTTTATGTCTTTTGACTGGAGGATTTAGTCCATTTACACTTAATGTAATTATTGATAGGTATGTACTTATTGCCATTTGTTAATTGTTTTGGGCTTATTTTTGTAGTTCTTTTCTTTTCTTTCTTCCCCTGTGATCTGATGATTGTTCTAGTGTTACACTTGGATTCCTTTCTCTTTTTTGTGAGTGTATTTATTGCAGATTTTTGGGTTTTGGTTATCATGAGATTTACATATACTAACCTATATATGTGTATACATGATTATTTTAAGTTGATGATCCCTAAAGTTCAAATGCATCTAATAACCCTGCATTTCTACTACCCACTCCATATTTAATGTTTTTGACATCATATTCTACATCTTTTTGTTTTCTATATCCCTTTACTTATTGTCGCTATAGTTGATTTTACTACTTTTGTCTTTTAAGTTTCGAACTAGCTTTAAAGGGGTTTACTTACTACATTTACTGTATATTTGCCTTTACCAATGAGATTTTTCCTTTCAAAATTTTTATATTTCTAGTTGTAGTCTTGTCTTCTCTGCTTAGGGAAGTCCCTTTAACATTTCTTGTAAGGCCTATTTAGTGGTGCTGAACACTTTTAGCTTTTGTTTCCTGTAAACTAGCTTTTAATCTCTCTTTCAAATCTGAGTGATGGTCTTTTCCTGAGATAGCATCTTCTGAGTCATTAAAATCTGATAAAAAAGAAAGACTCAGAAAGAAAATCTGGTTGAATTTATCAATCAATCAATAAGCATTTGTCATAACCTATTTTATGTAAGCTCTGTGTTAGATGCCCATTATCAGAAATATAAAGCATGGTGATAGATTGCAGGGAGTTTATGCAATAAAAGTAACTAACAACTTTTAACACTCACTATGTTGAAGTGCTATATGAGGTAAGTTTTTTTCATGTTCTTTCATTTAATTAAATCTCACAGTATTCCTATTATGGAGGCATTATTATTGTTATTTCATTTAACAAATAAAAATATTGAGATTTAAAGGGCTTAAGTAACTTGGTTATGGACAAACAGTAAGTAAATGTAAAACACGATACTAAACTACAGGTGTAAGAAATTAAAGCTTATATTTTCAACTATTAGATCCACCACCTCTCTCTTTACAACACATTGGGAAGGCAAGAAAAATATATTTGAAAAAATGAACAATGCAAGTTAGGAGAAAAAAATACTCTTTTATTTTTCTTTGTTTAGGCAACATTCTCTACTGTTAAGCAATACTTGTGAACTTATTAAATTGAAAAATATTATTAATAAGCATCTTCAGCAACTAGGGCTTTCCCAGTTTTAATGAAGAAGGAAAAAGCTTAATCAGTGAGAGTACAGAAATAGATGACACCCTGAAAACCATAAGTTAGATAAGTTAAAGCCATCAAGGCTCTTTCAACATCTCTGGCAGTTATCGCCACACCAAATTTGAACACATCAGCCTTAAACTACTAGAAATTTAGGAGCCAGCTAAGAAAATTATCAAAGGGCTGAAGAGAATCTCCCTAGAGAAAGTAAAGTTAAAACAACAGCTAAAGTTGTTAGAATTAATAGAAGTTAATCAGTGTTCTGTTTTAGGCTGAACCGAAGTGGGTATATAAGACAACAGAGAATTCAAGTAGGTCAGGGCATAGGTGAGGTTGTGGAGATAATAAAACTTCTCCACTTAAGGATAAATGAGTTTGGACACAAAATCAGAGCAGAATGTCCAGCATGAGTAACAACAGGTCAGTCTACTGACTGGTACAAGTTTGACAAGCTAGGGAGTCAAAATCTTGGGACAGAGATAAGTGGTGCAGATTTTTAGAAAGAAGCTTAATACACAAGAACTCTTAGACAAAGATCTAAAATAAATGAAACATTTATTCAAAGGCAAGCAGATCAGTTCTATCTTTTCAACTCTATCATAATGCCTGATAATTCAAACTTAAAGAATCAGACCCTCTAATATAAGCGCACACTGTGTATTGATTCAGTCTTCCATGCATTCAGCACATACTTGGTACCCTGTGTAATAATCACAATGATGCACATCATACCTGTGATAAATGAAAGGTAAATGAAACAAATATGATCTTTGCTGTAGTGAAAATTATATTATAGTGGAAGAGTTAGACATTAACTAAACAATTATAAAAGTGTGTTTTTAATTATAATTTTGATCAGCTATAAAGGAAAGTTACTGAGTATTGCAAGAATGAATTACAGAAGGAAGTATCCAAGTTTGCAAATTGGTAAAGTAGAATATACAGCCTGAAAGACAAATCAGTTAGCCAAGCAAATATTTGGGAAAAAAATTCCTGACAGAGGAAGAATAGTCTTAAAGTTAGGAAAACCAAGGAATTGGCCAGAGTTGCTATAATACAGTGAAGAAAGGGGAAAAGAGAACACGATGAAGCTGTAGGGTTGGCTAGAAACCAACAGAACATTATATACTATGTTGAAGATTTTGAATATTATCTTAATTGTAGCTCAGGAAAACACTGAACACTTTTATGCCAGTAAACAATACGATGACATTGACATTTTTAACATATCGTTTTAGATGATCTCACTATGTATTTTGTATGGATTAGACAGCAGCAGAGTAGATATGGGGAGCTCATCTATAAGACTGTTTCAATAGTCTGAGAGATGATGATAGCTTGAACTTTGCTATTGACAATAAAGACAGGAAAAAGTAGATGGATACAGTATATAATTAGGCAGTAGAAAAGAGGGTTGAAGCTGTAGGCTTTAAGCATAAATAGGATGGTGTAGGGTGATGTCATTTACTAGGGTAGGAAGGACTGGAGATGATCAGATTTGGGGGAAATATTGGGAATTCAGTTATCTAAGAGTGAGATATAACCAAGTAGAACTATGAAGCTGATGTGTTGAATTTCAGAAAAGATTTCTTGCCTAGAGACAAAATTTGAGTTCATCAGCATATAGATAATCTTTCAAGTAAAAAGGTGATATCTCAGTTTCTGGAATGAGTAGATTAGTAGATGATAGTACCATTTCCTAGCACAGAGGAGAAAAAGGAAAACCAAATTTAGAGAAAGGAAGTCGAGTTCATTTGTGAACTGCCTGAGATAAACATCAAGTACAAAAGTAGGCTGATGGGTCCGGAGTTCAGAAAATAAATTTTGGATGGAGATATAAATTTAAATTCAGTATACATTATCTGTCAAGTTATGTAAGTACATAAGGTACAGTTTATATCATTTTTATTAATGATGACTGTTTTTAACAACTGTCTTGCAAAATCCTGAAATTTAAAATGGTCTCTAACACTGGGCTGGCTCCAACAGACCACTGATTCTAAGTTAGATTTTGACCTATAGCCCATGTCAGTGAATATTTCCCATGTCAATTAATATTTTTCGAAAAAAAAAGGGCCCAAGTCATGTTAACTGGACTGGAAAAAAGGTGCTTTTGCATTCATACCTGCATGCCCCAAGCCAGTTTTTTTCCCTTCTATTTCATATACTTGTTTTTCTTTGTATTGTTTATTTGGATTATTTTTCAAACATAATTTTTACTGGGTCATATGCTAGATAAGAGTTTTGCATCTGACAGTTTTGCACCAAGGGTCAGTCTAGATCATATGTTATTCTTATATTTAAATTAAGACTTTCAATCCCTATGTTCAATCAATCATCTATTTTTAATTTAAACTCATGTATTTCAGTGAAGTGTCACTTTTTTCATAAAGATCCCAATACCCACTCCCTACAACTAAAATATTAGTTAATTTTTAGATACTTTATGAGTGCCTCTTCAAATTAATAGGACAAATGTCTCTGATAAAATATTTTCCAGGAAATTACAGTTGCAAGTTTAAAGATAAAACTCCTTATGAAGAAGCAAAGTTGATTGCCTTATGCAATGACTGTATGAAAACCAATATTTTACAAAAGGACTTACTGGAATATTAATATCCTGCTATGAGATCTAGTTTTGGTAGAAAAATAAAATGCATTGCAAAGTATTCATATAAAAAAGAACTTATACAAAATTACCTTATTAAATGAAAGTATAACAGTTACATTTTACATTGAACCTATGGTCAAAAAAGAATAGAAAGAGTGTGAATAAAAGCCTCTGTCCAAACTTATTTCTGAAATGATTTTATATCTAGAGAATTCTACAGCACTAGACATTGGTTTTTAAAGGTTGTGTAAAAATTCAGGTGAAACTAATCTAGGATGTTAACCTGCAGGACAATAGTTATCTTTGTGGGTGGTGGAGGATGGAAGGGAGAACACAGGGACTCTGGGCTCCTAGTAATGTATTGTGTGTTGATCCGAGTGTGGGTGACATAGTTGTGCCGGTTTGTGAAAATTCAACAAGTTGTATGATGTTACATGTACACTAATGTGAAATATAGTATACTGCCATTAAATATTTAAAATATTTGTATACATATGCACATCCACATATACATACACAATGTAAACTTCTGCAATATAATCATGATGTGGTCATTTTTAAAATACATCTATTTAGAAGTTTTTAATTAAGTACTTTTTAGTGATAGTGAGGCTAAAACTTGTATAAAGTCCATAAAAGGAGTCTGTGTTTTTAATGGTTTAATCAAGTATTGTAGTGAATGTATGATTTATTTTATTGTTGACATTTATTCATTTGTGAATTCATACAGTAAACCTTATTTTTCTAAACCTTCTTAAAGGAGTTACTTACTGGTTAAGTCATTCTTTTCAAAAGCTCACAACTCTTAAAGACCTAAGAGAGTACACACTTTTCTTGAATAAAAGAAATTGAGACATAATGAAGTAAATCTAAATTGCCTTGAGACTTGATATTTATTTAGACCAGACTATTTTGCAAATATTTAAATTTGTTACTAGAAAAAAGAAGCAGGATTAAACTTGTAAAATTCTTTTCTAATGTGTATCTAGAGATACATACTGGCATGTTCCCAGAGGTGTTCAGTGAATCTCATGGGATAGAACTGGTTGCTGGTATCTCTGACTTGAAGTTAAATATGTATTCTTCCAAGAGTATTTAGTCCCTTAAAAAGGAAAACTGCTTCTCTAAAAGTAACTACAATTAAATAGGGATTATTATAATTATTTAGACTTAAAAAACTTCATAGACTTAAAAAACTTTGTTATATTTTTCAATTATATCTGTAACCATTAGCAGAAATCTTATTAGGTTCATTTTATATGCAGGTTAAACTACAGTTGGGTGATTTGTATGAGACCTTGGAAATCATTTTGGTATATTAAGCTCTATATGCTAACTGAAATATTGAGAAAATGTTGGGTATATTAATGGAACTAAGAATTCTTTAATGTTGTATGGACAATGTACAAATCTATCAAATTTTGGGACATGTTGGGATACCTGTTCCCTACAGATATTTTCTTCTTTATTTAACTGAAAGATGTGTGCCCACTACCAGCTTAATAAATATAAATATATGCAAATAAAATTCTCTATACCCTCCTTCCCAATAATACCCTTCCTCCTCTCCCCAGAAGTAAGTACAATCCAGATTATGGAATTTATATCCAGGCCTTAATTTTCATGTATCTTATTTACATATACCTTTAGGCAAAATATAATATCATACCATTTGCTTATTTTTAAATTTTATGTAATTGGAATTATGATATATGAGTTCTGCACTTTTTTTCCTCAGCATTAAGCATGCAAGCTCCATCTATGTTGATGGTTGTAGCTCTATTTTGTTCATTTGTTGGTGAATTTACAAAAATATTGTTCAAGGATATTACAGCATAATAACCCTGAGCTTTGGTCATGTGGTACTTTGTCTTATTCTTTAATCTATGTACCCTTAAGAAAGTTACTGAAAACTATTTCAGCCTGTTTTATTACCTATTGAAAGGGATGGTAATGTCTTCTTTATAAATTAGTTTAGACATAATTACATACTGTGCATTTGGAGATAAATATATAGATATATAAAATATTATGTATTTGGAACAATAATAAATGATTTTTCTTTTCCATATTTTAATTTTTTTCTCTTATATTTAAAACAAGTAGTGATTACCAGACATACTTGTTTTGTATACTTTTAATACAAAACTCACTTTTTGCTGGTCTTCTGGGCAGAGATGGAGAGAAAAGCAGAGATGGAGAGAATGCATTCTGTTAGGACTGTGGTTCTTGGAAGCAGTTCAGCAGCTTGATGTGGTTTAAGGTGTGAATTGTGAACTTGGAAAATCTAGATGTGACTTCAGTCTTACCTGTCATTGGTCATGTGACTTGGCCAAATTTCTTAGCCTTTCTTTGAGCCAGAGTCTTCATTGATAAGTGGAGGTAAATGTTACTTATCTCACAAGAGCTTTGTGATGATCAAACCAAATAAGTTTATTAAAGTACTAAGCATGTTCTAGCCTTATAGTATACGTTTAACATATATTAGCAGGTTCCCCTTCTGTAGTCAACTTATTAATGATGTCAAGATATTTATTTAATGTAAGGCTTTTATGTACATTTTCTTATCTACATCTCAGGGTTTCATCCTCCACCTTCTTTTCTCTGTACACCTTCAACCCTGAGTTGCTTCCTCCACTTCCATAGCTTAAACAATCTGGCTACTCCCAAACCTATTTAGTGAGCTATAGCTTCATTATCCAAGTGTCTACTGGAAGTTCTATAAGTGTCCAATTCTTTACCAACTCTTCATCTTTCTTCTGGTTTGTCTCTCCTTTGTTTCATTTAATATTATAATCTCATTACCTCACCATCTTCTCATAATATCGGTGGTTCTTCTTTTCTTCTTCTTTATTTTTTTTGGATAAGGATGAGGGGAGAAGGACACTGAGTGACTCAAGTCCTAAAGTCCTAAAGTCTTCCATGATTTCTCCCTGTCTCTTAATCCGACTTAGTCCTACGCGCTAATGTTTAAATATCTCTAGAATATTCCTATCTCTGCTTTGTGCAGGCCCTCATCACTTCTGGTAAACTAAAATCATATCCTATTAAACACATTTTTTATTCTGGTTACTGCATCCAATCTATCCTCTAGCCACAAAATTTAGTCATTTTACTCTCTTGGTGAAATCTTTAAATATCTCTTTCTCTGTAGAATAGCTTCAAACTCCTTCCCAGATTAAAAATGTGGTATATAATCATGATTTTAACAGTTTTTAAAAAGAGTCCTATACTATCAGATTTTGTATAATTTTGCCTCATCACCTGAAAAAATGTTTATTGTATCCAAAATTATCATAATATAGATACTTCAGTTTCTCAAGCATATCATGTGATGTCCTGTCTCTACAAATGAATACTTTTCTCTTTACTAAAAATGGCTTTCCCTTCAAGCCTTTTCTTCAAGACTAAGATTTTGGAGAATATAAATTAATGTTTCTAAAGTCCTTACTGTGTAAGAAACTGTTTTAAGTGACAAAAAGACATTGTAATATTTGAATTTTCTAATAACTCTGTGATGGTAATGAAATTTCCATTTAGAGATGAGGAAATCAAGGCAGGATTTAAACTCTCATCTGGATGACTATAAAAACTGTGTTTTTAATTATTATTCTGTAAGCCATTTATTTAATTCTTATAAAAAGAAAAAGAGATAGATATTTAACTAGATTTCTACATGATAAAACTCATGCTCATGGAGTACGGGTAGCACAAAAAAGGTCACATGAACAAGACCCTATGGTGCTTTCCTGCAACAGATCCCTCCCCCCATATTTTCTCCCTGCCTTTTGTTTGTAGAAAAACTGCAGTCTCCCAGCCATCCCGTGAGTCACAAAGGCCTGGCTCAAGAATTAATGATCGATGAACATTGGGGTACATGTGTCTTTTTGAATTATGGCTTTCTCAGAGTATATGCCCAGTAGTAGGATTGCTTGGTCATATGGTAGTTCTATTTTCAGTTTTTCAATGAACACCCATACTGTTCTCCATCGTGGCTGTACCAATTTACATTCCCACCAACAGTGCAAGAGTGTTCCCTTTTGTCCCCACCCTCTCCATCATTTATTATTTGTAGATTTTTTTTTTTGCGGTACGCGGGCCTGTCACTGTTGTGGTCTCTCCCGTTGTGGAGCACAGGCTCAGCGGCCATGGCTCATGGGCCTAGCTGCTCTGCGGCATGTGAGATCTTCCCGGACCGGGGCACGAACCCGTGTCCCCTGCATCGGCAGGCAGACTCTGAACCACTGCGCCACCAGGGAAGTCCTGTTTGTAGATTTTTTGATGATGGCCATTCTGACCGGTGTGAGGTGATACCTCATTGTAGTTTTCATTTGCATTTCTCTAACAATTAGTGATGTTGAACATCTTTTCATGTGCCTCTTGGCCATCTGTCTGTCCTCTCTGGAGAAATGTCTATGCACTATTCACAATAGCCAGGACATGGAAGCAACCTAAACGTCCATTGACAGATGAATGGATAAAGAAGATGTGGTACATATATACAATGGAATATTACTCAGCCATAAAAAGGAATGAAATTGAATCATTTTAGAGATGTGGATGGGCCTAGAGTCTGTCATACAGAGTGAGGTAAGTCAGAAAAAAAAAAACCAAATACCATATATTAATGCATATATGTAGAATCTAGAAAAATGGTACAGATGAACCTATTTGCAGGGCAGGAATATAGAAGCAGATGTAGAGAACAGAAGGGTGGACACAGTGGGAGAAGTGGAAGGTGGGATGAATTGACAGATTGACATATATACAGTACCATGTGTGAAAGAGATAGCCAGTGGAACTCTGCTGTATAGCACAGGGAGCTCAGCTTGGTGCTCTGTGATAACCTAGTTGGGTGGGATGGGGGGGTGGGTGGGAGGGAGGTCCAAAAGGGAGGGGATACATGTATACATATAGCTGATTCATTGTGTTGTACAGCAGAAACTAATACAACATTGTAAAGCAATTATACACCAATAAAAAAAGAATTAATGATCAAAAAGATGTGAACAGGTAGTGACAAAAGTAGCAGTTGAACCAGGAGAACTGGTAACAGTTTAAACAGTAAATCAGCCATGTGGCATTCACAGAATCTTTAGTTCCTCCCTGATATACCTAGATAACAGTATCTGAAACATATTTCGTGAGTTTTTTAACAGATGCTAACACCCCCACCAAATGGAAGAAGTTAACTACTTGATGACCTTGACCTACTGGAGCCTGAGGATTGATAATGTTAACCCCTGTGACACTGCCCTCTTAACTCACCACCAACCGATCAGAGAACTGTGCACAAGCTGATCACATACACCAGAACTCCCCTCCCTCACCTTGCCTTTAAAAATGTTCCCTGAAACTCATCTGGAAGTTTGAGTTTTTTGAGCATTAGCTGCCCCAGACTCCTTGTCTGGTGCCTTACAATAAATGCTGCACTTTCCTTCACTATAACCCAGTGTCAACCTTGGCTTTCCTGTGCAGGGCAAGCAGACCGAAGTTTGGTTGGGTAACAAATTGAGGAAGCTTGAATTTAATTTCAAATTTGACAAACATTAAAGCCCATGTTAGTTCTATTTACCATACAGTTTCTTTAAATAGTACCCCCTCCATGAATCATTTCCTAATGCCCCATGAGCAGTTGGTGATGCCAATATTTCTTCTGCTTCTATGCCTCATATATAACACTTATCTATCAGTTACTTAGCATACAGGCACAGCATACTTTAGTAATTACCTCATTTGCATACCTTAACATGTATCAGAGGTAATTATATTCATCACTCTGTATCTACGTCTTTTCTTGTTTTCTTCACTAAAGCATGAATACCTTGGGGGCAGTCACTATATATATTTGTCTTCCTAGCATATAGTACAATTTGTTTCATACAGAAGGTACATAATAAATATTTTTTGATTGAATGAATGTGTTATGATTAGGGGATGACTATGTTATGGGTAGGACAGCTTGAGAAAAGAGGAAAGAATATCTTAAATCTCAGAGAATAAATGCAGTCTGCTCCCACAACCCTTGAGTTCAGGAATGTAGAAACTTTGGCAGGCTAAATTATTTTCCTAATTCTACATGGCATTATGTATTCTTATAGTGGATATAAATTATGCATTTTTCCAAATGACAGGCAAGATAGGTATATGTCTTAATAGATATTGCAAAACTAGCAGAATAAATATGTTTGATTTATTCACAAATTTTGATTCATTTTATTGACCCTATTGTACATTACAGAGTTCACTCCATATTTTACATGCATTATAACTTCAAAATATTGGAAATCCTCTAGATCAGCAAAGAGATCAAATTCATCTAAAAGACCCATCTCTGTTTTCCATCCATTTGAAAAGATTTGTTAAGTGTGTTTCTCAGGCATAGCCAGACTTCTGGAAAGTGGAAATTGGTACTTATTACATTCTCAGGCTTCATCTTATCTGGGAGTACAACTGATTATTTTTACTCAGGTGTTTCCCTTCAAGGTTTACTTGTTGCCCCCACTCTGATTTCTTAGGGACTTACTATCTCCATAGCTTTTCTCATGCCATACTCTTCTCTTCTTTGCTGACTCTAATCTTGGTCTTTTCTACGTTGATGATGTGTGTGTGCAAGTGTGTGTGTGTGTGTGTGTGTGTGTGTGTGTGTGTTTCATCTCTCTCCTCACCTTTAAAACAATTGAATCTGAAAATTCACCAAGTAGATGAAAAGTTGCCATCACCGTTTTAGACTTGGATCTTGGATATTTGTATGTGAGAAAAGATATTGTCTTTCACTCACAGCAGAAGAAGAGAAGGACAAAGCTAATGCTTTTCCTATCCACCTAGTTATGCACTATTGAATGATGTCATTTCAGATAACTTAAATTTCCAATGCTTACGTTTGTAATTATTTTTGGTTTTGTCAGCAATCTATAGCTCCTAAATGAATGTACTCTATATCCTTATACCTAAATGAATGTACTCTATATCCTTATACATGATAACTTAAGTTTCAAAGTTTTCAATTTTCTACTATTTTTAAAAGAGATGTTATCTTCATATAAAATTGCTTCTCTAAATGATTAAATTGATACAACTCTTGGCAGGAAATTAATCCTTAGCTATACCTTTTGTAATTTTTAAGTGTTTGAGATCTTCTGTATAAAGAATAAAGAATATTACTCTGATAAATGGTCTTCTTATAGTTTAATTTTATTATTTAAATTTTATTATGTATATATGTAAACATACAAAAAGAATCTGGCTTGGACAAAACAAAACATTGCGGAATATGGAATATATAATGTACATAGTAATTGGATAGTTAATTTCTCAGACACCTTTAGAATATTTTAGCATAATCTTTATCAGCTAGGTGCACCTATTTTCCCAATGACCTAGCAGGGATTATGCTCTTACTGCACTTGGAAGGAAGAGCCATCTCCCTGAACATCCCTGAACTCCATTGCTATTGTCATCAGGGCTCCTACTACCCTCTCATGCTGGTATCAGTTGTTACTGGCTTATTGACTGCAAATCACCATTGAAGAGGCTTTGGAAAGACATGGCATTAGGCTTCTAAATGATCTCAATAACATCAGTCCTCTTTGGTGGATAAAGCTTAATTCGTTTTTACAATTAAGATACTTTGGGAAATAGACAAACATTTCTTGTACATAAATGCATTTGGTATTTTACATGGATCTCCCATTATGGTAACTTTTAAAAATATTATACTACTATGTTTTCTCCTGATGAATATTAGCATAATAAAAAGCACAATTTGTTTTAAAGCTTACTTTTTTGAGGCAGTGAAAAAAGACTAGTAGAAATCATGGCGTGTTCTTAGGCGCTTAAATTCAGAGAGAAAGGGCTCTCAGAACTACTGACACACCCAGAGCACAGGTGCTCATGATCCAAAATAGTTAACAATGATGTACCCACTATGATGATTAAAAAAAAAGAAATCCTCTTCCACATTATTGAAATAAAAATTGTTTTTAAGTTAAAATCTTCAAAGAAATGTTATTCAAATGAGCCCAGATAAAAACTTCTATGATTTATACCAATACACCATTCTTTTTTTTTTTTTCTTAATTTTCCGTTTAGCCCTGTTAATTTTCCCGAGATGGTAGGAAAAGATCAACTCTGTATATTTCACTTCTAATATAAAATATTCAGCCTAAACCCACAGAAAGTATGTATTTTGAATAAAAGAAAATAGATGCTATAGCATTTCTGCGGAAGAGTCCAGTTTAAACATTCTGCAGTATGCAAATGCCATCTCGTTTATGTGAATGTTTTACTCGAGTGGATGCTGCAGGGTTGGAGGCTTCTGCCTGTGATTTAGGTTGTAATTTTATTTGTGGAAACAAACCAATCGCGTACCTCCAATCGTCTTAACGATGAGGTGATCAATAGCCCATTACTGGATAGAACAGAGGCTACAGGAAGTGCATTGAAGATTTTAATGCATGAATTATGCATGCGGTGCTCATTCTTTAGTCTCCGAACAGAATGACGGGGTTTGTGAAGTCGCCTCAGATAGTTTCTTGCATTAAGTGACTGCAGTGAAATGCTTAATATTTTCAGGCATAGAAGCAGCATTGACTCTAGCCAGCTGAATTTGGATGTAAATCCCACAGCTCGCAGCACAGAATGCTTTATTTGAAAGTATTGCTATGTAGAGAGCCAGCTTTACTGTCATCTAACCTGCTCTCCCCAGAAGGTTGGCTGAAGGATGGGAGCGGCTGTGCCTGCCTCTGAGGTCACAGCTTGAAGTCCTTTTAACTTGCTTTCTGCTGCAGGAGAGAGACGTACTGTGGTGTGACTGTCGCTGCATTCATTCAAATGGACAGCTTGCAATAAATACTATACACAGAACGTCAGATAATTCAGCATATGAGGTAAGTCCGAGGTTTTTCTCTAGGTTAGTAATTCCAAGGGAGAATGTGCTGAGTTAGGAAAGGGTGATGCAGTGTTAGTAGGATTGACTCACACCTCAGTATTGCTATGCGGTGTCAGGGTTCTCAATTTTTATGTTAATTGAAAGCTGATTTTATTTTATATTTTTGACAAGTTGCCGTAGGGTATTTTATCTTGCACGCAAAAGCTTTTCAAGAATGTACCAGAGCTCAGATGTGTGTCTCAGATAGACAGAAACCTGCAAACTGGGGAGGGGCAGCACTGAAAGTATGAGCTGAATCAATAAAAAATTACCTCCTGTGGAGAAGTTTTAGCAGGGCTGTGGTATTCCTTTGGCTCCTATTATTTCCTTAATGTCAATAATTTCAAATTATGGTAAAAAATGTTGGTAAACACCAAAAATGCTCAATCCTTTCCCCAGAAGCAGAGGAAAGCACTGAGGTACTCAAACTCAAATACTGTGTTGCATACAAATGGAACAGATGGAATTAAAGTAATTTGGACTAGCTTGTCCTTGAAGGAAGACCTTGTTGTCAGAAACAAAACAGTTTGACTTCTACCTGTAGTGTTTTGGGTTTTTTTCCCTCTTGTCCAGAATGCCTTACTCCAAAAAGAATGCATAGATGTAATATTTTGAAATTTATGCCCCCATCCACCAAAAAAGTTTTCTTTCCTTCTTGGTCTTTTAAAAATTAAGCTTATACAATTGCAGAACCCACTGTATAAAAGCCAAATAAAATTTACAAAAACTCTGCAAAACTGAAAAATATAGTTCTATCTACTACTATATTTGCCAGTCTTTGTGAATTAAAACTGCTTGCTTAAATATCATGACAAATAATTAATAAATATGCAGATAACGTGCAGTATGATATAAATTCCTAAACCTTTCTTTAGGGTAGGAAAATAGCATTTAATAAACATTCAGCAAGAAACTCTAGATATAGTAAAAATTTTTAAGGATGCTTTTCAACAGTACATTTATACTATTAGTATATATATGTATACACATATGCATAGATGTACATATATGCATACATACATATATGCACTATAATATATAATTTATGAAACATAATATATGCAATATAACAGGTATATCATATAAATTAGATAATATAACATTGCCTACTTCTCAAGTATGTTAATTGATGCTGTTTTTAAAAATTTGTTTGCTGAATAATCTACCAAGAACCAGTAATAGATAAGGCCAGTATTTTTTGTAAAATAAGGATTATTATTAAAAAATAAAAATTAAAAAAGGAAATAGAGTAATGATAGTAAGACCACAGGAAAAATACCCTTCAAGCATTTCACAGTACATTTCAGTTCTGCTACAGTGTTACTCTGTTACTTGGCTTTCCTGTCAACTGTCTGGTGGTGGTGTGGCACTGCGCTCCCAGCACTGTAGAATGTGTTTTATGAGGACACTCACGTGTGAGTTTTTACTTAGGGAGGGGAAGAAAGGGAGGATAGGTAACTGCCTATATGTCTTAGAGGTCTCCCGTTGCTGAGTCATGGCGTTCAGTTCTGCTTAAATGCCTCCTGAATGAGGTGGCCCCTTAACAGCTACTAAAATGGAATCTAAAAGAAAATGAGAAAGAATGGAGGGAACAGAAACTTAAAGGTATTTATTACCTAATGACATACTAAATTCTGAATAATGAGTATAATGGCAGTGCTACTTGTTGGAGCTGGCTGAGGTGACAGTAGAAGAAAAGCCCCCATGATGGGTGACAAGATCATAGCAGTGAAATTAATGGACCAACTTGGGGAGATTGTATAGACAAAGGGTTCTATGTAACATTGCACTTGTACTTACCTAAGTCTCTTTGTCATTGTTCTAGTCTCAACCCAGGCCATTAATCAGTCTCACTGAAAATATCTAATGGTTTTGATAAAGAATATTTCCCAGGTCGTCTGACGGGAATCTGGAAAGAGATGTGCTCAGTTCCCAATTCCCACATTAGTTGCAAATAATTTTTATAGGTAATCAATTGGGAGAAAATAACAAGAGATTAATGAGAATATTTGAAAATCAACCACAATATATGAGTTGAGACACCAAAATGAGTTTAGATAATTATTATGGCAAAGTATAATAGTATTAAATTCAGTTGGAAAGGAAACTAAAGATATAAAAATGGTATAATAAAATGGAAAGAAGGAAAATGGAATGAAAAACCTATATAGTAGTGAAATATCAAATGTAAAATTTTTGAAAGTGAATTTAATCCATAGTTGATATATATTATTTATGCCTCTAAAATCAATTTATAAGAATTCTGAAATATTATGATTCACTAATATAAGGTTTTGTAATTTAGCTTAAAAATGAATTTTAAAGGTGACTTAGAGTGATAAATCAGTTGAGAAGAATATTTTAAACTGGTAAACAAGCAACTTTCTTATAGAGAATAAATATATATATTAATAAGGGATGTTTTCACCTACATTATAATAAATCTAAGAAGAAAACTGTATCTCTATCTATACTATATTCAGCATTAAATAAGATTATAGAAAAGTTATGAATTATTTATGGAAGATTAGAAGAGTAAAAGATGAGAGATGATATGCCCATTTTCCAAACCTAAAACACACATACGAATTGATTAAATCTGAGTTTACATTTATAAGACAAGGTAATCCCCTATAGGGTTCTTTAGTAAATAGTCCTGATGTGCTACAAGCTTTGTAAAATACACAGAAAACTTTTTTCAAGTATGAATTTATAACAAAGAGTGATACCAAGAGATTTTATATTCTTTTCTCTTACATTGGAGAAAACGATAAAATTAGTTCCTCCTTAAAATATTTTCCCTAAGAAATTATAGTTTATGAAACATTTTCCTTTTATATATGCTCTTAGGAGTTGACACTGATGAGTGTGTCTTTTTTTTTTTTCTGTACGCGGGCCTCTCACTGTTGTGGCCTCTCCCGTTGCGGAGCACAGGCTCCGGATGCGCAGGCTCAGCGGCCATGGCTCACGGGCCCAGCCGCTCCACGGCACGTGGGATCTTCCCGGACCGGGGCACGAACCCGTGTCCCCTGCATCGGCAGGCGAACTCTCAACCACTGCGCCACCAGGGAAGCCCAAGAGTGTGTCATTTTAATATAGCTTCATGCATGTTTCACCAATTTATTCCCTCTGATTATAAATATACATTTTACCCAATTATTTATTGTTTCCTAATCACTTTAATCTTACAAGACAACTCAGTGTAATGAAGAAGCATTTATTAAGGTCTTCTTGTGTGCTTTTTCTAGGTACTCACTGTAGATGCAAAAAAAAGATGAAGGGCTATGCTTTCAATAGAACAAATAGTTCAAATGTAGGAAAAAAATTAGAGCATAGCATCAGGCAAAATACTTGGTTAAAAGTTTTAGTGTCACAGGAGAAAGGGGGAACCAAGCTCAGAAATGTTAAGTGGAGTCCAGGAGAAGAACGTGCATACAGGGGTGGAAACAAAAATCAATATTATATATTCTGATGTCAGGACTTAAATAGAGGAATTGTATAGGTGTAGGTGAGAATAAACAAGGTGGGAGCAGGTTGTTAAGAACTTAACCAACAGAATAACTTGCTTAGACGTGGGTCTTATAGTTATTGGGTACTCACAGACATTATTTAATCACACTGGAGTCATTTAATGCTAAAGATATTTCTAATCTCTGAATCAGATGAATTCTCAACATTTCTTTTTAATGATTGTTAATCCTGAATTGAATATTGTATTAACTATATATTTTTTTCTGTATTCTAATGCTTTGCCGTGCTAACCCTGGAGGGACTGCACCTCCCAGGGTGAGCTAATCACGGGAGTTAGTAAGCCACTGGCCCTCAAGTTCCCTTTTCAAATGCAAACCAACCAATCCAAAGCCCTGCCTTCAACCTTCTTATTAGAATTCTCACATCAAGACAACTAGGTACAGCCCCAATGCCCCAGAGCTACCTAAAATAATTCAAACTGGCCAATCCTAAATCCACTTTTATCTTGCCTCCTTCCTGAGAAAACCATAATAAAGGCTCTTGCCCACAGTTACCCTTTTCCCTCTGCCTCTTGACCAAACCTGCACCCCCATGATTCCTTGTGTGTCCCCAGGCATGTCTCGCCTTCTCAGGATCTGTGAATATAACAAGCTATATTTTTCAATGACAGTCATCACCAGATCTATTGGCCTTACCATACCTAGATAACAATAAAACATATTAAAATAAACATGAAAAACTTATCAACATCTTTTTTAATGTTAATTAACATCAGTAGAAGTATTACATTCCTAGTATTTAAAATAAATCAGTCAAGTCTTTCTGAAATCATTATCTTTTTATTAAAATGCTATATTGTTAGCACAAGTTCATATACCTGAAGCACAGTGAGGCCAAACAAACCTAAACGTCGGAGTTTGGAGCAGTGAAAGGTTAATTGCAGGGCCATATCAGGAGATGGATGGCTCATGTCCCCGGAAACCTTGAACTCCCCAAAGGGTTTTAGCAAAGTATTTTTAAAAGCCAGGTGAGGGAAGGGGATTGCAGAGTGTGTGATCAGCTTGTGCACAGTTCTTTTGTTTGGCTGATGAATGAGGTAACGGCTGTGTCACAGGGGTTAACATTATCAATCCTCAGGCTCCAGTAGGCTTGGGGGCTATGTGCTTATGGTCTTCAAACAGTTAATATTTTCCATTTGATAGGGGTTTTTCACATCTGTAACACAATTCAGGAAATGTGCATCCGATACTGTAATCTACATACTCCAGAGAGGAGCTAAAGCAGAGGATATGGGGGGAAGGCCTGTCCTGGGAAGGCCCCATAAGTGTCCTGCTCCATTACATTATTATTTTGAATATAAGAGTAATTTCTAACTGAACCTCCTGTAAACACAAGCTTAATTCTTTTCTAAGTTGTGGTTGATAGAGGAAGGGTATTACTCCAGAAATGTGAGTGGACAATTAGTTTTTAGTCTCATTACAAGGTACGTAGGTCTAAAGTTTTAAATATTTTCCTGAGTCCACTTTAACTTGTAGTATGTTTCCTCTGCTACATGAAAATAAGCATCTACCTCATCAAGCAACTAAATCAATGCCAAGGGAAAATGCCACCTTATGCTCCTTAAATATCAAATTCTGAAACTGTAATAATCAAATGCTAATGTTGTTTATATAGCCTCTTTGGCATCCAGTAGGCAACTATAACACACATCTTAAATAAAAAATATTTCTGCTACATTAAGCCTAAAAATTTGAATTGAACTGTCTTGAGAATGTGGTGTTCAAGGAAAGGTTTTTGGTAATCAGTGAATGCAGAACTTTGGAACAATGGCAAATGCACTTAACCACAGGACTAAGAAGAGTTGAGCCACACAGAAGTAGTGTGCAGAAGAAATGTATATGAAAAGACATTAGTGATATCTTTCAGTAGTGCATGCTATTCCTTCAAAACATTATGATTAAAAGAAGCTGAGAAAAGTAAATGACTTTAAAGCATAGAAGAATTAAAACATTAAATGCATGTTTGAGCATTTTGGCTTTTAACTTCCCTATCTACTCCAAGATTGTGTGATTATAAGTAACTATTGCAATCACAATAATCCTTTAAGAGATAAACTTTTGATAAAGAAATTCAAGTAGATAATTGGAGACAATTTAGATTGGGAACAGGTTAGAAAAGACACTAGTCATGCTAGCAGATGGAAGGGCAGCAAGGTAGGTGGCTGGGAGAGAATCTGGAGGCGGAGCTGTGCCAGAAAGAACATAGGAATTTAAACAGATGGAAGATGATATAAAGTTGGCAACACGAGAAGCTGGGTGACAAACAGAAGAAATCTGTTGAAGAACTGGGTGAGCAGGAAGCCAAGAGGTGAATTAGGCGGACTAGTGATAAACTAAATAGGTCAGTATGAGGGCACCCAAGTTCCAGAATAAATAGGTAAGAATAATGGAAAACTGCAATTTTTCCCTTTACTTGAACGTAGGAAATGACTTTTATTATAATTTTTAAAGTGCTTTGAAACCATGATGAACACTGATCTTCTACAGAGGAACAGTTTTAGTAGAAAATTCTGAGATGTTTACTACTGAGGAAATGTATTCTGTGAAATTATCATGAACATAAAATTTATTTATTATTTACTAGTTTTGTGTTTCCTATAATTTGAGTTCTGGCCCTGGCTTGGAGGATTTGGCTGGAAAATAATACTGAGAGGTAATACCTGTAGAGAATAAGAACTTTAATCCTTACCAAAAGAGGATTTATCAGACTGTGGAAAATCTGAACATAATATTATCTTTAGAAAAATTTCTTATGTTGTACTTGCCTGTTAAAAGTGATAGTAGCTCTGTCTCAGTGAACATTAAGAAGATGATTACAAGTCATTTTGTCTCATTTTTGTCTTCGGACTTATCTATCCTTAAATCACTACATTCATGGACAATTATCCATGCTTACAAACACTTGGTAAAATTATATAACATAGTTAAGTACTTTAAAATTTTATTTGTCATTATAGACAAATATAAAAGTGCCGTATACAGGAACATTTGTATGAGAATCTTGGCATTATGTCTATCTTGATTGATCTTCAGATAGATACATGGGTTCTAAGTGCAAGAGACACTGCCATTTGCTACGTTTATAAATTTAGAATTAACTCCACTCTTTCCTTTTGTTCTCCAATCTAACCTCTAAACTTATTTTTCTGATACATCAACTCTATTTCTCAGATATTTCTTGCTATCTATTTTACTAGCCAAAGTCCTTATGCCACTGTGTCTAAAACTCTTATGTTTATTGCCAGCATAATTATTTCTAAAATATCTGCATTCCAATTAATCCCCCACACGGAGCAAGGATCATTTATCAACAGTTGTCTAGACTGTATGACTGTTCTTTTGGAGTGATGCATTTAGTTGCAACTTCAATCCCTTGAATTAAACTTTTGAGCGCAAAGCTAGTAACAGTATCTTCCCAAGTTCCAAGTGCCCACTTTATGTGTGTGTGTAGATGTGTGTGTGTGTATGTGTGCGTGTGTGTATACACACACAACTCTCTTGAATTGAAGAACCATATTTGGCAAATCTTGCACATATGCTAGCTACTATGCCAGACTTTGGGGATACAAAAATGAGTACAACATGAACCTTTCCATCAAAGAGTTTATATTCGGATGGAATAAATAGATTTATATATACCAGATACTATGGTACAATCTAATTGATGGAATGTTATTATATTCATATGTAATAGATATGTATATTACCCTACATGATTGTGAATCTGTTGAGGTCAGGGAACACATTAATTTATTAATTCAGCAAATGTTTATTAAGCTCCTTTTATGTGCATTGGCTATGCAAAGGGAATTATATTCCTTGTTTCCATGGATAGAATAGTCTGTTAAAAGAAGGAGAGAAAATAACTGAAAGCTCACTGGACAAAGCTAACACTTGTAAAGGTAGAAGCAGGTACAGTAAGTGCATATAAATTGAGCTCTAGCTAAAATTAAGGGAGGACATCAAAAATAACTTCCTGAATGAGGTAGTAAAATGATACTTAAAATAGTTTAGAAATATCGGTATAATGATTTAGTCAGTGCAGTTATGAAATAAATGGTGTTGACTGTAAATTTCAGAGGTTCACACTAAAAAGAGATAGGTAATTAAAATACAACTTGAAAGGAAAAAAGGTTTTGCTGAGATCATGCTTAAATGAATAATCTCATTTAATCCTCTCTAGGAGAATATGAGATCCTCACTTTAAAGATGGGAAAACTGAAAGATAGAGGTTATACTGTTACTAAAACTCTAGGTTCAGGATTAGGAGATTAAAGTTTCTTTTCTATATCCCCATAATTTTACTAAATTTTCTTGGCACTCTGCAGGAAACTTCAAATGTCAATGCATGCATATAATCAATGACATTTTGAACCCCTATGTTCATAAGTTTGTTCATCTTCCTTTCATTGTAACTAAATTGGGCGTAATGGAGGCAGTGCAAAATTGAAAATTAATTTTTATTATTATTTACTAGAAGAAAGTCAAGTTTAATTTGAAAAAGAAACTATCCATAAGCATAATCTAAGGTCAAAAATGGTCATTTTGCTCAAGTATGGAAAATCTGACTAGTGGATAAGGAACAAAATGACACTTGAAGAATACATAAATTTTACAAGATGTCCAATATATATGTACCCAGCTTATTGCAGAGTAGTCTGATGAATAATGTTTTTAATAAATTTATATTAATTAGTTCATTATTAGTTCCTCTAAAATATGAATTAATTGTGAGTAATTTTAAAATTCTTTTGTTGGGGGAAATGCTTTTAGAACCCTTTTCTTCTTCTTAACATCTTCAGTAGAAAAAATGATATTAACTAGGGGAGTTTTCTGTATTTGATTGAAGAATAGAAAGGGTGCCTGCATTCCCAGTGTCTAGCACAGTGCCATGAACATAGTAGATGTTCAATAAATCTGTGTTGAATGAATGTTCACATGAATTAATGTTATCACATTTTATTAATTATAAGACACTACTGTTTAAGTCACACTATCAAATGAATAGACTTTGGGGAGAATATTCATTATGTTAATTATACATATCAAATGCAAGGTGAATCCTGTAGTAGAAGATATTTTTCTCTTTTTTCTTTTTTTTATTGAAGTATAGTTGATTTACAATATTACATGAGTTTCAGGTGTACTACATAGTGATATTTTTATAGATTATACTCCATTTAAAGTTATTATAAAATAATGGCAAAAATCTGTCTCGAGCTAGCTTAAGCAAAAGGGGAGATTTATTGGAAGGATATGGTGTCATGTGACTCAAAGCTGTACAAGCAAATGTTGGGAAGGATGGGTTGTGATGTAGCTGGACCTAAAGTATACCTGTACCTGGATATCTGATTGTCCTATCAAAAGTGTCAACTTCTCTGTGAGTGTGGTTTTCAATCTCAGTGAAGATCAACTTTGATATATGCCTTCGGGAACATGTCTGGCTACCAAGATTTAGATATCTTTCTATCTTGTAGCCCCTTCTCTCCCACCTCCACCACTAGCTGAGTGTATTTTGTGATAGTTTTTACAAAGACTATGTTGAAATTGACAAGTTCAGGTGATTGGAATGAACAAAGTGGTTTTTTTTTACATTATTGATTAGAATATTAATGCAAAAATATTTGGTGCTTTAAAACTTGAACAAATATTCTGTCCAGCAAAAGTGCTGTGGCTATTTTAATTAAAGATAAATTATGGCTTATGCAGAAGTTATGTCAATAGCAGAGATGAAATTAATAAAAAATGTTTTAAATTATTTTTAATGATGTTCAACATATTTTCAGACACCATGGGAACAATTGTTCTGTTTATGTCCATATTTCCAGCAATTAGCGCATTGCCTGAAATATTGTAAACAGCTGGTAAATATTTGTCACTAATATATTGATAATAAGGTCTTCTTCATTCACATAATTAATTCATAACAGTAATAGTGAAATGGACTACACTGAGGCAGTAGGAATGTTAAGAAATTATTTAAAATATCAGTGTGTGTATTCCATGTTGTGACCTATTCACAGCTAAATGACAAATTATATAAAACAATATATTTAGATGTAAGTGACCTGAAAGATAAGTAGAGATCCAAGCCATAAAGAATGTGTCTTGTTGAGTCTGGATTTGTATCATTTATTAAAGATGACTCGAAATTGTACATTGGTTCTTTGGAACTTACTCAAGATGTTAAATACATAGAAAATTCTTGAGGGGAGTAGAACTAAGCACAAATAATAATAAAGATACTGAGAGAAGTGGCTATTTGTCCCAGAATACTCAGCTAGAAGAGAGAAAACATGGCCAATTGTTTACATAGATATATTTGGATAAGACCTTTACAGCAGAGGATGAATACCAAATACTGTTGATTTTTTAATAAATGATATATTTTAATCATTTTTTGTAGCAAAAAGAAAATTCTTTGGCACAGTGATTATTTTGAAGTTATTAAATGCAAAAAAAATCTAATCTAATAATTTTCTCTTTCTGTATTTTATTGCAGTAGGATATAGCCCTCACCTATGCAAATGTTAATGCCTTTAGGTGAAGCCCTCCTTTTAGTTAAATTGAACTTAAATAGATGCTTCATGCAGTAATGAAGAAAATATTTTTGTTAATCCAAGATGAAGATTATTTAGAATTTGTCTGTCTAGTCCCTCATCAAGGATAAAATGAAATTTTAGAGTTGGAATGTGTCAAATGAAATTGTGACTAATCCTTAATTTTTGCATGTGGAAACTGAGTTTCTAATGATTGAGAGTTACAATTTAAGGCCTTCTATTTAGACATACCTACATATAGAAAAACAAGTTTCAAAGTGTACATGGTTAAGAAGTCAATAATAACATAAAAATTGCAGTAATATTTTCCCTTAACTGTAGAATTCTTGTTCAGATGTAATGTTCTTCATGTAATTAATTTCTTAGCTTAATGAAAATTTTTTTGTTTTTTTAATTTTTTTGAATTTATTATTTTTTTTTGAATTTTTGAAATTTTATTTTATTTTTATACAGCAGGTTCTTATTAGTTATCTCTTTTATACATATTAGTGTATACATGTCAATCCCAATCTCCCAATTCATCCCCCCACCCCCCACTGCTTTGCCACCTTGGTGTCCATATGTTTGTTCTCTACATTTGTGTCTCTATTTCTGCCTTGCAGACTGGTTCATCTGTACCATTTTTCTAGATTCCACATATATGCATTAACATACGATATTTGTTTTCCTCTTTATGACTCACTTCATTCTGTATGACAGTCTCCAAGTTCATCTGAAAAATGTTTTTAATGAATTGCTTTTGCTTCTCTAAATTATCTATCTCAAGAATCATTCTTAAGAAAAGAAATTTTAAATGAAAGAAAATTATTTCTCTGTGATTCAGAACACATATAATTCTTAGATCTTAACCACAGAACTATAATGCTCATTCATGAACATTGATTAGGAAATGGGCACCCCTTGAGACATGCTCAGTATCAATATAAACTTAATTCTTCTTTAAAAGAGCTAGTCATGTGTCAATCAATGTGCTGAAAATAAATGCTTTGGTTATATGACTTAAAAACAGAATTTTCAGTAGCTTATAACTTAGGAAGAAATAGGAGTAAATGTGTTAAAGCTGAAATGGGGGTCGTATGAATTTCTATTGCTCATATGGAAGATTGATTAGGATTAAATTGGCCCAGCAAAGTGTAGATATGCAATAGATACTAAATGCAGAAAAACGATGATCATAGTGCCTAGCAACTGCTAAAACAGGGAGAATGAAGAACACATATTTGTTAATTGCCTGTAATTGTTACTACCTGTTTCACAGTAGAATTACTGTTTATTGTGTTTTGTTGACAGAATAAAGCATAATTTAAAGAGGGAAATTGGTACACCAACATTTATTCATTTTTCACTCTGTGCTAGGCATTGTGATAAGCGTTTTGCATATTTATTAAAATGTTATCACTGGAGTAACAATAAGTATTTAAAATGTGTTAATAAAACCCAATATTTTAATTTTGTATAAGAAATGATATTTTTGTCATATATGTGTCAAATACAAGTGATTAGTTACTTAAAAATAATTTAGTATTAAGTCTTTATTTATGCAATACATAACTGAATATGAGACAAATTACAAAGAAATATAGTCTCCTATTTATTTATTATTTTGGTAAGAATAGAGCAATTAAGTTTGAGCTCTAAAGAAACATATCAAAATGCATTTGAGTAGAATGGAAATCAAATATTCCACATAGGCAGTAAAAATAATTGTACACAGATTGAGTTAATTGGGGAACCTGAATCATGTGTTAATTTTAGAGCCTGATCTAAATAAAATGAATTCAGCAGACAAATCAATGGAAAAGATCCAGTTTATTGATGATAGAAGAGATTACTTTAGCAATGCACTGTAGTGGAAGTTAGAAAAACATATTGAGATTTGATAATTGATATTAAAAGAAGAGAGCAAATCTACCAGTAGTTGGAAAAAAAAAAAGTTGGCAAAAATTGGGGGTGAAAGTGTTAACAACTCAAATGCTTCCATTAAGTTTCCTTAAAGACTTAAGTATTCACTTCCTTTCTTCCTATGCATCATCATCCCATAGAGCAGTTTTGCATTTTCAATATTTCTAACAAATTAATTCAAATCAGCCGAAGTTTTCTTTTTTGTTTTCTACTTGCATATTTTGGAATGAAAATTGAAGTTACTAGTGGTTGCTCCTTCTTTCAATCTGTGTCACTTTCAAGCATTGTGTGACCTACTTATGCTAACTAAAAATGTGAACTAAAAATTATTTGAATTTTATTGTTTGCAAAGATCTTAGGAAAAGCTTGAAAAATAGTGAGTTAATAATGTGACTAACAACTAGAATTATATCTTACTATTTATGCCACAGACACATTCCTAAATAGGGAGCAGTAGAGTTAAAGCTTGAAGGAGTGAGTTGTTCCTCCAGAGCTTCTAAACTTCTAAACTCTACACATATATTGTCATAGGAGAAGAAAGCTTTATGCCTACATAGAATGAACTCTCACAGCTGCAATTTGACACCAGAATTAAGATAAGAATATGTATATGAAGAATGCATCTGATTTTTTCTTTTAAATTATTTTTTTTTCCCAATGACATTTCTATAACATCAAAATTTTTCTTAGTGTTCAATGTTAGGAATTTTTTTTTTTTGCATTGTCAGCTAGGCAGATTTTAGCTAAATATTCCTTTCAATTAATAAGTAATGTGCCCTAAGCTAGGTTACATGATTTCCTTCATACTGGGATCTCATTCTTCTATCACTGTGTTAAAAGCTTCGTTGACTATGTAAGCTGTAACAGATTCCTTTTGGAAGCATTAGTGAATATATAATGAACAAATAAATATGTGAACAATTTATGAGAGTTAGCATCTAGACCTCACTGGTTTTGACTGAGTCAAGAGATTAAAGTGCTATTTTGGAATTTATGAACAATATGGAATTTATGGAATTTTGGAATTTATAAATTCCAATTTTGGAATTTATGAACAACTAATCTGACCACATATAGTTCTCTTTAAAAGAGATAAAATGTAATAAAATAAAGAAAGAATATTTCAAAGATGCTTTTCTGATTAATTATAACTTTTTTTCAGGGCTTTTGCTGGATGTGTTTCATATGTCTGGCAGCCAGTGTAGTCTTTAGGGCTTCTCAAAGATGAAACTCCTACTTAAGTTGTACAGTACTGAATTATATATCATGGCTTTGTAGTACAGACAGAATCTAGAGCATCTGAAAAAGAAAAAAAGGAAGTAGGGACTGGTTATAAAGGAGAAAAATCACTTCTTTATGAATTGACCTCTCAGACAAAAATAATCAAATGTAATATAAGACTATAATATGATAATATCTGTGATAGATCCATATAACTAAGCATAGATAATGAAGTATCAAAAGAAAACATCTCTGTGTGGTTAAAAGTATCAATAAATACGAATGTGGTAGTATCATCAAACTACTGGACTGATTAAGAACCAGAAAACCTGAATGTATTTCCTTTGAAATTTCAGACAAATTACTTAACCCCTCTAAGCTTCAGGTTACTAATCTTAAAATGGGAGTTAGTAATATTGGCCTCACCAATTTTCAGACTGCTTGTGGAGTACACATAAAAATTTCATGGAATTGTTAATAATTTTTACACCTCTAAAAGAAAAGGTATAAAAACCAAAAAAGTAATTTTAACATTAATAGCAGCAATAAAACTTATACTCTTGGTAAAGAAGGTTAATTTAATATCATCATTACATATATTTATATGTTTATATAACATTATATATATGTGTGTGTATATATATATATATATATATATATATATATATATATATATAGTCTCATTCAGGGAAAGTAAAAAATGAATAAATGCAAAATTTATATTAATAATTGACCCCCAAAACAAGTGTATTGTAGGTTGGAAATCATAGTCAATTTTTGAACAATTTCCTGCAAAATTGACTCACAGTTATGCTCCAATCCACTCTATCCATCTATCCTCTTGTCCTCCTTATCCTCACAAATACTAATAAGAGCACTTAGTTGGGATTTACAAGGGGAAACAGAGATAACACCTTTGTAAATATTTTTGTAATAATTATTAATAACTAATAGTGATTTGTATTATTAAAATAAAGATTTTCAAACAATTTCTCAGCCATGTCAGGTATAACCAAAGCAAAACAAACTCAAATTAGGAAGAGCCTCTCTATTTTTTCTGCTGTGAGTCATAGAGTACTATCTTAGTGGGAAATATATAAATGAATTAGTAAAGAATCAATCAATCAACGAATCAACTCTTTAGAGGATATTAAAGTTGTCTATTTGTTGATGCTTACAACTTTAGCATTATAAGTGCTGCTTGTTGATTTCTATTTAAATTAAATTGTGTTTTATACAAAGGCACCTCACAATTTGCACATTTTTTCTTAACATTCTTACTATGGATATTCCTTACTATGGATATTATACTGTTCATTATGAAATCAACTCACAACAAATCTAATTGTTCATTTCATATTTTTAAAAGACTGTCAGCTTAAAGTTTTTGAGAACTTGGCCAGGATTATCTTTTCTCTTGATTTTTCAGATAAGAGTCTGAATTGATTCAGTACTTTTCAAATGTTGCATTAGCTGCAATCCAAAGTCCTGCAGGGCTCCCTAGGAGTGTGGTAAAAGGAGTGAATAGTAACTAAAAGCTCTGCTTCTTTATGTGTCATAAAACAGAATGGAATTGTTAAAGCCTCCAATCTATTCCTTGATTATGCTTTGTATTTTAGAAAAAGCTTTCACAAATGCAGACACACAGTCTGAATCTATTATTGTTCCTATTTCAGCTGACATAATCAAAGTTATCCAAAGTGATGATATCAAAATATGAGCTTGGCTGGAGTAAGTTGCTTGTCTAGATAAATAAGATAGATAGTTTTTGTATTCTTCAGCTGTCTATGAGATTATACTTGGTTCAGATATACACCAATTGACTTGAAAGTATTTTTTATGGGAGTAAAGTATTTGTTAATGGGAGTTGTGTATGAAGCTATTTATTCATCTTTGCATTATTACTGCACTAAACTGAAACCAATTACAAATTATCCAGTCTCTTATTTTATTATTTTTCATTTTTAGCTTTAAAATACCCCCCTTTTTGGCATAAGGATGATAAATTGAACTCAGTGTTAATGGTTATGTCCATTCAGTTGCCTTCAACAAGGACATCTAGACCACTCATCTAGACATCATTCATCTAGATCACTTTCAGACTGTAGGACATAAAAGGGAAATATTCCAATTGGGATTCTGTTTGGGATTGTATTTATCATACAGTGAAATTTTGATTTTCTACAAAGTCATTTCCAAAGGCTTTGCATAGACTGCTCCTCAAAAAAATAAAAACAGAACTACTATGTTGTCCAGCAATTCCACTCCTGTGTATATATCTAGAAAAAACAAAAAACACTAATTTGAAATGATAGTGCACCCCAATGTTCATAGCAGCACTATTTACAACAGCCAAGATACGGAAGCAACCCAAGTGTCCATCAACAGATGTATGGATAAAGATGTGATATATATATACACACACACACACACACACACACACACACACACACACATACACACACACACACACACACACACACACACACAAAATGGAATATTACTCAGCCTTAAAAAAGAACGAAATTCTGCCATTTGCAGCAATGTGGATGAACCTAGAGAATATTATGCTTAGTGAAATAAGTCAGAGAAAGACAAATACTGTATGATATCACTCATATGTGGAATCTAAAAACTAAACCGAATGAATGTATATAGCAAAACATACTCACAGGTATAAAAATCAAAGTAGTTTTTACTAGTGGGGAGAGTGAAGGCGGGAGGAGCAAGATACGGGTATGGGATTAAGAGATACAAACTATTATGTATAAAATAGATAAGCAAGAAGGATGTATGTATATAAGCACAGGGAATCATAGCCATTATTTTGTAATAACTTTCAATGGAGTGTAATCTGTAAAAATACTGAATCACTATGCTGTAACACCTGAAAATAATATAATATTGAAAATCAACTATACTTCAATAAAAAAATAGACTTCTACTACTGGTGGAAACGGGAGCTCTTCAGATCAAGCTCTTAGTGAAAGGTACTGACAGAGCTCCTATGTACCTGGAGTATCAATGAATACTTATGCAAAAACAAGGCTTAGAAATAGAGATGACTCGGTCTTTAATTTGCATGTATTCTTTTCACTTTTCTCTTTCCTTCTTATGCTCTTTGCTTTTCCAGTGCATTAGGGATGAAAGCCCTAACTAAAAAACATCATATATATATATATATATATACACACACACACAACACACACACACGTGCAGTGCCTGTGTGCATGCATTTGCATACATGTGTATATGCTTTAAATCATATTTCACAAAAGAGTAGATATTAATGTGAAATAACCAGTCAAAAAGGAAGTTCCATCAACATTTTGGGAGCCCTCTGGGACATCTGACTTTTAACCTTTCACATCTTAGGCTCTCTGGGCTTAGTCTTGCTACAGAGCTACATGCTCATTTTCGTTAAATCAAGCTTTAATTTGTAAAGTTGTTATATATATATCTTATCCTCTCATAATAATTCCTCAGATATTCCTAAGATTGGTGTGAAAGAGATTTTTATTACCATTTCATAGATGAGGAAACAGATTCAGAGAAGTTGGCTTCATAAACATCTTGAGACCGAGCAGCAATAATTATTTTTAATCCAGGCCAGCTCTGCCTGGGATCACTGCTCTTTCTGTACATGGTATGATTGTGGCTTGGCTTCCAAGTTTTTTATCAGATTTATTAGATTTCATTTTATTTATCCAAAAATGTTTATTAATATTTATGAATCACATGTGTTTTTTTAGCATGATGTTTTCTTCAATTCTTAATGGCATATTTCCCCCACTTTAATGCTATTAAAATTAAGATGTCACAAAAATTAATGTCACAATGACATTTTTACAGAATCTGAAATTAAATTGCTAAAACAAATGATGTGAAAGATCTGAGAAAGCAGTATTTTGTGTCCCTATGCTTAGGAACATACATAATATGTCTTTGATTCTCTTCTCCCTGCTTTTTGCATAAAATCTTTATATGAAGATTCAAATACTATTTCATTATTTCTGTTCTTATAATTCCCCTAAACTGCTGTCAAATCTTACTTTATTAATTTTCATAATCTTCTAAACTTGTTTTTCTAAGTTACTTGATTTCCTCCTGAGAAGATAATTCTCATTGTATAGTTTTCTTTTCTGAGAGAATTTGATCTAATATCTATCAGTTTTTCAGTGATTTCACTGAATAGTTACTGAAGTTTTTCAATAACAGCTTGATTTATTGAAGTCTCTTTTCTTTTTTGTGTTATTTTTTTGTTTTGTTTTTGAATTTTATTTTATTTACTTTTTATACAACAGGTTCTTATTAGTTATCCGTTTTATAATATTAGTGTATATATGTCAATCCCAATCTCCCAACTCATTACACCATCACCCCCCCACACTTTCCCCCATTGGTGTCCATACATTTGTTCTCTACATCTGTGTCTCAATTTCTGCTCTGCAAATCCGGTTCATCTGTACCATTTTTCCAGGTTCTACATATAAGTGTTAATATATGATATTTGTTTTTCTCTTTCTGACTTAATTCACTCTGTATGACAGTCTCTAGATCCATCCATGTCTCTACAAATGACCCAGTTTTGTTCCTTTTCATGGCTGAGTAATAATCCATTGTATACATGTACCACATCTTCTTTATCCATTTGTCTGTCGATGGGCATTTAGGTTGCTTCCATGTCCTGGCTATTGTAAAAGGTGCTGCAATGAACATTGGGGTGCATGTGTCTTTTTGAATTATGGTTTTCTCAGGGTATATGCCCAGTAGTGGGATTGCTGGGTCATATGGTAATTCTATTTTTTAGTTTTTTAAGGAACCTCCATACTGTTCTCCATAGTGGCTGTATCAATTTACATTCCCACTAACAGGGCAAGAGGGTTCCCTTTTCTCCAAACCCTCTCCAGCATTTAATGTTTGTAGATTTTCTGATGATGCCCATTTTAACTGGTGTGAAGCGATACCTCACTGTAGTTTTGATTTGCATTTCTCTATTAATTAGTGATGTTGAGAGGCTTTTCATGTGCCTCTTGGTCATCTGGATGTCTTCTTTGGAGAAATGTCTATTTAGGTCTTCTGCCCATTTTTGGATTGGGTTGCTTGTGTTTTTAATATTGAGCTGCATGAGCTGTTTATATATTTTGGAGATTAATCCTTTGTCCAATGATTCATTTGAAAATATTTTCTCCCATTCTGAGGGTTGTCTTCTGCCTTTTTTGTAGTTTCCTTTGCTGTGCAAAAACTTTGAAGTTTCATTAGGTCCCATTTGTTTATTTTTGTTTTTATTTCCATTACTCTAGGAGGTGGATCAAAAAAGATCTTGCTGTGATTCCTGTCAAAGGGTGTTCTTCCTATGTTTTGTTCTAAGAATTTTATAGTGTCCGGTCTTACATTTAGGTCTCTAATCCATTTTGAGTTTATTTTTGTGTATGGTGTTAGGGAGTGTTCTAATTTCATTCTTTGACATGTAGCTGTCCAGTTTTCCCAGCACCACTTATTGAAGAGACTGTCTTTTCTCCATTGTATATCCTTGCCTCCTTTGTCATAGATTAGTTGACCTTGGGAGGGTGGGTTTATCACTGGGATTTCTATCCTGTTCCATTGATCTATATTTCTGTTTTTGTGCTAGTACCATATTGTCTTGATTACTGTAGCTTTATAGTACAGTCTGAAGTCAGGGAGTCTGATTCCTCCAGCTCTGTTTTTTTCCCTCAAGACTGCTTTGGCTATTCAGGGTCTTTTGTGTCTCCATACAAATTTTAAGATTTTTTGTTTTAGTTCTGTAAAGAATGCCATTGGTAATTTGATAGGGATTGCACTGAATCTGTAGATTGCTCTGGGTAGTATAGTCATTTTCACAATATTGATTCTTCCAATCCAAGAACATGGTATATCTCTCCATCTGTTTGTATCATCTTTAGTTTCTTTCATCAGTGTCATATAGTTTTCTGCATACAGGTCATTTTTCTCCCTAGGTAGGTTTATTGCTAGGTATTTTATTCTTTTTGTTGCAATGGTAAGTGGGATTGTTTCCTAATTTCTCTTTCAGATTTTTCATCATTAGTGTAAAGGAATGCAAGAGATTTCTGTGCATTAATTTTGTATCCTGCAACTTTACCAAATTCATTGATTAGCTCTAGTAGTTTTCTTGTGGCATCTTTAGGATTCTCTATGTGTACTATCATGTCATCTGCAAAGAGTGACAATTTTAGTTCTTTTCCAATTTGTATTCCTTTTATTTCTTTTTTTTCTTTGATTGCCATGGCTAAGACTCCCTAAACTATGTTGAATATTAGTGGTGAGAGTGGACATCTTGGTCTTCCTGATCTTAAAGGAAATGCTTTCAGTGTTTCACCACTGAGAATGATGTTTGCTATGTGTTTGTCGTATATGGCCTTTATTATGTTGAGGTTGGTTCCCTCTATGCTCACTCTCTGGAGAGTTTTTATCATAAATCAGTGTTGAATTTTGTCAAAACTTTTTTCTGCATCTATTGAGATGATCATAGGTTTTTCTTCTTCAATTTGTTAATGTGGTGTATCACATTGATTGATTTGCGTATATTGAACAATCCTTGCATCCCTGGGATAAATCCCACTTGATCATGGTGTATGATTCTTTTAATGTACTGTTGGATTCTGTTTGCTAGTATTTTGTTGAGGATTTTTGCATCTATATTCATCAGTGATATTGGTCTGTAATTTTCTTTTTTTGTAGTATCTTTGCCTGGTTTTGGTATCAGGGTGATGGTGGCTTCATAGAATGAGTTTGGGAGTGTTCCTTCCTCTACAAAGTTTTGGAATAGTTTGAGAAGGATAGGTGTTAGCTCTTCTCTAAATGTTTAATAGAATTAACATTTGAGAAGCCATTTGAGAAGCCATTTGAGAAGAACATCTGAGAAGCCATCTGGTCCTGGACTTTTGCTTGTTGGAAGATTTTAAATCACAGTTTCAATTTCATTACTTGTGATTGGTCTGTTCATACTTGCTATTTCTTCCTGGTTCAGCCTTGGCAGGTTATACTTTTCTAAGAATTTGTCCATTTCTTCCAGGTTGTCTATTCTACTGGCATAGAGTTGCTTGTAGTAGTCTCTTAGGATGCTTTGTATTTCTGTGGTGTCTGTCGTAACTTCTCCTTTTTCATTTCTAATTTTATTGATTTGAGTCCTCTCCCTCTTTTTCTTGATGAGTCTGGCTAATGGTTTATCAATTTTGTTTATCTTCTCAAAGAACCAGCTTTTAGTTTTATGGACCTTTGCTATTGTTTTCTTTGTTGCTATTTCATTTATTTCTGCTCTGATCTTTATGATTTCTTTCTTTCTACTAAATTTGGGGTTTTTTTTATTCTTCTTTCTCTCCTTCCTTTAGGTGTAAGGCTAGATTGTTTATTTGAGATGTTCGTTGTTTCTTGAGGTAGGATGGTATTGCTATAAACTTCCCTCTTAGAACTGCTTTTGCTGCATCCCATAGGTTTTGGATCATCGTGTGTTCATTGTAATTTGTCTGCAGGTATTTTTTATTTTCCTCTTTGATTTCTTCAGTGATCTCTTGGCTATTTAGTCAGGTATTGTTTAACCTCCATGTGTTTGTGTCTTTTATGTTTTTTTTCCCTGTAATTGACTTCTAATCTCATAGCGTTGTTGTCAGAAAAGATGCTTGATATGATTTCAACATTTGTAAATTTACTGAGGCTTGATTTGTGACCCAAGATGTGATCTATCCTGGAGAATGTTCTGTGTGCACTTGAGAAGAAAGTGTAATCTGCTGTTTTTGGATGGAATATCCTATGAATATCAGTTAAATCTATCTGGTCTATTGTGTCATATAAAGCTTCTGTTTCCATATTAATTTTCTGATCTGATTATTAATTTGGATGATTAATAATCATCCAAATGATCTGTCATTTGGATGATATGTCCATTGGTGTAAGTGAGGTGTTAAAGTCCCCCACTATTATTGTGCTACTGTCGATTTCCTCTTTTATAGCTGTTAGCAGTTGTCTTATGTACTGAGGTGTTCCTATGTTGGGTGCATATATATTTATAATTGTTATTTCTTCTTTTTGGATTGATCCCTTGATCATTATGTAGTGTCTTTCCTTGTCTCTTGTAACATTCTTTATTTTAAAGTTTATTATATCTTATATGAGTGTTGCTACTCCAGCTTTCTTTCGATTTCCATTTGCATGGAATATCTTTTTCTGTTCCCTCACTTTCAGTATGTATGTGTCCCTAGGTCTGAAGTGGGTCTCTTGTAGACAGCATATATATGGGTCTTGTTTTTGTATCCATTCAGAAAGCCTGTGTCTTTTGGTTGGAGCATTTAATCCATTCATATTTAAGGTAATTATCAATATGTATGTTCCTATGACCATTTTCTTAATTGTTTTGCATTTGTTTTTGTAGGTCCTTTTCTTCTCTCATGTTTCCCACTTAGAGAAATTCCTTTAGCATTTGTTGTAGATCTGGTTTGGTGGTGCTGAATTCATTTAGCTTTTGCTTGCCTGTAAAGCTTTTGATTTCTCCATCGAATCTGAATGTGATCCTTGCTGGGTAGCATAATCTTGGTTGTAGGTTCTTCTGTTTCATCACTTTAAATATATCATGCTACTACCTTCTGGTTTGTAGAGTTTCTGCTGAGAAATCAGCTGTTTACCTTATGGGGGTTCCCTTATATGTTATTTGTCATTTTTCCCTTGCTGCTTTCAATTATTTTTCTTTGTGTTTAATTTTTCCCAATTTGATTACGTGTCTTGCTGTGTTTCTCCTTGGGTTTATCCTGCCTGGGACTCTGCCATTCCTGGACTTGAGTAACTATTTCCTTTCCCATGTTAGGGAAGTTTTCAACTATAATCTCTTCAAATATTTTCTCGTGTCCTTTCTCTCTCTCTTCTCCTTCTGGGACCCCTATAATGCGAATGTTGTTGGGTTTAATGTTGTCCCGGACATCTCTTAGACTGTCTTCATTTCTTTTCATTCTTTTTTCTTTATTCTGTTCCACAGCAGTGAATTCCACCATTCTGTCTTCCAGGTCACTTATCCATTCTTCTGCCTCAGTTATTCTGCTAATGATTCCTTCTAGTGTATTTTTCATTTCAGTTATTGTATTGTTCATCCCTGTTTGTTTGTTCTTTAATTCTTCTAGGTGTTTTTTCTTTAATTCTTCTATGTCTTTGCTAAACATTTCTTCCATCTTCTCCATCTTTGCTTCCATTCTTTTTCCAAGGTCTTGGATCATCTTCACTATCATTATTCTGGATTCCTTTTCTGGAAGGTTGCCTATCTCCACTTCATTTAGTTGTTTTTCTGTGGTTTTATCTTGTTCCTTCATCTGGTACATAACCCTCTGCCTTTTCATCTTGTCTATTTTTCTGTGAATGTGTTTTTTGTTCCACAGGCTGCAGGATTGGAGTTTTTCTAGCTTCTGCTGTCTGCCCTCTGGTGGATGAGGCTATCTAAGAGGCTTGTGCAAGTTTCCTGATGGGAGGGACTGGTGGTGGATAGAGTTGACTGTTGCTCTGGTGGGCCGAGCTCAGTAAAACTTTAATCCGCTTGTCTGCTGATGGGTGGGGCAGGGTTCCCTCCCTGTTGTTTGTTTTGCCTGAGGTGACCCAACACTGGAGCCTACCTGGGCTCTTTGATGGGGCTATTTGTGGACTCTGGGTGAGCTCACACCAAGGAGTACTTCCCATAACTTCTGCTGCCAGTGTTCTTGTCCTCACGGTGAGACATCGCCACCCCCTGCCTGTAGGAGACCCTTCAACTCTAGCAGTAGGTCTGGTTCAGTCTCCCATGGGGTCACTGCTCCTTCCTCTGGGTCCCTATGTGCACACTACTTTGTGTGTGCCCTCCAAGAGTGGAGTCTCCACTTCCCCCAGTCCTGTCAAAGTCCTGCAATCAAATCTCGCTAGCCTTCAAAGTCTGATTCTCTAGGAATTCCTCCTCCCGTTGCTGGACCCCCAGGTTGGGAAGCCTGACGTGGGGCTCATAATCTTCACTCCAGTGAGTGGGCTTTTGTGGTATAAGTGTTCTCCAGTTTGAGTCACACACCCAGCAGTTATGGGATTTGATTTTGTTGTTTTTGCGCCCCTCGTACAATCTCATTGTGGCTTCTCCTTGTCTTTGGATGTGGAGTATCTTTCTTGGTGAGTTCCAGTGTCTTCCTGTCAATGATTGTTCAGCACTTAGTTGTGATTCCAGTGGTCTCACAAGAGGGAGTGAGAGCACCTCCTTCTACTCCACCATCTTGAACCAATCTCCTCCATTGTGTTATTGTAAACATTACCTATCTTGAAACTTACCTATATTTCATGATATCTCCCCAGTACATTTTCAAATTAATGGGGAAAATATATGTAAAAACACTGAGTTTTAGAATTTCTTGCTAAACTTTTCTATCTTTTCCTTAACCTGTGTAGGTTTTGTTAGCAGGGATAACTTGACCTGAGAAGAGTGAAAGTCAGAGTTGAAAAAAATTAAAGTGTCCAAACAAATGACCCTAAGAGTTAGGGGAAAAGCAGAGGTAGATAAGATTCCAAATGACTGCACTCATTCAAACTCAAAGAATGGCTCTATTTTGGCAAATTAAAGCATAGCATAAGAAACTGAAGATGAGTCCTTGTTGAATGGACCTACCCACATGGTAAATGTTAGTGAAAAACTAAACTGAGGGCTCAGTCCAAGGCACATATGAAGTCAAAACTATTTTCAACAATTAACAAAACAGAAATCATTCATGTGTTTATTGTCTTGGTATGATTTCATTGATTCATTCAGCATCTATTTATTGAATACCCACTATGAGTGAGATTTTATGCTAGGCATTGGAACCTCAGTGCTAAGCAATAGATATACTGTCCTTTTTTTCTATAGATTGTCACCTAATTTAGATGAAGGTAGAAAGAGTCTTGGTGGAAGTGTGAATTCAATTATTTTGAATACAGAAGGGTAAGGATTTTTTTCCAAGCCAGAGCATGGGGTAATAATTAGGAGTTAGCCTCAGTCTATCCTCTCATACTTCTAGATTTACAAATTTGGTCTTGTTTTATGAATATATGAATTAACTTAAGTTTACATGTCTATAAATCTGGATCAGAAATCATCTGGAGAAATAAGGAAACAAAAACCACCACCGTGTAAACATCTAACCATTTAAAATATGAGGATTCAAGGAGCCAAAGCAAGATGAGCAAGTGAAAGTGTTATGCTTCCATTATAATTTGTTTCTTAATCTGAAGTCATGTGCTATGCCAACACATTAAGGGGATTTCTAACTCATAATTGGAGGACCAAGGAATATTTTCTAAAGCAAGTGATTTCAGAATTGAGACCACAGTGATGATTAGCAGTGAATTAGGAGAAGGGCAGATGGTGGAAGCAGGGCAAGAGGAGGAAGGGAGTGAGAATGAATCAGGAAGGGAGAAGAATTTGAGAAAGGACCCAGAGACAGGAAGCTGGGATGTCTTGCAGTTCAGTTTCCGTGGGATGGTGGTAAAGAGCAGCAGTGGCAACAGTAACTGGAAAGGTACACAAGGAAAGACACTGAGAAACCATTGTATTGTATTAAGTAGTAACTTGATTGAATTTTTTGCATTTAAGCATGATCACTCTTGCTGCAGTTTTGAAGACATTTTTGAGTGGGGAATGGCTGCCAAGCAGGAAGAATATTAGAAGATATTGCAGTAACCTTGGTGAGAGATAATAATGGCTTAGACTAGTGCTTTTCAAACCTTTTTCCTTAAACTCCCCCTAAAGAATTTTTAAAGTTAAATATTCTCTCATATACTTATGAACTGACTTACAAACTCATCATAAGTTTAAACAGTTGAAAAAGATGTAATTTTCAGCATATTGTAAATTTTGACATTTTAAAATAAATCTGTTGTTTCACTCCTAAATATATCCTTTAAGAGTCTGAAGAGCATTGAGAGTCCATGCTCATCATTATCCAGTTAAAAATATTTGAAATAGCTCTTGTAAAACAAGAAATTCTCCAGACACTAGCTGGGTATCCAAGAATTCAACTCAATTTTGACACTATCACCCTAGAGATAACATCAAATTCTAACCCTTTAATAACATTGTTGGCTCCTTTGGCAACCAGCCCCCATTCTCAGGTGCTTTCCAAAAGTCACCTTATTAATGTAGCAAAAGACACCTGTATCACTTTCAACACTTTGGAAATATCAGTTGTTTGGGGAGCTATGAGCCAGGAACTGTGGACAAAGACAAAATATAAATAAAAAATATATTTTGGCCATCTGAACGACCACATGTATATTTCTTACAAATCACGATTCCATAAAACTCTTTTCAAAATCAAGTGAACATAAAGGTAAAGGTTTACTCCCATACTCTGAATTCTATTCTATTGATTTATATGTCTATCATTATACCAGACTACACTGTCTTGATTACTGTTGCTTTATAGTAACTTTGAAATTTGGAACTATGAATTCACCAACTTTGTGCTTATTTTCACTGTTCCTTTGACTATTCTGGGTCCTTTGGATTTCCATATTAATTTTAGGATTGACTTGTCAAATTCTGCAGGAAAGCCGGATGGGATCTTGAAAGGGATCACATTCAATCTGTAGAACACTTTGGGGAATATTGACGTCTTAAAGATGTTAAGACTTCTGATCCTCAAAAACAAGATGGGTGTCCTTTATTTTAGGTCTTCTTTAGTTTCTTAAACAATGTTTTGTAATTTTCAATCTAAAATTTTTACACTTTTGTTAATTTATACCTAAGTATATTATTCTTCTTGATGTTATTATAAATGTAACTGTTCAAATTTCATTTTCAGTGGTGATTGATTTTTGTATGTTGACCTTGTATTCTGCACCCTTGCTGAACTCATCTATTAATTCTATAGCTCTTTAAAATTGGGTTCCTTGAGATTTTCTGTGTATAAGATCAGTCATTTGCAAACAGAGAAATACTGCTAGTTTTACTTCTTCCTTTACAATCTTTTTTTTTTTTTTTTTTTTTTTTGGTCTAATTGCCCTGGCTAGAACCTTGACCAAAATATTCAACAGAAGTGACAAGAGCAGACATCCTTGTCTTGTTCCTAATCTCAAAGGGAAAGCATTTCAATCCTTCATCATTAATATGATGTTAGCAGTGTTAAAATGTAATATTAATCATTACAGTAATATATAAGCAGTAATATGATTCATAGCTGCCCTTTACAAATTGAAAAGTTCCTGGCTATTCCCAGTTAATTGAACATTATTATTGTAAAAGGTGTTGGGTTTTCTCAAGTGTTTTTTTCTGTGCCTTTTGAATTGATCATGTGGTTTTGTTCTTTAGTATATTAATAGGATGTATTGTATCTATTGATATTTTAAACCAACCTGCATTCCTGGGAAAAATCCCACTTAGTTATGATGTATAATCCTTTCTATATATTGCTGGATTCATTTTGTTAGTATTTTGTTGATAGTTTTTACATTTAAGGGTCACATTGTTTCTTTTCACATCTCATACATTTTTGTTGGTAACTGGACAATTTAGGTAATAATATTATAGCAACTCTGGATACCAATACCCCCTATCAGGAGGTTGTTACTTTTGTTGTTTGGATTTTGGGGGACATTTGTTTATTTTTTTAATGATTTGGTTGAAATAGTCTGTGAACTCTACTTCTGTGCAGAACTGTTTAAAAGGCCAAACTTAAAAGGTGTATATACACATCTGCCCCAATCCCAAATGCCAGAATTCACACACATGACCCAAACTTAGCTGCCAGAGGTGCTGGGAAAGGTAGAGAATTAGTGTTATTTGGTGAACGCCAACAATCTCTGCCACAGTCCAATCTTCCAGTCATCCTTTTCCATACACGTGTGCCCATTACCCTCTTCTCTAGGGGGATTCCATCCAAAATTACTGCATCTAGTTCGAAATCCAGGAACTCTCAGGTCAGCATATGCATCTGCTTGGTCTACTGATCTGAAAAATAAAAAGACAAGGTCTTTCTCCCCTCCTCTGCATTCATAAATGCACCTAGCATAAACAGTGAGGTGGGGGCAGAAAAAGTATAACCACATGTACCATTCAGAAAATGGAAGCCTGGATAACATACAAAGATGACTTGCCTACATAAATGTGGTGACTGGACAATTTGTGCAGTCTCTCTGCCCTGGAAGTGGGGAGAGTCCCCTGATGACTCATGCTCTGCTATCCAGAAGAAAATTTCTTGTCTGTTTTCCTTTCTGGACCCTTGCTCTGCCCTCTTCCTCTTCCTCATTGAGTGCACGTTTTGGAGTCATACCGTTGGGGAATCTACAAAACTTTCACAGTTTATGGACAGTTTGGTTTAGGTTTTCAAATTCAGAAACTTTGTTGGCATGAGTTCTTAGAATCTTTGGAACAAAATTCTCTCCACAATTTTAGTAAGACCTGATGTTTTACTTCTGGTTTGGCCATGTTCTAGTAAACACACCTCAAAATATTTTCTAAACATTGTTCTGAAATCTGATTTATTTTTTTTCCCTTTATCATGACACTTCCTTCATCTGCCTATCAACTCTATGGCAGCTACCAAGGGTATCTGGAACAATTGATGCGAAGGCCACACCCTTAATCAAGCTTTTCTCTACTCTATTTAAATGAGTTTTCATGGGCCTTTCTCATTTAAAACCTGTTTTATTATTTTATCTTATCATTTGGTATCTACAAGCATTTGTCTTTTTCAACCCTGAAAGACTATTCATTTCTGGACTTACTCTATTCCTTTATATTCCTCTTGCAAATTGGCAAGTTGTTTCCTGAGCTAATTTATTTTTGATAATACTTAGCCAAACACAACCAGCAATAATCAATACTCACTACAAGACTTTATATGATAAACCAGTACTCATGTGATCTGCTTCCCAGGATTCTGCAAGAAACATCTTTACCAAAATTTGCCATTGCTTAACATGAATCAAGGTCTTTCTAGCATCCAATATTAGCTTCCCCACTGCTCACAATCTGACCATTATACTCTTGTCTCACACTTTAGGATGAGTTTTGAATTTGCAGCAGCATCCCTCTTTAAGGTACCAATTTCTTTATTAGTCAAACATGTTAAACTATGCTGTAGCTATAAACAATCTAAATATCTGTTTTAACCTAAAAGGCTTATTTACTCACATCACATCTGTTACTTTGCCATTTGGAATATGTGACCTCAAAGTCCACTGTGTTAGGGAGAGAGATGGCTAGAGAATTTTAAGAGCCAGGCTTAGAAAAAGGCCTTATGCCATTGCTATCTACATTTCATTGGCCAAAAGCAGTCATAAGGCTCTAAACTTATAAATGCAGAAGAGAAGAGCAAAAAGATAGTGTTTGTAGTCTCTGCCAATTATTAAAACATTTTATCATCATAAAATCAATATGAACCTACTATTTTACCAAAGCCTTCTTTCAAGCACAGTACTGTCAAGCACAGTACTGAATTTCTAATCTATTCATTAATTAATGCTTTTATTAAAAAAAAATATTTATTTAGCACATACAATATGCTTAGAACAATAGAATCACTTAGAAAATGAAGATAAGGAGTACTGGGGACAGACATATAAATAATCAGAAGGTAATGTAATATGTACAGCATTATCCAAAATGCTAGAGGGATACAAGAAGAGACAGTGTTTAACTTTGCCTTGGGCTATTGGAGAAGTTCAGGTTTTAATTCTCAGAGTCAAAGGAAGTGACACATGAATGCTGTCTTTCTGGATAGAGAAAGAATAATGGCCTTCCAGGCTGAAAATAATTGTGGTCTAGTCAGATTTTAAAACAATAAATCAAGTTAAATTTTAGTTGCTCCTGAATGGATCATGTTCTTGATTGTGCAGTTATGAATCACTTGTATATACTTAATAGCAGCTCCATGCATCTAATTATAATATCCTATAAACTTTAAATGAATTTCCCTAGTCACCTTGATTAGAGCATATAGAAATATGTGAGTGTTTTAAAAAGATTAGTCGTTTGTAGAAGCCTAGTACTGAAGATCAACATATTCAAATTTTATTTTCTTCTAATTTGTATTTTTCTTTTTGTTAAATATTTAATAATATATAAAGGATCAATGCTGGCTTCTTTATGTAAAGGGAGAGAAGAATAGAGGTGGCCTTTCTGGATTTATTTATTTATTTATTTATTATAATTATTTTTTTCTTGATGATGTCATTAGTGGTACTTTTATGTTCACTTTAGTATGAATAGAAACAACTTTGGATTATTTCTTAACTTCAGACATTATGGGACTTGTAATTTATGGCTTTGCCTTTATTAATAACTACTGGAAAAATTACCCACTTTGAGGAATTAAAAGTTTCATTGAGCAAAAGTCACAACTTATTAAGGTTTTTTACATTCCATTCTTTCTTGAGATGATGGCTCCTGTTTCCTTTGTTAGTTTTTAATTATAATATAATTCCTTTCTTCCAGTAGATAAGATCTTTATCTCCATAAACCAAAATAATTGTCCCCATTGAAATTTTATATTAATTAGTAGGTGGTCATTTGAATGCTAACTTTTCTTTATACAGAAGCCATTAAGATTTTATGTTTTTTTTTAACATCTTTATTGGAGTATAATTGCTTTACAATGGTGTATTAGTTTCTGCTTTATAACAAAGTGAATCAGCTATACATATACATATATCCCCATATCTCCTCCCTCTTGCATTAAGATTTTAATTGGGACAGATATTTGTAATTCATAAGTAAAATTTCAAAGCAAAGCCTATGATCTAATTTGTTAAACAGGATTACAGAGTGTATCTATTTCTATTATTATTGCCATTTGAAGGAACTTTGAAAGTTATCTACTCCACCTTCCTTTCAAAGTAATATCTTACATAGAGCCTGCTGATTATGCCAAGGTACTTAGTGACATAAATATTTTTAAGTCCTGTTATCGTGAGGTCACAGGCTTCAGCAGCTATCATTGACATGCTGAACTGTGAAGAGATCAATTGGAAAACTGTATTTCCTTTGTGTAAGGTGTGTAAGTTATATATGGAGAATTTAAGATTTTTTTTTAAAAAATTGGGCCTTTGAGAAGTGATTAGGTCAGTGATCAAAAAGCCCTCACTAATGTGATTAGCGCCCTTATAGAAGAGGCACTAGGAAGCTCTCTTTCGCTTTCCACCATGTGAGGACTCAACAAAAAGATCACCATCTATGAGCCAGGAAGTGAGATTTACCAGACACCAAATCTGCCAGTGCCTTAATCTTGGACTTCCTAGCCTCCAGAATTGTGAGAAATAAATTTCTGTTGTTTATAAGGCACCCAGTCTATGTTATAGTAGTCCAAATGGACTAAGACATCATTCATCTCCAAATATCTTCAAATAATTCAATGATTCCAATACTTTCTATGCTTGCCTTATTTAAATATGGCAATACACATAGAGATATTTCCACAAATCAGTCAATCAAAACAAAATATGTGGAACATTTCTAACCACATCTAACTCAAATTCATTTTTTAAATTAAGAAGGGTAAATCAATATAGAGAAATCTATAATTTTAATGCATCCAATTAATAGACCAGAGAGTGTTCAAGTAACCAAAGATTGGTCTGTATTAAAATAAAAATTGGAAACAACAAGGTCCTACTGTGTAGCACAGGGAAATATATTCAATATCATGTGATAAACCATAATGGAAAAGAATATATATATATATAAGAATGTCTATATGTGTATAACTGAGTCACTGTGCTGTACAGCAGAGATTGGCACAACATTATAAATCAACTATACTTCAATTAAAAGATTTATATTAAATAAATAGTAGTTTAAACCTAATTTCTAAAATAGGTCAGGGTATAATTCAGAGAGAATGTGAATGCTGTGTAAGTGAAAACTAGAGAATCTGAGGATTGTGTAACCAACTACAAGGGATGTGTAGTTATTTTACACAGGATTTATTTTAATCTATCAAATTCAGAAATGTCAGTGAAATGATAAATATTTCATGTATTTTTATTGGTAAGAATTTTAGATTTTTCTCTGGTTTGTATTATTTGTTTGTTTGTTACCGCATACATCTTCAGCATTAATATCTTCTAAAGGATACTTACTTTCTTGTTCATTTGCTGTAAGGATTAAATAAGTTAATTATGTGAAATACTTTAGATATACAAAAGCTATAAAGAGAATATAATACATATCAAAGTATTCACGGTGAAACTGAAAAGATAGAGCATTATAAATCATTTGAAACATAAATGTATTCATCCCTAACTACATTCACCTCTTATCTTCTGCAGATATAGCTATTTTTAAAATATCAATATTTATCCTTCTCATGCATGCTTGTATTCATTTACTACAGGGGTATAAATTATTAAACAATATATGGAAATGGTTTCAAATTTTATAATGACTAAGTCCAACTATATTCAGTACCCCAGCTTTTAATGATAAATATTACGTTTGTGTAAGTCATCAGAATTATTATATGAAGTTCTGGCTCCTTTAATTTCACTACTCTCTAGTATTCTGTTTCATGAATGAAACAAATTTCTTCATCTATTCTCTTACTGATGTATATTTATATTTGTTTTCAAAATTTTACTCTTTCATAAACTGCTACAGAAATAATAAAATGATGAAAGTAATTTAAACAATTTTCTCATACTTACTATGTTTTAGGCACTGTTCTAAGTAATTTACATATATTAAATCATTTAGTTCCACAGCAGTTTTTTAAGTATTAATATTTTATACCACATATATATGAGGAAACTGAGTCAACATCACAGAACTAGTATATGATGTTGCTAGAAATCAAATGAGACAATTTGGCTCAAGAGTCAGTTCTCTTAACCACATAGCACTTTAGGCACACAAGTGAGAGCAGGTCTAAGACTGGCTCTCAGTCCTGTCTGCAAGTTAGAATCATCTAGGTGCTTAATTAAAAAGGACATGTGCCCAGTCCTCTCTCTGGGTCAGTTGACTCAAAATCTCTCGGGATAGGATCTGTAGATAAATATTTTTTAGTCTTATTTTAAATTAAATTTTTATTTTGAGGTAATTGTAAATTTACATGCAGTTGTAAAAAAATAATACAGAGCAATCCCATGGACCATTTACCCAGTTTCCCCCAATGATAAAATCTTGCAAAACTATAGTACAATATCACAACCAGGATTGACATTAATAGTGTCAAGATACAAAACATTTCCATCACAATGAAGATCCCTCCTATTGCTCACCTATAGCCACACCCATTTCCCTCCCACTGACTCCCCTCTTAAGCCTGGGCAACTCTGTTCTCCATTTCTATAATTCAGTCATTTCAAGAATATTATGTAAATGAATTATATAATATATAACCACTTGGAATTGAGTTTTTTCACTTAGCATAATTGTCTGAAAATTCATCCAGCTTGTTACCTGTATCAAAATAGCTTGTTCCTCTTTAATTGCTAGTGGTTTTTCATGGTATGGATGTGCTGCGGTTTGTTTTGTTTAACCATTCACCTGTTGAAGGACATCTCCATCATTTCTAGTTTTTTGGCTGTTACATATAAAACTGTTATGAATATTCATTTATAAGTTTTGCTTGAGCATATATTTGCATTCCTCTGGGATAAATGCCCAGAAATACAACTGCTGGGTCATATAGTAGTTATGTGTTTAATTTTTTAACTTCTGAATAGCCCTGATGTGAGTATTTTCATAGTTTCTCATAATTTGGGTATCATTGTGCTAGGGTTTATACCTAGGAGTGACATTTCTAGGGCATAGGGCATATACATTTTCAACTTTACTAGAATTTGACAAATTGGCTTCCAAAATGAAAGTGACCATTTATATTCCTGTGTGTGAATCTGTTGCTCACTCCTCACCATCACTCGGTATTTTCAAAATCTTAAAATGTTTGCAGATTGAAGAGTGTTTAATGACATTTTACTATGGTTTTGTTTTGCACCAATCTGCTAGTGAGATTAAACATCTTTCTATACATTTATCAACTTTGCAGCTTTTTCTAAGCTTCCTGGTCAAAGTCTCTGCCCAATTGTCTATTTCTTTTCTCTTTTGTCTTTTTCTATACTAATTAGTGTGACTTTTTTGACATATTCTGGACATGAAACTTTAATTAGTTATATGAATTGCCAATAGATTCCTCTGAGCTGTGGCTTGTTTTTATTTTTCTATTTTGTTCATGGTGTCTTTTGATGAATAGAAGTTTGTGGGTTTTTTTTTTTTTAACATAGCCAAATTTATAATCTCTTTTCATTGTGATTTGTGCTTTTATTTCTTTAAAAAAATTATTTCCCCTTATGAGGTCATAAGTATGTTTCTATATTTTTCTAGAAGTTTTATGCTTCAAATGTATTTAAAGAAAAATTAAAAGAAAATTAAACATGGAATTAATGTGAGGTTAGGCTAATCATCCATTGCTTGGATCATCAGTTGTCCCAGCTCCCAATTATTAAATGATCCTTCTTTCCCCTACTAGTTGCAGGAATATTTCTATCATTGATCAGGTCTCCTTGTATGGTGGGTCTGCTTATGGACTTTCTATTTGGTTCTGTTGGCTTATTATTCCACCCTGGCACTGTTACTATGCTGACTTAATTCTTATAATATTATAATAAATCGTGGATATGCTGAAGTAAGGACCCCACTTATTTCTTTTATTTTTACTGGATTATAATTGCTCTACAATGTTGTGTTAGTATCTGCTGCACAGCGAAGTGAAGCAGCCATATTCATACACACATCCCCTCCCTCTTGGAGCTCCCTCTCCCCATCCCACCCAACTAGGCCATCACAGAGCATCGAGCTGAGCTCCCTGTGCTATACAGCAGGTTCCCACTAGCTACCTATTTTACACATAATAGTGTATTTATGTCAAACCTAATTTCCCAGTTCATCCCACCCTCCCCTTCCCCCAACATGTCCACATGTTTGTTCTCTACACCTGCCTTTCTATTCCTGCCCTGCAAATAGGTACATCTGTACCATTTTTCTAGATTCCATATATATGTGTTAATATATGATATTTGCTTTTCTCTTTCTGACTTTCTTCACTCTGTATGACAGACTCTAGGTCCATCCACATCTCTACAAATGACCCAATTTCATTTCTTTTTATGGCTAATATTCCATTATATATATGTACCACATCTTCTTTATCCATTCATCTGTTGATGGACATTTATGGAGGTTCCTTAAAAAACTAAAAATAGAACTACCATATGACCCAACAATCCCACTACTGGGCATATACCCTGAGAAAACCATAATTCAAAAAGACACATGTACCCCAATGTTCATTGCAGCACAATTTACAATACTAATTTCTTTTTCAAAATTGTTTTGACTATTCTTAGTTGTTTGATCTTTAACATAGGTTTTAAAATCATCTTACTACATTCTCTACTAAATAGTGTTGATATTTTGACTGGAATTGTACTGCAGTTACAGACTAATTTGGGAGAAAATTGAAATCTTTAATATATTGAGTTTTCCTATCCAAGAACATTTAATACTAACTCTAAATTTAAATTAGCTCTTCTCCAAACTCTTTTAGAAAAGTTTGTAATTTTCTCCAGAAAGGTTTCACACTACTTTTGTAAAAATATTATCCTAGATGTATAATAGTTTTTTTGTTAATGTAAATATTATTTTTATGACATTTAACTACTTGCTGCTTGTCTATAGGATTGCAACTAATTTATATAATTGATCTTATAGAAAAATTGCTGTACTATTATTAGCTATAGTTAGTAATTTTTGTTTTAGATATTTTTTTGTCGACAGTCATACTCTGAATAATGACAGCACTCTTTTATCCTTTCTAGTTCTTCTGTCTTTTATTTTTTTCTGACCTAATGGCTCAAGTCTCAAATATAAAGTTGCATAGAAGGCGTAGAAGCAGACATCCTGACTTATTCTTGACCTTAAAAAAATTATGTTAATTCACCAACCTCTTTTTTTGATCACACTTGAAGGTAAAATACAGTGTCTATCTCAAGGTAAAATTAAGTTTTTTTACTCTGAGGATGTTTTTTCTCACCAACCTTTTATTTTTAATTTTGAGTATAAATGTTATTTCTAAGATCTTGGAAAACATGAAATAGCCACAGGTTAAATACTGCTAGCATGGGCTTCCCTGGGGGTGCAGTGGTTGGGGGTCTGCCTGCCAATGCAGGGGACATGGGTTCGAGCCGTGGTCTGGGAAGATCCTACATGCCGCAGAGCAGCTGAGCCCATGTGCCACAACTGCTGAGCCTGCACACCTAGATCCTGTGCTGCACAGCAGGAGAGGCCACCGCAGTGAGAAGCTCGCGCACCACAGCGAAGAGTGGCCCCCCACTCGCCGCAACTAGGGAGGGCCCGCGCGCAGCAACGAAGGCCCAACGCAGCCAAAAATAAAAATACATAAAATAAAATAAATTTTTAAAAATGTTAAAAAAATACTGCTAGCATTAGTTAGTGAAAAAACAGAACTTATTGTTTAAGGTTTTCTCATTGATGATGCATACTGCTAGTTTACTAGGAAATTAATATCATTATTCATTCATTTTCCTACCTTTGTTTTCTAGATATAGCAGATGAGAGAAAAAACAATCTAAATGCTTAAGCAGTGTTCACTCTCCTACAGCCAAATTAAAGGAAGTGTATTTTTCTAATAATATGTTCATTGACTTGAAATCAAAATAATAGGGATGCTTTGAAGAAAAAAAACACTTTTTAGAGTAAACTGAATATAAAATGACATTTAAACTTTATAGAATCTCATGGAAAACTTGAATAGCATTGAATGATATTCACATCCTAGAAACACGTAGTATCTTCTGCTAAATTTGACTAATCCATCAATATAGCCACCTTTATTCTCAAAGTTTTTTTTTATTTTTTAATGACACTAGAGCCAACAAAAATAAAGCATAATGCCATAGTATGGGAAATATAATTAAATTATCACAGAAATTTTTAAAATTTATTACAGTTATTTAAATATTTTAATATGTCTATTCCTATACCAAAACATTTCCTACTAAGTATATGAACTGAACATATATTCGTTGTTAGCTTTTCTTTTCCTACCTGCTGCAGAGATTTCTCTGCTTTGTCAAGACAGAAACATAATTGTATTAACTTCCTGTATAGGAAACGTATTATTTTCCTCTTTTAACAAAACTTTAATAGAAGAGCTTTGTGATGCTATCATTTTCATGAGTTTAGTCTATTTATAAGGAACTGATAAATCCAATGTGTTTGCCTCTGTGCATTATTTTTCTTGAAAATTTAGCCTAGATAATTATGAACTATTTACCTATATAAAATGTTTTGAAGCCTAAAATTTCAAGTGTATCTTAATTTTCTATTGAAATTTAATCACCTGGTTTTGAGTTGCTCTAAGAACTGAATTTCACCAATATAGTTGTGAATGTGAATTCTCTTGTTTTGTGACCTTGTTATCATGACAACTTCACTTGCTTCCCTTTCATCAGCTCTCATCTGCCAATGTGCCATGATAGCTACCCTAACATTTAAGTTTAATTCTCTTGCTTTGGGATCAGTGAAGGTCAGGGATATTTAATCAGAATTTTCCATGTGAAAGTTGAAAATTTATACCTTGAGTATCCTTGCAATTGCTACTGTGCCTTTAGTAACTATTCCATGTTAATAGGTAAAATGATGTGTTCAATTAAATAGACTTATGAATGATTAACAAATACAACCACACCATCTTGCTATAATTCTTTAAAATTTTAATCAAACACTGGTTTTTCACCCTAAAATTTCTTTTTGTGAAAGAATGAAAGTGAGAAACGTAAACATGTTTTTAAATCTTTCCATTCAAAGGAAGAAATCATCTTAATCTTTATGAAGTTGACATGGTTAATGCACTTTCTATCAGTTAATGAGATTTGTTCACACTATTTAGCTTCCTGTGAGATTTCTTAGGTTAATTTTTTTGTACTCCATCTAAAATTAATAATAATATGAAAAAAATCAACATGACTGGGGACTCTGAAAGTTGCTAAGGTCAGAAGTCTCAGCCTTGGTTTATTCAGAGATTGATTAATAACTAACTGTGCCTTGGAGTTGGCTCATGTGCAGGAATTAAATCAATGTAATGGTTTTTCAAGTTGAGATTTTAAAGTACCAAGATGACCTTAATTACATGTATTAAATCACTTATCAAATATTATACACAGCACATTTTGCCCTTTTCTTCATCTAATTAGTATTTTATTTACTATTTCTCTAAAAGATTTTCTTATATTCTCCCCACAATAAAGAAAGTTCCATTTCTCTGGTATATGTTCTTTGGAATCTCTTAGCTTATTAAAAAATTCTGAGAAAACAACAAAGATCCTGCTGCTAGAAAAATAACAGATATGGGATTCCCAAGAAGAAAAATAGTTCATGTCACCCCCAGAGTGTTTCTCTTCTCCTCTCTCCTTTCTTTACATTTATGCAAAATAAATCCAAGGGTTGGAGATTAAGAGCAAGAGGAGAAAATCAGGAAAGGAGTGAGAAGTTTAGAATTGAGGAAGCGACTAGTGTTACCACCCCAAAATAATAAGACATAAGTTCCAGGAAGCAGCAAGGGATATAGAGAAACTAGCTGAAGGATGGAATAAGAGAATCCTCTCAGTCTTGTTCTTGATTTCCCATGTATAGGAGGAAAATACAGTTTCCTATAATAAGACAGAATAAGAGGGTCATAGAGATACATAATTTTTTGTTAAAATTAATTCTACATATATTGTGACTTTTACCTTGAATACAACTTTACTTCATGGTTTGTTCATCTGTTGGGAATTTTCAATTTTGTAACAAGAAAAAGAAAAAAAAAACTGTTAACTCTGTAGAAGCAAGAAATTCTTAGTGATAGTTGTATGCTATATGAAAATAAATAGGATTATCATCAAATAAACTGAATACAGATTGTAAAAATACCTGTAATTATACCTGTGCTCTGGGGAGCTAATATATGTAAGGAGCACAGTGTAATACAGAGTGTTCTCCTTAGGAACAAATTTACTTGGGGTGATAAGTATTCAGAGATAAAGTAAAATTTATGCAATAAAGAGATAAGACAGAATAGCAATAAAGAAAAGGCAAATTATTTAGCTAATGCATACTGAGTATATTCATTAATTCAACAACTATTTGTTGTTGAGTATCAAAAAATCCAGAGTCAACTAGATTTTAGAGGTTGAAAGATCATTGTGAGTTATAGGATTTAGGAAGTCTTTTAGGAGAAGAATTATCTTTTGCTGAGTTCTTATGGGTAGGTTGTTTAGAAGAAGAAGTGGGAAAGCATTCTTTCTGAGTACGTGTACATTTACTGAGTAAAGCAAATTCATTGCATTCTCAGGGTTTAGTAGCAGTAAATTACTTTGGCTAGAATGCAGTGTACAAATAGATTTGTGTTAAAATAGAAGTGAAAGTTCTAGAAAAGACAGATTTTAATCACTAGCCAGGATATTTGCAATTGGTGTTATGGTCAAAAATGAATCTACTCTTAAGCAAGTAAGTGGCATCGTGAAAGAGTGTGCATCACTTAGAACAGAAAACCCAACTACAGTTGACTGAAGAAGGGGTTTGTCTGGAACATATCACTGAAAAATTCAGAGGTAAACAGGGCTTCAGGAATATCTTGGGAGTAATTTAATTAGGAGTTAGTTTTTATCCTTGTCTTGACATTGTTTACATTCTCAGGCTCCATATCGTAATTTCCTTCAGTTTTAGGCTCACATCCTCCCAGAATTAAGTCCAGTAGAAAAGAGAGAGAAATATCTAACTCCTGAATAATGTTACTGTATTTTATGCTTGAAACTTCTAGAGTCACAAACTTATCTCTGAGCCAATCATCGTGGCTAAAAGGACAGAATTATATAGATTTACCAGGTGTGGGTCACAGACCTATTCTTGAACCATACCTCCTGTGAATAAAATCATTCAATAATTCATTATTATGAGTGATTGGGCATAGAGCCTGTGTACCATCCCCACTTCCACATGAATCAGAATCAAGAAAGGCTTGTTTCTCAGAGCAAATTTCTTCTTGAGGGAGAGAGAATGGAATGTGAATTTTGGTGCTAAAATACCACTCCAGGATGTTGTTGTAGAGTGGATTGGAAGAAAGAAAGCCCCAAAACAGGAAGACCAAATACCATTGACATAAATTATATGAATCCAATCTATATAAATTGGAATGGAAAGGGTAATATCAATATGCAAAATTTTTCAAGGATGACTTATAACTTGTTAATTGATTAGCTACCGTTGGTGACGAAGGTGGTGGTGGTGATGGTGATGATGATGATGATGATGGTTAGCTTGTTGATCCATTAGCTGTTCCAACAGTTGGTATTTTCATAGTTATACATGATTTAGAGTTATACTATAGCCCAGAGGTTCCCAAACCTTTTCAAATTACAGCAGCCTTAATATCTGAGTCATTTTTTGTATGTTATCCCTACACCAAAATAAATACCTAAGAGATCTGTTTAATAAATATTTAGGTCTGAGAAATAATATGGTTGGGTTTCACTCCAAAAATTTTAAATGCCCCATGGGTCCCATCTTTTTTGAACCATAGCTATAGTTATTGACTTACAAAAGTGTTTCATTACTTCTTAAGAGTAATCAGGAAATCAAAATTAGATAGTACAAGAGTTTCACAGATACTAGTTGAGTAACATTGTGTATAAAGGAGTATCAAACTCACTTATGCAGATCTTAAGTAGGTAATCAGTATATACCATTTTGTCCAATTTTTTTCCCAGTTTAAGTTCTTTTTTTTTTTTTTTTTTAAACATCTTTATTGGAGTATAATTGCTTTACAATGGTATGTCAGTTTCAGCTTCACAACAAAATGAATCAATTATATATATACATATGTTCCCATATCTCTTCCCGTGTGCGTCTCCCTCCCTCCCACCCTCCCTATCCCACCCCTCCAGGCTGTCACAAAGCACCGAGCTGATCTCCCTGTGCTATGCGGCTGCTTCCCACTAGCTATCTACCTTACGTTTGGTAGTGTATATATGTCCATGCCTCTTTATCGCTTTGTCACCATTTACCCTTCCCCCTCCCCATAGCCTCAAGTCCATTCTCTAGTAAGTCTGTGTCTTTATTCCTGTTTCACCCCTAGGTTTTTCATGACATTTTTTTTCCTTAAATTCCATATATATGTGTTAGCATACGGAATTTGTCTCTCTCTTTCTGACTTACTTCACTCTGTATGACAGACTCTAGGTCTATCCACCTCATTACAAATAGCTCAATTTCATCTCTTTTTATGGCTGAGTAATATTCCATTGTATATATGTGCCACATCTTCTTTATCCATTCATCCGATGATGGACACTTAGGTTGTTTCCATCTCTGGGCTATTATAAATAGAGCTGCAATGAACATTTTGGTACATGACTCTTTTTGAATTATGGTTTTCTCAGGGTATATGCCCAGTAGTGGGATTAAGTTCTGATTAATGAAGTATGATTAGAAAGTAAAAATTGATAAAACTAATTTTACAAATAAGGCATTTGTAGTTGGAGAAGAAATTGATTTCCTTTCTATATAGTTAGTCTAGACAATTTTGCCCCCCTTTGCAAAGTGTGATTTGTTTTGGGACATGTGAAGTTATTTTTATGCCATTTATAACTTATTGTAAGTTATCAGAGAACAGTTCTCTGTTGGGAATAGATAAAGGATAGGAGGATGGAGCCTCATTACAATGGGCAACAGGTGGTGAGCTAAAGGGGCACAGGGACAGGAAAGATACACAGAAGTAGAGCAAGAATAACTTATGAGTAGCCTGGGTCACTTCTTAGTTTCTAAGAGTTAACCTTGATTATGATTGGATAAGGCAAGAGAAGAGCCAAGTAAGTATCAGGAAAATAGGCATACAGAATGATATATAGAGAACAAGTTGAACTGACAAGCATTTTTAAACCCTTTAAACTCTCTTAGTGATTCCTTTTGATTATTTAAACATATGAGTTAAATAAACCTCATCAGTTTATTTGTGTCTCTTCTTAATTTGATTCAAAGACTATTACATATGAGAAGAAATGTCATTAACAACAATAAAAGTAGACAACTCTAAAGCATTGTAGAGTGAAAATAAATGGTGTACTGTCCCAGATAATTTTTGTTTTCAATTCACTTTCCTAAAGAGTTCTCTAACAGACTGGCTGGAATGTGCAACCCAGAAAACTGAGTAATATGAACACTGTTATAGATCTTCTCTCTTCTAAGACCACTGGATCTAAACCTATCAGAGGAAACAATGTCATCTGGACCTCTTTCTCCTATTGCTCACCCCTTAGGATCTGTGCCACATTTAATTGTATGTTAGGGCTCAAAATAATATTCCATCTTCAATAAACCCATGTGGTATGGACACCTTTCTATAGCCAATATAAATATTAACACACAGTTGCACACATAATCTCCTTTTAAAATGCTTTGAATTTAACATACTCCATATTTAGTATAAGTAAAATAGTTTATAGTGAAATAAAGACTTTTTAAAACTATTTCTTACTTGCTTTTAACATATGAGGCATTGATTTTTTTATTTGGGGTTCTTTATTATTTTATTATTTGAACTTTACATTTGAGTAATTGTAGCAAATCTGTGTTTAAATTAATATACTTGAGATATGTCCTGGTATCATCTTTCACTCATTTTTTAAGAAACTTTATTCATCACTTACTAAATTCCTTGCACGTTGTTAGGGAAACAAACACTGGTACTGTGAACACTGTAATAATGCAGTGGTTTTCAGTCCAGGCTCTACTACATTACTATCACCTGGGGAGATTTTAGTCAAGCCTCACTCCAGAAGTAATAAGTTGGGTTTTGAACCCGGGCATTGGTATGTTTTAACAGATTTCTAGGTGATTCTACCTTGCATTTAAGGTAGAGAGTGAGTGATCTAATGAGAAAGCTGATTTTTTAGGATCAGTGGCTATTTCAGGTCTTGAGAGAAAAACAATAACATAGTTATAGTTTCTGTTCTTTTTCAGTCCAAACCCTTGACAAAGAAAAGTGTTACTGAAATTATATAACTGTGAATGAAAAATTCAAATATATTCCCCCAAACTTAAAGCATTGTAGTATACCAAATTGAATAAGAGAATGCTAGTGATTACAGAATTGATATTCCTTTTCTCTCTTTGCAGCTGCCTACTAGCCTAATTCACATTGTTTATTCACAGGATGAAAGAAATGTTTTTATGCATTCTCCACAGAAGATTGTGATAGATATGAAAAAGACACTCTGGCTTAAAGAATGTTGCTAAGTAACACAGTTTGCAGATGAAATGTCCTACAGAGCTGTCTATCATCCCATAATAAGAAAGTAAAGTGGTAACATGTCCTGATTTTAAAAGTAGAAAAATAATCTGTTAAAGTGTAACCAAAGGGAATCTGTTATAGTTTCATTTAAATAGTTTCATTTTGGAAATAGTTTTGGTTTATTTATGTTACACTGAAACTTCCAGATATTCTGTGTGTGTGTGTGTGTGTGTGTGTGTGTGTGTGTGTAAGGATAAAAATGTAAGCGTATAATAATACTTTGTCAAAATAATCACTTTTAAAAGAAATACACATAAATGAAAAATAAACTCATCTTAATTTTTGCTTTAATAATAATTTTCTGACAATTAAAATAATATATCCTTTATCACAGGAAAATTTGGATATATGGAAAATATAAAGAAGATAAAGATCATCCATAATGCTACCACATAGAAATAACCATATCTTGGGGTTACTTCTTCATACTTTATTTCCTCTAAATACTCAGTACATGTTAGCTAGGGTTTTTAAAGTTTTGTTTTTTTTTTTTAAAGTATGTTACCAAGAGAAAAACAAATATCATATATTAACGCATATATGTGGAACCTAGAAAAATGGTACAGATGAACCAGATTGCAGGGCAGAAATAGAGACACAGATGTAGAGAACAAATGTATGGGCACCAAGGGGGTGAAGTGGCGGGGGTGGTGATGGTGGTGAGATGAATTGGGAGATTGGGATTGACACATATACACTAATATGTATAAAATAGGTAACTAATAAGAACCTGCTGTATAAAAAAATAAATAAAATAAAATTCAAAAAAAACCAAAATAATAAAGTATGTCCCCTGCTTTTTAGCAGATAAATTAATTTAATCCATTTACTTTTATTGTAATTTCTTATGTACCTTGATGTATTTCTACACTTATTTATTTATTTACTTTTTACTGCCCATACTGTTTCTTTTTTCTTTTTTCTCCTTTCTTGCCTTCTATTTTATTTAAAGTCTTTTTGTACCTTGTATTTTTGAGGTCATACTCTATAATATTTACTTCTGCTTTTTCACATAATATAATAGAATAAACTTTCTCTGATTCTGATTCTTATTATTATAAAGCACTTGTAAGCATAATTTTAAGGCCTCCCTAATATTTCATCATATTACCTTATCATAATGTAAATAACTCAAATTATTTAATTATAATAGATTTCTCTGTAGAGAATCACTGTATCAAAATATCTGAACTATTTTAAAACTTTTAATATATAGTACAAAATTATTTTCTCAAAAGATTTTCTTAGTTACTACTTGTAGCAATACAGGAAAATATCAATCATTGTATCAATTCCAACACTGAGTACTATTATTTTTAATGCTGTGAAAATTTGATCAAATAAAATATACATAGCATTTTAAAGAATTTGTATTTTTGATTAGTTTATTAGTCATTCATATTTAGTCTTTCATATATGTTTGTAAACATGTCCTTTATCAATTTATCTATTGTGACATTAATATTTTTTTACCTCTGTTACTGTGGGTGCCTTATAGCTGAGCCTGTAATTTTTTGAAGCTTTTCCCATTTGCATTTTCACTTTTAAATTTCTTCATCCCTTTTTGTATATGCAATTTAAAAATTCTTCTTTGTGTTTTCTTCTAGTCAGGGACTGCTACATTTATTTCCTTTTTCTATTAGCTTTTCAAATGGGTTTGATTTTTATATTTCAATATTTAATTCATCTGAGTTCATGTTGATGTATGAAGCAAGATTAGAACATTTACTGATTTTTCCATCTAGCTATCTGATTACCTAGTGCGTTTTATTAAATCATATTTCATATCTTTATCTGTTAGTGCTTTTACAAATGGAGAATATAGCAGTATGAAATGTAAGCATGGTTTCAAACTCACTTCACTACTTGTTAACACCACCATTTTGGGCAATTTGCTTAATCTATGTGTCTCAGTTGTGTCATCCTGAAAATAAACACAAAGAAAAAGTATAAATCACAGGGATATTATGAGGGGTAAGTGATATAATGTATCTAAAGTATTGGTACATAGTAAATGCTCAGAAAAATGCTATCTATTATGGAATCTGTTTATATTAGAATATCATCACACTTTTATTAATGGAGCTTTATTATAATTTTCTATCTGTTGATATTTTTCTCATTTTATTACCCTTGGGAAACAATTTGGCACAGCATTTAAGCACATGGATTCTAGAGCTAGACTATCCCGGTGTGAATCTCAATATCCAAACTAATTAACTGTGTGACCTTAGGTAAATTACCTCACATCTTTGTGTTTTAATTTCTCTATTTGTAAAACTGAGATATTTGTGGCATTTATTTCAGAGATTTACTGTGAGGATTAAATGAGAATTAAATATGTTTAAAGTTGTTAGTGGTAAGTGTAATGGTAGCATTAGCTATTATTTGTTTCAAGATGTTCTTAATGACCTTTTCATCCATTTTTATTCTCTAATGAAATTGAGATATTCTGTGAAGTTCAGAGACATCCTTTTTTTTTTATTGAAATGTACAGTATTCTGGAAAATTTTAAAAATACTGAGTCTTCTTATCAGGGGAAATGGTATATTTCTTGAATTTTTCAGTGATTCTTTTAGATCTATTAATAGATATTTATAGCTTGTTATTATTCTTCACACTATTTATTAAGAGCATTACTAGGTAATTAATTATCTGTTCTTAATATTGTAAATAGTATCTATTTTTCTTATTTCTAAGTAGTTAATTGTTGGTACACAAGAAAACCATTGTTTGGTTTATATTTATCTTCTGCTTAACCGTTTTGCTGAACTCTCTTAATTGTAGTATTTCATTTAAATCCATTTTCTTTGCTATTCGGGTACATAATGCTATTGTATGCAAATAATAGTTTTCCCTTTTCTAATTCTTGAAATCTGATTTTTACTTCATTTTAAACTGTATTTGCTTAAGCTTCCAGAATAGCGCTAAATTCATTGACCAAATATTCAATGGGCGTTTTCCATGTTTCAGATACTGTGGATAGCACTTGGGATAGACCAACAGACAGCAAAGCCAAAGAGCTTGTCCTCATAAAACTTTAAATCTAATCCTGTGGTCTTAACATGGTATCAGTCTATCAAATGTTTTATGTGGGTTTACATTATTTAGAGAAGATGTTACATAGCTTACATTAGATAATCAAAAGAGTTAATGGCCATAAGAAGTGAAAAACCATTAACCTTAATGTATAGCAACAAGTTGTAACCTTAGTTATATACTGATTAATTTTACTTCATGATGATTTAAATGTTCTTATTCTCTATTATAGAATTTTTAAATGTGAAGGAACCTGTATAGTGCTACTAGTTTCCTTATAGGTATATATATTAAAAATAATCCACATTCTCAAAAATCAGTTACTGATTTTCCATAGAAATATGGTAAAGTAACCTATGCAGAACTCCAAAATAACCTAAAAAGGACTCTTTATAGATACATTAGTTTAAATGTAAAAATATATATATTTGAATGTTAAAAGACAATACTGAAAACATAATTCAAGTGCATAATCACCGATTGATCACTTAAGCTTCCTAAGAAACATAGGAATAAGTTAGGGTATGATTTTCAATAATAACTTGTGGTTCTAGACAATAGAATTGTAAAGAAACGTATTTGATAAAATAAAAAGCAAACAAATAATCTTGTGTGTGTTTGTTCTTTTTCACATTTCTATTGCTGAAACAGAGAAAAGATAGAAAGTATTTTCTCTAATAAAATTGCCTGATTCATAGGGAAGGCAGAGGGCTTTCTCAGGTTTTGATGGAGAGACTATGGGAACACTTTATCAGAGTAAGAGGTGAATAAGCCGAGTGGCTCTCAACAAAAAAGATTGAGCCCTGTGAGAGATGCCTCAGAGGGAATAGATCACCTTTCTTGATTTAGCAGCTAGGAGAAAACCTTCATGGGAGGGGAATGCATCAGGACAAAGAACAAGTCTCCCTTCCCTGACTGCCTCTCAGTTCACTCCACAATATGCCAGTGAGGGCACAGGTTTGGGCCTGCAGAGATTCGCTTCATGGGGAAGGTCATCTGAAATTTCTTTAAAGTATTCTGACTAGAGCTGTAAAAAATTAAAGCATTTAAAAATTCCTTCTCAGGTTATTCTCTGTAAGGGTTCATCCTTGTCTTAGGAAATTCACTTCCTATCTATCCACTTAATGTAGGAGAGAGGTTCATTAAAAGGTTGATGAGAAGTAGCTAGGCCTACAATAAGAATCACTGGCCTCATTGGCTGAATTTTAGACCATAATGTGAAGCAGAAAAGACAAAAATTTTGGATATTATGAGTGGTTTAAAACAAAACAAAATTACTAAGACAGTTTAACATGGTGGTACAGTTAGAATGTGATTGAAGAAAGGAAAAGGGCACTTGGTATGTCATTACTTTTCAGTCTTCAATTTATCCCTTCAGGTATTGTGCAAATATTAGCTAATTATGCTTGTTTTTAGGTCAATAGATTAATTTTGACTTTCAAGGCATTTGTTAATTTATACATTCAGAGATTTTTTTAAATGTTTATTAAGTCCTTCTTGTGTAATTAGACATTATGGTAGCTTCCAGGAGTTTTATAGTTTGCATTTTATATTTAGGTCTGTGATCCATTTTGAGTTTATTTTTTGTGAAGAATGTAAAGTCTGTGTCTAGATTCATTTTTTTGCATGTGGATACCTCATTGTTCTAATACCATTTGTTGAAAAGATTATCATTGCTGCACTGTAATGCCTTTGCTCCTTGGTCAAAGTTGCCTATATTTATATTGGTCTATTTCTGGGCTCTCTATTCTGTTCCATTCATCTGTCTCTTTTCTCACCAATATCAGTGTCTTGGTTTCTACAGATATATACTAAGTCTTGAAGTGGGGTAGTGTCAGTTCTCTGACTTTGTTTTTCTTCTTCAGTATTGTGTTGGTTATTCTGGGTCTTTTGCTTCTCCATATAAACTTCAGAACAAGTTTGTCAATACACAAAATAACATAAAATAACTTGCTGGGACTGGGATTGGGATTATCTTGAATCTATAGATCAAGTTGGGAAGAACTGACATCTTGACAGTACTGAATCTTCTTCCCTATCTTTTCAACTTTGCATGAAAATTTACTAAAATATTTGTTCAATAAAAGAATAAATTGAACTCCTCCATACCATAGCCATATCTCAAAAGTTTATCTTCCTTCCACAGCTTAACACTGGCCAAATAACCAGCTGGCTAATGAGGTTAAACAAAGTTCTACCACTGAGAGGTTGCATCTTTGCATCAGGCCTGTCTGAGGGTGAAGGATGTATAGATTAGAAGTATTTAGCAGAAGGTGAGAGAAAGAACATAATTACAGTGTAGCTGAACTTACCTCAGGTTCAAAATCTATATGATTATAAATTCAAAATCTATATGATTCAGGTTCAAAATCTATATACACTCTAGAAGGGTCAGGGGAGCTTCTCATTCTCAACAAAACATTGTTGAGGTTCAAAATCTATATGATTACATACACTCCAGAAGGGTCAAGGGAGCTTCTCATTCTCAACAAAACATTGTTTACCAACTAAGAATTTTTACTGTGAAAGACTATATTATTGACTCCTACTCATATAAAAATATTAATTGCAGAAAACAAAATGGTATCCTCCCATAAAAGGAAACAGACCAACAGAAGAGACAATAGAACCCAAAACAAAATAATCATTACTATTGGCATTTTTAAGGAAGCCCTGAGGATGAATGCCTATAATAACTGACCAACCTTCTTGTGTATGTCAGGAATAACACCTGATTTAGTTGAGATATTGACTGTCCATTGATGGAAATGCTAATCATTTTTGTGACATAACTTATTCAACAACTGCATACTTATAGTTTCTTAAATGGAAGTTCATTTCTCCAAGGGCAAGAGATTTGCAATCTGATATTTTGTAACTTTTTAGCTGAGCTCTCTGTGAGGCAACTTGCCAACATCTCATTATATAATGCATTTTAAAAGAAATATAAAGGTACTTTATATGGTACTTTTTGTTTCTGCTAGAAGGCTGAGAGGTTTGGTTCAGCAGAATACAAATCATTACAAATACCCTTTCCCAGAAATTCAAGACATCAATCAAAACAAATGTAACAAAAATGAAAACAACTGGAGGGTGAATAAAGAAAAATATGATGGAGTTGAAAACATAATGCATTTATTGATTGGAAAAAATTACTTATTAAGATACACAAAATTAAGCATAAAGATTCTGGTTATTATTATTATTAAAGATTTCAGATATTGTTCAAATACAAATAAAGAATGAATGGTCACTTAGATAATTCAAGTAAAAGTATTGCCTTTGCCTGAAGTTTCCTGATTAATTACAAAATCTTCCTTTTCACCTTGACTGTAGAGATTGTTATATGATAGTCATGTAAGGAATTTAATTTTCAAGTGAAATCAAAAATCCCTTAAATGTCAATGATAATTGAAGATTTCAGACAGAAATATGGACATATTGAATTCAACACTGATAGTTAATTAAGACTAAAAGTCCTTGACTAGCCCTGATAAACCTTATATTATGCATTGAAAATTAGTTCACAAAAGAGCAGATACATTTTTGCATTCTAAAACTTGTGAGATCTTTATTCTAAGAAACTGAAACTACACTAATGTTATTTATTAAATCTTCAGAACACCCAAGAAACTGTTTTGTAAATCTTTTTTAAAAATGTTCAGCAAGAAATTTTTTTAAAGCATCTTTATTGGAGTATAATTGCTTTACAATGGTGTGTTAGTTTCTGCTTTATAACAAAGTTAATCAGTTATACATATATATATGTCCCCATGTCTCTTCCCTCTTGCATCTCCCTTCCTCCCACCCTCCCTATCCCACCCCTCTAGGTGGTCACAAAGACTGGAGCTGATCTCCCTGTACGATGCGGCTGCTTCCCACTAGCTATCTATTTTACATTTGGTAGTGTATATATGACCATGCCACTCTCTCACTTCATCCCAGCTTACCCTTCCCTCTCCCTGTGTCCTCAAGTCCATTCTCTACATCTGCATCTTTATTCCTGTCCTGACCCTAGGTTCTTTAGAACCATTTTTTTTTTTTTAGATTCCATATATATGTGTTAGCATACGGTATTTGTTTATCTCTTTCTGACTTACTTCACTCTGTATGACAGACTCTAGGTCCATCCATCTCACTACAAATAATTTCATTTCTTTTTATGGCTGAGTAATATTCCATTGTATATATGTGCCACATCTTTTTTATCCATTCATCTGTTGATGGACACTTAGGTTGCTTCCATGTCCTGGCTATCGTAAATAGAGCTTTCAGCAAGAAATTTTGAACAAAAGCCAAAATATTTCTTTTAACATCACAAAGAAAGTAAATAATTCTGGCAAAAGTGCAAAGAGCTGCAAGATTCCTGCCAATATACAGCTGTAGCTGCTTTGTTCTTTTATTTTAAAGTCAGTGAGCAGGCCAAGATGGGTGAAAAATTAATCTCAGGTTTATATTTCTGCTGTTTAATTTATCTTCTTTTCATTTCTCCACTGTATAAAACAAATTGATTAGGAGGTTCTACCTATTACTGAACTTCAAAAATATTATCTCTGTGCAGATCCCTTCCAAATACCTGTTCTCTCCCCCAGCTTGTCTCCAAATTCTGGTCTCATTTACTCAAGTGTTCACTAAGTATCACCTCTCGGATGTCTAATGGGAAACTCAAACCTAGCACATTCAAAAGTAAATTCTTCGTCAACTCACTTTCCCACCAAAACACTACCTCCCCTTTGCCAAATGGAAGCATCTTCCACTCCCATGGGCAAGCCAAGAGATAAGGACTCATCTCTGAACTCTTTCCTTTTGCTCACCTCCTACTTCCAATCAGTGTTAATTTCTCACTGGTCCATACTTGAAGCCAAGGGCCACATATTTTGGCTCTATTAAATCTCTAGGATCTAGCCCAGTGTACATGATAGACACAAATATTTTAAAACAAAGTTGCCTATATAACTGCTTCTACTACAGCTACTGCTAAGTAAATTGCTGATTTTACCTACCTATATTGAAAATTGTATTGGCAGCTGCACTGCATTAGAGAAGTCATTAGATCTTGGAAGAGAAATGGCATCATTTTGTTCCTCCCAATTAGATAAATGCATGAAATTATCCTCGAGTCAGCGTTAACTGTTTAACAGTGATTCTTGTGCTTTAAGTGTTCTAAATGACAGCAGCTTCATAGCCATTCACAACTGTGGTGCTTTTTCTTTAGTTATCAGCTTTCTTCTGTGACATCTAAACCTTCTGTGGCATTAAACACACACACACATACTCACACACAAGTGCACACACATATATTTATTAATCACACCTTCCATGCAAAGTATTTAATCCTTAATAAGAATATAAATATATGTATAAGGTATGTCCTATTCCCTAACTTCTAATCTAGTTTGTGGTAATGAGAAATTAACACAAATGTCATGTGTACATTTGTCAAATAATTCTCACAATTGACATATGCTGGAATAACTTGTCCAAAATGGACTAGCTATATGAGTGAGTTCTGACTTTATCCACACTCTTGTCTCTCAATCCCATTGCCTTTTGATAATACAAAAATCTAAAATACTGTGACCATATGTATAAATTTCCCAGGACAGTTTCATAGTCAGATATTTTACTCTACTTATTTTCTTCATAAGCCATCAAGACCTATCAGAAATAGCAGATTTGGGGCTTCCCTGGTGGCACAGTGGTTAAGAATCTGCCTGCCAATGCGGGGGATATGGGTTTGACCCCTGGTCCGGGAAGATCCCACATGCCACGGAGCAACTAAGCCCGTGCACCACAACTACTGAGCCTGTGCTCTAGAGCCCATGAGCCACAACTACTGAGCCCATGTGCTATGACTACTGAAGCCCGTGTGCCTAGAGCTCGTGCTCCACAACAAGAGAAGCCACCACAATGAGAAGCCCATGCACTGCAATGAAGAGTAGCCCTCGCTCGCTGCAACTAGAGAAAGCCTGTGCACAGCAACGAAAACCCAACGTAGCCAAAAAGAAAGAAATAGCAGATTTTGACAAAGAAACCATTTCTCCAAAATACTTTTTTTTCTCAATCTCTTAAATTGTCTTCAAATGTTTAATAATCAAATGTCCCTATATTCATTTGGAAGTGGCCTTGCATTTGGAAGACAAGCAAGCACATAATAAGGTATCAGTGAGTCAAACAGCTGCTCCAAGACTTTAGACAAGGGATAGGACCTCACAGAAGGATATTGTCAGAGGACAGTTTTTCTTACAAAGATGATCTTGATCTAGGTCTTGACAATAGGAGAGGTTTTTGTTTTCTCATCCATAAACTTAGGTTAATAGTAGTAGCTACATTATTGGTTCATGAAAGATTACTTGAGTTAATGCTTAAGCTTCTAGAACAAAGCCTGGCTTACAAAATCAGAGGTAATAGAGTGTAGATATCTTAACTACTAAGCTAAAACTTATAATTGAGTTTTTTTATTTCTGTAACATAGTATAATGTGTACCACATACAATAGATACTCAATAGATATTTGTTGAAGTGATGGTGTATCACTGATAAATTTTGAAGCAGAGAGTACAAGTAAGCTAAATTTTCTAAAGATAAATTTAATTTTACATTATTCACTAGGTTTCAGATATTTGGATACATGTTCATTAAAATAACAAGCGCATAGGCAAGAGTTCCTCTTGGTAGCAGGGATCAAAGGCAGATCCATTGAGATTGCACTGATTGTTGTGCTTAACTAGACTCAAAGCTTTTGAAGTTTGAAAACTTGCCTCTACTTCTATTTGCATCTGGGGCTTGTATAGGGACTTCCCCATATTAGGTACCCAGTCAGTATTTGTGACTGATAAGACTTGGGTTTGATACAAAGAAAGCATTACTTACATTAAGAGAGAATAAAATTATTTTCAGAAGTTATAGATCCCTCTTTTATATTTCAGTTTTTTAATAATCTACATCTTTGTTCTGTAATTTCAAATAAATGGAGGGATATCCACTCTTGCCTTACTGGTAATTTAATTAATCTTTGATACAAATTTGAATAAAAAGGGTACAGCCCTAGACCTTGTTGTCACTATAAATCTGAAACCTTGATTCTGTGAGGACATAAGGATTCAGGAGTTAGGGAGTTTCACCAATATCTGCTCTGGTAATGGAATGCTGAAAAGGAGCCTGAAGAACAGTGTTCTTCAACCAAAGCACTTAGGATTAAACATTATGATGACATTTTCTTTCAGAACAATTCAGCAATGGAAACTTACTCACTGCCTGTGGAAGAAACCAAAAGTTCAACACACGACATTTAAGGTCCTATAATTTGACGATATTTTCTCCCCACTTATCTTTCTTAAATGCTCCCATGAGCGTAGGCTGTGGCCATATTAAATACCTGAGTTCTCTGAATTTGACATATACTTTCCTACTTTATGCTTTTACTATTGCTACGTCCTCCTGCTTGCTTGGCTCTGTGAGCCAAATGTACACCAGTGATTTACTTTTAGAAATAGCTCAATAAATTTATTCAACAGATGTTAAATTGAGCATCTGCAATGTGTAAGACATCACATCAGGTAATATGGGGCATTGAAAAATACAATCTTCTATTGAGGTATTTATAACCTAGAAATTCCCTCACTAAATATACATCTTTGATTTAACAATACTTATGCTGCTGCTGCAAAATGTCTCAATTTGGTAGCTACTTCACAAATATGTATGGAATTAATGAATGAATAATTAAAAATTACCATCCAGCTACCTTTATATGATTATTTTATACTCTTCAAAAGAAAATGAAACAAACTTCTCGGTCTTTGAACAGCAGTCAATAAAAAACAACGTCTATTAAATTGCACAAACATTCAAAGACATCTTACATGTGTTTCAAAAATAAATACTTATTGAATTGTTTGAATTGAAGCATGTTAAAAAATGATTCTCTTATGCTGTTTCTAGAAATAAGGGCCTAAATTATCTGGGTAGAAATCAGTCATGAGTTTAAGCACTGAAACAACGACAAGAGTCAGTGACTCTTCCCTGTTATTTAAAATAAAATGTCAATGGTTACATCTTGTTCTTTCCGAAGGTCTGTGCCTTCGTGTGGTATCTTTCTTAACCTGAACAGCCGCTAATAGGAGTTGCAAGATCATCAGCCTCATTCTGCAATCATGGACGGGTTACTTGTCATAAAACAGTATGAAATTCTATGTACCTTTAGATTGGTGAGGTAGAACAAAGGTCTGCTCTTTTATATGCAGGACATACAGAAAGATCTGTGCAGCGAGGAGGAGTCACTCACATCATGGGCCTTTGCAGTTGCTTTAGGGAGAAGGACTTAGAGTGGAGCCTCAATAGCAGAGTGGTAGCAGCAATGAAGCCTTGTTATTAGATATGGCCATTTCCACAGAGGAATAAAGCCATACAAAGAGGAGATTAGGGTCCAGGAAGTCTTTAAAACTCCCAGTGTAAATTGAGTGAGTGGTTTCAACCTGCCACCTTTTCTTCACAGGTCTTGTCCTTTTGTGCATGTGTGGGAAAGCAAAAGTTCTATCTTTCTGGCATGGGAATTTTTTCTGCTGTCAAAGACTTATTAAATCCTACTTTGGATTTTTAGATATGATTCACAGGGAAGGTATCACAGAGCACGTTTCTTTGTAGTAGTCCAGCTATCTCAGATCAGTTTGAACTTCAGTTAGACAACAAGAGAGGTTAATAGAACGTTCAGTCATGTCATTATAGTCCAACAAGAGAGTCTTATTTAAAAGTAGGAAAACTTCCAGGTATTTGTCAAAGCAATATATCAAAATGCCTTGTTCATTATGATAAATCAGAAGTAAAGTAAATCAGATGTAGACAGAGAGGATATTCAACTCTCACCCAGACCAAATGCCACAACAAGGTACAATGCAGACATAATTTTAAGAGGTAGGTTATTAAGTGTTGCATATCTTGATTTGGAGAGTGCACTGGCTAAAGATGTGGCCTAATGAATTCAGAACACATTTGCATGTTCTTTGCGAGTAGTGGAATATTCCAACCTTCACTTAACACATTAACTGCAATAGTTCTTGAACTTTAGTATGCCTACAAATTACCTAGGAAGCTTGATTAAAATGCAGACACCTGGACTATTCCCTTAGAGACTCTAATTATTCTTGGGAGTTGTCAGAAATCTGCTTTATTAACAAGCACACCAAATACTGTTAATGTAGGTGGCCCCTAGACCATATTTTGGGAAACACTGACAGTGTTTTGAAAGATATGTTAATCATTGAGTGTACAAAATATCATTTCTTATGATTTAGAGCAAGAACAGATTCTAAGTATCTTTAAAAAAAAATTAAACAGTAGAAAATAAAGGATTTAAATCTGCCTGGAATAGAATTCAAACCCGGCTCTGTTACCAGCTGTGTGTCTTTGGGCAATCACCATGATCCTCAGAACTCATTCTATTTGGCAAGGTCTAATGAGGTAATATGTAGATTGGGAACTTGTAAAGTTTTTAGCACATTTACATGTTATTGCTCCTTAATTTTTCCCATGTGTCTGAAGTTACCTTTAGTTTTCTTATTCATCCACCTGGCTCTGTTCAGTTCCTTCCAACATGAATCATAATGTAAATCATTGACAACAGAGGAATTATTAGTTCCACTCCCCACTGTCCTTCTCTAAGTCTTACTAAAACTCACCAGCTATGTTTTACTTTTCATTTAATATTTATCTGATATTTTGCACAGCAATTCTTTGCCACAGCTAGCACTAGATTCTGAGGATTCAAAGTAGAATAAATTATGGAGTTGAATAATAAACTGATTCTTTTTTTATTTAGTATCATTGATTTAAAATATTATATTAGTTTCAGATGTACAGCATAGTGATTCAATATTTTTATAGATTACACTCCATTTAAAGTTATTATAAAGTATTGGCTATATTCCCTGTGCTGTACAATACTCTTGTATCTTATTTTATGCATAGCAGTGTGTACCTCTTATCCCCTACCCCATCTGTCTTCTCAATGGTAACCACTGGTTTATCCTCTATATTTGTGAGTCTATTTCTGTATGGTTATATTCACTTGTTTATCTTTTAGATTCTACACGTAAATGATAACATATAGTATTTATTTTTCTCTGACTTATTTCATTAAGCATAATACCCTCCAGGTCCATTAGTGTTTTTTCAAATGACAAAGTTTCATTTTTTTAATTGCTGAGTACTATATATTATATAATATATATATATTATATTATATATAATTATATTATATTATACATGTATATTATATGTGTATAATATCATATCATTTGCAAATATTTTCTCCCATTTTATAGGAAATCTTTTCTTTTGTTGAACGTTTCCTTTGCAGTGAAAAAGCTTTTAAGTTTAATTAGGCCCAATTTGTTTATTTTTGCTTTTATTTCTTTTGCCTTGAGAGACTTATCCAAGAAAACACTGCTACAATTTATGTCAAAGAGTATTTCACCTCTGATCTTCTAGAAATTTTATGCTTTCAGGTCCTACTTTAGGTCTTTAAACCATTTTGAATTTATTTCTGCATATAGTGTGAGGGAATATTCTAATTTCATTGTTTTAAATGTGACTGTTCCATTTTCCCAGCACCACTTGTTGAAGAGACAGTCTTTTCTCCATTGTTTATTCTTGCCTCCTTTGTAGTAGATTAATTGAACATAAATATGTGGCCTTATGTCTGGGCTCTCTATTCTGTTCCATTAATCTATGTGTCTGTTTTTGTCCCAATAACACACAGTTTTGATTATTGCAGCATTGCCATATAGTTTGAATACAGGGAATGTGAAACCTCCAGCTTTATTCTTTTTTTATTAATCAAGATTGCTTTCACAGTCTTTTGTGATTCCATATCAATTTTAGGATTATTTGTTCTACATCTGTGAAAAATGTCCTGGGTATTTAGATAGGATTGCATTAAATCTGTTGATTGCTTTGGGTAGTGTGGACATTTTAACAATGTTAATTCTTCCAAACCATAAACATGGGATATATTTCCATTTCTTTGTATCATCTTCAATTTCCTTCAACAATGTTTTATAGTTTTCAGAGTATAGGTCTTTCACCTCCTTGGTTAAGTTTATTCCAAGGTATTTTATTCTTTCTGGTGTGATTTTAAACAAGACTGTTTTCCTGCTTTCTCTTTCTGAAAGTTCATTTTTGGTGTATAGAAAAGCAACAGATTTTTGTATGTTAATTTTGTATCCTTCAATTTTACTGAATTCATTTATTAGTTCTAATAGTTTTTTGGTGGAGACTTTAGGGTTTTCTATATAAGGTATCAGGTCATCTGCTAATAGTGACAGTATTACTCTTCCCTTCCAATTTGGATGCCTTTTATTTTTCTTGTATGATTGCTCTGGATAGGACTTCCAAAACTATGTTAAATAGAAATAGTGAAAGTGAAAATCCCTGTCTTCTTCCTGGTTTTAGAGGAAAACCTTTAGTTTTTCACCATTGAGTATGATGTTAGCTGTGGCTTTGTCATAAATGGCCTTTATTATGTTGAGATATGTTCCCTCTATACCAACTTTGATGAAAGCTTTTATCACAAATGGATGTTGAATTTTGTCAAATGCTTTTTCAGAGTTATCAAGAGGATCATGTGATTTTTATCCATTGTTTTGTTAATATGGTATGTCATATTGCTTGTTTTGTGGATATTGAACCATCCTTACATCCCTGGAATTAATTCCACTCAATCATGATGTATGATCCTTTTTATATGTTGTTGAATTTGATTTGCTAATATTTTGTTGAGGATTTTTGCATCTATATTCATCAGAGATATTGGCCTATAATTTTCCTTTTTTTTTGTAGTGCCTGTGTCTGGTTTTGGTATCAAAATAATTGTGGCTTCATAGAGTGAATTTGGGGTGTTCCCTACTCTTCAATTGTTTGGAATAATTTGAGAAGGATAGATATTAAGTCTTCATTGTACATTTTGTAGAATTCCTCTATGAAGCCAATTAGTCCTGGACTTTTGTTTGCTGGGAGATTTTTGTATACTGATTCAATTTCACTATTGTGATTGATCTGTTCAGATTATCTATTTCTTCCTGATTCAGTCTTGGAAGATTGTATGTTTCTAGGAATTTATCCTTTTTTTCTAGGATGTCCATTTTTTGCCACAGTATTCCTTATTATTTTTGGTATCTCTGTGATAACAGTTGTAATATTTCATCTTGCATTTCTTATTCTGCTTATTTGTGTCCTCTTTCTTTTTTTTCATAATAAGCCTGGCTAAAGGTTTATCTATTTTATTGTCTTTTCAAAAACTAGCTCTTAGTTTCTTTGATCGTTTCCATTTTTTTTTTTTTTTGGTCTAAATTTTATTTATCTCCTTTCTGATGTTTATTATTTCCTTCCTTCTACCAACTTTGGGCTCTGATTGTTCTTCTTCTAATTCCTTTAGATGATAGGTTAGGTTGTTTAATGGAGATTTTTCTTGTTTCTTGAGGTAGGCATGTATTGCTACAAATTTCCCTCTTAGAACTGCTTTTGCTGCATGCCATACATTTTGGAAAGTTGTGTTTTCATTTTTATTTGACTCAAGGTATTTTCTGATTTCTTCTTTGATTTATTCATTGAACCATTAGATTTTTAGTAACATGTTGTTTAGGCTTCACACGTTTGTGTTTTTCACATTTTTCTTCCTGTAATTGATTTCTAGTTTCATACCATTGTGGTTGGAAAAGATGCTTGATATAATTCCTATCCTCCTAAATTTCTTGAGACTTGTGTTGTGATCTAGAATGTGATCTATCCTGGAGAGCGCTTCATCTGCAGTTGAAAAAAATGTGTATTCTGCTGGTTTTGGATGGAATGTCCTATAGATATCTATTAATTCCAACTGGTCTAATATGTCTTTTAAAACAACTGTTTCCTTATTGCTTTTCTGTCTGGATAATATGTCCTTTGATGTAAGTGAGGTATTTGAGTACCCTATTATTTTTGTATTATTGTCAATTTCTCCCTTTATCTATTAATATTTGATTCATATATTTAAGTGCTCCTGTATTAGGTACATACATGTTAACAAATGTTATATTCTGTTCTTGTATGATCCCTTTATCATTATATAATGCCCTTCTTTGTATTTTGTGTTTTGTAACTTTGGTTTAAAGTCTACTTTGTTTGATATGAGTACTGCTATCCCAACATTTTTCATTTCCATTTTCATAGAATATCTTTTTCCATCCCCTTACTTTCAGTCCGTGTGTGTCTTTAGCTCTGAAGTAAATCATTTGTAGGCAGCATTTTTTTTTGTTGTTGTTGTTTTTTGACAGAGACATCAATAATTTTTTGGAGAGAGGGATCTTACAAATCTAAAACAAAGGGTTCTGGAGCAACACCTCACAGTGTACAGCAGGCACAACATTGTTTTGTTTTTTTATCCAATCAACTACCCTATGAGTTTTGAGTGGAGTGTTTAGTTTGTTGACATTCAGTGTGATTATCGCTGAGTATGTACTTATTGCCTTTGCTTATTTGGTTTCAGTTTGTCCTGTAGTTATTCTCTGTTCTTTTTTTAGGCTCTTCCTCTGTGGTTTGATGACTATCTTTAATGTTATGATTTTGTTCCTTTCTCTCTGGTTTTTGTTTATCTATTGCAGGTTTTTGATTTGTGGTTACCATGGAGTTCACATATGTTGACCTGTAGCTATATCTACTTGTTTTAAATTGGTAGTCATTTAAGTTCAAACACATTCTGAAAGAGGTACAGTTTTTACTCTCCTCCCCCATGCTTTATGTTTTTGATGTTATATTTTACATTATCATGTCTATCCCTTAAGTGTTTATTGTGGTTATATTGATTTTACATTTACTGTCTTTTAATCTTCATACTAATTTATTTAAATTGTTGAGCCACAGCCTTTATTATATATTTGCCTTTACTAGTGGTATTTTCCCTTTCCTATAAATTCTTCTTGTAACCTTTTCTTTTCCAACTAAAGGTGACCCTTTATCACTTCTTGTTAGATCAGTTTAGGGTTGATGAACTCTTTTAGTTTTTGCTTGTCTGAGAAGTTATCTTTCTCACCTTTCATTCTGAATGATAACCTTACTGGTTAGAGACTCCTAAGTTTTAGGTTTTTCATTTCAGCACTTTATATATATCATGACACTCCCTTCTGGCTTGCAAAATTTCTGCAGAAAAAATCAGCTGAAGCTTTATGGGAATTCACTTGTAAGTGACTCTTTGTTTTTCTCTTGCTGCCTTTAAAATTCTCTCTTTATCTTTAACTTTTGCCATTTTAACTATGCCATTTTAACTTTTGCCATTTTAACTATGAGTCTTTTTGGGTTCATCTTGTTTGGGACTCTCTGTGATTCCTGCACTTAGAAATTTGTTTCTTTCTTCAGCTTCAGGAAATTTTCAGCCATAATTTTATCAAATACATTTTCTACCCCTTTCTCTCTTCTCCTCCTGGGATCCGTATAACACAGATGTTAGTGCACTTGATGTTGTCCCCAAGGTCCTTTAAGCTATCCTCATTTTTTTTAAGTTTGTTTTTCTTTTGCTCTTCTGATTACGTGATTTCCATTATTCTATTTTTCAGATCACTTATGCATTCTTCTGTATCACTTATTCTGCTGTTAGTTCCTTCTAGCATATTTTTCAGTTCCGTTATATTTTTCTGATCTAATTGGTTTTTATATTTTCTAGTTCTTATTAAAATTCTCACTGTGTTCATCTATTCTTTCCCCAAGTTCAGTTAGCATTCTTATTACTACTTGTTTGAACTCTGTGTCTGGTAAATTATTTATTTCTATTTCATTAGGGTTTTTTTCTTTTTTTGTTCTTTCATTTGAAACAGTCTTCTCATTTTGTTTAACTTTCTTCGTCTCTACAATATTAGGTGTAACAGTTACCTACCCCAGTCTTGAAGGGTTATTCTAGTGTGGGAGCATTCCTATGCAGTCTGCATGTATCCAGTGGCTTTGGTGGGAGAGATGGATCTGAAGTGAGCATGGGTCATGTTTTCCCTTGGAGTGTGCTGGCAAATACCACCTTGGAGGGAGGGAGGGCTGAAGATGGAGTGGCTAGGACCAGAGTCAGGTTTAAGCCAGGGCTTCTCCTGTGCTCAGTGGCAATCAGCCCCTTATCAAGGGCAGGGTTGGTGCCCAAGGTGCTGGAACAGAAGCCCTAAAGTTTGTATCTGAGCTGGTTTCATTCTAATTGTGTAAAGTCTCCTTGGCAATGGCAGCTTTCACCCTAATGGAGAGCAGCACCAGTGCAAGAGAGGCTAGATCCAGTGCCTGCTATGGGCTGAGGTGCGTGCTGGGATGATCACAGGAAACTGGTCAGAATTTCAGACAATTTTCAATCTACAGCCTCTGCACCACTCCTGGGAGTAAGAAAACATCTGCATGCACTCTTCACAAGAAAAATCTTGGTTTCTCATAGCCCTCTGGTAAGTCTCACAGGTTTTCAAACCAGCTAAGGAGACTCATCTCACCAGGGTCTGACTCCATGGCTGGGGTGCCTCATATGTGATTTGATCCCCGGGGAGGATCCTCAAGCCTGTGATATCCTCATTCCTCTTCTGTGTCCCCTGCTAGGGGCCTGGACCCTGACCGAATCATTTCTTTTCCCTTCCTACCTGATGTGGATCTTTCTTTAAAGTTTTGGTTGTGGAAGAGCCTTTCTTGCCAGTCTCCAGGTTGTTTTCAGCAAGAGCTGTTCCATGTGTAGATGTATTTTGATGTGTTCATGGTGGAAGGTCAGCCCAGCATCCTCCTGCCCTGTCATCTTGATCTCCCTCATAAACAGATTCTTATTAGTACACTGATGAGAAAGAGGTTGAGTGGAATCCCACATGTATATGTTTGAGTTTTAAATCTTGCTTGACAAAGCAGCCCCTCCCTTATTCATTGACTGAATCAATGATTTTGGGAATTGCAAATGAAGAAATCATATTGCATTATTTGCTTATTATTACTATATCTATTTTCCATTACCTTCTCAATTTTGTAATTTCAAGCAAAATAATTATGTAGTATTGGTACCATGTCAGTTCCATTGGGGAAATAGTTTAGAATCAGCAGGAACTTTCTGCATTTTCTTGAATTTCAAGAGATATCTAACCACACATACACATACTCCTGAAATGTGGGACAAAAATTCTGTTGGACTGTCAGTTTATTTATCATGTAAAAATGATGGTTTACTGAAACTATCCGAACAAAATGCATGACTACATCAGTTATAATCTTGCATGACATCATGGGCTGGCAAGAAATATGTGCTATAAATATCACAAGCAGGGTTCCATTATTTTTAAGTCCTTCTGCAGTCATTACATCATTTTAGAAATAAACAAGTAATTAATTTAATCATAAGTCCAATTATCTAAAAATATGAGCATTCAGTTTTCTGTAAAATGCAAGGTGTGCTGTCAGCATGCAATAAATACCCATATCTTCAGAAAGCCTTTAGATATTTTTTCCCTCAGCAGCCTCCAAGTCATTAATTTCACAGTCTGATAATTTTATATTTATTGAAATGTATTTATTATATTGCTTTTCTTTTTACATATACTTCACACATAATCAAGTGGCAGGCTGCTTCAGCAGCTAAGGCAGTTGCAATCTGAAAACCATCACATTCTACCTGTTAGTTGAGCAGTGTATGACTCTATTCTGGGAAAGAAGGATAATGTTTATAATCATTTTCAGAAAATGTGGTGTCTTTCTTGGCTGTGTACTGTTATTCCTTGGCTTAAAACAGCATGCTCTTTAAATTTTTTTACATCTGTAAGCTGCTAAAACACTGTTAAAAACTATTAGACTGAGACAATAATAATTTGATAATAGAGTTTAAAGAAGTCAGTATGAGGCTGGAGAAGACCATATAAAGTACGCAATTATATAGGTAGAGGGAGTTGTGTCTCCTATGTTTAAATTGTTTTTAATAATCTGAAAATTAACTGGAGCTGTAAAATATTGATATACAAATGCTTAATGTGTAGTATATACAGTATCTCCTTTCTAAAGGATAAGAAATTTTAAATATATAATATTCCTTTTTTAAAAGATTCCCATTTTTAAATTCATAACTGATTTTGGGACTTCCCTGGTGGTCCAGTGGTTAAGACTCCGTGCTTCCACTGCAGGGGACATGGGTTCAATCCCTGGTCAGGGAACTAAGATATCTTGTATGCTGTGTGGCACAGCCAAAAAAAAAAACAAACTAATTTTATTTCTGGAAAATTTTAGTTAATTTCACTTTAATGTTTTGACTTCTGTTATATACAGATGTCAAAGGGCTTTTACTTACACACATGTATCCATATGCATAAATAATTTACTCCTCACAACAATCTTCTGAAGAATGGACTTGGATTTCCATTCTACATACTGGGTGACTGACACCTCAGGAAGATGAAGTGATGTGTTCAGCAAAGGCAGAATTTCAGATTGAGTCGAGGATAAAATGTCCCCTGGTTTTGTAGAGTAAGAGCTATTGATGTCTTTTCACCTAGAATCATCTGTGCTCAGCACCAACAAGCTTCTTCTATTTTCTGGAAACTGAACTTTATAGCAAATATTCTTTAGAACCAGAGCAGAGTGATGAGTATCATAAGTAAAATTTTAGGTTAAATATTTTTTAACATGGCCTTTCATGAGCTGTGTTGAGGATAAATCAGAATACGTTCCTGATATCCCCTCAAATCTTTTTTCTTTCTGAAAGAGATGTGACAATTTGCCAATACATATTAGTATTTTCTCAGTATTTCTAAAATTTTGTTCTCTCTCAATGTAAATGCTTGAATAAACATCAGTTCAATGAAATATTAGATTTATTGATATTGATGGAACAAACTTTGATTATACAGCAGCACTAAATACTTTGTGAATAATTGTTAGTGGCTAAATGTTTGTTAATGTACTGTTGAAGCTTTTTTGAATAAAAAATGCATACATAGATATGGACCAAATTTCTCAAAGGAGAACCATAGCATCATCTAAAGTAAAGAGAGAAAGGTCAGAGAAAGAAAAGCATGGAAAGACAGAAGGGAGAATGAAGGAAGGGAATAGAGATTGTCACCCTGTGTTGCCTTATTATATTTTTTTTTGTTGTAGTTGTTTAAATACATGAGTAAGAAGAGATTTAGTAAACGATGTTGGAGAAAAGAAGTTAAGTTCTTTGGAAATTACTATAGTTGCAATACATGTTAGAAAAACACCAGTCACTGGACACCTATAGAGTTGTGATGGGTTTTGGGGGGAAGCATCTGCACGGCCTGGTGTAAGGCCTAGGCTGAGAGCAGCAGAAACCAGGGAGCTAGACAGCACAGTATGGCCTGGGGACAGGAATGCATACCCGGGTTCCAGGAGCTGGTCATTCTGTTCTTCTGGTTATTGAGAAGGAAAATGTTCACTCCTTTAACTGGCACATCTTCGTCCGACTTGTTTTCTTCCTATGCCACTTCACTTGCTGCAACGTTTTCAGACCCATGGGGGCTGGGATCTGTCTGTGGATTACTGAGTGGCAGGTCCTCAAGGGACAGTTAAGAAGAGCCATTTCTTCCACACTAGCAAGCATGGGCACAGCCTTGCTGCCTCTCTCCTCTACTGCACTGCTGAGAGGATAGGATCAGGAGTTACAGTGATGGGATAACTGGGGACACAAGAAAACAAATCAGCAGCAGAAAACAAATGGGTGCACAACATGCGAGAGATGCTTTTATACTGAAACAACAAGAAACCCATTAAATAAAATAAAATACGTTCTGCCAGAATGAGGACTCACTATCCTATTGAAATAGGCAATATTTTGGAGTGAAGGAAAAGATAGTGTGGCTCAAAATAATGAAAAATGTTTCCTTCTGACTAGAGTGAGCATATTGAAATCAGAAGACAGAGACTTCCAACACTCAATAAAGTGCATAATAAAAATGCTTTAAAATATTGCTGCTTAGAATATTCCTCTTCTAGAGTGTATTTATATGCAGCAATAATCCCTATCAAAGACCAGAGCCCCATTAAGAGATACTCCTTATTACCTATTGTCAGCATCCTATCCTTATTCTAAGGAACTAAAGTTTAATTTTGTTTGTGGCAAGTGTTTTGGAATACAGTTATGGAATGGTCCAGTCATTTCTTCATTTATTCAATAAATATATATCAAATGGCTTCTATGTGCCAGGCATTAGAGGCATAACAATAAACAATGACATGTTGTTTTCTCCTGCAGCCTGATGGACCTAAGATCTCGTAGAACAATAGTTAATATTTATCGAATACTTTCACAGTAAACATTTCACATTGCACAATCTTATGCAATGCTTGTAATAGTCCTATGAAATAGACATTTTTTTCATACTTTGTGCATGAGGAAAACTAGAGTCAGAACTTGAGTGATTTGCCCAAAGTTACAAGCTAAATAATGGTTGAGCCAAACTTCAGACAAGGTCTGGCTGACTTCCCCAGATCTCTTTTTACTATGCCTTATCTCACTTTCCCATATACTGTGGGTGTTGTCTAAGAAGGAAATGTAAAATAATATCCTTGACCTAGAAACTCCTTCTGTACCTTATTTACAATTTCCTGAAATCACTTGCTCTGTGTAGACACAGCTAACCTTCCTTTAGACCTTCCCTCTTTCTTTCCCAGATTCCCTGTAGACTCAATCAGGTAAACAGACCAAAATCTCACTCACACAATTCATCAAAATTAATAATCTGAAGGATACTCTCACTGTAATTGTCCTTCTTTTTTTTTTTTTTTTTTTTTTTGCGGTACGCGGGCCTCTCACTGTTGTGGCCTCTCCCGTTGCGGAGCACAGGCTCCGGACGCGCAGGCTCAGCGGCCATGGCTCACGGGCCCAGCCGCTCCGCGGCATGTGGGATCTTCCCAAACCGGCGCATGAACCTGTGTCCCCTGCATCGGCAGGCGGACTCTCAACCACTGCGCCACCAGGGAAGCCCCTGTCCTTCATTTTTACCTGATTCTTTTTCTTTCTGGTCAGTACTGCTTCCTCTACACACAATACAAAAACTGCAGCAGCATCCCTTGCTCTTGCATTGAATATTATTAGTATGTAGAGTTACTGTTCAGAATTACTTTACAATTATCAATTTATAACAGTTTATTAATCGATAAATTTGAACTATTTAAAATCCAATAATTACTGCCACATTAAACCGAACATGCTTTGTAATTTGCAAAATGTTTGCAAATATATTATCTAAATTAATCTTTACAAAAAGAACTGTTTGACACAGCAGTTTTGGCACAGTTTATGTTTGCCTTTCTACCTTCCTCCTCATTAAAGGAACTTGTCCTAATAGTGTGCATAACTCAATGAAAGGAATTGGAAACCAATAGGCCAAGAAAATGCTGAAATGTACATTTTTCGAGACAAACTTTAGAAGACATAAACAATGTGCACAGGTTTCAATAATTTTAAATTAGGTTATATTTAAATATTAATGATAACAAAATAAAAAGCTAATATCCTTCCATAGATCATTTCATTGATTTCCCTGCCTCCTGAAGGATTTTTTTTTTATTCTTCACATTTATTTACCTGTTTCTATTTCTCTCTGATCAGTTCTGCTTAGTAAAAGAAATAAAATAAAATTTAAATTTATAAGTGTAGATTTAATACAGTTTATAGAGATGTGTAGTTCTCACCTTCTTACATATGTCCAAGAGAAATAAATTGGTCATAAATCAATCCTGGCATTTAAAAATTATCTTTTGAATATTTTTCCTCTTTCAAAGATATTTTAAATATCTCCTGTTGCTAGGTTGACCCATTTCTGCTATGTTTTCTCTAAGAATTCAACTCAATTTCTTTCTAGAAATAAATGATTTTTCACTGTAAAATAACCTATACACCAAAAGGGACAAATATGTTTTTCCTGGTCCATGTAGTACCAACTAAATATTTTTACCAGTCTCTGCAAACGTTAGGATTCTGGCAAATTGGGGGGGGGGGGGGGTAAATATAGTTTTTAAATCCAACATATTAAAAAAAAATAAGTAATACCTTTAAATGTCATTATGATGCAACAAATAAGTACCATTTTATTTTTGCTGTTTTGGATAATATTTAAATATATTTATATATTGATTATCATAACATTACATATTTTCTTTTCAGAATTGCTTTTATGCTCTATCTTAATATTTTACATTCAATTTTATGTCTTGCGGTTTTTCTATCCTATTTCTTATATATTCTTTGAAAACTTGATTTAATATCCTTTCAAATTGAAGGGCCTACTGTGTCCCAATTGAAGAAGTCTCTTTCTAATGCCCTGGAACATTAAAAAATTTGTTATATCTCCACCATAATGCCCTGCCTGTCACCACCAGGCCCATTCCCACTGTGATGTATTTTACAATGCTTTTTTTTTTTTTTTTTTTTGAGGTACGCGGGCCTCTCACTGCTGTGGCCTCTCCCGTTGCGGAGCACAGGCTCCTGACGCGCAGGCTCAGTGGCCATGGCTCACAGGCCTAGCCGCTCCGCGGCATGTGGGATCTTCCCGGACTGGGGCACGAACCCGTGTCCCCTGCATCGGCAGGCGGACTCTCAACCACTGCAACACCAGGGAAGCCCTGCAATGCTTTTAATTAAAATTAGCAACATGCTTTCAAGTTTAATAGCATGTAGATCCAAAAAAGTTTCACTGCACTGACTTGTGTACACATAAGTGTTCCTATTGATCTGTGAAATTCTTAAGGGTAAGCAGACTATGTCTTTCTTACAGATTCCTTTATCTGTATGCTTGGTCGCAGATGGATTTACAAAGAAGATGATGAAGCTTAAGTCATGGGACCCCTCACTTACATGGGGCTATTTCAACGTTCTGAAACCTCACCAGTATAATCACGTGGTCATAAGTTTTTGCAGAATTTATAAAAGCAAAATATTTTATTTAGACTGCTGCATAGTTTCATAGCTTAGTTTATATTAGTAATTTTATCTTTTTATCTTTAAAGATGGTTCTCCAAATTTTAAAGATTTGGCCACACAAAACCTAGATTCTTCCTTATAAGGAGTAATTATTTACTTTCTGTTAAATGAATAAAAGAAAGAAATGAAGAAGGGGAAAGGGAATGAATATATTATTAATCAATACATTTTAATGTCTAAAAATTAGCATTTCTGGCAAAATTTTTCCATAAGCCACCAACAGGCAATGCTAACGTATAACTCTTGTACAGTGTCTATGCATTTACAAAGCCCTTATACAAATATATCTTTCATTAAATCTTTCTACCAGCCCTTCAAGTAAATTTAATCTTCAATTTAAATAATTGACATTGAAATGTTCACAACTGTGCTATTTGTAAAAAACATATTACTATGCTCAATTATTAAAAAGTTAAAAACTAAAACATATGAATTGAGTGACATGCTCATGTTTCTTACCATGTCAATACTGGGAGGCAGCTGAAGCCCTGATGCAGAATCTACTCTTTTCATTACAACATGGGGTTTACAAATGTACATAAAAAAACTAAAACATTCTACAAATAAGAAATATAAAATAGGGGCTTCCCTGGTGGCACAGTGGTTGAGAGTCCGCCTGCCGATGCAGGGGACACGGGTTCGTGCCGAGGTCTGCGTACTGCAAAAAAAAAAAAAAAAAAGAAATATAAAATAAAATAGAATTGGTAATATTGTTGACCCCAAATGATGAACATTTTCCCTTCCTTTTCTTCCCTTTTCCTTCTCTTCTTTCTCTTTTCTTTTCTTCTCTTCTCTTCTCTCTCATCTTTTTATGCAGGTGTTTAATATTCTCCAACTGCCATAAAGTTAAAGCTTTTTTTGAAAATTGAACCTAACCTCTACTGAACACAAGATGAAAATGTGGTTGCTGGTCAATCACCTTGTGATTGTATCTTTTACAACCTGTCTATCAGGTAAGAAATATCCTTTGTATAATCTCCAAAAATTATGCCAATGTAAACAATATGCTGTTCACTTCATTGAATCTGGTGTATAAAGTTAGAATTAATATTTTCTTTTGACACCTGGGTCAGACAAGTAAATTCATATATATTAAGGTTGGCCCTTGTTTTCTTTTCTTTTTTTTTTTTTTAGTTTCAATTAAAATTCACAAGATTTAGTTAATCAGTCTTATATAGTGATGTGCTGGTAAATGTTTAAAATCTGGATCTCTGGGAGGAAAAGAAAAATCCCTGCTGTGTAGCATTTGCCAATTCCTATAGAGTAAGTCATCCTACTATTCTCAATTTCGACTTGAAATCATTTAATGTGGTGGCAGAAAAGATATGTAACAGCTCACCATTATACAGTATGTTCACTATATAATTATAATAGACTTAACCTCATTAGCATACATAAAAGTAAAATACAGTAAAATAATTAGAAAATAATGGATTTTAAGCTTTTGTTACCTTTGTTCTTTTTTATTTATAAGTTAATATAATTTAATTTTTATTATTGGCTGGTCAATCTTATGAAAAACAATTCAGAAATAATCTACAATGTATTCAGGGACTTAATAACAAAGCAGTTTTAAGAATGCTATAGTTTTAGGACAAACAAATACTATATTTCTATCTTTCAAAGACAAGTGTGAAAGATTCAGAAATATTTTCTACAAGGAGAGGTACGTTGTATTTTTATCTGAAGCAGCATGTTTTCTACAATCAGTTTTTTCTGATACCTTTGTCTCAATTACCTTAGGTCAGTGCTTGTTGAGTTGTTATTAAGTTCAAGACTTAGTTGGATATCATTTTATCATTTATCAGTCCCCCTTGATTGCTTTAATGATGAACTTGATAGGCATCTTATTGTATTTCTTATGTATTATTAAGGGAATAAAAAAGTTATTTTAATTTTGGGAGTAATTTTTATTATGATGACTTCAAAATCAAGAAAAATATAATAATTTTATCAGTACTTAAGAATTTTAATGACATTGATATAACCACGTAATTATACACACACACATATATAATTATATGCTTATATATTATATAAATATAAGAAAGAAAAATTTTGTGGTAAGGTTATTATTGCTGTATTACCTTTATGAATAAAATAAAACAAAAATAATCTTATTAGTACTGAAAATCCATACTAATTCTGTTGACCATAAATTTTAGTGCTACAACTATAAAATTGCAAAGACAAGAAATAAATATTTGCAAAGATATGGTGATACTTCAGCCTTAATAGTGAAAGGCCAGTAACCTTATTTCATTAACTAATATCTCAGTTATCTGAGTAATGTTTGAGACCACAACCTGAAGAGTTGGGGATTAATTTTTTTTCTTTTTTTCTTTTTAGAGTTTACATGGCACAGAAGGTATGGTCATGGAGGTAAGTTGATGAAAGGGTTAATTTTTAAATAGCTTTCCTCAAATAAATCATATTTCATCCTGCTTTAAGCTATTAATTCTTCAAACTTCAAGCAAGTGATTAATGTTAGAGCACTTGGAAATTTTGTAAGATGATTTATCTAGGGTCTTCAGGCAACTTGTTTGATTGCCAGAATGAATGAATGGATACACCACGAACAAATATCCAACTAGAAGATTGTAGCAGATGGAATATATTCAACACAACCTGTATTTTTTCCTGCATGCTTTGTAACAATCCTATGCTGCTAAACTTTGAAGCAATATTTTCAATATTGTAAAAATCTAGCCTATTTTGAAAGCCTCCTGCTTTGCTGCACACATCTCTTTAACTAAAGTTAATGCACTTGGAACCTTAAGATTCAGTTTAATTAGAAACCAAAGACCTTGCAAAATTTATTGTTTATTTTTTATTGAATATAATTAGCAATCCTGCTAGTTTAGATTCTATTTCAACCACTGAACAGTTCTTGCCAGAAATATAGGCAATATAGTAGACTGCAAAAAAGAGAATCTAGAGTAAGGCCAGCCTGGATTTACATAGTCAACCTGGTATTCACTAGTTATGTGATCTTGTGCAAATTATTCAACTTCTATGAGACTCAAGTTTCCAACATGTAACAATCACAGGATTCTTGTGAGAACTAAAAAAATAATGTGACAGGGCTTCCCTGGTGGCGCAGTGGTTGGGAGTCCACCTGCCGATGCAGGGGACATGGGTTCGTGCCCCGGTCCGGGAAGATCCCACATGCCGTGGAGTGGCTAGGCCTGTGAGCCATGGCTGCTGAGCCTGTGCGTCCGGAGCCTGTGCTCCGCAACGGGAGAGGCCACAACTGTGAGAGGCCCGCGTACTGCAAAAAAATAAAAAATAAAAAATAATAATGTGACAATACCTTCCAGCACAGTGACATACATAGTAAGTGCTCAGTAAACATAGTAAAACTGGTAACCAATAAAAACCACAGGATAGTGGTAGGAGAATGAATAATTAGGAAGAATCACTGAGCAACCAATGCAACAACTTCCATGCCAAAGCAAGATATTCATGCCAGAGTGGGTCTGAATTTCCGTCTGTAGGGAATTAAGAAAAAGGACAGTCCTAGCATGAAGCACATCAAAGCTATTTCTGTTTCCTCCTTGTGAGTTAGGAATAACATTTAGGCTATATAAAGATCAGTGAGATATGTTTCTTGACTTCAAGAACCTTACATATAATAGGGAATAATAAAAGGAAGATTAACAGATTTATAAGAGAAATAAGCATTTTAAAACAATTACTTTGAGGAATAAATGAGTATTTAATGATGGAGCTAGTAGGTAAGGGAAACTCGAAGTATTTCAATTATTAGAAATGGAGCTAATTCTTAGAGGCAGTGGCACAAATAAAGTGCAGATGTGGGCAAATATGGGCTGTGTTAGATCACTAATTCAAAGAACTCTTGTTCTGCAGGATGTTAGTAGGACTTCATTGTCAAGTAAATTTGAGAAAGGCTAGTTCATAAAAGTTCAACAGTTTATTATTAAGTGTAATATATGTATTAGTTTCCTCGGACAGCTATAGCTATAATAACGTGCCACCAACTGGGTGGCTTAGAACAACAGAAATTTATTGTCTCACAGTTCTAAAAGTCCCAAACCAAGGAGATATCAGGGTCATGCTTCTGCTAAAACCTGTAGGGGAAAGCTCCTTCCTCGCCTCTTTCAGCTTCTGGTATCCGCATCATTCCTTGGCTTGTGGCAGCATACATAGGTAGACATAAGGTAGGTGTGGACAGATGCCTAGATAGTTATGCAAAACACAGTGTCTAGGGCTTCAGGGTTGGACCATAGGTCAAGGAAATGGTTGCCATCAAGAAATGTGATAGGCTCTTCTTAGGCAGGTAATGCCATGCTAAGGAAAATTTAGTCAACTTAACCATTCTGCTAACCAGATCCTAATCTTCCTTCTAATTATTGGATTTCTGCACATTCTCAAGGCCAACTCCTTATATTTTAGTTATGATAAATTACTGCAATGTTACCTATTACCCATGAGACTAAAGAATTAGGGCACCAGAGTATTCAAAGCCTAAGCCCTAAATGTCCTTGTTCTCTTATCAGTGGGGAATGATTGACAATGAAGACAAGAAGCATGCTTTGAGACAATTTAAATATTGTTTCATTTGGAGAGTTTATTGTATTTCAAGAGAGCCTACAATACTCCCTATCCCATAACCACTGTAGCATTGTAAATATTGTAAAAATTCTAATATTAGACTGCGTTAAAATTTTGTTTTCATCGCTTTTTTCTAATAGATTTTTTTCCTGAGAATCTTATTACAGCATACTCATATAAAATTATGTTTGAAAACTATCAGATTGAGATGACATATTACAGAGTGAGAAATAGGATTTGATTCATAATGAATATAAAATGAATAAAAAATAACTCTCAAAAAAAAATAACTCTCAAGCACAGATAGTAATTATACTTTCAATTTCCAGAGATAAAATAGGATAGCAAGGTTACAGTGGACCATCACTATATAGTGAGAGGTGAAGTAATACCATTTAAGATCATACAACTAAGTGATTACACTAACCATGAAACTGAGAATGCTACTGAAAAAAGCAGCAGTTTTTGCCTGTTGCTCACATCTGTGAATTTGACAGCAAATATTTATACATGATTTCTTTTTTTCTGTTAATCTTCTTGATCAGATTTAAGAAATGAACTTACTTCTGCAATATATTACCACTATATGGTAGAAAATACACAAATTTGCATTGAGCAGATCAAAAAAAGAGTGAAGTGCTGTCTTCAATTAGCTTGAGAAGTCATCTATATAATTGTGTGCTCCTTTTTAGAAGAATATATCCAGTACAAAAAAGAGCATGTGTTTTAAAAATAATCTTATTTTTTTAACATATTATCCATGTGTTTCTTGTACCCTTTAAGCCCATAATACTTCCAAAGCATGATCATTTGTCATCTAATTATTTCCATGGCCCTAGAAGAAAAGCAATGGATGGCTTAATTCTTGTTAATGGAGATTATAATGCTTATATTAATGGATCCTTTGCTGAACCTTGTGTTGTATTCCCCCTGAAAGTTCTTTTTCCTTGATCTGGGCTCCCTAGCTGAGCTAACAGAGCAATGAGCTCAGGTAGTATTCAAGGGGGTTATGAAGTTCACATTCAGAAGTTCACACTGAGCATGCCACAACAATTCAAAACCTTGTGTTGAGTGATTTATCTTCCCAGAGCCCAAATATGTTCTCAAAATAAAATGTATAGAGTAATTGGTAAACCACCTAATGGAATATTATGCATTATTTTAATCAGGCTCGAAAATTTTACAAAAGCTAGAAATGCACATTTATAATATATACTGAGTAGAAACACTAATGTGATGTGGTGTGTCATATTCTGCTTTTTGATCTAGAAAGTGGGCAAAGGGAAATATCTTAAATGTAATATTTTCTCAAGTGAAAAATAAATTAAATATTTTATCGGAAATTAGCTTCATATTTTTATCCCTTAAATGTTTTGTTGTCTCTTCCTATAAATGGCAGATGGAAGTGGAGTACTAGAAAATATCTGCATATAATTTTGGAAAAGCACTTGTCATTGAGAAAAAATAGCATGGGGCACTGATAATATACAGTTTGGCCTATAAACTTCAACCCAGCTCATCCCAAAAGTGTTTTATTTTTACATCTATCCTTTGAGGGATTGCCTATCAATCAATAGATATAGTCCCATCATTATTAACATGTGGCATTCCATTATTTTCAATGGAAATATTCATTGCTGGTATCTTTTCCAGAAAAACAAAAAAAAACTAAGCATTATGATCATGATGAAGAAACTATAAACAATATTTTCAGTTTACTAAAAGATGACCAATTTTTATCTCAAAGGCATATACCTTAAAATCATAGAGTCAGAAAGTATGTTGGTAGATGCCAGGGGCCAGGAGGTGGGGGGGTGGAGAGGGCGAATGGGGAGTTGTTAGTGTTTAACAGGGACAAAGTTTCAGCTTAGGAAGGTGAAAAATTCAGGAGACAGATGATTGTGAGAGTTGCACAACAGTGTGAATGTACTTAGTGCCACTGAACTGTACAGTTAAATATGGTTAAAATAGTATGTTTTATACTATGTGACTTACCACAATAAAAAAATATTAAGAAATAAAATAAAGTAAAAATGAAAAAAGATACACTATCAAAAAATATGCATTTTATGAAAATATGCAAATCTACTAATCTCTACCTCCATATTGATGTATGTTTATGTGCAACTGTCTTTGTTGTATTTCAAAGCACTGTACAGTACTTTAAATAATCAAGGCAACTTGGAATGAACAAAACTCACTTTATTTCAAAGTGATAAAAGTAGTTATTTCAAGAAGGCTAATAAAATTATAAATTAAATTGAGAATTCAGAATTATTACAAACCCAATACTGGCACTACCAGACGGCACTCTAGAAGCAGGTGCTAGCAGGCCAGGATTAACTATTTCTACATTGGAAATACAATACTGTTGAAGAATCTTTAGGTAATGAAACCCTGCACCTATTGAGATGAGTTCAAATTTTGTGAAATAGTGTGTAATCACCATTATTAAACGAAGTAGATACTTTTAAGTTGACAGTCTTTTCAATTTGCTGCTTAATGCAAAATTTTCCGATGCAAGTTGGAGTCAACCTAAAGAAAAATCCCTAACCTTAAAGACCTGAAATTCTATTAAAAGTGTCTTTCATAGGGGACTTCCCTGGTGGCACAGTGGTTAAGAATCCACCTGCCAATGCAAGGGACAGAGGTTCGAGCCCTGGTCCTGGAGGATCCCACATGCCACGGGGCAACTAACATGTGCCACAACTACTGAGCCTGCGCTCTAGAGCCTGCTAGCCATAACTACTGAGCCCACGGTCCACAACTACTGAAGCCTGTGCACCTAGAGCCCGTGCTCCGCAACAAGAGAAACTACCGCAATGAGAAGCCTGCGCACCGCAACAAAGAATAGCCTCCACTCACTGCAGCTAGAGAAAGCCCACATGCAGCAACGAAGAACCAAGGCAGCCAAAAATGAATGAATGAATTAATTTTAAAAATAAATTTTTTAAAACAGTGTCTTTCACAGAGCATAACTTTTAAATTTTAATAAAGTCCAACTTATCAAATTTTTTTCTTTCATGGATCATGCTTTTGGCATTATATCTCAAAACTTCACCATATGCAAAGTCAGAATCAAGTCATTGACTGAATTAAGAACAACCAACACCTCAACAGATGACCAACAGCCTCACAGATGACCATCTAAAATTCTTATGCTGCCACTGATGTAACAAATGGAAACTCAAGATCTAATCCAGTGCAGATCAGGGGGTTTCTGCTTAAATTATATGCATAATTGCACCAAACATCCATTCCTCTTTAAATTTGATGATCTTTTCTATTAGTAATGATAGTAATACCATAATCATCAGGCTTGTATATAAATACAATGTACTTAGAAGATATTCATGAGCTTTAAACTCCCCTAAACACTTTATTTTTAGTATTCTAAATATTTAGTCTATTTAGGTATTTTTTTTAATTGTTCAAAAAATTTCATACTAAACTCATAATTCATCAGGGGGTAAAGTGAGAATAGAAGTCATCTTACCTTCCAGAAGAGAATCAAAATATGTTAATAAAATTGAACTCCTCTGCTTGTCTTTGTAAGCTTTTTTGTTTTTTTTTGGGGGGGGGGGGCGGAGTTGGGAAGAAACAACAGACTCTCCAGGGCAGCAGTGTTACTAAATTGCTCCAGTCAGAAAAGCTGTGCAACTGGGAGAGATTCAAGGAAGAGCTTATGAGATTGTCCAAGTGGGAAGAAAAAATAGCATATGATTTTTACCATAGATAAGCACAAGGTCGTTTCTTTCAGAGATTAGAATATCTAGACCCTACATCCAAACGAAGGTCTAGTTATCAGGGATTTGGGTTTCATTCCTCATTTTTCTCTGGTGTGCTATTATATCCTGAAAGGCCAGAAAACATTGGCCATCATCAGGAAAATTATAGAAGCAAAGCAGAAAACATTATATGCATTTCTAGTTTTTATAACCTCAGGGATATGGAACTAGACACAGCTCAGAGCAGGACTTCAAGAGCATTAGCAGAGGACTTCTGTGAACACCTTGCACTCATTGTCTTACTTATGGCTGCAGTAGGCCTGTGAAGTCCTTAGGGCATGTGCCCCTATTCCTTTCTTTTTTTTAAACTGTAGATACCATGTAGAACAAACTTATATAAAACAACGGCTAGAACACTGCACAGCTGGAGCTAAATCCCAGTTTCTCTGGTTCCTCCAATTCTGATCCAGCAATTTATCTGCGGTCTGAAATAGAATGGTGGTTTTGGAATGTAACTAAGGTCTATAAATTCTTGAATGGCAATTTCAGCAAATTCCAACTAAAAATGAGGCTTCTCCCTTTGAAATATTTCAGGTCAGTTTAGAAAAATTAATGCTTCATACTGGGAGAAACTAACTGAAGGTTTTTGTTAGTCATCTATGTACACAGAAATATGTATTGACATAATGCTTATGGCACCATAGCTACAAGAATGAATAAAATTTGGCCCCTGAAGTTTTTGGAATTAGTCTAAGAGATGATATACATAAGATATTTAAATTAAATTTTGAAAGCATTGGCAAATTCATGAGAATCAGTAGTTATTGATTACTGACTACATAGGTTGTCTCAATGTAATTCTCACAATAGTCCAATGAGATAGATTTTATTATTATCCACATTTTATAAAGCATGATATTGAGTCTTGGAGACATTAAATAATTTTTCCAAAAGCACTGCTAAACAGTACTAAAGCAAGATTTAAAAGACGTAATTAAACTTCTTGTTAAGAGAAACTGGGAGAAAGCTTTTATCCTTAAGTTTGATGTTAGAACAACCAAAATTTCAGTGTAGCATTTGCCTTACACTCTCTCTTAAAAAGTAAATTGGAGGAGTGAACCATAGTTTTTGATCAAGCAGAGACATTACAATGATCCCATGTAAGACTATTCCTCATTTCTAGTCATATACATCAGTATTAATTCATTTGGGGTATATGGCTCTTAGCTGTGCTCTGTAAATGGTGCCACACTGATGACATGGGAGTGAATCTCTTCTCCTCATCCTGCTATGATGTGTCACACCTGCCCTTCAGAGAGGATACACAGTCAGGAACAACTGCTTCTCAACACTATTTTTGTGGTAGATTTTTTGTGTGTGTGTGTTAGATTTTGTGGTATTTTTGTGGTAGATTTTAAATGAGTTGGCCAGATCCCATATCATGTAATTAGTTTACTGATTGTTCTAGATGTTGCTAAGTACTAGTGCTGGTCACATGTTTAAAGACAAAAACAAAAATTAAACAAGAACTGACCCCCAAAAAGGACTCATTTCCCCAGAGCATCTAGAAATTCATTCGTTATGTTGTTCAAAAGTTGTTAAGTACCTAGTATGTTCCAGACCTGTCCCCAGGCATCTGCAATCTAGTGAAACAGAAAGTTGTATCAAGAATCACAGCAGGTGTGTTAAGTGTCATAAGCCTGATAGGGAGTTATGAGAACATAAATGAGGACCAACTAAAGCTAGGAGGGGTTGGAGAGGTGGCTTCGTGAAGGAACTAACGCTATGACTAAATCATAAAGGAGTGTACAAAGTTTTTTTTTTTTTTTTTAGATTTAAACGTTTTTTTTCTTTTTTTCTAATTTATTTATTTATTTTTGGCTACATTGGGTCTTTGTTGCCGTGCACGGGCTTTCTCTAGTCGCGGTGAGCAGGGGCTACTCTTTGTTGTGGCGCTCGGGCTTCTCATTGCGGTGGCTTCTCTTGTTGCGGAGCACCGGCTCTAGGCGTATGGGCTTCAGTAGTTGTGGCACGTGGGCTCAGTAGTTGTGGCTCACGGACCTAGTTGCTCTGCAGCATGTGGGATCTTCCCAGACCAGGGCTCGAACCCATGTCCCCTGCATTGGCAGGGAGATTCTCAACCACTGCGCCACCAGGGATTCCAGGAGTGTACAAATTTTGATAAGAGGAGAAAAGTCAGATGGTGATTCCAGAAAGAGGAAAAGTATGTGCAAAGTGTCAGAGGCATAGAAAGCATGACTTGCGTGAGGAGCCGTAAATAGTGAAGCATGGCACCGCAGAGTGCTTTTGGGGAAATGCTGAGAGATGGGCAGAAAAGAATTTTGAATAAAGAACCTGAACATTTTCCTCAAGATTATAGTGGCAAATATCTTTGGTTTGAATGAAAATGGAGATTCCATGTTTCTGACCTTTTTTTCAAAAAACTTTTTAATGTACCCAAATTATCTTTGATTTGTAAAATAGAACAATGTAAAATAATTGTATTTTTCTTATAGTTTCTGAGGAAGACAAAGGATTTGGACCAATTTTTGAAGAACAACCAATCAATACCATTTATCCAGAGGAGTCACCGGAAGGAAAAGTTTCACTAAACTGTAGGGCACGAGCCAGCCCTTTCCCAGTTTACAAGTAATGTACCTCATTGCTCTTTTCAGAAAGAAGTGTTGGACTAAAGATTACAGATCAGCATCTATGACCCTGTATCTATAGAGAAAGCTATGGCATAAAGCTTTCTACGAAGTCCAGGAACATTAACAAAAATATTGTCATACAGGTTATTTTTTTAAAGTTGTTAATACCCAAATAGATAGTTTTCGCAAATATATGCAAATAATTCACTTCCTATTTCCTGCAGAGATAATGCCAGTGTCATTTGACATTATCCACTTAAAAACTGGCTAATGGAGATCATGCTATTAAGTAAGAAAATGGTTATATGAATAATATGCACAATTTAAATATATGCATTTGAGGATAAGCTGGTTTTGTATGTATTGGCCTGGATAACTCATACCTACAAATGATGGATAGTATTTCTATATTAACTACATTTAAAGAGCTTCTTACATAGATAACTCTAGAAAGCACTATTTTTTCAGTAGTCTCAAATCTATATTCCAGACAACAAAGCAAATTCCTTAAATGTCTCTACTTATCGGACAATCTATATAACATACCTCTTTATGTTTTTCTGGGGTACATATTTATGCTATCAAAAATAACTTTATAAAAAGTAACATTTGGTTCTCTTGCTTCAGAGTGTTCAGAAAAGTATACTAACAGTTTCTAGCCTGATGTAAAGAATAAGATTTAAAACTTAAGCAAATGCCAATGGATTTTGGTTCCAGGAAAACAAAGGAAGTGATTGATGGGGAAATTGGGTCTCTAGTGTGTTAATGTCACCTGAGTTAATTGAAGGTTGTCATTCAATAAAGTTGATTTTAGTACTAGATTTTTCTTCTCATGGATAGAAAAATAACTTTCTATTTTTATTAAAAAGTTGTTATCATGGAGAATACCCCTTCCCCCCATTTAATTATACTTGAACTCATTTTCTCTTGCCTCTGGCTATAATTACAAAAATTTTCTTAAAATAAATATAAATTTATATATAAAATCACCATCTCTTTAAAATTATTTTTATAATTTTATAAAAGTAGAAGTAGATATTTTATAAATTATAAATAACACATTTGTTCTGAAAATATTTGATGGGCTAGATTTATTTCTACCCTTAAGTCATATATAATGGGCATTTATGTACATAACTGTGGACATGGCATAGTATAACTAATGGGGGCTCTAGAGAAGATTTAATCCAGGTACAAAATTTTATAGGAGAGGAAGCTGAGTCCTGAATAAGTAAGTTGACTTGCTCTTCTCCAGAGCTAGTAAATCACAGATCCAGGGCTGAAATACAGGTTTTATGACTTTCAAAGAAACATATAATTTTTTTCAGTATTTATCTATCTAGACGGGTCAATAGCATTTCAAAAACTATTTCAGTGACGGTTATTCTGTGACAGTTATTCTGTGACAGTCTGTCCTTGACATTCATACACGGAACCTAAGCAAATCAGCCTCCAGGCTCCAATGGAAGAGAAAAGAACAGCAGAGGCTGTTCTCAGATAGTGTTCTACGAACGTGTACTTTGCTGCCGCCACTACCACCATCCAGCAGAGACAGTAAAAAGCAAAGTTTTACATCAATAAAATTTTGTACATGTTGATTAGCACCTCTCTCTAGCTCCCTCCTGCTAGTCCCACTTAGTCTTCTCATTAAAATATAAAAAAGAACAATGAAAAGCAAAACTTTGCTTGGCAAATACATCACCAACTCCCCCCCAAAGGTTGCATCAGCACATAAATCCCCAGGACAAGTACGGCCTGATTATCTACACGTTAATGTAGAGAACTGAAGGGGAGAAGTAGACGTTTAATTGTTAGGAAGGTGATCTGCATTTGACATCAAAATAAAAAATATTCAGCTCATGATGCAGCTTGTCTGACAGAAGAACACTTGCAGTTATGAACTTACTTAATATTACTTAATATTCAGGGCAAGCCATACTTACCTTGGTAATCATGTAATTTGTCATTCACATAGTACTTTTATATTTATGGCATGTTCTATGATAATTTGTTATTCGTGGCAACATCATGAACGTTACAACAGGGAACTTTACCTTTCACTCATCAGCCTTGAGGTTTTCATTATCTTGCCTTGTCTCCCACAATAACAAGAACTCCAATAAAAATTGTGTTTAAAGCTGTGTAAAAGGAATTACAGCAAAGGTGAATCTTCCTGAAAATACAATAGACCTGTGAACTTACCTTAACACAGCAAAACTTAATCATTATATAACATCAAGGGCAGAATCAGTCCTGCTGGGAAGAAGTTAAAGCAATAAATAAAAATTTAAAGTAAATATAATGAGGGGGCGTAAAACATAACAATGGGAACTGCCTAACAAAGAAACCCATTGCCTTGGCAAGTACTAAGTGACTTGACATTGGATGGTTCAGTCAGGGACAATATTGCCATCAGCTGGGGTGAGGGGGATGATTTATTCATTGGGTTGGTATTTGGTAGGTTTTCAGAAGCAAAGCACAGTTTTCTGTTGTTCGCTTTTGAATTACTTCCTACACAGTAAAAATTAAAACTAAAAATGTTCCAGTAATTTGATTTATTAAAAAATATTATAAAATCATTAGACCTCTTTGGCAAGATTCTGACCCTAATCAGAATTGTGCAGCCAGGCAATGAATGATGGGACCACAGCCCACTGGTTCACCATGGCTCGTCTTATAACATTGCAGAAGACATGGAACCTTAACCCTGATAGAACATGAGTATAAAATTATGCAGGTGGTCAACTTAATTGACAATTATTTTATATATGCAATCTTCTCATCATCTCACCAAGAAACTTAGATTCCTGTTTCTAGTTGGTTTATTCATAACGTCATCTCCATGTAAATATACCTTCAATAGTGTACTTGTGGCTTGGAAACGAAGACCCAGTTGACTTTAATCATGTTCAAATAGTGTGATCGACCTCTAGTGGTCAGAATATGACATTTACTGAGAAGAATCCTGATTTCAATTAGTATGTTTTTTTCAAAAATGACTCATATTTAGAATCAGATATTGATATTTTATATTTTATTTCTGCTATAGGAATGTTTTTAATATTTTATACAATATATCTATATGCATTAATCTAAACTAGTGCATAAAAGATTATCATTTATAATCCATGTATATCTGCTAAGAAACCAGTTTATGCAGCAAAATTCAATGAAATATTTGTCCTTTGGGATGCCTCATGAAAAAAAAGGAAATTATTCATACACTTGAACATTTACCTTTCTGTGCCTGAGCTGAATTATAAATCATGAGCCCAGAGGCACAGAATTATAGGATGTGAATAAATACCACTCTGAGTCAACTACTTAATCACCTGACTTCACATGGAGCTATACTCATATTATTTTAGAACAATGTTAGCCCAGTACACTGTTTGCAGTCCTCTTGGCCTTTGATATGACATTTATTTCTTTTTTTCACAGATGGAGAATGAATAATGGGGATATTGATCTGACAAGTGATCGGTACAGTATGGTAGGAGGAAACCTTGTTATCAACAATCCTGACAAACAGAAAGATGCTGGAGTATATTACTGTTTAGCATCAAATAACTACGGAATGGTCAGAAGCACTGAAGCAACCTTGAGCTTTGGATGTAAGTAATTGTAACTTTAAAAAGGGCAAATGCATTTGGGAGAAGTAAAACTTAGATGTTATCATAAGAGTTTAACAAAAGGAGAAATCAAGAAAAAAAGAAAGTGAAGGACTCCATAGATGAGGTGTGTCTTACCAGATTAGTGGGCCTTAATTGTGTGGAGAAGAAAAAATTTCAGGAGAGCAAAATGTCACGAAGGGTGTTATGAATGTACTTGAAGTAGTGAAAGATAACACTGGAAAATAAACTAAGGCCATGTTCAAAAAGATCTTGAATAAGTTTCTAAAGATTACTATCAATGGAAATGCTAAGCTATGCATTCTCAGTGGGGGTGATATCACCCCCAAGGTAGTGAAAATTGGTTTTTGCAGTGGGGGGAACCATCTTAGATATTACAACATAATGGTCTATGGCTCTCCAACGCTCAGCCCCACCCAACAAAACTTTTATTCCTTAGTATTTAATTTTTCTTGTTAAGAATAAATTAAATAAAATTTCTCATTTGGGGGACAATAATAATGAAAATATTTTGAGAAACATTGTGGTAAACTAAAAGTTAGAGGTTATTCTGAAAGAGAAATGTGTGTTGGGAGAGGAGCTGGACTAGGTGTTCTCCGTGCGTGATTTTATGTCAGCGTTTAAATATTCTACAAAGTGAATTATAGGATGAAAGTGACATTTTAAAAGGACCCAAGTGGTAGTGATTACCAGGAGGGAGTGAGACAGGGTCAGGAAGTGCAGTCCGATTAAATTGGTGTGGTGACAGTGGGAATGAAAATAATAAACTCAGTCCTTGAAGAAATACACAACAGATTGCATTGCATTGAAAGAAAAAGACCTTCAATATTTTCTTAAGGAAAGTCTAGTCAAAAGGCAGAAACATTCTGCTCTCTTTAAAATGGGATGGGCGCAAGTAAGACCAATTTCAAGGATGGGAGGAAGCATTTAAATTGTCGCTTCACATGCAGAGGTGACATTAAGTTATCCACAGTGAGATAGATGTCAGCTAAGTTTTGAGGACAGGGATGGCATTCCAGTGAGGCATCAGGACAAGAAAAGTAGATTTGAAGCGTTCTTTGCAAAAAGGTAGTTATTGGAATGATAAATTTTCAGGGACGTAAGTATACTGAGAGAAGTAAAAACTAGATTTTATAATTCGAGTACTGATCACATGTAAGGAATAAGAGATGAGGCAAGACTGAAACAGAAAGAGAACCAGTAAAACAAATGAAGAATCAAATAGTAGGCTATCAAAAAACCAAGCAAAATGTGAGTTCCAAATACACAGGAGAGAGTAGAGGAAATAAAACAGGAAAACCCAGAATTTGGAAAAGAGCAAGAGATAATTGACCTTAACATTCCTCATCTAGCATCCTGCCCTTCATCTTTATTCCTTCTCCCCATTGGAGTTCTCCCTAAAACTTTCTCTGGTAGAGCCCTGGGTTTTTCTGAACACACTATTTCCAGATACTCTTATGGAGATTCTTCCTAAATCTGAAACAAAGTTTAGGAAATGCTCAATCTTCAGGGTTGTCCAAATAGTTATCAGGTGCTACCAATGTCCATACTCTTCTGTAGTGTGTGCACATCCCAGTGTGTGTAAAAGGGAATTAATTGACTTTGATAGGTTTCACCAAACCAACAGAGAACTATTGTATCTAAAAGTGAGTTACTAGCTGAAAAATAAACTTTAATGAGTATCAATCTTTCTATTGCCCAGAGAGTGAATGTTCTCCTTTTTGTTTTCATGATTAGATCTTGATCCTTTCCCACCTGAGGAACGTCCCGAGGTCAGAGTGAAAGAAGGGAAAGGAATGGTGTTGCTCTGTGACCCTCCATACCATTTCCCAGGTAAACTTAGCTCTTCTGTGATTATAAGCACCTAGGAAATGAAATGGGGAAGTTTCTGTTTTCTATTTTTTTGTTTTATTTTCTTAATAATAATGGAACATTTATAATTAAATAAGACTCAATATTTGTGTAACCTTATAATGCATGACTTACTAGTGATTATAGATGCTTGCTTTTTTAATTCCTTAATAACTGGGCCTTAATTCCAAAAAATCTATGGTCATTTCAGTTTATAAACAATATATATGTTGGATTATGTCCCTATTAAAGTTCCTGGTACACAGGAGAAAACACTGTAGATTTTCTACAAATGACCTCTGAAATAGAATAGTACCAAGGAAGAATATATAATCAACCATTTTATTAACAATTTAGCATCTACAGTATACTGTGAACTGTAATTAAACACTAGAAAGGAATAAAGGCATAATAAATTATTAATCTCTGTAGGAGTACCAATCCAGAAGAAAGGGGCTAAATCAAATGTCACCTATTAGAAGATTCAACTTTTGAATTCATGTTTTCAGTAATTTGATATGGCTAAAAGAAAAGCCACCAAAGTGTTAATTAAAAGATGAACACTGCATACATTTCACTTGTTTTATTTACCAAATATCCTCTTCAAACAATATATTAATACCACTTTTCTCACAGAAAAAAATGTTTTGGGTTCTTATAGTTTTAATATTATGTCATAAAGACATAAAATATTATATCTTTAAATATCTCCGTAGAGAATGATTCATAACAGGCTAGTATAAATCATTTTCTATGGAATATATTAGTGTGGCATATATATACATATATATATATATATATACTATTCCAATTATGTATATATAAATTCAAATTTTTTTTGATCATTTTCTTTCTAATAGCTATGGGAGAAAGATAATTAATTGATAAACATAGGAGGAATTTATGAATCCAAAATGTTGTAAAAAAAATTTCAAAGAGGGAGTAGTTTTTTTTTTGAAGAACTGACAAAACTATGAAAAAAAAAATCCTATCATGTTCATAGTGTTTCCCACAAACCGAATGACCATAAGTCACCAGTGTCTACATTTGACCATATTCAACACTGGATGGGCTTCATTCAATCACTCATTCACTCAACAAATCTCTTGTGAGCACTTGTTATGTATCAGGCACTGTTTACACCACAGAAATACCTCATTGAGCAAAATAGAAAAAGCTACTCTCCCTCAGAGACCTTCTACAGGGAGAGAGACAATAGACAAGATAAATAGTTAATAGACATAGCATGTTAGATATTAATAGATAAGTGAAAGGGAGAAAAAATAATCCAGGAAAATGGGAAGAGGAAGTGTTGAAGGGATGACTAAACTTTTATAAAGGGCATCACTGAGATGGTAACTTTGAAATAAAGCCTGAAGGAAATGAAGAAGCTAAAATGAAGATATTTGAAGGAAGGACATGCCAGATATATGCCACAGCAAGAACAAAGTTCCAAAATGGGAGTATGGAGGAAGACAAAGTGAGCCAGGTTGCTGAATGAGATACAGGGTAGCAAGGAATGAAATCAAAGCGATACAAGAGATATATTGGTTGGAACCTTATAATCCATAGCAATTACATTGGCTTTTACTTTGAGTGAGAGTTACATTGAAGGGATTTAAACAGAAGAGTCATATGACATCACTTAAGTTACAGAAAGTTAAATCTGGCTACTGCTGTAAGAAAAGACTCAGGGGAGGGTAAAGGTGAAACCAGGAGATCAGTTCAAAGGTATTGCAATCATCTGGGCAATGAATGGAGGACCAGAGCAGTGGCACTGGAGGTGGAAAGAAATGGTTAAATTCAAGATATATTTTGAAGGAAAAGCCAAGAGGACTGGCTGGTAGACTTTCTGTGAGATATAAGAGAAAAACAGGAGTCAAGGATGACATCAAAGTTTTTGTCATGAGCTCTTGAGAGGATGCAGCTGCAATTGCCTGGAGGAATAGCTATGGACATAAGAGTGAGGTGCCTGATTTAAACTTTCAAAAGGAGCTGTCAGATTGGCATTTCTGTGAATGTGGAACCCAGGGGCAACATCTGAGCTAGGAATATCAGTTTGTGATACATCATTTTATAGTTTTAAAAGCCATAGGAATGCATGTGATAACTTAGGGAATTAGTACAAATAGAAAGGGGGAAAATGTCCAGGGAACAGGCTTTGAGATTTTTCTGAGATAAGTCTTGTTTTCAAGTCTCTGTGACATCTTTACTACTGTGCCGAATGAAGAATTTCATGGACCAAAACAAGGTTGATAGAAGCTTCAAATCATTAAGCGAAATGACTAATTACCTCTTCATCCTGATAAAGATACATATGTTTATATGGGCAGGGGCAGGGCAGGGAATTAAGTAGGTCTTTTAAATAAGCTGGAGAAACATCATTAATCATAGAATAGAATCTGAGCTGCTCTTCATCTCCTTTTGTCCGCTTGTGTTCTTAGCGGATTATGACCTCTTTGAACATTAGACATGCCATCTTCAAACATAAGAATGGACATATGCTTCAAAACCATAATGTGTGTATGTATGTGTACTATTTTACCATCTCCATGTCATAAATCTATCTTCCTCCTATATGCAGTTAAGGTTTTGTGTTTGCAGTTTAAAACTTAATGGCGTTGAAGGTGTAAAGGAACCTGCCTTTGGATTCTGAGCCTCAAAGAATGTTATATACGCAACTATTTATAGTTGTCAAACCCTGCTGCTCTACTTGGTGATCTGATAACCTAGGATTTAGTCCTTACTAAGTCAAGTCAACTTAGACATATCTACATCTCAATTTCCTTGTTTAAAATTTGGGAATAATAATTCCTGTGCCACCTACTTCATAGACCTTGTTGTGAGATTTAAATTTAATAATATATTTTTAAATGATAAAATGGATATATAATTAACATGGATTATTATTAAAGTAAATAAAATACATTTAGTACATTTAGTATTTTGAAACTTATTATGAAAGCAAATAAAGTACTTCTTACTCTACTAAGAATTTTTTATTCACGATTATAGCAATGTTGTCTTTCTCATTTATGCACAGGAAAAAGATCTAGAAGGGAAGTCTCATGTTTACAATCCATTACATTTTTCTATGGATTTGGGTGTTCTACAGTTTCTTGCAAAGGGGAGAACTCTGATTTGAACCAGTTTACTTATTTATCAAGAATACTTATACGTAACTGTATCAGTACAGATGTTGATTCAATTTTATAACAACATTTGATATACAACGGATTGCCTAATGCATAGCACAGAATAAGTGTCCAAAAAATATTTGAGGACTGAGAGAGTGAAAGAGTAAATAAATGTGTTCATTAAATTGGTGGATATGTAGTGATTACAATTTCATTAAAAGATAAATTTTCCTGTTAAGATTTTGTTTTATTAAATAGCAATCAATAATTCATGAATGTGAAAGACTTCCTAAACCCCTAGACACTCAGAAAATGAAAACATGATGCTTTGTTTCTGGCCAATTTTCAGAACCATCAGAAATTGAGTTATACATCTCACAAAATAGAAATCATATATGTGCATATTAAGTGAGAGAATAAAGATGAAATCCATTGTTCAAAGGGTGGATACTATTGACAAAATATGGAATACCTAGTAATAGATATGGTGGGAATTTTTTTAATGAATAAGAAAGTGGGAATACTCCTAAGAAAAATAACTCATGAAATGGTGAATATGATATTGAATGAATCTCAATAGACTAAAAAGGTAAGCACAAAAATAGACACGAATGCCAGAGCATCGTAGGGAATATGTGAGCCCACGGTATAAGTTGGTATAAATTTCTTTCTAAAAGAGTTTAATGTATAGTTTACTGTGAGTATCAAAGAAAAATTAGGAGCTATAGTGATTTTATTGGTATAGGTAAATTCTGTTCTATTGAGGTTAATTAACAAAAAAAGTACAAACATCTTCTAAAAAGTTTGTGAATTATTCTTCCAGGGAACACTTAAGTACTTTAAATCTATTTCAAGGAGAAATATATATTATTTATCAAGGTTAGATAAGTGATGTATTTCAAAGTAATACAATGAAACTAGTCAAATGCAGTATAATTGGCCAAAACAAATCCCCCTGTAATATGGTCCAGACTCTCTTGAGGCAAAGGAAAAACATCCCAGACATCTATCAATAAAAGTAATGTTTTTGAAACAGGTGCTGGTACTTATTACTTTTTCTAAAAAAGTAATTTTATAATAATTTATTTTTTAAGCCAGACAGCAGGGCTATGAAGAAAGCAGGTGTTGGCTTCTTCAGCGATGGTTAATTTTACCATCTGCATGGGGCAGGGGAAGACAGATAGATAATCGATTGAGCCCCTGTGAGAACTTGGTCAGGGTTTGGCTCTTGATTGCCTAAATTCAGTCTTATTCTTAAGTCCGAGCAGCAGGACAGCTACCACACCAGTCGTGGAACCGTTTTGGTAGTTCTGGGGTGGAAAGGGAAGTTGGAAGATCTGTTCTGCCTCCCTACTGCTCTATATCCCCAGGGAAGTCAACCAGCTAAAGCTCTGTGTCCCTGTTTAAAAATAGCAATAGCAATTCCTACCTTTATTTTAATGAGAAATGATAGCTTCCAATATATTGCAATTATTCTTTCATCCAAGTAGATGGCTTATCAGTAGGCAAAAATTCGTTAAATAAATTTAGATTAACTATTAATATTACAAGTCCCTTAAGGGCAAAGGCCAAATCTGTCTTGTTTAGTGACACATAGAAGATAACTCAGTAAACTGGAGAATCCACATTGGGCATTAAATCAGCCAGACCAGTTGCTCTGTAGTCCAACACTTATGTTTCTATCAACATCATGGAAATAACTTCTCTGACCTAGCGTTTCTCCCTTGAAGATTCAAATAGTAAAACATTATCCCATTCCTCTTTTCTAATGAGTGGTAAACAGAAAACTTTCTTAAAATTTACAGAAACTGAAAAATATAGTAATTAAAATAGACTGACCAAAGTCATATTTAGTCTAGATTTAAAATACAGTTCTCCATATTCACATAACTAGGGGTACTCAGACTATTCTGAATGCATTTTGTGTGTGGTATCTTGAAATCATTGTATAGCTAAGAAAATCCTTCTTCTGTAAGGAAATCTATACTTTCCTGACTCTTTCTGACTTTTTGGAATTTAATTTTGTGCAGAAATCATTACAAAACTATTAATTTTCTTTTTAAGTGAGAATACAAAAAAAATTTCAAAATTAGACAGGTTTACAGTTGTTAAAATATGCTATAAATATTATCTTGGATCAAAGATTACATGGAATTATTTGTTGCCCAATTCCAAGAACCTGATTTCAGCAATTTAAGCAGCCCCCAAAGTTTCTTCTTATTTTGTTTCTCCTGTGGTTTTTACCTGACCTTAAATCAGCATAAGAATAACAATTAAGATAATAGAATCATTCACAGATATAAATGCCTAGAAAGATGTATGCTAACAATGATAACTCTGAGTTGGAGAATTATGGTGGTTTAATTTTCTTTCTCTTTTTAACTTTATCTGTATTTCCAATTATTTTAATAAAAATAAACTTCTATAATTAAAAAGTTAAGATGAAAAAACAGAATAATCATCTTCATTCGCTTTTATAATATTGTATATTGCTGGAGAAAATTACATAGCTAATCTAAATGGAATCCCCTGGATTATTATTCTCAAGCATGCTGAATGTATATAGTGTGCAATTCGTATAGTTTTTCCTATTCAGCTCTCTTTCACACTCCCATTAGCAGCTTCACCAATCACCTTGAGTTCCCTAAAGCAAAAGGGTATTATGTCACGATTTTTTCTGTGTGTGTGTGGTACGCGGGCCTCTCACTGTTGGGGCCTCTCCCGTTGCGGAGCACAGGCTCCGGACGCGCAGGCTCAGCGGCCATGGCTCACGGGCCCAGCCGCTCCGCGGCACGTGGTATCTTCCCAGGCCGGGGCACAAACCTGTGTCCCCTGCATTGGCAGGCGGACTCTCAACCACTGCGCCACCAGGGAAGCCCCATGTCACGATTATTTCATTTTTAAAAGATCATGACTTTCCACCATCTTACATCTAAAATCCTTTCTAACTTGAACTAAGAGATCCCCTCTTTTTCTGAGGTGATCTTCCTAGTGGCAGTTGTCTTCACATGGTTATGATGTTTTAAAGGGAATCAGCATATTGTGACTGAGAAATACGCATTGCCCAGAGTTCCCTCTTGCACATTACTGCTGCACATGACTACTGGGGGGGTCATTCCTCAAAACTGGAAGGGGATATAGGAATAGAAAACGGCATGAAAAATAGCAATTTAATGAGGAAATTCAACTTTTGGCCTAGCCAGCCAGTATGTTTAGCCAAAGGAATTTCCTACAGTTAAAAGTTACCATATGATCTGCTTCCTAATATTTAAGAAAACAAATAAGATACCTTCCTCGGGCTTCCCTGGTGGTGCAGTGGTTGAGAGTCCGCCTGCCGACACAGGGGACACGGGTTCGTGCCCCGGTTCGGGAAGATACCACATGCCGCGGAGCGGCTGGGCCCGTGAGCCATGGCCGCTGAGCCTGCGCGTCTGGAGCCTGTGCTCCGCGCAACGGGAGAGGCCACAGCGGTGAGAAGCCCGCATACCGCAAAAAAAAAAAAAAAAAAAAAAAAAGATGCCTTCCTCTCTTTCTGTAGTTTTCACTTTTTTAATGTGGCCAGAATAGGCTATGTAACCTCATTCCTAAATCAATCATTTAAAATAGGAGTATAAAAATAAAAAGATATAGAGCCACAGTATGGTTAGTAATCTTGATTTTATCTTTTAAATGCAGTAGGGAAGATGGAATTTGGAATTATTAGACCTGGATTCAGAATCCTAATTCTTCTTAGCCATGAAATTCTAAGCAAGTCATTTAACCTCTCTGAGTTTCGTTTTGCCCATCAATGAAATAAAAAATAAAAATTAGTAATCCATAAATAATTGAGAGATAGATATAATTGCTTAGCATCGCTTTATACTCACTCAAACTACAGTAGCTTTTAGAAAATTTTCAGTTTATCTTGGCCTATTTCCAACTTCTTGGCTCTATAAAAGCTTAGATTAGATTATGTGCTTATTACTAGAAAGCAAAATCTTTGCTTTTGGAGAAGAGATTAATACTTAGTCAACAATATTTTAAAAGCCTACATTAGGTTATGGGCTAGCTTATTATTAGAAAACAAAATCTTTGCTTTTGGAGAAGAGGTTAATACTTAGTCAACAATATTTTCTTCTAGATGATCTTAGCTACCGCTGGCTTCTAAATGAATTTCCTGTATTTATCACAATGGATAAACGAAGATTTGTGTCTCAGACAAATGGCAATCTCTACATTGCTAATGTTGAGGCATCAGACAAAGGGAATTATTCCTGCTTTGTATCCAGTCCCTCTATTACAAAGAGTGTGTTCAGCAAATTTATCCCACTCATTCCACTACCTGAACGTAAGTATCATATTTGTTCCTCTGTTTTTGCAAGTTTGTCTGCTTATGGCATACTTACAATAATGAAAAGAGATATCCAGTGGGGAGAACAGCTGAATGCTCTGTCGGAGAAAACAGAGGATACATACTTTGTAAGCCTTGCCCTTCCTTAGTTTTTCCCATAGAGAAGATTTACATCATAAAAGTGTCCCTAAGGTGGTTGAGTTTGGACTGGTTGCCTCTAGCTCAGGGAATGCATAGAGAACCAATCAATTCAAGCAAAATACCAATATATCATTTACAATGGGAATCACCAGCAACTGTTTTTTGTTTCATGTCCAATCCTACTTCCTAGTAAATTCATGAAAGAGAATGAATGATTAGATCAAAACAAACTATAGTGATTACAGAATTGGGGGGCGGGGGGAAGAAGGCAATTGGATTATTTTGATATTTTTAAGAACTATTTACATGACGCAAATAAGTACATAAATTGCCTTTCTACTGTAAGTAGTGTAGGGTATGACTACCGTGGTGCCATATTTGATGACCACTAACATTCTTGACTGGCCTTTTCTCAGGCTTCAATTGAATGAACTGCATTCCATTTTTTAATGTACCACTTCCTGAGAAATCAGATCACGATATGTTTTCTTACTTCACATTATTTTTATCTCAGTCCTGCTGCTACACTCATATCGCTGAGTTCAAGCTTCTGAAGAAATACCGGCACTGTTGTTGGCAGACTTAGGTTTGGTTCCTACCACTAACCTTAAGTTGTATATAACAATGGGGAAAAGTCCATCCTACCATAAAGATTCTATTTCTATTATTCTTCTCAAGATAGCAGTCACATGGTTAGAATTCAATAAATATCTTCTGATTTTCTGGCTTTTTTTCTCCTCCCAAATCTTAGGAGATACTCTCACCACTACTTCGCAGAGTGAAAAGGAGCCATCATGTAAAAATTTCCCTAACTTTCTTCCCTATGCTTCCCTCGACATTCAATGCTTCTTTCTTTCTCGGTGGAAGAAGTGCTTCTCCTGCTGCTCAGGCTGCCTCCTCCAGTTGCCCTGGTTCACAGTCCATTTGATTCATTTAAGGACATCACTACATCACTCTTTCCTTTCTTTTCTGAATCTTCAAACTCTCCTCCATTCCTTTCCCTCTGCGTATTATTTTGTATTCAGTGAATAAGTGAAACCACTTCTTATTTGCTAAATCCAAAGGATATCTTCAGGCCTGATACTGTATGAATTTTGACACTTGTTGATCTCTCTGCCTCTCTTGAACTCTCCCTTCTTTTCCTATTTTTTCTGACTACTTCTGCCTCCGTTCATCTCCCACCTGCCTTGCTGACAAATTCTATGCAGTATCCTTCATCAAATCTTCCTCCTTCTAATATTTCTTTCTAATCTTTTTTCAAATATTCTCACTCACTTACACCTTTTTCTCTAGTAGCCCTATGTGATGACTCTAAATTTGCATCTCCAAAACTTTTCCCTATATTTAATCCTGAATTCTACCTACATCCTGGGCTTGATACACAGAAAGTTCCCAAGGATGTTAAGTTTGAAATATTCCAAGCACATCTTTTATCTCCTCTCTAAACCTCCTCTTCTGGTGTTCTTCATCTCATTTAGCAATACTGTCATATTTCTCATTTAGCAATAATTCGGGGGAGCATTTTTAATCATCAGCTCCTCTCCACTGCCATCCTCAGGACAGTGAGCACAGCGGTTCCCATTTAGGACATAAGCACTTGGGAAGTTTGAGGAAAATGTGGAACCCAAAGATAGTGATTCAGCAGACCTATGATGTGACCCATCCTAGACCCCTAGGAAGTGATCTGCAGGTTCAACGAGCATCCCAGGTGATTCTGATTAATTGGATTTTTGATCTGTACCTTGAGAAAACATTGATCCAAGGGGCAGTTCTTTTGATTTTGCCTGTAAAATACAACTTGGATCTGCCCTTTCCTTTCTGTTCCCACTGCAACTGTGCCCTCGTTTAGTCCCTCATCTATTTTTCTGAATTTATGAAACTCACTCCCTTAGATCTCTGACTCTCTGCTATTTTTCTTCTCCATATTCCTTCCTTTAAAACTGACAACAAGGTCTTCTACTTAAACCAAAATTAAGATTCATATCACTTCTTTTATCAAAACCTATTAGTAGTTACCCATTGAGGAAATTAGCTTCAAAATGTTTAATATCACAGTTTCAAGTCTTCTATGTTGTAGGTTCAAGCTCATCTTCAACTACATATGCTTCAATATCATTTTGATTCCTAGACCTTTTATAATTCCCTGCACACTCCTGAAGTTGTGTCATAATATGCTATTTCCTCAACTTGAACTGGTCTGGTTCAAATGCCCTCTTTGCTTGAAATTCCCTTGGCCCCTATATACTTCCAACAATCCTCCTTGGCTGCCACTCTTTCAGAGCATTTACTTTTGTTTTGGCTTGTATTTCAGGTCTTTGTGTATCTATTTGTCTTTATAGTGTTATACAGTGTAAAATACACACTCATGTTGTGATCCTAAACAGTGTATTTAGACTTTCTGAGCCTATTTCTTCCACTGTAAGATAGAGGGAATTACATCCTTCAATAACGACATGCTAAATAAATGTTGTCATTGATGAACACGGTGATGTTTAAATAAACAATTTTCTTCTTTCCTTCTCTCCTTCCCTCTTTTAAAATTGTTTTCTCTTTTCCTTCATCTCCATGGACACTCCTTTATTCTTTTCTTCCTCTTTCTTCCCTTGTCTCCTTCTTTTGCACTCTTCTCTCTTCTTTCTTCCCTTATCCCTCATTTCCTTCCTTTTTCTCTTTTTTCCTGATTCCCATAGAGTACCTGGCAGATCCAAGTTGTATTTTAGAGGCAGAATCAAAAGGAATGACCCTTGGGTCAATGTTTTCTCAAGGTACAGATCAAAAATCCAATTTATCAGAGTCGCCTGGGATGCTCGTTTCATACGTATTTTATGCTTGTTTTATACCTATTTGATGCTTCCTAAAGAATTGTTGAATTTTTTAGTTATTTGAGTCAAATTGGTTACACCGTTGTCAGAATGAGCCAATATGATTGAAAATGCTTAATAAAATTCATACTGTATGCATACTATGCATAAATAAACAAATCTATACATTGTGACATGATCAGATATTTTCCAGTACTTGTACAGAGAAAAGTCTTCCATACTGAAGCAATTCTAATCCTATAAAAACCACAATGTTAAACAAATGCTACTCTGCTTACTAATTAGTTGATATTTTTGTTTTTCTTAAATTAGGAACAACAAAACCATATCCTGCTGATATTGTAGTTCAGTTCAAGGACATATATGCATTGATGGGCCAAAATGTGACTTTAGAATGTTTTGCACTTGGCAAGTAAGTATACTCACAGTTTTTATTAACATATATAGAAATACATTAAATTTTGTATTGTTAGGAAATAAATGTTGTAAATGTTTAGCTATAAACATAGAGTAAATTGTCTTTTAAGAATTGTGGACCATTAGCTCTTACTTTCTCCTATTTAAGTCCTGTTCCTGATATCCGTTGGCGGAAGGTCCTAGAACCAATGCCAAGCACGGCTGAGATCAGCACATCTGGAGCTGTCCTGAAGATCTTCAATATTCAGCTAGAAGATGAAGGCACATATGAATGTGAGGCTGAGAACATTAGAGGAAAGGATAAACACCAGGCAAGAATTTATGTTCAAGGTAGAGATATTGTTTTAATTTTCCATACATTTAATCAATATCTTATTGAAAGCCACTTTCATACTTGAAAAACTAGCATAAAATGATTAGTTTAAAAATAGTGATGTGAACTACATTATGCAAAAGGATAAAATATTCATCTTTATGTCTAATTAAATCACAAATATGAGTATATAAGTTAACAGTTTATGCCACTGGTATAGGAACACCAATGGATCAATAGTAGTGTTATTGATAATTTTCAGAAAATATAATTCATATAGTTTGTAGACTTTCTTCAAGCTCTCTTTTTTATTTGTACAAGAACCTAGGCATTATGATTTAGTTTAACCCAGTGGTTCACAAACTTTACCATGTTTTAAAATCATCTGGGGGCTCATTAAAAACACAAATTGCTGGTTCCCACCCTCAGAGTTTCTGAGTTAGAAGGTCTATTTGGGACCCAAGAATTTGTATGTCTAACAAATTCTTGGGAGATGTTGATGTTACTGGTTCAGGACGCACACTTAGAGAACAACTGGTCTAAGGAAAAGTTTTCTTTAATATAATTTTCTTGGCACAAGTGTTTGATTCTCACACATTAAAATAAGCTTATGTTTGGGAGGAGAGAATGTTGTTTCTCAGTCAGTGCTTGAAACTTTTCAGGCTGAAATCATCCCTACAAATCCATTCACAAATCTACAATGTGAAGTTTGCAGGTCTAAATAAACATCTAAATAAACATCTAAGTCTTCAACAAGTGTATACTGAGTGTGTCCTCAGAGGCAGACACTATGATAGGAGCAAGGACTTAAAGGAAATATTCTGTCCTTGAGGAATTCATACTCTAGTCATATCATACAAAACCCCCAAATGTATACAAGCATATACAGTCAAATAAATATATACCCCCAATATATATAATTATAAAGAAAATAGTGAGAGTGCGATATGGAAAATTACATAAGATATTGATAAAGCATATGGCAAAGGGGTACCTTAGTCTCATCAAAAAGATACATGATAGGAAAAACTGGAGATGATGCCTCAGCTGAACTGGAATACCAGAAGGCTGAAAGGGTACTGTGACAGGGTCAAGTCCAACCCCTACCCCTATCTCTCAGACCCCAGGCCTCTGTCTATATCGGAATAAAGTAAGTGTCTCCGATGACCCAGGATTTGCAGCCTCACCACCACCAACTCATAAAGTCCACTAAGATTAGGATCATTTTACCTTCACCCTGTGCATTTCATTTGCCTTAAGAAGCCCTTGGTCCAGGGCCTCCTTATGACCTGTACTTTAATACCCACAGAGCTCTGCACATGTCCTACTTAGTCTCTATTTCCCCCTCATTCCCAACTTCTGACGTCTTTATACTATGCTTCTAGAGCACATAGTCCATTATCAGAATCCCCTATATTCTCAACTTCTTTGAACATTCCCTTTATTCTCTTGCTCTAACTGAAACTTGGCTCTCCCTTAAAGACACTTTCCCCTGTAGACCACTCAAGCAGTGGCTGATTTTTCTTTCACAGCCCTCATCCCCAGGAGTGACTGACAGTACTGCCAATACCTGCCTCCCTGCTCTTCACTGATATTGCTAGACTATCTTTCTTTTCCTTTAATCATCCAGTTTACAATCTTATGTTAAGTCGCCCCTCCCCACTCATTGCCCTAAGATTTTCACTATTGACAACTCTCACCAACTACAACTCTACTCCTGACTTCATTCTTGGTGACATAAAATCATGTAGACTAGGGGCTTCCCTGGTGGCGCAGTGGTTGTGAGTCTGCCTGCTAGTGCAGGGGACACGGGTTCGAGCCCTGGTCTGGGAGGATCCCACATGCCGCGGAGCAACTGGGCCCGTGAGCCACAACTACTGAGCCTGCGCATCTGGAGCCTGTGCTCTGCAACAAGAGAGGCCGCGACAGTGAGAGGCCTGCGTACCACGATGAAGAGTGGCTCCCGCTCACCGCAACTAGAGAAAGCCCTCACACAGAAACGAAGACCCAACACAGCCAAAAATAAATAAATTAATTAATTTTAAAAAAATCATGTAGACTATAATAACTTTTCCAATAGTTTGCCCTCTCAGTTCCTTTGAACTCCTTTCCTCCAATGATCTTGTCCTACAACCTTCCTCAGCAACTCACTCCCACTGCCATGCTTCAGACCTTATTGTTACCCTTAATGTCGCCTGGCAACTAGACTACATTTCTCCAGATTCACTTACCTCTCACTCTCTTAGATGACCATTTCATGCCTTCATGATTTCCTTCAAACCCACAGTACCTCCTCCTTCAACCTTCCTCTCAGCTAATAACTTGGCTTCTTATTTCACAGAGAAAATGGTAGTAATTAAATTGGAGCTTTCACAAACTCCCACTCCACATCTACTGACACCTACTTCTCTACCCTTATCTCTTTATATTCTAGGTTCAGCTGCTCTCTGAGGTCAACATCTCCACTTGTACCCTAGACTCTACCCCTCTTACATAATAAATTAACACATAATTCTTTAAAACTTTATATGTAATTTTGAAAGATTTACATTATAAGAAAAAGATAAATTATTTTAGTGCTATTCGTGAATTAGCTTTCCAACAAAACGTGGTTCACAAATAGAAAAACAATTATGAATTTAATTACAGTTACCTAGTGCTGTAATATTGTAAGATAAAGTTTACCTGCTGACCTGTAGAAATACAATTTCACTGACTCTATCATTGATTTTATGACACAGAGTATTTGATGTATTTTCTAGAGGAAGATCAACTAAGTGTAATATTTGTCCTCTTGAGATGATGATGAATGTTGACTTGCATTTGACAATTTTCAATGTCCTTTACTTTTAAGCATTTCCTGAGTGGGTAGAACACATCAATGACACAGAGGTGGATATAGGCAGTGATCTCTACTGGCCTTGTGTGGCCACAGGGAAGCCCATCCCTAGCATCCGATGGCTGAAGAATGGATATTTGGTATGTATGTTCAAGTGCTTTGCAGTTCTTGAGCCTATGTTCCGGTAACATTTCTGGGTGATCCTGGGATAAAGTTAGCAGGAGTGTCAATAGATTAAGGGCATCTAGTCCCTGAAATATAAAAGTCTCCTTTAAAAGAAAAAACCAGAAAGTGAACATAAAATGTCTTTTTCCAGCTTAAACATTTTCTTATGTCTACCTTCTCTCTCTCTCTCCTTATTGTTTCCTTTGTTCCACTTTTCACCCTCTTCCTATGCATCCATCTCTACTACCTGATATTGTCCTCTTTTTCTTGCCACTGTTTCCCTGACCCCACAGAAACAGAGGTAAGAATGAAGGTCCTACCTTTAGCCCTGGGGACAAGTAGCAGCAGTGGGGTCCTTCTCTACCTTCCCACTGTAATCTCCCAGCTGGGCCAAGAGGGAAAAAGGTGGACTCTCTTCTCTGTAGGATGAATAGAACAAGAGCCACTGGGCATGGTAAGTGGGTTTTACTTCCCCATACCATGAAAACCCCACTCCACTAGACTTACTTAACAGTGAGGGCAAAAATAATGTACCTAAATGGAAAGACAACCAAGCCCAAACCCAAATGAAACCATTTCTATTAAAGTCTATCAAGAAAATGTGTTTCACTTTGTGTTCTTTCCAGTATCATAGAGGGGAATTGAGACTGTATGACGTGACCTTTGAAAATGCTGGCATGTATCAGTGCATAGCTGAAAATACACATGGAGCCATTTATGCAAACGCGGAGTTGAAGATCTTGGGTCAGTATTATTTCTGGTTTCTGTTAACAATCAGCAAGAAAGCAACATGTTAAAATGATCCTTCATTATATACAGATTATATTTAATTTCACATTACTTTCTTGAATTAGAAGTTAAACATTTCTAAAATGTGGTTTGAAATAGAATGATATTATTATTTTCCTTTCATTCATGAACAGTAAATAAATTGGAGGCAACATGGAGTATAAAGGTTTTTAAGACTTTTTTAATGGTAAAGCAAACTTTACACATGCCAATTTTTATGTCTTGTTCTCTCCTATGTTTGGGCAGCTAAACACTGCCAGGACATCACATAGTGAAGATTGATGCTTCCGCAATGCCTGTGAGCCAGCCTCAGATGAGTGTTTAGCACTTGGTAGCTTTATCAGTCCCTGGGTCCCTGGGTTAAAATTGCTATTGAAAACCTTCGAGACATTCCTCAATCCCCTTACCCCACACTCACTCCTACTTTCATATTACTTTCTTACTTCTCCATGAAAATTGAAAAACACTGAAATAAAATATTTCAACCTCCCATCCCTCTTCAAAACTATCTGAATCTTTACTACACTTGTCCTTTTGATACTCTTTATCCAGAGGACAATGTATCTTGTCCCAAAATAATCCCTTTATCTCTGCCCTCAACAGACATCTTTCTTCGTGTGCATGTGTGTGTGTGTGTGTGTGTGTGTGTGTGTGAGTGTGTGTGCATATCCTCAGGCTGCCTCTCTTTCTGGTCATGCTTTCCTCTTGAATTCTCCTCTCTTTTGTCCTTGGTGATGCCATGCTCTGATACCTCCCAGATTATTTTGTCTTGATCGCCTTCATTTTCCTTTTTACCCCTTCCCTGCTCAGTTGGAAATCTTGCTCTCTTCTAGATTTCCATTCCTCTGGTTGCATTCCATTTTCTTACTCATTCTTTCATGTATTTTATAATATTGTTCCTCAATTATTATTATTTTTAAATTTTTTAAAAAAACCTGGATGATATCTTCTTCTTTGCCCATTAACTATCAAGGACCCCTTAATTTATACATCTGGCCCAGAATTTTATCCTCAGCTTCAAGCTCACTATAAAAGCTTCTTGGTAGAAATGGTCATCTGGGTAACTTCACAGATATCCCAAACTCAGCATGTCTGAAACCTAATTCATTATTTCTCACTCATTCACATCATCTCCTCCTGAAATATTTACTGTTCTAAAGAATGACACAATCTACTACATACTTTCCCCCCATTACATCTATTAAATTTCTCATTTTTATCCCATAAATCTCTGAGATTTTTTACTTTCTTCTTATTTTCATTACAACTACTTTAATTAAAAGTATCATGTCCTTTTCATACTATTTGAAGTGGCTGTCACCAAGTTTAGTAATATTGTAAGTAATGAATCGGGTGGGCAGGATTTCTCTGCTAGAAATGATTACTGAAAAGATAAAACAATGACTCAGTGCAGTCTCTTTTATTCTTGAGACACCAAAGGGAAATTTTTTAAAACATTGGTATCACTGCAAATTGAGTGACACTAAAAGAACATGAAAGACACTGAGACAGTTATAAGAAAGTATTAAAGAAAGCTATCTTTAAAAAGAGTTGAGGCCTTCTTGATTTTAACTTTTCCTGCCTCTTCTTATAATGCTGAGTATCATATTCCATTTCTTCCCCCTAAAGTCAAAATTCCTTGCTAATATATTTAATCTAGTTTCTTTGGGTATCAAGGAAACATTTAGGCTTAGGCTTCATACCCTATCACTTTGGTATGAAGTGCAGTAAAATCATTTTGACTCTTAGAGAAGATATGAGGTGAATTTCAATTCCTTCCAAATGTAAATGCTTTTGTTTTCTGTTAAAATTTCTTGTTAATTGTTATATATTACAAGAGAAAATGAAAATTTAACAGCTCAGACTGAAAGATCTTTCTGTCTTCAAACCTAAATCTTGCAATCATTAATCTATTAAGGCAGTAATTAAGCAAATTGATCATTTTGAGACTGAGATTAATTCCTGACCATCTTTATATTTGTTTCAATCTATTTTTGTTTATTACCTTTAGGAACAGTGTTTCTCTCTCTTCTTTCCTGAGTTATTTAGTTAATTCATTTATTCATCCACCAAATGATTATTGAGTGCTTACTCTGCACCAGATACTAGTCTGTAATAGGCTCAATAAAGAACAAAAGAAAAAAAATATATATATATGTATGTATACATGAACATGGTCTAGATTCTGTCACTAGAAATTCAAACATTAGGTAAGCATGGGTCATTTAAATGACTGCACCAAATCAACGATTTTATTAAGACTGAACAGATTCAGAAAAAATCTTATTTTCTAGATAAATTTAGACTTTCTAAATATAATCCGATGAAAATTTCTCTCATATTTTATAAGCAATATGTCACCCACAATATTTATTTAGCCTATACAAAATACCACATGCTGTGTTAGGTGTACAACACAGTTGGTTGTTTACTTATTTATTTCCAATTATAAAAACTCAGACTAAAAGAACAATGGGACAACCTAAATCATTTTTATAAAAAGTGTGTTCTTCAGAGCTTGTTAGAAGTGCTGAATATCAGATCCACCCCAGATCTATTAAATAGCATTTTACCAAGATCCTCAGATGATTATGATGCACAAATAAAATTTGAGAATCATGGGACTAGATGATGAAGGGTCAAGACCTGGATAAAGATATACTTAGGCCTAGAAAAGCCCCCAGAAAGGACAGTTTTATAGATGATTGGGATGTGTGGAAATAAAAAGATGGAATCCCCCTGGAGTCTGCAAAATGACAAAGAGATTGAGAAATGAGCTAGATGTGGGGACACTAAAGAAAATTAGAGCATATCATCAAGAGAGTAATATTTTTTGAGACTCTATAGCATGTTTTCATAATTATTGATCTGTACTTTGAAGTAAGGATGAGCTACAGGTGTATTATGTACTTCTCAATTAATTGAAAACATCATTCCCATAACTGTTTGTAGGTTGGTCCTGAAGGCAGGGGTCTCTCTGTTTATTAAGGCATCTCATAGTGTCTTCATGCAGTTGGTACTCAATAAATGTTTGTATAATGAAGGAGGAGTCATATTGTTTATTGAAAAGGGCATGCTTGCAAATCAGACAGATCTAGATTCAAATGTAAATCCCATTTTATACCTTACTGCCTGTGGCACCTTTGGCAAATTATATAATCTTAATAGGTATCAGTTCTTTCATCCGTAAGCTGGGGACAGTTCATTCAAAGTGTGACTATGATTACGGATTATGAATATGTGTCAATATTAATAATTGCTCAATTTCCTCTATCCTTTCACTTAACTTCCCTTGCGCAACTGAGTCAAGACACTTGAATTAGGTATTACCTTCAAGGTAAATATTCATACAGCATTTGATTACAACTTAAATGTGTAATAATTAATTCAGTTATCACCAAGAATTATACATTTAAAATGGGTAAATTTTTGATAAGTAAAATATACCTCAATAAAGTTTTAAATAAAAGAAAACAATTATTATTATTAGGCATGGAATGTCTGTTGGTCATTGCTGATAACATTTGGTGAGATTAATCTTTTCTATTGATTATTAATCAAAAGGGAATAAAAGATGCTATAGTATAGAAGAAACTTCTGTTTCTTTTTTTAGCAAAAGAGACAAATAATAGTTTACTTTCTTTTAGCTTTGGCTCCAACTTTTGAAATGAATCCTATGAAGAAAAAGATCCTGGCTGCTAAAGGAGGAAGAGTTATAATTGAATGCAAACCTAAAGCTGCACCCAAACCAAAATTTTTATGGAGTAAAGGTACAGAGCGGCTTGTCAATAGCAGCAGGTCAGTCCAGAAACTAAAAATCCGATTGCAACTCAGTACTTGGGAAAGTTTACTTTGTAGAGAACTTGTTTTCGTATTCATAGTGTAAATAATTTTTGTTCTAACTTTTCTCCCCAGAAGATATCACAGCTCTAAGGTAAACAGAAATACCCATCACTGTCAGTATCTATTATAAACAGAATTCAATTTTTAGACTTCTAGAGTTTATAAGGAATTTTAAAAATTGAGGCCCAGAGGTTTGTGACAATTTGCCCAAGGCCACAAAACTAATTAACAATGGGAAATAAAATAGGGTCTTTATAATTTTTCCCCTAACAAGGGCTTCTATAGCCATTCATATTTGATTTAATTTTATGCAATTAGCCTATTAAATATTTCAGTAGGGAAATAAAAGGTGATTTTAAAGTACAAATCACCTCTTCCCTCTTCCGAAGTGAACAGGAACTTCTAATCTTCCTAACTATCTATGGGGAGAAGGAATGTTGGGAAATAGGAGAATTGGGATGTGAAGGTTGGGGAGCAGCAAATATTTCAAGCAGGGAGCACAGCATGTGCAAAGGCCCTAAGGCAGAGAGCAGAGGATGTATAAGGAATGTAAGAACTAAAACCAACATGGCTGTCTTTAGAATAAAATGGAGAACAGTTTTAAGGGATGACACATAGTAAGCCAGGTCATTAGTAACAACATTTTCTGTGGCTTCATCTAAGAGTAGTAGAAATCTATCTAAAGGCTTAAATAAGGGAGGAAAAAAGTAGTTTTTGCCTTTAAAAAAATATTCTAGCAAAAGTATAAAAGATAAATCTTTACAGTAATCCAGTAAAGGATGTAAGGTGGGTGTTATCTCTGTTTTGATGTATCTAAAGCCTGGAAAGTTTAAAGTGACCTTCTGAAAATGTATCAGTAATCTCCAAGCCAGAACTTGAACTTGTGCCATGCTGATATGGAATGAACACATGGCAACACAGTTTTCTTACTAGGATAATCACAAGTATGGTTGTGCATGAGACAAAGCTGTGGTTGGGGAGGGGTGTGCAAGGACAGCAGCTGCTTCCCTGAATACATTAAATTCTACAGGTAATATGTCTGACTAAGATTTATTAACACTTTAACAAAATGATACTAGAAGAATCAGTGTTAAAGGAAAAGTCAATCTGTGCAATACAGGGTTGAAGCTTTAGCAGTCAGATAATGAGTGATGCAGACCATGATCATAAGGTAGTTCCAATTTTAGGTATTCACTACTGCAACAGCCTAGAGCATAGCATTCCCTGTTGGCTGCACTATTAGCTCTCTCTCCTTAATGAAAAGAATCTTGCTCTGATTCTGATGAGGACTCATGCCATGGGCCTCTGCAACCACAAATATCTCAGAACCATGCTTCATGGATTTGTTTTTCCTAAATACAAACATGTGTTCAAAAAAAGAAAAGTCTAGCTCCTAAAACCTTATTATTCTAGTCCTGTCAATATTTTTAAAGTATTTGAATCAAATTGTATGACCTTTTGATGAAAGAGTCTATAAATCTAATTTTTGCTCACTATGTTAACCCATTAGTAGCTCAGATTATTTAAGTATCTCTTTATTATAGATTTGGTATTTCATGTAAAAATAAGTTTGAATGTTATAAAATAGTATGTATTAAGAAAAGTTAAACTAATAATTACTTTTAGAGAAACATTTCTGTTGAAAATAATATTAAGGAGTAACTGAATAACTGTCTTTGAGTATAACTATAATCTCATTCTGATTAATATAATTACCTAAAAACTGTTCCACATTACTAAGTTATCTCTGTGCCTGGTAAATGGTTTGTAAAATGGCATATGAAGTACTTGCAATCAGGAGAGAGGAAACATAAATCTTGATAAGTTGTAATTAAGTTCTCAATTGTATGATTTTATTTAAGGTTAAAATGATATGCATCCTCCAACAGAATTTCTTTGTAGTTGTTCATTTATAACCAATGGACAGCTATCAACTCTAAAATGGTCTTTATCTGAGCCCTTTATATGAGAGTCTCTCCAAGATTCTTTTCTACCCCAGAGTTGGTGTGCTTTAAACATTAACAAATAAGATGGAGGTTATACTGGAATAATTTTGGCAACAATAAGTGACTACTTTATTAAAGACCAGATGGTTCCTGGCTTGTTTGACTGTTTATCTATATGATCTAATCTGAAAATAAGGATAAGATTCTGATAATTCAACTACATTGACTTTAGAATATGGATCATTATTCAAAACCATCAAGTTCCCTAAATACTCTTACTGAAATTAATTATAATGTCATGGACAAAGTACCTGAAAGTGTAGGTGAGCTGAACAACACAAGGAAGTATACCCTTTAAAGATGACAATGATCAATTGAGAGCTAATATATGTGAGAAAACTAAGAATATAATGTGGGTTTTAGAAAGATTAATTGTTGCTATTGTTGTTTCCATTGCAACTTGATGATAATTTTCATTGCTTTACGTACAAAATAAGTAAATGGGGTGGGGGTGGAAAATTGGCTAAGGACTTACACTAGAGCTTAGTGAGAAAAAATGAGACACATTAATGTTAGTACTGTGTTAATATGAGTTCTATGAGAAGAAGATGACAATGCGGGATTAGCCATGCAAGAGATTTATTAATGGCAATGCCTAGGAAGGAAAACAGAGAAGACTCTTGGTGAAGCCTGGGACAGCCATCTGAGATTCAGGTCTGCTTCCAAATGAAAGGGAAAGGGAAGGAAGGAAGAAAGGTTGGGTAGAAATGGACTGCAGTGCAGATTTAATAGAGTGTGGTAAGACCACTGGAAAGCGTTCCAGCTAAAAATGCCCATCAGAGGAGCCTGATGTCTACCTGGAATATGCAGCCTTAAAATTCCTCCTGGACTCAGTCATTGGCTGAGAGCAACCTGTGGAAAGTGTTGTTTTGGCTCAAACACAGTGATGGATTTCTGAGTGCAGCAGCTAGAGCTGTGGATCAGTTACACTCCTCACAGTGAGAACATAGAGGGACATTGGCATAGCTTCCACAATATCAAATAATTACTTTTATGTTTATATTATGCTATTACATTATTTCTTCAATAAGTAAAAAGTATTCTGAAATGAGCTTAAGTTGGAACTGGAGAGTTAAAGACGAGCAAGGAAATTATGGAATATATTATTGGTGAAATTTTTGGTGTTTTCTTATATGGAGATTTTTATTAATAAAGTATGTATGTAGTAATTGTCCTTTATGAAGCTCTGCTCTTAAAATGGAATATATGGAGAATTGTTGGCATGTGTTTGTACAAAGCTTCAGAGATAAATTAAGGTTTTGGAAATTATCTATTTAAGGAAAGTAAAAATCAGATCTAAATAGACATTTCTCCAAAGAAGACATACAGATGGCCAATAGGCAAATGAAAAGATGTTCAGCATTGCTAATTATTAGAGAAATGCAAATCAAAACTACAATGAGGTACCACTTACACTGATCAGAATGGCCATCATTAAAAACTCTACAAATAGTAAATGCTGGAGAGGGTGTGGAGAAAAGGCAACTCTCCTACACCCTTTGCCACACCCAAAAGCGTGGCAAAACTCCACCCTTTTGAGGGTGTGGAGGTTCCTCAAAAAACTAAAAATAGAGTTTCCGTATGATGCAGCAATCCCAATCCTGAGCATATATCCAGACAAAACTATAATTTGAAAAGATACATGCACCCCAATGTTCATACAGCATTATTTACAATAGCCAAGACATGGAAGCAACCTAAATGTCCACTGACAGATAAATGGATAAAGATGTAGTATATATATATATACAATGGAATATTACTCAGCCATACAGAAGAATGAAATAATGCCATTTGCAGTAATATGGATGGGCCTAGAGATTATCATACTAAATGAAATAAGTGAAAAAGAGAAAGATACTATATAATGTCACTTGTATGTGAAATCGAAAATATGACACAAATGAACTTATTTACAGAACAGAAACACATTCACAGACATAGAGAACAGACTTGTGGTTGCCAAGGGGGAAGGAGATGTGGGGGGATGGATGGGGAGTTTGGGATCAGCAGATGCAAAATATTATATATAGGATGGATACACAATAAGGTCCTACTGTAAAGCACGGGATAGTCAATATTCTGTAGTAAACCATAATGGAAAAGAATATCAAAAATTTAAAAATAAAATAAAATCCAATGACAGGCAATCCAATATTGAATGTAAGTGCAAGGCATTATATAGTAAAGTTATATAATAAATATATAAATTATACGTAATATATCATAATATATGTAATATTAATGTAATATAAATTATATGTAAGAGTTAGGTATAATAAGGTTACAAATAATGAGTTTTCGGTCTCCTGACTCCAAGGAAGAGGCAGACAGGCAGAGGGAATACATTTAAGTTCTATTAGTATGAAAGATTTAGTTTCTGTTCATAGAAGAATTTCCTAAAAGTAATCTGTTACAGAAGCTTTTACTAAGGTAGATTTTACAGTATCATTCTTTGAAATTTCCTAAAATTAAAATATGTTTGTATTCCTCTGTGGCTGTGGAAATGACAGTCCATTCTAACTACCAAGGCTGAAGTCCTGGGGTCACGTTCCTGGAAGATCTGGGCTCACTTCTTTCAGGCCTATGACTGATCTAAGTCTGTCTCACAGTGGTTTAAAAGTCATTTTATGGTGGTATGTAGAGAGTCACTGCTTCAGTTAAACTCTATGTAGTTCATACATTCAAAAACAGGTTGATCGAGTGCCTACTCATTGTTTCATGTCTCACTCCTTAAGGAATTCCTGGAACATAGTTTTTTGTTTTTTCCTAATGATTGTATACGTTAATGAATATGTTACCTTGAGATGGGGCCACAAACAAAGCAGATACAAATTCCTGACATCAGGATGCTACCATCTAATGCAAGGATAGATTAACAAGTAAAGCTGAAGTATGTCTGATGAAATATGTGTTAGGAAGAAAAATCTGGGAAGAGGAATATCATGGGGAATGCCAGGACAGCAGCAGTGCCATGGGTGGGTGTGTGCATGCCATACTAACTAGAATTTATCAGACAAAGCTTTACTGAAGGTGCCACTGTGCAAAACCCTGAAGGTTGTGAGAAACAGATTGTGAAAACGACCAGGGCCTAAAAGGGCAAACCAAGGGCTGTGGCTTTTACTATGCATGAGATGGAAAACTCACTGGAGGCTTCTGAGCTGTAGAGTGACATCACTGAGCCAAAGAGTGACATTGTATTACTTATGTGGTGTATGTCTTCATGTCTGGCTGACATGTGGGAAAAGAAACCGTGTAGAGGCAAGGTTGGCAGCAGGAGGACAGTTCGAGATTACTGTGATAAGTCCAAGAAAAAGATGAAGGTGGTTTTCCAAAAAAACTTGATGCTGAGAAAGAATATTCTAAACAAAGGCTAGAATGTTTCATCTTGAAAAAAGTCTCTGTCAAGCAATTTATGTAAAACTTTAATGATACTAAGATGTTAGTGTTTTTAATCTAAGACATAGAATAGTAACGTATTTCATTAAATTAATTTTGTGAAATATGTATTTCTTTCATTTCAATAGAATAGTCATTTGGGAAGATGGCAGCTTGGAAATCAATAACATTACAAGGAATGATGGAGGTGTCTATACATGCTTTGTAGAAAATAATAAAGGGAAGGCTAATAGCACTGGGACTCTTGTTATCACAGGTAGGAAACCATTTGATTAACTTTACTTTTTTTTTTTAAGTTTGACAGTGCTTAATTTCTAATGTACTATAAGACATGATTCAGCACTAAGCTTATAAGACAATCCACGTTTTGATGTTTCCATTTCAAAAGCCTTCTGTGCAAATCTCTTGTTTGATGAAACTATTCTTGGAATTTAAATTTGTAAACATCTTATTGTCTTGCACAGAGATTTCAACTATATTGATTTTTATTTTTTAATGTACTAGATAATATGGTGTCTCATATTTTTTTGAATTGTGGTTTACTCCTTTATTTAAAAATGTATAGATCCCACACGAATTATATTGGCTCCAATTAATGCCGATATCACTGTTGGAGAAAATGCAACCATGCAGTGTGCTGCTTCCTTTGATCCTGCACTGGATCTCACATTTGTTTGGTCCTTCAATGGCTATGTGATCGACTTTAACAAAGAGAACATTCATTACCAGCGGAATTTTATGGTATGTGTTTTATTTTTCATCTTATTAACATCCCAACACCCCCCATGTGTCTGCATTGCACCTGCTATTACCATAATCATGTACATGAGACTGGAAAACAGGTAAAATTTTTTTATGGGTCTCCTTATATTAATTGTAATATTCCTGAACCTTTCTAAAAATGGCTAGCCCTGAGGATTTTGGTAGCGATATTAATCAATAAATATTCATTGTGCTTTAGGTCCACTTCCTCTTTATTATAATACAATTTTTATATTAATGTGTACTCTGCCTCATTATATCTGTACTATAGGTTCTAAGTGCCTTCACATTCATTTTAAACTAAGTAAGAGCACAGAACTTATCCTTTGTTATAGTGATGACTTTATGGCATTTATTTTATTCTTTGAGGGTAAGAAATAGACAAGCTATATATGTGGGAGGGTTTGGAGAACTAGTCCATGCAATTTTTAAAAGGGTTAAATGGCTGTATTTTAAGAATAAGAAAGCTTACATGATACAAGTCCTATAATTAAGCATAGTGGTATCGTTGTATAGAAATGAAAATAGAGGAAAAAGACTGGGAAGTAACGCAAGTATAACAACTTGCATAGGAACACACTTGTTGCACTGATAGGGCTACCTAAATTACAGTGTATTTAAAGGGCAAATTGATCACTTCTTCTTCCAGTCTGTTCTTTAGAAAGGCAATCATTTAGGAACCTAAAGACCTATTTAGAACATATGCTTAGTCAAGAAAACTTTAATTCTAATTTTAGAAGTCAATTTTTAATAAAAGTTTGAATTAACTCAGTAGAGTATTTAAGATTTTCAAGTCCTATGAACTCTGAAGTTTGATATGTATCTATTAGAATATTATGTTTTCAAATTGTCTAACTCTTTCAAAAAAATTCTTCTAGAACTTTCCCCTTTAAAAAGCCAAAACAAGTTTTCAGTCAGGTTAAGATTGTTTTTAACTAGATGGGAACATTTATTCTTAAATTTTTATTAGATAGATTCATAGAACAATTATCAATACAGTATCAATGTTTGTGCCTTCTATATGTTAACTGTAATTCCAGTTTTTTTCTTTTTAATCTAACAAATCTAGCTAAAACTGTACATCTACAGTGAATCTACTGTCTTTCAGTTTCTGAAACAAATTTATACTTTAAAAATAAACAACTGGGAATTTGTAGAGAATGATTTTAACATTATACCATGTGATATTTTTTCTTTATATATCTATTTTGATGTGCTTAATTATAAGAATGCCCAACATTAATAAATTTGGCACCATTGTCTTTAATAATTTCTTCAAATTGTGTTTTGTTTTGCAAGAAAAGCAAATACCACTCAGTTTTTACTCATTTGAAGAAAAGAAGTGAGCTAAACAGAGATTTTATTTTAAAAAAGTAGACTTTTGAATTTGCTTGATATTATATATTGAATATTTTCTAAAATGCAACAAGCATAGTTTATACAAGTAGTTACTTATAGCTGCAGTAGAGTCTCTGAAAATAGATTTGAAGGTATAACTTACCCTAAGTTAAGCTGAAACTTCATAGGTGGAGCCTCTTTATGTTCTTTAAAATAAGTTACTTTATGTTGATTGACGTAAATAAACATTTCAAAAAAAGAAATGAAGGAAGGAATGAAGGGAGGGAGGGATGGAAAGAAGAGAAAGAAAGAGAGAGATGCGGGGGGGAGGAGGAGGAGAGAGAAAAAGACAAAAAAAGAGAGAAATAAGATAAAAGAGACCCATGGCTTGAAAAAAGAGAAAAGTAAACCACTGAAAGACTAATTAAGAAATAATTATTACATTAGGTCATAACAATGTAAGAGACTTTGGTCATCACCAACTGTACTCCTTCCTTTTGTGGATGTTAGCCACAGGGGTTCATGTTGTTGCCCCTCAGGGAAGCCAGAGCAGACCCTGACTCTGAGCCCATACTCTGGCTTCAGGGGCTCAGTTTCCGCTTCATTCCACCATATAAGAAGCATAATAACAATCAGTGGCATAAAACATACTCACTGGTTAAGTATGCAACTTCAGTGAGTAAAAGTATCAAAGACACATTTTTAGCACTTTGTAGATGGACAAGTCGATTTAACTCTGTAAATAATTAAAAAACCCAGATAAGAAATGTATTTTGAATTATTAAACTTAATTCTGCCTTTTGAACCTAAGAAGGATCTATGAAGCTTTCCCTTGCATCCTCCTTCTCTTTTAAAGCAAACTTCAAAGTCACACTTCACTGCTAAATGTACCACACAAATTTGAGTAAAACACCGTATGGGTCTGATCCACCTTTTGGAAGCCAGTACTAATGGCTAGTAATTGCTTCTGGGGTCACTAATAGAACACTCAGAAGGAGGGGTTCTTGCAACCTAAAGCTCAGCGAATGAAAACATAACAGGGATGGCAGGTATTGGGGAAAGCAAATTCGAAGGAAGGAACACTGCTGCCTGCGTTTGTCTGTTATTCAAATTGCACTAGCAAATATGTCAGTATATAATTTTTTGGTTTTTTAAATCATGTTTTTATATTTTATTTAATTCTGGCAACATTTCAATTATTGAATATCACTTGTTCGTTTAAAAATATAGTACTGAACCCATACCACAGCAGGAATAGTGATAGGCACTAGGGTGTATAAAACAGTGAATAAGACGAACACAGGCACTGTTGAGGTCTATCCCAATGGGACTTTTTCTGCAGACCTACATTGTTGGAAATGCCTCATAGAGTAACCGTGTGGTTTCCTTTACTGAGAGAACTACGTGTTAGATCTGTGGGAAAGAACTTCAAGATAGCTGCTAATAAACTATGAAAAACCTAACAGTCAACCTTTTTATCTTGGGTATTGGCATATCCCAACGATCTGTACTGTTCTAAGGTGCGATAGCTTAAGAGTGAATATGGTTTGAACTTAATGCATGTTTAGAGGGTGTCTAAAATTCAGTGCCAGGCAGATCCATCTCTTTTGACCCTAAACATGGTCCTAAAGTAAATTGCTTGAGGAAATTGGATCCCAAAGATTACAGGTGGGGAATTTTGAAGTGTGTCCATGTTCCACTGGAGATCAAAGAAGCCCAACTAAAAGAATTGTGGACCGACAACATGACAACTGTGGATTGAGACAAAATTCTTTTTGAAAGGGTTATCTTGAAAATTATGGATCAAACATTGAAGAAACCAAGGTGATTGGCAGTGGAAGGAATCAGAACATGTGAAATTCCTTAAAAATGTATTGACTTAAATAATTTTGCCTGTGTTACACATAATAACAAAAAAACCTTTACACTTTTTGTAGGAACAAAAGACAAGCACAGACTCTGATCCAAAATAAATCAGAGCTACCCTATGAGTTTAAAATTTAAATATAAATGAGTTGGTAGCTATCACAGTTAACAAAACTGATGTCATTGTCACCATCATGTTTTAATAATTTTAATTGCTAAAAATTAATATCAGAAACTCTAATTCATGAAGAATATAGACATAAAAATTTACACTTTTAATTTTAAGAACCTAAGTTTTTATTTTCAAGTTTGGCTTCAATAATACGTTATATTCAATAATCAAGCATGCTGTGAGTTTAGCTTGCTATTCTTGATCTTGACCACCATGTGGCAACCGTGCATAAGGTTTCAAATTTCACAGCCTGACCTACTTGGAACTTGAAGCTTTATGAAATTAAACAAATTACATCTATCACATATATAAAATTATAATATATCTAATATATCTATATCAAATTAATTATATCTAAGATGTGTGATTTAAATTTTTTTCTTTATACTTTTTCCAATTATATTAATATAATTATCAGGAAAAAAGTAACTATATATTTTTGAAGATGTGCATTTCTTTTAAGAATTTATAGTGACCTATAAAATTTAAATATATAAATAACATTTCTATTACATTTATGATCCTACTTTATGTAAAACTTTTGAATTAATTAGTTTTAAAATGTAGCTATTAATTTTAAAGTTGTAAGTCAACAATACCGATTATAGAAAAAATATTAAGAAGTTAAATATCTAATTTACCTGTCATGTTATTTATTCTTTCACTATTCAATAAATATTCACTGAGTGTTACAGTGTTATGTAACTAGGGTCAGTAAATGTTTCATTTGAACTTGAATTTATGCGTTGATGTTAAGTATATATATGTATATATACATATATATGAATTACAAATTTCATAACTTTGGAGCTTTGATACAATAAGCTTATAAGTAGTTTATCTGGCATTCTTTTATTCTGTCAAATTTATATGGCAAATACCTATATTTTTCAAGCCCAAATATAAAATGATTTCTATTTTGATTTTCCAGTTCAATAGCTACTTACTCGTTTAGAGTAAATACAAAAGCGGAGTCATTTTATTTACCAATTTAATTTATAATCCCTTTTGTTCTATAAAGGATGTAAGACTATCTACCAAAAAATATGTATTTGTAATATATCATTTTATTCCTTTCTCATGGTGGTACCTGATCTGCAGAAATTTTTTTTCAGGAGCTATCTAACTTTTGACACCCACTTTGAGTCATTTTCCTTCAACTATTTGACAGTTCTCCCTGTCAGAGCCATTATTTTAGTTAACCACGTTGAGTTTCTTAAACTTTCTAATTCTGGTATTGCTGCTATAATACCTTTTTTTCTGTTTACAAATAAATGTTAAAATTATAGTTCAGTTAGAAGATTTTACATACCTGCTTTGAATTCATAAATATCATATGAATTGTTCAGAGGCTTTGCCACAACCAGAGCTCTAGGCTCCATTAAGCTTAATCTAGAGCCAGTGATTAAGCCTCTCTAAGTTTCAGATTTCCCCCTCTGTAAACTTTTATTAGTAATTCACTTATTTCATTCAGGTTACTTCATTGAGTTTGCAATACTGGTTACTTCATAATATTTTTGTGAGAATTCAATGAGAGAATGCCTATAAAGTTCTTGGCACAAGATCTGGCAGGTTATTACTAATACTTTTTATAATAGAGCAATCATTCTATGTCGAAAATTCCAGAAGCTTTTGCCAGATAGTTTTTTTCTGGTTATAGATCTCATTTTTCATGATTGATATTTTGCACTGCTTGCTCTACTGGATACCTAGTTTGAGACAAAAGATTCTAGGTATTTCCTTGCTGAGGGCAATGGAGAGGTAATAATAGTCAACATTTTACTGAGTGCTTGCTGTTTAGCCAGCATTGGATTAAATGCTTTTCATGTATTTCTCAGGTGATCTTCATAGCAGTCCTCTATGGAGCACATATTACTGTGATTTTTTTCTCAATTTCTGAGGTGGGGAAACAAGATTTGAAACGTTCAGTAACTTGTCTAAAGTCATACAACTTACTGGCGGCAGAGAGAGGATTTGAAACCAAGGTGGTTTGATTGTAGACCCTGTGGTCTTCACCACTTGTTTCTAATCCATTGACTGGTACTCATGTCTATATCTATTTAAATAACCTCCCTCCCATTATTTGAAACACTATAAGACAGCAGTTGAACAGCAGTTCAACTCCTAACTTATTCTATAATCTTGTTTAATGAACTTTTTATGTTCAAAGTTATCCAAATTACTTTATTCTCCCTACATGATTAACAACCTTTGCATCACATTGTAAGTCAAGTCTACAGAGTTTCAGATTGCCTAACTATAAAACTCTAGGCAGTTCTTAGTGATCTCCTTTAGAGAGATAGGTTATGTGTGTGTGTTTGCAGGTGTGTGGACATGCATTTGTTCTGACTTATAGACAGCATTCAAAACCAAAGTAGACAGATTTCTTACCCTAAGGCTGAAAGAAAATATTAATTCTACTGAACATGTCACAAAAATGTGTTTAAATCTGAAACATGTATCTCATACTAGAAGAACAGAATTTGAACAGATGTTTTGCTTCTATGCATGCAAAAAGAGAGAAAGAGAAGCAGTAATAAACAGAAGTCATTTTTTGTTTGTTTTTTCAATTTCATTGGCTCTCTGTCATTATTGAACAAGAAGGTAAAGATTGTCCAGAGTTATGGGGCAACAGGTTACAGCAGAAAAGGAGTGTTAGGCCATAATCCAGATTAAGACAAGAATCAAATTAGAGCTGAAGAAACAGCAGAAAACCAAGAGGGCACAGTGAGATGATGTAAGCCCTAAAATGCTTGTTCTAAACCAGGAACAATTTTTCTCCCTAGGGAAATTTGGTCATATTTGGAGACATTTTTGTTTATCACAACTGCAGGGAAGTGGTGTATTACGGGCACCTGTCTAGCACGGGTGCTGCTAAATATCCCATAATGCTGAGGACAGTCCTCCACAACAGAGACTTAACTGGTCCAAATTATCCATAGGGTCAAGATTGAGAAATGATGTTCTCAAGGGAGATTTTTTTTAAAAAGACTTAAGAAAAAAGGGACTGAAAAGTTTTAAGCATAGTATGTTGGAAACAAAGAGAAGTTATATTATTTTGAGCAAATGAGAGTGCTGAAGACAAAAAAAGAAATGATAAGAGGATAGATAAAGCATTTTTCAAAATAGTATCAGAAGTAGAGGATAGACTGCATGTGTTTCACGAATTCAAGACTCTTTAAATTTTGGGAGAAAGAAAGAAATATGTGAAATGTCCCCTGACATAGTTCTGTGGTCCACACAAAACCCACAAAGGCAGGCTACCTGTGCCCAAATTGTTTCTCTACTAAGGGTAATTAACTGGAAAAGAGAGAATTCTATCATCCCTCATTCTGTCTGAACTTTCTCTACCTCCCTTTCATTACCCTAATAAAACGTGACTTACACCTAACTATTCTATTTTATTTTGCTATTTTCTAGATCATCACACTTCCAGGGCAGAGATCATGCCAGCTAAAGTTATTCTCTAGCAGAGACTCCCAGAGTCTAGACTTTAGGAAGCATTTGTCAAAGATAAGGTTAAATATTTGGAATTAAGCACATATAGCAGCAAGTCTTTTTTCTTCAGAAATGTACTGGTTTGGAGAAATTTCTAAAAATTCATTCAAAATTAAAGTCCCATTTGTTTTACATAGAACTCCTTGCATACTTAATCATCACTTGAATAATTATTCTGGCTCTTTATGCTTGCAAAATACAGTGTGTATATAAAATAAAAAGAAGGGGAAATAAACATATAAACTTTTGGTGTCTTAGGAATTTTATTTTATAATTTTACATTGTCAATTTTGATGTTTTATTTACTATATCACACTAGAAATATACTATTTTGTCATTAGCTCTCATATTCCCAAAAAACTAACTAATTTTTTAAAAAACTAGTTTTTAAAACAGAACATTATCTAAAGATCTGGAATTTTGTTGTTGTTTTGCCCTTGACAAGTTATATGATCTTGGGCAAAGCAGTCAATCTGTGCCTCAGGCTTCTCATCTGTCATATGAGGAAGTGGGGCCACACCAGAAGTTTTGAGAAACAGCAACAGAAGGTTTTTAGCAGCAGAATTCCTTTTGCAAAGAAAATTTAAATTAGAACCCCAATAAATATCAAAGATGAAGGTAAAGTTGGTCTAACTGAAAAAATTGTACCCATGTTTGTGAGCATGTGTAGGAGACCAAAGCCTTAACTATAAGGCATCTCACATCTTCCTGTCCCAAAACACATCCCATTCTGATCCCTTCTTTCTACCAAGTGATCCATGAAGGTCTTCAGAACCCTAAGGCTAATGGAAACCAATTTAAAAACCATATAAATTAAACAGTGTTCAAGTTTTCTTTCAACTCAAAAATATGGGTTCTAAACCCAAGGCTTTGATGGTTTTGTCCATCATTTAAAATGCTTAGTAGACATCGAAAAGAAAATTTCCTTCCTTATGAGTTTTAATTTAAAATGGTCCGATTGATCAAAATTGAACTCTTCAGCCATCAAAATAGCCAAATTCAGGGATATTCAACATCTCCATTGATCGAGTAAGTACGGGGTGACCTCTCAGTAATTATCCTAAACTATTTCCCTAATATATTTAAGTATGTATATTTGTAATGATAATACTCATTTTCATAAGATTTTGTAAGTTATGTCTTTTTAATTTTTTTTTACATTCAGGCAAACTTAATGCTGATGCATTACTTAGAATAACACTAACTTGAATATTAGATCATATTAGGAAACTAATGTTAATTATGTTGTGTGTGATTGTGTGTCTGTGATTATTTAAGAGAATGGTTTTATCGTTTTGGAGATTCAATTTAATATTTTGATGAATGAATTACGATGGTATCAGTAATTTGTTTTTTAAGGATTCAACAATAGATAGACAGCTAGATAATTAGATAAAGTGAATATGGCAAGAAGTTTACAACTGTTGAATCTAACTGGTTAGTATATGGGTGGCCATTGTACTATTCTTTCTATTATTCTTATGTTTGAGCATTTAAATAGATTAAAAATTAAAGAAAGAAAGAAAGAAAATATAACATATTGTATTTTTCCTGTTATGAGAAAATATCCACTTTTACCTACCAAACTGTGAATCTAAGTTCAGTTGTTTGATCCATGAAGCACTACTTTGTCAACAGCTTAACTTGGGGAAAACAGGTTAACTATTGAGCCTTCTACCAGTAGCTTAACTTAAAATCTAAAATTCCTTATCTGTAAAATGGAAAGATTAAACATATCTCCCTGAGTCTTATAAAAATTAAATAGGAAACATATATGTAAAGTAGCTAGCACATTGCAAGGCATCTTAAGGGCATTTAATAAGCTAGATCAGGTATTAGTAGGAGTTCATAGTAGCTATAGCAATGGCAGTAACAATAGCAGAAGTTGTAGTAGCAATCTTAATATTGATATTAACAGCAGCAGTAGTAGTATCCTATTAACGGCAACAGTGGTAGCAGTAGTGGTGGTTGTAGTTACAGTATTATTGTGTCCTCATCTCTAAAATACAGTTAAGAATAGTACCCCTTTCCCAGGGTTGTTGTTATAAGTGAATTTGCACATGTAATGTATTTTTAATAGCCCCTGGCACCTATAAAACGCTTACTTTTTTTCTTTCTTTTTTTTTTTTTTGCTCGTGTGTTGGTGATGGTGGTGTTAAAGTTTGCAGTTGCATCTGATGAATTTGCTAGTTATTCCTTCTTTAACCTAGGAAGCCAAAAGTAAAAAAGAAAAATGTTTATTTTTCATGGATATAGCATGTATCATACATATTTAATAATTTTTGCTTACAGGTTTCTAGAGTATTCTCTTTAAAAGTTATGCTTTCCTCCAGTCTTCCATATTTGTCTCTTCATTCTGAACTTCAATGGAACAAAAGAGATGTTTTTATACAACCATTATGACCTCTAAGCTTTATCTAGACCTTGTATATACTTTATGGCATATTTCTTTGTTCATCATGATTAACTGAATTTGTTAATACAACTTAGTAATTCAGACTCATTTATACTGCAGGACTGATTTTTCAAAGTTAGTTCATGGGGGAGTGGAAAGGAAGGAATAGGCATTTATATTTTGGAAGTCTTTTGATTTAAACTTGGGAAGTTTCTAAGTGGTAAACCACATATACACTTTGGAACATCCCTGAGCTGTGCTATCACAATTTCCAGTATGTGATTCAACTCTCCTCATATGAAGGGAAGCATTTTGTAATTCAGCCAAGCTGTGGTTTTTAGTGAAAATAGAGAGAGCATTCGTATCTAATTTGTGGCTAGAATGTGCTGAGAGCCATGATCTTTACTTGCTTTGTAAGCGTTCTGTCGACCACTGAGAACCTCAACTTCTCCTGAGGTATGGAAAGTGCTAGTACCATTTATAAAAACGTCAGCAAAGCTTTTATACATACACAACTCAATTGGAAATGATATAGCGTATTTTTTCTTTATTTTCCTTTTGAGGTGTTTCAGTGCCACACCTTCACCAAATATAGATTGAATGAGAATAAATGTTAAAGTCGCTTATTACTGCTTTATGCAAATCGGCCTATCATTACCTACCTAAGTCCTAATGTTTAAAACAAGCCTAACTTTTAAAATGAGTTTAGCATTAAACTTTTAGAATAGTTTAATTAAAAGTTTTTAAGGAGTTTATTATGAAGATTCAGTAAGTATAACTTTAATATGATATTTTAAGACAAAATAGTTTGTGTTTTTCATTACATGTGAAAAGTATGAAAAGCATAACAACATTATTCCTCTCAGGATTAAATAAGTGAATATGAAAACAGCACTGTGTTTCAAACTGAGATTTTGGGGAAAATTATAGCAATTTCATTAAAGAAGATTATTAGGTGTACAGCATTCAAATATTTTACAAAGGGTAATTATGGTGTCACAAATTATTTTTATATTATTTTCCTGCTTTCATTTTTTTTATTATAAGGTTGAATTTTTTTTTTAAGGTTGAATTTTTTTTTAATTTTAATTTCTGAAGTATTTTATTTTTTAAAGTCCAATCTAATCCCATGGTTCATTGAAATAGTGGAAGTTTAGCAACAGGATTATCTTTCATTTGGATACATGGAGCAACCCAAGTAGTGAGTTAACATAATAAAAGCATGCAATAGAGCTAAGTGCTTTTAATTTTATGCAAACATTATTCTTTCTCAAATATAGCTATTATCTTGTGTCATGATAGTTTAAAAATATTTTTTAATATCTTTCCATTAATGAATATTTAATGTCAAAGTTCAGTACTATGATGTATTGAACTTTAAGGATGTTAAAGCACATTAAAGCAGTCTGTTTTATTAATATATAGTGTTTAAATTATTTTATTTTACGGTAATTATTTTATATTATTTTATTTTTTCTCACTAGAAATTGTCTCAGAAATATGTCAGGTAGCACCTACAATGGCTCAAGAAAAACTCTTTTATTATTAACTTCCCCATATACACAACTTTACTCTCTTCTTACTTTAAATATTTTTAAAAAGATAGCTATAGGTAATAAAATAATATTTCTTTACCCCTCTCCCCTTAGGTGAATTCTATTTAGTATGATATGTAGAATTGGCCAACTACAAAGTCAGGCAGAATCCTCAAGACCATCTTCAGTTCTGAAACCAACTGCAAGTTCCAGGAGTTGCCAAAACCAGCCTCAGTTTCCTTGTGCTAGAGGGAACTCACAGAATTCCCTGAAAACTATTATGCTCATGGTTACAATTTATTACCCAAATGGCATGCAGATTAAAAGCAACGAAGGGAAGAAATGCATGGGGCAGAGCCCAGGAGACGTACCAAACATAGAGCTTCCATTGTTCTCTCCCCATGGAGTCAGGATTCATTACTCTACCAGCTATGGTCTGTGGCAGCAGGCACAGAGTATTGCCAACCAGGGATGCTTTCCTGAGCTTTGATATCTAGAAATTTAACCAGGGCTTAATCATGTAGGCATTGATTGACTGATTGATTACCCAAATGGTTAATCTCAATATCTAGGTTGATTGATAACACATGACCCAAAGCCCCTACCCTAAGCCACAATGTTAGTCTTTTTGGCATGGTTAGCCCCTACTTTAAAACTATACAGGTGTGGCTAACTTCCACCCTAAATCACATGGTTAGAACTATTCAGTATGACCCAAGATGCCCAGGCAAAGAAAGAATACTACAGGTTACCTTCCAGAAGCTGACAGAAAGGGCAGATCTCTCTGTAAATTTGTGATTTGTATTACAAATTTTGAATTTGTAAAGGCCTAATTCTTTACAACAAATATGGGTGGTTGAAAAACTTAGAGGTGTCCATTTTCTTATATGTCAACTGCATTCTTTTCTCTATAAATTTACACATTATTCCTAAAACGTTTATATTTACTCATGAAATTGTTTACAAATAATTTGAAATATATTATTAATTGATAGCTGAACTCAGGTATATGGATAGAAATAGTTGTTCTCAATTCAGCTATTTTATCTTATAATATTATCATTATCTTACCTGAAAAATCATATGAAATTACTAAAAGAATTTAATAAAAAACATTTTAGATAATAGGTATTTTAATTCATTTATGATTGCATAAATTTATTTGTTGAATTCCTCCTGTCTGTCAGATATCACAATACATAATTTGTATGTAATAATAAATAAGACCTAGTCCCTTCCTCAAAGAATTACAGTCTAGTAGAAGAAATGAACAACTAAATAATTAGAATAGAAAGGGATAGTTAAAATGAAAATATGCAAGGGGCAATCCCTAACCAGGACTTTGGATTCTAGAGAAGAAAGGGGCATCTAAACCACGACTTGAAGTTAGCCAAGTGATAGAAGTGGGAGATGGGAGAATCCAGGCAATGCAAGTGATATGTACAAAGGTCTGCAGGAAAGAGAACACATGGTAAAATGTAAGTTTCTGGGGCACAGGAAGTGGGAAAAGAAGTGACAAGAGTGTGTACTTCATCCTGACATCAAAATGTCTCATTATGTGCTTACAAAATTCTGCCATTGTGATGGGCTATATGAACTTGCTATCCTAACTCTGCTTGTACCTGAAAAGAAGTAAACATGTATTATCTTAAGAGCAGATGCCAGAAGTCTTAATAAGCATGCTGAAAAATTCACTCAAACAATGTATATTTGGTGTTGTTATATCCCTGGGACTGTGCTGGTCTTAGGGATACAGCACATACAGCTGTACACATGTAACACAGGGATACAATGCTGAAGAAATCAGGCATGTTTCCTCCTCTCATAAAACTTACAGTCCTTCAGGGAAACCAACTTTAATCATATAATTGCAAAAATATTTTATTGTAAATGATATATATAATATCACATTAAGTAAAATGTGCTATGGCAAAATGTAACAACAGAAAACAGAAAGACTTGCTTAAGGAAATGATTTGAACTGATATTGGTGGGGGAGGGTAAATGTTATTTAGATGAAGGTGGTAAGATTGTGGGGTATGAAGAGATCAAATTCCAGGAAAGGAAACACCTTGGAGAACCAGAGATAGGAGATAACAAGATACATTTAAGGTCTTAAAAAGGGAATGTTCTTCTGGAGAGCAGAGTGTAAGTGCAATGGTGGCACTAGTTGAGCTGGAATATTGGACAGAATTTAGAGAATGGAGCCAAGTTGACTATCATAACACTTACGGCTTTTATTCCAAGAAGTGGAACATTTTTAAAGATTTTAGTTTGTTTTTATAGAAAGGGATGATTTGATCATAATTTGGATTTTTTAAAGGTCACCCTGAGTGCTAAGTAGAGAAAAGAATAGATGGGACAGGGGTGAGGGTCATGACCAAATAGGACATAGTAGTTCAGTGAGAGATGTTGGTAGCTTGGACAAGGACAGAGGAAGTGTTGAAGAAAAGGAAGGGATAAATTCAATAATTTATTTTGGAATTATAAGGAAGTTGAAGAAGATGAGAGGTTAAGAATTTTCTCAAACTTTCTGGAAAATGTGCTGTCACAGATGACTAGAAAAGTTGGGTGTTTGGGGAAGAAAGGTCAAATGCTATTAGAAGTCAAGTAAAATGAGTTGAAGAGTTGGGAACCAGATTAAAATGGACTGAGGGGTAAGAGGTAAAGAAACGGCAAAAGCTAAAAACAGAAAGTAAGGGTTTGAGGAAGAAGTATTGTCAGAATCCAAGCAACGATCCAATAATTAAGCAGCTTAACACGAGGAAAGAAGAATAGTTGTTTGTTTCCAAGGGAAAGAAGAAAAGAGCAGAGAGAGGTAAGATATGGGAGTGGGAGTGAGTGCCAACAAGATGATAGGGAACAGAGACAGGTGAAGGTCACTGAGAAATCCTTAGTAAAATTATGACCAGCAGGACTTTTAAAAATAGAAATATACAGTGGATGATAATTGCCCTACTTTGTGGGATACAACCAATTCCATGACCTTTAACTCTTTAGTACACCTACTTTACTAGGGAATACTTCATGCTAGTAGGTTTCATGGCAAAATAGAGAAAAGGTTGGTCTGGAGCTCCTTGGTCAAGAGAACAGAAGGAAAGAATTCCCCTACCTTAGGAATTTGAAGAAATCTTGGAAACTTGATTTTTACCCAATCTTAGACCTCAAGGGACAGGAAGACCCCAACTAACATTAAATTGTATGACCCCTAGTTTCATTTTTCAGAGATTTTAATTACTGAAACCAAGGAACAAGGTGTGTGGCCACTGACCAGTTCTTTATATGGAGATAGTAGTATTCTATTAAAACCAATTGAATCAATCTGCTCAGATGATAACTAGCTATTATTTTTAATTAATCTTATTAATCAAGCAAGGATTGCAACCCAAATACTTTCCAAGACCAGCAGGGAATTTAATATGTGAAGGGGCCACCAGCAGAACCAATGGTGAAGCAGAGCATTTATTCCATATATAGTCATTAAATAATTAAAATTTGCAGGTCTGTCATATAACAGAAACAATACCTTCATCTATTACATGAAATATTAACCTAATCATTAGTTTTTCATCCATTAATCTATCTGGATATCTATAATTGCAATAGTAAATCAATATTTTTGTTTCTCAGGGAAACCAAATGTCTATTTAAAAATCGAGTTTTCCAAATTTTTCTCTCAAGAGAGTATTTTGGAGATAATGAGCATGGACTATGTTATGCTCCTCCAACCAAGCAAACCAAGTAACCATAGTTAAATTACTTGGCTACTCTAAGTCTCACTTTTATCTTTAGTAAAATGGACAAAATAGGACCTATCTCATAGGAGTGTTTTCAGAAGAGAATCCCAGGATCTGTATAGAGGAGGCATTCTATAAATATTAGCTATTTTTAGAAATTGCATTGGGATGGTGCCTTATCATTCACAAGCAAAATTCCCTCAAGCCTCCTTAAAAAAAAAACATATGTTAAACACTATTCTAAGCGCTGGGAATAGAGCAGTGAACAAGACAAAAATCCTTGCCCACAAGGAGGTTATATTTGGCCAAAACAGAACATGTTAGTAGAATTGTCCATTTTGACAGTTTCTGCACACTTTTAGTATCTTTGTAAAATGAACTGTGGCACGTCTTGAAATTAGTTGTTTAGATTGGTTTTACATAACCAAATTAATAATTCTCCCTAGCCATACAGCATTTATGTATCTTCATTGATATTGAGCATCAAGATTTTTGAACATTCACATTTCTTTTTAAAAGACATCAATGAAATAGTTTCATCCTGTGCTTTCTCTCAAAATGCCCTCTGATTATATAAATAATAGAATACTAAAGACATTAAAGCTAAAAAGGACCTTAGGTAATTCACTCTATTTTTCACTTGAGATACCAAAGCCCAGAGTTTAAGTAACCTAAGAACACACAGACAGTTAGCACATCTCGAACAGGTGTTCATTTTGTTAGGGGAAAATGTACCTCTCATATCCTAAATACCATTTAATTGGTGAAAAAAAAGTACTGATTTGAATGACTGCTGTTTTTGCCGACAGCTGGATTCCAATGGGGAACTGCTCATCCGAAATGCCCAGCTAAAACACGCTGGGAGGTACACGTGCACCGCTCAGACAATTGTGGATAATTCTTCAGCCTCAGCTGACCTTGTTGTGCGAGGTAAGAGTTTCAACATTTTGTAATCACAAAACCAAAGCTATATGACTTACATAAATATGTATAATCTTCTGGTAACTCTGGTACGAATTCTTATATATTTAGAATCTCGATCCTTGAGAACAGTTCTTCACCCATGCCTGATTTATGCCAGCCAAGTAGTAAACAGAACTGATTTTGTTTGTTTTACGAACTACGTATTTTTTTTAGCAACTTACACCACATACCTCCTACTAAATGTTTGTGCTTTTAAACTTAGTACTTACCAGAAGTTCTCAGTTCCTGCTAATACTTTTCATGTGTTGAGTAGAGTTTTGTTTCCTTTTTTACTTTTTATGGAAAAAATACACTGGTGCTGTTTATTAAAACCTCAAGTGTTATACATTTACCAGTATCATCTTAGAATAAAAAATGCTTTGTACATGTCTCATGTTTCTATTTGTTACTGATTTTCAGACTAGTGCTTTTGTTCTTATAAATGATTGAGAATGTGCTTGGATACATGCTTATTGAAAATACAACACCTTTGCTACTGGCCTCTGCTATATAGCTGTGAGGCCAGCTCAGAATATGCCTTACTTTATTTAAAATCATTCATCGGCTCTTTACTCCCTGCCTACAGAATGTAGACCATTCCTTTTAGCTAAGTGCCCAAGAAGTTCCATGAGGTGTGGTGACCTCGGCCTGTTTAGCTTTAATCTCTCACCATTCCTCCTGACCAACTAGTCCACAGAAATACCCTAGGATTTCTACCTCTGTTCCTTGGTTCACAGCATTCCTTCTACATGTTGTTTTCATTGATTGTTGCCCAAATCTTATCCATCCTTCAAGACTTGGCTCAAGAAGTAATAAACTCATGAGTCATTTTTATGAGGTCCCAAATATGAGCCCTCTCTTCTAAACTCTCATAACAATTATTACTTTCTCTAACGTATTTTATAGCAATCAGTACATATGAGTTACCTTCTCTACTAAGTTGTGAAATTCACATATGCATTTTTATTAATATTTAGTGAGTTGCAGAATTCTATCTCATAGTTTCATTGTTCTCTTTTTCCCTCTGTCTCAGTGACATGTTAAATTTTGGTTTTTTTCACATTTTACCTACTAGAAATATTTATTGACCATTATTTATTGCACTTCTTTTTTCAGTCAGCTTTTGCGCAATCAGATAAACAATTAGTAAATGAGATGATATTCATGGTTTGTCTTAATACCCATTCTGGATTAATTGAAAATTAATAAAACTCCAAGGTTACAAAATGCTAAATTAAAGGAAGTTCATTTAGGTTCAGTATTTCCATTAGGAATATTTTGTTATCTGGAACATCTACTGTCTGTGAGAGTTATCAGGGAGAGGGACTATTCACTGTTCTTTCTAGTCAGACCACTAGCTGTTAAGTCACTTCCAGCAATACTCTATGCTTGTATTTAATTGAAATTATTTGCATATTAAAAGATTATCATTAGTGTTACAATAGGGGTTATGTTACAATGCCTGGGCATCAGTGTCTTCATATAATGACATTGCAGCAAACTCCCAGTACTCACAGGGAAGACGAAGTTTTACAGATGTAGTCAAAGAATATTAATAACCCTATCCACTCATACTTAGGTAATTAATAATCATCATACTCTGTATTTTTTACAGAAAAACCAATATAAAAAAGGTATAGCAGGTATTATGTGAAAATATAAAGTTTTTTTTTTCTAAAGCCCTTTAGTCATAGGAAATATAACTTAAAGCAAAGCAATCTGGCAAGTGCACTTAGTAGAAATATGATATAGCATTTTAAGTCCCTGCACTATAGCAGGGTGTTGAAAAAGCTATACAGGTAGATAAAAAGTATTGCTTAACACTGATAAAAGTCTGAAAGTTGTAATCATTCTCCAAATGTTATTTCTAATAATATAAAAGGTATTCATTTTATATCAAGAGAAATTTGCAATTCAAATAGTCAAATACATTTCTGCATAGCTGCATTCTGATGGCCAACTACTCAGCAGCAGTAATAAAAGTCACAAGGTAATTGGGGGATCCAGACTTCAAGGTGACCCTCAGTGATCCTTGCTTTCTGATAAACCAGCCCCTGTGTAATCCCTCTAACACTTAGGGTTGGTGTATGTGCCAGCAGAAATGACAGCGCTGAACATTGTCATATTTCACATTGCTGCTTCTGCCTTGGTTTTTGGAATTCTCATTTTGGAGGAAGCCAACTACCATGTCATGAGGATATTTCAGCAATCTTGTAGAGAAGCCCACATGAAGAGGAAATGAGACCTCCTATTAATAACCAATACCAACTTCCCAGTCATTTGAGTGAGTCATCTAGAGAGCAGATCTTCCAGTCAAGCTTTCAGATGACTGTAGCCTTGGCCAACAGTTTGATTATAACTTTCATGGCAGACCCTGATCAAGAATTATTCAGCTAAGCCACTCAAAAATTCTTAATCCACAGAAACTGTAAGAGATAACTGTTTATAAGTATAGCTGATTCACTTTGTTATAAAGCAGAAACTAACATACAATTGTAAAGCAACTATACTCCAATAAAGATGTTAAAAAAAAAAAAAGAGATAACTGTTTACTATTGTTTTAAGCCACTCAGGCCTGGGGTAATTTGTTATGCAGCAGTAGATAACTAATACAACCATGGAATGTGCTGAAAGAAAAATAACTCTCCACCAAGAAGTATATATACAGACAAGTTATCATTTCATAATGAGGAAAAATAGTTATATTTAGACCAACAGAAACAGAGTTTATTTCCCAAGAGACTCTTATGTCTAAAGGAATATTTAATGGGTAAATTTCAGGAAGAAGGAAAATAATGCCAGAGTAAAGTTCTGAGACATCAAATAGCATGATGAACAAAGAAAACAGTAAAAATACCCAAATCTAAGCAAACAGAGCTAAACTAGACTTCAGAATATGCTGTGGTCTGGGTTTGAGAACTGGCAAGAATAAGTTGCACACTGATCAAGTTGATAGTTGCTTTTACTTCAAGTTTCTATTAAAACAACAAATCTGACATATATATGTATGTATGTATGTATGTATATGAATATGTGTGCATATTTTATATGGTCAAATATAGAGAATGCATGAAAATGATAATCACGAAATATAGGGGAGTTGTTACCCCTGGGTTGGAGATAGGAGAGGAGGTGAGTGTGGTTAAGGAGGGAGGGGACCCACAAAAGGCTACATCTGAATAAGTAATGTTTTATTTCTTAACCTGAATGGTGAGTTTTTAGGTGGTCATTTCTTACTTTATACAGCTTTACCTAAATGTTAAATATTTCTCAATATATTTAATTTAATTAAACAGGGTGACCTGCTATCCCCTACTTCCTCTCCACCAACCTTTTCAGCAAAGATTCATGAAAAATCTTTGTGTAACCTCTGGGTGCAGGTGCCAGACTTGGCTGTACATCAGATTTACTACTACAATTAATTTTAAATACACAATTCTAAGCCTCTCTTGGAAGTTTCTAAATTAATAGCTCTGGGATGGGTTTAGCAAAGCTAGCTTAAAGATTGGCCTGGTGAACCATGGTGCATCAACAACGGACACAGAAATTGACCCATACACATATGCTCAACTGATTTATAACAAAAATGAAAATTAATTCAGTGGAGGAAGATTAGCCTTTGCAATAAATGGTGCTAGAACAAATGAGGATTCACAGTTCAAAAAAAAAAAGGACCTTATACATAATTAACTTGAAATGGATCATGGACTTATTTGTAAATTTTAAACTATGAAACTTTTAGAAAAATAAAGTATAGGTGAAAATCTTCAGCTCTTAGGGCTAGATGAAGAGTTCTTAGACTTGACACCAAAAGCATAATGCATAAAATGAAAAAGTGATAAACTGAACTTCATCAAAATTTAAAACTTTTGCTTTGTGAAAGTCCCTGTGAAGATGATGAAAAGACAAGCAACAGACTGGGAGAAAATATTTGCAAACCATATATCCAAGAAAGGTTTGTATGTAAAACATATACATAACTCTCAAAACTCAAAATTAAAATAACCTAATATGAAAAAAGATAAAAGATGTGAACAGACATTTCATTGAAGATGATATACAAATGGTAGATAAACACATAAAAGATGTTCAATGTCATTAACCATTAGGGAAATGCACATTTAAAGCCACAGTGATATATCACTACATACCTATAAGAATGGCTAAAATAAAAAAGAAATAGTGATGCAAAACAACAGAGTCACTCACTCACACATTGCTGGTGAAAATGTAGAATTGTACAGCCACCCTGGAAAAGAGTATGGCTGTTTCTAAACATGTAGTTGCACATGTAGTTGCACAGGACCCAGTAGTTGCACTCTTGGACATTTATCTCAAAGACATTAAAACTTATGTCCACATAAAATATATATACACAAATGTTCATAGCTGTTTTATTCATGATAGCCCAACATTGGAAACAAATGCCCTTAAACAGGTGAGTGGTTAAACAAAATGTGGTATATTAGTACCATGGACTATTACTTAGCAATAAGAGAAGAATGATCTATTGATGTGTGCAATTTGGATATATATCAAGGGAATTAATGCTGAGTGAAAGAAAGCCAACCTCAAAAGGTTACATACTGTATGATTCCATTTATTTAGCATTCTTGTAATGACAAAATTATAGAGATGGAGAGTAGATTAATGGTGGCTTAGGGAGGCTAGAGGAAGGGGAGTAGCTGTAGCCATGAAAGTGTACAACAGGGGATCCTCATGATGAAATTGTTCTGTATTTTAACTGTGGTCATGGTCCCAGAAGTCTACGCATGTGATAAAACTAAAAGTTTCTTAGAACTAAACAAACACATAAACACACAAATGAATGAATGTAAAACTAGCAAAATCTGTACTATAAGGTTGATGGATTATGTCGATGTCAATTTTCTGGTTCTGTTATTGTATTTAGTTATACAGAAAGTTATGGTGAGTAAATGAGTGAAGGATATGCAGGACCTTCCTGTATTAATTTTCACAGTTGCATGTGAATCTATAATTATCTCCAAAAAAAAGTTTAAGAAAAAAATCACTGGACATAAAATACACTGAAAATATAAAGAAAATATGTACATATGGGCTCTTTTTTCAAAAATAGTATAATATTACTAGAAGGCAAAGAGTATGGCACACCCAGAGGTAATGTTTGAACAAGTGGTGGCCACCAAACTGCCTTCTGAGGAAGTGGATCCAGGCCTGGGAAGGACCTAGTGGGGTTGCAGCTTTGGAACCAGGGTTGAATTACTGAAGGCAGTAGAAGAGAGTGTGTGTTCTACTTCTTTCCCCAGAACCCTCCTTCACTCCTTTTTCCCTATGCATGTCTGTCTCCCCTTTAAATAAATACTGGATATATTTTTAAAGAATGTCATTACGGAGGGCATCAAATTACAGCATTCCAGAGTGACCAAGTGTTTAAACCTGGCCTGGGCTGGCAAATCTGTATTTTTAATAATGCCCCATGATGCTTGTGATGAAGTGGTCTTTAAATGGTTTTTGGAAATTATTGTTCTAGGGAATTCTTGGAAAATAGTTTGAAAGTCCTATTATTTTGTTTATGGAATGGGTAAATTACATTAGAAATGTGTTTCAAAAAGATGGTAAGGTCCCCTTTTCCTCCAATTCATCCTGTTCAAACCAAATAGAAGTCAATCAACAGACAATTGAAAAACTGTTATGAATATTTGGCTAGAAGTCAGGGAAGGGAGCTCTGATGTAAGGACAGGAGTGGCATGGAAATGCAGGAAGGTAGTCCAGGTGGTGAGAAAAAGAGTTAACTCCTTTTTCCCTTACCCTCATATAATTTTAGCACAGCTACACTTAAGCCTTAAGTCACACCAAATAAGATAGCTTCAAAAACTCTAAAGTTAATCAAGAACCACTCAATCTATGTATCAACAGTAAGTAAATAAAAAAAAAAAATATATGATGAAATATTTCCCAGCTAGAGCACTGATATAAAAATGAAGATAACTTTACAAGAGATTGTAATGCCATTTCTTGGTAATATGGCATTTCAAGTAATTTATAAAAGATTTTACTAATTTTTTTTCTATCAGAGCACATATTGACATCAATTTAAATTATTATTGTATTAGTGAAAGAGGTAATTTCAGAATAAAACTTTAAAACAGAGGTGCATATAATATAGCCAAAGAGATTTAGAACTCAAACAGCTACAAACTGCTTAATATCTAGAAGACCTTTACAGTTTAAAACTATTTTTAGTTAAAAAAAAAGAACCAGCTATTAGACTTCAAATGGTTTTAGGCTTCTTATATAAAACTCCAAATCAAGAGGATCGATACAAATTTCCTTTTTGTTGTTGTTATTGTAATAAAGGTTGTACTAAATAGGTCCCACAAAAGTGTATTTCAGGTTGTTTCATCAAGTAAGTTTTGATGCACATCTACAGCCCTGTATGAATGTTTTTAGCAAAAGATGTTTCTGGAGGACTTAGTGCTTTTCAGTTAAAAAAAAAAAGTGTCATTTAGAAGGAAAGGTGTTTCAGGATTTATCTGACAGCACCTGTGGGAGCATTTATGTAGCTTGCCAAATCTAAATTCTCTTTTATGAGTGCACTTTTGGACAGCATTCAAAAATGGACCATAAAATTAGGCCACAAAAGCAAGAAATGAGGCTTTGACGTCTGTTTTTTACTACTTTCCACGGCATTTCTGCTGTATTATAAATATCCTTGGCAATGCTACCGACCTTTAGGAGGACCTTCCTGACACCTGGCTGAACATAATGTTTGTCACTAAAATTGCCAAAACAGAAAATGCAATCATGATTATACTTTTCACATCTGCCCCCTCTTTTACATCTTATATACCATATTAAACAAAATTTCTTAATACAAGGCTGAGATTTAAAAACAAACAAAAGAAAAAGACTTTAGTCTGATTCTCAACACTAACCTGTGCTATGTGAAATTTGGAAACATTTAGGAAAAAGTGTAACTAAAGGTCCAGTGGATAATACAAAACTGTGTAAATCATTGCATCTCCAAATTAAGTTTGTATTGTTTATATTTTTATATTAAAAGCTTATATTCATAGTTTTATGTAGATTTTCATTTAGATTAGAATATTGTGTGTGTGCATGTGTGTATGTATGAATGCCAAAATGTGTGTGTGTGTATTTCTAATGCCAAAATACAGTTGCAGAATGGAAATGGATATGTTAGATGTCATCTTTATTTGATGTAATCCCCTGAAGTTTTTAGTACTTGGCCTAATGACATGGTTACCAGATTCTTTCTTAAGGAGGTCATTTTGGTTGATGACTAACCCACTTTTAAATCCTGTGTTGGCTAAGTTAAGGTATTATAGCCAAATAAATAACCTGCTGGAAGCTGTCAATATACTTTTTAGTCTGAATAATACTGCTGTATTTTAAACAATCATAATGGTTGGCCAATGGTCTTTTCTACAGAAAATGCTCTTGAGTATTTGTTACTCCCAGATGTTCTATGTTAGCAGAGTTCATATCCAGAGCACACCTCTCTTCGCTATCCAGGCAAACAATTTTGAACCATTTACTTAGAGATGTTGTTCCAGATTAATTAGTACTCTTTCTTAAAAAATAGGAAGTAAACATTTTCTTTGTCTCAGATAAAAGAGTTCTAATGGTCCTATTATTGGAAAATCATGCACCAGTTACATCTTTTTTCCTTCCAACTTCTTCAGAGTAGCTACATGAAATATCTGCATTTATGTTAAAATTGGAATATACAATTTTAAATCTAGAATTAATCCTGGAGGTCATCTAGAAAATTTCCATTCCTTTATACTACAAAATTTAGACTTCAAGAGAAAGAGACTTGTCTTGTATTACCCATCTATTTCATAATAATCATTTTGGAACCTAGGCTTCTTCCAGATTGTAAGAATAAATAAAATCTATAGTTAATTTCTAAAACTTCTGTAGTTAGTGCTTTAAAATTTTAATAGTTTAATACACTAAAACTTTCAACAGTTAATTTGGTATAGTACCCAAACGATTACCAAGTCTGTTCTAGAATTGCTGCTACTAAATGGTGAAAGTTACTGACTGCAGTTCTGCTCTTCTTGTTTTCCTATCCATTGTCCAGCACATGCTAATAAATAGTAGTTGGGTTTTTAAAACATTGTGGGAAAAATAAAGCCAAAGACATTTATTTTAAAAGGTTAAATTACCACCTGTTGGATTATTTAGCATTCTATTTGTATGGCTAACTCAGGGACCCTGGCTATTTGTGAAAGCAAAAAGACGGTGAGTCTGCTGTCATGCTAAAAGTTAGTGGAACTCTTGGTGCTAAATCAGGATTTAGATTTCTGCGGTATCTGGCATAAATATTTACCCAGTGTTCAAGAATTCCTATATTCAAGTTATTATTAATAACCAAATGTGGATTTATGTTCAAAATTATTATTTAAGCATGGCATGCCTAAATTAATTCAAAAGGACTTTTAAATTAATTAATTTAATCACTATAAAATTAGGAAGAACAGATTAAAAAGTTGCACGTGATGTGCACACAAAGCCAGACAGATGCACGAGTACACACACAGCTTACCACCTCCACCTGCCTCACACACACATGCATATGTGAAGACATCCAGAAAAGAGATTCATTTATACAGGCAGAAAGATGTGTCCAGATCATCAGAGTCAAATCAAAGAGAATAGTTGAGGTAGTTTTTCAAGTATTTGGGTCAGAAAAACACACATTTACCTCAGATACTTGGATAATTGCCTCTGCTTTCCACTTGCTTTGGCCAAGAAAGTTTGCCACAGAGACAGACTAAAGATTCCATCTCGTCAGTCCTTGCAGGACTGAGACAGGAAAATGGCCCTCATTGCCCACATTGGCTGGAGCAACGACTGACAGGGCGCCATTCGGAGGCATCCTGACCCCACTTGGCACTAAACCACAGCCATACATCTATTAATAGTGAAGCCTGCCCAGAAATTAAGCTTTCTCATTTCCATTGAGAATCAACAAATTCAAAAGCTGCTAAGGGCCAGTTCTCCATAACTGTTGTAAGTTAAAGCTGAAATAATGAGCTGAAAGGTGTATCTGAATTTACAAGGTAGCCTGATTGTTTCAAAGCTAGAACTTACACGTAGTTCTATTTGATAAAAGCTCTAGTAAAAGTAGCAGCTTTCCCAATTACTACTAAAGTTATGAAGTACATCAATAATTTGAAACTGTATTTTTCAAAGTCAGTTCGATGTAAATTGACATAAATTCAAGGAAGTGTTCAAATATATCAACAAAGTATGTAGTTCATTCAGAATGAGTCATGATATTTTAAGCTTTAAGATGGATCTTGAAAGTGATTTAGTTTATCCCTTCATTTTACAAATTCAAAAATTGAAACATAACTGTGTGAGGGTTATAAACTGGTAGATAACACTGTGAAGGATGCACTGATATAAATTTAGATTACTTTTCTTTTTCTTCACTGGAGTACAGTGAGAGAAGTTTCCTTGTAGGATTTCTTCTCTTCTTCAATCAATTGCTCCTGACTCTCTTTGTCTTATAATCAAACTGATCAGCTTTTGGCAAACTGGAATTTATTCTTTGCTACGCAGTCAGCCTGTATCCATGATTCCCTTAAAAAATAATCAGCAAACTTGCTTCTCCTCACTCTGATTCCAGGAGGGAAAGCAGGAAAGATTTACGAACTTAATAGTCTGGCAGGCTTTTAGACACTCCACTTCACTGACCCATCATGGGCTTTATACATCAGTGTCTACTTACCAGATAGTAATGTCAAATTATGCTGACAATTACATCAAATTACAAGCAGTACAGATAACCAGTGATATCCAAAAGTCTTTATGGACATGAATAAATGGCAATTAGTTCATATTTAAAAAAAAATTTTAATTATGCTGGCAAAATATGTTTCCAACTCTAATCTATATCCTGTGAAAAGACATATATTATGAATATAAAATTTAAAAATAAAGATATGTAATTATATGTTAATGTATAATATATGACATAATTATATAGTATATTTTATAACAAAATACAAATTACATAGCATATATTTATTATATTATGTTAGGATACGTAATATTTATTAAAGCCTTATTTTTTTTTAATTTATTTTATTTTATTTATTTTTTGGCTGCGTTGGGTCTTTGTTGCTGTGCATGGGCTTTCTCTAGTTGCGACGAGCAGGGTCTACTCTTCGCGTGGTGCTCAGGCTTCCCATTACTGTGGCTTCTCTTGTTGCAGAGCATGGGCTCTAGGCACACGGGCTTCAGTAGTTGTGGCATGCGGGCTCAGAAGTTGTGGCTCGTGGGCTGTAGAGCGCAGGCTCAGTAGTTGTGGCGCACAGACTTAGTTGCTCTGCAGCATGTGGGATCCTCCCAGACCAGGGATCCAACCCGTGTCCCCTGCATTTGTGGGCAGATTCTTATCCACTGCGCCACCAGAGAAGTCCCTAAAGGCTAATTTTAACAACACTATTTTAAGAGATGGATACGATCATTATCCCCATTTTACACATAAGGAAATTGAGTACCAGAGAGGCTAAGTTACTTGCCCAAGATCATTTAGCTACTAAGTAAAAGGACAAGATTTGAATATAAGCAGTCTGGCTTCACATATAACACCCAGTTCATTGCTGTAACATAATATAATCAAACACTAATTCAGATATATTCAATGAGATAAAATAATCAATGTGGAAAAATTAAAATGTAGGCTTTTTTCTTTTTTGGTAAGAAATGTTTATTCTATAGAAAAGTTACTGATACAGATTTTGCAATTTTATTTTTGCCCATAATATATTTATGAATGGTCTAATAAAAAGGGAAAGGTATAATAATTAAAATTATTTTCATGTAGTCAACGTCATACAATTGTAATTACAACAGCAAAAACAATAAATCATAGTAGATGGTTTTAAGCTTGATTTTATAATGTGTTCTTTGGCCTTAAAAATAGTACATTCAAAATGTTTAAGTGTTTTAGATTAGAATGTATGTGTCTACAGGACTTTCATATAAATTTTATCATGTCATCCTAACAAAACTGCTGTGTGGTAGTCATGCAAGGACTGGTAATCCATTCATAGGCAAAGGAAGTTTAAAACAAGAAGAAAAAGAAAATATTCCTCAGAGTTCACATGCAAGCCAGAACTTGGCCAGTTATCAGTGTTTCAAATTCACTACATAACTTACTTTTTCTCACTTCTCTTTAGTGTTTAACTTCCCGAATATAAAAATCAGATCAGATAATTTTATTGTACATCTGTTTCACATTGGTATATGGTTTGTTTGTTAAATTGTCCACCCAAATACTCTGAAGCATTGATAATTCAAAGTTAATTCAGAGAGTAAAATTTTAAGTTATTTGAAATTAGAATTTCATAATATCTTCTCTTTTTGGTTCATTTTATTTAAAAAAGAAGACAAAATGCTTTAGCTTCATTATTGAAAAAATAACCAATATAAGACTCAATGGTATAAAATTCCTTTTAAGCAAAACTATTTTTTTGGTGTGACTTTTGTAAAGTCTGCCATTTCAAGTCTCAGGAATGTGCAATTATTTCCTCATGGTACCTTTTGCAGACTGGCTTCCTGCCACCACCATCTATCTCCTTCCCACCAGCCAACCTCATCAGACCAGGCCCTGGGAATTTGATTGGGTCACAGAATTTCTTACACCTAAGTAAATGAAAATGAAGGAAACTCAGAGAAAACTTTTACCCTCTAAACCTGTGGTCAGTATAACAAGGTTTAGAGAGGAGATTTTAGTCCTTTTAAATTCCTATCACATAGGTCCTTTTAGTCCTTTTAAATTCCATTTTAGTCCTTTTAAATTCCTATCACACAGGTCCAAACTACCATCATCACTGGGATTAATAGAGACGTACTCAAAGGGAAAGGGAGAAATGTAAAAGGGTACTACAAGCAACTATGGAATCTCCATTGGTATCCTACAAATCCAGCTATTCCATAGTTTGTGCCTTCCCTATTTCCTCTTCAGAGGTGACTACAGGATCCGGTCCTTGTGTGACAGAACCCCGTCTCCCATCCGTTATCTAAATTTGGCTTAGGACATCTCATTAGATCAACACAGCAGGGAGCTCCCAATCTTCTCTCTGCCACAGTACCTTTCTATTATAATTTTAACTGCCCAATACACTCATGAGTGAATGAAGATTGTGGAATAAATCCAAAGGGTCTTTTTTTTTCCAAAAAATTAAAACACCATTTTAATTTCTAATTGCCCAATGCTTGTCATGGTCACTCTGTTGACATGGGATGAGGTGAGGGACTTCGTTGTGGCCCACATGCATTTCCCAGGGCACTGCTGGAATACCAACTCCCTTATCTGAAAATGCATTGGGATGAAAGTGAACAGTGAACAAGAGCTAGCATAATTAAAAGGATAACCTTGAATACACTTCATTTTTACACAAAAAACTAATGTACAAACTTATGAATTTTCAATATTCTTAGTAGCAAATAACTTGTGACTCACTAGAAGGTAGCAATCCCTTGTGTGTCATTGAACAGTCTGGGCTCTGTCACACTAAGGAATATACTTCTGAGCATCATCTCACTACAGTCTTAGTGGCTCTCAACAGCTAGTGCTTGAGCCGCCCCGCACATCTCTGAGAATTTCTCTGGGGCAAGGGGCTGTCCCTGTTTGGAACACACCAGGTACTTCTGATGTTTGTGGTTTAAACAAGTTGGAGGACCACTGTTTGATATGTTCCTGCAGAGGTTGGAAGCCTCTGTTACTAATTCAAGAAATGGCACTCCAATGTGCGACAGTTTGGGGAGGCTCCCTGTGTGACTGTTCACTGCCCCCTCTCTCCACAAAACTACCAAAACTTCATTTAAAAGGGAGAAAAAAAGAATATATTTAAAATTAGCAATTTCAATTCTCATCAAAAGACTTGGAAATCTCTTATGTTTGAAAGACAAATGTAAGAGACAAGTGCGTTTTTGTGACCTTTGTTACCATTTATCATAGGACTAAATTTGCAATAAGCAGTCAGCAGTTTTCCTAGATACTATTTCTCCTACTTAAATAACTATAACCAGGGGGGCACTAGTAGTTATAAAGTGGTCTAATTATAATAATCAAACTATCCCTAGTTATGGTTAGGGAACATAGGAGGATGATCATCTTGTTAATACCATACTTTTCTATGATAATATAGTTATACTAATATACGCATACAGTCATTAAAAGATCCGCATGGCACAATGGAAAATGTATGGCTTTTGGCATTAGGCAAACATAGATTAGAAATGCACTTCACCTGCTGAATAACCTGTGGTCTTAGGCCAGTCGGTTAATCATCATAAGCCTCAGAGTCCATATTTATGAAAGAGAAGAACAGCTCCAGTTCACACGTTGCCCATGATGACTTTCTATAAACATTTTCTTTTACTTCCCTCCCTTTTGCTATTAATGTCTATATAGACATAAACAATAAATATAATATTAATCAAGACACAGGTTCCCATGACTTCCAGCCCCAACCTCTGATTAAATTTCATAAATCACTGCTTAAATTTATCCTCAGGATTTTTTTCTTACTTAGAAGCCTTGAAGGCATGAGCATAGGTTTGGGTAGGTAGACTTGTACTATGTGGAGTGGAATTACAAAGGCTCTAGGAATTTGAGGGTTTTTTTAAGGGGAGGAAGGGATCCAGTTACAACTCTTGTTCCTTACAAAGTCAGTCACTATTTCTGAGGGAAACAGGTTTGATTGGGCCAAGGCTTGTCACTTCAGCCTTCTCCTTTTTGGACTCCCATCTACAGTGTTTAGAAGATGTTTTTCTTTGTTCATTATTTCAACTTACCCATTAAGGATACTTGGCAAATTCCTAAAGTATATGGCTTCCTGCTCCTAAATGGGCATCCACACTTGCCCTTCAGCCTTGATCTTTCCTCTTGCAGGTAAAAACAGAAAAGATGGAGAGAAAAACATGGCGGATCCTTTTCTCCCCGTCTGTGCAAGCCTGCCTCCAACCTGGTGATCGTTGACACTCACTCTTTGTGGGAAAACCTTTTTTTTTTTTTTAACATATTATATTAGATTTTACTAATTAACTCAATCTTGTAGCTTCTGCAGTTCCCCCTGCCAAAATCTAGTTCTTAGAGGATTTTTTTCCTTTTTGAACATTTAAACATACTTTGAGCAGAATGATATTTTAAAATATAATTGCATAGCTTCATTAATATCTGAAAAATGCCTACTGAACTAACCCAGTACATCATATAATGGCCAAGTAAAATTTTTGTGTTTTCATATCCTGTTTTTCTTTGAAATTACATATCTCAGAAATTAGCTCATTATCTGAAAAAAAAAATGAAGAACTGGTGAATTATAATACAGGAGTGTTGCCACTGAATGGACTGTTTGATTTACCCAAGCAGGTAATGAACACTGTTGTTGTCAAATTCACTAATGAGTCATCTTAATTAGGATGTAAGCTAAGGGGCATTATTCCAGTGGCCTTTTGTATCCTGGTGCCACATATATTCTTTGGCAAGAAAAGATCAAAAGCAGCAATAAACAACTGAAGACCACCCATGGCTCTGTAAGGTTTTTGGAACAATTCCTGGGACTGGGAAGTGAAATTGGTCAGCATGTGGAGAAAACTGTCATCTCAGTAGCAAGATTTAAGTGAAGATGACTAAGCCATTAACAGCACGTATGCATATTTAATTCTGTTAACTCCTAGCATCAGCCTTCTTGGATCTTTTGTTTTGAGAGGAAGGTCAAGACTTTTTGGAAGGACATGAACAGAAATGGCAGATTAAAATTGAAGTGTATATAATTCTTTCTGGAACTGCTTGAATTTCATTATTTGAAAATATTTTCATTTCTGCCCTTTGATCAAAGAGACATGCTTAAAATTCTTATTTCTTCACAAGAAATAATTTGCTCTTCTTAAACAGGTTTATGGTTAAGGGTGGGATATTATATGAACTTCTCATTTAGTAACTCTAAAATTCCCATCTGTGGTTGGAAGAACTCTTAGGAAAGCTTTGAGAGATATGTAATGACCCCTAAATATGTATGTAGTTAAAAAATAATTGATTAGTCATCGTAAAGGAATACATGCCTCTGGCTCAAAATGTTACTTATTTCCACCATTTTTCATTTTCTAGTGTTAATTATTGTCATAGAAGGAAGCATCTTAGGATTTAGACTGGAGATCTAGGGCAACTGTCATTTTAATAAGATATTTTAAAATAATTCAAAATTGTCACGTATCCATAAATGTTGCCATGGAGATGTGCATAAACCAGCATTGTGGTCCATAGTCCATCACTGAAAGTATACCACCAAGATCAGATAGGAATATAGTTTTGGAAAGACAGAATAAAAATTAGAAAGGAAACCACATAACAATTATGACAAGTGGCAGGAAAAGGAGAATATTTTTGTTTAGATAAACTGCTTCAATATCAACTAGAATTACATAGATTCATTTAGCTCCTTTATCCTCATTCTCATTTCTAATAGTGATCTATGTTCATTTTTAACAATGTAAGAGGTTAAAATACCAATTTTAGAGGTTGAAAAACTACTATATTCCTATTAAATGGTAGAGATGTTTAATATTCAGCTTCATCTTAGTACAGTCTTAACGCTTTAACAAGAGCACACAAATTTGTGTTTTATTACCTTATAATAAAGCTGTTGTCTTAACTAATTTTCAGAGCAAGAACGGGCATGTAGTAATAAAGAGACTCTAACTGACATGTTTTGGTAAAGAAGAAGCCATGTGCCTTGATAATAACTGATGTTGTTTCAGCATTGTTATTTTCAGATTATTTTATTTTAAAAAGGATGATAATTTGTACTGAAAGTTTTTTGTTTTCTTAACATTTAAACTTTTCATTAAAATTTGCTCTTTTGGTAAAAATGAACAGTGAACCACGAGATACTCATATGTGGTGCTTTGCTTTTAATTACTTATGGAGTAATTACAAATGGAAATAAGATGACACTGAGATGTCTTTCCTGCTTAGTGCCAAGGCTTGCATTAAATGTGTGCTATGCGGAGTGGAGTCCAAGAAGGACCAGCAGTTTTTTGGGGTCCAGTTCTAACTACAGGTATTTAGAGAGCCAGTCAGCCTTTTGGAGGGAGAAGGTGCGTTAGGGTTACTGCCTAAGTATTGGCGCTGACTCAAGTGACGCCTGGGGTATAGTCATGGGTACTATGCATCCATCGTGTTTAATCCTGGAGGATCCCAGTTTCAAATCTTCTATCCCACTGGACTTATGGGAAAATTAGTCTCAGTTATTGATTGAGAAAATACAGTCAGCTTATAATGTGTGAATAATCATTTTGATAATTTTTTTCCTGCTATTTTTCCTCAAATGTCTAAAAACTACTTCACTGAGTGTTACTACATTCCTAAAGAAGAAATGGCAGAATTGAGAAATAATTGTATTTATGTTCATTTTTCCTTCTAATTACTTTACATGTGAAAGAAAACTGAGTGGAAATCACATCTGTATTTTGTTCACACATAGGTATTTTTTTCTAAAAACACTAGTAAAATTCAGGAAAGTTTAACAAATCCCTTCATGATAATAAAAAAAAACTAGGCATGTAGTAGGAATTTATAAATGGGTGATATCTTTACCTTCACTTATCTGAATTAACAGATCACAAAATGATTTAAAAAGCTGCAGTCAATATATCGCAGTTTTTGTCATTTTACTCACAATATGCACTAGTGCCCAAGTAATTCATATTCTCCCCAACAAAAAAGGTCTCTAAAAAAAAGCAGTAAATACCATTTTTGAATTTGAAGCTGCTAATGCTGTTTTTAAATGATTGTTTTTACTATAGTTAATGAAAAGTCTCATGGCAAATCAGTTGAGTTCAAGTCTTAGCTTTGCCCTTTGCTAGCTGGATGACTGTGGCTATTTTATTTAATCTGTCCATATCTGGGTATCCTCATTTGTAAAATAGTGAAAATAATAGTGCCTACATCATAGCATTATTTGTAATAATTATAAAAGATTTAGCAATGACTCAGATATAATAAGGACTTAGTAAAATATACTACTTTTATTAAAATAGACAATATAAATTTCCTTACTTAGTAAAATATATTACTTTTATTAAAATAAACAATATAAATTTCCTTTTTTGGATTCACTAACATTTTATGCTCTTATGAGTTCATACTTTTTTAAAAATGCAGGCAAATCCAAGAGAAGCACAGTATAAATGTGCTAGTTATCAGGTAGTTCTCTGCAGGCTTTTTGTGGACAGACACGTTTGGGCTGCATGATTTGAATTTCAAACGGGCTTCTTCTCGCTTTGCCTGGGTTGTACCAGGAAACTCAGTCTCTTGTCTTTTTCTGTACTGTCACAGACCAACTGTTTCATTCTGGCAATAACCTTTCTGAACTGTAGCAACGTTTTGTAAAATGTACAGGTATTGGCTTCAGTGATCTCTAAAGTGTGTGTGACCTACATTACATAGCCAAATGTTTTCAATATTTGCCTGTAGTCAGTGATTTAATAGTAAAAACATTGAGAACCTAGAAAAATTTAGGAAAAGAGAATATGGATGTGGCCAGTGAAACTACATTGAACCACAGATGATAAAGGACCATTCTGGCTATTTCCAAAGCCTCCACTATGTAAAAAAAAAGTGACAGAAAAAAGCCTCAGTAATTATAGACTCCTTTTGCCTGATTTTGAAGAACTCACAATGTAGAAACATAACACTAACAAGGATCTTGATAGACTACTAATTATCCCCCATAGGTGAGATTTTTTGGAGCTTTCTCAGTCAGTAATCTCTGAGAGAGATATTTAAAGCCAGAGAGAAAGGTTATAATGGTGAAAAACAAGAATTGAAAGATAGAGGGTAATGCAAATAAAAAAGGAAGAACAGTCCATAGTGGCAGCCTCTACCTGAAGAAGTACAGAAAGGTAGTGGTTGAACACTATGATATTGAAAAGGAAAAGAAGATGTAAAGAATCAACATTGAAGTCTGTACTGTTAATTTATAAAGGAGGAATTTAGTCAGCTGGACAGGCCTAACACAGTTAGTGATGTCCACACTTAACGACATCTGTCAGCATTTGGAAGAATCGGAAAACAAAAATAGCAGCACTGTTTTATGAACATGATACATAAGCTTAATAAAATGAATATCAGAACTCCAGGGCATGGGGGGTATGCAAGTAGTATAGATAAAACCATATTCATAAAAACTAAAACCAAAAAGCATACTTGGAATAACTTTTTATCCCCTCCTTCCTATCTCTTTTTCTCATTTTCTTCTCTTTCCAACTCCTTTAGTATTTACTAATAGTGAGAACTGATGAAAAGCCTTTGCAGGGTTAGTCAGAGAAATATTCCAGTTCCTTCTTTTTTTATTCCCACTATGGATCATTAATGATAAAAACAAAAGACAGAAAAAAATGGATGAATAAAATAATCTGTCATCTAATATACTTATGCATTTAAAATACAGGTCAAATTCCAAAGGTCCTTTCCCTCTGACCAATTTCTCTGTTTCATGATAATTTAAATTTGGTATATATAGTGTTCTTAGCAATCATTAGCTATCTGCCTGAGGACACCTAAGAAACTGGAAAGGTATACCGATAGAGTAATAGTGAAATAACCTGTATCTAGCTGTCTATTCGCTTACATTTTCCCTAGCTTCAATTCTTTCCTTAAAGATTTCTTGAAAGTGTTTGCACAGTGATGAGAGCTTAAAAAAGAAACAAACAGACTCTGAGTCAGAATTATGTATTGCTTTTTTGTCACCGAAGAAAGAATCAGAAGGACTGCCAGTTCCTAAATGCCTGCCTTTGTGCTGAGGAACTAGTGGCTGCATTATTTCATTTTCTACCACAACACTTTTTTCTCCATTCTGAACAGAAAATCTGAACAAGTAACATCAGCTACACTGCTTAGAAAACCTTCCTTCTGGGAGACAGTGCAGGGCTGGCCCAGTTTGTCTCCATAGAACCACTCTATTTTTTCTGCATCTTGATTCCTTAGTACACATTAGAGGGCCTTCACATCCCCAGCCATTCCTCACCTCCATCAAATTTACTAGAAATACCTTACTTTTGAGTGGAAACAAGTGATGAATGAACAATCGGGTAAACAAATCCCTGTTAATTATTAACAAGTATTACTCCTGTCCTATAGTTCAGATGCCCAGAAAGCTCTTACAGGTGTAACAATAATAACATTAATAGCTAAAATTTACTAAGGACTTCCTGTGGACCAGGCCTAACACTACATTCTTTAAAGGTTTTTTTTCAATCCTAACAACAATCCTATCTGGTCAATTTTTATTACTCCTATTTTATAGATGAGAAAATGAAAGTTGAGTAAATTTGAGAAACTTGCCCAAGATAGATCAAGGAACTGGATTTAAAGTCAAGCCTTTTTTAACTCTAAAATCTCTGCTCTTTAATAGTATATTTTCTCTCAGGTATTTTCTGGGAGATATTTGTATTTAATTACTAGATGGAAAAATCTACTTTATATCAAAGTGAGCCATTACCAAATAATATTGCCACACAGTGGTTTTGGGAATATCAACCAACTCCTTTCCATTTGTTTTCTCAATTTCACCTTCTTATGATGATACAGTATTTCAATACAGATTGTATTGTGAATGACTGTTATGTTTACAGAACTGTCTGAAGGTCAATGTGATAAATTTATTTATGTCTCCACCAAATATTTACTAAGAACTCACTATAGACCAGGCATGTATCAGAGAAAAAAATGCATAAGTATAATTACAGTCTTTTGCTCAACAATATTGTTCTTCAGTGAATGGGTGACTGGATAAATTATCATGCATATAATGTCCCAACAAATACACTAATAGTATGTGACTTTAATCTGACTTTGCGAAGGTCATTCATTTGCCATCAAAGAACTTCACAGAATAATAGTAGGGAAATGATTTTCACTTTAATGGTAAAAGACAAACCTATGGCAATTTTGCCTTAAATTCCCTTTAACATTTTCTGAATGCCATAACTTTATGCTTAGAAAAAGTGTCTGAATGCCTTCACTATAAGACTTTCTCTTCCTTTTAAAATTTTTATTTTTCATTTCTAATTTTTAATTTTAATACTCTGAAATATTCCACTCAGTAATTGACTTGGGATTATACTTCATGTGAAATAAGGAACTTGGTGGTTCTGATCAAGAATGTGCATAGTATTTCAATGTGTTTTTTACATATGAAAAATACAATGTGTTCTTTCTGAATATCAAATGTGTTTTATATAATTTATGTGGCTATTTTCATTAATTGTGGATGGTGTATTATTATTACTTTTAATTAACATCAGGAAGTACAAGAATACTATTACAGATTATACATTTACAAAAATTTATTTACCTTTATTAATTTGTTATATAATTCCAAATAAAATTTACTACCATCAATAGGCTGTGTCCTGTGTTATTTTAATATTAGTAGTAATGCAGTTTTGTCGATCTACACACACGTTTTCCTCCTTGGGACCAACCGCAAGGAAACTGGTGAAGGTTTGTGGTGTTCTCTATACCTTTGCAAAGACCAAAGCCCATGCGGAGAAAAAAGGCCAAGTAGACAAAGCATCTGATCTGACATTTAAATAGGAAGGCACTTACTTTCAGCTAAAAGATTAAAACTTTGTTTTATTTAATACTTTTTCAACAAAAAAAGTTGCCACTTAAAAAAGTTGTTGATTATTATACTCACTATGCCTATTCAGTTGGGGATGGCCTCCTTTCTGGTACAAAGAAAACAAGTGATGTCACTGTCTGAAATGTCTATTCTAGGAGTTCTCTGGCAACTGAGAGCCTTCTTTAGCATTGTAAGTGATAGATGCCACATTACCACCTAAAGGACGTTTTGTTACAGTTTTACAAAGAAGAAATCATGATGCAAAGTATAAGTATCTTGTATACCATGTATGCCATAATCCTGGCATTCACTACTGTCTATTACTGTTATTTATTTACCGGGCCAATTCACCCTTTTCAAGACAAAGTGCTGTTCAAAATCTAAAAGTTATGTCTCATTTATCTTGTCATCTCTACCACCCAGAACAGTGTTCTCAGTTTAGAGAAGAATATTAATACTGAATTACGAAGCATCTCTGAAAGCCTATTTTTAACATTGTTTTATGTTCTGCAGTAATAATTCTTCTGGCCTAAGACTCTTCAGTATATTATTTGATGTTTTCAGATCATTCCTCGTTTATCTGAATTGACAGTTGTTTTCTACATTTTATATAAATAGAAATATTTCTTTTAATATTATTTATTTCTATTAGTTTAACTAACATGAAATGTATTATCCAAAATGATGCATACAAGCATTCTCAGAAATTTCTACTCCAAGTAACATAAATTATCTATAACGTTTAGAGTTATATGTCCTGCCTCCTTTTGGGTAGACAGAATGAAACATACGACTGACTACCCTCATATCTGGACTGTGCTGTCAGCTCTGATCCATGTATTCAGCAAACATCCATTAACTATCGCTATGCTACAATCTGTTATGTCAGGTTCATTTGATGCCAAATGCATTTTATGAGTCAAGGAGTATCATATGTTTGTTATAATAATAATGCCGTTTTTAAAGGACAGAATTTATCTCCTTTCATAAAAAGAGACATCACGAAAGCATTTAGTAAAAACCATAAACACCATTATTACTGCTTCTTATAGTTTATGTTTAAATGGACTATGACACCACTGATTTCATCGTGTATATGTTCTTTAGATTAATTGCAAAGAGGGCATTTTTGTATTCTAATGTGTACTTAATTCACTAGCTGGCATTCATTGATTCATTACTCAAATTTTCATTTCAGGCCCTCCAGGCCCTCCAGGTGGTCTGAGAATAGAAGACATTAGGGCCACTTCTGTGGGACTTACTTGGAGCCGTGGTTCAGACAATCATAGTCCTATATCTAAATACACTATCCAGACCAAGACTATTCTTTCAGATGACTGGAAAGATGCAAAGACAGGTGAGTTTTTTTTGTTTGATTAATCTGTTCATATTTTGAGATGAATTTTTTTTTTTTTTTTTTTTTTTTTTTTTTTTTTTTTTGCGGTACGCGGGCCTCTCACTGTTGTGGCCTCTCCCGTTGCGGAGCACAGGCTCCAGACGTGCAGGCTCAGCGGCCATGGCTCACAGGCCCAGCCGCTCCGTGGCATGTGGGATCTTCCCGGACCGGGGCACGAACCTGTGTCCCCTGCATCGGCAGGCGGACTCTCAACCACTGCGCCACCAGGGAAGCCCTTGAGATGAATTCTTTCATCAAAAACAAACAAAAAAAAACCTGGATATTTTAATAATTTTATCATCGACCCTGAAAATTTTCTTAAAACAGACAATCCCAATGTTTTAGTAGTAAAGAAAACCACAGCAAACTAAATGTTTTAAAGCTATAGAGGAAGAAGCAGCATGTCTAAATCTATAATGGGGAAGCAAAGAGAGGTCTCCTGGGTTTCTTATTTGAGCTACGTGTTAAGTCTAAAATGTACTAGGAAAAAATTATAAGGAAGGTAGATTTGGAAAATGGCATCTATAACTTATTATTTATGACCCTTTTTATCCAATTATATAGGCACTATAGTTCTGCATTCTAAAAAAAGGTACAATTAATCATAAAGATTAAGCACCTAAATCTTACTATCATAACTTTTTACTTTCTGAATATGTTCTTATCTGGCTTGAATTTCCTCAAAACAGGTTTTTAAAGAAGTCTAGCACCTCAACCTTTTTTTTTCTCTCATATTAAGATTTTCTAACAGACAAAAACTAATTAAGAGCAAGTGGGTACTTTTCCTTGTGTATAAGTTATTACCATTGCCATTTGTCATCACTAGTCTTCAAATATCACACATCAGCGTATTTTCTCATAGAACATGAAGGAAGATAGAGGATTGTTTTGATAAAATAACCTGTTTATCTTTGTCATTGTTGACAATATTTTTAACCAAACTTGCAGTTGTCAGAATTTCTTTCACATGCATAAAGAAGAGGCATAGAAATATGTTCTCAGTTGTCACCAGAGGGGAGAAAAAAAAAAAAAAAAGTGAATAGAGTGTTCCTGTTTTTTAAAAAATGAAAAAGAATTAATCCCAGCATATCTTAAACCTGCTCACTTTAATCTTAACATAACAGAATTTATTTGTATCGCTCCCTGAGAAGTTTTAATTTAGATTCACCTCTTTTTTTTGATAATTTCTTCCTATCATGGGAAATAAATGAAATATAAACTTGAAATCTGTTACAAGGGTTTAGGATATATTTTACCATTAAGTAATTCTCCACATAAGTGTATGAAGTTCAGAAGAATTAGAAACAAGTGAAACATTTCTATTACATTATGCTTGTGAGTGTAAGAATTATCTATAAATATACTTGGCAAAATCAGACCTTTTGAAAAACAATTTTAAAAACCGTATAAATATTTGATAAAGCATGAGCAGTTTCTACTTCTCTAAATAGAATGAAAATGGATGATAATGATAAAACAATAGATGATAATTTATATCTAGCCAAATTTACATTAATTTGTAAATTTGAGAGCAAATGAAATAAACATATGGTTAAAATTTGGTTTGGCTTTGAAAAAAGAATAATGATTGCAATCATCTCCATTAGTTCTTACCATGCTTACCACATTATGCTTAACATATGGCTCAATTAAAATATGCTTCCCATTAAAAAAATTTTTCCACTATAAATTAAGTTGCATGAGGGGGAAGACTTTTGTTTGATTCACTGTGCTATCCCTAGCAACTAGATCAGAGCCCATAGTGCTCATTCATTAAATACATATTTATTGAACTCCCACTGTGTGCCTGAACCTGTCCTAGATACATAGTTGACCAGCACTGAATAAAACAGAGAGAAAAAAAAAGTCAAAAGAAAAGCCACAACCCTACCTTCAAGGAGCTTACATTCTAGTAGGAGAGATGATAATAAACAACTAATTAAAATATATAATAAGTCACATGGTGATTAGTGATAAAGATAAACAACAGAGAAGGGAGATGGGGAGGCAAGACTTGCATTTAAATAGGATGCTTCTAATATTAGCATAGCCACTCCAATTTGTTATGGTACCTGTTTGCATGTTATATCTTTTACAATTGCCAACCTATTTGTATATTGAATCTAAAGTATATTTTCTGTTGACAGCATATAGTTGGATCTTATTTTTTATCCAGTCTGACAATCTCTGCCTTTTGATTAGATTATTTAATCCATTGATATTTAATACTATCATGGATGTAGCTGAATTTATATCTGCCACTGTATTTTTGTTTTCTAAATGTTCCATCTGTTTATGTCATTTTATTTCTTCTTTATTGCTTTCTTTTGCATTAAATGAATATTTTCTAGCATAAAAATTCAACTAATTTAATGAAATTCTCTAAATATAAAAACTTAATGAATACTCTAGAGCTTACCTGGTATAATGGAATTTATCACAATAAACTTCATATTTTTACCAACAATATCAGAGAGATATAGAAACATTACTCTTAGCACTATTCCATTCTGCCCCTTTTTTGTGCTATGGATTATTATTCATACATCTATATTATATATATTATACACCTATGTATGTTGCAAATTCAATAAACTGCTGAAATTGCTTTCTATAATTTGAATGTCTTTTAAAGAAGCTAAGAGAAGAAAGGAAAACAAGTATATATTTATAGTTTGTTATATTAAGTAACATATTAAATATTTAACATTTCTGATCCTCCTCATTTGTTTCTGTCAATTTGAATTATCATCTTATGTTATTTTCTTACTGTAATACAACTTTGCTTCTACCTGTCCCTTAAAGTTATGTCAAATATATTATATTTCTATATGCTGTAAGCCCAACAACACAATTTTATTACATACACACACTGTATATATACATTTATACATATGTATATGTGTATGGGTAGATGCATAAGTAGATAGATAAACATAGATAGATATTCTCTACAATGGCCTTTAAATCAGATAAGAGAAGAAAGAAGAAATATGTATTTATACTTTTCTAATTACATAATTACCTTTACCAGTGCTCCTTATTTTTTGGGGATGGTTTTTTCAAATTACTGTCAATAGTCAACTGCTTTCAGCCTGAAGAACTTTTTGGAATATTTCTTGTAAGTCAGGTCTGCTCCCAACAAATTCTGTTTTTGTTTATCTGGGAATGTCTTTATTTTGCTTTCATTTTTAAAAGGTAGTTTTATTTTCTTGGTTGACAGCTTTTTTCCCCCCTTTATGCCCCTGGTGATAAAGGGCATCTTGGATGGAAGTTCTTTTCTATTCTCAGTTGCTGAAAGTTGTTTCTAAGTCCTTCATACTTACCAATATATTTTCTATTTCTGGGTTTTCCATTGCTTTCTGTAGAACTGGATTTCTATCTGTTATAATTTTTCTAAGTAAGGAACTTCTTTTAACATGTCTAACTCTTCAGGTTGCTGAAGTCAAAGACCTTCAGCTTTTTTTTACACTAACAAATAGTTTTCTTTTAATATTTAAGTGATTTTTTGGATATATGTTCTAAGCTGCTTTTTTTGAGCACTTAATAAAGTGTCTTTGTCTTTTTGCCTTCATTGTTTCTGACAAGAAGTCAACTATTCTTTTTACCTTATATTCCTGTATTTAATGTGTCCATATTCTCTAGCTGCTCTCAAGATTTCCCTTTGTATTTGCTTTTCAGCTTGATGAGAATATATTTATCCAGATGCAGTTTACTGGCATCTTAGACCTTTGAGGTGATATCTTCCTTCAGCCTTGGAAATTCTCAGACATTATCCCTTTAGATATTCCTCTGTCCCACTCTCGCTCTTCTTGGTCTCTAGTGAAATATATGTTAGATTGTTTGATGTGTTCCACAGATCGTGGACACTGTGTGTGTGTGTGTGTGTGTGTGTGTGTGTGTTGATTGATTTTCAAACATTGTGTGTAAAAGAACAGAAGAGGCTGAGTAAATATTTTTTTCCCAGGAAAATTCATGTCATTCTTTCAGGGGTTGAGTCAATCTAATCTGTCATTGAGATGATCTGAGCTTTGCTGTTAAATTCAGTTCTATACAGGCTTTAATAAGTGTTTTGAGTACAGGATCACAACCTTTCCCCCATATTGCATGTCTGGAGGTTTTCCAGTCTTCCTATCAGACTTCAGCTTTCTTCTCCAGCTTGGACAACAGAGAGAGCTCTTGCTCCTCCCCTGCTCCTGCCCCAGACAGCTGTTGTCTGATAATCAGTCTAAAGCACAGAGTGCTGGGACGGTGGGGGAGAATTTTCTCAGTTCTCCTATCCTTCCCTCAGACTTCACAGATCCAAAGCACCTGCTCCTCAGATGGGAGGCAAATCTCTGTTACCCTCTTACCACGCACCCAGCTACACGTGGGCACTCACTTATATCCAGTGTAAGGCTCAGAGTGCATGCAGGGTCTCAATTTTCCTGCTGTGCTCTTAGATTTGAGCAGATCTGAGGTGTCTATGCCTTTAAGGGTGGTCTCTCAGCACTCTTGTCCGGCTTCCGAACTTTCTTGAATGCATCTGGTAAAGCCTATGGAGAAAGAATTAGTCAACAGGTAAGGACTCTCCTTGATTTGGGGCTCCCAGGGATTCAAAATAGCCATGCCAGACTGCACTTTATCTTTAAATATCTATGAAAAGTTAAACTGCCTTTTTCTTATGAACGTCTATGACTAAATCCTCCTCTCCCCATGACTCTACTGATGATGACTTTAGTTCATTGGATTTCTTCACAAACTCAGCTCTCCAATGGCCTCTAAAAAAAACTATTATTTTGTAGATTATCTTGCATGTTCTTCCTGTTTGTTGGTCAGTAAAGTTATTGTGACTGTGTTCTAAGTGGAAGTGGAAAAAAAAATTTATAGCCAATGTAGAAATAAAAATCACGTGGTTCTTATTTACAGTGGTGTCCACTGAAAAAAGAAGGTATAGGATTAAATTCAATTTCATGCAGGTAATTAGTTAAGGTGTCCAATAAATATTTTTCAAAGATACCAACTTTCAGCATTCCAATGATTAAATTTAGAATAATGAGAATAATAGACTGTAGATCTTTAAAACAATCAACTGTAAGCATTACTTCTCTGGAACATTTTTGGGGATGGACAACAGAAACCTGATACCATTCCTAGGGTTCTACAAGATGCTCAGGTCACGTTTAGAATGTGTGTTGGATTCCGTGCTGCTACTTTCAGAGGAAAAAATATAGAATATTCTTGGTGATGGTGTGGGTGTGTGTGTGTGTGTGTGTGTGTGTTTGTGTGGAAAAGGAATGTTGGCCAGAATATAAAATGGCCTGGAAACTGTGCTATGAGGAGCAATTGAGAGAACCTCAGATATGTTCTTGAAAAAGGAGAAGAAAAGTGTCTTTATATTTAAAGTTTTGTCTTGTGGAAGACTAGAATTAATTGTTACCAATCCTCTGCAATTTTCGTTGTGGCACATAAATGTTCCTCTGAATTTTAGATTATTTCCTCAGAATAGACGTTTGTGAGTTAAATTATTGAGTGTACGCATGCTTAAGCCCATAAGCTTACTACAAAATTACGCTGTAGAAAGGTGGAATAAGTTTTATTCCAATCAACAATATATAAGTGTCTCTTCCACCATACCTTTACTTAGTATTTTCTTTTTAAATCTTTGTCAAATTGATAGGTAAAAAAAATGAAAAAGCATTAGGCTCCTTGTAGGACATTTACATTTTAGAATTTACTGTTTTATTTTTTGCCTTTCCATAGCTTCACTTTTGTTGCTCTTATTTCAAAGATAAACTTCTGGGTTTTTATGAGGCAGCATGCAAACTTTCCATAGAGAAGAAACAATGAATCACATTTTCTGGGAATTCAAAGAACAATCTGATTCTCTTTCTCTGCAAGGAACATTGTCACACCTCTGGCTCTTCTCTGAGTCCTGCCAGATGATCTACAGGTTGGGTCTAGAGCCTCTAACATCACACTGAGTAGTTGTGTCAGAGCCAGAGAGAGGCCTTTAATTGTCCATTTTCATTCTGAAACAATGGACCAACTTTTTCGGCTAGATCCCCAAGTGGGTAATTCTTTCTGAATAGTTTCAAATACTTGGGTTTTAGATTTAGATGGAGGATCCTAAGGGTTCAAACTGTGTTTAAACCCCGGGGAAATAGCAGAACTCACTATGGCAACTTCCAAGAATCTAGAACAGGTGTGATTATATTGCCTGGAGTTATTTTTGAAACATCTGCTTTTTAGTCTGGAGGTCATTGTGCCTAGTTCTGAAGCTGCTCAGGGAACTAGTTGTTGTGGTCTGAAGGCAGAGCACCACAAAGCATGGTTGCCAGGCAATTGTGACTATTGGCCTTGGGATACCCATGAGGCTTGCTTCTCTTTTCCTCCAAAGAATAGTCAGAATTTTTTTTATTCTGAGCCTTATGGACTAAAGGTATTTGAAAATAGACCTGTAGATTAGTGCTCATGGCTGGTTAGCAAAATAAAACCTTCTAAAGGGGGTCTTTTGACCTGAATATTAAAGTAAGGAGTATGTCTCTTATTCTGTATCCCTTTGCTTGAAATTTACACTTAGAAGTAAAACCAAGATTCAAATAGCTACCAGGTTAATATACAACATTTTAGTTTTTTATAGAAAGAAGCCTCTGACAGCCTTTATACAGTTAAAATCTGATTTCCAAAACTGAAATTGTCTGTAAAAAGTGGCCTGACTCAGAAATGACCCAGTTAAAACTCAGGAACTTGAGACCACAGTCCTGATTCCTGGTACTTGCCTCTATTTTGCCAAGTACTCTCCTCTCTTTCTGACTCCAGGAATAGCAAACAGGTTGCAAGGAACTTGGCTGAAGAGAGGGAACACAAAGTCCCTCTGCTCCTGATTATTGTGCATTTGGCTTGGAGCAAGAATCTCTTTCCAAAGCAAAGATGACCTTTGCTTCCAACCTATCTACGTGGGTGGTTTTGGAAAAATAAAATCTATCCAATAGTTCCTACCAGGGCTGAAGGGGTTGGAGAAGGTACAAATCCTTTTATAGGGACATTTAAGGCTCAGAATAAAATAAATAAAAATGTGTACTAGAGGTAAAACACAGTAGCAGTGGAGGAGAGAAATTGAAAAGGATCAACTCAGAGTTAAAGAGGGTGGGAGAGAGCTTAAGAGGATGGAGATGAGGTCTACCCTCTGCTTTAGACAGGGCAGGATGATTTATGAGCTAAATACAGGCATAAGAGCCATAGAGCATGGATATTTTGTAGTGGGACAAGGTAACAGAGTGCCCTCTTTTCTTCTACCGGTTGCCTGCCTGATTCAGGGTTGAAGGAGACAATAAGGTTATACACACGGTTGTGCTTCTTGCATTAAGACATTGTCGACTCTAAATAAGCACAACTTTTGTATTTGTAGTTTATTTGTATCTTTTACAAATATTTATAAAGTACTTCTACTTACAAAACATCATTCTAGGTGTACCAGGCACTGAGTGGTTCCCAAACATGAATAAGAAGTAAAAGAAACATATGTATGTCCATAAATAATAACCAGGAACAAACAAGGGGCAACATAGAGACATATTATAGGTGTGGCCTGGTATGGACATAGCCGGTCTTGAAGTTCAAGTTGTAAAGTGGTGATATGGGCTACCGAGCTCAAGATTGGACTGGAAAAAAGTTAGAAAGAAAACTTTTAAACCCTGTTCTTATGATGTGGTATGCATCCAAAGTCCTGTCCCCCTCTGGGGAAGGAAAGCAGGCCATATACAGAGCCATTTTTAATTCTAAATACATTTTTATAAAATGATTGGCTTTAGTCATTTTTTGCTAAGTTAGCCCTATTACTTATATAAATGGTTTTATAGAGGGGGTATTATAAAGATATGTCAAAAACTTATTTGTTTTAGATACTTATCTTCTCATAAGTATTGATGTCAGTGTGTATTAACAATGATCATAATTAGTTTTGTTCTAAAAAGAGAGGTGTTCACAACTGTTAGCTATCCTTTTAGACTATATTATTAACTTATAGATATCAAATTCTTTCCTTAATCATTTGGAAGTTACATTCTGGAAGTCCATCTTCCTAACATCCACTTCCAGCTTCCCCTTTTGAAAGTTGTTTGCATCACTGGGTCAAGGGTTTCCTGCTGAGGTCTGTCTTCTCATGGTTGTAACTCCAAGGCTTTCTGCTTATTCATCTTCCTCTCTTCATCTCAGACTTCATTTAGTCACAGGCCTTACTCCTCATCTGGAATCTAAAACCTACCCTAAAATGACACCAGTTGACTTTTCTTTCTTTATCTCTCCCCATTCTTCCAAATGTTTTCTGTAGTAAAGTATGAATTTCTACCCTTTGAACATGTTCCTGATCTTCCATTTGTTTGGAGATATTTTCATACTGGATCCTCATACATGCTCAGAATCAGTCTGTCAGCTGTAGTTTTCACTGCACATCCATCTGGCTCTTCCTGTCTGATCCAGCCTTCACCTGCCCCTACTTGTTGACTGCCCAGCTGCTTGGAAGAAGCCCCAGGGTAGCCTTTACCATCGTGAGAACACCATGCCTTTGTCAAGAGGGACCCTTTAGAATGGTTCCCGTATTTCCATTCTTCAAGTATTTAAATGGTGCTGGGGTTTTGCAGCATAAGAAGCAGGAGAGAGGATCAGACTGCCTCCTTGACCCTTCTATTATACTTTTTTACTTGGACACCCCGGACTCACAAACTCACAAATATTTCCATCAGCTTCAGCCTCTAAACCTCTGTATTAATTCCCTATGTCTGTCATAACACATTACCACAGATCTGATGGTTTGAAACAACAGAAGTACAAAACTAAGGTGTTGAAAGGGCTGCACCTTCTCCAAGGATCTTAGGGAACAACCCATTCCTTGCCTCTTCTAGCTTCCAGAGGCTCCAAATACTCCTTGGCTTGTGGCTGCATCACTTCAATTTCTGCCTTTGTGGTCACATTTCACTCTTTTATATGTCTCTTTGCTGTGTTTCTTTTATAAGGACACTTGTCATTGGATTTAGGGCCCATCTAGATAATCCAGGATATCTTATCCAAAGATTCTTAACTTAATTTGTCTTAAAATTAAAATGGTCTACAAGACCCTTTCTCCAAATAAGCTCACATTCATAGGTTCTGGTGATTTGAACATAGACATATCTCTTGTGTGGGGGGAGTCACCATTCAACCCACTACAATGGCTCCTTCTATAGGAGGCTCAAAATCATAAAAAGGCATCTAGTGAAGAAGGAGGCCACTCTACCCAGTGTCATAACAACCAGCTCTGTGTTTTCCTTTTCTCCATGAAGAGTCCTTTGCAAATCAAAAATTCATCTTCCCTCTTCCAATTACCTAAAATAACTTCCTATGTACACGAAGTAAGACAAACAAATCCCAATTTGGTGTGAGGAAGGGGTAGAGAAAACAGGAGATAAAGAAGCAGAATTAAAACAGAGGAGAAGGAAAGCCAAACTTTTAATCAGAAAGTCAAAAATATATGTCAATATATATAAAACAAATTCTTAACAAAATAAGAGACTGGATGGCAAAATTAGTGTCTAGGAGAGTTATGCCACACGTGCCACACATGACAGTGTGAGGCATGGGATAGTCTGAGCCGTTAGGAATTTGTCTAAAAGTAGAAACTGGGCACTGGGATGCTTAACATTTATTGTGATGATGGGTACAACATCTTAAAAAGCTATTTATTCATGGTCTGCAGTGCCAGATAAAAATTCCTTGAGTAATAAGATAATGAGTCATATATAAGCCTAAAGGAACACATTTTCCAATAAGTGATGTACAGGTATTTACATGCATATGTATGTGTAAGTTAATTATTAAAAACACATGTGAGAATATTTTAGGGGAGCTTAAAATAATGTATAATCCTGCCTTGGTTGTATGTTTTATCATACCTCAATTAAATAAGCAGTCTTGAACGTATCTTACCCCTAAGTTATAATTTTCCTGTTAGTATCTAGTGGCATCAATTCTGAGAAATACTTAATAAATCTGAATGAATTATTATAACCTTTATTATTAGTGCCCCAAAGGATTTGGGTATAAATCTAAAAAGCTAACTACAAAAGAGTATAAACATACAGGTACCCTAGTAATAAATCATTCACTACCCATACACTACATCAGTGGCAGTCCATAAAAATTTTAACTGCACAAGTTGTACCTTTGCCTCAAAATACAGCCCCTCGCTGTTCGGGTTGTAGACAGTGGACGAGCAGCAGAAGCAAGAGCTGGGAGCCGGTTAGAAATGCAGAATCTCAGTGCTCCCACCCTGTACTTAATAAATAAATGATCCATGTGCATATCTCTCTTTCTAACGTGTTATCTATTAAGGACCTCTCCTCTCACTCCCTTGAACTTAACATTTTGTCATTCCTACTTTTTATTTTTATTTCAACTCAATGGAACATGTGCCATTTTCTCAAAACAGTAAAATAAAAAGAGAGAATTATAAGAATGATGTTACTCAACTAATATTCTCTATTTAATATTTATTTTATTTAGATCCTCCGATTATTGAAGGAAATATGGAGGCAGCAAGAGCAGTGGATTTAATCCCGTGGATGGAATATGAATTTCGTGTGCTAGCAACCAATACATTGGGTATAGGAGAGCCCAGTATACCATCAAGCAAAATTAAAACAGATGGTGCTGGTATGTAGAAGAAACTTTTTAAAATTTAAAAGGTTTATAAATTCAGTGACACTTTAGCATATAATTGAATGTATTTGGAAATAATGCTCTGAGGTAAGTACTTTATCTAAAAAAATGTGTGTATATGTATCTCACACAGGTGTGTGCATTGTGTCAAGACAGTCAAAAACCAAAAGAGAAAATATAAAGCTTTAGAATATTCTTACATAATTAATGGAAAAGAGGTAAATAGAGGCAACTATATGATCCACTGAACACCACTTAAATGAAGTTGGTGTTTAGAATATAAACTTTAATGTAAATTGTGAGTCTTAACCGGGCAGAGTCATGGTTAAGCAGATTCCATGATTTAGAAGGCTCACAATTTGTTTTATCTCTCAAAGACATGGATAACCGAACAGCCACGTGGATGGAGGGTATGGGCAGGAGAGCAGGGTGAGCCTGGTAAGGAGGGAATGTGATGGGGTCTCTTGGATCTATACCACCTGGGGAGTCAGAGCATCTCAGAAATAGCTATAATGTGTTCTTTTAATATTAGGTGTCGCTCTAAATGTGCTCTTTTATCACAGCTCAACCATGGCTATTCTTCCAATTTAGGTTCACATTTTTATGCTAAATACCAACTCCATTTTAATAGCCTTTTATACAAGAAATACCCCACTCTGTTTTCCTTCACCCTTGAATTTCTAGGCAAAAATATTGTTCTGATTCTAATAATAACTCTTCTTTATTATTCCCTGTCTATGAAAAAGAAAATGTTTTGTAGACTCTCTGAGTTTATTTTTACTGCTCCTTGCCAAACTTCAGTGCTTTATTTGGGGGAAAATATTTTAAATGGATGACAGAATGCCATTAAAATTCTGCTGTGATATCTTAATATCACTTATCCACATTTCTGGCTACGTCAATTCCTTGGTCTAACTTCTAAATAGAATTATGAATTGTACTGTCATTAGTTTTTAAAGCCAAGTTATTCACAGAGACTGCCATCAATAAATTATCTCTTAAAGTTTCATGTAATTTCATGTAATTTATCAGATAAAACTGATGATTCTGTAATAAAGGAAGAACAGAAACACTAAAATACTGATCTGTGCTGAGCATTTTCAGATACATTTCAGTTAATCCTCACAATAATATTTTGAGGTAGGTATTACAATCCAATGCTCGTTAATAGGCAGTAGACTCAGAAACACTGAACAGTTTACCTAGGTTAATATAACTACTTGCAAGATTCAGAATTCAAACACAGACCTGATACATTCAACTTTCTTTCTTAAAGGTGTTTTCTCAAGCAGGACTCCTAAACACACAGCCATTTATATGAACCTTTATTTTTGCGTTCTAGTAGAAGCTCATATTTCATTCTAAGTTACAGAGCTAGATATGACTTAAACACCGTTTTTTGTTTTACTATATCCACCTGTGAAATGAACACAATTGTTCCTTTTTCTCTGCCTTGCAGAAATCTCATTAGGATACGGAGGTAATATATGTTGCAGCTTTAGAGAACACAGATACCACATAGCCAAGATCCTTGTGTTTGTTTGGTTTTGATTATTCCCTAGAGCCTCCTATGTTTGTAATAGAAGTTTCTGTGTGATGGACTGAACACAGTTGCCCTTTCTTGAAAAACAAAAATAAAAACGAACTGGCACATTATCTGACTGGTGGTTTCAACCACATAATTCATGCTGAGAAATCATGCACTTGCTTTGATATAACAAGTATTCATTTTCAAAATAAAATTGCAAAAATATCAAATGATTAAGTTGGTCTAAGCAAACTTATTTCAGTTAAAAATTATAACATGCTTATCTCAGATATAGGCCTTTTTTTACCTCATTGAGCTTGGTTAATTTTCTGTGATCTGTTGACTAGCACAATATGAATTAATTCTGATCCAAAAACAACATTGTTCATGGGGAGGGAAGATACTTTCTCTGGCATTGATGATAGGAGTAGACCCTCCCCGCTGTTACCAAAAAGTTGTAGGAACTCTGTTACTAAAAAATTATGTATTATTTATTTCAAAAATGATTGCTTTAGTATACTTCGGTTGATTGTCTGGACAGAATTATAAGAACTTGGATTTTTTTTTTAATCTCAGTGTATATTTGATTAAATTAAATGTTTTTAAGAACAGCAACAGCAAACCATGTTTCAGAAAGAAAGATTCAATCTGATTCTTTCATCTGTGAATCTATAAATATAATTTATATTTAGTATCATATTTAGAAGATAAGAATACTTTTTGATGTGCTTGCTACCTGTAGTTTGTATGTAACTCTGAAGGCTTTCCAACCTTAATGTCTTCTTATCTTTAGAAATGCTGGGAAAAATTTGTTTTAGTGATATCAAACCTAAAATTTTGGTAAGGTTGTTACTTTCAACTAACAACTTTTGGCATCACCTTCATTAAGCATGACCTCTAACATGTTTGCTCAAATGGTATTTTGTTAAGGAATTCATTCTCTCTCTAGTGTACTTGGAAAATAACTTCTCTTAAAGGCCTTCACACACAAAACAAACATATGAAGTGATAACGGTCTTATTCACAATGCAAGATTTGGCCCAATCGTGATATAATAAGATGATGCCTTCCTTTCAGTTGTGAAAAAATAAATCCTATAACCTCTAATACATTTGTTAATCTTTCATAAGAAAATATTTTTGGATCCTTTATTAATCAAGTTTTGTGGCTACTATCATTTATGCACTTGCTGTATGTTATCACAGAGTGCTAAACTCTCTACTTGCATTGCTCCACTTAATTCCCACAATGACTTTATGCAACTGGTATTATTTATTCTAATTTTACAGACAAAGAAGTCAAGATTACACTTGGTTAATGTGAAGCAGAGCTAGTATTCAAATTCAGGGCTTTGCAATTCTAAAAGCTTCATTCCTAAATAATTTTCTAGGAGGGCAATATGCAGTATTAAAGCTCTGAGACACTGATCCTTTAGTAGAATACTGGTTCCATCATTTAAAACTCTGTGATTAGAGGCATGTTACTTAACCTCTCTGAGCCTCAGGTTTCTCATCTCTAAGTGGAAATTATTTATCTTATGAATTTTTTATGATTAAAAACATGTAAGGAAAGCAAAGTTAGTGCTGTCTAGTGCATAATATTTTCTGAATAAAATTTTTATTATGCCATTAATGCTCATTTTAAGCTTTAATATGCTTATAAGAAAATATTGATCACCTCTTTTGGCAATATATTTCCATTTTTATTAACATAAAAGAGGATCATATAATTTCATGTAATTTTAATCATCTTAAAGGAATAATTTATATATTTAATACAATACAATCCAACAGACTTTCTCTTTAATTTGTTTTTCATTTCATCCTGTTTTTGAAAAATTGAATATTCATAAAATTGGACATTTACATTTTTTATCCTTACAAAAAAATAAAAATACTTTCTGAAACAGGGGGATGTTTGTCTTGTCACGTACCATTATAACAACTCTCTAAGAGATGCCAGCATATGTTATGTGGGATAAAGGCTGGTTCCCATTTGATGGAAAGGTTGCTCCTGTGCCTCATTATACTGATTGAAAGACAGGACATTATCTAGTGCGGCATATGCCCTTATCTGTCCAATTACTTAATTTTAAGATTGCCAGGCACAGTTGGGTATATTCTTTGGTTTCAGACAAGTGCATTATAAAATGGATGGCCCCAAATGAAGAATTAGAAGATGTGTTTGTAATCATTGTAACCCATTTAATTTTGACTGTAAATAAGAGATAACAGAAGCATCCTTCAAAGTGATGTGTCATTGTAAGACATACCCCCATAGCTAATAGCTCTGCAGGTGCAGTTGGTAAGTCGATATCCTAAAATGGTACATTCAGGTTTGTTTTGACAACTTTGCTATTTATTTGCCAGATCAAACTAAGAAGGAAAAGAGAAAAAATAACATAACACTGTAATCAGCACTTTCATACTATGTAGAGAGCTTTAATTTCATGTCTAATGAAGCTATTTGGCTGTGTCATTTATTTTTATTTTTTTAGATATGTTTGATAAAGGAGGAGGATGGTGCTAAGAACATGTTTTATAGCTAGTAAGGTGCTATGTTAAAGTTAGCAGCTGTCACTAGTTATGTAATAGAAAAATCTTTTTTTTTTTTTGAAGAAGCAAAGAGTGTAGATTTTTAAGCCATCAGGAGGCCTGAGTTAAAGTTGCAGCTTCTCTACATGTGAGTAGTGTGACCTGGGCTAGTTAACTAACTAATTTTGGGACTCATTTGCCTATTTTATAAAAAAAGAATAATGCTACTTTTCTGTATATTTATTTTTAAGTGCTGACCTGAGTATCCAATTAGGTACGATATGTAAAAATCATTTCTAAGTTCTAGATGAGTCTTTTAATAAGCTGGGCTTTTTTATTCATTTATTCATTCATCCATTCATCCAGCAAACTTCTATTAGGGATTTTTAACACAATGAGGATATTTAACACATTGAATTAAAACCAGTTGTACATATTTAATTTTATTACACTAGCGTTTTCAGGACCAGAATCAGATTTTATTCATATTGTTAACTTTAGTGCTTAACACAACACAGTGTCTATAACTGGTACTTAAAATTATTTATAGAAGGAAAAGAGAGGAACAAGAAGGGAAAGAGGATGGTTCTTGTAATTGTAAGTTAATAGAGGATAATGAAAAGTAGTGATCAAACCTACTGTGATATTTGCATATTAAAATTTAGAAAAATATATTACCAAATATAATTTGTTTTGTTTGAAACAAGGTTAACATATACATTAGATGCTTTTGTTTTTAATACACTGAGATAAACTAGGAAGTGTTCATTCTTTCACTTAAGTGAAAAATCCATAATCAATTTGGGTTCTTTATAATAAATTTACTATGCATTATGCTTATTTCAGTTTGTAGCATTCTTTTCTGCCCATCTAAACATTCCCCCAGATGACTTGTGTTTAGACTATCATTCTATTGAGCAGTTAACGAATTTACTCTGCTACGCCCATTTAACTTTCCTGTTTGAGAACAAAATCTACATTAATAAGCAAACTACAATTTTGGCCTGATAAGATCTAAAGACATTAATGTTTTTGTGAACAATTTCAGACCCTATATAATTTTTGCCTGGGAAGAGCATCAATTTAACATGGTAGATGCATAAAGAATGTTAGCAATCTGGTCCACCATCAGAGCAGGAGATCATAAGAATTATGAAGAACTCATTTGAATATCTAAATATTATACAGTTAATTTGATTTTATTAATGACTTCAGAAAGAAAATATATTTACAGATAGAATAAAAGCAGATGTAAGGCTTTAATCCCTCTGTTTATCTAGACCCTAGAGCATTACTTACATACCATTTTGAATCTCTTACTAAAAAATTTGTTTTAAATCACAGTGAAATTCTGATGCAAATTGAAATGAGAAGCTACATTCATGGTAACTTTATTTCTGTAAAACTGGAAAGCAATAATTAACAAAAATTGAGTAGTCCATATATTTTAAATCAAGGACCTTTCTTCCTATACTCCATGATTTTTATAAATTAGGATTTGTCACAGGGCAGTTTGTACATTGTTAAATAAAACGCCAAAGCCCCAAATGTTGCTTATATGCAAATACTTAAGCATTCAAATTTACAAGTAAAACTGGCAACAGTTTCTTTTCATAGGAAAGAATAATCATGACATTGGCTTGATTTTCTTTTTAAATATTTTTTATATCTACAACTGAAATACAAAAGCCTTCCTATAAACATCATTAAGGAATCATTATTAGACTGAAATCATTGCAAAATGACAAGTTTAAAAGCCTCACTATTTTAAATTGTTTATTCATTGTTAATTCAAGAATTTTGTATTTTTCCTAAATATTTGTTTAAATTCTTTTTAATAATTTATTGTTAAGAGAAAGTCTATTTTGCTCACTGTCAGATGCCCTGGAGCCTAAAGTTAAGTAAACTTCCTTGTGCTCAGGGTGATTTACTTCCCTGAAAGGAATCAGTATTTGGCCAAGTCCTCCTGTTTTCTGCAGGGCTGAATACAAATACAGAATAGTTAGGTATTCAGATACATGTCAAATATGTAGGTTATTTGCCAATTCCACTTGTGAAAAAATGTCCCTTAGCTCCTAAAGCTACAAATGAACATTCAAAGCTTAAAGAAGGAAATTAAAATATAAAACACTCTATTTTTCCAAGTAAGATATAAAACTCTATATAAAGAGATATAGCTAGGGCTTCCCTGGTGGCACACTGGTTGAGAGTCCGCCTGCTGATGCAGGGGACACGGGTTCGTGCCCCGGTCTGGGAAGATCCCATATGCCGCAGAGTGGCTGGGCCCGTGAGCCATGGCCGCTGAGCCTGCGCATCTGGAGCCTGTGCTCCACAACGGGAGAGGCCACAACAGTGAGAGGCCCGCGTACCGCAAAAAAAAAAAAAAAAAAAAAAAAAAAATATATATATATATATATATATATATATATATATATATATACACATATATATATATATATAGCTAGGGCTTCCCTGGTGGCGCACTGGTTGAGAGTCCGCCTGCCGATGCAGGAGACATGGGTTCATGCCCCAGTCTGGAAGATCCCACGAAGCGGCTGGGCCCGTGGGCCATAGCTGCTGAGCCTATGCGTCCGGAGCCTGTGCTCCACAACGGGAGAGGCCACAACAGTGAGAGGCCCACGTACCGCAAAAAAAAAGGAAAAAGAGTTATAGCTACCTTTATTTCTGTGCTTTTGTTCTGTCTTATTTTCAGCATTGTGAACTCAATGGATGATCTTTGAGGAGGAAAATAATCTTAAATCATCACTTATTTGAAATGTGTTAGACCTGAAACTAAAAGTGACGAAATGTGAAAAATATTCACTCTAGCATAAACATACTCTATTTTTAGCTCTGTTCTAAATAACAAAGGTTAATATTGATTATAATTTAAAAGATTATAGTGAAATGCTTTGGTAAATAATACTTGTCCTGATGAAGGCAATATTTGATTCAACAAATTGCAATATAATAAATTAAATTATTCTAGAGTTATCTTTGAAATTATTTGCCTGTGACCACAATATTTGTACTTAAACACAAAATTTGATTTATTCATTGATTATAAGACATGTTCTTTGTTTCTGTATAGCATGTAAAATTTTAACCTCAGAATATGAGTTATGGGGCTTAAAGGGTTTCCAGCAGTATTTTAATGTCCCAGCCTTCAATATGTATTTCATCTAAAGTGCTGCAAGTAAATTACCTTTTAACACCCCCATGCACTCAATTTAATTTCTAACACTCAAGTGGTGACAGTTAATAATAAATAATAAAATAATAAAATAAAATAGAATAATAAAATATAATCTCTCAAGCTTCACATTAATTTCTTAATCAGGAAAGGAAACCATATAGTTTTATAGATATAAAGAAAAGCCTGTATTTTGTTTGTTTCTGTGCAATTAATGTGCATAGTTCAGCAAAGAATTTATGTGGCTAACATAGAGGAAGTTTTGAAGTATTTATCTGTGAATCACAATTACTTGTTAGGATCTGTAACTCAGTAAATGAGTACTCTGTAGAAGGTGTGACAGTTTCCTTTAGGGAAGGACTATTTGGGGAGTCATGGAAGAACTGACATGTCATCTGTTCTTTAAAATGTTAAAAGAGCCGGGAATGATATTTCAGACTGAACCACAGCGGTTGTGTGGGAAAATGTATGTCCTCAGTAAAAACATGGTCTTCACCTGCGTAGCTGGGTAGCTGGTCTCCAACTGCCTGGAGTGCAGGAACAAACTATGCTTTAGTATTATCTGTACAACTCCAATTAGATGCAAATCCAATAAGGTAAAGGCTACAATAAGGTAGAGTACGCAAATCTGATAAGATATAGCACCCACCTTGAAGGACTTCCAAGGAGAGAGAATAACTTGGAGAAAAACAAAGAGGCCATTGCACTTGGTAGTTAAAAGAAATTTTGTGATTTTTGAGAGAGTGATTTCAGTAATATGAAGTGGAAACAGATTATGGGTTGTTAAAAAGTGATTATGGAGTGAAGTATAAAAATAGTCATATATCATTCTTTGCAGTTCAGTGACAGGAAAGGGTGAGATTAAGAGGAAAACATTATTACAGGATGATTTTTAAGGCTGGAGAGACTGAAAAGGATAGTCATTACAGTAGAGACTGAAAAATAGAAGAATAATATAAAAAGATGGAAGTAGGTGAGAACTGGAGTCACTGATGGGACAGGGTTCCAGAAGAGATTTAGGCATTGAAAATAAGAGCATAAGAACAGCATTAGATTTCTGTTTCCAAATATCTCAGGGAAGCATAATCCTATGTTAATGCACATGCACTGTTTCTTAACAGTTATTTGTAGATTGAGGCATAAAACTAACACAACAGTAAGTTGTTAGGTCATAGAGTTCAAAGCGAGCTGTGAAATATTTAACCAATAAAATACGTCTAATCTTTCAAAACCATATTAAATAAAAGGACACAGAAAAAAAAAAGATGGGAAGGCAAATTTGCTTCACTACTTTGTTGAAGGAAACTAGTACATTTCCTGTGGCACTGAACCAATTCTTTTCTTGGCAGTAAAACATTATTACAGCAACTATGCGGCATTGGATCATGTGTGCAGCTTGTCTTTCCTGGTGAAAGGAAACATGTACAGTTTCTAAGTGAATAAGAACTCTAACATAAGAAAATAATTACAGGGCCTCTCATTTGTAGCTTTGTTTATTTGTTTCAGCACCTAATGTGGCTCCTTCAGATGTAGGAGGTGGGGGTGGAAGCAACAGAGAACTGACCATAACATGGGCGGTAAGTGCTAAGAAGTTGCATATGTTAATAGGCTGCTTTACCTACACTTAATCTCAAACGCATTTTGCTTCCTGAAATAAATTGAAATAAAAGACAATGCCCCAAACCCAAACAAGAATAAATTACTAAAATTATTTTTTTTTTCTTAAATGCATGCCAGATTTTACCTGGCTTACTATGGCTTAGTGCAATTCTTATACCAAAACAGATTATTGATGCTAAAGTATCTGTAGGTTTAAAGATTAAACAAACATTCAACTCTCTCATTCCAGAGATATTTTGTACTCTCTGTGGCCTGGTAACCCAATTGCAATTCACATTTGCTCTGGACTTTCAGAACTCCAACGATTCAGTTAAAAAATCTTTTGTATCAGCATCTGTTTTAAAATTGGAGCTTGCTTTCTCACTTGAGACTTACTTTCATCACCATGTGTAATCTATCATTGGTCAGTCTTAGAAGTCCCCCCAAATGACTTGTTATTAAGGTGTCCAAAACATTGTATTAAATTTTTATGACCCAAAGGGGAATTTTTTTTCAGAGACTATGATGTCTGGAATACAATGCGTCTTAGCTGAATTTTTGAAGTGAGAGAGATACTGGGGGCGGGAAAGGCTTTGGTAACATAGATTTGCCTGAATTAGACACCTGGCATTTATCTAGGTAACATGTTTTGTATAGCTCTATGTATCCGTTAAATATTTTTAGTATTTAATCACTGCAGAAAATCAAAGAACACAACTAAGGCTCCAAAGGATTCTGAGAACTACAGGAAAAATGACAGGTTTTATTCTTTACATGAGTTAAATTGATTTATATAATAAATGGATATTTAGCAGAAATTGACTTCACTCTGTGCTCTGCAGTCATATTTTATACTTGGCATTTAAATCACATTTTTAAGTAAGATTTAGAAAAAAATTGCCTTTTCTTCATTCAAATCTCAAATGATTTGTCAGTTCTAGTGTCAGTGTATCACACAAAAGTAAAGATATTGGAAAAATTTTAACATCTTCCTCCTTTCTTTAGGCTTGATTTTCTTAAACTATGTAGATATGTGTGTCACAATAAGATGAGGAGCTTGTCAAAAAATTCAGAATTGGGAATTCCTATTTCAAAAATTTGAAATCAATTCTCTGAGACTAGGGCCTGAGAATCACTAATTTTTGAAAACTCCATAGCTAATTCTGATCTACTAAATTGCAAAAACTAAGTATAGAACTATCAATAAGAAAAAATATTTAAATTATGGTGGGAATGTTAAGCTATTCTATTAATAATGTAAAATCATATTTTGTATATCCTTGTGATCATGCTTCAGGATTTCTATATTGTGCAACCAAGAACAACTTCTTTTCCCTTTGAACTTTGTACATTTACAGACATTCCTGTTTAACCTATGGATATTCAAGCTACTGTGTTGTATTTAGTTCAAGGTTTTTCCTCAAGACACCGTAACTTTGATATTCTGGTGAAAAAAGTCAATATACAATGGGCACATTTACTTCATTGGCTAAAAAAGACTAAATGATGGATACTCAGTAGAACTTGCTTTGAGTCAGTATTTATAAATAATGGATTGTTAGGGCTGACACAGACTTCTTTATTGAGCAATTGTTATATAATAATAACTCTGAGAAAATAATGCAAAACAGAGCTCTTACTTCAGCCCTGGAGTCAGACGGGACCCATAGCCAGCCTCCTACAGATCAGTGCAATGTTATCCCTTCCTCCTTTCTCATTCTTTTTCCTCTGACCAGTTTCTATTGCTTGGTTACAATACAGATATTCCAGAGTATTGTTAACTGTCTTACCATAGCCTTTCAACTCTAAAGAAATTCATTTACTTATCCATTGAATAAATACTACTTGAGGCTTTGTTCTAGAGTCTAGGTAAATGAAACTGACAATAACCCTGCCCTCATGAAACTTATGTTATACTAGTGGACAGAGACAGTAAAGTAGACAATAAGTAGAATATGTAGTGTAGATCATTATTATTGTATTAAAGAGAAAAAAATAAAGTGGGGGGATTCTATATGGATTATTGCAGAGTCTTGAAATGGCAGATCCTGTGGCCAGGGAAAACATCAAGTGGCGTTTTAACCTCTAGAAAGTGAGAGAGGGACCTTCTGACAAATGGGAAAGCATCCTAGAAGGAAGGAACTGAAAGTAAAAAAGCCCAGAGTGGGAGCCCCCATGGGGTGTTCCAGAAATAACGAATTTGGTAAATGAAGTCACCACATGTTGGAGCACATTTGTTCCCTGGCCTTTTCAGGCAGCTCTCACTTATGAACTAAGAATGTTTTTACAGAAAGCATGCTTCCATGTGTAGCATATTTATTGTTTGCATAGGATTTTCCCCGTGTTAACCGTATTGCTTAAACCTATTAAATATTTCAATTTCTATTCAGCCTTTGTCAAGAGAATACCACTACGGCAACAATTTTGGTTACATAGTGGCATTTAAGCCATTTGATGGGGAAGAATGGAAAAAAGTGACAGTTACTAACCCAGATACTGGCCGCTACGTTCATAAAGATGAGACCATGCGCCCTTCCACTGCATTTCAAGTCAAAGTCAAAGCTTTCAACAACAAAGGAGATGGACCATACAGCCTCACAGCCGTCATCCACTCCGCACAAGATGGTAGGTGAAAGAAAGACCCCACTGACCTGATGAGGGATTGTTTCTCCAGTAGGCATTTTGTTTGCTGTCTTTCGAGCCTACTTATTAAGATCTTTTTAAGATACCACACATTTTGTAAATGAGTTAGTAAATTTTGAGCCAAATTAAAATGTCAGTCTCTTTATTTAAATGACAGGAACGTTGCCAAAATCTCTTTCATTCTTTAGATCATGTTTATGGTAGTTAGGAAATCTCCACTAAAATCCTTGGCTTAGACCGCTGTTCCTGGACTCTTGACTATAATTTTGCAGTCAGAAATTCTCCAGACTTGATGGAATCTTAACATACACTTTTTTTTGATAAAATTTCTCCTTTTAACTCAAAATTATGTATTGTATCATTTATGTAACTTCTTTTATCATTACAGTAGCATGCTAGAATTTCATTAAAGTGAACTTAGGCATAATTCTATGAAAAAGGAGTCAGAAAGCAAGTTGAAATTTTTTTCTTGGAAAGAAAAAAAGATATCTGAAAGGCTATTCAGGGGAAAAAAAATACTGGCTCTTTGTTTTTCTAGAAACTTTAACTGAACTGAGCATGCTTCTGGAGGACTTTATATATCTCTGCTAAATGATACATATTTTTATATTAAACTTAATTACATTGATTTCTATGATTTCCCATTTAAGCTGCTACACTTTTTTTATTATTTATTTTCCTATTTAAAAAAGTAAGACTTCCTTATTATACCTTTGTACTCACATGCATTATGCAAATAATTAATGGCTAGAAAGGCAAGTAGAGATTTTCGTTGCCTTCTGACCTAACACATTTGTGCTTGGACAAGTTTCCCTTTGCACATGTGTGAGAAGTAAAAATGGAAGGTTTTACAACTTAAAACTATGTGAAGTACTCTTCTGATCTCTTAGAGGAAAAACACTATCTATTAATTTACCCAATTTACACTAATTTTAGTCCACAATAAACATTTAGCTATCCCTTAGAATTTATGCTCTTCAGTCATAGTTATTAGTTTTCATATTTGTTAAAAATTTAATATCTATTCAAATCATCCCATGACCTTTACTTTCAATACAAACATGAAAGACAATCATATATATGTATATATGTTTACACACACACATAAACACGTGCATACTTTTCTAAAGTTAGCTCAATGAAATACATAGAAAGAATAACAAGTAGAAATTTCTAAGTTAATAATCAATTCAGGACTATTTAATCCTGAGTAATTAATCTCACATTTTCTACACTCATTCTGATTTGGCAGAAGTATGATAACTTGACTCAATAGTTTGAACAACTTAAGTACATCTCACAGAGAAAATGAAAGTGTAAAGCATTTTACAAGTTACCTTCTCACCCAATATGATTTTTTTTTTTACTCGATGCTAAAGTAATCAGGCAAAAGCCACGCTTGTCATCTCTTTGGTTATGGCCATCTGTATTTAATTACATTTCTTTCCTAAATATTTCATGAGTCTCATAAAACGTGCATGTGACAAAATTTGTTTAAGTGTTCATCTTCACTGCTACTGCTAAGAAATCAGTCACAGTGCCACACGTTTACCTTGATTTGGAAAGACGACAGTGTTCATGTGCAGGACATTTTAGCATAAAAGAGGATTATGGCTTGTTAATAAAAGACAATAAAAACTGATCACTCCTGCTTAAGATTTCCTTAGTTACTTTGTGTAATTTTTGTAAGGGATGTAAATTACTTTTTTTTTTTCACTGAACAGAGCCTTTTGATACATATTTGACTAGACGCCCAGTTGGACAATTAGACTTATAAAGGCTTTCCTGAGCACAAGAAGCGGTGGATGTCACAACTTGTTTCAAAGGATCTTAAAAAAAAAAAAAAAAAGATCTTAGCTTAAACATAAAAGACAAAGAGGCTGTATAAAGCTGTATATCTCTATATATACAGCTGTATATAAAGCTGTATATCTTTAGCTCATATTAAATAGGAAGTGTGAGAGAGTTGAAAATTAATTGTAATGACTAATTTTCTATAATAAATACCAAATTTCCTATCTTTGACAATACAGAGTTGATAAGCTAAACATAATAAATATTAATTTGCATCCACAGGCTTTCATAAACAGGTTAGTTAAAAGAAATACAAAAATATTAGTATGGTTCTTGCTCACAGATATCAGAGAAATCCTTATGGATTTCCATATTTTGTATAAGTGTGTGTATATATGTGTATGTATCTGTCTGTATTAACATTCATGTATATGAATATGTGTGTGTGCATGTATTACTGATGACCACGAAATAAGCATCTTACGTAAGAATGTAATGTTCTCATCAAATTTCAGCTCCCAGTGAAGCCCCAACAGCAGTAGGCGTAAAAGTCTTATCATCTTCTGAGATATCTGTTCATTGGGAGCATGTTGTAGAAAAAATAGTGGAAAGCTATCAGGTGAGTTCAATTTTTACCAAACTAAATACACTTGCTCATAATTATCAGCATACCTTTTCAAATATGTTGCATCCCTCGACGTTCTGTGTCCTTCTGATTTATGTGACAACTAACACTATATTCTCTGTGTTTAATATGTTGGATATTTATTAACTAACTTATGAGTAAAGCAGGGGTTCCAAACTGACTTATCTATAAGAGATGTAGAGTCCTGTGTATAGGTAAACAATTGGCCAAAATAAAAACTAAGGTAATAACACTCGGGCTTAAGCACAATCTTTTGAAACAAACATTCTCATAAAATGCTGGTAAATCTCAAGTTTTTGGGAAATCATTTTGGTAGTTTGGTAATTTAATTTTTTTTACCCTATTTGACTCATTAGTTCCACTTCCAAAAAGCCCTCCAAAGGAAACACTTCTAAATATACTAAATATGTATCCCATTATGTTATCTATGAAGGCAGAAAATTGACAACATTCAAAATGTCTCAAAGGAAACTTCCTTCAAAATAAGTCTTAAAAGTGTAGTAGGATTTATCCAGAAGGATAGGGGAGGACTTGTCTTAGTCAACGGAAATAAGACCTGGGGAATTGAAGCTAGTTCTGCTGGGATCTTTAATATGAAATTTAGACTTGATTTTGTAGGAAAAGTGAAGTCGTCTCATATTTTTAAGCACAAAGAGTGAAAATTAAGAGGAACTGACATCGTCCTACCTTTGCAGATGAGAAAATGGATGCCAAAGAGATTCAACAACTGGCCTTAGTTAGCACTAATATACTTAAATAAAGTGCTGCAACCTGGCTTTCTCAAGACCCTGTTTCTGAGATAGAACCACAAAAGCAGCCCCAGGTTTTAAGTTTTAAACTCACAAACTAACAGGAAGCTTTTTTTCTTGGTATCATAGGTTATGATTTGGGTAGATGTTAAAGTGTTTTCAGATCATCTTTGCAAGTGATCAGCTGAAGTTGTCACCAAGAGAGTGGAATTATAGGAGTGGACTGTGAAGTTCCAATATTCATAACTTATTAAACTTACATTTGCATCTGGTAGAAAAGAAATGGAAACGGAAAAGAGAGAGAAATTCACTAGATGTTAGAAAGCACTGTAATAAATAAGTTTGAGGTATCTTGGGAGAACACATCAATATTTAGAGTTTTCAAGCCATATTTTGGACTTAGGGTTTCTTCTTTTTTTAATATTGTTCATTTGTAAGCAACAAAAAAGAGAAAAAAGTGATTATTTAATATATAACCCATGCATTAACTCAAAGTGCTAAAGATGTATTATTACTTTGCTAAAAACATGCCACAGAAATAGGTATTTTCTTTGTCTGAGAATTATATGTTGACTATTTTATAACTTCTGACATGCAGAGTAAAATGGAAATATGAGATGTGAAACAATGCACTGGCACCAGTGAATTTAGACAATAATCAGAATATACACTCTTGATGCGGAATAAGCTAAGTAAGGATTCTCAATTAAATAGCAAAAAATAATCTTAACAGCTAAGATTTTCTCAAATGATCAAAAACTGTATGCCGTGGAGAAGTTTAGTTTCACAGATTTCTGACGTTTCACAACTCCATACTAGAAAATTATGAGCTCTGCTGCTGAACAGACGTGGGGTTATCTCTCAGCTCTGTCACTTAGAAACTGTGGAAAATTTATTCAAACTTTCTGGGCCCTAGTTTCCTCACGTTTTAAGCTGAGAGTAATCAATGCCTCATATCCTGTTGTGTGGAATAAATGAAATAACCTGTGTTTAACGCTTTTCCCTGTTTTATATCATTGGACATTTGAAGACAATGATGATGATGATGATGATGACAATGATGATAATGTTAATAATGATAAGAATGATAATATTTGTTGAGCCCTATGATGTCAAACATTAAATTAAGCTCATCGTATTGAATCCACACAATCCCAGGAGATAAACACTATTATTTTCTCCATTTTAAAGGTGAAGAACTTGAAGTTAAAAACATTTATCTGAGTAATAATTGGTATAAACTGACTTGAACCTAGGTCTTGCCTCTCCAGAGAATGGTTAATTAAAAATGTTGGAAGGGATTCCCTGGTGGCGCAGTGGTTGAGAGTCCGCCTGCCGATGTGGGGGACACAGGTTCGTGCCCCGGTCTGGGAGGATCCCACATGCCGCAGAGCGGCTGGGCCTGTGAGCCCTGGATGCTGAGCCTGCGTGTCCAGATCCTGTGCTCCGCAACGGGAGAGGCCACAACAGTGAGAGGCCACGTACCTCAAAAAAAAAAAAAAAAAAAAAGTTGGAAATAAATCATAGAATTATTGTTTCAATTTATTCTTTCTTTAAAAAGCCTTTAAGTCTTTCATACAGAGCTTTAAATATCAAAGAGACAAGCATGAAAGCTTAAAAGAGAAAATCTGTAACATTTATTCTCTTGTAAGAAAATGCCCCTTTATGGGGGAAAAGCTTGACTCACTATAATGCGGTTATTGTTACTATTTTTAAATGTGAAGGAAGAAGCCGGTGGTTTAACAAGATAGACGATCAAGAAAACTAATATCCTACTGCACTTCCCATGAAAATGTACTATGGGTCTAAGTTATAAAGAAACAGAGAAAAAAAGCAGGACATTAATAAAATAAGATAAATTAAAAGTTGGAAAAGCCCAAGTCCTGTGTGATTGACCCCATCTCAAGGTTAATTTCCTGACATTTCAAGTGAGAACTGTTGGCAATTGGATTTAAAAAAATCCCTTGTGGTTTTAAAGTGTATCTTGTAGAAAGTTTAAGTTTTATTCTTTTCCCTCCCTGGCCTAGTTAAAGAGCTCCCCACTTTTAATCTTAATTTCCTGCAGTGTAGGTGAACTAGAATGCAAGAAGTATTTCTTATCAAAGGCTTATTAGAAATTTGGGCTCCTGCCCAGGAATCCACAAAAGACTTAGTTTACTCACCCAGCAGGTAAAGAATTCACTTAATGAAAGCAAGTAAAATATTCTATCAGGAATAATAAATACAAAACCTCTTAGCAGCTGAATTGGAGATTAATGCTGATGATTGATTTCACAACTATCTTAAAAGATTAACCATCCTGAGTAGTTTACACAGATGTCTTTAAAAGTTAAATTATTATGGTGAGCATAAGCTCATATTTAGGAAGTGCTGTATTTTCTTATTTTGGAGAAGGCATCTATCTTCATCTGGATCTCCCCAAAGCAAAGTCTGACACACAGGTATAGAAGAAGTTAGTGTTTTTGTTGTTATTGTTGTTTGTTTTAAATATGATCCCAGGGAGCAGATATGAGGAAAAAACAGAATGAACAGGAGAGGGTTAGAAAAATGCTTTATCTTGTTGGCAACCACTGTGGGCACTGGTACTCCATCCCTTGTGATCTTTAAGGAGCTTCATAAATGTGGTTGAGAATTACCCCACATAGAATGAAAGGGGAAGCGTTCGTCCACTGCTATTCCCCATTGGTTAAGAGTGGCCCCAGGGGCATTACCTCCCCTCCCTGCAATGATTGCAGGACAAGGTTCACACTGCAGCATCAAGGATGACCCAAGACAGGGAGTGAGAAGTTAGCAGCAATAGCAGAGGAAAACTGCTAACTGGTAGTACTTATGGGAAGCTGGTTGAAGCCTACATAGAATTGTTTGGTTCCTGCACCAATGGCTAGAATAAAAAAGAACTTTGAATAGGTTCCAAGAAGTGTGAGAATACAGATTTTGAGTGATATATATTATTACTATTCCTAACCCATAGAATGTACTAATACTTGAATTAGTCTGGGATCTGGATAATATAAAGTTATTATATAATATCTTTTTTAGATATTTTTCACTTAATAACTGTATTTAGATTTTTTTCCCTAAAAACTATATTAAATCCATAACAAAAGAATATTCAGCTGTCAGAAGATATTTTTTTCAGAAAATTCAGAATTTGAAGAAGAAAGTTTGGAAATCTGATACAAAAGTTTACTGAAGTGGAAAATAATAAAATGGAGCAAGCCTAATTTTCAAAAGTACTAAATATCTTTAAATACTTCCACAATTGTAACATCCAGGTTTTATTCTAAGCCTCTTTGGAGAAAATGAGATTAAAGAGCTGTTTTTCCTACAAATTTCTTAAATTTTCCTCGGAAGGGATATAACTATTATCTTTGTACAAAAGTGGTATTATTGTAGTTCATAAATGTATGGAAATTATAATTATTCTTTGTTATATGATTTAGCCCTTTTTCTGAGGCTTTTCTTTCCAGCTTCCCAATACTGTTATAAAGAGTAAATTTTCTTGGGACAAAATTATACACTTAGATCATCCTCTCAAATATATTAGTAATTTTATGTGAACTTAAACATTTTGATTTCTTACTTTATTTATAAGATCTATGGAAGAAAAAAACATGTTTGCTTGGTTCACTACTATATTCCTAGCATCTAGCACATAGCTGGTACAAAGTAGATACCCAGAAAATATTTGTTCAATGAATGAATGAGTGCCATACATCAAATGCAGTCCTATGTACACAGCATTCGAAATAATGAATACCTGTCCTCAAGGAGTTTATAACCTAGCAATAGTAGAGACCAGTAATGGGGTAATTCCATAATTGTTTAATAAGCACTAAGATAAGTTAACACTAGACATGGGGTGTTGTGGAGATTTTAGGAACATGTAAATAAAGAATTAAATTTATATAATGCCACAGTGTTAAATAGAAATAAATATACTATATGTTGCTCTAGCATGTGAAAATGAATTTATGGTCTGCTGTCCATAAAGCAGGACCTGCTTCATTTATTTATTTTTTTCCACTAGTTCATCCAGGCTGCCTTTTGGTCTCCCTAGTGATTAATCAAAAGGAGTGCATTTGTTCTGCTGCATGACTACAGGTTCAACCCTTCACTCCAAACAATTTTCTCACAGATTAATATTGGTTCTTCACCACAATGGGCAACTTACTGCAGGGATCAAACACAGTGGTCCAAATTATCTATTTGGAAATTATTTCTAAGTGCATGGCCAGTGCCTAGTTCAGATGAAAAAAAATAATAATGCTACATTTTACATATATCCACTATTTATTTTAGAATTCTTTGAAAACATTGCAAGTTAAATCTAAAGGTATGCTTTAAATTAAGGAGAGACAGATTATTCAACCAAAATAATTTTGTATCAGATGCTTTCATTAGTAGAGGTTTAAAATACTGTAAAAGTGTCTGTAAAAAATCTCATATTCTAAAATAAGAAAGTCAGAGATTATTTGATACACTCAATAACTCTCTCTGTTCTCTAGTTACCAGGGCATAACTAAGGCACTGCTTAAATTTATTGTGAATTTCAATGGAGACTGTGTAATATAGATCCCTGCCAAAATCAGATGAATAAAGTAATTGGCCATTTAAAATATAGATGCAAAGAGTAAATTAAAGAAAATTTTGTTCTTTCCTTTTGTATTGCCAAAATGCCTCATGGAATTTTGGGTAAACTGTCAAAAAAGTTTGTCACTTTAAGTCCTCATTTTAGTACTTAGTGTCTTTTAGAAATGGTCTAGTTAAAAATCTTCTCCTCTTTAAACGGGATAGAAAAGTTGTTATAATGAATGAATAAAATTTTAAAATGTGCTCTCAGTCAACAAGTATCCACGTAAAAATGTCTGAACCTCGGGGACGTCAGTTTTGATTGCTATAAAACAGGCTAAATACTACCATTATTGGTTTGTTGAGAAAATAATATACATGGATGATCCTACTTTAGTACCTGGCATTTCACTAGGATATAAATGTTCATTTTATTTCTCTTCAGTCAAACAGTGGAAGAGGCCTTACGTGTCACACAGTTCAAATTTCCACTAAAATATAGGCCGTCTTCCTCCTTCTCAGATGAATGTAGGCACTGCCTGGATGCTTCCAACACCAGGAAACTCATGCCTTCACAAGGAGGGTCCCATCCTCATAAAGTCTTTTCTCTGCCAACTGAGATCTGCCTTTGGAGCCGCTTGTAATATTCCACTTCCTCGGTTCTGAAGCCATCCTTCTGGTCAGAGGATAGAAAAGCCAAAGAGATTCCATCAAAACTATTAGGAAATATATTATTGGCATCAGAAAAAATGAGCCCTAGTATACAAAATAAAAATATCACAAAGGAAACCAATAAGCAAGTAGTAACTAGCCTTTGTTCTGAAATGTGCTCATTCTTCATATAAACCTCACTTTGTTACTAAGGGAATTTGAGCCATCCAGTTCCATTTTATAATGTTTTTTTTATGTGTTTATGTAAATAAACATTTCAGGATTATATAAATATTAGATATTATCTTCTAGTATGTTGGTTAATTGTGAAATTAAAATCCCATTGTTTTATAGACAGAGCATCTAAAATATAAAATTGCAGTATACTTATAAACAATCCTCTCCTTTTTATTTATAACTGAGATGTAATTATAGATTTTTAACCAATAAAACAGCCTTATTAGAAGAATGAATATTATAATTCATAGCTTTTACTTAAACTTTAAGAGACAAGGAAGGCTGTCATTGATATGCTAGTTGGTAAAAGTAATCATTTCTAATCACAACATGAATGAAATTTTTTAAACCTTATTTTAAAGATAACTTCTACAACTAATCAAGTTATTGGGTATAATATTTCTTTGATATCTGGCCTCTATATAAGTTCAAAGGAAATAATTTTATATACATACTTCTGAAATAAACTGGCAGAAAGTAATTAAGCTAGCATGTTTTAGGCCTCATGACTATTTTTGTCTTAACAAATTTGCAATCATGTAAACACAAATAAAGCTGGAAATAAATTATATAAATTATTGTGGCAAATACTTCCAAACAGAAACCAGTTTTATAGTTTGAGAGCAAATCTTTGCACATTTTTTTGGCTTTTTCTCTTTTTTCGTCTGTGTGTGACTATTTCAGGCAATGAGGTGAGCCTTTAATTTGCTTTTGACACTTCTAATCAGATATGCATTGTGTGCCTTGCCATTTTCTAAGACTGATAGAAATGTAAGTAACATTAAGTAACATTTGAGAATATGATGCTCAGCCAACATCAAGTGTCAGAACAACTTGAAAAGAATTTTTTGCAACTGAAGTGTCTGAATCATGAAAAAATATTACTCAACTTGTATGTTTGCAGATTCGGTACTGGGCTGTCCATGATAAAGAAGCAGCTGCACACAGAGTGCAAGTCACTAGCCAAGAATACTCTGCCAGGCTGGAGAACCTTCTGCCTGACACCCAGTACTTTATGGAAGTCAGGGCCTGCAATAGCGCAGGGTGTGGACCTCCCAGTGATATGATTGAGACCTTCACCAAGAAAGCACGTGAGTCTCAATATTTGCATTTTATACTTGTCAAAAACTCCCAATTGATTCAGTGATGATGCAGGTATATTTGAGAGAAAATTACTACCTGGCAGTCTGAGCACTTTTGGTTTTCAATTTTAACCTTTAAAATCACACAAGATTTAAAAAAACAAAAACAAAAACAAACAAAAGCATTGATAGTTATTGTAGATGATGAAAAAATGTGGAGAATACCTTCACACATTTAATGTTCCATTACAGAACCTCCCTTTGTAAAGACTGCCCACAAAATTTTGTATCATTAGACAATTAATTTGTTATTGTTTTAAACTTGGTTTTATAGGAATGCATCAACAAGATGAGAAAATGAAAATTCTATAATTTTTCTATGCTTTGATTTAAAAACCTTCGTCACTGTACAATGCAAATACAAGTTAAATGTTGTAGCATTATGTTCACTCTCTTATTACTGTATGTTCTCATTGTTAATATAACAAGACCACCTGCCCTGCTCACATTTTTTGTCATACCCATCTCCCTGACTTCACTATGATAGCTCTTTTTTGAACCCAAGTTGAACAGATGGAGGAGGAGAACTTATATTCAGAATTCAGGGAAACTTCACAAGAATTTGAAGACAGGATTACCATTAGAGTTTGAAAATTTATGAAATTCACTTGGGGGAAAAGAAAGTTCTAATGAAATAATAGAACATGGTGGTAAGATCCAGGCTTTGGTATCAGACAGGGGTTTCAAATCTGTCTCTATCACTTACTCAATGTGTGACAGTAGACATATTACATCAAATCTTTAAACCTCAGCTTTTTAATTTGTAAAAAGAGCATTCATTCCTTTGTTCTTTTTTCAATTTATTCATTCATCAAAAATATGCTACATGCCCAGAACAGGTCTAAGTGTTGACAATACAGAAAGGATGAAGCAAGACCCAGATCCTCTTCTCACAGGCTTTAACAAACTAATGGAAAGAGAGGAAGAGAGAGAGAGGGAGAGAAATATGACAAATAAATAAGTATAACATCAGATGACAGAACAATAAAGTGAATAAACAGATGATATGGGAGGAGGAGACGAAGATGGCAGAGTAGAGGACCTGAGCTCACCTCCCCCCATGAACACATTAAAAATACATCTAGACATGGAGCAATTCTCACTGAAAACAAACTGAAGATTGGCAGAAATACTCTTCTACGACCAAGGCTGTAAAGTAATATCCACATGGAGTCAAGTAGGAGGGGAGAAGAAGTAATCAGGTTGGGACTCATGACCCTAGTACAGGACATAAAAGAGGAGGGGGATATCACAGAGTCAGAGATCTCCTGGGGAGTGAGGGCTTTGAGCCACATATCAGACACTCCAACCCTGGAGTTCAACACCAGGAAGATGAGTCCCCATAGCAGATTAAACCACCAGTGGGACTTACAAGAGGGCTGTAGAAAACAAGACTCCACTCACGAAGAGTGTGCACACACAGTTGCTTACTCCTGGTAACAAGAGAGAGGAATCAGATTGAAAATCCTCTGATGGCTTTCCTTGGGCTTTCCCAGCATGTGTCCCAATCTGCACCAGTTGCCTTCTTTAGAAAAGTTCCCAGATAGGACAAAGGCTACATTGCCAAGGAGAGTGTGCAGTTATGGGGGAAGGAACTGGAAAAGAAACAGCACTGCATCTGAATGGGGCAAGGGCAGCCATTACTTGTGCTCACAGAGGCTCCGAATTGGGAGCTGTCTCAAGCTCTGACTGGCTTGCCAGGACTGTCTTATCACATGCTCTGGCCTGCACTGGGCACCCACTCTGGCCCCCTTGCTCTAGCACTGCTCCCCTCTGAGGCAATGATTCTGTTGCTGTGGGGAGGGAGAAGACACATTTAGAGGGAATGGAACCAGCTTAGACCTGAACCTCAGGGCTTCTGCTCCAGCACCTTGGGACTCAAAACTGCCCCCAGTAAGATGGTGATGGCCACTGAGCATAGGAGAAGCTCCAGTACACATCTGGCTCTGGATCTAGTCCTTCTGTCTCCAGCCCCACATTCCAGCAGAATGATAGTTACCAGCACACTGTAAGAGGAGATGTGACCCATGCTCGCTTCAGATCCAGTTCTCCCACCAAAGCCACTGGACACACAGAGATTGGTAGGGGCACTACAACACAAGAACACTCCTTCAAGAACTGAATAGTTAAATGTTTCACCTAATTTCAAAGAGACTGAGAAAGTTAAATATGAAGACAGAGAAATTAGTTTCAAACAAAAGAGAAAGAAAAGAACCTCTGTAAAAAAACAACTAATGAAGCAGAGATAAAGACTTCAAAGCATTAGTAATAAGAATGCTAACTGAACTTGGGAAAAGAATAGATGAAGACAGTGAAGATCTTAACTAGGAATTAGAAAATGTTAAAAAGAACAAGTCACAACTGAAGAATGCAATAACTGAAATGAAAAACACTAGATGGAATTAGCAGCTGACTACATGATACAGAAGAACACATAAGCAATCTGGACAATAGAATAATGGAAATAATCCAATCAGAACAGCAAAAGAAAAACATATTTTAAAAAATTGAGAACAGTTTAAGGGACCTCTGTGACAATATCAAGCATACTAACATTTTTTTAAATTTATTTATTTATTTTTGTCTGTGTTGGGTCTTTGTTTCTGTGAGAGGGCTTTCTCTAGTTGCAGCAAGCGGGGGCCACTCTTCATCTTGGTGCATGGGCCTCTCACTGTTGCGGCCTCTATTTTTGCAGAGCACAAGCTTCAGACGTGCAGGCTCAGTAGTTGTGGCTCACAGGCCTAGTTGCTCCGCGGCATGTGGGATCTTCCCAGACCAGGGCTCAAACCCGTGTCCCCTGCATTGGCAGGCAGATTCTTAACCACTGCGCCACCAGGGAAGCCCCCATACTAACATTTTTATTATGCGGGTCCCAGAAGAAGAGAGAAGGGGGTCAAAAGTGTATTTGATGAAATGATGGCTGAAAACTTCCCAAACCTGAAGAAGGAAACAGATATCCAGATACAGGAAGCACAGAGGATCCCAAACAAGATGAACCCAAAGAGACCCAAGACGTATCATAAAGAAATGGCAAAAGTTAAAGATAAGGAGAGAATTCTAAAGGCAGCAAGAGAAAAACAAAGAATCACTTACAAGGGAACCCCCATAAGGCTATTAGCTGATATTTCTACAGAAGCTTTGCGGGCCAGAAGGGAGTGGCATAATATATTTAAAGTGCTGAAAGGGAAAAACCTACAAACTAGGGTACTCTACTCAGCAAGGTTATCATTCAGAATTGAAGGAGAGATAGGAGAAGCAAAAACTAAAAGAGTTTATCAATACAAAGCCAACCTTGCAAAAAATTTTAGAGGGTCTTCTCTAAGTGGAAAAGAAAAGGTTACAACAAGTAGTAAGAGTTGATATGAAAGAAAAAACCCTACTAGTAAGAGCCAATATATAGTAAAGGCTGTGGATCACCACTTAAATAAGCAACTATGAAGATTAAAAAACAAAAATTGTAAAATCAACTATAACCACAATAGACTTTTAAAGGATAAACATGAAGAAGCAAAATATGACATCAAAACAGAAAATGTGTGGAGGGGAGTTTAAAAAGTAGATCTTTTAGAATGTGTTTGAATTTAAATGATTATCAGTTTAAAACAAGTAGTTATAGTTGTAGGTCAACATATATGGACTCCATGGTAACTACAAGTCAAAACCCACAATTATACATACACAAAAACTGGAGAGAAAGGAACACGAGCACACCAATAAAGAAAATCAAACCACAAGGGAAGAAACTAAAAGACAACTACAAAACAACCAGAAAACAAGTAACAGGATGGCAATACATATATATCTATCAATAATCACTTCAAATGTCAATACACTAAATGCTCCAATTAAAAGACACAGAGTGGTTGATTAAATAGGGAAAAAGTCCCATCTATCTGTTACTTACAAGAGACTCACTTCAGAGCTAAAGACACACAGAGACTGAAAGTGAGGAGATGGAAAGAGATTCATGCAAATGGAAACTAAAAGAAAGCTGAGGTAGCAATACTCATAACAGATACAGTCTATAACAAAGATAGAGAAGTGCATAATATAATGAAATGGTAAAGGAAGTGATACAAGAAAAGGGTATAACATTTGTTATCATGTATGCACCTAAACATATAAATCAAATATTAACAGACATAAAGGGAGAAATTGACACTAATACAATAACAGTAGGGAACTTTAACATCCCACTTACATCAATGGGTAGATTATCCAGACAGATTATCAATAAAGAAACAGTGGCCTTCATCATCAAAAAAATCTACAAACAATAAATGCTGGAGAGGGTGTGGAGAAAAGGGAACCTTCTTGCACTGTTGGTGGGAATGTAAATTGATACAGCCACTATGGAGAAGAGTATGGAGGTTCCTTAAAAAACTAAAAATAGAGCTAACATATGACCCAGAAATCCCAGTACTGGGCATATACCCTGAGAAAACCATAATTCAAAAAGACACATGCACCCCAGTGTTCATTGCAGCACTATTTACAATAGCCAGAACATGGAAGCAACCTAAGTGTCCATCAACAGATGAATGGATAAAGAAGATGTGGCACATATATACAATGGAATATTACTCAGCCATAAAAAGAAACGGAATTGAGTTATTTGTAGTGAGGTGGATGGACCTAGAGCCTGTCATACAGAGTGAAGTAAGTCAGAAAGAGAAAAACAGGGCTTCCCTGGTGGCGCAGTGGTTGAGAATCCGCCTGCCGATGCAGGGGACACAGGTTCGTGACCTGGTCTGGGAAGATCCCACATGCCGCGGAGCGGCTGGGCCCGTGAGCCGTGGCTGCTGAGCCTGCATGTCCGGAGCCTGTGCTCCGCAGCAGGAGAGGCCACAGAAGTGAGAGGCCCGCATACCGCAAAAAAAAAAAAAAAAGAAAGAGATAAACAAATACCGTATGCTAACACATATATATGGAATCCAAAAAAAAAATGATTCTGAAGAACCTAGGGGAAGGACAGGAATAAGGACTCAGACATAGAAAATGGACTTGAGGACACAGGGAGGGGCAAGCATAAGCTGGGGTGAAGTGCGAGAGTGGCATTGACATATATACACTACCAAATGTAAAATAGATAGCTAATGGGAAGCAGCTGCATAGCACAGGGAGATCAGCTCGGTGCTTTGTGACCACCTAGAGGGGTGGAGAAGGGAGGGTGGGAGGGAGACACAAGAGGGAGTGGATATGGGGATATATGTGTATATATATAGCTAATTCACTTTGTTATACAGCAGAAACTAATACAACATTGTAAAGCAATTATACTCCAATAACAATGTTAAAAAAAAAGATTAAAAAAAAAAGAAACAGTGGCCTTAAATGACACATTAGACCAGTTGCACTTAATAGATATCTATAGAACATTCCACCCAAAAACAGCAGAGTACACATTTCTTTCAAGTTCAAATGGCATGCTTCCCAGAGTAGATCACATGCTAGGCCAAAAAACAAATCTCAAAAAACTTAAGAGGATAAAAATTATATCAATCATCTTTTATAGTGAAAATGGTATGAAACTAGAAAACAATTACAGGAAGAAAAATGGGAAAAACATAAACCTAAGGATCTAAAAAGCATACTACTGAAAAACCAATGGGTCAATGAAGGAAATCAAAGAGAAAATCAGAAAATACCTAGAGACAAATGAAAATAAAAACACAGCTTTTCAAAATCTATGGGACACAGCAAAAGTAGTTCTAAGAGGGAAGTTCGTAGCCATACAGGCCTACCTGAAGAAAGGAGAACTATCTGAATAAACAACTTAAACTACCATCTAAAGGAATTAGAAAAAAGAAGAGGAAACAGAGCCTAAAATCAACAGAAAGAAGGAAATAATAAAGATAAGAGAGGAAATAAATAAAATTCAGACCAAAACAAATCAATAGAGAAGATTTAATGCAATTTTTATCAAAATACCCATGACATTTTCACACAACTAGAAGAAATAATTCTAAAATTTTATGGAACCACAAATACCCTGAGTGGCCAAAATAATTTTGAGAATGAAGAACCAGAGCTGGAGGTATCATGCTTGCTGACTTCAGACTATACTACAAAGCTACACTAATCATAACAGTATGGTAGTGGCACAATACAGACACATAGGTCAATAGAACAGAATAGAGAGCCCAGAAATAAACTCATGTTCTTATAGTCAATTAATATATGATAAAGGAAACAAAAGTATACAAAGAGGAGGAGCTTCCCTGGTGGCGCAGTGGTTGAGAGTCCGCCTGCTGATGCAGGGGACACAGGTTCGTGCCCCAGTCTGGGAAGATCCCACATGCCACAGCGTGGCTTGTCCCGTGAGCCATGGCTGCTGAGCCTGCGCGTCCGGAGCCTGTGCTCCGCAATGGGAGAGGCCACAACAGTGAGAGGTCCACGTACCACAAAAAAAAAAAAAAAAAAGAGTATACAAAGGGGAAAAGACAGTCTCTTCAATAAGTGGTACTGGGAAAACTGGATAGATACATGCAAAAGAATGAAATTAGAAGATTTTCTTAATACCATATGCAAAAATAAGCTCAAAATGGATTAAAGAGCTAAATGTAAGACCAGAAACCATAAAATTCCTATAAGAAAAGATAGGCTGAATACTATTTGACATTTTTTGGGGTCTGTTTCCTTAGGCAAAGGAAACAAAAGCAAAAATAAACAAATGGAACCAAATTAAACCTAAAAGTTTTTGCTCAGCAAAGGAAATCATTGAAAAAATGAAAAGATAACCTACTGAGTGGGAGAAAATATGTGCATATTATATGACAGATAAGCAACTGATATCAAAAATATGTAAACAGCTCATTTAACTCAATATCAAAACAACAAACAACCCATTAAAAAAATGGGCAGAAGATCTGAATAGGCATTTTTCCAAAAAGACATACAGATGGCCAATAGGCACATGAAAAGATGCTCAACATCACTAATCACTGACCAAGTCAAATCAAAACCACAATGAGTTATCACCTCACAGTTGTCAGAATGGCTGTCATCAAAAATACTGCAAATATCAAATGTTGGCAAGGATGTGAAGAAAAGGGAACCCTAGTATATCATTGGTTGGAATGTAAATTGATGCAGCCACTATGGTAAGTGATATGAAGGTCCTCAAAAAACTTAAATCCAGCAATTCCACTCCTAGATATATATCTGAAGAAAATAAAAACACTAATTTGAAAAGATGCATGCACTCCAGCCTTCATAGCATTATTTATAACAGCCAAGATATGGAAGCAACCTAAATGTCCATCAATAGATGAAGGGACAAAGTAGTTGTGGTATATATATATACAATGGAGTATTAATCAGCCATTAAAGAAGGAATGAAATTTTGCCATTTGCAACAATGTGGATGGACCTGGAGGGTATTGTGCTTAGTGAAGTAAGTCAGACAAAGTCAAATACTTAATGCTAGCACTTATATGTGGAATAAAATATAAAACAGATGAACGAACATAACAATATAGAAGCAGACTCACAGATACAGGGAACAAACCAGTGGTTGCCAGTGCAGAGAGGGAAAGGGGGTGGAGTAAAATAGGGGTAGGATTAAGAGGTACAGACTGCTATATATAAAATAAATGAACTGCAAGGCTATATTGTACAGCATAGGGAATATAGCCAATATTTTGTAACTTCTAAAGCGGTAGAATCAATAAAAATATTGAATCACTGTTGTACACCTGAAAGTAATATAATATAGTAAATCAACTACACTTCAATTAGAATTAAGTAATAAATAAAATACAATAAATAAACAGATAATACAATTTAAAACTGCCTGGGTGGGAGCCAAATTCAAATCTGATGGTTGGGAATATCCTCTTAGAGAAGATGCCATTTGACCTAGGATATGAGTAATAAGAAGGAAGTCTTTGCAGAGGAGATTCTATCAGGCAGATAAAATAACTAGCACAAAGCCTTTATATGAAAAGAGTGCGGTATGCTTTACTTGTAGAAAGGCCAATAGTTCCAGAGCATAGGCTCTGAGTTGAGGAGGAAGAAGTGTGCTGGAGTCATAATAAGAAGGGTCTTATAGATCATAGTAAGGAGTTTAAATTCTTTCTAAGTGTGATAAGAAATCATTGGAAGATAGTAAGGCAGAGAGTGATATCTAATTTATGGTTTTTTTAAATTATTCTGGGTAGACAATGGATATTGGTGGAATAAAAGTGAAAGCAGAATAGCAAATTAGGAGACCTTTTTTAGTATTTGAGGAAGAAACGTTGGTAGCCAGCATTAGGTGATAATGGAGATAGAAAGAAGTGGAAAATTTTCAGCAGGCAGAGTTGAAAATTTGCAGCTAATTTGGATGTTGGCAATAAATGGAATGGAAGACTGAATCGATTTTGGCTTGAGAAATTGGGGGTTTGGTTGTACCATTTAGTAAATATGGTAAAGTCTCACAGAAAGACAGATCTGGGGGTACATAGTAAATGTTCTGTCTTGATTATATTGCATTTGAGAAACCTTTTAGACATTTAGGAGGAGATAGGAAGTTGCACATACATGTCTAGAGGTCGAGAGAGAGACGAGCTTGAGATAAAATTGTGTGTACTCAAAACCATGGGCCCAGGTGAGAGGTTTAAAGAAGATTCATATATAGAGGAGAGAAGTGTGCTCAGAATCAAGTCCTAAGTCATTCCACCATTTGGAAACTGGGCAGAGGACATGGAGCTAGCAAAAGGATGATTAATGAGAAGGAAGAACCTGAGAGATAGGAGGAAAGATTATAAGAGATTATGAAATTTAAGAAAAGATATTCAAGAAAGAATTGGAAGGTCAACTCTGTGAAATACTGCAAAGATGCTAAGTTTTAAAAGAATAAAAAAGTGACATTAGATTTGGCCAAGTGGAGATGATTGAAGACCTTGAAAACAGAAGTTTCAAAAGACTGGTGGAGGGGCTTTCCTGGTGGCGCAGTGGTTGAGAGTCAGCCTGCCGATGCAGGGGACGCGGGTTCGTGCCCCGGTCCGGGAGGATCCCACATGCTGCGGAGCGGCTGGGCCCGTGAGCCATGGCCGCTGAGCCTGCGCGTCCGGAGCCTGTGCTCCTCAACGGGAGAGGCCACAACAGTGAGAGGCCCACGTATTGCAAAAAAAAAAAAAAGAAAAAGAAAAAGACTGGTGGAGAGAGACATCCAAATGAAGGTTGATGAGAAGAGAATAAGAGATCATTTTATTACCTACCTCCCAGGGTCCCAGTGCATTAAATGAACCCATGGATGTAAAGTGCATACCATAGTGCCAGGCAAACAGTACAAAATCAGAATTAGCCATTGTTGTTGTCACGTCATTATCAGTATTATAATTCCCAATGTGATACAGCTTGCAGAATTGAAATTGGATATGGTGACTATCAGTTGCATGTTATTACTTTCACAGCTCCAAGCCAGCCTCCAAGGATCATCAGTTCCGTAAGGTCTGGTTCACGCTACATAATCACCTGGGATCATGTGGTTGCACTGTCAAATGAATCCACAGTGACAGGATATAAGGTATATAAAAGATTACTAGATTATTTCCCACACAAGCTTCATTCTTACAAAGAGTGACTGATGTTTGTTTGTTTTTTTTTTTTTTTTTGCCAAAACCTATCCAGCTCTCTTTTATTCTAGCTGTGAAGCAGAATCAGATGACATGATAAATTTTGAAATGAGAAAAGATCTTCAGTGAATTCTAGAAAAATACTATGTCAAATGAGCAAGATAGAATAACTGCTTTAAAGAATAGAGTTGTTAGAATAATTGGTGTTTAAAAAAGAGAGAAAGAAAGAATCCATTTTTGTCTGACAATGATTAAGATAGTGTCACCAAGCACACAGTGAATTCTTTGATGTATGAGGTACCCTCTGTAAATGAACAAAAATGGAAAAAAAGGTTATTTCTATATATTCTCTATATCACACTATCACATTTTTCAGTCAACACTAACTTTTAGAAACAGTGTGAAAAAATTTTAATTACTAGGCAATTTTTAGACTAATTTAATATATTGAAAGAGCCCTCATTTTTTTACCTTTTTCATAAAAAGACACATTCTCTCTATTTTGGTAATTTCAAAAAATAAAATTTAGATGCTTAAGATGCATCCTCTTGGATCACCCTAAAAATAGATGAAATCAATTTCTGTGAATTAAAAATAACATGAATTTTCCAGCTAGTATTACACACAGTTCCCTAAGATTTTTTTTTAATTAATAAAAGTATAAGCGTTTTTATTCTGGTTTTAATGTTAGGGCATTGACTCCTTATTGCCAATTTATTAAACATAAATATTTTGAAACTTTTAAAGGTACTCTATAGACCTGATGGCCAGCATGATGGCAAGCTGTATTCAACTCATAAACACTCCATAGAAGTCCCAATCCCCAGGGATGGAGAATATGTTGTAGAGGTTCGTGCACACAGTGATGGAGGAGATGGAGTGGTGTCTCAAGTCAAAATTTCAGGTAAGCCAATCATTTAAGGCACGTTTTAATTAAGTACTCGTAAGTTCTAGGCCCATATGACTTCTCAAGGGTAAATGTGGGACTGATATTCACACTAATATCAGTATCATTTGTAAGGAGATTTGAAATGGTAAGAATGCCCTGAAACTTGAAACTTCTCCCTTTATGAGTCACAAAGTACATTTGCAACCTATCAGATACCTATTGGTTATTATCTGGACAGCAAAGCACAATTAAAATACCATAATGCATTAAAATGGTACATAATACTAGATCATTAGATAATAATATCCAAAATTCTCTTATATCAAAAGGAAATTCACTGGACAACTATCAGTATTCTTCTCACCCCCTTTTCTTTATCTTACGCATATTAATATAATAAGATAGAAAGACAATAGATGATAGTTCCTTCCTTTACCAGTATGTCTATTTGTCTCAGTATAGCTATTCCTTTTCTGCAGACTCTAATTATTTCTCACAGCATTGGTTAATTTGAAATAAATATTTAAGGCAGTTATTTCTTCCTGTAGAACTCTACTAATTTTAAAAATTTTGATATTTTCACTCACGCTGTATGCATGGTATAGTTTAATTATACTGAATTAAAATTGAGGTCATTTTGAGAATTTTATGAGACTATGAAGTGCTAGAATATGCTAAAGCAAAGATGGCAATAATTGATTTAGAAGAAAATTTGGTGATTTATAGCTAAATAGATGAATATGTTACATATGAACCTAAAATAAAAACCCTTTGAAACAATTCCAGTGTTTTTTGTCCAATCATGGTTATGCAAAGAAACTGTTGAATTAACATTAGGAAATGTCAGATGTTAGGTGAATAGTACTATTCTAGACTTTTTAAAAATATGTTTGGATTTATTTGCAAATTATTTAAATTATTTGCAGTGAGAAAGCATGTAAATACAAATGGAAATTTTAGGTTTTCTTATAAATTCAAATTATTTACATTGAAAATACTTTTAGTTTAGACAGTATTATTATGTCTTTTTAGAAAATTGCGAAAATATGAAAGGAAAAGAAAATAGTCATATTCCAAACACTAACTGCTTAACTAATGTTCAGTGGAATTTACTTTTAGTTACCCTATATACATATATAGTTTCATGTGATTTAATATATTGTGTCATATCCAAATTTTATCAATTATGTTCTATGAACATCCCCCATGTCATTGAAAACTTTATGCATTTTATTTAAAATTATACATAATATTCTCTCAAACAAATGTACAAAAGTTATCTACCCATTTCAGTTTTTCCTATCATAAATAACACTATTTTGAGTGCATTTTTATAAATATTTCTGCAGGTTAAATTTAAATAATCTTTCTGCAGGTTAAATTTAAACAATAAGTTAAAGAGTTTTACTTCTATATTTCAAAATTTATTTTAAAATATTTATCAACTTATATTCCTATTATCATTGTGTATGAGTACTAATGTTGCACCATTCCAACATTAGTCTCTTTCTTTTAAGTCATTACTATTTTAATAGGAGAAAATGGCATCTTTTTATCTTTGAAACTTTTTCTAAATTTTGAACTTTGATAACACACAGCTTCCATAGTTTCACACTTAGCAGGGCTGTTTCACAAAAGGAAATGAGAGGCAAATGTGGACATTATTTTGAGGGTGGTAAAATGCAAACGAACTAAGTAAAGTACTTTTGAACACTGACCTTCCCTGTCTAAAAGCCAGCAGTGGAACACTGTTGCTCTCTTCATTTTTACCCTTGATTCATTCCTAATGCAAAGCAGAACGTAGTTTCTGGAATTTAGACTATAGAAGTTCTTAGCAGGGACAGATGCTGTAGCAGTGACAGTAGCATTAGTACATTAGTGGTGTGCTGGTAAATGTTAAACAATTGACTCTCCTGGGTAGGAGGAAGCCCTGGTTTATAGCGTTTGCCAATTTTTGTGATGCAAATATTTCATCATGTCCGATTTCAAGCTTCCCACATGATGTCACTAAATGTGGAGTTGGAAAGAAGTGGTTAGGAGCACACTGTGATAGGATTGTCACCATACAGACGCAACAGGCATAACCTCAAGAGCACTGAAGACAATTAAAATGTAGTAAATAATTACGAAGTGAAGAGACTGAATATTTACTACCTTTGTTTTAAACTTTTTCATTTAACTAATAAGTTTACATAATTTCAATTTTAATAACAGTGTTTTCAACAACTAACTTAAACTTCCTTAAAATGTGATGGTTGCCTTTTGGAAGGTAGTATGGACCAGCTGCAGCATACCAAGTTTATAGTCTGATTGCCCAGTGTAAACAGCCCATGTGCAGAAGACACAGAGTATGGTTTTTTAGAAACCTCAAACATAGTTTCCTCTTTTTTTGCTAAATAATGGAAAATATTCTTATTAATGCAGAATTTCTATTATTTATCTCAATCTGACCATAACTGTACAAAAAAAAAAAAAACTGTAGAATTAACATTAGGAAATGTCAGATGTTTGGTGAATAGCACCATTCTAGAATTTTCTCATTTAAGTTTGGATTTATTTTCAAATTTTTTAAATTATTTGTAGTGAGAAAAGCATTTAAATACAAATGAAAATTTTAAGCTTTCTCATAAGTTTAAAAGATTCCCAGTACTTTCATTTGTTTCAGTTTTCATGCCTAAAATATGTAGCCATGAATATAATACACTGCTACATTTTCATATTTATAACATTATGCTGTCCATTCATTGATTCATTCATTCAACAAATATACATTAAATGCCTAAAATATGTGAGGCATAGTTTACATACTTAAAATGTACTACCATTTGTACATTTCCACATGCCTTCAAGTCCACATCACAATCATTCCTCGCTGGCTCTATGACAATTCTAAAAATTTTTTAGGCTGCCAGTTTTGACTTCCTATAGTCCATTCCCTATGCAGCAGCCAGACTGATCCTTTCAAACATGTCAAATCATATAACTTTCCTCTTAGAAAGATATCCTATAAAATGAAATCTAAATTCCTCACCACCTACCTTTATAATCTGGCCCTGCCAAACTCTCTCCCCTCAGTTAATTGATTTCACCCTTGGTCAATTGACCTCTTTTTGCTTCTTGAACATGCCAACATTGTTCGTATTACCTTTAATCACCTGTACTTTTTCTTGCTGCTGCCTGGGATTCTCTGGATCTTGGCACAGCAGGTCATTCTTGTCATTTTTGTTTCTGCTCAGATGTCACCTTCTCAATGAAGAATTATTATACAGCCATCAATGTAAGATAGCCCTCTACTCCAATGTTTTGTCATATCATGTCACTTTTAAAATTTATTCATAATATTTATAGCTATTTAGAATTATCTTATTAATTTATACTGTTTATTGTCTATCTTTATCTTTACTTGAATGTAAGCTCTGAGGAGGCAAGTTCTTGCCTGCCTTGTTCAACCCTTGAATCCCCAGCACTCAGAGGACATATCTGGCACATAACAGGGTTTTAACAAATAATTCTTGAATAAATTCATGATTTCTGTATAGAGTAAGAATAATTTGGCAACTTAAACTATAATTTAGATGTCTAGAATGTTGATAATGCTTTCCCATTGGGTACGTGATTTACATTATGACATACTCATCCACAAGTTTGATTCTTACAAAGATTAAGACTTAGAGATATTCTAGAAAATTTATTAGACATGGTAATCTGTAACTCCACTTATCTCTGACCTGAACACTGTCAGCTGCTGTCTTAATAAGTTGTTCCCTATCAGATGTTTATAGCTCACAGTGAGGCAAACATAATACTGTAAATGTTTCATCACAAACATACTATGTCTAATACATTCTATATTGTCTTTTAAGAATCTTTTGTTTTATAGATCATTGTGAGTTAAATTAAGAATCTGGTGAAGATAGCTACAATATTCTAAATATAAATTTTAATAAATTAATTTAGTTTATGACATATTCACTTACAAATGTTAGAACATAGATTAACAAGGACCTTTGGTCATAAATAAATGTCCACAGAGAAGCGTGTATTTCATTACTAATGTGTGAATGTGCATACTTTGAGCTTTTATTTTCCTTTTAGTTTTAAACACACTATAGCTATCTTAGTCAAATGAAGACTTTCAAGGACATTTTAGAGTCTGGACTTCTTCCTGAGGGCAAAAAGTAGTCATTTGAAATCTTTAAGGTGGGAGTAATATGATAAGATATTTGCACTTGAAAAATAACTTTCGTGATTATGGAAAATATATATAGTAGGGGAGTAAGATATAAGGAGATGAATTACAAGGTTATTGCCATAGAAGGATTAAGATGATGATGGTCTGGACTGGAAAAAAGGGTAGTGGTAAAGTCTAGGGTAGGTTCTAAAAGAACAAGGCATCTTTTCCACTTGATTTAAAGGTACTATATATTTATTTTGTTGACTTCATGTCTTTGAATAAATCTGTAATTTATCCTGATGTCACCATAGATGATGTAATCTAAACATTTAACCTACTATTTTTGGTAACTCCAAGCTATTAAGTTAAACTATATATATAAAACCAAAGCCACTGACTTCAATACTGATGAAAAACACATTTTTTTTTCACTTTGTCCTTTCTTCCCAGTAGCAGAAGACAAAGGGCTAGTAACCCAGTCTTTAGGTGGAACCTTTAGATGTTTGATTCCATTACTCACATGCTCCTTTCTCCATTACCCATGTAAGTAGTGTAGTATAAAAGGAACAAGAGGATAGTCGGAATGTTTAGATTTAATTCATGCTTTATGAAATTAAAATTCATAAAGAATTAATGTCAGCAATTTTGCAAAATATCCTTGGTAAGCATTTTCAAAAATCAAAAATAGTTTGAGCATCTAATTTTGTACAATAGCCTGTATATAGAAGGAGAGGGTAATATGCATGGTGGTCTTAGGTTTACTTTATCCTGCCTTCTTTAATGACAGGATGCTATATAATTAAGTGATCCCCAAATCTGTAACTTTGTAAATGTCCTGTATCATTCGGAAAAATAGATGTTAATAAATAAATTAACTACTAACCTAAATTTTTGGAATGGTATATTATATGACAATAATGTTACAGTTGCTTGCCATTCTTGTAGGTCCATCATCATAACTTTAAAGTCTTGTATTTGTAATTATGACACAATCAGATATTATCATTCATGAAATGCTATCACCCTAACTATTTTGAAATTACCAAATATTTTGCTTTACTTTGCTACATGTTGTGTGGGATTCAAGAGTTTAAGAGGGTGAATTCAACCTATGTATTTCTAGGCTGACAAGTAGCTTACATTTAAAATTACCTCTAGGGCTTCCCTGGTGGCACAGTGGTTGAGAGTCTGCCTGCCAATGCAGGGGACACGGGTTCATGCCCTGGTCTGGGAGGATCCCACATGCCGTGGAGCGGCTGGGCCCGTGAGCCATGGCCGTTGGGCCTGTGCCTACGGAGCCTGTGCTCCGCGGCAGGAGGGGCCACAGCAGTGAGAGGCCCACGTACCGCAAAAAATAAATAAATAAATAAATAAAAATAAAAGAAAATTACCTCTAAAATATAAATTCCTTTTATTACCATTCAGTCCTGACTACACACTTAAAATCTTTCCAACTGTATAGCACTCCTAGTTTTACAAAAAACATGAAAAAGGACGAGAAGTTATCTGAACAAACTAATATTTTTTCGCATTTCTAAATTTGACTTAGAACAGTGACTGCCTTGATTATTGTTAATGTAGCTCTATGAATGACTCAGGGTTGTTTCAGCAGTTGATGGATAGGGCTAGGAACTCCCAGCAAAGGGAATTCTCAGAGGTTTACTTACCCTTCAGAAGCTTTAAGCAGTAGTTCTAGAAGCAGATTTTGCCACTTTGTCAGGCCATGGATGGCATCTCTGCATCTAAATTAACTCAGGTTCTCCTGAATCTTCCCCAATGGTTTTTTTAGCTACTAGTAAATTCACATAACAGTCCCAACATAATTTGTTTACTTAGATTCAGACATAATTTGATAGGAAAATTAATCAGTGGAATACATTATAAAAATAGAAGGGAAAATTAAAAATAATACTCCAAGATTTACTTACTACCAAAATAATTTTGTTTTATAAAATTTGGTCTTAGTCTCTAAAGCTATACTTCAGTGTTACAATGTGCAAATAGTATTTTCCTCTGATAAATAAACCTTACTCTTAAAATAGTCCATATTTGTATAATACTTTTGCTCTCCAGGAAATTGATTCATTCATTAAACATCTACTGAACACCTACAATATGTCAGGCATTCTGCTAGGTTACTGGTTACAATAATTGGCAAGCCCTTCCGAAGCTTACATGCAGCAACATGGGTAGACCTAGAAATTATCATACTAAGTGAACTAAGTCAGACAGAGAAAGACAGATATCATATGATATCACTTATATGTGGAATCTAAAATATGATACAAATGAACTTATTTACAAAAACAGAAAAAGACTCACAGACATAGAAAACAAACTTATGGTTACCAAAGGGGAAAGGGGGTGGGGGAGGGATAAATTAGGAGTTTCGGATTAACAGATACACAGTACTCTATATAAAATAGATAAACAACAAGTAACTACTGTATAGCACAGGGAACTATGTTCAGTCTCTTGTAATAAACTATAATGGAAAAAAATATAAAACTATATATATATAAAACTGAATTACTTTGCCGTACACCAGCAGCTAACACAACATTGTAAATCAATTTAAAAAAATAAGAAAACTAGTAGATATCAGGAAAATAAAGAACTAACACCAAATAATAAAGTTTATTTATATTTAGCTTTATTAAGGATTATAAGTAAAATATAAGTGGCTAATATAGAGAATAAAAGAGGTAAAACTGATTTAAATGAGATGATCAGTTCAAGTCTCCTTTAAGTAGGAAATGTTTGGGCTGAAGCCTAAAGAAAAGGAACTAGCCAGACCCCTCAAGTGGGGCTAAGAGTGCCAGGTACCGGGAAGGAGCCTGACATGTTCAAGGAGACCAGTGTGACCATTACATAGTGGTGTGGGATGAGTTGGAGAGATGAGAGGGGCAAAGCCATGAACGGTCTTGATTCCATCTCAGACTCATCTCATACCCTTCTCCTCTCATTTTAACTCTCTCCCTCATCCCGTCCTTAAAGGCTTTTGTCAGAAGTTTGTACCTTATTCTATGTTCAATGGGAAAACATCGAGGAGCCTTTAGGAGATGAGTGATGCAATCTGATTTAAGATCATTTTTGCTATACTGCAGAAAATAAACTGGAGTGGAACAAAAGGGGAATTGGTGGGGCTGGTGAGTAAAGAGAAAGTATGAAGCCCAATCAGCACAAGCAGATTCTTCTTCAGAAAGAATCGATATATAGGATAGTTTACTTTTTTCTTGCTCTGCAAAGCAAAGCAAATTACAAGATCTTTTTGAGGATAAATGACTAAAGAAGATATTACATACTATTCAGAGGGTAAAAATGTACATTTTAGAATGTTTCTTGTAAAAATTTTCAGGTGGAATATAAAAGTTAGAGATAAAAATATTATAAAAGTATTCATAGGCTTGCTGGAGGAAAATGTCTAGACCATCTTGTTCAACTCCTTCCCAAGGGCTGGAATTCTCTGCAGGACATTGATGACTTATGCTCTCTCAACATCAGCTTAAACACTGTTGGTGATGAGGAGGGAATTCACCCATTTTACAAGCAGCCCTTAGACTGTCAATAGCTTTAATCAACAGATTACAGATCTCTGATCAATTCTATAATGATTGAACTAGTTTCCAATAAAATCAGGATCGACCCACATATACTATAAAATTCTTTCCTCTCTCTCTTCTGTCAGTGAAAGATGGTGCAGCTTTCAGGAAAAATGAAACCTCTCTGGATAATTTAATTTAGAGTCTTAAAAAAGAAAACCTTTTACAAGAACTGTGAAAATGAATGTCTGCTGGCTTTAAGAAAAGCAAAGTAGTTGAAAGGAACCCCCACTGGTGTTCCATCTGCTTGCAGTCCCAAAGTAGGGGATCCACAGATGAATCCCAAAGGCAGTGGCACCACCTTCCTTTGATATCAGCTGAGGCCCACAGTCCTGCCCACCACAGCCAGAGCAGCAGTGGCTTCTGCTTTTCTATGACCTCCCAGTTCACCCCCTTAGTGCCTCTCAGTGTCAAGAGAATCTAGGAAATATTGTTTTCACATTTTTACCTCAGAGATAGTCAGGAGGTCATAGGGAGCAAGAGGAATGGTGCTGAAATTCCAAGAAAAATATGTCCTTCTCCAAAAATAAGTAGGTTTACATCAAAACTAATAAGAAGAACCAAGCTAAATATGGATTTTTAGGGAAAGTTAAATAAAAGAGAGAAAATAAATATGTTTTAACTTCTAAACTGACTTCATGATACAGAAATTCATATTATTAGAAGCACCATTAAAATTATAGGATAAGAGAAGCTGAAGATATTAAAGCTATATCATGAAAATATCTGAAAGGGAGATTTGCCCAAGATATGGAAAATAATGATTAATATCACCTGATCACTAGGACTCACAGATAACAATGTGGCTACTATATTTAGTCACTCCCCATATTTCCTTTTTCAGTATTATGATAACATCATAATGGATATTATTGTATACAGACCTTTTTTCTGAATTTCCAAGTTTTTCTTAGAAAAGGTTCCTAGAAGTGGAAATACAGGATTAAAGGGCAGGACTTTTCAAAGACTTGGCAAATACTTGACAATTGCCAAATTGCTATCCAAATAGCAAGGCCCACATTTTATCATTAAACAAGTCTTGTTTTAACTAGCATTTTGCTATTCAAAATTTTTTCATTAATTAAGCAAAGATATTATCTCATAATTTTTATTATTTAATTACTATTGCAATGAATATATTATATTTAATAGCTACTTAGTTTCAGTTCTATGAAGTTCTGTTTATATTCTTTTTTTGTTTACTATTAATTACTTTCTTTAAATTGTTATGACCAATTTATAAAGCAAGATTTTTAATATTTTCATGCCATATTTGTAGCAAATATTTTTCAATCTTGTATTTAAATGTTATTGACACTAGATTGATATGTTTTATTTTTATTTTTTATTTTTTTTGCGGTACGTGGGCCTCTCACTGTTGTGGCCTCTCCCGTTGTGGAGAACAGGCTCCGGACACGCAGGCTCAGTGGCCATGGCTCACAGGCCCAGCTGCTCCGCGGCATGTGAGATCTTCCCGGACCGGGGCACGAACCCGTGTCCCTTGCATCGGCAGGTGGACTCTCAACCACTGCGCCACCAGGGAAGCCCGATATGTTTAATTTTTAAGCAAAATAATGAACAGTTATAAAAATTCTCAAATATTTATTGCACATAAACAAGAAGTAATAGAATAATAGATACAATGTAAATTTATTTATATTAAGTTCAAAAAGAATATAATAAAGCAACCTTTAAAGAGGTACATATATTACCTGTAAAACTTCCCCCAAAAGAGAATGATTAACACAAAATTCAGCACAGTGTTGTGAGGGGCAATCAGGAAGAAGCTTATAGGATGGTAACAATGTTATCAATATTTGTTTGCCTGCTGATAAGTATACAGGTGTTTTCTGTTGTTTTTAAACAGTATTTTAAAAAATACTAATTTACATAATTTATTTCAAAGTTGTAAGACTAAAAAGGGGGTTGACAACATTGAAGAGTGGAGAAAGACTATTGAATTTGGTATTTTATAGGTCTGTATTAGTTGGCTAGGCCTGCCATAACAAAGTATCACAGACTTGTTTAAACAACAGAAATGTATTTTCTTTCAATTCTGAAGACTAGAAGTCTGAGATGAAGGTGTTGGCAGGTTTGGCTTCTTTGGAGGCCTCTCTTTTTGGCTTGTAGATGGCCATTTTCTCCCTCTGTCCTCACATGGTCTTCCCTCTGTGTAGGTCTGTGTTCTAATTTCCCCTTCTTATAAGAACACCAATCATATTGGACTAGAGCCCACCTCAATAACCTATTTTAACTTAATTACCTCTTTAAAGACTCTGTCTCCCAATACAGTCACATTATGAGGTACTAAGGATTAGGGCTTCAACATATGAATTTTCAGGGGTAAAATTCAGCCCATAATAAAATCATTGGTAATATCAAGAGAAAAACTTCCATAAAATAGTGTGGGTGAAGGTCTTATTTCTCTAAGCAAACCACACAGAACTTACATACTATAGGGAGGAGGTAAAATCAATCTATTGATATATAACATTTTGTCAGGTAGAGATAATGTATGAAGAAAATAAAGCAGAGGCAGGTGGATAAGGAGGGATGGAAGAGAGCTAGAGCCTATGTTTTCTTTTTCTTTTTTGTCCCATGGAAAGGCATTTTATTTTAAACATAGCAGTGTGTACATGTCAATCCCAAACCCCCAGTCTATCTCTCCCCTCTGCCCTTCCCCCCGGTAACCATAAATTCATTCTCTAAGTTTGCGAGTCTGTTCCTGTTTTGTAAATAAGCTCATTTGTATCATATTTTTTTTTTAGATTCTGCATATAAGTGATATCATATGATATTTGTCTTTCTCTGTCTGACTTACTTCATTTAGGATGATAATCTCCAGGTCCATCTAGGTTGCTGCAAATGGCATGATTTCATTCTTTTTAATGGTTGAGTAATATTCCATGGTATATATGTACCACATCTTCTTTACCCATTCATCTGTTGATGGACGTTTAGGTTGCTTCCATGTCTTGGCTATTGTAAAGAGTGCTGCAATGGACATTAGGGTACATGTATCCTTTCAAAACATGTTTTTCAATAAGAGTGGCAGGAAAATCCTGCTCTGACGGGGTGGAAAAGAAAATCAAATGAAGTGAGGAAATTGTCCATGCAGTTATCTGGAAAGAAAAGTATTTCTACAAGAACATTAAAAAGCCCCAAGCAAAGAGTAGGTTTGAATGTTCAGTGTTCCAGCAAGGAGACCAGTGTGACTGGGGCCGAGCAAGCCATGGGGAGAGTGGGCACAACGAGTCTGGAGAGGTAAATAGGACCTGAATCATAACAAGCTTAAGGACTTTGGGATTTACTCTAAGTGTGACAAGAAACTACTGAAGTATTTTAAAATGTGGACTAATATGATCAGATTTATATTATACAAGTTGTATGTTTGCTATTCCTTGGAAGGAAGTAGAAATCTTGTGAATTGTGGGGAAAATCTCTGTAAATATCAGAAAATAAGGAGGGCAGGAAATAGTAGCCAAAAGGTGATAGTCCAAGTAAGAGAAGAAGTCAGCTTTGACTAGTGTGGTCACAGTAGAAGAAGTGAGAAATAGTTATAGTCAGTATTTATTTGGAAGAAGACCTAACAATATTTTCTGATGATAAGGGGTGTGAAAAAGGAATTGGCATAACTCTTAGGAATTTAGATTAACCAGTGGAATCATCTACTTAAATGGCCAACAGAATATCTACTTAACAGAATCATCTACTGAAAATAGATCACTGGAGAAAATAATTAGGAGTTCAAATTTTGGCATGTTACCTCATGCTACATCTATTAGACATCCAGGTGTATATGATTTTTAAAAAATTATCTAGCAAAACTGAGAATCCAGCTGAGATCAGATAATAAATTTGTCAGAGAACCACTTGGCATAATTGTATAAGTATCTACAACCCATACCAGTCTGATACAGAAATAGAGATAGCAGATTGTTGTTGGTGTTGCCCAAAGTTATTGTTAATATAATAGGAGATCAAGGGAAAAAAGGATTCATTACTTTTAGTTAAAGAAAAATTTAAATAGCTGGACAGAGAGTTTTCATCTATTAGAATATTTTCAGCTGTCAGTAACAAACTCTCAACTCAAAATTGCTTGAGAGATAGGTAGGCCTTATGTCTTTCGTGAAATCAGTGTCTCAAACATATAATCAAGGACCAGTTTCCCCTCCCCCCTCCCCAGCTTTCTCTACTTGGGAGGTCTCAGAATCAGGTTCATTCTAAGGCTCATCTAAGGCTCTCTGTGGTTGCAAGATGGCTGCCGCAGTGCTAGGAATTATTACAAAGAGGCCTGATGATGTCCGAGAAAGAAGGGGTCTCTCTCTTTTGAAACTTTATTCTTAAAATGAATGATCTTTCCCAGAAGGCCCTCAGAAAATCTTTCCCATATTGTCTAGAACTGAGTCACAAGTCTACCCTTAAATAAATAATATGGCATTTCCATGATTGCTCAATGTGATAAAATTTACCACAAATCTGAGGATGGAAAAATCTTCCTTGAGGAATGAACATCTGAGCAAAAAATCGAGACTGTATTCACAAGGAAGCAAAGAGAAAAAAGATTTCTGCTTAATATTAAAAGTTAAATAGAGAGGTAAATAAACGTGGATGTAGGAAAAGGAGGAAGAAGAAACTAAGTCAAAGGCAACTTCATAAAAATGCAGAAGAAGAGAGGAATGTTATAGGAAGGATAGAAAGTTAGCTTCAAAAGCAGAAAATTTAGGCAGGATTATTTTTTATTTAGGTAATAAACGGTGATCACCAACATGGATCCTGAGAGTAAAATAAAGATTTATGATGTCAAACAAGTAACCAAAGAGTATGTCAATAAACTAAGTTGCGAGAACTCTAATCCAAAGTCAGTAAACACAAGTTTATCCTTAAAATTATATATTTGTCACTACCACTGTTAAAGAACATGTAAGTAGGTAAATAGGCATAGGAACAGTTTAAGTTATTACTATCACAGGAGAATTCTACATGTCTTTGCTTTGTTTTGCATTTTAGATTATATAGTCCACAATACTTAAATCTGTGAGACAATCCCTTCCCCTCAAGAGCTGCATTTGGTGGTATTTTCTACATTTAGGAAATTATACTAGGAGGATGGAATCTGGAAAGAATACTGTTGATGTAACTAAAATTGGAACCTAGCTTGAGAAGGGATTTCCATATATAATAAGTGCTTTCCGAAACAGAGTCGTAAATTAAGGAATTTAACATTTTTGAAGAATGTAAGTACATTGAAGAAGTTTCAGAAAATGAACCAACGGTACATTCAAAATGGGCTTTCTTTTTCTGAATTTTGGGTATCAGCAAAATTACAGTCTTACTAAATAGTAATCTGTTTATTTTACCTTGTTTGCATAATACCAAGTTTTGTGGAATATAAAGTTTCAACAAATATTATAATGGGTCATAATATTATGCATCAATAAATTAGTCATAAGATGGGTAATCTTGTGCAATGGTATATCTTAAATGTATAGTTTTAATTGTTAGTAAACTCAATTTTGCATTTTATGAATGTTTATATATTGGTGGCTTAAAATAGTACATTAAGATATCTGTTCTGTACACTCAAGTGGGTTGGAAATATTCTATGATCCTAAGGAAGGAATATTAGGATAAATGTACCTCCCTCAAATTATAAGATATTACTTTACGGGAGTCAGGAAGATGGCGGAAGAGTAAGACGCAGAGATCACCTTCCTCCCCACAGTTACACGAGAAATACATCTACACGTGGAACAACTCCTACAGAAAACCTACTGAACGCTGGCAGAAGACCTCAGACCTCCCCAAAAACAAGAAACTCCCCCACGTACCTGGGTAGGGCAAAAGAAAAAAGAATAAACAGAGACAAAAGAATAGGGACGGGACCTGCACCAGTGGGAGGGAGCTGTGAAGGAGGAAAACTTTCCACACACTAGGAAGCCCCTTCACAGGCGGAGACTGCGGGTGGCGGAGGGGGAAAGCTTCGGAGCCACGCAGGAGAGCGCAGCCACAGGGGTGCAGAGGGCAAAGCAGAGAGATTCCTGCACAGAGGATCGGTGCCGACCAGCACTCACCAGTCAGAGAGGCTTGTCTGCCCACCCACTGGGGCAGGCAGGGCTGGGAGCTGAAGCTTGGGCTTCAGAGATTACATCCCAGGGAGAGGACTGGGGTTGGCGGCGTGAACACAGCCTGCAGGGGTTTAGTGCACCACGGCTAGCCGGGAGGGAGTCCGGGGAAAAGTCTGGACCTGCCAAAGGGGCAAGAGACTTTTCCTTTCCTCTTTGTTTACTGGTGCGCGAGGAGAGGAGATTAAGATTGCTGCTTAAAGGAGCTCCAGAGACGGGCGCGAGCCGCGGCTAAACAGGGCGGACCCCAGAGACAGGCATGAGACGCTAAGGCTGTTGCTGCCGCCACCAAGAAGCCTGTGTGCGAGCACAGGTCACTATCCACACCTCCCTTCTGGGGAGCCTGTTCAGCCTGCCACTGCCAGGGTCCCGGGGTCCGGGGACAACTTCCCCAGGAGAACGCACGGCGTGCCTCAGGCTGGTGCAATGTCCCGCTGGCCTCTGCCGCTGCAGGCTCGCCCCGCACTCCATGCCCCGCCCCCCCCGGCCTGAGTGAGTGAGTCCCCGAAGCAGCTGCTTCTTTAACCCCGTCCTGTCTGAGCGAAAAAAAGACGCCCTCTGGTGACCTACACGCAGAGGCAGGGCCAAATCCAAATCTGAGCCCCGGGAGCTGTGCGAACAAAGAAGAGAAAAGGAAATCTCTCCCAGCAGCCTCAGAAGCAGCGGATTAAAGCTCCACAATCAACTTGATGTACCCTGCATCTGTGGAATACATGAATAGACAACGAATCATCCCAAATTGAGGAGGTGGACTTTGAGAGCAAGATTTATTATTTTTTCCTCTTTTTGTGAGTGTGTATGTGTATGCTTCTGTGTGAGATTTTGTCTGTATAGCTTTGCTGTCACCATTTGTCCTAGGGTTCTATCCGTCCGTTTTTTTGTTTTTCTCTTTAAAAAAATTGTTTTCTTAATAATTATTTTTTATTTTAATAACTTTATTTTATCTTACTTTAATTTATTTATCCTCTTTCCTCTTTCTTTCTTCCTTTCTTTCCTCCTTCCTTCCCTCCCTCCCTCCTTTCTTTATTTCTTTCCCTTTCTTTCTTTCTTTCTTTCTTTCTTTCTTTCTTTCTTTCTTTCTTTCTTTCTTTCTTTCTTTCTTTCTTTCTTTCTTTCTTTCTTTCTTATTTTTCCCCCTTTTATTCTGAGCTGTGTGGATGAAAGGCTCTTGGTACTCCAGCCAGGAGTCAGGGCTGTGCCTCTGAGGTGGGAGAGCCACCTTCAGGACACTGGTCCACAAGTGACCTCCCAGCTCCACATAGTATCAAATGGCGACAATCTCCCAGAGATCTCCATCTCAACACCAGCACCCAGCTTCACTCAATGAACAGCAAGCTACAGTGCTGGACACCCTATGCCAAACAACCAGAAAGACAGGAACAAAACCCCACCCATTAGCAGAGAGGCTTCCTAAAATCATAATAAGTCCACAGGCACCTCAAAACACACCACAAGACGTGGACCGGCCCACCAGAAAGACAAGATCCAGCCTCATCCACCTGAACACAGGCACTACTCCCCTCCACCAGGAAGCCTACACAACCCACTGAACCAAATTTAGCCACTGGGGACAGACACCAAAAACAACGGGAACTACGAACCTGCAGCCTGCAAAAAGGAGACCCCAAACACAGTAAGATAAGCAAAATGAGAAGACAGAAAAACACACAGCAGATGAAGGAGCAAGATAAAAACCCACCAGACCTAACAAATGAAGAGGAAATAGGCAGTCTACCTGAAAAAGAATTCAGAATAATGATAGTAAAGATGATCCAAAATCTTGGAAATAGAATAGGGAAAATGCAAGAAACATTTAGCAAGGACCTAGAAGAACTAAAGATTAAACAACCAATGATGAACAACACAATAAATGAAATTAAAAATACTCTAGATGGGATCAATAGCAGAATAACTGAGGCAGAAGAACAGATAAGTGACCGAGAAGATAAAATAGTGGAAATAACTACTGCAGAGCAGAAAAAACAATGAAAAGAACTGAGGACAGTCTCAGAGACCTCTGGGACAACGTTAAATGCACCAACATTCAAATTATAGGGCTTCCAGAAGAAGAAGAGTAAAAGAAAGGGACTGAGAAAATATTTGAAGACATTATAGTTGAAAACTTCCCTAATATGGGAAAGGAAATAGTTAATCAAGTCCAGGAAGCACAGAAAGTCCCATACAGGATAAATCCAAGGAGAAACACACCAAGAAACGGATTAATCAAACTGTCAAAAATTAAATACAAAGAAAACATATTAAAAGCAGCAAGGTAAAAACAACAAATGACACACAGGGGAATCCCCATAAGGTTAACAGCTGATCTTTCAGCAGAAACTCTGCAAGCCAGAAGGGACTGGCAGGACATATTTAAAGTGATGAAAGGGAAAAACCTACAATCAAGATTACTCTACACAGCAAGTATCTCATTCAGATTTGATGGAGAAATTACAACCTTTATAGAGAAGCAAAAGCTGAGAGAGTTCAGCACCACCAAACCAGCTTTAAAACAAATGCTAAAGGACCTTCTCTAGTCAAGATACACAAGAGAAGGAAAAGACCTACAATAACAAACCCAAAACAAATAAGAAAATGGGAATAAGAACTTACATTTCAATCATTACATTAAATATAACTGGATGAATGCTCCCACCAAAAGACACAGACTGGCTGAATGGATACAAAAACAAGACCCATATATATGCTGCCTACAAGAGACCCACTTCAGACCTAGAGACACATACAGACTGAAAGTGAGGGGATGGAAAAAGATATTTCTTGCAAATGGAAATCAGAAGAAAGCTGGAGTAGCAATTCTCATATCAGACAAAATAGACTTTAAAATAAAGACTATTAGAAGAGACAAAGAAGGACACTACATAATGATCAAGGGATCGATCCAAGAAGACATAACAATTGTAAATATTTATGAACTCAACATAGGAGCACCTCAATACATAAGGCAAATACTAACAGCCACAGAAGGGGAAATCGACAGTAACACATTCAGAGTAGGGGACTTTAACACCCCACTTTCACCAATGGACAGATCATCCAAAATAAAAATAAATAAGGAAACACAAGCTTTAAATGATACATTAAACAAGATGGACTTAGTTGATATTTATAGGACATTCCATTCAAAAACAACAGAAAACACATTTTTCTCAAGTGTTCATGGAATATTCTCCAGGATAGGTCATATCTTGGGTCACAAATCAAGCCTTGGTAAATTAAAAAAAATTGAAACTGTTTCAAGTATCTTTTCCGACCAAAACGTTATGAGACTAGATATCAATTACAGGAAAAGATCTGTAAAAAATACAAACACATGATGGCTAAACAATACACTGCTTAATAACAAAGTGATCACTGAAGAAATCAAAGAGGAAATCAAAAAATACCTAGAAACAAATGACAATGGAGACACGACGACCCAAAACCTATGGGATGCAGCAAAAGCAATTCTAAGAGGGAAGTTTATAGCAATAAAATCCTGCCTTAAGAAACAGGAAACATCTCGAATAAACAACCTAACCTTGCACCTAAATCAATTAGAGAAAGAAGAACAAAAAAACCCCAAAGTTAGCAGAAGGAAAGAAATCATAAAGATCAGATCAGATATAAATGAAAAAGAAATGAAGGAAATGATAGAAAAGATCAATAAAACTAAAAGCTGGTTCTTTGAGAAGATAAACAAAATTGATAAACCATTAGCCAAACTCATCTCAAAAAAAAGGGAGAAGACTCAAATCAATAGAATTAGAAATGTAAAAAGAGAAGTAACAACTGACACTGCAGAAATACCAAAGATCATGAGAGATTACTACAAGCAACTATATGCCAATAAAATGGACAACCTGGAAGAAATGGACAAATTCTTAGAAAAGCACAACCTGCCAAGACTGAATCAGGAAGAAATAGAAAATATGAACAGACCAATCACAAGCACTGAAATTGAAACTGTGATTAAAAATCTAACAACAAAAAAAGCCCAGGACCAGATGCCTTCACAGGCGAATTCTACCAAGCATTTAGAGAAGAGCTAATACCTATCCTTCTCAAACTCTTCCAAAATATAGCAGAGGGAGGAATACTCCCAAACTCATCCTACGAGGCCACCATCACCCTGATACCAAAACCAGACAAGGATGTCACAGAGAAAGAAAACTACAGGCCAATATCACTGATGAACATAGACACAAAAATCCTCAACAAAATACTAGCAAACAGAATCCAACAGCACATTAAAAGGATCATACACCATGATCAAGTGGGGTTTATTCCAGGAATGCAAGAATTCTTTAATATACGCAAATCAACCAATGTGATACACCATATTAAAAAATTGAAGGAGAAAAAAACATATGATCGTCTCAATAGATGCAGAGAAAGCTTTTGACAAAATTCAACACCCATTTATGATAAAAACCCTCCAGAAAGTAGGCATAGAGGGAGCTTTCCTCAACATAATGAAGGCCATATATGAAAAACCCACAGCCAACATCATCCTCGATGGTGAAAAACTGAAACCATTTCCACTAAGATCAGGAGCAACACAGGGTTGCCCATTCTCACCACTCTTATTCAACATAGTTTTGGAAGTTTTAGCCACAGCAATCAGAGAAGAAAAGGAAATAAAAGGATTCCAAATTGGAAAAGAAGTATAGCTGTCACTGTTTGCAGATGACATGATACTATACATAGAGAATCCTAAAAATGCTACCAGAAAACTACTCGAGCTAATCAATGAATTTGGTAAAGTAGCAGGATACAAAATTAATGCAGAGAAATCTCTGGCATTCCTATACACTAATGATGAAAAATCTGAAAGTGAAATCAAGAAAACACTCCCATTTACCAGTGCAACAAAAAGAATAAAATACCTAGGAATAAACCTACCTAAGGAGACAAAAGACCTGTATGCAGAAAATTATAAGACACTGATGAAAGAAATTAAAGATGATACAAGTAGATGGAGAGATATACCATATTCTTGGATTGGAAGAATCAATATTGTGAAAATGACTCTACTATCCAAAGCAATCTACAGATTCAATGCAATCCCTATCAAACTACCACTGGTATTTTTCAGAGAACTAGAACAAAAAATTTTACAATTTGTATGGAAACACAAAAGACCCCGAATAGCAAAAGCAATCTTGAGAAAGAAAAACAGAGCTGGAGGAATCAGGCTCCCTGACTTCAGACTATACTACAATGCTACTGTAATCAGACAGTATGGTACTGGCACAAAAACAGAAATATAGATCAATGGAACAGGATAGAAAGCCCAGAGATATACCCACACACGTATGGTCACCTTATCTTTGATAAAGGATGTAGGAATGTAAAGTGGAGAAAAGACAGCCTCTTCAATAAATGGTGCTGGAAAAACTGGACAGGTACATGTAAAAGTATGAGATTAGATCACTCCCTAACACCATACACAAAAATAAGTTCAAAATGGATTAAAGACCTAAGTGTAAGGCCAGAAGCTATCAAACTCTTAGAGGAAAACATAGGCAGAACACTCTATGACATAAGTCACAGCAAGATCCTTTTTGACCCACCTCCTAGAGAAATGGAAATAAAAACAAAAATAAACAAATGGGACCTAATGAAACTTAAAAGCTTTTGTGCAGCAAAGGAAACCATAAACAAGTCCCAAAGACAATCCTCAGAATGGGAGAAAATATTTGCAAATGGAGCAACTGACAAAGATTAATCTCCAAAAATTAAAAGCAGCTCATGCAGCTCAATAACAAAAAAACAAACAACCCAATCCAAAAATGAGCAGAAGACCTAAATAGACATTTCTCCAAAGAAGATATACAGACTGCCAACAAACGCATGAAAGAATGCTCAACTTCATTAATCATTAGAGAAATGAAAATCAAAACTATAATGAGATATCACCTCACACCAGTCAGAATGGCCACCATCAAAAAATCTAGAAACAATAAATGCTGGAGAGGGTGTGGAAAAAAGGGAACACTCTTGCACTGCTGGTAGGAATGTGAATTGGTACAGCCACTATGGAGAACATTATGGAGGTTCCTTAAAAAACTACAAAAAGAACTACCATATGACCCAGCAATCCCACTGCTGGGCAGATACCCTGAGAAAACCATAATTCAAAAAGAGTCATGTACCAAAATGTTCATTGCAGCTCTATTTACAATAACCAGGAGATGGAAACAACCTAAGTGTCCATCATCGGATGAATGGATAAAAAAGATGTGGCACATATACACAATGGAATATTACTCAGCCATAAAAAGAAATGAAATTGAGCTATTTGTAATGAGGTCGATGGACCTAGAGTGTGTCATACGGAGTGAAGTAAGTCAGAAAGAGAAAGACAAATACTGTATGCTAACACATATATATGGAATTTAAGAAAAAAAAATGTCATGAAGAACCTAGGGGTAAGACAGGAATAAAGACACAGACCTACTAGAGAATGGACTTGAAGATATGGGGAGGGGGAAGGGTAAGCTGGGACAAAGCGAGAGAGAGGCATGGACATATATATGCTACCAAACGTAAGGTAGATAGCTAGTGGGAAGCAGCCGCAGAGCACAGGGAGATCAGTTCGGTGCTTTGCGACCACCTAGAGTGGTGGGATAGGGAGGGTGGGAGGAAGACGCAAGAGGGAGGGTAATGGGGATATATGTATACATATAGCTGATTCACTTTGTTACAAAGCAGAAACTAGCACACCATTGTAAAGGAATTATACTCCAATAAAGATGTTAAAAAAAAAAAAGATTAAAAAAAAATTTAAAAAGATATTACTTTATATTCTCTCCTGATAGAAGAGCAACAAATAAGTGAATTAAAATAATTATATTATCTTAAAATGATATATACATCAACCATTAAAGTACTATTTCAAAATTAATTTTCCTATGAAAAATTATAGGCTCTGTTGAAATTTGTAACCTTCTTAGGAATATATAGAGGCAATTGTCTGTGCTGAGAAAGAGAGTTGGGTTTTAAATTTTCTCTCCGGAGGTTTGACACTTACTCACTGTAACATAAATCTGAAAACCATTTAGAAAAGAAAATGAGCTTGTTATTTTTAAAAATAAATTCCTGCAAAATTGTCACAAATAGAACAGGAAACCTTTAATGCTACAATAAGAGGGAATATAACTCTTAAACTGGCAAGTGATATATCAACATATTAAAATGGTCCATTTGATACTACATTAGGGACCAACTTTAGTGATTGATGAAGGAATGTTTAGGTCTCAAAGTACTTTTCATAGTTGAGTACGGCTAAAAGCCAGATTCTTTGGTAGGTTATTCACAGTATAAAAGCAATGTAATGAAGCAAATGACATTCCAAGGGCACTTTCTATGCAAAATGAGCCAGATAAAGAGAAAATAAATCATTTGAAACATAATCCAAGAGTATGAATTTCTCCATCCAGTAGTCTTTCTTCTACAACCTATCACTCCAGGCAGACCCTGAATAATTGCCTGTCATCTCTAAAGCAAATCGCCAGCCTTCCTCACGTGGCGGTGAGAAGCAGAAAGATGGAAGAGTGTTTGTTGTAGGTTACAGAGGACTTAGGAAGAGTCAAGGATACTGTAGATTACAAAGGAGTAACGCAACAAGACACTTAGTCCAAAGTCATTGCCTCAAAGTCTAGATATACCTGGAAGTTCTGAAATCTTTGAATATCAACATGTGTGGAGATGATCCTTCCAATGTCCTGGCTTCTTAATTCCTGTTTCTTGATGATCTTGCCCTCTGCTTGCCTCAGCCACCCACCCATGATTACAGTCTAGACAGGGCTTCACAGACTTGAATGTGAATTAGAACTTGAGTGGTCCCTGAAACTTGACTGAGAAATAATTAATAAAAAATTTTATTAATTTCTAACTAAAATTTATGATTTCTTCAAATATGAATTTAAGCTATAAATCACTCACCAGTAACAATCCCAGATATTCTCATATAATAGTTCACCTGTTGCAGTATCGCTTCTTCAAAAAATATATTTATTAGACTGTATCCAATTTCTTATTATGTAATGTTCTAATAAGCACACTATTTTATGTGTTAACAAACATATATTTGTTTTCTTGATATTTTAAAAATGCATTTTAATATAATGTGTTTCCTTTTAACTCTATGTATTGTATTTTATGTATGTAAAAGCATTATTTTCAGTGTTCTCAGAGATTCACAGTATGCCAAGGTGTCTATGACACAAAAATCCTTTCAAATCTTCGCTTTACCAATAGCTACAAAAAATTAAAAATTTAAGTTTAAGCTTTTATTCTCTGACTACTAACTGTTATCTTTCCAATTCATTCCTTCAAATCTCCTTCCATCTCCAACAGTTCTTTCACCTTCCCCCACCCAGACCTGCCATTGACCCTATCACTTGTTTTCCTTTCCCTCATTCTCCTTGATGTCCTCAGTTGTGGCCTTAAAGAGCTCAGATTCCATAGTTCATAATTAAAACCACTGTACCTTGCCTCATTCTCTCTTTATGCGCCTCACATGGTTGAATCCAAATTTTGATTAAACACAACTTTTCTCATATTTTATGCCTGCATACAAGCAGAACTCCATGTGCTCCCACCAAGATCTCCTCTTCAATCCCCATCCCCAACATTCACCACTTCCCCAGCACTACTGCCTGGAGACCCTCAAGTCTAATAGATTAATACTACTCTGTGCCCCATTTTCTGGCATCATTTATGTCCAAACTTAGTTCTTAAAACCTTCCTACTCTGCCTCTGGAATTCATTATCAGTCATCAGTAGCCTCTTATAATATTCATCTCTTCACTGAATGTTTCCTTCACCTTCTTAATTTATCAGAAACCTTACTCCACCCCCCGCCCACGCCGCTCCCAATGATGTTGCTCCTCCTGCAGTCTATTCATATGCCTTGAACACTGGGCCTCGTGGCAAGATAGGTGCTCTCCTTCCTTCTTGATGATGCTTCCATTGAAGAAGGATGATGCTTCCTCCTTCTTTCTTGTCTCAAGTTCCCTGCTTACAACCTCATATCATCCGCTTCTCTCACTTATTTCCCCTTCCTGAAGTTTTCTATGAGTCCCTGAGATCATTCCTTGAAGATTTTGGTGCACTGGCACTCTCTCCAACACTACTTCTCTCCTACCTTTTGCTGATTTCCATATACATGTCAGTGATCCTTACATCACAATGTCCTCTCAGTTCTTTGAAACACTTAATCCAATTTGTGTTGTCCTTGCCATGGCTCCACTTTTACCCTTATCACTGCTGTCTTCATAATCTCAAATATTCTCATCTCTGAAAGACACCTATCTTTCTTCTCACTTTTTTTGGTACTCAGGTTCCTGAAAAATTTTGACCCACCAGGAACAACAAACCCTTTATCTCACCACTTTTCTTATGTCCCCTACCTTTCTCAATCTCTCCATATCTAGCTGAAATCCCACAGCCATAAATTATCATTACTCCTTGGCATACATACCGGTACCCTTTTACTTCTCTCACTTCATCATACTCACTTGGAAAAATTGTGGATTAAATCTAACTGTCCACTTACTCAAAACCTACACTCTCACATTTAATGGTGGCTAGAGAAAAATACCCCAAATTAAGACTGGTTACACCTTGAACTCATGACCATGTCAAGTGGGCCCACAGTGCTACTGGGCCATTCCACTAGGTTTTCCTAGTAACTTTATTCTTCTCTCCCTTAGACAACAATTACATACCTCCTTCTCCTTCCTTAAATTTCCAAAGTATCTTTCCTATCTTCCCTTTTTAGTCAATAGCTTGCTTCCTGCTTCCCTGAGAAAATAGAAGCAATTGGAAGCAACCAACACATAAATATGTGTCCATGTGCTCTGCCTTCCTTCTTAATGCCCTGGCTGAGCTCCATATTCTTATCTAAGGGCAGCCGTCCACATGTGAACCAGATACCGTAGCCTCTTGTTAATTCATGAATATTGCTTCAGCCATTCTTTCTTTTCTCTTCTGCATCATTTTTTTTTCTATTTGATTTGTCTCATCACTATGCAAGAATTCTGCAATTTTTCCCATTGTTAAGGGAAAATAAAAACAAACAAACAACAACAACAAGAAAAAAGGAAAATCTCCCCTTGCAACTAATGCATTGTTCTATGATTTTCTATAGAGCAAAATGCAAAAAATAATTTGTCCCTCTTCAGTGTTTCTAATTCCCCTTCTCAAATCCTGTTTTGAATTTGCATCCTCCCAACCCTCTATCAAAATAGACTTTGTCAAGATCACCAATGACCTTCATATTTTTAATGCAGAAGTTAGTTCTCTCCTACTCCATTTCTTAGCAGCTTGAATACAGTTGATCACTTTCTCCTTCTTGGCTTTCTGGGCACCAGTCTCTTGTAATTTTCCTCCTCCCTAATAAGATGCTGTTCTACGTCTCTTTTGCTGGTTCTTGATTATCCTTCCAATAACTCTATCCTTCTTAGTCCATAAGCAATCTTATTGTTTCAAGGTTATAAACGCTAAAAACTCTCAAACATAAATCTCTGATTTCTCCAATTGTCTAATCACTATCTCCACGTGGATATCTAAATTAAACTTTTTTCTTTATATATATATACTTTTCCTACACTTTCACCTGTCTCCACAATGCATCTCCAGTCTTCCTGGAAGTCATCTTTGACTTCTTTTTTCCTCCTATATACTAGTTTCATTTCATCAAGAAATCCTATTCCACTAAAGTGGAATTAGTGGCTATTCCTATACCACTAAAATATATCTAGAAACCTCCACCTCTGTTGCCACCATCATGATCCAGCCATCATGCTTTGTCTCCAGGATTATTGATTAGCCATCCAACTGTTTTCTCTGATTTACACTTAGCTACAACCCTACAATTCATTCTCAGCAGAACAACCACAGTGATCATTTAAAAATATGTTAGGTCTTATCTATGCAAAAACCTCCAATGACTTTCATCTTCTCAGAATGGGACTAGATCATATTCATACTTATATTCTGTCTAATTTTTGTCAACATTGGTCATTTCCATTAACTCTCTAACTCATAAATCATAAATCTGTTTCTGTGAGATTTTAAATTGGTTTTCCAATATCTTTCAAATTTGCAAATTTAACTCCTCTAATCAGGAGGCCTACAATATTCTTATATATTTGTATTATTTATATGGTTTGATTATTTAGCATAGGTATATTCTATATTTTACATGTAGAATGGGAACAATAGTGTCCATATTTTATGTGAGTAATAAATAATAATAAATAAATAATAAATAAATTAAAATCTATTTTCCTGTACCTTACAACTTTGCCACCCAATTCCAAACAGAAGAATGATTGGGAGAGATAATACTCTGTACCAGAGTTTCTCAATCTTTTTTCATTATTTTTCTCCCTCATAAGCCTTTTTACATGTTTTTTCTTAGCAGCTGTTACCACCCATGTAATTTTAATACCACAGAAATACTGCATATCTGTTTATGTACTGTAGCCCTTTGGAGATGCAAAAACCATTGTAATAGCCCAGATATTCTTCACCTCACAAGAACCAATTTTCACCTCCGTGGAAGCCATATTGTCCCTGTAGAGAATGCATGGGCTATGCAGATACCCCCTTCCATCTGTTCCCAGGAGATCCAATCAATTTTATAAACTGATCAATCTAAAACTTCAGTGAGCTGTGTCTTTAGAAGACAGTGTTTTCCATCTTCATAGGATTGATTTTTATTGAATTGTACTTTGGTATTGTGCTATTGGCTTATATTGAGGAACATTATAGGAAAAAAAACAACAAAAGCAAAAAACAATTACACGAAATCTGATACCATATTATTCCTTGATAGTTGAGGATATGTTTTGCTGTACTACAGTGTCCTCCTTTTATGGAAACATGATTGAAAATTTTCTCAGGTGAGGTGGAACTTAGAGAAATGAAGACACTGGGCCAGGCTAATAAATAAATATTTAAATAAAATGTCTGATATTTAATATTAAATCAGTATGTTTCAAATTCCTGTACACAATTTAATGGAGAAGATGAGATCTTATTAGAGGAAGTATATGAAGAAAGACCGCTTCTGTCTAAATACTAGAAAAATTTATCTTCTCAACACCACCCCATGCTTCACACACACACACAAGAAAAATTCATACAGCTAAATAAATCCATTGTCCTCTGTAGGCACCTTAGATATTACTTACTGGACCGTATTTAATAAGAACCTTATTCTCCACACATACACACTCTAAATAGGTTATCAATATCTTCCTTCAATACAGTACTCTCCTTTAGAAGATCTAGGGGTGATGGTAGGGGGAGAAGATGCATTTCCAGTATTGTGTAGCATCCTTTATTCCAAGTACTGCCCTGGGAGAGACTGTCCCTTAACCTGCATCCTTCCTCTGGTCTGAGGACCAGAAGTAGAACACTTTTCTTGAGCACAATACTTGTTTTTATCTTTCAGATAATCAACTTTATGATTGATCTATTTTTCTATTTGAATTGCCTGGCCAAAACTCAATGCCATATTTCCAACATACCTTCAGCAAAGTATCAGTACATAGAGCATTGTATATTTTAACTGAATGTAGGTGAATATAGGTAAAGTGTTCTTCAATAGTAGCATTAGTGGATGTTGTTGTTATTTATGTATCATTAACTCAGCTTTGTCTCATTTTTCCTAAACTTATTTCCCTTCACCTCAATTAATATTTTTTCTTTATCATAATTTATGTATCTTTGTAAACTATCTTAAAGCCTTTTTAAAATGAGGTAGCATATAACTCATAAGTAAATATTTATGTTTTATTCTCCAAAGAACCTGACAAAGAATTTTGACTCAATATTTATTTTTTCAATTAAACTAGCAAAAGTAAGTGATCTAAATTAATACTGATGTACTAAAATGCTTCAAAGATTTAGATCATAAATGCCTTAAGAACATGTGTTGACTCTCTAGAACTATAAGACACATGTATTTGATTCCCAATATAAGCTTTATGATTAAAATGTAAGTTAAAAAGAATTCTTAAAACATATAAAGTCATAAAGAATGTATTGTAAAATGCAAGAGCCAATAAAATCTAAAGAAAAAATGCTAAAAATGAAGAAAAATTGACACAATTTAAAAGTGCTCTTATATTTTTAGTATAATAATTTTCATGACAAATGGAAAACTGACATATGTGATTCTAAAATTACAAAGAGATTGTAATCCAAGGAGAAAACCAAAACATAAAGCAAACAAATTTAAAAGAAAAAAGATTGGAAGCATAAAAAAGTGATGCCATCACGTTTGAAATATATAGCCATCATAATTCTTATATTCATCCAAGTACATCAAGTAATTTAGTAACTTCATGTATTCTAAGGTTTTTGAGAAATCTTTGGTTTTTATAAATGAAAACATGTTCTTTCTTTTTATACTGTCACCATAAGTGGCTGCCTAACTCTCCTAACATATAAATATATTGTCATGGGTACCTGATATCCAAAGTGAATTTGATGTAGAGAATAAAGTACTATGCGGATAAGTTATTTAGCTTCTGTCCCTTATGTTTTCATTGAATATATTTTTCTGCTGATAACATAGAGTTGGTCCTTTAGAAGATTGCTCATTTCTGGGAACCCTGGTTATTTTATGGTTTTGTTAACAACTTTGCCCTTTATATGGATGATTTTGATAGTTGAACACATCTTTTTGCAGCTCTCTGAAGCCACATATTATTTTGTGTTTTTCTTAGGATTAAACCACTGTCTTTATCAAAAAATTTAAATGATTATTAATATATTTAAACTAAGGTATATTTAAATTACATTACAAAAAAGATATCTCATATTTATTCAGTTATTACACTTTTGTAAAACTTTAGGTTCAGTTAAAACATAAGAGAATTATTTAACATAGTTTTCTTGCTTTGATTTTTTAAATTCTTTTTTGCCTGTTTATCAATTGAATATAATTTATCACTAAATCAAGAGCCCCAAATACTCTATTGTCTTCTTATTCTCTAATTCTTCAAGGAGTAGTTTCTATTAGATATAGTTGTAACTATTAATTATATTCAGTTATTTTATTTAAATAATCAATATTTTAGGTCAGATAAAAGAAGTATACAAATATTCTATATCTAAATTTTATAAACTAGTTCCCTAATTCAGAAAGGGGGAAATTTACATTGTTCTCAAAGAAATTAAAGTGAAAATAGGAACGATTTTTTTTTTTTTTTTTTTTTGCGGTACACAGGCCTCTCACTGTTGTGGCCTCTCCCGTTGCGGAACTCAGGCTCCGGTCGCTCAGGCTCAGCGGCCATGGCTCACGGGCCTAGCCGCTCCGTGGCATGTGGGATCTTCCCAGACCAGGGCACGAACCCGTGTCCCCTGCATCGGCAGGCCGACTCTCAACCACTACGCCACCAGGGAAGCCCCGAAATTATATCATATTTTAAAATCTCTTTGTTATTCTTTCTGGATGAATATTTATTTTTCTAAAATTTGAGATTAATAAAATTAGTAATAAATTATGCTAGGAGTTCCAGCATTGATATTGGGAAGAAAAGTAAGACATATATTTTACAGGCAATATTAAATTCAGTGTTATAAGTATTTCCTAGAGCACATTTGATTGTAATCATTTCTCTATAAATTAATGATTGTTGTCAATGCCTAGTATCCTAGATTATATGTTTTGCTGTCATGTCAGATGTATGAGGCAACGTTAGCTATATAAAAGATGGAAAATCACAGTGAGAATATGATCAGACAGTTTTTGCTTTAGCAAGAAATGAAATGGTATTCTCTCCTTACTTTAAACTTGAGCAAATTTCTTGTCTTTAAAATTAACCTATTGATAGCATAGGCAAGAACGCTTATCACAATGCATAGCAATTACTCAATAATTTTATTTAATCTTCAGCAGTTACAGTGAACAGTACAAGCCAGTACATGAATAATGTACTTTACACAGAATAATGTCTTCATATCACATTATCAATTGCCATGTCATATTTAGAGAATTATTTTTTTAGTGACAAGATGAACTAAATGTATTTATATACATTTAGATTTAGAGATTGTCAAGTCGTAGGATGCATTTGTGCAAATTTGATAAATTCCTATTTATTTGTGTTAATTTTAAAATGCCATGTCTCTAATGTTTAATATATTTTCTATACCGATATGCTATATGGTCAGTGAAGAGAATATCCTCTGTGGCTTATCCTCAGGCTTTAAAAAGTAGATGGACTGCAACATTGCCAGTTTTAAAATGAAAGATTACATATTTTTCCAAGTACTAGATGTTTCTGTTGTGGCTGTTTTCTCAGGTTAATAACTTCTCTTACATTGAGCAACTATATTTGAAATACAGTCTAACAAAATGTGTATTCATCTTCTATTAAATTTATGTTCAAGAATATCATGATGAAATATCTTCTTAAATTTTAAAGTATTTTCATGTTTTTATAATTTTGGAGTGTTCTATGGATTAATGAAATGGAAATTAATATCTCTGAGAGGATTAACTCTAAGTAAAATTAGATTATTATAAAGCAGTGGCTTAGAATAAGAGTTTATTTCCTTTTGAATATCAAGGATTACTTTTCATTAGATTCTCTGTTTTTAGTATGCATTTCTTGGTAAATATTTTATTATCACAATAGAAGGGCATTTGTGAAGCACATACATATATTTTGTCCCATCTCTTCTTTCTTAGCTCAGGTCCCTTTTCCTCCAGAAAACTCCTTTTGTGCCACCACCTGCAGCTGCCCCTCATTTCAGTTTTGCTTCCATGGTGTCTTGGACATTCTGAGTACAAAAAACACTGCAGTGTGGTTGACTTGTGATTCAGCTGTGATCTCCAGGGGGAAGAAAAGCTGTTTCTGCCCTAGCACTGGGCAGAATAGTAGTAGGCTCTCATTATGTGTAAATTGAATTCATGAACAAATATCAGGCAGTTAAGCTCTTTTTCTTCTATGAAACCTTAGAGAAGCTATCTTAAAAAGAAAAAAAAAATCGAAGCAGAGTTGATCAGAATTAAAGTTCAATCACATCCAAATGGTTACTGCCTACTTAGCTAAGACATCCAGTAACTAACTACAAGGTAGATCATGTCTGTGTACCTTTCTCAGTAGTGACTTCCTTCTCTGTCTTCTCAGCTTCTATTTGGGGCATTGTAGCCTAGGGTCTGCTCTTACTTTAAAAGAAGCAGAGGCCTCACTTCAGTACCTAAGATCCGTTTTCAAATTTGTACAACCTTCGATATCCAGGGTGGCTAAATGGTAGTCAGTACAGTGTGATGCCTTGTGGCTAGTCTTGAATGGTTTTCTAGACTTTAGTTGTTACCTTGCAAATGCCATTCAGTTTGGGCTTGGCCCAGTACCTTTTCCTTCCTGAGTCCAGTAAAGAATTCTTTGGAATGTGGCCTGCAGCTACCACAGATAAGTGGCAATCTATTCCTTGACAAATGGAACAGATCAGAAAAACAACTTCCCAGTAATTTCAATAGGAAGAGCTGCCAGCTCTGACATATTTTTATATAATAGCAATGCACTTTCTGTACCTTTTATTGTTATAAGACACAATTAGGTAAAACTATCCTCATTTGACTGATGAAGTAACTGAGCATCAGAGTTTAAGTAACTTGCCCAGAATCACATTGCTGTTAAAGAGACATCAGGATTCAAATGATTTATAGCTCTAATATGTGTACTCTTAATCTCTATACTATGTCCAGAGAAGATTAATTTTGTGTGGCAATTTTTAACAAAAACCTGATACTGGGAAATGAAATGGCACAATGGAGGATAAATGAACCCAGAAATACCAAGGTCTTTCTATAAGTAATTCATTATTGCAGAATGAGTAGTAAATGCCAGATAGGAAGAAGTGAGATTTCCAGCAACCAAACCCAAACCACATTTTGTTAACTATGTAGACAGGATCTGTCACAGCCTCTACCATTATCTAATGAGGCAGCATCCAAATGGTCATTGAAGAAGTTAAATAAACTCAGATTACTTTCTTTTAATTATTTAGACTCTATCTGTACAAGTGGAAAATTCACCTGATTTAAAGTTAAAATTCTTAAAGTACAAATTATGTGTTCAAATTAAAATATTATCTAAATATGTCCCTTTAAAGGAACAGTCTTGTTTTCCTGGTCCAAGATTATATTCTGAACACAGTTGCAACTTAAAATTGGCCAAGATACTACAGAAAGCAAGAAAGATGTTAAATAACACTTAAAAGCTCACAAGTTTATTAGCAGAACTCTCACAAGAGGAAAAAATAGCAAAGTTTTGGCGTGCAGCTAATTTCTCTCAGTGAATTCTATTTCCTTTTGATCCAAATTATAAAATAACCTCTGGCTAACAGTCATCCTCAGAATATGGACTATCAGTGAAGAGCCTTGTTTGTTCATATTTACATCTTGAGCACTCTACCGGATGTTGGTTAAAAGGGATGATTGCTTGATTTTGAGTCTACAAAGAAGTGGAGATTTGATAGGGAAAAAAATTCATTGCACCACATTTTCTCAGGAATGGTCCTTCTCACACATGCCTAGAGAAAGAGAGATCATGGGTAGAATGACAGCAGAGGGGGGTCCGAAGCAGGACCATTAGTTCAACTCATTCAACAAAAATGTACTGAGCACCACATGTCTTAGGTAAGACTTGGTCCCTGGAAGTTGGAAGATGAATAAGAACATGGTCTCTGTTCTTAAGGAACCATAAAGTCACAGATAAATAAGACAGGTGAAAAAATAATTGGCAGCACAATGTATTAAGTGTTGTACAAGCAAGCACTGAGGAAGAAGTCATTAAATTCATGCACAGTTACCTAAAAGAATGATACTTTGATGACTCTTTTAAGATCAATGAGCATTTTCTAGGCATAAAAGGGGGTAATAGGACATATGAGTTTGAGGAAACAAGTGTTGACTCTGAGAATATGTAAAAATGGCATCACATTCAGTGAGTCTCTAATGCAGGATTCAAAATGGAGAGAGAGGTAGTATAATTGGAGTATAGGTTATTACAGACTGTGAAAAGGAGGCAGATTGGATTTGTGGGTTTTGGTTTTTTCATCTTTTTACTTTTCTTGTGATTAAGTAAGAGGTGACGAGGTCCTGGATCACTGTGGCAGAGACAGGAGAGAAAGTGGAGCAGAGAGATTCTAGAGCGATGTTGGAGACGGAATCAATTGTACTTGGTGACCAAGACAGTGTATTGCAAGTGAGAGGAAAAAGCACTTTGAAAATGACTCTATGTTTAACATTCTGATTGCATGGCAATCATTAACTGAGCTAAGTAATTTAGAAGGATGGGAAAATGCTATAAGAATAAGGATGGAACAGATGGTGTAGAGGGCAAGAGAAGTGGTGCTCTGACAAACTCTGAAGAACCTAATATGGAAAAGCCAGGGAAGGGAAACAAGAGGTAAGACAGTCCAGGTGAAATAAATGTCAAAGCAAATCACTGATCTCAAACTTCTTTCTAGATTTTATATTTCTTTCAATATCTTGAAAACTAATTATGTTATTTTTAAGCATATTAGTATATCATCATCAATCAACATCCAAAAGTCCCTCTGTATAAAATACACTCTCACGAGTCATGGAGACACAAGGCACAAGTCTTATGGAGAGATAGTCAATAATGACTCCCAAAATTTTATAATGAAATGACTGGGAGAAGACTGGTATTACTGGTTAGAAATATAGATGTTGACAAAAGAATTTCAATTTCCACTCAGAGTGAGAGAATTTGATTTGTTCAGTATAAACAAAATGGTTTCTTAAAGCATTCCCCAGAATTCCTGTTGGTTAGCAAGGAGTAACTACTCTATTGGTTTTTTAAAATAAGCTCCTTACAGACGTAATGAAAGTCAACCTTCTTTTTTTTCCACTTTTTTTAACCTAAAAAGAATTTGGAAAGAACTTAAAATTTCAGGGTTTAGCACCATGAAAACATGACTAAGAATGAGCCTTCTGGAAAAAAAAGAACTCTGAAAAATATATAAAAATAACAAAAATTCCATGTAGATGCCATCCAAAGTGATTGAAATTATTTTATATCTTCTACTGAATAAGCACAAACTCTTAGAAATCCTTTGGAGTAATTAGTGTTGATTTCAGCCAGTACCTCCTTACATGTTTCAGACTATTGTGAAAATAGCTGAGCAACTGTTTCTTCTGTGAAAGTACAAAAAAGATTCAGTTGATTTTGATCCTCTTAATAGTTGTGAAGATTCAATGAATTCAGACTGTTTCTTATAAGAACTTCATGTGCATGTGGAAAAACAGAGAAGCACCAATTAATCCTTGCTGATAGATGGATGACACTGAATCCTACAGTAAGTAGGAGGCCTACAGTAAGGCCCCGAGGTCTGACAAACAAATGAGTTCAGGATTATATTAGGGATGAAAATCTTAAATAACAAAATACCACCTCAAACAGGTGAGTCATTCATTTGTCATAGCCCCAAAGCAAAGATGAATCAAGAAAAATCAAATGGGACTTCTGCTCTGGTTTGCCCTGGGAAAGCTTCCCAGGTATTTGTGACTCTGAACCACCACATGAAACCAGTGGGGGACTAGGATCCTTGGCTGTTGTGACATGGGGATATTTATACACTGGTAATAAAATCCAACTCTCAACTCATTACATTAAGGAAAGTTGGACCACTGCATTGTCTGGCCATATTAAGAAGGATTCATGAAGCATCTTTGGGGTAGAGAAAATAGCATTGGGCTTAGAACCAGGTTTTAGTTCAATAACTAATTTTGCCTTGTGCTAGGTCAGCAAATCTGACTCTTAGACCTTTAATCTGCAAATGAGGATAATGAGACATACTTCAACTGTATTATAAGAATTAAACAAAATAACATGTTGCAAAAGTTCCCTGGACAGAATAGGCACTTAATAAATTAAAAAATAATAATAATTCATCGAACAAATATTTGTTGAGGACATGCTGTAGACCAGACTGTCCAGAAAACTTATGAATAAATGATTTAAAGAAATCTTCTTATTATTCTTATATCATAGTTATCTGTACATTTAAATTTTTGGAGTTTTCCTCACAGAAGAAGATTTGATTTAAAAGAAAAGCAGAGGTAATACTTAAATTGAAATTAATCTGCATCTATACTTTGATAAAACCTGACATGTGAATTGGAAACCACCCCCAGGAAGGCCAGCTGGGTGAATGATGGCTGCTAGTTCCGTCCCACAAAAGAGTCACATGAAACTTGATATAGTTGCCACTTTGGGGCTCACAATGCCAAAGCTTAACAGGGGTTTTTCTGTGTCATCCCATCCTCTCATCTCTTGAAAAGCCTGCTGTTCTAAGCAAATTTAAAAGGCAAAATACCTATCCTTTCCTAGAACTGGGGAGTGATTTGTCCCACAAATATTGGTACTAGAAATAGGCATGCAAGTATGTGTCTGCTAAAAATACGTCATCTCTCCTATAATTTTAGGGATGCCTGAACAAAATAGACCCTCCATGAATAAATAGTCATGACATCCAGGAGCATGATAGACTAAGCCTTTTTAGTTCTATGGTCTCACCTACAAGCAAACATTGTGCCCATCATGACCTTGAGCATTAGTATTAAACTCAGCAAAATATCCTTTACTCAAATTTATGTAAAAGAACAGCTACGAAAAATTCGGTGGGCTTTGTAAGAAGACATACCTGCCTGCTTCCCTTTGTTTAGCTTTCTTTTGATTACATACACTGATAAGTTTAAGGAAAATTGACTGTCATGTCCAGCTAGTTTTACTCCTACTCTTCATTGTCAGTACTGCAAAACACCAGTTTTTCTCCTAAAAATGTAAAGTGACAAAACTATAGAAGAAGCAAGTATGTCTGTGGGGGATGTAGGAGAGGTTCAGGGAGCAGTACTTCTTCTTAAGTAAACCTGGTAGGGTATGTGTCTGTAGCTCCTGAAGTTGTCTAGGAAGTCTTAGTCATAGATGTGTTCAACTGGGCCCTCAAGCCTAGCGCTAAAGAGGAACCATTAGCCTTGGCATGGAGCACACACAAATTATTAAACTTTTTCTCTGGCTCTACTTGTTATTGCTTTGCCTCAAAAACTGATTGGGGAAAGGCAAGGCTGGGGCAGTGGAGGGAATAATTTAATATTTGTTTTTATGAATATTGCAAAATAGAACGAGCATCTGAAAGTCCCCAGGCTCTCTAAATTTTATTGATGTTGAGAAAAACTGATCCCAGTCCTAGTTTGATACATTCCGCAAAACCAGGGCTACCCAAGTAAGCATATTCTGCCAAACAGCTATTTCCAATACCAAATGCAAAGATGATCTAATAAGCTGGCTCTGGTTGTTTGTGAATAAGGAACTTGAGTGTTATTTGTTAAAGATTTTGTATAAGTTGAGGAAAAAATTAAACCCATGAAATGCATTATATGTATGTTGAACATTTTATAGAATAGGAGAGAGTTCTGAGTCTCTTATGTCTCATCCCATGCTTAGGGTATTCTCATATTCACTATATAATAATTTTTAAATGAACACACTAAATTTCATATTTCAGATTCACAATTATCAAATGGCATTTGCTATGTATTTTTAACTTTTTTTTCATTTAATTATCACAAATACCCTGCTGTGAAAATATTGTACTCCCCATTTTCCAGATAAGGAAATGGAGGCTCTGAGAGGTTAAGTACCTTGCGGAGGTCACACGCTCAAGCGAGGGCAACAGTATTCAAGTAGAATTCTTTCTAATGCCAAGTCTCAAGCTTTTGTGAAAATCTTACCTTGCATTTCTAAAAAAGTAGGTAAACCAGTTTTAAAAGTCCTCAGAATTATACTCTCATCTTGCCCCCCAATTATATCAAAATTAGGTTATTTAGAATGTGTTTGTTAGTGAATGGACTGTTAGAAGTTAGTTTTATATTTCCCAGCAAATAATTGGTCATCACTCTAATGGAGATGCTTGATCCTTTCTCAAAGAAGAAATGCATCCTTGTAATCTCACATTTCCTGATAGGGAAAGGACCAGAGTAAGGAAAATATATGACTGCCAGGATAAGCTGTCAGCAAACCATACACCCTTGCCAAAAAAAACCAAAAGCTATTTTGTTTGACATATGTGTTTATAATTGCCAAGTAAGTAGGAGTAGCAAGATTAGTGGGTTTCACCAGTTTGAAAAAAAACATCAGAGCCACTATCACTTATATGATCAAGCTTTTAATGTATATATATAAACACATATCAACTTTATCATAAATAAGGGGAAATATAACAAATATCTTTGCAAATTTTAGGCTCAATGCTTGATATTCTTGAACACATTATGGTTTGCATAGAATCATAGACTAATGGCAGTGCTAGGAACCTAAGGAGTTATAATATTGAACCCTATCATTTTATAGAAGGAAAAATCCACAGCCTTGACAAGTAAAATGGCCAAAGATCACACCAGCCTCAGAGCCATATTTTGAGTCCAAATATTCTCTTTTGCCCAAAGTTACACAACTAGCTATTGACAGAACTGCAAATAGGTCTTAAATTATCTTTTTTTCTTCTTCTTCTTCACATAGCTTAGTATTTTGCTATCTCAAAGAAGCATAAGGAGATAAAATTCTCAAACACAGAATAAGCAAGCTGATACACATAGACACTATAATATAATAGATATCAAAGGCCAAAAAAATCATCAAATATAAAAAGTCTTCTTATCTCAAAGAAAAAATCCATCTTATTTTCTGATTTCTCTTTTGTTTTCTTTTCCAGAAACTCTTAAAACCGATTGGGGTAAATATCCATAACTCCATTTTGTCAAAGGCAGGTAGTTATGCTTATAATAATGGATTTAAAATTGAAAACTGTAACAGCATTTTCCCCAAGAGACCTATTTGAAGCAGAGCCAACTAACTTTTTAAAGAGATACGTCTTTTAATTCTTAATAAGCATTAGACAATTTATAAAAATAAAAATTCTGATATATGGCCCAAAGAAAATTTTAACATTAACCTCACTGAGTTACAGAAGTTTTATTCCAAATTCTATACCAGTTTCTAGTCAAGGGTAAAAAATCGGGTGGGAATCAGGAAAAGGGTGGGGGGGAATCATGAAAAAGAAAATATGAAAGGGAGGAGAGATATATAAGATAGAAATTCCAGAAATGAATTAACCAATAACGAATCTATAATTGTTTTGTCTCAGACATTCTGTAAAATCCCAGTAGTCAAGACAAATTTTGAAGTATTTGTTTTTGCCTCAATGGTTTTACATCCTTTAAGTGTTAAGTCCTGCAAGAAAATTAGAGTACATGAATTTTTAAAAAATTTTCTTGGTCAGAAAATTCATTCATACATTAAGTTATATGTCAGTATCTGAAAGTAAAAAACAGCTCTTCCTCCTTTAACTTTTGTTTTCACCCATTTCTGCCACAAAATTTAAGAAAATAAGTGCCATTTCCTCACTTAAACCTCACAACAATCTAATGGGTAAATGGACACAAATAATTTTCCAAAGGGTACACAGCCAGTAAATGATAGATCCAGAATTGCCAACAGGTCAGGCTAACCCCAAAAACAAAGCTCGTAATCAATACCTGAGATCAGAAAGTGTTGATGTCTTCTTAAGCGACCCTCCTCCTTGGCCACAGTGATTGGTTGAGGGACGGGAACATGTTCCCAGCTAGTTCAATCACACAAATGCACTAATTCAGCGACCGTATTGGTCTGAAAGTACGTATATGACTCAGATTTTGCAAATAAGAATCTTTCCTTGAGAGTTTTCTCACTGGAATTGGAGTAAAAAAAATATCATCTCTTTGATCTTGAGAATGTATGATTGTGAACTTGACTCTCTTGTCTACCTTGAGAAGTCAGTCTGAGAATGTGAGGCAATTTGCAAAGGAAGAAGACATGAAAGTCAGAAATGTAGCAGACACAGGTATTCAGTTAACTAACTAGCTCTAGTTGTCCCAAAGCAGTGCAAAATCAGCTTTTTCTTCAGTTGAGCTCCAGTTACTTAAAACCAAAGATCCCAGACTACCATGTCACAGAGGAGATCAACTTGAGCTAGACTACTACAGAAAAGTCCAATATGCCCTGTGTTGATAGGTGAAAGGACATTTCAGGAATGTTTGTGATCTAAAAGGACACAATGTGTGACTAGGGAACAGTAAATAGACATACAGGTCTCAAATGTATGTTGTCTGCAGGGGACACCTGCTTTATCTATTGTTTTGCTTTGTTTTTATCCAACTACTTTTCAAAAAACACAGTGTAGGACTGTATAAAGAGATGAACAACATCAAGTGTAGTATGAATCACTATCATTTACAGAAGTTTTCTCCCAGCTATGCACTTTTCGAAGTGCTCTACATAAAGCAGCTGTTTTCAAACTGTGATAAGCAGAGCCCTACACATTGCCTGGAGTGATGGGCTTGGGGGAGTACAGGTACAAGCATGAACGTAAAGGAGGCAACAAATCTGTGGTCTCCTGCCCCAGGCCCATCTTTAAATAAAGCATCCCCTCTCCCTGCTTGTTCAGTAAATGGGCTTCCACATATGATTGTTTCTGAAGAAAGGTTATGCTGCTAAAATATATATAAGAACCATTGATATACATCTTCTCCATACTCACAATAAAGCTATGAGATATATTACCCCTGTTTTGTACTTGAAGGAACTAGGGCATAAAAATATTAAGGAACATGCTCAAGATGACCTAGCCAATAAAAGGCAGAGGCAGTATTTGGACTCTTGCTTTCTTTGCCTGGCTCTAGAGCCCCATTACACTATTCACTATCCCCTTACATCTCCTGCTAGGACAGTGACCTGCTTACAGACCCTCATATTTGCCTGTTTGTTCTCAAAATCTAAACAACCAAGGACCAGTTACAAAACTGTAGTCTGATAGATAGTCGGACTACCTGTAATTGACTGGATGTAACAAGGAAACGTACCCCAGAGCAGTTGTGGAACACCTCTCGAGTAAGAAGGAGGAACATTTTATGTAAGGTTTGAGTTCTTACTGAAGAATCCAGAGGAAGGTCTAAGGGAAGAAGCAATCAGTTTTGGATCAGTTGCTGTTTCTAAGATGAGGGCAGGAGTATCAGGAATTAACTAGGGTTGGGAGCCGTCTCAAGGGGAGAGTAGTTTAGCAATTGGGTGTTCCTAGTAAAAGATGGGAAGTGTAAAGCAGGTATGGAGTAGCACTGGTAACACAGCACTAGCCACTCAATGAAGGGGTCATTTGTGCATTTGCCAGCTGCTGCATGACCTTGGCAGTGTCTCCATTTAAGTTCAAGCTGGGATTATCTGTGTCTGTCATACTACTAACCTGAATAAACGCAGGTGACTTTGCTCTTTTTCCCTCTGAGCTGATTTTTTACTCTCAATCCCAAACAGACTTTTACTCTTATGTTTCTCTCAACTTGCTGCTATCCCAGCAGGAGTTTTATTGAATTCGACAAATTTCAACAGCAAACACCCACTGACGTGTACCTAACACACCTAATATATATGAAACATACCCCTAGGCATGGGGATCAATCATCTTATCAAAACGCTTTCTTCCCTCAGCCCAGGGTTATAAGGCTTTGAAGGAATCCAAAGTAACATCCTATCAAGAAAAGTTAGAGAACCCCTCGGCCTGAGCAGTAAAATAAGGTCTTTCTGATACTGCAGATTTTTAATATCATCTCTCTGATAGGAGAGACATGTCACAGTGGTTACCTTTGTCTTCTTTAAACCCCCGTGTCCTACCCCTTCACTTTCTCTCCCACCTTGTGTTCTGCAATCAGAAAAGTTTCAGGGCTTTTAACTGGAAGAATTATTCATATTATAACTTTATGGTTCAAGACAACACAGCTGAAAATATGATTTGGATATATTCCCTGTCCTGAAGTTGTTCAAAATCTAGACATATTAACAGGTGTGATCATAAACATGACACCACAAGGAGAAAATTCCAAGTATTAATAGTAAACATTAGCAATTTGGATTGGACCATGGTATCTAAACTTAAGCATTAGAAAAGAGATTTGTATTAAAAACTGACTAGAGTGGCGGTCTATTTAGCATAAAACCTGGAGAGATTGTTAAGCACTGCTTAACTTTTAATTAAATTTCTCTTCTCAATATATAACTCCCTCTAGAGGAATCCTTCCTGAGGGAAAAATAAATCTGGGCAGTTTAGGTTAAAAAAAGTCAAGAAATCCAATGGAAGAGACATAGTATTCTAAATTGGCCTTACATTTGTTCTTATAGGCAAAAGTAATTAACCAGACTGATGACTTTTTCATGTTTGATATTCAGTAGCTATGTGAAAAGAAAAATATACGTTTACTATATACCATGTTAAGTACTGAAATTATGCTTGATATACATTTTGTTAGATGGAAAACCAATATATGTTTAAAACCCCTCAAGAATATAGGGCTCCCACATTTAAAATGACTTTAAAATAGTAATTCAGTCAGGTCTCTAATTTGTGTTTGCAATGTGGAAGAGAATTGAAGATGAAGACCACAGTTACATAAGCTTGAGCCATTAGAGAAATTAAATATAACACACATAAACATGAAGAGTTTATTTTAAATAAATCAAATATCCTGATGTTGAAGCCTCAAATTATGAAATTGTGTTTGGTTTTCATACTAACACCAAAACTTCAAAATGGCATCCATAATTGACTAACTTTCTTTCCTTGGCCACAGTTTGTACTTAGCCAACCCACATATTCAGGCAAATACATGAATGTGTACCCATCACTGATGTAATTCGTGGTCAAAGACACAGTGTTGCAGAGACCCTGCAGTCATTCTCAGACAAAGGTCTTCAGGAAAGATCATTTAAATTAGGTCAAACATTGAAAGCTAATGTTTTTCTGTGTGATTAAGGTTTATTATTGGTCATCTTATTGAATAAAATAATATGTGGGCTGTGGCATAGTTTTAAAATATCTGTGTAGAAAAATAGAAGGAAAAAATGCTACAAGAATAAAGACACTTTGAAACAGCTTAGGTGCTCTGTTTTCCCGTAAGTCATTTGTTTTCCTCCTGTGCCCTTGCCTTGACACTTTAAATGCAAGATGTAATGTCCTAATGCTTTTCTAGCACTGGTACCTTTCCAAAGTTATCTGTAGAAAGTGGCAGAGAGGTAGAAAGAGCATGGGCTTTGGAGCCAGGCCAATCTGAGATCTAATCCTGGCTCTGCCTTCTACTGGCCACTGACCTTGAACAAGTCATTTTACCTGAATCTGAGTTACATAATCTATAAAGTCAGGAAAATAAGATCTGCCATCATAATCTATTGTATAAATGTCATAATACATATAAATGATCAGTGTGGTGTCTGTCTTGTGGCTGTAGAACAGTGAACTGTAGCTGTAGCTGCTGTAGAACAGCAATTATCATGGTCATTATTTGTGTCATCATTGCTACTGATAATGCCGTTATGCATTATCATAAAGAGGCTATAAGCAGCTACTCGAGGGCTGTTTATATAGTGCTTGCTCTTCTGCCCTCACTTTTACCTTCGCTGTCCTGCTCATTTCTAAGAACCCCTTTATCAGTGTCTGATAATGTTTTCTCTCTTATATTTTCCATGCAGCCCTGAATGCTGCTAACAGGGCAATAGTGGAATGCAGGTAGACACAATCATCTTCCGCCTTACAGGGAGTATGACTGTGCTTTCAATGACCAAATTCGAGAGAAATGGCCTTGAGTCTTCCTAAACTTAAGAGGAATATTCCAAAGGAAGGTCTATTTAGGCAACTGTTGATATAGTAGATAACAATGATTTAAAGTTTCAATTTAGAGAATAAACTTCCAAAAATGGACACAAATCTATTATATTTACAAGCTGTTGACTGTATTTTTTGCTCATTGAAGAGAGCACCTAATAATTGTGGAGAGTTGAAAGGAAGAGTGTACCTTCTTGGTCCCACTTTTCAACCCTTTCTCAAGAATTCCAGTGAAGCTGGACTTGGACCCATAAACTTACCTGACCACAGGAAGAGCCCTTCTAGGTGTCATTCAAGACGTAATTTAAGTCTGTAGAATATTACATCATTTTTATTCTTCATTTACCTAACATCTCTCAGGGCAATTGTTCTTTAGATAAAAATTTGAATAGGTTATTTATTATTATCAAAAATACATTTCTAAAATCATTGCGTATAAGCCCCTAAATGTTTTAAAACAATTAGGATATGAAATCATGTAGGACCTTCCAGTATACCTATGATGTCATTGCCCCATGTAACATTATTAGCATTTTTCTGCATCTCTTTATCTTATTTGTTCACAGCTTACTGACGATTTTTCACTTATTTATACATGTTTCCTGACCTAGTGCCTTCTGGTAGGAGTTTGGGACTGCTGGATCACAGGAAAAACAGAAACATTTGTGATCTTATTATCATAAATGATTTATATGAACTTTTGGTATAAACAGTCCACACAGTCTCACACACAAAATCCTTGATAAAACATTTTTGTTTTTCTTAAGTCACTTAAGACTAAGTGAAGCTAGTATTTTTTTAAAGGAACCACTTGAGTTTCATGGTTACATAATACCCATAGCAGGGTAAATGAGCAACAGTGACTGTTATCAATGAAATAATATGCACTTTTTTGGTTTACATTATAGGTGCATCCATCCTATCACCATGTCTTCTTGGCTTCCTGCTTCCTGTCCTTGGCATCCTTGTGTACTTGGAATTCTGAATGTGGCATGACAACTGCTGCTCCCAGCCCAGCTCAGAGGACACCCTCCATCTCTGTGATGACTACAATTCCTTCCAAGTCCTGCAACTCCATCCTAAGCCAAATAAATTATACTTTAACAAACTATCCAACTGATTTACAGCATATGTTATGACTGAGGCATTCAGGAACCCCTTCATCCAAAAGAATAAACTTTTAAATTGATATAAAATGATTTTTAACTTGTTCCAATATGCCTTATAAACCACTTAACCTAATTCTGTGACAGTTGCATGATTTAATCCAATGGGACAATTTACAGTGTTCAATTCAATACCATAGGCTGTAGAGTGAAAGTAAAATCACCATACACAGGTGCTTTAAATTTAATAACAAGTTGTGAAATATAATAGAGGTTGAAACGTTGATCGTATGTGGTAAATGTAAGAGTAATACAGTCTCTTGTACTATCCTCTCTGTTTTGGGTCCTGCATATTTTTGAATGGCCCCTATCACTCATGGCATTTTGAGTTTTCTTTAAGAAAAAAGTATAACTAAAGCATTTAACATAATTTCCAATACCAAAACATTCTACTGAATGAGTTGGATGATTTTGAATATTGAAAACCAAATTCTAGAACTTACTTTCAGTATTCTTGTTTTGGAAGTAAGTAATTTTCTAAATATTTGGTCTTCAGAATCAGTAATACTTTTAAGTTAGTTTTTTAATAATAAAATTAATATACTACATGAAGTTTTTTTTTTACTTTTGTATTCTACTCTGACATTATTTTATGTTTTTCTTATCATCAATTTCAAACCTCAAAAAATCGCAGCTCTTGTGTTAGAATATCATCATGTTGCTGTATTTATTCACACGTGAACTGATGAATTTTGAGAAGTAGAGTGCTTCCATTTTTTAATTGAGATGTGACAGTCTTTACACAGCTAGGAATAAATGACAGTTAAGTGAATATCAGAATTATCTAATATTCTAGTGACTTTGTTTTTGTGCTTCATTCTAAGTAAAACCTCTCTTTATTAAAGGTATGGAATCAAGAAATCACCTGTAGCTCGGAAAAACTACAGTATTCCCTATTTTTTTTTAATTTAGTTTTAAACTCATTTCCTGCTTCAATGCAATACCGAAAACTGGCTATGAATACCAAATCAAGATGTTGCTAATGGTACTTTGAAGAGTATGCAAAACTGGAAGGCCAGGAGGAGACAAATAACGTGTCTGTCCAGTGGTCTCCCAAGTGTTGGTGCTTTAGGTTTTTATAAGTTGTGAAAAGGAAGATGCACATTTCTTCATTCTCCATGGTGTGCACGGAAATGTGTTTGAGTATGGATGTGAAAGAAATCAAGTAATAAAGGATTAGCTGGCTTATGAAATAGTGCAATGTCTGATGCTTCAAGAGGTATAATCCTATTTTATTAGCACAACCTTGCTAGCTAATTAGAGATAGAATTTATCTTTTTAGAAAGGATACCTTATAGGTTCATAAAAAAAAAATATTTACAGGAAGCAAAATAGATCTATTACTATTTTACCCCCCTTTCTTTAATTTGTATAATTTTTGTACTATATATCTATGTATAAATGTTTAGAGTTTTCATTATGAAAATACCAATAAATATTTCATTAGTTTACATTTAACTCTTTGTTATAAAATGAAACTTTTTAAAAATAAGTGAAAGGGATGATTCTCCAGTGGAAGTATGTCAACAGTCTTGACATCGTTACCAGATTTCATAAAATATTTAATTATTTGAAAAAAAAAATCTCTTCATACTTTAGGGAAACGAATACTCTGTGAGCCTTCTGTACACGTTTGTGTCTTCATTGTTACACCTTGGGGTTTTCCTTTTGCAATGTGACCCATGTTGGGCATTTTTATATAGTCAACAACTAAATCTTTTGCCAAATGCATGCTTGCCTTTTATTTTCTAATGTATGATAATAAAGAGCAAAACTGGTTTTGCATGAAATGGTTCTGAAAGGTAAGAAGAAAACAGACTTTGGAGGTTGTTTGTTTAATTTTAACTTTGTGGCAGAGATAAGGTAGATTAAAATCTCTCATACACTGATAACTCAAGCCTTTCATTTCCTCATACAAGTGTACAAATTTGACTGGGACCATCAGTTTTAAACTGTTGTCAAACTAACTAATGTATCATCTGCTTTAAGACGCAAGATTCTTAATTAAACTTTATATAGATATAGATACATATGTTGTTTCTTTGTATTTCAAGGAAAGGTGATAGTAGTTTTATTTGATACTGATAAATATTGAATTGATTTTTTTAGTTATTTTTTATCATTTTTTCAATGGAGTAGTATAGGACTGTGCTTTGTCCTTTTTATGAATGAAAACAAATTATAAAGAAATAAATGTCTTACTGTTACCCAAGAAATAACAATTGTCCTTTCAATTTACCTGAAGTTGAAAATTCGTTTTTAAAGGGTTTTCATTAAAAGTTTAATAGCATGGGAAAAAAATATTACATGTTAAACAACAGTTCAATGTTTGAAGCATTCTACAATAAATATACAAACAAACATAGAGCTACACACATAGACACACACAGGCATTATTACAGTGAAATACTCTCGCCTGGGAGATAACTTCAGTTTATGGAGAGGTCAATGCATATCACTCAGTCTAATGCTGGACACTAAAGCAAGCTGCTAGATGCTGAAAAAATAAGAGACTAGATAAACCCTGAATGAACTGATACTCTTAATAGAGGAATTTACATAAAAGCATAACTCTACAGACAGGAATCTGGTTCAGGTAAAGCTTTCTCTGAGTCCTGAGCCAGACTGAGCCCCAAATTCGAAATGCCAGAGCTTCCTGTGTTTCTGGCTTACAATCCTCCCCTGTGTTCTGATTGTGATTTCTCATTGGCATTCTGACCTCCTTTCCTGTTTCATGAAGCTTGCTTCCACCCTGCATCCTGGTTTCCCTTTTAGACCCTGCCTCTGTTTCTTGACCTTAAGGATTATATTACTTCCATTCTAATATTTTGCTTTTGGTATTTGACCTTGGATTGACCCCATCTCTAATTCCCCAGGCTTTGGGAGATCAAAGCTTCTTTCTGTGAGAGCATTTTCTATGTTAGTTGTTCTCAAACCTGGTCGTCCATCAGGATGACCTGGAGAATTTGAAAAAATAAATAGCTTCCTTAGGTGTTAGTTCAGACTTACCAAACCAGAATCTGGGCAGTGAGACATAGGGATCTTTCTAGGTTGTTCAGGAGTGTCTGAAAAGGAGCCAGGTTTAAGAATCACAGATTTTCATCATTATTACAAGGTAGATTAACTGATGTTTCAAACTTAATCAACAATATTAACATCATGGATACATAATTTAAATATCTCTTAGAAAAAAATCCATTCTCTTGGTTTGTCTAAAATGCTAATTTGTTCATTTGCTCTCTTTTGCTTCTATGTCTTAAGTATCAAAAGGCTATATACTTTCTGTCTATTAAAAATATCCTCTAATTTGTTTGTGTCTAAAATCCAAGCAGCAGACTGAAATGCACTTCAGAAGATTTTTTTCTCTAGAGGAATGTGGATTTTACTTTTTTCTTTCTTTTTTCTTCAAGTAACTTGGAAAGTTAATTAAATTTTAATACCTAATTTCCTGAGTCTATAATCTTCTGGAGATGCTTAATAAAAAGATTGATGAAAGGTGCCCCCTCCCCAGCTTGAATATTTTTTTTCCTTCACAATGGAAACATGGCGGTTTTGAATGAGTTGACTTCAAAATTAGTTGATGAGGAGGCCAAAATTAGGTTTGTACATTGTTTATCATATTTTAAAAACAGGTTTCACTTTCAATTACTAGTAATAGATTTGATGCTTGGGGAAATATACCAGTACCCGTGATGCTATTACAGTTTGGCTCTAGAATTCAGTCAGGCTCATCCTAAGGCAAACTGTAAAGTGAAAGAACTTGGTCTTCATCTATCCTATCTCCTCAGTCGGGCTCTTTTGCTTGATGGAAGCTGCCCTAAAAGCAATCCCCTATACCTTCATACCTTCTTGTATTAGTTTCGTAAGGCTGTCACAACAAATAACCACAAACTGAGTGCTTCCAATAACAGAAATCTATCTCTTACAGTTCTGGAAGCTGGAAGTCAGAAATCAAGGTGTCAGCAAGGTTGGTTCTCTGAGGGACAGTCTGTCTGTTCCATGCTTCTCTTGTAGCTTCTTGTGGTTGCAGGCAATTCTTGGTGTTTCTTGGTTTGCAGCTGCATGTCTCCAATCTCTGCTTCTATTGTCATGTGACATTCTCCCTTTGTATCTTTGTGTCTAAATTTCTCTCTTCTCATAAGAGCACGAGTCATTGGATTAGGGCCCACCCTAATCCAGTCTGACATCATCTTAACTTGATTACATCTGCAAAGACCTTATTTCCAAATAGATTCCAGCTGGATATAAATCTTGGTAGAATATTATTCAACCCAGTATACATTCTTTTCATCATTTTAAAACCTGTATATGCCCCACTCACACTAATGAGGATATGATTGAAAAGCTGCTCTAAGCATGCTTTCATAAAACATTTATGTTGATAACATACAACAGTATGGATGGATTTCAAATGCATTAGGCTAAATGAAAAGAAGCCAGATTTGAAAGGCTGTGTGATTCCACTTATATGACATTCTGGAAAAGACAAAACTCTAGGGACAGAGAACAAGTCAGTGGCTATCAAGCATTAAGAGTAGGAGGAGGGGGCTTCCCTGGTGGCGCAGTGGTTGAGAGTCCGCCTGCTGATGCAGGGGACGCGGGTTCGTGCCCCGATCCGGGAAGATCCCACATGCCGCAGAGTGGCTGGGCCCGTGAGCCATGGCTGCTGAGCCTGCGTGTCCAGAGCCTGTGCTCCGCAACGGGAGAGGCCACAACAGTGAGAGGCCCGCGTACAAAGGGACAGCATGAGGAAGTCTTGGGGGTGCAAAACTGGTGGCAGTGATGCAAATCTATTGGTCAAAACTCATACAACTGTACAACAAAAGGGTGAGTTTTACTGCATATACATTTTAAAAACTTTTAAAATGCAGTTATGCAAAGATCATGGGCATTGGACAAATCTGTGATCATGTTCTAACTCTGTTATTACCTTGTGAGATACCTTGTGAGACCTTGGGCAAGTAATGTGACATTTGGAAGATAATTTCCTTTCCCATAAAGTGAGGATAACACTTTTCAATCATTCAGAATCCTTTCAGTTGCAAAGGACAGATACTCAACTCAAATAAGCTTAAGAAAAACAAGGAATTTATTGGCTCAAATAATGCCATCTACGAGATATAAGGGCAGGGTTTAAAGGCTTAAGTAATGTTCTCAGCAGACTGTCTCTCCATCCACTGATTCTAGTTCTCTCTGTGCACACGTTTCATTTTTAGGCAGGCTATCTCCTTGTGACAGGAATCACGGGTGCTGACCGTTCCAAGCCTACATTCTGCTGGCTGGTGGTCCCAAAGAAATAGGGACTTTTTTTCTGACCTAATACAGATACCAAATCTCATTAAAGACTCATATTATGCCCAGGAGGTTGGCCATCAGGGGCCATCATTGGCCTCCTGCCTGTCCTTCTGAATAATTGGAAGGTGGCAAGAGCACTGTAATAGAAATTCCACCAGGGCCACATGGAGTGGAAAGGGATGATTCCCCTAAAATAAATATCAGGTGCTAATAACAGAAGGAGGGTATTGGACAGACAAAAACATTCTCTACTCCACTTATTCTTCCTAAAATTCTATGAGTTAAAAAGACGATAGAGTTTAAATGCCTGGCATATAGTATTAATATATTCCCCCAAAATCTTAAATTTCCTCTCCCACCCCATGACTTTCACCAGATATATGCAAATTAGCATTTAGGGCTTCTAAAAATCTTAATTCAGGTGATTGCATAGCTGTCTGTTTATATCTAGAACAGAGCTTAGCATTCACAGTCAACTCAAAGTCACCTATCCTTGGTCAGGTAGAGCTGATTTAGTTGAACTGAATGCAATAGCAGAAAGTAAAAGAATAAGGAAAAGGGTCTGTTGGCTCTGAAATCTTCCTTTTACTACATTTAAATGTATAACATTTTCAGTGATGAGGGATGAGGGGAAACCACTGTCAAACAGTTCTGTCTACACTTTTTTCATTATTTCTAAGAAAGAATGATGTGTATATCCAGACATAGTACAAGTTTTCAAGGGACTTCAGAACTTCAGTGGAAAATCTTATCCACATAGATTATCATGCCAATTAATCGATGGGAAGAGGCATACCATATTAAAGTGGTGAAAACACATACACCATTTTAAGTGAACTATATTAGTTATTTATCACCACAATAATGCTGCAGAAACACAACCACAAAACCTCAGTGACATGTAACAATAAACATTAATTGCTCACACATCAGGGTCAGCAGTAGATCAGAAATGTGGCTTTGCTAATGTGAACTGGGCTTTCTCACTCGCTTGAGAGCAGTCTGACTGTCAAATGTTAGAGGCTGCCTTTAATTGCGACCTTTAGGGCAACTTGGATCTGCTCCATTTTTCTCTCATCTTCCAACAGGCTAATTCTGGCATGTTGTCATGACAGTGGCAGAGGTACAAGGAAGCAAATGGAAATGTGCAGGTACACTTTCAAGCCTTCGCTTGCTTCATGACTGCTAATATCCTATTAACAAAATCAAGTCACATTATAAAACCCAGAGCCAAGGAGAAGGGCAGGTCATTCACGTATATGGGTGGGCACCTTATAGTTACCAGCAAAGGGTGTGGATATAGGGAATACTGACGAATTGGAGCCAAACGATGGAGTCTACCACAGACATTTACCAAATCCCATTGGATCTAAAAGGCCATTAATTCTACTATTAAGAAAGAAAAAATACTCCTAATTAAATTATAATACAACATTTGTTTATCATGTAGAATTTTATTTTATATTTATGGAAATATTTACACAAAAATTTTATGACTTGTGATTCTTATGCATAGACAAGAAGGAAACTATGTACAAAATCAATTGTGTAATATAATCCTAAATATTTCCACGTTCAGAATATGACTCTTCTAAATCAATCTTAAACTCAGTAAATGATATTTGTGTTTTGCCACAAAATACTATTCTTTGGTGGTATTGGTATATGCATCATTTCTTAAAAGAATGCTTCAGTATTTATTTCAAGCTTCTGATGCTCATTCTGCCAGTACTTTCTCAATCTTATCAGGCATTAATGGACAGTTATTAGAGACATTTAAAAAATATGTCCATAAATTCTTTGATAGTTCTCCCTTCAGGAGGTAGAAACTAATTCTCCTCTTAGGTCGTGCTGGACTTAATGACTCATTTCTAGTGAACAGAATAAAGCAGAAGTGACAATGCAGGACTTTGGAAACTAGGTCATAAAAAGCCAATGTGGTTTCCATGGTTTCCATTTTGGTCTGTCTGTCTGTCTGTCTGTCTGTCTCTCCTTCTCAGATCAGTTGTTCTGGGAAATGCTAACTGCCATGTTGTGGAAGCATTCAGGCAGCCCTATGAAGATGCCCACACAGTGAGAAACTGAGGTCCCTACCAACAGCCATGTGAGTGAGCCATCTTGCAAGCACATTCCAGTCCCAGTCAAGCTTTCACATGACTACAGCCTTGGCTAAAAGCGTAATTGCAGTCTTTGAAAGACACTGAGCAAGAGCTACCCAACAGAAATGCTCCCAGGTTCATGACCCTCAGAAACTGCATGAGATAACAAATATTTGATGTTTCAGGCCACTAAGTTTTGGGGGTAGTATGTTATACATAGAATAAAATAAAGACTCTTGCTGACAAGAATTTTAAGCAAATGAAATTGTCTGATCTGGCCAACAGGAATAAAAAATGTTATCCCTATATGTCCAGGTGCTCTATTTCCATAAATTTCTGTACATAAAATATTTTTGGTTTTAATGATGAATCATAAGACATTTAAAAAGCAATTAAACTCAACATGTGTTATCTCCAAAATACTCCTAACTCAACTGAAGTAATGCCAATATAAACAGCTATGACCAAAGTCACATATGCGCAGGCAGTGACAACTAAGTCATTATTGTCTTCTGACTGACAGCAATTAAGAGGTGCCATAAATTGCAAGATACATTCCCTTTTCAGAGATATTAACATGGAAGAAATCACTGGGTATACTAGAAATGATAAAATATGGTATTTAACAACCCTTACGAATACTTACAGCTTCTGGACCAAATTTGAGTTAAAGATGAGAGTTATGTTTAGGTTAGGTTGCTGAATTTGTTTTGTTTAGTTCACTGAAGAAGAAAGACACCAGCTTAGGTGGCTGGAATCGCAGTGGTGAGCTGAGATGAGCATGGCTGCCAAGGGAAATAGCCTCTCTACATTTACATCTACCATAAAGATTACAGCTCAAAGTGTTCTACCAGGCTGAAGTGTGTTTCTTTTCATCTTATAGAGTAGCATAAGACCTTGTATGTAATAAGAACTCAGTACATATATATATATATATTGAATGGATTATTGAATGAAAAACAAATTTTTAAGTTTTCAGTGTTTTAGTGCATTTCTATAAATAATTTTCATATTACTTGATTGATATAATAATAATGATAATTACATATATTCTAATATTATAAGAGAACAATATTCTAATATTGCAATATTTGAATATTCTAATATTACAAGAGAATAATAAGCTTTTGACAATGTTGTGTTTACAAGTGTGAGTTTGTGAAAACATCTGGGTGGGGAACAGGCCATCACCAAGGAGGAAGAGATTCATCTACACTTGTACTTTCAGGGAATAGCCAGTACCTCCTTCTCTGAGTATTATTTCTGTAACACTTTATTTCTAAATGTTCACACCTCAGGAGCACAGGATCAGGTTGATATGATCAATAATATTCTGCAATTTGTGGCACACACTAAGTACTGCCTGAGCACAATGTCTCTCATACTTATCATTTATTTATTTATGTATTTATTTATATATTGTATTATGTTTTTTCCATTTAACTCCAATTCCGTATCCTGCCATGCATTCACTGTCACTTCAGTTCATCTTCTTTGTTTTATTTACACATGTTGTTGTATGAACAATAAATAGTATTGTTATATTTGGTTTTATTTACATAAATTATACTTCACTGCATATTTTATTCTGTTTCTCAGTTCTTTCAATTAATATTATTTGTTCTAATCTGTCCATGTTGTTCTATGTAAGTTTAGTTTATTCCTCTAGCTGCCTTTATTACATTTCATTCCTTCATTGCCATTCTCTCTTAAAATCTCCTCACTAAAAACAATTTGAAAACAAACATCTTTTTACATGCCTTTTTATGCACCTCTGGGAGAACTTTCCTGGGGTATATATTCAGTGTGGAAGTTTATTAAGTTATAGTATATAACTTATATTGTCTTATACCTGTGGTTGAAGGTATAGCAATAAACAAAAGAAAGTGACACCAGTTTAAAATGGTGGCTCCAATTTTTCTTCTTCCAGCACCTGATGGCTTCCATTTTCCCATCTAAACTTAAAGTTATATAGATACAAAGTTTAGCCTGTCTAACCAGGTGTGAAGAGCTTTAATTTTTATTTCCCTGACTACTAAATATCCTGAGCATCTCTTTGCATGATTACGATGCATATATTCTTCTCCTATGAACTGCCTATAAAAAAATCTTAACAGTCTATAGAAACCTTGAAGATGAAGATTTGCATATCCTGTGAATAAGCAATTTCACTCATGGGTATGTGTGATAGAAAAATGTGTGCATAGGTGTACCAAGTTAGCAAGTACCAATGTTAGCATTGTTCATATAACTCAAACTTGGAATCAACCCAAATGCCCATCAATAGTGGCTTAGATAAATTCACTATGGTATTTTTAATATAATAGACTATCATACAGTAAATAACATGAATATTCTACTGCTACACACAATAAGAGTGAATTTTACATGCACATGTTTTTCAAGCTAGACACAAAAGAGTACATGCTGTACTGTTTTAAAAGTTCAAGGTTAAGGGCTTCCCTGGTGGCGCAGTGATTGAGAATCTGCCTGCCAATGCAGGGGACACGGGTTCGAGCCCTGGTCTGGGAAGATCCCACATGCTGCGGAGCGACTAGGCCCGTGAGCCACAACTACTGAGCCTGCGCGTCTGGAGCCTGTGCTCTGCAACAAGAGAGGCCGCGATAGTGAGAGGCCCGCGCACTGCAATGAAGAGTGGCCCCCACTTGCCACAACTGGAGAAAGCCCTCACACAGAAACGAAGACCCAACACAGCCATAAATAAATAAATAAAAATTAAAAAAAAAAAAGTTCAAGGTTAAAGTGTTCAAAACTGATCTGTTTCATTAGAAGTCAGGATATTTGCTTACCTTTGAGAAGATGGGTAAAGGTAGTGACTGGCAGGGAATATGAAGAGACTTCTGGGGTGATGGCTTTTCCTGATTTGGTGGTAATTGCACGGTGTGAAAATTCATTAATCTCTACACTTAGAACTCATGCATTTTTCAATATGCATAGTATGTTTCAAAAAATAGATTTGGTTAAAAATTCAATAAACCTAATTGTGCATAAGTCTGCATTTCTAATTATGTCTTAAATTAACATTGTTAGGAGATGTGACTTCACATATATCTCCCACAAAGGAGTTATAAAACATTATTCTCAATCAACAAGAAAGATGACTGAAGAAGAAATTATAATCAAGTACGATAAGTCCTATGATAGGGAGAATTCAAGAAGCTATCAGAGTAGAGTGGGCTTGGCAATGCAGTCCAGGAATCAAGAAAAACTTCTCAGAGAGGATAATGTTTAAGGTACTACCTGGTGTGTGTGGGGTGGCGGCGTGGGGAGGCTGGGAGAGAGTGTTAACGCTGAGATGAGAAGAATGTGCCTGGCAGGGGAAAGTCACTGTGAAGGGACCAAGCTGAGAGTGGCTAGGTGAGATTTAGAAGTTGCAAGGACTGTATGGCTGGAGTATGAGCATCAAGGCTGGAGTGATATCTTAGCGGATCATGAGGGCCCTGTGAGTCCTGGTAAACTGGGCTTTAATTTACCACATTGGAGGGTGAAATAATAAGGTTTGCCTTTTAAGCCTAGTTCAGACTACAGTGTAGACAGTGGCTTGGAAATGAGTAGTACTGGAGTGAGGGAAACCAGTTAGAGGCCAGTAGTAGCAATAATCCAGGCAGAAAGGATGGTGGCCTGAAATCCTTTTGTCATGGAGGAAAATAAAGAAAGTAGACAGGATTTAGAGATGTCTAATAAGCCAAATTAAGAGAACTCATCCTTTGATTGGATATGGTACGTAGAAGAAATGAAAAATGTTGAGAATTATTTACTTGTTTCAGGTTTAGCTATTTTTCCTAAAAAATAACCAATGCTTTCAAATGACTTCAGATATGATTTTGAGTACTTTTAAATATTTGCACTGAATTTTTATAATTATAGCATTTATATTATGCTCATACTGTTCATGGCCACGACTAGAAAAAAATAATAAATGTCTGGAGGAGGACAGCTTAATGCATGATAACCTGATGAAGTAAAGAAAAAGTCTGAAATATCTTCATGAGACTGAAAAAACTTGCTTACATAAGCAGAGATAAATCAGATTGTTCCAAAGTTTCTCTAATTTTTTTGTGGTTTATCAATGAGGAGCTTTCAGATCTCTCTTGAGAACATGGTCATACAGATACTTTAAAAGAGAGTAAGTTAACATTCCCTTTCTCATTTAATCTGCTGTCCTTAGAAACATTCATCGACTGCTTACATGTTGGCCATTTCCAAAGCCAAATATTGGAAGGCAGCTTCTGGTACTGTATGATTTGAGAATTGCCAGAAGGACATCTGTCTAATGAATTTTAGACTTCTGTATTATTTATTCTTTTGGCTTTGTGGCTCTTAAACTTGAGAAAAGCACAGCTAAAATCAAACAACCACAGCTATCCATGTTAACTAAAATTATGATTATTAAAATGTTACCTAAATATATACAGCATAAAATTAGTTATAAATTTACTGTACTCATAACTCACACCAAAGTACATTTAAAAATTATACAATGGACTGCCCTAGTAGCACAGTGGTTAAGAATCTGCCTGCCAATGCAGGGGACACGGGTTCGATCCCTGGTCTGGGAAGATCCCACATGCCGTGAAGCAACTAAGCCTGTGTGCCACAACTACTGAGCCTGTGCTCTAGAGCCCGCGAGCCACAGCTACTGAGCCTGCATGCTACAACTACTGAAGCCTGTGCACCTAGAGCCGGTGCTCTGCAACAAGAGAAGCCACTGCGGTGAGAAGCCCACGCACCGCAACGAAGAGTAGCCCCAGCTCGCCGCAACTAGAGAAAGCCTGCACGCAGAAACGAAGACCCAACACAGTCATAAATAAATAAATAAATAAATATACAAAGGTACAAGGCAAGCAATATTGAAATTAATAATTGATTTAGTATGGTTATTGATGTTGTTTTGCCATAGTTAATTTGCTGCTTGCAGCCCTGTACCAGATGACTGACTTCTTCGGCCATTTCTCAATGCTAATTACAATAAAGATTTCTGGCAAGCAGTGCTGACATTTGGGCATCACTTAGTGCAAGCTCATCATTTACCATTAAGTGCATATCTCTTTATTTCTTATTATCCAGAGACAATAAAATAGTACAACTTGGCACCAATGGATTTATAAATACAAATTCCAGGGCTAAAATTATAGACAATATTAAGCTATCCAGCAGTCATTCAGAGGATCCAGAACATGTTTACATTATTTTTAAAGCTATCATCCAAAGATGATCAAAACTTTTACATTCTCCTTGAGAACTCTCAGAATTTGTGGAAAGCAATTTCTCTGACTAGACCCAGCTTGAGGAACACTGGATTAAGTCTTGATAGGCAAGAGCTAAAATGCAAATATTATTCAATATTTGTAAAGAATAGCACACCAGATCTTTTCACACTCTAACTTAAACAATTAAAGTAGAGAAGGAAAAGACCTTCAAGAAAAAGAAGGACAATCGTCTTTGGCTGGAGTTAAGGGGTTAGGAAATAAAGCATTTGTAAGTAAAGAATTTATAATGATGATATGAAACTTTTAGAAGATACTAGAAGGCACTAGGTAATAGGGACCAAAGTGACCATAATACAGGAGAGAGAAGAAGATGATTAAAAAGGATCTGAGGAAGTATGTAAAGCATAATATGGATACTTAAAAAAATTTGTGACATTAGTAAATATTATAGATGGAGTATATTATTCTATTCAATTCAGCCATGCTGATATAGAATTAAAGTACTCAAAAAAGCAAAGAGGTAGACTTCTAAAATAAACAGTTTCAATCCTCAGAGATAATTTTTTATGTTGCTAACTGAAGCAAACAAGCTTTCAGAAAAGATTTAATGATTGGCATTTTTGGCATATGAAACGCCATTGATCCTGCATGTTCATGATTTTCTTTGATTTGAACAGAAATGTTTATTTTTTAAATAATTCTATTAAGAACTGCCAGATTATATACTTTAGAAATTGTTAATTTGGTATGAAATACAATATTCCAAGCAGTCCAGTTTGGGAAGGATTTTACCATTTGAAAAATCTTAGGAAATACAACAGTTCTTTGACACAAATAATTTACCGGAGTCTTAAACCACAAATCTGAGTCCCAGATCTAGTGATATTGAGCTAGCTTCATGATTCCTATCGGTTTAAGTTTTGTTCCCTATATCAGGAGGAAGTTGGCAAAAATAATCACGGGCTCAACTCCTCTGTATTGTTAAACCTACAGCTAAAGAAATTTCCTTTAATCTGCATAGTAAACCTCTCCAAAATTAATATTAAACAAAAAGAGAAATAAATTATTTCTCCCTATAATTATTCCATTGGATCTCACACGTATCATATAAAGAGTATTAACATCACACCCTAAAATTGTGCTTGCTCCTAAGAGCCTGTGTCCTAAATCTTAACTACTGACAAACAAGCTACTTCTGTGCTTCAATTGCAGAAATACACTATATTTTTATAATGCTGTTTTTATTGTTTCAATCTTTGAAAAAAAATCATTTTGGTCTTTTTTATTGCCACCCCCAGGAAAAGAACCTATCCCCAGGACTCTACAATGAATTTATTTTCCTGTTTATTTAGCATAATCATTTCTCTTTCACCAGAGAAATGGTGCCTCAAGGCCACTACAGAACTATACAAAATCTTTGTTCATTAATGATCAAATAAAGAATGTGACCCTTCCAACTTCCTAAAATATTTCTTTGCCAAGAATCTGTTTTGGCTTTTTAGTTTTATTTTTTTTCTTTCTTTTCTCCCCCCTAACTCCTTTTTTTAAAACTTCTAATTAATGTAACAATGTTTTTCCTATTGAAGTCTCTTCAACACAAATAAAACCAAGATGGTTAGATCTCCGTTTTTTTTCCATGACATAATCTGTTGTCTGGCACTCAGAAAAGCTTAGTTTCAGTAGCCATTCTAGAGAAGCATAAAATGCCACGTGGGTAGGCAACACCAAAAGCAAAGAGTTGCCTCAGATTTCAGTTGTCTGGAATAGTCACAGGAAGCTCTTTGATCTCCAGCTTGTCCCATCTGCCTCTACCTACTGAAACAGGCTCACCTTAAGATTGGGTGCCTGAGCAGCTTTTGTTTTCTGCGCATTCTTTAGAATCTGCTATCAAAAAGGAGATCTTAACATTCATTCTTTCATTTACCTGAGTCATTTGATAATACTTCTAAAGAACCTAGTGTTCTAGAAAGTTCCTATGGGGCTTATATGATGTCAATATTTTATTTAAATATGCAGCCACTTAAAAACCTAAACCACAGAAAATCTGGCAATTGCTATTTGGAAAATAAATTTTAAAAGATTGGAGGTTGGACTGTTCTGGCTTTAAAGAAGCAGACCCATAAATTCAAGGGAGGGTGGAGAGGTGAGTAATAGACAACATTTGCTTCTCATGAGCTGAAGGGCACCTCATGACACACTTGAATGCAGACTATTTTAAAGCAATTAAATATATTTTCTCTTTATTTATTTAAAGAGTCTACCAGATTTGGTAGGACTTGGTTAGATTTTTGGTTATTATCTCTGGGAAGCTGATCCAAAAGGTGTGCAAAGGTAAATATAGACTTATTTAAACTTTCACAGTGAATTTCTGTTATTTTCTCCCACAACCAGTGGCATCCAAGAATTATACAATTGTAGATCACATATAATAATCGCTCATTAGATAACTTCCAATGTATAATCTCTTAGGTGGCAAAATTGATATTTCTTTAGAAAATAATTGCCATCTCCTTTGATAACTGTATTAGATTCTTGTGGCTGCTACAACAAATTACCACAAGCTTGGTGGCATAAAATAATCTAAATTTATTCTCTCACAGTTATTGAGGCCAGTGATCCTAAATCAATATCACTGAACTAAAATCAAGGTGTTGTCAGGGCCATACTCCCTCTGGAGGCCCTAGTGGAGAGAACGTTCCTTGTTGTACATTTCTTACCCAGTTTTGGGTAGCTGTTGGCATTTCTTGGCCTGTAGCCACATCATTCCAATCTCTGCCTCCACAGTCACATCAAATTTTCCTCTTCTATATGTAGTCAAATGCCCTTCAACCTCCCTCTTGTAAGGGATTGCATGTAGGGTCACTCTGATTATCCAGGAGAGTCTTCCCATCTCAATATCCTTAATCACATCTGCAAAGTCTTTGCTGTATAAATTAGCATTTACAAGTATAAATTTGGATTACTGGGATAAAGATCTAACATCTTTCTTTGGGGAACATTATCCAGCTTACAAGAAAAATCATCTGTTCTTTCAACTTATACTTCTTTTCTAAGAGTGACAATTTCAATAAATAGATTCCCATAAGCAATTTGAGCCTTATACAGTTAATGACTTATGTTATTTTTTTAACATCTTTATTGGAGTATAAAGTATATGTTAGTTTCTGATGTATAACAAAGTGAATCACTTATACATATACATATATCTCCATATACCCTCGCTCTTGCGTCTCTCTCCCAACCTCCCTATCCCACCCTTCTATGTGGTCACAAAGCACCAAGCCAATCTCCCTGTCCTATGCAGCTGCTTCCCACTAGCTATCTATTCTACATTTGGTAGTTTATATATGTCAGTGCTACTCTCTCACATGCTCCCAGCTTACTCTTCCCCTTCCCCATGTCCTCATGTCCTTTCTCTACATCTGCGTCTTTATTCCTCTCCTGCCCCTAGGTTCTTCAGAACCATTTTTTCTTTTTCTTAGATTCTATATATATGTGTTAGCATATGGTATTTGTTTTTCTCTTTCTGTCTTACTTCACTCTGTATGACAGACTCTAGGTCCATCCACCTAACTACAAATAACTCAGTTTCATTTTTTTTATGGCTGAGTAATATTCCATTATATATATGTGCCACATCTTCTTTACCTATTCAACAGTTGATGGACAATTATGTTGATTCCATGTCCTGGCTATTATAAATAGAGCTGCAATGAACATTGTGGTACATGACTCTTTTTGAATTATGGTTTTCTCAGGGTATATGCCCAGTAGTGGGATTGCTGGGTCATATGGTAGTTCTATTTGTAGTTTTTTAAGGAACCTCCATACTGTTCGCCATAGTGGCTATATACATTTACATTCCCACCAACAGTGCAAGAAGGTTCGTTTTCTCCAAACTCTCTCCAGCATTTATTGTTTGTAGGTTTTTTGATGATGGCCATTCTGACTGGTATGAGGTGATACCTCATTGTAGTTTTGATTTTCATTTCTCTAATGATTAGTGATGTTCAGCATCCTTTCATGTGTTTGTTGGCAATCTGTGTATCTTCTTTGGAGAAATGACTATTTAGGTCTTCTGCTCATTTTTGGATTGGGTTTTTGTTTTTTTTTTTTTTTTATTGAGCTGCATGAGCTGCTTTTATGTTTTGGAGATTAATCCTTTGTCAGTTGCTTCATTTGCAAATATTTTCTCCCATTCTGAGGGTTGTCTTTTCATCTTGTTTATGGTTTCCTTTGCTCTGCAAAAGCTTTTAAGTTTCATTAGGTCCCATTTGTTTACTTTTGGTTTTATTTCCATTTCTCTAGGAGGTGGGTCAAAAAGGATCTTGCTATGATTTATGTCATAGAGTGTTCTGCCTATGTTTTCCTCTAAGAGTTTCATAGTGACTGGACTTACATTTAGGTCTTTAATCCACTTTGAGTTTATTTTTGTGTATGGTGTTATAGAGTGCTCTAATTTCATTCTTTTACATTAGTTAACCAGTTTTCCCAGCACCACTTATTGAAGAGGCTGTTTTTTCTCCATTGTATATTCTTGCCTCCTTTATCGAAGATAAGGTGACCATATGTGCGTGGGTTTATCTCTGGGTTTTCTATCCTGATCCATTGAGCTATATTTCTGTTTTTGTGCCAGTACCATACTGTCTTGATTACTGTAGCTTTGTAATATAGTCTGAAGTCAGGGAGCCTTATTCCTCCAGCTCCGTTTTTCTTTCTCAAGATTGCTTTGGCTATTTGGGGTCTTTTGTGTTGCCGTACAAATTGTGCAATTTTTTGTTCTAGTTCTGTGAAAAATGTCATTGGTAATTTGATAGGGATTGCATTGAATCTGTAGATTGCTTTGGGTAGTAGAGTAATTTTCACAATGTTGATTCTTGCAATCTAAGAACATGGTATATCACTCCATCTGTTTGTATCATCTTTAATCTCTTTCATCACTGTCATAGTTTTCTACATACAGGTCTTTTTCCTCCTTAGGTAGGTTTATTCCTAGGTATTTTATTCTTTGTGTTGCAACGGTAAATGGGAGTGTTTCCTTAATTTCTCTTTCAGATTTTTCATCATTAGTGTAGAGGAATGCAAGAGAGTTCTGTGCATTAATTTTGTATCCTGCTACTTTACTAAATTCATTGATTAGTTCGTGTAATTTTCTGGTAGCATCTTTAGGATTCTCTATATATAGTATCATGTGATATGCAAACAGTGACATTTTTACTTCTTCTTTTCCGATTTGGATTCCTTTTATTTCTTTTTCTTCTCTGATTGCTCTGGCTAAAAATTCCAAAACTATGTTAAATGATAATGGTGAGAGTGGGCAACCTTTTCTTGTTCCTGATCTTGGTGGAAATGGTTTCAGTCTTTTACCATTGAGACTATGTTGGCTGTGGATTTGTCATATATGGCCTTTATTACGCTGAAGTAAGTTCCCTCTTTGCCTGCTTTCTGGAGGGTTTTTATCATAAATGGGTGTCGAATTTTGTCCAAAGCTTTTTTTCCATCTATTAAGATTACCATATGGTTTTTATCCTTCAATTTGTTAATATGGTGTATCACATTGATTGATTTGCATATATGGAAGAAGCCTTGCATTCCTGGGATAAACCCCATTTGATCATGGCATATGATCCTTTTAATGTGCTGTTGGATTCGGTTTCCTAGTATTTTGTTGAGGATTTTTGCATCTATGTTCATCAGTGATATCGGTCTGTAGTTTTCTTTACATGTGACATCTTTGTCTTGTTTTGGTATCAGGATGATGGTGGCCTTGTAGAATGAGCTTGGGAGTGTTCCTCTCTCTGTTATATTTTGGAAGAGTTTGCAAAGGTTAGGTGTTAGCTCTTCCCTAAATGTTCAATAGGATTTGCTGGTGAAGCCATCTGATCCTGGGCTTTTGTTTGTTGGAAGAAGTTAATCACAGTTTCAATTTCAGTGCTTGTGACTGGTCTGTTTTTTTGTTTGTTTGTTTGTTTTTGTATTTCTTCCTTGTTCAGTCACGGAAGGTTGTGCTTTTCTTAGAATTTGTCCATTTCCTCCAGGTTGTCCATTTTATTGGCATATAGTTGCTTATAGTAATCTCTCATGATCCTTTGTATTTCTGCAGTGTCAGTTGTTACTCTCTTTTTTCATTTCTAATTCTATTGATTTGAGTCTTCTCCCTTTTTTTTGAGATGAGTCTGGCTAATGGTTTGTCAATTTTGTTTATCTTCTTAAAGAACCAGCTTTTAGTTTTATTGATCTTTTCTATCATTTCCTTCATTTCTTTTTCATTTATATCTGATCTGATCTTTATGATTTCTTTCCTTCTGCTAATTTTGGGGTTTTTTGTTCTTTCTCTCCTTGCTTTAGGTGTAAGGTTAGATGGTTTATTTGAGATGTTTCTTGTTTCTTAATTTAGGATTTTATTGCTATAACCTTCTTAGAACTTAAATAAACTTAAACTTCTTATAAACCTCTTAGAACTGCTTTTGCTGCATCCCATAGGTTTTAGGCCATCGTGTTTTCATTGTCATTTGTTTCTTGGTATTTTTTGATTTCCTCTTTGATTTCTTCTGTGATCACTGGTTATTTACTAATGTATTCTTTAGCTTCCATTTGTTTGTATTTCTTACAGATTTTTTTCCTGTAACTGATATCTAGTCTCATAGAGCTTTGTTCCGATAAAATACTTGATATGTTTCAATTTTCTTAAATTTACAAAGGCTTGATTTGTGACCCAAGACATGATCTATCCTGGAGAATGTTCCATGAGCACTCGAGAAGAAAGTGTATTCTGTTGTTGGATGGAATGTCCTGTAAATATCAACTAAGTACATCTTGTTCAATGTATCATTTAAAGCTTGTGTTTCCTACTTTATTTACATTTTGGATGATCTGTCCATTGGTGAAAGTGAAGTGTTAAAGTCCCCTAGTATTATTGTGTTATTGTTCATTAACCCTTTTATGGCTGCTAGCATTTTCCTTATGTATTGAGGTGCTCCTATGTTGAGTGCATAAATATTTACAATTGTTATATCTTCTTCTTGGATTGATTCTTTGATCATTATGTAGTGTCCTTCTTTGCCTCTTGTAATCATCTTTACTTTAAAATCTATTTTGTCTGATATGAGTATTGCTACTCCAGCTTTCTTTTGATTTCCATTTGTATGGAATATCTTTTTCCATCCCCTCACTTTCAGTCTGTATGTGTTTCTAGGTCTGAAGTGGGTCTCTTGTAGACAGCATATATACAGGTCTTGTTTTTGCATCCATTCAGCCAGTCTGTGTCTTTTGGTTGGAGCACTTAATCCATTTACATTTAAGGTAATTATCGATATGTATGTTCTTATTACCATTTTCTTAATTGTTTTGGTTTTGTTATTGTAGGTTTTTTTCTTCTCTTGTGTTTCCTACCTAGAGAAGTTCCTTTAGCATTTGTTGTAAAGCTGGTTTGGTGCTGCTGAATTATCTTAGCTTTTGATCATCTGTAAAGGTTTTAATTTCTCCATTGAATCTGAATGAGATCCTTCCTGGGTAGAGTAATCTTGGTGGTATGTTTTTCCCTTTCATCACTTTAAATATGTCTTGCCATTCCCTTATGGCTTGAGGGGTTTCTGCTGTAAGATCAGCTGTTAACCTTATCGGGATTCCTTGTATGTTATTTGCTGATTTTCCCTTGCTGCTTTTAATATTTTTTCTTTGTATTTAGTTTTTGATAGTTTGATTAATATGTGTCTTGGTGTGTTTCTCCTTGGATTTATCCTGTATGGGACTCTCTTCACTTCCTGGACTTGATTAACTATTTCCTTTCCCATATTAGGGAAGTTTTCACCTATAATCTCTTCAAATATCTTCTCAGTCCCTTTCTTTTTCTCTTCCTGTTCTGGAATCCCTATAATTTGAATGTTGGTGTGTTTAATGTTGTCCCAGAGTTCTCTGAGACTGTCCTCAGTTCTTTTCATTGTTTTTTCTTTATTCTGCTCTGCAGTAGTTATTTCCACTATTTTATCTTCAAGGTCACTTATCCATTCTTTTGCCTCAGTTATTCTGCTATTGATTCCTTCTCGAGAATTTTTAATTTCATTTATTGTGCTGTTCATCACTGTTTGTTTGCTCTTTAGTTCTTCTAGTTACTTGTTAAACATTTCTTGTATTTTTTCCACTCTATTTCCAAGATTTTGGATCATCTTTACTACCATTATTCTGAATTCTTTTTCAGGTAGACTGCCTATTTCCTCTTCATTTGTTTGGTCTGGTGGGTTTTTACCTTGTTCCTTCATCTCCTGTGTATTTCTCTGTCTTCTCATTGTGCTTAACTTAGTGTGCTTGGGGTCTCCTTTTCACAGGCTGCTGGTTCATAGTTCCCATTGATTTCGGTGTTTGCCCTCAGTTGGTAAGGTTAGTTCAGAGGGTTGTGTAGAATCCTGGTGAAGGGGACTGTTGCCTGTGTTCTGGTGGATGACGCTGGATCTTGTCTTCTGATGGGCAGGCCACTTCCGGTGGTGTGTTTTGGGGTGTCTTTGAACTTATTATGATTTCAGCCTCTCTGCTAATGAGAGGGGTTGTGTTCCTGTCTTGCTAGTTATTTGGCATGGTGTGTCCAGCACTGTAGCTTGCTGGTCATTGAGTGGAGCTGGGTCTTAGCATTGAGACAGAGATCTCTGGGAGAACTCTCACTGATTGCTATGTGGGGCCGGTACGTCTCCTGTAGTCCAATGTCCTGAACGTGGCTCTCCCACGTCAGAGGTTCAGGCCTAACGCCCAGCCAGAGCACCATGACCCTGTCAGCCACACGGCTTTTGGGAAGTCTGAGGTCTTCTGCCAGTGTTCAGTAGGTGTTCTGTAGGAGTTGTTCCACATGTAGATGTATTTTTGTTGTATTTGTGGGTAGGAAGGTGATCTCCATGTCTTGCTCCTCCACCATCTTGAAGGTCCTCCAGGAGTGGAGATCTTGAAATTATAAAATGTAGAATTCAAGGGAAAAACTTTAGCCAAATGACTAAAAGGACCCATTTTATTAAAGTATTAAAGCCATGGATATTCTACAATGAAAATATGAGTTATGGATGTTTTGCACCAAGTAACACAGCAATTACCTATATATAACAGAAACTACAAGAGATGCAATGAGAAGTAAATAGAAACATACTAATGACAGGAGACTTTAACATATTCTTCTCAGTACAAGACAGATCAAGTGGCCAAAAAATAAATAAAGACATAAAAGTTCTACACAATGTAGTATTATAGATTTTTTTTGGATATATATCAAATACTATACCTCAGTAAAAGATAATATATCTTTTTCTCAACTACACTTGAATAGTCACAAAAATTGACAGTTATTAGGACACACACATTCAAAAACAGTAAGTTCTATGAATTAGAACTATTCAGAAGCACTCTTTGATCTTAATGAATATAGCTAGAAACCAAAAATGAAACCAAAACACAAAAATGCCCTCCCACCTAGAAGAATGGACATATAAATATGATATGGGGCAAGGCAAGAAAGAACCCCATGGGGATGGATTGGAATTGCAGATAATAGTTTAAATTCATGATTTCCAAAATACGTGTATAATGTATATATACGTGTGTGTGTATAAATACATATATACATATATATGAATGTGTATATATGTTTATCTACCTGTGTATGTGTATATATGAATATGTCTTTATGTGTATGATTATCTACATGATCATATATATGATGTATGTGAGTGTGTATGCATGTGAATATGCATGCACATATTTTTAGACCTCTCTACTGAAAGGACAAAGACACCTCAATAGCAATGACTGCAAGCAGCATATTCAGCTCCCAGATTTTAGTCTCTACTACCATTCAAACTTAAAAGGGACCAGAGCTCTTCCGGCTAATGGTTAATTCCAGGGCTAAGGCAGGGTAGATAAAGATGAACCTGGAACACTTGTTATGCCAGAAAGTAAGAAGATACCCAGTAAATGATATGATGTACTTCTCAACGAAATGGGAACTGGCTTTAAGACTGTCAGTGTTACAACAAAAATAGAAATGAAGTTTTTCCTATCTTGAAAACAAAAAAAGTAAAGGGGACAGTGAACAGGCTAGAGAAGAAACATAAACTGGCCTAAAGAGTTAATCAATGCTAGTTTTATTTTAACTGTTACTAATCTGTAGTTTCTCTAACTAGATTAGTCCTTCACCAAGCTAACCTGTCACCCCTAATTCTGTGTAATTTACATCCTGCACCTGGCATTTACTCTCCCTGTAATCTCTTGTAGCAAATCACCCCTTGTAGCTGTTTACAATTCAGAAAGGAAGTCACAGGCAGATAATCCAGAAACTAACGGGCTCAATTACCAGGCTGCCAGACCCAATTACTGGGTTGCCTGACGCCAGCGGTGACTGTTTTGAAACAATGCAAGAAGAAGGCGGCTAGACCTTCACCATGTTGATCCTTATCACTCACTTTGGACTGCAAACTCCCCCTATAAGAATCCCTGTAATTCCCCAGGAGAGGTGGGCACAGTTCTTGAGGTGCTAGCCTGCTGTATCTTCCCTTTGCCTGGCAAAGAAAATAAAAAGCCTCTCTTATTTCTCATCCTCCAAATCTCTGCCTCCCTATTTCTATTCAACATCGTGCACCGGGAACAACAAAATTTGTGGGGCTCGTCTGGGATCTGATAATGGGCAGGTGGCCCCGCAGGGCCCCTCGGCTTGAATAGATGCTTGGAGATTTCTCTTCACACCAGCCTCCTTTGGGAGAGCAGAGGGTTGAGGGATTTCTCTGAAGCCAGATAGGCAGGGCCTCCCTGGGGCAGGACCATGCCTCGATCACACCCGACCTGCCTACTCGGCTGCGGAACTCCGAGTCTGCGGCGGGGAACGGTGGAGGGATTGCCCTAGCAGCTGCTGAGGCTTTCTTTGCTTGGAGGACAGCTTCTTTTCCCCTTCCCCACATTGGCCCGGACTTCTACTCCGAGAAGGCATTAACTCTTGGAGGATCAGAAAGAGGGCATTTGGTACCTCGCGACTCACCCGCCAGCATTTTGGTAAGTCCCTGGGGTGCACCCCGAGATCTTTTTACTTTGTCCGTTTTGGTAACTTCGGTTCCAACCTTGGAAATTCCATTTACAAGACACCACTTTGGACAAACGTCACAGGCTTAGCAGGACTTGGAAGTCACATTTGGGGGCATTTCTGCCATTTGACTTTTGATTTCTGGGCATTTCTTTGCTGTTTGTTTTACTTTGTGACTTCCTGCTGGCGAGGTTTTGGTTTGGTTTGGTTACTTTGGTTTCAGCGCGCAGACATCTGGTACTAACTCCAGCTAAAACGGGAAACACTTCCTCTAAGGTTGCACCACTACCTGGGAACCCTTGGGGAAATTTTTAAATGACTGGTCGTCCTATAGCTATGATCCAATGACAAAGAAAAATGGCCTGAAAATAGGTCTCCTACAATTAGATCTTTATTGCCACAGGATTGGAAAAATGGACTGAGGCTCCCTATGTCTAGGACTTTCTCCTATAATCAAAAGCCTGAGCAATCAGAAAAACTCTTCTCACATTCTAAATGATCCCCTTCTAACTTCTCCCAACTCTCGGGGGATGGGAAACAAAGCTTCCCCCACTTCTGCAAGTTCCTTTACTCCTTGAGATCAAACTAAGACCCCACCTCCCAAGAAGGAAAATTCCTGTTGGGACAATATTTTATCAGCCAGTCTGCCCCTGTTATCAGAGTCAATTTGAGCACTATCTGGTTTAAATTTTAGCTATGAAACCATGACCACAGAAAGAGAAAGATGATTTTTGACAGTATGGCCACAATATTCTTTAAACTCCAGAGAAAATTGGTTAAAATAAAACTTTTTTAAAATTGCAAAACCAGTTCTTTTTGCATGTGCGATTAGAAAAAGCTATCTTGTTAAAATACTTTTCAAAATTCTGACCCTGAGAAAACAAAACTATGCCTAGGACAAAGCTTGAAGTTAATTCTTATCATGTCCTTGAGCTACAAACACAGCCCATGTTGCCTGAGGCTTCAGCCTTGGGTTAATTAGTAGAACTTCAAGGGAGAAAAAAAAAAAAAAAAAAAGAGGCGAAGAGACATTTTAAATCTCAAGTGGAAACTATGAGGTCTCTGTCTGTCTGGATATATGTGTATGTCTCAGTATGTGTCTTTGTCTTTGGGTAATATTGCCGAGGTTAATTTGTAAATGAGCTCTATTTAATTGGCTTTAAAAAATAAGTAAGCACTTACAAATCAAACAATTCTAAATACAAGGGAAAAGGCTCCTGGCAAAGAACAAAAACAGGAGCCTAGGCAAGAAAATAAAGATAGGGACAAATTAGACCAAGGTCAATGTGCATATTGTAAAGAAAAAGAGTATTGGAAAAAGGAATGCCCAAAGCTGAACAGACAATATGGAGAGACCCAGAAGCTTGGGGAAAACAAAACAATTGGGGTCTCAGGTAAAGAAAGCTCTGAGGAAGAGTATGGTGACTGTGAATGAAGGAGCTCAGTTTCCCACAGCTCCCATTAACATAGCAAAAGAGGAGCCTTGGGTACAACCAGCAGTGGGGAGCAAAATGATGGACTTTTTGGTGGATACTGGGGCCACCCACTCAGTTCTCAACTGCAAACTGACTTCCCTGAGCAAAAATGCAGTATCAGTAGCAGGAGTCTCAGGGCAGGAATGGGCAAAACCGTCTGTTCCTGAAACCACTGGAATGTCAAATTGGGGACAAAAAGCCTGTACATGCCTGATTGTCCCATTCCTCTATTAGGGAGGGATATGCTGTGCAAACCGAATGCTCAAATGACTTTCCCACCTGAAAAGTGGCTTTTGTGCCTAGAGATAACGCCGGAAAGTGCCCTGAGATTTCACCAGTCACTGGAAGAGGAAGAAGATAAAACGGAACCGATTCTGGAGCAAATCAAAGAAAAAGTGAGTACAGCTGTCTGGGCCAATGGGGTGCCTGGGCATGCCAGATTTGCCACTCCAGTTTCCATCACCCTACAGGATGGAATAAAATGTCCCAGAAAGAAACATTATCCATTAAAAAGGGAAGCAACTCAAGGAATCCAACCGGTGCTGACACGATTTTTGGAACATGATCTCATCAGACCCCGCAGATGCCCATGCAATATCCCAATATTGCTGGTAAAGAAAACCCACACAAATGAATACCGGTTTGTTCAGGACCTAAGCCGTTAACGAGATCTTGCAGGATATTCATCCCATGGTCCCCAACCCATATACGTTGTTCACTAACATTCCAGGAGACTATGAGTACTCCACTGTACAGTACCTGACTTGAAAGATGCCTTCTTTTGCATACCGGTAGAGGAGGAATCACAGTTGCTATTTGCATTTGAACGGTAAGACCCGAAAACAAAAGCAATCAGTCAGTACTGTCCCAAGGATTTAAGAACTATTTTCAATGAAATTCTGGCCAAAGATTTACAGGGACTACATTTAAACCAAGGAGTCCTCCTACAATATGTGGATGATTTGTTAATAGCAAGTTCAGATATAGAACAGTGCTTATCTAACACTGTCACAGTATTAAATCACTTGGCCTGGTGTGGCTGCAAAGTCTCGCAAAAGAAAGCTCAAATCTGTCAACAACGGGTCACTTACTTAGGATTCCAATTACAAGAAGGAACTCGGAGCTTGTTAGCCAACAGAAAACAGACTATCTGTAATTCAGACATTCCAAAAAGCCGCCGACAACTCCAGGGTTTCCTAGGGATGGCTGGATTTTGTCACATATGGACACCCAACTTCGGGTTAATTGCAAAGCCTTTATATCATGATTTGAAAAGCGCAGATTCTGAGCCCTTGGTTTGGACAGGAGACTGCCAAAAGGCTTACGAGACTTTAAAACTTAAATTCATGACTGCACGAGCCCTGGGCCTGCCCGACCTTCAGAAAGAATTTAAACTGTATGTACAGGGGCTGGCCCTGGGCGCACTCATGCAACCAGTGGAAGACATCCCCAGACCAGTGGCTTATCTTTCAAAACAACTGGATACCACAGCCACCGGCTGGCCCCCTTGCTTACGCTCAGTAGCCGCCACCTGTGATCTGCTAAAATAGGCAGAAAAATTCACTTTGGGTCAGCCAACAGCAGTATATGTCCCACATCAAGTCTTAGTGCTCCTGGAACAAAAGGGTGGATACTGGTTGACATCACGGAGGATGTGAAAATGTCAGGCAATTCTCCTTGATGACCCCAAGGTCACTGTTCCAGTGAGCAGTTCTTTAAATCCTACTACCCTGCTTCCCTCACTCCCTGAAAAGGACATCCTCCATGACTGTTTGAAGGTATTAGAGACTGTTTATTCTAGCTCACTGGATTTATCTGATAAACCTCTGAGCGAGGCTGATTGGGACCTGTTTACTGACGGCAGTAGTTTTGTGAAGGAGGGACAAAGATATGCAGGATATATAGTGGCTACGGAACAACAGGTAATTGAGGTGTTGGCCCTGCCCCAGTCCTCCCGGCACCTCTGCACAGAAAGCAGAGCTGATTGCTCTAACCCGAGCCCTAACTTTATCAAAAGAGAAAAGGGCCAACGTCTATACAAACTCTAAATATGCCTTTATGGTTTTGCATGCCCATGGAGCCATACGGAAGGAACGAGGGCTACTGAATTCAAACAATAAGGACATCAAACATGCTCCAGAAATTCTAGCCCTCTTGAGAGCAGTGACTGAGCTAAAGGCTATAGCTATAACGCACCGCCCAGGACATCAAAAACCTACATCATTCATAGCCAGAGGGAACCAAAACACAGATGCCACAGCAAAACAAGCTGCATTAAAAAGGGTAATGGTGGGACCCTTGCTTCCCCAAATAGACTGGTCACAGTACCATCCCCAGTATACTGTAGAAGATAATCAGAGAGCAAAAGAGTGAGGTTTTGATTCCACAAACCTGAGTGGACAATGGAAAATTAACCCACATGGTCTTATCTTGCTGCCTGCTGCCCTAGTGTGGCCAATAATAAAACATCTACATGACAACACTCACTACGGCCAAGAGGCACTAATGGTTTATATCAAACCTCATATACCAAACCTCATGGACCAAACTTACACCAAACTATACAAAGGGTAAGTGAAAGCTGCCCCATTTGTATAAAAAGCAATCCTAAGCCAGGTAAGCTAGGACTACCTGAAGGAATCCAACGTGCTGGAGAACACCCAGGTGCTGACTGTCAGGTAGATTTCACCCAAATGCCAAAGACTAGGGGCTGCATAAAATACTTACTTGTGTTTATTGATACCTTTTCAGGTTGGGTTGAGGCCTTCCCAACCAGGACTGAGAAATCTCAAGAAGTGACAAAAGTCTTACTTAAAGAAATTATACCCAGGTATGGCCTTCCTTCATCTATACAAAGTGATAACGGATCGGCCTTTATAGCAGAAATAACTGAAACCATAAGTAGAATTCTAGGAATAAAGTGGAAGCTTCACTCAGCCTGGAGACCCCGATCAATAGGAAAAGCAAAAAAGATGAACCACACATTAAAGAAAACCTTGCCAAGCTATGCCAAGAGACTCAGCTAAAATGGGACAAAGTGTTGTCTATTGCTCTCCTCCGCATACAGGTGGCCCCTAGAAGAAGGCTAGGTTTAAGCCCCTGTGAAATTCTTTATGGGAGACCATTCTTTGCTCATCATAGGGAATTAGGAAATGTTACTCTCTTACATGAGTCCAAAGTAAAACACTATGTCCAACAGCTCAATGATATTATAATTTCTATGAATGAGTTTATATTTTACAGGTCTCCTCTGCACCTGGAAGTTCCTCTACATCCCTTCAAGGCCGGAGATCAAGTGCTATTAAAAGTGTGGAAAGAACAAGGGCCTGATCATCAACTTGAAGAAAAGTGGAAGGGACCATATGACAATCTTCTCTCAAGCTTGAAGGGGTGAAGCCATGGATCCACCACACCCCAGGTGAAAAGACCTCCAGAGATGGACCCACACCCCGGGACTTCAGAGCTGACTCCAACCACTGAAAGGAAGCCTCAAGAGTGGACTTCACATCCCACTGGAGACCTTAAGTATCACTTTAAGCAAGAGAAATGATGGCTAGAGCTTTGTATTATACTGGTAACTATGTTCTCTCCTAGTTTAAGAAATATCTTTTTGCAATGGGCTTATTCATTTGCTGACTCTTTTAAGCACACTAATTGCTGGATATGTTGCCAACTACCTGTGTCTGCGTCCTCCAGATTGCCCTGGTGGGTTTTCCCCCTAAAGGCTCTGATTAGAAACATTTGGCAGAATTCATTCTTGAAGTAATGGAAGCTGGGGATGTCACTTCTGAAGTCACCAATTTCCTCCCCACTGAATGGCCAATTAAAGACACAATCAATCAGCCAGGCCATAATTTCACCTTCTCTCGTGGTGCCACAATATACTTAGATGTGACAACCACAAAAACACTAGAGAAAAAAAAACCCTGGGTCAGTACAAAACCTATAGCTTATAATAAAAGGCACATCCAAATTTGGTATGGACTATTTTGGCTAACCCCTGAATATGGCTGTCTGAGTGACAGGCACCGTTGTGCTGGGAACAGAAACCATTCATACCAGCACTGGATAAATTCCACTAGATATCTGGGTTGGATGCCTCTAGAACATTGTCAAAACACCATGCTATTAAGGAATAGTGACTGGTTTGACACACGTTGGGGTCTAAGACCTGGTATTTATTGGAGAGCCCCCAGTAGGACCCGCTGGCTTTGTGGAACCAACCTGTGGCCTTGACTCCCTCTAGGGTGGATAGGCAAATGTACGTTAGGATTTCCATGGGCCCAAGGACACCGACAAGAGTCCTTACCCAAAACCAAGATTGCTAATTTACAGTATATCCACTCTAGATGGGCCAGATGCATTTTTAAATGGTACGATCACCTAAATTTCTTTGTCCCAAATATCAGCCTAGAAAGTGTGCCATTACATATAGAAGCATTAGCTAAATTTACCAAGCAGGCCCTCAGTGGTACTTAAAAAAGTCTGTCTTTACTGAATACTGAAGTTACACTAATGTGAAAAGCCATCTTACAAAACCAGATGGCCTTAGATATCCTACCTGCAGCCCAAGGGGGAACATGTGCTATCATATATACTGAGTGTTGCACTTTCATACCAGGTGAATCAGGAAATATATCTTTGTTTCTGAATGATTTAAAGAATTAAGTCCAAACTACAGATAATGCAGATGCTTACACTACTGAAATTTTGTCCTCAACCAGACAAGAAAAATGAGCGTTTCCCTTCCTCCATTGATATGGAGGAAATGAACTAGCAGCGTGGAATTTGTTACAACAAAAAATAGAAATTAAGTTTTTTGTCTCCTGAAAACAAGGAAAGTAAAGGGGACAGTGAACAGGCTAGAGAAGAAACATAAACTGGCCTAAAGAGTTAATCAATGCTAGTTTTATTTTAACTGTTACTAATCTGTAGTTTCTCTAACTAGATTAGTCCTTCACCAAGCTAACCTGTCACCCCTAATTCTGTGTAATTTAAATCCTGCACCTGGCATTTACTCTCCCTGTAATCTTTTGTAGCAAATCACCCCTTGTAGCTGTTTACAATTCAGAAAGGAGGTCACAGGCAGGTAATCCAGAAACTAAAGGACCCAATTACCAGGCTGCCAGACCCAATTACTGGGTTGCCTGACGCCAGCGGTGACTGTTTTGAAACAATGCGAAAAGAAGAAGAATACAAGACCTTCACCATTTTGATCCTTATCACTCACTTTGGACTGCAAACTCCCCCTATAAGAATCCCTGTAATTCCCCAGGAGAGGGGGGCACAGTTCTTGAGGTGCTAGCCTGCTGTATCTTCCCTTTGCCTGGCAAAGAAGATAAAAAGCCTCTCTATTTCTCATCCTCCAAATCTCTGTCTCCATATTTCTATCCAACATCAGTGCACAGGGAGCTAAGATTTTTGGCAGCACTAGTAGTCAAATCCAGGACAATTTGAACAAGACAATTAAGAACAGTTAAATGAATTACAAATCCTTAAAAAATGGGTATCCATGAGCCCATAATGAAGAAAGAGAGAGAGAGAGAGGAAGAGAGTGAGAGAAAGAGAGAAGGGGAGAGGGTGGTAAAGGAGAGAAGGAAGGGTGGAAGAAAGGGAGGAAAGGAGGAAGGGGGAAGAGAGGGAAAGAGGAAGGAAGGAAGGAAGGAAGAAAGGAAAGAAGGAGGGAGGGAGAGAGGGAAGGAGAGAGGAATGGGGGCAGGAAGGAAGGAGAAGTGAGAGAAGAAATGAGGGCTCTTGCGTACAATAAAATGAGAGGGGCTGACTAGTAAATTGTCATGTTTTTCATTATTCTACTAATATTGTAAATCATATTGATTGATTTATAAAAGTTAAACCAATCTTGTACTCTTGGGATGACACCAGTTGGGTGTGATGTATTATCATTTTTACATATTGCTATTTTGTCCATTTTTATTGAGAAATAATTGACATATGTCACTGTATAAGTTTAAAATGTACAGCATTATAGTTTGGATAACACATATTGTGAAATGATTGCCATAATAGGTTTAGTTAACATCTATCATTGCAAATAGATACAATAAAAAGAAAAAAAGCTATTTTAAAATTTATAAATGTATAAGAGATGAAGATTTAATATCTCCTTCATTCTCTAACCATTTTATCATACTTTTAATTACATCAATAATTAGCATTTGCATCATTATGGTGATGTAAATGTTGTCCACTGCAGAACCTATTAGAACAGTGTGATTACATGTTTTTGCTTTTTTAAAATTGAGGTATAACTGACCTAGAACACTGTGTTAGTTCCAGTTGCAAATCGTAGTGATTCAGAATTGCTATACAGGGCTTCCCTGGTGGCGCAGTGGTTTAGAGTCCACCTGCCGATGCAGGGGGACGCGGGTTCGTGCCCTAGTCCGGGAGGATCCCACGTGCCGCGGAGCGGCTGGGCCCGTGAGCCATGGTCGCTGGGCCTGTGCGTCTGGAGCCTGTGCCTCCCAACGGGAGAGGCCACAACAGAGAGAGGCCCGCGTACGGCAAAAAAAAAAAAAAAAATTGCTATACATTACAAAATAATCATAAAAATGTCTCGTTACCATGTGTCACCATAAAAATTATGACAATATTATTAACAATATTCCCCATGCTGTATATTTCATCCCCATGACTCATTTATTTTGTAACTGGAAGTTTGTACCTCTTAATCTCCCTCACCTATTTCACTCATTCCCCCACACCCTGCACCTGTAGCAACCATCTGTTTCTTTGCTGTATCTATGAGTCTGTTTCTATTTTGTTTATCCATTTGTTTTATTCTTTAGAGTCCACATATAAATGAAATTGTATGTATTTGTCTTCCTCTGTCTGACTTATTTCACTTACAATAATACCCTCGAGGTCCATACATACTTTTGCAAATGACAAAATTTCATTCTTTTTGTAACTGATTAATTTTCCATTGTGTATATATATATATATATATATATATATATATATATATATATATATCTTCTTTATTCATTCATTTATTAATGGAGACATTAGTTGCTTCCATGTATTTGTTATTGCAAATAATGCTGCAGTGAACATAGGGATGTATATATCTTTTCTAGTGTTTTTGTTTTCTTTGGAAAATAACCAGAAGTGGAATAGCTGGATTGTATGGTAGCTCTATTTTACTTTTTTGAGGAATCTCCATCTGTTTTCTATAGTGGCTTTGCCTATTTACATTCCCACTAACAATATACAACTGTTCTTTTCACCATATCCTTTCCAACACTTGTTATTTGTTTTTGTTTTGATAATAGTCATTCTGATAAGTGTGAGGTGATATCTCATTGTGGTTTTGATTTGCATTTCCCTGATGATTGGCAATGCTGGGCATCTTTTCATGTGCCTGTTGGCCATCTGTATGTCTTCTTTGGAAAAATGTCTCTTCAGGTCCTCTGTCCATTTTTTAATCAAGTTGTTTGGTTTTTGATATTAAGTTGTATGAGTTCTTTGGAAATTCTGGAAATTAACCCATTTTCAGATACATTGTTTACAAATATCTTCTCCCATTCAGTAGGCAGTCTTTTCATTTGTTGATAAGTTTCCCTGGCTGAGCAAAAGCTTTTGAGTTTGATGTGATCTCAATTATTTATTTTTGCTTTGGTTTCCTTTGCCTGAAAAGGAAAAGATATTGCTAAGACCAACATCAAAGAGCATATTGTCTTGTTTTATTTTTCCTAGCAGTTTTATCATTTTGAGTCTTATGTTTAAGTCTTTTATCCATTTTGAGTTTATTTTTGCATATAGTATGACAAAGAGTTCCAGTTTGATTTTTTTGCATGTCCAGTTTTTCCAATACCAATTATTGAAGAGGCTGTCTTTTTCCCACTGTATACTCTTCCCTCCTTTGTCATAGATTAATTGACCATATGAATGTGAGTCCATTTCAGGGCTCTCTGTTCTACATGTGTGCTTTTGTGCCAGTATCATACCACTTTGATTACTGTAACTTTGTAATATAGTTTGAAATCAGAGCAAGATAACTCCAGATTTGCTCTTTTTTTCTCAGTATGATTTTGGCTGTTTGAGGTCTTTTGTGTTTCCATACAGATTTTAGAACTATTTGTTCTAGTTCTCTGAAAAATTCCATTGGTATTTTTGATAGGGATTGCATTGAATCTGTAGATTGCCTTAGATAGTATTGTCATTTTTATTTTATTTATTTATTTTTTTGTGGTACGTGGGGCTCTCACTGTTGTGGCCTCTCCTGTTGAGGAGCACAGGCTCCGGACGCGCAGGCTCAGTGGCCATGGCTCACGGGCCCAGCCGCTCCGCGGCACGTGGGATCTTCCCGGACCAGGGCACGAACCCGCGTCCCCTGCATTGGCAGGTGGACGCTCAACCACTGCGCCACCAGGGAAGCCCAGTATTGTCATTTTAACAATATTAATTCTTCCAGCCCATGAACATGATACTTCTTTCCATCTGCTTGTGTCATCTTACCCTTTTTTTTCATCAGAATCTTATAGGTTTCTGAGTACAAGTGTTTTACCATCTTGGTTAGAGTTATCCCTAGGTATTTTTTGTTTATTTTGAATGCAATGGTTAGCAGAATTTATTCCTTAATTTCTCTTTCTAATAGTTCATCGCTGTATGTAGAAATGCAACAGATTTCTTTATATTATTTTTGTATCCCATAATTTTACTAATTTCACTTTAGTTCTAATCATTTTTGGTGTCATCTTTAGGATTTTCTATATATATCAATAGTATCATGTCATCTGCAAACAGTGACAGCTTTACATCTTCCTCTCCAGTTTGGAATCCTTTTATTTATTTTTCTTGTCTGACTGCTATGGCTAAGAGTTCTGATACTATGTGAAATAAAAGTGGTGAAAGTGAGCAACCTTGTCTTGTTCCTGATCTTATAGGAAATGCTTTCAGCTTTTCACCACTGAGTATGATGTTACCTATGGGTTTGTCATATATGGTCTTTATTATGTGGAGGTATGTTCCCTCTATATCCACTTTCTGGAGAGTTTTTTGTCCATAAATTGATGTTGAATTTTGTCAAAATATTTTTCAGCATCTATAGAGATGATCATATGATTTTTATTTTTCAGTTTGTTAATGTGGTATAACACATCAATTGATTTGCAGATATTAAACCATCTTTGCATCCCTGGAATGCATCCCACTTGATAATGGTGTATGATCAGTTTAATGCATTCTTGGATTTGGTTTTCTCATATTTGTTGAGGATTTTTATGTTCCTATTCATCAGTGATATTGACATGTAATTTTCTTTTTGTGTGGTGTCTTTATCTGGTTTTGGCCAGGGTGATGCTGGCCTTATAGAATGATTTCAAAAGTGTTCTTTCAACTTCAGGATTTTAGAACACTTTGAGAAGGATAGCCATGAACTGTTCTTTAGATGTTTGGTAAAATTCACCTCTAAAGCCATCTGGTCATGGATTTTTGTTTGCTGGGATTTTTTTTCATTACTGATTCAATTTCATTACAGGTAATCAACTTTTCATATTTTATATTTCTTCCTGACTCAGTTTTAGGAGATTGTATGTCTCTAGAAATTTGTCCAGCTTTTTCTAGGTTGTCCATTTTATTTGTGTATAACTGTTCATAATAACTTCTTATGATTCTTTGTATTTCCCTTGTGTCAGTGATAATTTCTCCTTTTTCATTTCTGATTATTTTAACCCTTTCTCTTTTTTCTTGATGACTCTCCCTAAAGGTCTATTAATTTTGATTATCTTCTCAAGGAAGCAGCTCTCAGCTTTGTTAATCTTTCCTATTTTTTTTTTTTTTTTAGTCTCTATTTCATTAATGTCTGCTCTGATATTCATGATTTCTTTCTTTCTACTAACTTTGGGTTTTGTTTGTTTTTATTCTATTTCCTTTGGGTATAAAGTTAGGTTGTTTATTTCAAATTTTTCTTGTTTCCTGAGGTAGGCTTGTATCATTATAAACTTCCCTCGTAGAACTGGCCTTGCTCTGTCCCTTTTTTTTTTTTTTACAGCTGTATTGGAGTATAATTACTTTAAATGGTGTGTTAGTTTCTGGTATATAACAAAGTGAATCAGTTATACATATACATATGTGCGCATATCTCCTCCCTCTTGCGTCTCCCTCCCGCCCACCCTCCCTATACCACCCATCCAGGTGGTCACAAAGCACTGAGCTGATCTCCCTGTGCTATGCGGCTGCTTCCCACTAGCTATCTATTTTACATCTGGTAGTGTATATATGTCCATGCCACTCTCTCACTTTGTCATAGCTTACCCTTCCCCCTCCCCACATCCTTAAGTCCATTCTCTAGTAGGTCTGTGTCTGTATTCCAGTCTTACCCCTAGATTCTTCATAACATTTTTTTTCTTAGATTCCATATATATGTGTTAGCATACGGTATTTGCCTTTCTCTTTCTCACTGACTTCACTCTGTATGACAGATCCTAGGTCCATCCACCTCACTACAAATAACTCAATTTCCTTTCTTTTTATGGCTGAGTAATATTCCATTCTTTATATGTGCCACATCTTCTTTATCCATTCATACGATGATGGACACTTAGGTTGGTTCCATCTCCTGGCTATTGTAAACAGAGCTGCAATGAACATTTTGGTACGTGACTCTTTTTGAATTATGGTTTTCTCAGGGTATATGCCCAGTAGTGGGATTGCTGGGTCATATGGTAGTTCTATTTGAAGTTTTTTAAGGAACCTCCATACTGTTCTCCATAGTGGCTGTACCAATTCACATTCCGACAAGCAGTGCAAGTGTTCCTGTTTCTCCACACCCTCTCCCACATTTATTGTTTCTAGATATTTTAATGATGGCCACTCTGACCAGTGTGAGATGATATCTCATTGTAGTTTTGATTTGCATTTCTCTAATGATTAATGATGTTGAGCATTCTTTCATGTGTTTGTTGGCAATCTGTATATCTTCTTTGGAGAAATGTCTCTTTAGGTCTTCTGCCCATTTTTGGATTGGGTTGTTTGATTTTTGTTATTGAGCTGCATGAGCTGCTTATAAATTTTGGAGATTAATCCTTTGTCAGTTGCTTCATTTGCAAATATTGTCTCCCATTCTGAGGGTTGTCTTTTGGTCTTGTTTATGGTTTCCTTTGCTGTGCAAAAATTTTTAAGTTTCATTAGGTCCCATTTGTTTATTTTTGTTTTCATTTCCATTTCTCTAGGAGGTGGGTCAAAAAGGATCTTGCTGTGATTTATGTTATAGAGTGTTCTGCCTATGTTTTCCTCTAAGAGTTTGATAGTTTCTGGCCTTACATTTAGGTCTTTAATCCATTTTGAGCTTATTTTTGTGTATGGTGTTAGGGAGAGTTCTAATCTCATACTTTTACATGTACCTGTCCAGTTTTCCCAGCACCACTTTTTGAAGAGGTTGTCCTTTCTCCATTGTACATTCCTGCCTCCTTTATCAAAGATAAGGTGACCATAGGTGTATGGGTTTATCTCTGGGCTTTCTATCCTGTTCCATTGATCTATCTTTCTGTTTGTGTGCCAGTACCATACTGTCTTGATTAGTGTAGCTTTGTAGTATAGTCTGAAGTCAGGGAGCCTGATTCCTCCAGCTCCATTTTTCGTTCTCAAGATTGCTTTGGCTATTCGGGGTCTTTTGTGTTTCCATACAAATTGTGAAATTTTTTGTTCTAGTTCTGAGAAAAATGCCAGTTGTAGTTTAATTGGGATTCCATTGAATCTGTAGATTTCATTGGGTAGTAGATTCATTTTCACAATGTATGATCTTTAATTTCTTTCATCAGTGTCTTATAATTTTCTGCATACAGGTCTTTTGTCTCCTTAGGTAGGTTTATTCCTAAATATTTTATTCTTTTTGTTGCAATGGTAAATGGGAGTGTTTTTTTTTTTAATTTCACTTTCAGATTTTTCATCATTAGTGTATAGGAATGCCAGAGATTTCTCTGCATTAATTTTGTATCCTGCTACTTTACCAAATTCATTGATTAGCTCTAGAAGTTTTCTGGTAGCATCTTTAGGATTCTCTATGCATAGTATCATGTCATCTGCAAACAGTTATAGCTTTACTTCTTCTTTTCAGATTTGGATTCCTTTTATTTCCTTTTCTTCTCTGATTGCTATGGCTAAAACTTCCAAAACTATGTTGAATAACAGTTGTGAGAGTGGGCAACCTTATCTTCTTACTGATCTTAGTGGAAACGCATTCAGTTTTTCACCATTGAGGATGATGTTGGCTGTGGGTTTGTCATATATGGCCTTTATTATGTTGAGGAAAGTTCCCTCTATGCCTACTTTTTGCAGGCTTTTTATCGTAAATCGGTGTTGAATTTTGTTGAAAGCTTTCTCTGCATGTAGTGAGATGATCATATGGTTTTTCTCCTTCAGTTTGTAAATATGGTGTATCACATTGATGGATTTGCATATATTGAAGAATCCTTGCATTCCTGGAATAAACCCCGCTTGATCAAGGTGTATGATCCTTTCAATGTGCTGTTGGATTCTGTTTGCTAGTATTTTGTTGAAGATTTTTGCATCTATGTTCACCAGTGATACTGGCCTGTAATTTTCTTTCTTTGCGACACCTTTGTCTGGTTTTGATATCAGGATGATGGTGGCCTCATACAATGAGTTTGGGAGTGTTCCTCCCTCTGCTATATTTTGGAAGAGTTTGAGAAGGATAGGTGTTAGCTCTTCTCTAAATGTTTGATAGAATTTGTTTGTGAAGCCATCTGGTCCTGGGCCTTTGTTTGTTGGAAGATTTTTAATCACAGTTTCAATTTCAGTGTTTGTGATTGGTCTGTTCATATTTTCTATTTATTCCTGGTTCAGTCTTTGCAGGTTGTGCATTTCTAAGAATTTGTCCATTTCTTCCAGGATGTCCATTTTATTGGCATAAAGTTGCTTGTAGTAATCTCTCATGATCCTTTGTATTTCTGCAGTGTCTGTTGTTACTTCTCCTTTTTCATTTCTAATTCTATTGATTTGAGTTTCCTCCCTTTTTTTCTTGATGAGTCTGGATAATGGTTTATCAATTTTGTTTATCTTCTCAAAGAACCAGCTTTTAGTTTTATTGATCTTTTCTATCATTTCCTTCATTTCTTTTTCATTTATATCTGATCTGGTCTTTATGATTTCTTTCCTTCTGCTACTTTGGGTTTTTTTTCTTCTTATTTCTCTAATTGCATTAGGTACAAGTTTAGGTTGATTATTCGAGATGTGTCCTGTTTCTTAAGGTAGGATTGTATTGCTATAATCTTCCCTCTTAGAACTGCTTTTGCTGCATCCCATAGGTTTTGGGTCATCGTGTCTCCATTGTCATTTGTTTCTAGGTATTTTTTAATTTCCTCTTTGATTTCTTCAGTGATCACTTTGTTATTAAGTAGTGTATTGTTTAGCTGTCATGTGTTTGTATTTTTTACAGATATTTTCCTGTAATTGATATCTAGTCTCATAACGTTTTGGTCGGAAAAGATACTTGATATGTTTTTAATTTTCTTAAATTTACCAATGCTTGATTTGTGACCCAAGATATGATCTATCCTGGAGCATGTTCCATGAGCACTTGAGAAAAATATGTATTCTGTTGTTTTTGGATGGAATGTCCTATAAATATAAATTAAGTCCATCTTGTTTAATGTATCATTTAAAGCTTGCATTTCCTTATTTACTTACATTTTGGATGATCTGTCCATTGGTGAAAGTGGGGTGTTAATGTCCCCTACTATGAATGTGTTACTGTTGATTTCCCCTTTTATGGCTGTTAGTATTTGCCTTATGCATTAAGGTTCTCCCATATTGGGTGCATAAATATTTACATTTGTTATATCTTCTTCTTGGATCGATCCCTTGATCATTATGTAGTGTCCTTCTTTGTCTCTTCTAATATTCTTTATTTTAAAGTCTATTTTGTCTGATATGAGAATTGCTACTCCAGCTTTCTTTTGGTTTCAATTTGCATGGAATATCATTTTCCATGCCCTTACTTTCAGTCTGTACATGTCTCTAGGTCTGAAGTGGGTCTCTCGTAGACAGCATATATATGGGTCTTGCTTTTATATCCATTCAGCCAGTCTATGTCTTTTGGTGAGAGCATTTAATTCATTTACATTTAAGGTAATTATTGGTATGTATGTTCCTATTCCCATTTTCTTAATTGTTTTGTGTTTGTTATTGTAGGTCTTTTCCTTCTCTTGTGTTTCTTGCCTAAAGAAGTTCCTTTAGCATTTGTTGTGAAGCTGGTTTGGTGGTGCTGAACTCTCTCAGTTTTTGCTTGTCCGTAAAGGTTTTGATTTCTCCATTGAATCTGAATGAGATCCTTGCTGGGTAGAGTAATCTTGGCTGTAGGTTTTTCTCCTTCATCACTTTAAATATGTCCTGCCAGTCCCTTCTTGCTTGTGGAGTTTCTGCTGAAAGATCAGCTGTTAACCTTATGGGGATACCCTTGTGTGTTATTCATTGTTTTTCCCTTGCTGCTTTTAATATGTTTTCTTTGTATTTAATTTTTGACAGTTTGATTAATATGTGTCTTGGCATGTTTCTCCTTGGATTTATCCTGTATGGGACTCTGTGCTTCCTAGACTTGATTACCTATTTCCTTTCCCATATTAGAGAAGTTTTCAACTATAATCTCTTCAAATATTTTCTCAGTCCATTTCTTTTTCTCTTCCTGTTCTGGATCCCCTATACTTTGAATGCTGGTGCGTTTAATGTTGTCCCAGAGGTCTCTGAGACTATCCTCAGTTCTCTTCATTCTTTTATCTTTATTCTGATCTGCAGTAGTTATTTCCACTATTTTATCGTCCAGGTCACTTATCCATTCTTTTGCCTCAGTTATTCTGATCTTGATCCCATCTAGAGCATTTTTAATTTCATTTATTGTGTTGTTCATTGTTGCTTGTTTCACCTTTAGTTCTTCTAGGTACTTGTTAAATGTTTCTTGCATTTTCTGTATTCTATTTTCAAGATTTTGGATCATCTTTACTATCATTATCCTGAATTCTTTTTCAGGTAAACTATTTCCTCTTCATTTGTTAGGTCTAGTGGGTGTTTATCTTGCTCCTTCATCTGCTGTGTGTTTTTCTGTCTTCTCATTTTGCTTATTTTATTGTGTTTGGGGTGTCCTTTTTGCAGGCTGCAGGTTCGTAGTTCCCGTTGTTTTTGGTGTCTGTGCCCAGTGGCTAAAGTTGTTTCAGTGGGTTGTGTAGGCTTCCTGATGGAGGGGACTAGTGCCTGTGTTCTGGTGGATGAGGCCTGGATCTTGCCTTTCTGGTGGGCAGGTCCACGTCTGGTGGTGTGTTCTGGCGTGTCTGTGGACTTATTATGATTTTAGGAAGCCTCTCTGCTAATAGGTGGGATTGTGTTCCTGTCTTGCTAGTTGTTTGGCATAGGGTGTCCAGCACTGTAGCTTGCTGGTCGTTGAGGGAAGCTGGAGATCTCTGGGAGATTTTTGCCATTTGATATTATGTGGAGCTGGGAGGTCTCTTGTGGACCAGTGTCCTGAAGTTGGCTCTCCCACCTTAGAGGCACAGCACCGACTCCTGGCTGCAGCATCAAAAGTCTTTCATCCACATGGCTCAGAATAAAAGGGGGAAAAATTAGAAAGAAAGAAAGAGAGGAAGAAAAAGGATAAAATAAAGTAAAGATAAAATAAAATAAAGTTATTAAAATAAAAATAAATTATTAGGAAAAAATTAAAAAAAAAAGACGGATAGAACCCTAGGACAAATGGTGAAAGCAACGCTATACAGACAAAATCTCACACAGAAGTATACACATACACACTCACAAAAAGAGGAAAAGGGGAAAAAATAATAAATCTTGCTCTCAAAGTCCACCTCCTCAATTTGTGATGATTTGTTGTCTATTCATGTATTCCACAGATGCAGGGTACACAAAGTTGATTGTGGAGCTTTTTAATCTGCTGCTTTTGAGGCTGCTGGGAGAGATTTCCCTTTCTCTTCTTTGTTCGCACAGCTCCCGGGGCTCAGCTTTGGATTTGGCCCCACCTCTGCGTGCAGTTCGCTGGAGGACATCTGTTCTTCGCTCAGCCAGGACGGGGTTAAAGGAGCAGCTGACTTGGAGGCTCTGGCTCACTCAGGACAGGGGAGAGGGAGAGGTGCGGATGCTGGGCGAGCCTGCGGCGACAGAGGCTGACCAGCCTGAGGCATGCTGTGCATTCTCCTGGGGAAGTTGTCCCTGGATCCCGGGACCCTGGCAGTGGCGGGCTGCACAGGCCCCCTGGAAGGGAGGTGTGGATAGTGACCTGTGCTCACACACAGGCTTCTTGGTTGCAGCAGCAGCAGCGTTAGCATCTCATGCCCATATCTGTGGTCCGCGCTGATAACCGCGGCTCGCACCTGTCTCTGGAGCTCCTTTAAGCTGCACTCTTAATCCCCTCTCCTCGCGCACCAGGAAACAAAGAGGGAAGAAAAAGTCTCTTGCCTCTTTGGCAGGTCCAGACTTTTTCCCCGACTCCCTCCCAGCTATCTGAGTTGCACTAACCCCCTTCAGTCTGTGTTCACGCCGCCAACCCCATTCCTCTCCCTGGGCTCTGACCGAAGCCCGAGCCTCAGCTCCCAGCCCCGCCCATCCTGGCGGGTGAGCAGACAAGCCTGTCAGGCTGGTGAGTGCAGGTCTGCACCAATCCTCTGTGCAGGAATCTCTCCACTTTGCCCTCCTCACCCCTGTTGCTGTGCTTTCTTCTGTGGCTCCAAAGCTTCCCCCCTCTGCCACCCGCAGTCTCTGCCCGTGAAGGGGCTTCCTAGTGTGTGGAAACCTTTCCTCCTTCATAGCTCCCTCCCACTGGTGCAGGTCCTGTCCCTATCCTTTTGTCTCTGTTTATTCTTTTTTCTTTTGCCCTACCATGGTATGTGGGTATTTTCTTGCCTTTTGGGAAGTCTGAGGTCTTCTGCCAGCATTCAGTAGGTGTTCTGTAGGAGTTGTTCCACATATAGATGTATTTCTGGTGTATCGTGGGGAGGAAGGTGATCTCCACATCTTACTCTTCCACCATCTTCCCCCTCTCCTCCCCCATAGATTTTTGATCATTGTTTTCATTTTCATTTGTGTCCAGGTATTTTTTTTCTCTTTGCTACTCAATGCCCCATTTGTTATTTAGTAGCATACTGTTTAACCTCCATTTGTTTGTAGTTTTATTGCAGTTTTTGTCTTGCAGTTGATTTCTAGTCTCATAGTGCTGTTGTTTCAATCTTCTCAAATTTATTGAGACTTCTTTTGTGGTTTAGCATGTGTTCTATGCTGGAGAATGTTCCATGTCCTTTTGAAAATAATGTGTATTCTGTTGCTTCTGGATGAAATATTCTCTATGCATCTGTTAAGTCCAAATGATCTTGTGTGTTGTTTAAGGCCGGTGTTTTCTTAATGGTTTTTTTGTTTGTTTCTTTATTTGTTTTGTTTTTGTTTTGTTTTGTTCTTAGTCTAGATGATCTGTCCATTGATGTAACTGGGGTGTTAACAATACTTACTATTATTGTGTTATTGTCAAATTCTCCCTTTATGTTTGTTAATATTTGCTCTATGTATTTAGATACTCCTAAGTTGGGTGAATATTTTGTCTGATACAAGTACTGCAACCCCACACTTTCTTTTCATTTTCAATTGCATGGAATAGCTTTTTCCATCCTATTACTTTCAGTCTGTGTGTGTCTTTAAATCTAAAGTCTCTTTTAGGCAGCATACAGATATCTCTGAATAAATCGTCATATTTAATCATTTTCAAACTTTGTATTTTTTAATAATATATTTAAAATATATTTTAAATGACATATCACAATTCTGGTTGGACTGAGGCACTTTAAATTAGATGACCTTGTCTGAGCATGTGAGAACTTGGTCATGTTGTCAATAATGTTCTTACTACAGTTAATTAATGAGTTTGATTGACACCCTACACATTTGGTTTAATTACATTTAAAATATCTTGATTATACTATTAAGTCATATTTATTTTTAAATGATTGTGTATGCAAAAACACATAAAAGCAACAGCAGTGCATAGATGTTTTATTAGTGAATTTAATATTCATCATTGAAGAAATGACTACAGGCACCAACATGTGATGAATGGGTATCAGTGGCTTGGAAAAGTATATCTGAGACTAAAACGTACTCCATCAATTACTCTCTCTCAATTAGCCCAGAGAATCAAGAATACTGATAAGTCTAAGAAAAAAAGTGATTCACAAAGGATTTAGATATACCTTAGTCAATTTATTTCACTTATATTTTTCTTTTTATGTTCATTAGTGAAATTTGACAAAAATGAATTTGTAAGTATATCTAAAGGAGCTTGTTTACTAAATATAAAAATTTCTAAGTGAAAGGAAAGCATTATCTGTGTAATTGGTGCCCCTTTTTAGGTGATACATGCAATAATGTTGCATCTTGCACGTATGGCATCTTAAACTGATGAAATCTGAAAATCTGAAATGTCTGTAGCACTCCTATATTTTTAGGTCCTTGTAATTTTGATTGAGATTCAGATTGCAAAGAGGGCACTGAGGAACCTTACTTAAACCATATGATAATCCCTTGTCCTTGGGGAGGGTGATTGGTAATTCCAACAAGATTTAATCCAATGAAGATGAGTTGGAGTCCCAAAGAAATATCAGAATTTTATTACAAAAAAAGAAAGGGTGCATAGATATTGAATAATCAAGACAATTGGGTAAAAAAAATGTTCATTATTATTACTTATAACTAGGATATTCCTAGGATTAAAAAAACTAAAGCAATTTAAATTAATCAACAGATATGAGAATATTAATATCCCAGAATCTTCATCAACACTTGAGTTTACCACTTTTTTTCTCAATCTGATGGGAGAATAAGATATTTCACAGTTGCATTAATTTGCATTTCCTTCCTTCCTTTTTAAGGCAAACATTCTTTATATGTATTTACTCATTTGTATTTCCTCTTTTGCAAATGGTTTGTTCAAAATTTTGCCTATTTTTCTGCTGTGTTTTTGTCTTTTCTTATAAACATTATGGAATATTCTGGCTATTTATTTTCTGTTATGTGTTGTTGCATACTTTTTTTCAGTCAATGATTTTACTTTTAACTTTGTTTACATGGTGCTTTTTCATACATATAATTGTTATTTTGCTATTGTCAGACATATAGATCTCCTAACTCACAGAGCAAAGGCAGTTAAGCTCAGCAGAAATCAGTTAGTATAAGTGGGTTCAGTGCAGCTAGAGAATGGAGGCAGAGCCTCCAATATGCTAAGGAGATAACTAACTGGGCAATCCAAAATAGCTAAGGGTCAGGGATTTCACTCAGAGCTTCAACAGAGAGGTAGGTCCCACATAAGTCACTGGTCTTCAGCACCTTCTTCCCTTCTGCCATGTTGTAAATAGCAAGACACAGAAGACATCTTTCACTGGGTCAGTCTTGATCCTTGAGGATCCCCAGATTCCAGGAATGTGTGAATCCTACCAAGCCTCTTGTATTAGGTTAAAGAATCCATGTGCACTCCCAAACACCCTTGTCCAACACTGACTTTATTCCATTATTTCCATGACACCTTTGGAAAGAGAAGATCACAAGCATGTGGAACTTTAGCTTTTAAGACAGGAAGACTTTTTTTCTGTCTGGGCTAAACTTCTACTTCAGCAGTAAAGTGATAATTATGTAAACGTAGTATTTACCCCAAGTAGTATTTACTGAGTATTCAAAAATGCTCAAGATGGAAAATATGTATATAAAATTTTGCAATTTAGAAAATAAGACCAATAATCAATCAACCAAATATTTTGAGTAGATTTTTTTTAATACACCCTGATTTTATTTTTTTGTGTTTTATAATTGGTTTGTTTGTTTTACTCTATAAACAATACTAAGACAGATAAGAAAATTCTTAACTCCTGAAATATAACTAGGAAGACTATATTTTCAATTATACAACATAAAAATTAAATTGTGTCTTCAACTTTCATGCAACAAGATGGGAATTTGTTTGCAAGCACATATTTTAAAACTTGGAAAATGTGAAACCAAATACCTGAAATAATGCAGAAGAGGGAATCTTTCTGTGCTAAAATGTGCAAAGCATAGCTGCTTGCAACATCAATCTCATCACAAGTTCTTGGAACATTTACAGAAAGCAATTCCAAGTTCACAGAAAAATGTGTTTTAAATGCTGATGAATAATGATATGTGTGTAGTACTGGAAACCACAAACACTATTATTTTTGAAAAGCAATTAATATAAATTATTGATATTAAATTGATGTCAACAGAGTAACTCATTAATATAAATTCTTTTCCCAAGTTATAGGGAGAGGTGTTGATTATTCTTAGGCAGAGGAAATTAAGTAAATGATAATATCTAAGGCCTTGACATTTTGCTTAGTAAGCAAGAGATATTTTAAACTAATCTATGAAATTGGGTGGCTGACTGCCATTATTAGCTCAGATCTTGAGTTGTTAAAGAACAAAGTCATCTTCCAAAGTAATGTACTTGATGCAGTCACTATTTAAATTCCCAGAAATAGATAAATTATGCCAATACATCTAAGAATGAACTCTTGATGTGTTCAATAAATATTTTTATAAGCTTTATAAAATGCCTCAAAAACAAACCTAAAGTAATGAAAAATTTTTTACATTTATTCTGAATTATAACTTTCATGATCCTTTGTTGTTAGATTAACCCTATATGCAACTCTATGGCCAATATTTTTATATTCAGATTTGAAGACTTTTTCAGATCTTTGTTAGCCCTGGGATCAGAGCTCTTTCTACAGTGACATCATCCGTTGAAAGTCAACTTTAACGCCTACTTACAAGAAGTTATTTTTCATATTTTGTTCCAAATTCTTACAATAGTTAAATCACTGGATAATGCATAACATACCTTGATTATTTTGCAAAGGCAATTTAAAAAAGTGATCTAGAGAAATAAAAGAGAGATAACACATTTTAGAGAAGCATTTTAAAAAGCTTTCTTCATGGAACAAAGCACTGTCCTTTAGAACATTCTGAGATAATGAAAATTTTCTGTATCTTCAAGGTTCAAAATGGTACCCACTAGCCATTGACCACTTGGAATGTGCCAATATAAGGAGAAACTGAATTTTAGGTTTTATTTAATTTTAACAAATTTAAATTTAAATACCCTCATGAGTAGTGACTACTGTGTTGGACATTGCAGCTATAGGCTGTAGACTACCTACTCAACCAAAGGAATGATAACTGTTTTTAATTATAAGAAAAGAGAAACAGTGAAACTAATTGAAGCAACTCAGCTCCTCTGGGTAGGAATGGATAGACAATGGATTAAGTCATCCCAAAATGGATAAACCAATTGATTGCTTTACTCTTACCTCTGAATGTTGTTTGGTGTCAACCATTCTGCTAGTGAATAATCAGGACTCATTATTTAATGTGATAAACTACTGGTCCACAAAAGTGGTTATATTCACTTAGTTTCACAAACAAAATAATACATTAGTCACCTTAGATAACAGGTGTTTGTTATAAGTTTACCACCATCAACGTGGTAAATATAGACACACCTAGGCATGAGTCTGGCTTGGAGATGGGCTTCCCAGAAATACTGTCAGACATTTTGCTTAATATTTTGCAAATTTTAAAAATATGAAATAAAAAAATTTGTATATTCTGTACTTTGTTATTACCCTTAAATATAGAAACTCCTGTACGTTTATTTGAAGATAAAATTTGCATGTTTAAAAAGTATCCAAGCTATTCAGTGTAAAAAAGAACAAGTTTAAAAAAACAGCAAACTATTCCATCACCTAGATATAATCATTGTTAAATTTAAGTGACCGTAATCCAGACATTTGTCTATTCCTACATAAACATAGAGATACAGATATCTAGATTGAGAGACCAAAATAATGTTATTAAAATGGAACTGTACTTGCTTCTTTTATTTTAAAAATTATCAACGTCATTTTATTTTAATTTAAAATAAAAAAGATGAATTGAAACTAAATGAATTATTGAAGTTTTGGTAATTGTTTCTTCACCAAAAAAGATAGCATATCCTAAAATATCTTTCCAAATTCAATTTTAAATGTTCATGAAAACCTAAAGATGTTATATTATTTTTTGAACTAAATATCTCAGGTTCAGAGAGTAGTAACTGACTGCCTATTATGAAGATGAAGAAATGAACATTCAAATTCATCCTGCTACCACCTACCTTCTGTTCTTCCACATAGCTAAACATTTGTTATACTGTCTATGCTTCTTGTTTGTTTAGATAGTATTTTATTTCTTATTACATTATGAAGGTTTTATATCACTTACACCCTATTCTGTGACTATTCGGCCTCCTAATAAGCCTTTCAAACTTTATTATGCCCAACACCCAGCTCGCCAGGAGCGTAAAACCTATTCTTCCACAGTCTTGTCCATCTTGGTTATCGGCAGCTCTAGTCTTCTGGTTGCTCAGTACATGAAACCTGGGGTCGTTCTTGAGCCTCTCCTTCTTTCTCACCCCACATCCAGACCGTAAATAAATCCTGCCTGGCTCTACCTTCTAAGTATATTCAGAATCTGCCCATCTTCTCAGCACTTTCACCCCCACCACCCAGGTAAAAGACACCATCAATCTCACCTGGGTCTTTGCAACCGCGTCCTACCTGGTCTTCCTGCTTTGCCCTTGTGCCCCCTCAGTCACTTCTCAACACAGAGCCAGAATGATCCTTTTATAAAAACAATACAGTTATGTTAACCCTTTGAGGGAAACCCTTCAAAGTCTTAACAATGGCCAGCATGGCCCTGCACAATCTCACCCTGTTCCTCATTTCACTTCATCTCCTACAACCTCACTCCAGCCACACTGGCTTCCTCAAATATGCCAGGTAGCTGTGGACACTATTGGACATGGTCCTTGCTACACATTTCACACGTTTTTGTTGGATACATACGTAGGAATAGAATGAGTCATATGATATGTCTATGCTCAACTTCATTGACAATGCCAAATGGTTTTCCACTGTGGTTTTACCAATTTACGCTTTCACCCATGATGTAGGAGAATTGCTCTCACTCCACGTATTTGCCAAAAATTCCAGTTGCCAGTCTTTTTATTTCTAGCCACCTGGTGGTTGTGTAGTAAACCCATTTGCAGGCTTACTCCTATATCTCCAATTACCAGTGAGGTTGGACATTGTTCTGATTTATCTGTTCTCAACTTGGCATCACTACCAAGATGTTCTCTTTGTTACAGAGGAGAAGCCAGAGATTGCATTTCCAAGAACTTTCTGTCTGTTTGATTCTGGATTAAAGTCTGACGTTGAGAGAATTTTAAGAAGGGAAGGAAGGTCATATTTCCCAGAGAAGGTTGTAGTCAGACTGACAGACAGATATGAGATCTCAGCAGCTTCTGATGAGCTCTTGAGCACAGCTCACATTACTGATGCAGAGGAAGAGAAATGGGAGCTTCCCTAAGCTTTACTCCTCAGATTCTTTAAATGTCTATTTAAGCTTCTAATTTGCGACAATAAAACCCTTCATACCCCAAATACATAATGTGGCTTCTGTTTTCCTATTCAGAGCTCTGATGGTATCAATACCCTTTCGCATATGTATTGGCTCTTGAGAGTTTTTTTGTGAAGGGCTTGTTCAAGCCTCCTGCCTTTTTTCCGTGCTGAGTTGTCTTTTTCTTATTGATTGGTAGGAATATTTTATATTACTTTGGGGTTCAGTTATAGATGATGTAAATACTTCTCCCACTCTATAATCTGCTTTTTCACTCTCAAATGGTATATTTTGATAAGATTTACTTAATTTTGAAGTAGTCAATTTAAGAAACACATGAATTATGCTTTTTTGTTTTATTTTAAAAAACGATTTCCTACCAATGGTCATGAAGATATTCTCCTATTTTATTTTGTTTGTTTGTTTTCTTTTTAATTTTTGGCCACACCATGTGCCATGTGGGATCTTAGTGCACCAACCAGGGATCAAACCCACACCCCCTGAAATGGAAGTGCAATATCTTAACCACTGGACCGCGAGGGAAGTTCTTTTCCTATGTTATCTTTATTTTTGTTTTTCCTTTCACATCTTTAAAATCTAAAATCTATCTGGAAATATTTTTTTCAGTAAGGCATGAGGAAGAGGTCATTTTTTCTCCCCACATAGCTATCCAATTGACTCAACACTTTATCAAGTAGACCATTTTTCTCCCATTTCTTGGAAGTGCTAACTTTTGCATAGATAAAATGTCTATATCTAATGTGGATTTCTTTCTGGGTTATTTAATCTGTTGCATTGGCTTATTTGTCTATTCTTCAGTCACACTCTCTGTATTACCTTTATAACAAACATCGATATCCATTAAAGCAAGCCTTTCTACCCTTTCTTTGCCTTCAAGATTATCTCAATTATTCTTGTTTTTTTTGTATTTCTAAATAAATTTTAGAATAAGGTTGTCAATTTCCATTTTGAAAAACTGTGAATCTATTTGCTTTATTTGTTCTATTTTGGTTTGATTTAGTTTGGGGAGGGAAGGGGTGCAGTATTAAATCTATAGTCCCTGCCACCAGGGCTATCTGACACACAAATATATCACCCTTTCAATTTTAATTCCTAAAGGTACACTCCCTCTAGATAAAATCTATAATACTTAGATTGTTAGACTATTATGCAAGACCATACACTGACTTATTTTTTACTTCATTTCCAGCCACAACTTATGCCAAGAATAAAGCTTGGGAACTACATGCTAGATTCATCCTCTTCCTTTAGGTATTAGCCTAGTTGTCATGTTTTTCCAGAAGACTTTCCTGAGTTCCTCAAATGAGGCTAAGTTTTCTCTTCTCTGGGTTATAGATAATTGTACAAACCTCTTTGCTTACTGCCTGTATATTACTCTGTAGTCTTAAAATTATTTAGGCATTATCCAAATCTCCCTAATAAGAGGACAGAGATCCAATATAATCATCTTGAACACAAATACTTAGGGCAAATACCTCTACTTTAGAAATATAAATAGATAAATACACAGACATATATTTAGAGATAGAGAGTTGGCATTTTAGTCTGGTATCATATTAGTTTACATTATTTTTCTGTAAGTCACTTCTATATAATATTTCTGATGATTATAAAGACACAAGAACACAAAGCAGCATTAAAAATAGACTCGGGGGCTTCCCTGGTGGCGCAGTGGTTGAGAGTCCGCCTGCCGATGCAGGGCACGCGGGTTCGAGCTCCGGTCCGGGAAGATCCCACATGCCGCGGAGCGGCTGGGCCCGTGAGCCATGGCCGCTGAGCCTGCGCGTCCGGAGCCTGTGCTCCGCAACGGGAGAGGCCACAGCAGTGAGAGGCCCGCATGCCGCAAAAAAAAAAAAAAAAAAATAGACTGGGGATTCTATAAGGAAATGGCTCCGCCATGGTGCCCTAGTGATTTTGCCTGCACATAATCCATGAGGCCAACTGTGACCATAGTCTAACCCAAGTTTTGATCCAGAGTCCTGTGACTCCTTTTGGAGCAACCAGAGGTAAGCCTTGTGAGAAACTGCCACAAGGCATTTTTTCATCCTGATCTTGTGAAAGACGGACGCAGAGCTAATTCCTGATCATCTCCCTAGTTTCAGCTGAGCACAGGACTTTCCACTGCACCTCATCTCTGTAGTACAGCTGCAGGCTTCTGTGTAAATTTACATAACTGCTTGCTGTGGTTTAGAAACTGATCCCCAATGGCAGAGTGAGCAATCACCTGGGTTGTCTGTCATCTGACATTTCTGGTTTAGATTCATAATGTGAAACTGAGAATTTGGGGAGCTGGGACCATGTTGATCTCACTTTGCTTTGACATAAGTAGTAAACTGTCTAAATCTATTTGGGGCCATTGACTCTGTAGTGGCCAAATCGATGGTAGGGTAACAAGGCAACCTGTGGCCTGTTACCGCCATGATGCTGCTTTTGGAATGTTTGACCACTTGATAGAGTCTTCTTAAAATGCCATCTGGTTAACAAGTTGTGCTGCAAATTCTGCTAATTGCAAACAAAAATACTTATAAATATTCAGTTAAAGATTGAAAATCCATGATATCACTAAAACAGAATTTATAATCTACCTGTTGAAATAGAAGTAACAAAATAAAGCAATACTGAAAGGATGGTGGCCTATGTGTATCAGGTTCACTTGCAGGGAAAATCATGCTTCTTATCTCCTTCACTGCATGATTTCTGTTTCACAGACATGAGATTTGGGCCAAGTTCTTTTCTACCTCAGGACATGTAGCAGGCTGTGTTCCTTCTGCCTGCTCACCATCCCAGCTCTCACCTAACAAGCACATATGTACTCATCACATGATTAACCCTTTTTCATACTTTAGTCCTCAACTCAAATGCCTTTTACCCAGAGAATCATTCTCTGAACCACTAATCTATTTAACACTCTGTTCTCTAATGGCATTGTATACTTTCCCTTTGTTATATTTACCACACTTTATAATAAAAAATAAAAGGAAACCTGAAAAATAGAAAAATAGATCTTAATTATTCATGTTTACTTCCTACTAGAATGTGAGGTTCACGAACACAGAGATCATAGTTTTTTGGTTTATTATTATTACTTTGCTAAGGCTGTATTTCCACCACCTAGCTCAGTCCCTGGCATATAGAGAAGCTTAATTGATGGTGTGATAAACTAGAAAAAATGAACCTTTGACCCTCAATTTCTTGGGTACTAATTCTTCAATGCCATATTTCTCTCTCCCTTTTTTTTTTTTCCTGCTATATCTAGTCAGGGGCTTAAAATTCCAAGAGTATTTGATATAAAGCAGGTGGTGTGGTGGGGATTGAGTTGGGAGTTTGCGGGCAAAAGGCAATGTTATTGAAGGGAGATACGTAAGTAGGAAGGAATGATATTAGTGATGTCATGTTGCAACCCTGGAAACAGAGTCCCTACAAGAAAATTATATAGGTAGAGTAGACACTGGAAAAATGTGGAAATATTAACAGTGAGGGTGTAATTTTTTAATATATATTTTTGTTTTATGTCAAAGTAACAGGCTAAGAAATTCTAAGATGTTCCATATCTGCCCCTCAGATATAAATTAGATATTGATTTTGTGGTTTTGAGCTGTAGACATCCAGAAGCAATATATCTGACTAGTTGTGATCATCACTTAAGTGATAAGAGTTCATATCAATCAAATCAACAGAGCAAACCACCAACTTCAGTTTTCTGCCTGTGTCATGTTCTGTCATGATCTCTGTGAAGCCAAGGATGAGTTTTTAAAAAGCCATACATAATGACCATGCAAAATTATTGCAGAACAAGTGAAAAGGTCCAGCAGCATAAAGATTCAGAGGAATAACAATGTTTACTAAACCAGATGGAAATTTTAGGAAATTGACATCCTAAATTAAGAAAAAAAGACCCAGACTCAGGACCAGAAAGAATTATAAAAGCAGGTATAGATTCAAAGTTCACAGATAAGAGAATATAGATGTGATGGACATAAATGGGGTAGAGGAAAAAAAATTTAATTAACTAAAAAATGAAGTAATAATGAAAATCAATAGCTTGAAGACCTTTAGAAACTCCCCCAGGTTGGAGATGGAAAAGACCGTTAAAAGTAGTAAGATATAACGTAAAGGAGAGATAATGGTGAGTGAACTCAAGTATTATAGTTATTCCTGAGGAGGCTACCACAACTATTAGAACATAATCCAGAATCCAACCTGCAAAATTTCTAAAAGCAATCTTCTTTCAAGGAAGGTAATACAATTTGTTCAAAGGAAAAAAAATTATCTCGAGATACATGGTTGGAAGGGAAAATATGTGTGGCACACAAGCTTCACCATAAAACATTACAACAATTATTTTTAGTAAACCATTAAAATGGAGAACAGACTCATGTAGTGAATACCAGAGGTCCATGGAGAAAACAAAAAGAATGTGGACCTAACTAAACTTGGGTAACAGGATCCCGAATGGGGGGAATTTACTAATATGTGTGTATCAAACATGCCTTTTTAAAATCTTCTACCTATAAAATTTATATTAACATTCTCCCCCATTACCTATAAAAAAATCATTTTGTGAACATGTTAAGTGTTTTAAATACCATAGACATAGTTTGGCAGAATTATTGAAATGGAAGCAGCCCAATGTAAGAAAAATAAATAATAAGAATAGGAAATGGAAAGTAATTTCATAAAAAGTTACAGAAATATTGTGGAATTTTGGTATCTTTAAATAAACATAATTTTAACTGTATTCTGAACACTTTTAAAGGAGATCTGATAAGAATTATTTCAGAGAATTAATTACTGGCAGTTTGTTTAAGAATTTAAATAAATACATTGTAAAGAATAATTAAAGGATAGAATGATGAAGACAGCTGTCCTGTGAATAGCACAATGTCCAACACAAACAATAGTAGGTTGCATCTAACTTTACCCACCAGATTTTAATGATGTGCCTCTTTTAATCTTTAGTTTTAATAATTTAATTTTATTAAATTATTATTTAATAATATAGGTTCACTTTTTTTATGTTTTAAAGGTAAATCATGTCAGTTTATAGGTCATAAATCTTTAGGTTTTTTTCCCAGACAGAAAATTGGAAATTGTAGGAGAACAACATGATCTCACCACCCAACAGAACATCTAACTACAACCATTTTGTTATACTCCAATCTAATAATTCTCCATATATTACTTCACTTGCTTGCAATCCTTGCACACATGTAATTTTATATCCTGATTTTTACACTGCAGCATTTACACTTACTTGTTCATGTAGAAACATAGTTTTCCTAATTATTTTAACAGTTACATACTATCCCATTTAATAGATGTATCATAATTTTCTCATCCATTTTTCTTCATTTTAATATTCAAGTTTTTCCTATTTTGGCAGCAATAGGAAACAAATCATGCACATCATTTTCATTTTATTAATTATTTCTTAAAATGGTTTTCACAAATGTTACTACTTTATTAAAATATAAATTAAAGTCAATTTATATTGCCTAATTAAACTAAAGCATGGTCTTCCCAATATGAATGTATGAAAGTACCAGTTTTGCTGCATGTTTTTATCACATATAACATGATTAAAAATTATTTTTCTAATTTGAAAGACGATGTGTTCCATTATTTTAAAAAAGATACTTGAAAATTAACAAAATTGAAAATTTTCCATATATTTGTTTATTAGTTTTATCAGCTGCAACATTTGATAACTAGGAGTAGAATATAACAAATAACCAATATAAAAGTTAGCATCAACTTAGTGGAGGCAGAGAGGAGATAGATATTGGAGGTTGGAAACGTGGTAACTCTTGTTAAGAAATGGCAAAGCATTTGTTCAAAATATCATCTACAGTACTTTGGAAGGCAGATCAAGTGCCAGCCAAGACTGTAGCATTAGGTAAATAACTAGTGAAAAAAGCAGAATGACCTTATGTAATGGCTGCCAATTGATACTTACAGTAAACAAATTAATCAAAAAATGTCTGCAATGAATTCACATTAGACTGAACTAGTCTGCAAGCAGAGACAAAGGGAAATAAAGCTTTGTTAAGAAAGATACTGTCCCTGGCCTATAGTCTAAATTGACTGAGAATCCAGGAAATTGAAATCTTAGTGCATGAAACAGCCAATAATATCTATACCCAAACTGAAGCCATCCTTAGAGACTAGTATCTACAAAACTTTGTGAGACTGCTGATAAAGATAAGATTAAGGGGATTGTCTTACTATTCTCACATATTATTTCAGAGTTAGTGGGGTATGGCAAAAGAAGAGGATCAGAAACCAAAATACCATGGTCTATGTCTAAATGATGGTTACCCCATTCTAGTTCATCTCCTATGACAAACTGCCATAGAGTGGTAGGATTATAAACAACAGAAATTTATTTCTCACAGTTCTGGAAGATGGAAGTCCATAATCATGGTGCCTGCATGGTCACATTCTGGTGGGAGCCCTCTCTATGGTTGCAGACTGCAACTTTTCATTGTATCCTTACATAGCAAGAGCAGAGAGAGGAAGCAAGCACTCTCATGATGTTATAAGGGCGCTAATATGACTCATGAGGGTTACACCCTCATGGCCTAATCTAATGTTAATTACTTCGCAAAGGCCTCACCTCATAATATCATCACATTAGGGAGTAGGATTTCAACATATGAATTTTGGGGGGACACAAATATTTAGTGCATAACATTCTGTCCCTGGCCCCTCAAAATCCATGTCCTTCTCACATGTAAATATATTCATTCCATCCCAATGATCCCAAAACTCTTAACTCATTCTAACATTAACTCTAAAGTCCAAAGTTTCATATAAATATCATTTACATCAGAGTTGGGTGAGACTGGAGACACTATTCATCCTGAGACAGAATTCCTCTCCAGCTGAGAACCTGTAACCAAATAAGTTATACTTCCAAAATACAAAGGTAAGACAGACATAGAATAGATATTCTCATTCCAAAAAGGAGAAACAGGAAAGAAGGAATGGGTGACAGGTCCCAAGCAAGTCCAAAACCTAGCAGAGCAAAATACATTGGACCTTAAGACTTGAGAATAAACCTCTGGCTGGATGCTCTGCTTTCCAGGCCCACTGAGGTGGTAGTCCTGCAATAGTAGTTCTGCACCCACCAGAACTCTGCCAGATGGCCCAGTCCCCAGGGCTTTGGGCAGAGGCCAACTGGCCTGTTGAAAGCAAGATGATGGTCAATCTCCGTTTTGAAACGAAGGGCACAGCCTGATGATCTCTGAATCACCTTCAGGGTCATTCTTCCCTGTCCTGAAGAATAGTGCAAGTTCAGAGCTGAATAGCTCTATGATCCCGTCCTATAAAATCCAAGAAGTCCACAGCCTTCCTTCATTCTTTCTTATCTCCTTCCTCTTCAGTTCAAACTGGCAGTTTCCTGCTGGGGTGGCTGATTAAGTCTATGGTTCAGATGTATACTCATCTTGTCAACCAGATGCTGGCCACACCTTTACCGTTTTCTTCTGAACATGCTTTCTCATTTTTCATGATATGGATATTAAGAAGTTTCCAAATCTTTTAGCTATTATTTCGCTTTGCTAAAAAATTCCATCTTTAAGTCATTTCTCTCTTCTTGCATTTTACTATAAGCAGTCAGAAGCCAAGCTGCACCTTCAACACTTTGCTTAGAAATCTCTTCAGGCTAATATCTAATTTTATCACTTGCACGCTCTTCTTTCCACAAAAAAACTAGGACACACACACAACCAGCCAAGTTCTTTGCCACTTCACCTTTCCTCCAGTTTCCAATAATACATTCCTCATTTGTGTCTGAGATCTCATTAAAATGACCTTTACTGTCCATATTTCTACCCACATTCTGTTAAGGATTTCTTATGCATTCTTTAAAAAAACTAAGGCTTTCTCTATGGCTCTCCTCTTTTCTTTCTGAGCTTTCACCAGAACTGCCTTTAAAGGCCCACTCAAAGCAATGTACGCTTTTTGTAGCAAGCACCTCAAAATTCTTCCAGCTCCTCAGATTTCAGGCCAAGATGGTATGAAGACCCTAAGCTCACCTCCTCTCACAGGCACACCAAAATTGCAACCATTTACAGAGCAACTATTGATGAAAAAGACAGGAATCTAGCATAAAATATCGTCTACAACTAAAGATATGAAGAAGAAATCACAATGAGATGGGTAGGAGGGGTAGTCACAGTATAGTCAAGACCCATAACCCTGGGTGGGTGACCCACAAACAGGAGGATGATTACAATTGCCAAGGTTCTCCCCAAGGAGCAATGGGCCTGAGCCCCACTTTGGCTTCCCAGCCTGGGGGTCCTGTACTAGAAAGATGAGCTCCCAGAACATTTAGCTTTGAAGGCCAGTGGGGCTTACTTTTGGGAGATCCAGAGGGTTGTGGAAAATAGAGACTGCCTTTTAAAGGGCACACACAAAGTTTTAGATGCTCCGGGACCCAGGGCAGAAGCAGTAATTTGAAAGGAGGTTCAGACCCACCTACTGAACTTGGAGAGTCCCCCAGAGAAGCAGGAGGCAACTGGAGCTCACCCTGGGGACAAAGACACAGGTGGCAGCCATTAGGGGAGCTCGTTCTACCACATGTACACTGGTGCTGGCAAATGTCATTTTGGAATCCTTCCTCTAGTTTATTAGCACTGGGACCCGGCCCCACCAGCCTTTAGCGACAAGTACTGGAACACTTTAGCTCAAGCAACTAGCCAGGAGGGGACACAGTGTCACCAACCTGAAGGCAGGCTGCTGTAAGACCTCCTGATCCCACAGCCACCCCGGCACATGGCTGTATAAACCAGAGGAACCAGGACCCAAGCCCACATACCCAGTGTATGAGCACTAGCCCTGAGACCCCAAAGGCCCTGCAGTCAGAGACCTCAGTACACAACTTTGCTCACAAGCAGGCTGACATCAGCCCCAGAACCCCTGAGCCCTGGCCCCAGCCCCCCACCAGCAAGCCAGCACCAGCTTTGGGAAACCTTGGGACCTGCAGCCATCCATGTCAGGAAGTGACCACTTGACAAGCAGGCTGACAGGTTATCTGAGAACGTCAGCACTAAAACCACCCCAGGACCCTGCTCTGACCAGAAGTGAGCCAGCACTAGCCCTGTAACTGACCAGGATTCCTCAGCCAGCCACTTTGTCACCCAGCCCCCACAACCAAGGGCCAGCAGCCTCTGCACAAGGCAAGGACTGCCAAACAACAAGTCCAGTGGCCGACCACACCGACCATAGAGCCTACAGTAGTCAGTCTGCCACAATAGAGGGTCACACACAGTTCACACAGGGGGTACCCCTGGAGCACATAGCTCTGGTGACCAGAGGGGAGTGGACTGCTAGGACTCACAGAATTTCTCCTACAAAAGTCCACTTCTTCAAAGTTGAGGAATATAACCAACTTACCAGATACATAAGAATTTAAAAAAGCAAATTAGGGCTTCCTTGGTGGCACAGTGGTTGAGAGTCCGCCTGCTGATGCAGGGGACACAGGTTCGTGCCCTGGTCCAGGAAGATCCCACATGCCATGGAGCGGCCGGGCCCGTGAGCCATGGCCGCTGAGTCTGCACGTCCAGAGCCTGTGCTCCACAACGGGAGAAGCCACAACAGTGAGAGGCCCGCATACCACAAAAAAAAAAAAAAAAAAAAAAAAAAAGCAAATTAGGCAAATTTTTGGTGACAGAGAAACATGTTCCAAATGAAGGAACAAGATAAGACCCAAGAATTAAGTGAAGAGGAGACAGGCAATCTACCTGAGAAAGAGTTCAAGATAACAATTTAAAGATGATCTAAAAACTCAGAGAAGAATGGATGAACAAAGTGACTAATTTAAGCAAGAGTCAGGAGAAGCCAACAGAGCTGAAGAAAATAATAACTAAAATAAAAAATACATTAGAAGGAATCAGCAGTGGATTAGAATATACAGCAGAACTGAAAAGTGAGCTGGAAAATAGAGTAATGGAAATCACTGAAGCTGACGAGAAAAATAAAAGGAAATGAGGACAGTTTAAGAGACCTCTGTGACAACATCAAGATAGTAATATCTGCATTATAGGGATACCAGAAGGAGAAAAAAGAGAGAAAGGGGCACATATTTAAAGATATAAAAGCTGAAAACTTCCCTAAGTTTCTTGGGAGAGGAAAAGATATCTAGGTCTAGGGAGCACAGAGAGTCCTAAACAGGATTGATCAAAGGGGACCAACCCAAGACACATTGTAGTTTAAATAGCAAAAATTAAACATAAAGAGAGAATATTAAAAGCAGCAAGGGAAAAACTATATACAAGGACACCTGCATAAGGCTACTTTTCAATGGAAACCCCGGACCAGAGGAGGTTACATAACATATCTAAGGTGATAATAGGGAAAAACAACCAAGAATACTCCACCCGGCAAGGCCTTTTTACAGATTTGATGGAAAAATCTAATGTTTAACAGACAGACAAAAGCTAAAAGAGTTTAGCACACAAACCAGATTTACCAGAAATGTAAAAGGGAATTCTCTAAGCAAAAAAGAAAAGGCCACAACTAGAAACATAAAACTACAAAAAGAAAAGGCTCATTGGTAAAGATAAATACATAGTAATCACAGTAAATTAACAATGCACAAAGCTAGCAGTAGGAAGGTAAAGGACAAAATAGTAAAATCATCTATTTCCAGGATAAGTAGTTAAAGGATGCACAAAACAAAAAGCTGTAAAACATAACATGAAAAACAGTAATTGGGGCTTCCCTGGTGGCGCAATGGTTGAGAGTCCGCCTGCCGATGCAGGGGACACGGGTTCGTGCCCCGGTCCAGGAAGATCCCACATGCCGCGGAGCGGCTGGGCCCGTGAGCCATGGCCACTGGGCCTGCGCGTCCGGAGCCTGTGCTCCGCAATGGGGGAGGCCATAGCAGTGGGAGGCCCGCGTATCGCAAGAAAAAAAGAAATTATTAAAAAAAAAAAAAAAAAACAGTAATTGTGGTGGTGGTAGAAGTACAAATGCAGGGTTGTTAAAAAATTGTTTGAAATAAATATATCAGCAAATTATCATATACGTATGATATGTATATCATACATATCATATGTAAATACAAATATAGATGTATAACATATAAATAAATATATAATGATACATATTATATATGTATAGATAATATATATTTATAATAATATAATAAATATATGTGAATAAAAATGGAATAAATATAATATAATACATATATACTATGATAATAATAAAAAATATATAATGTATTATTACATAATAATATGTAGTAATAATGATAATTTAATAAATAAAAATTATGTACCATATATCACTTATATGATATGTTATATAACAGTGTAATTCTATAATATTATGAATCTTAATATAATATATTCTACTATATATTAAAATATATTATATAATTATTAATAAAATAATATAATATATAATATTACAATGTATATTATATATCTTATAACACATATAATATACATATAATATATTATATTGGTATATTTGTAAATCATACACTTATAAATATATTTTAATATTTATAAATTTAATAGTATAATATATAATATTATATATAACTATATATATTATATATAATATTGTTAGTATTAATATATTATTACTTATATAATAATATATATTATAAGATGATGTAATAATATAATAATATATATAATATATAATAATTTATACTATTATATTATAAAATAATCATATATTATAATATACTATACAATTATATTATAATATACTATACAATTATATTATAATATACTATACAATTATATTATAATATACAATGTAAAATATATTATATATAATATAAAATAAATAATTATATATGTATCATATTATACACTACAATATACATGTATATATGTATATATATTATTATATCATGGAAGAACAGTAATTGAGGTGGAGGAGTAAAAATGCAGGAGTATTAAAATTTGTTTGAAATTAATACATCAGCAAATAATCATATGTAAATATATATACATAAATAAATATATATTATATATATTTAAAAATATATAAATATTTTTTAAAATATGTATAATATATAAATAAATATATATTATAAATATATGTATAATAGACATAAAAACATATAAATGAAATCTAATTTATTTATTATTATAATAATATAATAAATATATTTATACATATGTTTATTATGTATGCAATACATATAGTATAATAAATATATATTCATACATACAATAAATGTAATATTATAAATATGTATTCATAATAAAAATTATTATTTAATTACTATTGGTAGTATTTTTAATTATAATAATTATAATATATATTGAATTATATAATTTAATTACTCTCATTATAATTATTATTCATAATAATAAAATAAATATATAATTTATTATTATATAAAAATATATCATAATAATACAACTTATAATAATATAAATATATCACAAATATGATATATAGTATATATCATATAACATTATATACATATCATATATATTATGTATGAAATATATCATTTTAAATATATATTTTAAAAATATATGTATATTATGATATATAATATGTTTGATATATATGATATATATACATATATACAATATATATCATATATGATCATATATATCATATATAATATATATTATATCATATCACATCTTACTATGTTTTATATGCTATATATCATATATTATATATATACAAAGAGAGAGAAAGAGATTGCTATATATAAAATTCATGGTAATAAACACTTAAACTATACTAGATCCACACACAAAGAAAATTCAAACATAATATTAAATGTAGTCATCAAGTCATAAGAGAACAAGTGAAGAAAGGAACAAAAAAGAACTATCCAAACAGCCCCAAACGTTTTTTTAAAATGGCAATAAGTACATACTTATTAATAATCACTTTAAATGTAAATAGACTAAATGTGCCAATCATAAAACATAGAGTGGCTAAATAAAAATGAAACCAAGCCTCATATACATGTTGCCTACAAGAGACTCACTTCAGGTCTAAAGACACACAGAGACTGAAAGTAAGACAATGGAAAAAGATATTCTATCCAAATGAAAATCAACAGAAAGCTGGGATAGCAAAACTTATATCAGAACATAATAGACTTCATACAATATTTGTTTTTCTCTTTCTGACTTACCTCACTCTGTATAACAGTCTCTAGGTCCACCACATCTCTACAAATGACCCAATTTTGTTCCTTTTTATGGCTGAGTAATACTCCATTGTATATAGGTACCACATCTTCTTTATCCATTCATCTGTCATTGGGATTTTAGGTTGCATCCATGACCTGGCTATTGTAAGAAGTACTGCAATGACTATTGGGGTGCATGTGTCTTTTTGAATTATGGTTTTCTCTGGGTATTTGCCCAGTAGTGGGATTGCTGGGTCATATGGTAATTCTATTTTTAGCTTTTTAAGGAACTTCCATACTGTTCTCCATAGTGGCCTGTATAAATTTACATTCCCACCAAGAGTGCAAGAAGGTTCATTTTTTCCACACCCTCTCCAGCACTTATTGTTTGTAGGTTTTTTGATGATGGTCATTCTGACTGGTGTGAGGTGATCCCTCGTAGTTTTGATTTGCATTTCTCTAATAATTAGTGATGTTGAGCAGTTTTTCATATGCCTCTTGGCCATCTGTATGTTTTCTTTGGAGAGATGTCTATTTAGGTCTTCTTCCCATTTTTTGAATAGGTTGTTTGTTTTTTTAATATTGACCCAAATGATCTGTTTATATATTTAAGAGATTAATCCTTTGTCCATTGATTCGTTAGCAAATATTTTCTCCCATTCTGAGGGTTGTCTTTTCACCTTGTTTATAGTTTCCTTTGCTGTGCAAAACCTTTGAAGTTTCATTAGGTCCCATTTGTTTATTTTTTTTATTTCCATTACTCTAGGAAGTGGGTCAAAAAAGATCTTGCTGTGGGCTTCCCTGGTGGTGTAGTGGTTGAGAGTCTGCCTGCTGATGCAGGGGACACGGGTTTGTGCTCCGGTCTGGGAAGACCCCACATGCCGCGGAGCGGCTAGGCCTGTGAGCCATGGCCGCTGAGCTGTGTGTCCGGAGCCTGTGCTCCACAATGGGAGAGGCCATAACAATGAGAGGCCCACATACCACACACACACACACACACACACACAAAGATCTTGCTGTGATTTATGTCAAAGAGTATTCTTCCTATGTTTTCCTCTAACAGTTTTATAGTGTCCAGTCTTACATTTTGGTCTTTAATCCATTTTGAGTTTATTTTTGTGTCTGGTGTTAGGGAGTGTTCTAATTTCATTCTTTTACATGCAGCTTTCCAGTTTTCCCAACACCACTTACTGAAGAGACTGTCTTTTCTCCATTGTATATCCTTGCCTCCTTTGTCATAGGTTAGTCTCATCACGTTGTGGTTGGAAAAGTTGCTTGATATGATTTCAATTTTCTTAAATTTACGAAAGCTTGATTTGTGACTCAAGGTATGATCTATCCTGAAGAATGTTCCGTGTGCACTTGAGAAGAAAGTGTAATCTGGTGTTTTCAGATGGAATGTCCTATAATGTCAATTAAACGTACTGGTCTATTGTGTCATTTAATGCTTGCATTTCCATATTAATTTTCTGTCTTTATGATCTTTCCATTGGTAAAAGTGAGGTGTTAAAGTCCCCGAGTATTATTGTGCTAATGTTGGTTTCCTCTTTTATAGCTATTAGCATTTACCTTATGTACTGAGGTGTTCCTATGTTGGGTACATATATATTTATAATTGTTTTATCTTCTTCTTGGATTGATCCCTTGATCATTATGTAGGGTCCTTCCTTGGCTCTTCTAACATTCTTTATTTTAAAGTCTATTTTCATCTGATATGAGTATTGCTACTCCAGCTTTCTTTTGATTTCCATTTGCATGGAATATCTTTTTCCATCCCCTCACTTTCAGTCTGTATGTGTCCTTAGGTCTGAAGTGAGTCTCTTGTAGACAGCATATATATGGGTTTTGTTTTTGTAGCCATACAGCAAGCCTGTGTCTTTTGGTTAGAGCATTTAATCCATTCACATTTAAGGTAATTAGCGATATGTATGTTCCTATTACCATTTTCTTAATTGTTTGGGTTTGTTTTTGTATGTCTTTCCTTCTCTGTGTTTCCCACTTAGAGAAGTTCCTTTAGCATTTGTTGTAGAACTAGTTTAGTGTTGCTGAATTCTCTTAGCTTTTGCCTTTCAGTAAAGCTTTTGATTTCTCCACTGAATCAGAATGAGATCCTTGCCAGGTAGAGTAATCATGGCTGTTGGTTCTTCCCTTTCATCACTTTAAGTATATCATGCCACTCCCTTCTGGCTTGTAGTGTTTCTGCTCAGAGATCAGCTGTTAACCTTATGTGAGTTTCCTTGTATGCTATTTGTCATTTTTCTCTTGTGGCTTTTAATAATTTTTCTTTGTCTTTAATTTTTGTCAATTTGATTACTATGTGTCTCAGCTTGTTTCTCCTTGGGTATATCTTGCCTGGGACTCTGTGAGTTCCCTGGACTTGGGTGGCTATTTCCTTTTCCATGTTAGGGAATTTTTCAACTGTAATGTCTTCAAATATTTTCTTGGGTCCTTTCTCTCTCTCTTCTCCTTCGGGACCCTATAATGACAATGTTGGTGTGGTTAATGTTGTGCTAGAGGTCTCTTAGGCTGTCTTCATCTCTTTTCATTCTTTTTTCTTTATTCTGTTTCGTGGCAGTGAATTCCACCATTTTGTCTTCCAGGTTACTTATCCGTTCTTCTGCCTCAGTTATTCTGCTATTGATTCTTTCTAGTGTATTTTTCATTTCAATTATTGCATTGTTCACCTATGTTTGTCTGTTCTTTAATTCTTCTAAGTGTTTGTTCTTTAGTTCTTCTTGGTCTTTATTGAACATTTCTTGCATCTTGTTGATCTTTGCCTCCATCCTTTCTCTGAGGTCTTGGATCATCTTCCCTATTATTATTCTGAATTCTTTTTTCTGGAGGTTGCCTATCTTCACTTGGTTTAGTTTTTTTTCCTGGGGTTTTATCTTGCTCCTTCATCTGGTACATAGCCCTCTGCTTTTTCATTTTGCCTATCTTTCTGTGAATGCAGTTTTCATTATACAGACTGTAGAATTGTAGTACTTCTTGCTTCTGCTGTCTGCCCTCTGGTGGATGAGGCTGTCTAAGAGGCTTGTGCAAGCTTCCTGATGGGAGGGACTGCTGGTGGGTAGAGCTGTGTGTTGCTCTGGTTGGCAGAGCTCAGTAAAACTTTAATCTGCTTGTCTGCTGATGGATGGGCCTGGGTTCCCTCCCTGTTGGCTGTTTGGCCTGAGGCGACCCAGCACTGGAGCCTAATGGGGCTAATCGCAGACTCTGGGAGGGCTCACACCAAGGAGTGTTTCCCAGAACTTCTGCTGTCAGTATCCATGTCCCTGCAGTGTGCCACAGCCACTCCCCATCTCTGCAGGAGACCCTCTAACACTAGCAGGTAGGTCAGCTTCAGTCTCTCATGGGGTCACTCCCTCCCCAGCATCCTAATGTGCACACTACTTTGTGCATGCCCTCCAAGAGTGGAGTCTCCACTTCCCCAAGTCCTGTGAAAGTCCTGCAATCAAATCCCACCAGCCTTCAAAGTCTGATTCTCTAGGAATTCCTCCTCCTTTTGCTGGACCCCCAGGTTTGGAAGCCTGACATGGGGCTCAGAACCTTCACTCCAGTGGGTAGACCTCTGTGGTATAAGTGTTCTCCAGTTTTTGAGTCACTCTCCCAGTGGCCATGGGATTTGATTTTATTGTTATTGTGCCCCTCCTACCATCTCATTGTGGCTTCTCCCCTGTCCTTGTATGTGGGGCATCTTTCTTGGTGAGTTCCAGTGTCTTCCTACTGATGATTGTTCAGCAGTTAATTGTGATTCCGGTGTTCTTGCAATAGGAAGTGAGCATATGTCCTTCTACTCTGCCATCTTGAACCAATCTCTCTAATAGATTTTAAAGAAAGACAAAGAAAAGAGACAAGAGACAAAGAAAAACATAACATAATGGTCAGGGATCAATCCAATAACAAGATCTAACATTATAAATATATATTCACCCAACATAAGATCATCTAAAGCAAATATTAACAGACATAATGGGAAATTGACAATAACACAATAATAGTAGGGGACTTTAACACTCCACTTACAACAATGGACAGGTTGTTCAGACAGTAAATCAATAAGAAAACTCTGGCTTTGAATGACACACCAGACTAAATGAATGGATGTGCATATATATATGTGCATATGACATTCCATCCAAATGCAGTAGAATACACATTATTTTCAAGTGCATATGGAACATTCTCCAGGATAGATCACATGCTGGGCAACAAAATAAGTCTCAGTAAATTTAGGAAAATTGAAATCATATCTAGCATATTTTCAGCCACAGTGCTATGAGACTAGAAATTAATTACAAGGAAAATACTGCAGAAAACCACAACCACATGGAGGCTTATCAGTATACTGCTAAACAACAAATGAAGAAATCAAAAAAGAAATTTAAAAATACCTGGAAACTATTGGAAATGTAAACATAATAATCCAAAATCTATGGAATGGACTGACAGAAAAACAAATACTGTATGTTATCACTTATATGTGGAATCTGAAAAATAAAACAAAGGAATGAATACAACAAAACAGAAGCAGACTCACAGATGTAGAGAACAAACTAGTGGTTACCAGTGGGGAGAGGGGAGGGGGGAGGGGCAAGATTGGAGTAGGGGATTAAGAGGTACAAACTACTTTCTGTAAAATAAACTACAAGCTACAAGGATGTATTGCGCAACACAGGGAATATAGCCAATATTTTATAATAACTTTAAATGGAGTATAATCTATAAAAATTTGAATCAGTATGCTATGCACGTGAAACTAATATATTGTAAATCAACTTTGCCTCAGTTTTTTAAACAATAAGTCTTCTGGCCCCTACTCATTACTCAGTTCCAAAGCTGCTTCCACAGTTTTAGGTATTTGTTACAGCAGCATTCCCACATTTTGGTATCAATTTCTGGCTTAGTTCAGACTGCTATGACACAGCACAATAGACTGAGTGGTTTATAAACAATTGAAATTTATTTCTCACAGTTCTAGAGCATGGAAGTCCAAGATCAGGTTACTAGCATTTTCAATTTCTGGTGAGTGCCCTCTTCCTGGTTGCAGCCTGCCAACATCTTATTGTATCCTTACATGGCAAGAACAGAGAGAGGAAGCAAGGTCTCACAGGACTCTTATAAAGGCACTAATCCCACTCATGTGGGCTCCACCCTCATGACTTCATCTAATCCTAATTCCTTCCCAAAAGCCTCACCTTCTGATACCACCACATTGAGGGGTAGGGTTTCAACACACCAATTTGGGACAGACAAAGTAAATCCATTACACCCTCACATGGAACTGTCCAGAATAAATTATGAATCCTTTTGAATAACATACAATATGTTACCTTGCCCTTGCCTACCAGTTTCAACCATTGCTGCTATCTTTCCATTTCCCACTATCCTACAAAACACAAGACACCTTCTATCTCCCAATGTGTCTCACTTTATTGAAAGCCCATTTACTTTTACAAATAGCTCACTGTGACCATCACTCTCTTTCTCCCCTTCCCCTGATTAAATTTCTACTAAGCTTGGCATCCACAGTAGTATCTCTCACAGTGCCATAAATAGTGAAATAAAAATTCTATAAGTTTTAATTGATACAAGTCACCAAAAAATGTACCTTCTTCTATTGATTCATAGTAGTAGAGGGGGCACCTTCATCTAAGTGGGACTGTTTCATCATACTTTTTCTGTTAAGTTACGACTGAATACATATTTTTATTTAGGTAATTTATAGCCAACCATGGCAAGAATAGAAGAGTAAGGGAAAAGTCTCTCTGTCTCTGTCTCTGTCTCTCTCTCACAGACACACACACACACACACACACACAAATACTACTTTTCACCCATTATTACATGAAGCATGTTAACTGAATGTAAACCACATGCCCCAAGCTGTTCTACAACCAACAAATTATTGAAAAATCACTTGAAATAAAATCTGGTAAAAAAAAAAAAACTGGCATATTGTTGCTAGCCCATGAATCCAATTTTTTCTTAATTTTCCCACATTTTTGTTATGCCAGGTATTGCCATGACAACATGTGTGAACCTCAGAAAGGCTCTTTTCCTCAGTGTAGCCCCACAGCAGTCAGGAAATGTTCTTGTATGAATGGCAGAGCATAAAAATCTCAGAATTACAAATTTTATCCCATTGCAGATATACATCCATTCCCTGTCTTAAAATGACATTGCTCCTTTTACAGAACAGCAAGCCAAATGTGAATGTATTCACAAAGCAGTAGGCTGAAGAGCATGTGGAATGCTGAACAACTAATAAACAAGAATGTAAATGAAACTGGACGTTCTGCCTAGAAAACAGAATCTATGTGGAAACAACAGTATTCAGTGCCAAATTTTAGACCCTTTGAGAGGCCATTCAACTATGTTCTCTCTAAGCATAGGGCCAAAGAGGAAACAGGTGAATTTTCCATCAATACACAGTATGGAGGTATAAGGTGTAAAGATTGTAAATCTACTCTAGGAAAGACAGAACAAAAGGATGAAGAGTCAACCAATCATCCCTAATTTGACAAGTTGACATGCCAACATACTAATAGCTACCATCACCCATAGCAAGTCCTAGGAATCTCTTCATAGTTGAGCTCCATGTTTTATAATTTATTTAGGCTTATTAGAGGTTATATTTTTGTAGCACTATTAGATACCTCAAAGGCTAATACTGGTATCAAATGGCATGTATCTTATCTCAGATTACGTGATTGGACAAATCACTTTCTTCTGGTCCAATCTTTAAAGCAAAGCTAACCATTTCCCAAAGTCATAAGTATAAAACACTCTATAGGGCTTCCCTGGTGGTGCAGTGGTTAAGAATCTGCCTGACAATGCAGGGGACACAGGTTCGAGCCCTGGTTCGGGAAGATCCCACATGCCGCAGAGCAACTAAGCCTGTGTGCCACAACTACTGAGGTTGCACTCTAGAGCCCACAAGCCACAACTACTGAGTCCACGTGCCACAAATACTGAAGCCCACATGCCTAGAGCCCATGTTCCACAACAAGAGAAACCACTGCAATGAGAAGCTCGCGCACCGCAATGAAGAGTAGCCCCCACTTGCCACAACTAGAGAAAGCCCTCACACAGCAACGAAGACCCAACACAGCCAAAAATAAATAAATTAATTAAAAAAGAAAACACTCTGTAAATATCAGGTGCTATTATTTTTATAAATAACAAGGAAGAGTAAGTGCATTCCAAAGAAAATAATGCTCAGTTTGCAGATCCTAAATATGGCAATAGGAAGTAGCCAGGCCACATTTGGGAAACAAACAGTATACATCTCTGGTTGACCTGATAAATTCCACAAATATTTTTGAAGCTTCCACTAGTCTGTAACTATTAGTTCAGAATAACTATACCTTCCTTTGATTTTGATGGCTTTTCCAACTTATCTCGCCGCAGGCAGTTAATTCTTTGCTAGGATTATTATCTGAAAATTAGAAGAAAAAAAAACAAGCTTCTACCTGATTTTAGGTCTTATGACCACAGTTTCTCTCCATTCCAATCCATGTCAAAATTTCTCATATATAGTTTTCACGTACCTGCTGAAAATTCTACAAAAATTGAGTGTAAAAAGCTCATTATTTTAGGTTCATTCTCTACCAAGATTTCAAAGTCATTTATTATCTACCTTCACTCAAACAGTCTAATTTCATTTTCTGTCAAATTCTGGTCAGAGCAATTCCTTCCATTTCTGGAGGATGTTCTTAACCAGATCCACCTCTCCTCCAAAGCTTAGTGTCTTTCTCCTGAAATCTCTTCCTTGTCTTCCTGCATCTTCATTCTTTGCCCACTCATCAAGGGCAGGCGGCCTTGAATTCTCTGACAATGTTTGAAACCTATTTACTCCTATGAATTCATTTAGCCCCTTCCAATTATATCACACCCCTTAACACTTGATTATATTTTGTCATATATATTTCACATTTCAAAATGGCCCAATTAGATTATAAATAGGCACAGGAAATTTTGCTTTTCCCATACATTGTACATGCCTCAAAAGGCAGGCTGATTGATGTATTAACTGATTAGAAGTGAATCTGGAAAGTGATTCACAGGTCTGAAAATACAACAAAACGGTTCCTATTTAACATTAAATTCATACGCTTGCCCACTATCTCCCTTGACAAAAGGCTATTGGACTTGGGACTGTACCTCAAAATTACAACGAATGTCCATGGAGATAAAGGAACCTTTTCTGAATCAAATTCATAGGCTTAAGCCACCAGTACAAAGGAAAGAATGCTTTGTTTAGAATAACAAATTGTCTCTTTTGAGTTTCATGACAGGATGTGCAATACGTTTCCTCTAAGTGTTAAGATACGATTTAAATGTATTAGTGATCCATACTACTCTAAAATCAGAAATGTAGCTTTCTGAGATGGAAATTATCTGTTACAGTGTAAACTATGCGGTCAGCATTATTTATATTTAGTATTTAGATTTTACAAGGAATGAAAAAATGTCATACCACAGCTAGAAAGGGTGTGCACATTGAATGCAACACTCATGAAAAGGTCTGTGTCTTGACAGTATTTTGGTTTATTTTTGGTGGTGGTGTGTTTTCATTGCTGTATGCGGACGTTCTCTAGTTGAGGCGAGTGGGGGCTACTCTTCATTGCAGTGCGTGGACTTCTCACTGCGGTGGCTTCTCTTGTTGTGGAGCATGGACGCTAGGTGTGTGGGCTTCAGTAGTCGTGGCACACAGGCTTAGTTGCTCCTCAGCATGTGGGATCTTCCCGGACCAGGGCTCAAACCCATGTCCCCTGCATTGGCAGGCGGATTCTTAACCACTGTGCCACCAGGGAAGCCCTTGTTGGTGTTTTTGATCAAAGCTGTTTCCATAGTTACAATACTATTACCCAGATCACGCACTGTGTGATAAGCCACTGTATTTTTTAATGTTACTTGGTTGCTAAAATATGAAATTCAATTTAAATGATTATTTAAAATTTATATGGAATATATGTCTAAAAATAAAGGGGACAAATCTATGTTTTTTTCTGTTAATGAGGAAGACATTTTAAAGTTTCATATAATTTAGTCTTTTGGAGATAGATATGGCTAGATCTACTCTCAGAAATTATCCCTTCTATACAGCTTGATTTGAGGGACTACATTTATTATTAGTATTTGATTTTACTATTAATCTATTAAGTAAAATAATACTGTGCTTCAAAAGAATGACTCCATTCTCTGGATATGCAGACTACATACTACTTACTGCCTCTTTCAAAAACAAATTAGGCCTAGTTTTTATGGAGAAATTCAGGGAGAAGATAAATAGAGGCTTCAGCCATGGACAGGAGTGACACACTGTTCCTTCTGACAGTTTCCAGTTTTATAGCTCTAATCTGATCTATTTTAAAGAGCTGTCGCCTGAAGTCAGACTAACAAATTTTATTATGTAACTGAAATATTGCATGCCTTGTGCCTTAAGTTGGGGGAATTCCTTCCTCAGATAAAATAATCTGAGTCTCAGTCTGGAGGAGTGCAACAGTTTGGGCAAGAGCACATGACATGCAGAGGTCTGCAAAAGCGAAGGGATAGGTGTTGGGTGAAGGAAAGGACAAGATGGAAGAGCAGAGGGAAGAAGTGCTGGGAAGGCTCGTTCTCCCTGAAGCCCCCACTCCCTGCAGGAGCTCCCCTGGGGAAGCCGGAAGATTCATCACATTCTGAAATAAATTCAACAGTGAGCTGTCCCCTAGATTAGAGTTTCCTTGGTTATTTCCTCCTGCAAAGGATTTTTGTTACCATAGAGAAACGAAAGCACGTTTATATCCAGAAACTTCCAATACTCAAAACTCCGTGCATTTTATCTACTGACTACATATTTACAGATTAAATATGATGGGTGTGAATATCAGGAAGTGGTTGAAATAACAGCAGCAGTGTAATATAAGTTAACACTAACTTCATCTGATCCATCTGTCCATGCCAAGAACACCAAAGTAATTGCCATTTAACAATCCCTGCACCTGGGTTCTGTATTAAATTTCAGGTGGGTTTTTATACAAATTTCACCTTAATTTAATACCAAAACCCTGAAATGAAGTCACCCTAAATGCACCAGTGGACTCAGTCAAGTTAGATGCTTTGACATGATAGCTACAGTTATATATTATAAAAAGAAATTTAGAGCTATTATATTTCCATGTTTATTCTCCAGTTAGTCATATAAAATTTTAAAGTTCACATAATTTTCCCAAAGGAAACTTGAATTTCTCTGCATGGCATTATGATAGTCATGGCACTATTAGAAAAATAATGGTAATTTTACCTCTGATTTATGGATTTGGATGAGTCATATATATATATATATGATATTAATTGAACAGGATGAAATCCAGAAGCAAATACTCCTCTTCCCATCTCTGCACAAAAGTTCTGAATTCTGATCTGCCAGAAACATTATTTATTAGCCCAGTAGATGCTTCAAGCTCTGAAATGCTCACAAGTCTGTCGGCACATTCTGCTTAAACCTTTGAATGTCCCTATCCATGTTTGCTCTTTTGCCCTGTTTCTCTCTCTCTCTCTCTCTCTTTCTCTCTCTCTCTCTCTCTCTCTCTCTCACACACACACACACACACCCCACAGCTTACACTTCCTTTCTCAGTTTGTGATGCACTTGCTTTTGTAAATTTGAATGCTCAAGGGAATTTGGGGACTGTTGATCATGTTTATTTTTTACTATTTCATAAAAAAAAAGTTTGAATCAACAAACTTCCCATCAACACTTTGTCTTTTCATAGAGCTAAATTTCCCCCTCTCAATTTCTTCTAACTCTAAGGGGGGAAGAAAGAAACTTTTAGCCAGTCCCTATGATGAGACAGGCACTGTTTTAGGTACTTGCTGTACTTATGTCATGTAATCCTCAAACTGCTCTGAAAGATTCACTCATTTTATTTCTATTTCTGTTCAAACATCACTCTATCAGGAAAGCCATATAAAGTCTTTATAAACCTACCTAAATAGAAATTCCTCTTATCATCTCAGTCCCCTTTTCCTAAGATGTTTTTCTTCTTAGCATTTATTATCGTCTGACATATTATATAGATTTTGTTTGTTTTGTTTCCCCCCGCTACATCATAAGCATCATGAGAGTGACCATTTTTCCTGCTTTCATTCTGAGCTCTGTCCTCATTGCAACCTACACTTAATAGATGTAAATAAATATCTGTAGAATGAATGATTAGATAAGTAATTGAACTAGGGGTAAAGAACAAAGACAGTAATCTTAATGTCTGGGCTCAACTCCCCATGGAGTCAACGTAAGGTAGCTGTTAAAGCGTGTAACCTTGGAGTCAGACTGCTTGGGTTGGAAGCCCAGCTTTAGCATTTACTTTACCATTCTTTGCTATGTGACCTTGGATGAGTTACTTCACTGCAACTGATTTCAACGTTCCTCATCTGAAAGATGGTGATCATAGTAGCAACCATCTCATAGGGTTATGTGAGAATTGTATTAATGAACACAATATACTTAGAAAAGTATTCGGCATTCCACGTTAAAAGTTGTCATTAACTCAGTTCACAGATGAAGAAACAGGAGTTCAGAGAAGTCATAGTACATATTAGGTGAGAGGGTTTCAAGCAGAGCTCCTGATGCCACAGATGACTTTTTTAACTATAGATAGTTATTTTTTCCTCTAAATTGGATTTTTTCTCCTCTTCTTCCTCTTTTTTCTTTATAATTTTAATAACATGATTATTAAAGGTAATAATTGGATTTTGAGGTATTACCCAAATGTAAGCTTTGTATGTCATAAATAAAGTGTTCTTCTCTCTTTAAGGAAATAATCATGGAAAAAGCTAATAGGGTGAGAAAAATACACTTATATATGTAAGAGGAATAATAACTCATAGTCTCATTTTTCTCTAAAATCTTTCAGTACTAAATTGTCTACCTACAGAGATAGCTTTGACTTGTCATTTAAAAAATGCTTGACCATGAAGTGTTATGCTGTAACAGCACCACAAATATAGGTTCTTTTAAGTGTTAATAAGGCTACTTGATTGCTAATTTAGTAATTTTGTCTTAGGTATTTCATATGATGAAAGATACTTTTGGCTTTGCAGATTTTAAAAAATATGTAGTAGCATCTACCTTTTATCCTATCATAACAGTCATTTCTCTGATACTCTGTAGTAGTTTTTTTTTTTTTTTTAACACACTTCTTTTCTCTTTTGTTCAGTGAATCCTTTCTTCATAAAGCAATTTACCGGGAATCCAATATAAAAGTAGAGTCAATCTGATTGAAATAAGATTGGGAATTGCAAAGTCCAGCTCACTCAATCCCTTCTCTACCTCAGCACAGAAATGCCCTAAAACACAGAGAAGACTCCAGGGTAAGATTGTCATTTCAAAAGAAATACTGTGAAGCAGAATGTATTTTCCAGACCCCACTTTGGCCTTTGGGAAACTAATCTAAACATTGCAATACCCAACTGGGCTTCAGGACAACGAGCCCCTGACCAGGCTAGTTCATCCAGACCCCACCCTGGGTGCTGAATGACAGTCACCTCAGCTCAGGGGCTGTCTGCCTACTTGGAAAATGATCACCTGTGAGATTATAATTAGGGACATTTCCCCGACAGGGAAGACACGAAAATTTCTTAGATGTTGCCTACAATAATCACTAAACATCCATTTTTCAGTTTCAATAGGATGGGAGTTTATTTAAAGCAGGTCAAGAAACTGATTATTATTTTTCACAGTGTTGTCTAAAATATATCTCAGCAACAAATAATTTAGAAGTATTCTTTTAATTTTGGAATATTTTTTCTAATAACTTCTAAATGTACAAAAATTATTTCATGTGATTTGGGTGTATAATTGTGTTTTGGGTTTTTTTTCCCAAGGTGGGATATTAACTTGATGTGTTTGCCTAATAATATTTCCCAGTAGAACAGAGAGTCATCAAAAACTGATATTGAGTAAATGGTGATGGGATTGATTTCCTCTGACTGCACACCATATATGAGTGAATATTTTAAATTGCCTTGAGTGAATAGAATCTCTTAAATATATTCAATTTCCAACCTGATATTTGGGCTATAGTATTAATTTGCTAGCAAATACTCTTTAAGAATAAAATACTCAAGTCTGTTAAAAACTTGTCCAGCTACAATCATATGGTGAATTATTACAAACTGTATTAAAGTTTTGTTGTATTGACAAAGCTGAGATTTCAACAACACAAAAGACACTGTTTAGCTCATGCAGCTCAATAACAAAAAAAAAAAAACACAACCCAATCCAAAAATGGGCAGAAGACCTAAAGAGACATTTCTCTAAAGAAGATATACAGATTGCCAACAAACACATGAAAGAATGCTCAACATCATTAATCATTAGAGAAATGCAAATCAAAACTACAATGAGGTATCACCTCACACCAGTCAGAATGGCCATCATCAAAAAATCTAGAAACAATAAATGCTGGAGAAGGTGTGGAGAAAAGGGAACACTCTTGCACTGCTGGTGGGAGTGTGAATTGGTACAGCCACTATGGAGAACAGTACGGAGTTTCCTTAAAAAACTGCAAATAGAAATACCATATGACCCAGCAATCCCACTACTGGGCATATACCCTGAGAAAACCATAATTCAAAATGTTCATTGCAGCTCTATTTACAATAACCAGGAGATGGAAACAACCTAAATGCCCATCAATGGATGAATGGATAAAGAAGATGTGGCACATATATACAATGGACTACTATTCAGCCATAAAAAGAAACGAAATTGAGCTATTTGTAATGAGGTGGATAGACCTAGAGTCTGTCATACAGAGTGAAGTAAGTCAGAAAGAGAAAGACAAATACTATATGCTAACACATATATATGGAATATAAGGAAAAAAAATGTCATGAAGAACCTAGGGGTAAGACTGGAATAAAGACACAGACCTACTAGAGAATGGACTTGAGGATATGGGGAGGGGGAAGGGTAAGCTGTGACAAAGTGAGAGAGAGGCATGGACATATATACACTACCAAACGTAAAATAGATAGCTAGTGGGAAGCAGCCGCATAGCACAGGGAGATCAGCTCGGTGCTTTGTGACCACCTGGATGGGTGGGATAGAGAGGGTGGGAGAGAGGGGACGCAAGAGGGAGGACATATGGGAACATATGTATATGTATAACTGATTCACTTTGTTATAAAGCAGAAACTAACACACCATTGTAAAGCAATTATACTCCAATAACGATGTTAAAAAAAAAAAAGATAATATGCTAAACAAAAGGACAAATACTGTCTGATTCCACTTATATGAAGTACCTAGAGTAGTTGAACTCATGGAGACAGAAAGTAGAAGAGTGGTTGCCAGGGGATTGCTAGGGAAGGAAATGGGGAACTGTTGCTTAATGTGCATAGGATTTCAGATTTGCAAGAAAAAAAAGATCTGGAGATTGGTTGTACAACAGTGTGAATATATTTACCAGTACTGGACTGTGCACTTAGAAATAGCTAAGATGGTAAACTTTATATGTTTTTATTTTAACCACAATTTAATTTAAAATAAAAAAATTGGGGCTTCCCTGGTGGCGCAGTGGTTGAGAGTCCGCCTGCCGATGCAGGGGACACGGGTCGTGCCCCGGTCCGGGAAGATCCCACATGCCGCGGAGCGGCTGGGCCCGTGAGCCATGGCCGCTGAGCCTGCGTGTCCGGAGCCTGTGCTCCGCAACGGGAGAGGCCACAGCAGTGAGAGGCCCGCGTACTGCAAAAAAAAATAAAAAATAAAATAAAATTTAAAAACCTAAAAAAAAAAAAAGACACTGTTTAGCACTGATAGCAACAATTTTAATTTTATAAAAATTGAGAAAAGACAAACACAATGGAATGTCTGCACACCCTTTTAGAGGTGTGTAATTTTCTTTCTAAGCCTATCTCATGTTCTAATAAAAGGCACAATCCTTTACTCAGCCCCACATGTAAGGGCTTAATAACTGTTTTTTGTTGATGAGGGGGTGGAGAATGATTAATAATGGGGAGAATTTAACTTAATAAATATTCTGTATACTTTGTATTAAGAAGAATTAAACTAGCTGTGATCACTAGTTTTGTGGACATCTGCAACTACAAAGTTCACCAGGTGACCAATAGCTTCAGTGCAGCCTCATAAAGATCACCCCTTGATTGGGATTAGAGCTGATAAATAGCTCTTTAAACAAAAAAAAAGAAAAGCTCCGTTTGCTGCTTGGCTTCACTTCAGGTCCTTTTGTTACCACCTCATCCATCATAAAGCCTGGGTTGTCTCTTGTGATAGCAATTTCCCAAAGGGTTGTAATATGTCACGCCATGTGGAATTTCCTTCTCTAGGTTCTTGAAGAATGTCTTTGGTCCGTCCCTCTTGTTTAGAGGTGCTCTATACCAGCTGTACCCTATTAGCTATTCTCTCAATAAAATATATTATTATATTAAAGTGGCGCTGAACATATATTGGATATTTAATATGCAAGGCATTTGCGCTAAGCATCTTAGGATCCCTAGCTTATCCCAATTATACAGATGTTGAAACTGAGAAAGATAAGGTCAGTTTTCCATATTTAATATTAGTTATTCAGTATCAAAAATGGAACTCCAATCTAGATCTGATTCTTACATCTTGACAATATATTGCCTCTAAATACCCAGCTTGTATTATTGTGTTAATTCATTCATTCATTGGTTTAACAAACATTTATTAAGTACCAACAGTAAGGTGTTGGAATATAAAATGCATAGAACAGAGTGCCTGGCCTCTTAGGTTTCTCCACATGGTGAGAAATTTTAAAGCTTCTAAATAATAATATAAATAAATAAATAATTGTCAAATGGGTAGGGAGGAAAACACAGTTCAATAATTGTGGAAGCCAAGGATGAAGTTCTCAAATGGGGGTGATATTGGAATTGACGAATAAATAGGTATTGGGATATAAAAAAAAGTAGGTTGAGGGCTTCCCTGGTGGCACAGTGGTTGAGAATCTGCCTGCCGATGCAGGGGACACAGGTTCGTGCCCCGGTCCAGGAAGATCCCACATGCCGTGGAGCAGCTGGGCCTGTGAGTCATGGCCGCTGAGCCTGTGCGTCCGGAGCCTGTGCTCCGCGACGGGAGAGGCCACAACAGTGAGAGGCCTGCGTACCGCAAAAAAAAAAAAAAAGTAGTTTGACTTTGAAGAAGAACATCAAGGCTAAAGCACAAAAGTGGCAAAACTTGAGAGATAGACAAAGTCATAACTTGTTTACATTCTAATAAAAATAAATATTCTAGATGTAGATATAGGGTAAACATGAGAGTATTTTAAGCATCTCTATGACTATAGGGTACACTCTCTAAGGATTCTCATCTCGGCATTCAGCACTGATCTTAGCCTTTTAGTAGGTGCTCTGTAAACGTTTTCTGATCCACTTAATGGGTTACAAGAAAGGGATGTAAGGAAACTAAGTCAAAAATAATTTAAGGAAAAGCCCATGAAAGGGAAAGAGACAGTTGGCCTGGGTTGAGAAAAGCTTGAGCACAAATGCACTAATTATTGAAAATTTGAAGAAAGTGGAAATTTGAATATGTGAATGTGACAAAGCACTGTGGAGAGAGTAAGTGATCACACATAAAACTACATATGTAGTGAAAGGACAGGCAGTAGAGTGAAAAGAAAGTTAGAAATACTAAGGATAAATGGAAGAGTGGTAAACCAATAATGAGAAATTATTGGTAAACCAATAATGAGAAAATGTTGCTGATTCTCCATATGATGAATTTCCAAATGATGACTCCCAGTGATAGACTTCTTGGACAGTATAATACTAGTATCTGGCTCTTCTGAATGATTTCCTGTTTTACTCCTCTTTAATAATAATGATAACTTACATTTGAATGGATTTTTATTTTGTAAAGTGCTTTCATACCCATAATCCCACTTAATTGTACAATAATTACGTGAGGCACTCAAGGCAGTTATTACTCCCATTTTACAAATGAAGAAGCAGAGGATAGGCTCAATCATTTGCCCAATGGTACTTTCCAGTCCATGTAAGAACCAGAGCAGACTTGCAGATCATGGCAGCTGGACCCTTATTTTGCAGATAAAGAACATCCTAAGGTACATGTCTGGACCAGCTCCAGGGTAAAGAGGTGGCAGCAAGGCCTGCCTATCTCATATCTCCCAGTCAAGCGCATTTCTAATTTATCCAAATTGTTTCTTTATTATTGTCTATATCATAGGCTTTTAAAATGTAGAAATTTTCATTTATCTTTGTGCTGCATTTTGAGATTGATAATATCCCTGTATTAAAAGATTGTACCTCATAACTCTGTCCCAAAGCAGTTTTATCTGCAGAAGCACTGACAGATAAGATTTTGTGAAGATTGTCTATCTAAGAAAGTGAGGTGATCCTGTTCTTTTTTGGTTCCTTAGCTGAACGAAGACAATAGGTAAGAATTTGAAAAAAAAAAAAAAAGTATATAATACGTCATTCTTCCTGGCATGGTCCCAGTTTTGAGGCCCTTCTCTGTGGCTGCTAGTATCTGCCTTATTAAGGAGAAGGTGCAGAGGAAGGAATCAACATGCTCCCCAGATTTTATACAAACATATTTGAACCACCACCAACCCCAGTACCATCCAACCACACACAGAAATCTAAGATTAGAATTCCTTCTGTTTACTGGCTACCATATTTTATCTTTAAATATCTGAAGAAAGTCCTTGCTGATTATTCAGCAGAGATAATTCCATATCTAATAGTTTATTTTATTAAAAGATTTATTTTATGAGTATTGCATGCAAAAAATATCCAGAAACAATGGAAAAAAAATGCACTTCAAGTTTGTGGGGAAATATAGACTTCATAGAAGATACAAAAACAAGAAAAAATTAAAAACCTTTCCTCAAAGGGCTTTTGTGTTGAATAACAAGCTAACGTTTATATTCAATTAATGATGAGAATCTGTCTTACATCGCAAGCAAAAAGCTTTAATAATGTTGTCAGGTATTCCCGTATTACAAAGATTTAAAATTATAGGTTTAGGTCTGCACAATGGAATGTTTACTGCTCAGTTTGAAGAGTTCTCAAGTAATACTCTTCCAGTTAAGGTCAAACTCAAGATGCCTAGTTCAATTCAGACAACATGCTCTTAGATCAGTCAGAAAAGAGCAAAAATCCCTGCTTCTGCTTTGCTTAATTTTGTTTTTTAGATGCAATAATTTCTAAATATTTTAAAGAGACAAATTATTGTAATGATTTCCCACCTAGCTGCTGGATTAAAGCAGGGAAATTTGTAAATGTTAACACTATGACTATTGTGAGAAGAAATTATATTTATTATACTTGACTTGTTTGGCTTCTGTAACTCAATTTCAGTTTTTGATACAAAGATGTTAATGCAGCACAGAGATTTACCACACCATCCTACTCCACAGCTAGAATCACCACAACGTTTCAACCAGGATTTCATTTATTAAAGTTTGCCATAGAGAGATGCAGAAGTAAAATGATTTCTCAGTAAAGTGCAGTTTGATTAGAATAACCCAAGAGAAAACTTTGGAGAGTAGATAGAGGCAGGAAAGGAGAGGAGAAAGAGGGAAGAGGGGGAGAGAGAAAGAATGGTAATATTTTCTCCCTACTTGATATACATCCTTGCTTATAAGTCCTTATTTTTCTCATCGATAAGGCAATTTATTAAGTGGTGAACATTTTTGGTCTACCCTATCACTTCCTTTAGGGGACCATCTTTTCTCTCTCCATATGTTCTTTGTGGAACTGTCAGTTATCATGTTCCACCCATACCTAAAGTAATGTATAAGACTATTTAACCCACAGTTCTCTATTCCTCAGGATATAGTGATTAGTATAGGAGCAGGCATGTGACCTAGGCTAATCAGAGTCTTTCTGAAAACTAATAGAGAAAATCTCAACTCCCTTTGGACTATGAGATATAAGAAGACAAGTTGGAGTCTGCCAGCATCCCTCTTTTTCATTCATGCAGAAAGAGGTTGCCTGAGATTTAAGTTCACAGACAAACCTAGGGAATATTTTTCAAGTCTCTGGCTCTAACTATGTCTGGACTTCCCAGTAACATGAGTCAGTATGCTCTTTTCTTTCCTCTTTTCTTTTATTTTTTAATTAGGTTAACTTTACCGAGTTTGTTACAACCTCCCAAATTTGACAAATACAGACTTTATATGAATTTTCCTCAATTAATCCTCTCAAAACCTAATTTTACAGATGAGAGGCTTAGTGAGGTTAAATAAACTATCCAAGTTCAAAAGTAGAAAATGTCACAGCTAGATTCAAATCCACATAGTTTGACTGGAGTTTCCTTGAACACACTTCCAGTGCCATTAAAAGGTTGGACCTTGTGGACCTGACATTCATGAGGGTCATATTTTTTCACTTTTCTTTGGTTTTTATTTTTCATTTATTCTATTATTCATTTTAATTAACATGACTTTATTTCTTTTTATTCTAATATGTATTTCATAGATGTTCAACTTTTTTCAACAATTTGTCCCCTGCCAGTAGAAAAAAACTCACTGTTAGCAAATATGAGAGCATGTTGCATATATAACTTGATAATTTAGAATAATTTGCAGCAATGAAGAACAAATAAAACAATGGCTTATGATTCTCAATTTATATTATTGATATTGTGCACATTTTATAGTTCAACCTCATTTCTGGTATTTTTTCTAAGATGTTTAGGGTAGATGGTGAGAGAGAATTGCTAGGCAGCAAAAGATTGTCATGTCTCCTATATGTCCCTTCCTTCTGTCACTAAATCCAGCTTATTCTTTCTCTACTCCACCCATGAAGTCTCTTTTCCAATGTCATGGTCACTAAATCTTTGCATACATAAATCAAAAACTTCCTTTTCCTAGCCCTCTCTTATTCCTCCTTCCTTGGTCTCACCATTCCATTTGCTGCTACCACAATTATATGCAATTAATTTTCTACCTGCCTACTTGCTCTGCCACATGTGAAAAAATTGTATTAATTAGGGACTTCCACTCTGCTCAGCCATGAATATGCAAAACTTATGACATGATCTATTGCCTTAGAAGCAGTATGTTTAGTTGGGAAGACAGACATGTTAATAAAATTCTATAGCGTATATACAGCTTCCAAGGGAAGTCCAGATATCAGACCAACAACACAAATAAGACCCAGTGAGAATTTTAGATCTCGGTCATCAGGGTCAGACAAGGCTGCAGAGACATAGTTGGAGAAGGAGAAGTTGTGTCAAACAGAGGCATGCCAAACAGATGACACAACAGGCAGAGAGACATGAGCCATAAAGGAATTTGCTTAGGTCACAGAGACATTTTGGGGATGTCTACCCTATTTATAATTCATCCTTTATCAGCAACTCCCTTCCCTGACACTTCTCATCCATAGTAGTTGGTCCTGTAGCAGCTATATTTATACTCTATGTCTGTAACTACACACTCCTGATTACAGTTCATTAGACCAGAGTGCTGCCTGATCCAAGTTGAATACATAAGCATGCCTCCCACCAGAACTTAGAATTTGGCTTAAAAGAGAAAGAGTGATTTTAAGCTATTAAATCTATACTTTGTGAGCTTCTCTAGTAAACCTGCTATGTGGACAAGAGAGGCAAAGAAAGACGTGAAGCCATGAAGAGAACACAGATTAGACTGGAACAGGGAAAGTCCTGATCTATTCATTCATACAACAAAATATACTACAGAATTATGATATGGGAGGCATGGTGAAGGTTCAGAGAGCAAAAGGGTAAGAAAAAAAAATGCAGGCTCTGCTCTCATGAAACCAGAAGCCTAATGAAAAAATAGACAATAACCAAACAAGAAGACATCAGACAGTGATTAAGGCTGTAGTGCAATAAATCAAGGGAATGTGGAAAAGAATGTCTTGGGGACTAATTTGGAATGGAGGGTTTAGAGAAGATGTCTATGAGGAAGTTTCATATAAACTAAGATTTAGTGACAAGAAAAACTCATGAAACTATGGGGAGGAACTTTCCAAGCTGAGAATATAGGAGAGAGTAAATTTAGCATGTTAAAGGCACAGAAAGAAGGTCAATGTGATTGGAGCTTAGAGACTGAAGTCAAGAATATTAACAGTGAGATAGAGAAGAAATGGGGACCAGAGGAGGTAGGATTTTTTTTGCCAGGTTAAGGATTTGGAATTCTATTTTAAATTCAATAATAACCCATTAAAGCATAGAAAGTAGGCCAATGACATGCTTTGATTTAAGTGCTAAAAAATCACTTTAACTTGCAAAGTGGATTTTAGTAAGGAAAGAGGAAAGCAAGGAAGTCAGGTCACAGACAACCTGAAATAGCTCAAGTTAAAGAAAATGGAAACTCTTACACCAAGCTAGTGCTACTGTAGATGTAAGAAAGGGTGCATAGGGAGATAGAGAAAAGGCTTGTTAATAGATTGGAGATAGAAGATGGAGAAAAAGGAGAAAGCAAGAATAATTTCTTGGCTTTCGGATTAAGCATTTAAGTAGATGAAGATGCAATTTTCTGAGATGGGTATGACTGTGAGAAAAACAAATTTGGAGTTTAGTGGGGTGACTTAAGAGTTCTGTTTTGACCATTCTGAATTTGAGTTGCCTATAAGACATCAAGGTGGATAGGTCAAATGGGCAATTAGATATTTGAGTCTGCAGTCCAGAACAGTCTGCAGTAAAGATATAAATTGAGTGTTAATCATCAAATAGATAGTATTTAAAGTCCTGAGCTGGAGGATATCACCTAGACAAAATGTATAAATAGAAGAAAAACCTCTAGCCAGTTATAGATTAGGACAAGGAGAAAAGTCTTCAAAGAAAACAGAAATTTTCCAGTGTGGTAGAATGAATACACTGGAGTGTGATATTTCAGAATCCAAGAGAAGAAAGGGTTTCAGGAAGGATGGAGTATTTCCCTATGCTGAATAGTCTGGGAAGTTGAGTAAGATGAGGATGTGAGTATAACCACTGAGTCTGGAAATGCTGAAGACTCTGATTTGTTGACAGTATCAGTGCCAGGATAGTGATGGGGAGAGAGGCTGTACTGGAGCAAGTTGAGGAGAGAATCAGAAATGATTTAGTGGAGGAGTTGAATTGACACAACTCTTTCAAGATTCTCTTGTGAAGGAGACCAGAAATATTCAATAGGCTGGAGGAACTAAAGGAGTAAATTCCCACAATATGACTGCACTGTCGAGACAGTGGTAGGGGATGGGACCAGGGAGTGAGTGAAGGAGTGACCTTTGTTTGAGTGGGAGCATCTCATCTATTGTAACGGGGGAACAAGCACAGGGTGTTGGTATCCAGGCCAGGAAAGTGGTAGAGTTGGGGCTATGAATGTGTGGGAGTTCCTGCCTCATTCTGTTTTCTCCATAAGGACATTAGCTAAGAGTAGGAAAAGAAGGTAGTTTGACATAACTGTTTTAGAGAACTGGAGACCAAACCTTCTAGGGTAGAATGTAGGATTCCTGACCAAAGTTGAGTGCTAACTTGAGATCTGTGGTCATGAATATAAGGTGACACCAACTGGTTCAGTTGTCCAGCAATACTTATTTGCTCAAGTATTAGTAGCTGGGATTTATCAGAGGTAGAGCTTTCTCACCCAGGAATTAAATGAAGGAGAGAGATGCACGATAGTTATGGGTTTTTTCAAGAAAGTGATTTTAATTATTGGACATGAAATCAATGGTATACAACCATAGCAATGAGAATTAGAGAGGTATGGTTGATATAAGAAAAAGAAGTAAAGAATTAAAAGTCTCAATAAGGGCAAAGAATTAGTGGAGTAGAAGAACTAGAATAAGCAAGTTAAATGGGTAGGAGGTGCAAGGTAGCTTCTAGAGATTGAAAGAGAAATTCTGGCAGCGCTTGAGTTTTTGAAAATTAGAAATGTCAAGGGTAAAACTGTGGGTGTTGGTAAATGAGATAAGTTAAAGAAAAAAAGTGGAAGTGAGGCCAAAGACTTAAGAAGCCAAGGGATTAGATAGATATCTAAACAGATACTGAGTCAGCAAGAACTACCCCAGAGTAAATGTGGTGGAGATGAAAGGGAGCAAGGGCTCAAGTCATCTTGAATGAAAGGGGAGTGGCTGGAGGTTGGCAGGTGAAACTCAAAAGGAGGGTAAAGTTGATAAAATTTGTTGGCATAAACTTCAAAAACCCTGTGTATTTGAAAGGGAAGGATGAAGGCATTTTGGAAGCAGCATGGGGCAGGGCAAGTAAGATTCAGGCCTTCCTCTTCTCTGAGCTCCGAGGTATATGGAGAGAAAACACAACCTCTCCACTCTTGAGTTCTGCCTGGAGTACAGCATCAGTAGGAGATGGCCAGTTTCATTTAGGAAAAGAAAGGAGAAAGACTGTTCAGAAAAGAAGTTACTGAAAAAGAGGAGTTGGCTATTAATCTGCCACATGCTCCAAAAGGCACAACAGAAGGTATTGGAGGGTGGAAGCTGGTGACAGACTGGGTCACATTAGCCTCTGCAGTGTTAGCTTGTAATCCATGTAGGGATAGGATTTAATGAAAGACCCAGCCCACATACGGGCATGCATATATGTAACTAAAAGCAGTTTCACAAAACAACACTTTCCTATTTAGTATGTGTGGAACACTCTGACCAGTTGCAATCAGTTATAAATGAAAACAATGCCATTTTGGAGCCACTAACTCACTTTCACAAGTGGCTGATCGCCTGTGATCAGGGTTTGAAAACACTGCATTGGGTCCTGCTTTTCCTTCAGGTTCTCTGAAAGTTTTCCCTGTGGTTTTCTAAAGTGGTTCAGTTATTCTCTATCTTCTTTCCTTGCTTATTTGCTTTGTGATGCTTCTAATTTTCCCGTTTATCTTTCTAGTTATTATTGCCCACATTCTCTAAAAAAGTAAATTCTGGGGGACAGGGAGCTGTCTGTCTTGTCTGTCTTTTCACCACCAGCACAGTACCTAGTACATAACACGCTCCACATAAATACTGAATGGATGAATTCTTGAGAATACCAATTTTACATGTTCTGGACTAGAAAATATCTAAGTTATCTCTAGCACTACGTTCTAGACCTCAGCTATGCTCACTAAATAAATATCCTCTAGAAGGTGCCTAAAAAGTTTTTCTTCATCCTTTTGCTTAGCCTATACATCAAACAATAAAGAAGAAAACTTAGCTAGGTATTGACCTTCTGTCCCTCCATATTCACTTTCTTGCCCTTTTCACTCTGTTCTGTGACCCTCTGTTGACTGCATGTCCTGTGGCTTCCAGCTGGCTCTGGCCTGTAAAGGCCCCAGCAGGAGATCCAGAAGTAGAGGAGCGGGAGGCCAGGTGTTTCTTCACCAGACTCTCTGACTCTCTCCCTCCATGGACGCAGGTTGCAATGGCTGTGTTCTTTCCTGTGCCCCTTCTCCTTGTCCCTTGAGGCCTGGACGCGACAACCGTCCTCTCTCCACCCCAGCCACAAACAAGCCACGGAACCTTGTTTCATTCTCTTACCTCTGTCCAAGGCTTTCTAAATGCTTTCTTCTTTAAACTCTCCCCACTCATCTCATTTGAGTGTACCATTTGTCTCCTGCCTGGACCCTGGTTGAAACAGAAATATATTCTATTTAAAATGTGACAGAACCATCCTAGGTGCCTCTGGGTTTAAAAGTCATGCCAAGGGCATTTCTGAACAAGTCTATAGAGGCCTAGGAAGATACATTCTGCACACCCCACATCTAAACTCATAGAATTAAGAGGGTGTTTTGTAGCTACAGGCAAACACTCCATTATAACCACAGTAGTGTCATTCCTTCAATCGAAAAACATTTACCAACCACCTACTATGTGCTGGCTATTGACACAACGACAAATAGGTCACAGTGCCTGCTGCCACGGAACTCAAAATGTTCTTGTGGAAATCCTAACCTATGCTTGGTATTCAAAGCAAAGGGTTGAGGGTAAGCGTTGAGAGCAATATTATGAAATACAAAAATATTCAATGTGAAAGCTCAGGAGAGAGCAACTAAATATATCAATATTATAACATCTCAATTTGATAATTAGATATTTAGTGTTTTGACAGATAAGAAGTAAAAATACTATCTCTTTTTCTAACTAACACTTAGGTGTTATTTGATATAGAATTTTAAAAATCAGGAAGAACGTATGCACATGTATATTTCTTCCTTTGAGAGACAAAAGAGTAAAACACAGTTATAAAGCAGAAAGGAGTTACTTAGCTAATTTGAGACTAACTTTTTTAGATTAGGTAAGAGGCTATCTTCAGTGTAACATTCAAATATGAAGCAGTTGCACTTCTGTATTAAGATCTGTTACACACAGAGATTTTTATTAGGGTCCATTGAATTTATTTTGTTGTGTGCACATCATTTTGGTCTCAAACACTTAGCTGTAATAGACATTTTCATCTCACCTCAAGGGGATACTGAGAATGACTCATGAATTGGGTTTTGAGATAAAAAGGTATTAGTGGAAGTTTCCAAAATAAACCTTAGATTCAGTCCTTAGCAACAACCTTACTTTTCATTATGAGTAAAGAAGTATAGATTGGTAATTTAGTGCTAACACATGTTAAAAGGTTTCTACATATTTCTTTTCTGTAAAGTGAGGAGCCATTATTGATCCTTTGATACTTGTTCATAAATTGTTAACATGAATGAATCGGCAAAATCAAAAAAGTACTCATGAAAATTAGTTAATATTCAATATCATGAAAAAAAGAAAAATCCTTTAAAAGTCACATTCAGATGACAGTGATGTTGGGTTTATTGAATTTCTGTTGAAACTTTACAAAACCTTTTCTTTCCCTTATTTTTTTCTGGAAGTTAGAAAGACATACCAATTAAAATAAAATAGGAAGCTTGAAGTTGATTGTACAATATCTCAGGGGGGCTGAAATGCTTGGTATGAGATGTGTGTGAATTGTCTACCCCCAAAGATATGCTGAAGGTATCTGTGAATGTGACCTTATTTGGATACATGGGGTCTTTGCAGACGTCATCAAGTTAAGATGAGGTCATCCTGGATTAGTCTGAGTCCTAAATCCAATGACTAGTTACTTTATAAGAAAAGATAAGTTTGGACACAGACACACACAGATTTCTATCATTTTAAGCCACGCAGCTTGTGGTATTTTGCTATGGCTGCCTTAGGAAACTAACACAGTATATAAGGTTTTCACAAGTGATCAGATGTTTCTTATTCATAGATAAAAGCCAAATACACACATTAAGTTAAAACAAGAAAGCAGAATGTAAATAATTATGAGAAAACCATAAATAAAACATGAAATCAGAGTAGCTATAGTAAAGACTTTGGAAGTTCCAAGACAAAACCTTTATTTCACATTCAGCAGAGACTTAAGCCTAGAATGATAAGAAACACACAATTCATCTTAAAATTTTATTATTATATATATAATAAAGATATATATATGTACATCCTTGAAATCGACATACCATCAGAGACAACACTCAGAAGTAACTAGTGTATTGGCATCTCATTCATATTTCTGACATGTGAGGTATACGGTACTAATTACGTTTTCCCTGATGTTTGCCAAACTTGAATAAAGATTGGTATGAACACACAGAATGTATATATCAACTGAAAAAAAAAATGCACAACAAGAGAGTTGTGAGTTAAGTTTTATCTGGGGCCAAATGAGGACTATAGCCCAGGAGACAGCCTCTCAGAGAGCTCTGAGAACTGCTCTGAAGAGGTAGGGGGGAAGCCAGTATTTATGTGATTTTAGTGAAGGGAGATACGTGCAATCAAGCACACATATTGGCAGAAGGTTGCTACTAGTCACGATGAGCAGATGTCTCTGTTAATGATTTCAGTGCCTTTTTAGATATGAGGAGATATAAGAAAGTGGACTCATAAAGACTCCTGAAAATATCTAACTAACTGAAGGCCTATTCTGCCAGTTTTTCCCAGAGCACAGACTGCCTCATTTCTGACCTCCACCCTGAACTCCTGTCGGGGTGCGTTGAAGGTCAGCAACTGCTATGGCTAGTGACCTAATCCTTGTAGAGGCAGATGGTAAGTGACAATATTTAGTTGGCATGTAGAAAATGTTTTTGGCTTGAAAAATACACAAATATTTTATGACATACCGCAACATACTCTGCCTAAACCAGCACCTTATCTATCTTTTCTGTTCTTTACATCCCTATTGCCCACAACTTCTGCTTCTTTTTTTTTTTTTTTTTTTTTTTGGTGTAGCACAAATCTTTTGTAGCAACATTACAATTGCAACTCTATCAATTGGACAATAAAAGCATGGAAATTAACTGATGTTAATCGTGTAGTGGTCACTAATGTGCTACATTTGCATTAATAAATGCAAAATATACATTTTATAAAGGACAAATTTTGTGTTATGTTTTTATTTTCATTGCACTGTATAATATTGTAAGATTATTGTATGTCCTAATTTGCATTATAATTTTTTACTACATAAAAGGATCAATATAGCAACTTTGTATAAAAATAGTTTATTAGATTTTTAGGTTTTTTTGTAAAAAATTAACAGTGGGACTACCATTGCCAATTGTATATGAAATACGAATTTTACTCCCTATGGATAATTTATTTTATAAACATTCCATATTTGTCTAATAAAAGACATAAGTGATACTGTCAAATGATACTGATAAATGTTATTCTAATTCTGTTTCATACCAGCATTTTAAACTTTGGGCATTTTTAATATTGGAAAAACTTACCACTGTTGACTAAAGCTTGTTGCATTTGTAACAACATCTTTTGCCTTCTATCTCTCCCCACTCTTGTTCTTTCTCCCTGTCAGTGCCAAATTCAAACACTTTGTAGCATGAAAATAAGAAAGTGAGTTACCTATGTACTAATAGGGCTAGAATCTGAACCTACATCTAAGGTCAGATTTAGGTTTTACAGGCCTAAAGCTTCTACAATATGTGGCGGTAGTTGCTATTTAAGCAAAAGTAAACAATATTATGAATACAAAATGCCTGCCTGGGGCAAGCAAGAGGTCCTGAAGCTTAAACTCATTTTGTCAGCTCTTATCTGGAAATCTCTGACTTTAGGCATTTTCTTCCAGGTATTAGACACCTAATACAAGTTAGTTAAAGAAAAAATTTAAATACAATTAATTATTTTTTAAATCACTCAAAATTCAACCACCCAAAGTTAACTACTGTTAACTATAAATATTTATATATCCTTCCAGAGGTCTTTCCATACATATGCATTTATAAGTCTGCTTTTTCCCACTTAATATATTATTGATATTGAAAATGTAAACCAGATTACAACAGTCCCTGTTCATAACCATCTAATGGCTTCCATATATATTTGTATTACTTTTGTTTGTATCAAAATGACATGAGTTCTTAATTTAAAAAAGAAAACACTGCTAGAAAGCTTAAAGCTGATAACAAGAAGTCTTTGTCACACTATCATCAAATTCCACATCTGAAATGCAACCCCTTTAAATTCTTTAGCTACTTTTTGTGGTTTCTCTAAAATATAATAAGATATTTGTACAGACACCATTTAAGATATTATCTACTGAACTTCTAACATGGAATATATGAATTTAGTATTTTTATAATCCCCTTCACCAATTTTCTCTCCTCTCACTTTCCAAGCTATTTTGGTCAACTCAATATTCAGGATACACCTTATGATGATTTTGTTAATGTTATTTATTGTAGAGCCAAGAGATATATGTTTTCTTCTTGTGCAACTGCACCTTTTCTTATGGAGTTAATAATTGTCTTTGTTATTTGTTATTCCCTTATTAGTGCAGATCAAAAATATTTGAAACAAATTCCAGAAATTTTCAAAAAACAAAACTTGAATTTGCTGCACACAAGCAACTATTTACATAGCATTTACATTACATTTACAACTATTTACATAACATTTGCATTTTATTAGGTATTATAAGTAATCTAGAGATGAATTGAGGTATAGGGGAGAATGTATTATATCCAAATACTATGCCATTTTATATAAAGTACTTGAACATCTGTGGATTTTGGTATATGAGAGAGGTTCTGGAACCAATTCCCTGAGGATCGCAAGGGAAGACTGTATTCCTTCTGGAGTTCCAAACACACTGCTGTCCTCTTGACCTGCAACACAGCTGCTTCCCTGACATCTCTCAGGGCTTCTCTCATAGGCTGATCCCAATGTTTTCTTTATCTCATTATCTAACTTCAAGGTGGTTCTTTCTTATTTCTGCTCTCATAACAAGGCTGTTGCTTGTTTCTGCATATCCCCTTTCTGAAAATCCTTGTCTATCTATTCAAAGTATTTAAGTGTGGGGCACTAAAATTCGAATTGAAAGTTCTGTGTGCATGGGGGTAAACCTTATCGGTTGATAGGTTTCTCAGAGAGCGATTGAGTATTTCAGTGTTTGGAGAGTGAGGGGGAAAGCAGGTTTAGTGGTGTGTATGCTTGTCTGTATTCTTCTTGAAGCCTCACAATTATTTGTTTACTTTTACACAATTTCCTTGTTTCAGTACAAGAGCTGAGCTTCCCAAATAAGTACTGCAAGTGAATTTCACATGTTCCATGAAATATTGATTTCCTAAGTCTTTAAATGGCAAGTTGGAGCCTGGGTACGGTCATCGTGAGGTAATCATGTTTACCATTAGGCTCAACAGCCTTGTTTACACCTGTTGCCCCAGTGTAATTAAATAGCACCCCCTTGTACACTTAAATGTGTCCTGGTTTGGATGATAAATTATAATTTGGTGTTTTTCCTAACAATTTACATTTTTAATAAAAAATTTCATGAAGTCATTTTAATAAAAAAAACTGATACAAAAATAGTCACTCAGAGTGACAACCTCATTATTAAAAATTAAGATATTTTCTATGAAATCTTTATATAAATTTAATATTTCCCAAACACTTTGTTTTCCTTATGATTATTAAATACAAGTAAAGATATTGATTGTTTCACCAAACTCATGTAGATGTTTGCCAGCCACTCCGAGGGCCATATACATTTGTATTTTATATCTTTAGCAAGATATATTAAAGGTATGAGAAGCACTTTCTAGCATCACTCGGTTTGTTAGCATCCTCATAACAAATTTCAACTTTTCCCATTTTTATCCCTCAACTCACCCTGCTTCCTGGTACCTCTAATTCTAGAGCCTTTCCAGGGTTCTGTGGTGTTAATCGATTTGCTTTTTATTGACATTTGTACTCAACTTTCTTCTCCCTGGAAACAATTCCATCCTCTTTTAAATTTTAAAAATGTGCTCACATCTTTATATCACCGTTTCACTGTACCTTTCTCTCTGTATTGTGTGTTTATACATTTTTATTACTTCACCTTAATTTTAGTGAAGTCTTTTATGAGAAAATAAAAGAGGTTGGGCTTCCCTGGTGGCGCAGGGGTTGAGAGTCTGCCTGCCGATGCAGGGGACACGGGTTCGTGCCCCAGTCTGGGAAGATCCCACATGCCGCGGAGCGGCTGGGCCTGTGAGCCATGGCTGCTGAGCCTGCGCTCCGCAACGGGAGAGGCCACAACAGTGAGAGGCGCGTGTACCGCAAAAAGAAAAGAAAAAGAAAAGAGGTAAACATATATATTCATTGTGTGGTGCTTGACTGGATGGTCAATCCATTTTAAGTGTCTATACTTTCCATGCAAAAAATATCATAGCACTTGAGATTATTATTTGAAATCATACAGCCTGTTTGGCATTCCAGCTTCTTCTCTTTTTGGGTGATTCTAGGAAGGTTGCTTCAAATCTCTAAACCTCAGTCTCCTCATCTCTAAATATTAATTCTCTCTTCTTAAGAATGTCATGAGAATTAAATAGTATAATGTATTTAACATACTTAGCACAGTGCTTGATAGCATAATAGGAACTTAACATGTGCAAGAATGCTAGTGGCTTTGCACTGCTTCATACTATATTTTATACCAGATTAGTTGCTATTTTCCTTATGTTCTTTTGGGCATATTATACTGTTTAACTCAGACACCTAGTTAATGCAGCTGACAATTTAAAATACACAACTAACTTTATGATTAAAATTTCAGGTAGCATATAGAATTATTTTTTGGTTAACTAAAACACTGCTTTCTTTCTATCTGTAAGCTTGATGCCAAAGAGAGAAAATGAAGAAAGATAATATAAGAATATATGAAAGAGAACATAAGCAAAAGAACTGAGAGTAAGTGTGAGAGAGTATACGAAATAATCTATGTCAGTGGTTCTCAAATTTTAGTTGAATTTGTTTAACTTACATACAATATACTAGCTTATACAAACAATATATTTTCCTGTTCCAACTCCAATAAATTATGATTAGGTAGTTCTGTGGGAGCACCCAGGAAGGCACACAGTTAATAAGTACCATATATGGGCAGCAGGTGGCTAGTGGACTATATTTTGAGACACAATAATCTTCCAAGAGCAAGGTATGAAAACTGAGGACAAAACACTACTGGCCTTTTATTATATAACAATGTAATGCATATACTCCAAGTTGTAGATGAGAGAACATGGCCCCATAATACAAACACTGAAAGATAAAGATATATGAAAAAATCATATAGCAGTCCAAAATAAATTTAACACAATTGTGTACTAACACCTCTCAGAAATAGCATCACAACCTCATAAAATAATTTGGGAAACTTGGACTTAATAAAAAGAAACAAATAATTAGAATGGTAAACACTTTCAACTTTCAATTTGTGCCAATAACTGATTTAAAAACTTAAGTGAGTTAGTCCTCACAACAACCCTAAGAGGTAGGTGCTTTTAATAGTCTAAAGATGAGGAAACTGAGGCACAAATAGTTATGCAATTAATTAGCTTGAGGACACACACAACTATTAAGTGGCAAATGCAGGCACTCTGTCTCCGGAGATATGTTCATGACGACATTATAACTAGCAAAAGGAATAAGGTACGCTGACTCCAACTCTAATATTTAGTCTTGACCATTATATAGCTTTATGTATTTTACTGAAATTAAAGTTTAGTTTTCCTTTAAATATCTTGTATTTTTTTTTTCTGTTTCTTTCTGAACATTTCAAGTTTGCATATTTGAGTTCACGACGAACATCAAGGAACAAGTTGAACAGAGGTTAACAAGGGGGAATGGATAAAGTTTGCTGCTTACGTAGATATTACAGCAAGACAAACCCATGATATCCTAAGCTCCTTTTTTTTTTTTTTTGCGGTACGTGGCCTCTCGCTGTTGTGGCCTCTCTCGTTGTGGAGCGCAGGCTCCAGACGCGCAGGCTCAGCGACCATGGCTCACGGGCCCTGCCGCTCCGCGGCATGTGGGATCTTCCCGGACCAGGGCATGAACCCGTGTCCCCTGCATCGGCAGGTGTACTCTCAACCACTGCGCCACCAGGGAAGCCCCCTAAGCTCTTTTTAACATTAATGAGTTGTTCTGTTCTCACAAATTGGATTAGACTTCCATCACACTACTTCATAGTATGAAAAAACACCGTCAGAATCTGCATTGTTATCCTATATAATGCTGAAGGGCCAGTTTACTGTGTTCACGTTTAGCACTCTACTTTTTAATGGGAGAAAAAACGTTTTTATTTTTTGAAAATGTTTATCTCTATTATGATATACCAAAATAGTCACCAAAGCAATGATATCTGCAATGGTCATCTTTGTTTTAGAAAGAATAGGAGTGCTATCTGAATGCTTCCAGAATGTTCTAGATAATATGCAAACTCTCTTTTTATTCCACTATCCAACTTTTCCAAAGATTGATGATACTTTTTATTTCAACAAATCAACTCATTCTGATCTTTGTTTCCTTTTCTAAAATGATACCAATGACTTACTGTTTGCTGATCCAATATTACTTCCTATCTTGCTTAAGCTGCCTTGATAGTGTTAACTACTTACTACTTTTGGCACCTAAGATGAATGATTTTTCTGCATCTCTCAAAATCTATTGTTATATTTTACACAGAACTCCATTCTGGGTTCTTTGTTCCTGCCTCTGTGTCCTGTTACTCAAGTTTGTGTTGATAATTTCACAATTATCAATTATGTTCATAATTGTGTTCATAATTTCAATTGCCATTTAAGTGCTAATGGCTACAAAATGCATGACTACTTATATACCTTTTCATTGCATTGAACTTTTGTGTCCTAAACAGTTGGTGGGATACACAGCTGCGTTTTTATATGCTTGTTTACCTAAGTTTTTATGTGCTCATTTAGAAAGTCAGCTTGTAGGGACAAAATGGACCACTGAAATGCCTTCCATTCACACATCCTCTTGAAGTTAACTTTCCATGCAATGTTATTTTCCGATAATTCCAGCTCACAAAGTTCTGCTTATCCTTAGATCGCCTATAACACTTCATTTTCAGCCATTGAGCTTTTGCTTTTTGTTCATTTTCTTTACCCAATCATATTGTAAATTCATGGGGAACAGAGATTATATCCTCTACCATTATATCTCCTCCAGTGTCTTTTATGGGCACTGTGTAGGTACTCATTAAATACTCACTGAAAGCTTTTTAATCATATTGGTGAGATTTTTAACCCATACTTTGGAGTCAACTCTAACATCATTTAATACATATCCTTTCTTAGTAAAAAAATTACTAAGACTTTTTATCTGGTTACTGGCCTTTAATTATGCTAACTGCCACTATTAAGTTGCATAACTGATCCAAAGAAAATACTGATTGTTGGTAGTTTTCTGACTTGTGATTGATGAAATGTTATTGAGTAACATTAGTCATATTCTTTGTCAGAATATAACTTGGTATTTGGCAGCTATACCATCAATTAGCATTACACTGATAACCTCTATTTATATAGCAAGTAATTTGTTTTCCCATATGAGCTGGGAGAAGGGGAGAGGAAATGATAGTTGTTCATTGCCACAAGTAATCTGCAGTAAGAACAATAAATTAAAAAATATTTTTTAAGCTTTTGTAAAAATCTCTTAAAATCTATGTTGTTAAGTACATGCAGCCATGCACGCATGGTCTTCTTGGTAGGATTTCTTTCTACCATTAAGTATTAGTTTATTTTTATTGCCCACTTTTAATCCAGCACTTTGATGCTTCATTTCTTACCTAGATTTTTGAATAAGTCAAATAATCCAAGTCTCCATACCGAGGTTCCACAAGCATTCACAATGCCAAACCAAAGAGTTGTTAACTTAGCTTATTTTTTCCCCTTTTCTGAAATGCATTTTAATGAAGCAAACTCAGGTCTCAATGCTTTTACTCCACATTCCAAAAAAGGCGATAGGTATTTATTTAATGTCTACTATGTGCCAACCAATGTGGTAGGCATTTCTCATAAATTTATAAATGAGAAAATAATAAGCCCTGAATAACTTAGACCAAAATAAAGCATAGCTCTTTAGGTGCCAGTCTGGCTTTTAATCTTCAATCTTTTTCACTCCCAAGATCAATTTCCAACAATTGCTCTACCACTAACACAGACACAATCTTCCTTCTATACAATTCTGGAATAAAAATTGATATTGATATTCTAGGGAATGCATTAAATAATAATTTTTATGATCTTGAACTAGTACAAGACCATATTCTGTAATGTTGATTGACTAATATTACATTGGCATGGAGTTAACTTAAAAAGTCTCAGATGGAAAAATTAATTTTCAGTGTGTTAAGTACCTTACAATTAACACACAACCAATAAGAAGAATCATCTAGTTTGGAATTAGACAATCAAAATCATCTGCATTAGTAGTATGATCTTGGTTCCTATTTTCCCTTAAAAAAAAAGTATTTTAGAGAGTTTTCTACCAATCCAACCTCTTTTTTATATTTACCAAGACTATCAGTTGGTGTGGGGAAATATAATTTCAAGATGGATTTCTAAAAAAAGTAAAAACAAAACTAAAAAATATAAAAAAACAATTCATTCTAAGTGCTCTCTCTCTCTCTCTCTCTATATATATATATATAATATAGATAGATAGATAGATAGATAGATAGATAGATAGATAGATAGATAGTTAGAGATAGAAACTAAAACTCTACTTTGGGTAAGTTGTAAACACCAACAGCTTTTTTTTTGCGGTACGCGGACCTCTCACTGTTGTGGCATCTCCCGTTGCGGAGCACAGGCTCCGGACGCGCAGGCTCAGCAGCCATGGCTCACGGGCCCAGCCGCTCTGCAGCATGTGGGATCTTCCCGGACGGGGGCACGAACTCGTGTCCCCTGCATCAGCAGGCGGACCCTCAACGCCTGCGCCACGAGGGAAGCCCAACACCAACAGTTTTTATCTAAGGAGTCATTATTTTTCAGATTTCTAAACTAAGTGAAAAGAAAATAAGGGATTAATGGCTTAAAGTCAGATTTACAAAATCTAACACGTTGCTCTAACTGATTTAATGCTTTCTACATACAAGTTAACACATTTTAAAGATAAAGTTAGGCATTATTCCCACTAGCCTTCACTTCTTCATGCACTGTAGCCAATCAGTAAATATTGACCAACCATTCTAAGACCCATCCCTATCAGTAGCCCCCGCCTGCCATGCCTATAGACTCATATGTATTTTTATTGGTAATCTAGATATACATCCAACACATGGTGAGGTATATTCAGGCACAAATGAATGCACAGAATATAAGTGCAGACTCTAAAGAGCAACGAGTATAAAGTGCAATGGAAACCAAGGCATTCCATGTAATTTGGAAAGGAAAAAACTGCATTTTTCTGAATTACATCTGTGTTTAAATTCTAAATAATAATAGTTCTAAGAGTTATTTGAGAGTGGCAGTGAAAAACCACACCCAAACTGTAACATTTAAGAATGATATGGAGATCTTTTCTGCATTTATTTCTAAATGAGCCCTTTATACAAGTACACCTATTTCTTTCTCAATAATTTTAATTTGTTCCCGAAAGCTCTTCTGCTAGGTGAAAAATTAGTAAATGAAAAAACGTTTTCACTAATTCTAGTGGGGGAAAAATTATTAGATATTTCATTCCACCCAAAATACCCCAAACAGCTTTCATAGATAGAATTACATATCAGTTAACTGAAAACAAATTTATATCATAAAAAATTGAAAATAAGTATATTTTGTACATAAAAAGAAAGATAATAGAGGTTTGTTGTATTTGACAAAGAAAAGAACATTAGTGGATTAAGGTTGGTGAAATTAGTGGAAGGGTACAAAGAAGTCATTCTCTCGAAGACTGTGGAAATCAGGTGATCACCTCCTGAGCAGGTCTTCAATATTAGAGTCACAAGTGTTTGATGATAACCATAGAGTGAACAGGCCCTTTGAAACACATGAAAATAGCATGCAGTCAAATAAACTGAAGGATTTAGAGGATGCTATCTTTTTATCTTGCTTATTGGTGTACATTTGCAAAGAAAAACATTTTAGTTTCATCCAATTATGACATTCAATCCAAATTTGTTCCAAATGCAGGCACTGACTAGAAACTCTGTTTCATGTTAAATGATGAAAATAACATATTATAACATATTTAGTGTGTGTTTGAGTGAAAAGAAAAAAGTATATATGGAATTATTGTCTAAAAAGTTTTTTCAAGCATGATTGGACAAAAAATGATTAACTGAACAGCCCTTATGTGGAATAAGTCTATATAACTTACAGAGAAAACATACAAAAATCCAGATGAGAGGTGATAGTTGCCAGACTGGCAACTATCAAATCAGACTGGCAACTATGGCAATGTTGAGAAACAGCTGATTATGAGTGTATTTTGATGTTATACCCAGTATTTCTGAAGAAGTCAAAATGGAGTATGAGAGAGAGAAATCAAGGATAGCTACATGTTTTTTAGCCTGAGCAACTGGAAGGATGATACTGAATGTTGGGATTAGAGCACATTCAGGTGAGAAAATAAGGAACTCTGATATGAGTTTGAAATGTTCATTAGATACCCAACTGGAGATGCTGAAGATTGAGGAAGAGGCTTAGCCTAGAGATACAGATCTGGTAGTCTTTGGAAGGTAGATGCTATTTAAAGGTATGAGACTGAGCCCTGGGGTACTCAACCAATGAAGTCAGGGAGAAGAGAAGGAACCAACAGAGGAGATTGGGAAGATGTGACTAGCATGACAGAAAGACAATTTGGTGAGTGCATGATCCTGGAGGGAACCAACACAACAAGGGAAAAAAAAAGAGGAAGTGACCTACAGTGTCAAATGCTGATGATAAGTCAACAAATATGAGGAATTAGAATTAATCTTTGAATTTACCAACATGGGAGTCATAGATGACCCTTAAAGTAGCAGTTCCTATGGAGATTAATAAAGTCTTATTTATTTATCTTTTTATTAATTTATTTGTGGTAGGTTCAAATTGTTTCTGGAGTATAACGAGTTAGGTTAATCATTTCAAATAGAATAAGCAAGATCCTTATTCAAAATAACTTGAGATATTGAATTTTACTGCTTTAGCACAAATATTTAACTACAAATTCTTTTCCCTATTTCAACTAATTATTATTCATCTCCTCTATAAATTATCCACTTTTTAACATACAAAATTAAATTAGTTACAACATGTAAATAATGTTAGATCATAAATTTATTAAAATATTTTACTTAGTTCTTTGTCGTGATTAAATTTAAAATTATTTGTATTTAATCTTACTCTGAAAATACATTTTTAAATTATTTAGTAAAGAAATAAAAACTTCTGCTTACAAGGCTAGATTTCTCATTGTATAATTCCTTCCATTAGACCCAAACACATATTCCTCTGCAATTTTCGTCATTCTACTATTCTACATCTGAGAAACATTTAAAATTCTACCTTCTGCTGTGTGATATATCATGGACCCTGGGTTGATTTTCTTTTTTTAAGAAACACTGTTGCTTCCTTCTTTAAAACACTTTTACAATTTTTTAATGTGCACTGTTTACTTTTTTGAGCTATGTAGCTGACAAAAATAATACAATCAGTTGATTTGTAAAGTATCAATGGGTTATATAAGAATTTGAAAATAGAAATAATCTTCTGATAAGGATAATGAGGTATATGGCAATCTTGATGCAATTATATGATGTTCTAGAGCATTTTCTGTAAAGATCCTATAGGTGGTAAATATTAGGCCTTGGGAGCCAGACAGTCTCTGCTGCCATTGTAGTATGAAAGCATAGACAATACAAACACAAATGAGTGGAGCTTTATTCCAATAAAACTGTATTTACAAAACTGGTGGCAGGTCAAATTTGACCTAAGGCCATAATTTGCCTTATCTAGAAAACCGGATTTTCAGCTATGCTATGACCTCCACATTAGACTGAGAGATTTTAGTGACACGTGCTCTTTTAACATTAATAGGTTTGAAACTGGAAGAACACAGGAAGTATATTCAACATTATCCTTGAAGTGCATGTGGTAGATTATCTTCATGAGTGTAAAACTATCTTATTAAAAGCTATTTTGGACTCTGAAAAACTAAACTAATTTGGATGTAATTCAAGAAATGTTTGCCTATAAATAAATCTGTAGGGAGCAAAATTAAAACTGCATTTCACTATGAATCAGATAAGTTTAGGTTCACATCCTCATAGATTAACATCTTTTATTTTAAATGTTAAAATACTTGTGATTTTGTTCAATTCAGGGTTATATAGGGAAGGAAAGGTGGCATGCAGAATTTTAAAGTTGCTGAGATATGATTTATTCAGGGATATTTGTGAGGTTGATTAAAAACATAATTTTAAAACGGCATTTTAGAAATGGAGTAGGGAGTATCTGTTTAAAAATAAATTATTCTACTAAAATGTAGGAATTAATGACATTTTAAAAAGTAAAGGGAATGAGTGCATTCAGATGTTTGAAAAATGATACAAAACCTATAGGTCTTGGGGAGAGATAAAAAGTTTAGTGCTGGAGTTGGGACATAAAGCAAAGGAATATATTCTCAAATAGTTAGTAATGATATTTTGTTTTTATTATTATCAGTTATAGAAATTTGAGTGCAATTTAATGCCAACACAGAAAGATGTGCTATTGACCAATGCGCACATCAAAATAATCTGTTTGAGAAAAAGGAGGTAATGAGTTTTCCCTCCAATATGTTCCCTGCTGTAAATCTGCTTCAGACAAGGTTATTACATTAGGCTTTAAGCTCAAGCTGAACACTGCCAGCTATAATATATATAGAACAATTAAATTTGAGAGATATTATTAGTCAATGGACAAAAAAGGCTACACAATTAAAACCATTCTGGTGGATTATTTTCTGAATACTAAATAATTTAAAGTATGTTTATCCATAAAGGCATAAAATGCATATTTTAATATGACTATTTAACCAATTTTTCTCTTTGATAAGTTCCATAATTCATTTAGACATTGAAAAAAACTAAAGAATATTAATTTTGGAAAGCGCATACCAGTAGAACAAGACCTATGGAAATTTAGATGCCAAAGTTCACCAGACAGCAGCCTAAGTTTGCATGCAAATGAGAGCAGAATTTTTCAGAAACATAAGAGTTAACTTTCTTTTGGCAATTTGTTCGATTTAATTAAATAAAGTAGAATTAGTAATATCTAGCAAAGAATGTTAACTTGAAGTTTAACAATAGGTATTTTGTTTTGATTGATATTTTATTGCATGTTATTTTTCATTTTAGATCATGTATATTAATTTAATATCTAGATAATTTCCTTGCAATTTTCACAAGACTGCTGCTAACTTTATTAGCAGCTGTTCTAGAGAAATATGCCTGTTGGGGGTCCAACTGTTTACAGGAGGTAATGTAGTAAGTGCTTAGCTGACAAGAAGTCAATGTTAGTGTTTATCAGATTAATGGAAGGCAGTTAGAATAGGTGGTAGAAAAACACATTATCAGAGGTTAGTGAAAAGATGAAAGACTATGGAAAAGATAGGATTCCATCCTCACCTGACTACATCACTGAGTTTGCAGGGATTATGCCAAATAAGTGGAGGCATCAGAGTTGAGGATAGGGTGAAGAACAGACAAGGAATAGATTTTAAAACTGCTATCGATGACCCAAATCCTGCCTACATATCCATGTTATTTAAAAGTAGATGGGAGGGCTTCCCTGGTGGCGCAGTGGTTGAGAGTCTGCCTGCCGATGCAGGGGACATGGGTTCGTGCCCCGGTCTGGGAGGATCCCACATTCCGCGGAGAAGCTGGGCCCGTGGGCCATGGCTGCTGAGCCTGTGCATCCCCGCAACGGGAGAGGCCACAACGGTGAGAGGCCTGCGTACCACACACACACACACACACAAAAAAAAACAAAAAAAAAAAACAGAAAAGTAGATGGGAAACCAATTTCTTTACTAAATCTTTGCTTATGAATTTTCTTCATTCATTCAGCAAATATATGTAGAATATCTACCATGTGCCAGACATTGTTTTAGACATCAGAGTTACAACAGTGAACAAAGTTAGATAAAAATCTCCACTGTCATGCAGGCTTTTATAGAATAGGTTAAATAATGAAAATGCATATTTTATGAAACAAAAGATTTTTTAGAGGTCAAGATTCTCACAGGCTAGAACACAGGTATTTTATTAAATAGAAAGCTATGCCCCTTCTTTACTTCCTAACTGAAGCTGTATTTATACACAGAGTCTAATAATCGTTGGTAGGAGGATTGCAGGTGACTTGTTTCTGAATTAAACCCAACGGTCCAGTTTATTGTTCTGGATGAAATGTTCCATCTCACTGAGTTGACTTAACTTTTTTACACAGCACTGATACTAAAGAGAGACCAAGAGGTTTCTGGTCAAACATACTTGACTAAGTGGGTTTTTTTGTTGGTTTTTATTTCTAATATTAGGGTGGGGGAAAAGTGTTTTAATAGTCTACTTGCCATTTATATAAAAATAGGTTTTGTGAAAAAATAAGGTCAATAGGTATTATAAAGTTTAAAAATACAGTTATTTTGTGTACAACCTCAACTTTGAGAAGATATTTAAGAAGCAAAAAGGCAATAGTTCTTGGTGCCAACCTTTTTAAAACTAAGGAGGGGGAAAGCTAAATAGTTTAAATATGGAAAAAAAGCATCAATCAAATTCTAAAATTAGATGACCACGGTTCAAATTCCAGCATGACTTTGGACAATGCATTTAAAGGTCTGGCACTCAGTTTTCTCATCTGTATAACAGTGATAATAATAACTGTCCTTCCTTGCACAGTTGAGGTTACAGAAGATCAATGACATATTGGATGTAAATGTGCTTTGTAAAAACTCAAATCTTATAGAAATTAGAAGAATCATTGTTACTAATCTATAAAATACTATTGAGCATAATGTAATGAGACCAATTTTAATTGATTCATTTTAAGAGTCAGATATTAAATGTATTGATTCCTTTAACTTTTATCACTTCCTCATTTCTTATGTCTAATGTGACTCCTGTCTAAACAGAAGAGAAAATAAATATTATAAAATAAGGTCAAATTGACGTTTCTCTCTCAAACACAGTTTTTGATTTTTAACTTTTTTCTATTTTGCTTTTAAGAAGACATGCTGGATTACCCTGATTTTTAGGAACACATCTTGTGCCTAGGTCAAGCAGTAGCACTTACTATGATTCTCTTCACAGATTCTTTTTTGCTTAAATTGAAGTATAGTTGATTTACAATATTGGTTAAGTTTCAGGTATGTAGGATGGTGATTCAGCATTTTACAGATTATATTCCATTATAGGTTTTTAGAAGATATTGGGTATAATTCCCTATGTTATATAAGAAATCCTTTTGGCTTATCTATTTTATGTATAGTGGTTTGTATCTGTTAATCCCACAGCCCTGATTTGTCCCTCCCACCTCCCTTTTAGTAACCATAAGTTTGTCTTCTACTAATATAGTATTATTGTCAATTTCTCTATTTACATTTGTTAGTATTTACTGTATATATTTAAGTGCTCCTGTACTGGGTGCATATGTGTTAACAAGTGTAATATCCTCTTCTTGTATTGATTCCTTTATCAGTATACAATGTTATTCTTTGTCTTTTGTTATAGCCTTTATTTAAAGTCTATATTGTCTGATATGAGTATTGCTACCCCAGCTTTCTCATCATTTCCATTTGCACAAAATATCTTATTCCATTTCTTCACTTTCAGTTTGTGTCTTTTGCCTTGAAGTGAGTCTCTTGTAGGCAGCATATTGAAGAGTCTTGTTTTTTTTTTTTTTTTATCCAATTAGCCATCTGTGTCTTTTGATCAGAGCATTTAGTCCATCAATATTTAAAGTAATTTTTGATAGGTATGTACTTATTGCCATTCTTCCTTGTTTTCCAGTTGTTTTTTTAGTTCTTCTTTGTGCATTTCTTCTTCTTTTTCCTGTTGTAGTTTGATGATTTTCTTTTGTAGTATGCTTGAGTTTCTTTCTTTTTTGTTTTTACGAATCCATATTAGGTTTTTGATTTGTGGTTACCATGGGGTTCATGTATGCTGACTGATAATTATATCTACTTGTTTTAAACTGATAATTATTTAAGCTTAAACACATTCTAAAGATCTACATTTTATATTTCCCTCCCCAACATTTTGGGTTTTTGATGTACTATTTTACATCTTCAAGCTTACCCTTTTACTCTTTATTGTAGTTATAGTCACTTTTATAATATGGTGTTGTTTTTTAATCTACATATTGTGTTACTTAAGTGATCATCAATCCTTACTATATATTTGCCTTTCCTGTTGCTACTTTTGCTTCCCTATAGATTCTTGTAGTATAGGCATTTTGACAATATTGATTCTTCCAATCCAAAAACATGGTAAAACTTTCCATCTGTTTAAGTTGTCTTCGATTTCTTTCATCAGTGTCTCATAGTTCTCAGAGTACAGGTCTTTTGTTTCCTTAGGTATGTTTATTTCTAGGTTTGTCATATATGGCCTTTGTTATGCTGAGATATTTTCCCTCTATGCTCAATTTCTGGAGAATTTTTTCATGAATGGTGCTGAATTTTGTCAAAAGCCTTTTCTACATCTTTTGAGATGATCATATGGTTTTTATTCTTCAATCTGTTGATGTGGTGTATCACACTGATTGATTTGTGGATATTGAAAAATGCTTGCATCCTGGGATAAATCCTACTTGATCATGGTGTATGATCCTTTTAATATGTTGCTGGATTCAGATTGCTATTTTGTTGAAGATTTTGAGTCTATTTTCATTAGTGATTTTGGCCTATAATTTTCTTTTTTGTGGTATCATTGTCTGGTTTTGCTATCAGGGTGATGACAGCCTCATAAAATGAGTTTGGGAGTGTTCTTTCCTCTGCAATTTTTTGGAATAATTTCAGAAGGATAGGTGTGAACTCTTCTGTAAATGTTTGATAGAATTCACCTGTGAAGCCATCTGGTCCAGGACTTTTGTTTGTTGGGAGTTTTTAAATCATAGTTTCAATTCCAGTACTTGTGATTGATTTGTTCATATTTTCTATTTCTTCCTGGTTCAGACTTGGGAGATTGTACTTTGCTAAGAATGTGTCCTTTTCTTCCAGGTTGTCCATTTTATTGGCCTATAGTTACTTCTAGTAGTCTCTTAAGATCCTTTGTATTTCTGTGGTGTATATTGTATTTTCATTTCTAATTTTATTGATTTGAGCCCTCTCCCTTATTTTCCTGATGAGTCTGGCTAAGGGTTTATCAATTTTCTTTACCTTTTCAAAGAACCAGTTTTAGTTTCATTGATCTTTTCTATTGTTTGCTTCGTTTCTGTCTCTATTTCTATTTATTTCTGCTCTGATATTTATGATCTTTTTCCTTCTACTAACTTTGGGTTTTGTTTGTTCTTCTTTCTCTAGTTGCTTTAGGTGTAAGGTCAGTTTGTTCATTTGTGATTTTTCTTGTTTCCTGAGGTAAGACTGTACTGATATAAACTTCCCTCTTAGAAATGCTTTTGTTACTGAGTCCAAGCTCACTTTGCTCACTGCATGACAGGCCAATGAATTGGAAGATGAGGTGTTGAGGCAAGGAATATGACTTTATTCAGAAAGCCGGCAGACCAAGAAGATGGCAGATTAGTGTCTCCAAAAAACCATCTTATTGGGGTTTGGATCCCAGTTTGTTTTATACAACAGAGAGGGGGAGGAGATGAGGAAGTAAAGTAAAAAGGCCATAAGATTTTCAAATATCCCCTGGAATGGCCAGCCTCGGGGAGGGGATGTGTTACTTTCTTCTTTCTTGCAGCCATCCACACGTGGACAGGATCAGGATGTTTCCCTGAACAAAGGCACTTTGGTTTAATATTCAGGCAGAGGGGCAGTGTTCCCTGAAGCAAGCCATTGTGCATAGACAGTATCCTTTTAGTGAATAAAAGCAACAGGAAGCAAAGGTTAAAGTAAAAGAAACAGATCCAACATGTAGTCAGACTTAGCTCTTCCCTGTTAAAATTCCCCACTGTCAATGTCCATTCCACAATCTTGTGGAAAAAGGGGTGACAACGGTTCTAATTGCTTTGTCAGATGGATCTTTCTGCAAGTGTCCACCATCTGTGCCAGCGTTCCAAACGTTGTTTCTTTTGTTCCTCTCTGGAAAGTGTCTCCTTTACACCTGTAGACTTAAAAAAAATTCACAACCTAAAAGATGAGAGTTATGATTTATTTGGCGGGAATTTTGAGGGCTTCAAGCCCAGGAGGCAGCATCTCAAGTTAAGGAGTTTAGTGCTTTTCTATGTATGGAAGGTTGCAAGAGTCTGGGCTCACTGAAATCATTCCCTTGATATGCACTTCAGCTATCTGGGACCTGTATCCTGTATTCTCATATCCTGAGTTTCCCCAGGGCTCACCATAGGGAGTGGCTGCCGTCTGATGGCTGCTAGATGGCAGATATTCTTCTCCTTCTTGAGTTTCCTCAGGGCTTTCCTCACGTTGGAAGGCTATAATCTCTGATGACTGATGTGCAGGAAATATTTCATTTCTCAGATCCTCTCCTCTTGGTCAGGAATTTGACCAATATTTGGGAAACATTTCATGATCAAATTTTGTCCCATGGTTCTAGGAGGCTTATCCCAGATCAGTTGAAAATTCTTCATATGTCACTCCAGGTGTTAGTTTTTGGATTAGGCCCTCTTGACAATTAAAAATTCTCTGTATCCTCTATCTAATTATAGTCCAGGAGACATTTTCTCTTGTTGCTTCTTCCCATATCTAGAATCAAACTATTACAATTATTTTATCTTATAAAAGTGATCTATTTTCTCAAGATGTTTAGCCAGAGAAGTTTTGTTGGAGGGCTGGTTACACATTAGGTATTGTAAGAGACAACAATCTTATAGAATAGACAGGATATAAGTAATGTATCTAGTAATATTGACAAAGACATAGTGCAGCAGGGAGACACAAACAACTTGGAAACAAAGAACAAATTAAAACAATGATGAGTATAACTAGTTATAATCCAGTTGCAATAACGAGTGACCAAAGGTACCATAACTGATGTAATGAGCCATCTGCAGTTTTACTATACTGGCCATGCATACTTAGACATGCATGGCTTAATCTTCCAGAATGCATATGCTACTGGCAGGATCAACCAGGAAGAAAGAAAAAGATAAATGTTTCAATTCTGCTTACAAAGGTATAATTTACCAAAGTACTGTAAGTCATAATTAGTTTAAGGGGAAGGTTTTCCTTACACCTGGAAAATCCAGATTTAAACCAGTCATTTTTCAGATAGAAACCATAAAAATTATAACCATAGTCACCTTATCACTCAGTCCTATGTAACTAATTATTTTTGTTAATAGCTTTATGAAGCCATCAGGTTTCCCATTAGAATTTTTCAATTTCTTACCCCATTCAACATTATGGTCTGAAAGTCAGAAACTTATATTTAGCCAAAAGTCCTTTCTATAAATCTTCTTGAAGAGGAAGCATTTTTGAAAAGACATCAGAGTGAAACCATAACTTGTCTATAATGACAAAAGACTTAAGAAGGCACATTTAAATCTGATTACAATACAATTGACAAAGTAACTTGGTTACTGCTGTGACATACAACATTTTCAGATAATAACTAGAATTATGACTGAAAACATTTTGCCAGGACATATCAAATTTTAGGAACTCCATATAATCCCTCGAATACCTATATCATTTGCCATACTATATAACCTAAGAAGATTTATTACTTATTTGACAACATTTCCCATGTAATTCAATACATCAAGTCAACCTAATTAGTTAATATTTCTCTTTGGGGTGTTTCAGGGGAACTTTGAATCATCCCAACGTTAGCTAGAGGTCAAAGGAACTTCACTAAAATTTGATTTGGGAAGATTTGTCCAAAAAAAATATATCAAAAGTGTTTAAAACACTCAATCAGATAGGATAACAGGTCACTGTGAAACAACAGTTATTCACTTAGCCAAAGTAACAATAAAAGATTTCAAAGGCAAATACAGAACAGATCACTTAAAAGGTAAAGAAACTTAAAATCTGTTATCAAAGGCAGATCAACATCTTAAGAAAACTTGTCTTCTTAACAGAGAGAAAAGCCAAATTCAAGTTTTGTATTGGCTTACTTTTTAAATTCACTTACTTGATTAAACTTATTTTAAACTTAGTCAATCCTGACCATGCACAAAACTCTTTTCTTGGGATCCACTTTCCATAAACCTTCCATCACATAATTTACCTTAGCACAGTTCTAACTTTCAAGTTGTCAAATAACTGGAGAGATTAATTTTAGGTAGACATTCCTAAAATATAATTATTTTTTAAAGTTCACTTAAAGTTCTTATCTCATTTGCATTTTCTTTCCTTAAAATTTTCTTCACATCAAGTTACTTTCCTTGCTGACAAATTTGCAACAGATACAACAAGATTTTATTTAGCTTATGTTAAACCTAGGCACAATAAAAGTATTGTACTTAATGTTGATGACTTTAAAGACATGTCTAGGTTAAACAATCATCGACAGGAAGACATTGGAACTCACCAAGAAAGATACCCCACATCCAAAGACAAAGGAGAAGCTTCAATGAGATGGCAGGAGGGGGGCAATCACAATAAAATCAAATCCCATAACCATTAGGTGGGTGACTTACAAACTGGAGAACACTTATACCACAGAAGTCCACCCACTGGAGTAAAGGTTCTGAGCCCCACGTCAGGCTTCCCAAACTGGGGGGTCTGTAACAGGAGGAGGAATTCCTAGAGAATCAGACTTTGAAGGCTAGCAGGATTTGATTGTGGTACTTCACAGGACTGGGAGTACTGTGGTACTTTGACAGAAACAGTGTTTCCACCCTTGGAGGGCACACACAAAGTAGTGTGCACACTAGCACTCAGGGGGGAAGGAGCAGTGACCCCTGAAGAGACTGAACCAGACCTACCTGCTAGTGTTGGACAGTCTCCTGCCAAGGTGGGGGGTGGCTGTGGCTCACCACGGAGACAAGGACACTGGCAGCAGAAGTTCTGGGAAGTATTCTTTGGTGTGAGCCTTCCCAGAGTCCACCATTAGCCCCACCAAGGAGAGTGTGGGCTCTGGTGTTGGGTCACCTCAGGCCAAACAACCAACAGGGAGGGAACTCAGACCCACCCATCAGCAGACAAGCAGATTGAAGTTTTACTGAGCTCTGTCTGCCAGAGCAACACTCAGCTCTACCCACCACCGGTCCCTCCCATCAGGAAGCTTGCAAAAGCCTCTTAGACAGCCTCATCCACCAGAGGGCAGATAGAAGAAGCAAGAAGAACTACAAACTTTCAGCCTGTAGAATGAAAACTACATTCACAGAAAGATAGACAAAATGAAAAGGCAGAGGACTATGTACCAGATGAAGGAACAAGATAAAACCCCAGGAAAACAACTAAAGGAAGTAGAGATAGGCAAGCTTCCAGAAAAAGAATTCAGAATAATGATAGGCAAGATGATCCAGGACCTCGGAAAAAGGATGGAGGCAAAGATGGAGAAGATGCAAGAAATGTTTAACAAAGACCTAGAAGAATTAAAGAACAAACACCTAGGAGAATTAAAGAACAAACAAACAGAGATGAACAATATAATAACTGAAATGAAAAATACACTAGAGGAAATCAATAGCAGAATAACTGAGGCAGAAGAACGGATAAGTGACCTGGAAGACAGAATGGTGGAATTCACTGCTGTGGAACAGAATAAAGGAAAAAGAATGAAAAGAAATGAAGACAGCCTAAGAGACCCCTAGAGCAACATTAAACGTACCAACATTCACATTATAGGGTCCCAGAAGAAGAGAGAGAAATGAAGACAGCCTAAGAGACCTCTAGAGCAACACTAAATGTACCAACATTCACATTATAGGCTCCCAGAAGAAGAGAGAGAGAAAGGACCCGAGAAACTATTTAAAGAGATTATAGTCTAAAACTTCCCTAACATGGGAAAGGAAATAGCCACCCAAGTCCAGGAAATGCACAGAGTCCCAGGCAGGATACACCCAAGGAGAAACACACTGAGACATATAGTAATCAAATTAACAAAAATTAAAAACAAAGAAAAATTATTAAAAGCCACAAAGGAAAAGCTACAAATAACATACAAGGGAACTCCCATAAGGCTAACAGCTGCTTTCTCATCAGAAACTCTACAAACCAGAAGGCAGTGGCATGATATATTTAAAGTGATGAAAGGGAAGAACCTATAACAAAGATTACTCTACCTGGAAAGGATCTCATTCAGATTTGATGGAGAAATCAAAAGCTTCTCAGGCAAGCAAAAGCTAAGAGGATTCAGCACAACAAAACCAGCTCTACAGCAAATACTAAAATAACTTCTCTAAGTGGGAAGCACAAGAAAAGAAAAGGACCTACAAAAACAAACCCAAAACAATTAAGAAAATGGTAATAGGAACATACATATCAATAATTACCTTAAATCTGAATGATTTAAATGCCCCAACCAAAAGACACCTACACAGGCATACTGAATGGGTACAAAAACAAACCTATACATATGCTGTCTACAAGAGATCCACTTCAGAACTAGGGACACATACAGACTGAAAGTGAAAGGATGGAAAAAGATATCCCATGCAAATGGAAATCAAAAGAAAGTTGGAGTACCAATACTCATATCAGATAAAATAGACTTTAAAATAAAAATGTTACAAGAGCCAAGGAAGGACACTACATAATAATCAAGGGATCAATCCAAGAAGAAGACATAACAGTTATAAATAAATATGCACCCAGCATAGGAGCACCTCAATACATACGGCAAATGCTAACAGCTATAAAAGAGGAATTCGACAGTAACACAGTAATAGTAGGGGACTTTTAACACCCCACTTACACCAATGGACAGACCATCCAGACAGAATATTAATAAGGAAACACAGGCTTTAAATGACAAAATAGACCAGATAGGTTTAATTGATATTTATAGGACATTCTATCCCAAAACAGCAGATTACACTTTCTTCTTATGAGCACATGGAACATTCTCCAGGATAGATCACATCTTGGGTCACATATGAAGCCTCGGTAACTTTAAGAAAATTGAAATCATATCAAGCAACTTTTCCGACCACAACACTATGAGGTTAGAAATAAATGACAGGGAAAAACATATAAAAAACACGTACATATGGAAGCTAAACAATACGCTACTAAATAACCAAGAGAACACTGAAGAAATCAAAGAAGAAATAAAAAAATACCTAGAGACAAATGACAAAGAAAGCACAACAATCCAAAACATATGGGAAGTAGCAAAAGCAGTTCTAAGAGGGAAGTTTACAGCAATACAATCCTACCTCAAGAAACAAGAAAAATCTCAAATAAGCAATCTAACCCTACACCTACAGGAACTAGAGAAAGAAGAAAAAACAAAACCCAAAGTTAGTAGAAGGAAAGAAATCATAAAGATCAGAGCAGAAATAAATGAAATAGAAACGAGGAGACTAGGAGAAGATGGCAGAAGAGTAAGACGCGGAGATCACTTTCCTCCCCACAGATACATCAGAAATACATCTACATGTGGAACAACTGCTACAGAACACCCACTGAATGCTGGCAGAAGACCTCAGACCTCCCAAAAGGCAAGAAAATCCCCACGTACCTGGGTAGGGCAAAAGGAAAAAGAAATAACAGAAACAAAGAATAGGGACGGGACCTGCATCAGTGGGAGGGAGCTGTGAAGGAGGAAAGTTTTCCACAAACTAGGAAGCCCCTTCATGGGCGGAGACTGCAGGCAGCGGAGGGGGGAAGCTTTGGAGCCACGGAGGAGAGAGCAGCCACAGGGGTGCAGAGAGCAAAGCAGAGAGATTCCTGCACAGAAGACTGGTGCTGACCAGCACTCATCAGCCCGAGAGGTTTGTCTGCTCACCCGCCGGGGTGGGTGGGGGACTGGGAGCTGAGGCTCAGGCTTTGGAGCTTAGATCCCAGGGAGAGGATAGGGTTAGTGGCATGAATGCAGACTGAAGGGGGCTAGTGCGCCACGGCTAGCCGGGAGGGAGTCCAGGAAAAGGTCTGGACCTGCCGAAGAGGCAAGAGGCTTTTTCTTCCCTCTTTGTTTCCCGGTGCGCGAGGAGAGGGGATTAAGAGCACCGCTTAAAGGAACTCCAGAGACAGGCGCGAGCCGCGGCTATCAGCAAGGACACCACAGACGGGCATGAGACATTAAGGCTGCTGCTGCCGCCACCAAGAAGCCTGTGTGAAAGCAAAGGTCACTATCCACACACCCCTCCCGGGAGCCTGTGCAGCCCACCACTGCCAGGGCCCCGGGATCCAGGGACAATTTCCCTGGGAGAACGCACGGTGCGCCTCAGGCTGGTGCAACGTCATGCCGGCCTCTGCCACCACAGGCTCGCCCCGCACTACATACCCCTCCCTCCCCCCTGTCCTGAGTGAGCCAGAGCCGCCAAATCAGCTGCTCCTTTAACCCCGTCCTGTCTGAGCGAAGAACAGATTCCCTCAGGCGACCTACAAACAGAGGCGGGGGCAAATCCAAAGCTGAACCCCGGGAGCTGTGCGAACAAAGAAGAGAAAAGGAAATTTCTCCCAGCAGCCTCAGAAGCAGCGGGTTAAAACTCCACAATCAACTTGATGTACCCTGCATCTGTGGAATACCTGAGTAGACAATAAATAATCCCAAATTGAGGAAGTGGACTTTGGGAGCAAGATAGATTATTTTTTCCCCTTTTCCTCTTTTTGTGAGTGTGTATGTGATGCTTCTGTGTGAGATTTTGTCTGTATATCTTTGCTTTCACCATTTGTCCTAGGGATCTGTCTGTCCAGTTTTTCTTTTTCTTTTTTTACTTTTTAATTTTTTTTAATAATTATTTTTTATTTTAATACCTTTATTATATTTTATCTTACTTTATTGTATTTTATTTTATCCTCTTTCTTACTATTTCTTCTACTTTTTATTCTGAGCCAGATGGATGAAAGGCTCTTGTTGCTCCAGCCAAGAGTCAGGGCTGTGCCTCTGAGGTGGGAGAGCCAACTTCAGGACACTGGTCCACAAGAGACCACCCAGCTCCACATAATATCAAATGGCGAAAATCTCCCAGAGATCTCCATCTCAACACCAAGACCCAACTTCACTCAAAGACCAGCAAGTTACACTGCTGGACACCCTATGCCAAACAACTAGCAAGACAGGAACACAGCCCCATCCATTAGCAGAGAGTCTGCCTAAAATCATAATAAGGTTACAGACATCCCAAAACACACCACCAGACGTGGAACTGCCCACCAGAAAGACAAGATCCAGCCTCATCCACCAGAACACAGGCACTAGTCCACTCCACCAGGAAACCTACACAACCCAGTGAACCAACCTTAGCCACTGGGCACAGATACCAAAAACAACAGGAACTACAAACCTGCAGCCTGTGAAAAGGAGACCCCAAAACCAGTAAGATAAGCAAAATGGGAAGACCGAAAAACACACAGCAGATGAAGGAGCAAGATAAAAACCCAACAGAACTAACAAATGAAGAGGAAATAGGCAGTCTACCTGAAAAAGAATTCAGGATAATGACAGTAAAGATGATCCAAAATCTTGGAAATAGAATAGAGAAAATGCAAGAAACATTTAACAAGGACCTAGAAGAACTAAAGAGGAAACAAGCAATGATGAACAACACAGTAAATGAAATTAAAAATACTCTAGCAGAACCAATAGCAGAATAACTGAGGAAGAAGAACGGATAAGTGACCTGGAATATAAAATAGTGGAAATAACTACTGCAGAGCAGAATAAAGAAAAAAGAATGAAAAGAACTGAGCACAGTCTCAGAGACCTCTGGGACAGCATTAAATGCACCAACATTTGAATTATAGGGGTCCCAGAAGATGAAGAGAAAAAGAAAGTGACTGAGAAAATATTTGAAGAGATTATTGTTGAAAACTTCCTTAATATGGGAAAGGAAGTAGTTAATTAAGTCCAGGAAGCACAGAGAGTCCCACACAGGGTATGTCCAAGGAGAAACACACCAAGACACATATTAAACAAACTATCAAAAATTAACTACAAAGAAAACATATTAAAAGCAGCAAGGGAAAAACAACAAATAACACAAAAGGGAATCCCCATAAGGTTAACAGTTGACCTTTCAGCAGAAATTCTACAAGCCAGAAGGGAGTGGCAGGACATATTTAAAGTGATGAAGGAGAAAAAGCTACAACCAAGATTACTCTACCCAGCAAGGATCTCATTCAGATTTGATGGAGAAATTAAAATATTTACAGACAAGCAAAAGCTGAGAGAGTTCAGCACCACAAAACCAGCATTACAACAAATGCTAAAGGACCTTCTCTAGGCAAGAAACACAAGAAAAGGAAAAGACCTACAATAACGAACCCAAAACAATTAAGAAAATGGGACCAGGAACATACATATGGATAATTACCTTAAATGTAAATGGATTAAATGTTCCCACCAAAATACACAAACTGCTTGAATGGATACAAAAAGAAGACCCATATATATACTGTCTACAAGAGACCCACTTCAAACCTAGAGACATATACAGACTAAAAGTGAGGGGATGGAAAAAGATATTCCATGCAAATGGAAATCAGAAGAAAGCTGGAGTAGCAATTCTCATATCAGACAAAATAGACTTTAAAATAAAGACTATTACAAGAGACAAAGAAGGACACTACATAATGATCAAGGGATCGATCCAAGAAGAAGATATAACAATTGTAAATATTGTTTTTGTTGTTGTTGTTGTTGTTGTTGTTGTTGTTTTTTGAGGTATGCGGGCCTCTCACTGTTGTGGTCTCTCCCATTGCAGAGCACAGGATCCGGACGTGCAGGCTCACGGGCCCAGGCGCTCCACGGCATGTGGTATCTTCCTGGACTGGGGCACGAACTCATGTCCCCTGCATCGGCAGGTGGACTCTCAATGACTGCGCCACCAGGGAAGCCCAGTTGTAAATATTTATGCACCCAACATAGGAGCACCTCAATACATAAGGCAAATACTAACAGCCATAAAAGGGGAAATCAACAGTAACACTTTCACCAATGGACAGATCATCTAAAATGAAAATAAATAAGGAAACACAAGCTTTAATTGATACATTAAACAAGATGGAGTTAATTGATATTTATAGGACATTCCATCCAAAAACAACAGAACACATATTTTTCTCAAGTGCTCATGGAACATTATCCAGGATAGATCATATCGTGGGTCACAAATCAAGCCTTGGTAAATTTAAGAAAATTGAAATCATATCAAGTATCTTTTCCGACCACAACACCATGAGACTAGATATCAATTACAGGAAAAGATCTGTAAAATATACAAACACATGGAGGCTAAAGAATACACTACATAGTAACCTAGTGATCACTGAAGAAATCAAAGAGGAAATCAAAAATACCAAGAAACAAATGACAATAGAGGCACGATGACCCAAAACCTATGGGATACAGCAAAAGCAGTTCTAAAAGGGAAGTTTATAGCAATACAATCCAAACTTAAGAAACAGGAAACATCTCAAATGAACAACCTAACCTTGCACCTAAAGCAATTAGAGAAAGAAGAACAACAAGAAAAAAAAATTCCAAAGTTAGCAGAAGGAAAGAAATCATAAAGATCAGATCAGAGATAAATGAAAAAGAAATAAAGAAATGATAGCAAAGATCAATAAAACTAAAAGCTGGTTCTTTGAGAAGATAAACAAAATTGATAAACCATTAGCCAGACTCATCAAGAAAAAAAGGGAGAAGACTCAAATAAATCGAAGTAGAAATGATAAAGGAGAAGTAACAACTAGCACTGCAGAAATACAAAAGATCATGAGAGGTTACTACAAGCACCTTTATGCCAATAAAATGGACAACCTGGAAGAAATGGAAATTTTCTGAGAAATGCACATCCTGCAAAGACTGAACCAGGAATAAATAGAAAATATGAACAGACCAATCACAAGCACTGAAATTGAAACTGTGATTAAAAATCTTCCAACAAACAAAAGCCCAGGACCAGATGGCTTCACAGGCAAATTCTACCAAACATTTAGTGAAGAGTTAACACCTATCCTCCTCAAACTCTTCCAAAATATAGCAGAGGGCAGAACACTCCCAAACTCATTCTAAGAGACCACCATTACCCTGATACAAAAACCAGACAAAGATGTCAAAAAGAAATAAAACTACCGGCCAATATCACTGATGAACATAGATGCAAAAGAATAAAAGAATAAAATGCAAAAGAATAAAATATCTAGGAATAAAACTACCTAAGGAGACAAAAGACCTGTATGCAGAAAATTATAAGACACTGTTGAAAGAAATTAAAGATGATACAAATAGATGGAGAGATGTAGTATGTTCTTGAATTGGACTAATCAACATTGTGAAAATGACTCTACTACATAAAGCAATCAACAGATTCAATGTAATCCCTATCAAATTACCAATGGCATTTTTCACAGAACTAGAACAAAAAATTTCACAATTTGTATGGAAACATAAAAGACCCCGAATAGCCAAAGCAATCTTGAGATCGAAAAATGGGGCTGTAAGAATCAGTCTCCCTTACTTCAGACTATACTACAAATCTACAGTAATCAAGACAGTATGGTACTGGCACAAAAACAGAAAGATAGATCAATGGAACAGGATAGAAAGTCCAGAGATAAACCCACACACATATGGTCACCTTATCTTCGATAAAGGAGGCAGTGGAGAAAGGACAGCCTCTTCAATAAGTGGTGCTGGGAAAACTGGACAGGTACATGTAAAAGTATGAATTTAGAACACTACCTAACACCATACACAAAAATAAACTCAAAATGCATTAAAGAACGAAATGTAAGGCCAGACACTATCAAACTCTTGGAGAAAAACATAGGCAGAACACTCTATGACATAAATCACAGCAAGATCCTTTTTGACCCACCTCCTAGAGAAATGGAAATAAAAACAAAACTAAACAAATGGGACCTAATGAAACTTAAAAGCTTTTGCACAAAAAAGGAAATCATAAACAAGACCAAAAGACAGCCCTCCGAATCGGAGAAAATATTTGCAAATGAAGCAACTGACAAAGGATTAATCTCCAAAGTTTATAAGCAGCTCATGCAGCTCAATATCAAAAAAACAAACAACCCAAACCAAAAATGGGCAGAAGAACTAAATGGACATTTTTCCAAAGAAGATATACAGATTGCCAACAAACACATGAAAGAATGCTCAACCATTAATCATTAGAGAAATGCAAATCAAAACTACAGTGAGATGTCATCTCACACCGGTCAGAATGGCCATCATCAAAAAATCTAGAAACAATAAATGCTGGCAAGGGTTTGGAGAAAAGGGAACACTCTTGCACTGTTGGTGGGAATGTAAATTGATACAGCCACTATGGAGAACTGTATGGAAGTTCCTTAAAAAACTAAAATTAGAACTACATACAACACAGCAATCCCACTACTGGGCATATACTCTGAGAAAACCATAATTCAAAAAGAGTCATGTACCACAATGTTTATTGCAGCTCTATTTACAGTAGCCAGGACATGGAAGCAACCTAAGTGTCCATCAACAGATGAATGGATAAAGAAGATGTTTGCACATATTTACAATAGAATATTACTTAGCCATTAAAAGAAATGAAATTGAGTTATTTGTAGTGAGGTGGATGGACCTAGAGTCTGTCATACAGAGTGAGAAAAACAATTACGGTATGCTAACTCAGAAAGAGAAAAACAAATACGGTATGCTAACACATAAATATGGAATCTAAGAAAAAAAAAAAAGGTCATGAAGAACCTAGGGGCAAGATTGGAATAAAGACACCGACCTACTAGAGAATGGACTTGAGGATATGAGGAGGGGTAAGGGTAAGCTGTGACAAAATGAGAGAGTGGCATGGACATATATACACTACCAAACGTAAAATAAATATCTAGTGGGAAGCAGCCACATAGCACAGTGAGATCAGCTCGGTGGTTTGTGACCACCTAGAGGGGTGGGATACAGTGGGTGGGAGGGAGGGAGATGCAAGAGGGATGAGATATGGGAACATATGCATATGTGTAACTTATTCCCTTTGTTATAAAGCAGAAACTAACACACCATTGTAAAGCAACTATACTCCAATAAAGATGTTAAAAATAAATAAGTAAATAAAAATGGACAAAAAAAAAGAAATAGAAACAAAGAAAACAATAGCAAAGATCAATAAAACTAAAAGCTGGTTCTTTGAGAAGATAAACAAAATTGATAAACCTTTAGCCAGACTCATCAAAAAAAAGAGGGAGAAGACTCAAATCAATAATATTAGAAATGAAAAAGGAGAAGTTACAACAGACAACGCAGAAATACAAGGCATCCTAAGAGACTACTGCAAGCAACTATAGGTCAATAAAATGGACAGCCTGGAAGAAATGAACAAATTCTCAGAAAGGTATAACATTCCAAGACTGAACCAGGAATAAATAGAAAATATGAACAGACCAATCACAAGTAATGAAATTGAAAGTGTGGTTAAAAATCTTCCAATAAACAAAAGACCAGGACCAGATGGTTTCATAGATGAATTCTAGCAAACATTTATAGAACAATTAACACCCATCCTTCTCAAAGTCTTCCAAAAAATTGCAGAGGAAGGACCAATCCCAAACTCATTCTATGAAGCCATCATCACCCAGATACCAAAACCAGACAAAGATACTACAAAAAAAGAAAATTACAGACCAATATTACTGGTGAATATAGATGCAAAAATCTTCAACAAAAGACTAGCAAACAGAATCTAACACTGCATTAAAAGGATCATGCACCATGATCAAGTGGGATTTATCCGAGGGATGCAAGGATGCTTCAGTATACACAAATCAATCAATGTGATACATCATATTAGCAAATTGAAAAATGAAAAACATATGATCATCTCAATAGATGCAGAAAAAGCTTTTGACAAAATTCAACACCATTTATGATAAAAACTCTCCAGAGAGTGGGCATAGAGGTAAACTACCTCAACATATTAAAGGACATATATGACAAACCCACAGCAAACATATTCTCAATGGTGAAAAACTGAAAGCATTTCCTCTAAGATCAAAAACAAGACAAGGATGTCCGGGCTTCCCTGGTGGTGCAGTGGTTGAGAGTCTGTCTGCCAATGCAGCGGACACGCGTTTGAGCCCTGGTCTGGGAAGATTCCACATGCCGCGGAGCAACTGGGCCCGTGAGCCACAACTACTGAGCCTGCGCATCTGGAGCCTGTGCTCTGCAGCAAGAGAGGCCACAACAGTGAGAGGCCCGTGCACCGTGATGAAGAGTGGCCCCCGCTTGCCACAACTAGAGAAAGCCCTTGAACAGAAACGAAGACCCAACACAACCAAAAATAAATAAATTTATAAAAAAAAAAAAAAAAGACAAGGATGTCCATTCTCACCACAATTATTCAACATAGGTTTGGTAGTCCTAGCCATGGCAATCACAGAAGAATAAGAAATAAAGGGAATACAAATTGGAAAAGAAGAAGTAAAACTGTCACTGTTTGCAGATGACGTGATACTATACATAAAGAATCCTAAAGATGCCACCAGAAAACTACTAGAGCTAATCAACGAATTTGGTAAAGTTGCAGAATACAAAATTAATGCACAGAAATCACTTGCATTCCTATACACTAATAACGAAAGATCAGAAAGAGAAATTAAGGAAAAAAATCCATTCACCATTGCCACAAAAAAGAATAAAATACCTACGAGTAAACCTACCTGAGGAGGTAAAAGACCTGTACTCAGAAAACTATAAAACACTGGTGAAAGAAATCAATGGTGACACAAACAGATGGAGAGATATACCATGTTCTTGGATTGGACGAATCAATATTGTGAAAATGATTATGCTACCCAAAGCAATCTACTGATTCAATGTAATCCCTATCAAATTTCCAATGGCAGTTTTCACAGAACTGGAACAAAAAGTCTTAAAATTTGTATGGAGACACAGAAGACCCCAAATAGCCAAAGCAATCTTGAGGGAAAAAAAAATGGAGCTGGAGGAATCAGACTCCCTGACTTCAGACTATACTACAAAGCTACAGTAATCAAGACAATATGGTGCTGGCACAAAGACAGAAATATAGATCAATGGGACAGGATAGAAAGCCCAGAGATAAACCCACACACCTATGTTCAACTAAACTATGACAAAGGAGGCAAGGATATGCAATGGAAAAAAGACACCCTCTTCAATAAGTGGTGCTGGGAAAACTGGACAGCTACATGTAAAAGAATGGAATTAGAACACTCCCTAACACCATTCACAAAAATAAACTCAAAATGGATTAGAGACCTAAATGTAAGACCAGACACTATAAAACACTTAGAGGAAAACAAAGGAAGAACACTCTGACATAAATCACAGGAAGATCTTTTTTGACCCACCTCCTAGAGTAATGGATATAAAAACAAAAATAAACAAACGGGACCTAATGAAACTTAAAAGCTTTTGCACAGCAAAGGAAACTATAAACAAGATGAAAAGACAAACCCTCAGAATGGGAGAAAATACTTGCAAACAAATCAATGGACAAAGGATTAATCTCCAAAATATATAAACAGCTCATGCAGCTCAATATTTAAAAGCATACAACCCTATCCAAAAATGGGCAAAAGACCTAAATAGACATTTCTCCAAAGAAGACATACAGATGGGCAAGAGGCACATGAAAAGCTGCTCAACACCACTAATTATTAGAGAAATGTAGGTCAAAACTACAGTGAGGTATCACCTCACACCAGTTAGAATGAGCATCATCAGAAAATCTAGAAAAAAACAAATGCTGGATAGGGTGTGGAGAAAAGGGAACCCTCTTGCACTGTTGGTGGGAATGTAAATTGATACCACCACTATGGAGAACAGTATGGAAGTTCCTTAAAAAACTAAAAATAGAATTACCATATGACCCAGCAATCCCACTACTGGGCATATACTCTGAGAAAACCATAATTCAAAAATATACATGCACCCCAATGTTCATTGCACCACTATTTACAATAGCCAGGTCATGGGAGCAACCTAAATGCCCATCAACAGACAAGCAGATAAAGAAAATGTGGTAAGTATATACAACGGAATATTACTCAGCCATAAAAAGGAACAAAACTGGGTCATTTGTAGAGATGTGGATGGACCTAAAGACTGTCATACAGAGTGAAGTAAGTCAGAAAGAGAAAAACAAATGTCATATATTAACACATGTATGTGGAATCTAGAAAAATGGTACAGATGAACTGGTTTGCAAGGCAGAAATAGAGACACAGATGTAGAAAACAAACGTATGGACACCAAAGTGGGAAAGCAGGGGTGAGGGTGATGGTGGTGGGATGAATTGGGAGATTGGCATTGACCTATATACACTAATAGCTATAAAATAGATAACTAATAAGAACGTGCTGTATAAAAAATAAATTAAAATTTTATGTTTTCCTGTAATAACTTATTAATAAATAATATTAACTACTTATGGGTTACCTTTGAGTTGTGGAAAATGCGCAAACAAGTGGTTTCAGAAACCCAAAGGAGAGTTACAGTGGTCCCTCTTATCCACTGGGGATATGTTCCAAGATGCCCAGTGGATGCCTGAATGTGCAGATAGTACTGAATCCTGTATATACATCGCTTATAATTAGGCCCAGTAAGAGACTAACAATAATAACTAATAATAAAATAGAACAATTATGAGAATACACTGTAATAAAAGTCATGTAAATGTGGTCTCTCAAAATATCTTATTGTAATCATCCTTCTTTTTGTGATGATGTGAGATGATAAAATGCCTATGTGATGAGATGAAGTGAGATGAATGACATAAGCATTGTGACGTAGCATTAGGCTTCTATTGACCTTCTGATGACACCTCAGATGGAGGATCATCTGTTTCCGGTTAACCTGAATCATCAAGCCATGATGATGTTGATGGTTGGGGATTCCGAGTGGGATAGAGTGGAATGGTGCTATACAGAATGCTGTGCAATTTATAATCTATGAATTGTTGATTTCCGGACTTTTCCATTTAGTATTTTCAGAATGCAGTTAACTATGGGTAACTGAAACCATGCAAAGCAAAACCTCAGATAAAGGGGAGCTACTGTACTGAGGGTAAATGTGATTAGTGACATTTTTCCTAGTGTTGTCTTCAAATCCTACTTACATTATTAATTTTACGCTCTGGTCCCCACATCATTATAGCAAGTAGTAAAAGTCAAAAATGAAATTCAACAAAATAAGTTGTTGGCTTTCACTAAGCAACAAGTTTATTTAATGAATTTACCATATCTCAAAATTTTGTGACTTTGTGGAGAAACAACTAGAAGATATTCAGTTACAGAAGATTTTCACTGAAGAACTAAACAGAAAATAAGAGTTCAGTCAAAATATATAGTGATTGATTAAGCCAGGATTTAAGGAACTGGGACAACTGGCTTATTATATAGAAAACTCCCAGCTATTTGAGACCAGTTATATGGGACAAAGTGATTTAAAAATATAACCACATTGGTATTACACAGAACAATTAATAACATAAATATTCCCATTCACATCAATTACTTAAAGACCTCTAATACATATGACACTAGGTTTTCCCTCCTTAAAGAAAGGAAAACAAAAATGTGGTAGCCTTTGAACAATGGAATTCAAATAGACACAGTTATAACTTCAATTCACAATCAGGTTTGATATGCACATTTTATCCTAAAATAACTCAGCAGTCAAGATAAAAAAAAAAGTCATTACAGTGTAGTGTTTGAGTGAAAGGTCTTTAATGAGGCAGATCTTGGTTTAATCCCAGGTTCTGCCACTTTTTATTTGTGTAAACTTGGGCAACTTGTGGGAATAATAATAGTATATACCCAAAATGGTCATTGGGAGAATTGAAAGAGATTTTGCATATAAAGATTGCCTGTCATATAGTAAAGAGTTATTACACATTACCTCTTATAATTGCTTTTGATAACTTCCCTCTTTGTCAGTGACTGTGACTCACAGAGATATAGTAAAAAAATCAAGGTTAATTAAATACAGGATTTATATATTTTCCTGTACAAACCATCTCTCACAATAGACCTCTCTTAAATAGGATAATAATGTTACCTTAACTAATATCTCAGTGATTTTAGAAAGTTAGGCCATAAGTGAATTGAAAGTTGATAAAATTTTTAATTTACTATCTCACTTTAACTCAGTTTTCTTCAAATTCTCCATTTCGCTTTGTCTGACAATTCATTTCCACAGAGACTGCACAGTTACTGTAAATCATTTACTGCATTTGGTGTGCATAACAGTTTTGTTCATATCACTTTATTCCTCTTAAAAATAGCATTCTGTGACTTCCCTGGTGGTGCAGTGGTTAAGAATTGGCCTGCCAATGCAGGGAACATGGGTTCAATCCCTGGTCCGGGAAGATCCCACATGCTGTGGAGCAACTAAGCCCATGTGCCACAACTACTGAGCCTGCGTGCCACAACTACTGAAGCCCGTGCTAGAGCCCGTGCTAGAGCCCGTGCTCTGCAACAAGAGAAGCCACCGCAATGAGAAGCCCATGCACCGCAACCAAGAGTAGCCCCTGCTTGCTGCAACTAGAGAAAGCCCCTGCGCAGCAATGAAGACCCAACACAGCCAAAAATAAATACATAAATAAATACATAAATACATAAATAAGTAAATAAATAAATAAATTCATTAAAAAAATAGCATTCTGCACTGTCATGATGCCCCTTCTAACTCTTCATTTTGCCAAATGCAGTCAAAAAGCAAGATAATAGCAAATAACTCCTAAAGACAGGGATTGTAAGGGGTGATACTGCTCTCTGTTCTCTGGGTGTAAGCAATTCTCTATTTGCCAAAGAGTAAAACACAAATCCCAAAGTGTCTCTTATTTGGCATAGTATGTTATCAACCTATCTTATAAAAATACTGTCTTGTTTTTAATAGGCTTTCAAAAACTCAACTTTAAAGCATCTTTCATTGTTTTTTATCAAGTTTGGAATTTTTAAATAGTCTCAAGTTGACCTTCTTATTATTTTATGCTTTCTGAACATATTTATTTATGTACTAGGTGCAATTCTGATTCTAGATTATGATGCAAAAACTGTCAAGATAAGAACAAAAGTGAATGTTAGTTTCAATCATACAGATAAATATATTCCACAGGAACTATTTTAACCTGAAGCAGCTGGCTGTTTCTGTCTTACCTATCAGAGTAATATTATATAGTTGTAGCTTAAATTTAGGGCACTTTGGGAAAATGTATTTGATTATAGCCCATAACATTAATTCATGATAAATGGCCAGGGAATCAGAGAAAAGAAAATATAAATGAGATTTCAAGTTCTTATAACAGGAGATTTAAAAATTACTCTTGTATTAAAAGTACCAAATTATGCTATATGAACATATATGAAATAAAGAAATGACTTATTTAAAGTTTTCTTTGAAAAAATTTCCCCAAGCTTCCTGATCTTATGATTCTCAATCAAATGCATGAGACAACATGACACAAATCACAAATGAGTTGGTTTAAAGTACTATCTATGCACGGGGTGGAAAAAAAAAATCTCTTCTTTATTTTTCACGTCTCCATCATTTGTGAGTCTTGGAATATAGCATTTCAGTATTTGGTCTTTTAACATTTGACTTTTAGCAGTAAGTAACTTTCTGATTCCCTATTCATCCTTGGCAGTAGGGATGACTCAGAACTGGGTTGGAACCCTGCTTCTCACTCAAAACACACACAGGCATACTTTAGTTTCATTACTGCTCTAGAAATTAGCCCAAAGAATATAGCAAGTTAATTTTTTAATTTGTTTTCATGAATATATGATTCCTGACAGTGAATTGAAGCAAAAACTAGTTCCCAAGCTGAAAATTCCAAACCAATTACTGACTACTTAAAAGATATTTTGAGTCAAGCCAGAGTCCGTGGCTTGGAGACGAACTAAGTCTATGTACTGTCTTTCTCTTGTCTCTCAGTTGGCCACGCATATTCTCAAGTTCAGTCTGAAGGAAAGCTTATAAGAAAGGGGACAGGCATGGTCTTGGCCACAACCAGCAGGACAGCTGGACAAGAAGGAAGACAGCAGCTTACCTTTCAGCTCTTCCTCCAATATTGCTATTCAGCCTGAAAACTTCACTAACCAGGCCTTCTTAAAAGGAAATTATGATCAGTGAAAACATAGGGATATGCCCAAACTAATGATGCAAGGTGCTAATTTGTCTCATTTGACAAAAAACATTCAAATATTACTGGATCTGTTTTGCTGAAATATTTTGCATATTTAAAACTTATTCCAAGTGCTTACATCAGCTAATTACCTCAATCTAATTAGGCTTCAAGTTTCCAGCTCACCCAAGCTTTTCCTAGATATTACTATTTTCCTTATACATAGAATAATATTTTATAGTCTGGGAAGTGAAATCAGACTCTTTGGCTCAACTGATGTCACAGATTTTCAGATGGGAAGAGTCCATGGGGTTCACTTTAAGTGTGTCCATTCCCTTAGGGTTCAACTGTTGTAATATTTTTCTCCTGGTACTTAACTCTTTTGGACACGCTCAGGCTTGCATTTTCTCAGAATTAAAAGATTTTTCCCTAGTTCCTTTTGGCCTACTTCATTACTTGGCTTCACTTCACATGTTCTCATTTTTGAACTTGTTATTCTTTTTGGACAAGGTCTTTGACATCCATCTTCTCTTTAACAATCAAAATGTTATATATCCTGGAATAAGTCATACCATAATCTGCTCACATTCCTAACTTTTGCTACAAGAATTGCATGGCTGGACCAAGGGCATCACACAACCACTGTTTTATTTTTTTCTTTTCAAGTAACTGCAAGTCTAATTTTCCTAATATCTCACTAGAATATTTTTAGATTCCATCTCTTCATGCTCTCTTTTAAAAAATGTTCTCACTGCCATTGCTTTTATTGTGAAACAATAATTGCCAAGCTCCATCTATAAAGCCATAGCTGTAAGTCGTAGCTTTTTCCAACAGCCTAAAAAGATGGAATAGATGCCTCTGGCCCCGAACTATTCGAATAAATTCAATAAGGTTCTGCTTTTCCTGATTTACCCAATTCCCAAGTATATGTACATGCTGTTCTTGTTAAATGATTTCTTATTTATTCAGGAATTTATTGTTTATTTAGTTGGCCAAAGGGGAGGGTGAAATGTAGAGCACTGTGACAAATGTTACTTTATCATATATCTGTATGTATAAAATATGAAATATAGCTTTTTATTTTGAAACAAGTTTAAAAACATATCAAATATTTGGCAAGCCACCCCAGGATCCTCACTTGCTATTGAACTACTCTAATGAAATCTCCTCTTTCAAACAGAAAAAAGGCTCAGAAGATCTTATTAGCCTCTACTATTAGCGTTTGCTAATTCTTCAGTTAGTGCCAAGGATTTAAAGAACAAAGTCTGGAGCATCTTTCATGTGTTTCAACTGATACATTTTGGCACTACACCAAAGTACTTGATTTTCTGGGAACAATGAGGAATCATCAATGACTAATTTAGGAAGCTCATCCTAAGTTATGTGGAAGTAGCATCAGGATAATGGCAATAAGTGGTGTGTAGCCCGGCCATAGGGTTGCTTTGCATTCCTAAGTTTCAGAAGATGGTGAAGGAAGCTGGGGCAGGAGGGCTTGGAGGGTTCCCTTACTGCATGTCTTCTGTAAGGCCTGGCTGCTACACACTTTGAAGAGTCAAACTGGAGGGAGGGGCAGTTTGACCTAAATTGTATATTCAAGACAAATAGAGGCAAGCAGTTCATTATTTTATTGCCATTATTTCACTTCTTTCTTTCAACATCATTTCCTTTAATTCTCATTTCCGGGTGCCCAAATGATCACATTCCCATTCCCAAAGGTAAAATGCCTGTGGAGGTAGAAGACGGATGGTGTGGCGATTGAACCTGCAGTCAGACTGCCAGGTAACAGAATCCTAGCGTCCTCCCGCCGTAGGAGATCTTGAAGGGCGGTTCAAGTTCTCCCTAAGAGGGTGGTGTCCTAAGGCGAGCACCTGGGCCTTTTCCCGGTCTTTGCTGTCAGTCATCATCCCGCCTCGCTTACACTCACCCGATTTCTGGATCGTGATTTGAGAAGCCGGGCTCTGTAGATACCTCACAATGATTTCCTTCGGTTGCAGACACTTAGCTGATGATTTTGTAGTTGATTTGAAAGAACAGAAGTGCATCGATTTCAAACACGTTTATTGAAGAACGACTGAGTGCGGGACGATGATTCAGAGGAAAACCGAACAAATATCCTGTTCTTCCGGAGGGAGCTTTCATTCTGTTGGAGTTGTGTTGTTTCTCAACACCCGCGCTGTGCCCATTACCAGCTCTGCCCAAGGACTGCTTGAATCTCACTGTTCAGGCAAACGGGCACACAGCTTTCCAAAGGACCACTGTAAGCTGGCCTCAGCTCTCCGCAGACAAAATTTGAAAGAACATAAATTGCAGAGCAGCGAAGGAGTGGGCAGGTTGGGAGTGGGGGGTTGGGGGGGAGGGAGGCCACTGGAGGTGGCGTCTATTCGTATCAATACGGCAGAGTCAGGGGACCTAGTCGGAGCCAGAAAACTTCAAGCCTAACAAACTCTGAGATCACAATCCCTCACCCTTCTCCTTCCCTCCGACGAGCCATCGCAGCGGGTGCACTGTCCCTGGGGTAGTTCGTGGGGGGACAAGGGGTTCGGAGAAAGTGGACTCCTCGTTCCCTCCCCCTTTTCCCCCATCCCTACCATGGGCTTTGCCCTGGAGCGCTTCGCCGAAGCGGTGGACCCGGATTTCCAGTGCAGGCTGTGCGGCCAGGTGCTGGAGGAGCCCCTGTGCACGCCGTGCGGGCACGTCTTCTGCGCCCGCTGCCTGCTGCCCTGGGCGGCGCGGTGGCGCCGGTGCCCGCTGCATTGCCAGCCCCTGGCGCCGGGCGATCTGTACCGGGTGCTGCCTCTGCGCAGCCTCGTCCAGAAGCTGCGCACCCAGTGCGACCACCGCGCCCGCGGCTGCGGCCACTCGGTCGGGCTGCGCGAGCTGGCAGCGCACGTCGAGCGCTGCGACTTCGGCCCTGCCCGCCGCCGCCGCCGGGGTTGCGTCTCCGGGCCGTGCGGCCGGGGCAGCGGGGACGCGTCCGCGCGGGGGGGCTGCGGCTCAGCGCCCGGGATCCGCCGCGGCGGGACGCCGGGAGTCCGTGGCGGGAGCGGGCGGGCGCCAGGGCCTCAAGTCCTGTCCTGGAGGCGGCGCGAGAAGGCGCTGCTGGCGCAGCTCTGGGCGCTGCAGGGGGAGGTGCTGCTCACGGCCCGCAGGTACCAGAAGAAGTTCACTCAGTACATGGCTCACGTCCGCAACTTCGCCAGGGACCCGGGCGGCGGCCGCGGCCGGGTAAGTACTGAGGGGTCGGCACCCGGGGAATGGTCGATCGGGGTGGAAAGGGGAACGGTTCTTTCTGGCACTTCAGAATTCCTTCGCAAAGTGACATCCTTCTTTATGTGGTAGGAAGAAGCATCCATCGCCCTGATCATCCTATCATCCTATACTATTACTATCTTTCGAGTGTATTAGTATTGCAGTTTACAAGGATTGTCCCCTTTCCACTTATATTGGGATTGGAAAAGAGTTAAACAGATTAAATTCCAACTTTTCGTCGGAGAACGAGGAATTAGGAAAACTCCTTTTCCCACCCAGACCCTTGCTTCCCATCTTTCACTCTCCTGCCTACCCTCTCTGCGTATTTTTTGTACCTTCGGCCTCGGCCTGAAGCCAGTTAGAGAAGGAAAGCCAGGTAGCGAGGACCTCTCCTAACCTGCCTCCCCTCTCCCGCTGGCTAGCATCCCGGGACGTGTCATTCCCACACCTTTGGCTCTGCATGACTTAGTTTCCCTACCAAACCACCCATATCAGCCACTTTGTACTCAGCACAGGGACTCAGGGATACGGGAAACCAGGATAACTTGGAGTTAAGAAATTAAGAGATGGGATTTCTTAGACCTGCAGGGTTCTTTTCATCACCCCGACCTTCCCTAAATAGTTCTTAAGTGCTTCCAGATTTCATTATTAGTGGAACGTGAGTGGGTGAGTGTGAGACTTGGGGAACCTAGTCTGAGAGCTCACATCTATCTGCGCTCAGACTAGCCGTGTGACCTCCCGGGATGTTTCCCTTCTTTGTCGAGGTTGCTGGCCCTGAACTGTGTTCATGGACCGCCGGCTTTCTGACGGAATAAACAAGCCTCTTTGCAGCGGCTCGTGACAAGAGGCTTGTTTATAAAGATGTTCCTTCTCTTCTGAAGGACTTCTGCACAGTGTTTGACATTGTTGGCCGCTGCCATGGTGAGCAGGGATTTAGCAGAACATACACTCCGTTCAAGGAACTGTTTTCATTCCCCAGCCTCCTGGGGAGGAGCAACCCAGGGTGATGCCCATTTGGAACTGCTTTGCATAGCCTCCAACTCAGGCACCGAATTTAGAAGCTTCTGTCCTTGAACCTAAAAAGGATTATTGAAGTGTGAGAGGCTGAACTGTTTCTACTCTGATAAACGGAAGCACACACTTATTAAAAGTTTGGATGCTCTCTATGATTCTTTCTCTCTCATATTTACATCCACATAAATTTACAAAAATGGGAGGACCAGAGAGAAGCACAGAAGTATGGTCTGTAATACCAGTTCAGAGTTCAAGGTCCTGGGGAAGCAATGGTTGGTGGAAAGGAGCAAGGCTAGATTATATGACAGAGAAGTCCATGCAACAAGTTGAGAAGTCAAGCTGTGGTTCTGAGAAGTGAGGCAAAACTGACCATGATCTGCAGACTGCTTACCAAAAGGCTTCTCCGTGCTGCTCAGTAATGTTTTCCCACTACCAGCAGGGGCTGCTGTGCACACTGCCTGGGAAAAGTTCCTGGGAAAAGGTGGTGATGATGGTAGCAGTGGTGATGATGTTTATGGAAATTTATCATTCTGAAGTAATTGCCAAATATGTAATTTCCTAGAATAGTTAATAATATGAATAACCATGAATAAAATTCATATAGCCTTGCACTATTTCATCTTATGTTTAAATTGGTCTTTTTTAACAAGCAGGTTTGTAGATATAATTCCTGTTTGTTTAACTGTTATTTGGCCATCAGGAAAGCAATACATACTGCTTTAGTTAGCATAAATCCTCTCTTTTTAAAATTCTGCAAAACCAAATAAAAATACCATTTAAAATTACGATTACTGTAACCTACAAAATCCTGTATTTCAGTAGCAATGTGAATATTAATGTTGAAATAAATTTATAAATAGCTCACTATTATTTGCATCCCTTAAGATTTTCCAAAGTGAAATTATTACATAAAATAATTCTTAGATTCTTTAACAATTTATTTTACTCATCTGGAGGGATGAGCCCTACCATGGGCTAATGGAGGGAAAAAATAAGGATACCTGCATGGTCGAATCAGAAATCTGTTTAAGTTACAGTGGAGTCAGAATCAGATGCTGAGTTAGGATAAAAGCTGCATGTATAAACATGCAAAGCCATTTAGTCATTTTTGAAAATAGTTATTTTTCTCACATGCATGGTTGTTCCTTCAAATACATACTTTCAAAGTAAATTCAGGAAGAAATTAACCTCCCAAATTCAGCCATCCTTAATTTTAAGATTTTAAGGTTTTCTCTTTTTCAAATCAATTTATTTACAGTTAAAAAACACCCTTATTGTAGCATTTTTTTTTTATATTTTTTAACTAGTCAGTTATTTTATCCCTTTTCTTCTAGGATGGAGAGCATAAGCCATTCACTATTGTGTTAGAAAGAGAAAATGACACTTTGGGATTCAATATTATAGGAGGTCGACCAAATCAGGTAACTCACCCTGTTAATGCATAACTCACTCTTTGCTTAAAATAATAGAAGACTTAGTTTTCATTTGTGGATTTTAAGTTAAAAAAAACAAACAAACAAAAAAAAGAAGGTTTAATCTTTAAAATAGTGCTTGTCATCAAAATGCAAATGTTCCAGTATAAATATTCCAGAACAAACGCAGAATTTTTTTGAGAAAAATAAAACAACAGCTAACAAACTTTGCTACTTAAAAAAAAAAAGAGTACATTTCACATTTTACCTACATCATACAGCCCTGTTGGCAAATTTCTTAAATGAACCTATTTCACAATAACACATATAGGCAATTTCTACTTGATAATCTTAGACAGGTATATTGCTTGCTTGTACCTCTTACTTATTATGTCAAATTGGTCAGTTTTCAGATGCTAACACAGACCAGGCAGTTTATAAAATATCTTGAATGAATGAATGAAGAGTTAAAATAAGTTGAAATGAGGGATAATTGTTTTCACAATTACATAGGTAATACCATGTCTAAAAAAGATAGTTGATTTGATATATTTTTGGCTCCCCAAATCAAATTTTTTATTAAATTGAATAATTTTTTCTACATTGATGCCAATTGTTTTCAAAATGCATGAGTTAACAAACTTATACCAAATACTGTAGTTGCAATGTTCTTTCATATCCTTCAAATAGTACATCAACTTAATTTTCATCCTAACTAGGAAAGGTGGTGAAGTTTTTAAAAAATCATGTTCTTTCACTTTCCAGTCAGCTGCCATGAAAGTTTTGCATCCTGCATTGCAGACGTTGGCCACAGAAACTGTCAGCATTGTTGGACATATGCTGTGTTCAGGCCAGGATGGCAATGACATATTTCCTCTTTGTATTCAGCATTTCGAAAACCTAGCAACTAATGACTGCTGTATTCTGTTTCTAGAACAGTTGCCATTTATTATGAAAAGATAAAAGTCTTTTCAGCATATCATTTTTGTTTTCTTTTCCCGTGAGGAATATTTTTATAAATGCTAGTAGGGTGTTTGACATTTAGATGACACTAGACAATTTTAAGAGCCTCTTACAATTCATGTTAAAGAAGGCTGATTAAGGAGAAATAATTTTGTTTAACTTGCTATAAAGCGAAATGACATTTAAAATTATACAGTGTATTATTATAGAATGTTGGACATTTTCCCTAAATAAGTTTTGCAGGGTAATTGGTTTTCTGTGACTTGCTAAAATGTCCTATATGTATGATATTGGCTATGTGTTTGAGGTTTAATTAATTCATTAGTCTCATTGTACCTGGAACTGTGTGAAGATTAGCTTTGAATGGGTTCTCCTACAATTTGGAGTTGATCTTTTGGGATTTTATACTTGAGTAAGCTCCTAGTATCCCCTGTGAATAGATACACTCAGAGCTATATTTCCAAATCTGTCACATCGTGAGGCTAAGTTATATTTTCAGAACTATGACCACATTTCAAACCAGTTATATAGTTAGGCTGGATATGCTTTTTGTTTTCTTTAACTTATAGCCCTTTTTAATTGCTATACCTCTTTATACATGAGACGTTTTATAAATAGTACTTAGAAGCCCATTGTTATCATTGTTCATGCCCTTTCCCCATAGCTTTTATGTATACTGAAAAACATGAGGTAACTAGATAATCTTGTCAAAGATGTTCATTCATTAAAGCTGCCATCTTGATTAATGACTATTTGGTGTTAAGTAAGTTAAAATTCAGTACCAAATCTCCAGCTAAGAAAGAGAATTGCATGTTTAGAGAGGCTTGTCAATGTTACATTTACTAAATTGTTTTTTATCCAACTTAAAATTTTGTTTACATCTTTCTTACTGCTAAAGGTTTTATTTTTTAAAGGATAATCAAGAAGAAACACCAATGGAAGGAATTTATGTTTCAAAGATTTTGGAAAATGGACCTGCTGATAGAGCAGATGGCTTGGAGATTCATGACAAAATCATTGAGGTAAGACAATAATAAAGCACAAATAGGATCTGTGGAAGAAATATTTGGACATTTAAAACTTCCAAACTTATTGCTTTTCCTTGGTGTGGTACTTATTAGAGTGTATATCTAACTAGAGTGTATAACTAACCTGTTTTAATTATTAGATATTGGAATAGAAGAGTGAATCACCCAGAATTTCCAAATGTGTTAATGAATATCTCCATTTTAATAAATTGTTTTTCCCCATGAATTATAAAGATAATTGTGTGATTATTAAGGGATTGATTTGTTATAACATCTCAAAAAAGGATGATAAATCTCTGCTGAAGAACACTTTTGACAAGTAAATATTACTATCTTTAAACCTGTAATTAGTATGTTATATGTAGAATTATTTATACATTCCCTTTTTACCATTTCTTAGTTTAATATGGTTATCTTGTTCATGTATCTTTTACATGAAAAAAAAAAGCAGCTATTGCAAAAACTTGGTGGGAACTCTTCATTTTCTCTAATGTACATTGTGGCTGTATTGTTTGTATTTAGGGTTGACAAAGTAAATACTCACAAGTTAGTGAAACTTGAGCTGTGATAATAGAATTTTGGGTCACTGCCATTTACCGCCTCAGTGCTTTTCAAATTTTAACTGGTTGAGATAGTATTATTTGGTGTAACTGAAAATTAGGTTAGCTTTGTCAATGGAGTTATTTCCAATGTATTAGTAAAGACATAAATAGAAATTTGGAAGGTATACTTGACTCCACTATTCTTTTGGAAAAATTCTGTTCTTTCTAGATTATATAATCATTTGCACTACCTTTCTGAATGTCTATATAAAGTATCTGGATGGAGACTGTTTTTCTTTATTAAACTTTGAATAAAGTTTTAGATGTTCATTTATCATTTGTGCATTAAAAAAGTTGAATTTTGAATAATTTGACCTAGAATGAGAGTGAAGAGTAGAGAAGAGCCTATCGTTTGTTGTTGACTCATAACATTTAAAAATTAGCTGATTAGGCACTTTGGGGAAGAGAGAGGAGTCGCCTTTGGCTGAGAAATTGTGGTTTTTATCTGAAGAGGTCTCTTGCATCAAGGTTTTCTCTTTCCAGTTTTGTAGCCAAGAAAGTATGGAGCTACTTTCACTGATGCTATCCAGTTTGTCGTGACAATTTGCCTGGTGGAAACATTTACATGCTACAGTTTCTAAAGTTAGAATTTTTCTGTTTCTACTCATGTTTGTACAGTACTATAAAGGACAAGATAACTTAAACAAAAAATTGTTCTTTTTACTTTCTGCCTTATTGCTAGCATTTTGGTTTTTCCAGTTAAATGGAAAACAAATGCCTACATATGCTACTATTAGAAGGGCTGATGGAACTGGATATGTATATTCAGCTAACACACACACTCACATATACTCATAACAGAAACACATACTGGGGATTTAAAAATAATTTATTCCAGCTAGGTAACAATGTTATGTATGCTTCCTTAATGTTGCATGGAAAACGAGGAAGAAGAGTTTGTCTTTTATATTGTGATATAACATATTTTTTAAAAATTTACTGGTTTTGTTCATGTATAGATGTACTTTTATAAAAACTATGGTTGATTAATCAAGTGCGTCTTTATATCTAATACTGTTACAAATATATGTCAAAATAACCTTATTTAAATAATATAAGATACAGAGCAAAGAGATCAACCATGGAAATCTAAATTATAATTTATAACCAGCTGCAGTATTATTATTTCACCTTGATGTGCATATATTAGCTGCTAATGACAAGAGCTTGAAATTTGCTTCAGTGATAGAGATTTATCAATGTATCCTTTATGCAAGGGTAAATTGGTATTATGCATATTTTTATTATAGCTCTGTAATGAATTCATGTGACCACATTTGCAGTTAAGAAATGAGTTAGGTGGTATACATATTTCTGGAATGTTGCCTGTTAAACAGCATAAAATATTTTGCAAGGAAGATTATTAGAAATAAATCTCTTATATTTAGTTGTTCAGTGATGCCATCAACTTTTTTAAAGTGATAGATATTTGTGTGACCTTATTTCATGTACATATGTAAATAAGCATGCTTGTTCTTATGCATATATATGTGTAAATATCCCTATGTACCAATTAAAGTAAGAAATATTTGATTCTTGTCAATTATTTTAGTTCATCTACCATTATGGTACCAGTCAACTTTACAGAGTTTATAATAATGGGAAACTGATAAGAAATATATTGATTAATTTAAAATATGCAGAGACAGAAAAACAGATTTTATATTAGAGGAATTTCTTTTCCATTTTTTTGTTCTCAGTGATTTGTTTAGTGAGCTAATTTGATGGACTGTTTTTTTTTTTTTCAGTTTTTGAATTTCAAATGGCCTTGCTGATTTAAACCTAGTGCAACAAATAAATTTGTTTGCAGAATAAAGTACACAAATAGGTCATATATTATGAACTACCCATGTGACTTAACTCCCACAGTCTGACACATTACTAAATGCCTTGAATTCAGTGATATGTAACTTAAATAAAAAATAGAAACTGTTAGATAATTTATTTTTTACTTAAATCAAGATATACTAAAAATATTTTGTGTAGTTAATTGCTTAAAACACTCATTACAGCGTTTATGAAATAAATTTATAAAATAAATTTTCATAAATCACTCATTTAAAGGAGGAAATAGATATGTTAAAAGTTTGGTTCTACTAATACTTAAAGAAATTTTAATAACCCTAATAAAAATATTAGCTATAACAATTTTGTTAAAATTTAACAGAAGACAAATACTCCAAAAGTATTGCTTTTTAGTATTGCACATTCTACTGAAGGTGAACTCAAGAATTATAAAAGCAAAAAATCATAGTCATGAGGTAAACCCATGTCATATTTTTCACATAATACAAGGCAAATTTATTTTTGGAGCCAGTCTCCATGAGCAGTCATGTTTACCAGTTTCAAGATGTTTACACGTCCACATTTGTTAAAATATTTATGTGTGTAGATTCAGAAAAGACATCAGTTGTGATAGTTCAGTTACATTAGGTGTCAAAGTATCACCGGAGACTGAAAAGACAGATGTTGTTAAAGACATTTTGAAACATCACAGAAGTTCACATAGACCAGGAATTCACCAGAGTCTACATCTGAATAAAAGCATCTTTTACAAGCTGTTTTTCACCCTTTCAAGGCTCAAAGGACCACAGAAGATCCTTGATACTATCAGAGGCTTTGAAACAATTTTATGCAGGCAATACCATTACAGTCCTCATCATCATGTTAGGATGCCTGAGGGGTATGTGGGAGGGAGTTGAGAGTCAAAGTTCACTGCTGCCGTCAGCAACTATTCCTCTATTATTATTTCTGTGATGCTGATAGTGGGCTACACAACTATAACCCCTAAGTGAGAAAGTGAATAGAGGGGAGGATAGTCATTCATGGCTCTTTGTTCACATTTTCTTCTCCCTCCCCCAACCCCCTTCCTGAGTTCCTACCAACGCCCTGTGACTGTGACAGGAAAGTCCATCCTTCTTTCAGCTTCTGGAGACCAGGGAGTTGGGGTGGAGTGCTGTGAAGTCTTTGAGAAGAACAGTTTGAAGCAGAAAGCAGAGTTTTCTTTAGTGTATACATTAAAATCTATTCTATTTATTTAGTTCGAAATTCATTATGAAATGCAACACACAAGACATTTCCATTTACTTTAGAAACAATTCCCACATGGAATAATGTCAGTGTAGCACTTTCTAGAAAGTACTGAGTTTAGTACTAGCAGAAAGAACTTTACAAATATCTCTACAAGAACTTCTTAACTATTCCAGACTGCCAACTACAATTTCTTTTAGTTCTGTAATGGTAGACATTCTGCATTCTCTATCACTACTTTCTCCTCCACTAAAGTGTCAATCTTTGGTGGTTATCATGTTTATTTGCCCAAGACTCTGCATAGTTTTGTTGTAGCTATTAACAGAGGAAATTTAAATGCAGATCAGACCTAAACATTCAGGAATGCTTTTGAATCAGTTCTTCAATGTGGCACCCCTCTATGTGCCTGATGGCGCAGTGTAATTTACCACTTCATAAAGCAGCCATGCTAATTTGTTTATGCATTAGAAGCATTTACAAGTTTTGTAGGTCACTTGTAAATCTGGTGGGCAATTAGAATTTTTGACAAATTGCTATTTAATTCAAACATATCACTGAATTTGTCAATAAAATATTATCCTCACACATCTTTAAAGTGTATTTTAACTGTTCAAATAACATTGACTGATTGAAAGAATTAGGAAAGAAAGCAATCCTGTTAATGCAAGTAAAGAAGTACATTGTAATGAGTTTTATAATCATGATTACATTTGTAATACATGATTGTCATTATATAAATTGTATAATTTAATGTATCTTGAAAAGTACTGTGGTGCAGTAAGAGCATGAATTCTGAAATCAAGGAGATCTGGCTGGAATTCCTGTCCTGCCTTTTAAAACGTGTGGCCTTGAATAAGCCAGCTGTGCCTCAGTTTCTATGCCATTCATACTTACTGTGTGCACATAATGCCTGGCACAGGGCAGATTCTTGGAACCTGCTATCAGAGCCTGATGTGTCTCATTCAGCTTATGCAAGTAGTTTTGCTCTCCAAAGCAGATAGACAATGCAGGGAGAGGAAGGGGAGTTGTATTTTTCTTTTTGAAGAATTCAGATCACTCTCTCCAGCTTTCAACCATTCCCATTTCCATAGGCACCACAGTTTGAATGAGTAAATGTAGAAAGTTTTAAGTTGTACATTTCACCCAGTCATATGGACCTCAGGTGCAGAAAGGGCTGTGGGAGAAAACTTTACACTTATGATTTAATTCAGTCATTCAACAAGTATTTTACTAACTGCCTATATGTGTCAGGTGGCATACCCTATGTTGTGGAAATAAGACTCTGCTCTTAAGTAGCCCGTGGTGTAGAGGTCCTGTTTTCTGTCTATACAAGGCAAGGCAGGCCTTTATGTGAAACTACTCTTTCAATTGTTATGAGCGTAAATGGACATCACCATCTTGTCTGAGTGGAATGACACTATGGATTTATTCTAGTTTTCCCATTGTCCTACAGGTAGTTCAATTCATTTTGAGACATGATAAGGGGTTAGTAAAAGAGTAGAATCTGTGGATGTAACATAGCAATGTGGTTTCAGGAGGAGGTGCAGGCCTTGAACTTGGGTCTCGGCCTTGAATTTGAACTGGGTTATCTCACAAACGTTTCTCAATTTTTCTTATTCCCAGTTTTGTGCTTATAACTATGAGGGTAACAATAGCTAGTCCCTCAAATTTTCCATCCAGTTAATCATAGTATTTTGTCACTCCACTGAGTTTCCATTATTGATAAATACAGTTTTGTTTAAAATGTAGTTTTATTTTAGCTTACAAAAGAAAGGCTGGAAAGGTCTTTAAAACCTTGAGATTTAGTGTGTTAAGCATTGCTTTATCTGTTTTAAATTTATAAGATATGAACTTTGATTTCTTTTTTTTTTGAGTACTAAGCTTCTGAGAAAGTAAACAGGGTCACCACATATGACTATGCAGTTTGCGCACTACATAACTGCATGTGATGTCCCTGTCAGTAGGTCTAACTGTGGCTCCCCTTTCCCCTTTTGTTCCCTGCTACAAAAATCCTCAACAGAGCACTTATAACATTTATTTTTATTTAGGTGATTTTTATTAGGTATAATTGACATACAACATTATATTAGTTTCAGGCATATGACAGTGATTTGATATTTTGTATATATTGTAAAACGATCACCACAATAAGTCTAGTTGAAATCATCACCATACAGTTATAGAATTTTTTCCTGTGATGAGAAGTTATAAGATCTACTCTCTTAGCAGCTTTCGAATATGCAACACAGTATTATAACTATAGTCACCATGCTGTACATTACATCCCCATGATGTATTTATTTTATAACTGGAAGTTTGTACCTTTAGACTCCCTTCACCCATTTCCTCTACCCCTCACCCCCAGCTTTGAGAACCACTGAACAAGCTGTTCGCTGTATCTATGAGGTTTTTTTTTTTCAGATTCTACATATCAGTTAGATCCTATTGTATCTGTTTTTCTCTGTCTGACTTATTTCACTTAGCTGATATATATATATATATATATATATATATATATATATATATATATATATATCACAGTTTCTTTATCCATTCATATATCCATGGACATATATGTTGTTTACATATCTTGGCCATTGTAAATAATGCTGCAGTAAACATGGTGGTGCATACATCTTTCTGAATTAGTGTTTTTATTTTCTTTGGATAAATACCCAGAAGTGGAATTTTTGGATCATATGGTAGTTCTATTTTTAATTTTTTTAAGGAAACTTCATAATGTTTTTCATAGTGACTGCACCATTTACGCTCCCATCAATAGTGCACAAGGGTTCACTTTCCTCTACATTTTGGCCAACATTTGTTATCTCTTGTCTTTCTGATAATAGTTATTCTAACAGATGTGAGGTGATATCTCATTGTGGTTTTGATTTACATTTCCCTGTTGTTTAGTGATGTTGAGCATCTTTTCATGTACTTATTGGCTATCTGTATGTCTTCTTTGTAAAAAAATATGTGTTTACTTCCTCTGCCCATATTTTAATCAGATTGTTTGATTTTTGGCTGAGTTGTAGGCATTCTATATATGTTTTGGATATTAACCCCTTATCAAGTATATGATTTGCAAACATTTTCTCCCATTCAGTAAGTTGCCTTTTTGCTTTTTCTCCTTTGCTGTTCAGAAGCTTTTTAGTTTGATGTATTCCCATTTGTTTATTTTCACTTTTATTCCCTTTGCTTTTGGTGTCAAATCCCCCCAAAATTGTTGCCAAGACCAGCATCAAGAACCATATTGCCTATGTTTTCTTCTTGGAGTTTTATGGTTTTTAAGATTTTACATTCAAGTCTTTAATCCATTTTGCATTAATCTTTGTGTATAGTGTAAGACAGTGGTCTGATTTGATACTTTTGCATGTGGCTGTCCAGTTTTCCCAGAACCATTTACTGAAGAGACTGTCCTTTTCCCATTGTATATTCTTAGCTCCTTTGTTATACAGTAATTGATTATATATATGTATGGGTTTATTTCTGGGCTTTCTATTCTGTTAATCAATGTGACTGTTTTTTATATCAGTACCATACTGTTTTGATTACTATAGCTTTGTAATAGAGTTTTTAATCAGAGAGTGTGATGCCTTCACCTTTGCTCAAGCAAAGGTTAAGATCACTTAAGATTACTTTGGCTATTTGAGGTCTTTTGTGATTCCATACAAATTTTAGGATTGATTTTTCTTTTTCTCTGAAAAATGCTGTTTGAATCTATAGATTGCTTTGGGTAGTATGGACATTTTAACAACAGTAATTCTCCCAATCCATGAACACAGAATATCTTTCCATTTATTTGTGTTCTTCAATTTCTTTCCTCAAAGTCCTATAGTTTTCAGTGTACAGGCCTTTCACTTGTTCAGTTAAATTTATTTCTAGGTATTTTATTATTTTTGATGCAATTGTAAACAGGATTGTTTTCTTCATTTGTCTTTCAGATAGTTCATTAATACTGTGTAGAAATGCAACTGATTTCTGTGTATTGATTTTGTATCCTGCAACTTTACTGAATTTATTTATTAGTTCTAACAATTTTTGATGGTGTCTTTAGAATTTTCTATATACAATTGACTGTCTGTATACACCAGTTCTGTATCTGCAGATTCAACCGTGGATTGAAAGTAAAAAAAAAAAAAGAAAGTTCCAAAAAGCAAAACTTAAATTTGTCATGCACCCGCAACTATTTACATAGCATTACATCATACTTAGAATTATTTACATAGCATTTACATTGTATTAGGTATTGTAAGTAATCTAGAGATGATTTATATATATGGGAGAATGTACATAGTTTACATGAAAATACCATGCCATTTTATATATGGGAGTTGAGCATTCACAGATTTTGGTGAGGGCTGGAGCCTAGAACCAATTCCGCATGGATACCAAAAGATGACTGTATAAAATTATGTCATCTGAATATAGTGAAAGTTTTACTTTTTTCTTTCCAATTTGCATCCTTTTTATTTAATTTTCTTGTCTGATTGCTGTCTGATTAAATCTTCCAATACTATGTTGTACAATAGTGGTGAGAGTGGGCATCTTTGTCTTGTTCCTGATCTTAGAAGAAAAGCTTTCCTCTTTTTACCATTGAATATGCCATTAGCTGTGGAACTGTCATATGTGATATTTATTATGTTGAGTTAGGTTCCCTCTGTACCTACTTGCTTGAGAGCTTTTATCATAAATAAAATGTTTACATTTTGTCAAATGTTTTTTCTGCATTTACTGAGCTGATCATATGCTTTTATCCTTCATTTTGTTAAAGTGGTTTATCACATTGATTGACTTGTGGATACTGAATCATCCTTGCACCTCTGGAATTAAGTCCCACTTGATTATGGTGTATGATCCTTTTAATGTATTGTTGAATTCAGTTTGCAAATATTTTGTTGAGGATTTTTAGATCTGTGTTTATCAGGGATATTAGCCTATAATTTTCCTTTCTTTTGGTATCTTTGTCTGGTTTTAGTATCAGGGTAATATTGTCCTCATGAAATGAGTTTAGAAGTGTTCCCTCCACTTCTGTGTTTTGGAAGAGTTTGAGAAAAAATAGTATTAATTTTTCTTTGAACATTTGTTAGAATTCACCAGTGAAGCAACCTGGTCCTGGACTTTTGTTTGTTGGGAGGTTTTTGATTACTGATTCAATCTCCTTACTGGTAATCAGTCTGCTCAGATGCTCCATTTATTTGTGATTCAGTCTTGGATGGTTGTATTTCTAGGAATTTATCCATGACTTCTAGGTTATCCAGTTTGTTGGTATATAATTGTCCATAGTAGTCCCTTATAATACTTTGTTTTTCTGTGGTATCAGTTGTAATGTCACCTCTTTCATTTCTGATTTTTTATATTTGAGTCCTCTCAATTTTAACTTTTCAAGAACTAATTTTTTGTTTCATTGATATTTTATATTGTCTTTTTGCTCTCTATTTTATTTATTTCTGCTCTGATTTTTGTTATTTCTTTCCTTCTGCTAAATTTTGTTCTTTTTCTAGTTTCTTGAGTTGTAAAGTTAGGTTGTCTATTTAAGATATTTATTCTTTCTTGAGATGGCATTTATTGCTATGACCTTCATTTTTAAAACTACTTTTGCTGCATCCCATAAGTTTTGGTATGTTGTATTTCCATTTTCATTTGTCTCAAGATATTTTTTTAAATTTCTCTTTTGATTTCTTTGTTGACCCATTGGTTGTTCAGTAGCTTGTTTTGTAATTTACACATATTTGTGAAATTTCTAGTTTTCTTCTTGTAATTGGTTTCTACTTCAATACCATTTTGGTGAAAAAAGATCCTTGATGTGATTTCAGTCTTCTTAAGTTAGTTAAGACTTATTGTGTGGCCCAATGTGATCTATCCTGGAGAATGTTCCATGTGCACTTGAGAGAATGGCTATTCTGCTGCTTTTGGATGTACTGTTCTGTGTAGATCTGTTAAGTTCATCTGATCTAATGTGCCACTTAAGGCCAATGTTTCCTTATTGATTTTCTGTCTGGATGATCTATCCATTGTTGTAAGTGGGGTATTAAAGTTGCCTATTATTATTTTCTTTCTTTAGGTTTGTTAATATTTGCTTTATATATTTAGATGTTTCTATGTTAGGTGCATAAATATTTACAAATATTTAATCCTCTTTGTGTGATTGACCCCTTTTTCATTATGTAATGCCTTTCTTTGTCTTTTATTTTAAAGTATATTTTGTCTGATATAAGTATAACTACCTTAGCTTTCTTTTGGTTTCCATTTGCATGGAATATCTTTTTCCATTCCTTCAGTTTTAGTTTGTGTGTCCTTAAGTGTGAAGTGAGTCTCTTGTAGGCAGGATACAGATGAGTCTTTTTAAAATTTTTATTTTATTGAAGTATAGTTGATTTACAAAGTTGTATTAATTTCTACTGCACAGCAAAGTGATTCAGTTATATATAAATAATATATACACACACACACATTCATTTTCATATTTTTTTCCATTATGGTTTATCACAGGGTGAGTCTTGTGTTTTTATTCATTTAACCACTCTGTGTCTTTGATTGGAGAATCTAGTTCATTTACATTTAAAGTAATTATTGATAGTTATGTACCTATTTCCATTTTCTTAATTGTTTTCTGGCTGTTTTGTAGTTCCTCTGTTCCTTTTTTCTTCTCTTGCTCTCTTCCTTTGTGGTTTGATGACTTTTTTAGTGATATACTTAGATTCCTTTCTAATTATCTTTTGTGAATTTACAATAGCTTTTTCCTTTGTGGTTACCATGAAGCTTAAATATAACAATTTATATTTACAACTGTTTATTTTAAGTTGATAAAAAGTTGAGTTTGAATGCATTCTAAAGTTCTATATTTTTACACTCCCCCCACCCATGTTTTATATTTTTGATGTCACATCTTACATCTTTTTCTCTGGTGAATTCCTTAACAAATTATCATATATAATTATAGTTATTTTTAGTACTTTGTATTTTAACCTTTATACTAGTTTTATAAGTGATTAATTCACTATCTTTACTATATATTTACCTTTACCAGTGAGATTTATATTTTCATATTTTTTCTTGTTACTAATTAACACCTTTTTCTTTCAGTTTAAAGAAGTCACTTTAACATTTCCTGTAATGCCAGTTTAATGGTGACAAACTCATTTAGCTTTTGCTTATCTGTAAAGCTATTTATTTCTCCTTTAATTCTGATTGATAATTTTGTTGGGTAGAGTATTCTTGGTTTGAAGTATTTTTTCTTTCAGCACTTTTAATATATCACATGACTCCCTTCTGGCCTGCAAACTTTCTGCAGAAAAATCTGCTGATAGTCTTGTGTGTGCAACAAATTGGTTTTCTCTTGCTGCTTTTAAGATTCTCTGGTTGTCCTTAACCTTCGACATTTTTAATTATGTTTCTTGGTGTAAGTCTGTTGGGGTTCATCTTATTTGGTACCATCTGGGTTTCCTGGATCTGAATGTCTGCTTCTTCACCAGATTAGGGAAGTTTTCAGCCATGATTTCATCCAATAAGTGTTCTGCTCCTTTCTCTCTCTTCTCCTCCTGGGACTCCTATAATGCAAATGTCATTTCACTTGCTGTTGTCCCATAGGTCCCTTAAACTATCTTCACTTTCTTTCATTCTTTTTCCTTCTTGCTTCTCTGATTGGTTGAGTTTCTTTGTCCTGTCTTCAAGTTCATTGATTTTCTTCTTCTGCTTTATCTGGTCTGCTGTTGAACCTTCTAGTGTATTTTTCAGTTCACTTATGGTATTCTTCAGTTCTTTTTAGTACTTGTATTTTCTGTTTTTTTATCTTTTTGTGAATTTTTCACTGTGTTCCATCCAGTCTGCTCCCAAGTTTGCTAAGTGTCTTTATGATCATTACTTTGAACTCTTTATCTAGTAAGTTACTTATGTCTGTTTCATTAAGGGTTTTTTTTTTTTTTTAGGTTTTATCTTATTCTTTCATTCTCTCTTTCTTCATTTTGCTTGATTCTCTGTGTTAGTTTCTATGCATTAGATGAAACAGCTACCTCTCCCATTTTTGAAGTGTCGGCCTTGTGTAGACAAACCTTAGTGTTCAACTTTGCTCTAGCTCTTGGCTGTCTCCCAAACCTTTGTGATTGTCCAAGCATCCTATTTTATTTTTAATAGCTGTCAGTGTTGCGGGTGTGCCAAGACCAGTTATTGTCCCAAAGGGGAGGCTCTCAGTCATCAACTAGATTCAGGCTGATTGGAAGCCAGACCCTCAGGCAGCAGTTTTGAGAGTACACAAATATATACAGTCCTGTTGGACGACAAGTGTAAAGTCTGCTGGCCATCAGTTTCAGGTGATGTATAGGTGTCATTTGGCAGCAGCTGCAAAAATCAAGGCACCACACAAGGATATAAGCCCCTTTCTGGAAGATACCAGTGAACAGGAATGAAGCAGAGGGAGAGTGCAAAGATTATATCCGCAGCATCAGTTCCCTGACAGCATCTCTGTTGGCCCCTTTAAGTATGCCAAACCAGAAGCCTGCCTCACAGGCCAAACTTCTGGATACACAACTAGGCCTCTTTCTCAGAAAGACTGGGCCCGTTTCAGTCTGCTATCTGTGCAGTGCCCTGGGAATGGCAGCTTGCCAAGAACTGTCTCTCCAATTGTTACAGTCCCATGGGACCCAGGAACACAAGGCTCCCCCAGTCTCTAGAGCCAGGCAATCAAGAGGTGTTCTCTGGATGATAGCCACAAAAACTAGGGTACCTGATATAAAAACTGGGGCACCAAACACGTGTAGAAGCTTTCCTTCAGGAGTTACGGGCACCCTGGTGTGTTTCAGAAGGACAGTACAAAAATGGCACCCTCTGAAAAAAAGAAAAAAAAAAGATGGCTCCCGCTGTCTTCAGTATAAAGATGGCACCTGCTCGAAACGAAAAGCAAAAAAGATGGCAACTGCCGGCTTTAGTGAGGCAGAAGGAGAGCAGAAAGACGGCACCCACAGCCTCTGCCCCTGGATAGTATCCCAGCAGGTCTCTGCCACTCAGACCAACATTTTAAAATTAGCAAATGAGTCTCTTTTAAATAAAGGCTGGGCATCTTTTTGCACAACAAAGGAAACCATAAACAAAATGAAAAGACAAACAATGGAATGCGAGAAAATATTTGCAAATTTTGAATGATAAAAGTTTGTGCTACTCAGGATATCTGAAATTAACCCAGAGATAACGCCATTATGATTCTCAAGTGTTTATCATTTCCACCTGGACAAGCACAGTAGCTTCTTGAGTAAACTTTGCCCTCATCCAGTCTCTACCACGTCAGCTCAACTTACTTACTACTGGCAGAGTTGTTATTTTTTTACTCCTTTGCTGCAGCCCCTTCATTATCATTCTATTGTCAATAGGGTAAAATTCTAATTTATCAGTGAAGCAAAAAAGGACCTTCAAAATTTTTTCAATTTTCTTTCTTAGACTCGCTACTGTAGTCACATGAAACTCCTCCCCTTTTTTCAGGTCTCTCTGCCTTTATTCCTTCTTTCCCTTTTACTTGGTATTCTGGCCTTCCCCCCACTCCACATCTCTTCTTTCCCTGGCAAATTTCTGAGTATCCTCAAGAATCCTACACTCCTTGAAGCCCTTCACAATTCACTAAGGGGAATTATTTTCTTCTCTTCATTGCCAGTAGATTTTTATACCTCTCACTTTCGTAGCACTCTTCATAAGCTTTGCTGTTTATTTATTGTTTGGTGTTCTTCCCTGACAAATGTATGGATTTCTTAAAAGTGGTTTAGAATTTTATTGGACTTAATAGTTCTAGCACCCTTCCTGCTCTCAGCATTGTGTCTGGTAAACCAAAGTTTCTCTGTTATTTATCTTTGAATTATGGAATAAATGAATGGATAGACCTCAAGCTCAAAATTTTTGGCATTATGGTCTAGATCTAACGATTTTTCAGGTGCCAGGTGGGCAGCCCCTGAAGGCTATCCCTGTTACACCCTGTTCCTTCTCTTTGCATCTTTATCACAAGGTCAATCAGAAGTTGAAAGATTCACTGTTTCTTAAGTTTTAAAATCCCTAAAATCTAGTGTAAATGGATTGAAGCAGTTTTATTTTTCTAGACTGTTTTGTCTAGCCTGTAAATAGGAAAAAACTCAAGTCTGCAACACAATGTTTCAAATTCTGTTTATGTAAATGCTTGAATTGGATCTGAAGGTGTGTATGTTTGCCTTCAGATTTTTTGTCATTGAACTTGAAGAACACTGGTAAAGCTTACTAAATTCACATGCTTGCCTACAAAGCAGATTTGCAGAAAATGGTACTGGACTGAACATGGACTCGAACAAAAACATGATTAACCACAGAGGAACTGAAAAGATGAAAGGTGTTATCAATGTTTCCAAACCTTGTAAATGGTTTGGTAAAAAGACAGACTTTGGAGCTTCCTAGAGCACTGCGGATGGCTGTGGAGACTCTTTGAAGTTCTCCTGATGAGAGCTGCTTAGAATAACTAACAGTAGCCCCAGCTGTGAGCTTTTCTGAGGAATCTTAAGGAACAACAAACTAAGCTTGTTGTTCGGAGCTATTTAAGGCAACTTTTATAAAGTTGTGCTTTTGTAGAATATGTGCTGTTGTACTCCTTGTAGATTCTGGTGCTTTTACAGAATTTTATACATATTTCTCCATTTTTTTCTAAAATTTTGTTTTTCCTACTGCCTTGAGAAAGCATCACAGAAGAGCAAAGGGCAGCTAGCATGTGTTGGGTGGATTTGATCCTCTTAACCTATGAATTACTGTGGCCACATCACAGTCCAATGGCTGTATGGACAGTTCCTTTAATCAGCTTCCCTCTTCTTTCTTAAGCAGTTAATAGTGTTCTTATGAAGCTTATCACTCCTTTAATAATCAGCATCTCACAGGTGATTCATTATTATCTTCAAATAAAAAGTGCCCCAAAGAATAGACATTATTCATTATGTTTAAAATATTTTATATAATTCTATCTTGCTATCAAAGATGTAGAAATAAATCTCCAACTCATGAGATTAAATGAGCAATTTAAATGAGCAATTGACTATTCTGCTCACTTTATAGGGAAATGATTATATTTCATGATATAGATTAGGATAAAATTTAGCACTGTATAGTTGGAAAATATATATAATTTTAAATTAAATTTTAAAGGGATTTTTTGGGTAAAATTAGGTAATTCAATATTATACTTACATAATCTGTCATAATGAAGTAAAAGAAAATAAATTTTCTTTATGAAATCATATTTAGAAAAGAAATCATTAGTTAACAAAAATTTATTAGTCATATAAAAGATAATCTGTTTTCTACTCTGTTTCTATGAGTTTGACTTTTTAAAAAAATATTCCATAAATAAGTGATACCATGCAGTATTTGCCTTTGGCCTATTTCACTTAGCATAATGCCCTTGAGGTTCATCCACGTTGTCACAAATGGCACATTTTTTCTTTTTCATAGCTGAATAATATTCCTGTGTGTGTGTGTGTGTGTGTGTGTGTGTGTGTGTGTGCATTATATGTTCTTTATCCAGTCATCTGTTGATGGACACTTAGATTGTTTCCATATCTTGGCTATTGTGAGTAATGCTGAAGTGAACATGTGGGTACAGATGTTCACTCTTCAGTATCCTATTTTCAGTTTTTTTGATGTATATCCAGTAGTGGTATTGCTGGATCATATGGTAGTCTTATTTTTATTTTTTTAGAAACTTCTATATTGTTTTCCATAGTAGCTACAGCAATTTACATTCCTACCAACAGTACACAGAGATTCCCTTTTTTCCACAGCCTTACCAACATCTCTTACCTTTATGGTGATAGCTATTCTAACATGTGTGATGTCATATTTCACTGTGGATTTGATTTGCATTTCCCTGATGGTTAGTGATGTTGAGCACTTTTTCATGTACCTGTTTTTCTATTCAGTTCCTCTGACTTTTTAAAAATTTTTATTATTATTTTCTTTTGCGGTACACGGGCCTCTCACTGTTGTGTCCTCTCCTGTTGCGGAGCACAGGCTCCAGATGCACAGGCTCAGTGGCCATGGCTCACGGGCCTAGCCACTCCGTGGCACATGGGATCTTCCCAGACCGGGGCATGAACCCATGTCCCCTGCATCAGCAGGTGGACCCTCAACCACTGCACCACCAGGGAAGCCCCCCTGAATATTTTTTTAATCAGATGGTTTGGAGTTTTTTTCCTATTGAGTTATGTAAGTTATATATTTTGGATATTAATCTTTTTTCATATATATGATTTAAAATATTTTTTCCATTCTATAGGTTGCCTTTTCATTTTGTTGATGGTTTCCTTTGCTGTGCAGAAGCTTTTTAGTTTGATGTAGTTCCACCTGTTTATTTTTGCTTTTGTTACCTTTGCTTTTAGTGTCAAATCCAAAAAATGATTCTCAATACTGATGTCAAGGAGCTTACCTCCTATGTTTTTTTTGGTGGTGTTGTTGTTTTCTCCTAGGAGTTTTGTGGTTTCAGGGCTTACTTTCAAATCTAATTCATTTTGAGTTGATTTTTCTGAGTGGTGTATGATAGGGGTGCAGTTTCATTCTTTTGTTTGTGGCTATCTGTTTTTCTTAACACCATATTGAAGAGACTGTCCTTTCCCCATTTAATATTCTTGGCTTTTTTGCCATAAATTAATTGACCATATGCATGTGGCTTTATTTGGGGGCTCTCTACTCTGTTCCATTGATCTATGTGTCTGTTTTTTACTCTAATGCCATACTGTTTTGATTACTGTAGCTTTGTAATATACTTTGTAATCAGGAAGTGTGATGCCTCTAGCTTTGTACTTCTGTTTTCAATATTTATTTAGCTATTCAGAGGTCTTTTATGTTTCCATACAAATTTTAGGATTGATTTTTCTCTTTCTGTGAAAAACGCCTTTGGAAATTTGATAGGAATTTCATTAAATCTGTAGATAGCTTTGAGTAGTATGGACATTTTAACAATAGTAATCCTTCCAAGCCATAAGCACAGAATATCTTTCCATTTATTTGGGTCTTCTTCAATTTCTTTCATCAATGTTTTTATAATTTGTCTTTCACCTGTTCAGTTAAATTTATTCCTAGGTATTTTTCCTTTTTAATGTAACTGTAAGTGGAATTGTTTTCTTAATTTCTCTTTCTGATAGTTCATTATTTATAGAAATGCAGCTGATTTTTGTATATTGATTTGGGGGGTGGGGGTAATAGAGAAAGGTTGCCAAAAGGATATAAACTTTCATTGCTAAGGTGAATGAAGTATGAGGATCTAACATAGAACATGATGATTACAGTTGAAAATACTGTATTAGATAATTGAAATTTGCTAAGAGAATAGAACTTAAGTGTTCTAAATAAATAAATAAATAAGGTGACGGATGTGTTAATTAGATGGTGGGAATCATTTTACAATGTATACATATATCAAATCATCACAATGTACACTTTGTCTTACAATTTTCTTTTCAATTATAATTCAATAAAGCTGATTAAAAAAAGATAATCAGTTTTCACAGTGAAATTCACTATACACATGATTTACTAAGTAATGAAACACACTTGAATTTCAATAAGCTTTTTTTGCTGGAGGTAAAAAGACCAGTTAGTGATTGTACTTACTTCAAATACCTTAAAATTAAGACACGAAGACAGTGTATATTAAAAAACAAAAGCAAAAGAACACATGATGAATGACTGGCACAGAGGGACTTCTAAAAAGACCTCCCTTTTATTATGGTGGCCAGAAGCTTTAGTAATTAAATGATAGTTTAAAGGAAAGATGAGAGATTGGGAGGGAAGAGAGGATGGAGCAAGGGCTTTCCATATTTAGGAAGAATGCCATGAGCCAAGTGACAAGGCAGGATTGACTATGTCTTGTTTGGCAGCCATTTTGGATGATTAACATAATGAAAAAATAATAGTCAATACCTATTGATTTACTCTTCAGATGCTCTGTAGGTATTAACTCATTTCATCCCCACAAAAACTCTGTGAGGTTGGTGTTATAGGTACTAGTAGTGTCCCCATTTTGCAGACAAGAAAACTGAGGCACAGAGAGATCAAGTAATTTGCCAAGGTCACAGAGTAAGAGATCTTGGGTCTGTGCCCTTAACCATAATTTGATACTGTTATTATTGAGTTATATAGGTGATGCAAGGTAGGTAATGTATGAGAAGTCATTTGAATTCAGATTTTGGTGAAATTAATGGAAGGCATTGTATGTTTGGCTAAGGAGTTAGATTTTACAGTACAGGCAATGAGGAGTAAGCAATCATTTTCAAGCAGGGGGATGACATGGGTAAAGCAATGATTAAAAGATTAATCAAAAAATAGGTTTCACTGGGATGTGTAAATAAATTGAAAAGTTAAGGGACTTGATCAGAAAGAGTAGGTGAGTACCACAGGTGTCCATATATGAGGTAATGAGGGCCTGTGGCAAACACAATAGAAAACTGCCAGAAGGTAGTGACAACCTCGTTACTGTATTCATCATACTTATCGTAATGTTTCCCCTTGTCTTCACTTGCCTACAGTACGCTCCTCTTCAATCAAAAATGGGGGCGCTCAGTGCAATTTACAAATTTTTAAGTAAATTTGTCACAGAAGAGTCACAAGTGATAAGTGTCTAGTGCAATAAAAGATCAGAAAGTGAAGTCATCCATGTAGTCAGCTTCCTGATCAAGACACAGATCATTCCAAACACACCAGGAGTCTCCTGTATTCCTCTCTTCCACCATTGCCTTCCTCCTAGTTTGCCTATTTTTGAATTGTGTTTAAATAGAATCACACAATAGGTATTCTTTAGAGTATAGCTTCTTTTTATTTAACATTATGTTAATAAAATTCACTGATGTTGCTGCATCTTTCATTTGTTCATTCTCATGGCTGTTTAGCATTTCACTAAAGCACAATTTAGTTATCAATTGTATCATTAGTGGAATTGCTAACTCTGTGTTATTACAGTAACTTACGCTGAGTATCCTTGTGTGCATTTTTGGTGAATATATGCCTGCATTTCTGACACACAGGCCCCCCAACCCCGTACATTTGTATGTTACAGAGTCAGAGGATGGACACACACACACACACATACACGCGCACACACACACCAGGAGTACATTTGTATAATACATCACAGAGTCAGAGCATATATATGTGTGTGTTCAGCTTTAGTTACTACAGCTGAATAGATTTGTTAAAATGGTTGTAACAATTTACATTCTTACCAGCAGTGTCAGAGCTCCAATTATTCCACATTCTTGCAAGGACTTGGTATCCTGTGTCTTTTTAAATTTAATCCATCTAGTGAACTGGTACAATTCCTTGATGTCTTATGAAGTTAAACAAGTTTATATGTTTTTGGCGATTTCAATATCCTTTTTTGTGAAACACCTGTTGGCATTATGGTGAACGCAGAAATCCTACCTTTTCCTGCACCTTTAACACTTTGCACACCACCTGCAATGCAGTTGGTTTCTGAATGGATTAATACATACAAGATTATAAGGGTAAAGCCAATTTAACATTGCTATTAAATCCCTATGCTTAACATATATGAGGCATCCAATAAATATATACTAAATGGATGAAAAAAGCTTTCCTGTTTCTTTTAAACATATCTATCACAAAGCAATTATAGTCTTCCTATTTTACCCTTCTTCCCCTATTTTAGAGGAAGAAGTAATAATTGTGTTTTCTTTGATGTTATCACATTTGATCATCTTGGCATGCTCAATTTTTTTTTTTTTTTAACATCTTTATTGGGGTATAATTGCTTTACAATGGTGTGTTAGTTTCTGCTTTATAACAAAGTGAATTAGTCATACATAAACATATGTTCCCATATGTCTTCCCTCTTGCGTCTCCCTCCCTCCCACCCTCCCTATCCCACCCCTCCAGGCTGTCACAAAGCACCGAGCCAATATCCCTGTGCCATGCGGCTGCTTCCCACTAGCTATCTACCTTACTACGTTTGTTAGTGTGTATATTGGCATGCTCAATTTTTAATGTTACTCTTTTTGTAGAGCCAGTCTTAGATTCTCTGTTATAGTGTCACAAAGATTAATATGATCCCTAAATAAATACTTTTGGCCAAGATACACTGTGTTGCAAACCCTTTCACCTTGCTGAATGTGTGGGTGTTGTTTTTTCAGAGGCATAATCCTTTCCAACAGATAAGAATGATCAAAGAAAAGTCTTTGTTTTTCTGCTTACCCAAGCTTTCACCTAGAGGAGATTTCTTTTTATAATACAGAACTTTACAATGCATATCTCCTCCTAGAGAGGTATAATTTTTCTTTGAATCCAAATTAGAACTCTGGGACTGTCAGAGCCTACTGATTCAGAATTAGGTCATTGAAGCATACTGTGTCAGCCCTAAGACAAAAGTAGGTTCCCAGACATACAGATGGTAGTACTGTAGAATCTTAGAGCTGAAAGAAATGGTTAGTTGAGGGTTGTTAAGTGAACAATTGAAGTGATTTTTTTATAAAAGTAAAAAATACTGAATACTCTAGTGATATTTTACATCTCTAAATATTTTATAAGGTGGAAACATGACTGTCAAATAAATTATCTGACTATAATTTATACGTATAAGTCTGATACAGAGAAAACTCATAAAATATATCTCAACACATAATTTAAATTATGTACAAAATGTCTATTTATACCTATCTAATAATGATAATGATTATAAAGATTAACAATAGCCCTCACATTTATAGAGTCCTTATTATGTGCCAAACGCTCTGCTAACAGTAATATGTAATAAATATATTGGTGCAATTAAAGAATGCCAGTGAATAACAACGATTTAAACTTGATAAGTTTCAATTTTATCGTAATCAACTTTATTACGTCCAAGTTTATTTGGAGGAATATTAACCATGAACTAACATGTAATGGAGACCTGTGCAGTTGATAGTTCCAACAATTCTTTAAATCAGGAAATAAAGTTCAAGGTAATTATGATATTAACCAAGCTTACTGCTTAACAAAAATAATCAAGGAAATACAATGATCATTATGTCTTTTCTTTGTAATATATAAAGTTTGTAATAGCTTTTATTAAAAGATCCCAAAACACTTAGTGGAGCAGGTTACAGATAGTTTTTTTTTTGTTTTTTTTTTTTTTTGCGGTACGGGGCCCTCTCACTGTTGTGGCCTCTCCTTTTGCGGAGCACAGGCTCCCGACGCGCAGGCTCAGCGGCCATGGCTCACGGGCCCAGCTGCTCCGCAGCATGTGGGATCTTCCCAGACCGGGGCACGAACCCGTATCCCCTGCATCGGCAGGCGGACTCCCAACCACTGCGCCACCAGGGCAGGGAAGCCCTACAGATAGTTTTATACTTAGCTCTGAATTTCCTGTTTTTTTTTTGGTTTTAAGCTTTGTACGCATTAAACTGGTGTCCACAATTTTCTCTGTTCTCAAATCCAACTGTTAAATACCCAAATTCATAATGTATTAGAGATGCCTGGCCTACTAAAATAAAGGTCTTTAAGTATAAGCTTTACAATAAAGACTTGACTATTTGGTTCAAGAGAAATGTTTTAATTCAATTCCAGGAATAACTTGAAGAGAGTTTTCTGCTTTGAAAATGTGATTCCCAAAGTTTAATATTACTAATGCCTTTCCATATGAAATTTTTTCACTAAAGAAATGTCTGTTCCAATATATATGCCATTACTTCTTTCTAAGAGATTTGTACTGAATATGTCAGAAATATTTGTTTACATCTTTTTAGGGATTTAGCTTTTGATCTTTGTCACTTACTTGACCTTTCAGAATGATCACAGCCTAAGATGTTTGTTTATCATCTTTCACCATATTTGGATTAATTCTTGACATGGAGATGGCTTTGTAGTGTAAAAAACTAAGAAGGATATATGATTTTTGTTGTTTAATAAAAGCTTGAGCCTTGAATCTGTAGGAAACATGCTCTGTAGTTCATTTTCCTCCTTAAAAAGAATTTCATAGTAAGATGCTTATTGTTTATTCTCTGGAAAAGAGACCATATTACAAAAAGGAAGTGAACATTATTAATTTTTACAAATATTTTTTCTTATTCTTTATGTTGTTGGAAAAAATTTTTTCAGAAGGTTTACATGTACAAGATAATGAATTTTTCACCTTCATTTTTCATACTCTAGATGTTTAAGAGCTTAAATTAAACAGCAGCTTAAATTACAGGAGGTTAAGAAGGTGTGTAAACCCTGTGAATTTCCCTAAGTTTATTTATTAGTGTCTGCATGCACATGTGTGTGTGTTTCCTCTCTCTTTGCCAAGTATGAAAGTAATATGTCAGCACTTTGATTTAGTATAAGGATAATTTTTTATCCTTATTTTGGAAAGAGCTCCAGGGATCCAAATGAGTGTCTGAGTTAATGAACCATAAGAAGTAGTGGTTTATTTTGAGTGGAAATGAGCTAAAAAAAAAAAATCAGCAGTCACTTTGTTAGGCTTCTCAAAGGTCATTTGGATACAGATGAAAGACATCTTAAAATCAGACATCATTTTATCAACAAGCAAGTTATTAGTAGCAAGTTATCTGTTGAAAGTGTTCAGGAAACAATATTGTTTCACATTAGTATTGATATCTTTTGAGGGGAAATATTAAAATGTACTTAAAATCTTACAACATTCTTAAAAATGCAATAGAAGCATCATACTTTGTACCTATTACTCATTTCCAGCAACTGGTGGATGTTTTTAAAATATTAAATATGTGTAAGATATATTTTATAATATTTTATTTGTATACAGTTGTTGGAAAATGAAACCAGAGTATAAAAAACACACTTAAAATTACTTTTTTTTTTTTTTTTGGAGAAGTATTCTTGAGAATTCAGAAAACCAAGTAGAAATGTGAACTTACAGAGTGCTCAAAATGGAAGGCTTATCATGTTCTTTGTGTAGTTCCTGGTATTGATTGGTACAGTGAATTTTGCTGAAGCTTTGAAGTCCCAGAACTGCTTAAATCATTTTAAGATTTCTAACCCTTTTTTTAAGAAGAAACTAAAGTCCAAAAATTAGTTAACTAATTTTCATTCTGAAACATTGAAATCTATTTCTGCTAATTATGTGTAGCTCCCCTCTCTGTGCCAAGCTGTTATTCAAATATAATCTCTAAAACATTGTAAGTTTTACAGGTAAGTTATGTTTACACAATGTTAGATAGTACAAACAATTCATAATTAAAAAATCAATATTTTTTCCCTTAGCAAATATGTACAATGTCATTGTCAATAGTCCCAACTGCCAGAGTTTTCACACAAGGGTACTTTACAGTCACTTTATTGAAAGAATTGTCAGTAGCCCTTTGATTCTTGAGGGGAAAAAAATCACAGGGTGTAGAAAGCTTTTGGGATTCCAGATTGGGATTTATTATTATTTAAATTATTCAGAAGCCAGCCCAGTCCTGGGATTTTTCTTAGAAGTTAACTTGAGATTCTATTGTTTTGGTTCATTTTAGGAGAAAATCTGTTGTAGAGTATAAGGGAAGGTTGTTATGTCTTTTGTATTTGTCTATTATTTTTCTTTCTTTCTCTATGGTACTTATATCAACAGAAAGCCTGGGTAGATCTGTTTTCTCTAGCCATTCCTGCATTGTTGAAGAATCTTCTCTGACTGCTTGTGTAATACCATTAGCATGAGAAGTGCTAATCATTTAAACAGAGAGAGATAATCTTAATAAAAAAAAACTATTATCCTGAAACTGCAACCCTAACAAAATCAAAAGAAATACACAAAGAAGGCCACCTGTAGATTCTTTCCACTGATTTGATAATTGGATGGTTTAGGCAGTAGACACAGAGGCCTGGATGTGTTGAAAATGCAATTGAATTTGATGAGCTGTTGGAAGATCAATGTAGGCAGAGTAAAAGCCATTTATTTCAGCCCAAATCAAAATGAAAATATAGTTTCAGGATTATAGTTTTTCATGAGACCAAAAACCCATAAGAATTACATTAATCGTTTTTCTGTCAGGGCCTTGCTTTTTATTAATCTTTTTTTTTTTTTTTAATTTGTATGTGACTCCTAAAATCAGTATATATGCCTTAAGTCTTTACGTTGTCTTTAAAGAAAACTTTATTTGCACTTTTTCTATTTTCTTGTATACTGCTGTACGCTGGAATAGAATAAACCTTTACTGGGCACTGTGTCAGTCCTCCTAATGGTGAAAGAAGCCCTATCTGATATTAATTGGATCTTGCCTTAAACCAGTATATGTTCCAAAATCTCTGTGGGTTGTAACTAGATTACACAGTTATTATGGGAACATAAACTCCTTTATAGAAGCATTTGTATTGTTCAGACCAAAATATTGCTGTCATGTAGATTTATTATGGTATCAATGCAATGGTGTTTTTCTACCACCTATTTTTAGTGTTTTGCTTGCTTTTTGTTCTGTTTTGGTTTTTTGTTTGTTTGTTTGTTTGTTTTGGTGAACTAGTAGTTCTACAAGAAGGGTCTTGTTTAGGTTGGTGGATTTTTTCCTACTATGCATATTTATTTTATATCATTTCAAGTAGAGTACCTATGCCCTTTAAATATGGAAAGATTGACATTTCCATGTTATTTTTGATGTGTTTTATATAAAAATAGCTGTCTGAAATCAAACCAATGCTTTCTGTGACAGTATTTATTCTATAATTCTCTTTTTTAAAATATTCATTTTCTCATTCATTCAATAAATATTTACTTAGCTTCTCCTATAAGCCAGCTCCTATGCTAGGTACTAGTTATACTGCACCTAAGGAACTGTAATTATGGTAAAAAGATAGAGGCAGAAGTTACAGATTACAGATTGTAGCAATATAAAAGAAAAGTTTGAGCTGTCTTCTGAGGAAATGATGGTAAGGTGAAGGTGGTTTTTATTTGAAAAATCAAGGAAATCTTCTTTGAGGAGTGTTATTTATAGCATAACTTGAAACATGAATAAGTGTTAGGCAAAGATTTGGAGACAGAGTTTTTTAAACAGACAGATGGGTATGCACAAAAGCTCTGAGGTGGGAAAAAACACAGTGTATTATAGGAATTGAAAGAAAACTGGGTAGAATAATGGCTCTTAGTGAGGGCTGGAGCATTTTGAGGGGGCTACTTCATGCAATATCTCTCAAACAGGGTGACCATACATCTGGGTTGCCCTGGAAAGCCCTGTTGATCTGGCAAAATGATTAATAATGCCCCTACTATCCAAAGTGCCCAAATTTGATGCTAAATTATATGGTCACCCTATTTATAAATCAGCGTTTCTATTAATCCTAAGAAAAATAAGAACCCTTTAAGTATTTAAATAGTGAAGTAAAAAGATCAAATTCACATTTTAAGAAAATTATTCTGGCTGCAAAGTTGTAGGTAGATTTGAAGAATCAAGATGGAGCTAGGGAGACCAGTTGGTCGGCCAGTGCAGTAGTTCAGATGCCAGATGGCAGTGGTTTAGATTAGGGGTTTAGCAGTGGAGACAAAGAAAATTCATGGACTTAACATATATTTCAGGGCAGGCTCAAGAGGGCCATAAACAACAGGCATCCCCCATTGGTCTAGGTATAACAATACTACCTTTCTTCGTTTCAGTAAGAATTCATAAGGGAATGCAGTGCCCACATTGAAATTACATTTGTTTATTGGGAGATTTTTGATTACTGATTCAATCTCCTTATTGGTAATCAGTCTCAGATTTTCTGTTTCTTCATGATTAGTCTTAGTTTTATATGTTATATGTTTCTAGGAATTTATATATGTTATATGTTTCTAGGAATTTATCCATGTCTTCTAGATTGTCAAATTTTTTGGCAAAACAAATTCAGGTATTTCGAATAAAAATTTTATCTCTGGTACTAATAAGTGAGATCCATTTCCAAGGGCCAGATTAATTAGGTACAACTAATAATTATTAAGTATCTAGTATATGCAAAGTATTTTTCTGGACAATACTGGAGAAATAATGAGAACTTAAAAAGCAGTTCTTGATGCTGTCATAGAGATTTTCTAAAGGAGGAAATAAGAAGAAATACAAACAACCGTGTTGCAAGTTACTATATAATCAGTGCCAGTAATAAGATAGAAAGTGCTGAGGATGGGAGTTTTTACAGAAAAAAGTAAAAGATGGAGTTTAAAGGACTCACAAATGACTCCATATGGACCTTAAAAAGATGGATAGGATTTCAGAAGACTTTAATCAGTGTTTGACTTGAATATAAGGTAGAAATAATTTCTGAAGTATATTTTAGCTTCAAATTTTTGAGATTTGAAACTAGGAAAAACTTTGAGTATATTTTTCTTTCATCTTTTTTTTTTTTTAATTTTAAAAAATTCATTTTGCTAGGTCACAAACCTGAATATTCAGAACTTTAAATTTATGTTGTGCCTTGCATTGAATTTTTTTTTAATTAATTAATTTATTTTTGCTGCGTTGGGTCTTCGTTTCTGTGCAAGGGCTCTATCCAGTTGTGGCAAGCGGGGGCCACTCTTCATCGCGGTGCGCAGGCCTCTCACTATCGCGGCCCCTCCCGCCGCGGAGCACAGGCTCCAGACGCGCAGGCTCAGCAGCTGCGGCCCACGGGGCCCAGCTGCTTCGCGGCATGTGGGATCCTCCCAGACCAGGGCTCGAACCCGTGTCCCCTGCATCGGCAGGCGGACTCTCAACCACTGCGCCACTAGGGAAGCCCCTGCATTGAATTTTTTAATAGTAGACAATAATTGAGTAATTATTTATAATTCATCTCAGAGCACAGAACCAGATATTTATCATTTCTTTTTTTCTTCAGGAAATATGGACTCATCAAGCATGAAATTTTTAAAAAAGTCATTGAGTCAACATGTTAAGTTTAAATTAATGTCCTTTTATTATTCATAAAAAGGAGTCACCAGTCTTACTAATATTCATGGTAAATGCTTTGCATGGAGGAACCTGACTCAAATGGAAATCCATCTTTATCTCATGAGGAAATTAACTCCCAAACATCCTCTCCTTCACCAAACAAATAGACTAATTTCAGTTTCTTCCCTTTGCATGATCCTTGCATTTTCCTTTCTCATTTACCTGGGCAAAATCTGCTGTTTTGAAGCTAGTTTAAGTAGCTGGTGAGGCAGAGTGTTTCTCAGAGCTGTGTCTTGGCTTTCAGCTTAAGCTCAAGTGGCTCCCAAATTCGAGGTCATTGACCCAAATCAGAGCAATTCAACAAATCATATTCTGTCTTTGTTTAAAGTTTATGCAGAGACGAGGAAGCTGCTCCGGCTGGGCTGGTGTCCTGGGCGTGCACCTGTGCAATCACACGGGCCCTGCCTCGAAGGGCCCTGCATTCATTTCAGTGCTTTGCTGTCACCATCTTGAGATTCTGAACACTTTTGAGCTGGCAGCCCCATATTGTCAGGTTGTACTGGGTTCTGCTCCAAGACCTCTACCCCTTAATATGGTGGCAATCTCAAAACTAGATGAAAACACCAAATAGGTATTGTCATTTTTTAACATGAAGAGGAAAATAGCAGAATTTTGGAGACCCAATCAGTTGGCCTGCCAAATTTTCCCTAGCCCATTCTAATTAAAAGAAAACATTTACATGTGCAATAGTCAAGGAAGATAAAGGTAAGCTTGATCAGTTTAGCTTCTGACAGCCTGAAGGAAAGCTATTCTATAAAACAAAGACCATTTTCCCAGCCCTATTCCAGGGTCCCCTTTTCTCTTGCTGTTTTTTTCATTTGCTTCTCTTTAATGATACACACAGGCCCCAGCCATCCTAGACATTCTTAGCATGGGCTGCCAAGAAGATAATGCTGCGTATTAGCCTGTTTCCCAGTTTTCAGAGTTCATCTCCATGCCCCCAAGACCCTTCTAAATCCCATCCTCAACTTCCCTGAAGAAATGATGAAGGGAAACACCACATTATTTCTATAAACTTCCCACAGAGCACCACCTTCCCAGCCCGGATGAGAAAGGACTTGGGCAAGTCAGCTCCTGAAGGGCTGACATGCTGTGAAAAAAGATTCATTCCCCACCTTGAAACTTTTGATAGGGGTGAGTTTTAGAAGGAACTACCTTATCTTCCCACAATTCAGTTTGCTCCTCTGGCATAAGGAAGCTGTTGAAAGGATTAAGTCAGTTTTAGAAGAACAATCCTTCTTTTGTCTGAATTGTAGGAATGATTAAAGCAAAAGCCTAATTTCCTTTTGTGTTGTTATATGAATCTATACTGTTTTGCTCTCTCACTGCTTCATTTCATTTGTACTTCAATTGATAGCTTTCTGCTTCATCAGAGGAGGGTAGGATGAAGTGGATGGGACACAGAACAGAAATATGTTCTAAGAGAATTAAAACATGTCAAAAGCAGAACAGGAGTATTATTTCAGAGCAGACCTGATCTCTGATTTTGAAAATGTTAAAGGTAAAAAAGTTCATTCCACAGCATAAATCTGCTGTAGTCACAGATGTGATACTCATTTCTGATGTTTGTCTTGCATCCAGGCACATTTCTTTCAACATATTTTTAAAGGGCTAGATAACAGCTTACAATACAAAAATCTGATACAGTAGTAGGTTTGAAAAAACTGACACACCCTCTGTGTGGAGCACTGTGCTCTCTTAGTAATAAGGATTCGAAGTAGGAAGTCATTCCTCAACAAAGACTCACTCTCAGATGATTTGGTTGTATATGCTGAAGTAAAATGCTATAAAATAAATTTACATTTATCATTAACTACAGCTCATTTCCAGCAAACATGGATCACATATGAAGTTTGAAGTATGCTCAAATATCTCTCATCCACTGCTCCTTACGCATTTTAATTTAATTTCTATCCTTTTATGGCAAGTTCAAATATTTGACTAAAAAGTGAATAAACCTTAAATTAACTGTAGAAATATTTCATAAGCCTTAAGCAGGTATCTAGGAATAATAATACTATTCTGATGGGTGAAAATAAATGCTGCTTTATTCAGCGTACATTTACAGAGGCTGCTTTGTACACCCAGATACAGCCTGTGGCTTGCAGGAGTTGAGGCCATCATAGAATTATAGTGCTGCGTCCTCAAGGCTGTTATGGAAGCTGAGAGAGGGTGAAAGCATGCCCTAGTTCTACTGGAAATGGTGCAAAGAAGCTGGGAGAAGACTGAGGAAAGTTCCTGTAATATGTGACCTCTGACCTGCATTTCCATGATTCAGTAGGAGTTCAGTCAAGGTTAGAGGAGGGAATGGCAAGGAGAAGAAAGCTGGGTAGTCTCAAAGCTTAGATCAGATTTATAACGAATGGTATTTTTTTGTAAATACTTTACTTTTTTTTTTTTAAACATCTTTATTGGAGTATAATTGCTTTACAATTGTGTGTTAGTTTCTGCTTTATAACAAAGTGAACCAGTTATACATATACATATGTTCCCATATCTCTTCCCTCTTGCATCTCCCTCCCTCCCCCCTCCCTATCCCACCCATCCAGGCGGTCACAAAGCACCGAGCTGATCTCCCTGTGCTATGCGGCTACTTCCCACTAGCTATCTACCTTACGTTTGGTAGCGTATATATGTCCATGCCTCTCTCTCGCTTTGTCCCAGCTTACCCTTCCCCCCTCCCCATATCCTCAAGTCCATTCTCTAGTAGGTCTGTGTCTTTATTCCTGTCTTACCCCTAGGTTCTTCATGACATTATTTTTCTTAAATTCCATATATATGTGTTAGCATATGGTATTTGTCTTTCTCTTTCTGACTTACTTCACTCTGTATGACAGACTCTAGGTCTATCCACCTCATTACAAATAGCTCAATTTCGTTTCCTTTTATGGCTGAGTAATATTCCATTGCATATATGTGCCACATCTTCTTTATCCATTCATCCAATGATGAACACTTAGGTTGTTTCCATCTATGGGCTATTGTAAATAGAGCTGCAATGAACATTTTAGTACATGATTCTTTTTGAATTATGGTTTTCTCAGGACATATGCCCAGTAGTGGGACTGCTGGGTCATATGGTAGTTCTATTTGTACTTTTTTAAGGAACCTCCATACTGTTCTCCACAGTGGCTGTATCAATTTACATTCCCACTAGCAGTGCAAAAGGGTTCCCTTTCCTCCACACCCTCTCCAGCATTTATTGTTTCTAGATTTTTTGATGATGGCCATTCTGACTGGTGTGAGATGATATCTCATTGTAGTTTTGATTTGATTTCTCTAATGATTAATGAAGTTGAGCATTTTTTAATGTGTTTGTTGGCAGTCTGTATATCTTCTTTGGAGAAATATCTATTTAGTTCTTCTGCCCATTTTTGGATTGGGTTGTTTGTTTTTTTGTAATTGAGCTGCATGAGCTGCTTATAAATTTTGGAGACTAATCCTTTGTCATTTGCTTCATTTGCAAATATTTTCTCCCATTCTGAGGGCTGCCTTTTGGTCTTGTTTATGGTTTCCTTTGCTGTGCAAAAGCTTTTAAGTTTCATTAGGTCCCATTTGTTTATTTTTGTTTTTATTTCCATTTCTCTAGGAGGTGGGTCAAAAAGGATCTTGCTGTGAATTATGTCATAGAGTGTTCTGCCTATGTTTTCCTCTAAGAGTTTGATAGTTTCTGGCCTTACATTTAGGTCTTTAATCCATCGTGAGCTTATTTTTGTGTATGGTGTTAGGGAGTGATCTAATCTCATACATTTACATGTACCTGTCCAGTTTTCCCAGCACCACTTATTGAAGAGGCTGTCCTTTCTCCACTGTATATTCCTGCCTCCTTTATTGAAGCTAAGGTGACCATATGTCCATGGGCTTATCTCTGGGCTTTCTATCCTGTTCCATTGATCTATCTTTCTGTTTTTGTGCCAGTACCATACTGTCTTGATTACTGTAGCTTTGTAGCATAGTCTGAAGTCAGTGAGCCTGATTTCTCCAGCTCCGTTTTTTGCTCTCAAGATTGCTTTGGCTATTTGGGGTCTTTTGTGTTTCCATACAAATTGTGAAAATTTTTGTTCTAGTTCTGTGAAAAATACCAGTGGTAGTTTGATAGGGGTTGCATTGAATCTGTAGATTGCTTTGGGTAGTAGAGTCATTTTCACAATATTGCTTCTTCCAATCTAAGAACATGGTATAACTCTCCATCTATTTATATCATCTTTAATTTCTTTTATCAGTGCCTTATAATTTTCTGCATACAGGTCTTTTGTCTCCTTAGGTAGGTTTATTCCTAGATATTTTATTCTTTTTGTTGCAATGGTAAATGGGAGTGTTTTCTTGATTTCACTTTCAGGTTTTTCATCATTAGTGTATAGGAATGCCAGAGATTTCAGTGCATTAATTTTGTATCCTGCTACTTTACCAAATTAATTGATTAGCTCTAGTAGTTTTCTGGTAGCATCTTTAGGATTCTCTATGTATAGGATCATGTCATCTGCAAACTGTGACAGCTATACTTCTTCTTTTCCGATTTGGATTCCTTTTATTTCCTTTTCTTCTCTGATTGATGTGGCTAAAACTTCCAATACTATGTTGAATAAGAGTGGTGAGAGTGGGCAACCTTGTCTTGTTCCTGATCTTAGTGGAAATGCTTTCAGTTTATCACCATTGAGGATGATGTTGGCTGTGGGTTTTTCATATATGGCCTTTATTATGTTGAGGAAAGGTCCCTCCATGCCTACTTTCTGCAGGGTTTTTATCATAAATGGGTGTTGAATTTTGTCGAAAGCTTTCTCTGCATCTATTGAGATGAACATATGTTTTTTCTCCTTCAATTTGTTAATATGGTTTATCACATTGATTGATTTGCATATATTAAAGAATCCTTGCATTCCTGGAATAAACCCCACTTGATCATGATGTATGATCCTTTTAATGTGCTGTTGGATTCTGTTTGCTAGTATTTTGTTGAGGATTTTTGCATCTATGTTCATCAGTGATATTGGCCTGTAGTTTTCTTTCTCTGTGACATCCTTGTCTGGTTTTGGTATCAAGGTGATGGTGGCTTCATAGAATGAGTTTGGGAGTGTTCCTCCCTCTTCTGAATTTTGGAAGAGTTTGAGAAGGATAGGTGTTAGCTCTTCTCTAAATGTTTGATAGAATTCGCCTGTGAAGCCATCTGGTCCTGGGCTTTTGTTTTTTGGAAGATTTTTAATCACAGTTTCAATTTCAGTGCTTATGATCAGTCTGTTTATATTTTCTATTTTTTCCTGATTCAGTCTTGGCAGGTTGTGCATTTCTAAGAATTTGTCCATTTCTTCCAGGATGTCCATTTTATTGGCATAGAGTTGCTTGTAGTAATCTCTCATGATCTTTTGTATTTCTGCAGTGTCTGTTGTTACTTCTTTTTCATTTCTAATTCTATTGATTTGAGTCTTCTCCCTTTTTTGATGAGGCTGGCTAATCGTTTATCAATTTTGTTTATCTTTTCAAAGAACCAGCTTTTAGTTTTATTGATCTTTGCTATCATTTCCTCCATTTCTTTTTCATTTATTTCTGATCTGATTTTTATGATTTCTTTCCTTCTGCTAACTTTGGGGTTTTTTTGTTCTTCTTTCCCTAATTGCTTTAGGTGCAAGTTTAGGTTGTTTATTCGAGATGTTTCCTGTTTCTTAAGGTAGTATTGTATTGCTATAAACTTCCCTCTTAAAACTGCTTTTGCTGCATCCCATAGATTTTGGGTCTTTGTGTCTCCATTGTCATTTGTTTCTAGGTATTTTTTTTAGTTCCTCTTTGATTTATTCAGTAATCACTTGGTTATTAAGTAGTGTATTGTTTAGCCTCCATGTGTTTGTATTTTTTACAGATCTTTTCCTGTAATTGATAACTAGTCTCATAACGTTTTGGTTGGAAAAGATACTTGATACAGTTTCAATTTTTTTTAATTTACCAAGGCTTGATTTGTGACCCAAGATATGACCTATCCTGGAGAATGTTCCATGAGCACTTGAGAAGAAAGTGTATTCTGTTGTTTTTGGATGGAATGTCCTATAAATATAAATTAAGTCCATCTTGTTTAATGTATCATTTAAAGCTTGTGTTTCCTTATTTATTTTCATTTTGAATGATCTGTCCATTTGTGAAAGTGGGGTGTTAAAGTCCCCTACTATGAATGTGTTACTGTCGATTTCCCCTTTTATGTCTGTTAGTATTTGCCTTATGTATTGAGGTGCTCCTATGTTGGATACATAAATATTTACAATTGTTATATCTTCTTCTTGGATCGATCCCTTGATCATTATGTAGTGTTCTTCTTTCTCTCTTCTTATATTCTTTATTTTATAGTCTATTTTGTCTGATATTAGAATTGTTACTCTAGCTTTCTTTTGGTTTCCATTTGCATGAAATATCTTTTTCCATCCCCTTACTTTCAGTCTGTATGTGTCTCTAGGTCTGAAGTGGGTCTCTTGTAGACAGCAAATATATGGGTCTTGTTTTTGTATTCGTTCAGCCAATCTGTGTCTTTTGGTGGGAGCATTTAGTCCCTTTACATTTAAGGTAATTATGCATATGTATGTTCCTATTCCCATTTTCTTAATTGTTTTAGGTTTGTTATTGTAGGTCTTTTCCTTCTCTTGTGTTTGTTGCCTAGAGAAGTTCCTTTAGCAGTTGTTGTAAAGCTGGTTTGGTGGTGCTGAACTCTCTCAGCTTTTGTTTGTCTGTAAAGGTTTTAATTTCTCCATCAAATCTGAAGGAGATCCTTGCTGGGTAGAGTAATCTTGGTTGCGGGTTTTTTCCTTCATCACTTTAAACATATCCTGCCAGTCCCTTCTGGCTTGCAGAGTTTCTGCTGAAAGATCAGCTGTTAACCTTATGGGGATTCCCTTGTGTGTTATTTGTTGTTTTTCCCTTGCTGCTTTTAATATGTTTTCTATGTATTTAATTTTTGACAGTTTGTTTAATATGTGTCTTGGCGTATTTCTCCTTGGATTTATCCTGTATGGGACTCTCTGTGCTTCCTGGACTTGATTACCTATTTCCTTTCCCATATTAGGAAAGTTTTCAACTATAATCTCTTCAAATATTTTCTCAGTCCCTTTCTTTTTTCTCTTCTTCTTCTGGAACCCCTATAATTCGAACATTGGTGTGTTTAATGTTGTCCCAGAGGTCTCTGAGACTGTCCTCAGTTCTTTTCATTCTTTTTTCTTTATTCTGCTCTGCAGTAGTTATTTCCACTATTTTATCTTCCTGGTCACTTATCCGTTCTTCTGCCTCAGTTATTCTGCTATTGATCCCATCTAAAGTATTTTTAATTTCATTTATTGTGTTGTTCATCATTGCTTGTTTCACCTTTAGTTCTTCTAGGTCCTTGTTAAATGTTTCTTGTATTTTGTCTATTCTATTTCCAAGATTTTGGATCATCTTTACTATCATTATTCTGAATTCTTTTTCAGGTAGACTGCCTATTTCCTCTTCATTTGTTAGGTCTGGTGGGTTTTTATCTTGCTCCTTAATCTGCTGTGTGTTTTTCTTTCTTCTCATTTTGCTTATCTTACTGTGTTTGGGTGTCTCCTTTTTGCAGGCTGCAGGTTCGTAGTTCCCGTTGTTTTTGGTGTCTGTCCCCAGTGGCTAAGTTTGGTTCAGTGGGTTGTATAGGTTTCCTGGTGGAGGGGAGTAGTGCCTGTGTTCTGGTGGATGAGGCTGGATCTTGTCTTTCTGGTGGGCAGTTCCACGTCTGGCGGTGTGTTTTGGGGTGTCTGTGGACTTATTATTTTAGGAAGCCTCTCTGCTAATGGGTGGGGTTGTGTTCCTGTCTTGCTAGTTGTTTGGCATAGGATGTCCAGCACTGTAGCTTGCTGGTGTTGAGTGAAGCTGGGTGCTGGTGTTGAGATGGAGATCTCTGGGAGATTTTCGCCATTTGATATTATGTGGAGCTGGGAGGTCTCTTGTGGACCAGTGTCCTGAAGTTGACTCTCCCACCTCAGAGGCACAGCACTGACTCCTGGCTGTAGCACCAAGAGCCTTTCATCCACATGGCTCAGAATAAAAGGGAGAAAAAGTAGAAAGAATTAGTAGAAGAAGAAAGAAAGAAAGAAAGAAAGAAGAAAGAAAGAAAGAAAGAAAGAAAGAAAGAAAGAAAGAAAGAAAGAAAGAAAGAAAGGAGGGAGGGAGGAAGGAAGGAAGGAGGGAAGGAAATAAAAAAGAAAGAAGATAAGGTAAAATAAAATAAAGTAAGATAAAATATAATAAAGTTATTAAAATAAAAATATAATTATTAAGAAAAAAAGAAAAAAATGAAAAACAAAAGAACGGATGGATAGAACCCTAGGACAAATGGTGGAAGCAAAGCTATACAGACAAAATCTCACACAGAAGCATACACATACACACTCACAAAAAGAGGAAAAAGGGAAAAAATAATAAATCTTGCTCTCAAAGTCCACCTCCTCAATTTGGGATGATTTGTTGTGTAAAGGAGGGAAGGAAGGAAAGAAAGAAAGAAAGAAGGTAAAGTAAAATAAAATAAAATTATTAAAATAAAAAATAATTATTAAGAATTTTTTTTTTTTAAATTTAGAAAAAACAAAACAAAAAACGGATGGATAGAACCCTAGGACAAATGGTGGAAGGAAAGCTATACAGACAAAATCTCACACAGAAGCATACACATACACAATCACAAAAAGAGAAAAAGGTAAAAAAATCATAAATCTTGCTCTCAAGGTCCACCTCCTCAATTTGGGATGATTTGTTGTCTATTCATGTATTCCACGCATGCAGGGCATATGAAGTTGATTGTGGAGCTTTAATCCGCTGCTTCTGAGGCTGCTGCGAGAGATTTCCCTTTCTCTTCTTTGTTCGCACAGCTCCCGGGGCTCAGCTTTGGATTTGGCCCCGCCTCTGCATGTAGGTCGCAGGGGGGCATCTGTTCTTCGCTCAGACAGGATGGGGTTAAAGGAGCCGCTGATTCGGGGGTTCTGGCTCACTCAGGCCGGGGGAAGGAGGGGTACGGAGTGCGGGGCGAGCCTGCAGCGGCAGAGGCTGGCATGACCTTGCAACAGCCTGAGGTGCGCCATGCGTTCTCCTGGGGTAGTTGTCCCTGGATCCCGGGACCCTGGCAATGGCGGGCTGCACAGGCTCCCCGGAAAGGGGGTGTGGAGAATGACCTGTGCTCGCACACAGGCTTCTTGGTGGCGGCAGCAGCAGCCTTAGCATCTCATGCCCATCTCTGGGGTCCACACTTTTAGCCGCGGCTTGTGCCCGTCTCTGGAGCTCCTTTAAGCAGTGCTCTTAATCCCCTCTCCTCGCGCACCAGGAAACAAAGAGGGAAGAAAAAGTCTCTTGCCTCTTCGGCAGGTCCAGACTTTTTCCCGGACTCCCTCCCGCCTTGCCGTGTCGCACTAACCCCCTTCAGGCTGTGTTCACGCTGCCAACCCCAGTCCTCTCCCGGCGCTCAACCGAAGCCCGAGCCTTAACTCCCAGCCCCGCCCGCCCCGGCGGGTGAGCAGACAAGCCTCTCGGGCTGGTGAGTGCTGGTCGGCACCGATCCTCCGTGCAGGAATCTCTCCCCGCTTTGCCCTCCGCATCCCTGTTGCTGTGCTCTCCTCCGCGGCTCCAAAGCTCTCCCCCTCCGCCACCAGCCACCCACAGTCTCCACCCGCGAAGGGGCTTCCTAGTGTGTGGAAACCTTTCCTCCTTCATAGCTCCCTCCCACTGGTGCAGGTCCCGTCCCTATCCTTTTGTCTCTGTTTATTCTTTTTTCTTTTGCCCTACCCACTTATGTGGGGGGTTTCTTGCCTTTTGGGAGGTCTGAGGTCTTCTGCCAGCATTCAGTAGGTGTTCTGTAGGAGTTGTTCCACGTGTAGATGTATTTCTGGTGTATTTGTGGGGAGGAAGGTGATCTCTGCGTCTTCCTCTTCCGCCATCTTCCCGGAAACCTAGATATTTTACTTTTAAAGTAGAGATCAAGGAGAAGAAATCATCTAGTGGGATGCACTAGAAGTTGATACTCTCAACAGTGGGAGTATAACTTCTTTGCTAATCAGTTGTAGCCTTGGCAGTGTCCTTGATAATCTGAATCTTAGATGGTGCAAGTGCTTAAGAGAAATTAGTTTATATGTTAGGTGAGGTGTTAAAGCTGCTAACTGACAAACCTGAACTTGCCTTGAGGAGAGACAATTTTACTGCTAGATAAGACATACAGTAATGCTTCAGGAGTTTACCAGTCTGGAAGTGACCTTGACGTGCTATTTAAAAATTAGCTGTAGGTATATGCTGTTTTTGCAGAAAATGAAATTTTTTTCTTTAAATAAATATTTTATAGCTGTATAATGCCTTCCAAAAATTAGGAATTCCATATATGTCAGCACATTTTTAGATGCTGTTGTTAGCTGCTAATATAACCTACAACATTGACTGGGAAAATTTTAGAGGCTCTTCTGTGTCAGTTTGACCTAGAGACCTGTCTGACTCTGCTCTCAAAGCGTGGATAAACCAGGGTGGGTACTTTCCAGAAAGGCTGCAAATACGGATCCTAAGGGACAGAACTAGTTGTGTGTGTGTGTTGGGGGGGGGGGGGTGTTGCTGAGTGGAGAAGGAGTAATAAAGGAGAGCCACGAAGCCAAGCTTCAAGAATGCACAGGATTTTTATCTGTTTTTTTCCTAGGTGAAATCTGTATAAGTTTGCTAGGACTACCATAACAAGGTACCACAGTCTGGATGGCTTACAGCTGAAATTTACCTTCGCAGAGTTCTGGGGCCCAGAGCCCAAAATCAAGGTATTAGCAGGATTATATTTTTCTGAGCGTCTCTCCTCTTGGCTTGTAAATGGCCATCCTCCTTCTGTGTCTTCTTGTGGTCTTTCTTCTGTGTCTTTGTGTCCTGACCTCCTCGTCTTAGGACACTAGCTATATTGAATAAGGGCCTGCACTAATGACCTTATTTAACTTCTGTTATCTCTTTAAACACCTTATCTCCAAATACATTCACTTTCTGAGGTACTGTGGTTCAGGGTTTCAACATATGATTTAGAAGGGGAAGCAATTCAGCCCGTAGCTGAATCCTTAGTGTTTAGAACAAGGATCTGGCACTCAGTAAACTTTGTGTTGAATAAATGTTTGAAAGAATAAATAAATAGCCAGAGAGAACCTGATGTCAGAAGCTGACTTGGATCTTGTGTCCTAGAGTATGGCAAGGAAATACGTAATACATTGGTCATCCGTTCTATAGTGCCCAAAGGTTAAGAGGATGGAATGAGGAGGTAATGGACTACATCACAAGGTTCAGAAAAAAGTTGGGCTTGAGTCAAGAAAGTTGATCTGTAATGTTTCGGTCTTGACACTTTATATTTGAGTATTTGGGGCCACTATAACCATAAATTGGAAGGAAAACAAAATACTGTCGAGAAAAGCATCTTTTTACCCAGAGGGTCCATCTTCCTTCATACTCTGCCTGGAACCTAATTATGGCTGTGACAGTAGTGTGCATTTTCACATTGTTTTCCTTGTGGGTGCACTCGAAGCCTACATTTCACCACTTCCCTTGAATACAGGTGGACAATATGACCAAGGTGTAGCCAAAGGAATTTAAGTGGGAGTAATACGACTTCTCGACCTGGCCATAAAACATCCATACAATGTTTGCCTTGTTCTATCTCTCTCCCCCCCCTCACCCCCGAGTTTGTGTTTAATTTAACCAGTCACACAGGAGAAAGATGAATAACCTCTTCCTCTCTAGAGGCTCACCCTCAAGTTATAGACTATAGTACATGTGTGGTGCTCTGTTTATTTTTAAAAGTATATATTTTTTATATTCCATAAATTCCAAATCAGAACACTTTTTTGTTGTTAAAGTAAATGGTAAAAATAAAATAATATTGACTCTGGGAGTTATTGAGCAATTAGATGTAGAGGTAGTCAATTCGGACAATGAGTCAAAGAATCAAACCTTTATTCATTTACTGCCACAGTACAAGCAAGAGGCAAGAAGAGCTGTCTGCCCCACAGTGTCCCATTTTTTTCCTATGGAATGGCACTGGGTGAAGGTCAGTGGGTGCAGTGGTAGGGGAATCATCTCACTGTTGAGCAGCCCAGATAAGACTCCTGCCTCTTTATGGACCTGTGGGTCCCCAGGGCAAGGAGAGGGTAAAGGGCTATGGTCGGAAAGGTACTGAGTCAAAGTGGAGGAAAGTGCCTCAGACAAGGCCCTCCAATAAGAAGGCCTCTGAGGATGTCCCAGGGCTCGGGATGCAGATTTTTATATACACACGGCTGGTCTGGGAGGAGGACTGAGTGCTTCATTGCAACTCTCCCCAAAAAACTACTAATTCTGATGTGATGAGGACAGTCCCTGCACCCCTAGCCCTGCCATAAGGCCTGCTAGGCAAAGTTGTGAGTTTTTTTCCTGAATATTTATTTATTTATTTGGCTGTGCCGGGTCTTAGTTGCGCTGCGCAGGATCTTCTATCTTCGTTGGGGCATGCGGGATCTTTAGTTGCGGCATGTGGGATCTTTTTTTTTTTTTTTTTTTTTTTTGCGGTCCGCAGGCCTCTCACTGTTGTGGCCTCTCCCGTTACGGAGCACAGGCTCCAGACGCGCAGGCTCAGCGGCCATGGCTCACGGGCCCAGCCGCTCCGCGGCATGTGGGATCTTCCCGGACCGGGGCACAAACCCGTGTCCCCTGCATCGGCAGGCGGACTCTCAACCACTGCACCACCAGGGAAGCCCTCGTGTGGGATCTTTTAGGTGTGGCACGCAGGATCTTTTTTTAGTTGTAGCACACAGGATCTTTAGTTGCACTATGCAAACTCTTAATTGCGGCATATGGGATCTAGTTCCCTGACCAGGGATGGAACCTGGGCCCCCCTCATTGGGAGCGTGGAGACTTAGCCACTGGACCACCAGGGAAGTCCCAGGCAAAGGTTTGCAGTTGGCTACGATTGGACCTGAAGGATCATTTATAGGGTTTTGGATGAGAGCTGGGGTCTTTGGGTGCTCACTATGTGCCAGACATTGAGGCATTCAGTTCCCATGAAAGCACATGGGAACTGAGTGCCTTACTCCTAACTGATGGGTAAACTGATGTTCTGAAGATTAAGTTACTTACCCAGTATTGTGCCTTCGAATTTGTCAGCTAAAGTGTGCCAGGTTATACTTCATCTATTGACATATTCATAACATTATGTTTTGTTACCCTCTTCAAAGTTTATTGTATTAAATATTAATGCCAAGATTAATGAGTCAGTTATTTTCTGGCATGTGGTGGAACTCTTCCTAAGCAGGGACACAATAAAATTACAGGCTCAGATGGTTTTAATGAAGAGGTGACCAAGTGATAATGCTTCCATTGGGATTAAAGAACAAAAGAAAAAGTCGAGAATTTCTGTTCCATGAAGCATAGAATTGCAGATCTTTTATGGTTATGGAGATCATCCCAATTTTATTGGTGAAGAGAATTTAATTTTGTTTCTTAGAGCAATATATCTAATAGTAAAGATGGGACAAAAGGTCAGCATTCCTGACTTAGCTCAATTCACATTTTACTATGTAACAATTTAATTCGCCTGTCTCTTCTTTCTGGATCAGTATGGATGATTCCATGTTGTAGGGTGTTAAGAGACCACTGAGTATGGGGTGGGGGACCTAGAAACTTCACCCCTTACCTCTGAGTCAGGAGTCAGTGCAAGCCCTTGCCATTCCTCTTATTGATTTTACTGGATCCATTGTCTCAGCTTGTTTTGCGTGTTAGGTGTAACAGCTATTAAGGTGTTCTAGGATTTGGCGTCTCATCTTCATTTGCATCATATGCCTTCTTCTCCTCTTCTGGGCTATAGCAGAGCCAGGCACCTGGGAGGCAGGTGACCCTTGTCAAGAGCATACACATGCTTCCACTTGGGTTCTTCTTCTCTTGCTACTTTCACCTCTCCAGGCATTCCTGCTGGCCCTCAGTTTACCTGTTCTGGGTCTTTTTCTCTTAGGACCTGGTTAAAGGCTGCCTTCAAATGCTTGAGCTGATCATTTGACATTATGGTTCTTAACATGAAAACCTTGAAATTTTCTGAAAACACTGTGTATTGTATGCCGTTATGTGCATTATGAAATGAAAACCTTTCTGTGGTCCACTCACTCACGAGCTTCATGGCTTTACTCAGATAGCATTTTCTTGGTGAGCATGTGTCTGACCACCTCCTTAATTGCAGCATCTCTCTACCCCAGGCACTCCCTGCCCCCCTTACCTACTGTTTCTCCCCAGAGCACTAGCACCTCCTAATGGATTACATAATGTACTTTGCTATTTATCTTCTGTCTGTTCCCTACTGTCTCTAAAGTTCCTTGAAGGCATGTTCTGTTTTGTTTTGTTTTTTGTCCACTGCTAAGAACTCCAGAGCCTGAACCAGAGACTGTTACTTAGTAGCTGTTTAATAAAATTTGTTGAGGTAACTATATAATTATGGGGGCATGTAGCTTTCATTAGATTCCAAAGAGTGTCCATGGACTTAAAATAAAGGTAAAGAAACCTTGACTTAAGGTGTTATCTCATAAAGTAAAGCATAGACCTGCCTGGTTTTAAGTGTTGTTTCAATGTATAAAACAGTGCAAGTCATAAAAATTTTGTCCATGTCTCAAATATTGGCCATGAGATTCCAGTTTGCAACCTATAGCTTGAAGTATTACTCTTGCCAGGCATATTGGTATTTTGATAATGTTGAGGTTAGAAAAGTTAAGTTCCAAAAAAATACCAAATCATGAGTGGCTGAGTACCATAATATCATGCACTGTGACTGAAGAGGAAAGACCTTTGCCCTCCCTCACCCATCCTCCCAGACCTCTCTCCCTGTGGTGAAATCATCTCCTGCCTTTCAATCACACCATTTACCCCCGAAAGGCCTATGTATAGCATTCTTTCTCATTCTTCTTGTGTCAGTCAAACCAATCTTCCCTTGACCATTTTGTATTTGCTGTTTTGCTATTTTATACACAAGTAGCTTGCTTGTTTGTATCATGCAGGTATAAAATATCCCAAATTGCAGATAGGTAGATGCATCTTAACTTTTCTCTATCCAAATTTGTGGATTCAAAACCTATAGACCATCTACATATTTAGAATGAGAGCCATTGTTATAGTAATGTCAGATTACTTTTCATAGTTGTTTAATAAAATAAGCAAAATGGTGGATTTAAGAGATATCTGTGAGAAGTTTAGAGTATGAGATCCTGTTCAGTAGTGGTAGAAGTAATTTTGATTTTGTATGAGGTTTGTTCTCTTTATCTCGCTTCAAAGAGCTAGGATCCCTAGTGATTTTGAATAACCTATTGCTTCTCCTTGTTTTGTCAAGGCCAGTATGGAATGCAGATATACCAATTTGCAGATGACCTATCAAGCTACAAACTGGTATATCAAAGTCATCAAGATCTATAGTGTGAACATATGAGATATATGCTGTGTGGTGTTTAATGAACTATAACCTACTTCTCTTCTATGCAAAATATAATGAGAAACAAAATATCCAGAAGTAGAGACAAAAGGGAAAAGCAAAAATTATGTCTTAAAAAAATAAACACAAATTTTATCTTAAATAAGCAAAAAAAATTCATACACACATACATATACAACATATATATATGTATATCACATCATGTATTCATCACAAGAGTTGATTCTGTGTATTATCATACAATAAAAATATAATAGCTTTCAGAGAAGGTATTTACTACTAGTACTATTTAGATGACTGATTAAACTATACAAGAAAGGTATTTGATACTATTTATGATATAAATAAAATGATACAAGGAATGAGAGTCATCTAGATTGAATTAACATAGAGCCAGAAAGACTGAGCTCTATATCTACTTATTACCAACAGTTATGAACAGCTGTCTTCAGAATCTGCCAGAGCCCAGTGAAGATGTTTTCAAGTGTTTCTCCAATCAGATGAACAGTGGTAGCCATTCATCAGTACCTCACCATTTATGTCATCATAATTATCTTAAAGCACAGAAGGGAAATTCATAAGGGTTTCTTTAGACCGAAGGTTAATTTTAATTAAGTATTTGGGCATAAGTCAGACTTACTGACTACAAAATAAGTTTTGTACTACTCTGAGAATTTGTGAGTATCCAAGAAATTTCACAACAGCATTAGTATTATATGAATAGCCTGTTTAACTTGGATATAATAGGTCAAAAAAAAAAAAAAAAAGAAAAAGAAAAACCTGACTCTAACTGTACATTTTGAAAAGCCTTCTGCCAGGTAAAGCAAAAAAAAAGATTGTGCAGTGGGTTAGACTATAAATTGAGGGGATTAAAAAACCCCAGGAGAATTTTATCATCTTCCTAAATTAGAAGGTTACCTTTTTTCAGGCTCTGTCACACTCAAGGAACTATGATGCTCTGATTTTTATGAATCAAGCAACTGTAATGTCGTTGACAAGTATAAGCCCGAGTTTTCTTAAAGGGAAAACGAAGTTCCGGTTGAACCGCCTTTGAGTATGTCAACAAAACAATGTTCCTTAATGCTTCCTTGAACTATTCCTACAATAGTCAACATATAAAATGAGATGATGTGATTTTCTTACTATCTGTGCTTTTATATGTAGAGCAAATGAAATATTACAATGGAGATAATTTTATAGAGTTTAAAAATTAGACAGAAGGTGTGTTATGCTGGACTATCACCCTGGACGGGATTTTTTTTTTTTTTTTTAACATCTTTATTGGAGTATAATCGCTTTTATAATGTTGTGTTAATTTCTGCTGCATAACAAAGTGAATCAGCTATATGTATACATATACCCCCATATCCCCTCCGTCTTGAGACTCCCTCCCACCCTCCCTATCCCACCCCTCTAGGTGGTCACAAAGCCCAGAGCTGATCTCCCTGTGCTATGCGGCTGCTTCCCACTAGCTAGCTATTTTACATTTGGTAGTGTATATATGTCCATGCCACTCTCTCACTTCATCCCAGCTTACCCTTCCCCCATTCCGTGTCCTCAAGTCCAAACTCTACATCTGCATCTTTATTCCTGTCCTGCCCCTAGGTTCCTCAGAACGCTTTTTTTTTTTTTTAGATTTCATATAAATGTGCTAGAATACAGTATTTGTTTTTCTCTTTCTGACTTACTTCACTCTGTATGACAGACTCTAGGTCCACTCACCTTATTATAAATAACTCAATTTCGTTTCTTTTTATGGCTGAGTAATATTCCATTGTATATATGTGCCACATCTTCTTTATCCATTCATCTGTCAATGGACACAGGGTGCTTCCATGTCCTGGCTATTGTAAATAGTGCTGCAATGAACATTGTGGTGCATGACTCTTTTTGAATTATGGTTTTCTCATGCAATATGCCCAGTAGTGGGATTGCTGGGTCATATGGTAGTTCTATTTGTAGTTTTTCCAGGAACCTCCGTACTGTTCTCCACAGTGACTGTATCAATTTACATTCCCACCAACAGTGCAAGAGGGTTCCCTTTTCTCCACACCCTCTCCAGCATTTATTGTTTGTAGACTTTTGATGATGGCCATTCTGATTGGTGTGAGGTGATACTTCACTGTAGTTTTGAATTGCATTTCTCTAATGATTAGTGATGTTGGGCATCCTTTCACGTGTTTGTTGGCAATCTGTATGTCTTCTTTGGAGACATGTCTATTTAGGTCTTCTGCTCATTTTTGGATTGGGTTGTTTGTTTTTTTGATATTGAGCTGCCTGAGCTGCTTGTAAATTTTGGAGATTAATCCTTTGTCAGTTGCTTCATTTGCAAATATTTTCTCCTATTCTGAGGGTTGTCTTTTAGTCTTGCTTATGGTTTCCTTTGCTGTGCAAAAGTTTTTAAGTTTAATTATGTCCCATTTGGTTATTTTTGTTTTTATTTCCATTTCTCTAGGAGGTGGGTCAGAAAGAATATTGCTGTGATTTATGTGCTCTGCCTATGTTTTCCTCTAAGAGTTTTAGAGTGTCTGGCCTTACATTTAGGTCTTTAATCCATTTTGATTTTATTTTTGAGTATGGTTTTAGGAAGTGTTCTAATTTCATTCTTTTACATGTAGCTGTCCAGTTTACCCAGCACCACTTATTGAAGAGGCTGTCTTTTCTCCATTGTATAGTCTTCCCTCCTTTATCTCTTGGTTTTTATCATCTTTAATTTCTTTCATCAGTGTCTTATAGTTTTCTGCATACAGGTTTTTTGTCTCCTTAGGTAGGTTTATTCCTAGGTATTTTATTCTTTTTGTTGCAATGGTAAATGGGAGTGTTTCCTTAAATTTTCTTTCAGATATTTCATCATTAGTGTATAGGAACGCAAGAGATTTCTGTGCATTAATTTTGTATCCTGCTACTTTACCAAATTCACTGGTTAGTCCTAGTAGTTATCTGGTAGCATCTTTAGGAGTCTCTATGTGTAGTATCATGTCATCTGCAAACAGTGACAATTTTATTTCTTCTTTTCCAATTTGGATTCCTTTTATTTCTTCTTCTTATCTGATTGCTGTGGCTAAAACTTCCAAAATTATGTTGAATAATAGTGGTGAGAGTGGGCAACCTTGTCTTATTCCTTATCTTAGTGGAAATGGTTTCAGTTTTTCACCATTGAGAACAAGCTGGCTCTGGGTTTGTCATATATGGCCTTTATTATGTTGAGGTAAGTTCCCTCTATGCCTACTTTCTGGAGGGTTTTTATCATAAATGGGTATTGAATTTTGTTGAAAGCTTTTTCTGTATCTATTGAGATTATCATATGGTTTTTATCCTTCAATTTGTTAATTTGGTCTATCACATTGATTAATTTGCATATATTGAAGAATCCTTGCATTCCTGGGAAAAAAACCCACTTAATCATGGTGTATGATCCTTTTAATGTGCTGTTGGATTCTGTTTGCTAGTATTTTGTTGAGGATTTTACATCTATGTTCATCAGTGATATTGGCCTATAGTTTTCTTTTTTTGTGACGTCTTTGTCTGGTTTTGGTATCAGGGTGACTGTGGCCTCATAGAATGATTTTGGGAGTGTTCCTCTCTCTGCTATATTTTGGAAGAGTTTGAGAAAGATAGGTGTTAGCTCTTCTCTAAATATTTGATAGAATTCGCCTGTGAAGCCATCTGGTCCTGGGCTTTGTTTGTTGGAAGATTTTTAATCACAGTTTCAATTTCAGTACTTGTGATTGGTCTGTTCATATTTTCTATTTCTTCCTGGTTCAGTCTCGGAAGGTTGTCCTTTTCTAAGAATTTGCCCATTTCTTCCAGGTTGTCCGTTTTATTGCATAGAGTTGTTTGTAGTAATCTCTCACGATTCTTTGTATTTCTTCAGTGTCTGTTGTTACTTCTCCTTTTTCATTTCTAATTCTGTTGATTTGAGTCTTTTCCATTTTTTCTTGATGAGGCTGGCTAATGGTTTATCAATTTTGTTTATCTTCTCAAAGGATCAGCTTTAGTTTAGTGAGCTTTGCTATCATTTCCTTCATTTCTTTTTCATTTATTTCTGATATGATTTTTATGATTTCTTTTCTTCTGCTAACTTTTGGGGTTTTTTTCTTCTTCTTTCTCTAATTGCTTTAGGTGTAAGGTTAGGTTGTTTATTTGAGATTTTTCTTGTTTCTTTAGGTAGGATTGTATTGCTATAAACATCCCTCTTAGAACTGCTTTTGCTGCAACCCATAGATTTTAGGTCATCGTGTTTTCATTGTCATTTGTTTCTTGGTATTTTTTAATTTCCTCTTTGATTTCTTCAGTGATCTCTTGGTTATTTAGTAGTGTATTGTTTAGCCTCCATGTGTTTGTATTTTTTACAGATTTTTTCCTGGAATTGATATCTAGTCTCATAGAGTTGTGGTTAGAAAAGATACTTGATATGATTTCAATTTTGTTAACTTTACGAAGGCTTGATTTGTGACCCAAGATATGATCTATCCTGGAGAATGTCCATGAGCATTTGAGAAGAAAGTGTATTCTGTTGTTTTTGGATGGAATGTCCTATAAATATGAATTAAGTCCATCTTGTTTAATGTATCATTTAAAGCTTGTGTTTCCTTAATTATTTTCATTTTGGATGATCTGACCATTGGTGAAAGTGGGGTGTTAAAGTCCCCTACTATGATTGTGTTACTGTCGATTTCCCCTTTTATGGCTGTTAGCATTTGCCTCATGTATTGTGGTGCTCCTATGTTGGGTGCATAAGTATTTACAATTGTTATATCTTCTTCTTGGATTGAAGCTTTGATCATTATGTAGTGTCCTTCTTTGTCTCTTGTAATATTCTTTATTTTAAAGTCTATTTTGTCTGATATGAGAATTGCTACTCCAACTTTCTTTTGATTTCCATTTGCGTGGAATATCTTTTTCCATCCCTTCACTTTCAGTCTGTATGTGTCCCTAGGTCTGAAGCAGTCTCTTGTAGACAGCATATACATGGGTCTCATTTTTGTATCCATTAAGCCAGTCTGTCTTTTGGTTGGAGCATTCAAACCATTTACATTTAAGGTAATTATCAATATGTATGTTCCTGTTACCATTTTCTTAATTGTTTTGGGTTTGTTTTTGTGGGTTTTTTTCTCCTCTTGTGTGTCCTGCCTAGAGGTATCCCTGAGCATTTGTTGTAGAGCTGGTTTGGTGGTGCTGAATTCTCCTAGCTTTTGCTTGTCTATAAAGGTTTTAATTTCTCTGTTGAGTCTGAATGAGATCCTTGCTGGTTAGAGTAATCTTGATTGTAGGTTTTTCCCTTTCATCACTTTAAAGATGTCCTGCCACACCCTTCTGGCTGGCTGCATTTCTGGTGAAAAATCAGCTGTTATCCTTATGGGGATTCCTTGTATGTTATTTGTTGCTTTTCCCTTGCTGCTTTTAATGTTTTTTCTTTGTATTTAATTTTTGATAGTTTGATTAATATGTGTCTTGGTATGTTTCTTCTTGGATTTATCCTATATGGGACTCTATGTGCTTCCTTGTCTTGATTGACTATGTCCTTTCCCATATTAGGGAAGTTTTCAACTATAGTCTCTTCAAATATTTTCTGTCCCTTTCTTTTTCTCTTCTTCTTCTGGGACCCCTATAAGTCGAATGTTGGTGTGTTTAATGTTGTCCCAGAGGTCTCTGAGACTGTCCTCAAATCTTTTCATTCTTTTTACTTCGTTCTGTTCTGCGGTAGTTATTTCCACCATTTTATCTTCCAGGTCACTTATCCCTTCTTCTGCCTCAGTTATTCTTCTATTGATTCTTTCTAGAGAACTTTTAATTTCATTTATTGTGTTGTTCATCATTGTTTGCTTCATCTTTAGTTCTTCTAGGTCCTTGTTAAATGTTTCTTGTATTTTCTCCATCCTATTTCCAAGATTTAAGATCATCTTTACTAACATTACTCTGAATTCTTCTTCAGGTAGATTGCCTATTTCCTCTTCATTTGTTAGGTCTGGTGGGTTTTTACTTTGCTCCTTCATCTGCTGCATATTTCTGTCTTCTCATTTTGCTTAACTTACTGTGTTTGGGGTCTCCTTTTCTCAGGCTGCAGATTCGTAGTTCCCGTTGTTTTTGATGTCTGCCCTCAATGGTTGAGGTTGGTTCAGTGGGTTGTGTAGGCTTCCTGGTGGAGGGGACTGATGCCCGTGTTCTGGTGGATGAGGCTGGCTCTTGTCTTTCTGGTGGGTATGTTTTGGGTTCTCTGTGAACTTATTATGATTTTAGGCAGCCTCTCTGGTAATGGGTGGGGTTGTGTTCCTGTCTTTCCAGTTGTTTGGCATGGGTTGTCCAGCACTGGAGCTTGCTGGTCATGGAGTGGAGCTAGGTCTTAGGGTTGAGATGGAGATCTCTGGGAGACCTCTTGCCAATTGATGTTACAAAGGGCCGGGAGGTTTCTGGTGGTCCAATGTCCTGAACTTGGCTCTCCCACCTCAGAGGTTCAGGCCTGACACCTGGCCGGAGTACCAAGACTCTGTCAGCTACATGGCTTTGGGGAAGTCTGAGGTCTTCTGCTAGTGTTCAGTAGGTGTTCTGTAGGAGTTTTTCCATATGTAGATGTATTTTTGATGCATCTGTGGGTAGAAGGTGGTCTCCACATCTTACTTGTCCGCCATATTGATGGTCCTCCTCAAGATATTTTAGACATGCCCATCTTTTTGGGCCGCCAACGTAGGTGAACGTAAAGGTGGAGTCTGAGTATCTGAAATCTTGCAGGGTGGGGTCTTGGCAGGGCCAGAAGTGCTTGAGGCATGGGGCAGCCCTACCGCTTGGATGGGATTTAATTCTTAGAGTTCTGAGCAATTTGGTATTATATTCTTCTCCTTTACAAAATATAATTTTCTACCCTGAATTAGAAATAAACCTATTACCTCAATCAACTACTGTGTCATGCAGGGCTTTATAATTTCCCCTATAGTATCTCATTTAATGTTTACCCTGATAAACTAAGAGAGGTAATGTGTATTATTGTGCTCATTCAACTTGAAGATTATCACCTTGATGTGGGTACTCAGAAATTTGTTCAATGAAAGATTGAAAAGTTTGCTCTCACAGATCAAACAAGGAGTACCAACCAGGATTCTTAGACTGTTTCATAACCAAAAATGTCAGCAGCTTCAAGATCAGGAATTCCTGGTGCTTTGTAATTTCTATTATATCTGCTTTCCTATTTCAGAGCAGATCTTCTTTTCAAATAAGTGTGAGGTGTCTGTTAATGTTGTATTGCTGCAACTAGGTTCCACTCTTTCAGATTGTGACCTTTTCCTTGTCTTATTTCCTACCTACTATATCAGAACATAGGAATAGATGCAGTGCTGGTATATTCATCCAGTTTCACATTATTCTTTAAAAGAACTCTGTGACCACTAGCACCATTGTTTTATTGGAATTTTCATTTGTGACCTTTCTTGTGCTGGGCTTTGGAAGCCTTGGGAACTCTCAGAGCTTGAGGCCTGAGAGACTTCCCATTTTATTCACCAACTTTTTTTTCCTCAGGGTCCTAGGTGAGGTCAGTGACATTCTTTGCATTTCTCACTAGGAGGATTGCTTTTTTTTTCAGACTGGATGTTCAGGCATGACCCAATTTACACTTTTATGTAAAGTTGGTGCACTTTGTGATTTTTCCCATTTCCACAAGTAGTTCTTGGCAATAACAGTTAGTGATCTGATTTTGATTACTATGTCAAGGTTCCTCTATAACTGGACTGTAACTGATTTCAAAAACATCCCTCTCTCTTGTGGAGGCCAGAAATCGTAAACCTGATAATTTTTAAGAGAGTGGACATTGCTGCTGGTGATGCCGAATGCTTGGCCTCTGTGCCCTTGTGCCAAATTGAATCTTGGAGACAGAGTTTTGGCTGAAGGAGAAATGAATAGCTTTATTGCTTCTCCAGGCAAAGGGGGATACAGTGGGTTCCTGCCCTCTGAAAACTTTGTGTCCCAACCCCGGGAGGATTTGATGAGGAGTTTTATAGCAAGGGTTCAAGGATGGTGTTGTTGTTAAGATTAGGGTGTGTACAGGGGCTGCACTCCTTTAATCTGGTCTCAGGTAATCTTCTTGATGAACTTCTCTGGTTCCTGGCCTCAGGTGGTTTCTTAGCTGTTCCTCCCTTGGTTAACAACTGTTCGAATCTGCCCTTTGGAACTCAAGGAAGGTCATGGGGGCTGGATTCTGTTCCCTACAAATGAGAAAATGGGGGACAGAAAGGCTTTTGTGCCCTGGAGCCCCACAGGCTCCTGGTTGGTTTCACTGGGCAGACCACTACGTAGCACAGTTTAAAGTGGGAACCCCTCTGCTTTAATTTGACCAGGTAAAGTACATATGCCTGGCTTCCCTGGTGGTGCAGTGGTTAAGAATCCGCCTGCCAATGCAGGGGACATGGGTTCGAGCCCTGGCCCAGGAAGATCCCCCATGCCATGGAGCAGCTAAGCCTGTGCGCCACAATTACTGAGCCTGTGCTCTAGAGCCCGGGAGCCACAACTACTGAGCCTGTGTGCCACAACTACTGAAGCCCGCACACCTACAGCCCATGCTCTGCAGCAAGAGAAGCCACCACAATGAGAAGCCCGGGCACCGCAATGAAGAGTAGCCCCCGCTCACAACCACAACTAGAGAAAGCCCATGTGCAGCAACAAAGACCTGTCACAGCCAAAAATAAATAAATTAATTAATTTTTTTTAAAAAGTACATATGCCCTTCCAGTGTTTGTTAAGGGATGGTGCATCGCATGTACAAGTAAGTAGAAAGCTTTATGCCATGTTGTGTTAAAGGATGCATGTATCTATGATTTTATCAACTGTGGATTTTTTACCCCTGCCTGTCTTCTCAAACCCTCTCCTTATCACTGGATTTTGTCCAGGCAATAGAGCTATAATAAATATTAATTAGCCTGAAGAAAGCATAGTTAGGAAGGTGCATCTTCTGCTAAAATGTAACTCAAGATCATACAGTGCATTCCAAAGGAATTATTTGTGATTTCTGGGTTACCACTACACTGGATTATTTTTATTTCTGCTTCCCTCCATTGGCATATAGTCAAAATATTGACTGTATCATTACTAATAAGTTATAAATGCAGGCTATTATGAATTAGGATGGCATATTGTAATAATATGGTGGAATAAATAATGTCCTATTCTGCCATCCTTGGAAATGGTAGATTGCAAGTAAAGTATGTTTCATCTGTATCAGTGTACTTGAAAACCCTTCATCTTTTTCAAAGTTATTTGTTACTTAAACAGTGTTTTGATTATTTTAGACATTTTCAGAAAAGTAGATCTTTGTCTTTCATTTCCAACTCTTGTATCTGGTTTTATTCGTAACAGCCGCATACATGGTAGTTCTTTTATTTTTACACACAGCTAATCTGTTTTCACCCAGGAGACAGGAAAATCTGTATTTCAGCCACATTAAAAGATAACACTATACTCTTTGTTTTGTCTTTGAGCTGTCTAATTCTTCTAGGGTAAGATTAAAGTAATTTCTGACACCTCCTCCATGGTTTAATGGAGTGTGTAGTTGTGTGTGTGTGTGTGTGTGTGTGTGTGTGTGTGTGTGTTTTAAAAAAAATACTGAAAAGAATAGAACAGAAATCCATTCATGAGCGTGCATTGCTTCCATTAGTTGCACATTCATCTTAAATGAAAAACACTGATTAGAGCTGAGCAGATACAGAGAATCGGGAGCTGATTTGGACTTGATAAGCCCTTGAGCAACCAGACTGCTCTATTATCATTAATGGGTTTTGTAAATTTCTCAATTGCTTTTTTCAAGGTTTTTATTAAGAAAAAAATATATGGACATTGAAATTGCCTTTGTGTCATCACCTTTAAAAACTCACTTGTTGGCATGTACATTGCCTTATTTCCCAATGACACTAGTTGTTGCAGAAACGATTGGATTTACTCTGTTCCGATCTAAATATAATAGCAAAAAAAAAAAATGGCAAGGTAGTTAAATTGCTGATCTATTTAATTTGACTCACAGTTATGGTGGCATGCAAATAGGTTTCCCTGGAGGTATAATTATTTCAGAGTGATGGTTTTTTCCTGATCACGTACTGAAAGGTATGGTATCTTTTCTTAGACTTTATAAGAATTTACTTAGTCATTTTTCTGTTTAAGATTTTATTATTATTTTTTACTTGATAGTGTATGATGGAGAAGCCTGAAGCTATGATGACACTGACCCCCCAACCCTAGCTTTGCTGCACGACAATGAGCAATTCTCACACTTTCTGAGCTGTGATTCCTTATTTGTCAATTGTAGTTACTAGAATAAATCTTGAGTTATGGTCAGTTCTACCAAAAATTTATGATTCCATGAAAGGAAATGGAAAGTCTTAGTGTTGAAGTTATTCTGCAAAATGCAGGGTAATTTTATAGAAATGTTTTCAAAATACTGTGGTACTGCTTATCACTGAGTTAAAGTTTATTACATTTGAAACTCTGGGAATTATAATTGTTTTAATAAGATATTTATTGAAAGGTGTATCTACATTAATTCTTTGTTTCTTAACATAGACATAAACATTTTGACTGTTTCTAAGAGGCCGTTTTTAGAAAAACCCAGAGGTGTGTTATGTATCTGTAGCAGCAAGCCCACTTAGATTACAATCTGCTCAAAAATTGCATTTTAAGAAGCATGTGTTCCAATTTAAATTCCTAGGTTTTGATGAAGTGCTGTCTTTACCTATTATTGCTAAATATTTACTTTCATAATAATGCAGGTATAAATTGATGCCCACGTAGCCTCTCCTGCCTCTCTGCATAAGGATGAGAAAGAGGGGGAGAGTGTATTATTATATACTCCTTGATGAACATTCAGTGAGAAAAAGATCCCTATGCAATTTTCCCATATACTGTGTTTGAATATGTAAGGGTGTGTTCAATAACTGTGTTATCAAGGCCTAGAATTTAGTAACACCTTACTACTAATTTAGTAAGCAATTTACTTAGCTTCTAAATAAAGGTACTGCTGTCCTTACATGTTTGGCACATGAAGAGATGCATGGCCAAGAAATAATTTCAAGATCAAGCAAAGAACCCCTCTTGACTGGACTCCATGACAGAGCAATATTGGGCCCTATGAATATCCACTTTAGTGAATTTGCTCTTCCTGGATTAATAGAATCCTCAAGAAGCCAAATATGGAACACCATAGGAAAGCATTTTAGATAATATATCCTATTAAAACTCCAGAATTCTAGGGCTGTCTGTAATTTCATAATATAGTTAAACAAGTATTTTTCAATATTTTAAACAATATTAATAATTTTAATATTTGAATGAGAGGAAATGTGAATGAGCACAAGTGATAAATATGAGTAAATATTTTAAACAAATTACATGAACATGTAATATAATATTAATTATGTTATAGATATCAATATTATAATTTTATCATTTAGGGGGACTAATAAGATCATGGTATTTTACAAAATTATTTTGGCAAGTATTTTGGCAAGTATTGAGACCTGTAATCTTTATCTTCAAATGATGTAGAAAGAGAGTAACTTCTCTGAATTCATTCAGTTTGGATTCTTATGTAAATTATGAATATGAGCAGCCAGGATTAAGAGAGAAACTCAAGGGCTTCCCTGGTGGCGCAGTGGTTGAGAGTCCGCCTGCCGATGCAGGGCACACGGGTTCGTGCCCCGGTCCGGGAAGATCCCACATGCCGCGGAGGGGCTGGGCCCGTGAGCCATGGCCGCTGAGCCTGCACGTCCGGAGCCTGTGCTCCGCAATGGGAGAGGCCACAACGGTGAGAGGCCTGCGTACCGCAAAAAAAAAAAAAAAAAAGAAGAGAAACTCAAAACCTTTGGTCAGAAAACCATCTTAGAAAAGTTTAAATGTACTTTTCAGAGCTTCAAAACAGAATCCCAGGTCCATGGCATAGGATATGGGTGAATATCATTCGTGAAGTAGGACTTTCATAATCACAGTGTAAAAGAACTCTTGCAGAAAATATTAAATTTCCATTTTATCCAACAAATGTAGGCATCTTACAAGAGAGTTCCTATAATGGTGGTTTCTGGATTGCTGGGATGAGGGAGTTGTAGTCACACATGAGTACATAGGAAGCCTTTGAGGTTCACCTATACATGCATCTGTGTCTTAGACAAGAAGGAATAATCACAACCACAAAAACCCTAATGGACAATGTTTTCTTTTCTGGATTCCTCTTTAGTTGTTATATAAATGTGTCCTTTAAAAGTTTCTTGGATCAGAGCTGTATTTTCAAGCTCATTGAATCTCCTGAAATTGGAGATGGTTATTTAACCCTATGACAGATGGAGACAGCCTGTCTCAGCCTTCAAAGATGAAATGTGAATGAGCACAAGTGAGTAAATATGAGACTAATTGAAGTGGACTGACTGAGAGACCAAGGAAGGGTGCATTCCTGGCACTCCTCAGACCCCAGCTTTGAAGCCAGCCACCAGTCTGTGTAAATGACCCCACTAACCTACAACGGAAGGGGTTAGAAGGTTACCTAAACACACAGTCCTTTATAAGTCTATTAGAAACACCTTTAGGCATTAGTATTCCTAAATATGTCTGGTCTGTCTTATCAATTATAAATTAAGAATTAGGAGTACTGATTTTAAGAAGATCACTACAATTTTATGTTGCTCAGATAAAAACTTTTAGTGTAGTACAATTGAATATTAACTCTTTGACTTGACAACAATGGTAGTATTTCAGACCCTACCACCTTCTCACCTGAAGTATCAATACACCATTTTGTTTCTTTTGCAACAATATTCCCTTCCTGGGAAAATAAGAAAATAGCCAAATAATGAAACAGTTGCCAGCAGTTGGTGCAAAGTCTAACTTATAAATTGTAGCATTTCATAAATATGTGTTAAACCAATGAAGAAGAGAAACAGTTATGTTAACCAGGGCCACAAATTCCAAATGCCTAGAAGGGCCAGGAAGATTCCACTTAGGGAGTAAGTTGATTTGCACACACTGTGCATATGAATCGTGAGGACTGTGAGAAATTGGACATGTATATTACTTGATACGTATGTGGGCCCAGAAATGCTAGACTTTCTGTTCTTTATCTAAATTTGTGTATAAAACATATCAGTTGTTAAATGTTGGTTCAAAATTTTTAAAAAACCCTCTATGGGCCAAACCACACGCACATATATATATATATATATATATATATATATATGTTTTCAAGGGCCATTCGGCTCTGAGGCCACCAGCTTGCAAGCTCTGATCAGTGTATAAACACACACAGACATAAAGCTCTGTGAGCAGCAGGCATGTGAGAGTTACGTGTTTAACTGAGTGGAGCATAATCCGGCCTCAGAGGTACAGACTTTCATTTTCAAATGTATAATACTCATTTTTTCATTACTGAATTTTTAAAAGTCAAATTAAAGCTATGTTAGATATTCAACTATGTAAATTAGTAACTTAGCCGTTTCAGGAATCAACATTGATCCTAGAGATAATAAACTCAAAATTAGTCTGAAATATTTTTTCACAGTCCAATTAAACCATGTTTATTGAGTGTCCAGATTAAAAGGCACTGAAGAGGTGATTGAAATAGAGTTCCTAACCAAAGTAGTTTGCAATCCAATGAATGAGAAAGACTAGCGTTAATATGGCACAGATAAAAGCAAATCTACAGATGTCATGAAAGAGAGAAAAAATGATCTTCTTTGTGCCTTCATAGTACAAAGGAAGGAAAGATCAATTCCTTGCAGAGGTCAAAGATCAAGGAAAGCATCCTGAAGCAGGTGGCACTTCAGATGCATCTGAGAAAGTGTATCATTGCAAATTTCCAAATTCTTGGGCTGAGCGATGGTAAATGGTCTGGCCTGGCTGAAGCACTGAGGAACCAGAGTGGGGGGAATGGGAGGCTAACTTGGAACAGGACTGCAGAGGGCCTTGAGTATCATATTGGCACATTTGGGGATTTTATGCTGTAGAAAGAAGAGACCTAAGGACTTTTAGTAGGTACAGTCTCTGTGTTAGAAGCTAGTGCTGGTACATTGTAAAACATGGATTAGAGATGAAAGAAGAGACTGACAGAACAGAAATATCAGTTAGGAGGCTACTCCAATAGTGTAGACAACAGATAATGAGGACTTGAGCTGTGTGGGGACAGCAGGACCTGAGGGACCATGGGTGTGGTGTCAAACTATAAGACAGTCCAGGGACTGTTTTTTCTTTCTTGACAACACTGTCATTGAAACAATTTGACCTAGATATTAGTTTTTTTTCTTCTCACTCTCAGCTCACCATTCTTTCTGAATTTCAGCATACCCAACTAAATAAGGAAGAAATTATAAGACTGTGGGTATTTGGATTTTCCTACATAGTCAAAAACAAGTTCTATTTTCAGCTTCTTTTATAAATGGGATTTATTGAGGAGGGTGGACAAAAAGAAAATATTTTATTCTCCTTTTATTATAGGCTCTAAAGTTGGAGAACTGATAATATTTCAAATGCACACACAGGTAAAGGTTAAAATACATGATAATATAGATTACAAAAACAAAGACAAGGATTAGAATTTCCAGAACTAACTTACATCAACAACAAAATGAAACATGAAAATGAAAGCACAATAAGGCAATATCATTTTCTAATCACTATACCTTCTTAGTGATGGTTTCCCCTTGTAGATACTTCTTAGGAAAACTAGAAATGAAGACCTTTCACATGAACAGAGTATACAGTCCAGAGACCGTTGAAGAAATGAAAATATTATTTATAATACTTTAAAAAGAAATCTAGTCCCTCCTTTTTCTTTATGAAATGGGAGTATAAATCACCTGGTAAAATTAAGATCACTAAAGATAGTCATATTCAGAGTGAATATCTTTATGGAGCATGCTATAATTTGGCCATATTAATTGCTGTAGGTGTTCAAATAAATGTCTGAACTAAAATGTTTCATAATTTTATTGCTGTTATTAGTATGTGTTGCTTTGTTATGAGTGGTAAAATAATTTAATGCTTCAGGGCACAAAACTGTCACCTGTTGTTTCCCAATTTTGAAATAGTGTGATGATACAGGGAAATAGTTGCTTTCTTTATCTACTGTGTTCAACTCATGCACCAAAAATTAATTTGAGCACCTTTTAGGTAAAAGGTGCCACATGCTATTGGGGTTATGAAGGTGACAAAAGAAATACTGAATAAGCGATTTTCAAGAATTTTGGGTTTCTTTGAAGTTTTAGAAAGTCAGGCTAGCCTCTCTTATAGCTTTTTGTTTTCTGCTAATTCACTGGGCAGCAAGGGTACTAGAAAGGCTAGAGGAGTGAAAAGAAAAGGTTATATAACTTAGGATTTTGAAGAATATAAAGAAAGTCTTAAAAGGACAAATCTTAAAAATAAAGAACGATCATAAAGCTTATTATTGAGCTTAGAAGTTTCCAGAGGAAGAGGCATCCAATAGTGTTTTAAACCTCTATAAATCCATTATGGGGCTAATTTTTCCCTTTCAGAAAATTCTCAAGTGTTTATTTGGGAGAAGGCACACACTGCACGCTAGCACACTGAGCAGGTGACAATTCCTCTTGCTGAAAATGTGGCAAATTGTACCTCACATTCTGTTCTTGATCTCTGCTTTGAAAATTTGTAAGTATTGTGATGATAGTTGAATTCAAATTAATTGTAAGCATCTGACAAGTTTCTAGCAGATGGTTGCCAGAGTATTTTTGTGGGTGATCATTCCTAAATATTTGTTTCTTGTTACCCCATCAGCAACATATAGAGATGCAATTCTCACATGTGCATCTGAGGACCATACCAGGCCCCGTTTCAAAAGTTAAGGGATATAATAACTGCAGTTCGTCAGCACCATCCTAAAAAGTAAGAAGCTAAAATCTAAACGTTGGAGGTGCTTTAACTGGAAGTAGCTAAAAAGCCAACTAATTCACATGTCGATTGTAGCTGTTTTAGGCTGCCAAAGGGCTGTAGTTATAATGAAGACAGTAGTAACATCAACACAGGCTGCAGAGTCAACTAATTGCTCACCTACCAATTCTGTATAGATTATACAGTCTTAGAATGGATGAAATTCACTGTCTATGCCCTCCTCTCCCTCCCCAGTGCTTTTAATTCTTTCCTTTACATTATGCAGGTAAATGATATCTGGGTAGAGATCTGGAGCTCTCAAATATTCTGCTTGGTTCTTATGACCTGCTTTTACTCACCACGCTTCTGACACCAAATATATGCGTTTTTTCCTTACACCAACCAGCTCTTCAACTGTATGGACACCAGCTGGGTGTCCTACACTAGAAATCAGTTCTAGACACTAACTTCCTGGAGTTAGTGCAGACCTCACAGGTTAAAGGCTCAGTTCCATGAGATTGCCCCCATTTCAAATGCCAATCGCAAGTCCAAGCCACCCTTACTTCTGACTGACCGATTATGAAGTCTTGGGGGATTCCCACAATCCCCTCCTCAGACTCAGTGCTTTACTAAAATGGTTCACAGAACTCAGGAAGGTGCTTTATTTACTATTACTGGTTTATTATACAGGGTACAACTCAGGAACAGCAAATGGAAGAGAGGCACTTGTCAAGGTAAGGGCCTGGGGGTGGTGGTGGGAAGGGGGCAGAAGCAGAAACAGAGCTTCCATGCCTTCTCTGGGTGTGCCACCCTCCCTGCACCTCAATGCATTCACCAATCTGGAAGTTCCCTGAACCCCATCCTTTAGGATTTTTTAATGGAGATCTCACTTTGTAGGCATGATTGATTAAATCATTGGTCATTGTTCACTAACTCAATCTCTTGCTCGTCTCCCCTCTCCAGAGATCCTGGGGGTAGGACCGAAAGTTCCAACCTTCTAATTGTTTAGTTTGTTCCTTTGGAGACCAACTCCCATCCTGAAACTATTTAGGGGCCCACCAGAAGTCACCTAATTAGCATAATTTCACATGGTTGAAAGGGGCTTGTTATGAATAACAAAATAATGCTTCTATTACTCCTATCACTTAGGAAACTTCAAGAGGTTTAGGAACTGTGTTTCAAGAACCAGGACAAAGACCAAATATATATTTCGTATTATGCCAGTTGTTGATTTTGTTGTGCATCTAGATTTTGGAGTTATTTAAAGAGGTTAAACAAACTACTAAAACATATTAAAATAAAACTGTCTTAAAAATCAGTGCTTAGTAGAAAGAGCATGGGCTTTTGTTAGCAGATTGGCTTGAATTGACCCTTTGGTAGCTAGTTCTACCACCTACTAGCTCAGTAGTTATGGGTAAGTTACTTATCTTCTCTGAGTCTCGGTTTCCTCAACTGTAAAATGGGGGTAATAACTACATTGCAGTGTTGTTGTGAGGATTAAGTGATATATAATAAGACACTTAGTATAGTCCAGGACATATACTAGGAGTTCCAGAAATTTTCTTTTTCTACTCTTATAAACTATTGGTGGTAAAAGCTTGTGTTTTACAAGACAAATGAAATAAGTATTTATTAGCATTCACTGACTTTATGTCTTTGTATCTTGCTCAGATTTTTATAAGTAATATTTTCAGTTTTAAACATTTATATAGATATTACTTTTTAGGTTTGGATTAATTGTTAACATCTGGGTCAGCTTGCCTTATTGTTATGGTACTACAGTAAATAACTGCAATTTTAAAAATGAATAAGTACAGTTTTTAGTAAACTAAAAAAAAATATAGATCTTAAAATGTTTTAAATTTATGACCACATCTCCTGAGTCATGACAAAATCATGACAAAGCAACTAGTTCAAAAATAAAAAAAAATCATTCAAGCAAGTTATGTTACAGAATATGAGAAAATTAAAAATATTTTGACTTAGAGTTCACACTTAAAGCTAAATAGATTTATTGAAGCCACTTTATATTTACAACTGTGATCCAAGTAAAATTATCTTTCAGACTTTCATTTGGGGGGATGATTTTTCTTACTATGTGTTGCAGATTTAGTGCTTTTTAAATTTCCATATTGGATAGCATTGCCTTATATTTGACTCAAAAGAGAATAGAATAGAAATAGAACATATTTTTATTTTGGTACATTATATTATAGTATGGGATTTCACATGTAGAGAATATATCCCTATAACTAACAAAAAAGAAAGTATCTAATGTTCCCATTTTGTAACTTTAGCTAAAATATCTACTCAAACATCCTACATTCCATTCTCGTATTCTCAATCTATATTTGCACTCCTCAGTAATCTGACCAGAGGAGACCTTTTTTTAATTTCGTCTCTAGCTTTAGATGATCTCAGCCAGGCCCAAGGCTGAAGGAGCCTTAATGGCTACTAATATTTTATATGCAGTTCTGACCTGTAACCTGGACTCCATCTGCTTTCCCAGCATTTCCAGTTGGACAGCTAATAGGCATCAAATTTTCCATATCTCAAAGCAAACTTTTGATTTCCAACTCTTGGTCCCCAAGCCATCTCAGTAAATAGCAATTCTTTTCTTCTAGTTGCTGAGATCAAACTGCTGGAGTCACCGTTGTCTCCTTTTCCCGTACCCTACATGAAATTCTGTCTCACCATCTACACTAAGCCACTGCATCTCTCTCCTAGAGTATTGCAATAGCCTTCTAACTGGTCTTTCTCCTTCCTCTTCTGCTCCAGTATACTGTATTCTCCATACCACAGCCAGAGTGATGCTCTTGATGTCAGAGGATCATGATACTCCTCTGCTCAATGTTCTTCAATGAGCCCCATCCCAGTAAAATCCATAGTTCTTTCCATGGCCATAGCCCTACATGATCCAAATTCCACATCCCCGCCACCACTGTTGCCCCTCTGATGTCATCTCCTACCCTCACCCCTTGGCTTACTCTGCCTCTAGCAAACCAACACCTTTCCCATTCCTTTAGCAGGTCAGGTCAACTCCCATCTCAGACCTGTGCTGGTCCCTCCCCTGGAAGGCTTTTTTCCCAGGTATACTTTTGACCTGACCCTCACTTTATATTGGTCTCTGATGAAATGTCTCCTTATCAAAGAGGTTTTCCTGGGTCATTCCATATAAAACAGCATCCCTACTTTCCACCTTGGGCACTCTCCTGCCTTGTGGCTTGTGTTATTTTATACCATAGCATCGTCACCACTTTAGCTGTTATATATTTATCAATTTAGTACACCTCCCCAGATTAAAGGAGAAGATTTCTGAGCACAGGAACTTAGCCTGTTTTGTTCACTGCTATTTCCAGGACCCAGAACAGTGCTGCCTCCTATTAAGTGTTTAATAAAAATTTGTTGAATGAATGAATGAACAAATGTATGATTTTGTCAAAAAACATATTGACTGTATGCCTGGCACTATTTTAATTGTCTAGTATTCAAATATGACTAAAATATGGGCTCTGCCTTCAAGAGAGAGAGACAGACATGCAAAAAATTACTTAGAATATGATGTGACAACTGTAGTAGAGCCTTGTGAGAAGTTCTGTGCACACTGAAATATTTATGGATGACATGATAGTATATCTAGGATTAGCTTCAAAATGGTATGGAGGGAAGGGTTTGTTTATATATAGAACAATGTGTTCATAATTGTTAAAGCTGGGTAGTGGATACGTGGGAATTCATTACACTATTCTCTCTACTTTAAAAAATACTTTACATTTTCAATAGAAAATATTTTTTAATCCTGTGGTAATACAGTGGATGAGACAGTAACTTTTCCTATGGGGACAGGGAGTCTTTAAAGGGAAAATGCTATTTTGGCTGGCCTCTACAGGAGATGAGGCAAAAAGAACTCATGAAAGTGGTGAGCAGACAGTTGGAAAGGCACTGTGCCCCTTTGCCACCATCTGCTCTGCAAAAGAGAAGAAGAATGTAAGGGCTTGATGTTTTTGGGTGTGGCTCAAATCAAACAAGATGGATGATAAAGTGAATTAGAGGAGTGCTTGAGGGAAAGTAGCCAAGAACTTTGTTTGCAATATGAAGGGATGTGGAATTATCCCATAAGGAGTCAAAAGCCAGCTGAGATTGTAAGACTTCAAAATTTAGGGAGGTAACTCTAATACCACGCATGTTGAGCAGCGATTGGTAGCCAGGAGATATTTTACCAACTGCAGGGTTCATTCTCTGTCTAATAGAACGTCTTTGACAGTTTGCTTTGAGTGTTACTTGCCTGCTTCATTGCAATAGCTCTGTCTGCAGAGAAATTTTAAAAATATAATAGCTGTTTTGTCACACTGGACATGTCAAAGTTTTAAAAGAATTTACAATTGGTAGTGTATTTCGAAATTCACTCTAGATTGAAAAGCTTTCATGACGTGATAGCTAAGTTTTTGCAAAGAGATTGTGCTGTGTGGATAGATATGGATGGCTATTGATCCAAGTCTGATCCTTTTGAGGAAATCCTTTATATTCTGCATGGTATTGGGTTCTTTCATTTTCAAAGGAAGTTTTCATCCTAAATGGGGCGTGCTGTCTTGCTACATTTTATGATGTCAAGACTATATCTAAGCTTTTCGGTTTGTTCGTGTGTGTGGTTGGCTGATAGGTAGATCAGGTAACAAGATGCAGGCATTAGAATCACAACGAATTTCACTATGGTGCTTGTTTCTCTTCTTATTTTAATCTTTACTCTGTAAATCTTCTCATTCAGTGAGGATTATAAAGCAGCAAGTTTGACTTGAACCCTACCCTATTATCCTTAATGCCTTGGGGCGTTGGCATAATCAGTCCAATTATGCCATTGAATGTGAAATATAGTGAAGATAATGACTTCTAAATTGCTTAAGAAGCTAGCAGCCTCGGTCTGTACAGAGATCCTACACAATTTCCCCTTTTACTCTGAAACATAAGTAGATAATTTTACATGGAGTCTTCAGCTAAGATATTTTGCCTCACTTTGTTTTCATTCCTTCTGGAATGAATATGCCCTTCATCCATTCCTTCCTAAATTTAAAAAATTTTAACAAATATATTGAAAGCTAATATATCCAATGTTCTGTTCAAAGTACTATGAGGAATGTAATGTTGGTGAAACCCTAACCTCAAAGAATTTAAATTTAGTAAAGGGATTAACAGGTTCCCAAGTAATTATGGCCCAAGGTAGAATATGATAAGAAACAATGTTTTGAGAATACAGAGGAAGGAGGTATCACATCTGGTTGAGAGCTCTAGAAAGAAGATGCTAAACATATTGCCTACTATCATTTCTAAGTGTGGTATGTGGCTTTTCAGAATCAGCATTCTGTGAGAACTTGCTAGATATGCAAATTCTCGGGCCTCAACCACACTCACTGAATTAATCACAGTGCAGCCTTGAAATCTGTGTCTTAACAAGCTGATTTTTACATAAATATAAGTAGATGAACTGTTGAATTTTGGGGGAGGTGGGGATTTCATTTAAGTATTTTGCATAATAAGCAAATGCCCCTCCTGTGAGGCAGAGTTCACTGAGCACTGCCTTTTATCTTACTCTGGCCTTGGGCTTGGCTTTGTTAATGACTAGTTTGCAGTGTGATAAATCTCTAACATACTGATTGTTATGTGTTTCTTGACATAGTAGGCTTGCAGAGAAGATAGAAAGTAAATCAATGGAACAGATTTTTTTAAAAAATGTCCACTCATCTTCTATCCTTTTAAAAAATATATATTTTTTTGAAAAATATTTTTTTAAAGATTTTAAAAAAGGAAGCAAAATACCCTTTGTGCTCAGCATAGCCAATTTAAAATACTGGTATTGGAAATTGTTTTTAAAAGATCTAGGCTCAAACTAAGATATTTAAAGATTCAGGTTTATTTTAGGATGATTAGGACATTTGTACAGTCATCAGGCATTTCAGCTACAGAAAGCACTGGCATTAGGCCATGTGCTGGAAGAGTTTATAGATGTGAAATTTACTGGACTGTTGTTTTAGGCAGTCAGGGTGAAACAGGACATGAACTGCACACAGCAGGCTGCAATGAATTGAAATGACGCTAGTTCTTGCAGGTTTACTTCACCAACTCATTATAATATTTAAAGTGATGTTGCCCAGAGGGTTAGCAACTATATTGGGTTTTGGTTTGTTTGTTTTGCTCCAGCAAATAATAGTTTGTGAAAATTATGGATGTGCTTCCAAAGGCATTTTGATGAGTTATTTTAGAGTCCAGTGAGACAAAACCCAAAGTGCTGCATAAAATATATAAACCTAAATCATGCGTTATCAAGGCTTTCTATAAGGGGATCAGAAATGTTTTGGCTTAGATTTCATCATCATGCACATGCACCATAGGTTTTATGAATTGCCCATGCTATGCTGAAAATAGGGATTTAATGCAAATGGCAAGAAAAGTAACGTTTTCGTTGCTTGAAAAGAAAAAAGTTTACTTAACATTCAGTGGCTGAATTCAGTAAGTTGGTGTATAATAGACAGTAATCGCTGAGATTTTATCCTCCTGCTCAGGGAATCCACTGTGAAATTGTGAGCTTAGAATGGCAGTAATTAATCATTATGGTAGACTGTCAAAAAAAAGAGTTCCGGTCATTTATGTTAATAATTGCAGTATGCAGTGTTTGACGTTTACTGTGAGGCCTAACATATTTCATATATAACAATTAACCATAAAGGCAAACATCTGGAAAGCAGTCTGAATTCTTAGAAGAAGTGGTTAAAATATATATATATATATATATATATATATATATATATGCACACACACATGCCATTAGAAGATACATTAGTGTAAATAATTGTAATATAAAAGAGCATTTTAAAAATAAAGTGAAACACAGATAATTTACTTAACATAAAGTAATTTGCCCCAGAGCAATTTAAATAATGTTGTCAGTAACTACACAGATTACATAGCAATATTTGTTTGGTAATAACCAGAGAGCATTCATATACCTAGGTTATCATAGGAACCATGTATGCATTGCACTCTGGCAGATGAGTGAGCATTTCCAGTTCCCCAATATTTGTTTTAAATTGTTTTGAAGTAAAAACTTCTTGGTTATTACCAAACAAAAATGACTATGCAATCCATTTTTTTTTTTTTTTTTTTTTTTTTTTGGTGGTACGCGGGCCTCTCACTGTTGTGGCCTCTCCCGTTGCGGAGCACAGGCTCTGGACGTGCAGGCTCAGCAGCCATAGTTCACGGGCCCAGCCGCTCCGTGGCGTGTGTGATCTTCCCGGACTGGGGCACGAACCCATGTCCCCTGCATCGGCAGGCGGACTCTCAACCACTGCGCCACCAGGGAAGCCCTGTAATCCATTTTATACATGCCTACATGCACAGAAACACTCACGCAGAATCAATTCCAAAAAAGGATAATTACTTTATAAGATTATATGCCTGAACATGCAGATAGATATGAAAAGCGGGACTGTGAAATGTGTTATACCAGGAAAAGTACAACTCCACTGTTAGTATGGTGGGTACTAGGCACATTTCATAAAGAAGTACTTTGCTACCAGTTAATAAATGTTTCTGTGTTGAGGGTGACTTTTCAAGATTGTATATAACATGTCAAAATAAGTTGTTTGGGGAAAAATAAATTTGTACATACACGCATTGAAGGCCCCTGGCAGATGGCAGTACTCCTATAAAACCTGTGGTCTGTCTTTAGTACCAAATTGTGGGGATTTGGGTTAAAAGGGAGATGAATGAGTAGTTTTAAGGCTGGAGAGAAGTCATGAGCACTGTGACAGGAACATAAATATGATGCTTTGAACACACGATTCCCTTGCTCATCCAGGTTCCTTTTAGCCTAAATTATTTAAGAAGCATAGCAATGGACTCACCACCGTCCAAGAGTGCTTTATAAATGGGCTGCCTGAAGTAGTATGCAGCCTTCCTTTGCTTCTAAGACTTCTCACTTTTTGACATGTTCTATGATTTAGTCCGCGCAAAGCTAAGAACAGCACATGATAGTAGGGAGGTAAAGAGGAAGTAGAGGTCACCCATAGATACAGTATTTGTATTTGGTAACTGAAGCCCTTTCTTTATGTATAGGATAGGGGTGTGTGTGTGTGTGTGTGTGTGTGTGTGTGTGTGTGTGTGTGTGTGTGTGTGTGTGTGTCTAAATTTCCCCAACAAGTTTTATGGGAAATCAGCCGAATTTCCCCACAGTTTACCCCCAGCAAGCATAGTTGTGAGATATAAAGCTCATTTAAGGACAATTTTATTTAGACTAATCCCTTATAAAATTCTTCTAGATGGTATAGATAACAGTGGAGAAAATGGGTAGTGTGATGTGCATAATTTACTTATTTGCTTTTGACTCAGTTGTTCAGATTGTTATAAAAACGTTACAAAACAGCCTTCTAGCCACCCAAGACCCATAAAGCATTTTTTTGCAACTAGATTCTACTTCTGATTCATTCCATGTTCCAGCAAAGATGAACAACTGGTTTTCAGTGAAATAGTTGGGTAGGATGGAAAGACAGTTGTTACCAGTATAGCCTTGGCCATTTGTTCGCTTCCAAAAAACTTTTTCAGAGAAACTAGGATTTCTGTTTGAAATCCTGTGCTTAGAACATACTAAGATATTTCTTGATTATCTCACCACTAATTGTTTTCTTTTTATATAAATGCTGAACGATAAATCACTCAGGACCGCCCCCACCATTACCTGAGCTAGTTATAACTGTCTTGTGTGGTTAGATTACAACATAGAGCAACAAATCCTTAAAAAAAATGGTAAAATTTAGAAAACAAAGTAATTATAAATGTTATATTTAAGATAAGCATTGCAGTGCAACCACTTTGGAAACTTTTGGCAGTGTCTTATAAAGTTATGCATATGTTACTGTTTGACCTGTAATTTCACCCTTAGGTATTTACCAGGAAAAAAAGGAAAAAAAAAACAGGAGTTTTTTCATAATAGCAAAAACCTTGAAGTAACTCTAATGCTCACCAACAGGTAAATGGATAAGCACATTTTGGTATGTCCAAACAATGAAATACTACTCAACAATAAAAAAGAATGAGCCACTGATATAGACAAGTCATAAACGCTAACCTGAGTGAAAGAAGGCAGACATGGAAGCTTTGTTTCATGAAACACTTAAACAAGCAAAACAAATCTGTAACAGAAAGTAGATCAGTGATTGCCTGGGGCTGGGAAGCAGGTAGGAAGGGTTTACTACAAAGGAGCATGAAGAAACCCTCTGGGGAGCTGGAAATATTTCAGATCTTAATTTTGGGTTGGTTACAGGGGTGTCTACATTTGACAGACTCATCAAACTATATACTTAAAATGGGTGTATTTACTGCATGTAAATTTTACCTCCATAAAGTTGATTTTGAAAGGAAAAATTGACATTGAATATGTAAGAACAAATGAATACGTGGTGGAAGTCATGTTTCAATACAAAATGGTAGGATATAACACCCCTAAAAGAGCTAGACCTGAAATTGTTTTGAAGTAGAGTAGAATTGAGATAGAAAAATTAAAATTGAGTGCAGACTGTAGAAGTCAGCATTTTCTTTAAAACTGCCAGACAGATCAGTAGAAGAAAAAGCACAGTGCAGACATTATAGTGAGCACTTTATAAGCCTAACATTATTTAATCCTCCCCAACCCCCCATGAGGTAGGTTGTAAAAAAACAAAGCTTAGGGAGACTAAGTAAAGTACTCAAGGTCACATGGCTGATGAGTGGGAGGGCTAGGATTCAATCAGACTGACTCAAAACTGTACATGCTTAACAGTTATACTCAGCTAAAACTTTCCGAATCATAGATTCTGACATCATTATGGAAATACTAGTATTTAGGATTGTTCAAATGAGACATACAAAAGCATGTAGCAAACAAAGAGTAAACCATTATACTCATTTATTCAATAAATATTTGACTATCTGCTATGTGCCAGAGATTGCGCTATGTACTGGGAACATGACAGATCCCCTGTCCTTGTGAGTTTAAAGATGATAGCAAACAGAAAAGGTAAAATACTCTTCAAAGAGGGAGTCATAGTGCTGTGAGACCACATTAGAAGTATGATATCTGAGCTGATGGATGAATAAGAGTTTGTTCTCTTGGTGTGGGAAGGGGGCAGGGTAGTAATTGCCCCAGAACAGATTAATGGTAATGTCTAGAGGAGAGAAAAGTTCAGTAAGGCAGGTTTAGTGGGCTGGAGCATAGAGTGCAAAGTGAGGAAATGGTGAGGGGGAGGGTTGCAGTGACCAGCACGGACCAAACCTTTCAGATCCTTAATCTGTGATCCAAACCAGAATACTTGAGGGGGAAAAGGGCACTGTTGATAAGTATACTAAGACAACAGATCTAAACTGGGGCTGTCCATGGCCAGTGGGATATTCCACATGCCTTGAAAGGATGTTCGAAGTTTTTAAGGGTAGTTGGCACAATTGGAGGGTTTTAAGCAGAGAAGTAAATGATTAGATGAAATTCTACCTTGCCTCATGTCTATTGTGATGCTTTGGGGAGGGGTTGAAGTACATTTTAACTTCCTAAAGTGTATGTATGATGCCTGTTATTTTATTGTATTTATTTATTTTTTATTGAAGTGTAGTTGATTTATGATGTTTTGTTAGTTTCAGGTGTACAGCAAACTGATTCAGTTTTTTTATGTGTGTGTGTGTGTGTGTGTGTGTGTATTCTTTTTCAGATTCTTTTCCCATATAGGTTATTACAAATTAATGAGTATAGTTACCTGTGCTATACAGTATGATGCCTTTTAAATCTTCACATTCTCAAAGAAAATGATAGTCACTCAAGAAATAGTTAAGGAAAAGAAATACTGAATTTAAAAAATGCATTAATAGCCAAAAGTGTAAAGATAATTTAAAAAATAAAATTATTTATTATTTCCTTTCCTAGTCATGTAAAAGTGATTTTAAGCAAATATTCTAAATAAAAGGGCCTGAAAAATTAAAGAGAAAATAATTTTTCCAAAATGACATTTTAAAATGGGTAAAGGTTTGTTTCTTGAGCACTTTCTAAGGCCCTGCTCTCCCAAAGTCAAATTTTGATGATGCTGTATAATATAAAGGAAAGTATTTAAGACTGCTATTTGATTTTAAAAAATTGCAAAAGGGGTGGTAAAAAAACTTTAATACTTTTTATACACTGATACTGTGTCTTTATTCATCTGACTATTCCACACATAGGTATGCAATGCCTAAAATGCGTTATGAGAACCTGTAGGAACAGATTGATCTCCCTAGGCACAAGTGCACACTTACACTCCTTTTCTACCTTCCTGAGGTCAAGCAGATAAGAGCAGAATCTCAAAGGGCTTTATTGGTCATGTTCAGTAGTTGTGTTTTTGTCCTCGAAGCACAGAGAAATCATTAAGGCGTTAAGGAGCATATTTAGATCATCACTCTGGCTGCAGCTTGGAGAAGAAGTTGGTTGGGATTTTGGGAAAAAGTGAATATAAGTAGGCCATTCAGGAGACTCCAGCCAAGAGAGAAATCCAATGGCCTAGGCTGCGCTGACGGTGGTGGAGAGAAGTGAGTAGATTCAAGACATATTTAGGAGGCAAAAGCACTGAAATATAGTGACAGATAGAATAGGACAGGAGAGGAAGAGGAATTAGTCAGAGATGACTTTATGGTTTATTTGAATGGATGAATGGTCGTGCCATTACCTGAGATAGGCAGATTATAGATTTGGTAGAAAAATTCACGATATTGTTCTGGACCATCAGAGAGGCCTTGAGACGCACAAGAGGACAGTCAAGTAGACAGCTGATATGTGAGTCTGGAGACAGTTATGGTCTAGCAAAATATAAATGTGTAAGTCAACTGCATAGAGGGTGTAACTGAAGCTCTGAGTGTGAATGGCCTTAGAGGTAATAGATCTGAGAATTCCCTGGAACAGACATTAGAGGGAGAAGAGACTGTCCATGAAATTCAATATTTAATGACCAGATGAAGGAGAAGGAACCTTTGGAGACAAAGAAGAAATGGGCAGAGAGGAAGAAGTAAAACCTGGGAAGTGTGGTAAGATGTAATTTAATAAGTGATTTGCCAAAAGATTGAGTTTTCAATTGTATTTTCTTCATTTTGAAATGATTTTACTGTTGCTCCAGCTGGAGACAGTGTTCTTAAATGGAGAGCAGCTGTGATTCGCTTGTCCCTTTCATCAGTTTACTCATTTTTTTTCTCTTCCTGTGAGTGGAACCCAGGTAGTACAAAAATTGTAAGTAGCTTACAAACTGCTTATGTTTATAAATTTAACAGTGATATTGGAAGCTAACATTTAGTCAGCACTTATTATATGCCAATGCTAAGTGCTTTAGATGCATTTTGTTTAATCCTTTCAACAAACTGTGGGATAAGTAGTATCATTATCCTTTTTATAAATGAACAGAGTAACAGAGAACTTAAACAACTTGGGCATGACCACACAGCCAGTGACAGGGCCTGGATTCAAACAAAATGAGCTACTCCCTACGCAATAACTTCTGAGGGTTATCCCATCATGTGTCATAACATGAAGCTGGTGGAGATTATACTGGGTAGTTGCTATTTTTTAAAACCCAAGTTGTTTGGTATTATGTTGTTTTACTCGCTATCCCTCCTTCTAGTATCCAATGGCAAAAATGTCCTGTTTAATTTTGGCCTTTTAAGCTAATAATATCTATAGTCTCAATGTTCTTATTCAGGTAAATAGAGTGAGGGAAGGAGAAAAATAGAAAGAGAGAGAAAGAGAAAGGGGTGGGGAAGAGAGAAAGTATATGCTGGAAATAAAATGCCTCATTTTACACATGATTCAGAGTAAGAGTAATTGGTGATAGAAGTCCTCTTCGTATAGACAGCTGCAAGGAATCTTTCCTCTCCCCTATGAGAAGATCATAGCCCAAGGTGGGAAAAAAAAAGCAGGAATTCTTTAATAAATACTATTTTAAACCAAAAATATTTGTTAAAAATATAAATACTACACTTAAAATTATGTACCAAATTATGAAACTACATTTAATTTATTCATCCCACAAACATTTATTGAGTGCACGCTATTTGCTGAGATACTTTTCTGGTACTAGGGATTTAGCGATGGACAAATCAAATTCTCTGCTATTATGGAGCTCACATTCCAGTAGAAAAGATAGACAATAAGTAAATAAAGCAACAGGTATATAGTATGTCAGGTGGTGATATACATCATGATCAAAAAGCAGGATAAGGAGAAAAGGGAATAATGGGGCTGCTGTCCAGTTAATGTTATCAGATGATGATATACGAATACAGACTTTGGAAACATTACAGTGAGCACACTTATTTACTACAGGTTGAGGCATCAACTTTGAATACAATTGCAAACATTTAGAAATTAACACATATTTAAACACACACATAGGGACTTTCCTGGTGGCACAGTGATTACGAGTCCGCCTGCCAAAGCGGGGGACACAGGTTCGTTCCCTGGTCTGGGGAGATCACACATGCCATGGAGCAACTAAGCCCGTAAGCCACAACTACTGAGCCTGCGCTCTACAGCTCGCAAGCCACAACTACTGAGCCTGTGTGCCTAGAGCCCGTGCTCCACAACAAGAGAAGCCACCGCAGTGAGAAGCCCACGCACTGCAAGGAAGAGTAGCCCCTGCTAGCCGCAACTAGAGAAAGCCCGTGCACAGCAACCAAGACCCATCGCAGTCATAAATAAATAAATATATTTTAAAACACACACACACACACACACACACACATAAAGGAGACTAGAAGCAAACACCAAAATGGTAACAGTGGCTATCACTGGCTTATTTTTATTTTCATGTTTATATTTTAAGCATTTAAGATAGTTCTATAGTACATAATTCAGCCTATTAAGGAGAAAGGACAGAGTAGAAAAAGAAAAGAGAAAATAAAGGGAGAGAAGAGACAGAGAGACACAGTTTTAAAAAAAAAAGACACATAAAAGCAAATACATAGAAAGAAATAATCTTTGTTAAGAAAAGGAGATGCAGAGAAAGAGACATGTTGGTACATATGCTCACGTAATTGCTCCATGTTAGTCTTTAAAATGCAGCCCTTAAAGATTATAATACTTCTTTTCAACAGGGCAAATATATCAACAAATACTGGAACTGGAAAACTGTCATTTGTGTTGAATGAAATTAGACCGAATGTTGGGTCCACCCTTGAGAGTAGAATTAAAACAGTAAGTTAAACCTGGGCCAGATTCCTACTTTGGTTCTCAGATGATCTTTTTTGTAGACTCTAATCATTTATGTGAACAAAGACTTCAAGGCACGATAGAGACAACTCCAAAAAGTATTTATGTTAAGAATTTAAGATAAAAATAAAACTTTAGAAAAGTGAATATATTCACCAAACGAATTATACTATGTAATTATTTCATAAGTGAATTTAGTCTAGAGGGCTACTTTTTTGAGAGAATCAGCTTAATCTTAGATCTCTTTTTCGATATCTTTATCACTAAGTATTTCACTTACTAGGATTATAAATTCTATTTATTTTGCAAGTTAGTCTACAGAAATCGTAGTGTCAGTTACATACATCATTTCCATCTATGTTTTTGATAAGGTTCAGAAAAGACTGACCTTGAAGGAAAAGCTTAGACTCATATTAGGTCATTTTCTACCCTGAATACTCTAGCAAACTGATTTGTTTAGAATATCTGAGAAATATCTTGGAAATTGTTTTCCTACATGATTAATGAAAAAAATCCAATGCATTTTATATCAAAGATATGGAAAACAATTAAACTCACATTTTAAAGTGAGATTTTTCAGACAGCTTTTTTTTTGGCAAACTCTATGGATAATAATGTTAAGAAGATTTGCTTGTCATGTTTTGTTTTGACTTGTATATTAGAGGCGTGAATTTCACACACCCTGTTTTCTAGGAGAACTTTGGTATAATTTCCAGCATGACAGCAGAGATGGGGATGTGTGTGTCTATTCTGCTACAATTTATATGAAAAAAATTAGTTTTGATTCCCTTTAAACAAAGGCCATAAGAAGTGTCATATTCTGGGTGGTCTCTGATTAAACAATCTAATGCTATTGAGTGAAACTGCCATAGTTTATTTAATTTTGAATAAGGTAAACTCAAGCCTTAAGGAAATTCAGAATGTAGCAGATCCAAGTTATAATTTCAGTTATACACAAGTTCATGTAAGATTATGTGTTTCCATTTTTATATAGTAGAAATATGTAGCCATTGTGAGCTCATGTAATTATTGATAATTATAATTATCGATAATTATAATTTTTAGTATTATTCCTTAATACTAAAAATTACTATCTGCTATGTTGTCAACAAATAGGAAGGAATAGTCAAGTATATCAGTTCCATTAAAATTTAACTGAAGGCCTGTTATATGCATTATGAGGCTAGACAAGGTGATACCATTATATATTTTTTAAAGGAAGCCAGAGAATCTTACCAGAACTTGTGAACAGTTGAAGTCATAACTTGGATCTTCTGCAGTCTGCCTTTCCTTTGTTTCACCCATGGAGAAGCATTAGTATTTCTTATACTTTTCCACTTGAAATACCTCTAAGGACAGAAAATAATGAGTTTCTAATCCCAGGGTTCTGCCAATCTACAAAGTAGCCCCCTATAATCAAGATATTTTATAAATCTTGTGGTTTTTTTTAAATTAAACTCCATGGTATATCTCCTTTCTAATTACAAAAGCAATATGTTTCTATTGAGTAAAACTGGTGATCCAGAACGATGCATCATGTTTTTGTTGCTTCAAGAATTCCATGGCATATCTTAGTTTGAACAGATAAATAATTCTCCTATAGACTCATTAGAGCTGTACATAATGTCTAATGGTTCTGGAATTCCCTAGAATTCCTCACACTAATTTATGTGGATTTTTATCACAAACTAACTTTTTTTAGCTTTTGAAAAAAAATGTATTTGATATATTTGTGAAGAATGTAAATTGCAGTGCTTAGCAAGGAACAGTTACAGCTTTCTTTAGAAAACATCCAGGGAAAACTGGGCAAATCCCATTCCACATGGATTGTTTGTTGGAAATCTAATGACTTGTGATAAATTAATTATGCAACATCAAAGTCATAGGCTTGATTAATCAAGATTTAGGAATTAAAGGAATCAGATCCCATTCTTCTACAAAAGCAGTCATAGTAGTTATATTTCCTTTGTTATTGTTTTGAAATCTCAGTTTGAGGAAACAACAAATTATAGTGAAGTGTAATGTGAGAAAGACAAACACATACATGCATTAGCACATCCAAGGCAGACAGCATGAGAATGGGGAAGGCAGTATTTATTATGGCGGTGAGCAAGGGTGATAGGGTACAGTGATAAGGAGGGGCAGACTTCAGTTGAAGATGGACCTAATGGCTCCTCATTGAAATCTGTGTATTTATCCTGTGATTGCAGTTTCTTTTCCCGTCTTAATCCTCCCATTGTCACATCCCATGATTCCATTTGCACTCCTTCGATTTTCTTAGATGTTTGGTCTGGTTCCCTAAATTAGTGTCTTTTCCAACATCAGGACTTCTGTAACCTTTTTCTTTTTGCTTCCAAATGGCACTGGTGACACAGTGCTATAAGATGTAACAATTATTCCAGCTCTGCCTGCTGAAGGACCATAGCCACACTCCATCCTATGGCAGAGCCTTGAGATAAGCAGTCACCTGCGTGTGCACAAAGCCATCTTGAGGTCCCTGTCTGATGTGCTCGTATATATTTGGTTCTGTTTAAGGAGATTCTATTGAGTATCTTAATGAAATGTCCATGGGCTGGGTATACAAAATGAGTAAGATAAGGTTTGATCTTTAGGAATTCTTAAGTTAGTGAGAGAGAGGGACAAAAACAAAACAAAGAAAACAATTCCAATATATTGTAACATGTACAATTCTTACAATAATATTTATGTAATAGAATGATAGTGGTCTTAGAACTGCTGGCTAGTACTCATAGAAATAGAGAGTAGATTGGTAGAAGGGCTGAAGGGTGAGGTAAATGGAGAGATGTTGGTCTAAGTTTACAAAATCCCAGCCATATGATTAGCAATATGATATTATATATTTGAAAGTTGTTAATAGAGTACACCTTAAATGTTATCACCACACACACATGCAAATGGTAATCGTATGAAAGGATAGAGGTATTAATTAACTTTATTGTGGTAATCATTTTGCAATATATACATGTATCAAATCATCCCTTTTTATACCTTAAACTTATATGTCATATGTCAATAATATCTCAGTAAAGCTGGAAAAAGAAAGAATTACTAGCTAGAGGGTACTGGAGCTACACCTTTCCTTGAGGAAGTGGAATTTGAGATGGTTTTTGAAGGTTGCATTAGATTCTGAAAGAGTGAAATTGCTGCTGGTTAATAACCAGCATTGAGTAAAACTGTAAGTGATCACTGGCATAAGAAACACAAGGGGAAACTCGTTCATAGACCGAATACTATTTTTTAGATGTTCTAAATCAAAGTAAAAACAAAGAAAAATAAGAGTAACTAAGAGAGCAGGGATAGCAGAGACTACTTCACATGCTAGCTCAAACTGATAAGCAGTAACTGCTCAAAGCATTGCAAGGTCTTAGGCTTCCTACAGACCCTGTGAAAGGAACACTTTCAATTTTCAAGGACTGCCTTGGGCTTGAAACTCAGATGGAATGACATTCATGCTATGGATGTTTAATCCCTGGTTTAGAGTGAAATTACCCTCCTTAGACATGTGGTAGACATGTGCTAGATTATCTCAGTAATTAAACCTCATTTTAGATTGATTCTAGGTGAAACTGGTAGGAGGTAAATGTAGATCACTAAAGTAAGTAAGATAAAATGCTGGGGTTTTAGAATTAAAGACAAATCTTAAAGATTAATAAGTAAGTCAATCGAGTTGCTGTTATTAGCCTGATTTTTGAAGCAGGGATAAAAAGCACTATATAGGGCTTTCCTGGTGGCACAGTGGTTGAGAGTCCGCCTGCCGATGCAGGGGACATGGTTTCGTGCCCCGGTCCAGGAAGATCCCACATTCTGAGGAGCGGCTGGGCCCGTGAGCCATGGCCGCTGAGCCTGCACGTCCGGAGCCTGTGCTCCGCAACAGGAGGGGCCACAACAGTGAGAGGCCCGCGTACCGCAAAAAAAAAACAAAAAACACTATATAGATATAGTGCTTATATATATATATATATATATATATATATATATACACACACACACACACACATTTAGCATTTTCTATTTCAGTAAAATTTACATAGTATTAGATGGTAACCTCATGTTACCAATGATAAACCACAAGGAATTATGGTTGTTTGTGAATATTGGGTAAATAAAATCATGGAAAGGGCTAATTTAATCAGTTTAATTATTCCTCAAAATTATAATGATTTCTGTTAGTGACTCCCAAAAGCAAAAGGAATATGTATGTGTGTGTTTGCACACATAGGTATATCAATGAGACATATAAAGTAATTCAGCCATCCTAATATTTTTTTTGAATGTACTAAAATAATCATCTTTATTGAGTTATATCTTATATTCATTTTTAAAAAGTGAAAATAGAGTCCATCAACTAGGTAAAAGCAAAATGCTGATGGAGAAGAAGAATTGGCAATCATATTAATTTTTGTGCCTATATTAAATTTTAAAACTATTAGTTCAAATTATACAAGAAAAATGTTTGCCATGTATAATCTCATATCTTAAAATACATGAAGGAGACTCCACCCCTCCCCCGGTACTGATAATAGGTTGCATGGATCCATAAACATGCTTTTACATGTGTGATCAAGGCCTATCCTGCATGGCAAGTCAAGCTGTAGCCCAAGAAATTAACTGCCCCTATAAAACCTACACCTTTGGGGCTTCCCTGGTGGCGCAGTGGTTGAGAGTCCGCCTGCCGATGCAGGGGACATGGGATCGTGCCCCGGTCCAGGAGGGTCCCACATGCCGCGGAGTGGCTGGGCCTGTGAGCCGTGGCCGCTGAGCCTGCACGTCCAGAGCCTGTGCTCTGCAACGGGAGAGGCCACAACAGTGAGAGGCCCGGGTATCGCAAAACAAACAAACAAACAAAAAAAACCTACACCTTTGGCCTAGCATCCCAATCCTTTGAATTCTCAGAACTATTTAAAAATACAGAACTATACTTAACAAGTGTCCATACTTACAAATATCCTGATTTAGAGGAAGGGAAAAAATCTAATTTAAGTTCTATCATTTTCCTACTATATAACTATTTAAGGCTGTAGGTACAATGAATACATTAAATTTTTATATGATATAAAATAATGAAAAGATTTTTTTTGCAAGACTAATCATAATCTCTAATTGCAAAGATCAAGTGACTGTGGCCTTACAAAAGTAAACCTTAAACTGAGCGCATATAATTTACAAGGTGACTATATTAATTGGCTTTAAATCATCATTAATAAAATATCATACCACAGGGGTTAAGGCCACCTTATATTGGTTATAGCTCTCGGAAATTTGCTTATCACCAGTAACATATATTCTTTGTGCCATTTCTTTTTATCTGCATAGTGGTTTGTAGTGGTTCAAAAAACCCATTAGAGGGCGATATAACATTACTCTGAAGCTGAGAAAGTAATGAAGGCAAAATTGCCTTGCCTCTCAGCATGAGAGTTTTGAAAATGGGCTTCTTAATAACAAAATAAATTAGTTTTAGTCTTCCTTTATTAGTGTTTTATTTATCTGAAACACAAAGCCTCAGCTGATTTTAAGCTTTTTTAAAAAATTTAGAGTTTAATAAGATATTATTCTAAATTTGTATTTCTATCTGTGTGTTTTGATAGATATAAATAGCACAGTAAATGTCCTCAAGTTTTATTTTAAAAGACTTTTCACATGACATAATGTAAAAATTTTTCTTAAAATTGAATAAAAAAACTTGTTTGCAATTTTAAAACTTAGGTATATATATATATATATATATATATATACATACACACACACACATATATATATTCATTCATATATATGTGAATAATGAAATAATTCTGGGCCTTTTAAAATTGATTATTTATATTAAAAAACATATATTTTACATATATGGTTTATAAATAAAGTTTAAACTTGTACTCAATCATGAATGCAAGTTGTATCTGTAAGTTTGAAAATACAGTCTTAACTCATGTAACCAAATAGTCTATATAATTTAGTATATCTTTGTTTTAATTAATTGAAATATAATTATGAGTATGTCATGAATTTGATTTTACTTTAAAAAACTGTTCTATGTGACACCAGAGCACAGCAGGGACCTATCTCAAATCCTGTCTTAAATCCTATTGATTGAAGTGTATTGCACCAAAAAAAAAAAAAAGAAAGGACATTTAAAGAAAACACTAGGCATTAATTAAAGAACTATATTAGGACTTTTGTTTTCTTCTGAAACTGGAATGAATCAGTTCTGGATTCTTCTCGGCATAGGGGTAGTTGATGACTGGGCCAAGTGTGAGCATCTGAGTGACACAGACAGCCCTTTCTATAAAGGCTGGTGACGGTCTGAACTTGATGAAGGGGGATGGTAATTAATTAATCAATTAGACTGTTTTGGGGACTTAGACTAGACCAGTGCCCCTCAAACTTTTAGCCGTATCCATGTACCTCTTATACTGTTTACTTCATTGAACCACTTTTTAAACTTAAATCAATGTATTGTAAAGGATGCCATTAGCAAAAATTGAAAACCAAAATGATATGCCATAAATATCAAAGAACAAGATAATTCTTTTTTTTCCTTTGTGTTAATATTAAATGGAACTGAGATTCCCATTTCACTTGTGCATCTAGTTGGATAATGGGCCAGATTGCAATTTACATTTTTAATTACAGACACAGGACCTGCGAGCTGTGGGAAGCAGGTGTGAAGCAGGATTTGACCCAGGTGAGATGCCCATCTCAGGAATAGATATTTCAAGACTGAAATTATACAGCTTCCGTTTCACTCTATCCATCACCAATACTCATTCTGTGCCCGAAGTGGAGAAGTCCCCGAATGGGGAAGGGCCCGTGGCTCACCTAGTACTCCTTTGTTCTCTGCATGGTCCAAGGCCCAGGAAATTGTAAAAATCTGCATGCCTCCATCACCTTGCTGTGTATGAATCCACAGCAATCAGGCTACTAGCCTGAGATCCAAGGAGAAAAAAGTCCCCTCCAGCCTTCTTATCAATCTTAGGAAAAGGACAAATATTCATCCTTGTACCATTTAAAATTATTTTACTGGCATATATGTTCATATATGGAAGTTATGAGTCAGAGAAGAATCTTGCAAAGACCAACACTGGTGAAAATAGAATTGTAAGTAGTGGGTGGTCCCTGTGACATTTCAGCTTTCTAGATCAGTTCATCCATCACCTTAGGCTGATCAGGTCTTTTCATCAGTGTTACCTGGGTAAATATCTAAAAATGTGCTTATTTGTTGGAAAAGAAAAGCTCCTTGATCAAAAATAGTAAAAATAGTTTTGAGGGATGTATTCAAATCTTATATCATTAATAAATGATGTCATATTTTAATAATAATGTATCAGTAGTTTACAAATAGTTCTTAATATAATGCCATACAGCTGTGTTCTTTTGAATACGGTCACAAAATTTTTTATTAAGTGTTGTCAGAAATCTGTTTGTCCATCCATCTGCCCATCCGTACATTTAGACAACCAGCCTGACATCTCCATGCATTAAAGCATTGTTGGCTCAAGGCATTCTTCAGCTGAGGTGCCAGACAAGCTGTTAATTAAAAATAATTCAGTGCTGGTCTATGAACTCTCTGAGACAAAGCTATCTAGCCTTTGGCTGTCATCTTAAGTAGATAATGTAAAAACTGCTTATGACTTTCAGCATATAATGAAGCAGAAATATAGCTGTAGTAGGATTCAGATAGAAATGACAAGTACTTGGCACGCATAATTTATTTGCCCCCTCCTGTGCCTTTAGCAGATATTGCTAATTGATCATTCCTACTGAACTTGATCAGAATCCATCTCTAGACAGCCATTACCAACCAACTGTAACAGGCATGTTATTTGAAACCTTGATGCCATTCCTGTTTTTGGAGGAAGAAAAAGAAAAAAAGGCAAAGGTAAGGATATGGAATGGAAGAAAGAGGAAAGGGAACCAGGGTTTCCCATTGAATCAGAAATTAGGAATGTCCTTTCTGTGTGCTGCTGATAAAAATTGGAGTTGAGGCAAAGGGAAAAAAAAGAGATGGCTAAGAAAGTTATTCTGTCAATCGCTTTCAACATAGAAAAAGAAGCCTACACAAAGTAGCCAGTTACCATGGTGAGCTGGGGGAAGCTAGAGACCTTTACTCTCCACTTCTCTGACTTCGTTAAATTAATTTTTTTTCTTTTTAAATTTTTTTATTGAAATATAGTTGATGTACAAAATATGTTATATGAGTGCAATATAATGATTCACAATTTTTAAAGCTTATACTCCATTTATACTTATTATAAAATATTGGCCATATTCCCTGTGTTGTACAATATATCCTTGTAGCTTATTTTGTTTTATTTATTTATTTATTTAATTTATTTTTAACATCTTTATTGGAGTATACTTGCTTTACAGTGGTGTGTCAGTTTCTGCTTTATAACAAAGTGAATCAAGCTATACATATACATATGTTCCCATATCTCCTCCCTCTTGCGGCTCCCTCCCACCCTCGCTATCCCACCCTGTTAAATTTAACAAATATTTGTTAAGTGACATTATGTATGCTATGCATATGTTCTTACTATGCTAGGTTCTATGGTAGATACAAAAAAGGAATTTAAAAAATTAGCTCCAGTTATGTGCTAGACACCACGTCAGGTCATTAACATATGTTATTTTATTTAAATCCCCAAACATCTTTGAGGGCAAGTAGTATCGTATCAGCTTTACAGTTGGGGAGACTTTGGGGGAAGTTAAGCCAATTTCCAAAAGTCAAACAGCTACCAAGTGAGGCCAGACCTTGCACAAAAATTCAGTCTTTTCACATGTGTTGCCTTGCATGGCCAATAAGATAGTTGCACTGTTTTTACATATCTCTGGATTCACTGAAACAGCAGAGGAAGCAAAAGAGCAGAGATGGCATCATTTTGCTTTCTGCATTATTTCCTTGGCCAAACCATATAGATTTTAAAGGATAAACGTAAAAGAAAAAAATATCAGTTACCAGTGGTTGACTTCCTATTCTGGTCTCGTTACTTGTGGTCTTTAATTTTTTCTAGGTTTGAAAAACTTTGATTTTTTTTTTCCCTGAAAAATAGCTGCCTATTAAACTTTATTGTAAATAAGATTTAGTAACTTAAAGATAGCCACCACATTAGGAAATCACACGGTGATTTCCAGTTAAATACATCATTCTTTTCCAAGATAGTGTGAAGAATTTTGGAGTCAAAAATCATCCTTTAAGAAATGTTAATGTTTTAATGGAGCCATCCTTTATTTGAAGAGATTGGGTTATTTTTAAAAATCCAAATTAAATTGGAGGAGTGCACATAAGAGGAACATGATAAACTAATCATTGAGGGGTAAAAACATGGAAAACTGCATGATTGAAACTAAGGCATTCCACTTTGTACTCTGCCTTATAAATTATCAACTGGATAATACAATTCAGTACAGGAACCCTCGGTCATTAATTTTTCATTTAAAATGTATTGTCTGCTTCGCCTAGCTGCTTGCCTTGAGCTTGGAGAGGACAAACAAGAATATTTGGGTTTAGCCTAGAGCAACATAAAAAGAAATGGAATAAAATCTTCTCCAGGTATCTGTGTAACTAGTGGCCTACAGCATACAGAGTTGGGGATATAATGGTTCCTAAGCTAAGAACAGTATCGCTGGTGTCCACGAAAATGGAGAGCAACTATAAAAATGATTGACACGTTCTATAAAGTAGACTTTCACTGTCAATCATCTAAATATGATTCATTAATCATACTATAAGCATTTGACAGCTGACTGACAGTAACAAATTCTCCCCAGAGAAAGCTATATAGAAACTTAAGAGCAGCTTATTAATGTTGATACTATTTAAGCCGGATGTTATGCATCGTACAGGAAGCAGATAGCTTCTTGCAGCCCAGCATAATTGATTCCAGCAGAACTTTTATTACCAGAGTGTGCATTACAGGGCTTCTGATGCATTCTCAATTACAGAGGACTGATTGGTTTTATGAAAATCTTTTTTCAAAGAGAAGAAGAAAAGAGAGAGAGGGAGAGAAAACATCTCTGATCTAAATTAAACAAATTATTCAAAATAGACTTTTTCTAAAAAGTGCATTTTCCATTTATTTTAGCCATTTGAAAGTCTTAGTATTAACAAAACAAACATCATTTCAGGCCGGTGTCACTTCCTTCACGTGGCCTCACAATGTGCCAGAGTTCAGGGCTTCATATGCTGTATGTTGAAATTTTTTAGGAACCAAAGCCTGTTTGCATCAGACTGTTGTTTCCTGATGACTGCAAAGAAAGATGTAAAGTCAAACTTTAAATCAAGCACAAGATAGGAAGATTAAGGGTATAATAATAAAGACTTGTTATGCATAGGCCCGGGGGTTGTCCTTGGAGAAAACATCAGTTAACATTAGATTTTGAACCATGATAAACATGCTGATACACACACACACACACACACACACACACACACACACACACACACACATGCACACACACACACACACACATGCACACACACAGTATTGCTATAAAATTGCTAGAAAGTTAATTAAATGCCTCATAGAGGATAAAAAGCCTCTGTTTTTCTCCTCTCTTGCCCCCACCTCTGCTCCATCTCTCTCTGGGGTTTTTTGAATAACTTCTCATGGGGCATTATTGGAGAGTGGAAAGAGTTAGGCATCACACAAACCTGGATGAATTCATGTTTCAGGTTTTGTCCATTTAATAGATATGGGTGAGTCAGTTATTCATCTCCAAAGTAGTAGTAATTAATTCCCCATCCCCAAGATTGTTATAAATTAAATGAGCTCATAGATGTAACAGCACCTACGCTACTGTTCAGTTAATATTGCTATTATCCAGGTTAATTTTTTTATTGTAACTATTGTTTGTATGCATGAGTATGTGTTTAGAATTAAATTTCCAATGCATATAATCTGGCCATAATTTAAGCAATTTATAAAAATTTAGACTAAATAAATTTTCCAACTGAATGAGTTGTTGAGGTAAACTAATTCTCTAATGGCAAGGAGAACTCAGTCACAAAAATACTTAAATCGTTTGCCTAACAAAAGACTTATCTCTTTAATTTTTTTCAAAGGAATTCTGTCCTAGAGTTTTTGACTTTCTCAAAGTCACAGCTTGTTTTCAGTAAAGATATGAGATTGGAATCTTTTCATTTGCTTCCATCTTGCCATCATTGCAGTTTAAGGATTCATCATTCCAAACTAATCGATTCACTTCATAATAAATTCACTCACTCCTGTGGTAACTATTTCTTGATATTTTAGATCCTAAGAGTATAGAATAAAGATGAATCTCATTGCAAGAAATGATACAGATTCCATGCAAAACTCAATCATTCTTTCATTCATTTGTTCAGATTAAGAAATCTCAAAATATTTGTTGTGTGCATACCATAATGAGGGTATAAAAACTCAGTATGTGCAGTGGGGAAGTAATATTTTTAATGAGAAGGGCTCTTTCCTAAAGTGTGTCTCATATTTTTCTTTAGATTTAGAGACAGCTCTGTATTTAAAAACAATACATATAGTAAAATTGATCATTAAAAGGTCAAACTGTGTTTATTATTTCAGGTTGAAATTATTATCATTTTAGAAATCTGAAATATAAAGCCTTTAAAGCATCACATGTAGTTTCCCAGTACTATAAATAATTCTATTTGACTTACAGAATTTGCTTTTATATTAATTTTCCTCTTGTGTTTTACATTATTTATACTTCAAGGTATAAGATATAGTCTCATCTCATCAGATTAAAATAATATAGTTATTTGTTCTTGAGTAACTATATTTAGAGATTTTTTTATTAAAAAAATGACATAATAAATCCACTCCCTCCTTCCCCGACAAACAGAAAGTAGAGACAGGACACATTAAATATCTTCAAAGTTTATTGTTTTGTGAATAGCTGATTCTCATTATACTTAGCTACTTTCCCTTGGGTACAAAAAATATGGGTCAAGTTCCATTTTCATGGCCTTATTAAATCACAACTGCAGGTAACATTTTTCAGTATCCATGGCATTGTTTCAAAGATATCTTTCACATAAATCTGTTTATTTTTAAGTCAGTCTTCTTTGTGTTTTGCATAATTGTTTTCTCTTCTTCCCAAACTCAGATTTTTCAGCCTATTCTGTTTTAAATATTTTGCATCTTGCCAATTAAAATGCTAGCCTCTTGGCCTTAACTTCCTTTCCCTTATTCCCAGAAAGCATCTGTTTTTCCACATTCTTTATAGTTTAGCTCAAAATGCCAGTCAGCGATGATTGATCACATTTTCAGACAACAGTCTGGACCCTGGTTCTGCACTCCACGTGCATTTGCCATTTTGATTAATGAACATAAATCAGGGGTGACAATTCACATTTGCAAGTGGATGCAAAGAATTATTAGAATACAGCATGTTAGTAAGCTAAAGCTTCCCTTCATTCTATTACAAGTGCATTGAAAACAAATACATACCCCTCAGAGAACCTTGTGTTTATCATTAGGGAATATCTGAAATACGGAAATAAAATACATGAGCCTAGCCTGTTTTCATTGTTTTGATCTCATAAAATATCTTATGACATAAGCACCAAATGATCTTTAAAAATTTCTGTATCTACATAAGCCTCTATTATATAGAAAGTCTCCAAAAGGCAGTTTTTTTCTCTACTGTTTAATGAGTCCATAATTTTTTTGGTATGAGAGAGTATTAAGCAGACATTTAAACTTGTTGTCTTAACTCACGTAAACAATAAAAATTAATGATTTTTAAATGTCCATTCAGTGAATTATTTGCTTCTTTTTTTCTCTATCAATATTAACTTTCGAAACACAAAATTTGTAATAAACAGCCCCTTTTAAAGCCAAAGTGCCAATGGTATATGAACAGACCTAAAATTATCTGGTGAAAGTACTTTGTTTTCTTTGACTATAAAAATTTCTGATCTAATTGCAACTTGCCAGTCTGAATCTTCACATAAAATATTCCTAAGTGGCAGACATATAACGTGTAATTCACAGACCATATGTATTGATTCTAATAGTGACCTGAATGACATATTAATTTTAAAGCATCGTAACTATAATGGCTCATTCATTGTATTAAATGAGTATTAAATCTTTACAACTACTTAAACTCGTTTTAAAGGGCCATGGATCTAATTACCTCATCAAACAGATACCTATACCCGTGGTTATTCCCATCTCCTCAAAAGGTGAAAACACTACAGAGTTCAATAAAAAGTAACCCACTGTTCTGGTTAAAAAATTGATATGCTTTTAAAGCACATGTACCAGTTTGAATTTTTACAAACTTCATCACTGTTTGGAAAGTTTAAAAATATTTGTCGTATTTGGATTGTCTCTAACTTTTATCATAACATATAATGTTTACTTAGGAAATACTCTGTTTTTATTTTCCTTTGTGGCAGTCAAATTTTCTCTTGAAGGCCTCTGGAGTAGACATGGTAAGAATTAGTTAAATTGTTATACATGTGAGGAAACAGCAAAATAGGTGCTGTTGAGTGTTAATTTCAATTTCCAGAAGTTACATTAAAGTCCTACTAATCAAAGCTTGTAGGAGGAAATAACTTCTGCAACCAGTGATAACTATAGTCTTGGGAGTCCCTGAAAGCCTCACTTTCTTGGCATCTTGCTTAAACTCATGTGGCTTAGTAGTAAGTGGTCTTTCATGTTAAATTTATATAATAATTGGCTTGAAAAATTGAGGTGCTGAGTGTCCATTGGATTAATTGTATTCATGCAAAAGTATATATTTTATGAGGGAATGCGTTAGGTACTGCAGATAGAAATATCAAAGAGACTCAGTTTCTGCTTTCAAAGTATCTTAATCTAGAGAGGAAATATTCATGTAAGGAAAATGAGTTGTGGTCCAGTTTGATAAGTATGGTAATGAAAGTATGCTTAAGACAGAGTGCTAACAAGAGGAACAATGATCAAACCTGAAGGGGGGGTGGGTCATGAAAGACACTAGAGCTAAACCCTGAAAATGCAGTTCCCCTGACATATCAAGAAGGAAAGGGTATTATGAGAAGAAGAAATAGTGAATTCAAAACAGAGAAGAACGAAATATGCGGCTTGTTAGAAAACTACAAGTAGTCGTAACTACAAATTAAACATGGGGCATGAGGCAGAGATGGAGGAAATGATAAGGGATGATACTAGTAAAGAGCTTCAGAGTTTAGACATTATTCTAAAAGTGATGCAGAAACAAATGTATGAGGTATTTTACTGAAGAAAAACTGTGTTGAACCAGAAGTAGTCATTTTAGGACTTTCTGGAATACCTAAAAAGAAAGACTGAATATAAAAGCATATTTTTAATTGATAAAATATTTTGTCAGTTCCACCAACAAAAATCTGGCTAATCTTAAAACATGTCTAATTTGCAGTGAAAAACCACGAAATGCATGCAATTTATCATTAAATTTACCTTCACTGCAGCAGATGCCAAAGAACTAGTTCAGCAATTATTCCTAATGTCATTCCATTATCATTTATCATTTTTCTTAATGCATCTAGACCTAAAGTGTAAGTCCATGAAGGCAAAGCTTGGTCAGCAGCCACAGAAATACGGGGTTCTCTTTGCTTTTCCTCTCCTTTGTCATAAAAGGGGTCTTGCCTTCTTCTACATGAGAATGGCATTTAAGTTCATATAACCTTTTAAGTGAGTATATTATTTTTTTTTCTCATTGTGAACTGGGATAACTACATCACCAGTAAGTGGTAGAATAAATTGTAACCACATGTCAAAAAGTAGGTCATCCTAATGAGTATGGGTAAAGATGGTGTTTTCCTTTAGGAAAAATTGGTTTTATTCTTTCACAGAATATATTTTATTAATAACTGCTCTGTGTATTGTGTAGTTAAAATTATTGACTTTATACTTCCTTAATGTCAAATATTATTTAAAATAATCAATCCATTAAACATTAAATTGACATGGCATCAAAGTGCAATTTGAATTAAAATATGTAGATCTGATATCTATAAATGGAAAACCTTTTAAGAGTTGAATTTGTTTCTGTGTTTGTGAATACTTTGTAGTTGAAACTAGAAAGAAAGAAAGGTTGCTTTGAATTAGTAAAAGGTCTGAATTAGAGAATACTTTGGAAGAAAATATAGTTGACCCTTGAACAATTCGGGAGTTAGAGATGCTGACCCTCCACACAGTCGAAAATTCATGTATAATCTACAATCAGCCCTCCAAATCTGAAATTCCTCTGGATCTGAGGTTTCACATCCACGGATTCAACCAACCATGGATCGTGCAGTACCGTAGTATTAACCATTAAAAAAAATTCTCTTATAAGTGTCAGTGCACAGTTCAAACCCGTGTTTTTCAAGGGTCAACTGTATAGCACCATAGTTTTTCAGGAAATTAGAGATCATTTTTTTAACGACCACCTGAAGTCTATATGACATCCACATCATCTCTGCCTGTTGGCTCCCCAGACCTCATTCAAGCACCTGAGTCAGTGATGGAGCACAGATTTCTCCAGGCAGCCTGTTGCTTCTTCAGATGTCTCCATTAGAAAATGCTTCCTTATATGATTCCAAAACTGTCTCCCTGCAACCAGAATTCCCTGGCCTGAGTTCTGCCTGCTGGACCCATATAGCCCTATAAATATCTGAAGACAACTGAAGATGCATTTCCTTTCCTTTTTATTAAATCACTAGATTGCCTGGCCACCAGCGAAATGTGGTAGACAAAATACTCTGAAATCAGCCAAATATTTGAAAAATCTCTCACTAGGTTGTTATAGACAGAAAAATATTGGCTGACAGTACAATTAAGTAGATTTGTAACCAGAGGCTAATGAATGGGTCGGCGTCAGCCTGCAGAGCTGAAGTATCCATGGAGCTTGGATGCTGAATGATCTGTGCTTTAGACTAAGATGCTCAACATCTGAATTCATGACTAAGCTTGAGGACCTTGATTGACATAGGATCAAATAGACTTTTGAGGCAACTCTGAAAGGGAGAGTGATGTGCTTACTGACAGTTATCCCTGAGAATTGTGTGTCTCATTTCTTCATTTTATTCAAGACTCTGATAAAAAAAGTCCACATTTCCCATAGGGCCTGTCTGATCACCTTATAGAAATTAGCATTCTCCCTCGATCATTAATCTGCACCTGCTTTATGTTTCTTCACTGTACTTATCACCACTTGATATGTTGTGTATTTAGTAGGTGACTGGAAATTCTGCCACTAGAATGTAAGTTCCAACATTTTTTAGTTTTCATGGCCAACAGTTCAAACATTCAGTTCTTTCCCATAAAATGGCTTAATGGTCAAGTCATTGGCATGAGCTGTGCAGTAGACTGAACAAAAAAACTGGAAAAAGCAAGCTCACGGAGTGACACAGAAAGGAAGAGGAAACAGATTCCCTCTGGTGCACATCCTTACCCAGTGCATGCTAGAGTCTATGCTAGAGTCTATGTTCTTTATCTCCTCTGATAAAGGGCATGTTGTAGACATTAAAAAAAAAACAGAACCTGAGATATTATTTTATCTTATACAAGGCTATGGATATATAGTAAGTAAAGGAGAGAGCATTCAAACTCAGGTATGATTGATCACAAAAGAGAGTTTTTAAATGTCTGACTATAAGGGTCACAGTGATATGTGTAAAGGGGGTTTTGTAGAACAAAAAATGGAGCCTAATTTATCCTCAGGAAATCATTTAGGGAAAAGGTAAGGCTTGAGGTAAAGAATAAAGGTGATTCTGAGGGATGTGAGAGTAGGGAATGCTGAGAGCACGGTGGGTTTCAGAGTTGGGTAAAGCTTAGGTTACAGTTACGGGAAGCTCCAGATTATATATCTCTATCTTGGTAAATGTAGATGACCAGCAGTGATTTCATAGTTATTAAGAGGGTGAATGGTGTGATAGGCCTAAAATATTCTCAGTGGGGATGATTATCAGTCCCAAAGGAACAAAATTGATTCTTGGAGAACAAAAAACCAAAACAAAACCCCAAAACAACAGATGTTACAATGGTTCATGGCCCTCCAAAGGATCATGATATATAAACAGATGTGCACATCTATATACCTGTGCTATTAAAATATCAGGGGGGAAGGAGGAATGATAATGAAAACAAGAGAGAGAGAGAAACACAGACCTACTGCAAGAGAGTAAGAGAGTAGAAACCGTAAGAGAAAATAGATTATACAAAGGGAAAGCCAAGTAGGCAGTTCTACAGTGTTTTAAGGACCCTCTTTAGTATATTATAGTGGCTTAAGGAGTAGAGTCTATTCTCAGGTAGACCTGGGGATCATGTTATACTTAATCTGCGCTACAGACTCTTCTAAATGTTTCCCATGTATTCATTGATTTAAAGCCTTGCAATAAATTTATAAAAAGTTCTATGAATAAAATTTGCCCACGGTCAAGTGTTACAATGTTAGGGCTAGCGTCACCACCAGCTTTACTTTCCTGATTAGAAAAATGGAGATAACAGGATAGTAATAGCTATTTTGTAGGTTGCTGTGAGAATGACATGGGATAATGTATGTAAAGCAGTTAGCACAGTGCCAGGCAGGAGTGGTAGCTACTCTTATTACCCATCTGTGGTTGGTACCCTGCGTCTGTCTGGATAACCACAGTCAGCAGCATTTGCTATTTTTAAAGATCCATTTCTACTTTAGTTAATAATAATGTACCAATATTGTTAGGTAGTGTGACAAATGTATCACACCAATTAATGTAGGATGTTAACAATGGGGGAAACTGGGCGTGGGCGTGTGGGAAATCTTCGTACTATATTTACAACTTTTCTCTAAATCTAAATCTATTTGAAAATAAAAACTTATTTAAAATATTCATTTCTAGCAAGAATTTAGTATTTCTTTTAACTTGCAATTAAAAAAAATTCAACTTCATAAGTCCAGCTGAACAATGAAAAAGTGTGAAAAATCCTGTAATGAGAGTACCCAAGAATTTTAAACACTCCGTATGTAAGCCAGCAGATGGCAGAGTACCCAAGCATCTGAATTTCAACCTAAAACTACTTCCCATCAAATGAAGCCTTTGCTTTTTTCAGAGTTTTCGTTAATTTGTAATGTTAAAATATAAAATCTTATTGCCTGGAAATACAGGGCTGTTGCTGAAATGGGCGTGAGTGGTGGGTGGATACTTTAGCTCAGAGAGAGGACCGTGGTGGTAAATTCCCCACTAAGGGGAGAGGCAGCTTGGATGCTGAACGATGTGAACTCAGGTGCTTATTCACAGTCGGGTGTGATGTCCACAAACAGATGGTGAGCCTTCTTGTCCCAGTCTCTTCTTCACCTTATGTTAACTGTGGTGATTTCTCACCTGGTCCAGGTGGGTGGATGATCGACTCAGTAGACTAGAACAACTGGACTCATCAGTGATCTCCAGCTGTGCCGAAGCTAATCTAGTTACTGCTGGAACGAACGTGTAAACTCCAGCTGAAATAAGGTTGGGGAATGGCTCTGGTTGCAACGACGGAGGATACTCCGCTGCTCTTCAGTGTGTAGGGAAAGCAATGTTTGTTATAAGAAATCAATTTCTCTTTGGCAGATTAGTGACTATGGATGGAATTCACACACACAGGTTCACACACGTATGGATAAAAATGAATTTTTCTTATGTCTGAGAGAGAGGAAGATAATTTATGTGAGCAAGTGAAAGGTAACGTAGAATAAAAGGGATATTAGTTAGACATTTTAGTCCTCAGCAAAGAATTTAAGGCTAATGGCCTCCATCTGATCCAAAAGCCAATTATGTTAATGGCTCTCTTAGATGTTAAAGCCGTGGCCATAAGTCAGCAAGACCTTTGGCACTCAGTATGTTTGCATGGACACTTGGGTGATTCTTTTCCTCCCTTTCCCTGGCTATACACAAAGTTAAAATAATTTTTACCCTTTGATATATGCATGACCTGTAAGGGTAATAGTACTGAATGGAGTGGAGGCTTTAATAAGGCCATGAATGAATACATCCTGCAAACTGAGTCTTATGGGATATTCAAAGGCCATGGAAGAAAAAATATGCACAAGCTGCAGGGAAAAGAAAAGTTGTCATCTTTCTATCCAGGATGATGTTTTTCACTAAATGCAAGGAGACTTTTTAATTTCTTTTGTGAAGAAGGTTAATTGTTGAGCTGGGTTAATGTACAGGCATTGTTTAATCTTAGCAGTCTGTTAAATGCACAGGTTTATTGACTTTACAAAAGGTTACTTTGTGTAACAATTACATTGAAAGAGCAGAACTCAATAATAGAGTGCAATAGAAAGCAGTATTTTTCCTTCTGCTGTCCCTAAAAATGCTAGGTGGGCCAGTTATTTCCAGGAAATGTCAAAGTAGTCCCACAGCTTCAGCACTTCTAATTACAAAAATGGTCTCTTAATAATCAAAACTCCCCACTTTACTCAAAGTTAAACCTTCTCCACTGTGGTTCCCTTAAGACTCCTTTTACTCAGCTAGAAGTGAGGGAACGGGGGAGGCACTGCAGTGCCTAAGAAATTCTATCCCAAAGCATCCCATTTCCTGGCTTTTCTAATTTCTAAATATCTTTAAAGTGTGGATTGAATTAAGCGTCTCAGTATTTGTTGTTGGAAATCATTTTTGCCAGTCCTGCCTGGTGATCTAGCATTCACTTGGGTTATGGGGATAATGGCTCTTATCTCAGCTGTTGGGCCTTCAGCCAAAAACGGAGAACAGGTCCCATTTAAATATTCTGTTATACTGGTAACTCTGGAGGATTTCTGGGACATGAAAAATATGGCAGTGCAAATGTGAAAATAGTGATGTGCTAGGATTTTTGTTTAGTGAATTTAGAGGGGAGAAATCAGAGTCTCCTGAAGGGTTTGGGTATACACTGTTTTTCAAGTGTTTGGGTAGATAAAGTTTGAACCACTTTTCTTGTCACTTTAAGCAAATCAAACATTCTTGACATAAAATAAGAATGTTGAACTAAAGAAACTTTTAAGGTTTCTTTTAGCTCAAAATTACTTACGAATGACAAATCAAACAATAAAAAAAAGAAATAAAACCGTCAAAGTGTTGTCTAGTTATCTTAGCTTTGATTTTATTCATACAAAGTAGGCAGTTATTAAACCTAAAAAGCTAAAACACCTTGGCACAATTTATGAACCTAAATGAGAAGCAACAAATCTTCATTGCGTAACAAATGATGGCAGTGGCGGTTAAAGATAAGGGCTAATTCCCAGTAATAGGTAGGAGCAACTATTATTGAATTAATTAGTTTCTATTTGGATTTCTCTAGAGAAAGCTTGTAATATTTTTTTTAAGTCTTTATATCCTCAGGTGAGAATATAACTGAACCAGGGTCCAGTCTGTGTGAAAGGTGAATTTTTAAAACTGAAAATGTGGAAATCCAACATATATCCATGATATGTGAACACTAAGGCTTTTGATGGAAGAAAAAGAGATTTGTTGAAACAAAGAAACAGAGTTGAAGATCATCTAATAGTGTTGAGGAGAGACTAAAGAGATTATAATGATTCATAAAAGGGCACCTGCAAGGAACATACAAAGATTTTTAAAAATTTGAAGACTTCCTTTATCACTGTGCAGGGCTAAGCATCCTATTTGGTAGAAAACAGAAACATAAAATCTGACTTAGGTCGAAGGTAGATACTAAATAAGGAATTTGATAGCTCAGAAGGCCCAATTCTCCTTTATAGGTAATGTTTTATATGCTGGGAGCTCACTGTAAACTTCAGCAGCCGTGGGAGAACTGCCTTGCCCCACTCCAACCCCCTTAGGAACTCTGTTTTTTTCCCAAAACTTTCCCCAGCTTGTCCCTGACCTGTCTGATGATAAACTGGGCACAAATTCTAAGTTCTATAATGTACAGTAGCTGTTCTACGATTCCATTTCATTAAATGAAGGCAGGCTCTGTTTAAATAGTTTCTGGTTTCTTTCTTGGAGGCGAGTGGCTGGCTGGGTGTGCGCATGCGTCTGTGTAAATGTTTGGGCATCCAATAGAAGTCTGTTTTTGGGCATTGCTGTTGTTTGCAGAAGACCCACAGGGCAGTGAGAGTGCACTGTGAGAGCGCCGATTTCATTGCAGCAGTTTAGGATTTCATGGTAAATGAGTCTGATTATATATGATGAGACATTCCATATACACAAAACAATGACAATTTCCTTTTTAAAAAAAGATTTATTAATTTTATTTTTGGCTGCATCGGGTCTTAGTCGTGGCACGCGAGATCCTCCTTGAGGCATGCAGGCTCTTCATTGTGGCGCACGGCTTCTCTCTAGTTGCAACGTGCAGGTTTTCCCTTCTCTAGCTATGGCACGCAGGCTCCAGGCTGCGTGGGCTCTGTAGTAGTGGCACGGGTTTCAGAGCGCATGGGCTCTGTAGATTGCGGCACAGGGGCTCTCTAGTTGAGGCGCCTGAGCTCAGTAGCTGTGGTGCGCGGCTCAGTTGCCCTGTGGGCATGTGGGAATCTTAGTTCCCTGACCAGTGATCAAACCTGCGTCCTCTGCATTGGAAGGCAGGTTCTTTACCACTGGACCACCAGGGAAGTCCGACAATTTACTTTTTAAAATATATGGCACATTGTTCCATATTAATCATTTAATGTTTTATACCTACTCTCTGTGGTCTTTATGTCATCTAGGTTTGGAAATGACGCATTTGTTTTTACTTTTTTAATCAGTAAAATGTTTCTCAGACGTAAAAACACATCTAAGGTAGCTTTTGTAGTCTCAGTCTAGCTAGCCTCTGCAGAAGACTCCAGGCAGCAACATAGTTTGATGTTGTGATATGTAGAAATAGATAATTGTATTCAAACATTATTTAAATCATTTAATAATATTATATATAAAATAGCATTTTAAACTCCAGTGAGGCCACTTGGAATAATAGAAAGACTAAATTAGAAGGAGACAAACCTGTGTTCTAATCTTAGCTCTGCTAGAGACATAACCCAGAGAAGATCACTTGACTTATGACTTCAGATTTCTAATTTGTAAAATGAACTAAACTGATGAGCTCTAAAATCATTTTCAGCTCAAAGCTGTATCAGTTGAATGCTTGAGTGTAAAAGTAACTTGCCCTTATTGAAAGTATCAGTTATCCCAAATTAGCTTTTATTCATTACATTTAAATTATTTCTTCATACATGGAACAAAAAAGGAAATTACTAAACTTATTTGCAAAGATCCAAATACCATTTGGCTATGCAGTCTAACTATTTTGAAAAAAACCTTGAAAACTTGAAAACTGCTAAGGAAGTCTGAGTTATTGGAAAATCTCTAGTCTTTTTTAAGAATCTCCTCAGAATGTGTTTTAGAATTAGGCACTTTACCATTTGAAGCAAGGAAAGAAAGATAAAGAAACCAAGTTAAATAATAGCAAACTCTGATAGGAACTCTTCTTCATAAAGTAGACTTTCTGCTTTTTACTTGAGGACCTGCATTTCCCACAGAAGTCTTACTGTTTAACATAGAAGACCCCGTCCCCCCACAACCGCAGTGAATTTGGGTAGAAAATTACAAATATCTCTCAGGGCCTTTGCCAAATTTCTCCCTTATGTAGCACTGACATTTCTGCAAATCCCCTCTAAATATTGTGAGAGAGAGAAGTGGCTTTTTATTTCGAATGCACATTGTGACTCTGGATTATTGGTGAAGCCCCTTTTGTTTGGGCTTTATTGAAGCATGTCAGCAGCTGTCAGCAATAATACTCCTGCTGTAATGTGATGTATTGATATGTATACAACAATATGTTATAAATTGAAATAAAATATGCATTTTTCATAATTTATCAGCATTATGATGGCACAAAAAAGGCAGTCTTATGAATAATACAAGCTCTTCAGCAGGCATTATGCACTGTAGGTAATAAACGCAGCCTCTCCCCTCGACTGCCAGGAGAGTTCTAAAGCACAATGCATTAGTTCAGCTCTGTGATAATAAATCATTTTAGTATGTCAGGAGGCTCTGGCTAACTTTTACTCCTGAGGTCTGAAAGAATAGTGTGCCATACGGCTGTGGATGGTTTCTGAAATGTTTAGACTGGCTCCGATTCTCCTGGGTAATGTTTTGAGTGAGCGATATGGTTAGATAACAAGTGGCAGTATTTCTCAGGTATCGATATTGTGATGCCTCCTGTTGTTTTATTGCCTGGAGTGGCTGATTTTGTCCTAATTGGAACTGTAGTTCTTTGTGTCTCTATTTGCAATATGGCGCAGTGTTTCTTTAAAAAATAAAAGTTGTTCTGTAATACGGTGGAACCACTCTAACTGGGACCACCTGGCCTCTCAGTTATCTTTGCATGGATAAGAAATCAATAAGCCCTTACTGTTCTTATTTATCCTCTTAAAAATATAGATACCCTTATGGGAACTGTTTTTCTTGGAGCTACAATGGCCATCAGTTCATCATTACTTCATGTCATTTGAAAGATGACAACCCAGCTTAGTTGGTAGCAAATCTTGATAGTATATGATTTCAGGAATCATGTTTCTACAGCCTTTGTTAGAATACCCAAGCCTTCTGTATGTATTAATTTCTTCTAGAATAACAGCAGAGGTGATGGTTCTTATACATATACAAATGATCCAATTTAAAATCATTCTTTTGGCTGAGAATATACACCTTTTTAAAAACATGTTACAATTTTCTCATACGGTAACAAAGATCTGAAAAAAATTATAAGAAACACTAGATGGAAATTAACAGCTATTCTGAAGGAGGTGAGACATATATTTCATTTTGCCATTATTTTCTTATGTTACAACTGTATAAAGTAATTCTGAAAAGTACTTTAGCTCTTTTTGATGCATACGATTGCTTACCAAGCCTCTGCTGTCTTGATCTAAGCATCCACACATTAAGTTCATGCTGATCTCTGAACAGATAAGGAAACAGTGATTTGATGCATCCACACAGTACCATTTACTGCAGTGTAATATCATGGTTTATAACGTAAGCCTGTTTTGAACATTCAAACTAATTAGAGTCATAAAACTATAATAATAGTGTATTTTAATCCACTGCCATATTCACCAATGTGGAGGGGGCATGTTTTTCATACAAAAGATCATGAACTAGTCCTAAGGAGTATTTGGATTGAAACAGGTGTGAAATAACAGTGCAGGCCCACTGCTCCTTCATATTGTGAAATAAAAATGCAGGTACTATGAGCTGCAGCGTACCAGCTGAGCTGCAGAGAGATGGCCAATCCCTAAGGAAACCAGCGTTTATGGAATACAAGGCCTTTTAGAACACATCAACTTGACTTCATTTGGAAGCAAATATGTAACTGGTACAGCTTGCAAGGCACGGCATGGCTCTCTCCTGTTTCAAATGGTTTTCGTGGCCTCTGTTCTGCACCAGCGTGTCCTCAAACCCGGCTCCCACAGTAAAGATTGCTGCAGTCCAATATAGGAATTAGGAAAGCAAGGAACACTATGGTGACAGCAATTTTGAAGACAGTTGCCTTCTATCTGTCTCCAGGTTGGGGATAGTAAAGAAAATAACTGAGCAAAGTCCTTTCCCATCAATTTGCCTCTTCCTTGTGCTTTGTGAGTGTACCCTAGAGAAGAAAGTGGAATTCTGGCTGCATGATGGAAGCTGGATTTCCAGTGATTGTTAAGAAATAGTTAAAAATTTTGACACCAAATAGGGCATGCCTTCAAATATTAAGCTTAAGAGTGTCTACGTATTTGTGAAAAGCCACTGTAGTGTGTAGGAAATGCTCATGAGGGGCCTTTCCTTTCGGTTCATGGGTAGCCAGAGATTTATTTGATGTTTGAGATCCACTGTGCTTTGGAATAGAATCCTCTTAGCGTCCTTACCATTAGCTCAGATAAAAGATGATTTAAGTGCTGTGGTTGGCTAAGATGCATTATTGCTTCTACTTATGGGAGACATTTGTTTTTGATAAAAAAATTCAAAGCAAAATATCAAATATGCTCTAGTAGGGATATTTATGCATCATGAATGGAGGCTTTTCTTAAAATGCTTTTACTCAAAAACATCTTTTTTTAGAAAATAAAAATCCAGAAGCTGGTTACCCTGTGTCATGATGCTTTAAAATAAAAGTAAATTCATTACTGATTTATCACATTTTCTGTTAAATTCCTTTTTTGCCATTTTATTTTCGAAAATGTAAAAGAAACAGAAAATGTGATAAAATTTTATATACATGAAATAAATCACCCTTAGGGAAAAAGGCATATGCATTCATACACATGTGTTCTAGAACACAGACACACATTCTGACATACAGAGAAGCACTTTAACTAGGGGGAAAGGTTTGAAAAATACAAAATCCAATATTGATATTATTTAATTAATTTTCATGAAATGGTAATTCTGAAGTAGCTCAAGACTAAATCTTTGAGGGATAATTTCATATACTTACCCTAATCCCAGGAAAATAGGCATCAAAATCTTTCTAAGAAATTATTACCTGTTGTTCCTCGCAGTCTTATCAGGGTCTTGCAAGGATGCCTCCTCTTGTACTTTCAGACTTTTCACCTTCATTTCTAAAAATTCATTATTTTCTAATTCTAAATATTTTGATTCACTTCTTAATTTTTTTAAATCCTATTTTTATCTCTCTCTAAATTTGACAAAGCATAAAGCATAAATTTAAATGAGAGAATAAAAGACTTTTTTTAAGAAATGGCATATATTTTGCTTGTTGCCAAAGTTGCTTCTTTTTTTTTAACATGCTAAAATTAACCCTGGGTAATGTAAATTCTGAGAGAATTTAGAGAATATTTCCAAGCTATCCAAATATTGTTATCTATTGGATTATAAATCTTTTTGTACAGATCTAAGTTGAAGACATTAAAGTTCCATTTTACGTGGTTACTAGGAATATTATGGACATTAAAAGTGTTGATTGATTTTTGAGATATTGGTGATCAGCGACACTATAATTTGGTTTTTTAAAATATTTATTTATTTTTATTGGGGTATAGTTGCTTTATAGTGTTGTGCTAGTTCCTGCTGCACAGAGAAGTGAACCAGCCATATGTATCACATATCTCCTCCCTTTTGGGTTTCCCTCCCATCCAGGTCACCACAGAGCACTGGGTAGAGTTCCCCGTACTATACGGCAGGTCCTCACTAGTTATCTGTTTCATACCCATCGGCGTATATAGGTCAATCCCAATCTCCCAATGTTCTAATTAAAAAATGCTTCTAAAGCATAAGGTTTAAATGGAAGAAACAAAGAAAGTCATAGCCTTGCCTTATTTGTTTTCCTAGGTGAGGGACTTTGTGAACCTTGCACCATTTCTTGGACTACTGAATCCCCAGTGTTCTCATTTAGTGGCTATGCAAACCTGGTTATGTTGCTTAGACTCTCTGAATCTTGATTTTGTCACCTGTAAATTGGGAATAATGATTCTCAGAGTTTTTGTAAGATTTAAAATGCTCAATAAATATTCTTTTCTCTATACATTGTATAATTTAAAATATAGCACATCCTGATTTTGCCAAAGCCAAAAGTCAGCCCTGAAACAACGGAGGTGCTCAGTACATGGTAGTCATGAAATGTTGATAGTTTTTGAGTAGGGCCAAATCTATATGAGCATTGGTTTGTACGAACAGTGGCTGTGGATGGAATAAAGAGATAGGTGACTTTGTGTACACCATGAGGAAGATCTGTTGCAGGGTAGGCAAATAATGGGATTACTGTTTCTCCATGGAGACCCCATTACATCAAACCTGGTACGTTAGATGCAGCCTCTCTAACAGTCTCATCGTGGGAACCCTGAGCACCAATCGTGGGAGGAAGCCAGGACTGGGATAGTCAGAAATCTGCTGGCATTGGGAAAATAAGCCAAAGGGGTCAGTAACAACTTAAGTGGTATTCGGTAGTCTTCAGCATATGTGAAACAATCAGCAGGCAGAGAAGCAGAAATCAGAGCATGAGTACCAAGGGTTAGAGAAAAAAGTGAATCAGGTATAATGGTTCTTAGACAAAGAAGAGATGTCATCCATAATTGTGACCATGAAGTTATGAATTGCAATGAACAAAGGAACAGAGAAAATTGGGCAGAACAACAGATTTAAGGAACCATCCACAGAGAGTTGTTAATTCCTACTACAAGGCTCAAACATTCTTACCAAAGGGGCAAAAAACTATTCCAGAGCTTGGTCTTCCTGGGGACCATATGTACAAAGAGCTAGTTCCATGTTGCTGGAGACTCTGTATGTGTAGGAAGTGAGAATATCAAGTGCACAAGGGTCAGAAAAGAAGCAGTAAATAGCCTAGTGAGAGATGCTCACTTACAACATTTCATTATATTTCTGAGGCCATCTGAGGGATTTTTTTTCTGATTTGATTCTTACATTTCAGGATGCCTTCTGACTGTGTTTGGGCTTCCTTTTGCCACTACTTTAATAGAATTAGTACTTCAAACCCCAAATGGTCCAGACATTCACTTTTTAAGTATACATGATAGCACCTTGGCTATCACTGGAAGCATGAGACTCCTTTTCAATTCTTAAAATGCCTTTCCAAGTATGGAAGCATGATGCCTCCCTGTTACCTTCATTCCTTAAGGAGTTTGGAGAAGAATGTGGCACATTCAGTGTGACTTTAATTAGGTTCAGCAACCTTGGAAAAAATGTCCCAGAGAGCTGTGGTTTGACAAGATCAGCTACAGGTTGGAATAAGCAACCTCCAAATCTCTGTGACTTACCCCAGTAAATGTTTATTTCTTGCTCATGAAAAGTCCAGTGTGAATGTTTCCAGTCAGGCAGCTCTCCCTGGTGGCTCTTTACTGAGATATGTCTCAGAACTCTGAGGTCCTTGCATCTTGTGTCTCCACTACCATCTTGGAGTCTCTTGTTTCCAGCTGCTTAGTCCGGGTGGGTGGTGAGTGGGAGATGGGAGAGACAGTGGAAAATGGAGGTTCACTTTGAATATTTTACGGCCAGGCTTGAAGAAAGCATTTATGACTTTCATCCACATTCAGTCACAGAAGTAAATGATGAGGTCCCATCAAGACGTAAAGTGTCCTGGGAAAGGTAGTCTTCCTAGTGCTGTCAAGGAAGAGAAACTGGTTCAGGGCACACGTAGTGCTGTATATGTCATAGCCTCCACTCAAGTGACCAATCTGTTGTTCTTTCCCCCTCTCCATCACCTACAGTTTCTCCCCTACTGCCTGAGCTTCTGCTCTATGGCAGTTGAGAGCTAGCACCAGGGATGTCTATGAAGCCAGAAGCTGATGGCCACTCTGTGCTACTATTTAGAATAAGTATCATGGCAAGGTGCTGGCTTTTGGAGGAATTTCCTTAGAATTTTAAACTGCTCCCCTCCTGTTTTGAAAAAGTAAACTCACCATTAACGCATATCCCTAGTATGTTGTACTCCAAGTAGTGGCAGAAATAATTCATCCTGGCAAAAGGAAATCACCCTGGAAATTACCAGAGGATGCGACGTGGATTATTTAGTGTAATGGCTGAAGGTGTTTTCAGTAAAATGCAGTGTATGCTGTGTTCCCTGATCCCATTTGTCCTCTTAAAATTAATTTCTGTAGTGTTTCACAGTTACCTGTTTAATTATTCATTCTGGATGTCATGAAGAATGATACAGTACTGCAAAATAAAGCCAAAAAAACAAGTTTCTAATGCTAAATATTGAAGCTGGAAAATATGATCATTACAGTTAAGCAAGGATCTGTCTTCCCTTTTCATAAGTATTCTACGAAGACGTGCCATGCAATAAACAATAGTGTTGCTTGGATTAATTTGAAGATGTTTGCATAAATATGCTCAGAGTTTTACAGTTTTTTTCCCCACTACAGTTTGTATCATAAGAGTATGTGTTTCCAGGGCAAAATATTCACCTTAATCTTTTATGCCATGGAAACTTCCACTTCTTTCTGCAATGTAGTGTTATGGGGAGAGGCATGAGGTTTTGGATTCAGACAGATCTGGGTGTGAGTCCTGGCTTTATCACACTTGATGTGTAGGTAACTTGCCATCTCTCAGACTATTCTCATTTGCAAAATATACTTTGCAAAGTTGTTGTGTGGATTAAACTGAATGGTAGCAAACAGAACCTGAATTTAGTATCCTGACTTGCCTCTCTCTTAAAAAAGGATTAATTTCCACTAATAATTTTATATGAATTATAAATAACATGATTGATTTCAAAGGATAAGTATATAAATAAGAACAGTAGGAGAACTGTTATGACTTTATGAAGATTATTAAATGGTAAAGGGATTACTTTATTTTGAATCTTTAACATTTAAAATTATTGAAAATTTTATGATATCAAATAGGGTGACTTTGAAACTAAATTTTTCAGTAAACAGAGATGATCAAAACTTAAATATTATCTTGTTTCTAATATGAGCCTAAAGAATCACATTTCACCAGGAGGAAATCTCAGAAATTAAAGCAGAGCCCTTGTGTATCAAAACCAGGATAACAAAAACATTTTTTAAAGTCTGTTATACCTGGAAGATAAAGTTGAAGAGATCTCCAAGAGCAAAAAGCAAACATAGATAATCTCAGGAGGTCAAATATCCTCAACAATAATTCTAAAAGTAGAGAAATGAGAAAACGGGAGGGAAGGACTTATCAAAGAAATGATAGAAGATGATTTCTTATAGCAGTACAAAGACATGAATTTTTTTCAAAGAGCTTCAAGTCTTCCAGAAAGGAAAAAGTGGACATCATCAAAAAGGCGTAAAAATCACAGTAGCATCTGATTTCTCATTAGTAACACTGCAAAGACAATGGAGCAAACCTTTAGAATTTTGAGAGGTAATGAGTTTCATGGTAGAATCCCACACCCAATCAAAGCTTTCATAAACTGTGAGGTCAAAATAAAGACAGCTGCCAAAATGCAAGAATCAAAATGTTTACCTTCCACTCACCCTTTCTGAGGAAATTACTTCAAGGTGTACTCTATCCAAACAGCCATGGAAACCAAAAAAGAGGAAAGTATGAAATATAAGAAGCATTGGAACCAATCCATTGAATTCAGTTACCAAAAACATTCCTGTTTTGTCATCCATAAATCAAAAACTAGTCCTCAAGTCAACCAGAAAGCATAAAACAGAAGAGTAGAAATTGATTTAATTCAAAGATAAAATGACTAAGAAGCTAGAAGCTGTTCACTATAAAGGCATATGTTTTTTTTCTCAGCAAGACAAAAGAAATGTACTTAGGAAAGCCAGAAAGAGCAAAAGAACAAATAAACAGAAATGTGGTACTCCTACACCCCTTGAAAACTAAAACACACAAACAGAAATATCAAAAACTCTATAAGAAAAGCATGGCCCAAAATATATTAAAAAACAAAGTGTAGCATACTTTTGAGTAGTTGATAGAATGTAAGAAAAAATTTGATCATAATGTTAGAATATTTGAATTCTAAATAGCACAGAAGTAGTAACATTGGAATAGAAGAAAAAAAAAATCCTTAACCTAGGGGATAATGCATCCCCATCCCCTGGTTCTGGCCCTGGCCTTGTCCTCACTCCAGCTTCACTGTTGTGAAGTCTGTCATAGTGCCTTTGCTTGTTTTTGTGACTTTTTGCTAACAAATGTACGAATTAAAGCCTGTTCTCTGAAGCTTATTTTAAACTCGTTCTCACACCATTAAAATTTGGGGCAGACAGTAAACTAGTGCTGGCTGGCTTAAAATGCGGTAAGACTTTGAAAAAATGATTTGTTAACATGTACACTATTTACCCAGTGCCATTGGTGGGACACACAAAATAGTCCCCTTTAATGGGGAGGAGGGAATCCTTCCTTCCCCCTCATTCTCAAGCCAAACTCAATGGAAAACTGTGCCCCTGTAACTTGTGCCCTAAGCCATGTTCATGTGATACACAAATACAGCCATTTATTGCGAGTAAAACAATACAAACGTTTTGACTAAATAGATAGGTTAAAAAGGAAAATGTGATATTTAATTATAGTCAAACTTTAAGAGACATGGGAATCCGGAATGAGGAGGAAATTCCAAGAAGCAGCTTCTAGGCAGCCTGGAAAATGCCCCACATTAGACTTACTGCCACAATGAGATGAGATGGTGACATCCTTGCAATCCCCCTAAAGTAGATTTGTTGCTGTTTTTCACTACCCTTTCAGACCCTATTCCTAGTCTATCCTATAGAGCAGAGAACCCCAATACATATTTTCTAGTTCAAATGTATATTTTAAACTTTAATGATTATTTTTATAAAGTAGGAAATTAAAATTCTCAATAATTTCACCCCAGAGAACAGTACTGTTAACAGATGTATTCAAATGTAATTTTAAGAATTGAATTTCAAGATAGTTTCCAGTGACCATTTGGAGCTTAAAGGTTCTTTTTGTGTATTCACAGACTTTTACTATTTGTATATTATACATTCCTGTTTTCCTGGCTAAGAATGTGCTATTCTGGTTGAATAATCCTGAGTTAATATATTTGAAATTTTAACAATGTCATAGCTGCATTGCCACTCAAGTTCACGTTTTAATTTGGTGTTTGCACGAATTATTGTATACATTTTAAGCTTAATCTTATCTGTTGTCTTATGAATTTTTTTAAATGATGATATGCTTTTTGTAGCAGATTTCTTTACAAATTACCTGATAAGAACTGTATGAGAAATGGTATCTAATGGAGCTAGAATATAAGTTAGAATGAGGTTTAAAAGTTATTCAAATTGAACCAAACCAGTGAAATAGACTAGTATAATGTCTTCCAGAAAGGAACATAAATGTGTCAGATTAACATTTAAATTTCTATTATTTTTCAATTAAAAAGATAAGATTTGGTGGGCTTCCCTGGTGGCGCAGTGGTTGAGAGTCCGCCTGCCGATGCAGGGGATGCGGGTTCGTGCCCTGGTCCGGGAGGATCCCACGTGCCGTGGAGCGGCTGGGCCCGTGAGCCATGGCCGCTGAGCCTGCGCGTCCAGAGCCTGTGCTCTGCAAGGGGAGAGGCCACAACAGTGAGAGGCCCGCGTACCGCTAAAAAAAAAAAAAAAAAAAAAAAAGATAAAAATTTGGGGAAAATGTTTCTTTTTCTTTAAGAAGGCAGTCTATACCCCTCTGTCCTTTGAACTGCTTTAGTGGAGCTCAGTTCTCTGAGTGCCCATTCCTCACTCCCTTTCGAGCCCTACAAGTCTGTTGTGTGATGATGCATCCCTCACCCTTCAGCCTTGATCCTAATTCCTGTTGTTTTGCAGCACTTTTTTTCTGACAATATCCAAATAGCATTCTCTCAGAGGCTAGTGCCAGATGATCCATGCATCCTTCAGTAAGAGCAATAAGCAGTTAGTGGCCCTGGGTTTTTGGAGGAATTCTTCATTTTATATACCGGTCTAGGGCAAATGACCATTAAAATTGGATAAGCAGAGCTTGCCATCTTCTGTAGCTGCTTAAACCTCTAAATATAATTAAGCAAAAACTTTCTCTGAAATTTTCTTTGAGCTGGTTTCACAGTGGAAAGTTAAAAAAAAATGAGAGAGAGATTGAAATTTTCTGCAGTTAAAAGTCTTGACCTGTACACTCATTTCTCAAGGCTTTTTGCTTGGGAGTCAATATTTTTCTCCTCTTTTGTAACCTATTAACCATCATGATTTTTTGAATTTCAGAATGCTCCTGTTTGACACATATTTAACTTGTGAAGTTATTTTTTTTGTTTGTTTTGTTTTGGAGTTTGATGAGTAGGTCTTTATTTTTTGTAACATCTTTATTGGCGTATAATTGCTTTACAATGGTGTGTTAGTTTCTGCTTTATAACAAAGTGCATCAGCTATACATATACATATATCCCCATATATCCTCCCTCTTGTGTCTCCCTACCACCCTCCCTATGCCACCCCTCTAGATGGTCACAAAGCACCAAGCTGATCTCCCTGTGCTATGCGGCTGCTTCCCACTAGCTATTTATTTTACATTCGGTAGTGTATATATGTCCATGCCACTCTCTCACTTCGTCCTAGCTTACCCTTCCCCCTCCCCGTGTCCTCAAGTCCATTCTCTACGTCTGCTTGTGAAGTTATTTTAATTATTGGTTCTGACTTCAGATTCAAACTGAATTTCCCAGAATTCGTTTATATATTTTATAATCCTCATGTTTTTGAGGTTTAAATGATATCCTTATAATCTCTGTTAGTAGCATATTATGCTTCATTATTCAGTGACAGATTTGCTATACCCTTTTATATGTTGGTTCTTAAAGAGTATAACTTTTAAAGCATATTTTCAGGTAATAAAATTATTTAATTTAATCTTATGGGAAACAATTATAAATAATCTTATTGTGCTTTTACATTTTCAAATTGAATTTGTTTTCAAAGCGTATTTCACTGTGTATTTGTGTTTCATAATAACAGAGTCAGCAAATTCAGCCACTAAAAGCCACTTAAGTATTTTTATATATTAAGATCTTGTACAATTTATAGTTTCATCTTTATGAAGCAAGAATAGTATTTGATAGAAAATACTATTTTATGATGCTTTCTTGAACAAAAGTATCTTTCAAAAATAGGTACACATCACCATACCTGTTAAAAACAGACTTGACGCATATATTTTGTTTAATTGTTTTGTCTATTTTGACCTCTGAGTAACCTCTACCAGTATTATGCCAAGATAAAGTGTATATTATCTATTAATTTATATGTTTATTTGTATCATATTTTATATATAACATATTATGATATCATTTTTATGTATGCATTACTAATAATATATTCCAGAAAGGAAAATACAATATAACAATAATAGCAATGCCACATTACTTTTGCATAGCTCTTTTAACTACTGTTTTAATATGTATTTTCTTTTATCTCTTTAAAATCTTTTGAAATAAGTAGATTTATAATTACATATATTAGTTTTAAGAAACGGAGATAGTATAGCAAAAAATGATATGCCTGATAAACTCAGTACTAGAGTTAACATACAGTTTTCCCGAATCATATTTCAATTATGTTTCAAGTACAGATGGTCAACGGTAAGGATTAAAATAACTTTAACAATTCTATCTGAAGATATGTGTGTCTGTATGATATATTTATGTGAAATGGTTCAATAAGCTGCCTGGCACACCCAGAAATGCCTCTAATTAAAATCGAACATATACTAGAAATATTTCATAATACGTTGGTTTTATTTTTTCCCTTGTGATCATTATCTCTTCTTTGAGAAATGGCCTCTAATAAAGATATTCATTTGGCCCCAGGATATGTGTACATTAAGGAAATAAAAACCTCAAGAGTTCTCCCTTTCCTATTAAATCCATAAGATATTTGTCAAATATCCCTAGGGCCTTTCACATACCGGTCAGCTGTACACAGAGATCATTATGAAAACTTCATGTAGTTTTGCAGTACAACTTTGTGATCCTTCAGAGCTATTATGTCTTCTAAGACTTCCTTGTGCTTTATTGAAAGCTTCAGGGGAAATAAATATGTCTTTCTAGACCCAGTGGTCTAGAGACAGTAGACTCAAGAGAGCGAGGTTATCAAAACATGAGTTCTGTGTTATGGCTTCTGTTTATCTGAAGGAAAGCTGCCAAGGTGAAAGGGGTTGTTGTTTGTCATGTTTAAAGTATTGAATTATGTGGAAGAGGAATTTCTTATCAGTAGAGATGATTTTTGTTGTCAATTCTAAATGTTGACCTTATTTTTGATATAACCTCTGTCCTTTGACAGTTATTAGTTTATAGATGATCGCTGCAAAATAACTCCCAAACATGTTCACCCAGGAGTTTATTGGGGATGTTGGGCTATGTGTTTGCTTTCAAAGAGGGGGAAAGAAAGGAGGTTGAAATGATGAGAAAGGAAACACAGACAGACATTATACCTGTCAGAATACACTGCCTTGCCTTCTAGATACCCACTTTCAGGATTTCTAGTGTTTTGTATTTTATATACTTAGCTGTTCTCAAATCTTCAATATTTGAGGAGTTCCCTTTGTTCTGTGCAAGGGTGGAATCACTGTTTTAGTGCCATGATGAGGATTGTTGCTTCTGTCTTAGATATGATAAAAGGAAAATCTGACTATATATAGACTACAGGATATTTATATCATTCTTACAGAAAAGTGAAATCAAGTTATTGGGGCTCTATCCCTTCCTTACATAATTCAGAAGTTTTCACTATCTCACTTAATCCAAGGGCTTATTGTAGTCATTCATGCTAAATACAAGAGCTGTGCTATCAGTGATGGTTACCAAAATTCTTTTTTTTTTTTCTTTTTCACTGCAGCATAGCAAGAGAAAACAAGGTTAGATAATGGTTAGCAGAATTTAGATATTAGGAGTTCTAACACCAAAATGTGGGTGGAAAGAGCCTGGGGTTGGTTTTGGCACCTAAGATACTAAGTTTGAAATCAAGCTTTGATATTTAGTAGCCATGTGGTCTTAGGCAAGTTATTTAACCTACTTAAAGCTCACATGGCTCATTTCTAAAAGTGGCCTACTACTAATTTTCAAATTTGTTGGCATCATTACTTGAAATGATGTATTTAAGATGCCCAGCACAAGACTGTAGCACACTAAGTAACAATATCTGCTCAATGATTTTAGATCTTATTCTCTTTTCATTTTTTTCTTGTTTTGATTTTTAAATTTATAGACTGTTTCACATGATGTATGTGTGTTTATATGTGTATATATGTACATATATGTGTATATGTTTGTGTATGAATATATATGTTTGTGCGTATACATGTATATATTTGTTTATATATGTATATGTGTGTGTGTGTTTGTGTGTACATATGGATATATATATATGGATATATATGAATATAATATATCTTATTCAGAATATTTGGACTAACCTGAAGAGTGGTATTTCTTTGACGTTTCTTGTTTAATCTTAAAAATCCATATAAATTATATATTCCTTACATTACTATATATTTAATGTTAAAATAATATCTTTCACATTCATCACATTTTAAAGTAAAATTGTCTCCTCCAAAAGATACTCAATATTGATTTTGTGGTTTCGTGTGCTTTTTGTTCATCAATGTATATCCAGGAGAAAGGGTATATACTCCAGTTTTCAAAGCACAGCATTAGATGGTATTTTGAGGATGATTTGTATGCAGAGCATTTTTAAAAGATGTAAGGATTAAAGATGTAAGAATGCTGTTAAGAGCTACTTGATCGCTGCACACCTCTTATGGACACTTAATTATCCCATAGGTAGTTAGTTTTTATAGGATCAGATTCATAATCCTCAAAGGAAGTTAAATCTGTTTCACTTCTGCTGACTTTTACACAGTGGGTTTTGGAAAAAGTTCCTTTACAAAGTTAAAAGTTTTCCATACATTCGTGAGATATCACAGCCTTGCAGAAATCATTTCTGTCTACAATTTTTATAACCCTGAGGTTATCAATTGTTCAGTTTCCGTCCTACCCCCATCCATAACGGATGACATCGGGTGCAGCTGATCTGAGTGAACCTTCATGTGTGTCCTAAAGGGTAAGCCACATGTTTAGATATATTATAAATGTTCCTGCTCAAGGGGATGCTGTTTTATTGGGCCCAGAAGAATTACAGGCCTTGGCTTATTTATATGAATCAGTATAATATGTATATAATTTTGTTTACTGAAAATTGAAAAGCTGTAAGTATTTAGTCCATGACACTGGCCTTGGTGCTGACAGTCATTGAGCCGTAACATACATGATCTGAGGAATTATCCACTGGAAGCCCATGAACTCATGGCAGCATAAAGGCGATCTTCAGGGAGACCTCCACGGCAGTTACAATCACTGCTCCAAGTCTTCTATTTTCATAATGCTGTCAGTGTTGGCCAGTAAATCAGTAAAACCACCAGTCAGACCATGCCTTTGGCCAAATGTGATGCAGCAAAATTACAAAGGAGATTTTTAGAGAAAACTCCCCAGAGTTCTTTGTGCTGAGTGCCAAAGGGGGTTTTCCTGCTGGTCTGCGATTTGATCACAGTCATGGGTGCATCACGTGCCTCCAGGCTTCCTAGAAGTTCTCTTTATCCAAGAACCATATTCCAAAATGTTTACATCTCTACATAAGACAAAGGCTATATACATCCAAGTATAAAAAAGACGCTTGTAAATAAAAATAGTAAAGAACCCACCTGTTTCCCCTGGAAATTTCACATTCAGTTAGGTTTCAACAAGAATTTGATCTAACTAATCACTCAAAATATTGTTTATTATTTGGATGTTAGAGGAACCATGTGTAATTTCTCATCATCCTGCTTACTTGAAAATAATGCTAATACTGATATTATTTGAGCATTTGATTCAAAAGATTTTTGCAGAATTGTCACATGCATCTAGAATACCACACATCCGCTAAAGGCAAGTTTTATTAGAGGATGTGCTTTTGCTTTTCCAGATCAGCTCTTAGTGAGCTTGGGGTTCTTGATAAGTTAGCTGACAGGTTCTTTATTATCACTCTGTGTAGCAATGACAGGAGGACAGACATGCAAGTGCCTCACTTCACATTCTCTCATCAGCTTTTAGAATTCATATGCGTCTCATTTTGGTACCTACTATGAGTAAGACACAAACTCTGCACTCAGAATTCTTTCACTCTAGGTAAGGAACACAGGCATAAAGACATTATGAGAGTGGAGATACATACATTAGAGCAGTTTTCCCTTAAAATAATCAGGGCATACTTCACAAAAAAATGAAAAATTCTGTTTTGAGAACTTGCTGAGTAGAGAAGAAAAAAATAAGGAGTTTAGGTGACATAGTTCTGAAGCATGATAGCGTATGCCATTTACATATTTTTGAGTTTATGTATATATTATATGCTTTAATCTTTCACCAGCCTTGTATGATAGTAATACGTCAAGAGAAGTTAAATGACTTAGGCAAAGTCACCCAGATGAAAAGAATCAGAACTAGAGTTTGAATTTAATTTATTTCTTCATTTACTCAAAAATATTTACTGAATATTAACAAAAATAAAAATAAACCTTAACTTAGTGCTTACTTCAAAGCAGTATTTCTCAATTCTACCTTAGGAGACTTTTTTAGACATTTTTTTTTAACCTAATTGCCCTCTGCCTAAGAAAATTTAATACCTTGGATATACTGTATATTTGTTTTGTATTGTAGCTCTTTGGAGGGCCACAAAGCATTGTAAGAGCTAATTTTTTCAACCCCCTTCCTAAGTTTTGCCCCCTTGAACGTGATATCTCCCCCATTGAAAATGCATGTTTTAGAGACATTCTTCTAAATACTAAAGATATAAAAATGAATAGGATATGGTCCTTTCTCTGGGTTACTTCAATATTAATGGATAAGTACAAGCAAACAAATAATTTCTTCAGAAAGTAGTGAGTGCCACAACAGAAAAATGTACAAGGTACAGTAAATGCACAGAAAGTCTGTCTGCAACTTTGTCTGGGAGCAGTTATAACAGACTTCACAAACTCCCTTCATGGTTATGGCTTACAATAGGAGAAAGTGACCATCAGGTGGAAAAAAGGAGAAGGATATTGCAGAGAGACCAGAACCACAAAGGCAAAAGGGGTAAAACAACGTGGGCAGTTTTGGGGTCTGCAAAAAGCTTAGGAGAAGAGGAGAGAGCTGTAGAAGTGTCAGGATCATGTCATAAACTGGGAGCCTAAACTTTCTCATGGAAGCTGTGGAGGAGTGACATGATCAGTTTTGTGTCTTAGAAAGACTGCTTGGGTGTTTCACTTCTAGTTCAGGATGGCTGAGGAAAGTCAGAAAGTTTCTCTCTTCTCCTTACCGCAAAAATCCTACTGAAATCACATGCACACATGAAAATCCACTGAATCATTGGAAATCTGGAAGGATGCCATCAGTAAACCAGAAATGGTGAGAAAATTTTGGAAGACTTGGGAGGATAAGTGGATTAAAGTACATGAATAGTGCCTGACATACAATAGTACTATTGTTAGCTATGATTTAATGGTAACAGCTAAGCAGCCATAGTTAAAGCAAGACATGATGAGATGTTTACCTGAGGCAGGAACTTAGGCCAGGGGAGAGGGGCTGGGTTTTTTAAAAAGTAGCTTTTTGCATTGTAACATAGCTGCTTCACACAGTCCAGGAACTCATCTGTATTGTCTTCCTTATCATATTTCTTCCACAATAGCCTTTCCATGATATCTTAGAAATCCCCTCTTGGTTACATATTAAAACATCTTTTGTCAATAAGTAACCATAATAGTGTACATGTATGGACAGGTTATGATGTGTCAAGCATTGGGATAATTATTTTATAGACATAATTTCATTTAATCCATACAGCACTTCTGTAAGGTTATCACTGTTATTATGCCCACCTATACATGGAAAAACAAAATGAAAACAAACAAAACAACTACCTAGGACTCTGGCAGGTTAAGTAATTTTCTCAAGTACCTGCAGTTATTAAGTGGTTAAATTTAAGATTATGACTCCATAACCCCAGCTCTTAAACATCTGCTGTTCTGCTTTATGTATTATTATGTTCTGATAACATTCTTGTCTTAATCAGTTTGAGCTGCAGTAACAAAATACCACAAACTTTGTGGCTTATAAGCAGCATAAGTTTATTTCTCACAGCTCTGGATACCAGGACATCAAGATCAAGGCACCAGCAGATTTGGTGTCAGATGAGAGATCACTTCCTCAATGGCCATCTTTAGGTGTAACCTCACCTGGCAGAAGGGCCTCAGAAACTCTCTCTGAGGCCTCTTTTATTTTTATTTATTGAAACATCTTTATTGGAGTATAACTGCTTTACAATGGTGTGTTAGTTTCTGCTTTATAACAAAGTGAATCAGTTAAACATATACATGTGTTCCCATATCTCTTCCCTCTTACGTCTCCCTCCCTCCCACCCTCCCTATCTCACCCCTCTAGGTGGTCACAAAGCACATAGCTGGTCTCCCTGTGCTATGCGGCTGCTTCCCACTAGCTATCTGTTTTATGTTTGGTAGTGTATATATGTCCATGCCACTCTCTCACTTTGTCCCAGCTTACCCTTCCCCCTCCCCATATCCTCAGTCCATTCTCTAGTAGGTCTGTATCTTTATTCCTGTCTTACCCCTAGGTTCTTCATGACATTTTTTTTTTCTTAGACTCCATATATATGTGTTAGCATACGGTATTTGTCTTTCTCTTTCTGACTTACTTCACTCTGTATGACACACTCTAGGTCTATCCACCTCACTACAAATAACTCAATTTTGTTTCTTTTTATGGCTGAGTAATATTCCATTGTATATATGTGCCACATCTTCTTTAGCCATTCATCCGATGATGGACACTTAGGTTGCTTCCATGTCCTGGCTATTGTAAATAGAGCTGCAATGAACATTTTGGTACATGACTCTTTTTGAATTCTGGTTTTCTTAGGGTATATGCCCAGTAGTGGGATTGCTGGGTCATATGGTAGTTCTATGTTTAGTTTTTTAAGGAACCTCCATACTGTTCTCCACAGTGGCTGTACCAATTCACGTTCCCACCCGCAGTGCAAGAGGGTTCCCTTTTCTCCACACCCTCTCCAGCATTTATTGTTTCTAGATTTTTTGATGATGGCCATTCTGACCAGTGTGAGATGATACCTCATTGTAGTTTTGATTTGCATTTCTCTAATGATTAATGATGTTGAGCATTCTTTCATGTGTTTGTTGGCAATCTGTATATCTTCTTTGTAGAAATGTCTCTTTAGGTCTTCTGCCCATTTTTGGATTGAGTTGTTTGTTTTTTTTGTTACTGAGCTGCATGAGCTGCTTGTAAAGTTTGGAGATTAATCCTTTGTCAGTTGCTTCATTTACAAATATTTTCTCCCATTCTGAGGGTTGTCTTTTGGTCTTGCTTATGGTTTCCTTTGCTGTGCAAAAGCTTTTAAGCTTCATTAGGTCCCATTTGTTTATTTTTGTTTTTATTTCCATTTCTGTAGGAGGTGGGTCAAAAAGGATCTTGCTGTGATTTATGTCATAGAGTGTTCTGCCTATATTTTCCTCTAAGAGGTTGATAGTATCTGCCCTTACATTTAGGTCTTTAATGCATTTTGAGCTTATTTTTGTGTATGGTGTTAGGGAGTGTTCTAATTTCATACTTTTACATGTACCTGTCCAATTTTCCCAGCACCACTTGTTGAAGAGGCTGTCTTTTCTCCACTGTACATTCCTGCCTCCTTTATCAAAGATAAGGTGACCATATGTGTGTGGGCTTATCTCTGGGCTTTCTATCCTGTTCCATTGATCTATATTTCTGTATTTGTGCCAGTACCATACTGTCTTGATTACTGTAGCTTTGTAGTATAGTCTGAAGTCAGGGAGCCTGATTCCTCCAGCTCCACTTTTCTTTCTCAAGGTTGCTTTGGCTATTTGGGGTCTTTGGTGTTTCCATAAGCAGGCCTAGAGGGAACTTTCCTCAACATAATAAAGGCCATATATGACAAGCCCACAGCCAACATTGTCCTCAATGGTGAAAAACTGAAAGGATTTCAAGTAAGATCAGGAAAAAGACAAGGTTGCCCACTCTCACCACTATTATTCAACATAATTTTGGAAGTTTTAGCCACAGCAGAGAAGAAAAGGAAATAAAAGGAATCCAAATCGGAAAAGAAGAAGTAAAGCTGTCACTGTTTGCAGATGACATGATACTATACATAGAGAATCCTAATGATGCCACCAGAAAACTACTAGAGCTAATCAATGAATGTGGTAAAGTAGCAGGATACAAAATTAATGCACAGAAATCTCTGGCATTCCTATACACTAATGATGAAAAATCTGAAAGTGAAATCAAGAAAACACTCCCATTTACCAATGCAACAAAAAGAATAAAAAATCTAGGAATAAACCTACCTAAGGAGACAAAAGACCTGTATGCAGAAAATTATAAGACACTGATGAAAGAAATTAAAGATGATACAAATAGATGGAGAGGTATACCATGTTCTTGGATTGGAAGAATCAACATTGTGAAAAATGACTCTACTACCCAAAGCAATTAACAGATTCAATGCAATCCCTATCAAACTACCATGGGCATTTTTCACAGAACTAGAACCAAAAATTTCACAATTTGTATGGAAACACCAAAGACCCCAAATGGCCAAAGCAATCTTGAGGCCTCTTTTTTTTTTTTTTTTTTTTTTTCGGTACGCGGGCCTCTCACTGTTGTGGCCTCTCCCATTTCGGAGCACAGCCTCCGGACGCACAGACTCAGGGGCCATGGCTCACGGGTCCAGCCACTCTGCTGCATGTGGGATCTTCACGGACCGGGACACGATCCCGTGTCCCCTGTATCGGCAGGCGGACTCTCAACCGCTGCACCACCAGGGAAGCCCCTCATGACTTTTTTAAAATAAGAATTATCTACTTAAAAATTGACAATATTTCTAAATTCTTTTTAATTATTCATGTCATTATTTCAGTTTACTTTTCATTAAGCTCGAATTAAAGAGTATTCCTGGCCCATGTGAAATGAATGTGTTTTCAGAAAATGGAAAAGATAAGGCATTAATATTTATTGTCTTGACTACTATGTATGAGACCCTATAATGGACCCTTTCTCATTTCCTCTCATTTCAGTGATTTATGATGTAACATTAGGATACTCAAGCATCAGATGAGGAACCTTGAGATTTGGAGATTGATTATTCTCACTTCTTGTATACCACAGTATTTACATGTGCAAAAGAAAAATGCTTACCTTTAGTACTCACAGTTCAAAAATGTGAATCATTTGTAAATTGGATTTTAATATCAGAAGCAGGAAATCTCAGGAAGTAATATCAAAGATGAAATTCTAAGGCAATCTTAAATTCTAAACTAAGAACTAAAAATGAATCCCATATTGTCGCCTTGATTGTCCTTATAAATGGGAGAAAGCAGAAGTTTAGACAATTTCAAATAGTAAATAATCCAAGTATATATTCATGTGATTTTAAAAGCTTTTGGGTGGGTGTTTGTGTTCTATAAAGAGCATCCAGTTTTATTTGAATATTTAAGTGACACATATTACAGATAATTTTCAAAGAAAGTTGACCTAGTGAAATTAGATTCATATTCTCTTTTTATATTTCACACAGTATTCTGGGAATAGAGAATGTTACTCATTAGTTTCTTTGTAAAAATGCTGCTATACAGAATATGATTTGTCAACCCATAAGCATATTTATAATAAAACATTTCAAGGTATTTTAATGTTGACATTTTAATTGGGGGAAAAAGTTTATATTCTTATTTAAAGTGATACATAAAAATAAATTCCAGAAGGATTAAAGACCTAAATTTAAATGAAAAACTCTCCTTAAAACAATACTATAAAAGTACTAAAAGAAAATATAGAATATCATGTTTCATATTCTTTGAATAGGAATCTTTAAGCACCACAAGAAATCTGATATAAAACTTGAAAATGATGAGAGTAACTATAAGCAAAATAAAGTTAAAAATATGGAAATATTTACATCACAAGTAACAGAAAAGGTTAATGTCCTTAATATACAAAGAACTGATACAAATAAGTAAAGTTAAAACAATCTTATAGAAAGATGAGCTAGGGCTAAGATCAGGTAACACTGCCTGATCTAATAATGGTAAACATGCTTTTAAAAAATCCCTCATACTAATGATCAAGTAACTGCAAATTTTCAGTTATCAAACTGACAAACGTGTAAAAGAATGATAATATCCAACATTGAAGATGTAAAGAAAAAGTAAGAGCTCCCTTTTCACTGTTTGAGAGACTATGAGGAATTTTACTGCATGTGTGTGTGTGTGTGTGTGTGTGTGTGTGTGTTTGAAGTGTTATTAAAATTTAAATGTCTGCCTATGGATTAAAAATAATACAGTGATGGACTTTACATATTAACGATATCTAGCATTTTTTAAAGACTGTGTCATGCTTTTAACCTCATCTTCCTTTTCCTCACCCTGTGACTTGCTGTTTGAAAGAGCTCTGTTCAGTGGCTCTTAACCCTTCCAGACTGGCAAAGAGGATTTAGCCTGGATCATAGTTACATTTGCAACCGCCATCCTCAGGACCTAAGTACATTATAACTGCATTGATGGTTCCATTATCACAGCTTGACAGTGCTAGACTTTATATGGTTGCTAAGTAATCAGTGTCAATTGTTGCTCTTGAGGATGGAGGACAAAATATTCTTAAGATAAGAAATAAATCTTAAGATAAGTGTTATGAAAAAGCAAATGCTATTTTTTCCCCACAATATCCTATTTCTAAAGCACTACCATGTTTTAATGTTCTATTCATTAGACAAATTCTTAAAAATATCTTGTCACTTTCTTTAGCAACTTTACCTTGGAAACCATTTACATTTAGGGCACGTGGTTCTATAAACAAAATGTTTTTTGCGTGTTCACAAAGTTCATATAGGATTAAGGGAACCATACAGATCTAATGTTGAATCTCATGAGCATATGACTGTTCTACTACGAACTTCCTCTGATCTGGAATGTAAATGAGGCCTCCTGCTAATAATATATTTACTTCAGCACACATAACAACTATTTAAAATTCTTTTCATACATCTACAAAATTTCTTATTGCACTGAATCATCAAAAATAGATGAAAGCATTGAAAAGTTTAAATATTCTTGTCAACAATTTAGGATGCTATATGACTTGGCTCCAAAACTAACTCTCCAATACATCATTGTATAGCTAAATTTGGTTTCAGTAAATCTTTAAAAAATCACATCAGTTGACAAATATACCTATTGAGTCTGCTGTACTCTGTTACAGGCAAGGAGAGATTAAAAAAGAAGGCAAGACCCTTGTTATGTGGGGAAATTATACCCTTGCCTATGAAAGGTAATTAGCAACACAAAAGATATTACATTAGTTGTTTAGAATGGGTGGCAGGGCAGTGTTGTGTGCTGGCATTTTCAGGATATAGTAACACCTGTTTGGCTTCAGTAATTTGAGATGGATTTGAATATCTGAAATTTTAAAGGTCCACAGGTGATTTTGATATGCATCTTGGGTTGAGAACTACTTCACTAAAGCATGTTAATACTGAAATATTAGGTATCACTGTGAAGGAATTAGAATGATACATTAAGCTTTTAGTGCTTCAGAGGCTGGACAATTTACTACCTAGTCTTATAGAATACACGATGCCCTAATAAAAATTCAAAATTCATTGATCCTCTGGAAGCTTGTACAACCAATATTCAGATTCAGAAATTTGGATGAAACATTCCCTGATTTGTTTTACTTGTTATATGGGATATTGATGTCTTATAGAACCAGAAACAAATCGTTATCCATTATCCAAGTCTTCTCATTAGACAAAGCCTTAAAAAGTATGGAGTGAATTTTAAAAGAAAATGTATTAGAAAAGGATTGTGTTCATTACAAAGGAATACTTAGCTTTATAAACATATTTCAATTTCTTTTAAACATAATACATATAAGAATATTTGATTTGAAAAAAATGTCAGTTTTTATATTTGAAGAAGACATTCACTGCCCCTGATTCAGCATCGCACTTTTTACAGCCCTCAGCCAGTCAGGTGAGAGCCACACTTGGGTTTATCCTGAAAATCAGATTTCCCTCAAACAGCATTAGGGTTCTTCTTCTACCGCATTCAAATACTAACAACTTAAATAGTATTACTTTAAACACAGTTGTTGTACAGTGCATTCAATTTTGTTTAAAATGTCTTCATAAACATGAGACTTCATTTGTCATTTTTAACTTTTTCTGAGTATTTTCATATTATGGGCAGTCTCTCCTCTATGTCAAATAAATGCTTTTATGGAAAAATACACATACATACACACATACATTTTACATTTCTCTGTAGCAAAAAAGAACTTCCAAAGTCAAAGTTTAGGCTTTTTTTTTTTTTTTTTTTGAACGAATTCAGGTCTTGTAGCATCTCCGTCTACCTGCCTGTAAATACTTTGCCCTCTGTACATACTCTACCCCTGAGGCCAGGCATATGGCTCCTTTCCTTCTTCCTCTCTGTTCTGTTCCTGGGCAATTTAAGTCATTCCTACAGCCCCTAGAGACAGGTGACTGCAGTGTGCATTACTGCCAAATCACACTACTTTCTTTCATATTAGACCCAGATACTCTGACTGCCTACCAGACATCTCCCAACTGGACGGCCCATAGGCAAAGTAAATTCAGGGTATTAAAAAGGAAAAGTACTGCTTTATTTCCAGACATTTCCTCCCTCCTGTGTTATCCATCTAGGTAGACTAGACCACCACTTACACTCACTTCCAAATCAGAAATATGAAAATCATCCTATTAATTAAGGATTCCAATCCTTAAATGCCTGTTGTATCCCCCATCTCATATTCATTACTAACTCCCAAACCTTTCTTGAATATTCTTTCCTCATTATTCCCACTGTGCTACTACATTAGTTCACCCTATCAGCAGCCTTTGTCTATTACAAAGGATTCAAAATTTTCCTTCCCAACTCCAGTTTTCCACCCCTCTATTGCCAGAATGATCATAATACATGCAAGTGTGCTTTTGTGATTTCCTTGCTTAAATTAAAGAACCCTCCTGCCTCAGACAATGTTCAAGATCATGAGTTGGTCTTGTTCATAGGCCCTTCTTATCTCCAGTGGAGTCTCACCGTTGATAAGACCTGTATGGGTTCTTAATTCTGCCTCTACCTTTGCTCATTCTGTTCCCTGTGCTGGGAAGGCCCTTTCTCTTTTACTGTCTTTATTTATCCTTGTTTATTGGAAAAAGAATCCTCTGAGACCACTCGCTACTTCTTGTCCCAGAAATTGCCAACTATTTTTCATAATTTGAAGGCCTTAAAATCAGGAAAATGACAATACAAATTACAATATAGCATAAGTAGTACAATTTAAGGATGTAGACTGTGGTGATAACATAGTCAAGGAGGTGGTTATTTCTTGAGCAGTGAGGGTCTTTCACCAAAGAAGTGACATTTTAACTGAATGTTGAGTGGGAATATTCCAACTAGAAAGAAGGAAGAGGGTATTCCATGCATGAACAAAGATTTAGACATCAGAAAGAATGTGAAACATTTGGGGGAAGACTGGAAAGTTTGTGTGGCTAAAGTGTTGTGCTTTGTAAAGATTTTGTTTGTGGGTTAGTTGGTCTCTGTCTTGTGTCAATTACTTTTTTTGCATAAGGTATTTTTTTGTTTATATTTCCCCTATTCAGATTCTCCCAATATTGAGACACCCAGATTCTGTACTTTGTTTCATGTCTTTAAGTTTCATATGGTACTTGTCCAGGCTAAATCTTCTGAAACAAAATAAAGTGCTTCATGGGAGATTTTACAGCTTAGATATCCATGAAAAATAGTTGAACACTACCATTAAGTCGTTAAGAATGGTAGCTCATGCAGGCAGAGGTCACAAGGCAGAAATGATGATTCTCAGTGATCTCATTTGCTTGGTACCCAGTGGTGTACACCAAGCCAAAGTTGTGTTCCTGAGTGTTTGGGAGAATTCTTCACACAATTCTTCACTCCTTTCTTAACACTATTCTGTTATATTATCCATATCCTCAGTCTGAAAGCATATGAAGCCAAACCCACAGGAAATGAGAGAGCATATATTTCATTGTGATCTGACATTTTATGAACTCTCCGTGTCCTTGTTCTCATTCATGCCTACTTCCTAACAATGAAAACCTCTTCTGCTGACCAGTATATAAAACCCAGTTTAGTTTATTCTTTCTAATATCATGATCATGATAGTGAAAAAGCCAAATGACATTTGATTTTTTTCCACTCTTGTTTAATACATTTGATCCACATCATTGGCATTTGACCTTTGAATTAAATGAAAATGTATATGAAAGTTGTGAGAGCAAGTGAACATTATAACCCCTTTGCTTGAAGTAAAATATAAGCAATGAAATAAAGATTTCAATATTATGTATTACCATTATCATTTGATTTTTAATCTTGGTTAATAAAGAGCTCTAATTTGTGTGCTTTTCTTTATTTAATACATTGTAAGTGAAGTTTTCATGTGAATAAGTTTGTGATACTGGGAAAAATAAAGATCGTCTAGTGATAGGATTTATAACAGTACTATGAAGGAGTTGTAAAATATAGTAATTATCCTGTAACCATATAAAGTCCTATTTAGGTAGATTGCCCTTTTTCTAAGGTATTGTACTCATTTATATTACATTGCAGGTTGCTTTTCTTTTGTTGTAGCTTTTGCTTTTCGGATTGGAAAGGTAGAAAAGTCCTGGTCAGAACTTAAATTTGCAACCCAACATAAATCAAAGCTGCATTCTCCAGGCTGAAAACTCCTGCCCCTGCCTTCACTCCCGGTGACCCTGTGAATGTAATCTTTTCAGAGTCAACCTTGAATCTGTTCTAGACAGCATGTGACTTATGAAGTGAGGTAGGGTGAGGTGTCCAGGGAGAGAGGCAAATCCTTTAGAAATGAATCTCAAAATAATGTACTTTCTTTCTTGGAACCCTAAAATAGGTAAACTGTAACCCACTTTCTTTTTGTCATAAGAAAGCTGTTTGCTCAGATTTGAATGCGTTCTTCTCCTTCCAATATTCATGCCTAGTGTTTGTAATCCATATTACATTGTTTCTGTTTTTCGTTTACTAACCCCCCTGGGTTAGAGAACAAGTCAATAAAAATAAATACTCTTGGGTAAGACTCAAGTTTTATTAAAAGTGAGATAAGATAGCAACACTAAGAGAATTTGCTTTTTCCTTCTTAATAGTTTGAATGGTGCTTTCATTGTATACTAAGTAGCCACCATAAGGAGATAATCTGGGAAACATTTCTAATGAGAGTTCTGAGGCCAGTCTGATTACTGGAGAAAAAAAGTAAAAAATATAAACTGTAATTCAGGACGGTGAATTTTCTACAAGGATAGGCTATATCTAAATAATACTTATTTCAACTTATGAAAGTAATGCAAATGTCAATTTCAAGAGTATTCCAACTACACGCCTCAATGAAAGTGATAGAATCACAAAAGCAGCTGTATTTGTATGGCTCATAAGATCTCTAATATTCTATCTTTGTTAGTATTCTTAAACAATTGAATCCAGTTGGTTCCTATAAAAGAGTTTGAAATCTTATTCCACGTGGCATTCAGGAATCCCGATTTGGTAATGTAATTTTAAATTCTGGTACCTTCAAACCATTCATTAAGGTTCATTCATTGTTTAACCTTTGCCAGAAACACGGCTATCCACCTGGTCACCCTCCTCAGGGTCTCTGTTAATGCTGAGTGCTCTGCTACTGCAGCATATAAGGTCCAAAGCAGAAGCAATGACCATCTTACTACGGTGGAAAAAATTTTGTCATCCAACATCCAATATCATTTGTTCATTTTTTTTTTGTTTGGGGACTGGACGGTGGGTTGGAGAAGGTGGGCTTTTCCTTTGAGAAACAAAAGCAAAACAAAGCAGAATAAACAAAAATACCTCTGAGATTTATACATATGGTCCCTGGTTGTCAGATAAACTGTCTCTCTCATGTTTTCAGTGTGACACTTTTGGACAGCTCTGCACAGCATCTGGGCTGGTGCTTCTCTACCTTTCTCAAATCCCACACACTGAGAGAATCAAACACATGAACATCAGGAACAGTGCCTCCCTATCAGAGAGATTTTTCAACCAAGTTTCCCATTTCAACCACTGGTTTATCTGAATCTAGGAAAAGATAGTAGCAGGTGGTGCAAAATGTTCATGCAAATTTGTGGGTTTAAAATACTCCACAGGTGATTTTGACGTCCCCCATGGAGGCAGATATAACCCCTTTACCCTTCTTTTTCTCTTTCCCTTAAAACAATAAGTGGTTTGTTCATTAATGTATTTTTCATGGCATTGCTTATTTAATAAATATTGAATGTCACATTAAAAAGCAATCCAAAAAGTTGATATAGCTGCAAGAAAACTGTTGTTTAGATGGCTTATTAATACCTAGATTTGGGCACTGGGGGCAGTTTTTAAAGGACAATCAAAATGAGTTGGGATTTAGTGTATTTTCCTTCATTGTTTTTCTTATAGACATGTTTATGTAATTACCTATATATACTGCTATTTACTACATTTTCACTATGACTACTCAAAAATCATTTCCATATTATAATAAAGGTCTTAAATTTAAAAATTGAATCTGCATTTAATAACTGTTTTTATGATTAGGAAAGATGCAAGTTTATTGTGGAAAATTGGGAAAACAAAGAAGAAAATAAAAATCGCCCATTATCCCAGTACCGAAAGAAAAATAAAAATGAACATTTTGATGTTCTCATTGTGCTGGGTCCTCTGGTAAGTCAGTGTGGGGAGATGTAGGGATTCACCAGCCACATATCCCTGCAGTGTTTCTCAGGTTGTCATTCAGGAACTCCACCAGCCAAGAGCATTTGTATTAAACTTTAGTTTATTTTATTATTTTTTTGTTGGACATCATTTTATTTTATTTATTTTTATTGAGTTATAGTTGATTTACAATGTTGTGTTAGTTTTAGGTGTACAGCAAAGTGATTCAGTTACATATACATATATATCTATTTTTTCAGATTCTTCTCCCTTATAGGTTATTACAAAATATTGATTATAGTTCCCTGTGCTATACAGTAGGTCCTTGTTGGTTATCTATTTTATACATAGTAGAGTGTATACATTAATCCCAAACTCCTAGTTTATCCTTTCCCCAGCCTTTCCCCTTTGGTAGCCATAAGTTTGTTTTCTATGTCTGTGGGTCTGTTTCTATTTTGTATATAAGTTCATTTGTATCTTTAAAAAAATGAAGCTTTACTTTCTAAAATGTGTATAATGAAAACAACAGATGTATCGGTTATGCTTTCTCAAACTATGCAGACCCAGTTTCTAATTACCTCCTCCCTTACCTCCCCTCCCACTTCCATTTGTGAATTAGAAGTCTAATCCGAAAAAAAAATAAAATAAAAAACAAAAACCCAGAAAAACAGGGAAACCTATGATTGTTCTGACTCCATTACTTACAATTGTGCGATGTTGGGTAGATTACTACCTCCCTGAAATTTATGTCGGAGATGTTAGTAGTCATTATTTAATAATTTGTAAAGTGGCTATGAAGATTAAAATGGAAAATGCATGTAGAGCTCCTTGCAGTGATTCTTGGAAAATATTAAGTAACTTCTTTATTCCAGGACCTGCTTTGGGCCCTATCACATATTTTGTGTAATTAATCTCAGAACAACTATGACATAGAACAAGTATATGAATTTTTTAAAAATAATTATTAGAGTATAGTTGATTTACAATGTTGTGTTAGTTTCAGGTATACAGCAAAGTAAATCAATTTTATATGCATATATATCTCCATTCTTTTTCAGATTCTTTTCCCATATGGGTTATTACAGTACATTGAGTAGAGTTCCCTGTCCTATATAGGAGGTCCTTGTTAGTTACCTATTTTATATATAGTAGTATGTATATGTTAATCCCAATCTCCTAATTTATCACTTCCCCTCACGTTTCCCCTTTAGTAACCATAAATTTGATTTTGAGATCTGTGAGTCTGTTTCTGTTTTATAAAAAAGTTCATTTGTATCATTTTTATTAGATTCCACATATAAGTGATATCATATGATATTTGTCTTTCTCTATCTGACTTACTTCACTTAGTATGATAATCTCTAGGTCCATCTGCATTGCTGCAAATGGCACTGTTTTGTTCTTTTATATGGCTGAGTAATATTCCATTGTATATATGTACCACATCATCTTTATCCATTCATCTGTCGATGGACATTTAGGTTGCTTCTATGTCTGGGCTATTGTCAATAGTGCTGCAGTGAAGAGTGGGGTGTATGTATCTTTTAGAATTATGGTTTTCTCTGGATATATGCCCAGGAGTTGGATTGCTGGATCATATGGTAGTTCTATATTTAGTTTTTTAAAGAACCTCCATACTGTTCTCCATAATGGTTGTACCAATTTACATTCCCACCAACAGTGCAGGAGGGTTCCCTTTTCTCCCAGCACCCTCTCCAGCACTTATTGCTTGCAGATTTTTTGATGACGGCCATTCTGACTGGTGTGAGGTGATACTTCATTGTAGTTCTGATTTGCATTTCTCTAATAATTAGTCATGTTAAACAAAACAGACCTAATTAAACTTAAAACCTTTTGCACAGTAAAGGAAACCATAAACAAAACAAAAAGACAACCCACAGAATGGGAGAAAATATTTGCAAAATAAGTGACCAACAAGGGATTCATTTCTAAAATATACAAAAAGTTTATGCAGCTCTGTATCAAAAAGAAACCAAACAACTCAATCAAAAAATGGGCAGAATATCTAAATAGACATTTCTCCAAAGAAGACAGACAAATGACCAAAAAGCACATGAAGCATTTGAATGTTTACATGTAAGCCGAATGCCTCAGGCCTCACCATTCTATGAGAGCAAGTGAGATCACAGTCACATTACTGCCTAAATTAGGACATTTCTTCCAGCAGCCCACATTCACAGAGCATCTCAGCCTCCCTTCCAAATCTTCCTAGTTCCTCTGAGTCTGGAAGGTTATTTATGTTCATCAAAGTCGCCTTTGATGCTTTCCGTGGAAATCTACATCCCCCAGTGGAGGCTATAATAGTGAACGGCCAGGATGTTCACTATGATACTACTCACTGTTATACTGCCGGCTGTGTTGGCTTGCAGAAAGGAGAGAGAGGAGGGCCCGTGATCTGCTCTCACTCTGCGATGAGCTAGGTCTCTGGGGCCTGGGTTCCCAGTGTATGTGGCCACAGCCCCACAGCCTCACATGAATACAGACCCTTCCTCATCATTCTGCACAAACCGCTTGCTCCAGGGCCACTCAAAATCAGCCACTTTCCTTCCTCAATGCCCACATCTGCTGTCTTTCCCCAGCAATATGCCACAATTCTCTTTCCTCCTCCTTCCACCTAAAGACAAAACCCAGAAGCTTCTGTGCAGACCCTCCCATGAATAACCAGCCCATCAATTCCACAGTCAGCTGACCTTTAAATTCCTGTTTTGTTTGGTTTTGTTTTCCTCTCAGATAGGACATGTTGGTTCGTTCAGAGAAGGAAACTGAGGCTGAAAAATAATTCCTAAGTATGCCTAAAGGTAGAAACAAATTCATCTCCCCTGTGAGCCCATGATTCATTTGCAGGAGTCTGGCCCCTGCTTTTCAATCTGATGGTTGCCCTCCCCTTTTCTGCAAAAAGAGCCACTCATCGTTGATGCTTGTCTCAGGTGGGTCCCTCCTGTTGCTTCCCAGCAGCTGGCGGCTCTGCAGGACGGCTTTGGACTGTACGTCTGCACGTCCTTAGGCATAGACTCTGCCTCCTGGGCTTTGCAGCCACCCTGCTCTCGCCTGTTGTACAGCTGTCGCCCGGGTGCCTAGGCATCTTCAGCAGTCCCACCTGGGGCCTGAGGTAGGGAGAACATCATTTCAGCACCAGGGCCTTGGCCGTGGTCCAGGGACTCACTGGTGGGTATTGCCATTGACACTTCCTGCGGCTCAAAGAGGTTTCCGAGGAGGCTGCTCGATGCCCAGACCTGTGTGGTATGCTACCAGTTTCCTTAGACTGGAGCAAAATCAGATACAGTGTTGACACTACACTGTCATTTCATGTCCCATAATGCGTGCTGACTAAATAGATTCCATTTTTCATTACATCTAGCAACAAATACTCAGATTTCTTGCTGCTGAAAGCCAGTTATGATTATCAGCTTTATATCGGAAATATTCAGGAAAAGCATTTTTATCCAGGATGTTGTGGGAATGGAGGGTATCAGTTAGGCAAAAAATGCCATTCATGCTGCCTTGAGGTGTCTCCTTATCACTCCTTGCTTTCTTTGCGGTGACCAATAAATGGGTACCTGGTCAGAAGGGAGCAATGCTTATTTGCAGCTGACTCCAGGCTATCCTCCAGTCAGAGGCAGGCAGATATCAACAGTGAGGTGGTTGGCTTTGAAAGACTGAACGTGTGAAAATTTCGTCAAGTTGGAAGTGACAACACAAGGGAGAAATATCATCTGTCCACTTGAATGACAATCTGTGAATTAAAATTCTTAGGAGTATATGAGTAAAGTTCATTAGAATAAATAATCCTATAACTATGGAAGTGTCAAGAAGATATCATATCAAAAAATTAACAATGGTGATTTCTAGGTGATTTAATTATATGTAATTTAAAATTTTCTTCTTGTTCCTTGCATTTTCTAGCATTTCCACTATATATATGTATATATATATATATATATATAGCATTTCCACTGTATATTTACGCATATATGTCACTTCTGTAATATATATACATATTTTGTAATAAAAATTATATATATATAAACTTTTATAAGTTAAAATAATCATACCCCCAAAACATTTAAAAATAAAAAAATCCTCTTCACTTTTCGACATGTTTCTAAGATTTTTCTCACATACTAGAAAATCTAACATGAACAAAGCAAACGCTCACATGCACCTTTCAAAAATAGTGTCTGCTGTTTATGTGACAAATGCTGTGCTATGCAGATATACAATAAATTGCCCTCCAGTGTTTGAGTTACCCAGAAAGCCATGTCCCTGGATCACATCACCTCAATGGCACAGAAACACCTTCACTGAGGGATGATTTAGTGGCATATTCTCTGCTTCTAACCTTAGAATCCTTTCAACGTTATCTCTGGGTGAAATTTTAATACTCTAATTTAAAATATTGCCCAGACTCATCGTTCTTTACATTGCCCAGACCTACCCAGAAATCTGTTTTGTGACATTAGTCCCAGGAAACAATTCTTTTCTATAGACAGATTTTGTGTATCTTCTTATGGCAAAATGAAAACTACCTAACCCAAATCTGCTTTGCTTTAGTTCCTAAAAATCCAAGTCAAATTCACTGTTCACTTATTTATCTGTATATTCACCTAATAGCATCTACTCCTTTGCTTTGTTTGCCTCTTTACTTGTTTTGGTTCTGGTATTTTGGATGGAGTCTAATATGCCTTAAGCACTGTGTTTTAAATAAATAGACTGTCTTATATTTTCTTAGAAGATAAATACACAGGAAGACAGTGATCACACGTATAAATGTGACATATTAACCTTTAATCTCTTTGAAAAGATACAGTCTCATCACCAAGAACACTTTAGAATTGTTATAATTTTCTAATTTGAATAATTATATTGGGATTACTGGTTGGAAAGCTTACAATTTTATCTTCACATGGGTGGATATGGTTATAAACCAATTGAACTGCCTCTTCCTCCTGCAAGAGAATCCAAATTTATATATTTAAAACTGGTTAGTTATAACATGCCTCATGGGTGGGTTGGTCCACCAATGCTACCATTTACCAAAAACTTTTGTAACTAAACTTTGGGGATTGCCTATTGGGCAATTTTATACTCATACTAGAAATGTACTCCAAAATGTATAGCTGAAGCTCATTTTATAAAAATAAATGCATTTGTGAAATGTGTAAAATTAAATTTGGTAATGTTAACTCTATGAGAGTCATTAGAAATATACTTATTTAAAGGAATCTGGAGTCTGATCACTTTCTTTTTCTGTTTTTGTAAATCTTGTAAAAAAAAGGTTATTTTTTAAATCTTGAAAATAGTTATCTACTGCATTGCTAGGATATGAAAAACATGGCAGAGGAAAAATAAGGCCAATCCAATAAAGAAACATGTTTCCTCATTCCGCTGTCTGAGTAGCGATGAAGGTGGCTAGATTAGTGGTTACAGTACTTTTGTTTAGGACTTTCTGGATCTTATCAAAATATTGCATTTCTTTTAAGCCCAGCAGGATAAAGCATTATGCTTTACCCTCAAGGTTTGCATCTCAGTTGCAGCTTCAAATTAACAAGAGTTAGATGATGCTCTTTTATGGACGGAGTATGCCTTAAAAAGGAAACATCTAAATAAAATAATTCCTCATTGTTATTAGAATGAAAGGTCAAATTCAATTTTTAAAATACAAATATTTTAGCTTCTTAGTATTATATGAAAATATTGATCCCATTCTTGAAATTTACATAAGACCTTTAGTTGAGTTTGATAGGCATCTAAAAAAGCACATGATAAAAGAACAGTAAAGTAGAATAAAGTCAAAAGTAATGAAGCTATTGAAATTGAATGCTCCTAAGGTAAACAGAAGATGAAAAAGTAATATTTTTGGCCAGATGAAGAGATAGGTCTTCTTATTGTATTGTTCAGACAAATGAAAGCAAGAAATAATCATAACCAAGCTGTAGAATAAGATAAATTTTCATACAAATTGAAATGATAATATACTTTAAATCAGTCATAAAATTATTTATTATCCAAAAAATGTCACTGATTCAGAAACAAATGCTATAGTTTATACATTTAAATTTTTATTTTTCTAGTAAAGAGTTATAAAATGTCAGAACATCATCGGCACATTTTATAGTGATACACATTAGTTTTATTTTATTAATAAATCTAACTATAAAATGTCTCATAGAGGTGTGATTTATATTAATTTATATCAATTTATTTTAATTTTCTAAAATTTTAAAGATAATACACTAAATGACAAGTTAACCTGTTACATTATGGCATATTATTAATCTCAAACAGAAAGCATGTTGTAAAAACACTATGCAAAAATTTAGCTGCATGGCTGTTTACAAACAAAACAAAACTGCTTGGGTTTATTTCTTTTGAATTCTATGTATTTAGCTATTTTAGATATCCATATCCTTGTAATTAAACTTCCATGAATTATTTATTTATAAGACGACACTTTCAGTAATATATGAAAAAGGATATTTTTTGGTTACAGCTAATGTTTTTAAAATGATGTCATAATATTCTATAACATAGAAAGGTTGTTTAAATAAAAGTTGTCTCTAAATAAAAATGATCTAATTTTTCCTTCTTTTATTCATCTGCATGAGATTTTGCAAGTATCAGCATGTACTTATATATTTCCTTAATCATTATGCTATTTATACCTCACTTTACACATATATTTTACAAAAAGTATAGCTGTGCAAATTTATATATAAAACAATTTTTGAAAATTAGGCCATATTTTAAATTCAAGAAAGAGGTTACTGTTTAATCAGTAGTTGTTCAGTTTGTTGGGCTCTTGAAATAACTGGATGTTCTAGTGCTTTTTGTGAAACATGAAAGAACAGAAATGTTACAAATTATATGAAAAATACATTTTAATTGAGAAACAGTATATCCATTGACTACATTTTTTGTCTTATGACTTCAGAAAGGCATTATTATTTTTCCATTGTAGACATCTGTTACTATAATCCAGCCACCAGTTTTCATAAGAGCATCCATCAAGAATAGCTGGTTAAAGGAACTTTATGGTAAATATTCCTATAAATCAAAACATATAGTCACCTTCCGGATCTGTAGTTTCTAATACGGTAGCATTAGCTACACATGGCTGTTTGCCTAATTAAAATAGTGCAGGTCTGAATTGAGATTTGCTGGATTTCAAGACATTAATATTTATATTGATTACATATTGATATGACAATATTTTGAGTTAAATAAAATATATTGTTAGAATTAACTTCAACGTGTTCCTCTTTTTCTAATGTGGAAACTAGAAACTTTAACACTTGAAATTATATAATATGACTCTCACCTGTGCTCATATTATTTCTATTGGACAGCACTGGTCTAGATACTCATCTCCAGTATATCTATTTTATAAATTAATATAGTAGAGCAAATATCTCTCTTTAAAGTGAGGATCAGCTGTGGGGATATTTAAATGTACTTTATTAATATTTGTGAAATGTTTCAAATATTATAGCATGATCATTATTTTTATTTCTCTACTATATAGTAATCTTAAAAACTAAATATTTCAGTGTAAGATTAATATTTAATCTTAAAAATATATGCCATATGGTGTGATGCTTCAGTGGCATTTGAATCCTTACTTTAAAAAATTAGAAAAACTAATGCTAGAAATTAACATTCCTTTGAGAGTTGTTTGCAGCAATGTGTTTAAGCATGGTACAGTTTGGAGATTTTTCTGAAAAGGGAAGGAACCAAAATTAGTTTGTATGCATCAATGATTATGATATCTTTATACATATTTTCTTTAACTGAAACCTCAGAAACAGTATAATAGTTGATTTAAAAAGCATATAACAATAAGGAAATAGATGAGAATAGGAAATAAGATGAGGTGGGCTGTACTAGGGAAGAGGAGATCAGGACTTGGTAACTCATCTTAACAAACTCATGTCAACAGGAGAAGGTTGACTGCTATGCTGAGCCAGAGAGGATAGAGGCTCCTTCTAGAGAAATTAACTAAGGTTAGCTGATGAGCAATACTAAAGATACCAAATTTAGAGTTTCAGCCAAAGATCATTTGCAAGAGAGTCTAACCATTGATCTGTCTCAGTTAATGTTATTTTTGGAGTTTAGGTATTGTACATACAAATTGTCCAAGTGATCCAAAAAAACATTTTAGCAAATGTTATCATTCCTAATATGTAACATAGACTATGATAATAAATAAGCAGTTTTAAAGTGTATGTGTCTTAGAGAAATTGAATACAGTATTTATTATTATCAGATAAATTGAAAAAGCTTTCTAAGATAATTCTATTGGGATGTTTTTGACGTTTTAGTTTCGTGGATAAGTATTCCTCTACCATAGTGATTTTCAAAGTTTTTTGACGATGACCAACAGTAATACATTTACCTCACAGCATACACACACAGTTTACCTAACCATATTTTGCCATTATTGTGGCTGATAGACTTTAATATCTTCTATCTAGTCTATTCAATTTCATTTTCTGGTTATGATCCACTAAATTGACCTCAAAACCACAACCCCTCATTTAAAACACCCCTCAATTTGAAAAAAAATATATTGTTCTATGTGTAGATGTCAGGCAACTGGAATAATAAGGTCAAGCTGCAAGACTGAGCAGCAAAGGATTAAAAAGCAAGTAGAAGGTTGAAGATCAACAGACCCCATCCACAGCAAGGGCAAGGGCATCAGAAGGCTCTGATCACCAAACACCTGTGATTAGAGTCAAGCATAATTCTGATGCAGTTATCTTTTACCCAGTAGTTTTTCCTTCTTGAAATCAAAACAACCCTAACAAGGTGCATCAGATAAGGCAATATACCTTCCTGCCCTAGAGCTGAAAAATGAGAATGAAAAGAATTTCTCACAAAAGCAGGGCTATAATTGAAAACTTTAAAGAAAGAACAAAATATAAATTGCTAAAATGAATGACATTATATAATATATAATTTACGATATTTAGGTACTCATAAAATACATGAAAAATAATTTTAATGTTTTAATTAAATTCTGATTATAAGGGGAAAAATGAAAACAAATAAGACTGAATGATGTATTACTTGGTTATGAGTGTCTGAATTGAATTATTTATCTTCTCATCTTTTCAATCAGTTTCTCTCCAAAGGCATATGGTCATTTACAATTTCTATTTCTCTTAAAGGTGCAATCCCACTTTCTTTTGATTTTTTCTGCTTTCCTTCTATTAAAGAGAAGGCTCTTTTCCTTTCCAATTTTAGTACATATTCCACTTTGCTAAATTGGGGTGGTAGGTGCAGTATTGCTCTTGCATCATTCAGACTATTTTTAAATTTCTCTCTATTCCTAGCACCCCTGCTTTTTCCTCACTTTGGGGAAGTGGTTGTAGCTGTGAGCATCAATCAAACTGAGAGGTCTGTTCAATTTGAATAAAACCTTTGTGCAGCTTGTAAAGAAGGGTAAACAGTGAAAAGCCTGCGAGTCCTTAGCCCATCCCTGAACCAGTGGATAAGGCCAGGGGTTTAAGGTTGAAATGGCCACTATCTTTTTATCTCCCTGTTGGTATGGAGCTCAAAATCTTTTTAATAACTACTACCGCTCAGTGGTATCATTTTTGAAAAGGAAAATCACATGGTATATAACTGGGATATAAAATAATGGTAAACTGCTCTCACTATATGTTGATATATATATATATATATATATATATACACACACACACACACATACAATACCAATAAACATACATGTGTATATATGATACCTTACATATCCATTTTTATACATAGTTATGCATTCAGATATATTCGTTTAAGCTTACTGAAATAATCAAAATGCCTTTTCTTTTCTGTCTATGCTGGGGCATGGTTGATATTAAAAACAAACAAACAAAAAAACTATCCTATACAAGTCAAATATGAAAAAACCGGGTAAATATCATTATGAATCCAAACTGCATTTAATCTGGCTCAGAGGACAGGAAGAGGGTTTATCCAACTGTATTAACCATGCATTTAAAAAGAACAATGGAAAGTAAATCTAAATACAAAATCTAATTTCCAGTTATAAATATGGTTGTTTTTAATCTTTTACCAGAGCCACTAGTATTGTCCACAAGGTAGAGTAAGATTGCTTTGTGTTCCTTGACATTTGATGGCTGTATGCTAGCTGAAATGTGTTCAGAAAAATGTATTTGATATAGACACACACACATCGTTTAAAAATATAGAACTACAAGTTTGGGGAGTTTGCTATAAAACAGCTCAACTTGTTTAAAAGGTTAGCTGTCAAGCTTCTGCATATACCTAGCTGGATCTCCTCTAAAAAGCAGTGTCCAAGATGTTTCTAAAAGCCCACCAGCATAGAGAATGGGGCTGCTTTCACTGATGTACTTACTATTTCCATATAGCTATCCTCCCTCCAGGGAAAGGTAAAACGTATCTGGGGTTGAAAGCAGGCAAATGTTGAGTCTTATGAGACCCAGGAAGATAAGAGACCATCATGGGGAGCATTAGGTAGAGCCAAGCGGATTTTATTTTGGAACTGAAAGTGAGGCTTTTCTTCTTTGTTACCTTATTTAGCCAAGAGGTGAAGATTTAGGGTATTATCATCAGTACTCCAGGGAGCAGCATTCATGGAAAGTTCACTAATGGTTGCAGCTCAAGCAAATCTGGACACAGTAACACAGAATGGAACCACGCTGATGAACTTGAGATGACTGTTTTCCTTTTAGATACTGGACTTGCTCCTTACCTCCATTTCACCCTTCAAGTTCTTCATCTCAAGTAAATACATGGGATCTATTGCATATTCTTGATAGCACTCTCTGCTAGTTATTTGGTAGTACAGCTTGATGTTCATTCACTTGGGAGGCATCAGAGATGGGAACCTCCCTTGAAGCAATACTAGTCGCCTATGTTTTGCCTATTCATTCTCCCAAAGCAGGTGGGAGTATATTTAATAGAGGATGGTGCTTTCAGTGTGCTCTTCCTTGGCTAAAGCCAATGTTAACACCTACACATGCTATGCTAATACTTCATGTATGCTAATACACTAATACGTTTTTTCCACTTTATGCTTTTAAAAAGGAAAGTTCATCAAAGAGTATATATTTGTTAGAGCATATACAGACAAATCCCATGGTAGCTAGTGGAATTAATTCAGCCATCAGTCACTTTTAATCAATCCTCTAATTATGTTTTTAAAAGTCAGTTCAGCATATTGTTCATGACAATAAATATATCTGTTGTTATTTTTGGTGTGAGTATGTGTAGTAATGTAATGTTGATGTGCTTTTTTTTCCTTTAATATCCTCATAGAGTAATGCTAATATAATGACTACTAAGAATAGGCAAAATGAGATTCTTAATTGCTGATTAAATTTCTTTTCTAGTTTCTTTAAGTAAATGTTGTTTCATCTGGCATTGCTTATACAAATTCAGTCCATTAAACTTATGAGAAAATATAACATAAATCATCATGCAAAGAAAATATTTTAGTAGATTAAACTATCACTTAAGCTAAATAATGTTTGTACTCAAATTGCTCAGACCTGACTCCTAAAGGTGAACCCACAGTCCTTCCCTGAAATTTTTTATACCTGATTCTCTCCTGATAGCAACTGGCCAGCCAGTCTTTGCTAGAGGCCAGAACTTTGATTAATCTTAGAATTATAGCACACAGAGACATAATGTACTTTTTCATGTTTCCTCAGGAGATAAGCTAGACCATTTAAGGATCCTTTGTTATGTGATTTTCAGTAACAATGAATAATTTAGGATTAGTATGTATTGTTTAAAGAACTATTTTCCTTTCATGCTTCTAAGTGAGCATAGTGAGTATTATCAGGATGAGAAAATATAAAGAATTATCTGATAAAATCTGAACAAGTTGAACCATTGATAACCCAATGTTGCAGAACTCTAGTTAACATTGATGAAAGTTTACCATTTAAGAAAAAAAGGGTTATCTTGACGTTTCAAGTGTTGCTAAGATACCATTCTGAGTGTTAAGTCCAGTTCTTGAGCCATACAGACCTGGGTGTGACACAAGCCTTGAGTAATCAACTTCACCTCTCTGTACCTGAGTATCCTCATCTGTAAAATAAGGTAGTAAAGTTAGGTTAAATCATATAAAATTTCAGGTGTATAGGTCATATATGGTAAAAACAATAACATCAGACACTAGGGTTTGCCCTAATAGTACCCATTTTATAAGGTTGATGAGAGAATTAAAAGAGCGAAAGTGTGTAAGCTCTTAGCACAATGTTAAGTATGGTGGAGTAAACTTCCATTTGTTCTAGTTACTATTCTTATTATTAGAAGAAGAAAAGCCGAGAAGCATTTGGTCCATCTGTGAGTTAAAGAAAGAAAAAAAAATATATATATATATATATATATATATATATATATATACACATATATTCAAGGTAATACTATCCAATAAAAATGCTTATGATATGGTCATAATTTTAATTTTAAGGGCTGCATATGATCTGTCACAATACACTAAACTCTTTTCTCATTTTGAATAGTTTCTGGTTTTTCCTCTCTATTTTGAGAAATACTACAATAAACATCTTGATGCAAAAAAAAAAAAAAAAGGTAATACTGTCCAGCAGTCCAAAGTAATTCAGAATACATTCTTTTCTTACATTTCTCAAAGTAGGGATGATTAATGTCTGTATTTGCATTTTTGGAAAGGAAGTGTTGTTGCAGAGTATGCATCCGCATGACTTGGTATGCATTCGGTGCAATCATCTTTCAACAAGTCATCTCCCAAAATATTTTTGATACTGCATTTAGCTCATGTCATCAAAAGGTTTTAAGTATCCAGCTTTATATCATAGCATATTGTGTAGTTTTAAGGTAGCTATTTTCTTCCATTACAACTGTGACCAAAAAACTTAAAACAATTACTAAAGTGAAGTCAAACTTAAAACATCTGAAAACTGAATAGTCTTTGGGAAAGACCAATTCACATCACAAATTGCAAATAACCCCCAGTTGATGTGAGAAGTAAATCAACACAGTGAACTAATTAGAGTGAATATAGGGGATATTTAGACTTTGAGAAATTGAATTTGATGATTATTAAAAGTAGAGAAGCAGCAGGTATGTTTGTACCATATTTCTTTTATTTTGCTTCATGAAGACCTGTCTCATAGTTTTAGAAATGTTAAATATTCTTAATTATTTCATATACTTTAGTTAGGATTATATATCTGTTTACAGATGAACATGCCTCAATACAAATATATCAATGACCACATAAACCCAGAAGTAATTATACCCCCCAAATGTCTGTGGACTTGACATGTGAAAACTATTGGATCTAAGTTAGAAGTGGGAGTAAAAAGCTTGAAAGAGAAGCCAAAATGGAATCCAAGCATTTATGAAAGGATTGGCCTTTATATTTCTTAGATATAACAGACGGGGAAAAGAGAAGGTATGTGGGTATGTAAGTGATATCAACAAAAGTAATCAGTACACAACCTATAATAAGAGTAGGAAAAAGTTTTATTTGAGCCAAAGAGAGGACTGTAGCCCAGCAGCCAGCTTCCCAGATTACCCTGAGGAACTGCTCTGAAGAAGCATGGTTTTCAGCACAGTTTTAGATCTTGTCAGAAGAAAGACCATTAAACAAGTCAGGGACACATTTCTTCAAGATTTCAAAAAACCAAACAAACAAACCAGCACATACATAGCTAATTAGTGTGGTCTTGGCACCTAGCAAGGGAATCTTATCATCGAAGGAGTACCAGCATTGGCGTCCCAGGAAGGGAGGCATTTAATCTTTATTTTTAACATGGGCATTCTTTACTTCTGGTCAATGTTCCCTTTTCTTTAATAACTAAAGCAGATGTACAATGTATGTTTGATAGGCCACAAACAGGCTGTTCTAGTTAACATAAAATTCAAGTTAACTCATGTATAAGTCAGGATGACTTCCCCATACCTCAATATGTGAAAATTTCTTTTATCAGTGAGTTTGCAGATGTGTTTATAAGGAACTCTGCTCTGGTAATTATTATTTTCACAGTAAAATATGAGGTGGGGCCATTAGCTATGAGTGATTCAGAATGAGTTTGGAAAGGAGAGAGGATAATATATAAAATAGTCATCTCAGGTATTGGAAAGTGAGCTGAATTGATAAACATCGAAGAATTGCTGAGTAGTATCGAGTCCATTTGAGATGTGAGGTCATGAAGTTAAAGTAAAAACAGTATGCCTGGAGACAGGAGACGATGGTGGAAGAGTAGGACGCAGAGATCACCTTCCTCCCCACAGATACATCAGAACTACATCTACACGTGGAACTGCTCCTATAGAACACTCACTGAACACTGGCAGAAGACCTCCGACCTCCCAAAAGGCAAGAAATTCCCCAAGTACCTGGGTAGGGCAAAATAAAAAAGAAAAAACAGAGACAAAAGAATAGGGATGGGACCTGCACCAGTGGGAGGGAGCTGTGAAGGAGGAAAGGTTCCACACACTAGAAGCCCCTTTGTGGGTGGAGGCTGCGGGTGGCGGAAGGGGGAAGCTTTGGAGCCACGGAGGAGAACACAGTAACAGGGATGTGGAAGGCAAAGTGGAGAGATTCCTGCACAGAGGATTGGTTCCGACCGGCACTCACTAGCCCAAGAAGCTTGTCTGCTCACCTGCCGGGGCGGGCAGGGGCTGGGAGCTGAGGCTTGGGCTTCGGTAGGATCGCTGGGAGAGGACTGGCGGCGTGAACACAGCCTTCAGGGGGTTAGTGCACCACGGCTAGCCTGGAGGGAGTCCAGGGAAAAGTCTGGACCTGCCGAAGAGGCAAGAGACTTTTTCTTGCCTCTTTGTTTCCTGGTGCGCCAGGAGAGGGGATTAAGAGCACCGCTTAAAGGTGCTCCAGAGACGGGCATGAGATGCTGACTGCTGCCGCCGCCACCAAGAAGCCTGTGTGCAAGCACAGGTCACTATCCCCACCTCCCCTCCGGAGCCGGTGCAGCCTGCCACTGCCAGGGTCCCGTGATCCAGGGACAAGTTCCCCGGGAGAACGCATGCCGGCCTCTGCGGCTGCAGGCTCGCCCTGCATCTGTACCCCTCCCTCCCCCCGGCCTGAGTGAGCCAGAGCCCCCGAATCAGCAGCTCCTTTAACCCCGTCCTGTCTGAGCGAAGAACAGACGCCCTCAGGCGACCTACACGCAGAGGCGGGGCCAAATCTAAAGCTGAGCCCCTGTGAGCTGTGAGAACAAAGAAGAGAAAGGGAAATCTCTCCCAGCAGCCTCAGGAGCAGCGGATTAAAGCTCCACAATCAACTTGATGTACACTGCATCTGTGGAATACCTGAGTAATCAACAAGTCATCCCAAATTGAGGAGGTAGACTTTGGGAGCAAGATAGATTATTTTTTCCCCTTTTCCTCTTTTTCTGAGTGTGTATGTGATGCTTCTGTGTGAGATTTTGTCTGTATAACTGCTTTCACCATTTGTCCTAGGGTTCTGTCCGTCCGTTTTTTGTTTTTTTTTTTAATTTATAAAATTTTTTTCTTAAAAATATTTTTTATTTTAATAACTTTATTTTATCTTTATTTTATTTTATCCTCTTTCTTTCTTTCTTTCTTTCTTTCTTTCTTTCTTTCTTTCTTTCTTTCTTTCTTTCTTTCTTTCTTTCTTTCTTTCTTTTTTTTCTCCCTCTTATTCTGAGCTGTGTGGAGGACAGGCTCTTGGTGTCCCAGCCAGGCATCAGGGCTGTGCCTCTGAGGTGGAAGAGCCAGCTTCACGACACTGATCCACAAGAGACCTCCCAGCTCCACATAATATCAAACGGCGAAAATCTCCCAGAGATCTCCATCTCAACACCATCACCCAGCTTCACTCAATGACCAGCAAGCTACAGTGCTGGACACCCTATGCCAAACTACTAGCAAGACAGGAACACAGCCCCATCCATTAGCAGAGAGGCTGTGTAAAATCATGATAAGTCCACAGACACCCCAAAACACACTGCCAGACGTGGACCTGCCCACCAGAAAGACAAGATCCAGCCTCACCCACCAGAACACAGGCACTAGTCCCCTCCACCAGGAAACCTACACAACCCACTGTACCAACCTTAGCCACTGGACACAGACCCCAAAAACAACGGGAATGATGAACCTGCAGCCTGTGAAAAGGAGACAACCAGCACAGTAAGATAAGCAAAATGAGAAGACAGAAAAACACACCGCAGATGAAGGAGCAAGGTAAAAACCCACCAGAACTACCAAATGAAGAGGAAATAGGCAGTCTACCTACAAAAGAATTCAGAATAATAATAGTAAAGATGATCCAAAATTTTGGAAATAGAATACAGAAAATGCAAGAAACATTTACCAAGGACCTAGAAGAACTAAAGAGGAAATAAGCAATGATGAACAACACAATAAATGAAATTAAAAATAATCTAGAAGGGATAAATAGCAGAATAAATGAGGCAGAAGAACAGATAAGTGACCTGGAAGATAAAATAGTGGAAATAGCTACTGCAGAGCATAATAAAGAAAAAAGGATGAAAAGAACTGAGGACAGTCTCAGAGACCTGTGACTCAAGATTAAATGTACCAACATTCTAATTATAGCAGTCCCAGAAGAAGAAGAGAAAAAGAAAGGGACTGAGAAAATACTTGAAGAGATTATAGTTGAAAACTTCCCTAATATGGGAAAGGAAATAGTTAATCAAGTCTAGGAAGCACAGAGAGTCCCACACAGGATAAATCCAAGGAGAAACACACCAAGACACATATTAATGAAACTATCAAAAATTCAATACCGGGGCTTCCCTTGTGACACAGTGGTTGAGACTCTGCCTGCTGATGCAGGGGACGTGGGTTCGTGCCCCGGTCTGGGGAGATCCCACATGCCGCGGAGCAGCTAGGCCCGTGGGCCATGGCTGCTGAGCCTTCGTGTCCGGAGCCTCTGCTCCACGACGGGAGAGGCCACAACAGTGAGAGGCCAGCGTACCACAAAAAATAAATAAATAAATGAAAATTAAATACCAAGAAAACATATTAAAAGCAGCAAGGGAAAAACAACAAATAACACACAAGGGAATCCCCATAAGGTTAACAGCAGATTTTTCAGCAGAAACTATGCAAGCCAGAAGGGAGTGACAGGACATATTTAAAGTGATGAAGGAGAAAAACCTACAACCAAGATTACTCTACCCAGCAAGGTCTCATTCAGATTTGATGGAGAAATTAAAACCTTTACACACAAGCAAAAGCTGAGAGAGTTCAGCACCACCAAACCAGCTTTACAACAAATGCTAAAGGACCTTCTCTAGGCAAGAAACACAAGAGAAGGAAAAGACCTACAATAATGAACCCAAAACAATTAAGAAAATGGTAGTAGGAACATACATACTGAAAATTACCTTAAATGTAAATGGATTAAATGCTCCCACCAAAAGACACAGACTGGCTGAATGGATACAAAAACAAGACCCATATATATGCTGTCTACAAGAGACCCACTTCAGACCTAGGGACACATAGAGACTAAAAGTGAGGGGATGGAAAAAGATATTCCATGAAAATGGAAATCAGAAGAAAGCTGGAGTAGCAATTCTCATATCAGACAAAATAGACTTTAAAATAAAGACTATTAGAAGAGACAAAGAAGGACACTACATAATGATCAAGGGATCGATCCAAGAAGAAGATATAACAATTGTAAATATTTATGCACCCAACATTGGGGCACTTCAATACATAAGGCAAATGCTAACAGCCATAACAGGGGAAATCGATAGTAACACAATCATAGTAAAGGACTTTAACACCCCACTTTCACCATGGACAGATCATCCAAAATGAAAATAATTAAGGAAACACAAGCTTTAAATGATACATTAAACAAGATGGACTTAATTGATATTTATAGGACATTCCATCCAAAAAAACAGAATACACATTTTTCTCAAGTGCTCATGGAACATTCTCCAGGATAGATCATACCTTGGGTCACATATCAAGCCTTGGTAAATTTAAGAAAATTGAAATCGTACCAAGTATCTTTTTTGACCACAACGCTATGAGACTAGATATCAATTACAGGAAAATATCTGAAAAATACAAACACTTGGAGGCTAAACAATACAATACTTGATAATGAAGTGATCACTGAAGAAATCAAAGAGGAAATCAAAAAATACCTAGAAACAAATGACAATGGAAACATGACGACCCAAAACATATGGGATGAAGCAAAAGCAGTTCTAAGAGGGAAGTTTATAGCAATACAATCCTACCTTAAGAAACAGGAAACATCTCGAATAAACAACCTAGCCTTGCACCTAAAGCAATTAGCGAAAGAAGAACAAAAAAATCCCAAAGGTAGCAGAAGGAAAGAAATCATAAAGATCAGATCAGAAATAAATGAAAAAGAAATGAAGGAAATGATAGCAAAGATCAATAAAACTAAAAGCTGGTTCTTTGAGAAGATAAACAAAATTGATAAACCATTAGCCAGACTCATCAAGAAAATAAGGAAGGAGACTCAAATCAATAGAATTAGAAATGAAAAAGGAGAAGTAACAACTGACACTGCAGAAATACAAAGGATCATGAGAGATTACTACAAGCAACTCTATGCCAATAAAATGGACATCCTGGAAGAAATGGACAAATTCTTAGAAATGCACATCCTGCTGAGACTGAACCAGGAAGAAATAGAAAATATGAACAGACCAATCACAAGCACTGAAATTGAAACTGTGATTTAAAATCTGCCAACAAACAAAACCCCAGGACCAGATGGCTTCACAGGCAAATTCTATCAAACACTTAGGGAAGAGCTAACACCTATCCTTCTCAAACTCTTCCAAAATATAGCAGAGGGAGGAACACTCCCAAACTCATTCTATGAGGCCACCATCACCCTGATACCAAAACCAGAGAAAGATGTCACAAAGACGTAAAACTACAGGCCAATATCACTGATGAACATAGATGCAAAAATCCTCAACAAAATACTAGCAAACAGAATCCAACAGCACATTAAAAGGATCATACACCATGATCAAGTGGGGTTTATTCCAGGAATGCAAGGATTCTTCAATATACGGAAATCAATCAATGTGATACACCATATTAACAAATTGCAAGAGAAAAACCATATGATCATCTCAATAGGTACAGAGAAAGCTTTCGATAAAATTCAACACCCATTTATGATAAAAACCCTGAAGAAAGTAAGCATAGAGGGAACTTATCTCAACATAATAAAGGTCATATATGACAAACCCACAGCCAACATCATCCTCGATGGTGAAAAACTGAAACCATTCCCACTAAGATCAGGAGCAAAAAAAGGTTGCCCACTCTCACCACTCTTATTCAACATAGTTTTGGAAGTTTTAGCCACAGCAATCAGAGAAGCAAAAGAAATAAAAGGAATTCAAATCGGAAAAGAAGAAGTAAAGCTGTTGCTATTTGCATATGGCGTGATACTCTACATAGAGAATCCTAAAGATGCTACCAGAAAATTACTAGAGCTAATCAATGAATTTGGTAAAGTAGCAGGATACCAAATTAATGCACAGAAATCTCTGGCATTCTTATACACTAACGATGGAAAATCTGAAAGTGAAATTAAGAAGACACTCCCATTTACCACTGCAACAAAAAGAATAAAATATCTAGGTATAAATCTACCTAAGGAGACAAAAGACCTGTGTGCAGAAAATTATAAGACACTGATGAAAGTGTCTTATAAGAAATTAAAGATTATACAAATAGATGGAGAGATATACCATGTTCTTGGATTGAAGGAATCAACATTGTGAAAATGACTCTACTACTCAAAGCAATCAACAGATTCAATGCAATCCCTATCAAACTACCACTGGCATTTTTCACAGAACTAGATCAAAGAATCTCACAATTTGTATGGAAACACAAAAGACCCCGAATAGACAAAGCAATCTTGAGAACGAAAAATGGAGCTGGAGGAATCAGGTTCCCTGACTTCAGACCAACCACAAAGCTACAGTAATCAAGACAGTATGGTACTGGCACAAAAACAGAAAGATAGATCAATGGAACAGGATAGAAAGCCCAGAGATAAACCCACACACATATGGTCACCTTATCTTTGAAAAGGAGGCAAAAATATACAGTGGAGAAAAGGCATCCTCTTCAATAAGTGGTGCTGGGAAAACTGGACAGGTACATGTAAATGTATGAGATTAGATCACTCCCTAACACCATACACAAAAATAAACTCAAATTGGATTAAAGACCTAAATATAAGGGCAGACACTATCAAACTCTTAGAGGAAAACATAGGCAGAACACTCTATGACATAAATGACAGCAAGATCCTTTTTGACCCACCTCCTAGAGAAATGGAAATAAAAACAAAAATAAACAAATGGGACCTAATGAAGCTTAAAAGCTTTTGCACAGCAAAGGAAACCATAAACAAGGCCAAAAAACAACCCTCAGAATGGGAGAAAATATTTGTAAATGAAGCAACTGACAAAGGATTAATCTCCAAAATTTACAAGCAGCTCATGCAGCTCAATAACAAAAAAACAAACAATCCAATCCAAAAATGGGCAGAAGACCTAAATAGACATTTCTCTGAAGAAGATATACAGATTGCCAACAAGCACATCAAAGAATGCTCAACTACATATATCATTAGAGAAATGCAAATCAAAACTACAATGAGGTATCATCTCACACTGGTCAGAATGGCCATCATCAAAAAATCTAGAAACAATAAATGCTAGAGAGGGTGTGGAGAAAAGGGAACACTCTTGCACTGCTGGTGGGAATGTAAATTGATATAGCCACTATGGAGAACAGTATGGAGGTTCCTGAAAAAACTACAAATAGAACTGCTATACGATCCAGCAATCCCACTACTGGGCATATACCCTGAGAAAACCATAATTCAGAAAGAGTTATGTACCAAAATGTTCATTGCAGCTCTATTTACAATAGCCCGGAGATGGAAACAACCTAAGTGTCCATCATCGGATGAATGGATAAAGAAGATGTGGCACATATATTCAATGGAATATTACTCAGCCATAAAAAGAAACAAAATTGAGTTATTTGTAGTGAGGTGGATGGACCTAGAGTCTGTCATACAGAGTGAAGTAAGTCAGAAAGAGAAAGACAAATACTATATGCTAACACATATATATGGAATATAAGAAAAAAAATGTCATGAAGAACCTAGGGGTAAGACTGGAATAAAGACACAGACCTACTAGAGAATGGACTTGAGGATATGGGGAGGGGGAAGGGTAAGCTGTGACAAAGTGAGAGAGCGGCATGGACATATATACACTATCAAACGAAAAATAAATATCTAGTGGGAAGTAGCCACATAGCACAGGGAGATCAGGTCGGTGCTTTGTGATCACCTAGAGGGGTGGGATAGGGAGGGTGGGAGGGAGGGAGACGCAAGAGGGAAGTGATATGGGAACATATGTATATGTATAACTGATTCACTTTTTTTTTTTTGCGGTACGCGGGCCTCTCACCGTTGTGGCCTCTCCCGTTGCGGAGCACGGGCTCCGGACGCGCAGGCTCAGCGTCCATGGCTCACGGGCCCAGCCGCTCCGCGGCATGTGGGATCCTCCCAGACCAGGGCTCGAACCCGTGTCCCCTGCATCGGCAGGTGGACTCTCAACCACTGCGCCACCAGGGAAGCCCTGATTCACTTTTTTGTAAAGCAGAAACTAACACACTATTGTAAAGCAATTATACTCCAATAAAGATGTTAAAAAAAACAAAAAAAATACCAATCAAAAAACCCCCCAGTGTGCCTGGTTATATAATTTTCTCCAGCTACATTCAACTATGTTCGTCTGGAATTTGAGTTTTGCAAAGAGAGTACAATCAAGGAGGAGAGAAACCATGTAGTTGAAAGTATGATTATAATAATAAACTTTGGCTTGTAAGTTGGAGAATGAAGCCAGGGGGAAGTTGAGAGAAGATGAAAACTTGGTGGGTCCAGTACCCTGGGGACCATAACATTGTAAAGAGAGTACTATTTGAATAAGGAAGAGAAGAGTATAGGAAGCTGTGATTCCACAGTGGAATGTTTGCATTTCTGAGTTGGAGACGGTGCAGATTCTGTGGATGATGAAATCTCGGGTATGATCCAGAGAAAGTGTACTGAGGTACTGTGAAGGACGAGATCATCTGAGACAAGGAGGCCAAGAACTTGAGAGTCTATTAAATTGGATGGATAAGACTGATTGCTGATCAAGTTATCAAGACTGGATAAAGTTTGTATGACAAGGAAGACAAGGCCCAGAGCTAAATTTGTGAATCAAGGGCAATGACCAAGAAATGAGTAACAATGGCTCCAAAGAAATGGTGAGGGCAGAATAGCAAGTTTTGCAAGAGGCAGATGAAGAAATGGTCTGCAAGTGGAAATTGGGGTGGGTAGGGCTAAGAAGGAAATTTTCTCTACCTGATTGACCTGAAGTACATGAAATAGCCACAACAACAAAAAATAACAACAATGAAATAGCTGTCGAGAACTTACTGTGAGTCAAGTTCCTGTTCAAAATGGTTTACGTGGATTCACTCATTTAATCATTACATAACCCTTTGAGAAGTAAGGACTGTTAATAATATCCCCATTTTAGTAAACTGAGGCAACAAAAATTTAAGTAACTTTGCCAAAGACAGACAGCTAGTAAGTGAGGCAACCAAGGTTCAAATACTGGCAGCCTGACTTCAAAGCTAGTGCCTCTAAACCACTACATGGCCGCCTTACTCCTTAATTGGGAAGGGAGAGAATTAACATTTCTGAAGGAGAATGTGTTCATTGGGTTTCAGGTTGCTCTGGGACCATTTGGTATCAGTAAGGTAAAGCTCTGAGATAGGAAAGCCTACGTCTCAGACCCATGCTGCAGTCCAGGCCTCCCTGTAACCCTTTCTTTCTCGGCAGCCACATGCTCCAGCACAACAGCATCTCACACCCCCTCATCTACCACCACCCAACCTTGAACCTCGGTGGGACTCCATCTGAACTTCTGCTTTGCCAGTTGTTGGAGCAGACCGCTTAGTCCATGGCTAGGGAGAGCTCTGCCCCTCAGTGGTCTCACAGCAGTTTCTGCCACTTGGTTCTCAGACCGTTGCTTGTTGCTTGCATGCTGGATCCTGTTTTCCAGTCTTCCACTCTGCCTCCTGTCCTGTCTTCAGTCAACTCAGACTTTCTTCACTCATTCTGCTTTTACTCTGTCCTCCATGGCAAATCCCCAGTATGGCTTGCAATTTGATAAAAGAAAAAATAATTATGGACTTTCTTGTTATCTTTTATTCCCATAGCATTCCACCAGAAAATCTCTCCAGTTCTCACTGGCTATTGAACATTAATTGTTTCCAAGTCCTATTAAATAGTTTATATTTGAGAAGAGCTATGTGAATGAAAGCATATCATTATTTGTGTAGTTTATAATATTTTACTTTGCTTTGATCTATCACGGTACCCCAACAATCTTTGTTGGCTCAAGCTGGATACACTTCTCATATCTAGTTATTTTTGTGTGAGGTGCAAACTGACTGACAATTTGGACAATTAAGCATTCTACAACACTAGTCCAAAGTGAAATTTCCCTCTTTCTAATTCCACTGGGCTTTCAACTTGCTGACAGGGACCTCTATTACTTAGCTTCATGTCTACCTTCTATTGATAGTGTTTTTGTTATTGTTTTCACTTATGCACACCTCTTGGGCAGAGGCCATCCTTTCTCTGGAAGATTTCAGTAAACCATTGCCTCTTAATTAGCATTTGAGTCTCTGGGAGCCTGTATTTGCTAGCATTTCACCAATCTGAGTCCATCAGAATAGTATCTTTCACAGGCCTTCTTGCTGCTGCGTTTTCATTATTCTCAGATCTTTTCCATGTTTTTGTTTGGTTTGGTTTTCTTTGCTCTTTAATACTGAGAGTCTGTCTTTGGTAGCACACAAAATGTAATGAAGCTTTGGAAGTATTCAGTGAAAAGTCATAAAAAGAAAGAGAGAGAGGAAGAAAGAAAGAAGCCAAATTGATGAGTGTTGTTCTAAATGCAGATGGCACTGATTAGTTTGCTGAGATCCTTCTCTGAAATAAGCTCAGTACCATCACCTTCTTATCTCCGAATCAGCCTTCCTGCCAGAAGTGATGGCTGGGACAATGCAGATGGCTCTCAAATAGGAGCTTCTCTCAGAACCCAGTCCTTATCACAGCTTTGACTGGCAAAGGCTGTCATTCATGCTGTCACTCACAGTGGGTACACAATAGATCCTGTCTGCCTTGCACATCATAGATAACTAGACTAACAGGGGCTGTATTTAATTCCTTGGTTAAAGAAGAAGCGAAAAGATAAATCACTGATTATAGAACATCTGATTTTCCTTTAATTTACTTGTCACTGAAACTGTAACCTTGTGTTCTAGATCAGTTAAATTGGTCAGCATCCCTAATAGAAACCGCCATTTTAATAAATTTTTCTCAAACTACCACATATTTAAAAGTCCATGTATGTGACTGTTTCAACCCTGTGTCTGTGTAACAGTCTTTCCTTGGAAAAACAGCACCATGACTTTGATGTGCTTTGGAATTCTTATCCTAACGTTTTAAAATAAAAGAAGCACTAATGATCTTGATAGAGCATTCTTGAAAAAAAAATTGGTTAAGTAAAAACGAAAATATGAAGGTATTAAACATAAAGATATTTTGTGTGGAAGTCTACTGTTTATACAATACTCTGAATGGTGACAGCAGAGGATTCATTTACACATCTAAAGCAGCTTTGTATATTGACAAAGAAGGTGTTCAAGACAGAACCATAAAATAATCACTATGCCCATTTGCTGCCATGTTGTGTTATATGTCACAAATGTTGTACTCCTTATAATATATTAAAATAATCTGATAAAAGGAGCAGTAACTCTTAGCTAGGTTAATTATGGAGTTTTTACAAAGCTAATTAATGATGTCTGACCTGATTTGTTTTTCTGTTGAAAGAAGGTATTGAAGATTTTACGATATGCAAACACTCCGTAGTATACAATAAAACATATTTATAATGTTTGCTCAGGATATTAGTTTCTTCACTGGATTACTACACTGAGAATGAAGAGGCTAATATTACTTTATGGATATTTCTTTGCTCAATGATGGGAGAATAGCCACCATATTCAGGAAGATACATGAAGTTAATGTGCCCAAAGTGTAGACGTATGAATTTTACTGGAGAGCATGACTATGAACATGACTCTTGATATCCTAACCAAACTAATGTGGTAGCTTTACCTGGGTATCTAATTTCTAGTCATATTATTATAGTTTTATGCTTATGTTCATTTTTTTTCTTTCTTTTTTTCTTATGTTCATTTATACAGGGAATTTTGACTAAAAAAAAAGGGCATTGCATGGTTTATTAAAATGTTAACTGGAATAAGAGTTCTTTTTGGAAATAGCATACACAAAACTACTTATAGGATAAGGCACTTAAAAAAGTATTCTTTTAGAAAGAATCATAGCTCTTTCAAATATTTAAATATCTGCATGCAAATTAAGGAGAAATTTCTCCTCATTTAACAGTTCTCATTCAGAAATATTTATTTTGTGCCTATGAAAGACAAAATCGATTGCTCTTACTGTTCAACAAATGTGGCCAATAATATGCCTGATTCTACACATTATCCCCTAGAATAAAGTGTGTGTAAACTAAAGGCTGGTTCATTTTGGCATGTGAGATACAGAGAAGAGGAAGAAAGAGTTGAAAAATAGAAGCTTTGGGAAAGGAGAATAATGCTTTTACAAGTGTGTCAGCACTTGTAAAATCAAAAATGAAAACAATGGTGTTAATCTGCCTGAAGCCCAGTAGTGCTCTTATACTGCTCTTGCGGTGACCATTATAGCTTACTGGCCAGCTCAGGGATTGGTTACCCTTGAGTCAAATACCACACCACTCCCTACCTGGTCCAATCAGTGGCCAACTCCACGTAAAGACCAGGCTGGTACTACTTCCCAGGAAACAGGGCTATGTACAGGGAAGTGGCAGCCAGAAGAAGAATTTGAACTTGATAGTCATGTGACTAATATGTCCAGAGCATCATCTCTCTTATATATGTGAATCTGACTCTGAGAGAATTTGTAAATTTGTACTCACTTCTGCACTGGAGAAATGTGATCTCCACTCTGCTTCTCTATCCCTGCCAAGTGTTTTCAGTTTCTTAACCAGTACCCAAAGTAGAAGTGGTCCAGGTCAGAGCTGTGTCCCTCAGAGAAGAAGGGCAATCTTACCAAAAATGGGTAAGGTGACTGGACTACCTAAGGTTAAGAAGTATGTGGTCTCCAACCTGGCCATGTCCTAGTTCTGTACAGTAACTTGCAAATTTAGGGATGGCATGTAGCATTCAGAACTCCAAGGGTGGGCAGGCTGCAGGAACAATGGAGACTTGCCCCTGGATTTTGATTTTATATGTAGGTGAGTTCTTCAGAGGAAGCTCAGAGGATTTTCATAGCCTGTCCAGTTTATCATATTACAATAATTATCATCTTGTGTCAGTTTTTACAGTTTCTGCTCTTTGTCTGAGCCATGTCTTTGTTTACGTGAAAACCTCTCAGATGACCTTGATACCAGGATTAAGCTTCCTTGGTCACCTGCCAGGATGAAAATGAAGTCATTCCTTGGAATCCAATAGAGTTAAATAATCTTTGACCCTGTCCTCTCCTGGAATAGACAATACCAAGACTATAATGGATGCTGGGCTACCAACATAGATGACTTAGTTGAGGCCTCAGGATTCATTCTCTTCCTAATGAATTCGCTTTCTTACTAATATGACGTGGATGACTATTCACAATAAGAAAATAACTGGAGGAAAGGTTTTCTATAACCTTGTTCTCTTAGACATATACCATATCTAGATATGTGGCTACAGCCAGCATATAATTTTGTTATTTAAACAGGACTGATTGATGTTTGTTCTGATCATTTGTTTCCACATTCCACTTCAATAATAAAATAGAACCTAGTAGTACAGTAAATTAGTTCATTCATTTATTCATCTAGTTTTTATCTAGTGCCAACTATGCCAGTTCTCATAAATCTCAAAATTATGAGGTCCACAAGCAATGTATGTAGGTTAGCATTTTGAACTTATTTTAACAGAATGAAAATCTTAATGTGAAACTCTTGTAGCATTAATTATCCATTTTGAATATTATTCAAAGGATTCTTTGTAGTGTATGCAGCAAAAATGCCATGGGTCACAATAGATCAGTCATTTTTGTTTTGTTTTCTTTTGGTTTTAGTTATATAACTTATGCAGGCATAGTCCTGCATTGGGAAAAGGAGGGAATTATCCATACCCTGGCTCTATTAACCAGGTTGAACAAATTTTAGTGCACTAGACAGATAACATATCTATTGGCAATGGAAATGTATCACTCTCTTTAGCACTATACCTATCCTTTTTGGTTGCAGAATGCTAGCAGGAACTGTGTTAGTTATCAATCACTGCATAACAAACTTAAAACAACAAAGACTTATTTATGTCACACAGTTCCTTAGGGTCAGGAATCTGTTTACCTACCCAGTTTAGCTGGGTAGTTCTGGTTCATTGTCTCCCATGAGGCTGCAGTCAAGGTGTAGGCCAAGGCCGCAGTCATCTAAAGGCTTGACTGGGGCTAGAGAATCTGCTTTCTACCTCACTCCTACGGCTCTTGGCAGGAGGCTTCAGTTCCTTCCTGGCTGTTGGTTGGAGGGCTCAGTTCCTTGCCACAAGGTCCTCTCCATAGGGCTGCTCATCACATGGAAACTGGCTCCTCCCAGAGTAAATGATCCGAGAGAGAGTGATTGCTTAGACACATAAGAGCTACAGTGTTTTCATAAACCCATCTCAGAAAGCATATGTCATCACTTCTGCCATATTCTATGGTTAAAACAGACAACTCTGGTACAGTGCGGGAAGAGATTACATAGGAGCTCACATATCAAGAGGCAAGGATCATTGGGTGCCATATTGGAGGTTAGGATCAAAGACTTCTAATCCAATTCCCAACTGTTTTCTGGAGAAGTCTGACCAAATTAGGCCTCTCTTTAAAGCAGTGATTCTCAAAAGAGATGATGAGGTACAGAGTTGGAAAAGCATGTTCACATTATAGTGTAATTTTATATTTTAAAGTGAGAAAACACACTGTTTTTAATATGGGCTACAGAAAATTAAATTTAGCTATTATCCTTCTTTATTTGTGGAAATACACAAGTACATGCATGTTAGCGATCTTTTTAGGGGAAAAACTTGACTTAGAATGTTAGTGTGTGGAGGGGATTTTTATTTTTATTTCAAGGAGCAAGGTTTTTGTTTTTTTTTTTTGCGGTATGCGGGCCTCTCACGGTTGTGGCCTCTCCTGTTGCGGAGCACAGGCTCCAGACGCGCAGGCTCAGCGGCCGTAACTCATGGGCCTAGCCGCTCCGCGGCATGTGGGATCTTCCCAGACCGGGGCACAAACCCGTGTCCCCTGCATCGGCAGGCGGACTCTCAACCACTGCGCCACCAAGGAAGCCCAGAACAAGATATTTTTAATGCTGAAACTAAAGCAAAATTAGAAACTCATGGTGAAAACATAGACCAATTATTAGACTTATTATCAATTACTCATTAATCAATCATTTCATAGTGCTCTGATTAATAAAGATTTGTTCAGGTTTAATAAAGAAATTAAAATATTTGTATCAAGTCATGTAAAGGTATTAAGGATTTCTGGGAGCCTTATGGTATATAGATCTAAAAATAAATTTTAAAATATTATTGTAAAATTTAATTATTCAGTCCTAAAATACACAAATAAGATAGTATATGTCTACTCATTATTAACACAGCCATTTTGTATGTGATTGCTTCATGCTAAAGCAGCTTCCGTGAGTTGGAATCTATACCACAGATCAAGGAAGCTGATTATATTATTCTGTTATAGTAGAACAGCAGGAAGAGTTCAATGAGGCTTTTTATCTTAAATTATATTTTCAACTTGACCTCATTAAATTTTTTTCCTTCTGTTTGTCATTGTTAGGCTTACTACTTTTCATATTTCCTCTCGGTCCCTTTTTAAATTGTCCTTTAGAAATATTTCTGCAATGGAGAGTTCATTATTTCTCTAGTGACAACATATTGAATGCCCTAATGCACTGATTTCATTGTGCCTCATGAACTACATTTAGAAAACTTCAGGTAGATTTCTTATTTGCTGACTATTTCTTAGAAAATCATTAAATGTCAAAAGCTATTTTTCTGTTTATTCATGTCTATTTTCAAATTTATTTGTAAAGTGTCCTTAGGAGAGAAGTTGCTGTAGTCTAACAAGGGAAAAAATCTCTACTTTTTTGCATAGATTTTGTTTTTTAGAGTGGAAAAATAAATAGGAGATGGGAGAATTTTTTTCTCTAACAGATGACCTAAATTTCTTTTGCAATGAAGCTGATCTGTTTTCTGTGAATTTTTGTAGTAATTAATCTATTTTTCAACTATTGTGTATATAACATGGGAGTAAATATATATTTTAAATATTTCACATAAGTATCAATACGGGTATAATTTTGATTTGAAGATAAAGTTAATCTAAATGAAGTGCAGTTTTCAAGCATCCTTAAAAAAGAAGGGAAAAAAAAAGAAATGTAATCAGATGAGCCAATGTTATTAGACACAATGACTGGAAGGACTAAAGCAACTCATAATGAATTAAAAAGAAAAGGGCCATTAAACTGGAGAATCCCAACAATCAAGTGGAGACATTTCAGGCTCTTCAGGCATCACTGCTGGAATAAGTGCGTTATCACACTAAGATTTTATGAAAGGCTGTTACATTTTTACAAACTTTAATCTGTTTCATTTTTGTGTTTAAAGGATGGGAGTTGCATTAAAATAAAAATTCCATTTGGGTTATTATCTCCCCAGCTGTCTGTACAGACCACGGGGCTGGCCAGAGAATATTCTCATTATGTGTGTGGAGCAGTTACCCAGTGATTGATGCTGCATTAATGCACAGTGCAGACGAGGTCCTTTTGTTACTGAATATTAGACAAATTAGTTCTTACAAATTCATGACCCACCGTCCCCCCACACCGGTCAGTGTGTCTTCCTCCTCCTTCTCTCAGTTCCCTACGCATCTCCCCTGCCTTGCTGCTGGGCACCTGACTTGACTGCCATGGAGAGTTAATATTGCTAGTAACCTTCAGTGGAAATGAAACCAAGGCAGCAGGAGGTGGAGTTTGACAAAGGAAGGGGAAGAAAACAGACGTTGGTCCTTCCAGTCACACAATGTACAACAAGGTTCTAGTCATTTTCCAAGATACCTCAATGTAGTCATGACAAATGAGTGTTTTGCTGTCATATTCCCAAATTAGTTTTCCTTCCCCCACTTTATGTGAGGAACCATTTATCTTCTCAATTGCTTTAAATTTACTTTTGTCAGGATAGGGAGAGAGGGGTCAAAAAAAAATTTTTAGACAGTTTTTTTTAACCATGAAACACAGTATGGGAATGGGTATACCTTCCTTCCTTTTGCCCAAAATGTTTGTATTGGAATTCTTCCTGGAATTGTTTTAAAAAGCAGTCCAGATATTAAAACTGAAAAGTAGATTTCTGGGCATGATCAATAGTTTCCCATTGGATTATGTGTCATATATATGTGTTTTGTTGTGAAAAGTTATGCCATTGATTATCAAATGTTTAGAGTTCTAAAAATATATCATTACATGTGTATTACTAGAAGAAAATATTTTGTGCTAAAGCTTACTGTTTTCACATTAAATCTTGAATATGGCAAATTTCCAGTTGTTCAGATGATGAATCAAGCACAGAAAAGTTAACTTAGCCAATGTTACCTAGTTAAAATAGATCCTGAACCTGTCTCCTGAAAAAGTGGTCTATAGACTATATTTGATTTATGAATGAAAATGAATTAAAATTTATTTTATTTTCAGTTCAACTGTTCAGCTATCTCCTTTGTTTATGCAGCTTCTTAATGTTCTAAATTTTAGTTTCTAACACAGTAAATACCGATATGTAAATATTGTTATATTTATTCGATAAACATTGATTATAGTCCACTAACCAAAAGCTTGATGGGTCCTGCCTGAATAATTTTTTTAAGTATACAATTCAGTGGGTTTTGGTATATTTAAAGGATTGTGCAATAATCTTTGCAATCTAATTATAGAACACTTTTGTTTTCCTAGAGGAAACCCCACACTGTTAGCAGTCATTCCCCACTTCCCTCCAACAACCTCCTACTAACCTACATTCTGTCTCTATAGATTTGCTTATTCTGCACATTTCATATCAATGGAATTACAAAACTCATACAGTATGTGGTCGTTTGTGTGCGGTTTCCTTCACTTAGCGTAATACTTTTAAGGTTTACCCATTTTCTTGCACATATTAGTACTTTACTTTTTAAATTGCCAAATAGTATTCCGTTGTATGGATATATCACATGTTGTTTATTCACTTATTGGTTCATGACATTTGGGTTGTTCCTACTTTTTGGCTATTATGAATTATGCTACAGTGAATATATATGTACAAGGTTTTATATGGACATTTGACTTCATTTTTCTTTGGTATATACCTAGGAGTAGAATTTCTAGGTCATATGGTATCTCTATATTTAACCTTTTGAGCAAATGCTAACCTGTTTTCCGTAGTAGCTGCACTATTTGACATTCACACCAACAGTGTGTGAGTATTTCAATTTCTCTATATCCTACCAATACTTGTTTTTGTGTGTCTTTCTGATTATAGACATCCTAGTGAGTATGAACTTGTGTCTCATTGTAGTTTTGATTTGTATTTCCCCAATGATTAATGATGTTGAGCATTTCTTATGTGCCTATATGCCATATGCATATCTTCTTTGGAGAAATGTCTATTCAAATCCTTGGCATATTTTTAAATTAGATTATTTTTCTTTCTATTGTTGAGATGTAAACTTCTTTATATATTTTGGATATAAGTATCTTATCAGATATATACTTTGCAAATATTTTGTTTCATTCTATGGATTGTCTTTCATTTTCTTGATGGTTTTATTTGCAGCACAAAAGTTTTAAATTTTGAGTTGCCCAATTATATTATCTTTTATCTTTTGCTGTTTGTGCTTTAAATGTTATTTCCAAGAAATTATTACCTAACTCAAGGTCACAAAGATATACTCCTGTTTTATTCTAAGTAGTTTTAGCTCTTAAATATATTGCTAAATTTTATTTGAAACCCTCTTTAAAGGACACCTTGTGGTGTAGGCCTAATTCTTTTTGGCTTTTGGCTATTTTTTTTTCTTTTGGCCATGCAGCGCGGCTTGTGGGATTTTAGTTCCCCCACCAAGGATTGAACCCAGGCTCCCAGCTGTGAGAGCACGGAATCTTAACCACTGGACCACCAAGGAATTCCCTAATTCTTTTTGGCTTTGCCAATTATATAAGTCAATTCAAAAAACAAATATATGTGAGTGACTCTTATGTATTCAAGGCGTATAGTCAGAATTATTTCCTAGAATCTCATAAGTCTGTACTGAAGGTATTCTGCCTAACAAAGAGTAAGAGACCTAACACAAATAACTAAAATTTAGGGTAAAATATGACAAGGACTACATGAAAGGGATTGAGTCCATATGTTGGGAATTCAAGGAAGATCATCTGTGGTTGTGGGAAGTGATATTATTCATGTTTGACTTAAATTTTGAAATAAAAATTAAGATAAAGTTTTGGCAGATTTTTCCTGATTTAATAAAGATCAGGGACTTTACTGATTAGTCTCACTGGCATGGGGTTTCCAGAGTGGACTGTCTTGAGATCTTGCCTGCTCTGTGCCATAGAGCAGTAGTTCTAAAAGCATTGGCAGAGCACTGAGGGTCCCTGAGACTCTTCTAGGTGGCCTGCTAGGTCAAGACAATTTCCCTAATAATATTCAGACATTATTTGCCTTTTTCATTGTATTGACATCGTGCTGATTATGCAGAAGCGATGGTGGTTGCATTAACTGCGTTAACAGGAATCAAGGCAGTGGCACCAAACTGTGCTAATAGTCAGTGTGTTCCTACTGCTACAGACTTGCAGTGAAAGCTAAAACAGTCAGTAAATAAATAAAATGCCAGTTTCACTTAAGAACATCCTTGATGAAGCATTTAAATTATTAATTTTATTAGATCTTGACCTTTGATTGCATGTCTTTTTAGCAGACTGTGTGATGAGAGGGAAAACCCACGGAAAGCACCCTGCTGTATGCTTAGATCACCAGGTGTGCTCCAAATCTTACTAATGTAATTACTCTTAGTCACTAATAGTATGGGCAACTGAAGCAATTCCAGAGTTTATTTTCAACAAACCTGCAATTGCTGTGATTTTGGTGCCTAGACAAGATGGCACAGAGAGTAAAAATTGTTCATAATTTATCTTGACTGGAAAACTAGATAGATAAGAAGTCTATAAGTGCTCAAAATAGATTAAATAAAGATACTCTCAAGGGTTCAAAATAACATTATTTATATAAACTTACAAATTTGATAAATTTAATTGGAAAAATTCTACACAATGACAAAAATAATAGGATTCTGGAACAAATACATTTCAGTTTAATTTGAGCATAACTACCTGATTTTTTTTACTTAATAAGTAGCCCCCAAAAGGAGATTTAGATAAAACATGGTTTTCTGGAAAGCATATAGGAAACAGTAATAACTTTTTAAAATGTAGTGTTAATAGCTTAGAACTTTGTATACATTTTTGGAATCTATTCCCCCAGTCAGGTTAGATATGTTGTTATTATATCTACTTTATGAATGTGGGAGCAGAAGAACTGAAGCCAGCCCCAACCTGCGTCTGAGTTTGTTTGACACAGAGCAGGCTAACTTCTCATCAGGGTGGAAACAGTGGTGCCACCTTCGTCCCTTCATCTGCACCATACCTGGGAGGGATCTATATGTATCACAACCATAATTTGGGGAGTGTCAAAGCTTTATTCTGATTCTGGGCAGGATTCAATATTTGACAAAAGTCCAATCTAAAGGAGGTGAAATAGGTGCATTTCTTCTGGAGTTTCGGGTCTTGGACAAGATTCTGGTTGTCAACGGGCATTAAGTTTTTAACCAGGAATCAGCTGAATATATGATTTGGGCTCTAGAGAGAAATCTGGGCTAGAGATGTAGACCTGAGTCATTACACTATAGGTGATAGTCACTGTAAGACATGGCATTGTATCAGAAATTCCAGAGAAGGGTTGTTATCAATTTCATTTTAACAAAACAAAACAAGTGAGGAGTGATATACATTAGGTAGCAGTAAGCCTTGTAGGTAAACTAGCTGGAAATGAGTGGGGGATTGAGATATATAAATAGATGGGAAAGTACAAGGGGAAAAGGTGAAGGACAATAATTTGGGAAACAGCCAATATTTGTATTCCATTGTTCCAGCTTTACTGAGATATAATTGGCATAGAGCATTTTGAAAGTTTAAGGTCTACAGTGTGTTTATTTGATACACTTATAAGATGAACAATTTGGGGGGACCTCATGGACATGATGGAGAACATCCACTATTAAACAGGTGGATTGAAGTAGGGGAGGTCTCTTAAAACTTTTTCAAGGAAGAGAGATGAAGAAAGAGAGCTGGGAAAGAAACAGTATGAAAGCTAAGGAGGAGACTTTTTTCAAAACAGTGGGAGTGGCCATTGGATCTGGTTACACCTAATGGTCATGTTAAGGGAAGTTCTGAAAAAGGTGCACTGAGGTTAACAAATGAAAGCTACATCGTGAAGTCAGTGTTAGATTAACTGAAGTAGTGTTGCTAACTTGCACAGTTTTGAGGATACAAAGACAATGAGCATGGGCTCCATGTCTAAGAAGCAAGGCTATGAAAGGAAAGAGGATGAGGGAGAGCGTCATCCTGCAAAAGGACAGACAGTCAAGAAAGTGTGCTTGTTGATTTATACGGGACAGACTTAAGCATGTCAGAAGCTAACGGTAAGAGCCAGTGGCAAGGGAGTGATGGGTGATTTATCTGGGTGACTGGTAGCTCCTATTCTATTCAGGATAAGAGACCTTGAGTTCTTTTTATTTAAATAACATGGCATTTCTGCCCTGGATAAACTTATTTTTCTCAGTTCTTTCCCTTTATGTCTTACAGAACTTTTGTTACATGGATTAAAGTAAAAAATAAATTATATGAGAACAAAATAAATTATTCTAGAGCCTTATTATGATAATGCCTCGATTAACAAAAAATCAGTTAACTTATTAACCCATATTTTTTTCTACACTTTTCCTTTTATAGAATGGAAGTATGTGGAGGTGGGTGATTAAAATTTTAATTGAAAACCTACTTCAGCCACAGACAGGCAATCAGTAAGCATTTATTATGTGCTTCTCTCCCCAAACTATGATGATGTGTTCCAGAGTTTCTGCAAAGTATTATAACACATGGTCTTATTGTCACGAAGTTTGCAATCTGTGGATATAAAACTACACACATGAACATATAGTGAATGGTGTGACAGTATGAATGATAAACACCAAAATGAATGATACAGATTAAATGCAGTAGGAATTTAGAAAAAGCAGCTAACACTGAGTTGAGTGTTCACAGATAACTCCTTGGACAAGATGGAATTTATGTAAATCCTTAGGCTGGGTAGATGTGAAGATAGAGAAAAAGGCATTTTGGCTGGAATGGAAGTAGTACTTATTCATGAATTAGGAACTACTATTTTTTGGTGATATACTAGATGTTTTAATAAGCAGAATCATAATTCATTCAATAATTTGTGAAGGTGAGTAGGAACAGGACTGAGTATACCATAGATTAGAGGGTTAATGGTTTGGTTAGGACATTAGTTAGCCAAAAAGCTCTCTTGTCCTCTCTCTCTTTAATTGTTTATTTTCTGTTCTCCTTGCCATCTGAGTTCCCGGTTGGGGAATTCTGCCCACATGGGCATTGGTAGCAAGCAGACTTACTTCTCACTCTATAACTTGGAAAGTCCAGATACTTGCACCTTACCCTTACACCAAAAGATTGGGCACAGACATAGGTTTGTCCAAGCAGAAGGCTTATCTGGGACTTGGGATCCGAAACAGACACCTTTGTAATGAGGTATCCATTCTGGTAGTAGAAGTGGCCACATCCATTTTCTGTGGCAGCAATGGCAGTGTACCCAGTGTTGACATCAGCAGTGTTGGTGACGGGAGTGGCAAGCTATGGCATCCAGTGGTCAATGGTGGAAGCAGCAGTGTCCTCACCAGAATAGTTCAGTGGCATGATTTGGAGCTGGTTTGGGCTGCCTGGCCTCTCCTCTTCATTTCCTTTTTTTGAGCCAGGTTCTTAGGTCTCCTCAACTATTACATGAGCAACCCAATGAGTCTTCTAACAAATGCCTTTCTACTTTAAGTAGTTAGAGTAGTTTTTATGATGCTTAAAACTAAGAATTATGACAAGTGGAAGAGTTTAGGGTAAAATTATGAGAGCTCTTAATGTCAGCCTAAGGAATTTAAACTTTATAGGAAATTCCCAGTGTTAAATGGTTTTGAGCAGTAGGATGGCATTACCTACTAAATGATGCTTTATGAAGATTAATGTCAGTGTTATGTAGGTTGAATAATTTGAGAGAGAGAGACTATAGCTGGAAAGGTAATATAGGAGAGATGGGTCATATTAACAAGGGAGCTGGTTTTCATGGAAAGAAGTTAAACAGGTTGAATTTGAGTAGATGCAACAAATACGTAATTAGGCAATAACAATATGGGACTGGGCATAGATTAGAAAAGTGAGTTAAAAGTTTAATAATATAATAATGTGTGTGTTACTGTTCTAAGTAAAGAGATTATTGCTCTGATAAAGAATTATAGAGATTATTGCTCTGATAAAGAATTATAGAGCTCTATAAAGAATTATAGAGATTATTGCTCTGATAAAGAATTATAGAGCTCTATAAAGAATTATAGAGCTCTAATTATAGAGCTCTGATAAAGAATTATAGGGCTTCTGTATAAGCTACTCTGACATGCCTGAGGGCTAACACATGGACCACACACAGGGACAGTGGTTCATTCTGACAGTGGTTCTCTGTTTTTGGCTTTGCCTCACTTGCAATATGTATTTGAATCTGGCGGCAGGAGACACGTGTCCATTAAGAAAGATGAGTAAATAAGCCCCTCACCCTGCAGTCCCGTACACTACTCCAAATGAGTTTACGTAGGAGTCTCTTTTTTAGACAGTGAAAAAAAAAAAAAAGACAGAAACAAATACTGACTATCCTTATGTTATGGGCTGATAGAAAGAAAATGAATTCATAAAAAAAGAACAAGAATAATCATCCAAGAAGCATCAGGATTGCCAGAACCCTTGGCAGCCGAATTCCACCTGTTTTCATATCTAGAAGCCTACTCAGAAAGTGAGACAGGGTTTTATAAAGAGTATGAAATATCAGACTTAAAATGATTCATTTATTTTGCATCTAAAATCCTTGCACTACTGAATAGGAGCTTTAACCCCTTTCAGTTAGGATATTAAAGGATGATACTGCTCATAAAGGATACTCTTCCATAGAACTCTAGTTAAAAAAAAAAAAATTTTTCTGGCTCTTCCAGAACAAAGGGCAAGTGACCAGCATACCATTAAAAAGACTTCAAGATGTATTGCCCCATTACTGTAATATAGTAAATTGAAAACTAGATAAATTCCATGTTAGTAGGTGCAAAGCACAGAGAGTGGTGGGAAAAAGCACCATACTATTTAGTCAAGAGTCTTGTTTTCTACCAGTTGTTTGCTCTGAAGATTCTCTTGCCTTTTCTCTGCCTCAGTTTTCTTCTCTCATAAGTGATGAGGTCACAGAGGGCCTTTGGGGAAAAGATTGAGAAATTGAAAGAAAATAAAATTGGCTACAAGAGGGAATGAACAGATGATGCTGCAAGATGAAACTGCAGCCTTCAGAGCAGAAGTTGAGAACAGTTGCTACTTTGCTTAAAGGTCATTGCTCATATTCCAATAGGAATGTGTGGCGATGGCACATCGAGAACCTGTTGTCTTTGTCTAGGGTGGGCCCTACCCTTTTCTAGCAGTTATCTGTTTACCTTTTAATACAATTAGGCAGACCAGATTGGTATTTAGTCTTGTCCTGACAACAGCAAATTAGGCTTAACTCTTTAATTACAATGAGAAGGAAATCACCTTTCTGATATCCTTCAATTAGTTCAAGCAGCTGTTAAGTTATAATTAAAATTTCACATGGATCATTTGAGTTCTTGGAATGTTTCCATTTAATAACAAAACATTTGCATATATGCATTCAGTTTTCAACAACCTTTTCAAATCTGTCAATGGTAAACCAAGAACATTGATACAGTCTTAAACAAAATCTTTGTAGTCTTGTAAGCAGACAGCTGGGTCCTACAAAATGAAGAATGGAAATGGAAGAAGGTGATCAAAAAATATTAGTGCCTCCAAGTTTTCTGGAGCTTGTACAGGGAGTTAAACTTTTGCTTAATTCATAGTTATCCAAGAGGGGAGAAAAACGCTAACCAGGAGAGTGTGGTTACTTGGTGCTTAACAAATGAATTTGCATTACATGCATCCCATTATTCAGTACAACAGTCATCCCACGATGTCTTTACAGCTGGCTTCTTGCCTCTATAGACTTTCAAAAATATAAATGTGAGGGAGAAAATTACATGCGAAAATTCAAATATCTCTTTTGTTTTGTTTCTATTCTGAGAATTTAGTTCACTAAAATAATTACTCTCTTTGAGTTGCTCTGGCCAAGATCTCTGATACAGCTATGGATTCAACAATGTATGTAAGAAGAAGATGGAAGAATAAACATATATTAAACATGCTTAAAATTTATATTTTAGATATCTTTGAAACACTAAATGCTGGATAAATTAAACTGAATCCAGTTGAAGCATCATAGGAATATTTTTTAAATTATGTTTAGAAATTTGAATTTATGACAACTGAATGGCAGAAAACTGATTAAAACAAGAGGACATAAAACTTTTCTCTATTTTTTTAGATATAATTTGTATTTTCTATTCTCTAACATTGGTAGGAGGACGTGATAAAAAATTTTGTAGGCTAATAACAATGTTGGGCAGTGATAGCTTTTAGAATCTATGGCCAAGACCCAAAAGCTATTTTTAATAAGCCAGGATTCTATTCATGCTTACTCATTAATAACCTATATCGACAAGTAGAATTCTATATTGGCTAAGGACCTAATGATGTCTTCCCAACCATCAGTCTGTAATGTATATGATTGAATTTCAACCACCAAGATAACTGTGTCCCTGGGAATTAAAGAATGCATGTAGAGAAAGCAAAGAGATGAAGGAGCAATGTCTGCTATCACAATTGCACCAGTGTGCACACTTTGGGGGTACCAGCTGTTATCTGCACATTTTCCATCTGCCTTTACTAATTTTATTATGACCTTTTAGAACTGACTTCATCTGGTAGAGAGTTGGCTCTAACACCTTAACTTAGTCAATTTTATCCTTGAACAACTAAAGGGAAGAATGAGTAACAAGTGGGAGTCTATTCAGGAAAATGTTCCAAAGTAATATCTCATTATTCTTTTGTTAGGAAATAATGTTGTTGAGTGATTTTAAGATTCAGCTCAAATACTTAGGATTACCAATTGGCAAATCCACAGGTTACCTTAGGGAATCAGGTTGAGAGCTAAACTCTCAAGCAGTTTTCTGTTCAGGATTCTTTGGAAAATGTTTGTTAAAGGGTTTTTACATTTTATGCAGATGAAAAACAGAACCCTAAAAGGTAATTTCATTTATTCTGACTCCAAATCTAGAAAGATTTACATTAACTTTTCTCTCCCCAACTTCTCCCTCTCATACATACACACACACACGCAGACACACACACACTCACCCTCTAGACTAATATCAAGGTGTTTAGAGCACTTGCTGTGTGCTCTAGTTCACGTACTGTGAACAAACCACTTTATTCATCCCAGCAACCCAACAAGCTAGTTTATATTACTGTACACATCATACATAAGAGAAAACTGAAGCCATAAAAGGTTGAATCTATGAACTTAAATCTACATGTGTTTTATTCTAAAGCCCATTCTCTGTTCTCCTAACCAGAATGGTATTATATTCATTTACTCATTATTTTGACAAGTTAGCATCTACTTGATCTCAAACTTTTCTAGAATCTAGGAATACAAAGGTGAGCGAAATGTACATGGACCCTGTCCTCAAGGTTTGACAATATGTGAATAGTGTTCTCCTTGTAAATTGATCAGATGTTGATGAGTAATTTCTGCACATTCATAGGCTTTAGTCCTAAGCATATGCTGCATGTGGTGTGTAAGGATGTTGCTGAGGCTGGCAACAATGCTGGGAACTTTCTGAATTCTGTAAGGCAATATGTAGAGTTCACTCTTTGGTGGCCGTTTTAGCCTTGGCTGGCTGTTTGGGTAGTAGCAATAGCCATGCAACCATAGAAATGTTTCAGGACCCAGCCATTAGACACAGGATCAGTTTCTGAGTTGCTCTTAGGATTTCCCTCAGTTGTCTAACAATCTGCATTCCACGTAGCCACCCTTTAAGGGAGGAATACCCTCTCTAGCTCCTGGTAAGCTACAGGCTGCATGAAACCCAAGAGGAAAGTTTTGATGTCTTTTGCTCCCACCAAGATAAAGGATGATACTTTTACCCTGACCCAGGCCTTGGGGGCAATCAGGAGGAAGGGAAGATGTGAAATAGCAGGGATCCAGATCTGTAAAAGTTCTGTTCTTAACAATGTGAATTTGCTGATTTGTGGTAATGCCTCAGATGGAGGCATGGTAATCTCAGAGGAGCTCCATCGGTAGGATTTGATAATGAAGAGTCTGGGAAATAGCACAAAGAGGCAAAAAGCACAGCCTCTGAATTAGAGCTGTTTGCATACCATTTTTATTCCAGCTATTTGTTACCAGCTGCCACTTCCATCCAGTTATATATGCTGAATAGAAGAATTATATTTAGGATTGCCAGAACTCATATACAATTCTGTGACATAGGAAGAGAGTCTTCTGATTAAACACTCTATTCCAGTGTGTAACCAATAATTTTCCTAATTATTCTTCTTATTAAAAACATTATTATTATTATTATTATTCTTTTATTGAGGTTTTAAAATGTGCCAGGTAGTATCCCAGGCAGTCCCCGTACACTCCATCCTCACACCCACTCACTTTTCCCCATTGTGTGGATGAGGAAACTCAAGCTGGGAGAGGTTGACTGACTTGCAAATCTCCCTCTCAGGAAGACTGTCCTGCCCCAGCTGCTGTAGGTCACCCATATGTGGAAACTGCATGTTCTCATTTATGGATTTGCTTATGTTTTTGTTAAGTTATATTTCTATGTTATATGTTTCTTATGTTTTTCTTTGACTCTAAGGCACAGATCCATGGGTTAGCGTATTTTGTGTAGGTATATTTATCTTCTAGTTGTATGAGGGATTTTAATGCTAATTTACAGATTGTGAGCACATATCAAAGTGAGGTTATAATTTTGTCTTTTACAAATAGCCACTCAGTAGAGATTTTTTTCTTCTGGGTTTCATTACTTAATAGTTCTCAAATAACTATGCCTTTAATTATTTAATTAATTTAAATTATTTAATTTAGTAATGGAGGCTCTGGGATTGATTTTTCTAAAAAAGTTTAGAGCATTGAACTAAATGGTGGTCCTTTAATGATACTACCTAAGACCTTTCTATCCCTCTCTAGTGGTTATTTATATTTTACTGATAACTAGGTGACATCACAAATCTGTCAATATCTCTGAGCTACATTTCTTATACAGAATAATGTTCCTGCTACTTTCTTCAAAGGCATTTTCAATCACCAAATCTCTAAAGTATTTTTTTAATTCTTTGAAGGAGGGACTGGTTAACTGTATTTTGGTGGAGAAGAATTTGGAAATGAAATTGGAAGACTAGAAATCTATTAAATATCTACTTTAGGTTAGAAATGGGACACTTCCATATTCAAATTGCTACATTTATATCTAAAATAAATACACACACACACACACACACACACACACACACACACACACGTTCCTAATACCTTTTTAGTTCTGTCTTCAAAAAGGCAATCTGTTATAAGCAATTCTCATTTGGGGTTAATAAACCAAACATTTGTCAAGCTAGGACCTATTGCAACTTAAGACTAACAGTTAAAATATAGTTGATAAGGTATTTTGCTTTGTGCGATAGGTTTCTCCCAGAAGCTTTGTGTGACAATTAAAAAAACAAATCATTTCTAAGAAGCAGCCGTGGATTTTGCTCTCTAAAGGAATATTTGATAAAGATTTCCATGGGGAATAATCAACACATGCCTGCACACTGGTACTTTCTAGGTCTACTGCCTTTTGGCATTTATTGTAAGCATCATTCAATATGACAATTACTATATTTGGTTAATACTTAATATGGTGTATATTTCCTACTGAGATGATTAACTCAATAAACATAAAAACTATGTCATACTTCTTTATATTACCATACAATATCTAGTATAGAGCTAAACATATCAAAACATTATAATAAATATTTACAGGATTGTATAAATTTATATTAGAAATGTGATATATTTTGCTTAAAGCAAGAAATGTCTGTAAATAATACAGTTATTCTAATGGTGCTGTATATTTCATATAGCTGCTAAATAATACATTTAAATACCTTTCAGGCAATGTTAGATACAGGCCTCCATCTTTCATGTTCATTAGCTATCATCTGGGAAACCTTATAGCGGAATCTTATGCAGAAGTCTGGGCCCCAGTCTCAGAGATTCAGTTCCAGCATACTGGGCGTAAGTCATAGGCATCTTTGCTTTTAAAAACACCACAAGTGATACTAAGGTACAGCCAAAGTCGAAAGCCACTAGTATAAGGTGACTACAAAGAATTCTACAGAACTTGTCCTAAGACAGCATAGTGAGTTATAAGCTTATTTGGTTAAAAAATTAATGAATAACTGACTTGCTTTTTATACATTTTTCATAAACTGAATAGACTAAAGGCATAATTGTCACATTAGTAGACTACTTGAAAGAGGCTTGCTTAAAAATTACTCTTATGCATATGATAGACCATCAAAGACATGGAAGGTATGCAAAAGGCGACATCTGAAATATCTCATGTCCATTGATGATTATCTCCCTTATGTTACACAAGGTCTTCTACCTAACTTCAGGGTCAGAAAATTAAAACAAAACAAAAAAAGTGTTGATTTTTCCAAAGAATTATTTATATACCTAAATATGTATGTAACATATATCTACATATATGTAGATATATAATATGTACTAACACATATATTTATATGTTAAGGACTTTCAAGCATCTTACACAGGTTTTTCTTTGACTGTAAAGCATAGGGTATTTTGTTTGGTGTGGATACTTTCCTCTTTCAGTTGCATGAGAAATTTGCATGCTACTCTACAGGTTTGCATACTAGTGTACGGTTTATTAAGTTTTTAATAATTTATTTATTTATTATTTTATTTTATTTATTTTTGACTGCGTTGGGTCTTCATTGCTGCACGCGGGCTTTCTCATTGCGGTGGCTTCTCTTGTTGCTGAGCACGAGCCCTAGGCACGTGGGCTTCAGTAGTTGTGACACGCAGGCTTCAGTAGTTGTGGATCGCAGGCTCAGTAATTGTGGCTCACAGGCTTAGTTGCTCCACAGCATGTGGGATCTTCCTGGACCAGGGCTTGAACCCGTGTCCCCTGCATTGGCAGGCAGATTCTTAACCACTGTGACACCAGGGAAGCCCCGGTTTACTAATTTTGTCTTTCAAGAATAATCACTCAGGGCTTCCCTGGTGGCGCAGTGGTTGAGAGTCCGCCTGCCGATGCAGGGGACACGGGTTCGTGCCCCGGTCCGGGAAAATCCCACATGCCGCAGAGCGGCTGGGCCCGTGAGTCATGGCCGCTGAGCCTGCTCAGCGGAGCCTGTGCTCCAAAATGGGAAAGGCCACAACAGTGAGAGGCCTGCAAGCCGCAAAAAAAAAAAAAAAAAAGAATAATCACTCAGTAGGGAAAAAGGTACATAACAAAAGTGTATAAATAATGAACAAATTATAGAATTCACTTTAAGTAACCTCATTCTGAAATTTAGGTGTTATTCCATTTAATTTTTTTTATTCCATTTAATTTTAATGGGAAGTCATTGGACATGCTAATGAAATATACTGGCAAGGTTTCCTTCTAATATAATAGAGCAAAACGGCAAAATTTCTGCATAAACTTCACTTTTCATTTTTACTCAAGACAGGCAAAAGAGGGGACTTGTCTGTGAATTGGTATTGAGCTTGCTTGTTATGAGTTATGGATGTTTTTGCAATAAAATTTGACTCTCTGGAACGAATGGATGTTCAAACCTGATTTTATTAGTGTGGTTGAACATTGTGGAACTAAAACAAGGAAATTTCTGCATATTGCCACAATTTGAGGCCACATGGATCATAGACTTTTCTATTTATATTTCACTCATGGACGTAAATGGAATTTTCTCATCAGGAAAAGAAGGGAAGCAAGGAATACACAACTTTAGTTTAGAAACTGTACATCTTGTTGCTGAATGTCAGATAAAGGTGAAACTTTTAAATCGGAGGCTCCTTGATTTAGTATCTTTAATGTGCAAAGGAAGGGATGTGCAGGGTGCATCATTAATGTGACAGGGTGAAGGGGCAACACGTTTCTTCTGTTGCTCTGGGAAGAGGATGGATCTGGCTCAACTCTGATGTCAGAACCTCCATCACCTTTCTCACAGATGATGTAGATTTTAATTGTATTCGGGGCTGACTCACATCGCACCAGCTCCTGTGTGACATTGAGATAGATGAAGCCATTTGTTGGCATTATCAGAGCCAGCTGTGTGCTTGGCTGCAGCTACAGTAGGCATTTTATCTCATGCATAATCCTCTCATTGAGAGGGGATCACAAGTATCTGAACCATATGGCAAATAATTTTATTATGATCAAAAAAGGACTCTTGAAGCTAGTTAAACAGAAGAGTCCTTGAAATTCAATCAGAAGTTTTATTTTCACGTCGTACCATCTTCCTAAATTAATTGTTAGTACTGCCACAATAAATAGAACCAAGACTCCCCCCAGCCCCTGCAAAGAGAGAATAAACTTAAAAATTACTTTATTTCACCTGCAATTTTTTTAGTCTTCTTAATCTTGGAGAATTTACTTGGATTTAGAGAATAGAATCTGGATTTCTAAAAGTGAAGGCAGCTTCTGATTTAAAATAATAATAAAAGTTGTAATGATAATGATAATAATAATACTAGCTCTTCAAATACGAGAACCTCATACCAAATGAGACAAGCTTGAATTCATATCCTCAGTGCTGCTATCCTAACAGCCACATAAGATGGAGTTTATTTTTTCTTTAGGGGAAGTCAAGTTTTAAAAGAAAGAAAATGTTCTTTCTCAGGGTTGCCTAATGATCCCGTAAGTTTAGCGTACATCTTCAAAGGAAAGAAGCAAACTTGTCTTTTCCACATGGTGGGATTTCCTGCACATTGTCAAGGAGATACATGGGTCTCCATAGCGAAGGAGTGTCATCCACCGCCCTTCTGTCCAGGGAAGTGATGGGAAGCAGCTGTTACAGGACAGGCTGGGCTCTGCTTAGGGGGAATTGTGTGAGGCTGTGGGAAGCACTTTAGCTGTTGCATCAAGAACAAGAACTGCTTCCAGCTGTCATATTCCTACGTTAATTATGACTTTTATTAATCACAAAGGATGTTTCAGAACTCTAGTTCAAATGTTACAAAGCCATAAAACAGCTACTTGCCTAATCTTACCTTGTGTATGGTATGTATGTTCTGTTCTTTTATTATGGCCTTCCTTTCCAGAGGAAAGTGTGTAAGGTTTGGGCCTTAGGGCACCTGTTAGTGATGTAAACGTATTATCAGCAACTGCCACACCACAGTCTGAGAACATAAAGTATCACAAGGTCCAAATGGCAACAGCTGCCTTATCTGGAGACTAGTCTTTTATCTGATATTTTATTGACAAACAATAAAGCTAGTGATTGGATTGGGAGTGGAATAGAGCCACCTAATTTATAGGAACCTTAATTTTCTACTACTACATGCCTGAAGCAGCTTTTTGTTCTTATCACCCCTTCATGACTAAATCAGAGTATCTGTCTGAACTGTTCAAGTGGTTTAAAATATGTCTTTTCCTCTTCATTGTTTAAGAGCATGTTTCAAAAACATGCAATTATTGTGAATTATGACAGTAATTCCTTAAAAAGACAAAAAACAAAAACACAAAAAAACAGCACCATGCGATCCTGATTGTAAAGCCAGGATACATTTGTCTGGGAAGCTTTCCCAAGTCCTTGTTCCCAACTAAGGGATGTGCACCAGAGCTGGTAGAAAAAGCCGGCAGAAAAGCAAGACTACGAGTTTCCAGTAACTGCCAGAGGCAGGCTTTCCACCCCAAGAAAGTGGTCAAGATGTATATCTCCTCATTCTTCCAACTTCTTTATCAACTTAGCAATTTAAAAAAAGAGGGAAAAAGAAAAAATGATTACATTGGGCCCTTAATCCACTTGCCTACTATTGAAGTGATGTTATAAGCTCAGGCCTACATTTTCTGAGGTCTCCCCAGTCCCTGTCATGATACGAGGAAGATCATGGAGATTTGATTGCTCTACAGCAAAGAAAAGCATTTGGGACCTTATGGTTTCACCCAAATGAACTTTGTTACTATGGAACATCCACTGTATTCTCTGGCTAAATGAAATGTATGATTGTGTCTGGGATAATCCTGGTGCTTTTTAAGTGTTTTGTTTTTTTCCCCCTCAGAAACAATTTACACAGTGTTGAGCGATCATTATCCACTACATGCTTTCCAAAAGTTTTCGCTAAGTATGTAGCGAAAATACTACATACTTCACAGAGATTTCGCTGGCAATGAAGGCTGTGGATAAATAATGGATGAAGAGGGGTGACAGGGCCTGAGCACTGGGGACTTGACAGATTATCCTGTGATGTATTACAATTAGATATGCATCTGTGTCACTTCATTTATTCAACTAGGAAGAGTACATAACTCTTTGAAGGTAGATTTATTAAAAGCTTTAGTCATGTCTTTTCAAAATTTAAAACTGATTTCTGAGCATCTCTAACAGCCTTCTAAATCACCTACCCTTTATGTTTTTTTTTAAGTTGGAATTTTTTGAAAATCTTTACTAACTACGTCAAATTTTTGATTGTATATTTTATTTGTGCTCAAGGCAGTTGTTGATGACAGATCACTTTGTCACCAGCTGGTCAACAGACCGAATGGGCCTTTGGGAAGAAAGAGCATAGGATTGTTGTATGGGAACCATAGGTGCTGATCGATGGCAAAAAATAGACATCATAATAAAGAGCAGTTTTTTCCATTAGAAATTTTGTATGCATGCTTTCCAAGTAGGCATTGGCTTATTCTTTTTGCAAAAGAGATGCCAGCGGGGGGGAAGAAATATAAATCCTGGATGTTAAGAAGCACTTATAAATGGAACCCTCTTTCCAAATTATACAAATGAAGTTTTTCTAGCCCCCTAGGGTGAAGTATGTAAATTAACAATGACCCACGTGCTTAGGCCCTGAAATTGTGAGGGCAGCTGAAACTGATCAGGATTTTAAATGTGTTACTTCTTGTCTCTGTTTCACATATTTTTTGCTTGAAAACTTAGATCTGTGCCAGATGTTTCTGTTCTCTTAGAGCTCAGTGATATGAGAAATAGCAGAAGATATTGGGAATGGCTAACAAGAGAAAAATTGCTATTTTTAAATGTGAGTGAGGCCCATGCTGATTTACGGTTATGGACCCAGTTTCTAGCAAATCGTTTTTCTAGTGTATCCTAGATCTTGTTAAATCAGGCCATTGAGAACTTAAGTATGCATAAGCACACATCATTTCTGCTACTACAGTGTATTTTTAAATTGCCTTTAAATAGATATTTCTAAAATAATCTATGATTGCAAAAACTCCCAACCTCTTTGGCCAGATTGAACCTCACCTTTGAGAAATTTAACTCTCAAATTCTTAACTTGATGAGGCCTTCTTGAATAACCTATCATTAAAAAATAAATTATGTGGATGCCCTCTGAATGTTTATTTTTTGGCAAAGTGTATTGTGTGACAGACAGTAAGTGGTTAGAAAAACAGAAGGAACCCAGAATTATCAAAACTTCCCCTTCCCCCTTTTAGCCCAAATCAGTCTCTCCAGGGGTCTGAATAAACAAACATGCTTGTCACTGTAGGACAACTTTTTCATTCTTCAGATAAGGGCAGCTCAGTTTGTGGTCAAATTATACTAGTAGCAAAACTGATCAGAGCAAACAAGGTTTCTGAGGATTCACTCACTCCTGTAAAAGCTGATTATAATTGATGAACAACCAGCTTGCTAGACCCTGACAGGCTGGTTGCCTGGCCTTTGCTCTCTGCCAGTTCAAGCCTTACAAGTGTGAAATAGCCAATTACTGGAATACCTATTGAAAGTAATAGGCCAATGAGCAAATTGCTTCTGTGGGACACCGTGGCAGTGTAGATGGAAGGAGGCCAAAATAAAGTTCTGCTCTGAGCAGCTGCTCCCAACACAGATTGCTAATACTATTGGATGACCAAGAGATGAGAGCAAGGTATTTTCCCATTCAAACTGCAAGTATCCTGCCTTGTATTGACTTAAAGTTTATGATGCATGATACCATCTTGTTACCCAGGTCCTAATTTGCTGAAATAAATCCTCCTTTTAAAAGGTAGTTAAATAGGTAATAAGGATAGTCATGGCCATAGATTTTGTGCAAAAACATTAAATACAATTTTTGCAGGGAATGAAAAGTCATATCGTGTGCAGAGTGTTAATACTTGCCAGCCATTTGCTATTGACAGAACAATTTATCTTGATAAAGGACAGTGAAAAATTCCAATCTATTCACTGACATCACATTATCAGCAGTAATATATGACTGCATCTAAATATAAGGTTGAGATCTGAGACAGTTGAGAAGTTCCTGGTAATTTTCCTGTAAATATATTGTGTACTGGACAATGAACAAATGACATATTTACCATGTAATTCGATAACCTATTTTTATGTGAAATTTTAAGTTTTTCTGTGTTTAATGGAATATACGATAGTATTTCCTTTTCAAGGTAACCTGTTTCCTTAGTAAGACTTTAGCAATAAAATGCGTATTACTGGGTTTGATAGAGAAGAAAGGATAGGCAAAGAAAGGTTAATTCTAAACATCTGCACAATAAGCCCTTTCAGTATTTACTACCATAAGAAAATTACCTTAATATTTATTATAATTTTTAATTACATTGCAATTATTACTATATATATGTATATCTTTTGTGATATTAGGAAATTATGAACTGTTTTTGAAATAAATGTTTCTTTTCAAAATGCTCTAGCATAAGTCTGAATTATTTGAAATGTGCCGGAGTGGGTCAGAATGCAGTAAGGTCAAGGTGGGGTGACGTGGAGCGTGAATGGTGCTGGGAAAGGTGATTTAGACCTATGTGGAGCTATCTGAGCTCCATTTCTCCCTAGGTTAGAAGGCATGCAAATTCAGCTCAGCAAGATGAGAAGAGGCAGAAGCGTAGACACACACAAATCACCTCTATGTTCCTACGTACAACTTTGCCCCTACATCCCTGAGTACACATGAGTCTCAAATAAGGAAGACTCAAGTCCATCATTGCTTAAGATATGAATCTTGAATTTATTGGTAAAAAATGCTACATTTGCTCGCAAGCCTCTGTAAACTTCCACAGTGTCTCATCAGTGCCTTTTCCTCTTTCTATTTGTCTTTTATGAACACTTTCACAAAAGAAATGAAAATTTGCTGTTATTGACATAAAATAGCTTGTGTGTATGTAATATGGGTGAATATGTGTCTTCCTTTCCTTATCACTGTGGGAAAATCCGAAGAATTTATTATTTTTAATATATGTCTTGCCTGTTTTCAAGAGGATTTGAGGAACCTACAAACTATTGTGTTGGCCCAAAAGTTCATTCGGGTTTTTCCGTAGGATGTTACAGAAAAATCCAAACAAACTTTTTGGCCAACCCAATAAATTAAATCATAATATAAAATCTCTTATTTGGGTATTGAAAACAAATAAAAACAAGAAAAAAAATCCCAAAGCAAGTCCATGAGGCAGAAGGGATGAGTGATACCAAGCCATTGAGAGGAATGTTTCACCATAATTGGCAGTGAGTTTGTGCTTGCTAAGACAACAGAAGAAACCTGTACACACCATAGTGCAGGGAAAAAGTAAGGTGCCTTCTTTTTCTAATATTCTAATAGTCACTGTAAGCACTTAAACTGCCTCCTGATCTAATAAACAAGACGCTCAGTTTCCGACTTTCTCTCTCTCCTCTTGAGAAAAAAAAAAAAGTCAAAAAGCCCAATCCCACTTTTAAAAAGAAGGTGAAGGAGGAAGGGAGATCTGAAGAGTCAGATCCACACTCACCATTTGACTGCTTTTACTTCTGTCTGCCACAAGGTGTCACTGTTGAAAACAGGACCTGCACAGCTTGTTGTCTCCCTGTCCAGAGCTGTGGTTACATTCTTGTCGGTCCATATCCCTGTGCAGGACACAATGGCTTCCCTGGAAAAGATAGTCTCACTCCATCCAGCACTTTCCACTCTTGAGTTTATGCTTCTAACTCAACCATTTCCCCCCAAGCACACCAACAGTGCCCAGAGACAGGATAAGAAAGGGCTTCAGACTCATGCTACATGAGACAGCTAGAATATCGTACCTTCCTCAATGAGTTGTACAAGGGTAAGTATTTGGTGAGGTCTAATGAGTTATATGCACACACATACACTCACACACTTAGAACAGAGGCTACTAGCTGTTATAATTATTATTCAAAGAACTCAGTGCAAGACCACCTTGAAGTTGAGCACAGGGCCTGGTCCAGCCTTCTTTCTTTCCTTACCTGCAAGTTTTCTTTAGAGGCTTTTGGCATCTTTCTTGTCTGCAGATTTCAGTTGTATTATCTCAATCCATTCAAAAGATTTTAATAATATTAGTCCTTAAAAAGGAAGGCGAGCTGTTTACCTTTTCCATCCAGGTGCTTCTGTATTTTCTCATCTTCTCTCCGGTGGATGGTAATATAATTGAGGGCAAGGGGCTGCTCTTGTCCAGAATGTAGAGCCCCCTTTTCCTGGGTGTTTTTCTGGGACATAGAAGCCAGATGGCATATATTTATATAACTGAGAGAGGTTACTCCAGATTGAATTACCAATCTCTCAGATAACTTTCTATTTTGACTTTAAAGAAAGCCAGCTAACCGATTTCAAGTATCAGTGTCTCTTGCTAAAAAAAATACTACCCATATTGTATTCACTTCCTGTTATGAGAAAATTTTCTGCAAAGATAATTCTTTTCTTGTAGTTAGATAATTATTAACGTGTCATATAAAAAGGATATTGAGTAATCTAATGACTCTGTCTTTATTATGGCCTATGATATGAAATTTGTAGAGAAGGGAAAATAATGTTTCTAGATATTATAAACAAGACTTCGTTTTATCTTCACAACCCTCAAGGGAAGTTGTATTATCTTGGTAGTTCAGATTAGGAATCCATGTTCAAAGAGTTTATGTTAAATGCTCAGAAATCACATTGACCAAAGTAGCTTGTACTTGTGGAAACCAGAACTTAAACACAGGTCACTGAATAATTTTCATAAATGGATTTTATATACAATGAATTTTGCTGAAATCTTTTAATAATCTGTGAATTTATAGATTCTTTTGGATTTTTCATTCATACAATTATACTGTCTGCAAATAATGAGATTTTTGTTTCTCCCTTTCCAATTATTTTCCCTCATATATTTTTCTTTTTTACTGCACTGGCTAGGGCTTCTAGTGCAGTGTTAAATACTTTACAATTACAAAAGTAATGACAAACATCCCTTTTTTATTCTTGATTTTAAAGAAAAACCTTTCAGCTTTCAACACTTTAATTCTAAAAATATGTGCTGTTTATTTTCACAGCTAAGGAACTTATATTTTTTCCTCTTTTTAAAAGATTTTTTAATACAAATGAACATTGATTTTTATTTAAAGAATTTTATTATCCATTGAAATTAGCATGTAGTTTTACAATATTAACTTGCTAATAGTGGATATTATGTTAAAAGATCATTCTAATGTTAAATCAATTTGCATTTCAAGGGTAGACACTACTTGTTCATAATCTATAACTTTTTATGCATGTCCAGGCTTGCTTTTTTTTTCTTGAATTTTATTTTATTTATTATTTTTTATACAGCAGGTTCTTATTAGTTATCTATTTTATACATATTAGTGTATATATGTCAATCCCAATGTCCAGGTTTGCTTTTGGTATCAGGTTGTGCTAGACTATCTATTTTCTGCACCAGTTTGTTAGAGATGGAGATTACCATCTTTGTTAAAAAAAAAAAAAAAAAGTTCATGTAAAACTGGGGCTGGTGATGTTTGAGGGTTTTTTCCTAACTACTGATTCGATTTTTTCATCTTTATAGTCTTAGTTAACATTTCTACTTGCTGTTAAGCCAATCTAAGTGATTCATAGTTTCATTTCTTCAAGAATATGTCCACTATTTACAGTGCCTATACTGAACTGGTGTTTGTAAAATAACTACTCTATTAATTGCAAATAGAAATGTCCCCATCTTCCTTTCTACCATTCTCTCTGTATTTTTCTTTTTTTCTAGTCCAATATCATCAACAGTTTGTCTTCTTTGCTAGTCTCTTCATACTATTTTTATTGAATACTTGTAATCTTTCTTTGTTTCCTGTTTCAATAATTTCTACTCTTTATTTTCCGCTAATTCTGTTTCTTTCAGGTTTACTTAGTGATATTTTCCTTAATTCATAAGTTAAATACATATTCTGTATTAATTTTTCTTTCTTTTTCCCTGCTGTCTTTATATGCCTTTTAGACTATATATCTCCTTTTATATACTGCATTACCTGCATACCACATGCTTTAATATACAGAATTGTCATTGCTATGACAAGCAAATATTTATAATTTTTTATAATTATTTCTTCATCATGAAGTTTTAAGAAGTATGCTTTTCATGTCTCAAACTTATGAATTGTGCCCTCACCCATTCAGATTTATCACATTTTTGTCAAAAAACATGTTGCATGCTCTGTTGATTCGTCTATATTTATTGATAGCTACTTAATCACGAACGTAATGTAGTTATAATCATTTGTGATTTTTTTAGTAAGTTTTAAAAGAATGTTTCTATAGTTTGGGGGTACAAAGTTATTTCTTTTTCCTTCTCATTTGTGTACATGTGAGCGTAAATATGTGTGTATGTGTATATAATATACATGCATATTCATATATATACATGTGTACATTCACACATACACACACATGCACTAATATGCACACACATATGGTAACTCAAGCTTGTTAATTATGTAATTCTGCTTTGTATTATTCACACTACTTCTCTGTCTGTTTTCAGTGTCTTAGAATGGTATGGTAAGGTCTTACAGTATGATTGTGGATTTATTCATTCTTCCTTGCAATTCCCTTAAAATTTTCCTTTATGCCTCGTGAGGAGATGTGGTTAAGTGCACATATGATCAATATGGTTATCTTTTACTCTTGCACTGTTCATTTAATTTATAAATCAAATTGCCCTTTTTTGTTAATGACCTTTTACTTTAAAGTCTATTTTGTACGCAATCAATACTGTTGTATCAGTTCCCTTTCAGTTTTTATTTCACTCATATCTCTTTATTATTTCCTTTTCAGTCAAACTTCTTATATCATTGAGTCTTTAAGTGTGTATGCTCTAAACAATATATAGCTGGATTCTTATTTATTTTAAATCTAATTTCAGAATCCTGGTCTTTACTTTTTTATACTGTTTTAAAATTAAGTAAACCAAATGTCCAAAGCACAATTCTCAATGCTTTACATGTACTCACTCATTGAATATAACTATCTATCTTTTACAAATGATAAAATTTAAGACCCAGAGAAGTTAAGCAACTTGATTATCATCACACAGCTAGTTAGTGGTAGATGCTCCCTGCTCTAATCTCCTATGCATTGAACTAAAGAATGGCACAAGCAAATGGGCAACCGAGGTAAGGAATTGCAAATTCAGGGAAGAGAACTTCATTGAGTTTTGCTGAAACGGAAGGTTCTTTCATTCATTTGTCAAATATTTATTAAAGGCCAGTCCATATTCTCACCAAAATCTTGATTCTTCTTGGAGACCTACCTTGCACATTAGGCTTAGTCCTTATACAGAAGAGAATAGTGAGACTTTAAATTACCTGGTAAAGTTCACATAGGGAGTATCAACAGTCTCTTTACTTTTCAAAAGTGTACTTTTTCTGTTGTATTATTTGGCAGGTTTTTGGAAGCCTGGCCCAAAAGATTGGGGAATTTAGGTGTAAATATACTGTTTTTTTTTTTTTTTTAATACAAGCAATGTTTTTCTACAACTGGCCTTTTAATTCATATCTTCATTTATAGCTTTATGTAACAAAAGCATGTTAAGAAAAGGCGAACACTAAAGAATAATAAAAAGTACACAGTTCATTTGCTAACAAATGCATTTATCCTGACATTGAATGAAACTCTTCTTGTTCTATTGGTTGTCATTTTGTAAACAAACAAAAAAAAGTGATTCATAACCTTTTCTTCTCATCTTTCCTCATTGGAGTTTCCCCCCAGAAAGACAGTAAATGAGCACAATATATTCACTTAGGTCCAACCTAAGTGACTTCCATTTTAACCTTGTGATTTTATAACTCATTGAGTGTAATGCATTGAGCCTCAAATATGACCCCTCAGGCGCCTGATTATGCCTTCAGACCCTCAGATGTGTGAGGCCAATCTGTGCCCTTCTGCTCTTTACAGCACCAAATGAGGACTTTTGGCACCCAGCTTGGAAATTTGGAGCACACTATTTATTCAGCTTTTGCTGTGTGGATACTCCAGAAATTTTCCTCCCTTCTGCCTAGGAAATAACTCCAGCAAAGCTGTTCTGTGGAGGCACTCTAGGGGAAAAAGGCAGAAAAGTGGGCTCTGAAAATACGCTGAGCATTTTAAAGTAGTTAGCTGATAGAAATAAACACTCTATATTTTATGATTAAAGCACCAACTGAAATATTTATGACCGTTCAGAATGCATTCATAAGCACCAAGTCACACTGAGTTTTCATGATTAGCAAAGATACATATTCCAGAAAACTTTGGAGCCCAAAAGGATCTGGGAAAACTCCCTCTCTTCCTTCAAGATCAGCTCAAATAATCCCTGCTCTATAAAATTGTCTCTTTTCACATGGATTAACCATTCTTTTATCAGTGTTTGCTATTACTTTGTACACGTTTGTGTTATAATATTTGTTGTGTTGTATTATAGGTAAATATCTCCTCATAGACTTTAATTTTGCCTAGAATATATTGAGCTGATTACTGCTAGCTCAGTTTTAAAAAAGACTGATACATTCACCAAGATGTTACTTTATTTTCTGAAGGGTATTGGAGATGCATGGAAAAGTCTTTTTATGAAACAGGGTACTCAATTTCCAGTCATCAAAGTACCTCCTGGGAGGGTCCCTTAATAAACAGAGTGTTTCAAGTTGATGGAAGAATCAGAATTTTAAGTTATTAATATCAGTTTCAGCATGGGGACAGTTTTAAGGAATAGTTTTTCCAAGCTGTGGAAAGATATGGTAAGCATTTCCTGTGCCACTCACACCAGAATAAACAATTTTATTAACCCCAGAAGTAACCTTCTACTGACAGTGTTTTTCTCCCTTTAACAAGGCTGGATTTAACACTGCCAAAAACTTTCTTCTGGAGACTTCCTAGTTTTGGATTCAATATAGGTGAAATTAATACTGTCTTCAGAGAGAATTTAATAGTTCTGGATAATTTTAAGTTGTTAAATTTATTTTTCTAACTGTGTAAAATTAGTCTTGGAGGGGCCCTTATGTCCTTGCTCTTGGAGTAAGCTACTTCTGAAGACAGCTCATCCTAGCTACTGTTTATTACAACAGTTGACCCTTATTTCTTGGCTTGAGGGGCTTTTCCTTAGCACCTAAAATAGTTTATAGTAAAGGTAAAGAGAACAGGGACTGCTAAAGTGGATTAGAATCATACATCAAACTCAATTTTCTCACCTAAAAAAGGGAAATAGTAATACTAGAAGTAATAGCAACACTCAGCTCCAAAAGTTTCAGGAAGACTAAAGATGATGTGATATATCTAAGCACCTAAAATCCTGCCTGGTAAGTGTTCTTGTCATGCAACATACACCTGATTGCTTTAGAGCATCATTATGCATCTTACATTGATTGATTGATTGATTCATTCAGTCAGTCAGCCAGTCAGTCAGTCAATAGTGCCTATTTGATGCCAGACAAGATTATAACATTGATCCTACAGCATTTAAGAAATAAAAAGTACATTCTGTCAAAGAATTGTGCCCTACACTCTCTAAGAAAAATAGATATTTTTGGCTGGTAACCTGGGGATTGTTAAGAATTTCTGAGCCAAAAAAGGAAAAGCTTTTTTCATGTTTCCAAACTGATGATTCATGGGGCTCAGACCACACACATCCTTATAATTGGGCTAAGTAACATGTCATTATCCCTTTGATACTTGGGATACTCTTATCTCCCAGTAAGTTGTTTGATAAGAATAATATAACAGTGGTCTACAGTCAGTGAAAATTTACAAGCCCCTGTGGTGTAAGCAATTTCAGAAGCCAGTAAAACCAAATAACTGACACGAACAGCTTGGCAATAGTATTTACTGTCATTTATTTTAAAACAAAAGAAGAAGATACATGGACAGTCTTATTTTTTCTAATGCTAAACATAAGTCACAGATGCAGAGAGGAAATATGATTCCATCATGAATAATAAAACAAACTTTGCAAGTTCTACACTGTAGCTACAATTATGGTTGTTCCCCACTATCAGCCCATAACTGGATGTACAATTTCAAATGTCCTAGGACTATTGCAACTTCCATCCCTTCAAAAATTCCAAAGACTTGGTTTCTTATTAAAATTCCATGCTTATATGCTTCATATTTCTTATGACTTCACCTGTTATGTCACCCTCACTCTTGATAGAAGCTTATTTGGATAATGTCTGGAAGCAAAGCATTCCCCCGCTGAAAATGGTTAGGGATGGAGGCACTCTGTCAGTACCTGACAGGTGTAAATTTTTTAATGTATGAGCAGTATATGAAAATACAAATCACCACGGAGAGCCAGCCTAAAGCAGACTGAAAAGCTGTCATAAGCAATTTTCAAAAAGCATGACTTATTTGGTTCCCTTTCAGGGGGAACAACTCCACAGGCATAAATTTGTGAATGGTACTTGACAATCTTAACAAGTCCTCCTCTCTCCCAGCTTACTGTATGGCCAGTATGTGAGGTGGACATTTTGCTCACCTGTATTCTGAGACCAAGGGAGAATTGACACGATAACTGAGAAGGGCTTGAGCCACCTTACGTACTTGAGACACACATCAGGGAACAGATTAAATAACCTCACAATCTGGGACATTTTGAAGCAATTTATTTGCCTGCAGATTATTTGTGGACCCTCCTGATAACATCAATTCACTGAGTGTCATAACACTGGGAGGAATGGTAGCATCTGGGAAATGGACCCCTCCCCCAACCACTAGTTTATAAGCCCTAACATTGTAAGATTTTTTTTTTTTTTTTGGCCCTGGGTTTATTGAAAAATCTTTACTAACTGAATAGCTTTCTCCTTGGTGTGAAAAGGCTGACTTTAGCAAAGGAGTGCATGATGGGCGAGTCACTTCTAATTGAATAAGTGTCAAGGTCAAAAACCAACAAGTGATGAAGATGAGGAAGCCCTGGAGTGATGTTTGTTTCAAATCATATTATATCTTTTATAGTAGCACAGGGCTTTAGGGAGACTATGTAAAATTGAAAAAATGGGAAAGTTATAGTATAGCTTTATGTTATAGATTTTATATCCACTAAAATAAAGAAACCTGTATTTTGTGATTCTTAATAAAATTAGGCCATATAAAATGTACTGATATCAGAATTCTTGAGAATTTAATGCTTAGGGATGAATTAAATCATGAATATGTCCTGAAGGATTTGCTTTGATTAAAGAGTAGAATAAAAGCTTTGGTTCCGTAATTCCAGATCCCCCAGTAGCTTCTGCTGATGTTCTCCTAGGACAGTGGTTCTCAAACTACTTCAATCATGACCCAGAGAAGGAAAAGATTATTCACTGGGACTCAGTATACACAGAGATATATCATACACCCACAACTTAAATATTATTCTAAAAAGACCCACTCCTATTTTCTGTGATGCTCTTTGATACTTTATTCTATTTCAATATTTCATTTCAAAGACTGGTTATATCACAATAACTTGACGGCACAGCTTGCCAGTGGTTCACCGAAAGCTATTTGAAATGCGTTGTACCTAAAGCCTCCTTATTCCCAAAATGTCCTCTGTGTGTTCCTCTTGTTGGATCTATGTTCACACCATTATTCCTTCCAGAATGCCCTCCCTTTACGTAAGTCCTAATCATCATAGAAGTTACCAAGAAAGAGAACTATCTATCACCTATTGAATAGTTGTAAGATTAATGGCGTATGGTCAGAAAATCCAGGAACACTGGAGCCTTATCCTTTACCGGCCATTTCTTTCAGCAAGATTCCTAATGGAGCTACAGGAATTGCAAAAGAACAGTTTACTATTAGCTGTGGCTTTAACACCAAACCACAAGATGAGGTAGCACGGATTGTGTAAAAAAATCCCTTTATCTAACTTTAGAGTTAGCCTGTAAACAAGAATCAAGGCAATACACTTAGTCACTGAATTCTACTAGCATGTGCTATATGCATTCATTCAAAATTCATTCAGATGTATTGTGTGCCTGCAGTGCCCTGGGCATCGTGTATTTACTGTGATAATACTAGGATAATGGTCTCCTTACCACCAGTAACTGTGGCATGAAAACACTCTCTATTCTACTAAATCCTTTCAGCTCCTCTCTGGTTCCTTCACTGAGTGCTTATCTTAATTGATAGGATTTACCATATAGTAAGTAGCACTTTGCCCTCTTTTTAAATCATGTTAGATTCTTGTAGTTGTATACAACACCTAGCACAATAATGGTTATGTAACAATTATTTTCTTTTCAACACTATAATTGGTCTGAGGCTAATAATTGTTTGTTGGGTAAATGCATGAACATATTAGATTCATTTAAAAGGCTTACTTCATTGTCATGGCTATTTGTAACTGTGGTGTAACCCAGTTAGTTGTAGTAAGTATTACATATTTGGAAAACTGAATAGTGGGATGCCTACTCCTAATTAAAAAAGAAAAGTGGGAGCTTCCCTGGTGGCGCAATGGTTGAGAGTCTGCCTGCCGATGCAGGGGACACGGGTTCGTGCCCCGGTCCGGGAAGATCCCACATGCCGCAGAGTGGCTGGACCCGTGAGCCATGGCCACTGAGCCTGCGCGTCCGGAGCCCGTGCTCCGCAACGGGAGAGGCCACAGCAGTGACAGGCCCGCATACCGCAAAAAAAAGAAAAAAGAAAAGTGGGCTTCCAAGGGTCTAGGAGCTCTTCTGGTATGGAAATGGTGGCTTTTCTGATTATGTGTCGCTGTGTAACCGAATGCTTATCCTAGAATAGAAATGGTAACTATACAGGTAGTTATATAATAAGTCCTCCAAACTTAGTGGCTTACCACAGCAACCATTTTATTATATGTCATGATTTTGCTGGGCTAAGAATTCAGACAAGACCTGAAGAGTGAATGTTCTCTTTCTATTGGGTTAACTAAGATTATGTAGTGATATCTGGCTGGAAGATGGGCTGATCTGGAGGACCTAAGACCACTTCACTCCCATGTCTGGTGCCTTAGCCAGAGTGGTCATGTGGCTGGGCTCAGCTAGGACTGATAAACAGGGACCTACATGTGGCATCTTTACAGTGACAGTTTTAGGGCAGCCACATTTCTTATGTAGCAGATCAGGAGACTCCCAAAGACAGTGTTCCAAGAGTGAGTCTTCTGAGAGGAATAAGTGGAAGCTGTAAGACTTCATATAATCTTGACTTAGAAATCCCTGAAAATGCTATCTCTGCCTTCTAAGAGCAGTGTATTGTTTTATTGTTATTATTATTATTAAACAACAAATTTCTCCAAAAGGTAGCAGCTTAAAACTACAAGCATTATTTTCTCACTCTTTCTGTAGTTCAGGAATCTGGCCGCAGTTTAGCTGCCTGATTCTGGTTTGGGGTCTCTTGAGATTGCAGCCAAGCTCTTGGCCAAAGCTGCAGTCTCACCTGAAGACTGAACTCGGGAGGTTTTGCTTCCAATGTCACTCACATGGTTGTTGGCAGGCCTTAGCTCCTCACTGACTGATGACCAAGCACTTCACTTCCTTACCAGTGGGCTTCACTACAGGTTGCCTGAGTGACTTCATGATGTGGCCGCTGACTTCCCCCAGAGCAAGTGATCTGAGAGAGAGAGAGAGAGAGAGGGAGAGAGAGAGAGAGAGATGCACCCAAACCAGAAGCTATGGTCTTTTGTGACCTAATTTAAGAGTGGCATAGCATCAGTTCTGCCATATTCTACCCATTAGAAGCGAATTAGTAAATTCGGCCCACACCCAAGGGGAGGTATAATACACTCCACCTCTTGAAGGGAGGAGTATCAAGAAATGTTTGTAACCACCACAGTCCACTTTCTGGATGTAAATTTATTCACATTGCGCCCACAAGCAAAATACACTCACTTCTCCCAAGGCCCCCCAAGTGCTTCAAAGCAACAGCTCTAAATTCAGAATCTCATCATCTAAATCAAGTCTAGGTATAGATGAATCTCCTCCACTATGGATCTTAAACAAAGCTTCTTGAATACAGTTCCTCTCAATATGTAGATCTACAAAACTAAAGAGGCAAGTTATCTGCTCCCCACACATCCAAAATACAATAGTATCACAGGTATCAGGTAACTGATATAGACATTCCTGTTCAAAAAATGGGGGAAATGGGCGACATAAAGGAGTCGCTGATCCACAGCAATTCCAAAATTCCTTGATTAGGTCTCAAGGTCTGGGAATGAGTCTTCATAGCTCTCAGCTCCACTTTCGGGCTCTGAGTCATCCTTCATTTTTCCTGCAAGTTAGTAGATGGCTGCAGCTGAGTAGTTTTCTTTGCCTGATTCCAGCAAGCAGAACTTTGGAGTCAAAAAGTCATATTCCATTTTGTGCTATCTCTCTGTCCGTTTCAGTCTAAGCTGATGATGTATCCAAATATATAATTATTTCAAAACTTTGTGAATCTTACTGGTGTCTACTCTGTTAGACAAAAGCTACACTCAAAATTATCTTTGAGATAAACCCTCCTTTACTTTGTGAACACTGAGGAACAACTACACCCTTAATATTTCTAGAAGTCTTGTTTAGTTGGAAGAGTGGGCACATCCCTGCTCTTTTTAGAGGCCTTTTGCTTGACTGGATAGTACATTGAGGCAATATCTCACAGGGATAGCCTTTGCTTCACCTTTGGACCAGGTTTTCTTGGCAGTACCCTGGATTTCATCTTTTCTCAGAAGTCTTCTCTTAATTTTAGTATCATGTGCCATATGAAAATGGTAAGAATTCTCAAAACTATCAATTCCCATCTCCTTTTAACAGTCCTTCCTTTAGTTCATCTTTATACTTTTGCAATTTACTCTAAGCGGGAATAAGAAACCACAAAGCAACTTTAACACTTTGCTTGGACATGCCTTTAACTAGACCACCCAGTTTATTAGATAATTCATTTATTTCCACGCTACTGAAGGTAACAGGGTTGCTACACTTTACTGCCACTACATAACAAGGATCTCCTTTTCTCCAATTTCCAGTAACATTTACTTCACTTTGCTGCAAATCCTCCCCTACAGTCCTATCAAACACCACGAGACAGTTTTTTTAAGGCACTTTAGGCTCTTACTACACCCTCCTAAAAGCTCACTGCATGGTCTCAGTGCTGCCTCCACATTTGAGTTTGCTTTTCATGGCAGCACTCCACCTCCAGGCACCAAAATCTGTATTAGTTTTCTATTGTTATGTAAAAAAAAACCCAAATCTAGCGACTTCTCTGGTGGCGCACAGTGGTTGAGAATTTGTCTGCCAATACAGGGAACGAGGGTTCAAGCCCTGTGTCCGGGAAGATTCCACATGCCGCGGAGCAAGTAAGCCCGTGTGCCACAACTGCTGAAGCACACGCACCACAACTACTGAAGCCCACATGCCTAGAGCCCTTGCTCCACAACAAGAGAAGCCACCGCAATAAGAAGCACGTGCACCACAACAAAGAGTAGCCCCCGCTCGCCTCAACTAGAGAAAGCTCACACGCAGCAATGAAGACCCAACACAGCCAAAGATAAATAAATAAAATAAACAAATTTATTTTTAAAAACCCCAGATTTTATCAGTTAAAAACAGCAAACAAAAAATAAATAAATAAATTCTAAAGAGACCTAAAAAAAAAAACAACAAACATTTATTATCTTACAGTCTTTGTGGGTCAAGAATTCAGAAGCAACATAGCTGGCTGTTTTCTGGCCCAAAGTCTCTTGTGAGGTTACAGTCATGGAGTTGGCAGGGCTGCAGTGTCATCAGAAAGCTGTCCTGGGGAAGATCTACTTCCCAGCTCGCCTTTGTAAGTAAATGAAAAAGTTCTTTATGTCCATGGAATTTTCCATTGTCTATTCATATGCTATCCTAGAGAATCTAGGACATATTTTAAAACAGTTACAAAATAGAGTGCTCAGTGAGAAAGTCAGGTAATTGAGAGTAAGTTTGAGGGTCAGTCTTACTAATGTTATTTTATGAAGCATACTAATTAGAAATCATTACAGTGTAATATCAATAAAAACTGCACAAATACGGTTTTTATGATAATTAGTTTTTACTCTTTTGCTCATGTGAGGCAGTTTTAAAGTGGCATGTGTAATTTGGCAGGTATATACATTCTACTAGTAAGCAATAAATGCTTGTTTTAAAGTACCTTTTTTTTGGCAAGTTCTACTTTTAAATCACTCTCATATTTGATTTTGTTAATTGAACGACTTTGTGGTAAAATAACAAACTCAAGAAACATTTGAATCACTTTATTATCTTTCTTCTTCCTTCACCTTGGATAAAGTTGTGATTTCTAAGGGTGTGTTTAGCTTTGTACTCTACTGTATCTTCATCCTATTTTCAATCCCCAAATAGGCACAACAAAGGATTCTTTCTTTGTTCCATGCTTATAAATGACTGGCAAAATGAGTACATCTTCTGAAAGCAATTTCTACTATTATAACAAGCTGGAATCAAAATGGCCAATCAATAATAAGCCAACCCTTATTAACTTGCACTAAATTATTTTCATTTGGCAGATAAAATAACCACTTTTCTGCTCTTAATTAGACTTTGGTCTAATAGGATTGACAAGTCAAGCTGGGGGAAAAATGCTGTGTTTAATTATTTTAGAATTCAGTAGTTTTTAATAGATTCAGTTTTGAGAAAGTGCCAGAGAAACTTGAAGAACCCGCATTTTGTTTTCCAGGTTACTGCCGCTCTTAAAAACAAAAACAACTCTAGCTGACGGACATTTTAAAATTCTGCTATTATATATTGATCTCTATGCCCTTACAGAATTTCGAGTATTCTTTTTTTACATCTTTATTGGAGTATAATTTCTTTACAATGGTGTGTTAGTTCCTGCTTTATAACAAAGTGAATCAGTTATACATATACATATGTTCCCATATCTCTTCCCTCTTGCGTCTCTCTCCCTCCCACCCTCCCTATCCCACCCCTCCAGGCGGTCACAAAGCACTGAGCTGATCTCCCTGTGCTATGCGGCTGCTTCCCACTAGCTATGTACCTTACGTTTGGTAGTGTATATATGTCCATGCCACTCTCTCGCTTTGTCACAGCTTATCCTTCCCCCTCCCCATATCCTCAAGTCCATTCTCTAGTAAGTCTGTGTCTTTATTCGATTATTATTAAAAAGTGGTAGTTTATTTTATAAGCCACTTATATTCTCTTTTTACTCCTTTATTACATGAATATAAGTTATTCTGTCCCTTTGGACTATATCTTATGGTTAAACGGTACACAAAATGACCACTTAGAGAAAAGACGTATATGGTAAAAAAAAAAAACACAAGCTTTAGAGCCATAAATACTCAAATTCAAATCCTAACTCAGCTGCCAACTAGCTGGGTGACGTTGAGCATGTTATTAACCATGTCTGTGCCTCAGAGATGATGTAAAGAGTGGAGGTATAAATATAATTCTTCTAGCAAAGTACCTGGTACATAAGATATGATCTGTGAATTTTGGGTTTTATTATCAACACTATTACTCCTCTGTTCTTAATATGACACTGAATTTTAAAATATACCCATGTTGGCAAAACCCCTTTGCTTCCCAAAACAGGTCGCCCCAGGTCCCAAGTCTGGCTGGCATCAAGAAAGAGTGAGTTAAGCAGTCATGAGACTAGAGATTTAAATTAGGTCAGATAGAACTTTTAATAACAGAAGGTGACTGGGAAACTACAGGATTTGCTGAAGGTGTCATAAAGGGTGGGATAGTAGGACAAAGTATATGTGAAGTCAGTGATTGGAGAAAAATAACTATTTCAAATTTGGGAAGGAAGTAAAGGGAGAGAAATAAGAAGAACCTAGATCTGTTGTTCCTTTTCTAAGAAAATCTTAGACCACCATGTGAAGAAATGAACAGATCAAATCATAACAAAAAGATGCATGATGTCTTGAGCTGTTCTAATTTGAATCAAGAATTATAATGACTTACAAATGCCCTAAGCTATAACTTTTGTATAACTTCCAGTTAGTAAACTTTTTGTGCTTTTGTCAAATATCAAACGTTATATACTAGTTTAATTTATATTGAAATTGAAGCCTAGTCAATTTCCCAGGGGGTTAGAAATTCAAAGATATAGAGTTTTCTCCCCATTTATTTCATACAAGTAAATTACAATATGAAAGTATTTATTCCAGAAATTACAACAGTGTCTGACACATAAGGTACTCAGTAAGTATTTTTTGGTTGCATGAAAGTTGACTTAACTAGTTTGAGAATCTTCCTTTACTGTCCTAATTCTAAAGTAATTTTTTTAAGTTAAACTCAAAGAGACTATTTTCATCTCATCTGCACCAATGTATCCATAAAACATTCTCAGCTATAAAACAAGCAGTTGCAAAGACAAGCTCTTTCAGTATTTTTCCTTATTTGCATTATGTTTAATGTTTTGAGTCATTAGGTCTTAGGAAAAAGTAGAAAACAAGAAAGGTACAAAAATAAAGTGTTTATTATATGTACTAGTATATATAATATACCTACTATAATAGTATTATATATAGTATATATAATGTTATGTAATATACATAATATATATCAGTATATACAAGAATACTGATATTTTATTTGATCTGTTAAAACTTATGAATTGTTTTTAGTACACAAATAATGCTGTTTGATTGTCAAAAATAAAACTGACCAAGGTATGTAAAAAGAAGAAAGGAAAAACTATCATCATTAAAAAAAAAATTACTGTTAACAGATGTTATAATGTAAAAACGTAGGCTCACATAAGAATGATAAAAGAATATCAAAATTTAAATGGTAAATTGTGTCCCTTTATCCTGTTTCTTATTTCTTCTGCCTATTTTACTAACTTTTGACAGTCATCTTCCTGGTTTTTTTCAATGCTATACACTTAAATTTTTACGGATCTGTAGGTTTTTAAAATTATTCCAGCCCATGGTGATATACGATATTAATATCAACAGAAGAGGAAAAAAAGCAATAATTTCTCCCTTGCATTCCTTTCTTAATTGTTCCGTGGGCCTTTCAGTTTTAGGGTAAAATCCATTTATTCCTGTTTGGGTAGAGTCTTCAGCTCCCTCAGCCTAAAAATGCAGATTCCGTGCATCCTAAAAGGACCCGGCAAAGAGGAGGAGGTGAGGCAGGGCAGAGGAATAGAAGGTCCTGGCCCCCTGTGCCAGCTTCATATGTAAAATGGCACTCTCTTTTAAACTGGAGCTATTGTGCAACTTCTCTAAAGGGATATTGGAGCAGCCTTCAGTTATGAAGCTGTTATCAGATAACTCAGGTTCTGGTTGCAAGACTCTGAGAGCAATACACAGATACATTCTCTTTGTTTCTATATCTACTGAATCTGCTGTTTTCTGGCAGCTATTTTTCCCCCTGCTGTGCATTTAACTTAAATCTGACAGAAACCATAGATGAATTTTGTAATAGACACTGTTGGTACCTAAGTCCCAGAAAGGCATTTTGGATAGGCTAATATCAGCAAAATTTTAGTGGGTAATCAGGAAATGATATAGAAAACATGTAATTGGCCTTCATGTGAAATAGTTGACTAACACTCTTCTGATGAGCCTTCAGATTCATCTAAATCTGAATAATTGGTCTTAAGTGATTTGCAACACATTCGAGAAACTGTCAAGGGTGTGCTCTGGGCAGAAGGCATACTTTAGAAATTAAGACCTCATGGGTTTTTTGGGGTTTTTTTTTTTCCGTTTGAAAATATATTATTATGTGTTCTGTTTTGTTCTGGGACTGTAACACAGCCCTAAAATGTTTACAGCTTTCAACCAGAGGTAGAGATGGGGGGGTGAGGGAGGGGTGTAGCCAGGGGGAGATAACTTCATAAAACTTCCCTAGTGCATCATTTTATCCTTTCTTACAGTGAAATCTAAACTAATCCTCACTGAAAAATAATTTCATTAAGACCTGTTCTATAAAAGTGTCTTTAGGAACAGATGTTCCTTTACAAGTAGTATAAAACGATTTTTTAATAAAACTGTCTGAGAAGCTAAAATAGTTCTGAAGAAATATAGCTTCTTGGTTAAAATTATGCCTTCTTTGATTTACTTGCATCTATATCTTTTGTGTTTTTGAGGTAGATCTAAACCTGACTGTAATTAGGCTTCTTTTTTTATTGCATTTTTGAGATTCTGGATTCTATAGTAGAGTTGGCTTTCACATCTATTTAGGATATAAGCATTTAAAAAAATTCTTCCTAAGGACTTAAATGTGTACACTTGAAAAAGGTAGCTAGCCATAATGTGCTTTAGGTGTAGTAAAAATCCACTTACTGGCAATTCAGATTTTCTATGTAAATGGTAAAAGTTTGTCCTTATAATTACTTGGATCTGCTTGCTAGACAAATTTAAATTGTCGATGAAGCCATAGATTGTTATCAACTTAACACTTTGCATGCTTATAGCCAAACAAATAAATACACAATTTCCCTTATTCAGGAAACATTTCATGAATGTCTACTGAGAACTAAGGGAAGCTGTTTGAAATGGAAAGCTTCTCTCCAGTAGCTCGTGGTAATAACATCAGTTTCTCTAACATCTGTAATAAACACATTTCAGTTGTTTCTTTAACTTGCCCTTATATTGTGCCATGTGCTAAACTGATTAGTTTTATTATGAATGTGTAACTTACAAAATGCTTTCTTTACATGCATTCACTGTCCATTAGTCATCCCATCAGAAATCTCAGACTGTCCCTCAGCTTCTTTCTCCTTTGACTCAGCTTTCTTTACTGAGACAGATTGTTGCCTTCACAGGGCTTCTTAAATCCATCCCCTCTTTGCCACTCCCACTCCCCACTGTTCGGTAGGCTCTCCTCATACCTTATCTAGCTTGTTCTAATAACCTCTTTATGGATTATGTCCTCCAGTCTCTTCAGTATGGCAAGAATTTCTCCTTGCCTGCATAAGTTTCCAAGCATGCTACTTTCCTTAATACCAACTGCATTATCTGCAAGATGAAGTCCAAAGTCTATAGGCTATCACAAAATGACTCTGTCTCTGATTTTCATCTTAAATCTAATCTCCTAAAGTTCTTCCCAAACTATGCTTCAGCCAGAAACAGTCCACCCTCTTCACTTTTTGAAACCTTAAATTCCTCAGGGCTCTTGCACATTTTGTGCCCTTCAACTATGGGGCTATTCCTCCTTTCTCTCTCATGTAAAAAATTCTCTGCACCCTTTGAGGTCAGTATATAAGTCTTATGCCCAGTGGATGGGCCCCTCCCGTATTACTACAGTCCTAACTTCTTCCCATTCCTCTCACCCTGGGGCATCAAAAGTATTTGAATTTATTGAGCACTAATACTCTCTCAAAAATCAGAATTGTCAATGATTTTGATCACCAGGGATTATTCAGAGATGAAAAGATTATTTTCTATTTTGTATAAGAAAAACATTAACAGAAAATACTAAGCCCTTTGAGGGCAGGGTCAATATCTTATGTATTACTTATCTTTGCCCATTACAGCACTATTCACAATAACCAAGGTATGGAAACAACCTAAGTGTCCGTCAATGGATGAATGGATCAAGAAAATGTGAGATAGATTAGATAGATAGATAGATAGACACACACAGGGATATTATTCAGCCTTTAAAAAGAAAGAAATCCTTTCATTTGCCACAATATGGATGAACCTGGAGGGCATTATGCTAACTGAAATAAGCCAGACAAAAAAGATAAATAATGCATGGTATCACTTACACATGGAATCTAAAGACAAAATCCAGCTCATAGAAACAGAGAGTAGAAAAACAGTTGCCAGGGGATGGGGGAGTGAGGGAGCTAGAAAGAATTTGGTAAAATAGTACAAACTTTAAACTCCAAGATGAATAAGGTCTCAGGATCTAACGTATAACATGGTGACTATGGTTTGTAATATTTAATTGAAATTTGTTAAGAGAGTAAATCTTAAATGTTCTCACCAAAGAAGATTTTTAAATGGTAAATATGTGAGGTGATAGATGTGTTAATTAACTTGATGGGGGAAATCCTTTCATAATGTATACATATTTAAATCATCATGTATACTTTAAATATCTTACAGTTTTATTTGTCAATTATATTTCAATAAAACTGAAAAATAGATAGTGGTATCGGATCTGACCTTCCATGTGTTCTTCTATCTACCTATTATCTGCTGAGCACTCCTCATTCTGACCTGGTTTTCAGTTGACAGTTTAGGTGAGTCATCGTTCCTAATATCCTCATTCAATGTGATGGACCATTTCAGGTGTAGCTCTCTTTCATTTACTTCTCTGCTGCTCTTCAAAGACTTCTTTTAAAATGCATTGTCTAGTTTATGATTTTTCCCCCCTGTTTACTGTCTGTCACATCCCCAAGATTAAACTTTTGAAATTTAAATGGCAAGAATGTATTCTTTAATTTTTTTTTCAACTTCTTGACCTACTACTGTATCATTCCTTCCTAGAATAAAAAAAGGGAGTTCTCCACATTAATTGAAAGGTGGGGGCAACAAAGAGTTACAAGGGGTTGAGTATGCAAAGAACTCAAGAGTATGCAAACTGTTGAGTATGCAAAGAATATTTTGATATTTTAAAATATCCTACACCACAAAGAAAACAATACATGAAAAGACTTGGAGGCAAAAGAACTCATGTACTAATCAGGAACCTAAAAAATAGTTCAATTGGCCACTCATATGTCTACTTTGGAGAAATGTCTATTCCAGTCCTTTGCCCTTTTAAGTTGAGTTGTTTTATCTTTTTGTTGTTGAGTTGTAAGTGCCCTTTATATATTCTAGATACTAGACCTTGTCAAATATATGATTTTCCACACACACACAAAAAAGTTCAATCTTACCAGAGTTTAGAGAAAACACATCCTGAAGTGACCAAGAATAAGACTGAAATGTTAGTGAAATTTGGATCATGAATGGTCTTGCATGCTGTTTAAGATGATTAAACTGTGTCTTGAAGGCAATGGAGAAGCATTAGAATGTTTAAAGTAGAGAAGTGATGACCTGACCAGATTTATGCTTTATAAAGATTAATTTGTTGCCTTATAGAGTCTGTATTGGACAGTGAGACTGAGTCTATCATGATCTACCATGATCTAGGAAAGATCATGAAGGCCTTGGACTAGGATAGAAGAATTGAGCAATATGAGAGATTTTAATTTGATGGTATGAATAGCACTTGGTAACTGATTGAATGTAGAGAGTGAGGCAAGGAGAGGTAACACAGATGACACCCCAGTTCTAGGATGGGCAGTTGGGTGAATGGTGTTACCTTTTTTTTAGGTTTAAAAAAGATGGGTTTTATTTCTTTCAAAGTACACGTTTATGGCTAAAAAATTGAAATATATGACAAGGTTTGTAGTGAAAAAGAGGAGTCCCATTGTCTATCTCATCCCCACATCCCAGACCTCTACACATTTCTTCTGATATTTACCTCCATGTTCCTAAATACTTTGCTTATATTGCTGCACATTGGTTTTTCAATTTTGGGGGAAATCTATTGATTGCATACTGTGAAAGGCCAGGATTTAACCTCTTTGACGTATTCATGTACCAGCCCAAACCCCACCAGCTCTACACATAGAAAAACTTTGTTTTCTCCATCTTCTGAGGGTTATCACAATTTTCAGATAAACCAAAGCAAATAAAATGCAACAAAATACAATAGTCATCGTATTATAAACCTACCATTTTGTAGTATAGAAGACAGCTATTGGTATGGGAAATGGTAAGGGCAAGGAAGAGAAATTCAATTAATTCAAGAGTTCAAGATGGAACATATTAAATTTGAAGTGTCTTTTTGGTCATCCCAGTAGAAATCCCAATAGAAACACCCAGTAGACCATTGGCTATGTTGGTTTGGAGCTCTGAGTAGAAATCTGTAGAGAGAGAGATTTGTTTGTTATTAGCATGTACAAATAAAAAATTGAATTTCCTGTGATTCAGGTTAATTGAAATTTGTAATAGCAAACAGTTTGCCTAAATTGTGGTTTATTTAGACTTCTGTTTTATTTTAAATCTCTACTGTAGATTAATAAATTTGATTAAAACTAATTAGTACGATACGATCAGAAACATGACATACTATCATTACTTGCTTAAGTTTCCTCCATATAAGAAAAAAATGTTGAATGTGGCATTTTTTCTTAGCTTAAGATGAATTAAAATTAGTTTTGTTTTGGATCTCTCTGCTTAAGATTATAAAATGTCATAAAACCAGTGTTGGGCATCTCTGGAGAATTTGGATAGGAACTTGAAGATGAGTTGCTACTACATGTGAAGAATGTGATCTTTGGTATCCATTCCTGTGGAATTTCACCTATAAAACATTGAATGGATGTAAAATTCAATCTAACTGCTGTTCCCTTTGAGTGATGATACATTCTTCAGAAAAACTAAAATACAAGTGTTAGATAAGTCTAACAGAGTATTCCTGAGTAAGAATACTAAAGCTCTGCATTTCCAGAATGTCTTTTGAGAGCAAAGTTATATTTAGCAAGAAGAAAAGAAAATGAGGAAATGAAGCAGTTGAAAAGAAAAAAATCAAAGTTTACTTGTGGCAGCAGGGTAGCTCCCTTCATCTTGACCAAGCTATTATGATGTCCTTAATTTGTTGTTTTGATATGAAATTATGGTTTTACACTCACCCCGGGTAACTCATCTTAAAAATACCAGCATGTAAACCTCTCATGGCCAAAATGCCGAGTGTAAAGCCAAAAGTTAAGAAGAGACACGTCAACTAGAAAAATTACCTTTTAAAATATTTTCTTTAAAAAGACTATTTTCATCTGAAAATGTTATTTTATTTTCTGTATGTGTGACAACAAAAAAATAAAAGAGAAAAATGCAACCCCTACTTCATCTTCACAGTGTGAATATTGTACTGACAAGAAATGCTACAACCTTTAGATGATGCAAAACTGCCTGATTTGTGAGCCTCGTTCCTCCTAATGAGTTGTGTGTTGTGATGCAGAACTTATATTCCCCACAGACCCTGTATTCTAAGAACCATTAATTTATCTTCTGTGAATTAACACTGCCTTTGTTAATGGTACAGTGTCCAGCCCTTGGCAAAGTCCTCATCCACTTGGGAAAAAAACTGGGCTAAAATATCTCAGCTTGGTTTTAGGTTAGTACTTTGGACCAGAGTAGACTCACCCAGCAAGAAAACCCTTCTTTTCTTTATATGAAAGCTTCTAAGTTCTGTGATATAACAGGAGCCTGTAGTAAGCAGAGAGCTATTTGATGCTGAATTCTGAGCAAAGGGTTCTTTGTGGGAAGGTCTGTCAAATAGCAGAGTTACCATGGCAACCCTGGCTAGATAACCCATTTGGGAAAATACTTGTAGGACCTAACACTCTATCATCTGTCATTCAATAATTTCATGTTCATAATAACTAGGAAATCAATGGCTGTCCTCTGAGACAGTTTGTGGAAAGGGCAGGCATGCTATTGGCAGCGCACAGCTTACATCTGCGTCTACTTTGTGTCTACTTACATTTGTGATTCTCGTGCCAGGTTAGGAGTGTGAGAAAGAACTTGTTTGTTTGGCCTGGCACAAAGATTAAAGGCAGGCTCAGTTTTGCAATCTAATTACAACTGTACTGTTTAAATATACAAAAGAGAAAGAACCAATGACATATTAACAAAGCCTTTGCTAGACTATTAGGAAGTAAGGTTCATCTAATATTAACGTTTTACATTTTAAAATTCTGCAAGAAAAGATGAGTCCAAGTTATCACGTGACTGGCATGAACAAATTCGTTAATGTAAAAGACATTTTTCTTATCTTAGCTTTCTAATTAAACCGCTTATCATTGTAGAAGCTGTGTTACCTGGCTGTTAGGTACAGAATACAAAGTGATATAGAAAAGTAATTAAAATTCTTAAAATGCAGCCCGTTGGCTTTACATACAATTAGTTTTTAGAGTGTGAGGTTTAATAATAAGGCCAGTTAGCTGAGTAAAGAAATATACAGTTAATAATTACCTTGACAGTATTTATCAACTGGATAAAATGACAGGAATAATTTTAGTAGATGGATATTATAAACAAGAAAGCATGATGAACTGAGACCATGAAGTGAATAGAAGAATTAAGCATTTTGTATTCTATGAAGAAAGGGATATTTCACATTCATGGAAACTTTTGGAAGATACTGATTTGCACATATGAAAAACTGAGTGTTTTCAACTTAGAAGAATTTTGAAATATAAAGATAAAGCTGTTTGTAAATTGCTTTCTTTTCAGCACAACAGGTTTTTATTTTAAGCCATTTCCAGTGAAGTACTGCTATCATATGGGGAGCTGTGATTCTGTAAGTTTACAGATTCAAGTTTTGTCAAACTGGGAGTATGGGAGCTGATTAAAACATCATCTTTTCAACATAAGAGATGAAGTCTTTGAAAGTGAACATGGTATTTTATCCAAAGGAGGAGTACTTCTCTAAGGAGCTGTGCTGAATATGAGCACATAAAACGGAAAGATTATAAGACCCTTTTAATCGAAATCTGAGGTTTACTGAAGACTTTTTAAGTCAGAATTTTATACATTTTTCCCCATAAGCAATCTGGTATCTTTTGGAACTTTCAAAGATCTATTGAGCAAATTTACTGTTTGCTTATCTCTTTCTCTTCCTTCTTTCTCACTCTTGAACTTTCTTCCCTTATTCTATCTCTCCATATTTTCTCTCATTATTACTTTTGAGACTGAAGAATATTCATTTCTATTATTGGTGCTTGCTTAATTGAAAAATGAAAACCTATGGTAGCTTTACTCGAAAAAATTCAGCAAATAAATGTTCCAAGCTACTTGAGTACATGAATGGAATCCAAGTGGTATCAAAAACAAGCTATTTATATTATGCAATAAATTTTGACTTCAAATAGTTTTCCATTTAAAAGGGAACGGACATGTGGACACAGCAGGGGAAAGGGAGAGTGGGACGAACTGGGAGATTAGGATTGACATATATACAATACCTTGTGTAAAATAGATAGCTAGTGGGAACTTGCTGTATAGCACAGGGAGCTCAGCTTGCTGCTCTGTGATGACCTAGATGGGTGGGGGTGGGGGGAGAGGTCCAAGACGGAGGGAATATACGTATACATACAGCTGATTCACTTCACTGTATAGCAGAAACTAACACAACGTTGTAAAGCAACTATACTCCAATTAGAAAAAAAGAGAGGGTTGATTATATTTCTAAATGTAAGAATAGAGATAAAAAGTGGAAATCTACAAACAATAAATGCTGGAGAGGGTGTGGAGAAAAGGGACCCCTCTTGCACTTTGGTGGGAATGTAAATTGATACAGCCACTACGGAGAACAGCAAGGAGGTTCCTTAAAAAACTAAAAATAGAACTACCATATGACCCAGCAATCCCACTACTGGGCATATATCCTGAGAAAATCATAATTCAAAAAGAGTCATGTACCACAATGTTCATTGCAGCTCTATTTACAATAGCCAGGACATGGAAGCAACCTAAGTGTCCTTCGACAGATGAATGGATAAAGAAGATGTGGCACATATATACAATGGAATATTACTCAGCCATAAAAAGAAACAAAACTGAGCTATTTGTAGTGAGGTGGGTAGACCTAGAGTCTGTCATACAGAGTGAAGTAAGTCAGAAAGAGAAAAACAAATACCGTATGCTAACACATATATATGGAATCTTGGAAAAAAAAAAAAGGTTCTGATGAACCTAGGGGCAGGACAGGAATAAAGACGCAGATGTAGATAAGGACTTGAGGACATGGGGAGGGGGAAGGGCAAGCTGGGACGAAGTGAGAGAGTAGCATTTACATATATACACTACCAAATGTAAAATAGATAGCTAGTGGAAAGCAGCTGCATCACACAGGGAGATCAGCTCTGTACTTTGTGACCACCTAGAGGGGTGGGATAGGGAGGGTGGGAGGGAGATGCAAGAGGGAGGGGATATAGGGATATATGTATAGGTATAGCTGATTCACTTTGTTGTACAGCAGAAATTAACACAACATTGTAAAGTAATTGTACTCCAATAAAGATGTTAAAAAAAAAGTGGTACATATATACAATGGAATATTACTCAGCCATAAAAAAGAACAAAATAATGCCATTTGCAGCAACATGGATGGACCTAGAGATTCTCATACTGAGTGAAGTAAGTCAGACAAAGAAAGACAAATATCATATGATATTGCTTATATGTGAAATCAAAAAAAAATGGTACAAGTGAACTTATTTACAAAACAGAAATAGAGTCACAGATGTAGAAAACAAATTTATGGTTACCAAGGGGGGGGGAATAAATTGGGAGATTGGGACTGACATATACACACTACTATATATAAAATTGATAACTAACTAAGAACCTACTGTATCACACAGGGAAATCTACTCAATATTCTGTAATGACCTATATGGGAAAAGAATAAAAAAAGAGTGGATATATGTATAACTCATTCACTTTGCTATAGAGCAGAAACTAACACAACATTGTAAATTAACTATACTCCAATAAAAATTAATTTAAAAAAGAAATATAATAAAAGTTGAAATTAGTAATATTAAAAAGAATCATCTATAGCCTTTATATAAAGGGACTTACCATGCTTTTGTTTTAGGAAATACATTTTAAATACCTCTTATTTTTTAAAAGAATGTTAAAGTCTATGTTATTTTGTTATTTCTATATTCATTTGTTTAGTACATCTGTTGAGTACTAAACTCAGGTCCCCAGGCACCTGGCTGAGTGCAGAAGTTACCAATAAACAAGATTTCTATCCTGAAGTACTTCTCAGTCCATTGGGGAAAAAGAGAAGTAGACAGGGATTCATAGGGTGCTATGGGAGCACTGATGAAAAGTGTTCCTTCTATTATTCTTAGACACATTTATTCCCCTTACTGTAGAATTTATTTATATGATGTCATTTCTGACCTTTTTTTTTTTTGGTGTTTCAATTATTTACCACCTTATAAATGAGGATTCAGAAATATCAACATGTGAAAAGTTCCTTGGTATTCCCAGTAAGATTCACATATTTAAAAGGATATTTTTCAATATTCTCAGTGAAACTCAGAGACAACCAGTATTAACATATGTATTAATTTTATAGGGCTGTCTTCACAAAATACTACCAATTGGGTAGTTTAAAACAACAGAAATTTGTTACCTCCTAGTTTTGGAAACCAAAAGTCTGAAGTCAGGGTGTCAGCTTAGCCATGTTCTTACTGAAGCCTCCGAGGAAGGAGCCTTCCTTGCCTCTTCTAGCTTTTGGTAGAGTCTCGTAATTCCTTAGCTTGTCACAGCATAACTCCAATCTCCACCTCCGTCTTCACATGCTTTCTCCCTGTGTCTTTACATGACTGTCTTCTCCTCAGGACACCAGTCGTATTGGATTAGGGACCCACTCTACCCGATCTTAACTGATTACATCTGCAATGACCCTATCTCCAAATAAGGTCACATTCTGAGGTACTGGGGGCTAGGACTTCAATATAGTTTTGGGGGGGACACAATTCAACCCATAACAGTGTAAAAACTTCCACTTCAACTTTCTACCTTCTTGAGAAAATTAAACACTGTAAAAATGTGAACAATGACACATGTTTTCTTTCAGACTAATACTCTTTTTTCATGTTTTGTTGGGCATGATAATGTACAGCCTTCTTTAGTGTTTTTGCTTGAAAACTATAAGCATAAGACTTCCTAAAAACCCTCTATTTTCTCATATCCTGGAAAATACATACACACACATAATTAAAAAGATAAAAATGGCTATTCTGAAACTTCTGCCTAATAACTCAGCCTTTAAATACAATCCACTATTTGGAATTCTTTATCATAGGCAGATATAGTTAACATATCTAGTGCTACACCATTTTACTATTGAGTCTTCTGATGCATTCTTGGCCTAGCCTGAAGTGAAATGCTAAAATGTTGTCATATTCGTAATTTAATTGATACAGACTTTTCTTTAGCATTTAGGAGGTCAGGAAGTGTATTCTCTTTGGTATCCTGTCTAGGAGGAAGAATGCTGCAGTGAGATGTAAAGGAAGACTGATTTAACTTGGAATTCTGTTATGGCTTAATGGCTCTGACTGTTGAATCTCTCTTGGCCTTAATTTCCTCATCTTTAAAGAAGAGAAGGCTGTTGTCAGGATTAAATGACTTAACGTGAGAAAGTGCCTCTTTCACTGTTGCCCATAGAAGCTACCTGGGAAAGGGTTGGTCATATCCGGTTGGAAATGTCATGCAAGGGGAGCCTATGCTCTCCCAAACTAATGCCTAGAAAGTGAGAACAAAAAAAACCAGTGTTACCCCCTGATGTAAGTACAGCTATCCTATCTGCAGCACCAGTCTTCCTTTCTAGCCCCACTTCCTACATCTTCCCATTTAAGACAGAAACTTGAAGATGAAGTAGAAAGATGGCAGTCCCACATGCCACATTAGAGATACACTACCTCCCCTGGTGTTTCTCTATTTTTAGTCATGGGTCAGATTAGTAAAACTCACACCTGTGAATGAGAAATAGCATTGATCAGACTGACTTCTCTCACTGGCTGACAAAAAATCAATCGATTCCTCATTTATTGGGCACTCATCAACCAAAGCACAGACATTGCATCATGGTGTTGACTTTTTAGCATGTTAAAGAACTTGGAGCGTAAGCAAATTCTGGCTTATTTTATTCTATTCGTTTATTACTTCACTAGATACTGCTTAATTGAAGCAGGAATGCTATTTCAAGTAAAAGACATCAAAAGACATTTATTTAAACCTAGTTAATTCTTCACAAGGCCCTATAGGTAAACAAAATAGAGTAGCTATGTCCTTCTAGTTTCACTTTCTTCCCCTATTAATTCCAGTTCTTAATGCGATCAGCAGCTTTTCTCCCAGGTTATAATAGCTCAGAGGAACTCTGCTGGTTAACAGGAGACAAAGAAGTTGAGGAGAAAGGTTAGAAAAGAAGGCCAAGAGCCTAAGATCTCAAGCTAGTCCAATATCTGCTATTCGTTTCTCTATGATCTTTGGTAAGACAAGTTATCTCTCTGGGGGAGTTTCTTTAGCTTTAAAATAAAGAGATTGCTTTAGACCAACTTTAATCAATATCTCTAGGGTTATAGTTCCCTCACTGAAAATCTAATAATTCCTACAGATATTTCCCACCATATCTGGGTATACAAAAATACAATTTTATGTGTAATGTAGCAATCACAGAAGACCCCCTTGAACCACATATATGGGCATACCTGGCTTCCATTCCCAAGGTCCTGTTATGGTCCAAATGACTGCTTCATCTCCAGTCATCATGTCCACTTTATTTCTGCTGGAAAGATGGCAGGAAGGAGAAAGGGATGATGAAGAAAAATGAACAAAGGGTATGAGGCAGCAGTGATTTTAGGAAGGTTGCTGAGAATTGCCATATGACATGTCACTTACATAGCATTGATCAGAAACGTGGCTGCCCTTGAGAAATGTCTTTTGGGTAATCATGTACCAAGTTAGAAGTTGGAAGTTCTTTTACTTTGGAAGAAGAGATGTGTGATAGCAAATGACAACTAGCAGTCTCTGTTGTAGAGATAACATAGATACATACTGAGTGAACAAACAAAAAAGAGGAAAAACAAGACATTGTGTAAGAAAGGAAATGTAATCAGAATATACCACATGGCTCGGCTATGATATATATGTGAAGTAATGACTAAATATTGACTTAAATAAAGAATGTGATATAACAATTAATATCAGAGAGTTGGAAGGGGAGTAAAGAGTTAAATATTCATTGTTCATTGTAAAATATCAAAACATAGTATCTAAAACTTAAAAATCTAGAAGTAAGAGCTTAGTTAGGAAGATAAGTATTAATTAAGTTTCCACAAAAGTAATTAAAACTATGATAACTTCCATGGTGGAAAAATATAGAATGCTACGGTGATGTCTAACTGACAATAATCTCATTTTGAGCCTAAGGAAGGGTGTCCCAGAAGACACTGTGAGATGAGTAGGTATTCATGAGACAAAGAAAAGGGGTTTTCATTCAGGACTGGCATAGTCAAAGTCCTGAGGTTGCGGGGAACAGGGCAGAGCACACTTGAAGACTTGAATGAAGGCTATGACTGAAGAGAACAGCAAGAACTGAGAAGGGAAAAGCATAGAGTTAATCATGCTGGGCCTTGCAAAACACTGTTATGGATTTAGGTATTTAGCCTTAAGACACCAGGAATTTACTGAAGCCTTAAGGTAAGGATGTGGTCTGATCCAGTTTGTATTTTAAAATCTACCTGTATTACAGATGAACTATGGAAGCTGTGCGAGCTGTTGGAGGAGGCAGGGTGTATGCAATAGGGCCAGTTTTGCACAGTTCAGATGATGATAATTTCACCTTGGTTGGTTGCAGTAAAAAGTGTAGACATGACATGTACCACAATGTTCATTGCAGCTCTATTTACAATAGCCAGGACATGGAAGCAACCTAAGTGTCCTTTGACAGATGAATGGATAAAGAAGATGTGGCACATATATACAATGGAATATTACTCAGCCATAAAAAGAAACAAAATTAAGTTATTTGTAGTGAGGTGGATGGACCTAGAGTCTGTCATACAGAGTGAAGTAATTCAGAAAGAGAAAAACAAATACTGTATGCTAACACATATCTATAGAATCTTAAAAAAAACAAAAGGTTATGAAGAATCTAGGGGCAGGACAGGAATAAAGATGCAGATGTTGAGAATGGACTTGAGGACAAGGGGAGGGGGAACAGTAAGCTGGGATGAAGTGAGAGAGTGGCATGGATGTATACACACTACCAAATGTAAAATAGATAGCTAGTGGGAAGCAGCTGCATCACACAGGGAGATCAGCTCCGTGCTTTGTGACCACCTAGAGGGGTGGGATAGGGAGGGAGGGAGGGAGATGCAAGAGGGAGGAGATATGGGGATATATGTATATGTATAGCTGATGCACTTTGTTATAGAGCAGAAACTAGCACACCATTATAAAGAAATTATACTCCAATAAGGATGTTAAAAAAAAAAAAAAAAGAAAAATGACATGAGAGTAGAGCTGAGAGATATTCAGAAGGAAAAGTCAATGGGACTTTCTTCATATGTACGTGAAGAAAACTGTAAAATTTAGTTACTGGTTTGGAACTTTGCCTTTTCTTCCTAGAGTCCAGCAGTATACACAGCCCACATACAAATAAAAGTTCAATGAATAAATATCTTAGCCTGTATATAGGAAAATATTGACAACCATCAAATTTGTAAAAGCTAACATCCTTTGTCGTAAAGCATCCAACATTTTTGGTGAAATTTCAACTTTGTGAAAGTATTGTTAAGTATAGATATGCTTTTTTTATGTATTTAAAGGAAGAAATCGGCTACCTAGTGGTAGATAAAACACAGTTATTTGGAAATGAGGAATTGTGTCCAGAAGACATGTTTTACCATAGCAACCTTAACACTGAGTTACAGTATGTCTTTCAGTTTTACAAAGGGTCATTTATCATGGGAGGAATTTGTTGAAAATGTCACATTTTACTATCTGCTTAGATAATCAAGATCTTGACTCTCGAAATAGAATTATTCTAAGTTTTGTCTATTTTCATGCTTGCAAGTATAATATGTGTATACTTTACATTCGTTTTAAATTTTAAGTAGATTGAAAGAGACTAAGTCTGGCTGGCAGACACGGGACCTAGAAGCAAAGCCATTATTTTAGTTTTCTGCTAAGACTTTACAACTGTATGACTGATGGAGACCCAAATATTTCCTCTGAGATTGACAAATATATTTTTCCTAAGCTAAGCCATTAAAATTTGAGAGTTTAAACATAGTATAAATTGGAAAAGAAGATTTGAATTAAAAATGCAAACAAATGTACTAGATTTATTTTCGTAGTTACTCCTGCTTCTTCCACATACTTATATATTCCTATAGTTTAAAGTTTGGTAACTAAGTTTTTATTTTAGAGACGCATTTTTCTTCTGTTGAAAATGAGAGAATCTTTTTCTTTTTTTCTGAAAACCAAGAATGGCAAAAGAGGGACTTTCTTTCTGATTAAAAGCATTTTTTTTTTTTTTTTTTTTTTACTTTTCTCAACATGTATTTTTTTTTAATATATATACAACTAGAAATTTGGACAGATTTAGCAACCGGAGAGGGTTACAATGCCTGGAATGAATTGTTTTTCTTCCCTGGGTAAATATTCTAACTGGTCTGAAGGTGTGTGTTGGATCAGGCCTTTTATATTGTAACAGCTCTAGAAGTTGAGTCCAAATACGTGCAAACTTTTCCCAAAACACTACCATAATACCCTTACCTAAAAGCATCCTGTGCCTTGATGTTTAAACTTACTGATAAAAGCAATCTTCTTAGTCTGTTCTGGACTGCTGTAACAGAATACCATAGACTAAGTGGCTTAAAAACAACAGAAATTTATTTCTTACAGTTCTGGAGGCTGGGAAGTCCAAGATCAAGACACCGACAGATTTGGTGTCTGGTAAAGCCCACTTCCTGGTTCATAGATGCTGTCTTCTCCCTGTGTCCTTAAATGGTGGACTAGCTCTCTGGGATCTCTTTTACAAGGCAAAGATCCCTCTCATGAGAGTTCCGCCCTCATGACCTAATAACCTCCCAAAGGCCCCCATCACCAAATTCCAACACTTTGCACTTAGGTTTCAGCATGTGAATTTGGGGGGTTGGTAGAAACATTCAGTATCTAAAGAATGTGTTCTAAAAGAAACTGCAATTTGACTTCCTGCCCTATAAACTTGTTTTGTCGTTTAATAAAAACAAGCGAGGATGCAACTTCTTTATCGCTTTCAGAGACAGAATATCAAGATGAATGCTATAGCCCAACCAAGGACGAGTTCCAAATATTCTTACTTGGAAAAGAAACTGCCATATTTCCTTAATTCTAAAGACACACAATTTTTAAATGTTTTAACGTTTTAAAAATGGTAAACAGGCCTGTAATTCATACATGCCTTTAACGTTGTTGTATTTCCTTTCCTCCCCACACCAAAAATAAGCTGATGTTAAATTAGTGGTTATTTTATAGGCAATGCCATCTTTGACCACAGGAAATTTGGCAAGTGCCATTGTCAACACAAACTGAATAACACTGGCTACTTTCATGGAAAGCAATTGGCAAAACATTGACAAGGCTAATAGTTTAAGAGATTTATGTATGATGTTCTTGCTTAATTTGGCCACTGTTTTAGTTTCACACACTTCATTCAATCATGCATTAGTACATACTGTGTATCTGTTACGTGCCAGACAGTATTCAAGATGCCAGAAAGGCGGAGACGGTGTTTGTCCTCCAAGATGTTACAACCCAGCAGGCAAGTAAGGAGGTAATGTTAGAATTCCTAGAATAGCAATAATTACAACATGGTATGGAGATACAGAGATAGAGGCACTGCGTTCAGCTTCAGAAAGAAGTAAAAAGCTCACAGAAGGGATAAAATTTGAATTCTCAGATGAGTAATTGTAATCAAGGTAGAGGAAATAACATCATCAAAAGTACACAGGGATGGGCTTCCCTGGTGGTGCAGTGGTTGAGAGTCCGCCTGCCAATGCAGGGGACACAGGTTCGTGCCCCGGTCTGGGAGGATCCCATATGCCGCGGAGCAGCTGGGCCCGTGAGCCATGGCCGCTGAGCCTGCGCATCCAGAACCTGTGCTCCGCAATGGGAGAGGCCACAACAGTGAGAGGCCCATGTACAGCAAAAAAAAAAAAAAAAAGTACACAGGGATAAAGGTGCAGGAGAATGTCGTAGAATGGCAAGACTGTACAGTATTTGTTGAGTAGGTAGAGCGGGTTGAAGGTTGAAGCTGGATGGCGCATTATGTGGGTCTTAAGATTTAGCCACACTTTCAGATAATGTGTATGTGTGTGTGTCCATATATATATGTGTGTGTGTGTGTGTGTGTATATAAAAATACATATATATGCATATACATATGTATATGTGTGTGTATATAGAAAAAATATATATATATATAATGACAAGCTTAGTTCAACATGTTAACTACCTTGATAGTTATGTAACACAAAACTCTATTGTTTAATTTCCTAATTATTCATCCTTGCAACAGATAATAAGCAAACTTTATCTTATATATGTGACATATAACTTGTATAATTACAGGTTTGTGTATTTTTATTTAAAAACTAAACATTAAATGACAAAGTAGAATTTATACAGTTCTAATAAGGTTATTTTTTCCCTGCTTCTAGGAGCATCCTTCTGCAGAAGATTATCAGTTATTTGAATTTATAACTGATATTGACAAACAACAAAAGTACATCGATGTTTGCATGTATGAAATTTTTAAAACTAGAAACATGCTTTAAAATCTAAATTTGAAAAACTTGGAAACATCACTTTCACTCTATGGAACAGTAATGAAAGCAGAATGTCATTCTAAATGAAATGTTGGTTTCATTTCTGCTGGTATATTATCAGGAAAGAGTAACTGGAAGAAAGATACTGTGGTATACACCTTCAAACACTAACAATTCTAGCTCGCATCAAAACAAGGAAGTAACTGTAGTTACTACATATGGATACCAACTTGAAAACTGCCCTTAAGGAATTTTATTCCTAGTAAAAAATGTTTGACTTTTAAAAAATTGTGTGATCATGGTTCATGCAGATCAAAAGTAAGCTCTATAAATAGTCATGACTTTGTCCTATTTAAAATGGTTAAACCGAGGATTCTGTGAGATTCACTACATTTTGCCTGTGGTTACTTTTCTACCCTGAAATTTCAGAGTTGGCTGTTAGGTAAAACAAAGCAATTTCACTGCAGTCCACCTTGGAAGACAGCTCTGATATATGAAGGGAGCATTGATCTATTGCTGCTTCCCTGAGTGGATACAGCAGCAGCCAGAGGAAAAGGGCTTGGCTGGAGAAGAATAGTCGTGTGACCAGTGTAAGACGTAGGTGTCATTGGCAGGGTGACTGCTGTCTCAGAGCAACATCCAGCTGACAACCCACAGTCTGAGAACCAGTCAAATGTGACAAATCTCCCCTTGCAATTTGTTGGGATACCCTGCTTGGCTTCTTGTAGCCAGAAGAAAAGCAGATTTCAGATTAAGGCTATGGAACTCCATTCAGAGATAAAGCAGGATTTTCCATGCTAATTTGTACTCTTTTCCATAGGAAATGAGAATAAAAGAGAAATCCTTTGTTAAATGGGCTTGAGCAATGACTCTGTCATAAGAGCCTTTCTTTTCTCCTTGTCTTCTTGTCCTGAATGCTGGTTTTATATCTGGTGTTTTGGTTTTACGCTTTTTTAAAAAGTAGGATGGCTTCTGTGAGAGTCGCCATAAAGCTGTCATTGGAAGACAAAGTGCTCACTGCCAAACTAGTAGCTCCGTGTGCTGTAATCCTGTTAAGTACCTGTACAATCGTGGAACAGCTGGTGCAGGCTACAGTCGGTGTGTTAGTGTGCTATGTTGGGACTTGGGATCCACACAGACGATGAGCCAGGTCAGCTTAGAACAGACCTAAGCACCCCTCAGACAGCTGGCCCAGTAACTATACATTAGCCAATCCTGGGAGAGAGACTCATGGAATAACATTAATTTTCTTCTCTAGCAGACGGTGAGGTAACTGAAGCCAGGTTGATTATGCTGCCTTGGGATTTTTACCTAATGATCTTCTGGAAAGCAGGTGCATTGGCAGAGATTTTAAGCTTCTGAAAACTCAACTAGTATTACAGAGTAAACCTTTGCTGCCATGGGGGTTTTATGGGAGTGGGGTGCATTAATGTGAGATCATTACAAAGCATTTTGCTGACTACTACAGAATTAATGGCACTTTTATGACTTGCGGTTAATGACTGTCAAGAAATAAGAGTTTATATCTGTTCAAATTGTAAGTTTAAATCAAACTAGCCAGCCGTCAGATGCATCCAGCATATTAGGACTCCTTCTTGGTAATATTTGGTGTTTCTCTACATCCATCACAATTTTAGATCATTGCTTGGAACCTCAGTTGTTCTGCATATGCTTGATGTAAGTTTTATCATGACAAAAGCAAAGCAAGTTGTCACTTCTAAGAGGGCAGTTTCCATGTTCCTGTGGAAACTTAGTTTTCTTCGGCATTGAAGTATGTTAAATTATTGTTATTTGTTGAGTACCTCCTGATTTTGTAAGTTAAGCTTACTATTTTTTTTATGTTAAGCTCAAGAAAACTGTAACCTCACTTCTTACATCACCGAATGCAAAGGCGTCTGCTGTGAGCTTGTTCAACTCTTTTCCCTTCTCACACTTCTAAATTATCTAATCTTTACTCATCTCTGTCTTCTGCCTGAGGAAAAAAAAAATCTTCCTCCAATCAATACCTATTGCTCTTACCATGCTCTCATCCTATTTACTGTGACTTCCTCTACTTTTGTGTTCCATCTCTCTTTAGCATCTTCAATCTCTTCTTTCTTCCATTCATCCCTATTTTAAAACAAGCAAACAAACAAATCCTTTCTTGATCCTACCGTCTCCTACAATAAGATTTTAGCTTCCTCTTCTTTCCATTACAAACTTCTTGAAAGAATAGTCTTCATCTACTATCAACACTGCATCACTTGCCCCATCCCTCATTCAACTCTGTGCAGATCTCTCTTCCTTCCTCTAATCAGCCTCTCAAGGATGACTGATGCATTCCAATCCACCACTCCCCGCACTGCACCCCTACCTGGAATCCTCAGCCATACTCGACCCTATTAATGAGCCCCTCATTTTTGAAACTGTATTTCTGTGGATTCTCGACTCCCTTGACTCTTGACTTTCTTCTCTGTCCCGTCCTCTTCTGATTTCTTTAGAGGTTCAGTTCTGGACCCTTTTTTTTTCTGTATCTTTTTCTTTGATATTTTTCCAACTCACTACCTTCAGATACATATTGGTGACCTTCACATCCGTATCAGTATCATTATCTTTGCCCTCTCTAATCAAAATTTCAACTCCATAGAGGACATCTTATTCTAAGAAGTACCTCAACATCATCATACCCAACTCCAATCTGTTTCCACAGTAACTCTTCCTCCTGACCTCCTTATCTCTATAAATGACATAGCCTTGAAATCAAACACCCAATCTTACAAATGTATTCATTGTTGATTCCTTCCTATCCCTTGCCAATCACTTGGCAAAACAGCTTGGAACCTATGTCTGTAGCATTTCTCTCATTTACTCAGTATACCCCTTCTTTCCATTCCCATTTTTCATGACCATTTACATACTATTGTAAAAGGTTTATTTTTTTATTATTAATACTGTTATTAGATTCCTCTTTGTTTCTTCCAGTTCAAGACTCTTGAGAGATTGAAATAATGGCCTATTTGTTGGCACTCCTTACACAAAATCTTCAGTAGCTCTTCATTACCCACTGCAGAAAGAACAAACAGAGACCCTCAAGATTTTTCATCCAATAGTCAAGTTCATCTCTCCTGAGGAGATTCCAAACTTTACCCTGCAGACTAAATTATATGTCATTCCTTTAATGTTCCCATTCCTTCTTAAATATTCATCTTTTCACTGTTCCTCCCACTGACAATTTTTCTACAACTCCTCCCTCTCTCCTCGCTAAATATATCCTACCTTATGTTTTTCTGAGAAATACTCAAAAATTACCAACAATGAAATACATATACATGCATCATATATTTATAAGTAAATAATATATATAAAATAGATCACTCAACCAGCTAATAACCCACAGTGTTTAGTATACTATATCTCTACTGAGAATTCTGTTTTAATGATTTATTTATTTAATCATTTAAGGTTAACAGAGGACCCATGTGTGTCAATAAATACTTGTTGAATGAATAAATGAATTTAACTGATGGTTTTTAATTAGAATCTCTTGGCTCATTACCTTGGTATTTCTTGAGCCTGACAGAGTTATCAATTTGCTTTTATTTGTAGTTTTATTCTTACTGAATTATACACCATTTTATGTGCTACACCTATGAAAATAGTTAAATAGGTTTATCATTAAACCAAAAAAAGAATCAACACAAATATAACTAATTTTCATTTTACTAATTAATATTAGAAGAGAATATTGGGTATCTGCCATTACATGGCAGAAATTATGAAATAAATTCTCAAAGGAGCTATGTCTCACAGATACCTAGCAGACTGTCTGGCACTTCAATGAACTTTTATTGGTTATCATTATTGTAATAAATTTCCAGTAATAAACTCCATTAGAAATCATTACTAGTGTCCAAAATTTTATGAATATATGCATACACACAAAATATGCATATACATCTCATTCTCCATCTCTGTGCATGTGTGCACACATAGTACACGCATAATGGGAATTTCATTTGTCAGTATGACATGTATTCAAGTCATGATTATCTAAGCTCCTATCCTCCAGTAGCTTCCCTCTTTTTATGTTTGCTTATTCTGGTTTTCCTGAACTATTCCTCATTTCATTGTTCAACAACTCCTCTTTGTTCACTAAAAATTAGCAACATAGGCTCAACTCTGGGTTTTGTTTTTTTGTTGTTGTTTTGTTTTTTGCACTGCTTGGCAGTGAGTTAAGTTAGATAAATCTTTAAGCTTCATTCTACTACAAAATTTTCCCAAAATTTTACTGAATTTGTGTAGTCCTATACCTCTGATGTTTTGCACATAACACTGTATATTCTTAAGAGACGTACTGCCATGAAAATGTTGCCTAACTTCTAATATTAGTTTCATAACATTGAGTCTTTCCCCAAATCATAAGATTTTACTTTACCTTGCCATTAGACCCTCTCCACACTCAGCAGTTAAAAAGTCGATATTTTAACATCCTTACCTGTTAAGATTTTGAACAAGTTAGCAATTGTAACTCATCCAAATTATTCAGAAAGCAGGAAGACCCTTAGGAGTTGTGATAGGAAAAGATGGTCTTATATGAGGAACAAGTTTTTCATGTAATACTATCAACAATGCCACAAGGCAAAAGCTATTAACTCTGCTTCCCAAAGGGAAACTGAGACTCAGAAAGTCAAGCATGCTACTGCAGCTCAAATTGTAGGGCTGGGCCTTAATCCCATGATTTTTTTGGTTTTGAAGCCCATGTTGTTTCATTACTCTCGAGAAGTTCATCATGCTCTGGAAATTCCTATTCTATACTAAAACCATTCCATCCTGTGTCTGGTTTCCTTCAGGTCCTACTCTCCTTTATTTGAAAATAATTCATCATTTGATTAGAAATGAGCTTAACTTACTTATGCTATATTTGTTTGGTAATACAAAGTTGCTGTCTTAATGCAATTAAGACGCAAAGCCACTCTGAACATCAGTATTTCTAAAATGGGCAAGGTTTTGCTCCAAGGGGTAATTAGTGCTGTATGATCACACTGTGCATATATTTAGTCTGCTTATATAAGACTGTCCTTACGTTGGATTTATTCTCCCTTCCTTCCAAAAAAATATAGCTTATCTTTATGGTTAAGCAAATGATCTGATGAAAATCTAGATGGCTTATTGAGAAACCTGACAATTTTTATACTGTTATTTCTGAATATTCATTCAATTGGGCTAGGTAATGTTGCTGTATTGCTTTACACAAAATTGCTTAAGAGGTCCCCAGAAGCCATCATGACTTGTTATTGAGTCATGATGAGTTGAGCTTTTTCATGCTAACTGTATTTATTTAAATACATGAACTCAGACGTGCTGTCTCTGTGTCTTAGTCATACTAAGCTATTTTAAGGTAACAAACAGTTTTCAAATCTTTAGTGGTTTAATGAAGTAAAGATGCATCTCTCCTTCATACAGAGTTGGATGCAGGTCTGTAAGATCATCTGAATGTCTTTCTCCAAGTAGTGAGTCTGGGATCTAGGCTATATTCACCATGTGACTCCACTACACTGGTGAGTTTTGCTTGCAGGCATGTGGTGGATACACATGGTCCCTTCTCACTGGATTTAATCACTAGACTTGTGGGTCTACTTCAGGCTAGCTAAGAAGGAGGCTTACACATAGCTGGATTAAAAACAAAAACAATTTTAAGAATTCCAACCTGAAACCACAATTTCCAAAGTATACCCTTCATTATCCTCTGATACCATTAGCTTTATAACCTCAATAACCTTAAGTGTTTTGTCATCACTCTTTGAAAGAGATTTCAAATATGGAGCAACTAAGCTCCAGACAAGTTGAACTTGGTATCTAGAGATACTGAAAATCAAAGAAGACTCATATCTTTCAGAAGAGTATATGGATTCATACTTTTACTTAATCAATTATGGTGCATGATGGAAAATCATCTCATTAACACAGAATCCAATAAGCAGTCACTTAATTCCCTTTGCCTGGCTCCAATATCTCTAATTTGGGTCACTCACTGTCTCTCTAGCGGGTGGTGAGTTCTTCATGTTTAACTACATACCTGATTCCCAGAAGCTAAAACCCAGCCTTGCCACAGGTCTGGTAAGAATTGCTCATAGGCATAGCCCGTAGTTAGGACATGTCTGGTGAACGGCAAAAAGAGGCAATGACTGCTTCAAGCCTACCTCCCACAGCTCTTTGTTCACAGCACATTCATCAAAAACACTGTGCTATATGAAGTGGGCTCTATTGCCTTACTTCCTGAGGGAAGTGAAATATCTTATTGGAAAAGACACAGTCTTAAAGTAAAGCCCATCTGGATTTAAATCTCAGCTTTGCCACTTACCAGCTGTGTGACTTTCATCAAATCACATAATATTCTGAGCCTGAGGTTTCTATGTTAAAAAATACCATATATATCTCATAAAATTTTTGTGAGACTTAGAGCACATTTGCCATAGTAGGTGCTTTGGAAATGTTAGTTACTTTTTAAAATTAGTAACAAAGACCCAAAGATCTTCATAATCACATGAGTAATCATAATAGAAATTCTCCTGATGGAGGCATTCAAGAGAGTGTCTGGTTTAACACCTTACTTCTAGGTTTTGAGGAGGGAAAGGGATGCACATATCTGAATTTTCTGTGGATTGTTTGAAAATGTGTATTTCTAGGTCTCATCTCAGATTTGCTGACTCGAAGCCCTGGGACTAGAGCTTGTGCATGTATCACTTGAGAAAGTCTCACAAATGAGCCTACTTAAGTATAGCACATTCTAGAGGCCTGCACAGGGCATGGTAAAGAGGAAGTGCTCAGCAAATATTCGTGGAACTCAGAGGGTCCATGTCTTGGCCCAGGTCCTACCTCCCATAACCAGGTAGTTCTTTTCTGCTCCTTCCTGACTGCCAAACACTATGATATCAACCATTTTTTAATCTTAGAGGAATCCAGCTTTTCCCCAGTGAAAATTGATGTTTCGAAATATCCTTCCAGTCATAGGCAAAAACGGTAGACAAAACAAAAATATAGCTGCCTCTTTTTTGGATATCTTCACAATAACAGAATTTAGACACTTCAGCAAGACGATATTGTAAGCTCTAATAATGTTAGCCAATATTTATTGAGCAGCTACGTGAAGCAGGCTGCAGGTAAAACACATGTTCACACAATCCCTTTATGGTAGGTACTGTGAATATCCCTATTTCATAGTGAGGGCATCGAGGCATCTAAAGGGTATGTAACTCGTTCAAGTTTGTACCAGGAAGTTTTTTAGAGTGAGGTTGAAAGACATTTCTAGATAAGTTCAAACTCTTAAAAGAACTCAGGTACTCATTCTGATGATAGGTGTTCTGAGCCAGAATTGTTATACAATCAGACATTCTATATTATCAGTTTGACAGAAATTGATGTGGTATTAACATATTGATTTGTAATGCTAATGTTTTAAACAGCTATATTAAGGACGTTTTCATGATAGAAAAAGGTGGCAATGGGATGAAGTAGGTCTGAAAATACCAGGACTACAATAGATAATTGATTTCCTAGGGTCCTGAAGGTGGAGACAACTTCACACCCTGAAAACCCTATTAAAAGAACCTCTCTCTTTACTTGCTATTCCCTTACCTGCCTTATTTTTCTTAATTTACATTTACTTGATTATATGTATGCATGTATGTCAGCAGGCAGGGAATAAAAGAGATATTCCAGACTCTAGAGTAGCCAAGAAGGATGACCCAATTACTCACCATCACATCACTCTGTGATAACCCCTTTACTTGCCTGGATATTTTATGTAATGATTATCTATTTATTTATTTACTGCTTCCTCTCACTATAAAGTTTACTCCATGAGATCCAGAAGTAAACTTTATATACCTTGAATATTATTATAATGACTGAATAGGTGAGCAGATTCCAAGGATGAGAGAGTATATACCACAGTACTAGATAGAAAAGTAGGGTCTATACTCTGTTAAAGTCAAAAAAGAGAGATACCAAAAAGACCTAAAGAGTGGTATTGACAGCACTGTACTCTCCACCCCTAGAGCAGCAATATTCTGTTTTATACTTTCTTTTGTGTATGTGTGTGCATGTTGGAGGGGGAGAGAATAGAGGGGGAGAGAGAGATAGGTAGGTTAGGGTCCAGGGAACTGGGGGTAGCTCAATATTAAAAAAAGAATCAAAAAATGGGCAGTAGATCTTAATAGACATTTCTCCAAAGAAGACATACAGATGGCCAAAAAGCACATGAAAAGATGCTCAACAACACTAATTATCAGAGAAATGCAAATCAAAACTACAATGAGGTATTACCTCACACCAGTCAGACTGGCCATCATCAAAAAGTCTACAAATAACAAATGCTGGAGAGGGTGTGGAGCAAAGGGAACCCTCTTGCACTGTTGGTGGGAATGTAAATTGGTACAGTCACTATGGAGAACAGTATGGAGGTTCCTTAAAAAACTAAAAATAGAGTTACCATATGATCCTGTAATCCCACTCCTGGGCATATATCCAAAGAAAACCATAATTTGAAAAGAGACATGCACCCCAATGTTCATTACTCAGCCATAAAAATGAATAAAATAACGCCGTTTGCAGCAACATGGATGGACCTAGAGATTATCATACTGAGAGAAGTAAGCCAGACAGAGAAAGACAATTATATGATATTGCTTATATGTGGAATGTAAAAAAATGATACAAATGAACTTATATACAAAACAGAAACAGACCCACAGACATAGCAAACAAACTTACGGTTACCAAAGGGGAAAGAGGGGAGGAGAGATAAATTAGGAGTTTGGGATCAACATCTACACACTACTATATATAAAGGAGATAACTGTATAGCACGGTGAACTATATTCAGTGTTTTGTAATAACCTATAAGGGAAAAGAATCTGAAAAAAATATGTATGTATGTATAGCTGAATCACTTTGCTGTACACCTGAAACTAACACAGCATTGTAAATCAACTATACTTCATTTTTTAAAAAAATTAATTAAAAATGAAGGGCTTATAAATGTGTGTTTGCAGGCAGAGAGAAGCAAAAACCCATCAGGTCGTTCCTTATATGATTCTAAACTCCAAATGCTCTTGAGTGAATGAAGGACCCAGCTGAGAAAAGGTAGCAGCCTGAACCTGGGAGAGTGGTCTGGGAAGGAAGGAAGAGAGATGTAGCAGTTAAAGTTGACAGTGCTTGGTCATTAGGTGTAGGGAGAGAGAAAAGCCAAGGCAGATGTTCAGACCTCAGACTTGAGCCCCTGGGGATGGTCAGGCCGTTCTTTGATGCAGAGCACTTGTAAAGCAGCAGTTTTGGAGGGAGAGGATTATGGCTTAAGTGTTGATAAATTGAATTTAATGTGCTATGGACAACCCATGTTAATGTATTAGTCAATGAATAAGGGGTTCTGAAGCTTAAGAGAGAAATTAAACCTGGAGATTCAAATTTGGGAGTCATCAGCAAATCTGTATACCTTCACTTTTCTCAAAACCTCCAAATTTACTTAAGCAACTGTTGATAATTTCTTAATATAGAGATATGACTGCCCTACTATTAGTGCATTTAATATTTATTAATATTTATTACAGAAGGAAAGATATTCTATGGTTGTTGGTACATATTCAGTGCAGCAATCCTCCATCACCAGTGGAGTGGAGTAAGGTTATGAAATTGCTTAGGTTTATTCAATCTATTTTATGCAGCCATGCTTGAGGATACAACTTGGAACCTGGGCGTTAATTTTAGACTACACTTCTGGTCCTTGGGGAAATTCTTCCATCTCAGTGTGCTACAAGCATCACCAGAATGCCTTGTTCTAACCATCTAGGAATTTGTCATAATGATGATTATCTCTGAGTGACAATCAGTATAAAATACTGATTAAGCAGTGGACCCAGACTGTTTGGGTTTGACTCCTAGCTCCCCCATTTACTACTAATGTGACCCATTTTCTACCCTTGTCAAGAGGAGATATTAATAGTACTCACCTATGAGGGTTGACATGAGGATTAAACCAAATGAATAACACGTAGTGTCAGAATGATGACTGGTATATAAAAAATGCTAAATAAGTATTAGCTCTTATTTTCAAAAATGTGTAAGAATTATCACCATTCTCTATCCATCATGGTGTTCAAAAAATTCTGGTAAATGAAAAGATTTGCTGAGCACTTACTAGGTCACTTTTGTAGAACTAAAAACTGTGATGGTAGTGTGCTGGGAAACCCTACATACTTATCCATGACGTTGCTAAACAGTGTGACATTACCAAAACATGATATCCTGGAATGTACATAGCCAATTGGCCTATAGACAATCAAATCAAGAAAGCCAATATTATACTGGGCTAGATTAGTAGTCATTAAATTTCTCAAAGAACTACCTATTTCACAGTTGTATGAATCTTGCTTCAGATGTGATCATCAGTTTCTTGTACACTTATGTTCACATTATTTACACATTATGCATTAAAAGAAGCAAATATAACATCAGGGTTATTACTCTGAATGTATTACATTACATTCTTTACACAGAAAAAATGTTTATGCACTTACAAAATGCGCCACTATTTCTATTCTACAAGGGGCTGGGAAACAGCCTTTCAGAAGTTGTTGAATGACCAACATGCAAGTGTACAATAGCAAACAAGGTGGACAGAAGTATGGCTATGATGTTTCCATGAAGTAAATTTGAAATAATGTAATAGAGCTTTATTATGATAGAAAAATTAGAAACAGATAACCTGGAAATTGGAAACAGAGATCATTATTATCATTACCACACTACTTGTATGATTACTAGTAGCCAGTAGGGATGGGGGTACATCCTATGTGCCAGGTATACATGACATATTATCATCACAGTAACTTTAACCCCTGCAGTAATTGTTTGGTAGATGCTATTATTATCCTTGCTTTAGAGATGAGAAACAAAGAAACAGAGAAAGTTAAAAAATAACAACTTGCCCAACATCACATAGATAGAAATTAGGGGAGCTGGGACTTGACCCAGGGCAGACTGATTCTAGAACCCATGCCGGACCATTGCCCCAGTATGGACCAAATACTTCACGGTTAATGAATCCCTTCTCATGTATTTTATCTCATTCCATCTTCACAATCAGCCTGCAAGGTAAGTATTATTTCAGAGTATGTAAGTTGCACAAAGTGACACAGGTAATAGTAACAAAGCTCAAATGGAACCCTAGTCCTATTCCTTGCAATCCACACCCTTCTTTCCATTGGAGTCTAGTCTAATAACTTGACATTCTTAGGAGTCCATAAGTTGGTAAAGCCCTCTTAGTTCTGCAAGCAATAATTGTAGATACAAAATGAAGATGGTCACCTAGTGATTTCGGTGTGAAAAGGATGCTCCATTACACACTGGTCCTTGGAGCTGTAACTAAGCCAATGGATGTCACGTGTGTACTATCAACAGAAGCATTTTTGTAAATTCATGATATTAGTTGATATTGCATAGTATTCTGGAGAAAACACTGGTTTAGAGCCAAAAGACAAAGGCTCTAGGTCTCCTGGCATTGGGAATTTCAACATCTAATAATTTCTTCATTAATAAATAAGGGATAATATCTGACATGTTTACTTCAGAGAAATTGTAAACATCAAATGAGATGATGTATAATTTCAAACACCTTGCATTATTATACCACCAGACATAAGTGCCCAATAAATATTTGGGGAATAAATAAATGAATATGTGACTAATATGTGGAACAAAGTATAACTTGAAATGTAGGCATAGTATATATATATATATATATGAAATAACTGATAAAACTCATGTGATCATACTTTACTTATTTGTGTACCTGGTACAAAAAATTCTGTTTCATGGATTCTCGAATTTATGTATATAGAATTGAACCAGATTAAATCTATCTTAATGCTTATGATTCTTCAGTCCTTTGACTTAATGTTCTTGAACCAGCCCTAATGGGGGAAAAATCTCACCTGGAAGTTAGGTATAGAGTAGAAACACAAATATATGTCACTTTGCCAGAATCAGGTCTGTTCTCATATCCCAATAACAGTCATTCATTCACTATGCCTCTATTGCAGACCTGCAGTGTGAAAGACAGCAGGCTAGTATTTTGAGGAAGTCAAAGATCAATTAACCAACTCATCTCAGGTTGCCCAGGACTTATGTTACTGCTGTCCTCACATGTCTCATAGTCCAATAAGAGGGGTAAGGCATGTATGTAAAAATGATGTAAAGTAGAAGTGTTATGTGTCTTGAGATGGATACAGATAAAATGCACTGAGAATTCACAAGTTGAAGAGATCACTACTTCAACTCCAAGAGTCCAGGAAGGAGAGAGCATTTAAACTGAACGACAAGGGACTTCCCTGGTGGTGCGGTGGTTGAGAGGCCGCCTGCCGATGCAGGGGACGCAGGTTCGTGCCCCGGTCAGGGAAGATCCCACATGCCGCGGAGCGGCTGGGCCCGTGAGCCATGGCCGCTGAGCCTGCGCATCCGGAGCCGGCGCTCCGCAACGGGAGAGGCCACAACAGTGAGAGGCCCGCGTACCGCAAAAAAGAAAAAAAAAAAATTAAACTGAACCACAATAGCTTGATTTGTGTTTCTGAAGAATAAGCAGGATGAAGTAAAATCTGGGCCAACAGTAGGAAGAGATGGGGACCCTTATACAGCCGTTTGGCTTTGCTGGAGCCTAAAAAAAGAGGTGTGCATTCCAGGGACCAGTTTGCCGAGACTGTAGGCCTTCCAGGATAGGGAAGTTTGAGCTAAAAGCCAGGGAAATCCCAGGCAAACCGGGATGAGTTGTCCTTCCTTCTACTTTCTACTGCGCACTTGGGGACCACATGCAATGAAGGCTGTGGAGGGGTTTTAGCCAACTGAAGTGATTTAGCTGTGACATCTTAAAATTTTTTCAGTAGTTTGATAAAGTTTACATTTTTAACTACAAATCACTTTCATTATTTCAGGCTATATATATCTTTTTAAAGGTTTGTTCATTCTCTCTCTCTCTCTCACTTCATTTCAGCACTTTGAAGGGCTAGCCTTCATTTCCTGTCATCAGGATCATGTAAAGGCATATTGATGTAGCTCTAGCTTCCTGTACAAGAGAGATAGCTCAGCAAACTAGCTATCGAATTCAACCACAGAATTTGTAATTGGAGAACTGAGTTCAGATCTCTTTACTCAGTTTAACTTTGAGCAAGTCCCTGTCTCTCTGAGCCTCAGTTCTTTGTGATTGAATATAAGATATTAACTTTAGAAAATGTTAGGCAGCTAAGTGGCTACTCAAAAGTGCCCAGATATATCCCTAAAATGAATGCAAGTTTGAAACTAGGGTGGAAATTTGTATACTAGGTGTCAAGATAGGTAGTCACAGCCTAGTTAGAAGATCCACACATGACTGTGGCAAGGATAGAGACAGGGTCAGAGAGTGGAGTTACTTACCGAACATCCACACCCACATAGGAGAAACAGCCCCAGTCATTGCAAAGGCAATAGAGAAAGAATCATATGCAACTGATGGCAGCTGTCACAGACTCAAGGGGATCGGTGGCTCAAAATAGGCACATTTGGACTGTCCATCTCTCTCTGGTAGGGCTTGCAACTGTGTACTGTATTGACCACCAGGGGTGGAACACAGGTACACCCTCTTTGTTAATTAGTTTTTAAAATCTTTTCTTGTAAATGTAGGAAAAATATAGAAAACACATAAAACAAAGCTCAATTAAATGAATTATCACATGACCAGCTAGTAAAACCACTACCCAGATCAGGAGTTAGAACTTCGTTAGCCACGCTGAAACTTTCTGGTGTCCCCTCCAAACACAGCCCCCTCTCTACCCCTAAGGAGTAACCATCCTCTTGACTTTTTTGGTAATCATTTTCTTAGGTTTATTTATCATTTTATCACCCAAATGATTTGCATACCCAAACATATAGCTTAGTAATGTCTGTTTATAAAATGTCATTAAAGTCTCTTTCAATCTGTAGACTTCCTAGCCATCATATCTCCCTCTCTCTAGCTCCCTTCCCCTCTTCCCTCTCTCTTCCTCTCTCTCAGAAACTGGAATGTGTATCTATCGATGTTGAGTTGCCCACAGTCTGAATTTGGCTGACTGCATCTCCATGGCATAATTTAAGATACTCCTTGGTCCTCCACATTCCATGTAATTTGCTCAACTTTGGGAAAGACTCGTTTTTGGAAAGGTGTCGTTTTCTTCTGTCAGGGGATACACGATGTCCAGTTATCTCCTGTGTGTGTGTATGCGTGAGTGTGTCATGTCAGCAGCCATTAATTCTCACTACTAGGTCCATTAAATAATTAGGGGCTGCTGGCATGGGCATGCTCTATCATTCCTGTTTTTGGTTTGTTAGCTGGCATAATTCTATAAAGAGAAACTTCCTCTCATCTACTATTTGGTTAGTCTAGTAGTACTGTTTATATAGGAAAAGCAAGGTAAATGCTGGATTCCTTTCTTTCATTTACTTCTCACTGAGCCCTCTTATATAGCACTCCAGATCTTGATGAACATCTCCTATTTTGAATGCCACTGCATTTGAGGGGAGTAAACTAACATAAATTAAAATCAATTAAAATAAACAACTATATCTTGAAATATATACCCACCCCAACATATGTTTTTACACTTTGATGAATTTGTTCCTAAAGATATTTGGGAAGATAAACATCTATTCTCTGTTTATTTTTAACCCGTACTCTTCCATATTATTACTGTCCAAGACAGATAATATCTAATCTATTTGCATTGTTAAAACATTGTTCAGGTTAACTCATTTGTCTCTATTTGCTTCAAACTTTATATTCTAATACAAGATTTCACAGTTTAGTCATTGGAAAAATCTAACCCTCATTCTCTATTGAAATTTAGAGAAATTTGGAATTATAGTTCTTTTTTTCAAATCACCTTTCAATTCTCCAGGATGAACCCATTAGGAGCAAAAGATGGAAACTTTCCAAGGTGCATGGGCCAAGGGCAGCATTTGATAAATGATTGGAGAAGCTGCCTTTGCTTCCTGAGATAGAAATTAGAGAATAGCAGAAATAGTAATGAGTAAAGAAAACAGCCAAAAAGCTATTGCTGAAAGAATAGCTTTAATTTGAAATTTCTTACTTCACTGTTCGTTCTTTACATTTTTATGACTAAGAAAATATTTTAAAGCTGTGATTATTTAATTTTTCTTTACAAACCAACTACAAAATATTATAAGAAAGCCCCAATAAGCAACCATAGCTTCAATAATTGTTTCCTACTTAGCTTTCAAAACCTGTTGCATAAAGACTTTTATCAGTAAGGGAAGCAAACACTTTCATTGATAGATGAGTGAACCATCCTTGCCTTACTGCATTCTAATTTCTTGATCTGACTTTTTAAAGCACAGAATTTAAACATCTGAGAGTCATTAATTCTATCACAGCTCAGCAATATAGAATCCTTCAAAAAACCGTCAATGCTTGCTTTGAGGATGTGATCTCTAGCATAAGAACACTTCATGGGAAGTGGTGTAGAGAGTCAAAGAAAATTAAAATTTTAAAAAGCATCAAACATATATATTTTACAACTGCACCTAAGGAGGTTGCATCTGTTTGTGGCCACAACTGACTTTCACAAAGGTCCCCTCAAATACTTCCTTGAAATATCCTTTTCATAAAGGAATCAAAATAATTAATATTTACTACAAGTGGTTTCTAATTTGCAGGAAGTCCTGGTAAACTTTGTTCACATCAGATCCTCAATTATGATGCCGCTTTCATCTAGTTCTCTTAGCTTGGCTTTCATCCAGGCTGTTAGGTGAAATTAGGCCCAGAAAAATCGGATTATTACATCCCAAGGGAAATGACTGATAAGCAGCAGATGATTGCTTATCTCCTGGCTCCTTGCTGGTGTTGAGGTGTTGCTAGTTGCAAAGCCAATTTGTTAACAATTAGCACTCATTAGAATCATTTCCTGTTATCGATTCTAAACATTTGACAAAGCACTTTTAGGAAATTGGACCCCCAAAAGTAGCTATCCATAAGTGTTGAGCAATTAAAAATCTTCAGGATCCAATGTAATTCCTAACCAGAGTCATCAGTTTCCAAGTAATTATTTTTGCTTTGGAACCCACCTGCTATCCTGTCCAGTTTAAAGATGTGCTGGTACAAGGACATACTTCTTAATTAGCAGAGGTTGTGGATAAGTCAGTACAGGAACAAAAGGAATTTTCTTTTATTATCTGCTTTAGCTGTTTGCAGCATATCTTTAAGGGACAAAAAATGCCAGCTTGCAATACAATATATATATTGCGAGAGTATGAAATTAAATTCATTACTTCTATTATCTAAACATTTAAGTTTAGTTTTTAAGTCTGTGTTCACCTTTGTATATTATGAACTCTAAGTATAGAATCATAAATGGAGTCAATGTGCATTACATTAGAATTTAAATATTACCAGTGTCAGCTTTCTGAAATATTATATATGACTTTAATAAAATTAGCATAAATACTATATGCATTTGAAATTTTTCTCAGAAAAGTCATTGTGTTTATCTAATTTTTAAATATAGACCTGCATGTATTACAAGGCTGCAAATTTACATTCAATAGATATGCCCCATTATCTAATTAAAAAATTTATTATCTGTACAAGTATATCTACTGATACTTGCTTAAATGTTCTTTATTTAGATTAAGAAAATATGCCTTATTTCCTTCCTAGTAAGTAATGGTCTTTACATATAAACTATTCAGTTATTTTTGTAGGATCAGGATTAAAACTCTGAATGACACCCCCATCTTCTGTTCCTTTCCCACATCACTCCCCAAATTTTCCTTTGCCTCTGTGTTTATTTTATAAATTTAAATAATTGCTCCTATCCATCTTCCCCTAGACTTAATAATACTGAAAATATTTCTTCTAATTGTGACAAAACATGGAGATGTGAACTAAGTATAATATTTCTGTTTCTGAATTTCTTACTCCCATATTAAAAGCTTACATTAATGGAGAAATTAAGTGTATGTTCTTCTTTGAAATGCCCTATGCTCAACCTCTCTATCCTTAATAAACAGAGATGGTATTGACACAAGTGAATTTTGTTTAACCACACTACATTTGCTTCTTAATTAGTGAATATTCATCTGTCACCAGCAGCAGCTATGACACCCCTCCCTGCTAACATGTTCTGTCATAAATAATCAATGAGGTACTATTAATATTCATGAGCTGGAATCTGTGTAGTCATGTGCACTGATGCAGAGACAGGGGGAGTGTTGCCATGAACTGACTGGAAACTCTGTGTGTGTATCCGTGAGTGCAAGATACTTAGGGAAAGCGAAGAAGAGCATGCTGCTACACAGCACCCTGGCTTGTGCTTCCAGCTAACAGCGGTTTGTCTGTGTTTCTGGACTGAAGTGACTGATGAAAAACAGTAGTCAAGTCTGGAGGGTGATTCCCTTTCAGTTCACTTGCCTTTCAGTTCTGGGGAAATTAGAAGATTTGCTCTCTCTCTCTGCTTGTTAGAATGGGCTGCAATTTGTGCACTTTTCAGAAAAGAGAGGAACACTACAAACTGCTGTATGAAGTTTCCCAGGTGAGTGCAGGGTCTGTTACCAGCAACTAAATAGCCAGGCTTTGTGTTTGTCTGAAAAATGGTAAATGAACTGTGGCTAGCTTTATTTTTTCTTTCTGTAGATTTCAGAATGAAGGGCAGACTTGCTGGCTGGGGGCTTTTTATTTTGGTTTGGGGTGGCAGTTTTCAGCTTCCTTGCCACTCCCCCTTCAGATGACTTCCTGTGGGATTCTTTTTAACAATTTTTTGTATCTACTGCCAAGATGTCAGTTAAGTAAAAGGAGTAACACTGAGATCCATGTCTGTAATATTTTGAAGCCCCTCTTTCATTTTGGAATAGTGTTGACATTTGAAAATCAAATGTATCATTGTCTGCATAAATATTGGGATTTAATAGGTCTGTGAGCTCAGTTATTTGGAATAGACAGGAAAAGTTTCTTGCCAAATCTTGTTAGTCAGAGGAATTATTTGACTAATTAGGAATTTGTGCTTTGGTTTTAAGAGGAAGACCTGGTATATTTGTATTTTATGAGAAAAAAATACATGCTATGTCTCGGCTTGGATTAAAAAAGTAGATAAAGGAATTTTCTTATCATTTGTTCTTGGATCCTTTTTATAATTTCTTTGTCTGTTTAGCACTAGAAATTAATTTCAAGAGCTTATTACAATATTTGTATTGTAATAAAAAGGAAAAATGTGTGTAAATTTGGATGTCCCTTTAATGTATATCTGAGGGCTTTTCAGAATAAAAATAAGAAAATGATATTCCCAGCCTTCAGAGTTTTCATAGAATTCTATTAATTCACCATTTTATTTAGGCAGGTTTCCCTGGGGGTGTATGAAGTCCAAATTTCTTGTTTGGCAAAATAAAGTTTATTCCTCCCTTCTTCCGGTTTGTCCCAGATGTGACACACTACTACTTTTGTTTTTAGATGATATTGCTGATGAAAGACAGTGTTTGGGATGTTGGTGGTCTGTGGGCACAGCGGTCGCCAAGTGTCCACTGCCTACTGGTTCCCTCAGATTTCCCCCGACGTGATTCATTTCACAGTGGGCTAATTACAAAGTGGATTTGCTACACATGAAACAGCCTCCTTAGCTGCAATGTTAATGCACATTTTCATGGTAATGTGATCAGAGGCTCATTAGCCACTTTCCAAAATGATCCTCTGCATTAATTAAATATAAAAATGACTCCTTTATCACTATAGAGAGGAAAAGGAAGATTAACATTGTTAATTACACCAGGGCAATACCTTTTGCTTCTCTTTTTACTATAAACTTGCGAGCCTAGGTTAAAATCATCTTCATTCCTAGATAAGCTCTCATCTGCTTGGACTCATGAAAACAGTCTCTAGGTGGAACACTTCCCTTTAGTTTGGTTTATAAGAGTTTGAGTTATACTATTGTTTTTCTTTGGGTGGTGGAGGAGCAGGGGAGTGGATTAATCAATCTAATTTTTCTCTGAATTACTAAATTGACATAAAAGTATAATATGGAGGAAGTAGTAGGTGGCATCTTCCCTGATTATGCCTCGGTTAAGCTGTTTATCTTCTGCTAAGAAATCAAGCCAGATTTCTGCATCCAGAAAGGACCACTGTGTTTGTTAAGGAGGCTTTGTTGTAGAATTTTAAAGTGCTTGTCTGTAGTTTTGCCTTTAAGTGCTTCCTAAATCTTGAGAAAATAGATAAGCCATACTCTTTATTGCTTCCACCTGTACTCCTTCATCTATTTACTTTATTTTCTCTACTCCTGAATTGTAGTGCTTATGATCTTTAATAAAGGGGGTGAAAATGAAGTATTAGCTTCCATTTAACTGGCTTTTATTCGATAAGTTAAAACCCCAGCTTAAAGGTCTTGTGTGTGTTTTCCAAGGGGAGCCCTCCTACAGTTTGTCCTTAACTTTGCGTTCTATTTTATTGAGTTAATGGAATAGATAAGATATCAAAGGAAACCAGTGATAGGCTCATATCATACACTGGAGCCCCGTGTGGTGTTGCAGACTGGTTTCTATTTTTATTTGGAGGAGCAGCAGCTCAGAGCACACATGAAAGTGAGCATGTTCTTAACCAGGTGTTCACGAGGGCACATAGCTGCCCCCAGAAGAGAGGATACTATATACAAAAGTGACTTGGGATTGGAAGCCTGTGTATTTCTAGCTGGTAATATTAAAGCAAATTAGCTCACACAAACATCAACACCTGATGATCCAAATCATATGTATTTACTTATAGACGTAATTCCCAGGTCACCTGCCTTTTTGTTTCTTTTGTTATTATTTCTTACAAGCTAAGGCAAATTAAAGTTTATCAGGGGATGTGAAAATTTAAGACTAGCAGTGAATACTACCTACATGACCAAGAGCAAAAAGATTATTTCTCTGTAACAGAATCATTATGACATTGAACTTTTTAAAATTTTCTTTCTATATTTCTAGATTTTGCTATCTGATAACATGGGCCAAGTAGAATACAGTTTCAGATTTGTAACAAAAGCATATGTGCTCACTGAGGAGTCCAGTGAAACAATCAGAATAATGTACCTAGGTGTGAAATGAGGTCAAGTTTAAATTTGGTTGATATTTTTTGTTCCTACAGAGGAGTTAAGGCTTTCAGTTGGCAGAAGAAAAAGAATGTTGCTTCAAGAAAATTATTTTCAGCTGGAGTTGGGCCAATCCGGCTCCAGTATGAACACAGTTGCGAGAATCTAGGGTTTGTGTAGATCCAGTAACCTTCATACCAAGCAATTTTCATGCATCTATTAACTCTTATATGTGCCAGGAACACAACTGTTATCTGCAGTGATTTATTTTATTCAAAGTAGGTTATTTATTAACCTCTTAACAATTAATAAATGGGTAATTTGAACAAGGCCCTTCTATTGACACGAACTAAATTGCCTGTTTTGTACTAATCTGATTAAATATCCAGCTGGACCAAGAGAGCTGTAGTAGCTTGTTAGGCATTTCGGACTTAAAAACAGATTTATTTATGAGGGAGATTGTATGGTAATATCTAAATCTGTTGACTTCTAAGTTTGATTTTTCATACATAAATCGAATGTAACTTTTTGATTGATTACATAATGGGAATTTATCAATGGGGGTGTTCATTGGTGTTGAACAACATGTTCCAAATGGGGACAGATATTGACTGGTTTGGCACAACTGGAAGGTCTCCCCACAATCTGCACCCATGAATTAGTATCAAAACTGAAATGGAACCTTCATGGACAGTGACAACAATTACAGTATTGACAGCAGCTGCCTTGGAACTGCTCCCACCTTGGAACTCTCATAGCATTTTGCTTGTGCTTTTTGAGTTTCTTGTTTTTTACATTCATCTGTCTGGTATTACCGTCAAGTGTGTGTGACTGAATTGTGCACTCCTTGAAGGCAGGTCAGGTGCTTGACTGTCCTTTAACCCCCACCCTGCCAGCAGACACTCACTGAGTCCCACCATGGTTCCTTGAAAGACCATAGCCTCTGCCTCAACCATAGCTTCTAGTGAAAGACCATATCACTCTGCCTGCCTCTCTGCCCCATACCTAACAGCTGATTAAACCAGGAGCAGTCACCTAGTACATGAAGTTGAGGGTGCAATTAGATTTTTTTCAGTCTCAGAAATATTTATTGGGAAACAGACCATTACGAAGGGGATTAGAATGCAGAGGGAGAAAGAGAGAGATCGAGAGAGGGAGAAGGCTTTAAGTAGACTGGGAAGCTTGAGGGTCTGTGGTCCACCAGATCTACGAGGATAAAATATATTGAGAATCAGAGACACTTGAGAAAGTGTCTCTATGAGCACATGGGTCATGAGAAAGAGAAGTGTAAATGATAAATAGCAGGTCTTCAGAGAGGCCTCATTTCCCCAGTTCCAGTACGTTTCTATAATAAATTCTCCATTCATTTTAACTTTCTTGAATGAGGTTATCTATCCTTTACAATCAGAGGAAAAAATGAGGACACATCACAATAATGTCTTGCTTTTGTCAACCAATTAGCAGCTGCCTTAAACTCTAGCCATGCTGTTCAGTTCAATAAACTACTTTCAGTAAGCTTCGATTGTCCAATATGTGCCAAGTCCTCACTTTTTCCATGGGGGATGCAAAGACAGATGTGACAGTCCTTGCTTTTGAGAAGCACACTATGGCAGTAGAAGGAAGACACAGAAGCAGAGAATTTTCATATAATGTGATAAGTGAAAATGTTGAATTAACAGAGATGTTGACAGACTTCAGGAGGAGTGCAAAGGGACTCGATGCGGGGTGGGGGCGGGCATTAGGGGGGATGAGAAGGGAGAGAGAATCAAAGAGATAGAAGGGTAAAGAAGTCCATGGAGGTGGCAAACAGGTGCTAGGTGTGAATGGACCTGGAGTAGGGGAACTACAAGTGACAAATGTTACTAAAACCTCAAGTAGCAGGCAAGCTCTAGAACATGGCCTGAGAGGTCGTGGGCAACACCAGGCTTTGGAGAGTATCCCATGTCCCAGGATTGTGTCTGTTTGTTGGTTTGTTTGTTTTTAAAGAGGGAGAAGTCACTCTGTTAGAAGTTAAGAGTGTAGACTTGGCTGTGGTGTGTGTCTGGGGACATTGGACTTGGGTTGGGGATGGGGTAGGTACCATAGCAAAACTACAAGGGAGGCTAATTTGGAGGCTGTTGCAGAGTTAGTTAGTGATAGAAATCATGTAAAAGCGAGGACAGAATTGAGACCCTGAGGAGGTAAATTCATTAGGCTTCTGGCTTGTGAGACCAGGGAGGTATAGTGAAATTTACAGAGGAGAAATAAGAGAAGGGAAGTGAGTTCTGGAAAGAGGAAAGAAGGCCACTGAATTCATCATGGGCTATCTGAGCAATGCTGGCAGACAGTGGATATTCAAAATGAAGACCTGGCATATATGTGTTCGGTGGATGAGATCACCCAGAAGGATATAAAAAGTGAGGAGAAAAACTGAACAGTGAGGAGAGTTGTGAACCAAGGACACAATATTAAGAAACACAAAAAGGAGAAGAAAGAAAAGGAGAAAAAGTGAAACTGTTATAGAGTGAGAAGGAAGAGAAGAATAGTGGGAGAAGCCAAGCAGAGAAGGTATTTAAAAAGGAGTGGCCAATGTGGTCAGACAGGATAAGAACTGCAGTGTCTTTGGATATGAAAATTTGTGGTATGCTGCCCGGGTGCCTCTTCAGGAAGGACTTGTTGCCCCAGCTGCTGAGAGCACTGTCAGCCCCTCAGGGACTGTCTTATCTGCAGAGAGCCCCTCACCCAAGGTTATTCCCCTCCCAGGAGGCTCAATCTCTCCAATGGCAGATGGATGCAAGTTTACATGGGCCTGGGCATCTCAGCCTGAATTGGGACCCTCTGAAAGGCAGCTCGAGCTCCAGAGCTCCCTGCAACTGTTGTTGGGCCTGCATCATAGTTCAGTTCTCCTTCTGCCCAGTCCTGCTTCTTTTTCCTCCCTTCCACAGAGGGAATGCTTCTCAGCTCTTTCCCACTAAATTCTGTCGCAGAATTGGCTTCCTGGAGAACCTAACCTGGAGCGAGGTCAGTGGTGACAATTACAGAGCATCTAAATAGAGAAATGTGGACAAAATCCAGAAAGTGGTGGATTCAAAGATGAGGCCGACTGCACTTTCAAGAAGTTTCTCTGGGATAAGGCAGATTATAAAAAATGGAGTTACTACTAACATTGGAGTACGAATTTTTTTAGCCCAGATTTTTTTAGAATGCAAAATAGCTTAAAATTGTGAATGTTAAAAATGAAAGTCGCCTTTACTTCTGCTTTGAAAAGTAAGATAAATTGATTTCACATTTGAACTATGATGTGCATAGGGTGGTGATAATATAGTGATTAAAAAATAAAACATGTACATTTAGTTAGATTTTACTTTATCCAAGCCTTTTGAAGAAAACCTTAAATGTTGGAGCAGTTTTTTTGTTTTTTTGTGGGTTTTTTTTTTTTGCGGTACAGGGTCCTCTCACTGTTGTGGCCTCTCCCGTTGTGGAGCACAGGCTCCGGATGCGCAGGCCCAGCGTCCGTGGCTCACGGGCCCAGCCGCTCCGCAGCATGTGGGATCTTCCCGGACCGGGGCACAAACCCGCGCCCCCTGCATCGGCAGGCGGACTCCCAACCACTGCGCCACCAGGGAAGCCCTGTTAGAGCATTTTTGATATGAATAAAAATAAATATCTTAATGATTTAGGTAGGTTTAATAAATGAAGTGCCTTTCTCTACTATAAGGATCAGAATATCACATATTTTTTTAAATGTATACCTTTAATTTCTTCAAATTTTCACTACTTATTGAATTGTTCTAGACCCAGGAGAAGATCAGCTACCTCTAGGTGCATATCTTTCTATTTAGAGGAAATACTGGAGGAAAACATTTTCACTGGTTCCATGTTACACACAAAGGAGACATGTTGCTGAAAACTTAGCTAATAGATATGCTGAGATATTTGACTCTTCATCTCACCTGAATTTGCTAGTTAAGTGGGATAATCTGATTAGAAAATTCTTTAATTTCAATATTTGTTGAAAATAGTTCTAAAATACATTATTTTATTTACATGATTACATAACATATGCACATATTTATTCACTTCCAATCCTGTTAGATAGTAGCAAATGGGCTGCTTATCTTTAGCAAATTGTGATTTCAGAACTTTACAAGAAGAACTATTTATGAAGATTAACTGATAGTGAAAAATCTTTACACAACAGCCAATCACTGTTCAATAAATTCATTTTATGTGGGTATATTTTCATATATTGAATTTTTACAGGTCATTTACTAGGTATTCAATCAATCCTATTAAATGGTTAAGAAAGATACAAAAATTAAATCACTAGGTACTCAAGTAGAGGCCCTAGACTGTAGTTCTATGAAGGATTCTGCCCTTGAAAAGTTTATAATTTGTGAAATAAAGTTGAGCAGGTTGCCCAGAACAAGCTCTGCCTCAATCACTGTTTTCTCTCATAACCCTTTCTGCGGCACACACCATAAGAATTTTAGGTGTTATTCTTAATAAATGTCTTCTTCTTGTGACTAATAAGGATTTAGGTACCACTGGGTGGTAATGTTGTCTTCAGATTTAGAATTCTAGGTAATTCAAATACAACTGTGATTTTCATATCTTAATGCAACATTTCCAAAGTCATCCATATAACCTGCTCCGTCCATCTCCATCTCCCTTCCAGCTGTATTCGTTCCTTCTCTCTTAATTCTTTCACTCCCAATGTGGAGTAACAGCTTTAAAGTTTATTATGAAGTATTCTTTGTTTCTTTCAACAAAAAGCTTAAAAGGTAGCAGCCCCATATTCTGTGTTCCAACATATAACATCTAATTGCTAATTTGTGCCATTTTGTAACAAGCTATAAATCTTGCTTAATGGTAGTTTGGGTCCTAGTGAAGAATATCCCCTCACTGCTGCTTTATGTAGCTTTTTAGAAATACTATAGGAAATTTTTAGAAACTTGCTCTCATCTCAGTGGAAATTAGATTTTTTCTGAGCTAACCTTTTACTTCTAAGGCTCTTAAGGTCTGTCTCAGGTACCTTTACTTAAATAATAAAAAGTTAAAAATTCTTTTCAAGGGTATATGAACAAAGAGAATTACTAAGTATGGTTTAAAAAATAATAAACCCATGGATTAAAGACCACTATTGTAATCAGTGATAGTAATATTTTCCTATAATTGAATTATGGTAGAATTCAGATATTAATGTTTTTTGATGTAAAGGAAGGTTTGGGAAACTTTGAGTAACCACAGATAATTACTCTGTACCCGCTTTGCGCTCAGTACTGTGCTAGATAGCAACAGAGGTTGCAAAAGAAGCATAAGCTAAGAAGCCAGTCTTCAAAGTGTTTAATCACAAAGCAATTAGAATATAAATGTGGAAATGTACAACCCTAACGTAGCAGACATTACAGAGAAAGGGCAGTTCTATATGGGTAAGGATAATCTAAGGGTCTTCATGGTTGTAGTGCTTATTTAGAGTGGCTTAGATTAGGAGCCAAGGTTTATTTTTAAATTCAGCATAATTATTGTATATCCAGTCAGCCATGTAGTATGTTTGGTGTCCAGGATTTATTGTAAAAGCAAAGTCATAGGATATTACTAATTGGACATATTTAGGGAAAATGGGACAAACGGCCTGACCAAAGCAAGATATGGGATGAGCAGAGTTGAGTATCTTGATCTTCCTGCAAAAATGAATGGACTTGGTGCCAGGCATCACTGCAGGGCTCTATAAACCATAAGGATGCAATCAAATAGCATCTCTGAAGTCAATTTAAATGATAGAATATGTGTAAATATTGTTTTCTTGGCACTTTATTTAAAAGAGCACAGCCATGCTAAGTTGATTTGCAATGGATAGATTTTGCCATTCACTCCTTAAGTGTGCTCTATATTTCCTTAGCGGCTCATATTTTTGTTTGTTTGTTTTTTTGTTTGTTTGAAGTTGGTTCTGCCTATGCAGTTGTGAATCTCACTTTTAAGACAACATGGAAAATAGTGCCCAAGCACAATGTGATACATAGGAGAGGCACTGAGCACAGAAGAACAGAGCCTTTGGAATCAAGCAATAGCACCACTTATTTCCTCTCTGACTGTGAATTAGTTACTTAACTTCATTGAGCCTTTGTTTAATTGATTAATATCAACCTTGAAGGGTTTTATTGAGGATTAAATGAGATATATTTAAAGGGCATAACACATTATGGGGATGCCATAAATGGTAACTTTTGAGGTTATGATCTCATTTCAGTGACCCTGTGAGTTAGCTAATATTGTCCCCATTCTACAAATGAGAAGACCAAGGCACAAAGTAATCAAACGACAAATTCATATTGTCAGCAAGTAGAACACCTGAAATTCAAACTGGGATTTGCCTAATGCCAAAGTCCATGTTCATTTCATTATAAATATCAAATATTCTTCTCCCTTTGAGCTTTCCATACTTATTCACTAAACTGATCCATAAATACTGAGCTCCTGGCACATCATAGGTCCTCAATAAACATCTGATAAAGGAAGAAGGAAAAAGAAATGGGAGGGAGGGAGGAAAGGATGAAGAAAGGCAGTGAGATAATAGATGCTATTTATATTTCTCCTCAGAGGGTTCTACAGAGATGGCCTTTTCAGTATAACAAAGAGAAGCAGGTCCTCTCTACTACCACTTTCCCCATCTGTTTTAACAGCTTAAATCAAATTGTCTCACCTATGAGAGCCCGTCAGTATGGGAAACTTTCCCATAAATCTATGCCTGGCATGAAGGATCCTTCACAACCTGCTGTCTTTCCTCATACATTCCTAACAGCCCAAATTTTCACCAAACCAAACTATAATTTCTTATTTGAAAACAACGTGATTTTCCCCATCTCTTTGCTTTTCATTGAAATGTCCCTTTTTCCTAGTGTGTTTTTCATACCCCTACACATATATTGATAAAAACCCTAATCCTTTGTAACTCAGTTCAAAGCTCACCATCTGGGAAGTTCTCTCTGAACCCAAGACAGAGTAGGTTGTTCTTCCCAAAGCTCCTCCAGAATTTGAAATATAGTCAGATCCTTCTGTATTTATGTTTAGTTTTTCTGCATCTCTGCATTTCCACCATATCATACAGTGCCTGGTATTTAATACAAATCGGATCAAGGAATAGGAGTGGGGATATAGCTACAACTGCATTCACAAAAGAAAGCTTTTGTCTCCAGTATTCACTGAGTTCTCTTTGAAAACAAGATGATTTGAGAAACTACAAAATTATATATTTTCTTGATTTTGAAGGTGTCATCTGTTTTATGGTATTGTTACTTGCAAGGCTCATCATCAAGTGTAAGGACAGCTGGGGGCATGCAGAGTTGACAAGCTACCACCTTTAATATCCGTATTGACTGCATGCTGCATCCCCATTTCAGAAACAAGAAGATATTGGGGAGAACTCACATCTTAAAACTAAGGAAAAATTGTCATTGCTTTTCTAAACGAAACAAACAAACTAAAAACAAACAAGCTCTATCGGCCCTTCTTTCACCCCTACTGCACTCCTGTTCCCTGACATTTTCTACCAAACTGAGTATTTTATTACCCAGGTGGATTCAGCATATCAGGTTCTTTTCTCAAAATTGCCAGTCATGATGGATAATGATACAATTTTTATTCCTCAATTGTCAAACTGGTCAATATACCTTGCTGTCCTTTCTTCCTAGAATTTCCCATTGCCCTTTAGCTCACTAAGTTGTAGCCCTCCTCAAAGCTTGGGTCAGGTACCACCTTTTCCAGGAAATCTTCCTGGAGTCCCTGAACTTAAGAATACCCCCTCCTTTTTCCTTCCAAGGTAACCAGTGCTTACCTCTGTCATAACATGTACCAAATGGTATCCTTTCTCAATTTACTTGTTTGTGATTTTCACTGGTCTCTGAATCTCCGGAGGGCAAAAACCCTGTTTTCAATCTAACTCAGTACCCACATAGATGTTTCTTGAGTAAAGGATGAATGGCTAAATTCCAAGTGAATTCTGTGTACAGGGCAATTTGTTGAAGGTGATATAAAAGCAGAATAAGATGAGATCCCTGCCCTCAAGGTGTTTACTGTTGCACAGTCTCCAGTAATACACACTTGTTCACAAATAATTATAATGCAAGGTATAATATTAGTTCTATGAAAGAGAGAGAGAGAGGAACAAGGTATCGTGAGATGTCATAGTGATAATGATTTACTATATTATAGATAAAAATAAAGTGTCTAAAATATAATATGTATATATCATATAAAGCAAAACAGTGTTTTGTGTGTGATGAGATGAATTGATTATTGATTTAGTAACTGTCATGTTTCTTCATTTGCTGCTTTCCATGCTGTAAAATTGAATTAGCATTGGGATTGACATATATACACTAATATGTATAAAACAGATAACTAATAAGAACCTGCTATATAAAAAAATAAATAAATAAAATAAATTCAAAAAACAAGAAAAAAATTGAATTAGCTATTTTGTGTAAAAATGGCTTAATACATACTTCTTTTTATTTATATCCATCACTGAAATAGTAAAATATGGCTAAATTATTACAATATTCATTTTATCTCTGTCCCTCCTTACTATAAAAAGAATTCAAAGTGATCATTATAAAATACACTGCAAAATGTCTGAATTCTTCCTGATGATGTTGCCTTTGGTTTCATAATTACTCTAGCACCAATCTGAGAATTTGTCCAAGTGCAGCTATCCCAATAACGGTCATGTAAAGCAAAGAGTAGCCTAAGAAGACCATGAAAATCATTTTTAAAACTTTAAGCTTTAAGTAAAACCTAGTCCAATTCAATAATATACTAAAAATAGATTTTTTCAATAACTCAAAACCATATTTATTTTACTTATTAGACATTATTACTTGTAAAGTGAGGATATTCTTTGAGCCATGAGGAATATAATGATAGTAAAGATAATGCCCCTCCTATACCCAATATCAATGAAGCTTTTCAGGAAACTAACTCAGTGACCCCCAGATAACTTGAGATAGAAAACTCAGATAGGGTAGAAGTTAAGATTTTGAATTTGAAAAACTCAGGATTTTAATCAGGATTAATTTTCTATTGCCACAAAATTAGTTCTAAACTGTAACAGAAATGCCCGACCAGAGTCTTATCCAGATTCTAGGGTAATCTAAAGAGGGAGGCAAAGAAGAATTTACTGTCTTGTTTGTGGTGATCATTTTAAGAACTAAATATAAGGGTGGTGTCTCTACTTGAGGGTAAATTACTCTTAATTAACCTTCAAGAGTTTGTAAAAATAAAATAAAAATTAAAAATATTTTCAGAATTGCACTACATAATATTTAATGCAGTTGGTAGAACCTAGAGAAAGTAAGTCAATGACTGTACTCCACGCAATAGTCATATTTCACTGGATGTGAAATGTAGACTAAAAAGTGTTGGGAAGTATTTCCTCCTGAACTGGCATAGATTAGATGGCTTAATTTAGTCTTTTCCATTCCACCTCCTGAAATAAAACATCACCAATAAAAAAAGTTATCTTAGCAGATGCATAAAAATCACAGATTCATTTCTATGATGCTCATCTGCACAGTAGATTATTCACAGATATATTTGAGAGGAGCCTGTGACTGTTAATTCTTTTTCAGATGTGTGGGATCCATTTGGATACTACGTATTCTAAAAAGCTGTTAAAACCAAGTTAAATATTAATTTAGAAAGAAGTGGCCTTACGAATCTTTCATACTGTCATTTCAGTCTCTTGAAAGCAAGGTAGCTAGGTCCTAAATCTCAGGAAAATGAAACTGTGGTTTCATAACTGATTAAAAACAACAGTGATAGAAACATTTAAAGCAAATGCTATCTATAAATAGCCTCCTCAGCAATTTCTATGTAAGGTCACATTCATCAGGTGGTCCTCTTAATGGATTATCATTTTCTGGCTAATTGACACCTCGTCTGTGACTGATGAACTGACCATTGGCATCACTGAACTACCCAGTAACACTCTTATCAATGTGCTGATGACTGCTCCCCAGAGCTTCCCCATAAATACGCGGTTCCCCATAAATACCTTTATTTATTTATTTATTTATTTATTTATTTATGCCCCATAAGTACCTGGTTCTCACTTTCCACAACAACCAGGAAATCATTTTAAAACTGGGCCCTTGCTTTGAAGTTTGCCTTGATGGCTTTGAAGTATTCACAGCTTTCCAGCTAGTATTATTTGTGTTTCATAGATCACAGAAAATCCTGAGAGATGGAAAAAAAAAAAACACTATTAATTTGAGACGTAGAATCTTCCACTGATATTTTTCAAATAGATTTAGTTTGAATTTTAGATATCTTGTTATAAAGTGTTACTTTTAGACAGTGCATATGAGACAAATGTCTAACAGGACCTTAAAGAAATAGCCACATAAATTTTACTAAAAACATCATAGTATTCATAAGTGGGAACCAATGGGTGGTCATATATACGATGCCTAGTGTTGCCTTGAATCCCTCAAAAAGGAAACTGTCAGGACTAGTAAATGGTACCTCAGCCCCTGAGTGTGTTTTAATACAATTTGATTAGTTCCTGGATTACATAAAGATACAGAGGCCCACAAGAATCAAACTGCATTTAAATTATTAAATATCATATGGTTTACATTTTTTATGTTATATAAAAAAACACCTTTTTGTCTGTGTAAATCCTAGCAAAGTAACAGTACATTATTTACCAATTGTGAATATGAACATCTGTGGTTATTTCATTCAGCCCAGTATTTAAATTACCTTAATTCTCCACAAAGAAAAAATGACACTTTGATTATATATACTGTCAGGTTACATGGCCTGGGAAACAGGCTCTGAGACAAAGATTTGTACATGAGATGCTTAAGAGCTTTCTCAGGAACAACACCTGTGTGGGAGTGAAAGCAGTAGCATCAGGCAGAAGGAAAAGTAGACTGGAATGCAATCCCAACAGAGACCTCAGATAACGGCAAGGGTTGCTGTGAAGCTGGGATGACCCTTCAGAATTGTTCCCATAGCGTGGCTTTGCACTCTTGCATCATCTAATATTTGGAGGTGGCGGCTCCTGGCGAGCAGGCATAGCTTTGCACAAGGCCGTTGATTCCCTTTGGCTGAGGGCAGCACCCAGAGCAGGACAAAGCTCTGAGGCAGCAGCACCCATCGCCCCCAGGGGCTGGGTAAGTGAGTGCCTCGGTCCTGAAGGTGGGATCTCAGTGCTCAGCAAGCATCCATTGCATATACCAATTCATCCTGTAATATAGGGGCATAATTTCTAGGCTATAATAAAAGCCCCCTTCCAAAGGAATTCTAATCACTTATAAGACAACGTCAGGTTCCTTAAGGTTAGATTGTCTTTCTTTTCTTTATCCACTTTTTTGCCAGATTAAATCATTTTCTGGAGTTAAGAGTGTCACTGGAGCATATTTTGAGAATGTGACTTTGAAAGTCTGACCTGTAGAAATGTGATAACTTGTGTTTGGAGATTGATTTTGTTGACTGCTAATACCAAATCCTGGAGCACCGTAGTTTCACTTACTAAATATTGCCCAGGCTATATTGTTGCACTCTGGGCTGCCACGGTCACCTCATCAGGATATTTTCTGTCCTGTGACTAGTGGCTTCAAATATACTCATCCATCTTCTTGTCCTATTACATTTTGTGTGACTGATGTTCTGTACCCATTAAAATTGATGGGAAAGAACAAAGAGAAGAAAAATGTGCCCTTCAACTAATTACTTCTCTGAAGGAGCGAATGAGAATTCTCTAGTACCAACAAGAGATTTAGACTGGTGGGTTTTCCCCCATTTATTAAGTGCTTTAATTAGCTAGGTTTACTAAACAGAGTCCCCTATTTATAAAACCACATTACTCAGTATGCTTTAAAATTCAACCTCCCTCTGAAATGTTTGATCTTTATAAGGCGAATTAATAGCTGTTACATTGTTTATAGTCAGGAGTCATTTTGGTGACTTCTCAGTACTAGAATCAATTAGATCAGATGCCTTCAATGTCAGATTTTTTCCCCTCTCATAAGCTATCGTAATGGCTCCTTTTATATTCTGTGCTAGCTGATAATTAAATTTACTATTATTGTAAACTGAAGCCAAAACCACAGTGATTTTGGAAGGCCCAATCATCCTAGGTCTTTCTTGGATCTGTTGAATGTTATCTTTGTTCTCAACAAATTGCGGAATAGCAAGGTATTTCTGCAGTGCTCGCAAAACATTTGTTTAATTACAACATCTAATGTGTTAAGGGGAGGGAAACCTGCCCACTTGCAGTTACCAGGCTTTGGCCTCTACACCTCATTTCTCCTCGTGTTCCTGTGTTTGAGTTAAAGGAAACAGTGTGGACTTATTTCTTAAGTGACCGGAGAACTTCACACTTTTTAAAATAATTTGACCAAAGAAATTATTTTGGAATTACCTTAAAAGAATCCCACTGCCCAGGGATCAAAGGGGTTATTTGAATACTATGGATAATATGGTCCAAGGAAAGTCAGGAAAGTAAAAAACATTCTTCCATATTGACCTTGGTCACAAGGATGGCAGGAGCTATTCTGAGACTTTGACCATAGGAACATGTCTGTGAACAGCTGTCACATTGGATGTGGCCTAGCTCGTTTACATTTTTAGCAATAATGCTCATGTGCTAAACAAATACTTGGACCAACTTTGGGGCAAATGGAACTAATCAGACTACAGTCAGCTCCTTTCACTTATGTAAAAAAAGGGTCTCAATTAACACCATCCAAGAGAAACTTCTGTGTTGATGGGAGTATTCTACATCTGTGTTGTTGAGTAGTATGGTAGCCACTGACCCACTAACCACAGGTGGGTATCGATTGGTTAAAATGTGGCTAATGTAACTGAGGAACTGAATTTCTGATTTTATTCATTTTAGTTAGTTTAAATTTCAGTAGCCACATGTGGCTAATGACTACTGCATTGGATAGTGCAGTGAGGCTGTTGCACTGGATATGATTAAGGAATCATATCCAGTGCAATAGACTTTAAGATTTTATAACCTTAAAGTTTACAGTTCAATTTTTATTCTATCCTAGCATTTAAAAAAATCTTCTGTTGATTTCTTTTGTGAGGTGGGTATTTTGTTAAAACATGTACTGCTTCTTTAAAAACTGAAATAAAATATAAGCTCAGAAAACAAGCATTAAAAATAGGAATCTGGGCTTCCCTGGTGGTGAAGTGGTTGAGAGTCCGCCTGCCGATACAGGGGACACGGGTTCGTGCCCTGGTCTGGGAAGATCCCACATGCCACGGAGCGGCTGGGCCCATGAGCCATGGCCACTGAGCCTGCGTGTCCAGAGCCTGTGCTCCACAACGGGAGAGGCCACAACAGTGAGAGGCCCGATTACCGCAAAAAAAAAAAAAAAAATAGCAATCTTATGGAGTAGCCTACAAAGAGTTGTCTTAGAAACTAGAACACTGAAAGAATCCCCTCACAGAAAAGTGTTTAGTAAACATTTTGGTAGTAAAATTTCACACACACACACACACACACACACACACCCACAAAAACACCAGTCTTGCCATTTTATAACTTACAGATCTTGAAAGCCTGAAATCTGGGTCATTGAACATTAGTGGTGGGAATAAAGAATGAATTCATTTTAATCCAAATACAAAAGAGTTGTGTTTCTAGGCCTCAAAAAATTATCATCAGTTGGGGCATTCTGAGAAAAACAGTTCCCTTTCAACTGTAACAACAAAAATAAAATAATAAAATGACAAAATAAATAGCAGTATAATTAGAGAAGCAGTTTGTACTGAACCTCCTTTCACACTCTTCCCCAGTTGTAGGATTCCGCCCATCAATCATATACAGATCTGATAAATACTTGTGAAGTGCTCTTTCTTCCAAGGCCTCATTAGTTCATTTTGGCTCTAATATTTTCTATGTGAGTATTATTATGTGAGTATTATTATGTGAGTTATGTGAGTATTATTTTACATATATTATGTATTATTCACATTATGTATTATTATGTGAGTATTATGTGAGTATTATTTTGAGTATTATTATGTGAGTATTATTTTACATATATTCAATATTTACTACAAGGTATGTGCAATTCAGACTCATCATTCAGTAGTAAACCAATCTCCTTTGAATATAAATGTACTCTTTTAACCTGATAAGGGTATCACAAGCCATTCATTCACTTCAAACACTAAGTTGTGAGTCATTGTCTACTCACCTGTGTCCCACATTCTCTTCTCCCAACCAACATATTCAAATTGTCAAGTTCTGTGATTCTTCCTCCATAATATTTTTCACCTCCACTTCTCCTTTCCTTTACTGCCAATATTCTCGATTTATTGAATCCACACTTTTTTCCACTCCTAACGTATATCGATCCTGGTCTCTGCTCTTCAACTCATCTTCCACCCACTGCCAGTACATTGTTCTTCAGGCTCCTTTGCTCAAAAGTCTTTCCTGACAGCTTTCCACTATCTGAAGGACACAGTCCTGTTATACTAGTTACACCTGACTTGGAGAACACTGAATCCCGAAAGCCTTCCACAATCACCTCAACTGGAACCAGTTTCTCTCTTCCCTATGTTAGTTGACTGTATTTCTTTTCAGAATAGCTCCGAAATTCATAAATTAATGGGATTAGTGGGGAATTATTATTTTAGACATTGCAAAGCATTTTCAATGCCCTACCTTATGTTTAAGTTTCCCTAGTAATTCTGAGATCTAAGTAGGACAGGCAGGATTGTTTCCCCATTTTGTAACGAAGGAAACCAGCTGAGGTTAGGAAAGTGACAGAATAATTCAAGATTACACAGCCGGTAAGAGGTCCAATTTCTGGATTCTTTCCATATTAATAAAATAAATGTTTCAATAAAAAGAATATCTCCAGTGCCTAGAATAGTGCCTCGCATATAATAACTTAAAAAAATATGTGTTTATTGATTGAATGAATGAAGGCCATTGCTAAGGGCGTTTTGAATATCATGACTGGTATTTGAACTGGCTTATCTAGGCAATGAGCAGGTGATCCAGTGATCATTGAGCAGGAGGGGTGCAGGTAAATTTGAGAAAACAATTAGGAAGTGAGATAAAAACTTCATACAGTGAGACAGTGGGAACTGAGATAAACAGGGGAGAGTGAGGGACATTTTAAAGAATGAGTTAAGAATTATTGCTTCTTGACACTAATTGAACGTGAGGTCAAAGGGGAAGGCAGAGACAAACATTCAGCCATTGTGTGGCAAGAGTGGTACCCATTCCAGAGAGAGAGAGGCCTGGAGGAGGAACTGTTTCCCTTGAATATAGATGAGCCTTTAACTGCTAAGCCCTTTGGCATCTGATTATACTATATATTGTCGCATAATCTTTATGGATCCACGTCTAATTATTCACATGTGAAAATGTTGTTTTCCTCTATCTTTTAGTACTTTATTGTTCCCGTGGCACCTAGGCCCCTGCTAGGCAAAAGGGAGACCCTCCAAGAGGAATGGAAATTGATTAATTTGAATATGATATAAACACTACGTAATTGAATTATGCTGCATCCTTTATTACAATGTAACTTAGGCTCAAGTTGTACAATTGAAAGTACTGTTTTTCAGAAAATTAGCTCATCTGTAAAATTCCGGCTGCATTTTTCTCAAATGTGTTTTGCTACTGATGCTTTTTGAAGTAGAATAGAAGTACAATGAAACACACAAACTAACTTGTCCATACAGGAAAAGGTGCTTGGATTTTAAAGATTATTTTTTTCAAGTTTTCTCCATGGAAAACTAAAATAAACATTTAAACTTCCTCAAGCTTTATAAGAAAGAAACGTTCAAGTCATGAAGCAATGAATAATCTCTTCCCACCCCCCTCTTTTTAGCTGTAGTAGAATAAAATGGCTGGATTATTGTAGCCATTTGAGTCATGTGATTATAACTACAGTTTCTAGGGAACCAAGACTTTTTCCATCAGTGCTTATATTTGTTGTACCAATGTCAGAAACATGGCATTTGTTTTAAATTAAATTAAAATAATTTAATTTATGCTTTTAAAATCTATCTTATAAATAAGTGCATTAGTGACTTTTTGGTGTTATGACTAGTAAATTAACCCAGTGGTTAATAGTGACTATCCAATTAAATGCAATATAGATTTTAAGTGCATTCTTGGTGCAAGGCTGCTAGCACAGTGGGGCCTCCACAGGTGAATAAGACAGGAAATGGACCCTCCAGCGGCTTCACATCCTCAGGATAAGTCATTGTAGTGAGACAAAATGCAACTGATGACAAGGAAAAGGAGGGGAATTGTAACTAAGGCAGCCACACACAGAAACCTCATGAAGAACATGTAATTCAAGCTGTTTCTGGAACATCAAACAGATGGGGGTCAGCATTCTGGCCATAAGGACAGTGAAAGTTAAGGATCAGAATTCGGGGAATCTAGACTGTGCTGGTGTGCTGTGGGGGGAACACAGGGGACTTTGGGAAAGGCAAGAGGAGGAAGTGACCAAAAAACAAGACGGGGGCAGGTGGTGGGAGATTCTGAGGGTCAAGCTGAGGAGGGTGAGTTTTCTTTTAGATGTAGTTAGAAACCTTCAAAAGATGTTGTTTCTTGAGAAAGCAGTGGCAAAATCAGACCTATGCTTGGCTAAAATTAGTGGAAGTTACTATTAGCAAGACAGGTGTAATTTTCGTACCAGTTTTTAGGAATCGAATCTTTTCGTTTGTTTGTTTTCCAAATGAAATAAGGAGCTTCAATATATAAAACGGAGTTGCCTGGCTGAGTCTGGGAAGTTCAGATGGATGGACTGAGCACTGTGAGCCCCAGGGAGCCCCCTGAGGCTCCTACAAGTGGGAATGGCGAGGAAAGCAAACAAGGGAGACGAGAGATTACAGAAAAATCAAGAGAACTGAGAGGAGGGACAGGGGCAGGCTTGGAAAGGGGGGCTGCGAGAGGGAGCCAGGCCAGAGCATCATGATTTGGTGACTGACTCCAGTGGAGGAGGTTAGGGAGAAAAAGGCGGCAGAGAAGTTTCTGATGTTTCACAATGGAGGAACTGGGAAGAGGGCAGTGGCACCAAGAGGAAATACAGGTCTTTAGGAATAAGTGAGGATGGGCACGGGACCTGCATTCAAAGAGTCTCCAGGATAGTGTGTGTCAAAAATTCAGACAAATATTGGCAGCTTCGCTCACTGATTTGAACATGTTTGAACATGAACATCCGACTGCCCAAAATCATGTCAGCACAGTCCAGGTTTAAACGAGGTGATTTGTTTGTATGTATTACTTTTTTTTTCTTTAGTGTATCCTAGAGCTTTGTTGTCCTGATCTTTCACGTTAACATTTCAAAACAACTTGAGAAATTACTAGAGGGAAGTCTTGACACCTGGCATATGATCCAGGCTGATGTAACAAATTTTAAAATGTCTTTTCATGGGCAAGTTAAAAATGTGCAGCTTAGACAGTCGTTGAAACTCCATATGCCTCTTTTGGCCAACACAGTAATGCAGCTTGCGGAAATAGAAATGAACATTCAGAAATTGGAAGCATGCCTTTGTCTAAAATCTGGGCAATGTTTAAGCCTTCTTACACACTGCAACCTTTCAATTAGCCATTACCAGACTTAAGTAAAGAAGCAAATAGCTGGTGCTGGATCCCTCATCCTGTCTGTAGCTGAATCAGATTCCCTGGCTAAAGAGATGCAATGTGTTTAATAGCCTTTATGAACAGATTTATGCACCCAAAGATTCTGTTATTTCAGGAAGCTGTTATGAACAACAAGGCTCTAAATCGTGAATGCTTATTAGGCACTATAAATCATCTTCCCTTGCAATAAACATCAATTAAATGCACTTCACGAGCCACAATGCATGGAAAAGATTGATTCTGGAGACAGCACAGCCCTGCGTTACCTACAGTCAGGGATGTAGAAAAAGAATACCCATTAAATTAACATTAGCTTAAGAAAAATGAAAACTTCTGGAACAATTACAGTTTTACTGTTTTGACTGAGGGTGAAAAAATGACCTTTGTTCCAAGAGATGTGACTTGAACAATGCTATTCTGCATGAAATTGAGAAATTGCCAACGTTCCCAACCTGACTGATCGTGTGTGTGAGATCTTAGTTCCGCTTCATTAGGCTCTCGTGAATGAGTGGTAAATTTTCCCTATTTATACACTTTCTGTCAGGATATCATAAACATAGCGGGCCTAGCACATGTTTTTACTGCTACCTTTTTATTTATATATTAGTTGCAGCTTTGACAAAGAGTTAATTCCTGAATTGAATAAATATCCTCCTTTTCAAATATTTAGATAGGTATTAGGAATAGGTTAAAGTATATACACTTGCTACTTTTTATAACGTTACACATTAACTATGCAGTATTTCAAGATTTTAATTTTTCAATGAATGAAAATAAACATATTTAACTGGTTTCAAACTTTCTAATGCATAAATTTTAACACACTGGAAATGAAGCTTAATGGAGAGGCATTTCCTAAATGAAATTTTTTTCGTGTTCAATTTGAACAAGGCAAGTCTGGAGAAAGTGAATTGTTCACAGATGAATTCACTTGGATTTTATTTTGAGAAAAAAATTAAAGCAAGCTGTCTGTATGAATCTTCTTAGAGCCTATTTGAATACGTTTTTGAAATATCCAAATATATCTTAGAAATCGTGCAGTGTTTTCCAAGTAACATGTTACTAATAATTGTATAAAAGTACTTAATGTTCACAAACCATATTTGTGTGCGTGTGTATGTGTGTGTGTGTGTTTGTGTGTGGAGAAAGAGGGAGGGAGGGCGGGAGAGCAGTGTTATCCTATAACTGCATTGTTACTCCCTTTCATTCTGCTATGCTTTCTTGAGTGGGAAAGAAAAGAGTAGAGTTCCGTCTTGCCGTAAAATGCACACATAACCCTAGGTGAATGGGGTCGTGGAGATGTGTCTGTCTGTCATGAGCAGATACCACCTTCTTGTTGATGGACTGAGGAACAGCAAAGTGGATCTTTAGGGTTCATTGTAGTTTCAAATTGTTAGGTTGGATTCCTTCGCCTACAGGGGGTCTCCTCAGGACAGCTGTATAGTGTCTCTTTACCCTGGAGGATGTTCTGCAGAGTTTCTTGTGTAATAAAGTGGGAACTTTCCTGGGCCTCGGCTTTGAAGAGATGCCAGTCATTTGACTAGGGCCGCAGGGAGACAGCCCACGTCAACCAAACAAATGCCGAGCACAAAGACAACAGCAAAAGCAACCACTGAGCTCCATGGGCACAACTTCCCTAAAGAGATAAGAGAGGAGGCTTCCGACAAACCGCACCTCCAAGTCTTACTCCCAACTGATATCTACCTCTAGGAACATTTAACGTAGATCTATATTAGCCAGAATTTACCCGTATAAAGGAATTGGGGGACGAGACTGAAACGGTCCTTCCCTTACTTCCTTACCTTTAAAAATCCTATCTCACGTTCAAGACCCAATTTAAATGCCACCTGCTTCTTGATGTCTTCTCAGAGTTCTAAATAGAATCAATGGATCCTCCTCCCAAAATCCATAATATTGTCTGGGCCTTTCTTATGGAACTTTCACCAGGTGCTTTGTATTTTAATTGAGTGCATGCCTGTCTTTGTTCTCCAGAGCACCACCTATCTTTTTCATATTTGCTTCATTCCTGCACCCTACCCCAAATCCCACAGAAGACTGCTTTGCACACAGTAGGTGTTCATTAAAATGTCATTCATGTTCATGTTCAATGTTAACCTCACACTGTGCTCCCAAGGGTTAGATCTGGATAATGGCACTGATTATATTCAGTTCTATATGACTATCCAATGTCTGTCTTTTCTGTCAACCAGTAGGCAGCCTTCTAAACTTGATTTTCCAATCTGTTTAGGATTAAAAACAAATAAATTAACTTCTATACTGAAAGGTCCTTGAGGGAACTCTCCACTTCATATATCATTTTTGTATCCCACCGAGTTGCTTAATACAGGACTTTTAACAAAATAGATATTCAGTCAGTGTTTGTGGAACTAAATTGTTAAGTCAGGAATACCTATAAAACTCACATGAGTCTCTTAACTGCTGAGCATGCATTTCTTATGTATGTTTCTCATAGAAAGTTAATGTACCAGGAAGACTTCATTAAGTTTTCATTATGCTTAACTCTAAAAAGGTATTGACATGGTTTAGAAGTCATTGATCATTAGTCACAAGATGCTGCTAATCTCTCTACCTGAGTAAAACAAATGAAGCTATCCAGGTTTAAAAAAAAAAAAAGTGGTCATGGGGCTTCCCTTTTGGCGCAGTGGTTGAGAGTCCGCCTGCCGATGTAGGGAACACGGGTTCGTGCCCCGGTCCAGGGAGATGCCACATGCCGCAGAGCGTCTGGGCCCGTGAGCCACGGCCGCTGAGCCTGCGCATCTGGAGCCTGTGCTCCGCAACGGGAGAGGCCACAGCAGTGAGAGGCCCGCGTACCGCAAAAAAAAAAAAAAAAAAATTGGTCATCACTTAAGTTATTCCTTCAGAAGATTTCTGGACTATATTTAAGGATATGCATACCTCTGCATGAATTCCTAGCCAACCTGTGAGAAAAAGACACAGCTATTGATTGTCAAACTTTGCCAAATCAAGTAAAAAATAAACGAATTTTTGAGGGGTTTCTTTGCAATAGAGAGAATAAATCACACACACAAAATGATGAACACAATTATGTGTCAGTAATTCTGTCATTTTTTTTTAGGAAACAGTCTTACAAAGTAAGAAAACACAGGAATTACAGTAATTCAGCTGTGATATTAGCAAGAGCAATTGGCTGAGTGTGAAAGTACTTGGGGGTCTGTCCACTTCCAGATCCTGGGCTGGACACCTCCCAGTTTCCTTGCAGCCAAGTTGGGGTCATGTACCCTGAGTTCACTTCTAACATTAGTTAAGTGCAGCCGGTGAGTCATTGTCACCCCATTGCCAAATACATACTCTTAAAAAATATCTTACTTATCATTCCCTTGCTCAAGAAAACTTTAGTAGCTCTCACTTGCCTATAAAATTACAAAACCAGGTATGATTAACAAGTGTTTTAAGATATCAGTGCTATGATCAAAACCACTTTTCTCTTAAGCCATATTTTCCAATTCTCCCTAATATACAGTGGCAAACTAGGCAGGTGGCTGACTTCTGACTTTATTTTGCACTTGGCCATTCCTTGTTCTCTGCTGGACACATTTTTCCACCTCAGGAATGCCTCCCCAGCTCTGAAGTCTTTCTTGAGCTCCTCAACTATATTTTCCTAGTTAATAATGAAGTTCATCACATTCTGACCTGTATTAGAGTTTTCAGATTTGGGGGACACATCCTTATATTTCCTTGAAAGAGGGTCCCTGTCATGGATTCTTCGCTCCTTCCACAATACCTAGTACAACGCCTTATTCATTGTGGATATAATCTTTAAGTAAACAAATGAGCACCCACAGTACTTTGGAGGGCACAGTACACACAACAGGTGTATAGAACCATAGAATTATATAGAATATTATATGGTCAAGACCACATTTATATCCAACATATGACTCCCTTGATAAATCTGTGTAGCGTACACTGTCATATATTTAAATTTAAACAGAAATTGTAGGTTACTCGCACCCATTTGGCATTAAAGTAAATGTTTCCTATTCCTATAGAATTGACCATCAGAAAGCACCTGGACTTAGACACAGCCTCTGATAAGATGGAGGACTGTATACTTTCCCTCCAATACTTAAAGATCTTGTGTCAGTAAGATATAGATTAGCCATTTCCATCTAACACAAGGCTCCAGTCTTGCCAAACATAAGGGGGATTCTGGGAGCTCAGCTAACCTGGAAGAAGGCACCACGGCCCTGGGGCATGGAGACAACCCGGGCTTTCATGGCTTCCACAGTGAATCTATGGTGAAGGTTGCATTGGCATCTCCAGGGACATTATGGGAATAGAATTCAGTTACTTCCAGAAGTGGCTGCTTCGTCCTCCACACTCCATAACACCAGCCACATTCAACTAGCAGAGTTAAGCTAGCGCAGTCTTGAATGAACACAGGAGCAAAACTTGTTCAATGGATGATGCCCAGCTGAAAGCCAAGAGAATCAACCCAGTTCTGGGCTTCCACTGCACTAGCTTCCAGAAAAAATAGCACATGGCTTTCATATGTTGGTCAATTCTATAAAACAGAAGAGCACAATTGAAGTGAACAGAATGGCCACCTGTGCCTACTCACCGTTCCCTTTATGATGCCATTCAGTGGAGCCACTTGCTCAGTCAACAGTGTCTGGGGAGGTGCCAGTCCAGACCTGGGATTAAAATACTTAGAAAATCATAAACACAGTTAAGATGCATTCTGAAATATTTGTCATGGGCTTTTTCCTTAAGATTTTTTTGGGTATATATCGTTACTTTTTCTCTTCTGAATTAAAGACATATTTTGCTGTAGAATTTTGCTGTAGATAACTTGTAAATAAGAACAACAAAGTACTAACTTCCATATTTTTCTCTTTAACTAACTCACCTGGTGAATTCATTCATCACTCTTAGAAAAAGGAAAGACAGCATGTGATAATGAAGATATTATGTGGTAACTGTAGCCTGTGTAGAACCACTTGGGTTGAATTTCATTGTTAAATGAGTGAATGAATGTTATGGTGTCTCTGTTACTTCTTGTCTACTAAGATAGTGAGTGTGAATGGACAACTGTCATGCCCCCAAATTATACTTCTTTTTCTTTAAGGGCATGAGAGCGACCTATAAAAATCTCCCTACATGGTTTGCCTCTGTGTTGTGGGGTGAAGAGGGACCATATACTGGATCAATGTAGCAGAGACAGATATGGTTAAATTACGACACCCAAGCACATCAATGAACAACCACAGAGACTCCACTTATAACTCACTACACCTGATGACTAAAGTTACTTTTCTTTTTTTTCTAAATTTTTTTCTAAACCAAGAAACTTAAGTAAATGTGCATGTTTCCAAAAAATTGGCCAGAGAAAAGCTATGAAGAACTATTACGTTAACAAACTTAGAAATGGAAAGCTTCTGTGTTGAAAAAGATCGCAAATATGCTTGTTTGCTTACTGTTAGATTAGTACGATAATAGCATCATTTAGAGACTCTTTCTGTGTTTTAGCACCTGATCCTCCTTAAATGGTCCCCGTCCTTCCCCTTTCTTTAGCCCACTGCCATAGTCAGGTTTTACATCTGGACAATTGTAGCACTAACTGCTCTCTCCCTGCCTCTAGCTCATTGCGGCATTGGGGAGGAAGTAGAGGAGGATGAGAAAAGTATTAAGACGATCTCAATTTCCTGCCAACTGTTAATTTATAGAATCTCACCCAGTGACACTTAAATATAGCTGAAGTTGTAATGCCACTGTGTTTTCACAAAGCATATGCACGGCCGTTTTTGGTGTTCTTTTAAAAATAGCCTTGGTTTCAATGCCCTTATCAGTTCATTATCAGTGGATTGTTTGTTTCATTGTCCAGCACAACTGTCTGATAAAATCCTTAATTATTAAGTATCTGATACTACTATCCAAACTGCTTTAATTACAGCACATTTTGTGTCTTGTTTTATTACGTTTCATGCCAGAATGCCCTGGCCAGGATCTTTAATAAGGCCATATTAAATCTAGGCTAGAGGTGAAAACTCATGAGGCAGCCTTGATTCTCTGCCTATTGTGTAGAGAATCTCATCAGAAAAGCCCCAAACTTCATTAAAGACCGCTGGATGTGGGCCCTCCTATATTGCCATTTACTTTAAGGGCTATCACTCAGGGGCAATTATTGGTGTGCTCCTCATGAGCCCTGTTATATTAAGGCAATTTCTACACCTAGGTTAGGCATTAATACCGCCATTATCTCCAACACAAATCCCCTGACAGTTAGAAAAGCAGGAGAAATTACAGAAGGATTAATCTCTAGTGCCTGTCCAAAAAGAAAACCTTCCCCCCGAGGATAGAGACGGCCGTGTTGAACTCAGTTAAGCTGTGTTAGATGTAATGAGAAAGAGCCCCCTGTGCCTGCCTCTGTCGGAGACGTTAGATGACCCTTTTTCCACTTGTCAATATCCCTTTTGGGCTTTCCTTCTCTCCACTCCTCCTAGGCTTCTCTGAGTCTTAGGGAATCTTTAAATAATTATGTTTGTGCTTAAAAAATAAAAGAGAGAGAGAGAGAAAACAACTAAGCTTATCCATGTGGGAAGGCTGGACAAAGTAATCCATTTCATCCAAAAAGAAGTAAAAGATAAAAAAAGAGCCTGGTGTTTTCACAAATCCTTTCAATTTCCAGTGTGCTTTTCCAGATGTGTTTGTGGGGATTGCACCATGAACCATGCTGAGAAAAGCAGATCATAGAATAAGGACAAAGAATCCCACTATGCACAAAGGAGTCAGAAGACAGGAGGCTGCAGTGACTTGGCAGGTCATTCCCCAAGCACCCTGCCTCGCCTGATAAGAATACCTTTGACAGGGGCTGATGCTGTTCTTGGTGCACCTCTGTGCTTGCCACAGAATCGCTGGGGTTTGGGAAAGGAATGATAAGGAACACAATGAATAACTAACAAAGCTCCTTTGACGAATGCAGTCATTTGCATTACAGCACAAAATAGCTTTGCTCCTGATGGGAGAGTGGCATACCTAACCACAAATATTATTTGTGTCCTTCGCTGACATATAAGGGCAGTAGTAGACAGAGTGAGTGTTTGGTGGGTGGGAAGTTTTCATTCTTTACATCATAACTCTGCCAAAAATGTTGACCCAGCAAAGAATTTTTTAGATGTTATTGACCTCAAAAACGAATGAGGCATTTTGGTTTAAGGGAAAATATTTTTAATAATAATATACTTTCAAAAACCATTGTAGTTGAAATTAATATCTCATGTCCTTTATATAACAGTGTTAAAGGATGAATCACAGTTGAACTGTCTGCCTCAGTGCTACAAAAATGCTATTTTAACTCATTTTCTTTCCCTATCCTATTCAATAGGACAAAACAGATGGAGGTTTTGAGTGTATGAGGTTGAACGTAAGGGAATTTCTGGGTTGTAAACTATTTCAGAGGAAGCAATTGGATATATTTGTCACTTTCAGGTGATGTAGCCATTTGCCCAGAACACAGCAGAGATTATTGAATTTATCCACTCTTGGGTTACCACAAACTAGAAAATAGAAGATTGTGACCCAGAGCAGTTACCAGCCATATCTTCATCCCTTGTCTGGATCTGCTGCGTGGTGATGACTGGTGACTCCCAATTCATAATGCAGAATGCCCCAGGGACTCAGCACTTGCTGGCCAAGTAAAAGCTAATATAAAGTGAGAAATCACTTATTCCACAAATCACTCCTAATTCATCATATGCTCCCCTTTTTTGTTGGTAAATTAGTTGCTATTCTCACTGAAAGTTTCTTTGCTCCTTTAAATTGCTTAAGTAGCATATACCTTCTGTAAACTTTGATATTCTAACATTCACTCAACAAACATATAGTGAACATCTAAGTGCCAAGCATTACATTTCATCAATGGAAAAATACAAATTTCTCCTTTAATAGAGGAGGAAACAGTATATATATATATATATATATATATATATTTGCAATGGACCATACTTTGATACTTCATGTGCACCATGAGAGCACAGAGAAGAAAGGGACAATTTCAGAGAAATTGCAGCTCATCTCCAGAAATGTGAAAACCAAAAATGAGTCAGTGAATATTTAGAAAGACTTCCTAACTTAATCATCTATCCCTTGGACAGAGTGATTGAATCATATAAACTATTCAGAAAAATCATTCATGGAGACATGTGGACATTAGAAGGAAACTTTCTCACCCATAGGAAATGAGGGAACTTTTCTTTTTAAAATACTCCAGAGTATTGCTGCCCTGTGTGCACTAAGCCCCAAAACAGTTGCATATGAACTAATTCAACATCAAGGACAGACATTCTTGACTGAACTTTAACTAAAAGGGAAACTACCAGAAAAACTAAAATATCAATTTCCTCTGCTAAAAATATATCTTCTTTGCTCACTGCCATTTTTCCACTGCAGATATATATTCTTAAATAATAGACACACTTTCCCAAGTAAATTCTTTTTCTGCTGCTTCCTTTTGAGTTGTAAGAACTATGATTAAATTTTAAACTTTCTGGGTCTTCCCCCCCACATACATAAATGTAACATATACTTATCAGAATGTAACCTTTGCATAAATGTATAGCATACAAACTGAATGTATAGCAGACAAACTAAATGTATTCCATAATCTCTTTTTCCCTCATCTACAGTGACTAATTAGAAGCAATCAGAATCAATTCTATCACAAACCATCTAGTAAACCTCTTTTTGCTCCCTTTTGGTTTTTGCCTTCAAGTTTTGTTACTTAAATCATTCAACTTTTCCCCTAGTCATAGCCATCTTTTTCTCAGTTACTTTGTGGTACTAGTTTCCCTGAATATTACAACAAAGGAATACTAGGTGAAGAAGTACTTCTCTTTAGAATTAGGGGCAGTGTTTAGAAAACTGACTTTTCTTCTAAGTATTTAACTAACATCGTTTTGCCTGAATAGCCAGCTAAAGATTAATGTCTTTGAAATGTGAACTAAAAATGCCACCTGCCAAATCAGTAAACAAAGGATGCTGCAGCCATCAAGCCATCGCATTACAGCCAACCCGATGGTGAAGTCTGAGGGAACTCAGGATGGAGGCAGGATTTGCCCCCATCTAGCAGTCAGCCACTGCAGTCACCCCCGGCAGTGCACCCTGAGGAGACTCAGGGTAAGAAGCACAGGATACTGGCCCCAGAGGGCTGAAGTGCAGATCAAAGAAATGATTTCAGTGAGCCCAGACTTTGCATCTTCCCATACATAGAAAAGCGCTAAATTCCTCAACCTGAGATGGTTTTCTTTAACTGACAATAATCTTTTGATGTTCTGACTACCTGGTCTTTTGTGGCAGAAATTCCTGTATATACTGGTTCCCCCCAACCCTTGCTCTTTGGAGCAGTCTCTCAGTTATCTGAGATGCTGTGTACCAGGCTTAAGTCCTCAGTTTTGTCCACTAAATAAAATATAACTCTCAACTAACTTTTAGGTCATGCATTTTTTTCAGTCGACAGAAGAAAAGTATGCCTAGAATAGTTGAGAAATTACAAAAGGAATACTATAATTAGTGAAAAATCTATTAACCAAATGTATAAAATCAAAGAATATCAACTTACTTTGTTGATAGTTGGCTTAATTGATGTGCATCTTACTCTATATGTGCATAATTATTTTCTAAATTCCAACTTGGCTGTAAGTGAAAAATAAACAGAATTAAGTGATTTGTATCATTGTGTTCCCTTTACTAAGTAGACTCTGCAATTGTTTTTGAAAAATTGCTGCCTAAATTGAATTTTTTTTCTTTTTCCTACACATTAATCAAACCAGATCCATTTTTTGCTGCTCTTAGGGTATCTGCCAATTCTTGTGTGCCACAGACTGAAAAATCAGTTAAAAAGCTTGCCAAGCTATTTTCTAAAATAAGAGTAGACTCAGAATTAGATCTTATAGATTCCCTTTTGCATTATTGCATCACTTGGTACTAGGAGGTTTTGACATTTGACTACTTGAAGACCTTTATAGATTTATTTCTGGGTCTCTAGTGAGCTTTGTTTAGATGAATTTGCCAGAAAATTTCCAAATTCCTTTTAGATTTTTGGCCACAATTGAGATCTCTACCTACAACATTTCACCAAGGGACATAAATAAATCATCCTCACTCTTAATAAATTTGTGATAGTGGTGATAAGAAAGGTCAAAACTCTCCTTATAAAGAGCCTCTGCAGGAGAGAAAGAAAATTAACTTGGGACTGGTCACTCTCTTGTATTGGCGGGACCTTCGTCCGTGGGATTCAGGGGCTCAGGCTCCTTCCATTCTGTGTCTCTGTCATCCCCTGTGGCTTCAGAATCCTCTACTTCCGGCCAGCAGAAAGGGAAAAGGCAGAGAGTAGAAAACCCCAACCACTTCTTAAAAAAAGTCCTGATGAGAAATGATATAGATCTCTTCTGCTCTTACCCTTTTGGCAAGAGCAAGCCATATGGCCACACCTGGACACCAGGGGAGAGTCAGGAAATACAGACTCTGGCTCAGCAGCAGCTGCAACCACACCCCCCGCTGGGACAGCATGACTTTATGGTAGATAACCAGCCACCTCAGCTAGCAGCTGGGAAGATGAGGGAAGATGCACAAATAGACAAGAATATGCATATACACAGATAAAATCATCTAGCTCCACCAATGTGCAAATTACCTTCCTAACGACACTCCCGATCGAGTTAATCATGTGCTCTGAATATTGTTTTCAGTGACAGTGGTGGTTTGAAATGCTCCCTCTCCTCCCCAAAAAGTTGCACATGTAGAACTACAGTGACAAAAAATTGTCTTAGTGACAAAGTGTATCCCATGGCAGCCTGTATTAAACAACTCAAATGTTGTTAAAATATAAAAAATTGCCAAAGAATAAGAGTAATTTTTTAAACCCATGCCATGTTCTTTTTCTTCTCACTTTTGCTGAAGTTATTTAAATATGTTTCATTGGTTTATTTGGTTCAGCTATTTACTGTCACATCTAACAAGTGATGTCAAGGAGAAATGTGAAACTCAGTTTCTACAGTATATTATTTCTGATGCTATATCTGTAAGGTAGCTTAATTTAGCTTTAAAAAAAAAAGGATTTATTCTTTACTTTGGCAAAGAGGAGGATTTATCTTTTGGTTTGTCCTTTGAATCATTCCCCTTTAGATAATAGGTATTTAATAAATATTTGATGAATTTAAATAGGCTTTAGATGATGTTGATCATGATGATTATGATGACTTTTATATAGAAACTCAGAGATAGTTGTATGTATTAATGAATGCAGGTTGAAATTGTTTTAGCTCTTATGATGTTCTGTATCATAGTCATAATCTTCGTTACTATGATTGTTATAGAGTGATGATTATAAACATGTCATTGATAAGATATGCCAAGAGTATACTTCATTTATTAGAGAATGTTCTGCTTTTATAAAAATTTCTTTATAGAGGTCAATTTGCTTTTTTAAGAATATATTTTAATACTTAAGATTCCCCTTGAGCATAATTAATTGTATTTCTAACAAATGTTAATATAATTGATAAGTGACAAATGATATCATCAATATGTCAGTTCAAGTAATAAAATGTACATACATTTAACAACTATTATTCTGTTAAACTTATTAAAAACATCCAAGTTTCTTTAAGATATCTCATATCACACAGCACTATTTGTTGATTACCTGTGACAAAAGATGTTAGATACACTTTCCTGGATAGATATCTTTGCTAGGGCACATCTTACCTCCTCAGGAATATTAAAAAGTAATTCATTTTCTTCGAAATACTTTGAAAAGTATTCTAGGCTCATTGCCTCCATTTAAAAAAAAAATTTTTATTAAAATATAGTTGAACTACAATGTTGTGTTAGCTTCAAGTGTACAGCAAAGTGATTCAGTTATATATATATATATATATATATATATATATATATATATATACACATATATTCTCTTTTGACATTCTCTTCCATTAGAGGTTATTACAAGATATTGAGTATAGCTCCCTGTGCAATACAGTAGGTCCTTGCTGGTTATCTATTTTATATATATTAGTGTGTATATTTTAATCCCAAACTCCTAATTTACCCCTCCTCCACTTCCCCTTTGGTAACCATAAGTTTCTTTTCTATGTCTGTGAGTCTATTTCTGTTTTGTAAATGAGTTCATTTGTATCATTTTTTCAGATTCCACATAGAAGTGACATCATATGATGTTTGTCTTTGTCTGGTTTGCTTCACTTGGTATGATAATCTCTAGGTCTCCTTTTTACCATGATTTATGTTAAGATAGCATTAGCTAAGATTTATTGAGTTTTTACTAAGTACCAAGTGTCATTCTAAGAGTTTGAAGCATATCAACTCACTTGGTCTTCCTGATAGATGTATGAGATTGGTAGTAATATTATTTCCATTTTAACAGTGAGGAAGCTGAAGCATAGAATAGTTAAATAACTTGCCCATAGTCATCATACCACTAACTAGAGGAGTAAGATTTGAACCCACGAAGCTGAACAACAGAGAATTTGCTCTGAGCCACACTAAAGCTGCTTCTCTACTAACAACAACCAAAATATGATTTTGCGGTACTTTTTACAGAATAGTTTTTGCAATGTATCTAAGTAAGCCTGATATCACTGAGCAGCCAATAATCGAATGGAATGCATATGTAGTTCATTACTACATTTAAAAGACAAATTATAGTAACAATTATTTCTCTTGATTTGAAAAATATTTTGATTTTAGAACATTCTCATAACAGGTAATATTTGAGGAAAGGGAAAAAAGTTGAGTGTTATTTTAATCTGCCTTATAAGTTAACTAAAATGACAGAGTTTTGGGTTTTTTTCAGTAAAGTAACCTGGAAAACACTAAAAATGTTTTCAGTTGAACCATATGAAATTGCCATTTTGAGGGTAAAGAAGGGTCACATATTGGCAGTTCTATAAGATTCAAGATATTGCCAACTGAATACCACAGGTATTTGTTAAAGAGTAGGTCAGAAATTATGATGGGGGGCTTCCCTGGTTGCGCAGTGGTTGAGAGTCCACCTGCCGATGCAGGGGACACAGGTTCGTGCCCCAGTCCGAGAAGATCCCACATGCCATGGAGTGGCTGGGCCCGTGAGCCATGGCCGCTGAGCCTGCGCGTCTGGAGCCTGTGCTCTGCAACGGGAGAGGCCACAACAGTGAGAGGCCCACGTACTGCAAAAAAAAAAAAAAAAAAAGAAATTATGATAGGGAGGTGAAAGGATTCAAAAGGAGTAAGACATGGTCTTCACGAGGGCTTATGATGCGAGTATAGGAAAAAGACACACACACCTGTAAATGTATGATGCCCCTCGGGGGATCTTACAGAGTGAAGTCGTGTCCAGATGCTAACTCAGAGAGTTTTCTCCGTAAAACCAATAGATGCACAAGGGCAGGATTGAGCACCCAGGCTTTCAAAAAGGGCCCAGCGACTTCACTGTACCTCCGACGGACACGTTGAATGCGCTTGCCTAACTTCAGTAACTTCTGCCTGTGGGCCCTGCAGGAACTGTACACACTCTGATCTTTCATCCAGATTTAGGCTTGCACTCCAGCTAAAGTCTGTAGTTATATACTTACCTTCTCCAGGCCAGGTACCTGCACCCACCCCAATCCCCAGACACTATGCCCGCCTCCAGCATCTGACTTTTGTCTCTATCATTCAGGGGAGTGAGCTCCCATGTCCATGCTGATACCCTGATAGGGCTCAACCTGCTCAGTGGCCAAGTTATTAATGTTACATAATAAAGTCCTTCAAAGTGACCAGAACAGGATTGTAATTTGAAGGAGAGACAGTCTTTGAGAATCAGGGTATCTAGAGAAAACTTCACTGACATGGGTAAGCCTTGAATGGAAATTTGAACAACAGAATTTGGATGAATGCAAAAGTAAAAGGCTATTCAGGCTGTGGAAACAGTGGAGTGAAAAGAACAACACAGAGGGCCCATGGCTTGTGGAGGAGATAAGGGATCATCCAGTGAGGGTGAAGATTTCACGTAGTTAGAGATAAGAAAGATGAATTAAAACAGTTTGTGTCAAATCCTCAGTGTTGGACTGAAGGCCTGGAGTCACAACCAGTAATAGCCACCATGTACTGAGCACCTACTATGTGCCAGGTACTGATACCTTCTATTTTAGCAGATTAGAGAAATCAAAGATCAGCTAAACAGATAAGAAGCTGAGATCCAGAGAGGGGGTGTTATCAAAGGCTAAATTTTTAAATAACTTTTAATCACTCTTAAAGCAATTACTATCTAACAGGCTCAGATCTAAGTGCTTAACAAAAATTAATTCATTTAAACTGCACAGCAACCCAGTGAAGCTAGTACTATTATCATTATTCTCATCTTGTAACAGAGTTAAATGAGGTGCCCAGGGGTTACCTAACTCGCTCAAGGTCTTACAGTTTATAAATGGTGGAGCCAGGGCTCAAACACAGGAAGTCTTGCTGATTCAGGATCTGTGCTCTTACATGCTCTTTTTTTAGGAAAAAAAATGGAAGCGGGGAAGCAGCAGGGCACTAAAAGGTTTTAAGCAGGATAATTACATAACAAGTGGCATGTAAGTATTCTTAGATACGTAACTGGGAGGTCAGGTGGAAGATTATATCTACATTTTTAAAAATATATTTATTTATTGTTTATTTATTTGGGCTGCTCCGGGTCTTAGTTACGGTGCATGGGTTCTTCGTTGCAGCATGCGAGCTCTTAATTGCATGTGGGATCTAGTTCCCTGACCAGGGATCAAACCCAGGCCCCCTGCAATGGGAGCGCGGAGTCTTAGCCACTGGACCACCAGGGAAGTCCCTATAACTATAATTTTAAACTGAGATAATTGAGGCCTGGATTAGGGCAGGGTTGTGAGGGCAGAAAGAGAAAAAATATGAGATATTATGCAGGCAGAATCAAGCAGATGTGGGAACTAATTAGATATGAAAGGTAAGTGTGAAGGAGTGAATTATGAGGATGTACACCTGACTAGCAAGAATTATGATACAATGATCTGAAAAAGGAAAAAGTTGCAAGAAATATTTTGAGACAGATTTTGTGTCTGGGCTGGAAAACACAAGAGGAAATATCCAGTAAATGTTTGCAGATAGATACCTGGAGTTCCCATTTTATATGGGATATACTCATGTCACATTCAATACCATGTTTCTGTATCTTTTTCTCCTGCCTAAAAGGAATTTCCAGGCCTCACGCCTTTGAATCCTCAATGCCAAGCGCTGGACCTGGAAACATAGTAGATGCTCAAAAAAATGATTGAATGAATAACGATTGCCCAGATAATAATAATAGCTGCAGTCTTGTGTCTCTAAAAAAATTGTAACGAAATGAGAACCAGATGTCAATTTTCTTTCTTCTGGAGATTATGGTTGCAGCTCTCTTTTCTTAATAGAATCAAAACTGGCAATCTGTGATACTGTAGAGTAAAATTTATTACCAGATGTTTAACAAAATATTACCTTAGAGTTCTCTTAATGGTTTACTAGTTGGAATCAATACATGTCTATTACTTTTGTGTCTTTAATTATATTTATCTAGAGTACTTGATTGCCAGACTGTAAGTGGTGTGGAGAAGCAAATTCTTTGCAGCTCTAAATGATATTGTAGTAAATTTTCATAAGAACATTCAGGTACTGAGAGTGACTTTTATTTTTTGATTATAAATAATAATGCATTTGCCACTATGACCTTCTGAATCTAAAACCATCCTGAAAAGCAGACTGATGGCACAGTATTCGCAGTTCAAATTTTAGGGGGGTTTCTTTATACATAATATCATGAAAGGTATGATTCTTCTCCTATGCTTATAATGTTTGAGATGCATCAGGAACCTGGAGTTCTTGCCTGATGTCTTGAACTGAATACTTACAGAGCGCTTTCTCCTTATTCCCGTCTCTCTTCTCCCTCTGTTTTCTTCGTTTGGCCTCTAGGAATATATGTTGTCTATACCATTCATTTGCTGCATGCTACTTGGTATTTTAAGATATACTTTCATGCATAGAGAATTTCAGTTCCTTGAGGATGTTGTGTTTCAAGCTTCCAAGGATTCCGCTTAGCACCTGCAACCCCCCATACACACCACAAGCCTGTGTGTGCAGAGCATGGCCAAATGCCGATTATGGCTGACAGCCTTTTGTGATCCCATATCTCAGAAATAGTCTTTTAGTATCTCCTATAAATCCAATATTTTTCTATAATTATTATGATCATGAAAACATTATACGTGAAGAAGGAAATAAGATAGTGAAATAAAAATTACCTGTAGAAATGTGGTTGTAAAATGAAGCCAGTCTTTTTAGGGGTTGGTCCAACACAATTTCTATGTCTGATTTGTTTCTCTTTCCTAGGTTGACTTCTAATTTGTAATAGCTGTTGTTCTTCACAAAATTGATGGAAACCATTCATTTTCATAGTATGTATGCATTGCTAAAGAACCATCATAGCAAACCAGGAGTAGAATTACAATTAGAAATTAAAATTAGGAGGTTTGAATCTCATTTTTATTCCAAGTTTTTAGATGAGACCCCAAATGAACTAGTGGTTAAGTGTCACTCATTATAAAAACTTAATTAGGGGACCACTCAAATCTGAAACAGATGACCCTTTTACTTAATTATTGCTTCACCCACTTTGTCCTCTTCTATTGTTTGTTTTCCCCAGGCAGAAAGACCTATACTGCCTGCCCTTCAGACTACTGCTTCCCCAAGGACACCCAGAAACCTTTGGTGTACTCAAAGAGCTCTGTTTGTTTTATTTATAAAAAGCTCCTCTTACTCGGGTGTTTCACTCTTACAGGAAGGTGGCACCTTGTTGACCTCTCTGATAGCAAAGGGAAATTGACAAGCCTGAGCACCTAGTGTCCTCAACTACCTGCTAACGGTTGTGGTGCCCAGGCCTGCCTGGCAGCCTCGATCTCCAATTAAGCCTCTGTGGAAGCTAGGAAGCAGGCCTCTTAATTGGGAAGCTGAAGATACAAGGCAGGTTACAATTTCTGCCAAGACATGTTTCAGGCAGGCCAAGCTTCCTTCCTTCATCCTCATTCTTGCGTTTGTATTTTGTTACCCTGCAGGACCCCTGCCCAGCCCACACTGCAAGACATGGAGGTTATTTGGTGAACAATCTGAATACACAAAAGTCATTTTGCATGAGGAACTTTGAGCTCCATAAATAACCGCCCAGTGAACCAGGATCTGTGACGAATTTAGTCCTAATTGCACCTTTTTCTCACCCTGCCCCCCACCTCCCATTAAGATATATTGTCTAGGACACATGCAAGAGATCCGTTTGCAGCTATCTTTTACATAGAACTGATTGTTTAATTGCAGATTAAAGATTAATGCAAGTATAATGATTCCAGGAGGACACTTCAGACAAAAGCATCCTGCATCAGGCTGCTTGCCTCCATTTTTCAATTTGACCATAAATTTGGCTGGGAATTAAATAGTAAGTAGCCGTGATTGCAACTCTCGTCTCTGAAGGCACTCACGGGAATGAAAATAAATGAACAGGCTCTCACACAAAGCATGTTTCATTATGGTCATTAGTGGGCAGATTCTCAGCAGTACTGAAGGTGAAATTGTCTAGCAGAGATGTTGGCACATGTCTGTTAAGAATAGCTGAGTCTTTATCTTTATTCCTAGACGCAGACGTAGAGAATGGACTTGAAGACACGGGGAAGGGGAAGGGGAAGCTGGGACGAAGTGAGAGAGTGGCATGGCCATATATACACTACCAAATGTAAAATAGGTAGCTAGTGGGAAGCAGCTGCATAGCACAGGGAGATCAGCTCAGTGCTTTGTGACCACCTAGAGGGGTGGGATAGGGAGGGTGGGAGGGAGATGCAAGAGGGAGGGGATATGGTGGTGTATGTATACATATAGCTGATTCATTTTGTTATACAGCATTGTTATACATACCAGCATTTGTTATACATACCATTGTAAAGCAACTATACTCCAATACAGATATTTAAAAAAAAAAGAATAGCTGAAAAGTATGGTAAAAGGTATGGAAGTGGGCTTGGTTGGAGAGGCATTGCAGCATACGTTTTGAATTTTAATTCCTTTTGTTTATTATTATTGTTTAAAAAATTTTAGGCATCAGATATTTATGCTACAGAATCACATAAATGTAAACATGTTTCATACAGGTTCAGAATTGTCATGGTGTAGAATATGAATATAAGTATAAATGAGGGTTAGTTGCTAAATATACCAGCTCTGCATAAAACAGCCAAATAAAAAATATTAGTGATAAATGAGACGTCATGAAAAGCCCCCAGGGATTTTTACCATATTTGTGATAATGATTTTGATTGAGAAATGCTTATCTTTGAATTGCTCTTGTGTTTTTCAAGTAAGAGAGGGTTTTTCCTTAAACCTTTGGCTTTGTGACATGTTGGCCCTCCATTGTGAGCATGAGATTAAATTTATTTCATCATTTTATTCTCTTGCTTATCAGTGAGCAAATTAACCTACATGATTATAAATAAGAGGACAAATCTGGCTGCTCTGGTCTTTTTTTCTTTACCACTGGTTTTATGCCCCCAAATAAGATATTTCATCCACAGGTACCTTGAATGTTATTACACTAATAAATATGTTAATTTAAAGAGCCCTACACATACTCTAGCTTATTTAAGTTATGTTGTTATTTGGGAATCTGGTTTTTACTCTTTACAAAAGAATAAAAGTCCAGAGGCTATTCCTATTATGATATATTAATGCATTTTCAAACATTCTCACCTGTTGATAATTTATATGAAAGACATAAACTAGTCTGACAAGACACACACTTTCCTTCATGTTCTCCACAGACTTATGGAAAACCTATGATTGAACAAATACAACTGTATTAATAATAATGACCCAATAATAATTGGGTCAAAAAATCTAAAATGTTGTATAATCAAAATGAGTTTGTTCTCTTATCTAATAAACACACACACACACACACACACACACACACATACACACACACACAGAGTTTCTTACCATTGATGATATCTAGGGAGCTCTCCTGGGAAAAATTGATGGAGCTATGCTAAAGCTTGATAAACTTTTTGTTAAAACCATATAGCCTCAGAAACACAGTTTAGTGTCAAGGCCTAGTTATTAGTAGTGATGTTCTAAGTCAGAATTCTAAGGGAAGATACTAGTGTTTTTAGTTTCTAATGAGTTAAGAAATAAGGACCAAAGTAATACCTACCTCCTTTCCCAAAATAAAATCAAGCAGTTATAAAAAAAAAGTTTTGTTTCTGTTATGAAATCCATTCAAATATTTAACATCACAATTGACATGAAGATTTCAGGATAAGAAATAATGATTTTTACCAATGGCATATTAATGAGATACAATGAGGACACTGGCAGATGAAAAGAATGTGATTACATCCTGAGTTGAACATGGGTATATATTTTCAACTGATACACAGAAGGAAAATCTGACTTCCTCTTGAGACTGGGGCAGTATTGATTTATCAGGAAACTAAAGTAGATGACACAATATTTTTTCTTTTTTTTTTACAGTCTAATAGATCAGTGAATATAGTTATGATAGTATTATGATAATATATAACTATCCACTTTGACTTGGTTCCATTATCATTTCAAAATTCTTATATGGCTGAGAGAATGATTGAGTAACTCCTCATGTGCACGAGATTATTTTATGAAAGAGGTTAACTAGCTGCTCACCATTTTCACTGAACAGTGAGCAGGAAGAAATAGTTTCAACTGAAGTAGCAGGTCCCTAAGTTGCGTGGGCATCATGATCATTGACATTATCCTATCATCTGTCCAGAGCCTCCCTACACATGAGTTCTTGCTGGACACAGAGAAGAATGCCTCCTCTCTGGAAAGGTGCTTAGATGTAACAAAGGCATGACAAAAGAAATTCTGGAACAGCCATTTGTATAGATCTCTTTAAAGAAACGTAGATATAGATATGTCCCTTTGTTCAAGATATCAATAACAATTTTACATTTAAAAAAATGAGGGCTTCCCTGGTAGCGCAGTGGTTGAGAGTCCGCCTGCCGATGCAGGGGACACGGGTTTGTGCCCCGGTCCGGGAAGATCCCACATGTCGCAGAGCGGCTGGGCCCGTGAGCCATGGCCGCTGAGCGTGCGCGTCTGGAGCCTGTGCTCCGCAACGGGAGAGACCACAACAGTGAGAGGCCCGCGTACTGCAAAAAATAATAATAATAATAATTAAAATTATAAAATAAAATAAATGAGAAATTGTGAGAAACGTGGAAATCAATATATGCACATATTAAAATACCTTTTCTATCCTTAAAACCATTCATTTGATCCACCTGACTGTTTATCTACTCTGAATAACTCTTCTATTAAATGTGAGTGAACAACACTGGTCCATTACTTTGTAAAACTAGATCAAATGAATAATTTCCATGAACCAAAATGGTTTGTCTCTTGGGACCATGAAGTTCTTTGCATGTTTCAAGTCTGTATGTTTCATGCTTATGATATATTGGTACAGGAACTTTTCTCTAAATTACCTATTGTGATTAGAAGGACAAGGGCATGGTTTTGAATACGTCAGCAGTTTCTTCTCTACTCACAACAGCCATCTCCTTCACCAGCCACCTGTTGAGAGAGCAGCTGGCCTATTTATTGCCTCAGTGGCCTTGGTGTTCTTCCGAGGTGAGGCCAGTTTATCAACCCCATCCAAGTTTTGATACTGTTCACAAGACATGTGTGGCTGACATTAGCTCACTGCTAAGTCACCAGATAGCTGGGATATTTTCCACAGTCAAGTTAAGTTGGAACTGAGATTTGGAATTCTTGGTAAAGAATTCCTACCCCTTTGTTTTATGTGTGCTTATTGTACTAAGAATATAGATTTTCACTGGCTTAAGAGATCTTGCTGAGATTTTGATCTTTTTGAGACTTATTCTAGATTGAATATCAAAACATAACATGCTATGAAGATATAAAGTTGTTAGTAGTAGGTTTTACTTCTCATTCCAGAAATAACCAGAAACCTTCTGTGGGAAGGTTTCTACTGTGCTTGTACCTCTGCACAATGTAGCTTTAATGAAGGTAATAAACAAAAACAAACTTACAAAAACATCACTGCTATCTAAGTGTTTCCCAGTGTCAGGCTCAATTACCAAATAGAAGCTCTTATATAAATATTTTATAATTTCTTAACTCTTCCCCTAGAAGATATTCTTTTCAGATAGTCAGCACAGAGCAAGATAAAGGAGAAGAAATAGAAAGGGACAATCTGATCAACTCCAGTGAGAGCTCTATGTGGGCACTACTGATATTGTGTAGAATGGGGGACAGATAAAATTTCAACAGGGGGTAAAATGGAGAAGATAAGAGATTTCAAAACATGACTAAATAGTTATTGTATTTGATAGACTGAGAAGCCTCATGATGTCAGGCAAATAAAATATAAAAACAAGAACAAAATCTTAAATTACAGATAGTATTTTTCTAATAAGCCATATTTCAGAATTATCTCCATTTTGTTCCTCATTGTGTAAATGAAGGTGAGCTGCACATAAAGAAGTATGTGGTGGTGAAAGAATGCAGCCAAGCAAATGTACCCCCAAAATATCTATCCCACGACTTCCCATAATGCCTCATATTTCCACCATGGCAGTTGTTCTCCTGTGAGCTAAGTCATGATCTGTTAGTTCCTACCAATGTCACCCATCAAAACACCTCTAGTCATCTGTTCATTTCTCCTCCACTCTAACCACCCATATTTAGACATTCAGCTCAACAGCTAGGTTCTCTAACCCTCAGATTCTCTTCCTGCCAAGGTAGCCTATAGAGTACTGCCAAGTTAAACTTCCTCAAGCATGAAGAAAGTTACTCATTTTACTCAAAACCATATTACCTACACAACCAAGTCCAACTCATTAACTTGGTGTTTAAACCATCGTGATCTGCTGCTTGCGACCTCTCCCTGTTCATCTACATGAAAACTTGAGTCTGGTAAATTGGCCTTATCATATCAAAAATCTTCCATCTTGTGTGCCATTGATCCAGCATCTTCCCTTAGCTTTTCCTTTATTTTCCATTTGAAAGCATTCTCCTTAAAGCCTCCTTTAAAACAAGCTCAAACCCAAGACTTCCACAAACTTTTCCCTGGTCATCAGTAATCCCGAGACTTAAGTTCCATAGCACTGATGATTTGCATCACTAATGTAGCACTTTTTTTATTTATCATTTTTATGTACACACCCTATCTCTCCAAGTAAATTAAGAGCCTCTCCAGGACAGAAACCATTTTTATTCATTTTTTATTTTTTTAACATATTTCTTGAGTATAATTGCTTTACAATGGTGTGTCAGTTTCTGCTTTATAACAAAGTGAATCAGCTATACATATACATATATCCCCATATCTTCTCCCTCTTGCGTCTCCCTCCCACTCTCCCTATCCCACCCCTCTAGGTGGTCACAGAGTACCCAGCTGATCTTGCTGTGCTATGCAGCTGCTTACTACTAGCTATCTATTTTAATATGGTAGTATATATAAGTCCATGCCACTCTCTTACTTGGTCCCAGCTTACCCTTCCCCGTCCCTGTGTCCTCAAGTCCATTCTCTACATCTACATCTTTATTCCTGTCCTGCCCTTAGTTTTCTCAGAACTTTTTTTTTTTTTTTTTTAGATTCCATATAAATATGTTAGCATATGGTATTTGTTTTTGTCTTTCTGACTTACTTCACTCTGTATGACACACTCTAGGTCCATCCACCTCACTACAAATAACTCAATTTCGTTTCTTTTAATGGCTGAATAATATTCCATTGTATATATGTGCCACATCTTCTTTATCCATTCATCTGCCGATGGACACTTAGGTTGCTTCCATGTCCTGGCTATTGTAAATAGAGCTGCAATGAACATTGTGGTACATGACTCTTTTTGAATTATGGTTTTCTCATGCAATATGCCCAGTAGTGAGATTTCTGGATCGTATGGTAGTTCTACATTTAGTTTTTTAAGGAACCTCCATACTGTTCTCCATAGTGGCTGTATCAATTTACATTCCCACCACCAGTGCAAGAGTGTTCTCTTTTCTCCACACCCTCTCCAGCATTTATTGTTTCTAGATTTTTTGTTGATGACCATTCTGACTGGTGTGAGGTGATACCTCATTGTAGTTTTGATTTGCATTTCTCTAATGATTAATGACGCTGAGCATCCTTTCATGTGTTTGTTGGCAATCTGTATATCTTCTTTGGAGAAATGTCTATTTAGGTCTTCTGCCCATTTTTGAATTGGGTTGTTTGTTTTTTTGATATTGAGCTGCCTGAGCTGCTTGTAAATTTTGGAGATTAATCCTTTGTAAGTTGCTTCATTTGCAAATATTTTCTCCCATTCTGAGGGTTCTCTTTTCATCTGGTTTATGGTATCCTTTGCTGTGCAAAAGCTTTTAAATTTCATTAGGTCCCATTTGTTTATTTTTGTTTTTATTTCCATTTCTCTAGGAGGCAGGTCAAAAAAGATCTTGCTGTGATTTATGTCATAAAATGTTCTGCCTATGTTTTCCTCTAAGAGTTTTATAGTATCTGGATTTACATTTCAGTCTTTAATCCATTTTGAGGTTTTTTTGTGTGTATAGTGTTAAGGAGTGTTCTAATTTCATTCTTCTACATGTGGCTGTCCAGTTTTCCCAGCACCACTTACTGACGAGTCTGTCTTTTCTCCATTGTATATTCTTGCCTCCTTTATCAAAAATAAGGTGACCACTTGTGCGTGGGTTTATCTCTGAGCTTTCTATCCTGTTTCATTGATCTATATTTCTGTTTTTGTGCCAGTACCATTTTGTCTTGATTACTGTAGCTTTGTAGTGTAGTCTGAAGTCAGGGAGCCTGATTCCTCCAGCTCTGTTTTCCTTTCTCAAGATTGCTTTGCCTATTTGGGGTCTTTTGTGTTTCCACACAAATTGTGAAATTTTTTGTTCTAGTTCTGTGAAAAAGCCATTGGTAGTTTGATCAGGATTGCATGAATCTGTAGATTGCTTTGGGTAGTATAGTCATTTTCACAATGTTGATTCTTCCAAGCCAAGAACATGGCATATCTCTGCATCTGTTTGTATCATCTCTGATTTCTCTCATCAGTGTCTTATAGTTTTCTTCATACAGGTCTTTTGTCTCCTTAGGTAGGTTTATTCCTAGGTATTTTATTCTTTTTGTTGCAGTGGTAAATGGGAGTGCTTCCTTAATTTCTCTTTCAGATTTTTCATCATTAGTGTATAGGAATGCAAGCGATTTCTGTGCATTAAATTTTTTATCCTGCTACTTTACCAAATTCATTGATTAGCTCTAGTAGTTTTCTGGTAGCATCTTTAGCATTCTCTATGTATAGTATCATGTCATCTGCAAAGAGATGACATGATAATTCTTTGTTTTTTCCAGTTAGGAATTCTTTTATTTCTTTTTCTTCTCTGATTGCTGTGGCTAAAACTTCCAAAACTATATTTAATAATAGTGGTGAGAGTGGACAACCTTGTCTTTTTCCTGGTTCTAGAGGAAATGGTTTCAGTTTTTCACCATTGAGAACGATGTTGGCTGTGGATATGTCATATATGGCCTTTATTATGTTGAGGCAAGTTCCCTCTATGCCTACTTTCTGGAGGGTTTTAATCATAAATGTGGGTTGAGTTTTGTCAAAAGCTTTTTCTGTACCTATTGAGATGATCATATGGTTTTTCTCCTTCTGTTTGTTAATATGGTTTATCATATTGTTTGATTTTGCATGTATTGAAGAATCCTTGCATTCCTGTGTTAAACCCCACTTGATCATTGTGTATCATCCTTTTAATGTGCTTTTGGATTCTTTTTGCTAGTATTTTGTTGAGGATTCTTGCATCTATGTTCATCAGTGATATTGGCCTGTAGTTTTCTTTCTTTGTGACATCTTTGGTTTTGGTATCAGGGTGATGGTGGCCTCATAGAATGAGTTTGGGAGTGTTTCTCCCTCTAGTATATTTGGGAAGAGTTTGAGAAGGATAAAGAGTTTGAGAAGGATAAATAAAGGTGTTAGCTCTCTAAATGTATGATAAAATTCACCTGTGAAGCCATCTGGTCCTGGGCTTTTGTTTGTTGGAAGATTTTTTTTTTTTTTTTTTTTTTGCAGTACACAGGCCTCTCACTGTTGTGGCCTCTTCCGTTGCAGAGCACCATCTCCTGACGCGCAGGCTGAGTGGCCATGGCTCACGGGCCCAGCCACTCCACGGCATGGGGATCTTCCCGGACCGGGGCACAAACCCGTGCCCCCTGCATCGGCAGGCGGACTCTCAACAACTGCGCTACCAGGGAAGCCCAGTTGGAAGATTTTTAATTACAGTTTCAATTTCAGTGCTTATGATTCATCTCTTTATATTTTCTATTTCTCCCTTGTTCAGTCTCAGAAGGTTGTGCTTTTCTAAGAATGTGTCCATTTCTTCCAGGTTGTCCATTTTATTGGCATAGAGTTGCTTGTAGTAATCTCTCATGATTCTTTGTATTTCTGCAGTGTCAGTTGTTACTTCTCCTTTTTTATTTCTAATTCTATTGATTTGAGTCTTCTCCCTTTTTTTCTTGATGAGTCTCGCTAAGGGTTTTTCAATTTTGTTTATCTTCTCAAAGAAGCAGCTTTTAGTTTTTATTGATCTTTGCTATCGTTTCCTTCGTATCTTTTTCATTTATCTCTGATCAGATCCTTATGATTTCTTTCCCTCTGCTAAATTTGGGGGTTTTTTGTTCTCCTTTCTCTTATTGCTTTAGGTGTAAGTTTAGGTTGTGTATTTGAGACATTGCTTGTTTCTTGAGGTAGGGTTGTATTGCTATAAACTTCCCTCTTAGAACTGCTTTTGCTACAACCCATAGGTTTTGGGTCATCATGTATTCATTGTCATTTGTTTCTAGGTATGTTTTGATTTCCTCTTTGATTTCTTCAGTGATCTCTTGGTAATTAAGTAATGTATTGTTTAGCCTCCATGTGTTTGTATTTTTTACAGATCTTTTCCTGTAACTGATATCTAGTCTCATAGCATTGTGGTCGGAAAAGATACTTGATACAATTTCAATTTTCTTAAATTTACCAAGGCGTGCTCTGTGACCTAAGATATGATCTATCCTGGAGAATGCTCTATGAGCACTTGAGAAGAACGTATTTTTTTTTTTGGATGGAATATCCTATAAATATCAATAAAGTCCAACTTGTTTAATGTATCATTTAAAGCTTGTGTTTCCTTATTTATTTTCATTTTGGTTGATCTGTCCATTGGTGAAAGTTGTGTGTTGAAGTCCCCTACTATGATTGTGTTACTGTCGATTTTCCCTTTTATGGCTGTTAACATTTGCCTTATGTATTGATTTGCTCCTATGTTGGGTGCATAAATATTTACAATTTTTATGTCTTCTTCTTAGATTGATCCCTTGATCATTATGTAGTGTCCTTCTTTGTGTCTTATAATAGTCTTTATTTTAAAGTCTATTTTGTCTGATATGAGAATTGCTGATCCATCTTTCTTTTGATTTCCATTTGCATGGAATATCTTTATCCATAACCTCACTTTCAGTCAGTATGTATCCCTAGGTCTGAAATGGTTCTCTTGTAGACAGCATATATACAGGTCCCTTTTTTGTGTCCATTCAGCCAGTCTATGCCTTTTGGTTGCAGCATTTAATGCATTTACATTTAAGGTAATTAGCGATATGTATGTTCCTATTACCATTTTCTTAATTGTTTGGGGTTTGTTATTGTAGGTCTTTTCCTTCTCTTGTGTTTCCTGCCTAGAGGAGTTCCTTTAGCATTTGTCGTACAGCTGGTTTGGTGGTGCTGAATTCTCTTAACTTTTGTTTGTCTGTAAAGGTTTTAATTTCTCTGTCAAATCTGAATGAGATCCTTGCTGGGTAGAGTAATCTTGGTTATAGGTTTTTCCCTTTCATCACTTTAAATATGTCTTGCCACTCCCTTCTGGTTTGCAGAGTTTCTGCTGAAAGATCAGTTGTTAACCTTATGGGGATTTCCTTGTATATTATTTGTTGCTTTCTCCTTGCTGCTCTTAATATTTTTTCTTTGTATATAATTTTTGATAGTTTGATTAATATGTGTCTTTTGTGTTTCTCCTTGAATTTATCCTGTATGGGACTCTCTACACTACCTGGACTTGATTGACTATTTCCTTCCCCATTTTAAGGAATTTTTCAACTATCATCTCTTCAAATATTTTCTCAGTCCCTTTCTTTTTCTGTTATTCTTCTGGGATCCATATAATTCAAATGTTGGTTTATTTAATGTTGCCCCAGAGGTCTCTAAGACTATCCTCAATTCTTTTCATTCTTTTTTCTTTATTCTGCTCTGCAGTAGTTATTTCTACTCTTTTATCTTACAGGTCACTTTTCCGTTCTTCTGCCTCAGTTATTCTGCTATTGATTCCTTCTAGAGAATTTTTAATTTCATCTATTGTGTTGTTCATCATTGTTTCTTTGCTCTTTATTTCTTCTAGGTCCTTGTTAAATGTTCCTTGTATTTTCTCCATTCTATTTCCAAGATTTTAGATTTTCTTTACTGTCATTACTCTGAATTCTTTTCCAGATAGACTGCCTATTTCCTCTTTATTTTTTTGGTCTGGTGGGTTTTTACCTTGCTCCTTCATCTGCTGTGTGTTTCAGTTTCTCATTTTGCTTAACTTACTGTGTTTGGGGTCTCCTTTTCACAGGCTGCAGGTTCATATTTCCCATTGTTTTTGGTGTCTGCCCCCAGTGGCTAAGTTTTGTTCAGTGGGTTGTGTAGGCTTCCTGGTGGAGGGGACTGTTGCCTGTGTTCTGGTGGATGAGGCTGGATCTTCTCGTGGGCAGGACTGCATCCGGTGGTGTGTTTGGGGTGTCTGTGAGCTTATTATGATTTTAGGCAGCCTCTCTGCTAATGGATGGGGTTATGTTCCTGTCTTGCTTGTTGTTTGGCATAGGGTGTCCAGCACTGTAGCTTGCTGGTCATTGAGTGGAGCTGGGTCTTAGCATTGAGATGGAGATCTCTGGGAGAGCTTTCACTGTTTGATATTATGTGGAGCTGGAGGTCTCTGGTGGACTAATATCCTAAACTCAACTCTCCCACCTCAGGGGCACAAGCCTGACATCTGGCCAGAGCACCAAGTCCCTGTCAGCAGCCATGTGGCTCAAAAGAAAATGGAGAAAGAAAGAAAGAGAGAAAGAGAGAAAGAGAGAAAGGAAGAAAGGAAGGCAATAAAATAGTTATTAAAATAAAAAATTTTAAAAATTATTAAAAAATAAAAAAAATTAAGTAATAAAAAAAGAATAAAAAAAAAGAAGAGAGCAACCAAACCAAAAAACAAATCCACCAATGATAACAAACACTAAAAACTATACTTAAAAAAAAAATGAATGTACAGTACCCTAAGACAAATGCTAAAAGCAAAGCTATACAGACAAAATCACACAAAGAAGCATGCACATACACACTCCCAAAAAGAGAAAAAGGAAAAAAATATATTTTTTTTATAAAAAAGGAAGAAGAGAGTAAACAAACCAATAAACAAATCTATCAATGATAATAAACTCTTAATACTGAACTAAGATAAACATAAAACCAGAAACAAATTAGATGCAGAAAGCAATCCCCAAGTCTACAGTTTCTCCCAAAGTCCACTGTTCAATTTTGGGATGATTTGTTGTCTTTTCAGGTATTCCAGAGATGCAGGGTACATCAAGTTGATTGTGGAGATTTAATCCAATTCTCCTGAGGCTGCTGGGAGAAATTTCCCTTTCTCTTCTTTGTTCACACAGCTCCTGGGGTTCAGCTTTGGATTTGGCCCCACCTCTGCGTGTAGGTTGCCTGAGGGCATTTGTTCTTCATTCAGACAGGATGGGGTTAAAGTAGTAGCTGATTAGGGGGCTCTGGCTGACTCAGGCCGGGGGGAGGCAGGGGTATGGAATGCAGGGCGAGCCTGTGGTGGCAGAGGACAGCATGATGTTGCAACAAACTGAGTTCTCCTGGGGAAGTTGTCCCTGGATCACAAGACCCTGGCAGTGGTGGGCTGCACAGGTTTCCACGAGGGGAGGTGTGGATAGTGATGTGTGCTCGCACACAGGCTTCTTGGTGGCTGTAGCAGCAGCCTTAGCATCTCATGCCCATCTCTGGTGTCCGCACTGATAGCCGCAGCTCACACCCATCTCTGGAGCTTGTTTAGGCAGTTCTCTGAATCCCCTCTCCTGCACACCCCGAAACAATGGTCTCTTGCCTCTTAGGTAGTTCCAGACATTTTCCCAGACTCCCTCCTGGCTAGCTGTGGCACACTAGCCCCCTTCAGGCTGTGTTCACGCAGCCAACCCCTGTCCTCTCCCTGGGATCTGACCTCCGAAGCCCGAGCCTCAGCTCCCAGCTCCCACCTGCCCCAGCGGGTGAGCAGACAAGCCTCTTAGGCTGGTGAGTTCTGATCGGCACTGATCCTCTGTGCCAGAATTTCTCCGCTTTGCCCTCTGCACCCCTATTGCTGTGCTCTCCTCTGTGGCTCTGAAGCTTCCTTCCCTGCCACCTGCGGTCTCCACCAGTGAAGGGGCTTCCTAGAGTGTGGAATCTTTCCCTCCTTCACAGCTCCCTCCCAGAGGTGCAGGTCCTGTCCCTATTCTTTTGTCTCTGTTTTTTCTTTTTGTTTTGCCCTACCCAGGTGTGTGGGGAGTTTCTTGCCTTTTGCAAAGTCTGAGGTCTTCTGCTAACGTTCAGTACGTGTTCTGTAGGAGTTGTTCCATGTGTAGATGTATTTCTAATGTATTTGTGGGGAGGAAGGTGATATCCACGTCTTACTCCTCTGCCATCTTGAAGGTCTCCAGAAACCATATTTTAGACCTATGGTCTCACTAGTATCTATCACATTGCCCTACTCAGATTAGCCACTTACTTGGTGTTCATGGATGCTAAGGATCAATTTACCAGGTTAAGAAGAATGAATTGATTTTCATGATACTTTATATCTGTAGATATAAAACTAAAAAGTTGTATTAGTTTTTATGCTTTTTGGCTGCAAGTAACACAATACCTCACTAAAAGTGGGTTAAATATAGGAGTTCAACTTCATTTTGATCACATGAAAACATTTCAGGAATAATTTTTCCCAGCCTAGATCAGTGGGTCAATGAGGCCTAGGCCTTGAGTTGGCTTCCTGTCTTTATCTTAGCCTTCTCTTCATTGTCACAAATGTCTACTGTAGCTCCAAGCATCACATCCTCCCATGGCTAAACTTCAGCTGGGAAGGCTGATAAGGTGTTTTTCCTTGCCATCTTTCTCTTTTCTCAGGAAGAAAAATCCCAGAAATACTTCAGTAGACTTCCCTAGAAATAGTTTAGGCCAGTGAGTGATTATATGCCTGTCTCTTAGCTGTTAAGAAAGCTGGAAAAGAAGTATCTGAAATATTTAGCTTCCATTATGGGAGCTGGGGTTCTACAAAAAGGAAGAAGGGAATGACTTTTGGGCAGGCAATCAATCATATCTATAACCAGTAACATTCAGAGTCAAGAAACAGTGGTTAAGTACCTACCATACTAGCTACTTTCACATATGTTGAGTTATTTATTTCTCAAAGCAATTCTGTGAGACTGGTAGTATTTTCCATTTTACAGATGAAGAAACTGAAGCTCAGAGAGGTTACAGAGTTATCAAAATTAACTAAGTAGGAGAGATGAATTTTTAAGTCCTTCTTATAAGTCCAAGGCCAGGGTGTTTTCTACTGTGTCTCTGAGTCTCAAAGCAAAAAATTTTGATGATAGATGGAGAAGAAATTATCTAACCAGAATAGGAAAGGGAGTGTACCTAGCATATAGTAAGAGGGGAACTAGAGACAGACAAATAAATTGGCCTTCTAACAGTGAGGCTGCCTATAGGGTATGGGGGAAGTTTAGCCAAGGATCAACTCTATTTAAGAGTTTTAAGAACTTTTCAAAATTATACAATTATTTCTATTTATATAAATGGAAAAATAGTTAACCTTTTGAGAAAATTCATCCTGACATTATGTATTATGTATGTACAGTTGATCCTTGAACAATGCAGGTTTGACTGCAAGGGTCTGCTTATACGCAGATATTTTTCAATAATAAGTACTGCAGTACTACACAATCCATGGTTGGTGAAATCCACGGATGCAGAGAAAACACAAATATGGAGGACCGACTATAAGTTATATGCAGATTAACCCCCATGGTTGTTCAAGGTTCAACTGAATAGCATTTGAGGAGCTGTCACAAAGTGGAATTTTTCAGAAGATACAAAGTATGGAGAATCTAAAGGATAGCCTATATTTTAGCTGAGCTTTTAAATATTCTCAACATTTTGTATTTTATCCTCTTTGTCCAAGAGTAGATAGTAGGAGTCCTCCATAACCAAGGATTATGGTTTTTCTTTATTTTTAAATTTCATTGTTTAAGGTTTTCCAAAAAGTGACAATTTATTTTCATTTTCTCAGTAAGTTTACACAAGATTTCAAAGGGAAGAATCTCAAAAAGAATAAAAAACAATATATGTCTCTTTTGAGATTTCTTTAGATTTTTATGGTGTCTTAGGACTTCTGGAAAACAGCATCCTAAACATCTTTTTGTTGTTGTTGTTGAAGCAGTTGGGGAGGAGAAAGGAGAGGGTGGCTGGAGTTACCCCAGCCCCCATCTAGAGCTTCAGAGCAGTGTGTACAATTGATGTATGGTATGCTGTTCCTTTGTAAAAGCACCAAGAGTATTAAAATACTCCTATTATCTGTGCTTAGCCTCAAGCTTCTTCTAATGATCCTCCCAGATCCTGCAAGAACTCAGACTAAATTGACTCTATGAGTTCAACTGGGAGCATCACATTGACAATTAATGGTTTTCATCAGGATCCCTAAATTATGACATCTAGCTGCAAGTCATTTATTCTTTCAAAGGTTCTTGGGCAGCTTATTGAAATACCTAACCTTTGCTCTGACCTTCCCTCTCAAAGGAAAAAAATAAACAACCAATCAAGTAGAAATTCTTTGTGACTTATTCAGGATCCAGTAGTATGCACGTTACATTTATGCAAATGAAACCCTCTTCGTTTGTCATTTGAACTTGTATTATTTTCATCTAAATTTTTTGTGCTTATTTTTTTTCTTTTAAGTTTTATTCTGCATCCCACTCTGAAAAAAAATGCATTTTTTAAAGTAGCTAAATAGCTGAAAATATGTTAAGAGTTTATGGGTAAGATCCTGCTCTTCCTGTTAGGCCCATCAAAAAAGTTCAACAACTTATTTGTAAAAGAAATGGAAGAGTGATCTGCATTATATAGATGACTTTTAAGTGTCCTATAGCAAAACTGAAGGAGTGCTATTCCTCACAACTGAGTTTTCTTGCTCTATCATAATGTGAAATTGAGAAGATATATTTGGAAATACATAATCCTAAAGGATCAAAGCAAATCCATGTGAACTTTTGAACCTGAACCTACCTTAATCAAAATTGCAGGACTGAAGAGGTCATTTATGTGCTGGCTTCTTCCCACTACAACCAATTGACTAACTTGATATTGTAAATGTCAGTGCCTTTTCTCATTTCAGTACAGTAATTAAGAATTTTTGTTCAAAACCTGACTCTTCATGAACTAGCTGTGTGACTTGAGATCAGCCACTTAAAATCACTCCATTTGTTTCTCACCCATTCAAATAGTATAATAGAGGGGTCATTCTACCACAATGAGTTTTTTTTTAATTTTTATTTTATGTGGGAATATAGTTGATTTACAATGTTGTGTTAGTTTCAGGTGTACAGCAAAGTGATTCAGTTGAACATATGCATATATCTATTCTTTTTCAAATTCTTTCCCCATTTAAGTTATTACAGAATATTGAGCAGAATTCCCTGTGCTGTACAGTAGGTCCTTGTTGGTCACCTATTTTAAATATAGTAATGTGTATATGTCAATCCCAAACTCCCAATTTATCCCTCCCTCCCCCCACCTTTCCCCTTTGGTAACCATAAGTTCATTCTCTACGTCTGTGAGTCTGTTTCTGTTTTGTAAATAAGTTCATTTCTATCAAAATAAGTTCATTTGTATCATTTTTTTAAGATTCTACATATGAGCGATATCATATGATATTTGTTTTTCTCTGTCTGACTTACCTCACTTAGTATGATAATCTCCAGGTCCATCCAGGTTGCTGCAAATGGCATTATTTAATTCTTTTTAATGGCTGAGTAATATTTCACCATATATATATATATATATATATATATATATATATATATATATATATATATATATATATCACATCTTCTTTATCCATTCATCTGTTGATGGACACTTAGGTTGCTTCTATGTCCTGGCTATTGTAAATAGTGCTGCAATGAACATTGGGGTGCATGTATCCTTTTGAACCATGGTTTTCTCTGGATATATGTCCAGGAGTGGGATTGCAGGATCACATGGTAGGTCTATTTTTAGTTTTTTTAGGACCCTCCATACTGTTCTCCATAGTGCCTGTACCAGTCTACATTCCTACCAACAGTGTAGGAGGGTTCCCTTTTCTCCACAACCTCTCCAGCATTTATTTTTTGTAGACTTTTTGATGATGGCCATTCTCACCTGTGTGAGGTGATATCTCATTGTAGTTTTGCTAGATTACATGCTGAATACATATGAGGAGAATATTTAACATTTGGTGACTAGTAAGTGCTAAATGAATGTGAGCTATTAAAATTATTATTTTCCCTATTTTCATCTCACCTAATATAACCCTGACCAAGCCAAGGAGTCCAAAGACCAGATAGATTTCAGTTCCCCAAATTTGCTACAAACTGTGACTTTGCACTACTCACTTAGCCCTTATGATTCTGTTTCCTAACTCTTAAGGTGATGTTTCGGGTCCAAATATTCTTTGAGAACACATTAGTACTTTACTCGCATGCAGTAGGTCAGGTGTGCCTACACACCAGTCCACCCACTGACTTTTTGTGTTCATTCAAACCGCAACCTCCCTCTGGCCTCTATGACTGGTCTCTACCATGCTCCCCAGTCTGACTCCCTAATCATCCATATCAAGCTTCAAAAATTGCCCCCCTCTCCAACCCCAACATCTTCCTAGAAAAATATACTTGCTCTGGACCCAGTTTTCTTAAAATCGTAACGTTGACACAAGTTGGCCTGATTAACTCATCTACAGTAAAGTGCAGTGAATGTTAATCTGTTACTATTCCCAGATAAAACGTGTGTTGTTTTTATTTTTTAATTGGAGTTGGGGGCGGGGAGGATAAGGAGAAAGAAGAATGTCAGGCACCATGGCAGAAGAGGCTACAGGAGGAGCCAGAAGAAGCCTATCTCTGGTCAGGCAGCACTTGCATTATCCTGTCCTGGGCACAAGCCAAATCAGACAGCCTGAACCCCTTACTTATCGTGAGATGACTAGATCCTTGAGATGGACTATTCCTGTGTGTTCATTCCAGTACGGAAATGACATGCCAGGAAATTCCCAGAATGCCAGGACTCACTGGAAGTGTTACTATTTTTACTGCCACCTGTTTCCTACATTACTATTTGTGTTTATTTTGAAATATAATTAGAGGCAAGGCAGCTTAACCATCTCTATGTCTGCCTTGGCTACAACTTAACCTCAAAAACAAAATTTAACCAGAATATACCTAAAATATTTTTCAAATGTAACACTTAATGAGATAAACTAAGACGAAATACCATTTAGAAGAAAGAAGAGAAAACTAAAAGACAACGGGAACTTTTCAATATTAATATGTGAAAAATCACAGCCAATAGTTTCCAGTTTTATGTAAGGCAAAACAATGGAATAGCATGGACCTATGTTATAACATAGTGCTATTTTTAAAACATTTTGATACTTTATTGCCAAAAGTTTTCCTATACAGCCTAGATGACCACTTGGTATAGATGCTATAAAAGAGATTCAGATACTGAGGGGAGGTTAGACAGTATGACTTCCAAGGCCTCTTCTAACACTGAAAAATAAATTTGATAAGACTCCTATTCTGTTAAATCCACTGTTTGAAATACCTATTGAATTGAGTTGGGGATAGAAAAGCCAGAAAAAACAGGATAAACATCTTAGAGTTGGAATCAACCCAACTGAGGTTCAAATCCTATTGCTTATGAATCTTTTTATGCAACATAAGCAGAAATATGTAACATTTAGGTGCAGTAATCTAAAAGAGTAATTGTAAAAATTGAATTAAACAAGATTGTGTCTAATGCATCATGCTGGACACAGAGTAAGAGATGAATGAATGAGGCCTCATTATTTGTGTGTACAGTCCACCGGGAGATGGCAAGAGAAATGGCAATAAGAGGAAAAGGCAACAGCTGGGAGAATATGCGTGATGACAGAGAATGAAGGCGGTAGACTGACTAAGATGGGAAAGTGGAGAATGAAAATAGGGTAAAGAAACCAAAGTAAGAAAAGTGGAGAAAGCTTTCCCGGATAGACAACCAATAGTCAAAGCCACATCCATACAGTGGACTAGTATGTGTCCAGTTACTGTGAGTTCAGCCATCACTCCTCTCCCCACTCACTCTTCTCCAGCCTCCTTTCCTCTCTGCTGCCCACAGATGCACAGAACGCTTCCTCCTCTGGGCCTTTGGAATGGCTGTTTTTCTCCTCAAGTTCCTCCAGATAGACATATGAGCATTCCTTTTTCTTTTAATTAGGTCTCTGATCAAACGTCAGCACCTCAATGAGACCTACATGGACCACAAAAAGAAAAATTACAACTCCCCTCTCCCACTCTCAATTCTCCTCATGCTGCTCTATTTTCTGCTTAGCAAGTAACAGATAATTGTTTTTTCATAGCACTTAACAAATAGATGAAGTATTTATTATATTTATTGTATGCTTGTTTCATTAAAATGTCAACTCCATGAGGTCAGGGATTTTGTCTGACTTGTTCATTTATATTACCTCAGTGCCTAAAACTGTCTAGCACGTGGCAGGTGGTCAGTAATTTTTTTTGTGTGAATTCATGAATGAAAATTGAAGGGAAAAAAAAAGGAAGAGGAAACTAATCACAGACTCAGGAAAATTATTTTCTAATTTTTCATTTTAATTAGTATTCCCAGTGCTGTGACAGGAGCATAACATTACACACTAGAAAGGTCTCAACATCTAATTATATTTTAAATTATAATTGTTAGCTTTGAGTTTTAATAACATCATTTGCCTTCTATTCTACTGTAACTGACTCTAAATAGGCCTAGAATTTGAAAGACTATAAGCAGGGAACGTCAACTATACGTATTAAATTGTTTAATATTGTAAACTCTAAAAATATGCTGGTCTCCAAAAATTAGCTAATTATGCAAAATATCTGTTTACATGTTTGGTTATATACCAACAATATTCTTTAATTTATAAGGCTTGTCTCTTGATATCTAGTAGAAATATTTGAAGCTCTGATATCTAACAATTAAAATTATAGTGAAAGCAACTAGTGTAGACAGAGCACAGGTTTTGTCACACTTGATCACCCTTTTCTATATCATGCTCAACCACCCTAATGAGGTAAGATGGAAAATGTCTCCTAGCTGAGAGGTGAGAGTTTTCTCAAATTGGAGTTCTAAAGTTGAAAAAGTTGTTCCTTGTTGGGTAAACATAATAATTGACTTTTGTAGCCTTTTAGAAAATATATATGTATGCAGCCTTTTTAAATCTAAAAAGAAATGCATTATATATGAATGAATGAATAAGAAATGAGTCAGCTATGTTTCTTTCAATTAGCATCCAAAAAAACAGTACATAGTCATGTCAAGGGCTCCAAATAGTTAACTACTATTTCCATAGTAAATGTTACCAGGTATTATTGTTAATCTGGTAATGCTTCACAGGCTTTTAGTCCTGCAAAAGTACATTCTGTTATCCCTTCCACGTTTCTTTATCCAGCATCCTAAATCCTGTCCCAAGTCAGCAATGCCATGAAGTGTTCAGATAATCAATGTGGAGCAGAGCATTTCTAAAAAGAGTACATGGAATCTCAAACAATTTTTCAATTCATATTAACAATGCTTAAGCTATTATTTATTAGGGTGCATATTACAAGCATATGTGGGCCTCACTACTTGGGGAGGATGTGGAAAACTTAAGTTTACAGGAAATTATACATTGAATAAAATATAGAAAATAAAATCTATAATGAAAAGTTATTGAAACACAATATTTGTTGGAATAAATATTTCAGGTCACCTGGAATGCAGGGATCCTTGTCATCTTAATCCTTGTCATATGGCCATCATCAACAAAGAGTGGTCTTACCACTTTAATGATAACTCAAAGAATCCAACATATAGTAGCTGATGGACAAGTGACAACTTCCGGGTCTCTATACCAGGACAACACCTTGATGAAAGAACCCTGACAATCACATTTAACTTTTCTTGACTGGCAGAAAAAAAAGAAACATAATGAGACCCCCCCTTTTTGGGGGGCTCCATGGCATGGCATGTGAAACATCCCTGACCAGAGATCATCAAACCCATGCCCCCTGCAGTGGAAGAACAGAGTCTAAACCACTGGAACACCAGGGAAGTCCCAGAGACCTTTTTATAAGTACTGTTGCTTGCTATTTTACTCAAGTATTTTCCAGGTCAATTTTTCCCCTTAAAATATGACTATATATAATTATAAAATTTTTAAAATCCATGAACTAGAGGATAATTTCTGCCCTTCAACTTCTATGTTAAGCAGTGTTTCAACATTCTTATAATAAACCCAGGTGTCTATTAGAGCCAGCATTCTTCAACCTTAATGGAATAAAGTGTCATTAAAACGAAGCTTACAACTGGGCATGATCTCACCCTCTAGGAGACATTTTTGGTTGTCACAATTGATGGTGTGTGTGGGGTGGTGGTGGGAGGGGTGAGGCTACTAGCATCTAGTAGGTAGAAGATGGGGATTCTGCTCATTATCTTTAAGGCACAAGAAAGCTTCCACAAGGAAGAATTCCCCAGTCTGAAATGCCAGCAGCACCACTGTTGAGAAAGCCCAGCCTAAAGGCGATTGTGCTATTCAGCAATCCAGTCACCTGGGAAATCATTTCCACCAGCTGCTCCTCTCATGCTTCCTGTATTAAAGTAATTGCAGGGGTAATGGAGCAGTAGATGTGAATGGAACTTACCTCCATGTTTGGAATCTTATCAATTTACTCACTGTTTAAGCAACAAGAGGAAGTCAACTCGCCATTCTTTAAACTAAATTTGTTATTTTACTTTATTTTGAAAGACTTAGACTTCATAAACTTTGGATATCTTACAGAGATTTTTCTTCTAAACAGAACTCTTAACTTTCTGAAGCTGTCATTTGATAAGTTTAGGAAATTAGTAAAAATGTCATGGTGACATCAGTTGACCGTGATCCTCGGCTTTCTAAAAGTTATCAAATTGTACATTTCACAAGGGCCCAGTTCAGCCAATAGTTCCGTGCTCCGGTTTCTAGTTAACTCAGAAATACTTATCAGAACTAGGAAATCAATAATAAAATCTCTCTTCTTGTTTTCATTGCCTTATTTGATAAGCAGTTTTGCTAGGAATGTAATATTTGGATTTAAATTAACAACCATTTCCTATATGCTGTACAGGGATTAATTAACTAATCCAGGCAACAGGTTGAGAATGAAGGAGAGATGCCTCGTGGTGGCATAACAAGAATGCTGAGAGCCAGCCCAGGCTTTAATCCCAGCTTTACCACTTGTTGTATGACCTTGGCAAAAATCAATTAAACCAATATTTACCTCCGATTTAAGATGCGGATCATCTTTAAATCTCCTGTGAGTAGGGAGATGAATATTGGTGAGGCAATTAACTTATAAATTGCTAAATAGATTGCAAATATCAGGCACTAACTTATCTGTACTGACTTCACATGTATTTGAAACTTACGATGAACTGAGGTTTTGAGGGCATAAGTGACTTTCCAAGTGTACATTGGTAACAAATAGTCTAGAATAAGGATTCAGGTCTTCTGACCACTAATCCAATGCTCTCTCTCTGTATAACATTTTACTTCTTTAAATTTTTACCATCCAAAAATCTCTGGAGCATGCTTTCTCAACATATCTAAATGTGCCATAATTATCACTCTCTGATAAACATTGGATAGAGAACCCTTTTGAATGCCATGCAGATAAGAAAATAATATAAATAATTTCCATATTTTGTTGAATTCCTACTCTATCTCACATACTGGTTGTTTCATTTATTTTCTCATTACTTTGTCATAACTTTTAGAGATCAGCATTATTCTCCCCAGTTATATAGATGGGTAAACCAAAGTTTGCAAAAGTCATATGATCAACCTGAAGTGACACACCTGCCAAGGGGCAAAGCTTGGAATCAAACTTAGGGCTGAACAGTCATACATTTTCCCTTTACTTTACTTTGCCTTTGTGCATTATAATGGCACATTGATGAATATCTTGTCATGTACTGTTTAAGCAACCTAAACCCTCAAAATAGTACTTTCTCTGGGTTACGGTTAGTGTTAGGGTTAGGGTTAGGGTTAGGGAAATAGTACTTTCCCTTCTTTACAAGGATGTCATGTGCAGCATTGGACGTAAAGAAAAGCTAAGTATGTAAGTATGGCTCAGGCCTCTCCCTCTCTCTTTCTCATTCTCTCTTGCTTTCACTCTTTCCTCCCTTTCTCTTCCCTTTCTCTCTTCTTATGACAAGAAGGTTTAAAGAAAAGTAAATAACTTATGACAAATACACATAAAATGAAGACTACTTTTAAATATGGCATCTTTATATAGTCTTAAAAAAAAGATGTTAAAGTCCCACAGGAGCATCCTCTCATGAGTTCACCTGAGGACCCTGTCTTTAGGATTGTCTGTCCTCTATGATCCTCTACTTTGAACTTCTGTTTTGCGAATTTCCCCACACATTTCAAGAAATTCCTACCATCTACCTCTTGGTGGAATTGCTTTTCTTCCGTTTCATCTTCTCAACCCTAATAGTACATAACCTCAGGTCTGAGTTATTAGAAAATCTTCTGAGGGTTCCAACAGGACAGAGCAGAGTAGGCTTTTGTACTGTGAGGGGCACAGAGTATTCCAGGGTGAGTGTGGGTGTTGCTGGAATCTTTGAGGTTGCTCTCCAGATGGCACAGCACATCTGCCACTTTACTTTTCTGAGTGTCCAGTGGGTAACTCGTAACTCATACACACACACGCTCACTCACACACACATACACACCACATGCCTAAGTTATCCCAGGGCCATATGAATCCTCAGAGAAAGTTGGTTCAATCAGTAAGGGAAAATTGAGGCAAATAAAGTAATAGTGAATAATGCTGCCTTTCACTCTCCAAGTGAACTATTTTCCCCTGTTGCTTCATGGATAATTTTAGTGGGACATTGGGAGAGCCTGTGTCATGAGTCACCAACTAGTCCTAATTCTAAAAGGAAAAGGCTACCTGTGCAGTTCTTTAAAATTGTCTTTAACACTTTTGTTCTCTTTAGAAATTGCATGTTATATTATGAACTGATTAGGCCCTGAAGACATCTTCATGTATTTAATAAGAGCTACTTTTGATCATATGATATTAATGGTGGCCTTCGGGCGACCAGCAATTTTTTACCTCTGCGCTTTATTCTCTTGGTCTGGTTCCTAGATGTTTATTAATGCCCACTATAGACTGAATAAAGATATTTTCACTTGATATAATTTTAATTATCTAATTCATATCTGTTTCATTCATACATATTCATATGAAAACCACATAACCCCCAGAAAAATGGAATGTATGCTATGAATTGATTAGTGTATCAAGTAATTGTATCAGTATTTGTGTGTTCTTCATGATGTTAAAAGATGCTTTTTAAGTTAAAGATTTATTTATTCAACCACCCATAACTCCTACATGCTACCATTAAAATCTTAAAAATATGAAACAATAATAGTTAATTTTCACATATTAAAGCATCTTAAAAGATAGGAAAAACCCATCATCTAAGATTAATTTTTTTTTTTTTTTTTTTTTTTTTTTTTTTTTTTTTTTGGCCGTACGCGGGCCTCTCACTGTTGTGGCCTCTCCTGTTGCGAAGCACAGGCTCCGGACGCGCAGGTCCAGCGGCCACGGCTCACAGGCCCAGCCACTCCGCGGCATGTGGGATCCTCCCAGACCGGGGCACGAACCCATGTCCCCTGCATCGGCAGGCAGACTCCCAACCACTGCACCACCAGGGAAGCCCTAAGATTAATTTTTATGTTATCTCCTTACTTATGCAAAACTCTTGGAATTTATATCTCGCTTGCAAGAAGAAAAGAAGAAAGAAATCTTAGATCATATGAAAAGCATGTGACTATTAGAGAGTTTCTCTCCCCCAAATTAATGACAGGGTCATAAGAACAAAAATATACTATGCTTAGCAGGGAATCTTGCAGAGCAGAGAGGAGTGTGTGTGTTTGTGTGTGTGTCTGTGTGTGTGTGTGTGGCACTCAGAGTAAAATTTATCATAAGGAAAGGGTGTTTCAACTTGGCTCTGTGATTTGAGCATTTTACCGGGATGCAGGTGGTAGAAATCTCTGAGTCCCGCTCTGCCATTTAAAAGGAAATGAAGGGAAGGAACTGTTTAATGCTGTTTCCCCATCCTAGCAGTCATATTAAAATGGAACTACTTCAAGTTCTCTCAAATATGAGATCTTTGTGGTGCAAGAAAAATCAGACTTCATTTAACATCCTACTAGTCACTCCTTTTGGATTATTCTTTACATCTTTGAAATGACCAAGTCACTCTGGGATAGCTATTTGTAAGCTGCTACTGCAAGATGACATTTAAAACGAATGAAAGAGATATAGACAGCATCCTCTCTAAATAAACAAAATCAAGCTCAGCTCGAAAGCTGGTGTGGAAATGCTTGTTTCTGTCCCACTCTTCTGTGCATATGGCATTCTGGAAATTATAAACTCTGTTTTTACAGAACTACAATATTTATTACCAGAGGAAAATAGATTATTAATTACAGCCAAAGGCTGCTTTGATTAAATATACAATTAATTAGCTATGCTAAGCTCATCCATCCCAGAGCTCCTAATATTTTCAGCCCGATGATTCTTCTAGTACTTTTAATTAAAATTGTTTAAAAAAGCCACAAGTTAGTTGCATGTGCCCTTAGACTGAAGTTATCTCTTCAGTGTTTCACTGGTTTCCGTATGCCATGTAATTAATCTTTAGTGATTAAATGTACATAAAATCATTGGAGATGAAGTGTAATTTGTGCAGACATGGAACAATGGAGAGCTTTTTACCAGGCCTTGGCAGGATTGTTTTATCTGCTGAAAATTATTTGAAAATCGTACATATGTTAATTGTTTGAAGGAACTAAAATTACAAAAATATGCCCGTCTCCCCCACTCTTCCAAACAGAGAAAAATAAAAATCAACACTGTTAGTACAGAAAAATGTTTGTGGCAGGTTAAATTTAAGAATATAATGACTCTATCTGCAATTACATTCGCTCTGGTCCTCAGTCTTATTCGCTTCCTGAAGGAGAGATAAGGTCGTGTAAAACACAGTTTTCAAAAAATGCCCCCAAATACCGTTGTCTAATTTTACATGCATGCCGTTAGAGAGACCCAAAGCCTTGAGTTGGTTACAGTTTTTCATACAGTCCAGCTGCTGTTTTGGAGAAGTTCTTTCTGTTTGAACCACTTCTTGTGATATGTCCACTGAGGTAAAAACACAAGAGAACCCAGGTGGTCTTTTCTCTGGCAACTTTATCATCACACCTCAGTGGGCCACTGAACTGCTGTGAGGGAGTAACAAAACTGTGTCACACCTGTGGGAGGCTGAGCCTTGAACTGGGCCTCTCAAGGTAAAAGTTCAATGGCAGATTGACGGGTCCTTGAGTCACCTTCATGTCTGAGCTTTACTTGATTCACTTATAGAAAACAAATGGGTGGGGGGTTCTTTTGAACAAAGTTTTAAATGACTTCAGTGTTGCATAAGAATAGTGCATATTCATGCTTATGTATACTTTTATAGATTTTCTTAGGACTGTGAAGGTCTTTGAATAGCATCTCGTCTAAACTATTGATTTTACAGAAACAGTTTTTCACTGTTCAACTGGAGTTTTCTTGTCCTAGGGACAGAGGTTGAGACAATTATCTACACCCGTGACTGCCTACAGTTGATTACTTAATTGTAGTCTTATGAATTATTTACTAAAAGAAAATAGAATAAACCCACCAATCCTCTTGTCCAGTTTTTAGAGCCTCTCTACTTCTATTGATGTGTAAAAAGAATTAATAGGAATTTTAAGAAAAATCTTGGGATTTTTTTTTTCACTCAGGAACTATGTGATCTTGTGGAAATTGCTTAAGCTGTTAAAGTTTAGTTTCTTTATCTAGAGGATGAGTTTAATAATAATTCCTTCACCTCTAGGAGCAGAGAGTACTGAGTGGAGTATGTGGTACACAGTAAGCACTCAACAAATCTTTATTATTGTTATTATCTTTATTATCCATTTCAAGGTACACATAGAGACAACGAAGTTAATGAAATTACCGGGGCAAATTCCAGCTATTTTATATAAAATAGTATCCGTTGCTATTTTAAATTCATTTACTTCATCTTCTGCCTCAGGCAGCTATCTATTTTTTTATAAATATAGAACAAAATATTACTTTTCAAAGTTCTTGAATTTGAGGAATTTGGAAGCATGGTGTTAGGAAGGTTATGGGCACAAATTCAGGTGGCTTTACTTGTGGATATAAAAGCTTGTGAATTTCCCTGGGGAAATTCCCTTTTTACCGTAGTTTCATGTCATCAGTTGAGCTCAACAAGTGTCAGAATGAATTCAAATGGCAGAGTTGATTGCTGAAAATGATTTAAACCTCCCGCTCCTAATAATTTTGATTCAGGCACTGATCATTCTCTCCAAGTAACTTCCTAAATGGTTTTCTTGCTTTCATTTGGTTACTTCTCACCATAGACTTCAGAGTTACCATCCCCAAACCCAAATGAGACCATGCTACCTTTCAGATGAAAGGTGTTGTCTAAAACAAATACCTCGCCATGGCCCATTGAAGACACTGGGATCTTGTCAAAGCCTCCTTTCCAGCCTCTTTGTCCTGCACTTAGCCAAATGCCTCTGTACTCAGTCATACCAGATCTCTTACCGGTTCCCAGAGCACTTTCTCGTTTACAATTTTGCCCTAGGATTCCCTTCCTTACTCTCATCTTTGCAACTTATGAAACTCTGCGTCTTTTAAGACCACCCCAAATGTCAAGTCCTGGAGTCAAATCACAATACTCCCAAGTATAGTTGGCCCTCGGAGCTTCCACAGCACTCTATTAGTACCTTTATGGCAGCTCTTTACAAGTTTGCTTACAATTACAGATGTATATGTTGTTTTGTCCTAGCAGATTGTGAGAGCAGGTGCCTTTCCTTATACCTTCTGCTCTTCAGCTTCCACAGCTTTCAGTTGGGGATAAGGTCTTACCTCACACAATTGTTCTTGGGTGTGAACAAGATAGTAAAGGCCAAGGACTTTGCTCAGCTCCTGGCATTTTGTGAGGAATGCTCAGTGCTAACCGGTAGTATTGTTATTATCGCTGCCAGGCCTTTAAGCACAGGCATTATCTTCTATCCCCAGAGAATCACCTGGTCTCTGTCACTCAAGAGTTACTCAGGAAGGAAGGGAGGGAAGGAAGGAAGCATGAATCCACATCATAGCATGTCAGCTGCCTTAGCTGTATTATTTTTGTGATCCCATCCACCACTCTCTGAGTGGGTATTATCATCTCCTGTTCCAGATGAATTAACTGAGGCTCAGAGAGTTTACATAACCTACTCAAAGCCACACAACTGATATTGAGAACTATGTTCAGACCCCAGTCCTGAATGATTCCCACGTCCTTGTTCTTTTGTACTATAACACTGAATGGTGGGTGGGTATCTTGAGCAGAGCAGTTGATGCCTTTCCTTGTCACTCAAATCCATTTTTACGGTAGATTTAAGTAAAAGGAATAATATGGATAACTGGGCTACAAAGTAGAACTGGGCAGTGAGAGGCATGTAGTTTGCACATAAACACAAGTAACTTTAATGACAAATCCAGTCACATTTCTTTTAACATGAATCTTGATAGAGAAATATATGAAAATTTATTTAACACATTTTTTGAGTGTCAAGTACGTGCCAAGCATGTTTGGGGCCCTTAAACTACATTACTAGACAAAACGGTCAGCTTCTTGTCATTTAATATTTGTTTCACAGAAGCATTTAAATAGCTAAGCATTAGACCACTCTTACAGATAGGAGACAGCAAACCTCCAGTGAAGATGTCCTCAGCATCTTTGATGTCCTCAGCATCTTTGATGTTGTCATGACTGATGCCCTGTTACAAATAATTCACTATTTCATCCCTCATTAGTAACTATGTAGAGCACTAATATTCCTTTCATTTCACTAATAGTTATTTTTAGAACTTCTTTGGCACTGTGCTAGTGTGGCTGAGACCCAAAGTTATGTTCTTGATATCCATATATGCTCTCATCACAAAAATGGGACCAAGAGATCTTGTCCAAGCACTAAGAGCACATTTTCTCGTGTTCAGGGAACATGAAAGATGAAGAGCTCTGTTCGAATCCTCAGTTGCTGATGCTATTTATAGTAATTTTTAAAGAAAATCTGGGTCATTTAATTACAATGAAGTTTCTACCCAATGAAACAATTTGAGTTCATTTTAACAGGTTTTGCCCCATATATGCCTTATGTCTTTACACCCTTAGGCCTGCTGCAGGAAATTTTATGTCTCCAACAGAATTTCTCATTAAGTTTGACATACTTGGATCTGATGTGTCAAAGCTCAATGGATAGGTTTATTAATAATCAACTACATCAGCTTAGTATTATCTTAGGAAGTAAAAGGTCAGTAAGTAGTTGTTATCCTACCGTTTCATCAGTGGACTCTTCTCCAAAGACTTCAAGTCATTATTCACTGCTTATAGAGTCACTTGAGATATAGTCTTTTTATAGTAATGAAAGAACTCCTACAATTAGCCAGAAGGCAGTCATCTATCTTTTTAAATAGCTCAGCTTGGAGGAGAACAGGATTTCGGGTGATACTCAGTAGATGAATTGTTATGACAATGATAAAGTTGGTGATAGCAATCTGTGTTTTTCGCTGTAGGGGTGTGTGTGTGTCTGTGTGTGTGTGCCCAAGAAAAAAGACATTCAGTTCAGAGCAAGAATTTATTCCTCTTAAAGATATGCAAATACAGAAACAAACTGTAGGAAGCTAGGTATCCATCAGTTTCTTATTTGCTAACTCTAAATGATTATAGCATAAATCCATTTGTAGCTAATAACAATATTTTGAGACATTTTATTTTCACGTAACTTCAGTCTCATCAAAAAGTTATGAGTAGTACAAAGAATTCTCAAATACCATTCACCTAGAATTTTAACATTTTAAAATTTAACATTAACTTCTTATGTGTACTTTTTCTCTCTCCCTCCTCTCCTCCCCACCCCATCTCTTGCTCCCTCTCTCTGTCCCATCAAGTCATAAAGGTTAATATCCCCAATAATGTGGAATCTAAAAAAAGGGTACTAATGAACTTATCTACAAAACAGAAATAGAGTTACAGATGTAGAAAAAAAACATGTTTACCAGGGGGTAAGTTTGGGGAGGAATAAACTGGAAGATTAGGATAGACATATATACACTACTATATAAATAATAGATAACTAATAAGGACCTACTGTATAGCACAGGGAACTCCATACTTTGTAATGGCCTATATGAGAAAAGAATCTAAGAGTGGATACATGTATATGTATAACTGATTCACTTTGCTGTACACCTGAAACTAATACAACATTGTAAATCAACTGTACTCCAATAACAATGTTTTAAAAAAGGGAAAATCCATTGCTTCCCGATAGAATAGACGGAGAAAGACACTTCTGGGCCTTGCTGACAAAAGTATACAACATGCCTCTAATCAAGAAGCAACACTAGACAAAGCCAAACTGAGGGACTGTCTACAAAATAACTGTTTACATATAATATACAAATACTTTACATCTGCTATATGATCTCAATAAAAGTTACATTTTTAGTTCTCCCTTAAAAATGTGTGACTTTTGCTGAATCTGAGAAACTAGAAATTGTATTTTTCAATGCAACTCATTTTGATAGTAAAGTTAATTTGCAAAGGTGGTAAATTTTGCTTTTACCATATTTTTGTTGTTGTTATTGTTTAAATCAGAGGAGTTTCATGTCTAGTTAGTCAGAAGGAGACAGAAGACACACTCAAAGGGTTTCATTGAAGAAGGCTGTATGAAGGAACACTTACAGAGATATGAGCAGAGCTAAGAGAAAAAACACAGAGAGTAGCAATAGAAAGAGAACCCCTTACTACCTGCAGACATGAAGGTGGAATGTAAGCCAGGGTGCGAACCAAACCTGGCAAGAGCTGCCATCCTGAAAGCCAGGTGGGGAGGGGCTGGATAAAGACAGAACATTACCTCTCCTACTATTGGTCAAACCAAACAAAAGACGTAAAGTAAGGGAGTCTGGTGACACGGAGTATGGTTATCAGCATCCCAGGGTATACAGAGCTGGGTAGAAAAAGAGTAGACTGTGGATCTCAGGGACAAACCAAGAAACACCATCTCATATGCCAAGGAGGAGAAGCTTCCATTTCTTTTATTAAGGGGAGGGAAAATAAATTCATTTATAATGAGGTAAATAAAACTATGTTGTATATATTTTAATTTATTTCCCCCAGTAAGAATCAAAACTATCATAACCTGTTCCTTAAAAACAGGAATAATTTTTATAGAAAGACACTCTTCAGATTTGATTTGTTAAATCCCAAACAGGAAAGCTTGGAAGAGAAGTGTGGCAATGAGAATAAAGACAGAAACAAAATACAGAAGAAGGGATACAAAATTAAGACAGAGAAAAGATTATAGGGGGAAAAGCAATTATGAAAGATGCATCCCCAAGATTTCCTATAACCAAAATTATAAATTGGTTCAAGAACGGCTCTGACAAATTCACAAATAATGGTCTATAACATCTTAATAAGAAAAATTGAAGATGAGTCTTGCTTGCATTTGGGAATACCTCGCCATCAAAATGTACTATGAAAGGGACCAGGAAACACCATACTGTCCTACCATAGTGCCCTCACAGTGTCACAATCAATTAACTAAACCTAATATTAGGCTTTTTAAATATCTCATTGAAGTCTGCAATTCATTAATGTTACATATGGAAGCATTTTGAATAAATTCAATTCTTTAGGTTGTAAATGTGTATTATGTCACACAGGGTCCATAAGGGCAAATCCTACAATGTCACGAGTTATAGGTTAGGTTACAGTCTCTATTGGGGGAACATGCAAATCAGGAGTCAGCAGCACAGAGGGGACCTGAAACTGTTGGACATGCATTGGGTCTGTATTCCAGTGCAGGGACCCCACCCCACTGTTGTTCTCTTATAGGCACACTTTCAGTAAGGAAACACAGAAGGTTCAGGCTGTCTGAGTTAGAAGTCAGTTATTTCCAGTTTTCTGGGAAAGCCAGCGACACAGCACTGAGGGCCTTTGGAGCTCAAGGGAAGCTGCAACACCCCACACACCAGGAAAATGAAGCTACCAACCCTGCAGTCCAGACAAGCCAGAAGGAGCCCCAGGATCACTTCTGAATAAGTCTGCTCATTAGATCCTGTGTGAGAATTACCATATTCTCTTCCCAAAATCTAGTAACAGCACTGTCAAAAGAATACTGAACTACACAGACTTTTTGGTTTAATAAAATCTAACATTTCTTATGTTCTCAACTTCTAAAATTATGTGATCATCACAAACCTACCAGTGATTGTTTTGTTCATTGATAATGTTTTTAAAATGGTCAAAATTAATTTTAGTCAATCTCTCACCAGGTTGTCTTCACAACATTTTGCACAATTCCTATTCTGTGAGTTCTTTTTACTATAAATATTTTTTATGCTGTGCTGTCCTCAACTTACATAACAGATGTCCACCTAGAATCAAGCATACCAAGTTTAGAAAAAAGCAATATGCTTTAATTCCTTAAAATTGTTTTATAGTTTGTATATGACAAGTGTTTTCATGAATATAGAGTTAAGAGTATTTTAAATTCCTTTCATACCAAACATTTTAGTAGCAATTTAAATATTGCTTCTTCCTTATATAAACTGTTATTAGGCCATGTTTTTACAACACCTTTGTAATTATCAAGTAGAGAATTTGATCAGCATTCACATAGGGACTCTAATCAAAATTAATTTCACAGTTATTCATGAGGATGAGAGTTCTTGTAAACTGTCATGTCCAATCAAAATTACAATACTCAGGTCCGAAGCTCTAATGTAAAACATGGGACTGTAGTTGATAACACTGTATTATAGAATGGAAATTTGCTAAACGAGTAGAACGTAAATGTTCTCACTTAAATAAACTTAAGTAATTAATTGAAGTGATAGATGTGTTAATAACTAGTTGTTGGAATCCTTTCACAATATATACATATATCAAATCATCACCATGTACATGTTAAATATCGTAGAATTTTGTCATCTATACCTCCATAAAGCTGAAAATAAATGAATGAATGAAACAATAACATTTTATAAACATTAAAAAAACAATATTCAAGTGTTTTATGCTTCTTATTCTCAACTTGAAATTGTACATAATCCTTGGTATTCTATACTTCTTCTATTGAGTATTCCCATATGTATTCTCCCATGAAAGGCAGAGATGCTTAAACACCCTTATTTTTTACAAGAGGCACAGAGGTTTGGAAACCCTAATCATCCCAAACAGCTGACTCTGGAAATGGAACCTCACCAGGGTGACTTGGTCATTTATGCACTTGTTTGCACTACAAAAGGAAAAGTGAAAAGCCTGTTTTCTTTCTGATACTCAAGAAAATTTTGCATGTGTGTGGATTTGGAGGACTAGTCCAAGTAGAGGAGTTCATATCCAAGCTGAGGCCACCAGTCACACTGGGGAGGTTGTTGACAAGTAGCCCAGATTTTGCAGTTTATCCCAAAGGGTAAATTGATTGTTCATTAAACAGAAGCTTCATCAAATGATGCTATGATTTGGTTTACATATGAAAAGCTATATTCTTTACTTAACATTCACAAGTTGCTTATGGATTAATTAGCCCATCTGCCACAACAAATGTATTCATACTTTTTTTGCATTAATTGCTGAAAAGTTACTGGTTTTCTCCTATTCACTTTTCTCTATCAATAAAATGGAAAATAATTTTTTAGAAACAAGACACTTTTCTCATAGCAGTAAAAATGTGTATATTTTTCAACTTATCAACTAAGTTGATAAAGTAAGTGCAGGGGTGAGAGGAAGACCTTCTCTGGAAATGGCTTCCCATGATTGGTTCTTCTTTTAGTCACTTATCATCCATTTATTTGTTAGTTTATCTGAATATCTTAGAAGTGCTTCAAGTTTGGCATGATTAAGGCTACTCTTTCCACTTGCTTCCAATCCCAAATCCAGTCTTTAATGAGGATAACTACGTCTCTATTTCTCCTCAACTTCTATCATTGGCATCTTCCTTTCCTCTTTTATGCTGTTACCAATTCTGATAACCTCTTTATCAATAATGTGCCTGATTTCTCATTTACCTCAAATCAGGTAACTTAATCACCATTTCAGAGTCCAGTCACCCCACTCTGGGGCCACAAGCCTCTTATCAAACAGCAATCCCATGAGTCTTTTCAGTTATACTCTAGTTGCTAGGTGGCTTTAGAACCAAATCAGTTTTGGCCACAGTTCTCAAAAAGCCAGATGTTAGAGTAATAGAGGGAATTATCTCATATGCTTCTCTTGTTTATTATGATGCTCTAACCTCTCACTCATTCCATTTAGCAACCACTTTAGAAAAAGGTCTTGTTCTCTACACCCTGCTTAAATCAAATCACCAGGCTTCTTGAAACCCTTCCACATGTACACTTCAAAGCACACCCCATAATACATTGGTATATCTTTTTTAATTTTCAAATTACCTTTCATTTCCTCCCATGGATTTTGCTCCCAACAGTCTTCATCCAGTTTTTTTCTCCTGAAAATCAACTTCCAGCACTTCTGCTTCCTTCTGTTTACTAGGCACCTAGAACAGTTTGGATCGACACTCTTAACTACCTGTATTAACTGGAACACATTTAATAGACGGCTTCTCCTTCTCCAGTTTCATTTCACATATGTTGTCCATACAAAACCAAGACTGAGGCAGAGAGGAAGGAAGAGGGAAGGAGGAGTAAAGGGAGGGATGGAGAGAATATGATGGAAAATAAATAGAATGATAAGGATATGGCACCATGAAATACCAAATACCTTGTTGGTTTAGGATCTAACCATTTGGAAAAAAACACAAAGTTTTGCTAGTCATTTATTTGTTAGTTTACTACAGAATTTTTCTATAGGTTTAAAACCTCAGGTATTCTTCCAACATTATTCTTCTCCCTATCTGAAACTGATGATAACTGAGCAAAGCAACTGCCAGAAAATCCCAATTAAAGCTAATCTTTTTTCTGTTGTGAAAGGCATAATTTATAAAAGGGTGACCTTTTGGTAGGCTAACAGTATGTTGATGAACTTCAAGTGAAGTGAAAAAAAAAAAGTGTTTTGTATCATCAGTGCTTACATTTTCTAAGGGATCTTATGGGGCAGCAGAGCCTTTAAAGGTCATAGACTTCTTTACTTCGAGAGATATTAAATAGCTTATGAAAATAGAGGTCAGCTGCATGATAACTGGAAGAAAAGAGCATTCCCAATGGGGAAGTAAGATACTTCAGATTATATTGACTGTCCTTTTTTAAGACTGTATTTGATTATCTTAAAGGAAAAAAAAAGAAATTTGCATATAAATGCCATGATTGTAAATGAATGAATGTACAGTTCTTAGAATCAATAGCTATTGATCTTGCTGTATGAAAGCTAACATCTGCATATACTAAGCATTGCAATAAGAACTAATAATGTCACAGCCTAAAATACTCTCCAGCAATTTTTATGTTTCTGCAGAAATTTTTATACTTTTCTGAACTTTGCAAAAATAATCTTATTTACCTTATTGGAACATAAAATAAATAATCATTATCAGTAAGGAACTCACTTTTTAAAAATTATTCTTGCTTTGAAGATCACTAAAACAAATAAGAAACAAAGGAATATCAAGACTAGATTGTAGACAAGGTACTGAGCCACCTTGGGGAAGAAATAGAATAATGGCATTTGTCTGTTCGTTATTTAATGACACACAATTTATGCATTAGTAGGATTTAATGTATGACTGGAAGAAACCATGGCCACAAATTATTTTCCCTTTACCCTCAGATATTGCTTGAAGTTCCTTCAAAAAGGGCTCTGTCGGGCTTCCCTGGTGGCGCAGTGGTTGAGGGTCCGCCTGCCGATGCAGGGGACGCGGGTTCGTGCCCCGGTCCGGGAAGATCCTGCATGCCGCAGAGCGTCTGGGCCCGTGAGCCATGGCCGCTGAGCCTGCGCGTCCGGAGCCTGTGCTCCACAACGGGAAAGGCCACAACAGTGAGAGGCCCGCGTAGCGCAAAAAAAAAAAAAAAAAAAAAATAGGGCTCTGTCTTCTTTCATTCTGCCATTGTTAAAAGAGTTACTCCAGATGCAAGGTTTATAGGAAAAGGTAACATTATTGACATAATTCCAGTAGATTTTAAATAGTTGATAACAGATTGTGACCAGGAGTTCTTTTCAGAGAAGGAGGGGTATGAAATCTTGTACGAGTAAATATTCACTAAGTTGAAGGGACACCATGAAGCAGGAAACGTGTGGACAAAAGGGCAATTCTTCCCTAACACATAGATACTGACAGAGCAGTATTATCTACCACTGGATCATCTTCCATAACCCTGGAATTTATAAATACTGACCACAATATGAGACACAGAGGATGACGCTATTCATCATGAGAGGCCAGATTTTAGGTTGTGCTTTTCCATCCTGGAACTTCTCTTATCATTTGCTGACTGCAGGTCCTCAGGAGTGGTGGCCTCAGCCCAGAGTGCCTGTCATCCAACAGCAGCTCAAGGAGTGAATGCTGGTCAGTAGGTGTCCCGCGTTCACATCCTCCTGTATGCCCAAAGTCATCAAGCCATTCCAAGGTTGTGCCAGAGAAAACTCAGTGGGAATGTTTAAATTTAGTTCGTGGAGAAAAGAATGAGAGAGTGAATGCACAGATTAGTGAGCGTGCACATTGGTAGGTACACACCCAAATCTCAAACTGATGTTTCTTACTAGTTATTTGAGAACTGTACTGGGTCATATGGTGCTAGTGAGGAAACTTAATTGCTCAATTTCTGAAGGCACATTAACTCTTTCAGGGTCGATTGAGCAAATTAGCCCCTCCAGGTCATTAAGCCCATCTCTACATGACATGATGATTTCTACCTGGCATTGTATCATTTACCCCCAAATGCCCCACGTTTGCTTTGAGCATGCACATGTTCTTTGTCTACTCAGGGAGAGAAAATGTGCTCATTTGAATGTCAGCCAATCGCTCTCTGGCTGCAACTCAGTGATTCCCTTTGATTCTTTTGAAGGCACCCAGGGATCTCTAAGGACTTACTGGAGCATAGCAGTTATCAGAGCCTCGCCAACAGGCGGGTAGTTTAGTTGTCTAGAAATGGTATAATTTCAGGGGTTTTGAGCACAGTACTGTACTCCCACGTATGTCTTCCTATTTGCAAAAGCCAATATTATTGATTCATTGCAGGTGGGAGTTGTGAAGTTCTTTCAGGATTCTGTAGTCCTTTATGAAAACACAACTTCCACTAAGAGGCTGTGCTATCAGGACCCATTTTAGGGGAATAAATTGATGACAATTTGAGAGCAGTCTCTATACTGTCTCTCAAGAGGGTGATCAGAAAAGAGTGTGGCTGTTTTGGGTGCCACAAATGTGGGGGAACATCAATGGCCCTACATAAGCAGGTGTGGGAGAGTATCATCACTAAAAGAATAATTTTTATCTCCCAAATGCCAATGGTTGGCCCAACTGAGAAGCAGTGATGGAGGGCAAAGACAAACATCACCTCTTCCTCTGTTATGTCCAGGGCTACACTGGAGAGTCATAAACTGGTATAAATGGAAACAGGCAAGGAGGCAAGGGACATGGTATGCTCACTCAGAGGTGTTTTAGAGCAGTGCTACTTTCTTGTGCATATAAATCAGCTGGAATCTTGTTGAAATGCCAGTTCTCATTTAGTAGGTCTGGGATAGGGCCAGGGATTCCGTATTTCTAATCTCTTATGCTGCTGGCCTTTGGACCACACTTTGAATAGCAAGGATTTAGGATAATATGCACATGAGCAATAATCTGGTCTTGGATTAAAATGATGAATATGAAAGAAATTTGACAATATCCCCCCAAATTCGATTTCAAGTCAGTAAGACTGATTAAATATTGAAAATACCACCAAGAGATTGATAGATCATTTTTTAAAAAGGATATACTTAACATTTCTACCTAGCTGAAGATTTTGAACATTTGCTGAAGTTTGTGTGCTGTTTGAGTTTTGAAATCTTTACTAATAATTCTGACGATGTGCTTGCTAAAGGTATAAGAAATAACTGTTTTCCTAGTCTCCTTCACTTTCTCCTGCTGATGAAGAGTTCAATAAATGTCAATGTCTGATTAAATATTCCTTTACAAAATTCTTAGCAGAGCTGGTTTAAGTCTCCCCTGCCCACCTTTTTTTAATCTATCATGACAGCCTCTCTGTTCTTTCCTCTGAGATGAACAATGTCCTTTTATCTTGCAGGTCAATGGGAAGGATCTCTCAAAGGCCACCCATGAAGAGGCAGTGGAAGCTTTTCGAAATGCCAAGGAGCCCATTGTGGTCCAGGTGCTAAGGCGAACACCTCTCAGTAAACCAGCCTATGGTACGGCCCCAGAAGTGCGGCTCGTGAACGCCAGCACCCAGACGGACATCACCTTTGAACATATCATGGCCCTGGCCAAACTTAGGCCACCCACCCCTCCAGTGCCCGACATCTGTCCATTTCTGCTCTCAGACAGGTATTTTTCTGTCATTTCTCCCAAAGCCCTATTTGTTGTCATTCGTCATTGAAAGTAGGTGTTGGGAAGAAACAGTCACTGTAGCAAGTTGACAATTATGGAGACAAGCTCTCAGTTCTGTTTGGAAAGTGTCTGTAACTGTGTCTCCATCCAATTAGTTCTCAGCTGTCCTGCTTACTTTTCCTGACCTGCACGGTTGTTTCAGCTCAGGAATCATACTTGCTGAGATGCTGAGTGAAAAAGTCTGGCTCTGATTAGTTCATCTTCATATTTCCAGTCAACACAAGCCTCACACAGCTCATGAGAACTGGTCAGGGAAATAGCTTTTCTCACCGAAGCTGCCAAAAACCTTGTTAAGACAGACCCAGAAGTGGCATGTTGGCACTATATTCTTCTCTGTGTGTCGTCTCTCTCTTTCTCTTTTGCTTTTCTCTTCTTTAAAGGAGAAGCTAGGAAATTTATTAAAGTGCAATTCTCCAAATGAAGCAATTACCTGATATATTGAGACGTGAACCAAAGATCCTGGCTGTCCAAGAAGAAGTATAGAGCTACAAAATAAGGAATTATTAAAGGAATATTTCTTTTCAATTTTTACCTGAGTTAAAGGCAGTTAGAGATAGTTTATTCAAATAATGCTATTATTCAAAGCTTGCAGCTTTGGAAGTTTGTTTTGCTCCACACACTTTGTTCTGTGAACTTTTAAGCAAATATTCAAACATTATTGAGAGCTTGATTTATAAGAGCAGTAGTCTCTTTAGCCTGCATTTTCATTGCCTACTGCAATCCATGCTCCATTTAGTAAAATGTACACTTGGTCCTGACACCCGCCTGCCCTTTAGTGGCTTCTGTTAAGTCCAACTCAGTGGTTCACACGTGTACATTAGAATCACCTGGGAACATTGAAAAGCAGTATCAATGCAATGCCCAGATCAATCCCACCTCAGGCCAAAACCCAGGCATTAGAATTTTTCAGAAATTTCCCTAGGCAATTTTAATGTGCAGCCATGTTTTGGAAACCACTTTTTGAAACTTCAAGTTCCAGGAGGGCAGGGGCTCTGTTTGTCTGACCTACGATTCTAGTCATCTATCCCTTACTTATTAAATAGCCCCTTGTGTCAGGTACTGGAACTAGGTACTGGGCATAAAACTGGGAACAAAAGATAAAGCCACTGCCTCCTGGAGCTTATATTCTACAGTGGAGATGAAAAATACACAAGCAAACAAATATACAATATTCATTAGTAGAGTGTAACACAGAGTAGCCATCCAATAAATACTTTCTTGAATGAATAATAGCTAACATTTATTAGCTAACTTAACATGTTTTAGGGAATATTCCAAGTGTTTTACAATTATTAATTCATTTACTCCTCATAACAACATTCTGAGGGAGTACATTATATTATTATCATCTCCATGTCACAGATGAGGAAGCAAATGTTAAGTAATCGGCAAGGTCATACAGCAAGGAAGCGATAGGGCCAGGCTCCTGGGCCCAAGAGGTCTGACTCCACTGCCCACTCCCTTAACCAGTACGCTGTGTCCTCTTCCCAAGTCCTGCAGATCATAGCTGAAAGGTAACCTCTTCTAGCAGACTTCTTAGGACTGTAGTAGGTACTCTCATAGTGTCTCTATTTTTCCCTTAATTATCTCACTATATTAAAATTCCCACTTTGCTGCTCTACCCAATTAAAAAGACACCAACCGATTTCCAGCCATTGGCATAGGGCCTGGCATCTGGTAGATACTTGGTAAATGTTTACTGAATTAATAAGGTGTTCTTCACAGCAGGGCTTCCTACTTACTAAGTCAAAGACCAGGGAAACACATCAGATGCCCCAAACAGCAGGCTCTGATGTTTTACCAGCCCAAATGGGCTTCTCAACAGGGAACTCTCCTTATACTATGTAACAACCTAAATGGGAAAAGAATTTGAAAAAGAATAGATACACGTATATTTATAATTGAATCACTTTGCTGTACACCTGAAACTAACACAACATTGTTAATCAACTACACTCCAATATAAGATAAAAAGTTAAAAAAAAAAGCCAGTCCAGCTTTAAGCTAGGAGGGTTCACCTGTTAGACCAGCAAGCAAGATACTAACTGTACTGCTTTTGCTATTTGCATGAAAATCAGAGAATATTAGAGTATAGTGAGAAGAGGCTGGTAGAATATTTACACTGACTGTGTGAGGGCACCAGGATGAATCTCTCTGGCATTTCAGCTAGTAATGAGGGGACTAATTTATGCCACTAACTCCAGTTTGTTCATAATGTCCAAAATGGCTGGGCTTAGAGGTCTCACCTGAAACCAACTTGGTTAATTTCACTTAGGCCTTTTCACTGACTTGGAAATACTTATAGAGGACCTCATGCCCTTTGCTGTTCAACTGTGCTTAGCTTTCATATTGTATAATGTATAGTGTCTCTATCATGGCATATAGCAATTTGAAAGGACTTCTATAAATTATGAAAACCATTTCCCCAAAGTTAAAGGATACGTAGAAGTAATATACAATGCCTTGGGTCCTCTTCATTCCCTTCACTCCATCAGTTCTCCTTGTCCTGAGAAATTTTCTAAAGGGATTATGCAAATCTGTGGCTTATAGGAGTTTCCAGTGAGTTATCACCATGAACGTTCTTTAATATTTGTGGACATGCCTTTTATCAAAGAGGGAAAGATGTGGGTTATGAGGGAGAAAGAGGAAGGAAATCTTAAGAAATGGGGGCAATGTGAGTACGATTTACAATCTGAAAAACACAGTGCCCACCCTACCTGCACATCCACGGGTTCCGCATGCAAGGATTCAACCAACCTCAGATTCGATTTTTTTGGGGGGGGAGGGGGGTACAGATAACAACTTTATTTGTCCATGCCAGGATTAAGTTGCTTAACAGAGAGACAGAGGGTGGTGGGAGGTTGGCATACACCGCACCATTTATGTCGAGGAGGCAGAGCATCACTCCTACCACGGTACCGCGGCCTTCATCCTCCTTCCTCCTGAAGTGCCCCTCGCAGTCAGCAGGCCCCTGCCCCACACTCACCAGAATCGCGTGCTACCGCACTTCTTCCCCCCACTGTCCCAGTACAGAGCCCACCACATCTGGAAATGTCTGTCTTTACATTCATCTATCCACTGGGTCATCTCATGGCTGCTGCGAGGTAGCTGGGATAGCCTCAAGGTTGGAAATAAAACTAAAAATTCGATTTTTTGATCCACGGTTGGTTGAATACTCGGATGCAGAACCCGAGGACACAGAGGTCCGACTGCGCGTTTAAAAGCAGACTTCAGAACCGGTTTGAGGCTGTAATTAGGAAATTGGAAGTACTTTGTTATAAAATACCCACCTTCGGGTAGACTTCAGTCTCAAATGCCACACACCGATGCATGGATCAAGTCCATTCGATGGAATGGAAGGAGGCCAGAGTATCGATATAGCACCACGGCGGGGGGAGGTCGCACATCTGCCCCTTCACAGAATGAAGCTTGACCCTGAGCCATTATCTTAGTATTCTCTCAGAAAATCAAATTGATGGACTTCATATAGGGGGAGAAAGAAAACAGTTGCTCTTTCTGCAGTGTAATTCGTTTAAAGGCTAGATCACTGAAGGTCTTTTTGGCGAGTGGTGAAAACTAAAGTGAAATTCTAAAATTAGTTTTAATCTTGGGAACAACCCTTTTGATCCATTCCTATCATATTGCTACATTCCCCATAGCTGCCATTCTCTTCATCCGATGGAGCATGAATTTTATGAGGACGATGAGTATCTTTCCAGCTTGCCTGCTGATGCAGACAGAACTGAGGACTTTGAATATGAGGTAAGATCATTTTCACACCACTTCACATTTCTTCATGAAGTTATGGTTGAGGCATTTTACATAACAAAGAAAAAATTAATTTATTACTGTGAGAACTATTTTGTCTATTATATATCTAAGGTAAGAGCTTTTAAATATTTGTTTCAGCTATTTGGCACTGGTATTTTAATTATATAGGAAAACATTTTTATAATACAAGCCTGAAAATAATTTGCTCACATTTTTGTTGCTTTGTATAAATAATATTATGGCAGCTACATTTTTTTCCTTTGTTTTGTAATATAAGAGAATTTCCAAGTAGAGTTTGGAAAAGAAATTATATTTAAAACCGAGACTATATTTACTATTTTCATTCATTGTGTAGTATTTTTATTTTAACTGATAAACTAAATCTTATATTATTTTTATTCCCCTTCACAAATTCAATTTTTTTTTTTTAATGACTCAAGTACTCTAAAGAGCAGTTTCCGTGACTTTCTAGATTGAGAGATGACCGTGTTTAGCCTTCACACGGTACATGTCAGAGTATCCGTACTGTGTTATGAAACAACTCCAAAAGCCCATCTATTAATTACTTAAAAGCTTTCACAAAAGTTAAAGAATTTATCCTAATATTTCCTCTGCTTCTGCAGTCTATAAATCTTTGAAAGGTTTCAGACTACTCTGACATTTGGAAATAAAGTAGATTGAGGAGGTAAAGAAGCTCTGGTAAACAGAGAACCTGTGATTATCTGCCCTTTTAATGCTTTCAGTGATGTCATACAAGTTCAGCAAAATGTTCTTTTCCATTTTACAACCAGGAAATCCTGAAATCTCTTCCCTTAGGGGGATCTGAAATCAAATAAGGCCAATTCAGTGAAGCTCACCTAAAGCAAATAGATGTTTATTTGAAATCTTGCCCCTGCAAAAGTCATTGCTGGGGATTACAGAAATCATTATTTCTTTTCAGCCAGAATTTGGAAGGGTGTGCGATGATACCTAGTATCTGAGTTGATGGTTTTGTTGCTGTTGTTCATGTTAATTTCTTATCCCCTCCTCTCCATTAATTTGATTGAAAATTTTATTTTATAAATCTGCTTAAGTACTGGTATACACTGAAATAGCCATTAAGTTTTGCCCATTCATGCAAAATAAATTACAAAGTTGAGACACTTATCCAAATAATTCAGATTAAATCATGTTTTTCTTTCAGTTAATTAATTGCTTTGGGTTTGGGGAATGGATTTTTCTAGATCACTTCAGCTTTTTGTTTCGTTTGTGCCTTAAAGCTTTATTAAAATACATCTGTGTGCTAGGGGAGGACATGGGAGAAAGACTTGCTTAGGTTAAGCAGGTTCACAGTAAAAATTCTTTTAATTAATTAGCATATCTTTGACTATTACAGTACAGACAGATTCTATAGTGATTACTATTGCTGAACTGCATCCTCTTTTCTGACCAATGTCAGTCCCTAGGAGAGACCAGCATCAGTGTGATGACAGTGGTAAATGCTCAGACAGGCCTTCTGTAGCCTGTAGCCTCTACTAATCACACCACCATGGTCATTGCTTTGCTGTCAGCTGTGATTCTCTTGCCAAAGTCACCTTTCTGAGTTATTGAAATAAAGAATATTCCCATGAAATTTAAATAAGGAAGAAGTTACTGTGACAGGCTTCGGTCTTGAGAAGGGATACATTTGAGAATATCTGCATGGCTAAAAGTAGGGGTGGAAGCACTGGGGAATACCCCAAGGATAACTGACCAAGCTTAGGAGAGAATGGCTCTACCCAGTACACCTCAGTCTGTTATGCTAACGTGGCACAGTGCCACACGCCATCCCTCTTGTTTGCATCAGATGAGACTGTGAGCTCTAGTCAGTCCTCTGCTATCACCAGAGCAATAAATTTTTGCAAAATTTATTTCCCAGAGCTGGATTCCTGTGAATACGTGCAGAATATTTGTGAGAATTTAAGAGCTGATAGTATCACCAGGGAGATTTAGAAATGCTGCCTTTACACAGTATTACACTTAGAAGCAGGCTGGTCAAGTGTTTCTGTGACAGGCTCAGATGACCCCAGCTCCTCCAGGAACTCTGTTATAACCCAGTAGCTGTGGGGATGCAGTGGATGCAGTGGTCCTTCAGGAAGGACCTGTTTTGTGCCACTTAGAGAGTATTATGGAGAACAGAGGTCTAATGGCCAAACAGAGGACTTCATCTCAGAAAGAGGTACTCATTCCTCTTCAACCTAAACATGAAAACACATCAATAGGCAATCGGAAAAGTAGAGACAGGACTCCTTTCCATCTGCTTTCATTCAGTTGTACCATAAATATTTAATGAGCAGTTAAAAAAATATGCCAGGTTCTTATCTAAGTTTGGGATTGATGAAGCCTCTGCCCCAGTGGAGTTTAACCTTTAGGAGAAAGAGATGAACAAGAAACAAGTAAGTAAAGACATATTATATCAGATGGTGATTAACTGCTAGTGGACAACAAACGGTGTGGGTAACAGAGGAAGGAAGTGCATGGTGTTGGGATGAGGTGTTGCTCTCTTATACAGGGTGGTCAGGGAGGGCCTCTCTCATAAGAGACCTAAAGAGAGTAAAAGAGCTAGCCGTGTGGATTCTGAGAGAGGAGCTTTCCAGACAGAGGGAAGGGCAAGTACAAAGGACCGGAAGCAGGATCACAGCTGGTGGGTTCCAGGAACAGCAGAGGCCGGTGTGCTCTGGGGGCAGAGGCAAGGGCGTCGGGCAGCGGTAGGAGGTGAACTCAGCATGAGTAGCTGGTGGAGAGCAGGGCTGGGTTCTGCAGCCCTCGTAAGATCCCTCTGCCGCTGAAATGAGCTTTAAGATGGGCAAGCAGAGCCTCCAACAGAGCAGTCGGAGGAGGGTGGGAGGCTAGAAGCTGACCGGTGACAGAGGCAAGGGTAAGACATAGTCTGAAAGCACAGCATTCATCCTGGCCCGGAGGGCTTTGCCTGTGTGTCTGCACTTCCACTCCTCGCCTCGTAGTTTTAATATAGTTTGTGCTCGGGCGGGTTTTTTCTTCTGACTTTTCGAGGGCAAAATATCATAGGCCAGAGTGAAACTCAGCTTCTGGCATCCACTGGAATTAGCATAATAAATCTACTCTTAAAAGACAAAAAGAGTACAGAACTGAATTTCTGAACTTGCTGAAAAACAAACTATGCAACTATATAGGCACCTTTTTAAAGGCCTACTTACTATTGACTCAGTGAACCAAAGGTGATCTGTCTATCTTGTGAATACACATTTAGGGACTTTTAGTGTGTGGATTATTGACCCAATAGACCAAAACAGATCTGACTATCTTGTAAAGACATATTTAAGGACTCTTTAACATGCAGATTATTGCATTGATAGATGGTAACAGCTCCCTTCAGAACCATGATAGACAGCAAATGCTTCTTTGGAGATATTATAGTCAATGTGTCAATGCTATGGTGACTCTGGTGTGTTAGGGACCACTGTGAAATTTTTATGACACCCATATCTCACCATGGCCTATCACCACTTTGCCTCAGAAAATTATTTGCCTGGGTTTTAAATTCCCCCCCAGTGCTTCAGAAAAGTCTCAGCAGACCAACCTGTATTAAAAGACTCACAGCTTGAAATTTGATCGTTTTAAACAATAAGGGCACTGTTTTCTAATTAAAAATGTAAAGGATTTTAATTTCATTTTTGAAGGAAAAAATAAAAATATCAAAATTTACACAATGCAGCCATCATAAGAGTCAGGGTGCCGACTCTTACTTCCACTGAAATACTGAGGATTAAGCACTCCTTTTTCTGTATTTTCAACTTTGTTCTTTTTTTTTTTCCTAGAGCCAGCTAAAGGTTGAAATAAATCATAAATAGCCTTTAGCAAGTCAGAGGCGGATCTCAAATCCGGCCTTTACCAGAAATAATTTAAAGGGAAAGCCTTTGAGAAAACAGAGCTCTTTTGTCCAACTCCTAATAAAGGTATGTTTGCTACTGCCGGAATGCAAGGAAGACGTTGAATTTTCTGCACCATTTGCCATCAACTCTCAAAACCCAGTGTTGATAGAGGACAGTCAGAAAATTAGTAAGTACAACATTTGGATAGTATAAAACATCATGTTAGCCAAGACAAGCAAGTAATTTAAACCACATTTCTGAGCTTGGTGATTTTTATCATTTAGAAATGCTGCTTGAAGTTGTTTTTATTCCTTCCCCTAAGATTAAGTTGAAGAAACATATCCAATAGCCTGAGTTAAGTGCACATAGAGTTTCCCTTGTGTGTACATTGTCATCACTATGAAAGAGGATTTAGAAGTTTGCTTGGAGAGGTATTAAAAGTAGAAAAGAGAGAAAGACAAGTATGTGTCAGAGTTCTATATAATGTTAACTGAAACCCAAACTTGGGCTAGTATCTACAAACAAGAAAGAGCATTTAGCATATTAATTAGCTTCCTCTTGGCAATTCTTATGCAAAGCGTAAGTAAACCCTTGTGCTATGCTGAGAAGTGTCATTTTGCAAAATTTATTTCCCAGAGCTGGATTCCTGTGAATACGTGCAGAATATTTGTGAGAATTTAAGTATATAATCCCTCTTGTACATAGTTAAAGAAAAGAGAATTATGAATCAGGAAGATGTTCATTCAAAAGAGTAGTTAACAAGAGGATAAGCATTAGTGAGATTTTAATCATATCTTTTTGAGCAACTTCATGATTTGTGAGCCAACTTTCAGAAAAGTTTCCTTAGTGTGCACATATAGAGCTGTGTGGCTCCTTTCTAGGCTGTGAGGGCAGAGGCCTTACCTGTGTGTTCATCATTGCCTGATATCACCTGTCTCATAGCAGATGCTCAATATTTGATGCAGGAATATATGAGGATTCACATTATTGTCTGTATGGACCAACCTTTGAGCAGCACAATCCCTTTCCACCTTTTGCACAAGGGAATTGGAAAGGAGCTTGAGACCACCATGCAGTTATAACAGATATCCTCTCCCTTTCTAATAGCTATTTGTTCTTTTTTTCTTTTAAAGTTTGTACTGTTTTACTGACCTCTCCCTATTTACCTCACCCCCCTAGCCCCTGAAAACCATTTTTCTACTCTCTGTTTCTAAGAGTTTGACTTTATTTTGTTTTCTTTATGTTCCACGTGAGTGATACCACGCATATTTTTTTCTCTATCTAGCTTATTTAACTTAGCATAATGCCCTCAAGGTCCATCCCTGTTGTCACAAATGACAGAATTTCCTTCTTTCTCATGGCTGAATAATATTCCATTGTATGTATATACATACACATACAATGGACTATTATATATTATATATATGTGTGTGTGTATATATATATATATAAAATATATATATAAATATAAAATATTCTATAAATATTTCTGTCGTGATTTCCTGGGTTATAGTTATTTATGTACTTATCTTTTTCTTCTAAATAGTTTTTATTTTTTAACAGAAGTGACCACTTCTAATTATCTTTATATCACCTGGAAAGCCTAGCACATGCCCTAGTTCATGGGGGGCACTCAGCAGCATTTGCTTGATAAGTGAACAAAGTATTGACCATTGCTGCTACTGTTCTTATTTTATGAGTCCTGAAAACAAATACAAAGGGTTACATGAAGGGAAGGAAGAAGAGAGTTGATGGAGAAGAGAAATTTGAAATAAAGTGTGAAAGTCTTTGAGTTTTTTCCCCATAATAATTCAGCTAACAGCCCTGTTGTTAACCAGTTAACATACACTTGTGCCAGATCATAAAAGAAGAAAATCTGGATGTTTTCGGTTGCCTTTCTAACAAAGAAGATGCACATGTTTTACCCCAAACTTATAAGCTGGAGGACCCTAGTAAATAAACATGCTAATTTACGTAGGTAAAAATGACTGGGGTTCAGTTTGTGTTAGGATAATCATATGCCCTGGTTTGCCCTAAACTGTCTCCATATACGAATACTGTTCAAATTTAACTATGAATAGCATCCTCTTCCATTTTCAAAAATGTCCTTTTGCATACCTTGTATGGTTGTCCTAGTTTTTATATTTGTTGAGCCTTAATGGAATCTGAGATTTTGTAATCCCATTTTATATAATCCTAATAGTACAAGCAGAGATGACTCAGAAGTTCCTAATTTGAATACCCATGTTTACTAAATTGAACAATTTTCCTAAGTCATGAATTTCTATTTTAAAAAAAAGGTCTTCTTAAGGAGTGGCTAGAGAGAAAATGCCACAAAGTTGGAAATAGTCATCAAGGTTATTGTAATTATTTTAGATTTCTTACTGAAAGAAATGAGTTTAGTATGGCTGTTAATTTGGTCATGTAATTTCATAAAACAAATATGAGGCAAATCTGTCTTTTGCCTCACTGATTATGACAACACTAAACTTTATTTCCTAAGAAAACAATGAAAAGCAAATTGAACCTTCCAAGTTGGTGATTAAACAATGTAACCAAGGGCACATTTCTTTGACTAGGAATCTAGATAGAAAATGAAGATTCCTTATGCTACGTATATGAATTTTATCAAAATGCTGACATTCAGTTTTTGTTTGATGATACTCAGTGATACACATTCAGATGATTTCCTTGCATTACTGAAAGGTGTTCGGGAAAGGTTGGGTTTAAGGTGAACATTTGCATATGAAATCATATTTTCCCAATGACTTCTATTCTGCTTTCAAAGAACAGTTTTCATAGGTACAAAGAAAGAAGAGCTATCTGTTCCAATATAAAGCAAATCACAGATAAGCATTCCAATGTTCCTTTCAGAAGCAATGTAATCAAGTGAAAGGAATCCAAACTAGGAGTCTGGTCCCAGTTCTAGCTCTGTTTCTTGAAGGGACCACTTACCTCTTCAATCACAGCATCCTCACATGTGAGCTCTGTGAGGCCACTAGTGTTGGTTATGGAATGATTTGTCAGCATCTAGTTCTTCCATGTAATACAAAAGCAAAGTGACACAAATGCATAGTCAAATCCTTAAAAATTTTACAAATATTTTAACATTTCAAACATATCAACCGACACTTTATGGGTTTTTATAAAGAGAGCACACACCCATGTAAGACTCCACATTGTGAGTAGTTGTTCTGGTCTGTACAGACTGTACAATAGTCTGGTCTGTTGTACCAATTGTAGCAAGCAACACGCCCTCTCGCCCTGGCTTTAGCTTTAGTGTTTAGAACAAGTTAACTCATATACATTTGCCAATTCAGAATGTCAGATGCAGTCTGTAGGCACTAGAAACAAATGGTTTTATTTAAATACAGTGTTTATTTTTTAATTAGGAAAATTATTCTAGTTTGGATTTTTTTCCATCAATTTATTATCTCTGAAAAAAATGTTGGAATCTTTAAAGAGCATGTGTTTTGTATTGGCATATCGTTCTACCTTTTCTCCCTTAAGACATAAGCTATCGGTGATGCCCTAGTTCTCAGTTATGTGGTGAGCCCACCGGTATTCACTATGTATTAAATAATCTAATTTAATATCGGTAAAGGGGAAACTTGCATGTACAATACAGATGGGCCAAGAATTATGGTAAATCTGATCTATGTGTTTGAAGTCCAAAATAAAAAATTTAAATATCATTATCCGCAATTGTATTACCTGAGTTAACCACAGTCAACATTTAATGTGTTTCCCTCTTTATGTACATTTTTTTTTTGTATAACTGAAAATTTACCTTTTTGTTGGGTATTTATTTTTCCAGATTTTCTTGGCTATCATAAAAAGCTACAGTGAAGTGCTTTATACATAAATCTATCTGTATTTTTTCCAGCTTTACTGAAATACTGAGTTGGCCAAAAAGTTTGTTTGGATTTTTCTGTAAGAGATGGAAAATCCCAAATGAACTTTTTGGCCAGCCCAATATAACTGCTGTATAACATTGTATAAATTAAAGATATACCACATAATGATTGATACATGCATATGTTGCAAAATGATTACCACAATAAGGCTAGTTCATACATCCATCCCCTCACATGATCACCATTTTTATGTGTGTAATGAGAACATTTAAGATCTACTCTCTTAGCCACTTTCAAGTATATAACGTAGTACTGTTAACTGTAATCAAAACGCTGTGCATTAGATCCCCAGAACTTACTCACCTTATTGCTGGCCGTTTGTACCTTTGACCCACATCTCCTCAAATCCCCCAACCCCAGCCCCTGGCAACCACTATTCTACTCTCTGGTTTTGAGTTTGGCTTTTTTAGATTCCACATATAAGTGAGAACACAGTATAGCCTTTCTCTGTCTGGCTTATTTCACTTAACATAACGCCCTCAGGGTCCATCTACTTTGTGGCAAATGGCAGGATTTCCTTCTTTTTATGGCTGAATAATATTTCATTTTGTGTGTGCATATCATGTGTATGTATGATATATATATATATATATACACACACATATATATCACATTTTATGTATCCATTCGTGGATTGATGGACACTTAGGTAGTTTCCATATCTTAGCTATTGTGAATAATGGTGTACTGAACATGGGGGTGCTGATATCTCTTTGATATCTTGTTTCTGTTTCCTTCGGGATTGCTGGATCATTTTGTAGTTCTATTTTTAATTTTTGAGGAACCTCCATACTGGTTTTCATAGTGGCTGCACCAATTTACATTCCCACTATCAGTGCACGAGCTTCCCTTTTCTCGCCATTCTCACCAACACGTTATCTGTCATTTTGACGATAGCCATTCTAACAGGTATGAAGTGATTGATATTTCATTGTGGCTTTGATTTGCATTTCCCTGATGATTAGTTAAGTTGAGCACTTTTTCATGTACCTGTTGGCCATTGTATCTCTTCTTTATGAAAGTGTCTATTCAAGTCCTCTACCCCCATTTTTAATCAGATTATTTGTGGTTTTGTTGTTGTCTTTGCTGTTGAACTGTATGAGTTTCTTATGTATTTTGGATACTAACCCTTTATGTGATGTGTGATTTGCAAATATTTTCTCCCATTCTGTGCAATGCCTCTTTATTCTGTTGATTGTTTCTTATTCTGTGCAGAAAGTTTTTAGTTTGATGTAGTCCCACTTAATTATTTTTGCTTTTGTTGCTTGTGCTTTCGGTGTCATACCCAAAAAATAGTTGCCAAGACCAATGTCAAGGGACTTTGTCCTCATATTTTCTTCTAAGAGTTTTATAGTTTCAGGTCTTATATTTAAGTATTTAATCTGTTTGAAGTTAATTTTGTGAGTGGTATAAGACAGGGACCCAATTTCATTCTTGTGCATGTGATACCCAGTTTTCCCAGTAGCACTTATCTTTTCCCTATTGATTATTCTTGGCTCCCTTGTCAAATAATAGTTGACCATAAATGCTTGGGTTTATTTCTAGGCTCTTCACTCTGTTCCACTGGTCTATGTGTCTGTTTTTTATAGCAGCATCATACTATTTTGATCACTATAACTTTGTAATATGGTTTGAAATCAGGAAGTGTGATGCCTCCAGCTTTGTTCTTCTTTCTCAAGATTGATTTGGCTATTTGGGACCTTTCTGGATCCATACAGATTTTAAGTTCTTTTTCTATTTCTGTGAAAAATACCATTGGAATTTTGATAGTGATTGCATTAAATTTGTATATGGCTTTGGATAATAGGGACATAACAATATTAATTCTTCTGATCCATGAACATGAGATATTTTTCCACCTATTTGTGTCTTTTTCAATTTCTTTCACGAAAGTCTTACAGTTTTCAGTGTACAGATCTTTCATCCCCTTGGTTAAATTTACTCCTAAGAATTTTACTGTTTTTGATGTTATTGTGAATAGGATATTTTCTTTATTTCTTTTTCAGCTATTTCATTGTTAGTGTAGAGAAACAGAACTGATTACTCTATGTTGATTTTGTATCCAGCAATTTTACTGCATTCACTGATTAATTCTAGTAGTTTTCAGTGGGATCTTTAGGATTTTCTGTATATAAGATCATATCTTCCACAAACAGAGACAACTTTACTTTTTCCTTACTGCTTTTTATTTCTTCTTTTTGCCTAATTACTTGGGCTAGGATTTCCAGTGCTGTGTTGAGTAGGAGTGATGTGAGAGAACACCCTTGTCATGTTCTTGATCTTAGAGGAAAAGCTTTCAACCCTTCACCATTGAATATGTTAGCTGTAGGCCAGTGATATTTGGCCTGTATTATGTTGAAGTACATTCCTTCTATACCCAATTTGTTGAGAGCTTTTAATCATGAAAGGATGTTGAATTTTGTCTAATGCTTTTTCTGCATCTATTGAGATGATCATATGATTTTTATCTTTAATTCTATTAATATGGTGTATACAGTTATTGATGTGAGTATGCTGAACCACTCTTGCAGCTGAGGGATAAATCCCACTTGATCATGGTGTATGATTCTTTTAATGTACTGTTGAATTTGGTTTGCTAGTATTTTGTTGAGAATTCTTGTGCCTACATTCATCAGGGATATTGGCTTGTAGTTTTCTTATTTTGTAGTGACTTTATCTGATTTTGGTTTTAGGGTAATGCTGGCCTTATAAAATGAGTTTGGAAGTGTTCTTTCCTCTTCAATTTTTTGGAAGATTCTGAGAAGTACTGACATTAATTCTTCTTCAACTGTTTGGTAGAATTCACCAGAAGAACCATCTGGTCCTGGGCTTTTCTTTGTTGGGAAGTTTCTGATTACTGATTCAATCTCCTACTTATTATTGGTTTATTCAGATTTTCTATATTTTCGTGATTAAGTCTTGGTAGATTGCATGTTTCCAGCAGCTTATCCATATTTTCAAGGTTATCCAATTTGTTGAGTGTAATTGTTCATAGTAGTCTCTTATGATCCTTTGTATTCCTGTGATTTCAATTATAATGTGTTCTCTTTCATTTCTGATTTTATTTATTTGACTTTTCCTTCTTTTTATTCTTAGTCTAGCTAAAAGTTTGTCCATCTTTTATCTTCTAAAAAAATCACCTCCTACTTTCACCGATAATTTCTTGTTTTCCTGGGCTCTATTTTATTTATTTCTGTTCTGATCTTTGTTATGTTCTTCCTTCTGCTAACTTCAGGCTTAATTTGCTCTTCTTTTTCTAGTTTCTTGAAGTGTAAAATTAGGTGGGTTTTTTCTTTTTAGTTTTTTTTTTCCCCTTAGTGTCAGCATATATCACTAACTTTCCTCTTAGGACTGCTTTTGCTGCATCCTGTAAGTTTGGGCATGTTGTATTTCCATTTTCATTTGTTTCAAGAAATTTTTTGATTTCCTCTTTTATTTATTTTTTCATTATTGGTTGTTCAGCAGTACGTTCTTTAATTTCCATATATCTGTATATTTTCCAGCTTTCCTCCTATTTTTTCCTCCTATTATTGATTTCTACATTTATACAATTGTGGTCAGAAAAGATACTTGGTATGGTATCAGTCTTCTGAATTTGCCAAACTTGGTTTGTGATCTGACATATGATCTACTCTGGACAATGTTCTGTATGTGCTTGAGATGAAAGTGTGTTCTGCTGGAGCTGCTGGATTGAATGTTCTGTATATGTGCATTAGATTCATTTGGTCTAAAGTATACAGTTCCCCCTTCAACAGTGGGAGGGGGGGTAGGTACACCAACTGCCCCATGCAGTCAAATATATATAAAAGTGTGTAACTGTACAATCAGCCCTCCATATCCATGGTTCCACACCCACAGATTCAACCAACCATAGATTGTGTAGTATTGTAATACACATTAATTTTTTAAAAATACACATGTAAGTGGGCCCCTGTAGTTCAAAATTGTGTTGTTCAAAGGTCAATTGTATTTCAAGTTCAATGTTACTTTATTGATTTTCAACATACCCTTACTGATTTTCAATGTTTCCTTATTGATTTCTTGTTGATGATCTGTCCATTGTTGAAAGTGGGGTATTGACCCCTCTATTATTATTGTATTGTTCTCTATTTTTCCTTTCAGGTCTTTTAGTATTTGCTTAATAAATGTAGTTGCTCTGCTGATACATATGTATATTTTTACAATTGTTATATCCTCTTGACAAAGCGACCCCATTATCATTATATAATGAGCTGCTTTGTCTATTGTAATGGCTTTTGACTTACAGTCTATTGTCCCTTTTGGTTTCCACTTATATGGAGCATCTTTGACATGGTGGAATTTGAACCATAGGAAGGCTGTAGAAGCACATCTGATTTACTTAACAGAGAAAACTAAAGCCCATGAAGGTTAAAGATTCACCTAGCACATTTACTTATTAGCAGAAGCTGGACAAAATTTCCTCTTTTTCTTAAAAAAAAAAAAAAAAAGCAAAACATTTATTATAACAAAAATAATAGATATTCATTATTTTGTTTCCTTATTCATATTCCCCTTTGGCATATATTATACTCTTGAAAATTATACTCTCTAGAAAAGAACACATACTCAATAATTCACTTTTCTTTTATAAACAAACCCAAACCAACACATCCTGAAAAGTGATCACTTATAATTTATCTTCTGAGAGAGGTCTAAAAGTCCTAAATAACCATTGGAAGGATAGTGTGTTTTGAGAGGATGTTTATGAGTAACTAGAGAATCCACAAACAGCTGTTGAAACTTTTTGCAGCCAGGGAGTTCATAATCCTTAAAGAATTTTTTCTTCCATTCACTTATATGCAAGTACCTGCCAAATAAAGGCAGTTGTGAATTCCCTTAAGCAAAAGTTTTAAATTCTTTTAATGTTTTAAAGTTCTTTAAAAAAAAAAAAAAGAAAAAAGAACATGAGAGAATTTAGTTGGGAAATTCATAAGAAAACTATGATTTCCCTAAGTGAAGACACTACTGTTTGTAGTTAAGAATGATTTAATCACTTCCTGTCTGATAGGCACAGAAATTAATATAATCTCTTCCTCCAAAATGAAAGTGAAAGGGACTCAAACCTTTTTTCTCTCCTTCACATATCCCAGATGATCATCAGGGTTCCCATTACTGACTTTCTTCTGTGTTAACTTAAAGGTCCAAAAATTTCCAATGATATGCATTTATTCACCTTAAACAGTTTTTAGTAATGCAATAAAACCTGATGTAGGATAGGTAAACTATAGGACTCAGTAATTCACAGAGGTGGCAGCACATGTGAATATTCAGTTAGTTTTACTCTCTGATTCTCAGAGGAGGAAATGCATTAACATTATCCCAACTCAAAACCAGACTCGCCATTCCGTATGCAAGTTGTATTCTTTATGTCTGTCAAAAGAAGAGAAAGCCAGATATTCTCTCAGGGACTTCTCTCAGGTGTGGGGAAGTTATTTTTAGTATCATTTCTTGTCACTTTTCTTATAGGTCTTGAACATGTGCATAACTATAGTAGCCATATAACAAAGTATAGACTTCTGTAATATAGTAATGAAGGTGATCAATGTCTTATAGATATCAGATCAATCACCTGAAAAAGATTCTAGAAGATTTTCTGACACCCAAATTACTTTGCTTATATTCCAACTGTATAAAATAAATTACCTTCATTAGGTCCTCGTTTTTGTCCCTTATAATTAACTTATCCATTAATTTGGAAGAAAACCCTTAAAAATTGTATTACTCACAAACGAAGGCCTAATTATATCACTCTGATTGGAGGAAAAATTATATTTAGATATATTAGGAATCAGCCTGAAGTGGGCTCAAGTTAAACTCCACTGCTTATTATTTGTGTGACCTCTTGTTGCCTAAAGTTCCTCATCTGCGTGAAGAAAATAATATTAACAATAAGTATTTCTTAAGATTAAATGACATAATATATGAGAACCTAAGTACAGTGACTGGGATATATATTTATATTTATATTTTGAGTGTGCGTATTTATATGTATTTTCCATCATTTAACCATTGTAAGGCTCAATTTCATCACCTTGAGTGAAGAATATTTAAGAAGGAAGGAGAGAGAGTTGATGTCTCCTCACAACTAGGGCACCTACCAGATGCTGGTGAGGGACCTCGACACCCAAGGGTATGGGCGGAACCCCCGAGTGACTGGGTAGGACGTAGAGGGAGCGAGTGGGGAGGAGAAGTGGAGGCGGGATGGGACCAGCACCCCTGAGGGGTGGCTGGGGGAGGGGAGGGGTTCCCATGACTGGAGAGTCCCACTCACCACAGGGGATCAACAGGGACAGGGAAAGACCCTCGGGGGTTCAGAGGATTGGAGGGGAATGGGGCTAGTGTTTTGCATACCCACTCAGGCCCCAGGGAGCCTGCTAGTGTCCCAGGCCTGGTCCTCTGCACTCCTGGGCCCTCTCTGGCAGTGTGGGTCCTGGGGGCAAGGGAGGGAGGAGGGAAAGAAGAGTAGAGGCGAATGGGGAAGAATCCTAGGGGATCAGAGGATGGGGGAGGAACATGGCTAGCATTTCCCCCACCCAGCTGGGCCCCAGTGAGCCTGCTGAGGTCCCAGGCCTGATCCTCCACACTCCGATGCCAAAGGCACTTCGGGGCCCCCTCCTGCCTCTCTGAGATTAAGCCCCGCCCCCCACACCCCAGTGCCTTTTCCTGCCACATAAGTCCTGAGTCTAGACCCCACCCCTGCCTAAACACAGCCCCCAACTAAGCCCCCCAGCCTAAGATCCACCCCCCACAGCCAAAGCCTTTTCCCGCCTTTTTTTTTTTTTTTGCTACTGCAGTTCTGTTTTACCTTCCAGTAGTTGTTTCACTTTTCTAGTATATATGCTAGTTTTCTAATCTTATTTTATTTTTTATTCTTTATTATTGTTCTGCTCCTTTTTTTTTTTTTTTTTTTTGGCCACACTGTGTGGCTTGCTGGATCTTGGTTCACAGGCCAGGGGTCAGGCCTGAGCTCCTGTGGTGGGAGAACCGATTCTGAACCACTGGACTGACAGAGAACCTCAGCTCCCAGGGAATATAAATTGGAGTGAGGTCTCCCAGAGGTCCTCATCTTGGCACCAAGACTCAGCTCTACCCAACTGCCTGCTAACTCCAGTGCTGGAAGCCTAAGGCCAAACAACCAGTAAGACAGGGACACAGTCCCACCCAACCAAATAAATGAGACAACAAAAAAATACAGATGAAGGAGCAAGGTAAAAACCTACAAAACCAAATAAGTGAAGAGGAAATAGGCAACCTACCTGAAAAAGAATTCAGAGTAATGATACTAAAGATGATCCAAAATCTCAGAAATAGAATGGAGGCACAGACTGAGAAAATGCAAGAAATGTTTGACAAAGACCCAGACAGACTAAAGAACAAGCAGAGATGAACAACACAATACCTGAAATGAAAAATGCACTAGAAGGAATCAAAAGCAGAATAACTGAGGAAGTAGAACAAATAAGTAAGCTGGAAGATTTTATCGGCATAGAGTTGCTTGTAGTAGTGTCTTAGGATGCTTTGTATTTCTGCAATGTCTGTTGTAACTTCCCCTTTTTCATTTCTAATTTTATTGATTTGAGTCCTCTCCCTCTTTTTCTTGATGAGTCTGGCTAATGGTTTATCAATTTTGTTTATCTTCTCAAAGAACCAGCTTTTAGTTTTATTGATCTTTGCTATTGTTTTCTTTGTTTCTATTTCATTTATTTCAGCTCTGATCTTTATGATTTCTTTCCTTCTGCTAACTTTGGGTTTTGTTTGTTCTTTCTCTAGTTCCTTTAGGTGTAAGGTTAGATTGTTTGAGATTTTTCTTGTTTCTTGAGGTAGCCTTGTATAGCTATAAACTTCCCTCTTAGACCTGCTTTTGCTACATCTCATAGGTTTTGGATTGTCGTGTTTTCATAGTCATTTGTGTCTAGGTATTTTCTGATTTCCTCTTTGATTTCTTCAGTGATCTCTTGGTTATTTAGTAATGTATTGTTTAGCCTCCATGAGTTTGTGTTTTTTACGTTTTTTCCCTGTAATTGATTTGTAATCTCATAGAGTTGTGGTCAGAAAAGATGCTTGATATGATTTCAATTTTCTTAAATTTACTGAGGCTTGATTTATGACCTAAGATATGATCTTTCCTGGGGAATGTTCTGTGTGCACTTGAGAAGAAAGTGTAATCTGCTGTTTTTGCATGGAATGTCCTATAAATATCAATGAAATCTATCTGGTCTATTGTGTCATATAAAGCTTTTGTTTCCTTATTAATTTTCTGTTTGGATGATCTGTCCATTGGTGTAAGTAAGGTGTTAAAGTCCCCCACTATTGTTGTGTTACTGTCGATTTCCTCTTTTATAGCTGATAGCAGTTGCTTTATGTATTGAGGTGATCCTGTGTTGGGTGCATATACATTTACAATCCTTTTTTTTTTTTTTTTTTTTTACGGTGTGCAGGCCTCTCACTGTTGTGGCCTCTCCCGTTGCAGAGCACAGGCTCCGGACGCACAGGCCCGGCTGCCATGGTGCACGGGCCAAGCCGCTCTGCGGCATGTGGGATCTTCCCGGACCAGGGCACGAACCCCTGTCCCCTGCATTGGCAGGTGGACTCTCAACCACTGCGCCACCAGGGAAGCCCCCATTTATAATTCTTATATCTTCTTCTTGGATTGATCCCTTGATCCTTATGTAGTGTCCTTTCCTGTCTCTTCTAACATTCTTTATTTTAAAGTCTATTTTATCTGTTATGAATATTGCTACTCCAGCTTTCTTTCGATTTCCATTTGCATGGAATATCTTTTCCATCCCCTCACTTTCAGTCTGTATGTGTCCCTAGGTCAGAAGTGGGTCTGTTGTAGACAGCATATATATGGGTCTTGTTTTTGTATCCATTTAGCAAGCCTGTGTCTTTTAGTTGGAGCATTCACGTTTAAGGTAATTATCGATATGTATGTTCCTATTATCATCTTCTTAATTGTTTTGGGTTTGTTTTTGTAGGTCCTTTTCTTCTCTTGTGTTTCCCACTTACAAAAGTTCCTTTAGCATTTGTTGTACAGCTTGTTTGGTGGTGCTGAATTCTCTTACCTTTTGCTTGTCTGTACAGCTTTTGATTTCTCCATCGAATCTGAATGAGATCCTTGCTGGGTAGAGTAATATTGGTTGTAGGTTCTTCCCTTTCATCACTTTAAGTATATCATGTCACTCCTTTCTGGCTTGTAGAATTTCTGCTGAGAAATCAGCTATTAACCTTATGGGAGTTCCCTTGTATATTATTTGTTGTTTTTCCCTTGCTACTTTCAATAATTTTTCTTTGTCTTTAATTTTTGCCAATATGATTACTATGTGTCTTGGCTTGTTTCTCCTTGGGTTTATCCTGTATGGGACTCTCAGCACTTCCTGGACTTGGGTTGCTATTTCCTTTCCCATGTTAGGGAAGTTTTTGACTATAATCTCTTCAAATATTTTCTCGGGTCCTTTGTCTCTCTCTTCTCCTTCTGGGACCCCTATCATGCAATGTTGTTGTGTTTAATGTTGTCCCAGAGGTCTCTTAGGCTGTCTTCATTTCTTTTCATTCTGTTTTCTTTATTATGTTCCACAGCAGTGAATTCCACCATTCTGTCTTCCAGGTCACTTATCTGTTCTTCTGCCTCAATTATTCTGATATTGATTCCTTCTAATGTATTTTTCATTTCAGTTATTGTATTGTTCATCTCTGTTTGTTTGTTCTTTAATTCTTCTAGATATTTGTTGAACATTTCTTGCATGTTCTCGATCTTTGCCTCCATTCTTTTTCTGTGAACATTTCTTGCATCTTCTTCTTCTTTTTTTTTTCTTTTGTGGTACACAGGCCTCTCACTGTTGTGGCCTCTCCTACTATGGAGCACAGGCTCTGGACGCTCAGGCTCAATGGCCATGGCTCACGGGCCCAGCTGTTCTGCGACATGTGGGATCTTCCCGGACTGGGGCACGATCCCATGTCCCCTGCATCAGCAGGCGGACTCTCAACCACTGGACCACCAGGGAAGCCCTCTTGCGTCTTCTTGATCTTTGCCTCCATTCTTTTTCCTTGCTCTTGGATCACCTTCACTATCATTATTCTGAATTCTTTTTCTGCCAGGTTGCCTATCTCCACTTCATTTAGTTGTTCTTCTGGGGTTTTATCTTGTTCCTTCATCTGGTACGTAGCCCTCTGCCTTTTCATCTTTTCTGTCTTTCTGTGAATGTGGTTTTTGTTCCACAGGCTGCAGGATTGTACTTCTTTCTTCTGCTGTCTGCCTTCTGGTGGATGAGGCTACCTAAGAGGCTTGTGGAAGTTGCAGGATACAAATTTAATGCACAGAAATCTCTTGCATTCCTATACACTAACAACAAAAGATCAGAACGAGAAATTAAGGAAGCAATCCCATTTACCATTGCAATAAAAGGAGTAGAATACCTAGGAATAAACCTACCTAAGGAGGCAAAAGACCTATACTCAGAAAACTATAAAACACTGATGAAAGAAATCAAAGATGACACAAACAGATGGAAAAATATATCATGTTCTTGGATTGGAAGAATCAATATTGTAAAAATGACTATACTACCCAAAGCAATCTACAGATTCAATGCAATCCTGATCAAATTACCAATGGCATTCTTCACAGAATTAGAACAAAAAATTTTACAGTTCACATGGAAACACAAAAGATCCTTAATAGCCAAAGTAATCTTGATAAAGAAAAACAGAGCTGGAGGAATCAGGCTCCCTGCCTGACTATAATACAAACTATAGTATGAAGTACAATACAAACTATAATACAAAGCTACAGTAATCAAAACAATATGGTACTGGCACAAAAACAGAAATATAGATCAATGGTACAGGATAGAAAGCCCAGAGATAAATCCATACATCTATGGTCACCTAATCTATGACAAAGGTGGCAAGAATATACAATGGAGAAAAGACAGCCTCTTCAATAAGTGGTGCTGGGAAAACTGGACAGCTACATCTAAAAGAATGAAATTAGAACACTACCTAACACCATACACAAAAAGAAACTAAAAATGGGTTAAAGACCTAAAAGTAAGACTGGACACTATAAAACTCTTAGATGAAAATGTAGGAAAAACACTCTTTGACATAAACCACAGCAAGATCTTTTATGACCCAACTCCTAGAGTAATGAAAATAAAAACAAAAATAAACAAATGGAACCAAATGAAACTTAAAGGCTTTTGAACAGCAAAGGAAACCATAAACAAGCCAAAAACACAACCCTCAGAATGGGAGGAAATATTTGCAAATGAAGCAATGGACAAAGGATTAATCTCCAATATGTACAAACAGCTCATATAGTTCAATATCAATAAAACAAACAACCCAATCAATAAATGGGCAGAAGACCTAAATAGACATCTTTCCAAAACAGAAATACAGATGGCCAAGAGGCACATGAAAAGATACTCAACATCACTAATTATTAGAGAAATGCAAATTAAAACTACAATGAGGTATCACCTCACACTGGTCAGACTGGCCATCATCAAAAAGTCTACAAACAATTAATGCTGGAGAGGGTGTGGAGAAAAGGGAACCCTCTTGCACTGTTGGTGGGAATGTAAATTGATACAGCCACTGTGGAGAACAGTATGGAGGTTCCTTAAAAAACTAAAAATTGAACTACCATATGACCTAGCAATCCCACTACTGGGCATATACCCTGGAAAACCATCACTCAAAAGGACACATGTACCCCAATATTCATTATAGCACTATTTACAGTAGCCAGGACATGGAAACAACATAAATGTCCAAGGACAGATGAATGGATAAAGAAAATGTGGTACATATATACAATGGAATTACTCAGCCATAAAAAAGAACGAAATTGGGTCATCTGTAGAGATGTGGATGGACCTAGAGTCCGTCAGACAGAATGAGGTAAGTCAGAAAGAGAAAAACAAATATTGTTTATTAACACATATATGTGGAATCTAGAAAAATGTTACCAATGAGCCTATTTTTAGGGCACAAATAAAGACAGAGGCATAGAGAACCGACATGTGGACATGGGGTAGGAAAGGGAGAGTGGGATGAATTGGGAGATTCAGACTGACATATATACACTACCATGTGTAAAATAGATAGCTCGCAGGAACATGTTTTAAAGCACAGAGAGCTCAGCTCAGTGCTCTGTGATGACCTAGATGGGTGGGATAGGGGTGGTGGGAGGGAGGTCCAAAAGGGAGGGGTTATATGTATACATATAGCTGATTCACTTCATTGTACAGCAGAAACTAACACAACATTGTAAAGCTATTACACTCCAATAAAAAAAAATATAAAAAGAGAAGGAAGGAGAAAATGAACCTTCAGAAAAGAAACCCCACATCTTATGGATGATAGGGTCTGCGAGCCCTTGAAACATGAGTTATGAACTGCACACAAAGAGAGATGCTCTGAGTGTCACAGTGGACCCAAACACATTCAAAAGTCCTTTATGTAAAAGCAAAAAAACAAAAACAAAAAAGACCTTTAATGAAGCCTGTTTGGATCTCTTTCATCTTCTCTATTCTTTTTCTTCAACATGTTAAAAGAGGAGTTTGACTCTCTGCCACTTTTTAAAAATCTCATTTATTTCTCAGTCCATTAAAATGTGATATGAGTATGACAAGTAACAACAGAATGACCAAATCCAGTTATACCGTCTACTTCCCTAACCTTTCAGCTGCATTTGGTGCTATTGCCCATGTGTATCTTCTTGAAATGCTCCTCTTCCTTTGTCTCCATAATACCACACTGCCTTTCCTCCTAATCCCAGAACAGCTCCACCTGGGCTTAATTCAGTTTCCTATCTCTAAGTTTGGAGCTACTACAAGCTTACTTCTTAGAGCTTTGGGGAGAGTTAAGCAAACTGCCCAGTGGCTCTTGGTGTTCCAAGCTGGCAGGGAGAATGGAGCTGGAGGAATCCTTAGTGTGCAGTGCACCACCACCTTCCTGTGCGTCTGGAGGCTCCCAGCCCAGAGGCTTGCTAGTCCACTGTTACTTTAGAATCGAACCCTTGGTGTTCATTCTCCCTTGTTGCAGCTTCAGGCTTTTATGTGATCCCATCTGCTTTTCATCCTTCAGAGACTTCTCACAGTTTCTAATCCATCAAGGGTTTCCCTTCTTATTTTAAAGCATGATTATGATTCTTTTCAATATATACTTTTTTTAGACATTCTGGGGTTTTGCAACAGGAAAGGAGATGCTAGTCTATGCCAGCATCAATGTATGGTAGTTTCTCCCATTCAACTTTTGGCCCTTTACTTCCAACTTTGCATGTCTCTCATAATTATTTATGTGTTGAATGTTTTTTTTGTGTGTGTATATTTTAAAAGTAAGATGAAAAGTATAAGTTTTCTTTTCAGAATAGGGTAAGGACTACACTAGTAGTAGTAGTAGCAGTGGAAAATGAAAGTCAGGGATGGAAGCATATATATCAGAAGCAAATTTGAAGACTTGGTAATTATTAGAATGTAGCAGATTAAGGAAAGGCCTGGCACAATATTAGATGTTCTTATTAAACTTAAATTACAGCAAATTAAAGAAAAATTTGCCAACATTTACTAAATTACTTAAGTGTTTCATTGCTTTTTAAGTTTCACAAAAACCCGACATCAGAAAATTATCCCAGTCCTTAGTTTTACAATTTCACGCACATGGTAGTCAGTGATTTTAAATCGCACCCTAATAACTGCCACATGATCGAGCAATTCCACTTTTGGGTATATATCCAAAGGAAATGAAATCATTATCTCAAAGAGATATCTACACCCCCATGTTCATTGCACCATTATTTACAATAGCCAAGATATGAAAATAACCTAAGTGTACATTAAGGGATAAATGGATAAAGGAAATGTGGTGTATACATACAATGAAATATTTTTCAGCCATAAAAAGAAGAAAATTCTGCCATTTGCAAAACATGAATGGGCCTTGAGGATATTATGCTAAGTGAAATAAGTCAGACAGAGAAAGGCAAACACTGTGTTCTCACTTATATGTGTAATCTAAAAATGCCAAACTCAAATAAATAGAGTAGAATGGCAGCTGCCAGTGTCTGGGAGGTGGGGGAAATAGGGAGATGTTGGTCAAGGGGTGCAAACTTCCAGCTACAAGATGAATAAGTTCTGGGGATCTAATGGTGATGATAATTAACAGCACCATATTATACAATTGAAAAGTGTTAAGAGAATAGATATTATATGTGCTCCCCACAAAAAAGGTAATTATGTGACAGAATGAAAGAGTTAAGGAACCTTATTGTGGTAATCATTTCACAATATATATATATATCAAATCATCACATTGTACACATTAAATTTATACATATTATATGCCAATAATATCTCAACAAAGCTGGAAAAAAATCAGAAAATAAAATAAAATTGCACTCTAACGTCTCAGTCCTTCTGCATACAACACAGATCATGGTATTCCATAATACATAATTAAACATGCAGGTTTTTTACATTTTATTTTTCATATGCCATTAAATTTTGCTTTTAAACCCAAAGATGTTTTAATGACTCCCGCTTCTGTGATATAAAGATGTTTTCCTTTCAGCTTCTGGTAACCATGGTGACCCAGTTAAGTTCAGAAATAAATATTTTTGAGCAATGTGTGCAATCTCAGATTCTATGCTGAGTATTGATAAGCCAATAATAAATGAGATACTGTGTTCCATCAAGGAGCTCACAGTCTAGATGTAGAAATGTTACCGAATCAGGTCTGGCCGCTTGCTGCTCGAAAATCAATACACGAGGGCGAAACAAATGTTGGTAGAAAGGAAAGTTGCCTGTAATCAGAATGTTGGCAATCTGGGGAAATGATGGACTCCGGTGTCCCCCAAAAACCACCTCTGAAGATTCTGATTGGCCATGAAAGCTTTTAAAAGGAAAAAAGGAAGTAAGCTCAGTTAATCATTGAGATGGAGGTCAGAGTTGTTGCCATCCCCCACTGTGTGCAGGCTTGTCAACCTCTTGTGATCTTTCTTTAGATGCTATGTTGTCCACACAGTTTGTTCACACAGTTTGTTCACAGTTTGAGACTACTGAAGGGGAAGCTAGGGAGGAGATCTGGCCATCTGCTAATTACTTATTCTTCATTTCTACTTCTTTGATCTCCAGGAAGAACCAACAAGTTAGGCAAAGTACTGTGTGATCAAAAGATTTGAAAGGTGTGCTCCGGCTGGAGATAAGTAGAACTTGGGGGTGCCTTGTTAAAGGTTAGTGACAAGACAAAGCGGCCTCCTGCAGAGAGCTCTTTCCTGCAAAAGCTGCTTACAGAAATAGGAAGATATATATATAATTACACTACTCTGAGATATACACAATAATAAAATACAGAAGTGGTACAGAGAAACCAGTGACTAACTCTTTGGGAAGTGGTCAGAGAGGAAATGGTACCTGAGGAGAATTTGGAGCAAGCCAATGTTTAAGGCAAGAGTAAGTCAAATGTATGATGACATCAACAAACACAGCAGGTTCATAGTAGTTCAGTCTAACTGGAGAGTGTTTTGGGAAGTGAAGAAAGACACAGGATAAGGCTGGACAGGTATGCAGGGGCCAGATAAGGAAACAACTTTTATGTAACAACTGGGAACTTGGACTTTATACTACAGGCAACTTTATACTACAAGCAATGGGAAGACACCTCCATGTTACAAGAGGCCTGAGGGAGTCAGATTGTTTCCCAGATCGACCCATTTTTGTAGGAGCGTGGAGGACAAATTTGAAGGAACAAAACCCAAATAAGAGACCCAAATTTTTATAGTCTATGTGTGAAATGAAAAGGCCTTGAACTAAGATGGTGGGAATGGTAGAGTATAGATTCAAATAAATAAATAGTTGGCTTTTTAAAAATAAACAAAAATTATTTAGGTAGAGTGTTCTCCTTCCCCTGCATGATAGATAGGTGGTTATGAGCCCTATTTTCTTTACTGTCAACTATTAACCAAAGTCATTCTGGCAAACTTGACATTCAGCACGATTTGTCCTCTTTGATAAATGTTCTGGGGAGTCAAGACAGTCACCTGTCAAAATTGATAAGTGAGACCACATTGGGGAATGCAGTTTTCTCCGTAACGGCACAGCTGCCAGCACTGGCAGCCTGTTTACCTCTAGACTGGTCTGTCTCGCTTCAAGACTTTTCTATTTCCACCCAGATAGCCCCCAAACACATCGAGGCTATGCCTATCTATGTGATATATTCATTCCAGAGTAGTCTGCGAGTGCAGGAGGAGGATAAAGAGGCCACTTTCATTAGGCTGTTTTCACAACTGAAGAGTTTCAACAGCTTTAAAAGGAAAAGGATGAACTTGACCAATTCTCTGTAGGCATGTAGCAAAATAAATAGTAAATTCTGTGAAATAGAAAAGCCCAAGGGATTACTGTGAAGCATCCTTCTAAGATCCTAAAATGCTCATTACCTCATGCATGGAAGGTATCTGAGGAATAAGAAGCCATTTTTTTGATTAAAAGGACTTAGTTCTGAACAATAGAGTGGCTGGTATTTTTAAATTAAATACACAGGAAGGCACTTAAACTTCATCTTCTGCTTTTGTGAAGGAAAGAAATGAAAGTCTCAGAGGACCACCCCAGTGCTGATGAGAAGTCCGTTCTGTACAATAAACGTTTTCTTTCTTTCCTCTTTACAAATGGGATTGTGATTATCTATGTATATGAACACATTGCTCAAAAATCTAGGAAGGAAAAAGCCAAAATCTGAATAGAGTAACAGCGGACTGTGGTCTACCCATAGTGTGGTATTAATAAAACTTGCATTCACAGTGGAAACAAAAAAAATTCTTAAAGTGAACTTTCTCTTTAAATGAGATGCTAGCAACAGTTAGTAAAACTCTAATTATGGTAGGTGTCCACTGCTTCTCTTTTACCAGACCATCCTGTCTCATACTGTTTACTTCAGGAAACCATATTTTGAAGATTAAACTGATTTTTTCCCTAGAAAGCAAGTAATGATTTTTTGAAACTACAATGCCTTTGACCTTCCTGTACACAGCAGCGAATTGCAAGGTTTTCTCTGTCACACATAAGTTTTCAACAATAGTTGTAACCCTGGTAATATTCTAAAGGTACTGCCTTTCCTCTGCTGCAGAAGTTTGCCCAATTGAAACAGTTGAAATCAAATTTTTCCTTGATATTTTTAAGTCCTTCCTATGATACAGCCTTCATATCTCCTGCTGAGATTACCCCAAAGCCTAACAGACTCCATTATTAGAAAACATTTTATAGTACTTAAATTGGCTTTTCCTATGTTGAGTTTCATCCAGTTTTTCCCCTCCATTGCCCATTATAGAAGTAATTTGCAGGATTTCTGCATTTTAGCCAGGAGCATTCAGAAGGCGCGACTACCTCGGGTGCTGGATGCCACTGGCATAGCCAAGCTGGAAAGGACAGAGCCTTTTAGGGCTGGTATATATTCCAGAGGGATGTGTTTGTGTGTGTGTGTATATCTGGATTTCCATCTGTACATAAATTACTATCTCTTTCTATTACACATTTCTTGTTCCCTTTATAGATTCATGGACATGCTTGCACAGGCCCCATCCCAAACCCACATACTTGTCCTAAATTAGCTATTGAGTTAAATTTGGATACACCTAATGGTATTAGGAGACTAATAGAATGGCACTTTTTTCTGCAAAAAAATCATGTGCCTTCTTTTGTTTTTAAAAATGATATCCCTAATATCTAGCATCAGATATACTTAAAAGTTGCTTTGGGCTTCCCTGGTGGCACAGTGGTTGACAGTCCGCCTGCTGATGCAGGGGACACGGGTTCGTGCCCCGGTCCGGGAGGATCCCGCATGCCACGGAGTGGCTGGGCCCGTGAGCCATGGCCGCTGGGCCTGCGCAGCCGGAGCCTGTGCTCCACAGAGAGGCCCGCGTACAGCCAAAAAAAAAAAAAAAAAAGTTGCTTTATTAGGAGTTCTGATGGATTTTTGCATTCATTCATGATATTTTTATATCATGTAAAATATTATTATGATAAAAATATATACAATCTCTGCCCTCAGCAAATTAATATCTATTATTCATTTTAAGTGCATAGATAAGAGTTACCCACTTTCCTTAGAAAATGCCTGTGTTTAGAAAAAAGCACAGGCAGTAATAAAACAGTATTTTTCTGGCTATACCCTCTCCTCTAGTTTTTTGGGTTCTTCAAATCACCTGTCAAAATCCTTCCAGAAGCTTCTGGGAATCCTCATGGTATGGCACATATGTACTCTCAAACTGCCAAGTTGCTACCCCATAAAATCTGGCATTTTCCTTCTTTCTGACTTCAACTATGATGATCGTATCCCCTGCTGGACCTGACGTTCTGGGGCCTGGTCTCTCTCCCTCTCTCCGTTTCTTACTGGCCCAGGCAGATTGTTGGATCACTGTGTACCTGCCATGCCGTTTTCCAAGAGTTACCTCCAGGAGAAAAAGTAACCAGTGCCTATCTTTATGCTTTTGGTGTTACAAAGAGCTAAAATCTACCTTTCATTTTCACTTGTTCTCATTGCACTTTTAGGACAATGGCATAAAATTGTAATGTCAGTTCTAAAAATAGTTTGAGTAATACTATGTTACAGTGTCAACTTTCCTTCAAACAGAGATGCAATAAATACCTGTCCGCTCAGTACTCAGTTCTAGAAAAAGAACATTACCATGATATTGCATGCCCCCTCCCAATCCTGTCTCTGTACTTTCTCCCTCAGAAGTACCCACTGTCCTGAACGAAGGAGAGCTCAGAATTGAGACAATTCTAACTCCTGCCAACAGCCTGGCAGTGCTCCTGGGTGCATGGCAGATAAGAGGATAGACTCTAATCCCAGCTCTTCCATTTTCTAGTTGTTACCTTGAGAAAATCACTTAACATCTTTGTGTCTCAGTTTTCTCATGTATAAAATGGGGATATTTATATACCAAACCCTTAGGACTGTGAGGATTAAATGTATTCTAGGGCTTCCTGGTGGCGCAGTGGTTGAGAGTCTGCCTGCCGATGCAGGGGACACGGGTTCGGGCCCTGGTCTGGGAGGATCCCACGTGCCGCGGAGCAACTGGGCCCGTGAGCCACAATTGCTGAGCCTGTGCGTCTGGAGCCTGTGCTCCGCAAGGGGAGAGGCCACGATGGTGAGAGGCCCGCGCACCACGGTGAAGGGTGGCCCCCGCTTGCCGCAACTGGAGAGGGCCCTCGCGCAGAAACGGGGACCCAACACAGCCAAAAATAAATTAATTAATTAATTAAATAAAATGTATTCTAACGTGGTTAAAACACTGCTTAGCACAAATTGAATTTAATGTGTTTATTATTATTATGCTAAAGTGAACCTTTTCATAAAAGGTCAATTCATGCCTGAAAATAATATATATTCTGCATTTATTGGGAATTATATTCTATAGCTATACATTAGATCAAGCTTGTTAATCATACTGTTCGAATCTTCTTTATCCTTAAAATTACATTGGCTGATTTATCTATCAATTGCCATTACAGTGATAGATCTGTCAAATTCTATCTCTAATTCTGTCATTTTTGTTTTCTACAATTTTAGGTCATTTAAAAAAACTGTAGTGACATTTTTTGCGATTATCTTTGTTCTACAATACATTCTACTACACTAATAACATAGCTACACCAGCTTAGTCTTAGTATTTTGTGGCATAACTTTTGCCAACTTTTACTTTCACCTTTTCTGAATTGTTATGTTTTGCATGCCTTTTTGACAATGTCTTGTTGCGAGCCTTTCTTGTACACTTTTTATAGAGCTGGAATGTTGTTCTTTTGTGCTGGCAGCAGTGGTGGTCTGTTTGCATTTATATTTTGTCATTTTTTTGTCTTTTAACTACATGATTTTGTCTGTTTACACTCATAATTATTTATACATTTGGGCATAATTATATTTTCTTATACTGTGCTGTGTTTTCACTTTTCTGTTTCTTTTTCTATCCTTTCTTGTCTTTAATGTAAATTGATTGTCTTTCTCATTCCAATTTTTCCCCTCTGCTGGATTACAATATGGTAATATGAACTATTTCTGTTCTTTTAGTGCTTATCTTATAAAACTTAGTGTATTGATTTTTTTTTTTTTTTTTTTTGTAATTAACAATATCTTTACCCTCATCCTTAGCAGGAATACTGTATAGAGACTCAAGAACACTTAAGCAAACCACACCCTTCCTGACTTATATGATACCTTTATAAGCATTTTAATTTTTCCTGGCCTTCTTTTAACCCCTTAAGCCATTACATAGTATGAGTACTTCATATTTCTTTAGATTTTCTTTATTCTTCATTTCTATTTGCACCTAAGACCTTCCATCTGAGTTTTCCTTCTGAACTTAACATACATCTTTCAGCTTTCTTTAGTGAGAGTCTGATACTGGCAAAATAGTTTGGTTTTTTTGTTTATCTGAAAATATCTTTATTTTACTCTTGTAAAAAACATTTTCCCAAGTATAGAACTCTAGGTCAGCAGATGTTTTATCTCAGCACAACAAAATACCATTCCACTGTATCTTTACTGATACACAATACAGATACAGGTATGGTACACAATAAAGGTACTGATTCCTGATTTCAGTGGATTAGTGGTTTTCATCAGTTCTGGAGTATTTTCAGCCTTTATCTCCATATTTCTTAACACCTGTTTCCTACTTTTCATTTCCTTGTCTCTTTGTGTGCATTCTAGATAATTTTGTCAAATCTATCTTCTAGTTCACTAATTTCTAGTTGAGCGATTCCTCAGGTCTGTCTAATCTGCTCTTAAACACATCCTTTAAATTTTAACTCCAATTATTATAATTTTCATTTCTATAAGTTCTTATTCTATTTTTGTTTGTTTGTTTTTGTTTTTGTTTTGTGGTATGCGGGCCTCTCACTGTTGTGGCCTCTCCCGTTGCAGAGCACAGGCTCCAGACGCACAGGCTCAGCGGCCATGGCTCACGGGCCCAGCCGCTCCGCGGCATGTGGGATCTTCCCAGACCGGGACACTAACCCGTGTCCCCTGCATCGGCAGGCGGACTCTCAACCACTGCACTACCAGGGAAGCCCCGTTCTTATTCTTTTTTATTGGTTATTTTTATACTCATTACTCATATTTACCATCCTTGTTCCTATTTCTTTCATTATGTTAAATCTCTCTGTATATATTCTCCATGTCTTTCCAGTTATGATTCCTATTTAATTTTTTTTTCTCCTGCTGGATTTCACTCATGGTGCACTGTTTCTTTGTGTACTTTGTGAAATTTGACTCTAAGCACATTTTAATTCCAACTTTGTCCCTGGCGCACTTTGAGGCCTGGGTTTCTCCAGCCAGAAAGCATGAGTTCGTTTCTGCTGGGCTCCTGGGGATATCACCCTCCCAGGACTACTTTAAACTTAATTATCAGCTTGAGCTGTTGTAGATACCACCGTTACCCCTCCAGGTAGTCTGAATTGGAGGTGCAAACATCCATGAAGTTTGCGTAGGGGCCAGCTTGTTATTGCTTATTCTCAGATGAGACTTTTCTCCCTTTCATTCAAGACCAAAATTCACGATAGACAGTTCTCTTTGCAATGCCCTGGAGAGAGGTGTTGTATTTCTTTTTCACCATAACACTAAGTCAATAGCTCTTGGGCCTCCCAGCTTCCTTCCTGTGGTCTCCTGTTAGACTCTTTATCTTGAATAGGCTCTGGACATTGTCTCCTATTCTTTGCGCTCTGTGAAACTGTGGACACTGAGGCCTAGCTTCACTTAAATCAGTAAATACTCTCAAGGATAAAATCTGATTCCTGATTATTCTTTTCCAAATTCTCACCTTCACTCATTTGTTTTGTCCTCTGAGTATTTACTGTTATTTTGTCATCCTAGTAATACTTTAAAAATAAATAAAAGAAGTAGGTCAGCCTCATTAGTTGTTTTCGGCAGGAAGGCTCTTCAAAGTACCTAGCACAACATAACTGTCAAACACAGAAGTCTTACTTTTTGAGTCCTATTCTTTGAGTCTTTGTATCCTTTTTCACAGGGAGATTCTTAAGCCTTCTTACAAATAGTTCCTAGCGGTCATCTATACTAGTCTTCTAGACATGGCCAGATGCAAGGAAACCCTAATGCCTATAAACTGGGAATGTCCCTGTCTTCCATAATGACATGTAAGGCCGAGTATGATTTGTATTGAATTAGAGATGCAGAGACCACTGTGTACCCAGAGGGATGAAGAGTACTTCTAGGTGATAAAGAGACTGTGATACAGGTGTGGTTTGAAATAGATTCATTTATTTAGCAAACAGGCACAAGCATTTACTACTTGCAAGTTCCTACTATCAACACTGAGATACAAGGTTGAATACATTTCCTCCACCTTTCGGAAGTTCATAATTTATTAGATGTTAAATATAGGCAGAATTTTAATAGGGATAGTAAATGAAGTGCCATACATTTTGGTAAGGAGGAAGAAAGTCTGACAGATCTGGGAAATGATTTCTACTCCAGTTTGGCCAGGTCATCGATCTTTAAGCAGAAGAATAAGAGATGCTTTACAGATGTCGTTTGGGATCAGATTACAGAGAGTCTGGAGAGTCAATCTGAGAACTTTTGACTTAATTCAGTAATCAGTGGGAACCATTAATGCTTTTGAGCATGAAATAATGTGTTAAAGACATATTAATAAGATTAATCAAGCAGTAATCTTCCAGATGATTCAAGGGGATTGAACAGGTGGAGAAGAAAAATTACAAGACTGAACCAGAGCAACAGCAAAGGGAGTAGGAAGAAAAGGAGAAAGGAGAATCATTTTATAGGCAATGTCCATTATCTGTAAAAGGCCGCAGTTGGAGAATACAAGATAACAGTGAAGACCTAAATGGGGCTGACTGACACAATGGTAATGTCATTAAGCAAGTTGGGAAAGAAGATCAGAATTGTGGAGGGTCGATAAGTCTGACGTGTTCATGTAGATTTGGCCCTACTACGAGCACAAAGAACCTACTAGAGCTCCATAAATGAAAAGCTTGGCTAAATTTGGGGCATTAAAAAACAACCAAGGGGCTTCCCTGGTGGCGCAGTGGTTAAGAGTCTGCCTGCTGATGCAGGGGACACGGGTGCGTGCCCCGGTCCGGGAAGATCCCACATGCCGCAGAGCGGCTGGGCCCGTGAGCCATGGCCGCTGAGACTGCGCGTCCGGATCCTGTGCTCCGCAGCGGGAAAGGCCACAACAGTGAGAGACCCATGTAACGCAAAAAAAAAAAAAAAAAAACAACAACCAAGGTTTTAGTGTCTGTGTCTCCTTTAGATGAAGATAATGCCCATAGTACTGCCTTTGAGCTTCTAACCCTCACACAGTGTTTCTTTGATGTTTATGTTTAGTTTCTTCTCACCTCACTGAATTGATCAAATTACTTTTTTTTCCTTGCTTTTTAATTAGTATTTTCTAGTAAATAAGATGATTGTGTAGAAAGGAAGGAATAGAGATCTGCCGGCTACCATGATGTACAGAGCACCCATTTGTTTTCAATGATTAATATTTGTTGTTTTAAAATAATGCTTATTTTTCTGATTCTAGGTAAGTATATACCCACAGAAAATATGCTTGGAAATACAAGGATATATTAAAAAGAAAGGAATCATGATCATAACAACAGCAACTAGAGCTAACTACTCATATTTTCTTCCAGGAATTTTTATTTGAATATGCGGTAATGAACAGATGCTGATATACTTCAGATTAATTTTGATGATCCATGTTTTTGTTTGTAGTTATCAAATCAGGCTGTAGAATACATAATGCAATGATGGAAATTACTTTTCAAGTGGTCAAAATATTCAGACTGATATCATTAACAACAAATAGAGAAACATGTCTACTCTTCAAAGGCCCAAGGAAAAAGCAGATCATAAAGCAGTTGGGCAAATAACCATAAAATAATTTAAATAAATAAATATTTAAAATAAATAAATAATTTAATCTGATCATTATTTATTTAATTGTCTATCCAATATAATAAATTACTACTACTTTAAATGCCACAAAATGGCATCATGGTTATACAAACATACAATTATACACCTATGCACTAGTCACTGGGGAAATTATATCATCTAGAATAAAAATTGATACATATATGTGAGAATATGTGCATTCTTATGAAACTTTACAAGCTCTGAAAAATCCATACCATTACTTATTTTCCATTTTTAAAAAATATATCATAGGATAATATGTGATAAATATTACAGGTCATTGTTAATTATGAATCATATAAGCACAGACAAGGAGCTATGACCAAACTTAGAAAATATGTATACATGAAATTATACCTGCAAATAATGTTATGTACATTTTGAGAAAGCTTCCCCAATGTTTAAAATGCACATACCTCTCCCAAATGAACTTTCTCCCTTCTAAGAATGGTTGTATTTCAAATGCATACATTGCTTCTTTTTTGAATAAACTACAATTATTTTTAGTTAAAAATGTGAAAGTGAAATATTATATTTATTGCATTTTTTTAACATCTTTATTTCAGTATAATTGCTTTACAATGTTGTGTTAGTTTCTGCTGTATAACAAAGTGAATCAGCTATACCTACACATATATCCCCATATCCCCTCCCTCTTGCACCTCCCTCCCACACTCCCTATCTCACCCCTCTAGATGGACACAAAGCACCGAGCTGATCTCCCTGTGCTATGCAGCTGCTTCCCTAGCTATCTATTTTACATTTGGTAGTGTATATATGTCCATGCCACTCTCTCACTTCGTCCCAGCTTACATTTCCCCCTCCCTGTGTCCTCAAGTCCATGCTTTATGTCTGCGTCTTTATTCCTGTCCTGCCCCTAGGTTCATTAGAACCTTTTTTTTTCTTTTTGGATTCCATATATATGTGTTAGCATGGGGTATTTGTTTTTCTCCTTCTGACTTAGTTCACTCTATATAACAGACTCTAGGCCCATCCACCTCAAAAAAAATAGTTCAATTTCGTTTCTTTTTATGGCTTAGTAACATTCCATTGTGTATATGTGTCACATCTTCTTTATCCATTCATCCATCAATGGACACTTAGGTTGTGTCCATGTCCTGGCTATTGTAAATAGAGCTGCAATGAACATTGTAGTACATGACTCTTTTTGAATTATGGTTTTCTCAGGATAGATGTCCAGTAGAGGGATTGCTGGGTCATATGGTAGTTCTATTTTTAGTTTTTTTTTTTTTTTAATTTAATTTATTTATTTATGGCTGTGTTGGGTCTTAGTTTCTGTGCGAGGGCTTTCTCTAGTTTCAGCAAGTGGGGGCTACTCTTCATCGCGGTGCACGGGCCTCTCACTATCGCAGCCTCTCTTGTTGCAGAGCACAGACTCCAGACGCGCAGGCTCAGTAATTGTGGCTCACGGGCCTAGTTGCTCCACGGCATGTGGGATCTTCCCAGACCAGGTTTCGAACCCGTGCCCCCTGCATTGGTAGGCAGATTCTCAACCACTGCACCACCAGGGAAGCCCCTTATTTTTAGTTTTTTAAGGAACCTCCATACTGTTCTCCATAGTGGCTGTATCAATTTACATTCCCACCAACAGTACAAGAGGGTTCCCTTTGCTCCACACCCTCTCCAGCATTTATTGTTTGTAGATTTTTTGATGGTGGCCATTCTGACCAGTGTGAGGTGATACCTCATTGTAGTTTTGATTTGTGTTTCTCTAATAATTAGTGATGTTGAGTGTCCTTTCATGTGTTTGTTGACAATCTGTATATCTTCTTTGGAGAAATGTCTATTTAGGTCTTCTGCCCATTTTTGGATTGGGTTGTTTGTTTTTTTGATATTGAGCTGCATGAGCTGCTTGTATATTTTGGAGATTAATCCTTTGTCCATTGCTTTATTTGCATTGCTTATTGATTTAAGAAAAATAAATAACTCACCAACTATCTTGAGCTTTTGGAGAAAATGTAAAAATGTTGAATAAAATGCAAAACTTTAACTTCCACACTTTTAACCTCTTGTTGTCTTTTGTAAGAGAAATGTTTTTAGGATTTGTTTTCCTTGGTTAGATCAGAAATATCTATGGCGGTAATGTGAACACATTTGATTATATGAAAGTGCTACTTTACCAAACAAGAAAAAGAACAGGGAAAAAATAATTTGGGGATAATTATTATAACTTTTATGGGATCTTGACAGGTTTAAAAGTCTTGTACCTTTTCCTGTTATGATGACCACAGGAAAAGCTCCCTAGCCCCCACCATAAAATGGCTTAGAAGAAAACTCGCCATCATAGCCCAGTGCCTCATTAGAAAAGCCTGTATTTCCTGCTCCAATAACCAGTTGATGGAAATAAAGTTCATTTTGTCAACAGGTTTATTTATTTCCCCTCTTCTTCTGCTTTGTTAATCTTCCTTTTATGTTTCCTTAATAACATATGCTGGAAAACTTCCTAAATGCTTTTCAAATAAAGAGAAGTTCTGAAAAGGATTGACAAATTTCTGTTGTGTCAACAGAGACACGGGCGTCTCCCAGTCTAGAATTCAATGTATAATATCTGAAATAGATAAATGTAGGCCCTCCTTTTCTCATTCATTAGATCCGGAGATATTCAGGTCTACTAATTGGTTTTAATGCATGTTATTAGAATTTTATTGCCAGTACAATAAAGATGCAGTGCATTTCATGTATCAAAACAGACCAGCCTTAAAAAATAACTAGGAGAGCTGACTCCGTAAAGAAGGGATAGAAAAGGAAAAATCTAGAATCTGTGCTATCAGATGAGTTCTTTGAACACTTTGGATAATGGCCAGTGGCAAAACATAGAACCTACAAAATATGAAATAATGCATGAATTCAGGATCAGCCTGTTACCTACAATTAATCACTATGTATTTACAAAGAAATTTATTATTATACACTGTGGTACTAATCTGGAGATGTGGGACACCAAACATCTTTTCATAACGAATCTTGTGGAACAAGTTACTTACTGACCATGAGATGCTTGAATAAAATACCATATTTTTGAATGATCATGGTAAGGCAGACGATATTTTGGATTTTTGTAGTTAGAAGAAAATTTAATTCATTATTTGATCATATTTTCAACAAGGTCTTAAATATTAGGTATAAAAATATAATAACATAAAAGACTTCTTCCTCTGATCCACTTCCAGGAACACAAATTTATTCTACGTAATGTTTTACAATGTAAAATCTTTGTAGTTTCTGTGTAAGTTTTACACCTAATTTTCCTATCTATGAAAAACACAGTGGGTTTGCACTATTTTTAGCAAAAAAATTTCCATTGCATATCAACGTATTGACCCCACATGGAGCATGATAAATGGAATATTATCTGATAAATTTAGATTACTATCTCCATTCAAGTTCAAAAATGTAGTTTTTGCTATCATGCCCCAGATTCTTTCCTTCCTTTAACTTTGGTTCACAGTAAATCTACCATCTCTACTAAACTCTGGGCCCTTTGGAGCAGTCTTTTAATCCTAGCCACCAAACATAAATATATTCCTTCTTGGGTTTATCTTAGACCACAGCCCTGTAGCTCTTCATTCTGCCTTCTTTGCCACTTTGTTCTTATCTATATATCCTACCTGTCAAGGGATAGGCAGTATATCAACTTCTATGCCAAATATTTAACAGGGCTTCCAATATTCCAAAAGGTTAGCTTCCAAATGACATTGTTTTCTCTTAGATAAAGCAGGGATAACTCTGTCACCCAGTGTTAATATTTATAACCTATTTCAGTCCTAGTTTACTCAATCCCCTTGTAGGTGCTCCTGAGGATCATCTTGCGAATGTGTAGATCTTACTTTTATTCCTCTACTATGCTCACTCTGCCACCCAGAGTAGCTATAGGTTGTCTTATATTTAAGTAAAAGGTATTTTTCTTTCTCAAGTAAATGTCTGCTTTTCAAAATGATTTTTCTTTTTACTTTAAAACAGCACCCCAAATAGTAAATGGTATCTCTTTAGCTGGTCTCCTTTATGGAAAACATGGCCAAGCTCAAAAGCATGACGGTGAATGGAACCAAGAATTACAATCACTGAATCAAGGACTACCAGGGCACAAAGGGTCACCCTGTCATTTTCGACTATTTACTCTTCAGAATGCACATGACCAATATCAAAGAAATGCTGTTAACACTTTGTTTTGAAAAAGCTAGTTTCCGTAATTCAAAGAGAAGAGAGCTTACAAATGGCAGGAGTAGAGATACAATAAAGACAGCAGGACCAGGTGAAATGCAGTACTATGAGAATGACAATAGGTGTTTGAGCCTCTCAGAGAATGGACAATACTTTTATATAAAAGTTTAGTGTGCTATTTCTTCTTTTTAAGTCTACTATAGACACAAAGCGTTGAAAGAATAGTTTTAAAAAGATGTCAACTCAAGCCCTTTTCTCCTTGAGTCCTGTGTCATCACCCTGATTCAGTTTACCTTACAGCTAACGTCACTTGTCAACCTTGTTCCTGCTTCCACACATTTCACCTAGGTAACCCACTTCCATCAGCTTCTCTCATTTCCTGCAGTGATTTTCCCATTCCCATCACACTCTCCTCCCTGCACACCCCAAAGGACCATCCCAGGTGAGAATTACGTAAAGAATAATATGAGAATCAACGAGATAACAGTAAAAAAGAGCTATTAAATGAAAGTCAGGAGACTTGGCTTCTATCTTAGCTCTGCCACTAAATTACCAGGTAAATGTGGGAAAATCATTTCTATTGATAAAAGTTGGAGGACAAGTTAAATTGTGTCTAAAATTTCCTTCCAAGTAATCCTATGAAGTAACTTATGATTATATTAATTTTCTTAAAATTTAATCAATATTAAAAATAAAATAGAAGAAATTTATGCTTCTGCCTCAGTTGAATACCAGAAAATCAAGTCCTTGCTTCCTCCCAGTAGTCCTAGTTTTCATAACTCTTTGTAGTTTATAGAAGCTGGAATGCCCCAAATTTTGCATATTGATCTCCCTCTCCCTTTTCTGCCCAGGACTTTGGTTATGAGATCTTTTAGACTTTGGTCCTAACTCACCTCTCTAGCATCATCTCTTAATACTCCCCTCAGCAACCCTTTGCTATAGCTGCAATGAACTTCTTACCCACTGCGTGAAAGTAGCTTCTCTCTGGAACTTTCCCTCTTTTGGTTCATCCCTTGACTCATCTATTTTCTACCATGTAGCCCATTGCACTTTTCTGAGTTCTTTAAGTGTTTAAGCCTCAGTCTAATAATGAGCTCTTAAATCATCGTTGGACTAGAAGAGTGTATTGAGTGAAAAAACAAGCTTTGGAGTAAAAGCAAGAAAAAAAAAAACCTATATTCAATTTCTGACTCAGACAAATAGTTGCTAAGTAACCTTAGGTGAATTACTTAATGCTGGGCCTGAATTGTTTTATCTATAAAATGAAATTTTTACTATCTACCAAAATCAATTGGGACTCTGATCCAAAAAACAGAAGACTCAAAACAAATACTTACGGAGAAAAGGAAGATGTATTGACTTTCTGAATTGAAAATTCCAGAAGTTTACTATTTCAGGTATAACTTGATGCAGGGGCTCAAACGATGCCACTAAATTTTAGTCTTTCTCCATCTTTTGGCTTTTATCTCCTCTTTGTTGCATTTACCCCCAGGCTCTATATATTGTGGGAAGATGAAGATTTGAGCTGCTCCTATAGTCTTGCATGTTCAAGTACAACAGGGAAGGCAAGTGTTCTTTTCTCAATAGTTTCAACAAAACTCTCAGGCCTGATATTTATGGGCTTGAACCGTATCAAATATCCATCCTTGAAATGATCACTACAGCTAAGGAAATAAAATACACTCATTGGCTGATATCTAGGTCACATGACTGCCCCTAAAGCTGAAATCAGTGTTGAACAGACATATAGACAAGGAAAGAAGAAGGTGTGATTCTGCACAAGAAATTTAGAGTCATGCTTTCAAAAAGAGAGAGAATGAACGCTGGTTAGACCGTAAATAACTGTGATACACTATATTAGCCTGTCATATTTTTATAAAACTAAATGTGACAGTATTCCCAAAACATTTATCACAATGGTTGGTACCTAAAAGTTTCCTGTGCTAAATGAGGGCCTTGGCACATAGCAGGTGCTACGAAAGTGTCAGGTGAATAAAGTGAATAAAAACTAAACGTGCTAGAAGAATTCTTAGAATGAGTACTTTATAGTTAATTTGGCTTGATTTTTCTAGTTCACTGTGATTAATTATCTTGTTGGCAGAAATTATAAGAGAGTCAGTCACATTTATTGTTTGAACAGTTTTCTGAATCTATTCTACTTAATCTAATACGATTATACTGAGTTACAAACATAGCCAAAGCAATTATAGCCTAAATCCAACTTCACTATAGTAGTTAACTCATCCAGCAGATGCCTGGGGGGCTTCTCATAAATCCCCAGATTCTGCTGGTATTAGGAATGTAAAGAAGACGGCATGGCACTCTCCTCAAGAGCTGAGTTTCCTTCTTTCATATCTAAGACTTGTGGGATATAATAAACATAACAGAAAATATCTGCTTAAAGAATAGTAAAGGAAACCAACAATAAAAATAAGCAACTTAATAAAATACAAATTTGATAATAAAAAAGAATAAATAATCATAGTTGTCAAGAAGTTACTAAGCATTGGTGAAATTTCTGTAGAAAATTTTGGAGACTCTGCTTCAGAAAGAGTGATGGAGAGGGATCCTATCCAGGATATTATTTAAGCTGAAAACTGAAAAATGAGAAAGAGCTGTAACTGGAACCAGAGCAAGGAGCTGTTGAGAATTCAGGATGAGTCCTTTAGTTAGGCCTTGAATCGCAGCTCTGCTTCTGACTTGGCTGTGTGACTCTGGGCAAGTTACTTATCTCTATGCCTCATTTTCTTCATCAATAAAGTAGAAATAATAGTAACGTTGTTTAAGGACTTATATGACACGGTTTACATTCAAGCTCCTACCTTCTCTTGCATGAACTGGTAACATTCCCAAATTGTCTCTCCATCTCTTAACCCCTCCAACTCACCCTCCATGCTACTGTTGAAGCCATTTTCCAAACTGCAAACCAGACTATGCTATTTCCCTTTCCGTGAGTCTTCTTTACTTTTTTACAGAGTCCAAATTATTCAGTATAGTGCAGTCATTCTTCTATGATCTTGCCACTTCTCCAGTTTTATTCTTCATCATGTCCACTCACCCACTCTAATCTTCAACCCTTAGCTTCACACACATTAATTACTTAAGCCTCCTCTAACATGATATGTTGTTCCCTATCTCTGTGCCTTTGCACGGTCAGTGTTCTCTGCTCGGAAATTTGGCCTTGGTAAGCACCAAGTCAATTCCATTATGTCTTCCAAGGCATTTTTATTTGATTCTTCCAGCAGCCCTCAACCTATAGCTGACCATCATCTTTGTGAGGTTTCCTCCCTCCCCATTCCATAAGGATGATATTGTTCCTTTGTGTGTGTGTGTCTGGCAATGGGAATGATCTCATAGGGAAAGAGAAACTGATAATGCAGGAGAAAGAGAAGGAATAATTCCAGGAGGAAAAAAAATTGAAAAGAAAAAAAAGGAATGGTTTACCAAGTGGAAGCATTGGCCTTTGATAGAATTGGTGATCTTTCTTCCACTGTAACAGAATTATTGCCTACAGGGTGGATACAGATAAACTTAGATTAATATGCTGAGTGGAGGGAAGATACAGTGGTTTCCATTTCATGGCTTCTTTTTTCTCCAAATGTGGAATAGAATGATTGGCTACGAGTGAAGAGAGAGAAGGCACCCTAGCAGAGTTGCAGAGAAAAGGGGTGTGAAATACTCATCTGGGAGAGCAGAAAGTTGAGGTAATAAGAATGTCTTAGCAACCAATGAGTTCTGAGGGGAGGTCATCAACTGAGAGTGGGCAGGTTGTGTCGGAAAATTGAGGAAAGTGGAGCAGCTTGACGAGGGAAGCATGTGCGATTGTCAGGCAGTGTTGATGGCCCGTCTGAGGTTTGTGGGAATGAGCTTACAGTGAAAGCAGTCCGTGTAGTTAGCATGGCTGTGTCTTTTCCTCCAGGACCATACAGCTGCTTAGGTGGGAACACAAGGAAGTGAATAGTTGGGCTTGGCAGTGATTGACCTTTGCTGGGTGATACGGTAAAGGCAGAGAACAGCAAAGACGTGGATTTTTATGAGTATCGTGACTAACTGCAGCTCCAAGCTGGGCAAGGAGAGAGGGGAGGGTGTGAGGGAATTATTGATAGTGAAAAGTGGAAGGGTCAACAGGTTCAGGGTCCAGTGAGAGAGCACAAATGGTGGAGTGGGAATGGAAGCTGATCAGACCATGGAGTGCTTAAAGTGGATATTTTAGAAGTAAAGCAACTATGGAAATGACATTTTGTGAGTAGTCTTTTCTGTACCTTGCTATGACATGTTGAATTATATTGATGTAGACCTGCCCACAACTAACATATAAATCACAAAATCTAGACACAGATGATTGTGGATGTTTAGCAGTGCCACTTGTAAGCTAATAAATGATCATTTTATGTTTTGTTCAAATCTCAAGAGTCAACTGTGAAAAACCCTGAATTTCTGGATTCTTACAAAGGTAAACCACATGATCCTAATACTTAAAAACAAGTGCACTTTCTCAAAAGATACAATATCAAAATAGGAAGGAAGAAAAAAACATGTCTGATGCAAACAGCACGTTTTTCTGGTTTCCTGCCCTGCCTTTGCTCTTTGGTATAGACAGAGCAGGACTGAGTGAAAGCCCATTAAAGGGCAGGTGCCCATGCCGCTGGCCTGATTCTCTAGTTGACACAGCAGAAGTAACCATACAAAATACAAACCACTTGTCACACTCACCTTGATTTTAAGTTTCCCATTTCTATTCCTGACATGGACTCTTAATTACTGGCCTCGTGAATCCATTCCCTTCCCCAGTTAAAAGTATAAACAAAATTAACATCTTTTTCTTTGTTAGGCTGTAAAATTGATTACATTTCCACAAACCTCAAATGGGTAATTTAAGACTTCCTAAGGCAATTCAGAGTCCACAGTGAGAAGCAGACAACCTGGATCTAGAAAAATGTGGCAGTTTTATTTCTCAAAGGATTCAGAAAGAGAAAGTCGCTAAGAATAGGATAGGATTAAACACTGCCTGTATTTCACAACAATATCATTGAAAAGGGAAAGTGGTTGAGTGAGGAGGTGAGGTTAGGGGTGTTAGTGTAAAGACAGGACCACGTGCTTTCGCTTTTACCCTAATGTCTCTATAAAATGTAATTTATTTATTAGTTGCAGTAACTTGTTTTGAATGTTTGGAGTTGGGGTGTCCAAGCCTGAAATGTTGTAGTCATAGCAATTTGGGTATTGCAGGAGTTTTGTCGTTTATTTTTTACTGAGTTTTATACCTGATTTCCACTATCCAGAAGAGAGGGAATTGAAGCAATATTTTCACAGTAGAGTATCTAGGCTTCTCTTAGCTGTGAGGGTTAAAGTTTTCATATTTCCTACTTAATTCATTTTTAATAAAGGTTTTGTTGGAACAACTAAGCATGGTATTTCACTAGTTACTAATCAACATTACAAAATTTAAGACAATGATATATGATTAATACTAAGCTTGTGTAGTAATGGCTATGTTGTCTGATGAATAAAAACCAAACAACAAATAAAATTAAAAGAAAGATATGGACACAATAGACCCCTCTCTCGGGATTATCAGTTGATATCAGTGACCATCTTGTTTAGCCCTGGTTTTCATTCTGACTTGCGTAGACTGATTGCCTCTGAATTTTCTCACTCATGACATGGGCCTCAAGAGCTCTTTAGAGCGTGGAAACAATTTGCTTAAAAAACCATTTCAGGCAGCTTCAAGCCTCAGTTCTTCTTCCAGCAAGAGAATTCCATCTAAAAAGCAAAAGTGTGTTTTATTTTCTTTTTAAGTTCCTTGTTCCACCTTAGACCCAATCATAAAAAAATATATAAAATATTCACAGCACTGTAGTGCAACCAATTTATGTAAAATCCCATTCTGTCTATAATTTGAAGGATATCTCACAGCAAACTTTACTAACTTTAATCTCCTACTCCACTCTCAATCTCAATAATCAGTTTCTCACAGGATTAGATACTGTGATTTGATTTTTCTAAGGGACTGTACATAGTCCCAGAACATAGCATCTTAAAGCACATTAAGCCAAAATGAACGTGGTTTCATCGGGTATATGAAGTGATTCTTCCACTGCAGTCACAAATGACTTATGGATGGTTAGCAGTGCCATCCGTGCGGGCTTGCCTTTGATTTGTAGATACCCAAGCATTGTCTCCACGGAGAAAATGTACAGAGGTAGCATTTCACTTTTATGTTTTTCATCAAACAGCTTCCTCGTGACAGAGGGAAAGGTATGAAAGTTGTTAGGGAAAACATTCTCTATTACCAGAAGGTTATTTCTTCAGAAGTCAGAGGCTTGTGTGCACTTGTGTGAAGGGAATACTAAGTTAAACGTGGGCTAGAGGATGCTTTTCAGATAAGTAGCCTTTACAAAGCCTCCTTTACCTCATACAAACAAAATTGTCAACAGGTAGCTGCTTATAAGTTATTTTGTCATAGAATTAAAGAAACTTTGATTCTAAAATGTATGCTTTTGTGTACCAATATGAAATCTGTAGTATCTGAAACATTCTCAACCAAAGAAAGAATTGCAAGTCCGCACTTGGGGCTGGTGCTCGGTGGTTTGTGGGATCCGAGAAATCTCACTTGCGCCTCCTCTGGAGCTTGGAATCTTACTTACTTCCATAAGTTCAGTCCTTTGAACTAAGGCTTGTAATAAAAATTGTATTTTCAATCTTTATTGGTGTGAACCAAACCCTGGATGGGGCCACATTTTAAATAATTACTAATGATGATCCCTTTAAGAAACATTTATTTATCAATTATCTTTATATCTCAAGAGCTACTTGTGAGAGAATGGAAGACTACACCAAATACCAGGTTTTTCTAGGAGATAATTAGGATGGCAAGCCTGAAATCCCAATGGCTTCCTAGGTTGGCAGCCTTAGGAAATCCAGGAAGCAAAATAAATAGTAAGAGGATGCCCAGTATCTTAAAAGGGGGAGGGGGTGATGTTGAAAACAAAGATGCTGTGGGTAACTTTGAGACCTGCTTCACAGTTTTGCTTAGGTTCAATAAGATGACAAGATTGAAGAGTTATTTTGACCTCAGGATCTCAGATTTCTGTTTCCCCGTGATTCTTGGTGATATTGGTGTTGTATGGGTGGTTCTACCCTTTTTATTTTAATAGATTGGTTCCATTTTACCACAAAATATTTAGATATGCATCTTCTAAACAAACACCAAACCATAGTACAGCATGGAGAGTGTAGAGAAAACACTCACGAAAGGAATGCTTCCCTCTGGAAACAACTTCCCACAGGATGGGGTGTTTTCTCCAGTGCTATTGGAAGGACATCGAAAGTCAATGGATTTCAGCTCCCAATACAGATCATTTGCTTTAATTTAAAGGTCTCACTTTCAATTTTGTATGGGATGTTTAGGTTTCCTTGTAGGCCTCTTAGGAATCACAAGCTTCTTTACTCCTTAACTGTATACTTCATTACTGTAATCGAAGCTCTTTTGTTGCTATAATTCCTTCCTAATGTTACAGTTTTAGTCAAGTATTCTTTCCCTCTAGAGGCATTAATTGTTGCCAATTTTGAAAATGCCCTTGATTGGTGTATACTTTTTGCTTCTGGCGCCAAAACATGTCACTGTTTGCTATTCTTCCTCTAGGTGAAAAGACTTTTTTTCTTCTTGTTCAACATACACCATGCCCTTTTTAAGCTCTGTGGTGTAATTTAGAGTATCTTTGTCTACCAGGTGTAAAGTCAGCATTCTTCATGGTTTCATGTACTTCACCAATCTGCAGTACATGTCTCAGGATAGAAGATTTAAATTTTCTTTTATTTGCTATTAGCTGTGAAATTATTGGTCACTGGAGCTTATGACAGTGTATCCTTGTTAAGGATTTACCTTTGGTTTATAGTACGTCACCAAAATAAATGGTTATTTTCCAATGACAAGACCTTCACTGAAATACAAAGTTAAAAGGGAAGATACTTCTTCAAATGTAGCATAGTGTACAGGAAAATATCCTCTAGTTTGAAATTAAGTGAGTTTCTCTTTATTTAGTCCTGGTAACTATTTCAGATCATATACAGTTAAATGGATACTTTATTAACAAACTTTATTCCCTTCATTCATACACACGTGCGCGTGTGTGCACACACACACAAAATCTACCTCCAGTTAAAGAGGAAATATTATTTAATTATTGTTTTACAAAAAGTTATAAACACTAGGATATATTTTGAAATAAAAGCCATCACCCTTCAACCAACATTAACTGAGTCCCCACACTGAACAGTCCCCTGTTCCAGGCACTAGAGAGAGAGCATTAAGCAAGACAGACAAATAACTCCCACAAAGCCTGAGTTTTAGAAAGATGGTCTAGATTTCATTTCCAATTTAAATTTATTCTGTTCTTCCTCATCTGATTCTTTACTAAAGGGCCTTATAACCTCCATCCAATAGGAACACGTTCTCCATGATGAGAGCACCAATTTGTGTTTCAGTGCTTGGAATTATGCAATTTATTCTAAAAGTCATCTGCTTCTGAGAGTAGTACAAGTCTATTTTATTATATAAAAATGAAATACACTGAAATTTACTATTATTTTACTGAATATAAATCAAGAAATAGATTCAATATACATTACCTAAGCACTGACATTTTAAGCCCCTTAGCCATGTGTTGCAGTAGATGTGTTTCCTTGTTCATTTACTGCTACATTTTTGAATCATTGCCTCTGCCCATATGACTGTTGATGTCTCTCCCTACAGCCTGGATGAACCTATTTCTTTCCAAGGGTGAAAGCTGCTACAAGGTAATAGAAAACCTTGGCCTGAGCTACACAGAACTCTTGCTTATTATAATGTTGTATAGAACTCAAAAGAAGTATTGATGTACAGTTTAGTCTTTTTTTATTTGAACTTAATTTTGTTTTATTAAAATACAAATAAAAACACAGTAGTTTCATAAACATTTTGCTACCTACTTTAACATTCTCAAATATTTTCTTGATTCCATATTTTTGATTTATACATATTTTATTTAAACTTCATTTGTGGTTTTGTAAAGTTTTATGATTTAATATAAAAAAACTGCACATCTCCAACTTTACAATGAAAAGTTAAAACACTGGCCTGAATATACAGATATACATGTTGAGAGTAAATTGTGAGGATTCTGGTAACATGGGTTAATTTCAGATGTTGGGCAATGATTATGAAGACTTCCCAGGATGGCCTAAAGAATATCAGTGAGTTCTCCATCCTGCTGCGGGATTTGATTTCTCTCTGAGATAAATGTCGTTCTGTGTGTGTTTTTCTCTCAGGAGGTCGAGTTGTGTCGTGTTAACAGTCAAGAGAAGCTGGGCCTGACAGTCTGTTACCGAACGGATGATGAAGAAGACACCGGCATTTATGTCAGCGAGGTGAGAAATGCCATGGAGGAGAGGTTAGAGGAGGCAGACAGCGAGCAGTGGAGTGAAATGACTCATGATGAGAAAATCCTTGGGAGGCTGGAATGGGAAGAATTGGCAATGTGCCAGTAGTTGTCACTTTCAATTAGGAAAGTAAATTATGTTGCCCAAGTAGTGGAATTATTATCAGCCTATTTAATGTGGATGCTTTCACCACAGAATCCCAGTAAGGAGAAGTGCAAAAATTGTAACATTGTCTAAATCTGAATAAAGTCCCTTAAGTACGCAGGAAGTCGAGCAAAGTTTTTGATCAGCAAACATTTGTCCTTCTGTTCCCGCTGTGTCTTTTAACTGTCCTGTTAACAATAACATTGACTTTTAAATCTAATATTCACAATAATCAGATATTTTACTCTGCTGACAGAATTGATAAATTTAAATATCATATCCAAGAAGTGCATCCATTGGTTTGTTTTATTCAGCCCCATAATCACTTTCAAGAAGTGAGGTACTTACCCAGGGAACTGTATTCAATATCCTGTAATAAGCCACAATGGAAAAGAATATGTACATACATGTATATCTGAATCACTTTGTTGTACACCAGAAACTAACACAACATTGTAAATCAACTATACTTCAATTAAAAAAAGTGAGGTACGTAAATGTGAAATACCCTCAGTGTTAATAACTTTGAAAAAATGTGAAGCAAAATTTATTATTATAGGTGATTTTTTGAAACTCCCGAAAGAATCATTTTATGAGAAGTAGTAAGGTATTATGTGTGTGTGAGATATATATACATATACACATACAAACATATTTATAATTACACATATACAGGCAAACACATATATGCATATACAAGTATATATAGATATGTTATCTAACTCCTGCATATATGTATGTACACACATATATGCGTGTGAAACCATGTACGTATATATGTATGTGTATGAACCCAAACTAAACACTAATTGCTGTTCTGTGCTGTTCCAAAGTTTCTTGGTCATGACTTTGAAAACATTACGTAACTTACTGCGCTTCGGCTTCCTCACCTAGAAACTTAGTACGATAATGCTTATCACATTACTTTTATAGAGGTGTTTAGACTCTGGCAGAGATAATATAATTAATGAACTTAGAAAACTACTCAGCTCTATAAATGTATCAGTTTACCAAAGAATCTACTGACTGGCTCTCACTATGGAAAAATCTCCAGAGAATACTTCACTTATATACTTCTTTTAAATAAACAACTATGATAACCCCTCTGCTTATGGTGAGGAAGTATAAGGAAACACCTGCAGCATTATCTTTTGTAGTATGTACGGAGGTACAAATGCAGAATTTTAATATTAGTTTGATTACTGTTCTGAAGACAAAGTTTTAGTTGTGAATGTCTTGTAAATAGGATACAATTGATTAATCATCCCTTATTTCCTTCAAGTGAGTCTCTGTTTACTATTTAAACATGTCAACTTTGGAATTTTACTTTTCAGGGATAATAAAAAAGCCACAGGAACAGAACAAAATTACTTGGAAAAAATGTTTCCCTATACCTCTTACATGTAATTATAGTGTCTTTTGTTCTTGATTGATCACTTAAAACTCATTTATTGGCTGGCACCACCTAATTAAAAAGTAATATCTAACATCTGGATAGGATGGATCAACCTTACCCTACACTTGAAATACTTTGCTTTAAAAAGGAAAAAAAAAAAAAAAAGGCTTTGCTAGAATAAGCTCCAATAAATTGTTTGAAGCCTTCCTGTGAAATGTGATAGATGGAATTACCCCCAGTGAACAGTAAGTCATCACTCAAGTTTGGCCCATTAAAATGTTGATAAACTATTAATAGAGCTTTAAATATCTATTTATTCTAAAATAAGTGACAGTTAATATACTTCACCCTATATGTAAAGTAGTGTCTAGTAATAATCTACATGGATAGGATTTTTTTCATTTCTTGAGCTACATAGATTATAAATCTCTTTATAACTTAATGTGCTCATAACACAGAAATCCCTTTAATAAGTTTGGACTTAGGGTATAGCTATCAGGTTTTCTCAGACAGCTAAGACAGGATTTAAAAATCACCCTAGCAGAAAGTAAATTTCCTGGGCCCTAGTATTAACATCAGCTGAGGATCATGTCAGCTGAAGACGATGTCTGACAGTTGGGATACAGAAATGAGTGAACAGATATAAAAATAAATAAATAAAATAAAATAAAAAGGGGAGAAAGGATAAAAGGAAGGAAGAAACAAAGAGAGGCAGGGAGAGAAAAGTGGTCCACAAATAAAGATGTGCTCTAGTACTCTTTTTTTTTTAAAAAAAAAATCTTTATTGGAGTATAATTGCTTTACAAATGGTATGTTCGTTTCTGCTTTATAACAAAGTGAATCAGCTATACATATACATATATCCCCATATCTCCTATAATAACTCTTTTAATGTCATTGACTGCTAATCTGACAGCTGTGTAAGTTCTAGTTTAGTTTTCTTTTATTGATTCAATCCTCATCAAGGGTCATATTTTCCTGCTTCTTTGTATGTCTAGTAATCCTTGACTGGATGCCAAACATTGTGAATTTTGCCTTGTTGGGAGGTGGCTATTTTTATTCCTGTGAATATTCTTTTTTTTTTTTTAACATGCTCTAGTACTCTTTAATTTTATTGTAATTAATTCTAAAATAGTTCATTTACATTTTTAGAATCAGTTGACAGAAGAAAAATTTGGCATGCACTCTATAAATCAATAGAAAAACTTGAAATATGTTTTTAAAAATATTTTTTAAAACCATATTTTTAAGTTCCTGGGAGGATATTGCATATCCAGTTGAAGCTGTGTGTCCTCTCCCTTACAGGTAGATCCAAACAGCATTGCTGCCAAAGATGGCCGGATTCGAGAAGGGGATCGTATTTTGCAAGTATGTGGGGTGGTTATTTCCTTTAACTTCCTACTATCTGTCCAATAGTTTTAATTTTATTTTGTTCCTTGAAAAATGTTAGAGAAAATAATTTGTGTTTGTTTCTGGATAGTAACATCTAAAAAACTAAAAGTGATCATTTAAACCTTTTTAAAAATAAGGATAGTGCCATTTAATAAGGATTATTAGCTAATAATTAGTGAGTAAGACATAATCTCTGGACTCAGATACCTCAACTTCAGCTTCCAGCTCCATCACTTACTTGGGCACTTTACTTAACCTCTCATTGTAAGCCTGTTTCCTCATCTTAAAGAATGGTAATAGTAAAATATATTGCTGCAAAGGTTAGATATGATTAAGCATGTGATGTGCTTAGCACACAGTGCATGGTGAGTAATGAGCATTAACTGCTGTTGTTACTAGCATCAGCAGCAGTTATTGCTGCCTTTTCCACAATAAATTAGGTAAACAGGGATCCCAGTGTTCCCTTACTATGAAAGTTTAGAAGTATGAAGAAGTCTTAATTATTTATAAATGAGTTGCTGGGGACATGTGGAGGACGGAATGTGAAAACATAGAGGCTGACTGAATTTCAGTTTAAAAATAGAGATGGTAAGCACCTTATAGGGGGTGTGTAGACTGGAAAGAGTTCCCGGCCCAACCAGGAAAAACTGCAAAAGCCAAAGTTTCTGTCCTAAATCTCCCTTGACCTGCGCTATACCTTCTTAGTCCTTTCTCATAAAGGGTGGCTGGAGGAAGACACACAGCGCCCCAGCTTTTATGTCCAGTTTAACCCAAAATAAGAACAGAGGTCCTTGGGGGTTGAGTTTCACTACAGATAACAACTGCAAGACAGGAAGGAGGACTCAAATGACAAATTGAAGAAGTTACAAACTGTTAAAACATTCTGCAAAAGTTTTAATTGTTATGACAGATCTGTTGTTCCCATTTCTCCTTCCTAGATATGAACCCCTAACGAATGTTTCTTTCAATTTAATACATTTGGATTCAACACTCTACCTGGAAGCAGGGCTTTAAAAATAGACAAGATGCCATGGCAGCCTTTGGGGCATTCCCTGTGTATTTAGGAAGACAGCTGCTTACACAGATGATTACAGTACAATGCGACGTTGTCATGAGAAAGTTGTACCACACGAGGGCTATTCTGCCCAGACTTCTGCTGGTCTTCTTTCCTTTCTTTAGTGGGGGTACTCACTGAATCACACCACTTCTCCATACCCCTTCCCTTCTCTAGCGAGAGGCCACAGAACTCCTTTTTCATCAAGGACCCTCTACTAAGGCTCCAATGAGGAAAGAATAAAAGTATGAATTAGAGGTTATGGTCCCACTAGTTTTCAGAAAACTTGAAGAATACATAATTCCTACTTTAATGAGCTCCCTAAGTGATGACCTGTAGTTAAACAAAATGGGATGTGTCTATCACTGGATAACTCAGGGGCAGGAAAAGTGAATCAAGAAACCAAGACTTGCTACAATACTTTCAATGTTTTTCTCACACTCGTGTGAGTAAACGAGTGAATGAAACACGGGTATTCAGTAGAGAGAGTGATAGGATAAATGGAAGAATAAAATCTGCAGTAAAGCTTTACTTATACATCCTCGTTAAAAAAAAGGGGTACCATCTTCGTGTGTCATCCAGATAATGAAAGCTTCAAAAATATTTCATTGAGTTTTTGATTTAGAAATCATTTTAAATGTGTTGTTTACTTTGTTAACATCTCCAATTAAATATACTGAAAAGAATGTAACCTTCCTTTGATGCTCAGGGTCACGTCACACCCAGCAATCACCATGCAGTGCTATATATAATAGAGTAAAATGCTCAATGGCTGAAAGATCTGTAAGATTGTGTGCCTTGATATTAAATGACCCTAGCTGTCTACTTTTTCTGATGCATTGGGTCTATGTTTTGTCATTTTCCCCTTGCTGTTTCCAGCTGTCACTTCTTCCTCTCACCATCTACTCACCACGCCCCATACCCACTACTGTGCACTCACTGGCTCCCTTCCTAGTTTCCAGGTCACCACCTCCCATAGGCTAGATACACAAATACAGTTAGTAAAATGGTGTCTATTAGTTCTGTGGGTAGAGTTTGATAGAAATAAAGTACATGTGCTTCCACAGATGCATACTGTGTATTTTGACACTTCCTTATTCTTGGCTCTATCGTGGGCAGGTAAAGTTTTCAGATAAGATATTTTCTGGATAATAAGGCATTCCTTAATGGACTTGATTCATTGAAAAAACAACAGCAGGATTGATAAAGTGCTGTGGTTTGCCTGATTAGTTTATGTTTAGTGACAAATATGTCACATCTAATGAATAAATACCTGTCACATTAAAAAGCCTAGAATTCAATTCTATCTGCACACACAGGAAACAAAGAATCTTGAGGGTGATAGTAAAATTATATAAAAGAAAACTGTGACAAAATTGTACCGATAGACAAATAGCTCCCGTGTGGCTGGTAAGGAGATTATGGGATACCCTGTAATGAACAATTAATGACTCCTTTCCCAGGGAGATGAGAGTGGGAGAAAGAGAGGATTTCTTCTCATCCTTTAAGTTTCCTGGCTGGCTTTGATTTAAATGAATCTCTTTAGAGCAATCATGATTTTAATTTCCTGTTCACAGTGACCTACGTAGAGTATTTCTATGGTCCTGCCTTCATTGTGTAGCTAAAATTTTCTAACTGTGGTGCTCCACGGTCCTGTCAGAGAACCTCACCTAATGGCACCACACACACAGGTAATCACATGATATTGTTAGAAGGTAGGGGTCATGCAGAAGAGAAACCATGACCCACCTTCGTGAGAACACATTCTAGCTCTCATGTGTTTTTTCTCTGCAAGTGCTTGACAGTTCTATTTGCTGTGCTTTTGCTACAAACTGCTGGTATCAGATGTGTTCCCAGGAATTAATATGGGGAAATTCTTTTACAAAATTGCCGTGCTGAGTCAGGAGAAAAATTAAAGACATACGTGATCAGCCGTCTAAAGTAAAGAGTGCTCTAGTCTCACGTTCTCTTTGGCATATACTATTCCATGTAAGCAATCTAATCTCATGTTGGCCAGAAAAGTCAGTCATGTTTCTAAGGATTATTCCTGACAAAATCCTGCAAAATCTCCAACAGTGGAACAATAAGACTTCTAATCAGCTCTCTTTCTTTCTCTGCCTTAAACTGGTCCTTACCGTTTCTTCCTACTCTTACTTTCTTCCCTTTGGATAACTGTTTTCCCCCTATTTCTGTTTTTTTCACCTCTGTATTTCTATTCTTCACTCACCTTCTTTCTCTCCACACTAAAATATAAGCACATTTGAAATAATTTTTTTTTCTCTTGCCTAAGATTCCTGGGTTTTCAAATAAGAAATTCTATAGGTGGTTGAATGCCAAGAAGTGTAGTTGCCTACCTGCCTATGGTACACTGGTACAGGAAACCTAAAAATTGGCATATTCAAGCAAAAAAGGCTATATAAATATATTTCTAGACTTTTAGGGTTTTACACACACACACACACACACACACACACACACACACACACACACCCTCATATGCCCGTACAGGAGATTAGGCCTAAAGTGGAATTTCGGCTGATTTCTCTTTGTAATTGCCACAAATCTCTCCTAAACCAAGAAAATATACATTTTGAAACTAATATTTGCATATACCATGCACAGAAAATGAGACAGATATATTATCTAGCAGTTTTTCCTCATTGATAACAAAGGTTAAATATTACGTTCCTCCTTGCTCTCTTTCCCTCTCTTTTCTTGAAATGGAAGTATTCCATTAAATTGTGCTGACTCCAGTTCTCATCTATGCTCTCCCCTTGTTTCTGGGTCCCTCACCTTTCTGTCTGCATGATGTTTCCAGGCCCAGCAAGCTGCTTTCCCACAAGCAATCCTGTAGCTATGAGCCATCATTCAGCAACAAGAGCAAATGAAGGTGGAAAGGTCTCTCTGATTCCATTCCTCAAGTCTTGCCATTCCTTGAAAGGCATCTTTGATGAAACCTATGGCTGTATTTTTTGCCTCAGTATCAATCTGGGTATCAAACTAATGTCCCGAGTACAACGGGATCTACCAACCAAGTGGCTAAGGTGGCCTTTATTTTGAAAAATAAACAAAGATTACATTTTAATGCCAGTTTTCTGTGACAGATTTCTTTCATTCCACATATGATTCTGGATGTAAAACTGTTTCTACAATGTATGATCTGTCCTCCCAAAATAAGAACATAATGCCAGAACTGGAGACCATGGCTTTCGTCAGTATGAGTTCACAGAGGAGAGAGAAGAACACCAACTATAAAGGAAATCAAATGTAGCCATATTGTTTCTTGATGGCCCTCTAAAAATTAAAAATATATATGAGATAGATATCTTTTAAACTAGAACCATGTTTCCTGCTATGGATTTCAATGTTATGCATGAATTTCATTCTATTTTTTTTTTGAATTTTATTTTATTTTTTATACAGCAGGTTCTTATGTTATCCATTTTATACATATTAGTGCCCATATGTCAATCCCAATCTCCCAATTCATCCCACCACCACCACTACCCACATGAATTTTAATATATGTGCTTTGTTTAGAAGAAAAGAGTCTTTCTGAGGGATTAAAATATAAATAATCATAGTAATAATAATAACAACAATAGCATTAACAGTAATATGTGCAAGATTGAGCACTTTCTGTATAACAGGCACTTATTTAAACTGTTCACATATATTAACTCTTTTAATCCTATAACAGTCCTCTGAGAAAAGCACTATAATCTGCATTTTAATAGAGGAAATGAACAATAACATTATCATGACTGAAGAGTGTTTAGACTAATGGTAAGTAAAGTTTAGATGAAGAATTTGGAAGTATGCATATACTCAAGTGAAAAAGTAGTAGTGAGAATTGTATTTCAAACAGAAAAGGTTAAGTTGTGTGAGATCATCCAACTCAGTCTCCTTAGGATCAATGCCTACAATGGAGGGAAGATGAATGATTAGGTCCACAATTGATAGACAAATAGATGCATCACAGATATACTACTAAGAATTACTATGAAATGGATAAAAGCCCTCAAAACTGAAAGAAATCATTATTTTTAAACTACACGCAATTGAGGTGGGGGAGGTGTAGTGGAATCCATCACTGCCAATTTATGTTTATTTGAAGAAAAAAAGGGCTTGGACTCAGTACAAAATTTTCAGATACATATTTACCAAAAAAAAAAAAAAAACCCATAACACATCCTTCTTGGTCATTAGTCCCCAGTTTGTAATCAAAGTTTTCATTTTCTAATTTGGTGAATTTTATTTGAGAATTGCCAAAAAAAAGGAGGGGGGGGAATGTACTTTATAAAAGCTGAATTTCCTGTCCACACATACAAGTGAAAAACTAAGGAGCTATTCATTTGATCACAGTAAGAAAATACAGCATGAGGTTGTATGATTCCCCCCCCCACCTTTGACTATCACTGTCTGCTTTCTTTGTGCTAAATATGAGTCTAGGAATAATAATCATTTATTGTGGTCCACAGTTGAGATTCCTGAGCTTGTCTTCAGATAATTATGTCTGTCTTCATGCATCAGCCAGAATCCCAGAGACCCACAAGGAGAAAATGTCAGGAGTCTACTTCATGCTTTTAAGCAGAAATTCTCAGTGAAAGATGTTAAATTAATTGTTGAAAAAAAATGGTCAATGCAGCCACACTTTCTGAAATAAATACTTATTTTAGACAGAATTACTTGACCTCTTCAATTGAAATTTCTTCCCACATTTTTGATTATGTGTTATGGATCAAAAATCTCATCTCTATGGAATTGAGCAATCAATAAAATAAAAGAAATTTAAAATAGCCAAAGAAAAAAGTGTATCAATAAGAGCTAAATACATTTGAACATGAAATGTAGTTTAAAATACAAACTTTAGGAACCTTATTTGCCCTGTAGAACTTAGAAAAAAGAAAAAGGTGCATTTCAAACACCGCTAGAATCTTTTGTTTTAATCGAAAGTTTACTCAAGCTTGGCTTCTTTCAGTAAGCATCCTTATTTAATTTTTTTTTCTTATTTTATGTTAATTTTTAAAAATTTTATTTAAGTATACTTAAGAGATGAGCCTTAGGATATTTCATTAGTTTTGTTGTTTTAGGGAAGCGGATAGATCCGAGAAAGGAGCTGGAGTAGATGACAATGATACTGGTTCTTCGTTTGATTAGTTAAGCACTGAAAGATATCCCGAGAGTGATTTGGGGCAACTGAGTCAGACCCACACGCAAATACGAAATGATTAAATGAAAATGCAAGCAACAGCAGCCCGGGAGCATCGCCCGGTGAGAGATAACGCGGCAGCTCGCTAATTGGCTCACAGCAAGCGTGCAGGATGACGGATTTCAGTTGTGGTATTGCTGGTCCTACTTCCCCCAGCACCATTATCTCAGAGTGACACTTCCATTACTCTGAGCGGAGAAAGATGAACGTCACCTGTCAGGGGCTGGTTAATTGTGTTGCTAGATGTATGTTGCCAGGGCGCAGGTTGGACATTTATGAACATAACTGCTTCCTCTGATGTCCGCCATCCTTCAGGGATCGATACGGCTCTTACAGTAAGCGCGTAATTGAGTGAAGGCACTTACCACTGAGGGGCTGAAGACGAGCCCATTGTGTGAGCTTCATTGTCCATACATTTACCATAAATGAGCTGATATTTGCCATTTATTGTGTGCAGCATTGTGGAAATGGAAACTAATGCGCCACTTTCATCTGTTTTCTAGATAAATGGGGAAGACGCCCAGGATCGAGAGGCGGCGGTGGCCCTGCTATCTAGTGATGAGTGCCGGAGAATCGTGCTGCTGGTGGCAAGGCCGGAGAGTCAGGTCAGAACAGAGAGAGCAAAAGTCTTGAGACTGCACTTTAGGTTCATTGTCTGCTATTCTATAACAGATCAGTGCCATGGATGTTTGTAAAACCAGGCATACAAAATATAATTGAGTCATCTTTCCCAACTGGCCAACCTTATCAAAACAATTATAAGTAAAGACTCCTTAATATGGCTTCACAGAAAGGCAGCTAAACATTTTATTTTTTTGAAAACACAAAATTGAATCATTACTCTCTCCTTCCACTTGCCAGTTATTTAAATTAATTCATAAATGAAAAATGATTGACTTTATGTGATATTTAATTCTGTGTGGATCCTTGCTTTAGTTTTTCATCTAAAAATACTTAATTGGCATATTAAGGTATCTTGAAAGAATCTCTAATGAGAGAAACATTAGCATATCTAGCTATCAACTTAAATCTTTTTAGAGTAACTTTATCCAATAAAATACCTTAAGAGTACAGTGTAGTTCCATGTATAGTAAATGAATTTTTTCCAACTTTAGTGTGACAAAAACAAATTGATAGCTTTTAAAGAATTTTTTTATATCTTTACAGAGGGAGATGTCATGAAAGTAAAGGAGAGGTAATGGTGGAAGAAAAGTACTATTGGTACTTCTTTTTATATCCTTTTTATCCCCCACCACAATGCAGAAAGGACATTACGTTGTCACCATTCTATCCATCTGTCAGTGCTGGATAACCAACTTCAGTGAGTGAAGTTGGTTATATCACCATTTGTCTTTCAGGTTATTGATCTGATATATTTCAGACTCAATAACTACATACTATCTATAAATTACATTGAGTAAGTGTATTTCAGGGTCAGACCGAATCCTGTCTTGAATATAGTGGTTTTAAAACATGACCCTTTCCACATATATTTCCATTATGCCCTTGACCATTCTGAATGGTTCCCATAAAGCCTGCTATAGCCTAGGGCAGACTAAAGTTACACACCTGAGGTCCTAGGAGTGGGAAAGGAAACCCCACAACTGGCTGTGCTGTCTATGTGGGAGTGAATTATTAAAATACATATGAAATTGCAATAATTACCTGGAAATTTTGCAAACTGGTTAATCTCAATGATCCCATTTTCTTGAAAAATAACAGAATAAAGGGGCTAAATACATATTAGTGAAATTAATGGTAAATTGACGAGTACTCAATAGTCATCCTTGTTGTAGAAAAGATATTTCAACTTTATAATGTGGTTTCCCTGCCCTTTCCATGTAACTGCTAGAGAACCTCACTTATTTATAATTAAAGCATTTTCTTTATTATGCCACATAACAGCTATAACATACTGTGGAAAAAATAGAAATTAATAACATAAAACCAGATCCTGTTAATCTTTAATGGCGTACATATGCTTGGTAGAACCCCTGGCGTTTTTGAATATCTGGTTACACTCCTGACCCAAGAGTCAATGTTGGAGGATGAATTTTCAAGCAAGACTTTCTTCCCACAGTTGATAAAAGATGGTTGTCTGACTCTGTAGCATATCATCCTGTCTGTCAAAATCAAGATCTGCCCTAGCCCCTTGATCCTAAAGAAGCTGTCATGACACTGGAAGGCAGCTAATTGTCTTTAGAAAATCAGATTTCTAGAAAAATAAGGAAAGAAAATGCATTTTAATATCATAATTTAAAAATGTAATTTAAGCAATACATGCTATAAGGTGGCAAAAACAACACAAAACTTGTATTTATATCACCATATTTTCCCATCAGTTTCAGTATATCTCATTATTGCATTTTTTGCATGTGTATTTTATTTAGGGAGAGTATAGAAGTTTTAGTGTGCTTTTTCTAGTCTTTTCTTTTTTTTTTTTTTTTTTAATGTTTCAAATTCTCTCTACATTCTCGGAAATGATCAGAGTTGCTGGGGGCGGTATTGTGCAACCGTGCAATATTTTTAAATAACTCATTTCTTTCATTCCCTGTCAACTTACTTTGATTTTCTGCCCATTTTCTTCCTCAGACCATTAAAGATATTGCTATTTTGTCCTATTCCCCTTGGGACATTGGGGCAGAGAGGACTCTTGTAAGAACTGTAGAGAACTTTTGAGACAAGTGCAGGTTGTTTCTTTCTTGGAAATGCCACGTGTGAGCCTCTACTGTGCAGACAGATCCCCCTGTATAATTATGACAGTCCCCCCTTTCCCATGACTCAACTCAAGGGAAAAGTCTGTCTCTGCCACAGCACTGAACTCAGACTGCCATGAATGTGTGTGTAGGGGGAAGGGAAATGCTACAGGGAAGGGAGGTGAGCCAGAAGAATCTCTCCTGACTTAGTGTGCTGTGTATTCCTCCAGCCTAGAGGGAAGTCTTAATCAAAGTAGACATACACTAACCACACATGGCAACTCAGGGATCTGTGGGGTTAGTCAATAAGAAAAGAGTTATAGGAAAGCATTAATTTCCAGCATGTGTTCTCTTTGTCTTCTCCATCCCTTCATTTCAATTTCAAAAGACTCTGTTCCATCATTCACTGTATCAGTGTGGCAGATATTTTGTTTTGACCTGATTAAAGAAAAAGTCCTTGCTGTGCTTATAAAAAATAAACTTTTCTAGCTTTAAGTAATTTCTTTTGGAGCCTGGCATTTGCAGCTTCATGAAACTTAAAAGGGATTAAAAAATGTAAAACTTGGACAATTATGAATTGGACTGAATTTAAATTCTTAGTCAGCTTAATCTTCATAGCTCATCTGTATATCAAAGTCACCGGAGTGGAACTTGGTCAAGTTATTCAGGTCACCGTGAGATAAATGAGGATGCATAAATGCATTGATGCTTTTGGCCCAGTCAAGTTTGAAATAATTTAAGGTCTAGGTAGCCTTTAGTAAATAAAAGGAAACCTATGATTGCCTTCATTTAATGAATGTGATACATATACACTCATGCCTCTTCTGGTGCAATTTAATGTCCTCTCAGGTTCGTTTGTTTTTAAGTTTTAGAAGTTCAGTTCTCTTAAAGACAAGCTTATTTTTTGTGTTTGTTTGGTGCTTACCCATTCGTCCGGTGGTGAAAACATCTCCCACTGTTGTCAATTTTGACTCACTAGAAAGCTGCTGTTTCTTTGTAACACAGAGTAAAGGGGAGCTTTGACAATAATTCAGTTAATTCAATCAGCATAGACAGTTAATTTATGTAATCCAGCTCCAAAAACCCACTTTGAGGCAAATTATCTGAATTGACTGTCAACACTTATCATATTAGCAAGGTAACCACCAGTTTTCCACTTCCTTTTGTATTGAGAAACCAAAAGGATTTGTTTGGTTTAGTTTGTGTAAGACTGCCACAAGAATACCTACCTTCAGCACCCACAAAGAAAACCCTGCACACTTCACACGGCTCCCTCACCCTTACGTGCACATTTAAGGTCTTCTTCCTTGGAACTGGGTCTGAGAAATGAATCACAGTAGTCACGGCACAGCATCACTCTTTATTGAGAGTAACTTAGAATTTTCCTTTTTTTCTTTTTCAGATGAAATAAATGTTGTCCGTATTTGTGGCAAGCAGCCATCTTGTTAACTTGAAAGCCAGCCATCTAAAAATAAAAAAGCAAAATGAGGGTGGCATCAGTGTATGTGTGTGTGTGTGTGTGTGTTGGTGGGGGGTGCTTTGTATGGAGTTGCTTTGGGGGTTTTTGTTAAGGAAAAAGGCCCGATTGTCTCATAGCCCTATTAGGACCATTGCTGTTCTTTAACACAGGGACTGTTGGGGGTAATGAGCATGACAGCTGTGGATTATGCAGTATGCTTTTCATACACTTTGAAAGGCGGTGATGTTCTGTGCTGAGGTCTACTCAGTTATGAGAGAAAATCTGTAGCTCTGTTTCAGGGAAGGATAAAAGGCATGAGTCCAATTTTTTTTTTTATCACCTTTTCTTCCTTCTGAGAGGTGAACTATAGGAGGCTGGTATTTTGAAGAGAATCATTATGATAAAAGGAACTGGTCAGGCGTCACCATTTAAGTTTACCCTATTTTAGCTTGAGTTCTCATTAACTGAATGTAATGTACTAATGTATTCTTTTGCAGCTGGAGGAAGGCTGGCTAGAAGATGAAAGGAATGAATATTTAGAGGAGTTAAACTTATCGATGTTGGAGGAACAGCATAATGAAGCAATGCAGCGCACTGCCAGTCAGGTGGAGCAGGTAGGGCCACGATCTGAACTCCAGCATTTGAAATGATGCTAGTTCTTTTTTAAATGTGTAACCATAAATGGAATAAAAAAACAAAAAGCAAAGAGTTTGACCAAACATCTCTGTGATGGTAATTTTTGAAAGCAAATGATCATCTCAAATGAAGCAGAGGGAATAAATACAATTTTTTTCTATTAAGAATACTTCTACTTTGGGAAGCTTAGGGGCCATTGTGGAGAGTACAGTAGTATTCAAATGCTGACCCAGGCACTGTTCAACCTAATTCGGAAATTTAATAGTAAAAAATGCATGTTGCTTCTCAGTATACCAGCTAGAGATAAACTATATCTCATGAGGTAACCCCTCCCCCCCAAAAAAGTAATTTTGTATTTTAAAATATTAATGCATGTATTTGAATATTTAGGCAACTTTAGGAAGATGATGACATGATGTAAGCCATCAACCTTATTTGGGTATTTGGTATCGTGATTACACCTTTATACTCCTGAATTAAGAGTAGTTCAACTTGCGATTATTGATATCATTTTGTCTTAAGGTCATATATTCATTCAACAAAAAATTCTCAGCCCCTAATATGTTTCAAGTACCATGTTTGATCCTGAGAATACAAAGAAAATGAGCAAAGTTCCTGCCTTTAAGTAATTCGTAACTAGTGAAAGATCACAGTGTGGTTTGTGGCAAACCGAGTCTTAGTATTCTTTTCATTTTTGTTGTTTTTCTACTAGATAATATCAAGATCGATATAGCCTAGATTTTTTATGTCAGATTCATGTCATTCATTTGCCTAATATAATTTTATTAACACTTCCGCTGTCAATCTGCTTATTTGTTTAATTATCATCCTATTCTCAACATTAATCCTTAACTCACCCTAAAAGGTAATTAGAAAAAAATCCTGGCAGTTAGGCTTAGGAATATAAAACACAAACATCCTATCACTTTGTCAAACTGAATGATGAGATGCACTGACATGCTGGCATCCCATAACAGAGGTGTGTGTGTGTGCATGTGTGTGTCTGTGCATGCGTGCTCATGTGTATATGCTAATAAATTATTAGGTTGCAAACTACAGTTGACAGAGCCATGTGTGCTACACTCTGTGCTCACCATGGATGCTCAGTGGCCACTTCACAAACAAGAGTTCATGCTCAAAAGCAATGCTGCTACTGTAGCAATTGCTTTTCAATATAAAGAGGACAGGTTGAAATTTTAATGTATGACTTCAACACTGGCCACAAATAAAGATATTTTTTGGTGGCAGCTGCTGGTTACAAGCAAGAAAGTCCTTGCTCCAGGCTTTTTCTCTCTTAGATAAAAAATGTGACCTGATACAAAATTGACAGGAGGATGTTGGAATAAAGAAAGAAGGGAGAAATCCTGTCCAGGTGAAGTGATATGGTGTCAGATGCTGCCTACTCATCAGATGTAATACAAATGCTAGGTCTTTTGAGGTAACACAAGATGTCCCTGAGGTGAGATTTTCATTGTGTAGAAATTTCTCTTCACCATGAGACTGAAAAATGATGAGAAGTACAGAAACCTTTAAAAGTCCTTTGCCCTTATAAACAATAATACTACATTAAAAGTGCCTTGGTAGAAACCTTGCCTGTCACTATAATAATTCCATAGGGAAATGATAAATTATAGAATAGCATTATATCAGAAACCAGGAATTCTAGGTTTGAGAATAGAAAATTGTTTTCACATGTGCTCATAAACCAGTGACAAAAGAAAGGGCAATTCAATTAAAAATTGCATATCCATATTTAAAAACTAAAATACATATCCATCTGAAGGTTTACTTCACATGCTGTCCTTGGTCCTGTAACTGTTGTTAACACACATTTTGCTAATTAATTTGTCTGTATCATTTATTGCATGAAAAATAAGAAAAAATACTGCCTTCCTGTATTTTTTCAGCTTACCATTAGATAGGAGAAAAAATATAAATGTAAGTTATATGGTATATAAACTCAAATGTCCAATATCAATAATATCCTCTGGGAGTTTTATGGCACACTGTGCAGATGTCACCACATTTGATGCTGTTGTCACCTTATAGCAAGGGACATAGGGATGTATCAAGCTTTCCATTGTTAGTTACAGTTACTTAGGTATAATATTTTTTATCAATAAGACATTTTAAATCAATCTCAGTATGTTCTTAAAAAATGAGGAAAAATATTTTAGGGAAAGATGGAGAATCCTAGAATAACCTGATACGTGTTCATATTCTTCCCCCCGTTCATTACACTTTGTTCTGCCATTACTTAGGTGGAAGAAAACAACAATTATCTTAACCTTCCAGACCTGTTTTACCTTTTATCACCCATTCTGTCCTTCTTTGACACTAACAAGCTTGATTATATTTAATTATATAATTTCCTGCTAAAGGGAAAAAAATATAAATATATATATATATAATAGTAAGTAAACTTAGACATAAGGAGAATACAATCTAGAAACTGCCATGTAGACTTTTATAAGAGAAGTGGTGGAAGAAAGAGTAACTTTATCCTATTCACAGAGAAACAATTAGATGTGCACTTCCCTAGGGCAGTGACAGTTAATTGTTCTACATGAAAAGCCAAAAATTACCAGGGAGTGAAGTTCACATATATTTACATACCTATCTCAAAATATGTTTTTTGACATTATGCCCATGTCTGGCAATCAGTGCTGCTCAGATTTTCAGGGGAACCGTCATTTTACTCTCAGTAGAATAAAACTCACCTCTGAAGGAAATTACTGGTTAAGAGTAAAAAAATCTTTTAAAGTAACCCAAGTGAGTCCAAAGACATTACTGTTGCTTTTGAGCAATGTGATTTGGAGATGCACTGAGGTCAAAGTACATGTATGCAAGAATACAGCATCTTGGACATGTAAGAAATCCTGGCCCTGGGGGATGGCATTGGCCCCCTAGACCTCTAGCCTAAGAAGCTACATCCATCTGGGATTAAGTTTCCTCATCTATAGATGGAAGGTCCTGGGCTCCAGTAATGAACCTATTCCTGAAATTTTGTGATGTTTGGCTTATCATTATCAGTGTATCACTAGATCCAATGAAGTCTCCTCTGAACTTGAGAAAAGTTCAGGAAAAAGAAAATAGTAACAAGATGATGTGGCTTCTGAACTCTAGGCCTTCCTATTTCTGAAGACTATTTCGGCACTCTGTCTTACTCATCCTTTTACTCACCACAGAAACTCATAAAGTCACCTCAGTTACACACCTTCCCTCCAGTTTCCCAACTAAGAGAAAACCTTAAGACAAGAATCACTTATTTAAATGTGTCCTGTTTTATTTATCCTCAAGTGAGTAGCATAGCCATATTCAAGCAGCTTTTGTTTTCTTTATATTCAAGCATAAAAAGCTGTCATGAGCTAATTGCCTTTATTTCTAAAATTGTTATGGATACTAAAATGAGGGCAGCTTTCTAGGAACTGCACTTTTGCCAAGAAGCACTGTTTTTTCAAGCAAGTTTTCCAACACTTGGTGTTTTTCAAAATAATTAGCTTTCTTTCTTCTCTCAACTTTATTTTCTTAGCCAAAAAAACAAGAAGAAGAAGAAGGCACAACAGACACGGCAACATCCTCATCCAACAACCATGAGAAGGACAGTGGAGTGGGGCGCACAGATGAAAGCTTGCGGAACGACGAGAGCTCAGAGCAGGAGAATGCAGCCGAGGATCCCAATGGCACATCTTTGAAGAGCAAGAGAGAGCTGGGGCGGAGCCAAGACACTCTGGGAAGCACTGAACTTCAGTGTAATGAGAGTTTCGTGTCTGGTGAATACATTGACTCAGACTGTACTGGCAACCAAGATGAGGAGTGCGAAAGGTTTCGGCAGCTCTTGGAGCTCAAATGCAAGATTCGGAAGCATGGAGAGTATGACCTGTATTACTCAAGCAGCACAATAGAATGCAATCAAGGGGGACGAGAGGGAGTGGAGCACGAACTACAGTTGCTTAATGAAGAACTAAGAAACATTGAACTTGAGTGCCAAAATATCATGCAGGCTCACAGGCTCCGGAAAGTGACAGACCAGTATGGAGACATCTGGGCACTGCATGAGGGAGGATTCCGAAATTATAACACCAGCATAGATACGCAGAGGGGAAAACTAGATGACATCCTTGAACACCCAGAAAAGTCAGACAAAGACAGTTCTAGTGCTTACAACACAGCTGAAAGCTGCAGAAGCACTCCACTCACTGTGGACCGTTCCCCTGACAGTTCCCTCCCAAGAGTGATCAACCTCACCAATAAGAAAAACCTGAGAAGCACAATGGCAGCCAATCAGTCCTCTTCTGGACAGAGTAGTAAAGAGTCAACCAAAGCCAAAACCACTGAACAAGGTTGCGGCATTGAAGGCAAAGAGAAGACTTCAGAAAGCAGCAAGCTTTCTGATCCAGAGAAGACCAGCGGTGAACACATCCCTTACCTCTCTCCTTACCACAGCTCCTCCTATAGATATGCAAACATCCCAGCACATGCCCGGCATTATCAAAGTTACATGCAGTTAATTCAACAGAAGTCCGCAGTCGAGTACGCTCAGAGCCAGCTCAGCTTGGTGAGCGTGTGCAAGGAGTCTCAGAAGTGCTCAGAACCCAAGATGGAATGGAAGGTGAAAATCAGGAGTGACGGGACACGGTACATCACCAAGAGACCCGTGAGGGACCGCATTCTGAAGGAGCGTGCCTTAAAGATCAAGGAGGAGCGGAGTGGCATGACGACGGACGATGACACCATGAGTGAGATGAAAATGGGGCGCTACTGGAGCAAAGAGGAGAGGAAGCAACACCTGGTGCGGGCCAAAGAGCAGCGGCGCCGCCGAGAGTTCATGATGCGGAGCCGGTTGGAGTGTCTCAAGGAGAGTCCCCAGAGCGGCAGCGAGGGCAAGAAGGAGGTCAACATCATTGAACTGAGTCACAAAAAGATGATGAAGAAGAGAAACAAGAAAATTTTGGACAACTGGATGACAATCCAAGAACTGATGACCCATGGGGCCAAGTCCCCTGATGGCACACAAGTTCCTAATGCCTTTTTGTCAGTCACCGCGGTATGACCGAATGGATGGAAGGCAGCTGACTTTCAGAGGGTGCTACCAGTTTGGGTAGAGGATGCTTGCCTCGTTCAATGTGGCGTTTTTATATATATTTTGTGACTCTTTATAGTTTAAATTTTTTGTAAGCAAAAATACCTGCTAATTTTTCATTTGTTTTTCATATACTTGTACCTTCTTTTTGGCTGAGATTTTTCTTTAACTTGTGATATATTCGTATTACTCATTTATATATAAAAACAAACAAAAGGAAAGAAAACAAAAAAAATGAACAAAAATACTGAGGAGCTAATTAATTTCCTATTTTAATGTATCTGTTGTAGATCTGGATTTATTGCTCTAGTTTACTTATTTTCTACTTTAATAACAACTCAATGCCAAAACATTTCTCTGCTTGCTTCTTGGCATAATACATATGAAGTCAAACCTGTTGATAAATCATGTGTCATATCTTGTCTTATACATAAAAGCCACCTCTTTTTAACATGCTGTTGTACATTTAACACATAAATGGCCGTTGTCTTTGTCTCAGTAAAGTGTAGGTGGACAATCTTTCTGTGGTATGTAGTGACATTGGTCATGTAGCTAGATAGTTGTGGTAATTGTGACAATAAAAGCAAAATAAATTATTGCTTATCCCTGAGAAAAGCTATCAAGGAGTGTTTTATTTCCATTGTTCACTGTGGTTGCCAGATATAAATTAATTATATATATATACTATTTAGAAGACTCCTAATTGTGGATTATAAAATGCATACATTTTCTGTCCCTTTTTATTCAAGAAATTGTCTTGAAATACTTCCCACAGATAATTGTGTCCTATATTCTTACCAGGAGTAAGTTAGATAATGTGTGTAGAGCATCTAACAGATGCTGACTAAGCATTCAATAAACATGAGTTCATGCTCTCCATGACTGCCACCCACGTAAGGAAAAGCCAAGAACAATTTAGGGGATGACATGGACAGAGAAGATCAGTAAAATATCTTAGATTGTTTGTAAGGGCACTGTATTAGTCAGCTCAAATTACCATAACAACATACCATAGACTGTGTGACTTAAACAACAGGAATTTCTCACAGCTCTCAAGTCTGGAAGTCCAAAATCAAGGCACCAACCAATTCAGCTCCCTAATGAGGGCTCTGTTCCTGTTTTGCTCATGACCTCCTTGCTGTGTCCTCACATGGTAGAGAGAAAAAGAGAAAAAAAGCTCTCTGGTGTCACTTCTTTTAAGACACTAATCCCATCATGAGGGCCTCACCCTCATGACCTCATCTAAACCTGATTACCACCCAGAGGCCCCATTTCCAACTACCATCACATTAGGGGTTAGAGCTTCATCATATGAATTTGTTGGTGACACAGTTCAGTCCACAGCTCTATGTGCATTTATTTAGTTCATCCTTTGGAAATAAATTTTTGGAAACTATCTTTTTAATCATTTTCAGCATAGTCAACTATAAACGCCTTATTAAAAAGTGAGCTTGTTAAATTATCAGATAGGTTTTTTAATCTGGCTTTTTATCATATAAACATCAACTATATTATATATCAATCATAATGCCTCCAGAGTGAAAGGCCAGATCAATGCATGCATGAGCTTGATCAAATTTTCATTCAATGCAAGAGATTGTTTTAACATAATGGAGGCACAGCATCCAAACATTTTTGAAGCTACTTTCCTGTTTAAAAACATACAGTGGCTCCTTACTAGCTCTTGAATCAGACTCTGATGCCTCAGCCTTATATTCCTGGTCCTCCATTAACTTGCCCACCTTGCCTATTGCCCCACTTCTTTAGATTTTCTGAGTTATTCTGGCTCCTGAGCGGCTTGCCCCTTTTCACTGAGGTTATCTAATGCTACTCTCTCGTCTGGGGTTTCTATGCCAAATCCTACACCCCTCTTAGAAGGTAATCACATATACATTTTCTCTTTGGAGCCTATTTTGATGACACTGGGTTTTCTCAGCATTTTGGCATACACCATGATGCACCTGCAGTTTATTTTACCTTGGAAATTTTATTCTTCTGTTATTTGAATCACATAGACAGAACTTATTGTCTCCCTGCACGGATATTATGTTCGTGGAGTTTGGCCCTTGTGTCACCCCTGTCTTTATAAACCTCTGGTAGAATGCCGTTTAAACAATTATGAATGCTATTTAAGATGTTTTATTCACTTATCTCACAGATTGGTCCTCTTGTTACTGTTTTCCGTACTCATCTACCCTTCTAAATTCTTACCTTTTAAAGGGCTATTACATAGATGGAAAGAAATGAATCTTATTTATATGTAACAAAAAGCTGGACCCCAAAATTTTAAGATAGTGACAGTACTAGCAACTTAAGGCAATTGAAAATTTCACCACTTCTAACTTTAGCTATTGCTAATCCAATCGATAAAACTACTCTGAGTGCACCTAGAGTTAATTTTTGACCAGATAGTTTTAAATAAGAATGCCTATCTATCTTAAAAGCTCACTTCCTTCCTGACCTAATACCTATGGTTATTGTTTATCCTCTTGGTACAACTGGGTTTAAATATTCATTGAATTCAAATTACTCCTATAGATAAATGGGATTTGGAACCGACATGTAAATTTTTTTCCAGAAGAAACATGTACACATCTCACAGAATGCAGTGTTTCCAAAGTCAGCAGTTTAATTTTATTTTTATTAAGGCCAAGTGTGCTTGCCAATTTTTTAAAAATGTGCTGTTGGTGTTTTTCATGTCTGTGTTTATACAATTCTATGAGTTGAGAAATGTCTTTTTCAAAAATCAGTGAAAATCTGAGAAGTGTTATGTTTTACCTTTCTATATAACATATCTTTGTGCTAAACATGTTTTTCTTTTAGTAAGTGAATAATAAATCTGCTGCTCAGCAAAGAAAAGTAGTTGGCTGTATGTGAGATATTTCATTTTAGTTCAGAAGATATACGTGAATGTGAAGGGGAAAAATATTTTACTTAGGCTTAAGTAATTAGAAATTCCATCCTTTTTTTAAGTTTTGAATTTTATTTTATTTATTTTTTATACAGCATGTTCTTATTAGTTATCCATTTTATACATATTAGTGTATACATGTCAATCTCAATCTCCCAGTTCATCCCCCACCACCACCCCCCGCCACTTTCCCCCTTTGGTGTCCATATCTTTGTTCTCTACGTCTGTGTCTCTATTTCTGCCCTGAAATTCCATATTTTTTATTGACAGAAATTGGTGTTAGGCTCCATATGTGAATGACTTAAGGAGGGGAAAAACAATGTATATTCTACGGGCTTTTCTTCACTGTGTGCCATGAAGAAGACTATTGTTGCCATCTTGTTTTGTGCACACTGTCCCTTTAGGAGCACATAATATGGACTCCTCTAATGTAACCTTTCCGTAGCTACATACTGATTTAATCCATGTCTTGTTGGTGTGTCTAAATCTTCCACCTAAACACATTTTTATGCTTCCAGTGAGCTGCTGCTCTCTACCTCAAATTCTTTATTTTGCGTTGGTGGCACCATTGGCCTGTTCTGTCATGCTTATCACCTGAGTCTTCTTGAATTTCTCTTTTATCTGGTAAGGCAAAAAAGCAGTGTGAATTTTTCTTCAAAGTATTTCAGGTTGTCTTCGATACCCTTACCCAGTCACCTTTCGGGCTAGGCTGTCTCCATCTCATACCTAATTACCACCGCAGATCTAGACATGCTCTCCCTGGGCACTCTTTCCAGTCTCTCCTACGTGTGGCAGCAACACTGGGCCTCCTAAATATTACTTTCCTCACTGTGCTCGGATACCTTCAGGAGTCTTGTCCTGAGCATGGGATAAAATCTGGGTGCCTGAGACATTTATCAAGGACTTCATAATTTAACCTCAACCTTTTTTTCCACCTGATTTCATACCTCTCCAGGAAGAATTTTTAACTCAGACCTCAAGAAACCTGTGTCTTAGGTAGATGAATAATTTGATGCACCTTCAAACTTAATATTCTTCCAATTTTAATTAAAATTTAATTAAACTTTATTTTCTATTGATTTGTACTCTATTAATTAGTTAATTTCCATTATTTTTCTATTTCTATGAATAATCATTAATAGAATTGGTATGATATCATAAAACAATAATTATTATTAAATAATTTCTATTAATTTTTGATTAATAAAGTTGAACACTGCAATAGGTTCACCAACTAATTCACTTCTTAAAAAATAAAGTAAAAAAATTTTTTCCAGCAAATTATTTTCCACTTACCTGAAGTCTGTTCTCTCTACAGTTTCTCATCATTATTTTCCAAACGTGTATCTTTGGAGGTATATTAAAAGGACTTAAAATCTAGATAAAACAAACCATTTGCTCCTGTAAATATACATGAAATGGCTTCAGAGCAGAATTTCAGTGAATAGTAGCTACAGTAAACTACTGACAAAAATAATTGACCAAAATAGTCCTCAATAAAGTATTATTATGAGATTTTTTTGTCCTTCTGTTTTTTGCTGTTTCTGCTCAAGTATGCTACCCTTTTCAGCAGGACCAGTTTACACTGTAGCAGGTTTGTAAGAAGTCTCCTTGTAGAACTGCGTAAATGAGCCCATAAAGCTGATTATTTGGGGTATGTTTTGCGCTACTTCTAGCATCCCACTCAGATTCTGCTTTAGTCAGACAGGACTCCCTACCGTTTTTCAAACACGGTCATTCTCATTTCCATTGCCACACTGCTTGTGGTGCTTTCCATGTCAAATAAACCCTTCTCCTTTCTCTTTGTCCACGTCTTCCCATCTTTCCAGGAGACTTGCGTTAACTCTTGCTAACAGCCACTTATTTCTGCACACACATAGGTGGTATTGTCTTATCACTCCCTTGGCTTTCTACCCAATAGTGTCTAATATTTTTTTCCATAATGTGTCTCTCATGAGTGCAGTGTGTTGCACAGTTAATAACCAATGCCACATATATGGCATTTCTTCTGTTTTACCAACAAACGGCTGCTCAGGAGTTTTAGTGCCATGCATTTTTTACATGTCCCAGTCAACAGTGTTGTGTTGCAACAAGCACTGCCCCTGGGTTCACCGGCCAGCTATAAACTAGGGTCCCATTTGTTATTCAGTACCCTACCACAAGTTTTTAACCTATTAGTAACCACTACTTACTTACTGCCTTCCAGCTCTGCCACTTACAAGGTGTGTATTCTTAGGAAAGTTGCTTAAGTTTGCTGCTGCTGGGTACGGGGGAGATAATTGTAGACTTTTTCATTGGTTGGGAATTAATTGAGTTAATACATATAAGGAAGCTAGATGAGTGTGGGCACAGAGTGGGCACTCAGTAGATATTAGAGATTATTTTTATTTACACATGAGCAAGCTGTGGCTAATATAATTTTAGTCATCTGCCACAAATTCCAAGACTAGTAGGCCATAGATTAGGGATTCAAATCTGTGATGGTCTGCCCCCCAAATTTCTCTTCTTTCTACTACTTGCAGCATCTAAGTTAATTAAGAATGGACATGAGAGTTAACAGCAACTTGTTCACTAAACTCCATCTGCTTCTGCTTCAAGCAGAAGTCCAGACACTGCCACAATTTTTTCTGTCATCAGAGGTGCTGATGAAACAGGAGGGAAGGGGGCATGGCACAACCTTTAAAAGAATGACATAGCCATTGAGAATATGACAAAAACTGGTTAGAACCAACTAGGTCCAAGATGGTGGAAGATTCAGCTTCAAGTAGACCTTGATCCTCATTATATGTTCATTGTAATACATCAGCATGCTAAATGACACACCCACCAGCATCATGACTGTTCCAAGGATGACAATAAAAGGCCAAAAAGTGGGCGGTGACCCAATTCCTGGAAATCTCACCCTTTCCCCCAAAATAGTTGGGATAATCCTCCCACTCATTAGCCTATGAAATTACACAGCACATAAAAACTAACCACCCCATATTTCGGAGCCTCTAGTCTTTTGAGATGGCCCACACTCAGTCTGTGTATTGTGTTTCTCCCAAGGCCATTCTCGTCTTTTAAGATGGACCATATTCTACCTATGGAATGTGTACCTCTCTAAATAAATCCACTTCTTACCTGCCACTCTGTCTCTCACTGAATTCTTTCTGCAATGAGACATTGCAGAAGAATAAAGAACCTGAGCTTCATCAGGTCCTGGGACCAGGTGTGTGATCTCAATTAAAAGACCATAGGTTGAAGTCCCAATCTGTGTTTAGGGTGGGTTCGAGTCCCAGCCCATGTGTTCGAGTCCCAATCTAAGTTGCATGGTTTCACTGACTTTCTTCATTTTGCTCTGTTTTTACCAGTCAGCCTATTTCTTGAAGTGTGTGTTGTCTATGATGAGGATTATGGTGGTAGATTTTGATTTTGATCAATAAGCCTATGATTCTTTCTCTAGAGCTAACCAATATATAACTACATTCTGCCTCAAGTTTATTATCACCTCGTTCCATTATGCTGCCTGCCATGTCCATGATCAGAAAAGTGACACTTGTAAAGAACCTATTGGATATCCATTTATAGAACTGTCACAAATTCTTAAAGCCTAGTATTTTAATATGAAACACTGTCAATGCTAGATATTCAATCCTAAAATGTGTTTGAATAAGCAATTTAATAAACCGAGACATTTATTCAACTTTACCTCGTTGATGGTGATAAGAATATATTAGATGGGATGCAACTTGCCAACACATCTTGGAAAATTTGTGAGGTACTCTGTGAAGCAAAATGTACTCAAATATTTCCAGAAACTAGCTCTACCCTGATGTTCTCATTATGGTAGTGTCAATGGGTAGAGCATAGATTTCTATTTGTGTCCATTTAATTTAGTCTGACTTCATTTTTGAAATAGAATGCTAATTAGAAAATCAATCAGATGGAGGACACAAAAAAATAGAAATGGTACAAAACAGTCAAGAGAAAGAAACATATTTGAGAGCCTACAATGTTCACTGTGTTAGATACTTTACATGGGGCATTAATAAACTTCTTGTCTTGGGAAGATGAAATGTGAGCATGTGAAAAGAAATCTAACTGTATAAAGCTATTAGTGTAGGGTGACAGAGTGAGGAACACAGGAGGGTTAAGGGGAGTGGGAATTTATGGGTTATCACTATCTTTGGGAAGCCTTTCCTGGTCTCACAGCCTTGAGTAATGATTCACGCATAGAACAATTATCATCAATTCTGTGATCTTGAGCCAGTATGTCCCTTCTATGAGCCTCCATTTTCTCACCTGTAAAATGAGAATATTGGAATAAGTGCTTTCCAACACCCATTTTATTTCTAAAATTCTAAAAATTGGCAATACATAATGAAACATTTTATTCCAAATTTCCTTTTGTTGCAGCCATACCACAATTTCTTATGGAGCTATCTTAAGTAAATTCATCATCTACCAGTGAAGAAAATAAAGATTTTTCAAAAGGAAAAATAAGAAAGCAATCCATCCACCTCATTACAAATAACTCAATTTTGTTTCTTTTTATGGCTGAGTAATATTCCACTGTATATATATGTGCCACATCTTCTTTATCCATTCATCTGTCGATGGACACTTAGCTTGCTTCCATGTCCTGGCTATTGTAAATAGTGCTGCAATGAACATTGTGGTACATGACTCTTTTTGAATTATGGTTTTCTCCAGGTATAATAAACTCAAAATTGATTAAACACCTAAATGTAAGGCCAGACACTATCAAACTCTTAGAGGAAAACATAAGCAGAACACTCTATGACATAAATCACAACAAGATCCTTTTTGACCCACCTCCTAGAGAAAGGGAAATAAAAGCAAAAATAAACAAATGGGACCTAATGAAACTTAAAAGCTTTTGCACAGCAAAGGAAACCATAAACAAGACGAAAAGACAACCCTCAGAATGGGAGAAAAAGTTTGCAAACAAAGCAACTGACGAAGGATTAATCTCCAAAATATACAAGCAGCTCATGCAGCTCAATATCAAAAAAACAAACAGCCCAATCCAAAAATGGGCAGAAGACCTAAATAGACATTTCTCCAAAGAAGATATACAGATTGCCAACAAATACATGAAAGGATGCTCAACATCACTAATCATTAGAGAAATGCAAATCAAAACTACAATGAGGTATCACCTCACACCGGTCAGAATGGCCATCATCAAAAAATCTACAAACAATAAATGCTGGAGAGGGTGTGGCAAAAAGGGAACTCTTTCCACTGTTGGTGGGAATGTAAATTGATACAGCCACTATGGAGAACAGCATGGAGGTTAGTTAAAAACTGAAAATAGAACTACCATACGACCCAGCAATCCCACTACTGGGCATACACCCAGACACTTGCATATTTATAGGGAAGATGAAAAGGGAAAGGAATCATCCTCCAACTGGATAACTCTTAGCTTTGCAGTCAGGGTTACAGCCCTCCTACTATGAGAAAGCTTGTTGCTGGGCTCCTTGAGGGACAGCCTCTGTGGTCATCTAGCAGACATATTGGCTAGTTTCTCCACATAACGTGTAGAATTAAATTAGAAGAAGGATAAGACAGTTAGGCGGGAGCCAAGTCATGAAGGGTTTCATGTGCAAAGAAGTGGGAGAGTTAAAGTGATCAAATGTATGTTTTAGAAAGATCAGTCTGTTAGCAATATATATTGGGTGGGGAAACATTTGGAAGAAGGACAACCAGTTAGGAGGTTGTTCCAATGATACAGAAGAGAAGAGACAAGAGCTTGAACAAAGAAAGAGTCAGTGAGTACAGAGAGAGGATTTGACAGATGTTAGGGACTAGGGTTACAGATTTAGAAAATAAAATACAGGATGCCCAGTTAAATTTGAATTTCAGAAAGAAAAAAGTCAATAATTTTTTCTATGTAAGTATACATTGGGGACATACTTATATTAAAGTTACTTGTTTTTCTGAAACTTTCGTTTAATTAGGCGTCTTAAATTTTATCCGGCAATCCTGCTAGGGAAGTAGAATAGCTGAGTCTTGGAAACTGATAGGAAAATAGAATGGAAGATAAGGAGATGGAGGAAGAGTTTGAGGATGTTGTCCAGCTTTCTGGTTGGGGACTAAGTGAATGATGGTACCACTCAGCAGGACATGCCTAACATGAGAAAGATATTCTGGCAGAAAAGGTGAATAATTCAGTCTCAGGTATGTGGATTTTAGGGTGCCAATAGGACAATACAGGGAAAAGTGTCTAATGGGCAATTTAAAAAGCAGATATGGAATTCAGAATAGGAGACGGGAACTTGAGGAATACATGTTGGGGGTGCGCATAGTACCATCCACTGGTTCTCTGTCTTTTACCAAGGCCCTTCCATGGCCACAGAGGTCTGGTTACCAGGAGAGGAACAGTGAACAGGAAACTGTTGGTGTCAAGGAGGTGACAGGTATGTAAAATTGCCATTGCCCTTCCTCCTCCTGTGCCCTGTCCTGCTTATATGGGGGACATGGTTTGCAAATATCACATCTCTGCCTCATTGAGAATGGAAGGTTAGATCATCCTGTTCACATGCCCTCCCAGCTCCGCAGATTCTTTAGAGCCACCTTCAAGTCTAGAGAACAGGTTTTAGAAACATGCCCAGTAGCATCTGATAGAGCACCCCAAAACCAAATACATTAATAGTTTTTACTGAAACATATGACTATTTAAGTTATAAATATCCCCTTGCAAGTTCGGTTCAAGTTTTGCAACCCAATTATTTATGAAAAATGTTCTGTTTTCAGAAACATAAACTTTAGAATTTCAGTTGAAGGATTATGAACCTTATTTACATCAATGACAGCATAGCTGAACAACCACTTTTTACTTAGTATCATTCTGTATTAGTCCATAAAGAGTCTCCTCATTCCTTTTGATTGCCCTCCTTTTTCTTTTTTTTTTTTTTGTTTTTTGCGATACGCGGGCCTCTCACTGTTGTGGCCTCTCCCGTTGCGGAGCACAGGCTCCGGACGCGCAGGCTCAGCGGCCATGGCTCACGGGCCCAGCCACTCCGCAGCATGTGGGATCTTCCCAGACCGGGGCACGAACCTGTGTCCCCTGCATCGGCAGGTGGACTCTCAACCACTTTGCCACCAGGGAAGCCCCTGTCCTCCTTTTTAAAGAGAATAATATTCCATTGTATTGATGTACCATAAATATATTAATCTATCACCCATTTATGTATACTTTGTCTCTAATTTTAACTATTGCAATGTCTTAATTAATAAACTTATAAATATATCATTTCATGATAAGTTTCTAGAAGTGTAATTAGTATGGCTGTGATCATAAATACTACCCCTCCACAGAGGTGGCACAATTTTTATTTCAACTGCTATCAGCAGAGTATGAAAGGACCCTTTTCACCCACTTCCTTGCTGTGACATTTTGGCCCTATTTCTCTTCACCTACTCCTCAAATTCTCATGGACTGTATGTCCTAAAGGTGTCAGGTCAGCTGGTCTTAGTCAATGGAGGCAATGACAGAAGAATAGAGGACAAAAGGAAGGAAAAGTCATGGCATTTTCCTTCTTTCAGGAGAATATTTCAGGTTTTGTGGGACCTGTGGCTTAAACACTCAAAAGTTCTAATTAGAAAGATAAATTTTAAAATTCTGAATTCAAAATTAGGCACGAAACAAAATATGTATTTAGAATGTGGAAAGAAAATGCAAACAACTAAAAATTTTGAAAAGTTTATAAATATCACATCACAAAATTTTTAATTAATTTTTATTAATTATCTGTCAAACAGGTTTAATATCCATTCCACCTATGTTTTTGGATGCCTACTTTAAAATTTTCTCTTTGTATGACAATTATTTTGTGATTACCTGTATGGTTAGAATAAAAAGATAATATTTCCTTTATCATAGTTGATCAACATTATTTGATTCCTGATAGTTTAAAATATTTCATTTTCTCAACTCATTATTGGTAATGTCATCTAAATTTTTAGGATTGTTGTGAATTTAAGGAAAGCCTCTTCTAAGTTTCTTTCTTACATAAGCTGAAAACTATTTTTAAAATTTGACCCTAGATTCTCTTCTAACTGTATATTTTAAAGCTTGTTTCTCACCCACGACTCATATATTTTCACTGCTAGGAAGTGAAGAACAAATTCACAGCCCAATAGGAGTTCTGGCCCTCCTCTTTTGTATAATGTCACACAGTGAGTTAGGACAGAGGATATTTCTATAAGTTATTCCTATGCCAAGACAGCTAGAAATAACCTAATTATACACATAAGTAACTGCGAAACATGAAAATATATCCCAACAAACCAAAAATAAATATATTGTCAACTCACCTTCTCTTTAGTCTGAGCCCCAAAATGTCCATGGCTATTCTATCACCACCTGACAGGAAGGGAAATGTGACAGGGAGAAAGCTGAGTGAAAAAAGCCTGCAGTCTTAACTGATTACAGTTATAATCTTAATTTTACTAATTTTACATAAACATGAGACCATGTGAACACATTGACCGAGCCCCTCCCAGGAACTTACAGAGCAAATGAGGCTGAAACTCAACCCTCCCTGGGCTCTACCCTCCACCTCCTCTGGCTCTTCCTTCTCTCCTGGGACAACATCTGTGGCAGAAGCTGCACCTCCTCCATGGCCACATCTCCCACCAGACAAGGCCAACCAAGCTTCCAGATTCCAAGGGACCCTAGCCCCTGAATGCCTATAAAACCTGCCTGGGAATGATAGTGGCCTCCCACTGTTTCTAATTTATGGATTGTCTCATTCACACTTGTTCATCTCCCTTGATGAATTCCTTTTATTAAACTCTCTTATTTTAAGCAATTTCTATTCTCCTGCTTTAATTAACTAATACGGTTCTTGGTACTTACTAGATATGGTTCCAGTAAACAAACCCCCAAATAAGATTCTAGAATAGAGTTACTCTCTTGTTTGTGTGTGAACATATTCATAACCTCCTTGAAGATGGAAAATGAGACCTTAGTAATGTAGGAATGCAATATATCACCTATAGTTGCTTAGCATTAAGTACCTGTTGAAATCATTATTTTAGGAAACCAAATAGTTGCTAGGTTGTTATACTTGCCCAGTAAGGAAGTATTGATGATTACAAAGAATGTGGGATGAGGTAACTATTTTTGACAGCACTAGGGAACTTATAAGGGGAAAAACACTAGGGAAAAGGCCTGTTTTTAATAGAGACTCATCGATGGGCCATCAGAAATAACCACTGTCAGTCTTACAGTGCATCTCTCCTGGACAAGCTAAGTTTCAGAATGCCTAAAGCATCCATAGTTCCCTTCTAAGTAGGTTTTTAAAAATTACTTACTAATGATTTACATTTTAAACTTTTGTGTCAAAATAAAACACACATAGAAAAGTCTATAGAAAATTATCACAAAATGGACACACCTGTATAACCAGTACCCAGGTCATGAAACAACACTTGGCTGGCATTCCAGAATCCACCTCCCAAATATTACCCCTCCATCCTTTCCAGCTGTAAACACTATTCAGGCTTCTAACAAAACAGATTAATTTTGCCTATTTTCAAGTTTGTATAAATGGGACACTACAGTGTGTATTCTTTGGATCTGGCTTCTTTTATTTAACATTTTTTTTTGTGAGGTTGATCGATGGTGTTATATGTATTTGTAGTTTGTTTATTTTCATCACTATCAGTATTCTGTTGTGAGATGACCACAATTCCTATATCTATTCTATAGCTGATGAACATTTGGGTTGTTTTCAATTATTGATTGTTATACTTAATATTTTGAACATTTTTCTATACATGGTACACACTTGTTCATTGGGCATATACCTAGAAGTTGAATTACTGGGTCTTAGATTATGCATATGTTCAACATTAGAGATATGAAACAGTGATTATAACAATTTATATTACCACTAGCAGTGTGTGAGTTCTCAGTATTCCACATAATTACTAAGGCTTGATATTTTTTAAAATGGGGGGCAGAATTTATTTTCTTACAGTATTAATTATGCATGCCAACTCAGAACATCCAAAGACTATAAGAAATACTTATTTTTAGTATGTAAATGATCCAGTTTATTGAAACAATTGACCCAGTTTAGTAGAACATCCCTTATTGTTCTTTCCTTATTTAAATTTTTACCAGTTCTATTGATCTATAACTGGCATATAACACTGTTTAAAGTGTACAACATTTTAATTTGATACATGTATACATAGAAAAATGACTACCACGATAAGGCTAATTAACACCTCACATAATCACCAATTTTTGTGTGTGGTGAAAACATTAAGATCTACTCCCTTAGCAACTTTCAAGAATACAACACAGTACTGTTAACTAGAGTCACCATGCTATACCTTAGATTCCCAGAACATATTCACCTTATAGCTGGCAGTTTATACCCTTTGAACAATATCTTCCTATTTTCTCCACCCCTCAGGCCCTGGGAGCCACTAGTCTACTTGCTGTTTCTATGAGTTCAACTTTTTTAGATTCTACATATAAATGAGATCATACAGTATTTGTCTTTCTCTGGCTGGCTTATTTCACTTAGCATAATACCCTCCAAGTCCATTCATGTTGTCACAAATGACAGGACTTTCTTCTTTATTGCTGAAAAACATTCCATTGTGTACATACATATATACATTTTCTTTATCCATTCATCTGTCAGTGGATATTTAGGTTGTTTCCATGTTTTGATTACTGTGAATAATACTGCAGTAAACATGGGGGTGAAGATATCTCCTTGAGAGAGTGATTTTTTTTCCTTCAGATATATACCAGGTATGATTCAGGTTGCTAGAACATGTGGTAGTCATATCTTTAATTTTTTTAGGAGCTTCCATCCTGCTCTCCATAGTGGCTTCACCAGTTTACATTCTCCCCCAACAGTGTAAGAGGGCTTCCTTTTGTCCACATTCTTGCCAGGACTTGTTATCTCTTGTTTTTTAAATAGCCATTCTAACACGTTTGAGACGATAACTCATTGTGATTTTGATTTGCATTTCTCTCATGATTAGTTATGTTGAACACTTTTTCATGTACTTTTTGGCCATTCATATAACTTCTTTGAAAAACTGCCTATGCAAGTTCTTTGCCCATTTTTAATTGGATTATTTATTGTTTTACTATTGAGTTATAGTAGTCCATCTTTTTTTTTTTAACATCTTTATTGGAGTATAATTGCTTTACAATGGTGTGTCAGTTTCTGCTGTATAACAAAGTGAATCAGCTATACCTATACATATATCCCTATATCCCCTCCCTCTTGCATCTCCCTCCCACCTTCCCTATCCCACCCCTCTAGGTGGTCACAAAGCACAGAGCTGATCTCCCTGTGCGATGCAGCTGCTTTCCACTAGCTATCTATTTTACATTTGGTAGCGTATATATGTCAATACTACTCTCTCACTTTGTCCCAGCTTACCCTTCCCACTCCCCGTGTCCTCAAGTCCACTTTCTACATCTACGTCTTTATTCCTGTCCTGCCCCTAGGTTCTTCAGAACCTTTTTTTTTTAGATTCCATATATATGTGTTAACCTACGGTATTTGTTTATCTCTTTCTGACTTACTTCACTCTGTATGACAGACTCTATGTCCACCCATCTCACTACAGATGACTCTTTCATTTCTTGTTATGGCTGAGTAATATTCCATTGTATATATGTGCCTCATCTTTATCCATTCATCTGTCGATGGACACTTAGGTTGCTTCCATGTCCTGGCTATTGTAAGTAGAGCTGCAATGAACATTGTGGTACATGATTCTTTTTGAATTATGGTTTTCTCAGGGTATATGCCCAGTAGTGGGATTGCTGAAGTCATATGGTAGCTCTATGGTTAGTTTTTTAAGGAACCTCCATACTGTTCTCCATAGTGGCTGTATCAATTTACATTCCCACCAACAGTGGAAAGAGTTCCCTTTTCGCCACACCCTCTCCAGCATTTATTGTTTGTAGATTTTTTGATGATGGCCATTCTGACCGGTGTGAGGTGATACCTCATTGTAGCTTTGATTTGCATTTCTCTAATGATTAGTGATGTTGGGCATCCTTTATAAAGCAGTCCATCTTTATAGGTCATCTCTAACCATACTGATTGGACCAGAGGGTGGGCATCTAACCCCAAAGTATCCAAACTTCAGGCCAGCCATCTGTCTAAGAAGTAACCTAGAATATAAACATTGTCCAAACAAGAATAGTGATCAAGTGGATCAATCAAATTTCAACTGGAGCTTTGAGGAGGTCATCAGTTAATTACTAGCTGATGTTCAAGCCAATAGACACTCAGAGGAAAAAAAGGAGTCTCCATAATGGTGAAGAACTATAGCAGGGATGCATGTGTTCTCAAAGAAGGACAGTCCTGTGAGTGGTTATCTAGTTTCTGTCTCCATAAAGCTTGAACATTGCAGTTTATGCTTTTTTAGTAATAACTGGTATAAAGTTTCTTCTGTTTTAACATGAGGTCTGAATGTGTGATTGAGATTCCTATATTCCCTATGTTTATGTGTATGTTCGTGAAGGGTCACCATTATATTAACCTGAAGAAGTTTCCATTAACTGCAACCAGAAGAACCCACCTAAAACAATGTCCTTCTAAACCTTTCTATGCATATGTATAACTTTTTTTTACAAAATCAGATCATGATACAAATGTTCATGTCCTAATATATTTTAAATATCCACCTATAACAATAAATGTTTATATGCAGTACGTTCAGTGTTTACAATATCCATTATATGGCTGAATCATAACTTATTTAACAATCACCCTTTTCCCTTTCTCTTACTATTTGCTGCTGGTATAATAAATAACGATTCAATAATCATACTTGTTCACACATCTATGTATGTATTCTATATATGTCTATATTCTGAGTGTGTATTCTATGTATACTTTGTATGTATGTATTCTATGTGTGTATTGGATTATTTCTTTTGGATAAATAACCAGGAGTAAGCCTGCTGGACTAAAGAATATGATCATTTAAAAGACTTTTCAATCATGTTCTTAAAATGACCTCCCAAAAGTTATTAACAATTGCGTTCTCAAAAGCAATGCATGAGAATATCTATTTGCATGAAAAAATAAATATTTACCTTAGGATCTCACTATCTCTGAGGAATATCCCCAGTTGCAGTGACTACACATGCCAAGGGAAGCCTATTATTGAGGGAGGGATTTGGCGGTGAATAGGTCTATTGAACATAAACATGCTAAGTGGCTAGTCAAATTTTCAATAATTTGGTGGATGAAAAGTTGCTGGAGACACAGCTTTCTAAACACTTTTTAGGAAAAATAGTATGTACTTCATGGAGGGTTAACCAGAATTTCTTTCATATATGAGTTTTTCTTTCCTTACACAGGAAAGTTTGAAAGTTCTAGTAACTATTTACTTTCCTCTTGAGGTATATTTCTAAGTAATGAAAGACAAAATGAGGCATTTTAATATATGGATATTTCAATTGTGTAAATAAATATATTTGGAAAAATACATATTTGTATAAATAGTATGTGTGTATGAAAGAGTGTTTATTTGATATATCTAAGAGGTAGTGTGATATGGTGGAAAGAGTACTGAACTAGCAATCAAAATACTAGACACAGCTCTCTACAAACTGTGAACTTGAGCAAATTACTTGAACTTTTAGAGGCAATAAAATAAAAGAATTAAGCAACAGGATACTTTCTAGCTTTTAAATTATAAGAAATGAATCAGACAATGCATATTATCAATAGAAGGTGATTAGACCTATGAATTTCTTGAGAGGACTCAAAAAAGCTTCAGTGATTTAATTTGTGACCTGTGTAAGTTGTCAATCAAGGTAACCTGACAAGAGCCCTATGTGGTGACTGACAATGAGCTAGAAGGCTGAGGCTTCACTCTGTGGTCCCCAGTGGCACTGGCATCACACAGGCATTGCTAAAAACCCATGGCTTCCAGTGAGAATCCTGCCAAGAAAGCTGCATGAATCCTTGAGTCCACTGTTTTAATTTAGTCCTGAAAGTGTTGAGAAGTGTCTAAATAGAAGATCCATTCATCTTCTTCCTAAATGAGAAGTCATACACTGTGAATTAAATTTTTATGCTAGAAGACAAAAAGGTTGACACCATATTTATGATGGCTGGACCTTCTTTGGCGGTAACTGTAGAAAAAATTCAAGTAGGAAGTTGAGCAGTCAGCAAGCTCGTGAAATTCACTAGAGATCAAAACAGTCCCTTTGGCACTTTAAAGGTTTTCCTCTTATTTTCTGAGGTTATTTAACCTTGCTGCCAATCTCAACTGTGCATAAATATTTTTGTTGCTTTGAAATCACCATCTTATTGGCATATAGGTGCTATACAATGAACAGTATGATGTGTATAAATATTCATATCAGTCAAGATGCTGTCACACCTTAGACAGGATGGGATCTCCAAAATTAAAATATAAAAAGGATAATCCCATTTCCCTCCCTTTTTGTCTTTGACTTCATACTTAAGTGAACAGTGAGGATAAAGAAATGGACCCTGAAATTCATATCAAGGTGTAAAACATTAAAACTAAAGACCAGTTCAACCCGACAGTTTAATTTACTTCTCTTAAGATCTTTAATACCAAACTTATCAGTTCTCTCTGTTAGGCATTAACTTGTTAAATGAGTCTTAATTATACATAAGCAGATGGAGATTTGAATTAAAATTACCTTACACTCGAGTGGCTTTAGTTCATTATAACATATCTTCCTCTTAATCATTTAGGCAGTCTCATCATCTTTCATATAGAAAGTTATTAAAATATTCCAATTTCCATATTTCTTCAGATACAGCCACTATTAAATGGCAAGTAATGCACATTAGTAGGTGACTTATACCATCTAAGAATTGGTGAATTATTCATGTCAGGACAATTTTTGTGCTTTCTTGTCATCTGTAGCATTTTCTTTTAAATACTTTATATTTACTTGATACGTGGAACCTCACCTCATTTAATTTTAAGTACCAATTTTAATTCCATTCCATTTTCAAAGGGATGATGATAAAGGACTCCATCAACTTTATTTTGTAGTTTGGATCAGCAGACTCCAGAAAGTCGAGGTATAGGAGCATGTTCCTTGAAAACTCATAAAATGATCAAAAGTAAGTACCTCTTAACCACATTAGCCTTCAAAAAGACTGCTGCGTTCCAACGCAGCACACGCATGAAAAAAACACAATGCTGAAAATTAGCTCACGTACTGCAAAATATTGAGAAGTAACTCAGTAGTAATTTTACCACTGGAAATTAATATTTCTTGACTAAACAACCAAACCTAAGATTTGTTCTTCTTCAAAGTTGCTGAGATGCTGAGACCAGGCTCCACCCAGATCTTGTTCTAAGGTCAAAAACTCCAGTGTGCAATGACGCTAACTTAGACCAAGTACTAGCATTTTAGTATTCCTGAAAGTGAGGAATTACAGCTATTCCCACAGGAACCCTCTTGAGAAAATTTCAAAGCCCGACACTGCCCTGCCTTCCTTCAGAAGTCGAATTCCCCATAGGCTGTTATTTTATCCAAGTAATCAATCCACATCCAGTAATGTTCTCTTCCTGAGGCGTCACTGGATTTACAGGCAGCAATGACAGTGGCAAAAGAATCAAACTAGACAGCTGACAATAGTAGAAGATCCTGAGTCTTGGCTGAGTCATCAAAAGTTGTCAGTCTTGTCAAGCATCATCATATTTTATTTATGAAATGAAGCACAATAGCATCCTTGACATTTGACAAAACTCAATATTCAGCACAGTGCTTTCTGCACTGCTTAGACTGTGTGAGTGAAGATAAATGATGTATCTCAAACCCATGAGTAAATTAAAAAGCAGAGTAAACTGGGTCTGAGTTACGATGAGCTGTAATAACGTCAAGTGGGATCTCAGTAATACTGTTCAGAACATCGCTTCTGAGAGATTACTCCTTGAATGAAAGGAGACTTTAACCAGCAAGCAAGAGTTATGTTTAAATGCCGCACATTAGCAGTTTGACATCACAGCTTGCTAATGCAGGTTTCCATAGGAATGTAAAGTAAAAAGTATAAACATATTTACACCTTGAAAGCAAATATTGAGAATATAAGATGTGATAGAGAGGAGACCTTCAAGATGGTGGAGGAGTAAAACATGGAGATCACCTTCCTCCCCACAAATACATCAGAAATACATCTACATGTGGAACAACTGCTACAGAACACCTACTGAACGCTGGCAGAAGACCTCAGACCTCCCAAAAGGTAAGAAACTCCCCACGTACCTGGGTAGGACAAAAGAAAAAACAGAGACAAAAGAATAGGGACGGGACCTGCACCAGTGGGAGGGAGCTGTGAAGGAGGAAAGGTTTCCACACACTTGGAATCCACTTCGTGGGCGGAGACTGCGGGTGGTGGAGGGGGAAGCTTCAGAGATGCTGAGCAGAGCTCAGCAACAGGGGTGCAGAGGGCAAAGCGCAGAGATTCCTGCACAGAGGATCAGTGCCGACCAGCACTCACCAGCCTGAGAGGCTTATCTGCTCACGCGCCAGGATGGGTGGGGGTTGGGAGCTGAGGCTCAGGCTTTGGAGGTCGGATCCCAGGGAGAGGACTGGGGTTGGCTGCATGAACACAGCCTGAAGGGGGCTATTGCACCACAACTAGCTGGGAGGGAGTCTGGGGAAAAAGTCTGGAACTGCCTAAGGAGCAAAAGACCATTGTTTTGGGGTGCGTGAGGAGAGGGGATTCAGAGCACCGCCTAAACGAGCTCCAGAGACAGGCGCAAGCTGTGACTATCAGCGCGGACACCAAAGACGGGCATGAGACACTAAGGCTGATGCTGCAGCCACCAAGAAGCCTGTGTGCAAGCACAGGTCACTCTCCACACCTCCCGTCCCAGGAGCCTGTGCAGCCCGCCACTGCCAGGATCCCATGATCCAGGGACAACTTTCCTGGGAGAACTCAGTTTATTGCAATGTCATGCCGGTCTCTGCAACCACAGGCTTACCCTGCAGTCCATACCCCTCCCTCTCCCTGGCCTGAGTGAGTCAGAGCCCCCTAATCAGCTGCTACCTTAACCCCGTCCTCTCTGAGGGAAAAACAATGCCCTCAGGCGACATACAGGCAGAGGCGGGACCAAATCCAAAGCTGAAGCCCAGGAGCTGTGCAAACAAAGAATAGAAAGGGAAATCCTCCTAGAAGCTTCAGAAGCAGTGGATTAAATTTCCACAATCAATTTGATGTACCTTGCATCTCTGGAATACCTGAATAGACAGCAAATCATCCCAAAATTGAGGCACTGGACTTTGGGAGCAACTATAGACTTGGGGTTTGCTTTCTGCATCTAATTTGTTTCTGGTTTTATGTTTATCTTAGTTTAGTATTTAAAGTTTATTATCATTGATAGATTTGTTTATTGATTTGGCTGCTCTCTTCCTTTTTATATATATATATATATTTTTTTTCCTTTTTATCTTTATGTGAGTGTATATGTGTATGCTTCTTTGTGTGATTTTGTCTGTATAGCTTTGCTTTTATCATTTGCCCAAGGGTTCTGTCTGTCAGTTATTTATTTATTTATTTATTTAGTATAGTTTTTAGCACTTATTGTCACGGGTGGATTTCTTCTTAGTTTGGTGGCTCTCTTCTTTCTTTCCTTTTTTGTATTACTTTTAAATTTTTCATTTTTAATAACTTTTCTCTTTTATTTTAATGACTTTATTTATTTTTCTTTCTTTCTTTCTTTTTTTCTCCCTTTTCCTCTCAGTCGTGTGGCTGACAGGGTCTAGGTGCTCCTGCCAGGTGTCAGGCCCATGCCTCTGAGGTGGGAGAACCAACTTCAGGACATTGGACCACCAGAGACCTCCCGGCTCCACGTAATATCAAATGGTGAAAGCTCTCCCAGAGATCTCCATCTCATCACTAAAACCCAGCTCCACTCAACAACCAGCAAGGTCCAGTGCTGAACACCCTTTGCCAAACAACTACCAAAACAGGAACGCAACCCCACCCATTAGAAGAGAGGCTGCCTAAAATCATAATAAGGTCACAGACACCCCAAAACACACTACAAGACGTGGTCCGGCCCACCACAAAGACAATATCCAGCCTCATCCACCAGAACAAAGGCACCAGTCCCCTCCACCAGGAAGCATACACAGCCCACTGAGCCAACCTTAGCCCATGAGGGCAGACACCAAAAGCAACGAGAAATATGAACCTGGAGCCTGCAAAAAGGAGAACCCAAAAACAGTAAGTTAAGTGAAATGAAAAGACAGAGAAACACACAGCAGATGAAGGAGCAAGGTAAAAACCCACCAGACCGAACAAATGAAGAGGAAATAGGCAGTCTACCTGAAAAAGAATTCAGAGTAATGATAATAAAGATAATCCAAAATCTTGAAAATAGAATGGAGAAAATACAAGAAATGTTTAACAAGGACCTAGAAGAACTAAAGAGCAAACAAACAATGAGGAACAACACAATAAATTAAATTAAATATTCTCTAGAAGGAATCAATAGCAGAATAACTGAGGCAAAAGAACAGATTAGTGACCTGGAAGATAAAATAGTGGAAATAACTACTGCAGAGCAGAATAAAGAAAAAAGAATGAAAAGAATTGAGGACAGTCTCAGAGATTTCTGGGACAACATTAAACACACCAATATTTGAATTATAGGGGTCCCAGAAAAAGAAGAGAAAAAGAAAGGGACTGAGAAAATATTTGAAGAGATTATAGTTGAAAACTTCCCTAATGTGGGAAAGGAAAGAGTTAATCAAGTCCAGGAAGTGCAGAGACTCTCATACAGGAAAACCCAAGGAGAAACACACCAAGACACATACTAATCAAACTATCAAAAATTAAATACAAAGAACAAATATTAAAAACAACAAGGTAAAAACAACAAATAACATAGAAGGGAATCCCCATAAGGTTAACAGCTGATCGTTCAGCAGAAACTGTGCAAGCCAGAACGGAGTGGCAGGACATATTTAAAGGGATGAAAGGGAAGAACCTCCAACCAAGATTACTCTACCCAGTAAGGATCTCATTCAGATTCAATGAAGAAATTAAAACCTTTACAGACAAGCAAAAGCCAAGAGAGTTGAGCATCACCAAACGAGCTATACGACAAATGCTAAAGGAAATTCTCTAGGCAGGAAACACAAGAGAAGGAAAAGACCTACAAAAACAAACCCAAAACAATTAAGGAAATGGTAGTAGGAACATACATACTGAAAACTACCTTAAATGTAAATGGATTAAATGCTCCAACCAAAAGACATAAAATGGCTGAATGGATGCAGAACAAGACCCGTATATATGCTGTCTACAAGAGACCCACTTCAGACCTAGAGATACGTACAGATTGAAAGTGAGGGGAGGGAAAAAGATATTCCATGCAAATGGAAATCAAAAGAAAGCTAGAGTAGCAACTCTCATATCAGAAAAAAAAGACTTTAAAATAAAGACTATTACAAAAGACAAAGAAGGACACTACATAATGATCAATGGATCAATCCAAGAAGAAGATAGAACAATTGTAAATATTTATGTACCCAATATAGGAGCACCTCAATACCTAAGGCAAATGCTCGCAGCCATAAAAGGGGAAATTGACAATAACACAATCATTGTAGGGGATTTTAACACCCCACTTTCACCAATGGACAGATCATCCCAAATGAGAATAAATGAGGAAACACAAGCTTTAAATGATACATTAAAAAAAGGTGGAATTAATTGATATTCATAGGACATTCCATCCAAAAACAACAGATTACACTTTCTTCTCAAGTGCTCATAGAATATTCTCCAGTATAGATCAAATCAAGCCTTGGTAAATTTAAGAAAATTGAAATTGGATCAAGTATCTTTTCTGACCACAATGCTATGAGATTAGATATCAATTACAGGAAAAAATCTGTAAGAAATACAAACACATGGAGGCTATACAATACACTACTAAGTAACCAGGAAATCACTGCAGAAATCAAAGAGGAAATCAAAAAATACCTAGAAACAAATGACAATGAAAACACAATGACCCAAAGTCGATGGGATGCAGCAAAAGCAGTTCTAAGAGGGAAGTTTATAGCAATAAATTCCTACCTCAAGAAACAAGAAACATCTCAAATAAACAACCTAACCTTACATCTAAAGCAATTAGAGAATGAAGAACAAAAAACCCCCAAAGTTCACAGAAGAAAAGAAATCATAAAGATCAGATCAGAAATAAATGAAAAGAAATGAAGGAAACAATAGCAAAGATCAGTAAAACTAAAAGCTGGTTCTTTGAGGAGATAAACAAAATTGATAAACCATTAGCCAGACTCATCAAGAAATGGGAGAAGACTCAAATCAGTAGAATTAGAAATAAAAAAGTAGAAGTAACAACTGACACTCCAGAAATACAAAAGATCATGAGAGATTACTACAAACAACTACATGCCAATAAAATGGGCAACCTGGAAGAAATGGACAAATTTTTAGACAAACATAACCTTCCAAAACTGAACCAGGAAGAAATTGAAAATATAAACTGAACAATAACAAGCACTGAAATTGAGACTGTGATTAAAATTTTCCAACAAACAAAAGTCCAGGACCAGATGGCTTCACAGGCAAATTTTACCAAATATTTAGAGAAGAGCTAACACCTATCCTTCTCAAACTCTTCCCAAATATACTAGAGGGAGAAACACTCCCAAACTCATTCTACGAGGCCACCATCACCCTGATACCAAAACCAGAAAAAGACGTCACAAAGAAAGAAAATTACAGGCCAATATCACTGATGAACATAGATACAAGAATCCTCAACAAAATACTAGCAAACAGAATCCAACAGCACATTAAAAGGATCATACACCATGATCAAGTGGAGTTTATCTCAGGAATGCACAGATTCTTCAATATACATAAATCAATCAATGTGATAAACCATATAAACAAATTGAGGGAGAAAAACCATATGATCGTCTCAGTAGATGCAGAAAAAGCTTTGGACAAAATTCAACACCAATTTTGATAAAAACTCTCCAGAAAATAAGCATAGAGGGAACTTACTTAAACATAATAAGGGTCATATATGACAGACCCACAACCAACATCGCTCTCAATGGTGAAAAACTGAAACCTTTCCCTCTAAGGTCAGGAACAAGACAAGGTTTTCCTCAAAACTATTATTCAACATAGTTTTGGAAGTTTTAGCCGCAGTAGTCAGAGAAGAAGAAGAAATAAAAGGAATACAAATGGGAAAAGAAGAAGTAAATGTGTCATTGTTTGCAGATGACATGTTACTATACATGGAGAATCCTAAAGATGCTACCAGAAAACTACTAGAGCTAATCACTAAATTTGGTAAAGTAGCAGGATACAAAATTAATGCACAGAAATCTCTTGCATTCCTATACACTAATTATGAAAAATCTGAAAGAGAAATTAAGGAAACACTCCCATTTACCGTTGCAACAAAAAGAATAAAATACCTAGGAATAAACATACCTAAGGAGACAAAAGACCTGTATGCAGAAAACTATAAGACACTGATGAAAGAAATTAAAGATGATACAAACAGATGGAGAAAGCAGTCTACAGATTCAATGCAATCCCTATCAAACTACCAATGGCATTTTTCACAGAACAAAAAATTGCACAATTTGTATGGAAACACAAAAGACCCTGAAGAGCCAAAGCAATCTTGAAAAAGAAAAAACAGAGCTAGAGGAATCAGGCTCCTGGACTTCAGAGTATGCTGTAAAGCTATAGTAATCAAGACAGTATGGTACTGGCAGGAAAACAGAAATATAGAGCAGTGGAACAGGATAGAAAGCCTGGAGATAAACCCATGCACATATGGTCACCTTATTTTTCATAAAGGAGGCAAGAATATACAATGGAGAAAAGACAGCCTCTTCAATAGCAGTGCTGGGAAAACTGGATAGCTACATGTATGAAATGAAATTAGAACACTCCCTAACACCATACACAAAAATAAAATGGATTAAAGACTTAAATGTAAGGCCAGACACTGTAAAACTCTTAGAGGAAAACATAGGGAGAATATGACATAAATCACAGAAAGATCCTTTTCGACCCACCTCCTAGAGAAAAGGAAATAAAAATGAAAATAAACAAATGGGACCTGATGAAACTTAAAAGCTTTGGCACAACAAAGGAAACCATAAACAAGAGGAAAAGACAACCTTCAGAATGGGAGAAAATATTTGCAAATGAAGCAACTGACAAAGGATTAATCTCCAAACTTTACAAGCAGCTCATGCAGCTCAATATCAAAAAAACAAACAGCCCAATCCAAAAATGGGCAGAAGACCTAAATAGACATTTCTCCAAAGAAGATATACAGATTGCCAACAAACACATGAAAAGATGCTCAACATCACTAATTATTAGAGAAATGCAAATCAAAGCTACAATGAGGTATCACCTCATACCATTCAGATGGCCAACATCAAAAAATCTATAAACAATAAATGCTGGAGAGGTGTGGAGTAAAGGGAACCCTCTTGCACTGCTGGTGGGAATGTAAATTGATACAGCCACTATGTAGAACAATATGGAGGTTCCTGAAAAAACTAAAAGTAGAAATCTCATACAACCCAGCAATCCCATTACTGGGCATATACCCTCAGAAAACCATAATTCAAAAAGAGTCATGTACCACAATGTTCATTGCAACACTATTTACAATAACCAGGTCATGGAAGCAATCTAAGTGTCAATCGACAGATGAATGGATAAAGAAGATATGGTACATATATACAGTGGAATATTACTCAGCCATAAAAAGAAACGAAATTGAGTTATTTGTAGTGAGGTAGATGGACATAGAGTCTGTCAAACAGAGTGAAGTAAGTCAGAAAGAGAAAAATAAATACCGTATGCTAACACAATATATGGGATCTAAAAAAAAAGAAAAATGGTTCAGAAGAACCTAGGGGCAGGACAGGAATAAAGACATAGGGAATGGACCTGAGGCCACGTGGAGGGGGACGGGTAAGCTGGGGCAAAGTGAGAGAGTAGCATGGACATATATACACTACCAAATGTAAAATAGCTAGCTAGTGGAAAGTAGCTGCATCACACAGGGAGATCAGCTCGGTGCTTTGTGACCGCCTAGAGGGGTGGGATAGGGAGGGTGGGAGGGAGACGCAAGAGGGAGGAGATATGGGGATATATGTATATGTATAGCTGATTCACTTTGTTATAAAGCAGAAACTAACACAACATTGTAAAGCAATAATACTCCAATAAAGATGTTTAAAAAATGTAACAGAGGCATTAATTCCAACTTGCTTTGTTGTTTCCTTGAACAGAGCATCCACCTACATATATATATATATATATGTGTGTATATATGTGTGTGTGTATATATATATATATATATATATATATATATATATATATATATATTCCTTTTGCCAGACCTCATGGAAATAAAGATTTTCTAAACAGGCCTTTTTCCTTTCCCTTTTTGTATTTGTTTATTTCACCTACTGTCATATACTACTGAGGAAAAAGAAATATATAAATGTAATAAATATAATGTGCTCTCAAAAGCAATTTAAATTCAACAATAATCTTTAGAGGCTTTGAAAACTGTCCAGCCAGAACAGCTTCCTGCCAAGTGTGGTGGATTTCAGCATGGTCACTTCTCCACTGAAAGCCCGTACATTGTTTGGGAATCCTCCAGCCAGCTCAGGCTCTAACTCCAACTAATTAAGTTTTCTGCTTGCTGCCATTGGAAGCTTCAGTCAGGTATAATTAAAACTGAGCCAATGACAGCAGTGGCATTTGTCAGAATCATCCAGTGGTTCAAATACCAGTTCTGACAGAAATGTCAAACTGATAGCACTCCCATCTTCCCAGTGCATGCAAGGGAAGAGCAGGAGGGCTTTTATTATAAATGCTTGGCTGATAACCTTTTTGAATCCCAGAACACCAAGTGCCTCACATGAAATTTCATTATCCGGGAAGAAAATTCAGCTCATAAATGCTCCCTTCCCATGAAGTAAAGTTCAATCTAACTCGATGGTCTTTACTTCTATCAGCTCTTTTAGGGAATTTTGAAATTAAAAAACAAAAAATGTCAAATAGTTATGTGGAAAGGAATGCTCTAGTTGTAGGTACATCAATCTCTAAGTGAAAATTTTCTCAGACTTAAAACTGTGGTTATCAATCAAATTTCTAGGTACATTATCAGATTTGAGCTTTGTCTTTTGTTTCAGTAATAAAAGATCACCCAAAATTAGTGAAGGCACCATCCTGAAAGGGGAAAAGCCACAGTCCCCTGGCACACACCATCACTGACTGATTTTATGATCTATTGCCTCACATAGTTCCTGGTGGTGCTCAAGGTATGCTTTGTGAGTTAAACAGTGAATGAATGAACCAATGAATGAATCTCACACACATTCTCAGGAAGATAATTTCTAAATCACAAAATGAAAGTGATCATAGTGAAAAGACAACTTTGTGATTATTTATTTTTAGAGGTGAGAAAGATGGGTGATGGAAAGAGGTGATTGTCTTCCTTCCCTTTCTGTGTGAGTGCATGGTATTGAAGATTGGATAAAGTAATAAATATAAAACACTTTTGTCAGTCTTATGGCCAAGAAAAAATTACTATGTCCAGAAGCCAAACAATAACACATAAGAAATGGTTGAATTAAACACTTGAGCTGTTGTATCTTAAAGAAAGATTTAACATTATACACAGGGAATGTCATGACTGCATATTTCTCTCCATATTTTGTCCATATGTTTCTTAGTTATATCCCAAGAAAAAGTGTTGTGTTCTATGAAAAAGATTTATAAATACCTACCTGTGTGTGTGCATGTAAAACTATAGAGTTAGGAAACAGAAATCAGAGAAAGCTGCAATGACACAGAGCTACAACTCAAATAAAAAGTCAAAAAATACCAATATGCCTGGTACATGGGAGATACTCAAAAAATACTTGTTGACTGATGAGAAAGAAAAAATAAAAACAGAAAAGAGGAATTTGTTTAGAACAGAGCTCAGAAAGCCCTTCAAGAGTAAAAGATGAGATCCTAGGTCATAGATAGAAAAAGACAGGTGATGACTACACCACTCTCCATGGTTTAAAAACAGGAAATGTGAATTGGAGAGAGAAAAGCTCTGGACAGACGGCAGGGAGGGAGATAACTCCCAGAGCCACATGGTAGGAAGTAGGAGCCTTTCGCAAGAGGTGGCTAGCTAGAAAATTTTTAGTGAACAAGGGGATGAAAGACTTTTGAGACCAAGGATCTCAAGAGGTTTTAAGATGTTTGCTTTTCTATGCCTTAAACTCCTCAGTCAGTGCAACCAAACATCAGAAAGGTCTATTATACACACTGACTAGAAATTGGATTTCTTAAAACCAGGGAGGATTGTTGAGTCAACTGTGTATAAACAAGAGCTGGATGATTTCAACTAATGCCTGGGGTTTGCACTCAGTAGCTTAATTAATTGAGTCATCTCTCAATTATGCAGTTTTTATAAAGTCTTTCATTTAATTACCTCACACCCAGAATTGCTATACATCAATGTTTTTCCAAAATGTTTCACAAGAAAGACCAGTCCACTGGGATATCAGATATCTTTCAAAAACAACAAACAAACAAATAAACAAATAAAAACAGTCAGAGGAAGGGGATTTCTATTCCTTTGTCAAACTAGTTTGTGGATACTAAAACAAAAATAATACATGATTCTTCACAGCAGGATTTCTGTGAAAGCCTTAAGTATGCTAATCTCCAAAAGAGCAGTTGCATTTAGCAGTGTTACCTAAACATTTTTGATCATGGGCTCCTATTTCCACTGAACATCTTAAAACACTCATCAATATTCTTTGAGAAACACTAGCCCGTGCTCATTGGATCAACCCATGAAACGGAAATTAGACTATTTTGGGCCACAGATACCTTTGAGGATACCTTAAAAGCCTTACACTCTCTCCCCTCCCATTTACACACATATGACTTTGAAATATTCATATGACTTTGAAACAAGAATAGGGAGTCCTGAAATTCAGAGGGTTTTTAGATATTCAAAGGATATTTATTATATAAGTATGCCACAATTTATTTATCCATTCTATTTTGATGAACATTTGGGATATTTCCAGTTTTTGTTTATTAAGAATAATGTTTCAATATCTTGTGACAAACCATAATGGAAAAGAATATGTAAAAGAATATATATATATATATATATATGTATAACTGAGTCATTTTGCTGTACAGCAGAAATTAAACACAACATTGTAAATCAGCTATACTTCAATAAAATTTAAAGATATTAAAAAAGAATAACGTTGCTATGAATATCTTTTAGGTCACAAACATACATATTTCTGTTATAAAAATGAAGCATAGAATTATTGGGTTATAGAGTGTGCATATGTTCAACTATAGAAGATATTGCCAAATAGTTTTTCAAAGTAATTTAACCAGTTTACATTTATACCATCAGTGATAAGAATATCATATACAGTTGTCCCTTGGTATCCACAGGGGATTGGTTCCAGGAGCCCCACGTGGATACCAAAATCCACGAATGTTTACATAAAATGGCAAAGTACAGTCAGCCCTTCTTGCCTGTGGATGTGGAACCCACTGATATGAAGGCTTGATTGTATCCTCCTTTCCAATTATTTTTAATATCAACCATATCCCACTTGCTAATGACAGGTATTTTGATTTTAGCCATTCTGGTGGGGATATAGAAATGTATCACTGTGGATTTAATTTTTATTTTCTCAATGAATAATAAAGTTCGGCACTTATCATGTGTTTATCAGCCAGTTGGAAATCCTCTTTAGTGATGGTCCTGCTCAGTAATTTTGCCTGTGTTTCTCTTGGGTTGTCTGTAGTTCTCTTAATAAGATATGAACCTTCTGTGGATATGTCTATTACAAATATCTTCTAGTTATGGCTTAGCTTTTTTTCCCTTTCGGTAGTGTCTTGTAAATTTGCAGATCTGATCAATGATCTCCTCAAGTCTTGGAACTGAAAACTTTCGATGGCTCCCAATGCACTTTTAAAAATCTTCTTGGCTGAAGTGTAGGGAAGAGGTCAGAGGGGCTGCAGTGAGTTGAGGGAGACAAATGAGAAGTCCAGTGGATGGTGCCCAACTGACAGAGAGATGGACAAGGACCAATATTTGAACTGAAAACCACAGTGGTCAGGGTCATGGCCAGAGGAAGACAGTCTTGAATGGAAAAGGCACTCAAGGGGCATCCCCTGTGTGGGCTGCATGCACCTGCCAGGTTTAGTGAGGCAGTGGTAGAGCACAAGACTGAGGCATGCCCTCCAGCTTTAGTAAAACTGGGAGACATTTTGGGTGCTGATCTCTCTGATGCAGGTTCCAAGTGTTGGGGTGCCTAATGTGAGGCACAAATCCCTTATTCCTCAGGGAGAAGCTCCATATTGTGAGATCTTTCCCAACTGTGGGTCATGGTTCCAGAGGTGGGGTTTTTGGCAAGACCATGACTCTGATTCTCCTACTCATCTCAATGTAGCCCTCTTATCCTTTGTTGCAGAGGAGATGTTAGCTAGTTTTCAGGTCTTTTTCAGAGGAATTGTTCTAACTGTAGCTATAGATTTGGTGTGTTTGTGGGAAAAGTTGAGTTCAAGATCTTCCTACACTATCATCTTGAACCTCCTCTCTACCAGCAATTTTTAGTTATAAATAGATGTTCAATTTTATCAAGTGCATTTTCTGCATATATTGAAATAATTGTATGATTTTTCTCATTTATTCTATTAATGTGTTATATCAAGTAACTTTCATATGTCAAAGGAAACTTGCATGGCTGAAATAATTTCAGCTTGGTCTTAAATATTATCATTTCTAGACTTGGTCTTGTAATACTTTATGAGGATTTCTTACATCTATATTTAGAAAGATTGTTCTGTAATTGTCCCTTCTTATAATGTTATTTACAGGATTTGGTATGAAAGTTATGCAATCTTCATAAAATGAGTTGTATTGCCATTTTTTTTTCTCTGGAATATTTTTGTCTAAAACTGAAAGTATTTCTTTCTCAAATATTTGATAGAATTCAACAATTAATATATTTGGACTTGGAGTTCTCATTGTGAGAGAGAGGGCTTTTATTTATAGATTCAATTTATTTAATAAATATGGGATTATTTCGTCTTGAATATGTGCAAACTTTTTCTAGGAATTTGTCTACATTTAAAATTTTCAAATATATTTGTTTAAAGGGCTATAGAACATCTTAATATCTTTTTTAATGTCTGTAGGATCTATAGCAATGTTCCCCTTCATGTTTCTGTTTTTGATAACTTTAACTTTCTTTAGTTTTTTTTTTTCCTCATCAGTCTTGCCAGAGATTTATCAGTTTTATTATTCTTTTCAAGAAACCAAGTTTGTCATTTTTAATAATCTCTATTATACATTGATTTCCTTTACCCTCTTATTTTGTGTTGGTTTTCACACCTACATGTGGCCTCTCCAGGTGGCTAGTTTGGGCTTTCTTGGCACATGGCAGTGGGTTCCAAAAGCAAGTGTCCTATGAGAACCAGGTGGAACCATTGCCTTTTTACAAAAAGAAAAGCTTTATTGAGATAAAATTCACATAATATACAATGGAGCCCCTTAAATGTGAAATTCAATGGTTTTTAGTATATTTACAGTTGTGCAACCATTACCATAATTATTTTTAGAACATTTTTATCTCTGCAGAAAAAAGTTTATATTTCCCCAATCTTCGCATCCATAGGCAACAGCTAATTTATTTTTTGTCTCTATAGATTTGCCTATTCCAGACATCATATAAATTGAATCATACAATATGCAGTCTTTTGGGTCTGGCTTCTTTCACTTAACATAATTTTCTTTGATTCATCCATGCTGTAGCATGTACTAGAACTCGATTCCTTTTTTATGTCCAAATAACACCTCATTGTGTGATATACCACATTTTACATACCAGTTCATCTTTTGATGGACATTTGAGTTGTTTCCAATTTGAGGTCATTATGAATACTACTGCTATGAACAATCATATGCAAGTTTTTCTGTGGGTTATATTTTTATTTCTCTTGACTATATACCTAGGAATAAAATTTCTGGGACATATGATATTCTATGTGTAAACTTTTGATGAACTTTGGACTGTTTTTTAAAGTGTTTTCACAATTTTACATTCCTATTAGCTGTGTATAAAGGTTACAATTTCTCTACATTCTTGCTATCTCTTGTTTTTATTAATCATTTTGCTGCTTGTTCTATCACTTATAAAGAGAAAGAGAAGTATGTTAAATTTCTCTCCATGATTGTGTTTACAACTTTTTCTGCTTTTAGTTCTTTCAATTTTTGTTTCACATATCTTGAGGCTATATTATTAGATCCATACAAATTTAGAATTGTGATAATTTTGGGTAGAATGGCACTTTTGGTCTCTCTTTATCGTTAGTATTTCTTCCTACCTTAACATTTACTTTGTTTTTTATTATTAAAATGATACTAGCCTGCTTTGGTTAGTGTATGTAAAGTTATCTTTTTCCATTCCTTTAGTTTAATCTTTACATAATCTACACCAAACAGCCTATAGTTAAGTTTTGTTGTTTTATCCAGACTATAATAGACCAATATTACCTTCGATTTTTAATAGAAATATTTAGTCCTATTAATTTAAATATAATTACTGACATATGTGGCATTAAATCTACCATCTTGTTACTTGTTTTCTACTTGTTCTGGTTGTGCTATGTCCCATTTTTTCTCTTTTCTTGCCTTCATTAGAATAATTTATTATTGTTGTGATTATTTCCTTCTGTATAAGTTTTATTATTATATTTACTATTTTATTCCATATGCATCACTGACTTACTAAAGTCTAATATAATTTACAACTTCCCAAACAATGGAGGGAACTTAGAACATTTTAACTCCATTTACCCATCTCCCATCTTTATGCTACAGTTTATATGTATTACTACATACATTTTTAATGGCAATTGACATTGTTTTTGTTATTTTAATCAATCATTATTCACCTAGACTTACCCACATACTTACACATTTTATCATTCTTCATTCTTTTTCACATCTGTCTGTTCCATCTGGGATAATTTTCCTTTCACCTGAATAAATCCCTTTTGTGGTTTCTTTAGTTAAATTATATTCATGAAGAATTATCTCATTATTGTATTTTTAATATATTTCCATTTTCCTTTATTTTTAATGTCTTAATTGAAGTATAATTGACAAAAAAAGCTGAATATATTCAGTTTATAGTATGCAGTTTCATAAGTTTTGACATACATATTCACCCATGAAACTATACCACAATCAAGAGAGTGAACATATCCATAAATCCCAAAAGTTTTCATACGGCCCTTGTATTATTCCCCTCCTGCCCCTAACTGCTCTCCCATTCCAAACAATCACTAATCTGCTCTTTGTCACATTTGCTTGCATTTTCTAGATTTTTATATACATAGAATCATGCAAGTATGTATTCTTTTCTGTCTGACCTTTTTCACTCAGCATAATTATTTTAAGATCATCTATTTTGTTATGTGTTTCAATAGTTCATTATTTTGAATTGCTGAGTAGTATTTCATTGTATGGATATATCACAAAGTATCTATCCATTTACCTTTTAATGGACACTTGGGCTGTTTCCAGTTTAAGGCTAATAAAAATAAAAGTGCTTTGAAAATGTGTGTACAAATATTTGTATGGGCACATGCTTTCATTTTTCTTAGGTAAATATCTAGGAATGGCATGTTTGATTCATATGGTAGGCATATGTCAACTTTCTGAGAAACTGCCAAACTTTTCCAAAGTGGTTATGACATTTTACACTCTACCAGAAGTGTATGAGAGCTCCAATCTCTACACATCCTTGCCAACACTTGGTATGATCTGCTGGTTTAATTTCAGCCTTTCTAATAGCTTTGTAGTCAGATTAAAATTGTGGTTTTAATAGTCTCTCCTCTAATGATTAGTGATGGTAAGCTCTTTTGTGTTCTTATTTGCAGTTTCTATATATTCTTTAGTGAAAAGTCTATTCAAATATTTTGCTCATTCCTTATTGGATTATTTGGTTTTTTTATCATTAACTTTTGAGGGTTTCTCCTCCCTGTGTTCTCAGCTGGAAAATCTTTCAAGTCATTAAGCTGGAGTAACTATAGTGTTTACTTCATTTGTTTTACATCTCTCAGGGATCACTCTTTCACTGCCTTTATGTCCAGTGTCTGCAAAACTTTTGTTTTATTTATCTTTTCCAATTTGGGGGATTTTTTTGTTTGTTTGTTTGTTTCAGACAGGAGGCTAAATATGGTCCCTGAAACTTCATATTGACTGGAAGAAGAGGCCCATATCTGTTTTGCCCTATTTTAATCCTACTTTTGCTGCACATAAAAGTCTTCAGCACTTTGAAAATAACATCCTGTGTTCTGACTTGCATCATTTCTGTTGATGAGTCATCTCTCAGCCCTATTTTTGCTCCTTAAAATGTACTATAACATTTTTCTCTGGCTTATTTTAACATTTTTTTCTTAGTCTTTTGTATTCGGCAGTATTATTATATGTCTCTATGTAGATCTCTTTGTATTTATTCTGCTTTGAGATTATAGCACCTCTTGAATCTATTGCTTGATGTCTTTTTTACATTTGTACAATTTTCTGACATTGATCCTTCAAATATTTCTTTTCTCCCATTCATTTATTCTCTCTCTGCCTCCCTCTCCTTTCCTTCTTCCCTCACCTTTTCTTCCTTTTATAAACCCAATTACTTATATGTTAGACTTTTGGGGGGCATCCCATACCTCCAATGCTTTTTCCTGAACTTTCCAATCTATTGTCCCTTTTTGATTTAGTCAAGATATTTTCTCCTAACCTGTACTTTACTTAAATGAATAATTCTCTCTCCAGCTGAATCTAATCTGCCATTAAACACACCAGCTGACCTCTTATTTGGAAGTATATATTTGTTAGTTCTAGATTTTCCATTTTAGTAAGGGAAGATGTATTACTGCTCTCTTCCAAAATTCTTCAATTGTCATATAATTTTTGGAACTTGTATTAATCATACTCACTTTAAGTCTACTCCAATATCCATATTTCTTGTGGACCTGTTTCAATGGTTTTATTTGTTTGTTTTTGTCTCTTGATTTCTGGCTAGTTTTTACCTTTTTTATCTTATTATTTTTAAAGTCTGTCATACCTTTTGTGTGTGTGAAAAACTACAAAAGAACTTGAGGCTCTAGATGATGTTATATCCTCCAGAGTATGTTTATTTTCTTGAAGAAAGTTATTTGGGAGGATTACCTTAATATAATCATAGATTGAACTTATTCAAAGCTGAGTTTTTACCCTTTATTCCCATTCTATGCAGGAATTTTAATTAATTCCATGTATTCTCAAAATCTAAGAAGGGGGTTCAGATTCTGGGAAACTAAAAAGAATGACAAATGCTCACCTAGTATATTATCTAAAAAGTTTAAAATCTAGGAAAGTATGGATTCTACCAAGTTTTAAATACATGTCTAGTTGAGTGTATAAAAAACTAATTTGATCTGTTCAGAAATAACTTACTAATAATTGTCCTGGTGACCTGACACATTCATCAAATGTGGGACTCTAGATTTTATGCTAAGCGAGTGATAGAAGAGCTCCTTGTCATTTTAATTTTTCTGTGAACTTCAAGTGACACAGATGAAACAGAGAAAATGTACTTTTTTTCTGGAGCATAAATAGTTGAAGATTATCAATAGGATCTAGAGCAGCAGATACTAATCTTTTTTGGGGGAGATATGAACTCCTTTTGGGAGCCAGTGAAAGTTATGGACTCTCCCTCCAAAAATGGAAGTGCACAATCCACATTTACATTCAACATGATGTGTACCATATCAGAGAGCTTAGAGCCCAGCTGAAGCTCATGAGTGAGCCCAGTATTAAGAATTCCTGCTCTACAACAAAGAACATTTGTTCTTTAAGAATGAACAAAAGATACAACATTGGAGTTTCAACATTGCTTTCTCATTCAGCACTTCAGTTTTGTATGTCACAGAACCCGTATTCCACATTTTGCCTTTTATTTTACCTGAGAATTGACAATTGAGAGTCACTAATCATAGAGGGAAAAATTCATTTAACCTTTAGATTTAAAAATGTAATAATATATAATAATGAACAGCAATTCCACAAGCGCATACACTGAAGGCTAGACATCTATCTTCCAGCAAATAGATTTCAAAGAATGAGAGGGTCGGGGGCAGACCCCTTGTATCACAGTGGCAAACTGTGAGCCTAAAGCTGTGTCTTGCTCACAGACAGTCTTTGTTAGTTCCACACAGTAATTTCAATTTAAATTAGTCGTACACACTTAGAAATTGGGAAATTACCTGCAAAATTTTCTTTTTCTGTCTCCTCTTGAAAAGTCAGAAGATACAGGCACAATTGGCCCATACTTCTGTGTAGCAACAAACCATAGGGGCCAAGTAGCCACTACCTGTTTCTCCAGCTCACTGTAATCCCCAGGAGCACCTACTTCACTCTTACTCATTTCTAGTAGGTAGAGTTGGCACTGGAGCTTGTGACCCATTGTAGTTAGCCCCTGGACATATGGGCAGCCTTTGAAAAAGTGGCTTTTGACACAGTGTCACAGAACACTCTCAGCCTGCTTTTCCCATTTCCTTCCAGCCTCTAATATTACACCTCATTCCTTGACAGGAGATTCCAAATTCATCCCATTCTCTCTGAATTCATCTCTACTCAATTTTTTCCAGATAATTTCCAGCTGACCTCCCACCATGCTCATCCAAAGAATAAAGCTTCCTTCCTGCAAGATGAAGGAGGAAGGACTAGGCCTGGAATGCTAACCTCCCAGTTAACAATCTCCATGGTGTTCACATTTCTCTACACCACTTTTTCTTTCCTCTTTTTGCTTTCTGTTTTTTGTTAATTTTGACCTTCATTGGAAAGGTTAGTACACTTCATGAGGATACTTAGTGCTTAAAGCTATGTCTGAAAGGACTATATTTTTTAGTAAAAATGTCTAAGAGATCATGGTTAGTATTTGTAGCAGAGCTGGGTCAAAATTAACATATTACAACTGCTTATGTCAGCCTGGGTTGCAAACTTTCCTGAAGAAAGGGCACGCTGAAAGGTCACACTCGTCAGCTTGTACCACAGAGCACTGCAGAATTCTAAAAGATGACTTCTTCTCCTTATAAATAAAAGTCACTGATTTCCTGTTGCTCCAGCCACCACCCTCTCCTGCCTATACACTGGACTTACATACACACCACGCTCCCCACTGTCCAGCTACAGGAACAGCTACTTTCTCTCCTACCTGTTTCTGTGAATTTAAGTCTTTGAGCCAGTTCCTCGCTTTATTAAATAGGTGTTCCATTGTTCTACCTTTTCTGTTTGTTTGTTTGCTCTGATGGAAATACTCTTTAAATCATTAATGAGCCACTGGCCCAGACGTGGACAATGCCTAGTTAACAACGCAGAGTTCTCACGCTCACTACACGGAGCATGTGGTCTGTGTCTGTGCCTGGTCTCCTAGCCCTGAAACTTCTTTAATACCTCGTCCCATTCTGCCAATACCACAGATGCCCTATTTCAGCTGCTGATGTGCAGGTTGTGGGCCGGGTTGCACAGCCCAGCCCACAGCCCGTCAGTGGGACGGGCAGAGTGTGCTGGACTGCAGGTTGCTGCAGAGACGGATGCTCAGTGGATTCTGCCCTCAACTAGAAGGCTGAGCCTGACTTGGCTGCTCAGTCAGCATGATGGCAAAATGACAGGTTATTTTTCTGTTATTTGTCCTCCACTATTGGCTTTATTAACCCTTGGCTTTATTAAGGTTGGTGAACCTTAATAAAAGATGAAAAAAAAAGTGAAAGATACCTTTACTTTACCACTAATGCTATTGCACTAATCTGTCCAGGTGAGAGCTGAGTCTCTGAAAGCCAAGCTGTGTCCTCCGAGAACAAAAGGTGAGGAGAACCTAAAGCACCTGCTGGGATTTTCCTTTTCTCCACTGGCTCCGGCATCACCACCAGAGAGCAAGCCAGTGTCTTCAGTTAGAAGACAGCGGCTAAATGGTGCAGTAATTGGAAAACATTTCAATTTCCGGGGATCTCAGAAAGTCTCAAAGTTTCATGTCACCAGACATAATATTTGCTTAGGCTACCCAAAGAGAGACCTTTGATTTTGCAAAAGCCTATCTTTTTCACTGAGGTTCCATCCTTTCTATGCCCTTCATCCCATACCACCACCTACTCATATTACATCCTGTGCCACTAAAATAATCTCTCTCTTTCTCTCTTCTCTTTCTCCTTCTCTTTCTCCCTCCCCTTTATAAAGCGTGCTGTCTTTCAATTAACATAGTGATGACCTATTGTCACCCATTACCATGCTAATCCTGAGCTGGTGTGAAATTACTTTATAATAAACACTATGGAGTTCTGACTTTCAATTAATTTTTCACATGCTGCACTAAATCAGATTAACTCTCCCCCCACCACCACCACTTTTGACCACAGATGTAATTCTTTTCTTATAATGAAATGGAAGATTAATTTATATGAAGCATATCTGTACACATTAGAAAATAAATGTAAAGATAGACTTTGTGCCATATTTGCATTATGCAGCGTTGGGTCTAATGCAGAATCTCTGAGTTGATTAATTTTTTGTGTTCACTGGGGTGGGGAAAGACATTTCTAGTTGTTGTTGTTGTTTCTCTATTAAATTCAAACTAAATGTTTCCACGAAGAAGAGGCAAAGAAATGCTCACATATGCTGAAAGAGTGGTGACTTCTCCCATAAATCATACAATACCACACTAGGAGAAGCTGGAGGAAAATGTAAACACTCTGAAATGGAAACAATAATCATTAACTACTAAATTGATTGGTACTCTCCCTGGATAGGTACCTTCACATTCATCCCGAATAAAGGGGGGGATGGCTTTTTAAATGACCATTAAAAGGAAGGATTTTGATGACAATTGAAAGCAGATGATGGCTCATGCCTCTTGAAAACTAATGCAGCCCCTGCACTAAAGTATATTTTTGGTGAAGTAATTATTTTCATCTTTGAAACTCATTATTAGAATGGAGTGATGGAAGATGAATGTAGGCACACACTAAATGAACAAGTTTGTGTTAAAAAAATTAATCATGCTACCCAGATGCTGGGCTATATATTTTCCTCTGTCAGTCTCCAGTGTATTTCATTCAGCTTCTTTTATTACTACAAAATATTGATAGAAAAATTTGCGCAATACATATATATTTTTTTGACACCAAATGAGAAAAATTGCCAGAAGAACTAAAGGTATGGCACATATAAGAGATAAATGTGTACTTATCAAATCCTTTTAAACCAATCTTTTATTAACCATAGAAGAAATAAAATCTTGCTCAGTGTTGCAATAATGAAAATATTTACCATTGAGTTATTTTAAGACAGACTAAGCAAATCATGTCTGGCAAATACTAGAAATTTATTCATTCATTCAACAGGTATTTATTCTATGCCTGCTATGTGCTAACCACTACTTTAAGTATAACTGATAAATCAGTGAACAAGACAAACTCCCGTGCCCTCGTGGAGATTCCCATCGAGGGGGATGCAAACTTGAAATTATAAATAGAGTCTGTCAGCATCTTCCTGATCATTTATCGAACTCTTACTGTGTGCTCACCACTGTGCTAAATGCTTTCCATTTACATATTTCAATCCTCATGTTTAACACTTTCCTTCTAGGTTATTATCATACACATTTTATAGATAAATTTTTTACTGACCCTCCCCCATTTGGTCCCCAAGAAAGGTCCTTCTTCTGTTCCGTAGCAAAGGAAAGCTTTATTCTTTGATCAGAGAATGACAGAGTTGCGAGCTCAGGCTATGAGGCCCATGTTCTCCCAGGCAGGCGGTGGGTGGGGCTGCTTTATAGGGATCTCATCAGGTGGGGAGGGAGTGGAGTTCTCTCTGGGCATGTGCAGCCGTGCGGCTCCTCTCAGCGCTGGCGAGACCTCTGCACATGTTCCCCTATAAGTAAGTAAAACTAGGCTAAGCACAAAGGGAAGAAAGCTTAGATATCATTTTATTACCCAGATTCTGTTTTTATTCCCCAGGAATTGTTAATGGGCTTTGCCGCTGACAGAATAACTAAAGCTTAGAAGTTAATTTCTCCTAAACCCACAGATACAAAGTGGCAGAGGTAGAATTCAAAACTAAGTTTTTTGGACTAAAACTCCTGTGTTATACTGCTTCTGCTGTTCATTGTCTCAAAAGCACATATCATCATCTTGTATTTGTTCAAATTTTAGTTTATACACTATGGTGGGTGTAAAATAGGTGTAAGGTGTAAAATAGGGTGTAAAAATAGGAACAGAAGGCACATCCCTCACTTAAGATTTCCAGTCTATTGGGAGAAAATTACACACTTATGAAACAACTAGTTTTAAATTTTCTTTGGACAGCTAAGTTTATAGTCCATGGACATGAAGTGTGCATGTTGAGGGGGAAAGGGACAGGATTATTTGCAGACATTTATCTCTGTTTGAATAGCATATTCAACTTTTATGAATTTACCCATTGTAGAGTACATTATTAATTTAATAGAAGCTTTTAAATAAAAATTGAAATAAGACAACATTAAATGTAGCCATTATATGCTATACAATGTGTCCTGATTTCAGTTCTATGGAATTGTGAGAAGCTTGATTCTTAGAGTGAAGAATGTACAGCAGCATAAGAACAATCTGTACCTTGAAGGTTGAAAAGACTTCACTTTGAAACTGTGTGGACCCAGAACATTTTAAAAAAGGATCTTCTGGCTCACTCTGGTAATCTCTTTCATGATATTATTAAATTCTGCTATTTTCCTAGATATTTTTTCCAAGTTTTCAAAATATATTATCATAAATGCAATCAAAATATATCTTTATGACCAAATTAATCTTGACATCTGCAATTATTTCTAACTTTTAGTGCTTATTTTTTTATTTGCTTTTTCTTTTTTCACTTGATCAGATTCATTAGTATCTTATCTCCCTTATTGTTTTTTGGTTATCTTCTTCATGGTTCTTCAAAGAACCATTTTATTCAAACTGTCAATTCTTACATTTGTTTTTCAATGTTCTTTATTTATTAATTCATTCATTACTGCTTTTATGCTCATTAATTGTTCTACTTGCTCTACATAGGTATATTTTTCTTCTTTTTATAATTTCTTGAGTTAAATAGTAATTTTTAATTGTAATTTTTCCTCTTTAAATCCTGTGAATTTTCTTCCTTGGCTGTATCTCATGATTATTTTCCTAGATATTCTGTATTTTAAGCAGTTTTGAGATCCTTCTTTATCTAAGAATTTTTTAGAGTAATGTTTCCCAAATGATTCAGGTTTTTCTCTGTTTATACTTTCAATATTCATTCCAGTTTCAATAGAATGCAGTTCAGAATGTTGTCTAATATTTCATCACATAGGTACTTGAAATAAAATGCTTTTGCTGTTCTTATAGTATAAAGTTTGATGAGTATCAATTTAAACAAGTTTAGTTATCATTCAGATTATCCATGCCCTAGTTATTCCTTGAGCATTTCATTTGAAAATAACTGAGAACATTGTGTAAGATCTTCTAATGCTATCATATTTCTGATCATTCCTTTTTTATAGTTGCAGTAGTTCTGCTTTTAAATTTTAATACTGTGATATTCAGGATGTAAATATTCATAATCATTGTGTCTTCAGCAGCAAAACTGACCCTCTGGTTTCATGTAATAAACCAATATACTGGGATACTTAATGAGATGTTGTTTGTGACAGAAAAGATTTGAGGCAGACTAAAGGTCCATCAGTAAGGGCTTAGTTAAATAATTTATATACATCCATACAATCAAACATGTATACTCATTGAAAATAATGAGAAAACCCTATATGTACTAATTAGCGACAAACTCAAAGATCTAGTTCTAAGTGAACAAAGCAAGGTTCAGAATAATGAATAGAGTATATGTTATCGGGTCCATGGAAAGCAGAGTACCACAGTGGTAAGAACTCAAGTTCTCATGTTAGTCTGTTTGAATGAATCCTGGCTAAAACTCCTACTAGTTTCTTGACCTTAAGGTAAGTTACTTAACATCTCTTCATCTTCACTTGTAAAATGCGAACAAGAATTAAGTACCTATTTCTTAGAGTTTTTGGAAGGATTAAATGAATGAATACAAGAAAAGTGCCTAAAATACTGCCTGGCACCATGTGCTCATAAATGTTTATTTGTTAACATTTAAAGCAAAAAGAAAAAAAGACAAAATTAAAAAACCCTCACATACATAAATATGTATGTGTGTATATATATATATATATATATATATATATATATATCTATATCTCATAACATATAGTTTGAAGGTACAGTGGAGTGATAGCAAAAGCATCTCTGATCCTTTACCCCTCCCTGTATCTGTGCTTTTACAAGGTGATTTACAGCTCCTCCCATCAAGACATGGAATCTCTTTCCTCAGCCCTTGAATCTGGGCTGGCCCTAAATATTAAAATGCAGCAGGAGTGGCAGTTTGCCAGTTCAGAACCTAGGCCTCATGAGGCCTTTTGTGCTTCTGCTCTCTTTCTCTCAGACCCCTGTCATTGCCACCATAGGAACAAGCCTGGGTTAGCCCGCTGAGTAAGGAGAGGCTACATTGGGGTACTCATCATCCTACCTGTCCCAGCCACGGTCATCACAGGCCAGCCACAAACTGACCAACCCCCCCCCCCAAACCAAAGATTCATGAATGAGCCCAGCTGAGACCAGAAAACAGCCCAGCTGGCTCATAAAACTATAAATGCTTACTATTTTAAGTGACTGGGTTTGGGATGGTTTGTTATATATCAATAGCTAGCTGATAAAGAAGAATATATGACAACTGACAGCAAGGATTATCTTGGGGTATGAATTTTGGTTCATATGAATTGGGATGGACTGAGAAATAGATTTCACTGTAGACCTTCTAGATTTTTTTATGATATACAGGTATCGCCAATTTTTAAATATCATTATTTTTAAGAGAATGAACCATGCACTCACTAATTCTCAATATAGGAGACTGACTAGATCTAAACTAGATATTTGGTGTGATTCTAAACCAAAAAAGATATAGAATTTTAAGATGATTCTGCAGTGATAAAGGTGTGTGTCATGAAGGTTTACATTCCTTCCACAGCCATACAGATGATTCATGAAAGATACCTTGAAGAGGCATAAAGAGTTTGTTTGACTCCTTGAATGTCAAGGAATGAAATTAGAATGTTCTCTAAAACCATGTACAAAACTAAACTCAAAATGGGTTAAAAACCTAAATGTGATACCAGATACGATACAACTCCTAGAGGAAAACATAGGCGGAACACTCTTTGACATAAATCACAGCAATGTTTTTTTTGGATCCTTCTCCTAAAGTAAAGGAAGTAGAGGCAAAAATGAACAAATAGGATCTAATTAAACTTAGATGCTTTTGCATAGCAAAAGAAAACAACACAAAAACAAAAAGAAAACTTACTGAATGGGAGAAAATATTTGCAAATAATATGACTGATAAAGGATTAATATCCAACATATATAAATAGCTTATACAATTCAACATCAAAAAAACAACTCAATTAAAAAGAGGGTAGAAGAACTGAATAGACATTTTTCCCCGACTATTGCAGACGGCCAACAGAAACATGAAAAGATGGTCAATATTGCTAATCATCAGGGAAATGCAGATCAAAATCACAATGAGATATCACCTCACACCTGTCAGAATGGATATTATCAAAAACTCTACAGGGAGACCTTCAAGATGGCAGAGGACTAAGACATGGAGATCACCTTCCCCCCACAAATACATCAGAAATACATCTAAATGTGGAACAACTCCTACAGAACACCTGCTGAATGCTGGCAGAAGACTTCAGACTGCCCAAAAGGCAAGAAACTCCCCACGTACCAGGGTAGGGCAAAAGAAAAAAGAAAAATCATAGACAAAAGAATAGGGATGGGACCTGCACTTCTGGGAGGGAGCTGTGAAGGAGGAAAAGTTTCTGAACATTAGGAAGCCCCTTCACTGGCGGAGACAGGGGCAGGGGGGTGGGGTGGCAGTGGGGGAAACTTCAGAGCCACCGTGGAGAGCTCAGGAGCAGGGGTGCAGAGGGCAAAGCAGAGAGATTCCTGCACAGAGGATTGGTGCCGACCAGCACTCACCAGCCCGAGAGGCTTGTCTACTCACCTGTCGGGGAAGGTGGGGGCTGGGAGCTGAAGCTTGGGCTTCGGAGGTCAGACCCCAAGGAGAGGACTGGGGTTGGCTGTGTGAACACAGCCTGAAGGGGGCTAGTGCGCCACAGCTAGCCAGGAGGGAGTCTGGGAAAAAGTCTGGACCTGCCGAAGAAGCAAGAGACCATTGTTTCAGGGTGCGCGAGGAGAGGGAATTCAGAGCACCACCTAAACAAGCTCCAGAGACGGGCGCGAGTCGCGGCTATCAGCACAGACACCAGAGACAGGCATGAGACGCTAAGGCCGCTGCTACAGCCACCAGGAAGCCTGTGTGCGAGCCCAGGTCACTATCCCCACCTCCCGTCCTGGAGGCTGTGCAGCCCGCCACGGCCAGAGTCCCGTGGTCCAGGGAAAACTTCCCCAGGAGAACGCATGGCGAGCCTCAGGCTGGTGCAACGTCATGCCGGCCTCTGCAGCCACAGGCTCGCCCCGCATCCGTACCCCTCCCTCCCCCCGGCCTGAGTGAGCCGGAGCCCCCAAATCAGCTGCTACATTAACCCCATCCTGTCTGAGCAGGGAACAGATGCCAAAGGGCAACCTACATTCAGAGGCAGGGTCAAATCCAAAGCTGAACCCCACGAGCTGTGAGAACAAAGAAAAGAAAGGGAAATTTCTCCCAACAGCCTCAGGAGCAGCGGATTAAATCTTCAAAATCAACTTGATGCACCCTGCATCTCTGCAATACCTGAATAGACAATGAATCATCCCAAAATTGAGGTGGTGGACTTTGTATGATTTTGTTTGTATAGCTTTGCTTTTACCATTTGTCCTAGGGTTCTGTCTGTCCGTTTTTTGGAGGTTTTTTTACGTAGAGTTTTTAGCGCTTGTTATCATTGGTGAATTTGTTTTTTGGTTTGGTTGCTCTCTTCTTTCTATCTTTCCTCTTTTTTTATTACTTTCTAATTTTTTAATTTTTAATAATGTTTATTTTTAATAACTTTTTCTTTCTTTCTTTCTTTCCTTCTTTCTTTCCCTTCCTTCCTTCCTTCCTTCCTTCCTTCCTTTCTTTCTTTCTTTCTTTCTTTCTTTCTTTCTTTCTTTCTTTCTTTCTTTCTTTCTTTCTTTCTTTCTTTCTTTCTTTCTTTTCTTTCTCCCTTTTCTTCCGAGCCGTGTGGCTAACAAGGTCTTGGTGCTCTGGCCGGGTGTCAGGCCTGTGCCTCTGACGTGGGAGAGCAGAGTTAAGGACATTCATCCACCAGAGACCTCCTGGCTCCACATAATATCAAACAGCAAAAGTTCTCCCAGAGATCTCCATCTCAACGCTAAGACTGAGCCCCAATCAACAACCAACAAGCTACAGTGCTGGACACCCTATGCCAACAACTACCAAGACAGGAACAGAACCCCACCCATTAGCAGAGAGGCTGCCTAAGATCATAATAAGGTCACAGACACCTCAGAACACACCACGGGATGCAGTCCTGCCCACCAGAAAGACAAGGTCCAACCTCATCCACCAGAACACAGGTGTCAGTCTTGTCTACCAGGAAGCCTACACAACCTACTGAACCAAACATAGCCACTGAGGGCAGGCACCAAAAACAAGGGGAACTACCAACCTGCAGCCTGTGAAAAGGAGACCTCAAACACAGTAAGATAAGCAAAATGAGAAGACAGAGAAACACACAGCAGATGAAGGAGCAAGGCAAAAACCCACCAGACCTAACAAATGAAAAGGAAATAGGCAGTCTACCTGAAAAAGAATTCAGATTAATGATGGTAAAGATGATCCAAAACCTTGGAAATAGAATGGAGAAAATAAAAGAAACGTTTAACCAGGACCTAGAAGAACTAAAGAGCAAACAAACAGTGATGAAAAACACAATACATGAAATTAAAAATTCTCTAGAAGGAGTCAATAGCAGAATAACTGAGGCAGAAGAATGGAAAAGTGACCTGGAAGATAAAATAGTGGAAATAACTACTGCAGACCAGAATAAAGAAAAAAAAAGACAAAAATTGAGGACAGTCTCAGAGACCTCTGACACAACATTAGATGTACCAACATTTGAATTATAAGGGTACCAGAAGAAGAAGAGAAAAAAAAAGGACAGAGAAAATATTTGAAGAGATTATAGTTGAAAACTTCCCTAATATGGGAAAGAAAACAGTTAGTCAAGTCCAGGAAGTGCAGAGAGTCCCATGTAGGATAAATCCAAGGAGAAACACACCAAGACATATATTAATCAAACTATCAAAAATTAAAAACAAAGAAAAAATATTAAAAGCAGCAAGGGAAAAACAAATAACATACATCAGAATCCCCATAAAGTTAACAGCTGATCTTTCAACAGAAACTCTGCAAGACAGAAGGGAATGGCAGGACATATTTAAAGTGATGAAAGGGAAAAATGTGCAACCAAGATTACTCTACCCAGCAAGGATCTCATTCAGATTCAATGGAGAAATTAAAAGCTTAACAGACAAGCCAAAGCTAAGAGAATTCAGCACCACCAAACCACCTTTACAACCAATGCTAAAGGAATTTCTCTAGGCAGGAAGCACAAGAGAAGGAAAAGATCTACAATAACAAACCCAAAACAATTAAGAAAATGGTAATAGGAACATACATATTGCTAACTACCTTAAATGTAAATTGATTAAATGCTCCAACCAAAAGACATAGACTGGCTGAATGGATACAAAAAGAAGACCCATATATATGCTGTCTACAAGAGACCCACTTCAGACATAGGGACACATACAGACTGAAAGTGAGGGGATGGAAAAAGTTAGTCCATGCAAACAGAAATCAAAAGAAAGCTGGAGTAGCAATTCTCATATCAGACAAAATAAACTTTAAAATAAAGACAATTACAAGAGACAATTACAATTACAAAAGAAGGACACTACATAATGACCAAGGGATCAATCCAAGAAGTAAATAGAACAATTGTAAATATTTATGCCCCCAACATAGGAGCACCTCAGCACATAAGGCCAATGCTAACAGCCATAAAAGGGAAAATCAACAGTAACACAATCATAGTAGCAGACTTTAACACCCCACTTTCACCAATGGATGGATGACCCCAAATGAAAGTAAATAAGGAAACACAAGCTTTAAATGACACACTAAACAAGATGGACTTAATTGACATTTACAAGGCATTCCATCCAAAAACAACAGAATACACTTTCGTCTCAAGTGTGGATGGAACATTCTCCAGGATAGATCACATCTCGGGTCACAAATCAAGCCTTGGTAAATTTAAGAAAATTGAAATTGGATCAAGTATCTTTTCCGACCACAATGCTATGAGACTAGATATCAATTACAGAAAAAATCTGTAAGAAATAGAAACACATGGAGGCTAAACAATACACTACAAAATAACCAAGAGATCACGGAAGAAATCAAAGAGGAAATCAAAAAATACCTAGAAACATATGACAATGAAAACATGATGACCCAAAACCTATGGTATGCAACAAAAGCTGTTCTAAGAGGGAAGTTGATAGCAATACAATCCTACCTCAAGAAACAAAAACATCTAAAATAAACAACCTAATCTTACACGTAAAGCAATTAGAGAAAGGAGAACAAACAAACAAACAAAAAAAACCAAAGTTAGCAGAAGGAAAGAAATCATAAAGCACAGATAGAAATAAATGAAAAAGAAGTGAAAGAAAAATACAAAGAACAATAAAACTAAAAGCTGATTCTTTGAGAAGATAAACAAATTTGATAAACCATTAGCCAGACTTATCAAGAAAAAAAGGGAGAAGACTCAAATCAATAGAAATAGAAATGAAAAAGAAGTAACAATTGTCACTGCAGAAATACAGATGATCATGAGAGATTACTACAATCAACTATATGCCAATAGAGTGGACAACCTGAAAGAAATGGACAAATTCTTAGCGAAGCACAACCTTCTGGGACTGAACCAGGAAGAAATAGAAAATATAAACAGACCAATCAAAAACACTGAAATTGAGACTGTGATTAAAAATCTTCCAACAAATAAAAACCCAGGACCAGAAGGCTTCACAGGCAAATTCTATCAAACATTTAGAGAAGAGTTAACACCTATCCTTCTCAAGCTCTTCCAAAATATAGCAGAGGGAGGAACACTCCCAAACTCATTCTACAAGGCCACCATCACCCTGATACAAAAACCAGATAAAGATATCACAAGTAAAGAAAACTACAGGCCAATATCACTGATAAACATAGATGCAAAAATCCTCAACAAAATACTAGCAAACAGAATCAAACAGCACATTAAAAGGATCATAAACCATGATCAAAAAGGGGTTTATTCCAGGAGTGCAAGGATTCTTCAATACACGCAAATCAATGTGATAAACCATATTAATGGTTTTTTCTCCTTCAATTAAATTGAAGGAGAAAAATCACATGATCATCTCAATAGATGCAGAAAAATCTTTGGACAAAATTCAACACCATTTATGATAAAAACTCTGCAGAAAGTAGGCATAGAGGGAACTTACCTCAACTTAATAAAGGCCATATATGACAAACCCACAGCAAACATCGTTCTCAATGGTGAAAAACTGAAATCATTTCCTGTAACATCAGGAACATGACAAGGTTCTCCACTCTCATCACTATTATTCAACATAGTTTTGGAAGTTTTAGCCACAGCAATCAGAGAAGAAAAAGAAATAAAAGGAATCCAAATCAGAAAAGAAGAAGTAAAGCTGTCACTGTTTGCAGATCACATGATGCTATACATAGAGAATCCTAAAGACTCTAACAGAAAACTACTAGAGCTAATCAATGAATTTGGTAAAGTAGCAGGATACAATATTAATGCACAGAAATCTCTTGCATTCCTATACACTATTGATGAAAAATCTGAAAGAGAAATTAAGGAAACACTCCCATTTACCATTGCAATAAAAAGAATAAAATACCTAGGAATAAACCTACTAAGGAGACAAAGGACCTGTATGCAGAAAACTATAAGACACTGATGAAAGAAATTAAGGATGATACCAACAGATGGAGAGATATACCATGTTCTTGATTGGAAGAATCAACATTGTGAAAATGACTCTACTACCTAAAGCAATCTACAGTTTCAGTGCCATCCCTATCAAACTACCAATGGCATTTTTCACAGAACTAGAACAAAAAATTGCACAATTTTTATGGAATCACAAAAGACCCCAAATAGCCAAAGTAATCTTGAGAAAGAAAAATGGAGCTGGAGGAATCAGGCTCCCAGAATTCAGACTATACTACAAATCTACAGTAATCATGACAGTATGGTACTGGCACAAAAACAGAAATATAAATCAATGGAACAGGATAGAAAGCCCAGAGATAAACCCACACACATATGGTCACCTTATCTTTGATAAAAGTGGCAGGAATGTACAGTGGAGAAAGGACAGCCTCTTCAATAAGTGGTGCTGGGAAAACTGGACAGGTACATGTAAAAGTATGAGATTAGATCACTCCCTAACACCATACACAAAAATAAGCTCAAAATGTATTAAAGACCTAAATGTAAGGCCAAACACTGTAAAACTCTTAGAGGAAAACATAGGGAGAATACTCTATGACATAAGTCACAGCAAGATCCTTTTTGACCCACCTCCTAGAGAAATGGAAATAAAAACAAAAATAAACAAATGGGACCTAATGAAACATAAAAGCTTTTGCACAGAAAAGGAAACCATAAACAAGACCAAAAGACAACCCTCAGAATGGGAGAAAATATTTGCAAACAAAGCAACTGACAAAGGATTAATCTCCAAAATTTACAAGCAGCTCAGACAGCTCAATATCAAAAATCAAAGCAACCCAATCCAAACATGGGCAGAAGATATAAATAGACATTTCTCCAAAGAAGATATACAGATTGCCAACAAACACGTGAAAGGATGCTCAACATCACTAATCATTAGAGAAATGCAAATCAAAACTAGAATGAAGCATCACCTCACAGCGGTCAGAATGGTCATCATCAAAAAATCTAGAAACAATAAATGCTCGACAGGGTGTGGAGAAAAGGGAACCCTCTTGCACTGTTGGTGGGAATGTAAATTGATACAGCCACTATGGAGAACAGTATGGAGATTCCTTAAAAAACTAAAAATAGAACTACCATATGACCCAGTAATCCCACTACTGGGCATATACCCTGAGAAAACCGTAATTCAAAAAGAGTCATGTACCACAGTGTTCATTTCTTCTCTATTTACAATAGCCAGGACATGGAAGCAACCTAAGTGTCCATCTAACAGATGAATGGATAAAGAAGATGTGGCACATATATACAATGGAATATTACTCAGCCATAAAACGAAACAAAACTGAGTTATTTGTAGGAGGTGGATGGACCTAGAGTCTATCATACAGAGTGAAGTAAGTCAGAAAGAGAAAGACAAATACCGTATGCTAACACATATATATGGAATCTACAACAACAAAAAAATGGTTCTGAAGAACCTAGGGGAAGGACAGGAATAAAGACGTAGATGTACAGAATGGATTTGAGGACATGGGGAGGGAGAAGGGTAAGCTGGGACAAAGTGAGAGACTGGCATGGGCATATATACACTACCAAATGTAAAATAGATAGCTAGTGGGAAGCAGCTGTATAGCACAGGGAGATCAGCTAGGTGGTTTGTGACCAACTAGAGGGGTGGGATAGGGCGGGTGGGAGGGAGACGAAAGAGGGAGGAGATATGGGGATATAGGTATATGTATAGCTGATTCACTTTGTTATAAAACAGAAACTAACACACCACTGTAAAGCAATTATACTCCAATAAAGAAAAAAATATTGAAAAAAATGTTAAAAATAATATCTATAGATAACAAATATTGGTGAGATGTAGAGAAAACGGAATCCTTGTATACTATTGGTGGGAATGTAAATTGATGCAACCACTGTAGGAAACAGTGTGGAGGTTTCTTAAGAAACTAAAATAGAATTGCTGTATGACTCAGCAATTCCACTCCTGAGTATATATCTGAAAAATTCAAAAACACTAATTCAAAAAGATACATGAACCCCAATGTTCATAGCAACATTATTTACAATTGCCAAGATATGGAAGCAACCTAGGTGTCCATCAACAGAAGAATGGATGAAGAAGATGTGATGTATATATATATACACACACACACACACACACACACACACACACACAGACACACACACACAATGGAATGCTACGCAGCCAATAAACAAAAGAATGATATTTTGCCATTTGTAGGAACATGGATGGACTTGGAAGGCATTATGCTAGGTGAAATATGTCTGACAGAGAAAGACAAATAACATATGCTGTCACTTATATGTGGAATCTAAGAAATACAACAGACTAGTGAATATTACCAGTGGAAGTGGGGAGGGGCAATATAGGGGTGGGGGAGTGTGAGGTACAAACTGTTGGGTGTAAGATAGGCTCAAGGATGTATTGTACACCAGGGGGTATAGCCAGTATTTATAATAACTGTAAGTGGAAAGCAACCTTTAAAAATTGTATAAAGAAAGAAAATTTTCAAAAAATAAAGCAAACATTTAAAATTTTCTAATTAATTTTTTTTTTAAGTAGTAAAGGAACAGGACATAAAATGTAAGGCTCGGGGCTTCCCTGGTGGCGCAGTGGTTGAGAGTCCGCCTGCCGATGCAGGGGACGTGGTTTCATGCCCCGGTCTGGGAGGATCCCACGTGCCGGGGAGTAGCTGGGCCCGTGAGCCATGGCCGCTGAGCCTGCGCGTCCAGAGCCTGTGCTCCGCAATGGGAGAGGCCGCAATAGTGAGAGGCCCCAATACCGCAAAAAAAAAGAAAAGTATGTATATATATATATATATATATATATATATATATATATATGGCTCATTTTAAAATGACATAATGCAAGGAAGATCTTCCTGTTACCTTTTTTTTTTCTGTTTTGTTTCTTTCTTGTACTTGTGTCTGATGAATGGTGCACAAAATAAGCAGGAACAAAAGAAGAAAGAACATTTGCTCAGTTTGGAGGGAAAGGAAAAGGCTTGGTGCAGAAAAGTGGGGTAGAATTAGGCAAGGAAAGAGATGAGGGTAGGATGTTGCAGTCTGAAGGGACAATGTGAACCAAAGGCCTCAGGTAGGAAAGTGTGTGTGTGCATACACATATGCATGTGTGTGTGTTATGAAACGTGTATCTGTGTATCCATGCTACTTAAATGTATGCATACATATAAATATATTGATATGTGCATCCGTTTAAGGTAAGTCATTTAGTTCACCCAACAATCCACTAGACTCAACTCCTTGATACCTGAAACCTCATATTTGTCAGCAACTGTCATAATGTCTGATATATATTAGGTGTTCAATAAATATTTGTTGAATGAATTAAAAAATGAATGAATGAATGGACACAGTAGGATAGGTATGAAAAACCTGAGAGTCAAGGTGTGGCCTTCCCAAATTAAGGAATTAGTGGAATGTATTTCTGACAGTGTTTGTTTTTTTGGGGGTTTTTTTTGTTTGTTTTTTTGCGATACGCAGGCCCCTAACTGCTGTGGCCTTTCCCGTTGCAGAGCACAGGCTCCGGACGCGCAGGCTCAGCGGCCATGGCTCACGGGCCTAGCCGCTCCGCGGCATGTGAGATCCTCCCAGACCGGGGCACGAACCCGTGTCCGCTGCATCGGCAGGCGGACTCTCAACCACTGCGCCACCAGGGAAGCCCTCTGACAGTGTTTTCACCTCTATTTCCTTTTTACTCAAAGTCATCCATGGACCAGCAGCAGCAATATCACCTGGGAGTTTATTAGAGATTCGGAATCTCAGGCCCCACCCCAGACCTACTGATTCAGAATCTGCGCTGTAACCAGATCCCCAAGTGATTTGTACACACTTTAAAGTTGGAGAAGCACAACACTATCTTCACTGTATCCTGGAAGAAGAAGATAAATTAGAGAATTCTGGAGATTTGTGAAAGAGAACAATGAAGAATAAATGTGGAGATGTGAGTGGGAAGCACTTTGAGGAATACTATGAATTCAAAGCTAAGGAACTTCTCTTATAAACCAGGGTTTCCAGAGTGTCTTGACCCCCAGCGGTGCACTAGGTAATCAATCCACTAGGATGTGGGAAGTAAACTTTAGAACTCATTAATATTTAATTTTTATCTAAAAACAAGAAAGGAATTTGACTTTACTGATACTTAATATTCAGACAGACCACCATACCCTCACCAGGTCTGTTACTCAGGTTTCAATTCAGGTATGTCACAGGGAAAACCACAATTTTATTGTCCGTGTTCATACACTGGGTATTGAAATATAGGCATGCTTTACCTAAGAAAACACTTGTATTAATTATATCATTTTAATTACAATAACATTCACAAAGTGGACAAGTGGTTCTAAGTGATTCCTGAGTAAGAACTGTGCAGGTACACATGTGCACATACCAGTACACACACATACACTCACATCGGATAGAGGATTAAAAATGCAGCAAAAATGAAAAAGAAAATAGTAGAGCTAATCCTCCCCTTAGCAACTGATGAAAGCTCTTAGCCACATCACAAGGGGAAAATTATGACAATCTTACCAACTCTGACAAGAAGGCAGCCAACAAATGAAAAATATAACTGTTCTTCAAAGAGACTTATGTCATGAAGTTCGCATGTCAAAAATGGATGTCAGGAAATATGTATTGTGTTTTTGTTCACAATAATAATGTAAGTGTGTCTTCTATAAAAATTTGCATATATGCATATTTGAAACTCTTGCAAACAAATTTCTAACTTTAAAAAAGTCTTCTAAATAGAATGAATTACACTGAGTTTAAACCAATGTAAAAATTCAGCATCTTATATTTAGTTTGCAAAAACAACTGATTGACATAAGGAAAGATGAAAATTTATGAGCTGGCTTTAAGCAAAAATGTTGGCTTTACTGTTGGTTGGGATTAAATAATGAATATTGTGATTAGTAAGTGTAGCTCATCTTTACTAAACTTCTTTAGTTTAGATGTACATATCCTTGTGAAATATCTTTCTCAATTATGACATAATACCAAGTACTTAAATAAACTGAATTTAGTACTTAAATAAACAAAATTTTTTTTAATAATGAAGCATATTCAACCACATTGTTCTAAATATATTATGAGAGCTAAGAAGTTTTATGCCACTAATAAATTTTTAATTAACATATTTAAATATTTACTTTCTTTACATAAAAATTTATTTTTATCTTTGTGTATATTTTACAATGTTTGGTATTATGTTACAATATGTCACCTTATTTCATCAAATATAAATGTCATCAATTAAAATAGGTAACATAATTATATGTTCCACTAAGAGAGGCAAGAACACTGTAATTATTATAAGATGTCATTAGTTGTAAGAAACATTCAGATTTTAGAGATGTTAAAAAATCTGGTGGGGTGGGGGAGAAGGGCATTTAGAGTAATTATGATTAAGTTTGGCAGCTAATAACAACAACAAAACAAAAACAGCAGTGGCCTTAACAATAGAGTCTTTCTCTTTCTCGTATAAAAGTCTGGCTATGTGCAGTCCAGGCACATAGTGCCGTTTCTTCTTGAAAGCACCAATCACTTTACTGCTTTGGGGCCTGCACCCCTACATCCCTATTCCTTTTGTCTATGGAGCATGCCTCTCACCTACTCTGGATTAATTTCTTCTCAACCATCAGGTATCAATTTAAATATTATTCTTCAAGGACATCTTGCTTGACTCATTACCCAAGTTAGGTTGTCCTCCCTATTACCTCTCATGTTCTTTCCTTTCCTGGCACTCATCACAATTTGTCATTAGACATGTGTGTGTGTGTGTTTGCTGTCTGTGCCCCTTGCTCCCCCTGGAAGGCAAGGACTGTGTATGCTTGTTTGTTTCACTTTCAGGTACTCACTGTCCAACATGGTGCCTGGCAGGAAGTACATGCATGATGAACAGTTGCTGAAGAGCTACAGAGCTAACAGTTATTGAGCACTTACTCTGTGCCAGACACTCTTCTAAGCTTTCCATCCTCAACTAAGGCTCAAACTCTATTAGGGAGAAACTTCTACAGATGAAGACACCGAGGAAGAGGGGTGAAGCTACAACCCAAATTCAGTTCTTTCTTCAAATACTCTTTGCACATTTATCGAACACCTACTGTTTCAGTCACTTAGGCTACATCAGTGAGTGAAACAGAGAAAATCACTCCCCTCAGAAATCATACTATCTCTCAGATAGTAAATGACAAGCTAGGGTACAGACACTGCAGTGACTCGGGAGTCTGAGGGCTTGGTCCCTACTCCACACTCCTCCCTCACGCTTCCGGAAGGAATGTTGAGGGGAGACTATAACAGACATTTCATTTTGAAAACCACACTTACTTAACTTCAGGTTATTCCTTCATTCCACTTTCAATTTGTTTGTTTTTAAGTTTCTCCTGATTTCTCAAAGAAAAATCATATGTAAAACTCATTTAATCTCCCGTAGAATCTTATTCTTCTTTATATCCCCAGTACCTTCATCTGTTAAGCACAGAGTGATACTAAAACACACATTTATTGAATGAATGAATGAGGAGCAATAAATTGTTCTCTCCTATGTGCATCAACCACCCATCTATAACTGTGAAGAGTTTCTCTTATTTTTTGTTTTGATTTTTTAGGCAATAGACTCCATACTCAGCTCACTAAGACCATGTCTTATCAAATACATGAATATTTAGAGTGATAACTGGTGTAGTTTTCACCCCTGCAGGGAAGATAAGAGCATCGCAGAAAGTCTCAGGAGAGGACAGAGGCATTAATCTGCAACTGTATTTGACAACAGGAAGCAGGCCAGGCAATGGAGCTTGTGAGGAAGGGGAAAACTAGAAAGGAGAGAGTGAGGAAAGAGGGAAGGACAGAGAATAAAGGCACCAGTGAGAGTGAATACATGTAACAATACATAGTGGTAGTTTTATAAACGAAAATATTATTTACAGAATATATTCCTTGCCTCCCTCCTTTTCCTGATCCTTTTTCATTAACAACATAAGTATTTACATTTAATTTCTTGTCGGTTCAATGTTTAATTTTTTTGTACCTAATGAAGTATTTTCACTTGAATAAATAATATTTAATATTTATTAACAAGGATTCAAAAAGCAGAAACCATTCACTTGCTTGATACAATATCCATGTTTTTTCATAAGATGAAGAAAAACATTTCCTAAAAGAAGCTTCACACTGTGACCATATGCCCATCATACTCAATGTATCTGACTATCACTGTATTCTAAAAAAATGTCCTGGCAAATTTGTCAGATAGTCTGAAAGGTAGAGAAGGGGGCGGTGATGAAAAGTGATTTTGCATCTCAGGAATTCCTTCAAGACACATCATTTCATCACTCTCACACCCAGGAGCTTAATCTGCATGGTTGAGTTATATAACATATAACACAGTAATTCTAAGTCAATTTGTTTCACTCTGGACTCTCTCCTGACATTCCCATGGTGGTGTTAACTGTGAAATGGGCTAATCTGCTATCACATCCTAGAAAAATGGAATAGTTTTGTGCACTGATGAAATATAATTCCTTTGATTATTGATTGTCTTCTCCGATTTTGAACATTAATTGGTATATAACATGCATGTCATAATGACATATCGGTGACTATTGATTAAAAGCAAGGTTCTAGAATACTGTATGCATTTGCATAATTCTAAAGCAGTGTTTTGTAACACTATTCTGGTGAATCTCTCCACCCATGGTTACATTTTCAGGTTCTACCCACTTTTACCGTTAGACACTAGAAAGAATTGTAGCACCAAATTCCAAGCTGGATTGTAAATCTCAAAACCAAAACGACAAGTCTGACTCTTTCATGCGGCATATGATTCCCCATTCTTAAGGAAACAGAAATCAGGGAGAGGATTGAAGATAGGAGAATCTTGTATCACAACAATATCACTTAGCAGCCATCAGAAACCACAAAGGTCATTCTTAGCCAGATCCTCTTGAGTACAGAAAACTGACCAAACAAAAACAGCCAGGGTAATCCTGGCTTTTCCACATTCCCATAGTTCCTAAGGTGCCACAATGGAATATACATAGCTTTGATAAAATAGAAAGTAAATGCATGTAACAATCTTCCTCAAAGGGAGGTCAAGTCATTTTTCCTGAACAAGAGGTCTTCAAAAAATAAGAAGAGACTGGAGCCTTAAATATTTCAGAATAAAGCCTGTAACCTTCACAGAGATATTTATTCCAGCTGTGTTCACATTCATTATAATGACTCTGGAGAACAGCACTGACTCATTTTAGATGATGACTACATAACAATTCATTTATAATTAATGAGTTTATTCCACCAGGTATATGATGAACTCTAAACAAATAGTGTCATTGAATCACACATGTCAATAAATTTGAGTACTAATCTGATTCCACCTAACAAAGGTAATGATAAACTAGAAGGAAAGAGAGCTGTGTCTAATTAAGGAAAATGCCCTTTGTATTTTCTAATGGTTGAAACATTAACTCGAAAATGGCCTTCCCTGCAATAATTTACAGACAGGCATTCTTTAATGGGAAAACAATTCAAATTTATGTGCAATTGAACTACAATTATTTGATTAACTTTATTAAATTCTTGTTGATTCTAGAGTCTGGGTGAAATGTATCATTTTTTATGAGTTTCATACATTGCACTTTTAAGTTTTTCAACCTGAAGATTCAGTTGATCCTGAGAATGTCCTTAAGTACCTGCTTCCGTGACTAGCGGACAGAACCGAGGTGGCTAGGATTCATTTCACTTGTCTCTTTCCATAATGGTCATTTTATTTTTGTATTCAAGAAGCACTTGAATAAATTTAGTAGCAGCATTTACATAACTCTTTGCTGCTTTGTGTGTATTTGAAACCCAGGGAAGCATTGTTTCCCGTTGACTGAAAGAAACTCCATTCAAATTAAATGAAATCCATATCCAAATGTTTAGTTTTAACTAGACACTACTGAAAACTCAGATAGTCTCTGCTGTATTTACATGTAGCATGAAAGGCTTATATTGAAAAGAGAGAGAGAAAGGTCCCAAATCAATAACCTAAACTTACATATTAATAAACCAGAAAAAGAAAAGCAAATCCAACCCAATGTCAGCAGGAGAAAGGAAATAAGAAAGGTAAAAGGGGGAAAACCCCCTAAAAACAGAAAAACAATGAAGAAATAAATTAAACCAAAAAAAGTGTTTCTTTGAAAAGAGCAATAAAATTTATTAATCCCTACCTGAAGTGGCCAAGAAAAAGAGAATACATAAATAACCAATAACAGGAATTAAAGAGGATATGTTTTTATAACAGTAGAAAAGGATAATCGGGGAATATTATGAATAACTCTATGTCCATAAATTCAACAGCTTAAAGTGGATGAACCATTTGAATGATGCAAACTATCAAAACTCACTGAAGAAGAAATAGGGAACTTGACTAGTCCTAAATCTATTAAAGCAATTGATTTTGTAGTTAAAAGCTGTACAACAAAGAAAACTCCATGCCCAGATGAATTTACTGGAAAATTTTACTGAACATTTAAACAAGAATTAATATAAATTTTACACAATCTTTCACAGAAAATAGAAGGGAATACTTACTAATCTTGTGAGGCCAGCATTACCTTGATAAAAAAAAAAAGACAAAAACATTACAAGAAAAGAATATTACCGATCAATATTCCTCATGAAAATAAGCAAAAATCTTTAACAAAATGCTATCAAAATTGAATCCACCAATATGTAAAAAGGATAACATGTGACACCAAAGTAGGGTTTATGCTGGGAATGCAAGCTTGGTTCCACATTCGAAAATCAATGAAATTCAGGATATTAACAGTTTAAAGAAGAAAAGCCACATGATCATCTCAATATATACAATAAAAACATTTGACAAAAATGCAAAGAGTTTTTAGATATGACTCTAAAATCATGATCCACAAAAGAAAAAAATTGGTAAACTGGTCATCATCAAAATTTAAAACTCTGGGTCTGAGAAAGACACTGTTGAGAGAATGAAAAGACAAGCCACATACTGGCTTAGCAATTCACATATCTGACAAATGATTTATTAGCAGATTATATAAAGAACTCTCAAAACTCAACATTAAGAAAACAACCTCATAAAAAATTGGAAATGATTTAAACAGACACTTTACCAAAGAAGATATAAGGATGATAATTAAGCTCATGAAAAGATGTTCAACATAGATCATCACTAGAAAAATACAAATTAAAACCACGGTTAAATAGATACTTCCACATATCTATTTGAATGACTAACGAAAACAGACAATTCCGAATGCTGCCGAGGTTGCAAAGCAATAGGAACTCTCATACATTGCTGGAGGAAATGCAAAATGAGGTAACCATTTTGCAGTTTGATAGTTTCTTATAAAGTTAAACATTCACTTACCGTATGACCCAGAAATTCCACTCCTAGATATTTACCCAGGAGAAAATATATGGTCATATAGTAAAACCTGCATGCAAATGTTTAAAATAGCCTCATTTACAATAATTTGAAGCTGGAAACAATCTCAAAATCCTTCAACTCATGAATAGATAAGCAAATTATTCAGTAATATTAAGGAATGAACTGATGTTACAACAAGATGGATGAATTTCAAATGCTTCATGCATGATGGAAAAAGACAAGCTCAAAACGTGACCTACTGTATGTTGCCATTTTGAAAAGTCACAATTGTATGGGCAAAGAACCAATCAGTAGTTTCCAAAGATTAGGACTGGGTAGAGGTGTCAAATGCATAGAGGCAGGATGAGGGAATTTGTGGGGCGTGAGACTGAGGTGGTGATATTTACATGATCTGTGCACTTGTCAAAACTTATAGCACTGTATACCAAGAAGTGTGAACTGTGTGGTGTGCAAATTAAAAAGAAAATAAATCCATAAAGATCTAGAGTAAATGAATTTCACCTTATCTGATATTTCCACTTGTCTTATTTTGCCCCTAAATAAAAACTCTTTAGTAATTAATCCATCATAATCGGTGGAATCACCTTTCTTCTGATCCTTGATTATCATTATCTCCCTATCCTTGACTTAACTTCTTACATTCTGCAGTATTGCACTTCTAATCAACTACCAAGTTCTGCCAAATTTTCCTATGTAATATCTTTCATATTCACTTTCTCTTTCTCATTTTTTTAGCTACCGTGCTTTCCCCTTTTTACAAATCAATCACTATGTCCTACTAGCTAGTTTGCCTGCCTATAGCAAGGAGTTTGTCTTTTTGTAATATCATCTTTAAATATCATTTTCTTTCCTCTGATAAGAAATCTTCAGTGGTTTCCCATTTTTTATCATATCTGTTTCCAATGCCTCAAAATTATTGACTATCCTACATACCGTTTTCATCTTCATGACTTAGAAATCTCCATTCATTCCAAACTAATACTAATAAACCTAGTATTTACTCTTTATTTTTATTACATTTTATACCCCATGCTAAATTATCTCTTATTATTTCTATTTAATCCTGACAGCAATTCTATGATGTAGATTTATCCCCATTTTACAAATGAGAAAACTGAGGCCCAAAGGAGTAATTAAGTTTCCTAAGATCAGACATCAATCAAGGCTAAAATGGGATTTAAACCTAGTCTCCAAGCCCTGTTCTTTTAACTTCTAAACTCTTTATAAAGTCCTTCAAGTTTTACTTCACTTGATCCTCGACTATCTTCTCAAATTATTTCTTCTCCTGAAAGATTCTTTTCTTCCTGGCTGATCTTTGCCAAATTCTTTAAGAAGAGTTCCTGACTACCCCACACTACCATTTAATTGCCCTCAGCAAAAGTTTTAAAGATATATATTCTTGCCACAAATCACACATTGTTCCACAATTACTTTCTAAGATATTTCACATGTATATGTTTTATTTTCTCCCACCTCACAATCTTATTCATTCATTCACAAGAGAAAGTAACACAGATTTAATGAGCACCTATTATATGCCTAGCAACGAGCAGGATAGGTCACTGATTCAAGGAGCTCACAGCAAATTCCTGAGAGCTTGAATCATGTCTTTTCCCTTTTATATTTCTGCCTTCCTTCAACCTCCGCAAGAACCTGTTATGCTGCATTCCACATGCTTTCAGGGCAGATGAGTGAATGCACTGGTTTGCCTTGCTCACAAATACACAACATCGGAAAGCCAGGAAGGGCTATCACAGCCCTGTGAAATTTTATGTTGAAAAACTGTTAATGATGCCATCAGGCCCAGTGTCCTTCAGGGGAGAAAATGAGCTCTTGAGGCAAACATGTAGAAGCTGCAAACCATTTGTAATCCGAAAGTGAAGTATGCAACAGGGGAAGCTTGCCAAGCTCAAGGACTCAGTGGCTTTAATGATGGGATGGTATTACCAGTGGAAATCAAAGTTGCCTACCAGCTGAATTAGCTCATCTTCACAATGAGCTTTGCTGGCTGATAACCACAGGGTCCTGAGAAATTAAGCAGACCCACAAATTACCTGCATAACATTCTGGCTAGATGTCAGAAAGTTGAATTAATTGCCTGAAAATAAATGAATGGGGTAGGGCCAAGAATCTCCTCATTAGTATTCAGCAGCACTGCTGTTTTAGGAAGAAAAGAAGAGGAGATGGGGGAGGAGAGCAAAACAATGGGAAGTAGAGAGGGAAGGGGAACTGGGAAGGATAATGAGAAAAATCATTATTTTACAAGTGCATTATGGGCACCCTGATTTTTCAGAGTAGTTACAGAATTTCCTAAGCTAGCCCAATTCACAATTTCTAGGAGGACTCTACTCACACTTTCCGATAGAACAGATGCTCTCAGCAGCCCAGCAATCGATACATGTGCAAAATACAAATCAGGCACTTGGACCCTTTCCCTTTATCTTCTGAATGAGAGTTAGCAATATTCAGGTGTTTTTCTTTGGCAAGAAAGTGGGGAAATGGAGAGAAACAGTGCCCAACATGTACACCACTGAAACATTTTCATCAGTGGCTTACTTCCAGCAAACGCTAGAGCTAAAGCCTGGATCCTTCAAGCATGAGTACGCTTTCTCTTACAGCATGTTTAATTTCTTCAATTAATAATTCTGCTCACTCTTATAAACCACAGTTGCAAAGCCATGTCTTGTGATGCTCATGTGCACAGCAAGTTTCTCCAAAACTTCCTGTTAATGCATCATTAGAGGACGCTGCTCCTGTGCAGCTCCTTGGGAAAAAAGCCATGCAAAGGTCATAATATGAAGGGGATGGTGAGGCCACCTTGGTGGCCAGACCCTGACATTGGCAAGCAGCTTCCTCCCTAAAAATGGCAGTTTACCAGTAACTTACCAACTATTTCTTCCTGAAAACCTATGGAACCTTCTGTTTGATCTTTGCAGTACAATCATTTCCTAAAGTCAGTTTTTTTCAGGATCACTGACATCCTTATGAAATCAAAGCCCTTCTGCACTGATTTTATGAAGCCTAAAGGAAAAACTGCTACAATTCGGCTTCATTCATTTGTGAGCTGCTTTCCTTTGTTGTCAGGAGTGATATCTCTTTGTATGATGTATGTGCTTTGAGTAATTTATAACTAAATGCTTTTCTTCATTTTGAGTGCTGAGAATATGCCTGTCCAGGAGACTTAAACCTGCATTTCTCTTTACACCTCAAGGAAGATTTCATCTAATTGTCCTCACCACACCTTTTAGACTGTATAGCACCATAAGAGTATGCAAAATAAAAGTCATTATTTTTTATGTTCCCTGTAAGTTCCTTTGTCTTTCAAACATCAAATTGGCCATTTTGCTCATATTTTTCTTGTATACCCCTAAAATTCTGCTATATGCTGGCAATAATCTTAAAAAGCAAAAATATTCTCTCTGACCTATGATTTATCTTGGTGAGGATGTTTGCTTTACTTTCTTTATATCCAGTAAAAGAAAAGTGAATATCTTTTTTTATCATACATAGATAGCAAAAATATTTTAACTTCATTTCAAAAAACAAAGGAGATTTCGAAGTGAGAAATCAATAATCACCAAGTATATGTTGAGAATCTATTTGGGACACTGGCCTATGCACTCTGAGGTATGTATTTATGTAGAAGAACTGGGAATCCAACTTGTTTTATGGATGTTTTCTTCTTCTGCTTATTTCAAGAAGCTGGGTGCAAATGATTACACAAATGATTCATAAATTGCCACATATTTTTTTTTCCAGAGTAAGAATCTCTTGTGACTCTATGCATATTTCATTTATCTCAGGCTCAGCCTAAACATTCTCATTTTAGGAAGAGTCTGTCAGCCCAGGAGGCAAGCTTATGCTTTTATGTTTGCCCTTAAGTTTTCGTATTATTTTGGACTTGATGAATTCCTTTATTAGTTAGAGTCCTTTGGCTTGTAAACATAAGAAAATCCATCCCAAACCAACTTGAGTAATAAAGAGCATTTACTGACTAAAGTAACTGGAAAAGTCCAAAGTTAGAGTTATAACTAGGCATGGTTTGAGTGGAGCCACAGCCTATTTTCTGTTTTCTTCATCCCTGTCCACTGAGTGTCAGCTTCATCCTCAGAATGGAAGAAAGAACATCTTCTCACATCTTATGTCAGAGGTTGACAAACTATGTCCCATGAGCTAAATCCAGCCTGTCACATGTTTGTATAAAGGAATGTACTCTCATCCATTTACAAAGTGTCTATGGCTGCCTTCTCACTGTGAGGGCAGAGTTGAATAGTTGCAACAGACACTGCATGGTCCACAAAGCCTGAAGTAGGCACTGTCTGCCCCTTTACAAACAAAGCTGGCCTTTCAACTCTTCTTGTGGCTCTTTCTTGAGAGCTAAGAGACTTCTTTCCTACAATGTCGGTAAATCTCTTGACATCTCATTAGGCCACATAGCCATAAATAAAGCAATCTGTGGCCATATAATGCCGAACTGGTAGGCTTAAACCCACCATGGCCCAGAGCATGGGACTGTCTGTAGATTAATCAGATTAGTGGTCTGCATGGGAGAGATTCATAGGAGTAGATATGATTGCTCTGTCGTTAGGACAGAGTAAAGAGAAAATGTACACAGTGTTATGAGTTGCATCCCCACCAAATTCATACGTTGAAGTTCTAGTTCCCAGTACCTCAGAATGTGAGTGTATTTGAAGATGTGGTCTTTACAGAGGTAACTAAGTTAAAAATGAGGTTATTAAGGTGGACCCTAATCCAATATGACCGGTGTTCTGGGAAAAGTTGGAGAGAGACTCACACATAGGGAGAATACCATATGGAGATGAAGGCAAAGATTGGGATGATGCTTCTAGAAGCCAAGGAAAGCCAAAGACTGCCAGCAAACCACCAGAAACATGAGGAGAAGCATGGAACAGATTTGCTGTCACAGCCCTCAGAAGGAACCAACCCTGCCAAACACCTTTATCTCATACTTCTATCCGATGAGATAATAAATCACTGTTGTTTAAGACACTCAGTTTGTGGTGCTTTGTTACAACAGCCTTAGAAAACAAATACACATGGCAAGACAATTAATAATGTCCATGACCTTACCATAAATTTCCCTATCTGGAAAGTGATCTGAAAGACCACAAGAAACAAAATATCTCTTGAATCTTTCTGTGAATGACTTTCATGGTTACAACAGCTTAGTGGTACCATGATAGCAAAGAGTACATGTCAGGAGGAAAAGAATGCAGCATCGGACAGACACAACCCCTAGACAAAGAATAAATATAACTTTGGGATAAAATTAAATAGTCTGAGAAGACTCCCCACCCAATGGATCACTCAACTGCCTTCTCCTTAACCTTTGGACATTGTCTGATTCTTTTTAAATTATCCTTTGTTACACTGTCTAAATCCATCAATCAGAGATTTGTCTAAGTTTAAAAGCACTCTGTTTTTAAAACATAAATATCCTGAAAGGGCTTCTATCCATTCCTATTCATACTGTTGGCATTTAGAGACATTTGGGAGTGAGAAGGAGTTAAAGTGAACAAGAAAACCAAGCATTATTTCTGTATGGCAGGCTCAAGTAAGAAGAGTTAAAAACACCAGCCATTGATATTGTAGTCCTGAGATTTATTCATTCAGTCACTCAACAATTATTTATGGTGTTCCTATTTCCATATTAAATGTTAAGAATACAAGAATGAACAAAACAAACATGGTGTCTGTCCTCATAGGGCTTAGAGGTTAGTGGGGCAGAAAGGTACAGAAAGTAAGAAGAATATTACAATATGGTGTGACAAGTGCTAGCTTATAAAAACTAGGGGAAGTTTATGATTCATGGATACACATTAGGGCATGTAATCTGATTTAGAGCGGGTCTGGGGCAGTTTTCTAGAGGAAGCATTGTATAAGCTGAGACTTGACAAATAATTAGGATATATTCAAGCCAAAAGGAAGGGTAGGTCATGGGTAGTGATAAAAGCCATCTTAAAAATTATAGTCTTTATACAGAAGAAAATGTGGAGCCATGAGAAGAAATATAATCAGACAGTCCATTTAAAATGATGGTGTCAGCTCAGAGCAGTAAGGATGTTGTGCTAGGTTTGGCCTTGCTCTCACAAGGAATTATTTCTGAGTCAAGTAAAGATACATGACCCTATCTATGGAGATTTAACCCTTAGTTAACTCAAGTTAAAACTATCAATTAAAAATTAGCCAAAGCTTTACCCACCCAAAATAGTCAATTTACCAGTCATTATATGGAAGCCAAAGTAACCAGAGTAACGTAAGAAAGTATTAAAAAGGAGTTTTCTTCAGGAATGGGAACACCATGATACAACCTTTAGGCAAAATGATTTAACTTGTTAGTGATGATCATTAAAAAAGATCACAGCTATTTAAAACATGATATTAGAAATAGCACTACAGAGGGCAGATAGCAGAAGCAAAAAGAACTACAATCCTGCAGCCTGTGGAACAAAAACCACATTCACAGAAAGATAGACAAGATGAAAAGGCAGAGAGGGCTATGTACCAGATGAAGGAACATGACAAAACCCCAGAAAAACAATTAAATGAAGTGGAGATAGGCAACCTTCCAGAAAAATAATTCAGAATAATGATAGTGAAGATGATCCAGGACCTCGGAAAAAGAATGGAGGCAAAGATCGAGAAGACGCAAGAAATGTTTAACAAAGACCTAGAAGAATTAAAGAACAAACAAACAGAGATGAACAATGCAATAACTGAAATGAAAATTACACTAGAAGGAATCAATAGCAGAATAACTGAGGCAGAAGAACGGATAAATGACCTGGAAGACAGAATAGTGGAATTCACTGCTGCAGAACAGACTAAAGAAAAAAGAATGAAAAGAAATGAAGACAGCCTAAGAGACCTCTGGGACAACATTAAACACAACAACATTGCATTATAGGGGTCTCAGAAGGAGAAGAGAGAGAGAAAGGACCCAAGAAAATATTGAAGAGATTATAGTCAAAAATTTCCCTAACATGGGAAAGGAAATAGCCACCCAGGTCCAGGAAGCACAGCAAGTCCCACACAGGATGCACCAAACCAGCTCTACAACAAAAGCTAAAGAAACTTCTCTAAGTGGGAAACACAAGAGAAGAAAAGAATCTACAAAACCAAACCCAGAACTATTAAGAAAATGGTAATAGGAACATACATATCGATAATTACCTTAAACGTGAATGGATTAAATGCTCCAACCAAGGGACACATGCTTGCTTAATGGATACAAAAACAGGACCCATATATATGCTGTCTACAAGAGACCCACTTCAGACCTAGGAACACATACAGACTGAAAGTGAAGGGATGGAAAAAGATAGTCCATGCAAATGGAAATCAAAAGAAAGCTGGAGTAGCAAATCTCATATCAGATAAAATAGACTTTAAAATAAAGAATGTTACAAGAGACAAGGAAGGACTCTACATAATGATCAAGGGATCAATCCAAGAAGAAGATATAACAATTATAAATATATATGCACCCAACATAGGAGCACCTCAATACATAAGGCAACTGCTAAGCTATAAAAGAGGAAATTGAAAGTACCACAATAATAGTGGGGGACATTAACACCTCACTTACACCAATGGACAGATCATCCAAAATGAAAATAAATAAGGAAACAGAAGCTTTAAATGAAACAATAGACCAGATAGATTTAATTGATATTTATAGGACATTCCATCCAAAAACAGCAGATTACACTTTCTTCTCAACTGTGCACAGAACATTCTCCAGGATAGATCACATCTTGGGTCACAAATGAAGCTTCAGTAAATTTAAGAAAATTGAAATCATATCAAGCATCTTTTCTGACCACAACTCTATGAGATTACAAATTAATTACAGGGGAAAAAAACGTAAAAAACACAAACACATGGAGGCCAAACAGTACGTTACTAAATAACCAAGAGATCACTGAAGAAATCAAAGAGGAAATCAAAAAATAGCTAGACACATGACAATGAAAACACGACTATCAAAAATCTATGGGATGCAGCAAAAGCGTTCTAAGAGGGAAGTTTATAGCTATACAAGCCTACCTCCAGAAACAAGAAAAATCTCAAATAAACAGTCTAACGTTACACCTAAAGGAACTAGAGAAATAAGAACAAGCAAAACCCAAAGATAGCAGAAGGAAAGAAAGCATAAAGATCGGAGCAGAAATAAATGAAATAGAAACAAAGAAAACAATAGCAAAGATCAATAAAACTAAAAGCTTGTTCTTTGAGAAAATAAACAAAATTGATAAACCATTAGCCAGATTCATCAAGAAAAAGAGGGAGAGGACTCAAATCAATAAAATTAGAAATGAAAAAGGAGAAGTTACAACAGACATTGCAGAGATACAAAGCATCCTAAGACACTACTACAAGCAGCTCTATGCCAATAAAATGGACAACCTGGAAGAAATGGACAAATTCTTATAAACGTATAACCTTCCAAGACTGAACCAGGAAGAAATAGAAAATATGCACAGACAAATCATAAGCAATGAAATTGAAACTGTGATTAAAAATCTTCCAACAAGCAAAAGTCCAGGACCAGATGAATTCACAGGTGAATTTGATCAAACATTTAAAGAGCTAACACCCATCCTTCTCAAACTCTTCCAAAAAACTGCAGAGGAAGGAACACTCCCAAACTCATTCTATGAGGCCATCATCACCCTGATACCAATACTAGTCAAAGATACTAGAAAAAAGAATATTACAGGCCAATATCACTGATGAATATAGATGCAAAAATCCTCAACAAAATACTAGCAAACAGAATCCAACAGCACATTAAAAGGATCATACAGCATGATCAGGTGCGATTTATCCCAGTGATGCAAGGATTCTTCAATATATGCAAATCAATCAATGTGACACACCATATTAAAAAATTGAAGAATAAAAACCATATGATCATCTCAATAGATGCAGAAAAAGCTTTGGACACAATTCAACACCCATTTATGATAAAAACTCTCCAGAAAGTGGGCAGAGAGGGAACCTACCTCAACATAATAAAGGCCTTATATGACAAACCCACAGCAAACATCATTCTCAATGTTGAAAAACTGAAAGCATTTCCTCTAAGATCAGGAACAAGACAAGAATGTCCACTCTCACCACTATTATTCAACATAGATTTGGAAGTCCTAGCCATGGCAATCAGAGAAGAAAAAGAAATAAAAGAGTACAAATTGGAAAAGAAGAAGTAAAACTGTCACTGTTTGCAGATGACATGACACTATACATAGAGAATCCTAAAAATACCACCAGAAAACTACTAGAGCTCATCAATGAATTTTGTAAAGTTGCAGGATACAAAATTAATGCACAGAAATCTCTTGCATTCCTATACATTAGTGATGAAAAATCTGAAAGAGAAATTAAGGAAACACTCCCATTTACCATTGCAACAAAAAGAATAAAATACTAGGAATAAACCTACCTAGGGAGACAAAAGACCTGTATGCAATAAACTATAAGACACTGATGAAAGAAATTAAAGATGATACTAACAGATGGAGAGATATACCGTGTTCTTGGGTTGGAAGAATCAACATTGTGAAAATGAATATACTACCCAAAGCAATCTACAGATTCAATGCAATCCCTATCAATTCACCAATGGCATTTTTAAAGGAACTAGAACAAAAATTCTTATAATTTGTATGGAGATACAAAAGACCCTGAATAGCCAAAGCAGTCTTGAGGGAAAAAAACGGAGCTGGAGGAATCAGACTCCCTGAGTTCAGACTATACTACAAAGTTACAGTAATCAAGACAATATGGTACTGGCACTAAAACAGAAACATAGATCAATGGAACAAGATAGAAAGCCCAGAGATAAACCCATGCACCTATGGTCAACTAATCTATGACAAAGGGGGCAAGGATCTACAATGGAGAAAAGACAGTCTCTTCAATAAGTGGTGCTGGGAAAACTGGACAGCTACATGTAAAAGAATGAAATTAGAACACTCCCTAATATCATACAGAAAAATAAACTCAAAATGGATTCGAGACCTCAATCTTAGACCGGACACTATAAAACTCTTAGAGGAAAGCATAGGAAGAACACTCATTGACATAAATCACAGCAAGATCTTTTTTGATCCACCTCCTAGAGTAATTGAAATAAAAACAAAAATAAACAAATGGGACCTAATGAAATTTCAAAGCTTTTGCACAGCAAAGGAAACCATAAACACGATGAAAAGACAACCCTCAGAATGGGAGAATATATTTACAAACGAATCAATGGACAAAGGATTAATCTCCAAAGTATATAAACAGCTCATGCAGCTCAATAGTAAGGAAAAAACAACCCAATCCAAAAATGGGCAGAAGACGTAAATAGACATTTCTCCAAAGAACACATACAGATGGCCAAGAAGCACATGAAAAGCTGCTCAACATCACTAATTATTAGAGAAATGCAAATCAAAACTGCAATGAGGTATCACCTCACACCAGTTAGAATGGGCATCATCAGAAAATCTACAAACAACAAATGCTGGAGAGGGTGTGGAGTAAAGGGAACCCTCCTGCACTGCTGGTGGGCATGTAAATTGGTGCAGCCACTATGGAGAGCAGTATGGAGGCGCCATAAAAAACTAAAAATAGAACTACCATATGGTCCAGCAATCCCACTACTGAGTATATACCCTGAGAAAACCATAATTCAAAAAGACACATGCTCCCCAATATTCATTGCAGCCCTATTTACAATAGTTAGGTCATGGAAGCAACCTAAATGCCCATCGACAGACAAATGGATAAAGAAGTTTTTGTACATATATACAATGGAATATTACTCAGCCATAAAAAGGAACGAAATTGAGTCATTTGTTGAGTCGTGGATGGATCTAGAGACTGTCATACAGAGTGAAGTAAGTCAGAAAGAGAAAAACAAATATCGTATATTAACACATGTATGTGGAAGCTAGAAAAATGGTACAGGTGAACCGGTTTGCAGGGCAGAAGTTGAGACACAAATGTAGAGGACAAACGTATGGACACCATGGGGGGGAAACCTCAAGGGGTGTGGGGATGGTGGTGTGATGTATTGGGCAATTGGGATTGACATGTATACACTGATGTGTATAAAATTGATGACTAATAAGAACCTGCTGTATAACAAAATAAATAAAATAAAATTCAAAAATTAAAAAAAATATAAAGAAAGAAAGAAAGATATAGCACTACATGTAGAAGGTATAGGTACTAAACCAGCAGGACATTGTCTAAGTTTACCGAGGTAGTCAGTTATATTGGGAGCCCCCAGTGAATCACATCATTCATGTTTACACCCTTGTAGCATCTCCTCACTTGAATTTGAAAGAAAAGTATGGTTTGGCTTTAGCCAAGAGAATTTGGCAAATATGTTACTGTACATATTCTGAGCCTTTTTGTCTATGGTCCTGGAAACCTTGAGCCACCTCGTAAGATGTCCAGCTACTCTGATTAAGAGACCATGGTGAACAGACCATGCAGGGAGGCCATCTGGAGAGGAGTCCTGCGATTACAGGAAGAGAGAGTCCCAGCTGCTCCAAAGTCTTAGCCAAGCCTAACCCCAGGTGGCCCACACTGAGTGCAGCTGCCTGAGAGGCCGCTGGAGTGAGCTCAGTAAAGATTGCAGGATCGTCACAAATAAAATGCTTGTTTGAAGCCACGAAGTTTTATTATACAGCAATATATAACTGAAGCACTCCCCATCATCCTTTTAGAGGCAGAAATAATAAAGATTATAACTACTATAAGAGGAAAATGGAAACGATCCAGAGTAAGTGAGGCGATCGTGAGTCTGACAAACCAAGGACACTGGACACCAAGTCTGGCATCTGACCTTGGGGTGAAAGGAGCACTCTCTGCTCTCTTACTGTATTGCGTTGTGTATCATGTATGTACTCATAAGACAAGAGGTTTGGGAACTCTTTACTACAGTACTACTTTACTACTAACGACTGAAAATCCTTTCTACTGATTGCGTGTCACTCACAGTGTGAAATGAGTGTGTTTCACACTGTGTGTTTCTGAGAAAACATTTCTCAAGTCTTACAGGAGCTGATCAGCTTACAGAGTCAATTGACATCAACAGGCACCCAGTTGACTCCCGACAAGGTTGCACAAAAGATAACAGTACTTCAAGATTCTCCAGTGGATTAGTTTTCCCACGTGAGGCTTTCCTCGAGGTGCCTAATAATAAGGCCTCTTGGGTTCTTTCACATTGGCCCAGGACTCATGTCTTCGGAGGCATTTTATAAATAAGTTACCCTATTCTCAAAAGACTCTAGATGGAAACACTTTAATAGAGCAGACCAAGTTTTTCAATCTCACCTTTTGTAACTGAGTATGAATGAGCTATTCTTCATGTTCTTGTAGCTTGACAGGAACAAGAAAGTGTACCAAATCATTAATTCTCTAATTTTCCCACATAACATAAAACCAGCTGCCTTTTAATATTTAATTAAATTAGTGTGCTCCCCGACTGAGTTCTAATATTCCAATTTCAATTTTCAGCACAAAGCTAATACAAAACCAAAGAAGCACTGAGTGATGTGGAAAGGGAAAATGTGAGCTTGGTAGGATAATGTGAAGGCGTCTACAGATGAAAAGAATCTTTTTTTTGCTTAAGAATCTTTTTTTTTCCTTTAGCAGTATGTATAAGATGTCCAACTAAAAATATTGCATTCTCTTTTAAGTAGCATCATGTGGTAAAAATATGTGCGAATTGGGAGACCGTTTCTTTTTTCATTAGTTAATTCCTTTGTCCACTCGTTGGACATATCTTTTGCCTGTTGTGTGTCAGGTATTGTACCGAGAGTTCAAGGACGAGGGTGAATCACACTTTCCCTACTCCCAGGGGGACTTACTGTCCCTACTTCTTGCTAGGGACCTGTATATCACTTCATGTAATTTATCTAACCACTTGCCTACTGTTAGATGCCAATTTCTCTTCATTTAGAACAGTATTGTGATGTACATCTTCATAAAGAAATTTTTTCAGATTGACTATGTCCTTAGAAAATCTTTAAAATACTTCCCAGTACAAAATAACATAAATTTATTTAGAAAATTTTAGAAAACACAGCAAAAAAAAATAACATAATGCCATTATTCAAATACAAACATGGCTATATTTATTATATTTCCCTCCAGTCTTTTTTTTTTCTCTTATTTAGGTGCTTTTAAAATGGTTTTAATTATGATTTTGGTTTTGCTTTTTTCATAGAACAGGCATTTTTTCATACCATTTTATGCTTAAAAGGTGTTTTAATGGCTTCATAATAAATAGGTTCATTAAGAAAAGAAAAACAGAGACTTCCTTGACAACTCCTTTCCTCGTGTTTGGTGTTTGGACTTTGTAATAGAGTACAGCCTAAGATGCTGGAAAGAAAGAAAAGAAGGAAGGACGGAAGGAAGGGAGGGAAAAGAAAAAAAAGATAAGACAGCAGCTTAACCTAGCTGGAAGTTTATCTATCACATGACAGTCCCCAGGTAGATAAGGGGGTCTGAGACTGGTAGGGTGCCTCTCCCTTCCTTATCATGGCTTCCACTTGTGTGTCCCAGTTGGTTAGTCTAGCTCTCATTATCTTTCAGTCAGCAAGAAGTGGGGAGAGGACCAGAGAAGTGCCCTCATAATCCCTTTGATGGCAAGACCTAGGAGCGGTACACATCACTTCCACCTTGTACTTTTGGCATTAACTTAGCCTTATGGCCACTTCAGAAACAATGGAGGCTGAACACCTTACTTCCTTTAAAAATAAAAAACTGTATTGAATTAAATGACACTGATTCAATAGGCATTGTGTGTTTAGGGCTTTCAACAGTTACTTCATTTAGTATTCCTTACTAGATATTATCAGCAGCGTGGTACCTGGAGGTTACAGAGACTACAGATAGATAAAATAAGCTGACCAAGGTCACTGCCACCTGTCACACACCAGAATCTAAATCCAAATCTACTGCTCTCTGACTACATTATTATTGCACTTCCTTATTAACCTAAAAAATTGAAATTTAAAAACATGTACAAGGTTTTCTTGTAAGATGTATGAATTTTTAAAAGTAACTCTTGTTGAATAGTCTCTGTCATGCATCCAAATACTAGTTTAGTAGAAAATATTTAGGTGGTTTTAGAATAAGTGCAGTCTCTGGGTTTCTGAGGTGGGTCAAATAAATAACTGGTGTTTATAATCCTTCAGTTTGTTCCTATATAAATTATGACAATGATAGTTATTGTTTTTCAAATCATTCTAGATCTTAGGGAAAAGATGTTTTGGTGACAAAATGAACTGGAAAAACACTCTCCCAATACACTAGCACAATAACAGCAATATTATTGTTTTGCTAGAGGCAAGTCCAAAGTCATAATCATAGGAATTCTGCCCTTTCTTCATAAGATGAGAAAATAAATAGGAATGTGGCAAAATGGACTTGTTTTTTTTAGGAAAACTAATGAGCCAATAAGCTGTGCCATTTGCTAACCGGGAGACTGGTCTGGTATTGAAGCACCTCCTTTCAGCTGCACTTACAAGACTGACGCCTTCACATTTAACTTGCAACTTTGCAGGACACAAGAAGGGACAGGAAAGGAGGAATAACTTCCTTCAGGGCATAACAGAGTTCCTCAAAAAGTGGGTGGGGTCTCTCAACTAGGAAAGGGGAATGAGGCCAGAGAAAGGCATACAGAGTATTTTCCTTTTGGGAGGACTAAGCCGTAAACAAAACCTTCCCTTACGTAGTTCAAGAACATGACTCAGAGTAAATTACAACCTCTGTGCTCCCATAGACCGTATTGCCTTTTTTTTTTTTTTAACGTCTTTATTAGAGTATAATTGCTTTACATTGTTGTGTTAGGTGCTGCTGTATAACAAAGTGAATCAGCTATATGTATACATATATCCCCATATCCCCTCCCTCTTGCATCTCCCTCCCACCCTCCCTATCCCACCCCTCTACGTGGTCACAAAGCACCGAGCTGATCTCCCTGTGCTATGCGGCTGCTTCCCACTAGCTATCTATTTTACATATGGTAGTGTATAAAACTTTGTACACTTCCGTTATAGAAGGTTTGGTCTCAAGAAGACAGTCAATACAGTAGTTACTCAAAGAAAAGATGGCAGCTGCTCTCCAATCAACTTTCCAGGGCTACTCTTGACAAGGGAGGCTGGAGATTAATTCTTTGATTGCAACCCCCCAGGCCTGCCTCACCCCCTCCGCTCCACCACCACCCAAGTTAAGCAAGGAACTTCCTTCAGATTAGAAAAGAAGGAACTCTTTTACAAGAGGCTACATATGCGTACGGTAAACCCAACTGAAAGTAATAGACATTGGAGCAAAATGTTGAGGATTTACAATTCCTATTGCCTCTCAGGGAGAGTAGCAACAGCTAATTGAAGGGAATACACAATCATTAAATAATATGTGGGGTTTTTGTAATATTCAACATTAGCATCTAAAAGGCTTCTACCGATTATGTTTTATTACCTGGTTTGTCAAGCATCTATTGTAAAGTGCTGTTAAATTAGATTGAATTAGCTTTCCTTCCACAGAAGTGTCACCTGAACATACTTAGCTGGCTCATCAGTGCCACAGATGTGTAATTATTTATTTTATTAGGCTGTTTTTTTTCCTTTTACACAGTATGAAGTGCTTTTTCATTAGTTTTACTTGAAAACAAAAAAGATTATTGTAAAGTGCAGAGTTCTTAGTTAGAGTTATATACCCACAAAATTCCAAAGTTCTTAAAGTTTCTTGGCCCTCTGATACTACATAGAATTTTACTTTTGATCTATAGATCAAAGACCATAATGAGAATCTTATTAAAGCTATGAATCTTCTCCCAAGAAAATGAACGTAAACAGAGAATGTTACCTAAAGCTTCAGGGTTTTTGTGGTTCCCCAGAAAGCTATTCTCTGGATGCCCAGCCCAGGTTAAGAAATTCTGAGTTAAAGGATTTTTAAATTCTTGATAAATTATGTAAACAATGAATTTTCTGATATTCTACACTTGACTTTTCAGGTATTTATGCAGTAAAGAAGCAGAAGACAAACACATATCACCGTCATGGCAGGGACAACAAAGATCACTTCAGTCTGGATTTTGTTGGTTAAAAAAATGATGCTCCATTCCCTTAATTTTCCCTTATCAACCAAGAATACATTGTCCAGCACCTTCTCTCAGTTGAAATTTACATGAAAAAGAGGAAAATTCCTTCAGTCATTTCAGCTGTCAAGTCTTAAAGAATTGAGAAAGCATGTCTTGGTCTAAAATCACCGAGTTCTTAATGAAATAGTGCCATGCACCTAGAGATTGTCATACAGACTGAAGTCAGAAAGAGAAAAACAAATATCATATAATTTCACTTATATGTGGAACCTAGAAAAGTGGTACAGGTGAACTTATTTGCAAAGCAGAAATAGAGTCATAGATGTAGAGAACAAACTTATGGCTACCAAGGCGGGGGGGGCGGGACAAATTGGGAGATTGGAATTGATATATAGACACTACTATGTATAAAATAGATAACTAATGAGAACCTACTGTATAGCACAGGGAAATCTACTCAATGCTCTGTGGTGAACTAATGGGAAGGAAATCTAAAAAAGAGTGGATATATTATGTATACATATAACTGATTCACTTTGCTGTACAGCAGAAACTAACACAATATTGTAAAGCAACTATACTCCAATAAATGTTAATTTAAAAAATAGATAACAGTTAAAATAAAAAGTGTCATTGAATTAAAAAAAAAGATAACCAACAAAGACCTACTGTATAGCACAGGGAATTACACTCAATATCTTTTTATAACCTATAAGGGAAGAGAATCTGACAAAGAATGTATACATATATATATATGTATATGTATAACTGAATCACTGTGCTGTACACCTGAAACTAACATGATATTGTGAATCAACTATACTCCAATTTAAAAAAGAAAGTTATAAAAAATTTAAAAATTTTTGAAAAAATAAAATTACTGAGTTCTTACTTTTTTTTTTTCTGAGTTCTTACTTTTGCTAGACATTGTGCCAAGCACCTCCCATGCATTATTGCATTAATTCTTACAGCAAGCATATGAGAAAGCTACTGTTTTTATCTCCATCTTACTTATAAGGAAACTGTAAGAAGCACAGTAACTTGGCTGAGGTCACATGGTTGGTGGTAAATGATGGTGTTGGGATTCAATTTTTCTTTTTCAATTTGGCAGTCAGGCAAAACCCATCAGAAACAGGTGTCTTTTATCTGAAGTTCTGTGAAGGAAGAGCAGTTTTATTTCATTTCAAAGAAACAAATGACCTAAATCAATTTGCTTCTGCCCTTGATTTTGTGCAAATTTATTTATAAGAAATTGTGAAGGAAGGGAAGATAGTACTAAATTCAGAAAAATTAAAATAGTCTTAAATCAAGCAGGTAACATGCAATGCCATTTGTCCAGAAAAGAGGCAAAAGGCAGAACAGTAAATCTTTCCATAACAAAATTATCACAAGTCTACTCAGAATCTTCCAATCTCACTTTTCCCCTTTGAACGGAAACTGCAAATCACTGGGTTATCATGTGTTCTAAGTAGTGAGTCCATTAATCTCTTTCTCCCTTCATTTGTCTCAGATCTGATTTGACTTTGTGATAATGCATCACTCTGATCACGCTGTGCCCTCCTTGTTACAGAGTCTCCAGAGAAAGCTACAAATAGACAGAGAAAGAAGGCTGGAGGCTCAACCCCCGCAGGGTCTCAGGATGAGGAATGGCCACATGTTTGGAAGCATCTTCAACATAATCGTGGTACCCAAGGGAACTTTCAAGATATAAACCAGCAGTAAAATACTTGTAGAAGTGAATGATAAAGCAGAAACTGAAAATGAATTATTATAACCACTCCAATTCAGTGTAAACTTTTGCTCCTAAGGATATAATATTCAGATACCTGCTGAGCATACAAATGTGCATCTAAAAAGGCACCACAGCGGTTAAGGAAGAGAAAATGCAAGATTAGGGGTTTTCACTTGAGAATGTAGGGTTTAGGATACTTGAATTACTTGAAATCTCACTGACCATTGCTGGTAGTAGGGATTATTCCAATGTCTGCTCACTATACTTCATTCCTACGCTAGTCTATTCTAGACCAGGTGCTGGCAAGCTTTCTCTTGGAAGGTCAGGTAGTAACATTTTACACTTTGCAGGCCATTCTTTTTCTGTAGCAACTACTCAACTCTGCCATTGGAGCACAGAAGCAACCACAGACAATAAAACAATGGGCACATGTTCCAGTAAGACTGTATTTACAGATGTGGCCAGCAGAGGGTAATTTACTGACCCCACATCTAGATGACAATTTCCAGTTCTGCCATTTATTAATTATGGGCTTTGATTTAGTGTTTAGTCTTTCTCAACCTCAGTTTCTTCCCCCAGTGAAATACATTGCTTTCCCAGTAAGGAAACAATTTTTCTCAGATAAGTTTATCGAAAGTAGTTTCCACAGAATATGGTCTGGGAAATACCACTGTTCAGGTTTATAAAATCACATATAAATATGTGGTGTGTATGTGTATAATTTATTGAATACTATTATATGCTAAACATACATTTAATACTTTACATCTGCTGTCAAATTCAATCCTCATAACTGCCTTCCGTGTAGACGTAAGGTGGTTCAGAGACAGTAGAGTCCTTGGCAAAGTTGCACAGCTCACAAGTGGTAAAACTGCAGTCAGTTGCTTTGGAAGCTTCACTATGCTAAGCTGTCTTTTTACTGTCTTATTTTAAATCTTATTTTATTTCATTTTATTGTGAAAAGAACACAATATAAGATCTACCCTACTAAGTTTTTAAGTGTACAATACATTGTGCTGCACAAATGTATTGTTTTTTTGTGTTGATCTTTGTATTGATCTTTGTGTTGTCCCAAAGATCTCAAGGGCTATCATCTTGCTTATCTGAAACTTTACATCCATTGGTTAGTAACTTACCATTTCTCCCTTCTCCCAGCCCCTGGAAACCACCATTCTACCAATCTTTGCTTCTATGAATTTGGCTATTTTAGATACCTTATATAAGGGGCATCATGCAACATTTGTCTTTCTGCAACTGGTTTATGCACTTAGTGTATTGCCTCGTGATAAGGACATACTGGTGATCTTGAACAGTCATGAGAGACAGGAAGTGTCATGTACATTGAATATAAGTTATTTTTGTGGGGAATAGCCTTCTGCCCAGATCCAAACATTCCTTGGGTCACGTTTTACTAACGAGTAAAGTGACAGTACTGAAGTTTAGAGTTCAGATACTTTCTCATCCTGTTCCTGCTTCCTTTTCTCCTTTTAGCTACAGGGACCCCGACTCTTAAAGAGAAAAGTACAGGTCATCTCCTCTCCAGTCTCTCAAAGGAAAAGGCCATTTTCCCACCATAGACTATGCAGCCAGTCATTGGGGCAAATTCTTACTCTCTTGCAATCTTGTTCCTTTTACCCTTGGAGTAGTGGATAAACTTCAGATTCACTTTCTCTTGCAATGCAATGGTAAAATTCTATCCTCAAATTTGAGATGTATAATAGGCATAGACACAAGGAAAAAGAAGTAGAAAGCTCCAATTTGGCATTACACCTAAACTGTATGCTACAATGTAGTTGTTAATTTAAGCTCTGCATTAAGAGGTTTGGGAAGTTCTCTCAGGTTAATGAAAACAATAATTTTTCTACCATTTGACCACAGTCTTTGTGCTTGAGATTCCCTTGACAGGGAATGCCCCAGAGGAAGAGGGATAGTGGCCCGAAGACTCATGTAGCCCTTCTACATTTAAAACAAACAGTCAAAACAAAACCAAAAAACCTTCCACTGAAACCCTGCATTAAGCATTTCTCATGGGTTCTAGTTCCTTCATCTCTTTTTCATCTTCCTCAGTCATTGGCTTCCACCCTCATATTCCACAGGAACTTTTACCATTACATTTACCAATGGCCTCCAAATTCAAGTCCAATGGCCATTTTTCAATCCTTTTAACCCACTTGATCTTTCTAGGCTGATCCTTGTTTTTGGAAATCCTCTCCTCCCTTTGACTCCCTGAGAACACTTTCCTTGTTCTCTTACAGCATAAGTCAAACTCGAATGCTTACAGGGGCCAAGCAGATGACATAAATGACTGAAGTGGTCTCTTTTTTTTTTCTTTTGCGGTACGCGGGCCTCTCACTGTTGTGGCCTCTCCCGTTGTGGAGAACAGGCTCTGGACGTGCAGGCTCAGTGGCCATCACTCACAGGCCTAACCGCTCCGCGGCATGTGGGACCCTCCCGGACCGGGGCACGAACCCGTGTCCCCTGCATCAGTAGGCGGACTCTCAACCACTGCGCCACCAGGGAAGCCCCTGAAGTGGTCTCTTATGTTACGTTCTTTCAAAACAGTTGCATTTGTACATCTATCAAACACGTAAGAGTGTTCTTATCTCCTGCAGCTAACATGGTCTTGCCCATTGTTCTTGAAATTTGTGACCCACATGCCTGTCCTTAATTTTCCCACTTTTGATGGAAACATGGATATAAGAAAAGTTTCACTTTCCTCTTACCTATACTGTAAGAAAAACAGCTATCACCTAGATGATAATTAGCTCCAGACACTTGGTCCCAAGAAAACAGATTATGGTGAGACTATGGCAACCCAGAGTCCACAAATTCTACCTAAAGAGGAAGTTTCTACCCAGTTTCAGGTTATTGTTCACAAGTCTTGTTATTTGCAACAGGTGCTAGAAAGCCAGATTTTACGTAATCTCTGAATTTTTAAATGTTGGCAACACTGTGTAGGTCAAACTCAAACCCTCTAAGTGTGAGGGTTAGGATGCTAGTTTGCCACATTTGTGGTCAGAACCAGATGGTTTCTTCACTCACTCCGTTTCTACCAGTGTATCTCCTGGTTCCTCCTTGAGCCATGTTCTTATTCCAAATGCTCTTCTTTTGAGAAAGTCCATTCCTTCTGCCACATCTTCACCTCACAGCACTTTGTTGTAACTTTATTCTCATACATTATATTCCTCCTCATATTATAGTTATTTATGAAATTGTCTTATGAGTCTCATGTGCTTGAAGTTTATTATGGGTAGTAACCAATTGTATTTGTATATGCATTCCACGTAGCACCTAGATCCATTGTTTTGTACAGGAAAGTTTTGTCATAAATATATCTCGATTCATTAATATTTACAGTCTCAATTTCTATAAAGAAAATGCTAAAAAAAAAAAAAAAGGCCTGCTAAATTCAAATGGTTCCAAGATAATGCAGGTATCCCACTCTGTAGATCTCCATTTGTATAGGGGAATAGTTCCTTCCTCAAATTCCTGCAAAATCCATATAGGGCCTAAGGCAGCTTTGTTCCCTAGGACAGTAGTTTTGCTAAAGGCAAAAAAGTATTCTGTGGGGGGAAAAAAGGGCGTGTTCCATGGTCAAAAATGTCTGAGAAGTTCTGGGTTAAACAATGTTTAACAGATTTCTTTATTTCAGCACTTCTCAGAACTTTTACTGCACTAAAATGCACTGTGAGTATCTAAAAGAGTAATAGAGTGCTTTTCAGACATTTTAACTCTGGAACCATTTTGTGAGAATCATTATTAAGATCTCATGGGATGGGACCATAGTCTGATTGGAACACAGTTTGGTCTAAGAGTCTAAATGCTTGCAATACAAGGTCTTCTATGAACCATCTCCCACCACTATTTTCAGTGTTGTTTCCTACTAAACAAATCCTCCATCCATTCCGAAATTCGACTTATTCTTTGTTTCCTATACATATATGTTCTTACTTCACATTTACTCCCCAAATTTCCATGTCCTGAAGTATGATTCTGCCTTCACTAAACCTAAAGTGTTATCCATCCTTCAAAACCCAGTTAGATACATACTTTTTTAAGAACTCATCAGAAGCCACTCCTGCCCTCGCTGACCTCTCTTTCCTCTAAGCAGCAGCTACACTAATTTTCTTTATCGGGCCTTTGATATATAAGACAGCCTATGCTAACTTCGTTTGTTATATTTGTCTGTACGTATCTCCTCTCTCCTCTTTAGATTAGTATCTTCTTAGGAGCTCTGTCTTTTTACCCAATGCCTTCTTCATAGAGGAAATTCAATCAGTGACTTTCATGATAAAACACAAAACAAAATAACTTGGCAACCTAAAATGAATGTGATTACAGATTCTGAGAAGTGAAGGGGAGGAAGTGACTGCCATTGTAGCTGAAGTTTCAGCGTAGCACAATATTCCCAGCAACCATGTGTACAAGGGAGGTTTTTATCTCTCCTATAGAAACAGTGGAGGCCTGGAATTCAGACTTTCAAAATAACAAAGACAGACCAAAGAACCCCCTCCAAGGGGAAAGAAAATACCCTACCTAGAGGGCAGGAAGTGCTCTCTCAGGGAGAAAACATGTGTCCAGATGTAAGCGATTGTTGAGAAGGCAGAGACTGTGATACAGGGCAGAGTCACACAATTAACTCTTGCTGCCATCCAGCCTGCTTCTTGGAGGGATTTAGGATATGTTCTTTAAAAGAGAGTCAGAAGCTGGAAGAGTACTTTCTGAGGTTTCAAAAAGACCAGGCAGACAAAGAATGTTTGAAAGAGCTCTCATGTTTAGAAAAACTTTCCTTTTACCTACAAGATTTGGGGGTCTATCCAGCATGAAACACCTGGGTGCTATGACTGAGGACGAGGAATGCAAATGGCCCCAGCGAGCATCATGAAGACCCCATAGAAGGGACACAGCCAGGGAGGGAATCTCTGGGTTCGAGATGGGAGAGGTACCAGGGAGCTGGTACTCCAGGAACAAACTGCAGACCACCTAGAGCCAAGGTCTGTAAGTGAAGCCCTTATTGTTGTTCTCCTAGCCGTAATATCCTGAGGAAAGAAGGCTATACTAGAATGCAGCACTTTATTTATCCCAATAAAGTAAATGTGTGGGTGGAGTCTAGAAATTTATTTTGCTTGCCGTTTCATTTCCTGGCCTGTTACTTTCTCAGAAAGAAAAAAAGGAATTCGAAAGTGAGAAGTATTTACTTATGTGTGAATAAATATGCATGAAAATGCTAAACAAAAGTGCAAAACCTGTATTTATGCCCATTTGCATGAATTTTAAAGCAATATGAATCAAGAGAGCTTCTAATATTATCATTCTGACTCTCTATAATGGAACAGAGAATAAAGTAATATATACATTTAAAATGTATTCTATGTAGGAATAGATAAATATTATGTGGATAAATTTCTTTATGAAATAATTGACTTTTTTTCTTGTAAACCTAATAACAACAGTTTGAGATTATCAAAATTAAGATATCAAGCTAGTGCAAAACAAAGTGAAGCATTTTAATCTGCATATGTAAATGAGGTAACAGCAGCACGTTCAACATCTGTCAGGTTCACAGTAAATAGTGTTCCTTTCATGAGGTTTGAAATACAGGCAGGAGTGTTATGAAGGAGAATATATGAGGGGTTCTCTCACATAGAGAAGCTTATGTGACATTTTTTTTTCATTTCATATTTACACTCTGCTGTGTGTGTAAATAAGCAGGTATTTTAATATCTGTACCAAATGAAAAAATATATTGCACTACTTTGAATTCTGATGCACATGGTTTATATATGTAGTTTAATTTTGAAGAAGAAAATGATGGAGAGCCTGGAGATTATCAAAGTTACACCAAGAGAAATGAGAAATTATCACCCTAGCCACCTTCCCTGTTGAATAGAAGTTCACCTGGAAATGCATTCATTTTTATATAAACAGAAAACACTCCGTTGCCTGGTAAATAGTTGCATATTATAATATGTAGATTATTTCTAATTAACAAAAAGGAAGACATTGCCTTTTAAAGCCTAGGAAAATTATCTTATGGTTTTTGTCACAACTGATCTTTATTTAATTGTTCCATTTTAAGGATTATTTATCTTGTTTTAGCCTCTTTGATTGCTTCCTTCTAGTGCCTTATAAATTGGAACCACTATTAGCAACATCACTAATTTCCCCTAAAGATCATCTGAGCTTTCAAGCTGAAACATTGCACTCAGTTTTATTTTTCATAAAATTGAAATGGTTTTAGATGGCTAATTTTTATCATCTTTAATTTAAGCCTCAAAGGTAGCCAATTTTTTTTACAAATAAGTAATTGCTTGGACTGAAAAATTAACTGCAATATTTCAAAGGGAAGATAATGCTGAAATGGTGTTGGTTATAATAATTAAACCCTTTGTTCAATCAAAAATAGACTCTAGCTAAAGGCCACTAAACTTTATGAGGTATATAACAAATCATGTTTCAATTTATTGAACACAGATTTTTTTCCTTCCCTGTGTTTAGTATGTCATTTAGGTACATAAATAGAGAACTAGATTCTGAATAAGTTAAGCATAGCAATAATTTGTGGCAGCTCTGATAAATCATATATATATGCATTGTGATTACATGAACTGAGAGGGCCATCACACATCAGGCTGATAAATTGCTCTAAGTCCAGAAAGCGTTGGTCTTCAGACCAGCTCTCTTTTCTTTCTCACTCAGGCAAAGACATTAGCTGTTTAACTAGAAAACCTTTACCTAATACTTGAAATAAACTTCAAAATATTACCAGACCTAGGCAGTATTCACCTATTAGGATTAAACACAACAAGAGAAAAAGTATCATTTGAAAGACAGAACTGAAAACTAAAGTTGTGTGACACATTTCATTGAGAGCAAGGAGACTTGCCTGGCTGATGTGGAGAAAAAATAATATGATGTAAAGGATGATAAAATTGGAACAGAAAGCTATGGCTACGTTGTACAAAGGATAAGGATGAGACATTTAATTTATAAGTAATGGGGAGCTGCCTTAGTCAGTTCAGGCTTCTATAACAAAGTACCATATGCTGGGTGGTTTATAAACAACAAAAATTTATTTCTCATAGAAGTCCAAGATCAGGATGGTCATGTTCTGGTGAGAACTCTCTTTCTGGGTTGCAAATTGCTGACATCCTCACGTGGCTGACAGCAGAGAGGAAGCAAGCTCTCTCGTGACTCTTCGAGGGCACTGATCCCATTCATGAGGGCTTCACCCTCATGCCTTGATATAATCCTAACTACCTCCCAAAGGCTCCACCTCCTAATACTATATCACTGGGGGGGGAGGGTAGTTCAACATATGAATTTGGAGGGTACACATTCAATCCAGAGTAGGCCACTGTGAATTTTGCGTGGGGTGGTGTGTAAGGTAGGCAGCATTTTCTGAAGAGTGATCTGGCTGTTGTAAGCAGGAGATACCTTACAGAGAAGGGTCTGAATGTAGGGACATACTTTAACTGTAGTGGTTCAAGAGTGAAATGAGAAGTTGCTGAACACAGGTGTTGGTAGTGATCATAGCTAGAAAAGGATATTTTGAGAGATATTGTGGAAGAAACATGGACAGGGATTTCTATCTAATATATATGAATGCTTGAGATGATTCCAGAATTAAAAACTGGAGGTGGATTTGGGGACAAGAAAGGCTATTTCTGCATATCAGTTGAGATGGTCTAAATTGTGCTACAGTAACAGAGTCACAAAATCTTATGCTTGAAACACCAAAGCTGTTGTTGTTTGTGTTTCCTGCTCACACTCCATGCCTACGGGCATGGGCAGCGGGGTCTCTGCTCTTCACTGTCAGCCTCATTTGGGGACATAGAGCATTGCTAGCAAGTACTGTCTCTTAAGCTTCCACATGGGAGGGACACATGAGACCTCTTGGCGCGTGTCATTAGTTAAAGCAAATCACATGGATTTGCCTGATTTCCAGGGGATAGATATTGGAGATCTGTAGTGCAATCTACCACTTTCTCTTTTGCAATGGGCCTGCACACTTGATGTGTAAAAACATTTTTTCTAGACTATATTCTACAAAACACAAAAAACAAAGCTCTTTTCTTCTTCTCTTAGATGACAAATAAGTACACATGGACCAATTTAGAAGGAAATGGAAATGTAATTAAGTGATAAAGAATGTCCCCAGCTTTGCACAGTTGGTTTTATCAACATCCAATCTCCAAAATATTTGGTTTGTCACTTACTAGGACTTTCTGTATACAAATTAGTTTCTTACGGCTGCTGCCACAAATTTCCACAAACCCAGTGGCTTAAAAACAACATTCATGGGACTTCCCTGGTGGCACAGTGGTTAAGAATCTGTCTGGGGGCTTCCCTGGTGGTGCAGTGGTTGAGAGTCCACCTGCCAATGCAGGGGACATGGGTTTCGTGCCCTGGTCCGGGAAGATCCCACATGCCGCGGAGCGGCTGGAACTGTGAGCCATGGGCACTGAGCCTGCACGTCCGGAGCCTGTGCTCTGCAACGGGAGAGGCCACAACAGTGAGAGGCCCACGTACCGCAAAAAAAAAGAAAAAGAATCTGTCTGCCAATGCAGGAGACACGGTTCGATCCCTGGTCCGAGAAGATCCCACATGCCGCAGAGCAACTAAGCCCATGCGCCACAACTACCGAGCCTGCGCTCTAGAGTCTGCGAGCTGCAACTACTGAGCCTGTGTGCCACAACTACTGAAGCCCGCATGCCTAAGGCCCTGCTCCATAACAAGAGAAGCCATCGCAATGAGAAGTCTGTACATCACAACGAAGAGTAGCCCCTGCTTTACGCAACTAAAGAAAACCCGGGTGCAGAAGCAAAGACCCAATGCAACTAAAAGTAAATTAAAAAATTAATTTTTTTTAAAAAAAATTCATTCCCTTTGAGTTCTGGAGGTCAGAAGTTCAAAATCAGTTTTACTGGGCCAAATTCAAGGTGTCAGCAGAGACACACTCCCTTGAAAATTTCTGAAGGAGAAGAGATTGCTTGCCTCTACCCACTTCTGGTGGCTGCCAGCACTCCTGAGATCTTGGTTGCATCATTCCAGGCTCCATCTCCATGGTCTCATTGCCTTCTCATCTTCTGTGTGAATTCTCCATCTGCCTCCTTCTTGTAAAGACACTTGTGAGTACATTGGGTCCACCCATATAATCCAAGATAATTTCCACATCTCAAGATCCTTAACCTAATCACACCTGCAAAGTCTCTTTTGCCATATAAAGCAATAGTCACCAGTTCCAGGGATTAGGGCCTCAATATATTTGGAGGCCATTATTCAGCCCACCAAACTCATCACAGAACAGTACATTTCTTCTTGTGGCTCCCACTCTGTTTAGATAAGCATATGGAAGAAAATCAACCAAAGCACCATTAGCATAAGCCTGTTTGTGAAAATGCCAGGCAGAGAAGACTCTAAAGGAATATTCTAACTCAAGGCAAGAGGGTGTAAATTTATATAAGGCTTAAGGTGGAAGGGTCAACTAAAGCTCATCTACCTTTGGGAACAGTTGGTCAATGAAGGTTCTTGGAAGAGGCAGGATTGATCCTGTGGCTTAGCAGTCAACAGTATAAACTTTATTCCAATGGATGGGAGGGAACAGTTAGGGGCTAAAATCACACACAGCATTTGCAGATGAAGAACGTCTGCAGGCAAAGAGGTTAGGTGTGAGGGCCACAATGAAAAATTCTCAGGTTTTCTGTATCTCATAAACATAGAAGGGAAAAAAATTAATCTGTATTTGTTTATAGACTTCCAGTTGTAGAAGGACCTTTGTCTAGGTAATGGAGCAGCTTCTCCTACTATATGGGAAGTTTCTATGTAAACTTGACTCTTTGCTCTCTAAATTTTTTGTCATATTGGTCTGAAGAGAATAAAAAGAAACCAAGAAAAAACAGTCATTTATACATTAGAAAATGCAAAGAGCTTTCTGTGCAAGAAAATAATAGATCTAGAAAAGCAGTGAGTAAAGGGAAGAATTAAGACAGGTTGAAGAACAAATAGGAGAAATGGGGAAAGGGTCATTTTAAATAATTGTTCGTGCTGTTAGGAATGTAATTTTTATTTCCTTTTTCTAAAAACTTCAGAAAATACACAGATTGCCAAGACTAGATGCATATTCCCTACAGAGAAACTTCCTACTAATTATCTAGCCTTATACACTAAAATCCAGCAACTCTTGTCTTAAATATTTTTATGTGACATTTTGGAGGTTATATTCTTTCTCATTTGGTAGGCATTTTCCAGTTATAATCTTACCTTAGATTTTCTTCACATGTAGAAACCTGATAATGCTTGTTGTGTAAAACCATTTTGGTCACTTAGGCCTATCTGAATGACCACGTCAGAAGAACCAAGCAAGGATCTTAATGATTGCTCAGCAAGCAGCCATAATTAGAGAGCCAACAAGAAATGAACAAAAGATCAAATGATAAATTTGTTCATGTAATAAACAAACTATAAGATTTCATTTGTTCTTAGACATCATATCTGTCCTGAATCCAGAGGATGATAGTGAATATTATATTCTAATCATATTCTAAACAATCTCTTTCTTTCTCTCTAAATCATCCCACAAACTATTGTGCATGGAGTAAAAATGATCAGATTCTGCCTAGGTTTGGAGGGAAAGTCCACTCTGGAAAGTGACCAGAATCTTCAACTATAAATGCCTAGGTTTGGAGGGAAAGTCCACTCTGGAAAGTGACCAGAATCTTCAACTATAAATGACAACATATACTATCATTTCGGATTTTTCTAGAGAGTTGTTTATAGCCCTTAATATTTGTTATCTTCTTTGGAGCTCACAAAATCCCTAAGAGTTAGTAAAAATAGCCATTGCATCCTGTTTGGTAAAGAAACTGCTTAAAAAATTGATGTCATTTTTGTTTACTGCAGAACAAGTTCTAGAACACAGGTGTCCTTCTACTACTCCCACACTGTCTCATAACTAATTCTAAAAAAAAAAAAACAGGCATTGTCTTTTTTGGTTGGTAAATAGCTCATATTTACAAAATCCCAAGGACATAGATCAATTTAACAATCCTTATACCCCGAAAGATTCAGCTGAAAATTGGTCTCTGAATATAAAGGCAGTGTTGGTCAGAAGTAACTTCTGGGCTGTTAGGCTGGAGAAACCCCATCTCATTTGCTAGGCAGAAGGCCCTTATGCTATTTGGTCTGATTTTCCATGAAATTCAAGTGCATATTCTTACCTCTTAGGTTCTAAATCCAAATAAAACCCAAGAAAAATGTTCTTCCCCAATGGTTCATTATAGCAGCCTGTTTATATACTACAGAAACCCTTTAGCAGACTTCATTAAATATTTTTAGGAAAATGGCAATTAAAAATGTTTTTAAGAAAAATCTTTGTTTAATAACATTTGCATTTTTGGCAATATGTTGTATCCCCAAGAAATTTCTTGGTCATTTTTCACATTAAAGTCTTGAATTTTCCCAATTAAACTGCGGATATGAAAATAACTCTGTGTAAATAGCAAAAAACTTCAATGGGTGACAGCTTTAACACGAAGGGGACATTCATTACCACTTACTGACCGCCCACTTACATGCACACACATCACACACATAATCTCCGCCTCATTCCCTACTCTATTTATTGTGCAATATATTTTCTGCATGATTATTATATACTAATGGGCTGTGTAATATCCTTTCTAGATTTCATTGTAGGTATATTATAAAAATGAATAGATTCAATTATAGAAAAAAATATTAAGTCCTTGCCTACTGCTGTTTATTTTAATTGTAAGTAGTTAAGAATTTACAACTTGCACTCTTTGGCTTGGATCTAAATTATATGAAGGGTCAGATTCGCATTTGGAACTCTTTGTGCATTACCTTTGCATTATAGGTAGGCCAGGATGTGAATTTCTGCTATTACGTTGTACCCATTCTAATCAAAGCACGTAAATAAGCATCTGTCATCTTCATATGTTGCAGTTGGAAAAAGAAGGTTTCATTTATTTATTCATCCATTTCACAAACATTTATTGCCTGCCTACTATGTACCAGTCACTATTTTAGGCACTGATGAAAGATCATTAGAAAAAAAAAAAGATAACTTATCCCTGCTGTGATGAAACATTCATTCTAATTGGGGAAGACAGGCAATAAATAAACAAACTAGTGAAATATATAATATGTCACACAGCTAAATATACTAAAGAGGAAACTAAGGCACAGAAAGTGCTGGGCAGTTCTAAGCTGTTGCAATTTTAAATAAATTGTGGCCTTTCTGAGAAGCTATCATTTCTGAATAGACCCAAGGAAGATGAAGAAGCAAGCAATACAGATATCTTGGGAACATGGCAGGTAGAAGAAACAGTAAGAGCAAAGGCCTTGAGGCAAAATTGTGCATGATGTCCTAAGGTTAACCCAGAGGCAGTGTGCCTGGAACAGAGTGAGCAAAGGGAAGAGTAGTAGGAGATAAGTGCAGAGAACTAATGGTGAAAATTATACAGGTTTTGTAGGCTACTCTAAGGACTTTGGTTTTCACTCTGAGTGAAATACAGAGACATGATTTAACTGACATTCATTTGAAATGTGAAGTAAGTTGTCCAGCTGATGCTCCAGCTGGCCGTCCTCTGCATGGTGATTCACCTGGATCCACGATGATCCAGCCTCTACTTGTGGCTTTATTATTTCAACACAGCTGACATATTCATTAAGAAGGAGAAAGTGAACTGGAAAGTCCACAGACGACTTTTTCTTCTACTCACACTCCATTGCAAAGAACTAGTCAGAAGACCCAAGAAATAAAGTCCTCTCAGGAGGAAAGGAAAACCAGATTTCAATGAGCACTAGGAATGTCTACCACTGGGACAAATGTAGAAGCAGCAAAGCCAGTAAGAGAATATTGCAATTATCCAGGAAGGGAGATGACAATTATTTGAACAATTTTTGTAGCAGGAGTCAGATTCTGGATACATTTTGAAGGTAGGAACGTTGGGTATACTTATGGTTTAAATGAGGGATTTTAGATAGGAAGAAAATTGAAAGCATGGAGTTACCATTTACTGATTAGAGAAGAATTCAGGAGTAACATATTCAAGGGGCATAGCAAGAGTTTGGTTTTACAACACTAAATTTTTTATGGGATATCCAAGTTGAGATGTTGAATAAACAGTTGGGTATATGCGTCTAGAGTTCAAGAGAGAAATAATTTTAGGAACCATCAACATAGTGATAGTATTTACAACAATGTGACACAAGAGACCTAAAGAGTGAGTACGGGTAGAGAAGAGGAAATTTCCGGACTGAACTCTGAGGCACTCCAATGTTTATAAGCATGATAAATAAGAAGGGCAGACAAAGGAGCTTGAGAAGAACAGCTATGAATTAGTAGAAAAATCAGCAGTGTACAGTGTTCCAGAAACCAAGCAAAAAGGATACTGCAAGGTGAGAGTCAAATCCACACTGTCAAATCCTGCTGATAGATCAAGTTAGATAAAGATTGATAATTGACCATTGGATTTAGCAACATGGAGGTCATTGCTGACCTTGACAGGAGCCATTTTGTGGAGTGGGGAAGACTAAAGCCAAAAGTTTTTTGGGAGCAGCAAAATGAGGTGGTAGTTGGAGTGGGATATGGAGAAATTCAAAGTGGATGTATGCTGATGAGGATGATCCATCAGAATGAGAACAGAGGAATACCCAGGAAGGGCAGGGGGGAATGCCTGGCATGATGTATCAGGTAGATTAGAAGAAATAGGATCTGATGCATTGGTGGGAGGGTGGGAGGGGTTCATCTCTGAGTGGAAAATAATAGTTTCATCTACTGAAGTAGAAAGAAGACAAAGTGTCTGGGCACAAACGCAGGTGGGTGGGAAGGGGTGATGGTGGGAACATGTGGGACAATCCTCTGATTGCTTCTATTTTCTCAGTGAAATAGGAATAAAAGTTATCACCTAGAACTAGAATGAAGAGAGAAGAGATGATGACTTATCACCTAGAGTGTGGATGAGTAAATAGACTGGAGGTAGAATATTACTTCCATGCTGCTCTGAGGAACCACTTGAGCTCATGAACTTAAACCAGTTAGCATGTTTGTATGTTTTTCTCAAGCCATGGTCAGCTGAGTAGATACAAGGGCAGGTGTGAAATAAACAGAAAGATGGGTTTTAAGAAATCTCATTTTCATTGATCATGACCTTGCCATTAAAGTCTTGATTATTTGAATGGTCTCCTTTCCCACAGATGCTCTTAAGACTGATGAATCACTGTGGATTTGGCCTCCCACAGTCCACTCTAAATTCACTTACTCTCACTCCTTTGGTTCCAAACCCATTATCTATACCTGGTTCCCCCATAGCACCCACCTCCTTTGCCAAGATTTCATCTTATTCCCACTTGGTCTCTGAAGGATATGGTTCCAATTTTCCTCAAGTACAAATGAAACTGAGCAGGACCCTGTGGGGCCCTTCCAGGTACAAAAGCCTTTCTGTGTTCCCTGTTTCTTGTTTGGAGGAAAAAGGCTTCAACCTCCTAGGCCTTCCCTGAGTTCCAAATGGCAGATTCAAGCAATCAGTAATTAAAGAAGTGTGGGAATGAAGAAACAGAGGAAACGCAGTCAAGAAACAATCATACAGCAACAGGCAGGGTCCTGGGTCCTCCTTAGGGGATGTGCATAGCAATATGATACATAACTTCTGCAGGACCTGGGGCCCCCACCCAGGCGGAGGATGGTAATCTCAGGCTAAGCACAAGCTTGTGGACCCCAGACTAGTTGGAACCAGAAGGCTGATGATTGAGATTCCTGGAACACTCCCTGTTACCTCTCCACCAACCAAACAGAAGAAATTCACACACTCTGCAGCCCTCCCTCTGCCAATTTTGCCTTTAAAAACTCTTTGCTGAAGCCCATCAGGGAGTTTGGGTTTTTTGAGCATAAGCCACCCATTCTCCTTGCTTAGCCCTGCAGTAAATTTTCTCTGCTCCAAGCTCAGGTGTTTCCATTTGTTTGGCCTCACTGTTCACTGGGCACACAAACTTGGTTTCAACAACACAAGCCCAGCAGCCTCTGAGCCAGCTTCCCAGTTCTCTGTCTCTCCACATTCCTCCTGTTAAACCCTGTCTGCAGCCACTAGTCTGGATCATACCTGGATTCAGGGAGTTCAGAATATGGATTTGAGCAAAGAGTTCTACTGCAGAGACCTGTTCTCAAATAAAATAAGAATGAACTGAATATCACAGAGGGATGAAGCCAGAGGTACCAGAACCCCATCTATACCACCCTGCTTTCTGAGTCTGCCTTTCTCCTTCATCCAGAAGCCAATTTGGAGGCAGTTTCGGCTGTGAGTGACATGAGGTGACAGACTGCATCACGGAGTCTGTGCTCCTCACCTCGAATTGGACCACTTCTTTCACAGTCCAGATGGTTAATGGTGCTGTAAAGACCTAGTCAACATGCTGAGTTTACCATCTTGAGTAAGTCACTCCCAAGGAAATGTGAGAAATGGTTATCTAAACAAATGGGAGGTCAGCTTGTTTAGTTTGAAAAAAAAAAAGTCTCTCTACAGAAACATTTGGGCAGGTTTCAATTTAAGCAAAAAGCATTTTATTCGTTTCATTTTAACGGTCTCTGTTGAATAAGCATGAAAAATGGTTTTCATTAGTCCTTCTTCCACATTATACCTGACAAGCAGGAGGAAAACATGAATTTTTCCTGTACTTAACAAATATTCTGTATTGATATGGAATAGCAGGAGAGATGCAAAAGGAATCGTAATTTTGCAAAATGAAAGGCTTGGGCCAAAACAGATCATTTATTCCCAAGAAGGAGCAAGAATATGCTAGCACATGATAAAAATAAACTGATGAAATTTCTAATATTGGAGATTATGATCAAAGATAATTTATAATTGGTCTGAAAATGAGGTGAGGAGAAAGGCTTCATTTTCATTATTTTCCTCAGCCTTATTTATTTTCCCAAGCCCCATTCATTCAGCAGGGGACCCCCAACACTCTCCACAGGTAGAACTTTTTGCCTCATGCCCTGGCTAAAGCTTGCTACCACACAGCTTATTTCACAAGCTACTTTTCTTGCTGGATCTAGGATTCTAACACTCGTGATTTTTTCTTTCTTTTTAATGCTCTGAGATTAATTGTACTTGTGGAATGTCTAGTTTTGAAATGTAAATGCCTTTGTCATTTTACTTTAATTCCAATTTGGATAGTAATTTAAGGGTTTAATTAACAATAAAGATGAATCAACCAATAAAATGAATACATAAACAGGGAACAGCAATATACAAAACTGAAAAAAAATTTTTCTGATGCATTCTCTATAGATTCGTATTGGTATGAGAAAGTAGTGTGTGTTTCTGCACTTCATCAAACAATTTAGAATAGAGACAACCAAGCCTGAAATGTTGCCTATTCAAATAACATTTTAGGCCAGTTAGTGGCTGTGAATACAAGTAATAATAAATAGGAAAAATTGGCTATTTTGAGGAAAGAGTTACTAAAGCAAATAAGCAGTAGAAGTCTAAAAACAAAACAAAACAAAACCACTTCCCCTGTTTACATAAGCAAAAACGAGTAACTCAGTAAAGTATGACAGAATTTGTATTGAACTCTAACTATGAGCCCAGGAATGTGCTAAATACTTCACTTGTATTGCTCATTTATCCTCATAGAGCTCTATGAGATAGATCCTATTATTATTCCTAGTCTACAGATGAAGAGACTAAAGTCCAGAGAGGTGAAGTAACTTGCATAAGATCACACAGCTAGTAAGCAGCCTTGGCAGGATATAAATTCAAGTCAGTCTGATGCCAGACTTATTTAATACAAAGATCATTTCTTAAAATCTATTTTTCTTTATTAAAAAATCCTCTCAAAAGATATAGAATAGTATTAAGTCTGAACATGAGACTGCATACCCATTAAAATCAGATATATATTGGCACAATTTGGGCACAATTTGAAAAGAATTTTCCCAGAGGCTGTGATACCAATTCTTGTACCACTTTTACCTTCTAGAAGCTCTCAGAAAAGTGTCAGAGGTGGTTACTAGCCTGCAACATTCAAAAGCTACAACTTTCTTAAAAAAGCAAGGTGGAGTATCCACTCTGGAACTGCAGCCTATAAGGTGCACGAAGGAAATTGGCCTCATATCCTCACTGTGGGAACACAACAGGCTCCAGCTCATTAGGGACAATCTGGCAGAATGTATTCCTTTAGGTTGTTTTGGTAAAGGGGGAACTAGAATAATATTTTCAGCGCACACAAGTCAAACGGCATTTTTCTTTGCAGAAACTGACATGTCAACAAAAGATTCAGTCTTTTTCCTTAGAAAAGCAGGAAATAGAAAGGAGTTATTTTTTAATGTGGAACATAAATAGGGAAAACTAAGTAGATAATTTGTTAACTATTTATAAGCTCTTACATTACTATAACACTTGACAGTTTATACAGCACTTTCAGATAAAATTCATGCATTTTGGTAAAGATCCCTTGAGTTGGGTGGGGCAGATTTTATCCTGCTCATTTAACAGAAAAAATAGAGGCTCAAGAAGGTCTAGGTGCTTGCCCATGGTTACCTGGATTTTAAGTGATAATGCTGGGCTCCAGCACAGGTATTTTGATTCCATCAAGATTTAATATTGATAAAATGTTTATTATCTGGAGGCTTTTATGGGAAATTATTTCTCTAAACAGAAAGCTCCCTTGGGGTTTTTCCTGAAGATTAATGCTTCTCACTACATACTACCCATGCCACAACATTTCACAGTACGAAATTCCAAGGATAGGACATCCTCAACATCTTCATCCCCAGATCACAACAAATTTCACTTCCTGGGTTCCTCTGTGTTAGACATTTTCAAATTTTAACTTTTTCAGTCATCACAAAAACCCTAATGAGGTAGGTATCATTATTCCCTTCCCTACAGAAGAGGCTGAGAGAAGTAATTATCTTAGCAATGCTATTAAGTAATTATGTCATCAGACTATGCTGCAGTTAAAAACAAAAAATAAAAACAATCAGACAATAAACACTCCATAGCTCTTCACTACAGAGGTGTACTTATTATTTGTTGGCAGCAGCTCTGGTGTGGCTCTGCTCCCTGCCCTGCTCACTCCAGGATCCCACCCGTTGAGGCAGCCCTTTCTGGGACCTTATGGTCTGCTCAGATGTTCATATCCCTTCTTCTCACAGCCTGAAGCAAGACACCTGAGCGAGTCTGACCTCAGTGGGGTGGGGATATATCATCCCTCCATAGAGAGGCAGCATGTATTTTGCACACAATCACACTTTACCAAAGTCTATAATCTGGGTTACAGCCATTTGCTTCTTCCTTTATTGGAGTCAACCCCCAAATTTTATCTTGACATAAGACCAGACTGAAAGTCTAGGATTTTGTGAGGGTCTGTACCTAGTCTGGGTATTGCCCTGTGGTTGTTGAGACCTATGAACAATCAATCAATCGGTCAGTCAAATTAAATATGTCTGCTTCATCCTCACACCAGTGGTGTGTTGGAACTAGCTTATCCTTAGGAGAGTCGATTGTTAAAATTTTCAGGAATTTTGCAAACATCACATTGGTAGTTTAAAATTGGTCATCATTGGAGTATTTACACCACAGAAAGAGGCAAATGCTATACAATGTGGCTTTTTTCACTAGAGAAAATTGTACCACATTTATCAGCATATCACTGCACATTTGGCATAGACTGACGGCATAGAAACAGGATAATGGCAATAAATTCTCCCGTTTGGAAAGAAGACAAAGGAAAACCACACAGCGGTCCTTGGCCCACAAGAATTCTGGAATGATGCTAGGCAGTTTTTGCAAGAGTCCCTCACCCTAGAGGTGGGGAACGTTCCTCTATTAACTGTTTCTGTTCCCTGGAAGTAGCTCTCCAGGAGACTGTTCTCAATGTTCTCAGTCGCCTTGTCTCTACCCTCCAGGTGATCCTTTGTTTTCCTTTTCCTCCTTGGTTTCATCTAAAAAATTCATTGGAAACGGTGCTCCTTAGAGATCGTGTAGCTCTGGCTGCCTACTTCTTGCCCCCAGAAGATTAGTTCTGTATCTGTTTAATTCCAGTCAGTTCCATATGCCAGTAGTCACACCATCAGTTCTTTTCCACATATGTCCTCTTTAATGGCTAATAATTTGAGCCTATCAGGCTTCTGTGGGATAGTCTGGAAGTCTCTTTACCTTGAGCCATGTTTCCTGTTTGAAAGAATTTCGTGGAGACCAGCTGAACTGATTCAGATTTCAACAAAGAATATGGAAGCCACACCCTTGGTTTGGTTTTTGCCAAGAACTGGGATTTTAATCAGTCCTGTAGCTCAAAGCTTTTCTCAGTTTTGTCATTTTTGGTTTTTAACACAAGTCCCAGAATTTCTGGATTCTCTCTATTCCTTTTTACTTCTTCTTATAAATCAGTTGATTCTTTCTTGAGCTCATCTCTATCTTCAAGTACCTTATCAAATACAACCAATAGTGACCAGTTTATGCTACAAACATTCTATTTTCCCATCTCATCACCTAAAGTTACAAGTTAATTAAATACATTATCTGCTTTCTAAGCTACTGTGGGCAACGGGTTTGCTAATTGTTTCACTACTGCATTCAATGGCTTCCCGCCTACAATGACAGTCTCTTTGCCACCCTCTGACCAGTCCCAAAACAAGTCACATATTTCAAGCATTTTTTACCGGCAGAGATTCTACTTCTGGGACAATTTTCTGTATCATTCTGAACAGGTTAGTTTAATGGTAAGAATATCCCCAAATCTCAATAGATTACGCTAACAGAGTTTATTAAAGTTTATTTCTCACTTATATTAATGTTGGTTACAAGGGAATTGTGGCCCTGCTTCACTCCCCCTTCATTCAGGGATTAGAGCTGAAGGAGTAGTCTTTATCTGGGACATCACTGGTCCCAAGGCAGAGGAGAAAGAGCACAGGTGGTTGACCATGAAATGGATCACTCCTTCTCACATTCCACCGACCAAGAAAGTGATAGGATTTGCATATCCCCCATGGGCAGAGACGGTAGGGGGCAAATATTTTGGAATAATAATGCAGTGCCCTGTGGCGGTAGTCTGTCTGACTCCAAAGCCTGTGTTCTTAACCACTATATCATACTCTGGGCTCCCCAAACTATGGCTTAGCTTCATTTTGTTATTTGATTAGTAACAAAAGTTCAAAGAGTGCTTTGTGACCCAGAGCGATTACTGTTGTGCTTTTTCTTTTTAATTCAACAGAATTTTACTTTGTTATAAACTATGAGGTTATATCCAACTTTTTTTTTTCAGATGGTTTCCCACATTGTCACAATGCTATTCAGTGTATGATACATATTTTCTTCATTGACTTGAAATGTCATTCTTTTTATATATATGACAATGATCTCAGTTTTCATATGTGATTTATTTATAGGGTTTTGATTTGATTCAATTTTTTTCTTTTTCTTTTTTTTTTACATATACATGTATCTATTCTTCTTCAAATTCTTTTCCCATTTAGGTTGTTACAGAATATTGAGCAGAGTTCCCTGTGCTATATAGTAGGTCCTTGTTGGCTATCTATTTTAAATAAAGTAGTGAAGTCGTGTGTATATGTCAATTCCAAACTCCCAGTTTATCCGTCCCCATTTCCCCTTTGGTGAACTTCCCCATAAGTTTGTTTTCTACATCTGTGAGTCTGTTTCTGTTTTGTAAATAAGTTCATTTGTATCTTTCTTTCTTTTTTTTTTTTTTTTTTTTTTTTTGCTACTGTTTCCTTTCTTAAGTGACACAAAGGTAGTAACAGTCAAGGTTACCAGTCAAGGCTGAACTTTCCTCAAACTAGACTGAGACAAAGTTTATTTCAAACAGTGAAACTTAAGGAAAGGAGTTTGCCCACAGTAATAGAAGGTATATATCTGCACCCACTTTAGAGCAATGAAAAAGTTAAATCATAAAAAATTATGTTTTTAAATGATGTTTTTCATCTTGAGAGATTACTTGTAATTACTTATCATTAGCTATGATTTAAAGCACTTAGAAAAATAAATACTTTATCCCTCCTATTTTATAAGTTAGGAAATGTAAACCACGTCTGTTATTTATATATTGGCACAAGAAATTTGGAGTTTAAAGCAATTATACAGATGATACATTTATCACATATATATATATATATATATATATATATATATATATACACACACACACACACACTTTGAAAATATATATATAGCTTTTTTCCCCTCATCTTTATTTAGCTGTGGTAAATCCAGCCCCAAGATCCTGACTCTCAAAAGAATATTTTAAAAGAAAGAAGTTTGGATTGTACATTGGAGCATCATTTTTACTGAAGACTTGGTTTGAAAGTGGAGTGCCTCAAATGTCTCCTACTATTTCCAGTGTGTCTAGGGTATACGGTGTACTGTGGGACTCAAGAGGCTATAGGCAACAGGGAGTTGCAGTGTCAAGATTAGAGTCAAATGAGTGGGCAGCAGGTTTAGGTAATGATTATCAGTGTGCAATTTTATAGTTTTCTAAAGCTATCAGAACCAGGGTCTCCAATCAAGATGGGAGTAGTAGGATGTGGAGCTCACCTCCTCCTACAAATATATCAAAAATACATCTAAAAATGGGACAATTCTCACAGAACACCTACTGAACACCAGCAGAAGACCTCAAACACATGAAAGGACAAGAAAGATCTTCACATAACCAGGTAGGAAAATAGGAAGAAGAACCAGGGTCATGCAGGAATTAAAGTCATATCTGGGCAGTGGAGGTTGAATATGTCCCAAAGGGTCTTTGATCATTGTTTTTAAGCCTGTGAGATAAAGACTGGGGAGGAAATTGTTATTTAGCTCGATGGAAGTACTGACGTCCTGGAAACAAAACCAACCTAATTGATCACGTAACAATCACTGGTTCTTTGGTCCTACTTTTCTCTTCTGATTTCCAGGCTGAAGTTTCTATTGACTTCCCACATTTGCCTACTGCCTTCCTAGTACTGATGCCCCTGAAAAACAGTGAGGTCCCAAGGGCAATGATGCAGACATCTTATATAATGACCTTTAATAATGGCTTCATTCTTATTTAAACAATTTCTAAATCATAATGAACTAATTACTAATGTATATTCTACTAATGAGCAATAGATATTTGGAACTCGACACTGTCAATAGGCTATTTAAGCCCCACACTTGGTACATTTAGATCATAGATTGCAATAGTTTATTAGTCAGAAACAAAAGATATTTAGGAACAACAAGAACTTTTGAAGATTATCTTCCCTCTCAAAAGCCCTCCCTTCATGTGATTTTAAGTGGTCTAATCTTGAGGTATATGGACAATTAGCTGAATTCAAGCGACATTGTTTTATATTCTTCCTAGATTAGAAAATCACAATGAATTAACATTTCTGATTTTTTGGCTTCTACATAGGCTCACCATAAACTGAAGTAGAGATCTGCGGTAATTATCCAGAAACATAAAATCCTAGCTTTCTTAGATGTATTATGATGAAAATATTTTCTACTATTAAAAGCACTAGCATAAAAAGTAACTGAAAATTTTAATCAACAATAAGCTCATTATGTGAAAATATTAAACTCACTGGCCTCACAGATCCTTGGCCTTGTGATTTCCAAATTCGTTTCAAATATGTTTCCAAGTGGTGTTTCCTCATTCTTTCCACAGGCTTCATCATCACTTTCAATCACTTATTCTGCTTCTCACAAGGGAAAGATTCTTTTCTAACCATTACCTCTTCCGTTCACTTTCAAACACTTAGCCCTTCCCTTTTCTCTAAGTTCATTATCCAGCTTGGATCCTCTGATCATTTCTTTCTAGTTTGGTTTCCATAGCACCTCAAAACACCTTTCTTCCTTTCACCAAAACTGCAGTGTATTATGGGTCTAGACCAAGACATCTTGTGAGCCACGTTATCTTGACGGTGGCAGCATGAATGATGACAATCCTTTCTGCATGAGTACCTGAAGTTCTCACCAGGAGAGAAAGTGTCCCACAAGAAAAGATTTAAAAAGCTATGGTCTTGAAGGATATATGTCCTGAAGACTTTAAGAAAGAGAAAGAGAGAGAGAGAATATATGCGGACACCAGTAAGTTGGCCTGAATAAGGAGTAAATGAAACCCTGAGCTGGTCTGGAATACTTTGGATCTTTGGCAGTAGATTGCGGTACCAGATGATGACTTTATTAAAACCTCAAAGCCTTGGCTCGCCAGTCTTCCTTTACACAAATAAGACAGGTTTTCCAAAAGTGAAGTGGAAGATCTAATACACCACTCCATAGGTTGTTGATCTAGTATCTTGAGAAGCATACCAGGCTGGGTTACAATACCTTACCTTGATTTTCAAGGTAACATGCTTGTTCATGATTGGGTTTACCCTCTCCCCCCATTTATAGCCAGAACTGCTTCCTTCCACTGGATCTTCCATGTACTTCTATTTCCACAGCTTGAATTTATTCTCAAACTGATCATGACAGTGTAGCTGTTATCAAAGTTTCATCTTTTAATTAAAGAGCATGTATACTAGTAAAACGTGAGTGTGGGAAGAAAGAAAATTGTTTTTATGAGTAATTGAATGCTTTGGAAAGACAGGGTTATAAAGAATAATTAATTATTAAAAATTTAGACATCTGTATTAGTCAGAGTTCTCTGGAGAAACAGAACCAGTAGTGTATGTATACATTACATATATAGAAAAATATTTAGGAAATTGGCTCAGAGAATTATGAAAGCTGAGAAGTCCCAGGATCTGCAGTTGGCAAGCTGGAGACACAGGAGGGCTGTGTAGTTCCAGTCTGAAAGCCAGCAGGGTTAAGACCCAAGAAGAGTCAATATTTCAGTTGGAGACCAGAGATCAGAATATACCAATGTCCTATCTCAAACAGTCGGGCAGGAGGAATTCCCTTTTACAGCAAGTCCCCTACATACGAACCTCAAGTTGCAAACGTTCAAAGATGCGAAAGTGCATTCACATGTCCAATCACATAAATTAGTTCATGTGTCTGGCGTACATTGTCACATGCGTGCATCCTTTCCAAGTGGTTGTGCTTTGTGTACTTTACTGTACAGTACTGTATAGAGTACAGTAGTACAGTATTCTTATTTCAAACTAGATCTGCAGAGTTCATTGAACTCCTTGCTGTGCAACACAAAGAGCTTACTAATGAAGACCTGATGGAATTGGAGGCCCAGAGAAAGGACGAGGAGAGACAAGAGGAAGCAGAAGTAACTGAAGAACTGAAGAGATTCACGACACAGGAAATGACAAGGGGATTTTCTTTATGTGAGGAGGCACTGTTCGTTTTCGAGGCACAGCATCCAAAGGTAGAATGGTACACCGAGGTTGCAGCAGCCGTTCAGAATGCAATCCAGTGCTACCGTGTCATTTATGAGGAGAAAAAAAGAGTTACTATCCGGACATCACTGGATCGTTTCTTCGAGAGGGTAGATCGAACTGAATCCAGCAAGGAACCAGAACCTGCGCCATCAATGTCAGGTGTGAGTGAAATTGCAGCCTGCCCTCCATCCCCTATTGCTGACAATCCTGCAGCTCTACCATCTCCCACCTCCTCTCCCTCCTCCAGTCAGTAACTCTTCTTGCCTGTTCACTCGATGCCAGCCCCTGGATGCCAGTTGTTGTACTGTACTACTGTACTTTTCAAGGTACTGTACTGTACGATTAAAAGTGTTTTCTTTATTTTTTGTTTGTTTTTTATGTATTATTTGTGTGAAAGTATTATAAACCTATTACAGGCTAACTTTGTTGAACTTACGAACAAATTGGACTTACGAAACATTCTCAGAATGGAACTCGTTCATATGTAGGGGACTTACTGTACTCAGCCTTTTTGTTCTATTCAAGTCTTCAATTGATTGGATGAGGCCCACCCACATTAGGGAGGGACATCTGCTTTACTTGAGTCTAACAATTCAAATGTTAATCTCATCCAGAAACACCCTCACAGATATACCCAGAATAATGTTTGACCAAATGTCTGGGCTCTCTGTGGCCCAGGCAAGCTGACACCTAAAATTAACCATCACAGCATCATCATTGTGGCATTTATTTTAAAATTAGAGAAATCCACAAGAATTTTGAACTCAGATGCCGTGTATGGAAATTATAGATGATATATTATGTGTATGGTTTATGTAAAAGAGGGGATAAAAGATCTTATGAATATGATTAGATTTATATCCTAAAAAAATCTATGTTCTACGTTAAACATTTTGGAGAATAAACATGTTTTAAGGTAAAATAAAACGATGTTTGTATACTCTAATTTGTTTATGATTCTTCACTTTAATAGAATTTTTTAAATTAACCCACCAAATGGCTATTCCAGATAACATTATTTAAGAGTAGCTCTACTGTATAAGACCATAAAATGGACCAGTACAGTCAAGGAAAAGAGACACATGACTGTCAGAACTGTTTATAAGGACAGCTTGATTTTGCCTAAATCTTTTTACCCTGTACATCCTACATATATGTTAACTCTTGCTATTTGGTGTTTTAAAGGTCCCTCTGAACCTGAAAATATCCATCATGGCCATTTCCAGCCTTGGGTAATGTCAATCATCAGATCACTCTTCTCTTACTATTGACAGCTGAGCATTGTTAGAAAAAAAAAACACACAATCGTGCCAGCTGCCGTTACAACCAATCCACCTTACCCAGCATCCACGGGCCTATCAAGACAGCTGGGCAATCGTTTATCTCTAGCTGACTCTAACTTCATGCAATTTTTGTTAAACAGCTTTCCTGCTTTTTCCACTCATATAGAGTTCCCAAATGCATGTGCATCTCATCACTTTCAGCAAATGGGCATCTTGCCTCCTACTTGAGAAGATAAAACCATATTACATGAATTGCCTCCACTTAGCTCAATTCAGCCACAGTGAATATCACCCCTCTTTCTCTCTTACTTTCCTCTGACTTCAGGATTTTCCTCACTCTGTCCCTTGGCAATCTCACTCATTCCTACATTATAATGGCACAAGCTGTCATTTGACTACTGGGTGTCCCCAACTAGACTTTCTGCTTATGCTTTAAACTGAGTGCCCTTAAGTCCTTTAAGATTCCTTCCAATTCTATAAAATGTTGTGGGGTCTATAAAATTATCTGGATGGTAGTCTTTATCCTCCAATTCATTTATTCAGGTCAAGATAGATGAGAGGGTTGTTTTTTTTTTAAATCTCTGGCACTAGAATTCCATAATCCTTTTATTGTGTAGAATCCAATACCCTATCAAATTCTTCCTCCAGGACTTAGTCACATAATGTATTCACTTTGGCCATCTCAATTATGAGTTTATTCCTGTTCTAAAGTGAGTTTGCATTCCCCTGCTTCTCCAAACGACAAGCTAAATGAAAGATCCTTGCCAATAGATTTCTTAAATGATAACTTAAAGTTGCCAAAATGCTCTCCTGAGAATTCTCCCTTCACTCGAATAGGATCTAAGTGTGATAGACACGAGCTCCCTGAAGGCCATACCTGCCAGCTGTCACCGAGTGCTTCCAGGTGGGCATCTCAGCTAATCGTCAGTGCTGTTGGAGGAATCGAAATCCAATTACAGTGACTCACAGCAAAGGCAATTTACCTTTCTTTCACAAATGGAAGGACGGAGTGCCAAATGCAGCAGGTTGCATATTTTTGCTCACAAAATATATAATTTGTCAAATTATTTTTCTCTAAACATTTTTAATGGAAATCCTTGGCAGGCCCATACACTAATGATTTCCATGTTAATTTAGACTCAGGTCTTTCATTTTATCCTCAAACTCTTTGCATCTCTCAGGTAGTGCTATTATGCTTTTATTATAATCACATACAGACCATTTTCCAAGGAAGAGGGCATCTCTGTTACATTTAAAGTGCTCTGTGATTCTCCTTGGATGGCTTGTGCTGAAATTAGTAATTAGAGGCTGGATCAACTGCAGGGCAACACTGAATAACTTCTTGCATGTTGAATTATGTGGACCCAGAATAATGAAGATAAACATTAACAAGGGAAAGGGGAAAGAGAGTTTTCAAAGTTATGAAATCTCTTCTGTCAAACTTACCTTATTAAACGTGATTTCCAGATTTCAAAAATATTAGAATATCGTGCATTTTACTGATAAGTTTGATTTTCTTTAGCTATTTCAAAAACTTTCCTCAAATAAAATTTAAAAATTTTACCTCATCCCCTAATGACAGGGCCATTTGGCTGCCAACTTGATTAGGAATAGAAAGGGAGAGAAGATGTGCTTTAAGAAAAAAAATCATCACCTTCCATTATATAACAATAGATCAAGGGTGAAGGTTCTTGGGCTCTGAAGTCTATGTGAGCTACATCAGTGGTCTTATTAAAATTCATATCACATTGCAAGTTTGTTTCTGCTGAAAACTGCTCTGCTTAATCTATGTTATCAGTCAGATTTTAAGCAGCACTCCTCTTACCTTTAAGAATGTGATAATGTATCCTACGAAGCCATCAAACTCATTTTGTATTTTGTTTAGTTTAACCCTTCAAGACACTGTTGCCAGAAGGGTAGGGAGCCCAGGGAAGGCCATTCTGTTTGCTACACAAGTGCTGGCTGCCCACCCTCCAGGTATGCATCTTCTATGTTTTCCTTGTCAAAGCTAAGCTATTCAAATTTCACAGCCCTAACAGTTTTTCTTCTCTTTTTCTCTATTTGCCCTCAAGATATTCTCCGAGGGGCTTTATTCAATGCCATATGATGCTGAAGCTGTATAGGAGGATATGGTAATTGCAGGCAAGCTACAGTTAAGGCCTAATGAACATTATGTTTATGAAGAATGTAGCTCTGATTTCTAAAAGCACTTTGGTAAATTATACAAATTAAATATTCATTACTTTGTACTTCATTAGTTCACATTTGTAAGACTTTTTCTTCATTATAATAGCCTGGAGTAAAAGCTTTTTGTTTTTTTTTTTAATATATTTTATTCTGTTATTTTTCAGAAACTCTACTTACAGTGTTAGGAGAAAGCTGTATTTTTCCATGGGGAGGCCATAATATTCAGATTTTTCTTCTTTAAAAAAACTACATATTTATTTCATACAAAGAAAGTGAATATGTGTGTGTTTGCCATTCTTATTTCAATAGTCAGCATAAAAATATGTAAACTTTTCATTCTAATTTTCACTCAGAGTTTACTTACTACACTTATTCCTATAAAAATTGTTACTTCATTAGGGAGAACCCTTGGTATTAAGTTAAAAATACTTCAGAATTATAAACAATGTTCATTTTTCGTGTTGGAATAACTTTACAGTGATTGATTAGTCATCAGGCTCTGAGAAGTTAAAAATCCTTTAAATAGTAGGTTGTTTGTCTGAGATAGGTGATAAATAAACAAGCTCCTCTGACACATGGAAATTAAAATAGAAAAAAAGAGTTATGATTGGAGCTACCGTTGTCCACTTCTAAATACCCTAGTTAGCTAAAATGTATTCTTCCCTCAATGTATTCAGCAAACGTGTGCACGTGAAATACTGAAAATAACTGTTCCTCAAATTCTATCAATCAAATGTCTGTTGCAGCCAATCATACAGTTACACTCGAACAAATAGAAACAGGTGACTTAAAAATGTACTTGTAATCAAATTAAATGTCTCTAGATCTAGAGATCTTCAGATTTTTTTCATTTAAGATTTACACAAATGGCAATTAATGTTGGGTTTTTACTAAAAGATGTTGGGCAGAGAAATGAATTCTGAGAAAAAATTTTTAAAGATTACAGATAAAATGGTCTGCCTGACTTGAAATGAAATGATATTTAAATTTTAGGGAGCAGTGATGGGACAGAAGACAAAAGACCTGAACTTGAGTTCTGGATGCATCATGTAGTCTTGCAGTCTTCATAAAACCCTGTAATCTCTTTAGACATCAGCGACCTAACCTGGTAAATGGGAATCATACTTGTTTTGCCCACTCCTCTGGTTTATGGTGAACATACAGTGAGATTATGAAACATTAAAAAAAACCTCTTAAAACATAAAATACTCTATAGCTTAGTGATATTAGAAAACCAAATCTTGGGCTCCATAATTTCATATACAAAGATATCAATAATAAAATATTAACTCCATTTTAAAGCTTGCAAAATGAAGAGAGAACTGTGGTCCAGCCAATTAATGAGATCCTATCTCCTCTTGAGTGCTAGCCGTATCCTACTCTATGAGCAAACTTCAGAGGTTCATCATTACATCTTTTAGGTGAGAGCTTATTCATTATTCTTTTTGCTTCTAGAATTTTTTAAACTGACTTTTATCTCTTAGGGAATTTAAAGAAAATAATAGGGTCATAAGAATAAGCTTTCAGTAGGAACTTGAAACAAAAGACAATGGGTGGCTTTGTAGGTGTTAAACCTACTTAGTTCAAAATTGAAAGAATCCAGAGAATGTCATGAAGTGAGGAAAGGAGCAATGTGATGACTCAAGAAGCTAGAGAACAAAACAGCAACTACAACACAGGCTAGGAAAAACGTGTTGACTGTTTTGTTTTTGCATAAGTTGGGAAAGAAGCTCTTGAAAGCAACTGAGAAAGAAGAAATGTAAAAGTAAAGACCCTACTTCAGAAAACTATGTGAAGCTTTGATTGAGATAGAAGTATTTTGCCTGTATCAAAGAAAACATTACTAAAAGGAAGAGAGTCTTAGAAGCCAGAAAAGCAATCTACAAATAGATTCTGATATGTTATAAAGAAACAACATCTGAATTTGTCAGCAAGATTCCTTTGAGGAGAGAATGGTAATTGGATAGAATCAAACACAATAGGGAAATTGCAAGTTAAAGCAATGGGATGGATAGGGAGCTTCCTACAGGTTAGAATGACAGGCTAGGATAAATATTAAGACTAGCAAAGAGTTACGCTATAATCCTGTTCTCTATTGATCTAAGTTCATTCCTGATATTAAAACTTGTTTAAAATTCACTTTACTCAGTATGTCTTTTTTTTTTTTTTTCAGAAAAATCACAGAACCATGATACATATTTCAAGTAGTTCATTTAGCCATCCACACCTTCAATCCTTTCAACAGCATTCCAGCCAATGGAATGTCTGGCTTACATATAGACACCTCCAGGGATGAGATAGTCATGGTTTCCTGAAGCAAGATATGCCACATTTGGTGACTTTGCATGTGATAAAAGTCTTACATTAAGCAGAAATCAATCTGATACAGCTTCTTCCCATTGTGCCTGTTCTACTCTCTTAGGGTCACACAGCCTCCCAGCTCTGCTCAGTTCTGTATTTTTTACTTTCTCATACGAATGTATGGAACAAATACACAAACATTATATACTGTGTTATTAAATCCATCTCCTCTTTTATCTCTACAATGGAGCAGAGACCCCACCAAGCTCCACGTCTTGACATTACCACAGGTCCAAGGTTCTGTGAAAAACCCACATTTCCTCAATTTCCCAGGAGGAAGAAAACTTACATTTGATAAATCCTGTGATGTCCCAGGGATATGACATAGATTATTTCATTCATCAACTCTATAAAACAGGTAATGTTGTTAACCACTTTAAACAGATAGTCAGTTTTATCCTTTTACACGTAGAGACTGACTATATGATTACTTTCCCAGGCACTAAGTTTCCATGTGTACTCTTGAATTCCCTAATATATATTCTCTTTCAGTATTCATATTTTTATACTTTTTTATATTTGCTCTTCTAGAAGTGTTTTCCGATGAGGCAAGATATAAATAAAACAGATGGTATTTAAAATTGACATTTCACAGACAGAGTGCTGAAGCTCAAAGAGGTTGAATAACTTGACCAAGAGATGATCAGACTCTGGAAAATGGATTCTCAGTAACTGAACTCTTCAGAATCTAATTTATAAATGTAAAGTTTAATTTACTACTTTTAGTGGAAGATCTATTGTGGAAGGACTACTGATGCCCACCATTGATTGCACAAACACTGGAAGACCAGGTCACAAATCAAATCACTGAAAAAGGAGTCTATGATGCCAAAATGATATTTACATAAATATAAAATAGCTTAACTTTTAGTCTTTGTCTAGAGATATTTCAAGCTAAGAAGTTTTTTAAAATGCACACTAAGATTATAGCATTAAATCTCAGATATTTTTGAAGAAGACTTTCCAGGTTTTATTTTTCAAATTTCTTTTCTCAACGTTACCAACTAATCACCTACATTTTCAGCCACAGGGCTTCCTAATATTGTAATTTCAAATTTCATGGTAAATTAAATATACTTTAAATATTTAGGGAGAAAATATTGTTAATATTCAAAAATACCACATTTATTTCGGTAAAATTTTTTTTTTCCATATCAGGGTACAACATTTTTTGACCTCATTCCTACATAATAGGGATATGCTCTGTCTGAGACATGGAGGCCTGGCCACATACTGTGAAATGAGTGGGATGTTTCCCTTGAAGAAAATGGGTGATAATTAATGATGGGAAAAGATCTAGGACCAGGAGGAATGGATTCTGAAGTCCAGGGATGGAGGACTCTTTCAAAGAGCCCAGGTTCAGAGAATAGGCCACAGTCATAAGGACACAGGCCTGGGGCTGAGAAGGAGCCAGACTGGGGGGCCCCTAAGATGAGAAGGGCAGGGTGATGAACTCTAGGAGTCCCTATTTCTCTCATAGAACTCTAAATTATCATATTCTGGTGTATAATCTTATTATGGAATCCTCAGGTCTTCAGGGAAATTTTCTTAAAATGTCACTTCTAAGTGTTGTGTTTGGTGGATTTAAGGGAGATGCAAACTTGGATTTCCTTAGGAGGAAGGAAGGGGATAATGAAAATTACATAAGTGACTAACAATATTTGCCTCAGAAAGTGAGCCACAGAATTGGGGAAAAAAGCAGTGTTTCTCCTGATGGTATCTATAAATATTGTCTTGAATTTTAAATTTTGACAGTCTCCATTGAATTTTCAAATGGATATGTAAAATCAGGGACACATGGTTTTATTTTTTATTTTTAATATTCATTTATTTACTTGACTGTGCCAGGTCTTAGTTGCAGCACTTAGGATCTTTGTTGTGGTGTGCGGGATACAGTTCCCTGACCGGGGATGGAACCTGGGCCTCCTGCATTGGGAGGGTGGAGTCTTAACTGCTGGACCACCAAGGAAGTCCCCAGGGACACACGGTTTTAGAGAGATAAGTATGGCAATTTGTTGTACTTACACTGAGAATACAATTAATAGAAAACATACTCCTCTTCTTGTTTTATAATTATGCAAATGAATAATAAATGATCATCAAAGGGAACTTATAGCCATTTTAAATTCATTATAAAACTAGCTGTTACATATTTTGAGATTTTTTTCAACTAAGGCATCTTTTATATTTGCAACCAGATTTAGCCTCTCAAAAATCAATAAAGATTTCACGTTTCTAAAACATCATTCACTGAAATTGATTTGAAATAATTTTAAAAGTTTTCTGCTATCAGAGACTTCAGAAGCACATAATAACTCATATTAGCTTATATTACTCTTTAACCTACAGGAATTAGGAAATTAAAATTTGAAGTAAGCTCAGTTCAATTACATTTTAAAAGCTAATCGGTGCTTTCAACTCTTTTATCTTTCTTAGTCCTGTCATATAAATATATGTTATCAAGAGTATTAACCTCATCTGAGAGGAATACAGATTTCTTAGGCTATAGACTCAAATGTGCAAGAAATGTCAATTTAATTTTCTATAATTGCACTTACTTTCTGTCTTGAACCTCTGTTCTATCTGATATTTACTTAATCTTTGTCAATTCAGAGTTTTCTCAGTCAATTTACACATTTTCTGAGTCAACTTTTATTTCCCTTTCAGCCCCTACCATTGTGTACAAGTTTTGAGAAGGCTCACACAACGAGTCTTACATAGACTCATGCCAGCTCCCCTGACTGTCCTTGTGCATGGATGGTCTCCAGTTTTTAGAACCTGGAGGCCATCTGATTTCTCATTCAGTCTCCATTCACAGATTGCAGTCAAACTTGCTGCTGCATTATTCTCCCAAGTAATGTAATGCTACTTCTGGTCTATAAGATCTTTATCACTACTGCTGTGCTTTTCTCTTGTGCATGGGTAATATTCAGATGCTGTCCAAAACCCCTCCAAACCTACGTAAAACACACTGGGCTATCTCCTTCCTTCTCTGATCAGATACCTGGAGGGGCAGCCCTATGACTTTGGTTAGGGCTCTTGGTGTGACTTCCTAACATGTCTGGGTAATTGACTGATCTTATTCCACCAAGACTGGTGGAGGAATGTGCTCACAGCTGGCTGCATGAGCATGGGGAGGCTGAGAGTGATGGCCAAGAAGTATCAGTCCTCAGGGCATTGTGTTCTGTTCTTCAATAACTATAAATTCATTGTATACACCAGATTCCTGTGAGTCCAGGTGAATGGTTAATTTTCTTGTACATAGGAAAACACCAAGCCCTTCTTAGATATTTATTAGCATCTAAGCTCTCTCTTGTTCAAAACTTGCCCCATAGTCCCTCCCTGTGGAATTTTTATCTTCTTGACAACATCATGCACTTCTCTTACAAGATGTTTATGGAAAAACCCCTTGGCCATAAGTCCTCCAGGGCCATGGATTTTGAGATAAAAAAAGAAAGACATTGTAATTATTTCATGATGTATATGTATATCAAATCATCACATTTTACATTTTAAATATATACAGTTATATTTGTCAATTATTCCCCAATAAAATTGTGGAGGGAGGTATTGAGACTCAAAAATGTTCTCTGTAAACTTTTATTTCTGCCATGAATTTTCAAAATCATTATATGATTCAAGGATGTATTAGATCATTTTAAAATACTCTGGGGTTGAGAGTCCATCTGCCGATGCAGGGGACACAGGTTCGTGCCCCGGTCCGGGAAGATCCCACATGCCGCGGAGCGGCTGGGCCTGTGAGCCATGGCCACTGAGCCTGCGCGTCTGGAGCCTGTGCTCCGGAACGGGAGAGACCACAACAGTGAGAGGCCCGCGTACTGCAAAAAAAAAATAATAATAATAATAAAATAAAATAAAATACTCTGGAATTTAAAAGACTATAACTTATATAATTAAACATATAAATCCATCCAATTTTATTATCAGATAAACTCTTACCTTAATAACCAGCAGCTGTATAATTTTCTCTGAATTATAAATAATTTCAACTTAAATATGACATTGTGCTTTCTTGATTGGAAAAAGTGTTCTCTTGTTTAAAAAAATTTTTTTCTAAGTCTGTTTTCTAGCTCTTTCTCAGCATCAGCTCTTTACCAGTATTTAGAAGAATTTTTTTTCTCAAGCTAGTCTGGTTTTAACTATAGAACTCAGTCTTATAGCACAACTTCAAAAATACTCTCTGGAATCCAATTTTTAGACAATTTTCTTGCAATTTTCAATTTATCATGTCATTAAATTTGTACCCTCATTTGATGATGCATTATTTCTAGTATTTTTGTATCACCTATGATTTTATTTCTTTAAAGGTTTGGCTTTATTTTATTTCAGTCAAACTAACCTACATAGGGAAGGACTGAGTCCAGCTTTTCCTATTTATTAAGGCTGGGAGTTAAGATTTCTGTTCCATAATATAAAAATGACTTTCCTAGTCACTTTCTAGAATGTAGATCTTAGGTCATTCTTTAGTAAATCAGTAAAAACTCCAGATTTACTTTTGTCAAAGTGTTCTTCACATAAATACTCTCCTCCACGCAAAACACAAAAACATGAATTCTGACATATGTCAATGTCAAATATATGTCAAAGTCAAATATATGACTGTAGTCCATAGATACTTTCTAAGTAGAAATCACGGCTGATGGGAGTATCAAACAGTATGATCACTAGAGTAAATAATTCAGCAGCATTTAGAAAATTGAAACGGAGTTAGCTAGCAAACCCATGTCTAGGTAAATACCTTAAACAGACTTAAATATGTGCATAGGAGACACTTACAAGGATGTCTTTACAGCATTCTTCCAATGGTTAAAATCTGATATATTCCGAATGACTTTCAGTAGAGGAATCAATAAATAAAATATCAGTACTTTAAAGCAGCTAAAAATAAATGTGATCTATATCTACCAGCACTACTAGATCTCAAAAACAATGCTGAGAAGAAAAAGCAAGCTGCAGTTTCAGATTAGTACATAGAGTGTGAGATAAACTGCATGCATTTAAAAGCACACAGAAATAGAAACAACATGTTATTCATTTGCATATATACTTATAGGCATCGTACAAATTAAAACTGGATACACATCAAATTCTTCATCTAAAATGTAAAATATTCTTGGTCAGAAATGTTAGTCTTTTTTTTTTTTTAACGATGTCTTTCAAGCATCTAGAATTCCCTCTGACACATAGTAGGGGTTCACTAAATACTTACCGGAAAATGCATTTATGATAGTGATTGCCTGGGAGTTGGCCTGGGAAGGAAATTAAATGGGGAGTGGGAAACAAGAGCATCAATTTAATCTGTAATGAAATATTCCTCTTATCTGGAAAGAAAGAACAAAAGAGAGTGAGAAAGAGAGAGAGGAAAGGAAGGAGGGGAAAAAAGACTTGTAAATATTAGTAAGTTAACAAGTTTCAGTTGTTAATTGGTCCATGGATATCTTTTATAGCTTCCATCTGCTTTTCTGTGTTGTTTAGCTTTAAAAAAAATGCAGTCTCTTAAACTGCAACCCATAATTTTAGAAGCCATGGGACTTGAAAATTAATAAGGAATTTTAAAGGAAATTCAGCAGGAACACCTTCACCCTTAATTCTAAGCACTTGATATTTTATAATTATATTCTAGTTGTCTCATGTGTATTCATTTGGTTTTCTTCTTTAAATTGTGAGCAACTAATGTAGAATCCCTCCATCTTTAATTTGCCATGTTTCTCTTAATCTCCTGTTTCAAAAACTGGCTTCTAGCCTCAGTTCCACGTGTAACTAGCTGTGTGACTTCCATCAAGCTGCTTAATCACTGTGTAACTTTGTTTCCTCCCTTGAAAATTAGAGTCATTGTCAGTGATCTCTCTCTAAGCCCCTCTCATATTTAAGATTTTACAACTTTACAATCTATACTTCCTTTTAGTTCTAAAATTTGATATTGATTTTCCTACTAAATTCTTATTACACGTTTTGTAACTTTGCTACAGCAATAAGCACACTCTCTCCCCTGCAATGACTACACAGTACATGGGAGGACACAGTAAAGATTTGCTGTTTTAAGGTGAATAAGTCCTGGAATGCTAATTAAAATTGTTGAAAGAATCAAATCTAATGTTAGTTTTATGTATTCATAAATGTTGCATTAATTCAAGCCACAAGGCTATGAGAGAAGAGACTGTTTATTGGATTGTTTGCTTAGGGCAAGTCAGTGGTGGAATACATATTATTTCATCTTAATTTTGCAACATATTGTTATGAACATGCATATTGCCCATATCTTTCCCCCATGCCTCTGAGCAATCATAGATCAAATGGCATGTAATCTATGACTGAATCTCTGCCTTTCTCCGGCATGATGCTTTTGAAGCCAGTGCAAGGTAGACCTGTTTCTGTGTGACTTTTAAGTTCCATTTCAACAGCCCTGCTTGAAAATCCAGTTACTATGGTGATATGTACCACTGCAAATAATCTCCTTCTCAACGACTGAAGTTATACCCTATTCAGTAAAAGTGGTATCTATGGCTTAATGGTTCAGCAAAAGGCCAACAGATCTATGGTCTTATTTCCAACTGAGAGGTTTTTAATAAGCAGTTTGAGCTCCTGAAATCTGAGAAGACTGAACGGGCTCTGTCTAAATTTAGCAGGATCGATCTTTACACTTCCTCCACAGATTAAATACTGTATAAATTGGCATAGCTGAATCGGCATGCTAATATTTGACTCTTTATGGAGGCAATGGAAGAGAAACAAACCGAATAATTCCTGGGTCTTTGAAAAGAAAAGAAAACTGACCTACAGGGAGTGGACACCTCTCCCCCAGAGTGACACTCCTGCCAGGAGCCCCAGGTCAGCCCAAACTCACCCAGCGGGTCACCCACCAGCCTCCTGGAGCTTCGATTCTAACTCTCACTCTCTCAGAAGATAAGGAGAGGGGCTTCCCTGGTGGCACAGATGGTTAAGAATCCACCTACCAATGCAGGGGACATGGGTTCGAGCCCTGGTTTAGGAAGATCCCACATGCTGCGGAGCAACTAAGCCCGCACACCACAACTACTGAAGCCCACGCACCTAGGGCCCATGTTCCGCAACAAGAGAAGCCACCGTAATGAGAAGCCCGTGCACTGCAACAAAGAGTAGCCCCCACTTGCCGCAACTAAAGAAAGCCTGCGTGCAGCAACAAAGACCCAATGCAGCCATAAATAAATAAATAAATAAATAATTTTTTTAAAAAAAAGATAAGGAGGGTGCAAGAAGGGCAAGTTTCCTATCACTGCAGAGAAGTGATCTTCTTTGCACTCTGAGTGGCATCTCTGAGTGCATTTTTCTTAAACATATTATTTTACAGAAGGATTAGATTCAGTAACAGCATATGTCATGGGTTATGCAGTACTGTGGTTGATTTGTTGCATTAACACCTTCTATGTCCTATTTATATGACAAACTACATGCTATGGTAGATAACTTTGTAAACTGCTACCCTATGAATACCTCAAAGGACAGAAACTGCTTTCTTTATCTTCATACACATCCAGCAATCAGCACATGCCTGACTAGCATAATGACAGGCACATGGCACCTCATAGTGTTTTGGTGTGAATAAGATAAGTGCGTAAGACATGAATAAATTTAATCAGAAAGTCTTCTGATATGCGAAACGTTTCCAGATATATTCCATCTGTTTATCACAGTTTATTTTTAGCTGTTTTTAGGAGAGATTTTTCTAAAGATTAGGTAAAACTACCAGTCAAACCATCCCGTGAAGGTACCAGCAAGTAAGGAAAGCAAAGAAGCTATGTGTTCATAAAATGAACCAATAAAAATTACGATTTTAATCAAGGACTGCAAATTAACAGGGTCGCATTCTGTAAATAAGAACATCTGATGACATAAGCAATTAATATCTTAAATTAATATCTGCTCTGAGATAACTACACAGCTTGAGGCAATATGCAGGCTGCTTTAAACACTCTAGTGTGCACTATTGGTGATAAGGCCTGAGTCAGTAAATATTTTTATCATTAGATGGTACTTCTACCTTGGAGACTATGGTTTTAATTGTGCTTTCTATTTATAATTACTAATCAAAATTCTATGAACCAAAAAAAAAATCTCTTAATAATATGGCACTATATTTTCACTGAGAAAAGATTAATTCTTCACTTCATGTGTGGTATGTGTGTGTGTGTGTGTGTGTGTTTTCCAAGTTTGGCTACTACACAGTCTCAGTCAGCCATGAGTCCATGTGTATTTGAAACCCTTCCTAGGTGGCTAGATTGTAAATAACTCCAGATCAAAATGCTGAGAAACTTGTTACCTAAGCTCAGTGATCATTTTCCCAGCTTACTTAGAGATAATCACAGTTTCTTTGAATCCAACTTTAAAAAAGATCTTTCTGAACATGAAATTCATGAATTGTATGGTTTTTGATCAAATCATTTTGCAAAACATATTAAAAATAGGTTTCTAAATCATCCGATTGATGTGGTTTCTCTCCTTCCTTAGCTTCCCAAGGAGTCCACAATCCTAATTGTCTTCTTTTTTTTTCTCTGCTGACTCTTGCTGTGGTCCCTTTTCCTCCAGTTTTATAAATATAAATGCTGTTTAACGTACTGTCTTAGAGCTTGGCAATCACATTTTATTTCCTCTGTCATCTCAACAATTCCCCACCTCTTCAACTATACTGCTACGGATGTGACTCCCTAAATCTACATTCCAATCCTAAATTCTCTTCTAATTCCAGACCTGCCATCTAGAACTCTTTATTAAAATAACATATCTGAACAATATGTATGTGCTTCCCCTCTCCCCCCAGTAATCTCCTCTTGACATCTCTTTGCCTTATAAATACCTTTTCCAGACACTATTGCCCAAATCTCAAATCATTGTTAATTTTTTCCCTTCCTTGACCCCCACATCAAATTAGTTCCATCCTGTAGTTTACGTCTACATTATTCTATTTCTTTCTTCCTGATCATTCCTAGCCCAGCTGTCTTTGTTCAAGTTCTCATTACCTTTCAGGTATACTATTACTCGAGTCACCTAACTGGCCACCGGATTCCTTGCTCCAAGTAACTGAGGTAGCACTGCCTAAAGTGACTCAAGTACATAATATATAACATTATATAAACAGCTGAATTTTTAAGTCATTCCCCCTGGTGTGTGTGTGTGTGTGTGTGTGTGTGTGTGTGTGTGTGTGTGTGTGTAAATCTCCATTTATACCATTTGACCATTTAAAGTTTCTGTGTCATTTGCTCTAGTACCTGGAAGTCTCATACACTGCTGGTGGAGATGTAAAATGGCACAATCACTAAGAAACTTGTTTGGCAGTTTCTTATAATGTTAAATGTGAACTTACCATGTCTCAGTCATTCCATTCCTGGGTATTTATCCAAGAGAAATTATTTAAGTCATTTTGATAATCACCCTAATGCATTAGATTAACCAGTTTTTAAACCAGTATTTTTCAACATATAATGATAACGCTTATCATATAATGATAATGCTTTTGTAATGTTTCACAGCACCCTAAATCAAGCACATTAAAGTGCTTGGAAGCAACAGAACTTCTCAGAGAATGGAATGTTTGCGGAAAACATCCTCTCTAATTACATTAAAGAAACAAGCAGGAATATGGTGCTAACTTCATTATTTCTCCCCCAAAGAAATTGAACTTGTCTTCAGTTTTACTGGCAGACTTGATATGTGTGAGTTTATTCACCAGCTCATCGATGTGAGCAATTGCATTTACAGTAGACAGAACTAATGAATACAGGGAAGAGGTGACTGTTGGGAAGTAGCAAACAGGACTTTTTAGTCATTAAACCTGTATAGACTCTGTCAAGCTCCTTTCCCTGAATACCTCCAAGGACTTTACAACTGTTATTTATTAAATCTGTCTGATCCTGATGCAAGAAGAATAATGGCATCGCCACCTCCTTTTTGGAGTTAGAAAAAGAAATACCTCTAACAGAAAAAAAGGAAGACATCTCTTTACTAAATAACGAAGGACAGGGAAGAGTACAGAGCCTTGTTCCAAGGCTGTGGCCTCTGAACCTCAGACATCATCAGCTAGGTGACTTCAAGTAGGCCAATTACATGAGAGAAAGGAGAGGGATTTAGCTAACCATTCACCCAAATTTGACGTTCTCAATTATCACATGCAACACCATATCTCCCTTTGTATCCCCCATATGACACATGATAGGTACTCCACATATTTTTGCATTTTAACACTTTTATTGAGGCATACACGACATATTATAAAATTCACCCATTTAACATATGCAGAATGATTTTTAGTAAATTTACAAAGTGACACACTATTATCACATTCCAGATTAGAACATTTCTATCATCCCCAAAAGTTCCATCATGTCCTTTTGTAGTTAATTTCCTTGCCCTCCCCTAGTCCCAAGAAACACTGATCTGTTTTCTGTCCTTATAGTTTTGCATTTTTTAGAAATTTCATATAAATTGAATGATACACTATATAATATTTTACATCTGAATTTTTTCACCTAGTATGTTCTTTCGTTTCATTCACGTTTTTGCATGGAACTGTTTTTTTTTTTTTTTTTATCGTTGGGTAGTGTTTGATCGTATGAATATGCCACATTGTGTTTATCCCTTCACCAGTTGATGAACTGTGGACTGTTTTCACTTTTTGTCTATTATGAATGAAGTTCCAATGAACATTTGCATTACAAGTCTCAGGAACATATGTTATTTTTCTCCAAGATATGTACTAAGGAATGAAATTACTAGGTCAAATGATAATCATATGTTTAACCTTTTATGGAACTGCCAAATTGTTTCCCAAAGTAACTGTACCATTTTGCAGTACCACAAGCCACGTATGAGGGTTCTGGTTTCTACACATTTTCTCCATTTAGTATTTTCAATGTTTTTATTATAATTAATTTAGTGGGTGTATATTTAGCTGTATCTCACTGTGTGTGTGTTTTATTGGTAGCTCTCTGGACATATAATTAAGATACGATAAACTGAGTATGTTTAAAGTATATAATTTGTTAAATTTTGTCGTATGTATACAACCATGAAATAATCACCACAATCAAGATAACAAAGATATCCATCACCAACAAAAGTTTAATTTTGCCTCTGGGTAATTCCTCCATCCCACATTGCCATCTCTACTCCATGCCCAGGAAACCACTGATCTACTTTCTGTTACTGTGAGTTAGTTGCGTTTTCTAGAATTTTCTATAAAAAAATTCATACAATATACATTCTTTTTTATCTGGCTAATTTCACTCAGCATAATTATTTTGAGATTCATCTATGTTCTTGAGTCTCTCATAATTCCGTCTTCTTTATTGCTAAATAGTAGTGCATTGTAGGGACTATGGTTTACCAATTTACAAGTTGAAAAGCATTTAGGGTGATTTTTTTCTCTAATTTTTGGCTATTACAAATAAAGCTTCTATGAACATTAATGTCTAAGACTTTGTATGTTCATATGTTTGCATTTCTCAAGAGTAAACACCTAGGTGTTGAATGGCTGGAACATAGGTAAGTGTATGTTTAACTCTTTAAGAAACTGCCAAATTGCCTCCCAAAATGGCTATATTTTATGTTCTCACCCAAGGTATTAGAATTCTAGTAACTCCATTCTTACCAACACTTGGTATAATCAATCTTTTTAATTTAAGGCATTCCTGTAAGTGTGCAGTGGTATGTCACTGTGCTTCTATTCACATTTCCTAATGACTAATGATATTGAACATCTTTTCATGTCCCTTTATGAAAAATACTTGCAAACCAATATCTGAAGGAATTATAAAAAGAATTCTCAAAACCCAATAATAAGGTAACAATCCAATAAAAAGTAGGCAAAATATTTGAACAGACCCTTAGCCAAAGAAGGTATACAGAGAGCAAATATGCACATGACCTGAGCTCATTTAGATAATCTCCTCACCTCAAAATCCTCAAATTAATCCCAACTGCAAAGTCCTTTTTGCCATGTAAGGTAACATATTTCCAGGTTCTGGGGACTAGGACATGTACATATTTGGGGAGGCTGTTATTCTAACACAAGTGGCATCCCATACATTTTGGTATGTTATATTTTAATCTTCATTCTATTCTAAATACTTTCTTATTTCCTTTTTGAAGTATTCTTTGACCTACAGGTTATTTAAAAGTGTGCAATTATGTTCCAAATATGTATAAATTGTATAATATCTTTGTTATTGATTTATTTTTAATTACCTGTCATTAATAACATTCTTTATATGATCTAATCCTAAAATATTTTAGACTTGCTTTGTGACCCAGAATTTGGTCTGTCTGTAAATGTTCTAAGTGTGCTTGAAAAGAATGTGTATTCTGTTGTTGTTGGGCTCAGTGTCCTATAAATTAGGTCAAGTTGATTGACAGTGTTTGCTATTCTTACTGATTTTCTGTCCACTTGTTTGATCAACTATTGCTATTGGGTGTTGAAATCTCCAACTGTAAATGTAAACTTGTCTATTTCTCCTTGCAATTTTTATATCAAGTATTCTGAAGCTCTGTTATTAGGTACATAATATATTTAGGATTATTATATGCTCTTAATAAACTGGTCCTTTTATAATCTTCAAGAGACACTTTTTATCTTTTATAATATATTTGTCTTAAAATCTATTTCATCTGATAGTGATATAACCACCCTGGCTTTCCTTTGCTTCATGTTAGAATGGCATATCTTTTTTTCATTTTTTTACTTTAACCTATTTACATCTTTATACTAAAGTGTATTTCTTATAAGCAGCATATAGCTGGCTATTCTGTTTTATCCAACATTACATTCACTGCCTTTTTATTGGAATATTTAGACCATTTACATTCCATTTTATTATTGATATTGCTGTGCTTAGATCTGTCATCTTGATATTTGTCTTTCATTTGTCCCATCTTTCCTTTGTTCCCTTCTCCTCTTTAATTGCCTTTCTTTTGGATCAAGTCATTTTTATAATTCCATTTTATCTCTTTTGGTGGCATATTAGCTAGAATTCTTGTGTTAACATTAATGATTACTTCAGGATTTATAATACATTTTTAACTTATTAAAATCTACTGTCATGTGATATTATATTATTTTACATTTTGGTATAAGAACAATAAGACAATATACTTATGTTTTCCCTCCTTGTTTTTGTGCAATCGTTGTCATACATTTTACTTTTATGTATGCCATAAATATTATAGTAAGTATATTATTGCTATTTTGGTTTTAAACTATAGATTATCTATTGAAGAGATTCTTTGTGTAGATCCATCTTTTTGACTAATTAAATTTTTCTTGTGCTTAAAGGACTTCCATTAACATTTCTGGAAGTGAATGTCTGCTGTTGAATTCTTTCAGCTTCTGTATGTCTGAAAAGGCCTTTATTTCACCTTCATTTTTTAAACAGATTTATTGAGGTATAATATACATAGTATAAAGTTCACCCTTTGTAAGTATACAAGTCAATATATTTATAATTCAGTACATTTATAAAATTGTGCAAACATTCTAAAATCAAGTTTTGAACACTTCCATCATCCAAAAAATTCTATCATTCCTTTTTTCAGTTAATCCCTGCTCCAGGTCTCAGCCCCAGGCAACCACGAATTTTTTTCTGTCTATAAATTTGCCCCTTCTAAACACTTCATATAAATGGGATTCTACAATACGGTCTTTTGTATTTGCCTTCTCTGAAGTAATATAATGTTTTTGTGGCTCATCCATACTGTAGTAAGTGTAAGTAGTTCATAATTTTTATTGCTAAATATTACTTCATTATATGGATATACCACATTTCATTTTTCCTTTCACCAGTTGATGAGCATTTGAGTTGTTTACAGTTTTTGATGATGATGAAGAATGTTTCTATGGACATTTGTGCATGTGTCTTTGTGTTGACATATGTGTTATTTCTCTTATGAGTATTAACTTCATTTTTGAAAGAGATTTTTACTGGGTGAAGAATTCTAATGTGATAGGTTTTTTTTCTTTCATTATTTTAATGATATTGCACCACTGTCTTCTAACTTATATTCTTTCACATGAAAAATCTGCTGTCATCCTTATTTTTGTTTCTCTACATAAAGTGTTCTTTTTTCCCTCTGGCTCCTTCTTACGTTTTCTATTTGTCACTGGTGTCAAGCAATTTGATTTTGAAGTGTCAGTGTAGTTTTCTTCATGTTTCTTTGTGTTTCATGTCTGATAAGCTTCCTCAATCTGTCAGTTTATACTTTTCATTAAATTTGGAAATTTGGGGCTATTATTTCTTCAAATGTTTTTTTTTCATCCACATCTCTCTCTCATCCCCATCAGTTCTGCTTCTCAATAGTCCTAATCTCCACTACTTTCACTCCTCCTCATTTTCAGGTTCAGCCTTCCACTAACTGTCCTCTTATCACAGACACTTACACCTACCAGATGGTGGTTTGTTCCTTTTCTTCACACTCTCTACACTGTGCACTGCATTGATGTTGAGTGCAATAAACATTTCAGCTGTTCAAAAACTGTTCTAAAATTTATGACATAGTTAGCTTTGTTAACCATTGTTAACCATGCTGGTTGTCATGAGAGACTGAGCTTTGGTTAACCCCAATGACTTCTCCAAATGATAATAAGTGACACATTTTTAAAAAGAAGTACCTTAAGAGAGTACTAAACACAGTGGAGTGAGTAACTCTGGGCATGGAGGTGTGTAGGATTTTCTTAAGAAAGCATCATGGAAGAGGTGATGTTTGAATTGCATCATGAAGGAAGAGCAAGAGTTTGTCAGACAAATAAGAAGGAAAATAACATTCTAGGTAGAGAAAACACTGCATTCAAGACTCAAAAAGGGAAATAACTAAATATCTTTTGTGTACAGTGAAAAGTTAAAAAATTCTGTAACATGTGGAGAGGTTATAAGGGCAAGTTGTTGAAGGACTACTCCAAAGATAACGGTCCTATTAAATCCTTTTAGAAAGTTTGTTCAGTAAATGGTGTGCTAAAAATATTAAAACAAACAAAAATAAACACTGTTGGCTTTGTTTTTTGCATCTGGAATTTCTCTAATTGTCCACCACAGATAATTGTTCCAGGGCCAGGAAAGCCCAGTCTTTCCTTAGCTCCCTCTCTGACTGCCCTTTGTATAGACAACTTTAATGGACTGATGACTCAACCTCCACACTGATCTCCCTCCAGAACCTGACTTTTGTATATGTCTTCTGGTTCTATTGACCATGATCTCTGGAGAGAACTTTATGCCCTCCTCTTCCCACCCCCATCTCCCCACCGCCCACACACACACACCCTGCCTTAGGTTACATAGCAGTTACCTGCTGGGTCTCCACTACCCCAGCCTTCCTCATCAGACACTTGGATCAGGCAATTAGCAAAACAAAGTCAAAGAGTGGTTTCAAGCAAAGAAAAAATGTGTTAGAGTCATCAAGAGTATTAATATTGGCCTTTTCCCCCTTATTAAATATAAAAGCAACAGTCATTAAAATATTAGAGTTCAAAGAAAGCCAGGTAATGAAACTTCAACAAATTTTCTCAAGTGATAGGCCTATGAATGGCAAGTTTTTACAAATTAATTATGAGTATAAGAACACACTCAAGCACAATAAAAATAGTAAACTGTACAGGTTTTCTTCAGAATTAAATATTTGTCTAATATCCATTTTCTCCACTGCCATGAATTTCATTAACCAAAATAACATGAGAAGCCAAGAAAAGAGACAGAGAAGGAAGAGTGTGGTATAAGATAACAAACATGAGTACTCATTATTGGACTGTAACGCAAAGTAATATTAAAATGTAAATCCCCATAGCATGAATTTAGAGAGATTTGCATGATATCAATGTCATTTATTATTAGTTTTTCTGCACTTAGAGATAAATGTAGCCAAGAAAATCTCCATTTTCCGGGCTGCAAATTTTCTGACTATGGTGTAATATTAAGCTGTTGAATTGAAGAGTGTTGTCTGCTTTAACTACTAGTTTTGAATATAACATAAGTAATCAGCATGAAATAGTATTCTTAGACCCCTCATTGTAATCAGCATGTCATTGTTACAATATTATGGTACCCAAATAAAGTAGAGTCTCCTCATTCTTAATTTTTGAATAAGTGTTTAAGGCATAAATTATAATAATTTCCAAACACATGAAGGACAGCTTTGTAAGAGTGCATCTTTCTCCTAAAAATGATAAGAAATTCACTAATGAGTCCATTAAAGGTGACAAGACAAAGATCTCTTGGAGACCTCATCAAGCGGAGACAATATGCAGGATTAATTCAATGTCCATTCAGCTTTCTGCACTCAGACAGGAAACGAGATTTGAGTGACAACTTTATTTAGCAAGTCAAAGACTGCTGAAAATTTTATGAAATGGTACAATTCACATGCAAAACAGGGCAGAGTTTTATTAGGAGAGTTTGATATGATACTGTGAAAAATGTGAATAATTCTCATTAGATATAAGTTAATAAAAGTCATGAAATATAAATTAGTTTCAGGCTTGACTTGCATAAAGTTGAATTTGTGTTTGTGATAGTGGTGTTATCACTGTACGTTTATTAAACGGGATCTCAGTTATTGTTCTGTCTCCTTTTATACTCAACTCATTTGAAATCATAGTGGTTCCTATTAGTTAGGCTTCATTTAAAACTATCATTGATTGTTTAAACATCCATCCTTAGAAATGTATTTATAATTGCCATTTTTGGTTCTCAGAGATTTTGCTTCATTCAAGAACAAATTTTTAAATTAAGAAAATGTCTTATATACACAGATATACAAAGCAAGGGTTACTTATACTTCAACAACTGGAAGATTGAATTCTAAATTTTTAAGGGGTTTGTGGAAATATTCCCATCTGAAAAAGCATAAAGCTGTATGAACTAAAACCCACTGGGAACAATAATGCACATGTATAAATTTTATAATAAATATAAAAATTATTAAACTATATTGCTATTTTACATATTATTATAAAAGAAGCTAAATTTTAAACAAAGAATATGGAGACAAAGCCTAACTTTATTCTATTGTATTCTATTGTAATCATGATAACACAACTTAGTGTTCACAGAATTGTAAACATAAAACATTCACTAAATAGTTTACATTTTTAAATATCTTAACAATATATAAGTTCAACAGATATTTGTGTATATTTAAGGATGTTTTGACAAAATAACCATTTCTAAATTGTTAATACATTAACCAAAATAGCACTATTAGAAAAAAAACAACAAGATGCGGCTGGCAAATTCAGTTTATGCTGATTTCTATTATTTCAAACAATGAAATTCTTAGTGTTAGGTCCATTTTGGAGTATTTTAGGGGTATTAATATACCACTATGTCCCAGGACAGAAACCAAGATACATAAGCCTGAAAATTCAAATGAGATCACTTTCACAATAGTACTTCAATCATGGAGTCTCTGACCCACCACCACCTCTTTAACCATCAAAAAGTTGGCATCAGGCTAGTTGTCTGATGAATGTCCCACAGCACAGATGTGTTCATTTCCTGTGATACCATTTTACTGGTTCCTCTGATCCCTATGTCTTCTGTAGATACGTACATCACATCAGTAGGCCCCTGATGTTTGGTTTTCCCACTAGTGCTGTAAATTTGATCACTGGATTAAGATGGTGACACTAGGATCTCTCTATTATCAAGATAAGTTTTTCCATTTGTGGTTAACAAACAATCAATAGGGTGATACTTTGGCATCATGCGAAGTCTTTTGCCTAATGGTTTAGCATCAAGTGATAATACTTACTTGAATCAAATATTATGTTAGGGGTTAAAAATGATTTGTTTAATTGCATCATTCCTTCTGCATTTAAGTTGGCATTCTGCTATGAAGTTCTTGAGAGAACTTCAACATGAGTTATTTGCTTACCCTGAACTATAGTCCTAGCAAAAATGTAGGATAAATACTTAATTCTCTTTTTTTAATTACCAACTTCTAATGTAAGGAGTTCATTTAATAGTACTTGCCAATGGTGACAAAAGAGAGTTTAGTGTTCTGTTTTATTGTAGTTGTTAAATATCAATATAAATTCATGATTTTGATATATTCAATGACTTTCAATTAATTGCATTATTTATGATGATCAAATTTGGTAAGTTGGCGTCCTTTCAAATTGGTTCCCATATCCATTTGACATGATTTCTTTGATTACTTTTTTACTTTCTGACACAAAATATCTCAAACCTGGAAACAGCTATTTTTCCAAGAATTTTTTTTCTATGTAAAGTGTTTAGAAATCATGGTTTGGACACCAAGAGTTTCTTTCCTCCTGGGGTATCAGCGATTCTAGGTTTTCTCAGTGGACAGAGTTAGAAAAAATATACATTCTAATATCATGAGTTCATATGGATAGTTCCCATTCAAATGTAACATTTCAGAGTTTTACTTCATTTCTTGGATTCTGTACTTATATATCTTTTCTCTTATACTTAAAATTTGTTTCCTACTAACCTTAGTATTCATTCTTGCTCTATCCTACAATATTAACAAAAATAAATTCTAAATAACTGTACCAGTATTATCAATACTAATGGTGAAACTACTGGCTGTAGTTTAATATTTTTCACAGTTGTTTTTTGTCCTTAGAATATATACCAGTAAATGTATTCAGAGTCTAAAGCCATTAGAAATACTTTTCTTTGCGTGTGGTTGTTTCCAACTTGGCATAGAGTTAAATTCGTTCTCACTCAGAAGGCTTCCTTTAGTTACAGCTCTGCAGTGCTTCATTAAAGGCACATACTATGGTTGACTCAACCATCCCCCTATGAATGTCCCTTTGTGTTGTTTCCAATCTTTTGTTATTACAGTTTGCCTTTAATTCAAATCTCACCACGCACCTCTGATACTATGACCTCTATTTAAATATGAAACTGAGGTTCAGAGAAATTGAGTACTTTTCCCAAGTTTGGATAGCTGTCTGAAACCAAAATCTTGCTGTTCATTTCCAAGTACAGTGCCCCTCAGGCATCCCCATCACCATAATCGTCAACCGTTTTCTGTGCTTCATTGTTTCCAGGCATCTCTGTGAAAATGAACAAACAAATGAACAAAAGAAAAAAAGCAAGTCTCCACAGGCACATTTGGATCCAAATGAATATGTGAAGAAGGCCTGGGCGGGAGGGGTATTATCTGACACCAACGGCTAGAACTAGCTCAATACCACCCCTACCCAGCCACCTCCTAAGGCATAGATAATTCACTACACACCCTCACTTTTGCTTAACCAAATGCCATATCTAATTGCCAGCAAAGTGGAGTGGAATGCACAAATCCTTTGTGACAGTGGATACTGATTCTATCTGCTTTGGTATCAGTGTACAGAGTTACATTGAAATAATACAGTTTTATTAAAATTTCTCTCTATTCAACAGTATGAGATCCACCGAAAAAATACCTGATATGAGTCTAGGTATAATATATGAAGAAACAGTACATGTTTAAGAATTTGTTTTAGAAGCCCTAATGAATTTCCTGACCATAGACTGTTTTCACATGACAGAAATTAGCCACAACTTCAAAATGGCCACTAAGATGTCATTGTTTCAAAACTAGCAGAAGCCCACACACTCTACAGGAGTGGCTTGATTTCCTGTAAGGGTGAGTGTCAGACATTCAAGGGAAAGATTCTGCAGGCCCTTTTCCACTGATGCTTTGTGGTAGAAGTAGGGGGAGGTAGTGAACTGATTGTTCCTTTGCATATAGAAAAAAAAATAGAAACTCCTCTTGGTTTGAATTTATATTTCATTTTCATCAAGCTTACTTTGTCCTAGGAGATAGTGTATTACAAAGTTTCACTTCTGGGATTCATGATGGCAATCCATCTCTTTCCCACATCTAAAGCTAAAATTGGAAGTATTCTCCTTATTCTGTGAACTACTTTTAAATGACATGCAGGAGAAGAAAGACACTGTAGTTAAATATATAAAAATAAATTTTCTTGGCTTACTGGAGTAGCAAACAAATATCTATGAGTAATGCCCCTATATTGCCAGCTAGAAGGGCACTTAATAAAACCCAAACAACTGTCACACACAGGTTATAAGGTCATTTCTCACATGTAAGATAAACTAGAAATCTATCCAAAGGATAGAATCACGGAGAACGTTATGAAGTTTGCTGGAAAATAAAAAACGAGTTTCACATGTTATTTCATTTCCCAAGGCCACTTTGATAAGCATACACACATATTGTCAATGCATGTTGGGCCCCAGTGCATGTTATGGACACAGAAACAAGCAAGTTCAAAATAGTAAATGTCATTTAGTAACAAATTAAATATTTGCCACAGGTGACAGGAAAGCAAATAAGTAAAATAAAGCTGTATTTTTTCTGGTTGCCAGCAATGTGGAGAAAGATGTAAATGTAAAATATAAAGACACTGTCCTTCAGGAAGGTAATGACAAGGTTTATATTTATAACATTTCCATTTAAAATAGTCACAGAGGCTTGCACCTGTCCATGTTTGTTGAATGAATGAATGAATGAATGGACGAATGAAAATAGATGTTGTGGGAAGTGAGTTTATACTCACTTGTAAGGAGAAAAGGGAGTTCATGGACATTGTTTCAGAATGGTTTAAGAAAAAACAGATTTCCAAATAAAATCTAAGACTAAAGAAACCATTCGTTTTCAACACTTTCCAATACTGTGCACACATGCACAACAAAAAATCTAACCTAGTTGTACTTAAACTTCTGTTACACTAAGATTCCCCTGGAGCATTTAACCAAAATGGAGATTCTGATGCAAGCCCAGGAATTCACATTTAAATGCAGCCAATGTGATTCTGAGACAACGTGGCCCAGAGACAGTACTTTGAGAAACACTGTTCTATACCAAGTGGCAGGCCTGAGGAGAGGTTTGGGTTTCCCCTCTCTCCTCTGTGGGTTTTCTTTGACAGCAGTTTTTATTTTGTTTGTTTTTATTGTCCACACCACACCTCACTGTCCAATACCATACAGCCTTCTTATTGTGAAATACTACTTCTTAAGCTCAGAGTTCATATTTGGAATGTATTTTAAATTAGAACCATTCCCACAAAAGCCAACATTTAAACAGAGAAAATTAGTGAATTAAGAGTTTTGATTCTGTGGTAATTAAATAGAATTTGTAGTGGAAAACGTAACACAATAAAAATTGTTTTCTTTATATTAAAAATTAATTAAAAGTAATTAAAATACATATAAATGTTGTCTGATAATACAGGATGGTCAGCTAATTTTGAATTTCAGATATACAATGATTACTTTTCCAGTATAAATATCATCCTGTATTTTTATTTGTTAAATATGATAACTCTAATACTTCCCATGCAAAACTATTGTTAAAACCTACTTCTCTGGGGGTGAAAAGCGTGAGTGATGTATCTTTGAATAGATCTCTGATATAACTGAGATCTGATTTCCACTTGAAGGAAACTTTACAAGATATTTCCCCTACCTTGGGAACTACCATTTATATCAAACGTCTGAAATTTCTGCAAAGACTATTTCACTCAGTCAGTAGAATTCTCTACCAGCAAGATCCTCTTAATACCCCACAGACCTTTTTAATGAAAGTGTATAGAGGGCAGTTCAATGCACATTCATTTTTAAGTGTATATAATTATCTAATAACAATGTTGTATACATTAGGCTTTCTCTTCTTTCCCATGGAAAATTCATTTGTGCCTTCCTGTTTTAAACATTCTTAAGTTCTGAGTCTTTTGTGTGTGTCTCTGGTTTCCTCAAGGTATCCTATTTACTTCTTTACAACAACAAGCTTCTTTTTCAGTTCAGCACTATTGACATTTTGGGTCAGATAATTCTTTGTTGTTGGGGGCTGTTTTGTGTATTGTAAGATGTTTAGCAGCATCTCTGGCTTCTACCACTAGGCAACATTTTGAGTATTAGCCCATCAATAACTTTCCACATTTACTTTATTGCGGAAAACAAAACCAAAATGCATCTGCAATTGTTTCCAGGGTATTTTTCTTTAAGCAAGATAGAATTTGTTTTAAATATGAAGGCAAAAAATCCTTCTCAATATTTATAATGTCTTTCAGTAAGTTGCAATTATCTATAACACTCTAAATTTAAAAGTATTTTTCACTTAGCAATTAATCTTTATTCTGTCTTTCTGAAACATTCAACTTAATTTTCACAGAAATACCTCTCTTCGACACTCATATTTTGCTGTTTTAAATAATATGAAGTTGAACATTAATTATATAATACATATAAATTTCAAGTGGCATGAATGAGTGTCGGAAGAGCACAGCTGATTCTTGGTAAGAATACGATAAATACACTTTAAATAAAACTGTACAATTGGCAGGAGATCCTCTAGCACTAGCAGGACCCTAACTGCAAACTAAGAAAATAGACTAGTGCATTTCAGGAGCTTTCTGACCATAAAGATTGAAAGATAAATCCTCAGGTATAAGAATGAGTGAACTCCATAATGCTCAAATCGGTTGATGTTTGGGCTGTACACTGCTGTATTATAAAGAGGAAGGAGGAGACCTTCAAGATGGTGGAGGAGTAAGACATGGAGATCACCTTCCTCTGCACAAATACATTAGAAATACATCTACATGTGGAACAACTCCTACAGAACACCTACTGAACGCTGGTGGAAGACCTGAAACTTCCCAAAAGGCAAGAAACTCCCCACATACCTGGCCGTGTAGCTGACAGGGTCCTGGTGCTCCACCTGGGTGTCAGGCCTGTGCCTCTGAGGTGGGAGAGCCAAGTTCAGGACATTGGTCCACCAGAGACACCCCCAGCTCCACATAATATCAAACAGCGAAAACGCTCCCAGAGATCTTCATTTCAATGCTAAGACCCACCTCCACTCAACAACCTAGCTACAGTGCTACAGTGCTAGACACCCTATGCCAAGCAGCGAACAGGATAGGAACACAACCACACCCATTAGCAGAGAGGATGCCTAAAATCATACTAAGGTAACAGACACCCAAAAAAACACCACCGGACACAGTCCTGCACACCAGAAAGACAAGATCCAGCCTCATCATCAGAACACAGGCACTAGTCCCCTCCACCAAGAAGCCTACACAACCCACTGAACCAAACTTAGCCACTAGGGGCAGACACCAAAAACAAAGGGAAATACGAACCTGCAGCCTGTGAAAAGGAGACTCCAAACACAGTAAGTTAAGCAAAATGAGAAGACAAAGAAACTCACAGCTCATGAAGGAGCAGGTAAAAACCCATCAGACCAAACAAATGAAGAGGAAATAGGCAGTCTACCTGAAAAAGAATTCAGAGTAATAATAGTAAAGATGATCCAAAATCTTGGAAATAGAATGGAGAAAATACAAGAAACATTTAACAAGGACCTAGAAGAACTAAAGAGCAAACAAACAATGATGAACAACACAACAAATGAAATTAAATATATGATAGAAGGAATCAATAGCAGAATAACTGAGGCATAAGAACGGATAAGTGACCTGGAAGATAAAATAGTAGAAATAACTACTGCAGAGCAGAATAAAGAAAAAAGAATGAAAAGAATTGAGGACAGTCTCAGAGACCTCTGGGACAACATTAAGTACAACAACATTCAAAATATAGGGTTCCTGGGGCTTCACTGGTGGCGCAGTGGTTGAGAATAAACCTGCCAGTGGAGGGGACATGGGTTTGTGCCCCGGTCCAGGAAGATCCCACACGTTATGGAGCAGCTGGGCCCATGAGCCATGGCTGCTAAGCCTGCACGTCTGGAGCCTGTGCTCCGCAATGGGAGAGGCCACAACAGTGAGACGCCCACATACCGCAAAAAAAAATAAAAAAATAAAAAAATAAAATATATATATATATATATATATATATATATATATTTATAGGGGTCCCTGAAGAAGAAGATCAAAAGAGAGGGAATGAGAAAATATTTGAAGAGATTACAATTGAAAACTTCCCTAATATGGGAAAGGAAATAGTCAATCAAGTCCAGGAAATGCAGAGAGTCCCATACAGGATAAATCCAAGGAAAAACACATCAAGACTCATATTGATCAAACTCTCAAAAATTGAATTCAAAGAAAATATATTAAAAGCAAGAAAGAAAAAACAACAAATAACATACAAGGGAACCCCCATAAGGTTAACAAGTGATCTTTCAGCAGAAACTCTGCAAGCCCAAAGGGAGTGGCAAGACATATTTAAAGTGATGAAAGGGAAAAAACTACAACCAAGATTATGCTACCCAGCAAGGATCTCATTCAGATTCAATAGAGAAATTAAAAACTTTACAGACAAACAAAAGCTAAGAGAATTCAGCGCCACCAAACCAGCTTTACAACAAATGCTAAAGGAACTTCTCTAGGCAGGAAACACAAGAGAAGGAAAAGACCTACAATAACAAACCCAAAACAATTAAGAAAATGTTAATAGAAACATACATATCAACAATTACCTTAAATGTAAATGGCTTAAATGCTCCCACCAAAAGACATAGACTAGCTGAATGGATACAAAAACAAGACCCGTATATAAGCTATCCACAAGAGATCCACTTCAGACCTTGGGACACATATAGATTGAAAGTGAGGAGATGGAAAAGGATATTCCATGCAAATGGAAATCAAAAGAAACCCGGAATAACAATTCTCATATCAGACAAAATAGGTTTTAAAATAGAGAATATTACAAGAGACAAAGAAGGACACTACATAATGATCAAGGGATCAATCCAAGAAGAAGATATAACAATTGTAAATATTTATGCCCCCAATATAGGAGCACCTCAATACATAAGGCAAATGCTAACAGTCATAAAAGGGAAAATCAACAGTAACACAATCGTAGAAGCGAACTTTAACCTGATTTTCACCAATGGACAGATCATCCAAAATGATACTAAATAAGGAAACACAAGCTTTAACTGGTACATTAAACAAGGTGGACTTAATTGGTATTTATAGGACATTGCATCCAAAAACAACAGAATACACTTTCTTCTCAAGAGCTCATGCAACATTCTCCAGGATAGATCATACTTGGGTCACAAATCAAGCCTTGATAAATTAAGAAAATGGAAATCAGATCAAGGATCTTTTCCAACCACAATGCTATGAGACTAGATATCAATTACAGGAAAAAGTCTGTAAAAAATACAAACACATGGAGGCTAAACAATACACTACTAAATAACCAAGAGATCACTGAAGAAATCAAAGAGGAAATCAAAAAATACTTAGAAACAAATGACAATGAAAACATGACAACCCAAAACCTATGGGATGCAGCAAAGCAGTTCTAAGAGGGAAGTTTACAGCAATACAATCCTACCTAAAGAAACAAGAAACATCTCAAATAAACAACCTAAACTTACACCTAAAGCAATTAAAGAAAGAAGAACAAAAAATCCTGAAAGTTAGCAGAAGGAAAGAAATCATAAAGAAAATATCAGAAATAAATGAAAAAGAAGTGAAGGAAGCAATAACAAAGATCAATAAAGATCAAAGATCAAATAAAACTAAAAGCTGGTTCTTGGAGAAGATAAACAAAATTGATAAACCATTAGCCAGACTCATCAGAAAAAAAGGGAGAAGACTCAAATCAACAGAATTAGAAATGAAAAAGGATAAGTAACAACTGACACTGCAGAAATACAAAGGATCATGAAAGATTACTAAAAGCAACTATATGCCAGTAAAATGGACAAGCTGGAAGAAATGGACAAATTCTTAGAAAAGCACAACATTCTGAAACTGAACCAGGATGAAATAGAAAATATAAACAGACCAATCAAAAGCATTGAAATTGAGACTGTGATTTAAAATCTTCCACCAGCAGCCGCATACACTGGGAGATCAGCTTGGTGCTTTGTGACCACCTAGAGGGGTGGGATAGGGAGGGTGGAAGGGAGACACAAGAGGGCGGAGATATGGGGATATATGTATATGTATAGCTGATTCACTTTGTTATAAAGCAGAAACTAACACACCATTATAAAGCAACTATACTCCAATGAAGGTGTTTAAAAAAAAATCTTCCAAAAAACAAAACCTAGGACCAGATGGCTGCACAGGTGAATTCTATCGCACATTTAGAGAAAAGCTAACACCTATCATTCTCAAACTCTTCCAAAATATAGCAGAGGTAGGAACACTCCCAAACTCATTCTACAAGGCCACCGTCACCTTGATACCAAAACCAGACAAAGATGTCACAAAGAAAACTACGCGCCGATATCACTGACAAACATAGATGCAAGAATCCTGAACAAAATACTAACAAACAAAATCCAACATCCCATTAAAAGGAGCATACACCATGATCAAATGGGGTTTAAACCAGGAATGCAAGAATTCTTCAAAATATGCAAATTAATCAATGTGATACACCATATTAAAAACCATATGATCATCTCAATAGATGCAGAAGAAGATTTTGACAAAATTCAACACCGATTTATGACAAAAACCCTCCAGAAAGTAGGCATAGAGGGAACTTACCTCAACATAATAAAGGCCATATATGACAAACCCACAGCCAACATCGTTCTCAATGGTGAAAAACTGAAACCATTTCCACTATGATCAGGAATAAGACAAGGCTGTCTACTCTCACCACTATTATTCAGCATAGTTTTGGAAGTTTTAGCCACAGCAATCAGAGAAGAAAAAAGAAGTAAAAGGAAACCAAATCGGAAAAGAAGAAGTAAAGCTGTCACTATTTGCAGATGACATGATACTAAACATAGAGAATCCTAAAGATGCTACCAGAAAACTACTAGAGCTAATCAATGAATTTGGTAAAGTAGCAGGATACAAAGTTAATGCCCAGAAATCTCTTGCATTCCTATACACTAATGATGAAAAATCTGAAAGAGAAAGTAAGGAAACACCCACATTTACCATTGCAACACAAAGAGTAAAATACCTAGGAATAAACCTACCTAAGGAGATAAAAGACCTGTATGCAGAAAACTATAAGACACTGATGAAAGAAATTAAAGGTGATACAAACAGATGGAGAGATATACCATGTTCTTGGATTGGAAGAATCAACATTGTGAAAATGACTATACTACCCAAAGCAATCTACAGATTCAATGCAATTCCTTTCAAACTACCACTGGCATTTTTCACAGAACTAGAACAAAATATTGTGTAATTTGTATGGAAACACAAAAGACCCCGAAGAGCCAAAGCAATCTTGAGAAATAAAAATGGAGCTGGAGGAATCAGGCTCCCTGACTTCAGACTATACTACAAATCTACAGTAATCAAGACAGTATGGTACTGGCACAAAAACAGAAATATATATCAATGGAACAGGATAGAAAGCCCAGAGATAAACCCATGCACGTATGGTCACCTTATTTTTGATAAAGGGGTCAAGAAACAGAACTGAGTTATTTGTAGTGAGGTGGATGGACCTAGAGACTGTCATACAGAGTGAAGTAAGTCAGAAAGAGAAAAATAAATACCGTATGCTAACACATATCTATGGAATCTAAAAAAAAAAAAAAAAAAAGTGGTTCTGAAGAACCTAGGGGCAGGAGAGGAATAAAGGCACAGATGTAGAGAATGGACTTAAAGACACAAAGAGGGGGAAGGTTAACCTGGGATGAAGTGAGAGAATGTCATGGACTTATATATACTACCAAAAGTAAAATAAATAGCTAGTAGGAAGCAGCTGGATAGCACAGGGAGATCATCTCCATGCTTTGTGACCATCTAGAGGGGTGGGATAGGGAGGGTGGGAGGGAGACACAAGAGGGCGGAGATATGAGGATTTATGTATATGTATAGCTGATTCACTTTGTTATAAAGCAGAAACTAACACACCATTGTAAAGCAATTATACTCCAATAAAGACGTTAAAAAAAATTAGAAATAAAAAAGGAAGAAGCATGCACAATTTCACACTTAAAGAAATTAGAATCAGTTACATCTAATATTTTCAATTATGTCCTCACACAGTAAACTGTTTCCAACTTCATAGATAAAATATATTAGAATATCTTTATAGTAAAAGTTATTTTTCTTCTAAAATTTGGAATTTAAAATGTTTAATGAAATATACTTTACATTCACAAAAATATCCAGAACTCAAGAGCACTGACATTATTTAAACACTTTGTTATGTAACTTTTAAAACTGATTCAAATAAATCTATATTTAAATTTCAAAAAAAAACTGTACAATTATCAATTTTTTTCTTTATGTATTGTACTTTTGGCATCATATCTATGAAACCTGTGTCTAACCCAAAGTCACCTTTTCTTTTATATTACCTTCTAGATTTTTTATAGTTATCATTTTTACACACTGATCTATTATCCATTCTGAGTTATTTTTATACACAAATATTAATAGTGCAAAGAATAGATTAGATTAGAATTTTCTGCTACTCAAAACACACTGTGAAGAGCATGAAAAGACAAGCTACAATTGATGCAACTTAATTTGAAATTCACCTTGTCAAGTTCTACACAGGAAAAAACAAACAAACAAATGAGATTTTGATTTGAATTGTATTGATTGTATAGGTCAGTTGGAGAAGAACTGACAGTTCTAATATGTTGAGACTTCCAAACAATAAACGCTCAGTTTATTTAGATCTTATTTATTTATTTATTTTTTGGCTGCATTGGGTCTGTGTTGCTGCACGCGGGCTTTCTCTAGTTGCAGCAAGCAGGGGCTACTCTTCATTGCGTCATGCAGGCTTCTCATCACAGTGGCTTCTCATGTTGCGGAGCATGAGCTCTCGGCGCGCGGGCTTCAATAGTTGTGGCGCACGGGCTTAGTTGCTCCGCGGCATGTGGAATCTTCCCAGACCAGGGCTTGAACCTGTGTCCCCTGCATTGGCAGGCAGATTCTTAACCACTGTGCCACCAGGGAAATCCTAGATCTTTTATTTATCTCAATAACGTTTTGCAGCTTTCTGGGTAGAGGCCTTACAAGTACTTTCTGTTTTATTCATAGGCATTTCATATTTGTTATCTTATTATAAGTATCACCTTTTAAATTCTTTTCTCTTTATATTTCTGTAATTTGGTATATGTTTTCTCTATGTTAATTTTGCCCCTTTTTTCTAATGTTGTGAATTATACAGATTTTTTTCATGCTGAATTCAAGCTGCAATCTTTTAATAAACCCAACTTACATACTTTCTTATAGATCTAGTTTCAATCTAACTATATGTTGCTTAGAATTTGTACATCTGTGTTTATGAATAAGATCGGCCTGTAATATCCTTTCTAATAATGTCCTTGCCAGGTTTTGATATCAAGAATATGCTAGTCTAAAAAATAAACAAATGGGACCTAATCAAACTTAAAAGCTTTTGCACAGCAAAGGAAACCATCAACCAAAACGAAAAGACAACATACATAATGGGAGAAAATATTGGCAAACAATGAGACTGATAAGCGGTTACTATCCAAAATATACAAACAACTCATACAACTCAATATCAAACAAACAAACAAACAGCCCAATCAAAAAATGGGCAGAAGACCTAAAGAAGACATACAGATGCCAAACAGGTACATGAAAAGATGCTCAACATTGCTAACTATTAGAGAAATGCAAATCAAAACTACAGTGAGGTAACACCTCACACCAGTCAGAATGGCCATAATTAAAAAGTCTACAAATAACAAATGCTGGCAAGGGTGTGGAGTAATGGGAACACTCCTACACAATTTGTGGGAATGTAAACTGGTGCAGCCACTACGGAAAATAGTATGGAGCTAAAAAACTAAAAATAGAGTTACCATATGATCCAGCAATCCCACTCCAGGGTATGTATCCAGAAAGGATGAAAACTCTAGATACATGCACCCCAATGTTCATAGCAGCACTAGTTACAATAACTAAGACATGGAAACAAGTCAAGTGCCATTAACAGACTTAAGAAGATGTGATATATATATATATTTATCTGTATACACACATACACATACACACATACATACACACAGAGTGAAATATTACCCAGCCATAAAGAAGAATGAAATATTGCATTTGCAGCAACATGGATGGACCATGTTTAGATTATCATACTAAATGAAATTAGTCTGACAGAGAAAGACAAATATATGATATCACTTATATGCGGAATCTAAAATATGACACAAATGAATCTATATATGAAACAGAAACAGACTCACAGACACAGAAAAAAAACTTTAGATTACTGAAGGGTGGTGGATAAATTAGGAATATGGGATTAACAGATGGAAACTAGTATACATAAAATAGATAAGCAACAGGATTTACTGTATAGCTCAGGGAACTATATTCAATTTCTTGTAACAACATATATGACTGGGGGAAAATTGACAACTCTGCATTGCGATTGTTGTTGAACAATTCTGTGGGGCATTTGTTGGGTGAATGGAGTTCCTACCTTTCTCAGCTTAGTGACAAACTTCCAATAGAACTTCCCTTCCTAAAATGTCCATCCTAAACATTCCTATAATTATAATGATCTTGCATTGTGTTTGAACTTTTATAATGCTGTAAACTACTCAAAAATAAATGGACCAGAAGTAAAATTAAAAAAAAAGAAAAGAAAAGAATACGCTCATCTCATGAAAGGTTTGGGAATTGTTTCTTCTAGTCTCTGGAAGAGTTTGTGTAAGATTGGTGTTATTTCTTCCTTAATACTTATTAAAAATTAGTCATTAAAACCATCTAGTCAGAATCAATCTTTAATTAGTGCAAATCTCTTCTAATTTTCTATTATTTCTTATGCTAATTTAAGTAAGTTGTAATTTTTTAGAAATTTATTTCATCTAAATATTCTAATTTATTGACATAAACTTGTTCATGATGACAATCAGAATACTGATGTTTTCTGTGGTATATGTAATAATGTTCTTTTTATATTTTATTCCTCCTATTGATTATTTGTTCCATTGCCATTCTTTACTTGACCAGTGTAGTAGAGGGCTATAAACTTGATTAGTTTCTTAAAAGAGCCAACCTTGAGCTTTATTGTTTCTCTTGATTGTATGTGTTGTCAATTCTAATAATTTCTACTTTTATGTTTTTTTCCTTTCTTCTACTCTCTTTGGATATAACTTGACATCCTTTCCCTAATTTCTTGCTATGAATTCTTAGCTCATTAACTTTTAGTCTCTTTTCTACCTTTGGGCTATACTTTTACCTGTAAAAAGTTCTAATATGCAGTATTTTCTTTTTCATTTAGTTCAAAATATTTTCAAATTTCCATTCTGATTTCTCCTTTAACTCATGAGTTATTTATAATTGCATTTCTTAATTTACAAAAACATGGGGATTTTTTCATTTTATTCTGTTGTTTCTAGTTTGATATCATTGTTGTCAGAGAACATGCTCTATAATATTATGCTTTAAATATATTGAAATGAGATTTATAGCTTAAATATAGGCATATTTTTATCAATATTCTATTCATACTTACTTTAAAAGAGTGAAATCTCCAAATTTTGTGAACAGTGTTCTATGTACATCAAGTTTTCTAACAACCTTATTTGGATACTTATTATTTTTGGTAATTTTTCATCTGATTGTTCTACCGTAAATAAGAGAAGTTACCCACATATTTACTATTTTCACTGCTTTTTTATTACTTCTACCACTCAAATCCTTCATCAAAAATATTTATTCTGCTTGAAGAACAATTTTTGTTACTTTCTTTAGTGTATATCTGCTGTCAAATAATTTGCTTTGTTTTGTTGTTATTCATCTAAAAATGTCTTTGTCTTCTTTCTTGTAGGGTTTTGTTTGTTTGTTTGCTTTTTTGTTTGGTTTATTGGCTGATAGGTTTTTGGTTTTGAGGGGTTTCTTTTGCATATATAATTCTTTCAACACTTATAGACATCATGCCATTATTTTCTGTTTTCCATTGATTTTTACTGAATGACAATTATCAATCTAAATGTTGCTCCCTTAAAGACAATCTGTTTTTTCGTTTATGTTGTTATCTGCTTTTTAGATTTTTGTATTTGTCAGTCTAGAGAAAACTGACAATATTGCTTCTGTCTAATTGCTCCTCTCCTTTTCTGCTGGGCCACGATCAGTTGTGTTACCGAGTTGAGGCTCATACTGCTCGCTGCATGTCAAGACAATGAATCGAGAGACAAGGAATAGAGACTTTATTCAGAAAGCCAGCAGACTGAGAAGATGGTGGACTGGTGTCCCAAAGAACCATCTTACCTGAGTTAGAATTCAGGCTTCTTATATACTAAAAGGGGAGAGGGTGTGATCGGTTGTTGCAGACTTCTTTTCCTTCTTCTTTTTTTTTTTTTTTTTTTTTGTGGTACGTGGCCCTCTCACTGTTGTGGCCTCTCCCGTTGCGGAGCACAGGTTCCAGACACGCAGGCTCAGCGGCCATGGCTCATGGGCCTAGCCGCTCTGCAGCATGTTGGATCTTCCCGGACCAGAGCACGAACCTGTGTCCCCAGCATCGGCAGGCGGACTCTCAACCACTGTGCCACCAGGGAAGCCCTGTTGCAGACTTCTTGATGCCAGATCCTTTGTTCTTGCAGCTGTCCACATAGTTTTGGTCATGATATCCCTGTAAAGCGCCAAGACAAATGTTATTCTCTGTTCCTCGACTTTTTATCTCTATTTGAATGAAAAGTGTTATATCTTTAAAAGTCAAGCCTGGGAGGCAGAGCCTTGAGAATGGACTCTCATGTCCATTTCAGGCTCTAGGCAACATTCTTTTAGACAAAGGTACAGAGCCAGCATGACTAAGCACAGGCAAGAGAGCACAGATGTTAGAGCTAAAGGAATAGTTGCAATATGGAGTCAGGTTTAGTCTTCTCTGTTACACATCTATATTAGACCTTATTCTCTTGTCTATGTCTCTTAATCTTTTCTTCTCTGCTTTAAATCTCTTATTTTTCTAATTTTACTATTAGAATTTACTATTCTAATTTATCTTCTTGTTCAATAAATCTCAGTTTTATCTAATGTGCTGTTATTCTCATCTTTGTGCTGTTAATTTTTTTTTTTTTTTTTTTTTTGCGGTACACGGGCCTCTCACTGTTGTGGCCTTGTGCTCTTAATTTTGATTATACTTTATAGCACTAGAACGAACATTTAATATTTTCCTATGTTTCCAATTCTCTGACAAAATAATCATGTATTTTTTCAATTATAAACGTATATTTTTAAAAGTCTCTGTCCAATAGCTTCATCCTTCCAATATTTGAAGCCCCTATTTGTCTATCTCTATTGTTTGTTATTTCTACTGTTTGTTCATGTTGTATTGTCACCTTGTGTGCCTGATTTTTTTTAATTGTATGCCAGACATTGTATTTGCAAAATTGTTTGTAAAATTAACTTGGGCCTAAAAATTATCTTTCTCTAGAGAGAATCTGGAACTGATCAGAACCATGTGCCCCCACTCCCCCAGTACAAAGTCCCCTCCATGTCCCTTTCCCTTTGTTTGTCAAAAAGCTGAAATGACCCAGGCCTCCCTGAGTCACAAAACGGCAGGCTCAAGTCATTAAAGATTAGGGCAATAGAGTCACAGATTCAGTATCTGATGTACATTCCTGAGTTGTTTTACAGATACTATAACTGCCACCAGAGGGAAAAAGCTAACTGCACAATGACCAGACTACAGCCATGACATAAGCTGCTCCATCTTGAGCAATACTGAATCTATGGCTAGCACAGTTCCAAGAACTGGCCTTAAGAGAATGGGATTAACACTATTGCTTATAATAATCTATATCTTTATGCGCATCAAAATAATTGTAGCTTGTCCTGCCCGTATATGTAAACAGGCAACTACAATTGTCAGCAAAGAGCTGCTACAGACCCATGTCAATATCTTCTGCTCTAAGAATACAGTGCCCTCTGTTAGCAGGAAGAAGTTACAAAAGATGGACCTTTGCTCATAATCCCATAGAAATGGAATGATGTTCTAACAAGCGGGGATTTGTAAGCAGCTTTTGGTAGGAAAGAGCTTTCTGCAGGGGGCCCCTTGTCTTGTAGCTTTAGCAAAGCTATATTGTAACTAACCTTAAACCAGGCACCACATGCTCTGCTCATCTCCAGCACAATCACACCTTTTAAATCTTTTGATCACACAACACTTTGCTTAACCTGTTGGTTCTTTCTGTAGCTCAAAGAAGTAGAAATGAAGAATAAGTAATTAACCAATGACAAGATCTCTTCCTTAGCTTCCCCTTCAGTAATCTCACAAACTGTGTGAACAGGATAGCATCTAAAGAAAGATCACTAGATGTTGACAAGCCTGCATGCAGTGTAGGATGGTGAGGACTCTGACCCCCATCTCAATGATTAACAGATTATTTCCCTTTTCCCTTTAAAAACTCTCATGGTTGGGCAGAATCTTGGGAGTTCGTTTCTGGGGACGCTGAGCCTGCGTTCTCCCTGTATTGCCAGCTCTCTGATTAGAAGCAACGTTTCCCATTCTACCAACACTTGCCTCACAGGTATTGATTTTCGACTGGTGAGCAGCCAGACCTGAGTTTGGTAACAAGTCTATGTTGTTTTTGTCAACTATTTGGGGCCCCTGGCCATCTGGGACCACTTTCTTTTAGTTCAAAAATAAAAAGTATTTGTAGGAAATCCAGTCCTTTCCAGGGCTGTTTACTCTGGTCTGTCTTTAGTCCTATAATGTAACCCCATGGAGTATGAGCCCAAAGCCAGAAATTTTCACCAGAACATTTTTGTCCTCTTTCCAGCCCTGAATTCAAACTTCTATTCCTTTCAGGGCTGTCAAGACAATGAGTCAGGTTCTCAGTCTCTTACTTCTTTTCTCTAGAACCAACAACACACACCCTCCTAAGGAAAGCAGCCCCAAACAGAGAACTCACTTCTTTGGATCTCAATCCTTCCAGGTTCTAGCCTGATTTAACTCTACTCTCTTGATAACTCTCTGATGTCTTCACTGATAAATTGCTGTTGCCCTTTGGATCCTCTGAGCCCAGCAGAGTGGGGCCAGTTTTCCTATGTGGGTCATGAGCAAAAAGCATCATTGTAACATCAGTGACAGTAGAAGCTGAGGATGAGGCTTCTTTCCTCAATATTCCTTAACCACATAGACCCATGTTTTCTCCTTGTATTCAGTGGAAGAATTTCCTAAATTATTTCATAACAACAATTACAGAAGTGGAAACCAACTTGTCTGTGGTTTATGTCTTTTTGGTTCCCTTTGTTACAGCAGTTTAGGTTTCAGACTGACTAATAAAACACTTATAAAAGTTGACCCAAGAATCCTATTTCTTGGGGAAAAAATCATATGCTACATGATATGTATTGTAGCGTTGTATACTTGATAGAAAAATCTATTGAAATGTGAATATGGGCCTAATTCTTAGAGGACATATAAGAAATATTTTTTCCCTTCCTTCCTTCACACAACGGACGTGTATGACTTTGTAATATTATAAAGTTCAAGGCTCTTCTTGGAGTGGAGTTCCTGGGTGCTTAACAAGCTCTTGTTGTTCTCTTTATTTCAGAAGATGCCCTAAAGTAAACTCCCACAGAGGCCTTGGTTTGAGAGGTCTGGATTTATAAAGGAAGAAATTAAAATTGTCTGACACAGGATGGGAGCAGAAGCTGGGACCACCAGAAGAGCAAGTTAATGCCAGAAGGCTTCAAGGAGGGTTTGGGTTTGGGATTTTTATGGGGGGAAAACTGTACATATGATTGAGTACAGTGCTCCAGAAGTAGCAGAGGGAAGGTGGCTACCTATCCGAGCTGCTACCAGTGAGGCAGGGCTTCTGTGAACAGTCATCACTGCTGTCATTTGGAGCAGCCATAAGAGCAAGATGACCAGCCCCCCACATTGGGCTGTAACAGAAAACAAAAGGAACAAAGATGAGCTGAGGTTAGGAACCCTTCTCTAATTTTCTTGAGCCACATTAGCCCCAGGTTTTTGGTAAAACCAATGAAAGACACAGAAACTGTTTCAGAAATGACTGGGATTGTATTTCTCATTAACCTTCACAGGTGGGAGCCCTAGCCAGATTTCATTTGATTTAGACAAATAAAGAAAAGTGAACTTTCTAATACTGGAGGGTCATGGAGCAATTTATTTAGGTTAGAGTCATAATAGTGAAATATAGAAAACAACCTAAATGTCAGACAACAGGGCAAAGATAGTCGCACTATAGCAACTCTATAATATTTTATGCAGTTATTAAAAACTGTAACTACTCAGACTATTTAGAAATATAAGGAATGTTTATGCAACATTTTAAATGCCAAAAGAAAGCAAAAATTCATCTATGATATCAGTTTTTCAGAAATTGTGTACAGATAAAAATGAAATATGGAATAAAATAGAAAATAATGTAGATGATCTTTGGGTAATATACTTCGGGTTAATGCTTTTCTGTTTTGTTTATCATCACTACTACTGTTATTATTATATATCTTATCCTAAAGTTAAGTGATTTTTATTTTTTAATGATACATGATTTGTCTGCAAAGATTCAGTACATCTGAATTCTATTTTTTGGTTGATTATTAATCACTAATTCATTCAAAAAAAGTTTATTAAGCACTTAAAAATGTACCAAACACTATTCTGGGTGGTATTATTATAAATATTATTTACAATAAAACTGAACAAATCTCCCATGGACCACAAGCTGGGGGGGGTAGACATAAACAAAGCAAAAGTACAAATATGTATTTCAACTTTTAACTGCTATTATTCAAATTACTCCTTGCTAAGAATGAGTGGCATATAACACCCTTCAGGGAAGTTTGGAATTAATATTCAAGCTGAGACTTGAAAGATATGGAGCTAAGTAAGAAGAAAAGGGAAGAAACAGCTTTAGAGGAGATGCGTCAGAAAGTATCAGGCCCCGTTTTGAGGCTAGAAATGGGAGCAGAACATAGTAAGAGAATGGGAGCTGTTTAATGGTTCGAGTTTCACTAGTGTGCATCATGCTTTCTCAGATGAAGTATTAGTCAAAGAATAACCTCCATGCCATACTCTCTCATACAATTTTAATTTCTTCCCTCTATAAATTGGTCACTGGAGGAGAGTTTAATAATGGAACTATGTGTAGGGACTCAAAAAGACAGCAAATAGGGAAGCCACAAGGGGTAGTGCAGTACTCTAGGACAAGTAATGGTAGGAGACTGTACATGTCCCCAAACTGAAAGATGGAGGGAAAGAGCAATTACCAGAATCTGAAACAAGTAGTGTGTGGAGAGGGCCACCTGAAAGGGTCTGTGACCTAGGGCCTGGACTACAGCCACCTGGCAGCAGCCCTGAAGAGAGGGGATAATCACCTTCACTTTACTCTCTTTCCTCCCATTGATCTCCAGATGGTGTTCCTTATTGGCCAAACCCAACTGGAAGCTGAAGGGCAAGAGAAAACTGGAATGCATGCCACACAGGTCGGGCTCCCAGGGCAAAAAGCAGTGAGGAGAAGGGTAGAGAGAGGAATCTGGAAAGGCACATGGAAAATATCCAGCATGGAGCATAAGTTGACCTTGGCTTTGCTGTTGGACAGAGAGCCAAGAGGCCCAGCAGTCATGAAACCGAGGTCCAGAAAGGGCCATTGCTACTGCATCCATTGCCTGCCACATCCAATCCAAGGTCTAACTGGTCCTGAGACATTCTTGCTTTCCAGGGTAAGAAGTCAAGGGAAAGACAGTTGGTGCCACCTCTACTTTTTCAGTCTTCTAAACCCCCTAGATTGGCTTCTATTCTATGAAATAACTCTATTCAATTGGTCCACATGGCAGGTTAGGGAGAATCAGGGTCAGCTAATGCTCTTAACCCACCCTTCCAGCAAAGGGCTCACTGAAGCATTCTAAAGTCCTTTTTACTCCTAATGTGTGAGTCATAAATATTTTTAGTTTTCTATATCTTCTCAAAAGTCCTCTGTCAACTAATTATGAATAGATTTTCCTTCCCTTTTTCCTTATATACATTCTGAAATGTTCTTACTAGTTCATTCCAGGGTACCAAAAAGCCCATTCAGCTTTGAATGTCAGGTTAAAGGATATATCTGTCCATCTTAGGAACTGCTGTGATTTTAATGCACTGCAAGTGAGTGAAATCAGTAATAAACACAATTGCTGTACCCCTTTTGAAAAGGAACAAGAACAATCCCACAGCAACTGCCATTGTCTTGAAAAAACTCTTTCCTCATAACTAAATGAAGGAGCTGACTTCTTGACTAGGGCTTTAACAATTAGCTACTCAGGCTGCTGGTTCCTTGAACACAATTTGCAAAGTATCTGCAGAGTCACAATCACAAAAACAGGTCCAATATTGTAATGGGCCAGGATTTATTAAATAAGACACAAAGTAATCCACAGAAAAGTGATAAATTTGATTTTCTTAAATAACTTCCATTATAAAAAGACATCATTAAAAGAGTAGAAAGGTAACAGACTAGGAAAAATATTTGTGATAAACATAGCTGACAAAGGATTCCCATCCAAAATATACAAAGACCTTCACACACCTGTAAGAAGGATATTAAATAACAAAATTTTTCAACGTGGGTACCAGACAGATGCTCCACACATACATACACACACAGACACACATACACAGAGAAAAATGACCAATAAACATATGAAAAGGTGCTAAACAACATTGCTTATCAGGGAAGTGTTCCCTAAATGAAATTCAGGAATATATCACCAATCCCTCACCAGATTGGCTAAATTTTTAGAAGACAGACACAGTCTCAGACAGTGAAGACGTGGGGCAGGTTTAACTCTTACACTATCAGTAGGAACATACACTAGAAAAGTCAGTCACTTGGAGAATTATTTGGCAGTATTTATAAAAATTATTCCTAGGCCTGCCCAATGGTCCAGCATTCCCACACTGAAGTATATATTCAAGAGAAATGAATGCACAGACCCACCAAGACATTCAAGAACATTCATAGCAGTTTTATTCACAGTAATTCCAAACTGGAAACAACCCAGATGCCCAAAAGGAGAATGAATGAATAAGCTCTGGTATATTCGTAGAGTACAATACTGCTCAGCAATAAAACAAAATAAGCTGTTACACACAGCTTATTTATGTGATGGGTGAATCACACAGACATTATACTGGGTGAAAGAAACAAAAGTCAAAAGACTATAGAGTATAGGATTCATTTAGGATTCATTTCATGAAGTTGAAGAAGAGACTAAACTAAATCAATGGTGATAGAAGTTCAAGGTGGGAGTATAGGCTGGAAATAAGCATAAGGGAAACTTGTGGGTTACAGGAAATGTTCTCTGTCTTCAGCAGGGTGGTTGTGATGTGCGTATACATATGTGAAAATTCACTGAGCTGTACGCTTAGGATCAATGAGCTTTCTGCTCATTACTATGTGTATGGTATGCCTCAATTTTACAAAGAAAAAAAACGATCAAGACCCATTCCCCAAATTTCCTCAATCAGGAGAGCCTCATGTGAGTTTAGCAAAATTAAAATGAATGCACTTTGCAGTTCCCTCAGGTGAAACTCTAACATGACAGACAACCACAAATTCCAAGTGTAATTGAATTGACTCAACACTCTCTCATAATGAAATTCTGCAAGTTTGGATTTAGCTGAAAGCACAGAGAGATTCCAAAAGAGCTATTAAGAAGGATGGTTGGGGATTCAGGAGAAGGTGGCAGAAGAGTAGGACGCGGAGATCACCTTCCTCCCCAGAGGTACATCAGAAATACATCTACACGTGGAACAACTACAGAAAACCTACTGAACGCTGGCAGAAGACCTCAGACCTCCCAAAAGGCAAGAAACTCCCCACGTACCTGGGTAGGACAAGAAAAAGAGAAAAAACAGAGACAAAAGAATAGAGAGGGGACCTGTACCAGTGGGAGGGAGCTGTGAAGGAAGAAATGTTTCCACACACTAGAAGCCCTTTTGCGGGCGGAGACTGCGGGTGGCGGAGGGGGGAAGCTTCAGAGCCACGGAGGAGAGCGCAGCCACCAGGGTGCGGAGGGCAAAGCGGAGAGATTCCCGCACAGAGGATCGGCGCTGACCAGTACTCACCAGCCCGAGAGGCTTGTCTGCTCCCCCGCCGGGGCGGGCGGGGCTGCGAGCTGAGGCTCGGGCTTCCGTCCGAGCGCAGGGAGAGGACTGGGGTTGGCGGCGTGAACACAGCCTGCAGGGCGTTAGTGCATCACGGCTGGCCGGGAGGGAGTCCGGGAAAAGGTCTGGCCCTGCGAAAGAGGCAAGAGACTTTTTCTTCCCTCTTTGTTTCCTGGTGCGCGAGGAGAGGGGATTAAGAACGCCACTTAAAGGAGCTCCAGAGACGGGCGCGAGGCGCGGCTATCAGCATGGACCCCAGAGACGGGCATGAGACGCTAAGGCTGCTGCTGCCGCCACCAATAAACCTGTGTGCAAGCACAGGTCACTATCCACACCGCCCCTCCCGGGAGCCTGTGCAGCCTGCCACTGCCAGGGTCCCGTGATCCAGAGAAAACTTCCCTGGTAGAACGCACGGCGCGCCTCAGGCTGGTGCAACGTCACAGCAGCCTCTGCCACCGCAGGCTTGCCCCGCACTCAATATCCCTCCCTCCCCACGGCCTGAGTGAGCCAGAGCCCCTGAATCAGCTGCTCCTTTAACCTCGTCCTGTCTGACTGAAGAACAGATGCCCTCAGGTGACCTACATGCAGAGGCGGGGCCAAACCCAAAACTGAGCCCCAGGAGCTGTGCGAATAAAGAAGAGAAAGGGAAATCTGTCCCAGCAGCCTCAGGAGCAGCGGATTAAATCTCCACAATCAACTTGATGTACCCTGCAACTGTGGAATACTGTGAACAGACAACGAATCGTCCCAAATTGAGGAGGTGGACTTTGAGAGCAAGAAAGATTATTTTTTGCCCTTTTCCTATTTTTGTGAGTGTGTATGTGTATGTTTCTGTGTGAGATTTTGTCTGTATAGCTTTGCTTTCACCAATTGTCATATGGTTCTGTCTGTCCGTTTTTTGTTTGTTTTTGTTTTGTTTGTTTGTTTTACTTTTAAAATTTTTTTCTTAATAATTATTTTTTAATAACTTTATCTTACTTTATTTTATTTTATCCTCTTTCTTTCTTGCTTTCTTTCTATTTTTTTCTCCCTTTTATTCTGAGCAATGTGGAGGACAGTCTCTTGGTGCTCCAGCCAGACATCAGGGCTGTGCCACTGAGGTGGGAGAGCCAACTTCAGGACACTGGTCCACAAGAGACCTCCCAGCTCCACGTAATATCAAACGGCAAAAAAACTCTCAGAGATCTCCATCATAACATCAACACCCAGCTTCACTCAATGACCAGCAAGCTACAGTGCTGCACACCCTATGCCAAACAACTAGCAAGACAGGAACACAGCCCCATCCATTATCAGAGAGGCTGCCTAAAATCATAATAAGGCCACAGACACCCCAAAACATACCACCAGATGTGGACCTGCCCACCTGGTGAAAGACAAGATCCAGCCTCATCCACCAGAACACAGGCAACTAGTCCCCTCCACCAGGAAACCTACACAACCCACTGAACCAAGCTTACTCACTGGGGACAGACACCAAAAACAACGGGAACTACGAACTTGCAGCCTGTGAAAAGGAGACCCCAAACACAGTAAGATAAGCAAAATGAAAAGACAGAAAAACACACAGCAGATGAAGGAGCAAGGTAAAAACCCACCAGACCAAACAAATGAAGAGGAAATAGGCAGTCTACCTGAAAAAGAATTCAGAATAATGACAGTAAAGATGATCCAAAATCTTGGAAATAGAATAGAGAAAATGCAAGAAACATTTAACAAGGACTTAGAAGAACTAAAGAGGAAACAAGCAATGATGAACAACACAATAAATCAAATTAAAAATACTCTAGAAGGGATCAATAGCAGAATAACTGAGGCATAAGAACGGATAAGTGACCTGGAAGATAAAATAGTGGAAATAACTACTGCAGAGCAGAATAAAGAAAAAGGAATGAAAAGAACTGAGGACAGTCTCAGAGACCTCTGGGACAACATTAAATGCACCAACATTCAAATTATAGGGGTCCCAGAAGAAGAAAAGAAAAAGAAAGGAACTGAGAAAATATTTGAAGTGATTATAGTTGAAAACTTCCCTAATATGGGAAAGGAAATAGTTAATCAAGTCCAGGAAGCAAGAGAGTCCCATACAGGATAAATCCAAGGAGAAACATTCCAAGACACATATTAATCAAACTATCAAAAATTAAATACAAAGAAAACATATTAAAAGCAGCAAGGAAAAAACAACAAATAACACATGAGAGAATCCCCTAACATTAATAGCTGATCTTTCAGCAGAAACTCTGCAAGCCAGAAGGGAGTGGCAGGACATATTTAAAGTGATGAAGGAGAAAAACCTACAACCAAGATTACTCTACCCAGCAAGGATCTCATTTAGATTTGGTGAAGAAATTAAAACCTTTACAGAGAAGCAAAAGCTGAGAGAGTTCAGCACCACCAAACCAGCTTTACAACAAAAGCTAAAGGAACTTCTCTAGGCAAGAAACACAAGAGGAGGAAAAGACCTACAATAACAAACCCAAAACAATTAAGAAAATGGGAATAGGAACATACATATTGATAATTACCTTAAATGTAAATGTATTAAACGCTCCCACCAAAAGCCACAGACCGGCTGAATGGATACAAAAACAAGACCCATATATAGGTGGTCTACAAGAGACCCACTTCAGACCTAGGGACACATAGAGACTAAAAGTGAGGGGATGGAAAAAGATATTCCATGCAAATGGAAATCAGAAGAAAGCTGGAATAGCAATTCTCATATCAGACAAAATAGACTTTAAAATAAAGACTATTACAAGAGACAAAGAAGGACATTACATAATGATCAAGGGATTGATCCAAGAAGAATATATAACAATCGTATATATTTATGCACCCAAGATAGGAGCACCTCAATACATAAGGCAAATACTAACAGCCATAAAAGGGGAAATCAACAGTAACACAATCATAGTATGGGATTTTAACACCCCACTTTCACAAATGGACAGATCATCCAAAATGTAAATAAATAAGGAAACACAAGCTTAAAATGATACATTAAACAAGATGGACTTAATTGATATTCATAGGACATTCCATCCAAAAACAACAGGATACACATTTTTCTCAACTGCTCATGGAACATTCTCCAGGATAGATCATATCGTGGGTCACAAATCTAGCCTTGGTAAATTTAAGAAAATTGAAATTGTATCAAGTATCTTTTCTGACCACAATGCTATGAGACTAGATATCAATTATAGGAAAAGATCTGTAAAAAATACAAACACATGGAGGCTAAACAATACACTACTTAATAACGAAGTGATCACTGAAGAAATCAAAGAGGAAATCAAAAAATACCTAGAAACAAATGACAATGGAGACAGGACAACCCAAAACCTATGGGATGCAGCAAAAGCAATTCTAAGAGGGAAGTTTATAGCAATACAATCCTACCTTAAGAAACAGGAAACATCTCAAATAAACAACCTAACCTTGCACCTAAATCAATTAGAGAAAGAAGAGCAAAAAAACCCCAAAGTTAGCAGAAGGAAAGAAATCATAAAGATAAGATCAGAAATAAATGAAAAAGAAATGAAGGAAATGATAGCAAAGATCAATAAAACTAAAAGCTGGATCTTTGAGAAGATAAGCAAAATTGATAAACCATTAGCCAGACTCATCAAGAAAAAAAGGGAGAAGGCTCAAATCAATAGAATTAGAAATGAAAAAGGAGAAGTAACAACTGGCACTGCAGAAATACAAAGGATCATGAGAGATTACTACAAGCAATTCTATGCCAATAAAATGGACAACCTGGAAGAAGTGGACAAATTCTTAGAAATGCACAAACTGCCAAGACTGAACCAGGAAGAAATAGAAAATATGAACAGACCAATCACTAGCACTGAAATTGAAACTGTGATTAAACATCTTCCAACAAACAAAGCCCAGGACCAGATGGCTTCACAGGCGAATTCTATCAAACATTTAGCAAGGAGCTAACACCTATCCTTCTCAAGCTCTTCCAAAATATAGCAGAGGGAGGAACATTCCCAAACTCGTTCTAGGAGGCCACCATCACCCTGATACCAAAACCTGACAAAGATGTCACAAAGAAAGAAAACTACAGGCCAATATCACTGATGAACATAGATGCAAATATCTTCAACAAAATACTAGCAAACAGAATCCAACAGCACATTAAAAGGATCATACACCATGATCAAGTGGGGTTTATTCCAGGAATGCAAGGTGTCTTCAACATACGCAAATCAATCAATGTGAAACACCATATTAACAAATTGAAGGAGAAAAACCATATGATCATCTCAATAGATGCAGAGAAAGCTTTCGACAAAATTCAACACCCATTTATGATAAAAACCCTGCAGAAAGTAGTCATAGAGGGAACTTTCCTCAACATAATAAAGGCTATATATGACAAACCCACAGCCAACATCATCCTCAATGGTGAAAAACTGAACCAATTTCCACTAAGATCAGGAACAAGTCAAGGTTACTCACTCTCACCACTATTATTCAACATAGTTTTGGAAGTTTTAGCCACAGCAATCAGAGAAGAAAAAGAAATAAAAGGAATCCAAATTGGAAAGAAGAAGTAAAGCTGTCACTGTTTGCAGATGACATGATACTATACATAGAGAATCCTAAAGATGCTACCAGAAAACTACTAGAGCTATCAATGAATTTGGTAAAGTAGCAGGTTACCAAATTAATGCACAGAAATCTCTGGCATTCCTATACACTAACGATGGAAAATCTGAAAGTGAAATTAAGAAAACACTCCCATTTACCATTGCAACAAAAAGAATAGAATACCTGGGAATAAACCTACCTAAAGAGACGAAAGACCTGTATGCAGAAAATTATAAGACACTGATGAAAGAAATTAAAGATGATACAAATAGATGGAGAGATATACCATGTTCTTGGATTGGAAGAATCAACATTGTGAAAATGACTCTACTACTCAAAGCAATCTACAGATTCAATTCAATCCCTATCAAACTACCACTGGCATTTTTCACAGAACTAGAACAAAATATTGTGTAATTTGTATGGAAACACAAAAGACCCCGAAGAGCCAAAGCAATCTTGAGAACGATAAATGGAGCTGGAGGAATCAGGCTCCCTGACTTCAGACTGTACTACAAAGCTACAGTAATGAAGACAGTATGGTACTGGCACAAAAACATTAATATAGATCAATGGAACAGGATAGAAAGCCCAGAGATAAACCCACACACATATGGTCACCTTGTCTTTGATAAAGGAGGCAAGAATATACAGTGGAGAAAAGACAGCCTCTTCAACAAGTGGTGCTGAGAAAACTGGACAGGTACATGTAAAAGTATGAAATTAGAACACTCCCTAATACCATACACAAAAATAAAGATTAAAGACCTAAATGTAAGGCCAGACACTATCAAACTCTTCAAGGTAAACATGGGCAGAACACTCTATGACATAAATCACAGCAAGATCCTTTTTGACCCATCTCCTACAGAAATGGAAATAAAAACAAAAATAAACAAGTGGCACCTAATGAAACTTAAACACTTTGCACAGCAAAGGAAACCATAAACAAGACCAAAAGACAACTCTCAGAATGGGAGAAAATATTTGCAAATAAAGCAACTGACAAAGGACTAATCTCCAAAATTTAAAAGCAGCTCATGCAGCTCAATAACAAAAAAACAAACAACCCAATCCAAAAATAGGCAGAAGACCTAAATAGCCATTTCTCCAAAGAATATATACAGATTGCCAACAAACACATGAAAGGATGCTCAACATCATTAATCATTAGAGAAATTCAAATCAAAACTATAATGAGATATCATCTCACACCAGTCAGAATGGCCATCATCAAAATATCTAGAAACAGTAAATGCTGGAGTAGGTGTGGAGAAAAGGGAACACTCTTGCACTGTTGGTGGGAATGTAAATTGATACAGCCACTATGGAGAACAGTGTGGAGGTTCCTTAGAAACTACAAATAGAACTACCATACAACCCAGCAATCCCACTACGGGGCATATACCATGAGAAAACCATAATTCAAAGAGTCATGTACCACAATGTTCATTACAGCTCTATTTACAATAGCCAGGACATGGAAGCAACCTAAGTGTCCACCAGCAGATGAATGGATAAAGAAGATGTGGCACATATATACAATAGAATATTACTCAGCCATAAAAAGAAACGAAATTGAGTTATTTGTAGTGAGGTGGATGGACCTAGAGTCTGTCATACAGAGTGAAGTAAGTCAGAAAGAGAAAAACAAATACCGTATGCTAACATATACATGGAATCTAAGAAAAAATAAGGTCGTGAATAACCTAGGGGTAAGACAGGAATAAAGACACAGACCTACTAGAGCATGGACTTGAGGATATGGGGAGGAGGAAGGGTAAGCTATGGCAAAGTGAGAGAGTGGCATGGACATATATACACTACCAAACGTAAAATAGATAGCTAGTGGGAAGTAGCTGCATAGCACAGGGAGATCAGCTAGGTGGTTTGTGACCACCCAGAAGGGTGGGATAGGGAGGGTGGGAGGGAGAGAGACGCAAGAGGGAAGAGATATGGGAACATATGTATATGTATAACTGATTCACTTTGTTATAAAGCAGAAACTAACACACCATTGTAAAGCAATTATACTCCAATAAAAATGTTAAAAAAAAAAAAGGGGGGGGCTTCCCTGGTGTCGCAGTGGTTGAGGGTCCCCCTGCCGATGCAGGGGACGCGGGTTCGTGCCCCTCTCCGGGAGGGTCCCGCATGCCGCCGAGAGGCTGGGCCCGTGAGCCATGGCCGCTGGGCCTGCGCATCTGGAGCCTGTGCTCCGCAGCGGGAGGGGCCACAACAGTGACAGGCCTGCGTACCGCAAAAAAAAAAAAAAAAGATGCACTAAAAAATTATAGGAAAAAAAAAAAAAAGGATGGTTGAACAAGCCGTTACATTCTTTCTCAACATATTTTTAAATGAAATAGGTATTTGAATACTTATTCTTAAATGAAATGAGTATTTAAATATACCAGTTATGTAGGTCAATGGAGATCCATTATCATCAAATAAACTGAACCAAGGACTCTGCAATGGGGAAGGATGAGAAAAAAATTTTTTGAAAGTGTTTTGTGCTCATTTGCAGCCAAATTCAATAGCTTTCATGCAGAAACACAGGGGAGTTTTTGTTTAATTCAATCCTTGAATTGTTTCAAGCTAACAGGCTCACTTCTATTTACAGCATTATTTTCTATTAAAGGACAAGCCTGGAAAGTCAAAGAATTTAGAGCTACTGTTTTACTTGAATAATCAACACTTCCTAGGCTGCCTTTATCATTCCCTTATAAAAGGACGGAAATCAAAATGACTGCTTTTATCAGTTGAGCTGAAACTTTCCAGGAACAGGGATTTGCATAAATATATATATACAGTAACTATAAAAATGTAATCAGCCATGAGAGGAAGCCAGTTATGATTCTATAATGGAAACCACTGGAATCAGTGGCCTTCTCACACTGAATGATGATGAGACAGAAGCTGTCACAGCTCAGCTTCTCCATGATAGCAGATCTCATGTGGAGGCACTTTGTAATGCAACCAAAATATTTGACTTAAAGTTACCTTCTGAATTCTGAAGTAATCTTGAGCAAATCTCAAGAAAAACCACCTCTCATCACTCACTGATCTAGGAAACAACCAACTAACTTATTCTTTTAGAAATTAAAATTTGAACAAGTTTTCATTTATTCCAGAATCCATCACCTTGGTACTAAAGGCTTTGAAAAATCCCATCCCTGATCATTTACTTTGAGAGGGTTACCTAGGCATTTATACCGAAGTCTTTCTTTTAATTTTTTTAAGGGAATTATAAATTGCAATCAAACCATGGGTTTAAGTGACCTTTCAGAAGTAATATTCAAAAGCCCCAAGAGGACATATCAGGACTTCAAATCCTGTGTTTAAAACATATGATGATTTTTATATTAGTTAGCTGTCAAAGCACCGGAACAAAAACTCAGATCTGATCATTTCTAGACCAAGCCTTTCTCTACTAACCACAGTGACCCTCCTCTGCCCCCAGACATCTCTACCATTGACCTTGAAATTTCTTCCATGTTGTAATGCAAAGAAGTATCTGGGAAAACAAATTTATTAAGCTATTGCCCATTGTTATACCTACTCACCCTCAGGAGAGCAAATCATCCTTGAAGCATTGAAGGTTTTTTCCTTCCAAAGAATGGGTGTCTGACCCTCGACACCACTGAGAGTAGCTGCCATCAGACAGATGAACAAGTGGCCAAGTAGCTCCACTGTCTGCAGAAAGTGGTGCAATCACATCTTTTTGTGTTTTGAGAATTTAAAAGAGATACCACCAGACCCTCACATAAGAGACTAGAAGAAGGAAAAGCACCTGGGTTCTGGTAAATTCTGACCTGTGCTCTGAAGCCAAGGTGTAACTGTGGTCTTGAAGGTTCTATGTATGTGGACAGAGAAGAACGTCTGTAAATGGTCACTAGGGCTGTGACATAGCTATGATAGAAGACCCAACTTGACACCACTGTAAGCTGATTACCTTATTACTAGAGCTAGACTATCATTTTTTTTTTACTATTACTACTACTACTACTATTACTACTACTACTACTTGTTCTAAACTGTCTTTTGGCAACCCAAAGTCACTATCACTTTCTTCTAAGATCTCAGGAAAGGAGCCAGGAACAACAGTTTTTAGTATTTCTTCTCTGAATGGTTCCAAGTCAAATAATAAGAGACACTTACTTGGGATTTGAAAAGTGGAAAAGGAAAAGCCACTGCTCTCCAGAGGCAGCTGCAAGCAGATTTGAGCTTCTTTAGAGCAGCTTCCAGGGAAGCTTTTAAAAACTACCCTCTTTAATGCTTCAGGCTGATAATCTTGCTGGAGGCTTCCTTGCCCTTTGTTCCTACAGACTTTCTAAACATTGTTTAAGACTTTACTTTCCTTATTAAAATGTTTTTCATTTGAAATACAGAGAGTGGCCTATGTTTTCCTGGCTGACACTTTCCATCTCAAAATTCTGAGATGAACTACTATAACATCGTGAGACGCTGGTGTTACCATTTCTCTATACAAAACAATTATGCAGTCGAACAGCATTATTCATGGTAGTTACGTCCTACCAAGTCACCATGAACACTGAATCTGTGAATACTAAACCACTGCTCCTAAGGGAAACACAGGGTTAGGTTCCTGTGAGCCTCTGGGCACATTTTCATCAATCAGTCAATACATTGCCTTGTTTTGTGTGTGTTTCTCTTTAGAGACACTTCAGTTAATATATACTGTTGCTTAATTAACATTGAACTCAGGGCCAACAGCACTATAACTCATGTCTGAATGAAATGTAACTAACAAACATATTTCCTCCAGAAAGCACATCATAGCCTTCTTGCACTTAGGAACACAAACAGCATTGAGCACTATGTTCAGGGGCTATTTTGAAAAGAAAAGTCACCAACAAAAAAGCAAAAATTGGAACAAAATGTGGCACTTAATAGAGCATGAGAAGACACTTGTTTACAGCATAAGAGCTGAAACCTTGTTTGATCTCAGCAGGGAACATGGGCTTAGGGTGACAAGTTTTTCATTGCTCTGTGCCTGTCCACGAATAACAATAAAGTACCATGAGTATTGACTTGGGGGTTACAAATAAATTTTAGCAAGTAGGAAAATTTGCAAATATGGAATTATATTTGAGAAATTAAATGCCTTCGTTTATTGACATAGTCAGTGACAGAATTAGGACCAAAATCTCTGCCTTCTGCTTCCAAACCTGCTGTCTTCCCTTCCTATGCACATCTGTATTCTCTCTTCTCTTTTTATTGCATCCATCCTGTAGGACCAGGAAGCAGGGCTTACTGTGTTTATAGCTTAAGAAATAAATTCATAACTCAAAACTACTCTGAAAACAAAAACAAAAATGAAAGTCACTCAAGACACACTGGCTGGGAAATCATGTGGAAAGCTGTCAGCAATGTCACAAGTTTCTGCAGACTTTTTTGTTGTTCAATCAATTAAAAATATAAGGAAATTGCAAAGAAGTAGGAATGAGTTAATACTAATAACCCATTGATTGGCCCATATTTTTATAAGTATCCAGTTTATTCTGACCTATTAATAAAAGATATACATGTAGGACCAGGTTTCATAGCAAACAAAGAGAGGACAGACCAGGAGTTTTCAAGCCCATCCAGAGAAGAGCTTGGTGGAGTGTGGTTCTCCTTCGTGCCACATGTAAAGAATCCACACATTGTGCACTTCAGTGCCTTATTATCCTCCCCTTTCCTATAACCAAAATAAAACTTCCATATTGTTTCATCAACTAGTGACATGGTTAACAACACATCCATTGTTTTACTTCTATATTCTTTAGAATTTCAGGGTGCTATTTTCAATGCTTTGGGGTCAGTTGTGCACATAAAGTATTTAAAACAGATTGCATTCCAGCTCTCTAATGCCTGAACACTGAAAGAGATCCTGTCTGTTGAACTAAAAGCATGTAAAACCTGTGAAATGCAATGGGATGAATCTGCCCAGAACCAAAAGAAAACGTATATTTATAGCAGCTGATTTATTTGGTTGATATACATTATGTGCAGTGGTTTATAATTTTTAAGGCATGTGAACTGGGACACAGATATTACAGAAAGAGTGAGTTGATGATTTACAAGACTTCATATCAGGCCTATAGACCTTCTCAATAAGAAAGGTTGGTGGTCATAAGAGCACTGAAAAATGCAGCCCTCGGGAGTCAATTTAATGTAGAATAAACTCTTTAACAGCCAGCAAGATGACCGTATCAGCGCTCCATCTGCAGATTATGCTGCTGTTGTAAAAAGCACTTTTTAATAAAAAATGCATAGGCTTTATTTTTGAAAACATATGTTTCCCCTACCAAACCAGCAGTTTCTCCCACATAAGCACCCTTGCATTGCAAGAATACTGGGTGTTAACAAAAACAAAAAAATGAGGGAGGGGGAGTGCCCTATTTTCCCAATACAAAGAATGCTGGCAGCAATTTGCTTAGTGTCCTCCTAAAAGTTAATTATGGGTCACAAAACAGAGATATACCTGTGTGCCCTTTGTTCTGATTAGACACAGTCATCTCACTCTCAATGTAAACAATATTAGTCCATGTACAACCCAATACAATCAATAAATGGACTCAGCAATTGATGGTACTTCATGTTAACACCCTCACTCTAAAGTTGATCTTTTGAGGACTTGATGTCTCACTTAATTACGAGTCATATGTCAAGGGGATTCCATACTAAACCTATCTCAAACATAGTAAATCAAGATTGAAAAAAACTCTAAAAATCTTCTTTATTAGCACAGATTTACTGGGAAACCATTCACCTTTCTACCACTGGAATTAACAAATAAAAATGTATTATAACTTGCATGGTCTTTGACTCTGTTTAGGGGAGGGGGGTGTGTCCATAGCATTCCATAAGCAATTAGCCAAAATCACTCAGGGAAAAAAGAATAAAAGGAAGCATGATTGATCCCTGTAGAAAAAGTCAAACTTTTAAATATTAAAATATATTTTTGTTTATGAAAACAAAACAGTAGTTGAGTGAGACTGAATCTGTAAACACCAGTAGAGCATTGGGATGCAAAGTGAACAACTGAAACAATAGAGAACATAGTCTAGTATTTGCCAAGCAATGAGTTCGGTTGAGTCTTCTACTGTGTCAGTTTTTTGGATGATCAAGACAAAGCTCACCATCCCACAACTTTCCTTCAAAGATTTCCTTTTATTTGTAAATCCCTGTGTCCACCCCTCTGTCTTAGAACTTATGCCATTGCCAATTTGTGTCTCCGTCTCCCTATTACGTTGTGAGGTCTTTGACATTGTGACCATTTCGTAGTGATCTTTGAATTCTCCAAACCTAGTATAGTATATCTAGCACATAGAAATCATTCAATAAATATATTTTAGATTGAATAAACTGTGTATATGCAAGCCCTTTCAATACTAATGGTCTTTTCTCTAGTCAGACTCACTGGTACTCATCAGAAGTTCCCTGGGATGCAAGTATCCTTTTGAAAGTATCCAGTAAGCCAAAATTTAATCAACATTCATTCGTCCAACATATCGATATATTTATGGAGCAGCTGCTGTTTGAAGTCACTCAAATAGGTTATGTTGAGGATAAAAAGAACGTTAAGTTGTTGTCTTCAGTAAGACTTTATTCAGAATGAGGATATAAAGTTTAAAATCTAATAAGGTAAAGAACACAGAAAACTTAGGAGTTGCACGGGAATGGATGAATAATTACCAGGTGAATGGAACAGGCAAGAAACACCGAGGGGCACAAACAAAGGAGACATTTCTTTAAGCTGCAGACTGGATGATCAGGAAAAAGGCATATAGCAAGTAGGATTTGAGGTAGATCATAAAGGGAAAACGTGCTCTACTTAGTACAGAAAGCCCGGGAAAGCAGCTGAGTCGTTTGAAGGGATTTTATATCCTTTCTCCAACTTCCCTTTCCCCTCTATGCCATTTCTGGTCAGGACTAAGACGGAGTAGCGGCAAAACAAAGCATTTTAAAGCAATGATTAGTATGTTCGGGAGCAAAACACTTAGGCTGTGCTGCTTGTGGGGCTTCTCCTTCTCCAGTGAGCACTGGTGAACCGTCTCCAGGGGCGCTGCTTCCGCGGCCACCTCCTCCGGTGGGAAAGCTCTGTGCCTGGCGGAACACACTTTCCTGCAGCGCTGCTCTCTAGCTCCCTAGGGGTCTTCTAAGTCTCCTTTTCTTTTCTTTTCTTTCTTTTTTTTTTTGTTTTTTATACGGTACGCGGACCTCTCACTGTTGTGGCCTCTCCCGTTGCGGAGCACAGGCTCCAGACGCGCAGGCTCAGCGGCCATGGCTCACGGGCCCAGCCGCTCCGCGGCATGTGGGACCTTCCTGGACCAGGGCACGAACCCGTGTCCCCTGCATCGTCAGGCAGACTCTCAACCACTGCGCCTCCAGGGAAGCCTAAGTCTCCTTTTCTAATATGAATTCTGGTTACAAGGAAGCTTCCAGAAAGGCAAATATCATATAATGTGACTTTTTAAAAGATAAAATGCAGTCTAAAAATGTTTAGTTTTAGTTTGGAAAAATGCAACCTGGCAGATACATTTACAGTACTTCATATACTACAACAATGCATAGGAATTTTTTGTCCTCAATTTAACTGATAAATATCTCTCTCCCCTCTCCACACACAGACAGGGAGAGAGACACGTACATTTCATGGTGCAGTCAGTCATCCAAGGGTCTTCAAGACACTATTATGAATTCTTGATGAATTGTTTCTAATAGAAAAAAGAAAGGAAAGGCAATTAATTTTTTATGTTGGTAATCTCCAAAATATTTAAATCTCCGTGCAGGTACACATGCACTAATTGATATTTAAGTAAACCTTCAGAAGTTCTTAACTTGGATATCCTCCAAGATGGCCTGCCTGCCTGGAGAAGTTAGGTCAGTTTTCAAATGTCGGTTGCTAGGCATTCCTTCTGAAATAGTCTGACTCTGGGTTTGAAGCCAAGTTTCCTTAAAATAGTGCTTCTCAGTCTTTTCCATTGAAGCAGCCCTAATAACAGAGGGTGAACCCATTCTCAAGAAAGCCTGAGGGCATCAATTGCTTTGAAGTCTCCTGTTTCACACCAAAGTGTCATGCTTATCTTAATATAAAATCAGTTTCAAAAAAAAAAAGTTAGGGGGGGAATAGTGCTCTTAAAAATGTGCATTTTAGCATCCCATCTGGCACACTGAGATACCCCAGTGTTTTGTGGTCACCCCACAGAGGCAAGATCAAGCCCCCAACCAAAATTGGTCAGGATGCTGACACTGATGAGGCCACAAAATCACTGATAGGGTGACAAGGTTAATGACTCATGTAATGAGGCTCTCTGTGGAGAGGAGGTAACTTCTGGTCCAAAATACCTTGAACAAAGGGCAGGGTGAGTGATTTGAGAGTTTTATTATGGTTGGGGAATTAGGCCAAGGTGAGAGTTTCCACCTGAAGTCCAGGGTTTGCGTGGTTTGAACTTCTGACCCAAGGGAGGGAAAGTGGGGGAATTTCTTACCAGCTTTGCCAGATTTGGGACAAGAGGGGAAGAGGTAGTAGAAAGACTTGAAAGATATCAGCAGTCACATATCAAAACCTGAGTCAGAGTCTTCATTAAAATTCACCCCTGATGTTTGACCAATGATGGAAATGTGTCATGTCTCCTTTAATTGAATTGGGACTGGTTGAGGTAAACAATGGTGGCAGTCTTTGAGGTCTGCCGTATGAGGTCAGTAAGAGTCCAGCATTGTGCACTTTGAGAAGTGAGTACCACTGGGTATTAGTTTCCTATGGCTGCTGTAACAAATTACCACAAACTTAGTGGCTTAAAACAACAAAAACCCATTATCTTACAGTTCTGGAGGTCAGAGGTCCAAAATCAGTCTCTGGGTTAAAACCAAGGTGTCAGCAGGAATGGTTCATTCCTAGAGATTCTAAAGAGAATATGTTTCCGTGTTTTTTTCCAGCTTCTAGAGACTGGCCATGTTCCTCGTTTTGTGGCCCCTTCCTCCACCTTCAGAGCCAGCAGTGTAGCAGCTCTCTCTCCGATTTTCTGATTTCTATTTCCATTTTCATAGCTCCTTCCCTGACTCTGGTCCTCCTTCCTCCCTCTTATAAGGACCCTTTTGATTACTTTGAGCTCATGATCAGGGATAATCTGCACATCTCAAGAGTTTTAAATTAATTGCATCTGCAAAATCCCTTCTATTAGGTAACATATCCACAGATTCTGGGGATTAGAATGTGGACATCTTTAGAGGGTTATTATTCCCTATATCACAGTTTGTAACCTTCAGTAGTGTCTAGAACTTCAAAGGGGATAAGAAATGTTAGCGAGGCTGTGTTCTATGGTTTTAGTATACGCATAGACATGTGTAGACTTAATTTATATTTTGGATATCTGTGAGACAAGAAACTTCCAGAGTTTTTTACCTCAAAGAGGAGGACATTGGATATGGAATTGTTGTTGATATTGGTAGGACTAGACAGCCAGACCATTGGCAATGGGCCAAAAGTCTAAAATTGTACACATGGAGCTGATTGTTGGCCAGAGAAGCCTCTAGTGCTAAGATAATTGCCTGAAGTTCAGCCTGCTATGCTGACTTTCAGACCTCATGCTTGATCAGAGACATCCCAGTCAGGGGATGGATAGCAGTAGTGTCCAGCAGACTATAACAAGTGATGGTGACACTACCATCCATGAAGTGCACAGACTCCCTTTCTGGATTACTCAGGTGATCTCCAGAGGCTTCCCAAGGGGCCAGTGGATCCAAAAGAGAGGTGACTTCCTTTCACGTAATTACACCCAGCAAGGAACTGAGGACAGGGGAAACCACTTCCTTTTGTAAGTGGGATATGCTAGAAGGCCAGGAGTTGGATCTATCTTGTGAGTACCATTTTATGTCAATAAGGGAATCTTTGCAGCCGTGGCAATCCTGAAGGGTGCTGCCTCCATGACCTAAGATGTAATGGGCAGCTGGGGGCAGGGAGTCACAGGCTCAGGACTTATGAGAGCCTCTGTCTTCAAAGGGCCCAGTGTATGGCCAAGAGTTGCCATCCTAATGGTGTGTGGTGTGGACTGAGAAGGGCAGTTTCTTGCACTAGAAGCTCATGGGCAACTAATGGCCGTCATGGGTTGTCCAGGAACTCCAGGAGGCTTGAGAGGAGCCTGCTAAAATCTCAACAGTGAAGGGATCTCTGGGGATCACTAATAGTTGTATTGCAATTTAGATGGATTTTAGAGCATTCCTCATACAAGACTCCACTCAAAATAGGCCAATTTGTGGGACAGTATGAAAGGGCTTAACTAAAACTTAGAAATAAGAAACATGTTGCATCTAAAATCTAAAAAGGCCTGTTTCAATGTTGGGAATGCTAGGAGGGACATTAGTTGCTTCCTCACAGTGTAGGGACAGAGCACATCAGTGGGTGTCCAAATAATTAGCAGAAATTTTACTGAGGTGTCCAGACCTTGTAATTTGTATAAGGCAATGGGCCATCCCTTCTTGTGAGAGCTCCTTTGTAATTGTAGGTCCTGAATGGATGTGTTCAGTGAATCTCCTTGAAAAATGTCATCAGTAGGATGTCAGACCTGTGTTTCTGGGGAAAGTTGGATGTGGCTGAACTCTTGTCTGCCAAGATTGTGTGCACATAAAACCTATGTTGTAGAGCTGCAAAAGCCAAATGATACCCCTTTTACCTTTTTTAGTTTTAGTTTCTTTCTTTTTTGTCTGTTTTAATTTTTGTTTCCTGTCCTTGCGTCAAGGTGTTTTGTTCTGGCTTGTTTTGGTTTGGTTTTGACGGTTACGAGATACACTTTGGGAAGCTCTACCCTGCTCACATTGACAAATTTCTTCCTCCAGGGATCGCCAAATCAGTATCGTCAGGGTAAGAGACCTCCCCCGTTGCTCTACTGAGTTTAGGGACCCTGGGCCTAACCCTTTGCTGTGTTGAAAGTTTCAGAACTCAATCAAACCCAGAGTCTTTGTCTATCCATTTTGCAGGTGTTCCATAGGACAATGGTGTCTTTGCATCCTTTAAAGGGCATAGGGTAAAGCATTAGGGCTGCCATTCTTAAGGGTCTGGGCTATGGGTGCATTCCCTAAAATCCAGAGGATCACAATCTTCTTGATGACAGAGGCCTGGGCAGCAGCAGAAGAATCATTATGTAGAGTCCTAATGAGCCATGGGCTTTCTGGAGTATGGACCTCAGCACTCCACATAGTGACTACTCTTGCTCATGTGAGTGATCACCTGATGAGCCATATACTGCCCAGAATAGAGTCTTTCCCTTGAGACAGAACAAAGGCCAATGCCTACTTGAGACAGATCCAACGATCACAGGGTAAGAGTCATTCCCCTCAGTCCAGTATCAATTACTGCTTATGCTGAAATTGAGACACACAGTTTAGTCCAAGACTCATAGATAGATCCAGGACAAAACACATGGCCCATGGCCACTTCATAACCAAGACATGGCAATAATAAGTGTCCACTGACAGATGAATAGATAAAGAAAATGTGGTATATATGCACAATGGCATGTTATTCAGCCTAAAAAAAGATGGAAATCCTGCCATTTTTGACAACATGAATGGACCTTGAGGACATCTTGCTATGTGAAATAAATCAGACAGAGAAAGACAAATACTGTATGGTCTCACTTATATGTGGGATCTAAAAAACCCAAACTCACAGAAACAGAGAATAGATTGGTGGGGAGCAGAGGCTGGGGAAAATGGGTGAAAGTTGTTAAAAGGTACACACTTCCAGTTATGAGATAAGTAAGCTCTGGGGATGTAATGTACAGCCTGGTGGCTACAGTTAAGCATACTGTACTGTATATTTGAAAGTTCCTACAAGAGTAGATCTGAAAAGTTCTCATCACCAGAAAAAAAAATGTAACTATGTGAGCTGATGAATGTTAACTAATTATTGTGGTAATCATTTTGTAATACATACATATATCAAATGGAAAAAAAAAAGAAAAAGAAAGAAAAGGAAATAAGAGAAAGACCCAGTCTTTTCCTCCTGTCCCTAAGCACCAATTACCAAAACTTCCAACAACTTGGGTCAGTGAAATCTATAACAGAAGTTCGGTAGGACTTGGCAAATGTAGTATAAAGTGGGACAGTTCAAAGCATACACTAGCCAGCAGGCAGGAACTCAGAGTGCACGCTCACTGTTAGCCAGTTAGCAAACCAAAAGCCAGAGGAGAGATAGTCACCACCTCGACCATACTGCTCATAACACCAATCATTTTGTGGTTGCCCTCAGACAGCAGGATCAATGCCCCACACACAATTAGTTCAGATGTTGAGGTTATTCATGCAACACATGCACTGTAAAGGTCTGAAAGGTTTATTATTCACATAATGTGGCTTTCTGGGGAGCCGGGGCAGACACCCAAGCTGGTCCGAAATGGCTTGAGTGAAAGGAGTGAGTGGCTTTGGTTTTTACTGTGGTTAGAGTGTAGGGCCATGATGAAAGTTGCTGGCACCAAGGACAGGAGTCCACAGCTTCCATATTGGCTTGCCCAGATGTGGGTATAAAAGCTGTCAGCAGTCAAGCATCCAACATGGAGTCAGACTCTTTACTCCACCTCCAGAACCATGGTTTTACGTTAACTGATTTTAACATTTTTCTTGGTTTATTTAGTAACAAACTAAACTTTCTTCTCTCTTTATGCTGAAACAGGAATGTCTAAGAAATCTATTCTTTGATTCCCTGAATCTCCAAATATTTTCCTAGTGCCAGGAGCAGAGATTCAACTCTACAGGTGCAAAACATAAATACTTAGAAAAAAATCTAAGTCTTCAGCAAAATGCAACTCAATGACTTAAAATGCCAGAAATTGATTTATCCTATTCTTATGCTAGACTCAAGAGTAATTAGGAATTACTTTTTCACTTTTTTCCCAGTCAAAAATGAATACATTCTTTTTATTTTGAAAGGAAAGCTAAAAATGTATGATTTTGTGACATGGAATCTGGATCCAAAAGACTACAAAAGCTTCCAGAGAAATAAAGCATTTTGGTGTCATTAAAGCAATTATCCTTCTCAAGGAAAAAAGAAATAACTTTCCAAATTAGATACATCAATAAAGACTGAAAGTTAGTCTGCAAAGAACACAGGTCATGTTTTTACGTGGTCACTGACTCAGATCGTTTCCAGCTTAATTTTTTTTCCAGCCAACTTAAAAGACTTCTTCAAAATCAATGGAATCAACGATCTAGTCAATTCAATTTAGTTATTAAGGCAGGTAAAAACAATGGATTGACTATATTTTTGATCCAGTTGTGTTTGGGGAGATATTTCAGTCAGAGAGACATGGCAATAAATTTTCTTTGAAAGGAAATCTGGGTGGGAAAAGAAATGGCAGCATTAGCTAATAAATGTTGCTTTTCAAACCCACTAATGCTCTCAGATGATTTATCACCATTTGAAAGCTTTGGGCTACTTTACCAAAGAAAATGCATCATCCCTTGAAGTTGTGTAAAATTTTTCTCAAAGTCACATTTATAAAACCGAATACCACCTGAAACGTGCAAGTTGTCCAGCTGCTCGATACCTAATGGCCGACAACAGCAAGGCAGCCTGAAAGATCTTCTGCCGTCTCATTTCAAAAGGTGAGATTTCACGTATCACGTATCTCCAGATGCTGGCTTCCCATGCCCCTCTCAGAAAGGAGTCTAACTGGTGATACTATTTGAATGGTCATCACAGAAGTCTCCCCAGAGGTGGTATCTGGAGTATTCACTCCTATCTATCTGATGAGAGAAAGATGGAAAAAAAGAAACCCTAAGAAACAAGACTTTGGAAGACACTACACTATTTTGAGGACTTTTATATGGATGCCTGTGTGGTTTGCCGAGATAGAGCTCCCCTCATCCACAGCCTGTCAAGTCCCAGCCAGGCCTCGTGGCGTGAGGCAGCCAAGAGATAGTCAGTCCATGGTAGGGCAAAGGAATATAAACAAATCCCTCCTGCTTTGTTTTCAAATCAAAGGCAAGACTTTTAAATGAGACAGTACAGCATTTGGCAGGTGCAGTTTGTATCAGCAGCAGCATGAGAGGAAACTTCAACCCCTGAAAATGAAAGAGGCTATACTATTGATCATTCACTGCAAGTTCATTGACATTCTGTGGTTTACTTTTACTCTTCTTACCCCAGGTATAATTCATCAGAAAACACACATGGTCTTCTAAATGTTTATGAAGAGGCGACTGTTCCAGCTGAAAGTTAAAAAGTCCCCCAACCCCTCCTCCCCAAAACAAAGAGAGAGAGAGAGAGAAAGATGTGAAAATAACCTGAAATGAGGTTTCAAGCAGATAAGCTTCCCCTTTCCTCTGCAAGTCCAAGTTGAAAAATCTCTTTCTCGTTTAGTAATAAATAATTACTGAGCACCTACCGTGTGAAAGATGTGAGACCAGGCTCCATGGTCATACACACAAAAACTGATAACTGTATCATGGTAAATAATAAATAAGTGATAAAGTGTATCATGAGCAATAGAAGACTTGCTCAAGAGGGGAAAAGTGAAGAATTGTACCATATGATTAGTTATTCCATTCGATGTAGATAATCACTCATGGACGCATGGCTACTTGTTTATTTATTCATTTGACTCTGGATTAAAACCTCATACTGTCATTATTTTGTTGCTTAACTGTTTCAGTTTGGGCCATTAGAAGCTCCTTCAGGTTGGCTCCTGTATTCTTTCAATAAGCACCACCGCTTCCAGGTTTTTTTGAGCGTTTCTTTATTTTCCGGCACCACAAGACATTCCAGGCTGTCTGTATTTTCCCTGCAGCAGCCCCAGCACCAGCCACTTCTGCAAGGAGTGCTGGCTCCTTTTTTCTTGAAGAATGGTGTTTAGAAACCAAGATCTGTGTGCTAGACGTCAGTGATTCTTTGTCCTCTCACTGGACAGAAGTGTATGTATGGAAGTGTATGGATGGACTCTATCCCACCTCACACACATATCTATATTTATGTATTTATCTACCTGTATGTGTAATAAAAACCAGGAGCTCATAGTGACACCTCTGATTCCAATCCAGTCCCGCAGGCTTCATTTTAACCTTCCCTTTTCTTTATTCATAACTTCTTTCTCTAACAAAGAGAACCCAGCTTTCATTATCTACTATCTATTCACTTATTTATGCAATTCTAGTAAGTGCTTAAAAGAGTTTCAGAATTCCCAGTCCAGATCCTGGTGACAGAGAACTGACCTACTTTTACTAACGAGATAGCTGCGAGCATGTGTACAGTTCTTTTGCGTTGGCCTCAGAGTAACTAATCCAAGACTCTGTTTTCCAGTTACTTAAGTTAGGTCTTTTCTTTCCTGTCCCGTCAGTGTGGGTATGTTATTTGTTTGTAACACAGTAGGTTTGTTTTTAGTGTTTGTATTATTCCATTTTGTGTCCCTCCCACTGCCTGCTTGCTTTTCATTGTTTACTCATTAAGTGTGTGAAATAGTACTATGATTCTAAGAGTCAGAGCTGTACAAAAATTACACTCACAAAGTGTCATCCCTCCTTGTCCAGCTACCCTTTTCCCATGTCCCCTTCTTTCCAGCCCAGCCCAGCCCACCCTTTAGGAAACCAGTCCCTTAAGTTTCTGGTTTATCTTTCCTGATTTTCCTTTGGCAAATATAATCAAATATCTATGTAAGTACTTATATCTGCTTCCTTCTTACAGGAAAGGAACAACTATAGATACTCTTCTGAGCTTCCCTTTTTTCACTTAACAGTGTGTTATTGCTGCAACTTCTTGCTTAGGCTTCACTCCTGGCTCTATCTTTGGTAAAACTTATTCTTCGTATGGAGTTTACAGGGTTTTCTCTGACTTCTAGTTTCACTGAAAATGTCATTTATGGACTTTGTTTTTGTATTCTCCTTGTTGCTGTAGGAGGTTTCCAAGAGGGAAAGCAGATTCGGAACTAAGCTGTTGCCTTATTCCCACTGAAACCAGAAACCCACAAAGTATTTGCATTTTAAAATGTTTCCCCTAGAAGAAGACTGAAGACAATGACTTTATAATGCAGTTTGAAGCATTGAGTTCCTTCCTGGAGATGTTTGAACTCAGTGAGGAGGGAGGGGCCTTTATAAAAACAGTATCAACTCATTACTCAGGCAGAGTCACTTAGCAAGTAGTTTTCAGTGCCTACTATGTGACAGCATTGTTCTAGGTACTGGGCATACATCAGTGATCAAAGCAAAGATACCCATCCTCATGGAACGTACTTTCTAGAATTCTTTCTATATGCAAGATACTATACTAAGGACTTAAAGGAAAATAGATATATAAAAGATAGAAATACATAGGTCCCTGCCTTAAGAAGTTTCCATTCTCACTAATAGACAATATGTATACACTTTTTGAGGGGAACTAATGTGCACATTCATGGAAAATACAAAGTGACACCCTAAGTTCCAAATGATTAACATGAATTTCTTTCACTTAAATATTTATGGAGCATCTACTTTGTGGCAGTCACTATTCTAGGCACTAAGGATACATCACTGAACAAAAGAGGAAAAAAATCCTGTTTTCATAGAGCTTACAGTTTTGTGGTGGTAGAAACCCCATTGATCAATCAAAAAATATAAAGTCAAAACACATCAAATATCAGGTAATATAAGTGCTCTGAAGAAAAATAAATAAATTTATTTTTTTAAAAAAAAGAAAAAGAAAGCAGGAAAGGGGAATGGAGTGGTTGGGATACAAATGGAGTTTCAAAGTCTCAGAAAGTTCATTTTAAGGAGTAAAGACCTAAATGATGTGAGGACTGAGCCATCTGGAGGAAAGCATGCCCAGGCCAAGGCAGCAGCTGGGGGCATTTGGAAGGGAGGAAGTCACTTGCATTGGTTTCCAGGGAGACCTCGTGGGGGAGATGCTGTGTGTCTAGTCTTTGAAAGATGACTAGCCTCTGGGATGTGGAGAGAATAGGAAGGGCATTCTAGGTGAGGTAATAGAACTAGTAATGGAGCACAGGCAGGTTCAAATGAGTTAACCCACCTGATTGTAGAGGCGAGTTTGGATAAAGCCAGAAAAGCAGGTTGGAAACAGTTACGAAGGTGCTGAGTGTAGACCAAGGAGTAGTTCCTTTTCCTGTAGGCACTGAGGAAACCATTAAAAGAGCCTGAAAGCAGAATACACAGTACTGTACAGTTTGACCTCCATTGTATTATCAGGGGAAAAAAAGCACATGTATGTATCCTCAGAGATAAAAGTCTGCAAGGACTATGCCAAATGATAACACCAGTTACTCCTGGAAGATGGAATGGTGAGTGATTTTTATTTTTCTTTGAACTCCTCTACATTTTCCAAATTTTCTGAAAATAATAATTATTACTTTTACAATCAGAAAAAATAATAAGCCTTGCCATCCTCACAAAAGAAAGATTTAACCTGGGCATAGCCCCAGGAAGTGTTTTAGAAAAATTAACCACAGTGGATACAGATGGACAAGAGAAGGAAGAAGGAGGCTACTCTGTAGGAGCATCATTTGAGCTCCAGAACCCTAGCTCCTTTTTCCCGTAAGGCTGGCCCTGGTGCTGCTATTGGAAGTCAGCAATAAGACAGCTGTGCGGATGGTGACACTGCTCCCCATTTCACCCAGCTGTAGGCAGCAGGCCCATTTTCTCCCTCCTCCAGTGTAGAAGGAGAATCTGCTAAGTTGGAAAAAGAAAAAATCCAAATCCAAAATCCATTAAGATATAGCTCCTATGTTTATTCCTTTTACATATTTGTGTTTCACAGCTCACGTTCCAATCTAAAAGTGATAAGAGAATGAACATTCCTTGAGAAGTGAGATGGAGTCTCCAATGTACGAAATTCTTCCTCTGGGGTGTGCACAGAAGCAGTCATCCTCCTTTATGTAACTTTGGGAAATGAAATCGCATGGGAGAGGATGTCTCTCATGGAATCTGTCAGGATTAGAGGGCATTATATGGGCAGGTCTTTGTCCTCAGAGCAGCAGTGCCAGAAGCTCACCTTCTGCTGTGGACTGAATCATGTCCCCCAGAGTCATATAGTAGAGCCCTAACTCCAAGTGTGATGGGATTGGGAGATAGGCCTTTGAGGTTAAATGAGTAATTAAGGTTAGATGAGGTCATGAGAGTGGAGTCCTCGTGATGAAATTAGTGCCCTTATAAGAGGAGGTAACAAAGAGCTTGCTCTCTCTCTCCACCACGTAAGGATGGAATCCCCTTTTCTATGCGAGGCAGCTGGATGTTGATGGGGAAAAACACACAAGGTAGGTGACTAGTCAGTGATGCCCCAAAAGCCTATCCCATTTCTTTAGTAGACTCACATTGCCCTCCACTCAATATTTCATACCTCTTTCACTGTCTTCAACTCTATCACACCTCAATCCACTCACAGCATATGACCTTGCCATATACTCTAAGGAAGTATAAGCCATCAGATCTAATATCCTACATCTGCCCACCCCAAACCTACCAACTTAGTTATCCATGTACACATCCTCTCTACTCCTGGTACAATGGGGAAGAATCTCTCCCTGTCAAAGGACAACTGAATCCACCCTCTTTTCCCTTCAAAGATTTGGCTCCTTCAGTTACCCCCAGTTATTCCCTTTCTCTAATTTGTATGAGTATGGATCATATTCTTGTGTATCTCTCACTTTTTAAAAGTATATATATATATATCACATGTACGTATACACATATTCCCACACCCATTTCCAGCTACTGAACCATTCCTCTTCTCCATTTCATAGCCAAATTTCTGGAAACACCTGTCTACAAAGGCTGTCTCAACTTCATCTCCACATACTTCATACCCCACCACATACCATCATCTATCCCAGTCCTCCACTGAGACTGCCATGGTCATCAAAGACCTCCATGTTGCTGAAACCAATGAAAATGTCTCACTAGGCTGAAACACTAGGTGGCTCAATCAGCTTCCATCTATGCATATACCATTTACATCTCTAGTCTACAGCATTTTATGAGCCCTAGAATTGCCTTTTGTATTGCCTAGTTGATACCTTTGATGCTGAAACTGGCCTCTGTACACTGACACTGAATTAAATCTCAGAGATAGAGTTTTGGGTGAAGTGGAAAAGAATAGCTTTATTGCTTTGCCAGGCAAAGGGGACCACAGTGGGCTAATGCCCTCAAAACTGTGTGTCCCAACCTGGAGGGGTTATTGAGGAATTTTATAGTAATGGCTCAAAGTGGAAGGCGTGATCAGCTCATGGACATTCTTCTGATTGGTTGGTGGTGAGGTAACTGGGAGCTAACGTCATCAACCTTCTGGTTCCAACCGGACTGAGGTCTACGTGCTTGTGGGCAGCACACAGTTAACTTTTCTTACCTGGTGGGGGTTTCAGTATCTACAAAACAGCTCAAAGATATTGTTATGTGTATCCCTTGTGGGGGAACCAGGACCCTGCCCCAAGTCTGCACTATTGTTTCTTTTTTTTTTTTTTTTTTGTGGTACGTGGGCCTCTCACTGTTGTGGCCTCTCCTGTTGCAGAGGACAGGCTCCGGACGTGTGCAGGCTCAGCGACCATGGCTCACGGGCCCAGCCGCTCCACGGCATGTGGGATCTTCCCGGACTGGGGTACGAACCCATGTCCCGTGCATCGGCAGGCAGACTCTCAACCACTGCGCCATCAGGGAAGCCCTGCACTATTGTTTCTTGACTGTTCCTCCTTTGTCTCTGCATCCCCTCCCTTCCCTGATTAGCAACTGTTTGAACCTGCTTGTTGGAACTCAGGAAAGGTCATGGAGACTGAATGAAGCCTATTTCCTGTAATCAAGAAATGGGGGACACAGAAAGGCTTTTGTGCCCAGGAGCCCCACAGGGTCCTGCTTGGTTTCATTTTCCCTTGGATGTCTCACAGTCTTCTAAAACAGCCCCAGAAAGTGACCTTCCTTCACCTCAGTCTTCCTCTTCTCAGTAAATGTTATCATTGTTCATTCAATTCACAAGCCAGAAAGATATTAGGAGATATTATTTTTGGTTGCTTCACCATTTTCATCGATATCCTCCCAGCGTATAGTTCCAAGAGTATGAAGAAGCTGTGCTCTCAGCTCACCTCCACTGTAACCCCCACAGTCCAGCCTCCGTCATCTCTGTCCTGTGTGACAACCTCCTCCTATCTTGTTTCCTTCATTTCTTCTCTCACCCATCCCATTGTCCACTTGCCTGCCAAGGTGATCTTAGGAAATAGAAGACCCTCTTCTTCCATGGGTCCCTATTCATATTGCATAATTCTGTCCCTCCCTTTCTCTCCCACCACGTCTCAACCCACTCTCACCATATCCACTGAGCTTCAGCCACAGTAGTCTTCTTTCAGTTTCTAGAACAGACTATACTACTTCTCACCTCAGGATCCTTATCCATCTTGTTTTGTCTCCACACAATGAGCTTCTCTCCCTCTTTAAATGGCCAAATTCTTTCTCACGCTTTATGTCTTAGCTTTTGAAAGAATGGAAAATCAATCTTCAATATTATGGCTGTTGGGTTTTAGTTGATAAGAATGTAGAATGAATATCAAGCAGGATGAGGGGGAGAAGGAAGAAGAAGAAAAGAATAGAAGAAAATAAACTAAAATTGATGAACACATCACATATCAGGTGCTGTCACTTGAGCAGATAACAGAGATGCTTACAGGAGCAAAATGAGACTTAGAATGGGACCAGGGAAGGGAAGGGAAGAAATGAGCAGAATTGAGGATGCCTTCATTCAGGGAGATTCCACCTCACTTTATAATAATAACCACAAAGGTGGTTGTTGGGGAAGACAGGAAACTGGTAAATGAGCCAAAGAATGACTGATGTCACTGACCAGCCTCAGAATTTCACTTAGGACTTTAGTGTCCACTCATCATAGTTTCCTTCCAAGCGTCAGGAGAGAAGCACGGGCCAGGCTGAGCAGGCATGTGTACATGCCACGTTCAGACACCAGCCCAGGGATATGAGCAGTGAAGCACTATCCACCCAGCTGGGGTGGAAGATGGGTGCATGGCGGGACAGACAAAGGGCAGGGAATGGGTAGGCCCAAGGACAAACGTTTAAACTCCATCCCAGAGTAACTGCTCAGTGAATATATGTACAGCACCCTAAGTACTTCACATAATGAAGGTCCTTAGTAACTCAGAGAAAAACATTTTTTTTAAATGCTGTAACTGAAGTCTCAAAATTAAAGCTGTGTCGTTCTAAGAAGCTACACCTTAAACCCACTTTTCCAAAAATTAGCAAATTAGAAAAAAATCTTTGCTTTGAATATTTTACAATACTTTGTTTTTCATTTTTCATGCTAACAGTATTTTATAGAGATACAATTTACGAAAGAGTCATATGCACAAAGATCCAGTACCCAGGTCCATGACTGCTAACATATGTATTCACCCTCTGTCACCACTGCCCAGCCCAAGAGGACAATGCAATACAAGTACTACCATCGGTTCCAAGGTGAGAAACAAAATTCCTTGTGCTAAGCAATACCCATTATCGGTGACCACCCCCTGACCTTCAGTCTAAGACAGCCAAGGTAATTTTGGTATGGTTGAGTTAATGCCTGGTATAGAAAAGCCATTTTCACTGAAGTTACCTGTACAATGTCAAAAACCCAATAGATACCATTCTTTTCTAAAAGAAGTGCCAGCCCTAGTAGCTTTATATTTAGAGGAAAATGAGAAAAAATATTCTTATGCTTTGGAGAGTAATTTGTGACCCTGCTTCTCTGAGTGGGGTTTTGCCAGGTTATTCTGTTTCTTAAAGCCACTAATAACCCCAGCTCTACCGGTTTTCTTTACCCTGTACCCCCAGAGGGAAAAATGTACAGTCCTGCCATGTGTAAAAGCAGAGGGACAAGAGCCTTTTAAAAATTCTGTTATTACACTGCTTTCGCCTTTGTGGGTCTCACCCTAGTGGGAGGGTCTGTGGTTTCCATGGCAATGATACCTGGCATCAATGCTGGGCAGCCTTCCAGGGACTGGGGTTGGAAGCTGTGAGGCTAAAATACGTCTGTCAGAGGTAATGAAGAGTTCTCTCTGTAAATATTTCTATCTGTCTGCTCCACTCAGCCACCTGCACAGGTCCAGAAGGTAAAGCGAATGATGCAGGGGTAGGGATCGGGGGATGGGAGTGTCAGCCTGAGACGAACATAACACGTATCACACAGAGCATCTCTATTGCATGTATGATGATAGGGCCAACACTCCCACCCAAATGGATGGCTTATTTTTCCAGATAATAAATTAAAAGCTGATGCTGGGTGACTGCTGGAAGTCTTTGCAAAAGATTTGCAACAATTCTCAGATTCAGCTCTAAAAGTTGAATTCCCTCTGTTCCTACTCCCTGCCGTCTTTCATAAATTGCTTTCCCCAAATTTACTGTCTTTTAACACTATCATCATTTTCCTATGCATCTAATGCTTCAAGTGGGGCTTTCAACCCATTTTTTAAATTGAAATATAGGTGACATAAGATAATAGTTTCAGGTATATAACATAATGATTTGACATTTACATATATCACAAAATGATCTCCACGGTAAGTGTAGTAACCATCCGCCACCATTCAAAGTTATTACAATATTGTTGAGTAATTTCCTGTGCTGTACATTACAGCATGACATTTATTTTCTGACTAGAAGTTTGTACTTCTAATCCACTTCACCTATTTCCATTCCCCCTCCCCCTTCCTCTCTGGCAACCACCAGTTTGTTCTCTGTATCTATGAGTTTGTTTACATTTTGTTTTGCTTGTTTGTTTTGTTTTTTAGATTCCACATATAAGTGAAATCATATGGTGTCAATATTTGTTTTTATCTGATTTATTTTGCTTAACATAATACCCTCTAGATCATACACGTTGCTGCAAATGGCAGTAAGAGTGGCTATTATCAAAAAGACAACAAATAACAAGGGTAAGTTGGGGGGGTGGAGAAAAGGGAACCCTCTTGCACTGTTGGTGGGAATGTAAATTGGTGCAGTCACTATGGAGAACAGTATGGAGGTTCTTCAAAACATTAAAATAGAACTACCATATGATCCAGCAATTCCACTGCTGAGTATCTATCCAAAGAAAACAAAAAACATTAACTCAAAGAGACACAGGTACCCCTATGTTCATCACAGCATTATTTATAGTAGCCAAGATATGGACACAACCTAGGTGTTCATGAACAGACGAATGGATAAAGAAGATGTGGTACATATGTATAATGGAATATTACCCAATCCATTTTTCTAATTGAGTCAACAAATAATCCTAACAGCTTCTACTTCCCATTTTTATATCAGCCATTTATATCCATTCATTTATTCATGTATCCATTCACTTAAAAAATACTGAGGATGCAACAAAGAACAAAATAGAAAAAAAAAGTTCAGTTTCTACAGACAGACTAGCGCACAGAACAAGGTGAGAGCTGTAACTCTATTGTGACAGCTCAAGTCAGATTTCTGCCCACTAGACTAAGAATTTTTCCAGTTGTAAAGATCAAGTAATCCTCTGGTAGGCTGCCCATTTCTTTCATACCTCTGCACTTATGATGAATTAGCCACCAGGAAATATCCTTTTCAGGTCCATGTATTCTGATAACATTCCTGTTGTTATTTACTGTTTCTACTCTGTTGGTGCCTTATTTCTGGAAGTAAGTGCTGGTGTTTGATCTCCGCCACTGTAGGAGTCCTTCATCCCCATCATAATGACAACATCTCCCATCACCAATCTAGCCTACAGAGGTAGCTTCCACTGAGCTTTTCAAGAATGTTGGTAATTGATTCACTAGTTTATTTTTTAGTGCCTTCATGAAGTGAGTACCTCGCGGGATTACCAAAGCACATCCACCACAGAAGAGGCTCTTAATATCCAACCATTCAAGGAAGTGTGTTTTGTGGCAGGTAGCTGCTTTCCCCAGCCACCTCAGTGTTCTTAATGGCAGGGATGGAGGAGCTTACGATCATGGAGTTCCACTCTCCAAAGCTGAACTGGCAATCACTATGTCTGAGTGTTTAACCTACCAATAGCATAGACCAAAACTATCATTTGCACAGAAACCAAGTAGAGAGAGCTACCTAGTAGAGGATTACTTGTATTGGAATGCTTCAGCATAGGAGGGAGCCACTTGTGCTGATTGGAACATACATGTATTAGAGTATGGACTTCTCTTCCCTATCTTCCCTATTTCTGCCCATACCATTATCCTTTGACTCACATAATGCCTTATTCACCAACATGGTATCCCACATAATATTGCTTTTAACCAAGGAACTTATTTCATGGCAAAAGAAGCATAGTGGTAAGTCCATGCCCATAGAATCTACTAGTCTTACCAGGTACCACATCACTCAGAAGTAGTTGCTCTGATCAAATGGTGAAATGCCAATTAAAGGCCAGTTGAGAGAGAAAACCCTACAAATTCTAGGTTCTATCCTATTGGATGAAATACATGCTTTCAACCAGTGACCAATACATGGAGCAATTTATCCCACAGGCATAATCAAGTGGTAGAATTTGGGAATAGACCCTCCTACAAATACATCTTATAATCTACTGAGATAGTTTTTGTTTTCTGTCTCCACAGTGTTGGCTTTGCTGGTTTAGGGCTCTTAGTTCACAAGGAAACATGATTCCACTTAAGCTTCTCTGACCATTTGGGTTTCTCATGCTACTGAACGAAAAGGCTCAGAAGAGTCTTATATACTGCTGGGAAATTTGGGTTCTGCTCCTCATGGGGGCAGAAAGGACTATGTGTGCAAACTATAGTCTTCTATGGGTATCTCTTAGTACTTACATGTTTAAAATTTGTGGGAATCTACATCAACCCACTGAAATAACGACTTCTGGGAATTCAGACCCTTTTAGGAATAAACGTTTGAGTCATGCTACAAGTAAAAAAGCTTTACCAACTGAGTTGCTACCTTAAGATAAAGGGAACATCAAATAGGTAGTGGAAAGGAAATTATAAATATCAATCATGGCCTCATAAACAATTACAAAAATGTCACTGTTATAAATATTTTCTACCATGTTTGTAGTGTAGACATTGCTAATGTTAAGTCATGTTTTTCCTCACACCTCCTTTCTCCTATTATTTTAATTAAGCACTACTGTTGGTGTAACAAATCTATAACTTTTTCTTTACATTACAGAATATTCAGATATATGTGCATATGATTTCTGTAGGAAATCTTTCCTTTTGGGGAGAGAGTACAGTCTTGGTTTGTATGAAAGATAATTGCATCTTTAGTCAGAAGCATAAAACTCTATCTTGGTTGGGAGAGTATGGATGCTGATTAGCTGAGGAGATAGATGGTATTGGTTATTTACCTGTTTTCTCAGTGCCCCCAAGTGCTTCTGTGCTCTGGGCCTAGATCTGCATACTCCATTCTTCACACTAGTTTGCCAGCTGGCATTCTAATAGGTTTTGCTGATGGGAGGCACCAAAGGAATGGAAGGTGGCAAGAGGAGAGAAGGGACATTCCTCCTGTTTTCAGTCCCTTTAGCAAAGCTCCAGCAAACACAGATGATTGAGTCCAGCCTCCAGCCTTCTTCAGTATTCCCAGCAACAGCCTTTCCATGCCTCTTCATAGGTACCAGCAATAGTGAAGCTGGGGATTCTTTGGCATTCCAGTACTAACCACGTCACACTCCCTCACCTGCTGGGCCTGGCCCCCTTCCACCGTCTGCACCCATCAGATCATGCTGACTCTCAGAAGTCCAAGCACCCGTTAGGTCACACACCAACTTCAGAGGTCCAGCACTCACCTAACTATACCCTTCCTTAGAATTCTGAACACCAGCAGTGAAGGGGTGTTTTATTTTTTAATATAAATTCTAATATTGCTTTAAAAGTGATAATATAGTTCTATATGTTTTCATTACCAAAACAGAGTTCTGTCTATAATAGGAGTATCATGTATTCTAACAGCAATCAATCTTTCTAAAGAAGACTGCTTCTTCTCTGTTTGCAATAAAACTGGCATTCATTCAAACATTCCTGACGGAGGGTAAGAAGTGGGAAAATGATGTACTCTCTGTTTTAAATGTCTAGTTTCTTAGGTTTTATGGGGTTGTTTTTTTGTTTGTTTGATTTCTGACTGGACCCTGCTTGTTATAGAGAAGAGTGTCAGGTTTGGAGGGGAAACTAATTACCACCACCATTCATCGTTACTGTATTCATTCATCCCTTCCACATTTGATACTTATTGGATACCTATTAGGCTTTGGGACTGTAAAGATCAGCCAGGCATTGTTCCTTCCAGCCATCAAAGAACTTAGAGTTAGTGAAGGAAACAGGCAATTAAAGCAGTAAGAGAGTGTAATAGATGATAGAAGAGTGCTTATCTCAGTCAGGGATTGGGGGAGAGTGAGCATAAGCTTCCAGAAGCCATGATATCTGAACAGAAACACAAAGTGTGAATAGGAACTAACAAGGTAGAAAGTGGAGGTTGGGGAGAAAATGTTCCATGCAGAAGGAACATGTGCCAAGAAAAAATGTTTAAGAAAATGTGACAAGTTTAATACAGCAGTAAGGACGGAGCTTAGCTTGCAGAGTAGGGTGGGCCAGAGCTGGAGGGGATGGCGGGGAAGGTATAGAGGAAAAACCAGGCAAGAGGACAGAGGTTGAGGGGCTTCCCTTGTGGTGCAGTAGTTAGGAATCTTCCTGCCAGTGCAGGGTACACGGGTTTGAGCCCTGGTCCAGGAAGATCCCACATGCCATGGAGCAACTAAGCCCACAAGCCACAACTACTGAGCCCTCGTGCCACAACTACTGAAACCCACGCGCCTACAGCCCATACTCTGCAACAAGAGAAGCCACCACAATGAGAAGCCTGCACATCGCAACAAAGAGCAGCCCCCGCTCGCTGCAACTAGAGAAAGCCCATGCACATCAGCAAAGACCCAACACAGCCAAAAATAAATAAATAAATTATTTTTTTAAAAAAAGAGAGAGAACAGAGGGTGGGTGGGTAGGAGGAGGGGAGCCTGATGGCTCTTGTAACCTCTTTTCTTCCCTCTCTTGTTCCATACAGTGTTCAGAGCTCGACACAAAGAGGTCATCTTACCCATGGAAAAGGAATAGTGCAATGAACTGGAGCCCCCCCCTCCAAATTCATATGTTGAAATCCTAACCCCCAAGGTGATGGTATTAGGAGGTGGGGGTCTTTGGGAGGTGATTAGGTCATGAGAGTGGAGCCCTCATGAATGAGATTAGTGCCCTTATTAAACAGACCCCAGAGAGTTCTTTCCATCATGTGACTTTGTTATAGCAGCCTGAACTAAGACGAGTGGAGTGTGAGTGTAACTGAGCAAGACCCTATGGGCCCTTCCCAGGAACAGACACCACCATCCCCCATGTCTTCTGCCTGTCTCTTGTTTACAGAAAAACTTTAGCCTCCTAGATCTTCCCTGAGTTCCAAAGAATAAATATAATCAGAGAAGTGAGAAAATGCAGAAAGAAAGGAAAACAGTCAAGCAAGAAAAATAATAACAGTTTAGCCATTAAACAAAGTCAAGGACTTTTAGTTCCTCCTCAAGGGCTATGGTTAATATTCTGAGGCATGTGCTTTGAGCTATTTTTTAGGTACTGAAACCCTAACCAGGTGGGAGAAGTTAACTGTGTGATGCCCACAAGCATGTAGATCTCAAATTGGTTGGAACCAGAAGGTTGATGATGTTGATTCCCAATTACCTCACTACCAACTGATCAGAAGAATGTACACTATCTGATCATGTACCTCACAATCCCCCTCCCTCACTCTGTCTTAAAAAACATTTCCTTGAAAGCCATCAGGGGGTTCAGGCTTTTAATCACTAACTACCTAGACTCCTTGCTCGGCACCTGTAATAAACTCTGTACTTTCCTTCATCACAACCCAGTGTCAGTAGTTTGGCTTTGCTGTGTGTGGGCAAGTGGACCCAAGTTTGGTTCAGTAATATGATGAGTCCCTTATTCAATTCTGCAGCCTCAGTCCAAGAGTACCAATAAGAACACTTCCCAAGTAAGTCTTCTCACCTCCAGGTTACTTAGCTTCCCCTCACATGTGGCTCTCCACTTCTATTTCCCTCTAGATTTTTCTCTCCTTTGTTTTTCCTGGGCTTTTTCCTTCTCAGACTCTCCCTCTTCCTATGCAAAGCAATCTTGTTCTCTCTCAGCTGTCCCAAACGTGCATCATCACCCCCATCACATTAATTCATCAAATTACCAGGGCCCACCCTCCTTAGCAGGCAGTCAGATTACATGTGACAAAGCATATTTTCTTGTTGGACTTCCCTGATGGTGCAGTGGTTAAGGATCCACCTGCCAACACAGGGGACACAGGTTTGAGCCCTGGTCTGGGAAGATCCCACATGCCGCGGAGCAACTAAACCCATGCGCCACATCTACTAAGCCTGTGCTCTAGAGCCCGTGAGCCACAACTACTGAGCCCGTGTGCCACAACTATTGATCCCGCATGCCTAGAGCATGTGCTTCACAACAAGAGAAACCACCGCAATGCAAAGCCCGTGAACCGCAACAAAGAGTAACCCCGCTCGCTGCAAGTAGAGAAAGTCCACACGCAGCAATGAAGACCCAATGTAGCCAAAAATAAAATAAATAAGTAAATTTATAAAAAAGAATATTATCTTGTCATTGAATGAATACAGTAAATAACTTGAGTAAGTGTTAGGAGTGTGTTAGAAAGTCATTTGAAGCCTCCTTGCCAGGCTCACAGTGAGGTTGGCAGCAGAAAGAGATACTTTTAATGCCTGGTGAGTATTCCCAAATCCAAGAAGATTGTGAATTCATCTAATTACTTTTTAGTAAAAGATTTTGTGAACAAAGTACAACCTAAGTACCTTAAATGATTTTTAAATCCATTTCAAATGCTGCATTTGAAGTTACAGGATTCTTTGACTTATATGAAGGATGTATTCCACGTGTAATTAAAATTTTGTTAATGAAATTCTATTTCCTCTTGATTGCCACATTTAAGCCATGTCTATATTCCCTCACAAACTATATCCTGGCACCAACATTTGGATATTCTCGCCACATGTCAGAATGCCCAGCCATCATCCCATCACTTGAAATCCAGAGCAAACACAGAACCACACAACCATCCAGTCACTGCTATGAAGAGAATCACCAAAGTAAGATGCAAAATTATGTGTGTGAGAATAAATCTCTCTCCCTCACACATGATCTCACTCCAGGTTTCCTTCTCCCAATGCTCTCTATCATCAAATATGGTGGCACCATGAGTATATTTTTCTATTTTCCAAACTGTCCACAATGCAAATGTATGCCTTTGTAATTATGTAGTAGAGCCTTTACACGAGGTATTCAAATATCTGAGAATATCTAGCAAGCCAATGGGGTCAGCCTTCCTGATATGTATTTGCATGAGGAGTTGAAGAGACTTCTCAGAGAAAAGGTCACAAAACAGAGCCAAGAATGAGAGTCTTGACCCAGCAAACAAGCCATAGTCATCAAAAAGGAGGGATGATCCTGAATACATCCTGATATGGGTTATTGGATGTGGCTGTCAATGTTGCTTTCATATCTGAGTTTTTTAAAGAAAGTGTGGCTGAGATAAATGTTAACATCACTGTATCACTGAACATCCTTTATGACACTTGGGTACAAGTAGCCCAGGTTCAGGATCCCTCAAACTAGGTATAACACAGGGACAAACATTCTTCCCTCATTCACAATGGAACTGCCTTGGCACCTGAAACAATCTGGGGAGAGACTGTGATGCCCAGCAAGAGGATGTTGGGTCTGGAAGTCACAGAGATGCTCAACTAGGAAGAGAAGTGACTCTCTGCAGAAGAAGTGGTATTACAAGATGATTCTCACAGAAGAGGCAAAAGTGCCCATTAGATGTGAAAGGTACCAGGTGGACCCTGAGGTCGTATCCAGAAATGTCAGACACAACAGTGTGCCTGGCAGACTTGATAAACCACTTGAGGAAGACAGTGCCAGGAGAAGATGAATAAAATCCCCAAGCCACATGGAAACACATCAGACATTCCTTGGGGACTCCCAGGAAAACACAGCAAGAATTTTCAGGATGCCAAAGCAAGAGTTTGAGAAGGACATCTAACAGTATCTCACACAGTGTAGGCATGCAAGCTTTTTCCTTTAGAAGTGTGAGTTTAAATGCCAGTAGAGCAGGTAGAGAGTATGATACAAAATGAGTGACTCATATTTGTAATGAGGTGGATGGACATAGAGTCTGTCATAAAGAGTGAAGTGAAAGAGAAAAAACAAATACCGTATGCTAACACATATACATGGAATCTAAAAGCGGTATTGATGAACCTTGTGTCAGGGCAGCAATAAAGATGCAGATGTAGAGAACAGACTTGAGGACACGGGGGTAGGGGGAAGGGGAAGCTGGGACAAAGTGAGAGAGTGTCATGGACTTATATACACTACCAAATGTAAAATAGATAGCTAGTGGGAAGCTGCTGCATAGCACAGGGAGATCAGCTCGGTGCTTTGTGACCACCTAGAGGGGTGGGATAGGGAGGGTGGGAAGGATGCTCAAGAGGGGAGATATATGAATACATATAGCTGATTCACTTTGTTGTACAGCAGAAACCAACACAACTTCATAAAGCAATTATACTCCAATAAAGATATTAAAAAAATGAGTGACTCAAATTTATAAACATATCCTCTAAATAGTGTTACAGTCTGCTGGAGGAAATGTCTGTCTTCTGGTCCTTGCTCTGCTCTCCATAGCAGAGACTTACCAAACTGTATTTTATGGATTACTGGAGGCTCCTCAGAGGGAAAGTGAAGGTCTCAGAGGGAAAGTGAAGGTCTGTGGGAGGGGCTCAGGTGTGATTTTTCTCAACTTAAGACAAAGTCACTGCTGTATGGCCATATAATGTAAGACAACTTATTCTTCAAAACCGTAACACTTACTATATTTGAAGACAGCTGTCATGTCTCTGCTGAGTCTCTTCTGAGGCTAAACACCTTGGACATCTGTTCCTCAGATAACACTGCTGCAGCCCCTTCCACATGCCAGTTGCTTTCCTATGTTGCCCTCTGGTTAGTTAATCCACGTCTTTTTGAAAAGGTGTGTGGCTGAATCAGAATTCACAGATGTTGATGCAGATGTGCTTTTTAAGAAGTTTTCATTGTCGACAATTATTTTTGTCTTACTCGCAAGCCCCTTTCCTAATCATGAAAAGAAAAATTAGACTTTCCAAATAAATTTAACTATTTCTCCTGATTTAAAATATAGATTATTCTGTTACAATGCACATCTTTATAGCACCAATTACTCATACATGATTGGTTAGTAGGAGAATGATGTCTATATAATGCAGAAGTTACTTTGGTTTATACATCATTCCTGCTAGGCAAAGGAAGCAGAATTAGCAGGGAGAGAATTAAAACCATCAGCAGAAAAAGAAAACACCCTCAGCTTGACACCTACACAAGCAAGAGCCTTCTACTCTGCACTGTAAGAAAATTAAAAATGGGTCTCTACTAATGAATTGTTTGTTTGCTTGCATCAACACCAGGGGCTCTTCCCTGTGCTCAGGACTCCAGCTCACCTGCCTTCCCTCTGCACAAAAAGCCTGTGCCCTTGCACTATTGTTTCTCAGAATTCTTATTCCCTAAGGTAGCCTGAGGCCATGGATCAATGCTGGGCAGTCCATGTCAGCCCTTAAATAGATATGATTGTTTGGTTAGTGCTCTGGTGAACCAGGCATATAGGTTTTTCGAGTGGTTTGTGCCTAAACTTATTTTTCCTACAAACTTACTATTCTTCCTGAGCAATTTTACAGATTGAGAGGTTTTTCAGGTACAGGTACATGGAGTTGTAACAGAAAGACCCAGAGACTCAGCCATGTCAATATTCAATCAATTCAAACGTTAGCGTCTCCATAAGGCTGTTTCTCCCTTCTCAAAGCAACTCCCACCCCCACCCCCTGCTTTTCCCAAAGCAGTGTGTAAGTTCAGAGGCAGCTTTTGTATCCTAATGGCAGTAGAGATGGGGAAGGGCCTCCGACCTCATTCAGGACGATCTCTGGGTCATCACTGTCCTCTGCGGAGATGTTCCCTCTCATCTGGTTTCTGGTCCTCTGGGCTGCCATTAGCGTGCCCTGCCCTTCCTAGTGTCTCTAGGTATTATGTGAGCACCAACTGCTAAAAACCCTGATCCTTCCTATACCCTTCATTCGCAAAGTCCGTCACCTGACCCAAGACCTTGCCTGGTCCACAGGCCTCCCAACCCCTCCATCCCCCACTGGAAGAGGCAAGAACCTCTGGGTACACTGCTCAGCCTTTGCAGGATGCAGGGGACCAGCAGCTTAGCCCAGCCCCTCCCTCCACACTGCTGCTCTTCTGCTCCGCATGGAGCAGTAGTGTGGCAGGAACTCTCCTTATACCTTATCCTCCACCTTCTTAAGATCTGATTTCTCTTATAACTCTATGCTCAGACTGTCATAATCCACCCTGGATAGCTAAAGGGAAACATGGAAATTTACAACCTCTTTATATCTGGCTTTCAAGATTATTGCCTCTCTATATTCTCAAGAATAGTCAAACTTGAGTCTCAATATTGAAAATTATCTTTGCCATTTTTTTCCCATTCCCATAAATGGCTAATAAACAGTCATTTATTAGGTTGTTATTTTCCCTTCCCGTGAAACAATGATTGTCAATGATTTGGGGTGAAGGAGCCATGGGACAACAAGGAAGTCAGGAGCATCAGGAATCAAGACACATTGGTGGATATGTTTCTAAAGTTTATCAAGGTTTCATATGATGTCCAGAACTGAACATGGAGGTCTGACCAACAGAGAGTTCAGTAGGACTAGAGCCGGGAGTGAGTTGACCTCTATAAAGGGTCTTCCTTTTTTCACTATGCATATCATGTTTTTGATTCATGTAACTAAGTTAAATGACTATTGCAAAAGGGAAGATGTGGTCCCCCCTTGGGTCTGCAGGGTCCCACACTAGTCATTTCCTTAGCCAAAGATCCTGCTGAGATTTCCCCATCTGCTGTTTTCATCACCATGAGCTGCCTCTGCTCCAGGCCCTACTGATCTATTAGTTTTACTTGTTCTATTACCTTATGTCTCCAAGTTCCTTTGCTCACAGGAGTTCCCTGCAGCTTCCAAGCACAGGGAACAATAATGCAGCCTTCCCCACAGGCAGCTGACCCAAGCCTCCCCACACCAGACACCATGGTCGAAGAGCACCCGGACCTTTGGGAGAGGCTGACCTCATCCCATGCCTGCTCTCTCTGCTCTCCACAGGTCACCTAGTGCTCTTGCCTGCCCCATGCCTTACAACCTGATCAAATATTCTTGTTATTTTTTCTTCATTTTCAATTAATAAACTTCTAGAAGAGGGTTCCAGCATCAAGAAAGGGCTACACCAAATGGCAAAGTTCATGTTAAAGAAGAAACAACAAAGAGATGGGTGTTTCTATGAGGAGCACTACCTGGTTTCCCCTGGTGGCTTCCTTCCAACATGCCTAAATAAGGAGCATCCCTGCCAAGGAGCCTGTCAGACACCCTGCATCTGACATTCAGAGCTCAGTGTCCTCTGCAGGGGAAATGTGTTTTTATACAGTTTTAAAAGCTAATTTATATTTTTTATTGTCATCATTTTAGTAGGTGATTTCACTTCAAATGAAATAATTGCCCATTTTTTGACTAGCTTGTCTTTAATTGGAACAAATATTACAATAAGTTTAGGGGAGGCCTCAGGATATGAAATGACAGACTTGCTCACTCATCTTTTGACTCTCTCTCTCTAGAAATGATAGAGAAAAAATTGTATGACAGAATGAATTCATTTGTGACAAAATGAAAGCAAAATAGGATTTTTGCTCTCAGAACTGAACTCTTGAAGCCTAAGAACTACATTTTAACAGAAGTGTGTTTTCTGTCTAAAGAGGTAGTAAGGATACATGACAAGGCTGACAGGACTGGAGGAAGAAGCCAAGTTTGAGATAAACCTGGACCTCCAGGAAACAATGAAACAGAAAGTGAGTGAAACAGATAACAGCTCTGCATGCCCAGAATCATGTTACCTGCTCAGGTGCACAACAAGGAATCTATTGTGCTGACATGCCCCCAAATACACACATCTGCAGTCAGCCCTCTTCAGAAGAGAGGTCTTCTGGATGCAGGGCCACTCACATCAGCCACCTGTACTCATCAATAGAGTGCTCCATTTGCAAAAAGGAATGGAACACCCAAAGAAATCCAAAAGAATAGGAGAACAGAGAGGGCAGACAGCAGAAGCAAGGAGAACTACAATCTTGCAGCCTGCGGAACAAAAACCACATTCACAGAAAGATAGACAAGATGAAAAGGCAGAGAGCTATGTACCAGATGAAGGAACAAGATAAAACCCCAGAAAAACAACTAAATGAAATGGAGATAGGCAATCTTCCAGAAAAAGAACTCGGAATAATGATAGTGAAGATGATCCAGGAACTCGGAAAAAGAATGGAGGGAAAGATCGAGAAGATGCAAGAAATGTTTAACAAAGACCTAGAAGAATTAAAGAATAAACAAACAGAGATGAATACAATAACTGAAATGAAAACTACACTAGAAGGAATTAATAGCAGAATAACTGAGGCAGAAGAATGGATAAGTGACCTGGAAGACAGAATGGTGGAATTCACTGCTTCAGAGCAGAGTAAAGAAAAAAGAATGAAAAGAAATGAAGGCAGCCTAAGAGACTTCTGGGACAACATTAAATGCAACAACATTCACATTATAGGGGACCCAGAAGGAGAAGAGAGAGAGAAAGGACCCAAGAAAATATTTGAAGAGATTATAGTTGAAAACTTCCCTAACATGGGGAAGGAAATAGCCACCCAAGTCCAGGAAGTGCTGAGAGTCCCATACAGGATAAACCCAAAGAGAAACACACCAAGACACGTAGTAATCAAACTGGCAAAAATTAAAGACAAAGAAAAATTATTGAAAGAAGCAAGGGAAAAATGACAAATAACATACTAGGGAACTCCCATAAGGCTAACAGCTGATTTCTCAGCAGAAACTACACAAGCCAGAAGGGAGTGGCATGATATACTTAAAGTGATGAAAGAGAAGAACTGACAACCAAGATTACTCTATCCAGAAAGGATCTCATTCAGATTTGATGGAGAAATCAAAAGCTTTACAGACAAGCAAAAGCTCAGAGAATTCAGCACCACCAAACCAGCTTTACAACAAATGCTAAAGGAACTTCTCTAAGTGGGAAAAACAAGAGAAGACAAGGACCTACAAAAACAAACCCAAAACAATTAAGAAAATGGTAATAGGAACGTACATATCAATAATTACCTTAAACATGGATGGATTAAATGCTCCAACCAAAAGACACAGGTTTGCTGAATAGATACAAAAAACAAAACCCATATATATGCTGTCTACAAGAGACCCGCTTCAGACCTAGGGACACATACAGACTGAAAGTGAGGGGATGGAAACATATTCCATGCAAATGAAAATCAAAAGAAAGTTGGAGTAGCAATACTCATATCAGACAAAATAAACTTTAAAATAATGTTACAAGAGACAAGGAAGGACACTACGTAATGATCAAGGGATCAATCCAAGAGGAAGATATAACAATTATAAATATATATGCACCCAACATACGAGCACCTCAATATATAAGGCAACTGCTAACAGCTATAAAAGAGGAAATCGAGACTAACACAATAATAGTGGGACTTTCACACCTCACTTACACCAATGGACAGATCATCCAAACAGAAAATTAATAAGGAAACACAAGCTTTAAATGACACAATAGACCAGAGAGATTTAATTGATATTTATAGGACATTCCATCCAAACATAGCAGATTGCACTTTCTTCTCAAGTGCACATGGAACATTCTCCAGGATAGATCACATTTTGGGTCACAATTCAAGCCTCAGTAAATTTAAGAAAATTGAAATCATGTCAAGCATCTTTTCTGACCACAATGCTATGAGATTAGAAATCAATTACAGGGAAAAAAACGTAAAAAACACAAACACATGGAGGCTAAACAATATGTTACTAAATAACCAAGAGATCACTGAAGAAATCAAAGAGGAAATCAAAAAATACCTAGAAATAAATGCCAATAAAACACGATGATCCAAAACCTATGTGATGCAGCAAAAGTGTTCTAAGAGGGAAGTTTATAGCTATACAAGCCTACCTCCAGAAACAAGAAAAATCTCAAATAAACAATCTAACTTTACACCTAAAGGAACTAGAGAAAGAAGAACAAACAAAACCCAAAGTTAGCAAAGTTAGCAGAAGGAAAGAAATCATAAAGCTCAGAGCAGAAATAAATGAAATAGAAACAAAGAAAACAATAGCAAAGATCAATAAAACTAAAAATGGTTCTTTGAGAAGATAAACAAAATTGATAAACCATTAGTCAGATTCATCAAGAAAAAGAGGGAGAGGACTCAAATCAATAAAATTAGAAATGAAAAAGAAGTTACAACTGACACCGCAGAAATACAAAGCATCCTAAGAGACTACTATAAGCAAGTCTATGCCAATAAAATGGGCAACCTGGAAGAAATGGACAAATTCTTAGAAAGGTGTAACCTTCCAAGACTGAAACAGGAAGAAATAGAAAATATGAACAGACCAATCACAAGTAATGAAATTGAAACTGTGATTAAAAATCTTCCAACAAACAAAAGTGCAGAATCAGATGGCTTCACAGGTAAATTCTATGAAACATTTAGAGAAGAGCTAACACTCATTCTTATCAAACTCTTCCAAAAAATTACAGAGGAAGGAAAACTCCCAAATTCGTTCTATGAGGCCACCATCACCCTGATACCAAAGCCAGACAAATATACTACAAAAAAAGAAAATTACAGACCAATGTCACTGATGAATATAGATGCAGAAATCCTCAACAAAATACTAGCAAACAGAATCCAACAACACATTAAAAGGATCACACACCATGATCAAGTGGGATTTATCCCAGGGATGCAAGGATTCTTCAATATAGGCAAAGCAATCAATGTGATACACCATATTAACAAATTAAAGAATAAAAACCACATGATCATCTCAATAGATGCAGAAAAAGCTTTTGGCAAAATTCAACACCCATTTATGATAAAAACTATCCAGAAAGTGGGCAGAGAGGGAAACTACTTCAACAAAATAAAGGCCATATATGACAAACCCACAGCAAACATCATTCTCAATGGTGAAAAATTGAAAGCATTTCCTCTAAGATCAGGAAAAAGACAAGGATGTCCATTCTCACCACTATTATTCAACATAGTTTTGGAAGTCCTAGCCATGGCAATCAGAGAAGAAAAAGAAATAAAAGGAATACAAATTGGAAAAGAAGAAGTAAAACTGTTAGTGTTTGCAGATGATATGATACTATACATAGAGAATCCTAAAGATGCCACTAGAAAACTACTAGAGCTAATCAATGAATTTGGTAAAGTTTCAGGATACAAAATTATTGCACAGAAATCTCTTGCATTCCTATATACTAATGATGAAATATCTGGAAAAGAAATTAAGGAAACACTTCCATTTACCATTGCAACAAAAAGATTAAAATACCTAGGAATAAACCTACCTAGGGAGACAAAAGACCTGTATGCAGAAAACTATAAGACACTGATGAAAGAAATTAAAGATGATACCAACAGATGGAGAGATATGCCATGTTCTTGAATTGGAATAATCAATATTGTGAAAATGACTATACTACTCAAAGCAATCTACAGATTCAATGCAATCCTTATCAAATTATCAATGGCATTTTTTTACAGAACTAGAACAAAAAATCTTAAAATTTGTATGGAGACACAAAGGACCCCGAATAGCCAAAGCAGCCTTGAGGGGAAAAAATAGAGCTGTAGGAATCAGGCTCCCTGACTTCAGACTATACTACAAAACTACAGTAATCAAGACAATATGGTACTGGCACAAAAAGAGAAATATAGATCAATGGAACAGGATAGAAAGCCCAGAGATAAACTCATGTACCTATGGTCAACTAATCTATGACAAAGGAGGCAAAGATATACAATGGAGAAAAGACAGCCTCTTCAACAAGTGCTGCTGGGAAAACTGGACAGCTACATGTAAAAGAATGAAATTATAACACTCCCTAACACCATACACAAAAATAAACTAAAAATGGATTAGAGACCTAAATGTAAGACCAGGCACTATAAAACTCTTAGAGGAAAACATAGGAAGAGCACTCTGACATAAATGACAGCAAGATCTTTTTTGATCCACCTCGTAGAGTAATTGAAATAAAAACAAAAATAAACAAATGGGACCTAATGAAAGTTATAAGCTTTTGCACAAGAAAGGAAACCTAAACAAGACGAAAAGACAACCCTCAGAATGTGAGAAAATATGTGCAAATGAATCATCGGTCAAAGGGTTAATCTCCAAAATATATAAACAGCTCATGTAGCTCAATACTAAAAACAAACAACCCAATCCAAAAATAGGCAGAAGACCTAAATAGACATTTCTCCAAAGAAGACATACTGATGGTCAAGAAGCACATGAAAAGCTGCTCAACATCACTAATTAGTAGAGAACTGCAAATCAAAGTTACAGTGAGGTATCACCTCATACCAGTTAGAATGGGCGTCATCAAAAATCTACAAACAACAAATGCTGGAGAGGGTGTGGAGAAAAGGGAACCCTCTTGCACTGTTGGTGGGAATGTAAATTGATACAGCCATGATGGAGAACAGTATGGAGGTTCCTTGAAGAACTAAAAATAGAATTACCATATGACTCAGCAATCCCAGTACAGGGCATATAACCAGAGAAAACCATAATTCAAAAAGACACATGCACCCCAATGTTCATTGCAGCAGTTTTTACAATAGACAGGTCATGGAAGCAACCTAAATGCCCATTGGCAGACAAATAGATAAAGAAGCTGTAGTACACATATATAATGGAATATTACTCAGCCATGAAAAGGAACAAAATTGGGTCATTTGTAGTGACATGGATGGATCTACAGACTATCATACAGAGTGAAGTAAGTCAGAAAGAAAAAACAAATATCATATATTAACGAATATATGTGGAATGTAGAAAATGGTACAGATGAACCAGTTTGCAGAGCAGAAGTAGAGACACAGATGTAGAGAACAAATGTAGGGACACCAAGGGGGGAAAGCCGCAGGGGGTGGGGGTTGTGGTGTGATGAATTGGGCGATTGGGATTGACATGTATACACTGATGTGTATAAAATGGATGACTAATTAGAAAATAAATAAATAAGCATAAAAAAATAAAAAGAATGGGAGAACAAAGACCAAGATGAACAAAAAGAAAAACAAATCTGAGAAACAATACCAGAATCAGACTTTAAGTTGTACTTGTCCACAAGGACAAATTGCTACAAAAAAGGAACAATTCGAGAACAGGAAAGATTGGAAATGTTATGGTCAACTTAACGTAAAGGATAGATTAAATGATAATAAGAAAGTAATCAAAGATAGGACTGGTGCTATATAAAACAGAGTCCAGGAAATCTTCCAGAATGCAGAACAAAAGTCAAAATAATGTAAAATATGAGAGAAAAAGGGCAAGGGTTATAAATTTTAAAACTTTAGTGTTCATTTGATACTTCCAAAAACAAAAAACAGAGACATTAGTGTGGAAAATATATATACATATAACAGAAATAGTAAAAGGTGATTTGCCTCAGTTGAAAAGGCCAAGGTGTGAAGATCCACACAACTGGTCATTTCCTACTGAAATTTTAAGATAGGATAAATTAAGATCTGAGAAACTTCCAGAAAGAAAAAGAAAGCAGGCTAACTGCAAAGGAAAAAGCCATAGTTCATACTACAGAATAAAGAACAGAGTCCAGAGAGGAAAGTTTTCTCAAATTTAGAAATCTATGGACAGTACAGCCAAATTCTTAACTATAGGTGAGGAGTTTTTTTAATGTTTTTTGATGCAGGATATCACAAAGTTTAAAACCCATGTTCCACATATGAAAAAAAAAAACTTAGAAGTATATACCAGCAAAAGTAAAAAAACAAAGACATCCAACAAAGAAAGGACATAAAATAAAAGGAACAAGAGCAACTGTGACACAGAAATAGTAAAGGAAATGAGATGGAAAACAAAAGAAACTCCTTAGGCTGCTAAACTTCAAAGATTTTATTTCAAACAGCAAAAATTTAATTTGCTGGATTATATTTCAATTCACCTTGCATCTAATTATTCTATGTAGTTCTGGAGTAAATAATAGTTTATGATTGTAATATTCAAAACATTAATTAATTTTCTTATTTTAGAATCAGCCTATGGACAGAATATGAGAGAGTTAATTATAAGCACAGAACTGAAGGACAAAATGTAGATGTTATAAATAATGTACAATAATAAAACTAGGAAATAGATGGAAAAAAGTAAGAGTAATGTAGTTGGAAGAATTGATGTTATTAAAATGACCATACTACTCAAGGCAATCTACAGATTCAGTGCAATCCCTAGCAAAAGAAAAATGGCATTTTTCAGAGACCCAGAACAAGTAATTCCAAAATTTGTATAGAAACAAAAAACGACCTTGAGGAAGAAGAACAAGGCTGGAAGTATCATGCTCCCTGATTTCAAACTATACTACAAAGCTACACTAATCAATACAGTATGGTACTGGCACAAAAACAGACACACAGATGAATAGAAAAGAAAAGAGAGCCCAGAAATGAAACCACATTTATATGGGCAATTAATATATGACAAAAGAGGCAAGAATATACAGTAGAGGAAAGACAGCCTCTTCAATAAATGGTGTTGGGAAAACTGGACAGCTACATGCAGAAGAAACAAACTGGACTACTCTCTCACACCATGCACAAAAAAAAATTCAAAATAGATTAAAGACTTAAATATAAGACCTGAAATCATAAAACCTCTAGAAGAAAACATAGGCAGTATGCTCTTTGAAATCAGTCTTAGTAATATTTTGGGGGCTATGTCTCCTCAGGCAAAGGAAACAAAAGTAAAAATAAACAAACAGGACTATATCAAACCAAAAAGCTTTTGTATAGCAAAGGAAACTATCAACAAAACAAAAAGGTCACCAATGAACTGGAGCAGGTATTTGAAAATGATATATCTGGTAAAGTGTTAATATCCAAAATATACAAAGAACTCACACAACCCAACACCAAAAACACCAAACAACCTTATTAAAAAATGGTCAGAGGATCTGAATAGACATTTTTTCCGAAGAAGACATACAGATGGCCAACAGGCACCTGAAAAGATGCTCAACATCATTCATCATCATGGAAATGTAAATGAAAACAATGAGATATCACCTCACATCTGTTAGAATGGCTATCATCAAAAAGACAACAATAACAAGTGTTGGTGAGAATTTGGATAAAAGGGAACCCTCAGGCACTATTGATGGGAATGTAAAGTGGTGCAGCCACTATAGAAAACAGTATGGAAATTCCTCCAAAAATTAAAAATAGAACTACTACTTGGTTGAGCAATTCCACTCCTGGGTATTTATCTGAAGAAAATGAAAACACTAATTAGAAAAGATATATGCACCCCTATGTTTATTGCAGTATTATTTATAATACCCAAGATACAGAAGCAACCTAAGTATCCACTGATAGATGAATGAATAAAGAAGGTTTGGTGTATACGATGCAATATTACTCAGTCACAAAAAAAAGAAAGAAATATTGCCATTTGGGACAACATGGATGGACCTAGAGTGTATTATGCTAAGTGAAATAAAGAGAAAGACAAATATTGTATGATTTCACATATATGTGGAATCTGAAAAACAGAACAAATGAACAAACATAACAAAAGAGAAACAGAGTTATAGATACATAGAACAAACAGGTAGTGTCCAAAGAGGTGGGGGATGGGAGGAGGAAAGAAATATGTGAGGGAGATTAAGAGGTACAAGGTCCCAGTTGCAAAACAAATAAGTCATGGTTATGAAATTTACAGTGTGGGGAATATGGTCAATAAATATGTATTCACTTTGTGTGATGGGAGATCATGACTAGACTTATCATGGTGATCATTTTGAAATATATAGAAATAACAAATCACTATGTTGTGTACCAGGAACTAACAGTGTTGTAGGTCAATTACACTTTGAAAACAAGCAAACAAACAAACTCATAGAAAAGAGATCATATCTGTAGTTACCAGAAGCAGGGGGGTGCATGAAGGGGGAATTGGATGGAGGCAGTCAAAAGGTACAAACTTCCAGTTATAAGATAAATAAGTCATAGGGATGTAATGGACAACATGATAAATATAATTAGCATCACTGAATGTTATATATGAAAGTTGTTAAGAGACTTAATCCTAAGAAAAAAACTTTTTAAAATTTAATTTTGTATCTATGTGGATACATATAGATGGATGTTCACTAAACTTATATGATAATCCTTTCATACTATATGTAAGCCAAATCATTATGTTGTATGCCTTAAACTTATACAGTGCTTATACAATTATATCTCAATGAAACTGGAAGGACAAAAAGAGAGGAAAAAAGGAATAAGGTAAGAACACTAAATTGCTCATCTTTTGTAGGAAAGTTAATATATAATGTTTAAAATTGATAAAGCAAGAGATAGAGGCATAAAAATATTATTTCAGTGTATAATGGAAACCTCCAGAAGCACTAAAAACCAAATCTGCCTCCACAGTTGCCTCTGGGAACTAAGACTGGAAACGAGGTGTGGCGAGACCAGGAAATTGTATGTTTCACACTATACTCTTTTGTACCGTTTAAATCGTCTACCTTTTGGATGCAGTCATTCTATTACTTTGTACAAAAATGTGGAGAAGGAAGCACTATACATGAAGAGCATACCCTTAGTGTATATATTTTGGCTATTTAAATAGAAAAACAAAGTAGGTCTCATTGTATGTTTAAAACTTTATTTTTACAAATCCTGAGTTTTCAGAATAAAGTCTGGGAATCTTTCCATTAGAGGCCCAAGCAGCTATGGGTCCACCAGACCTGTAATCCCCACAGTTATTTGCAGTTTGGGATTTAGACATGGAAGGCATGTAATCTGTAAGAACAAGGTAATTGATATTTAACCCTTTGTTAAAGGATTGAGAATTTAGCATAAATTAGTCAATCAGATTAGCTAGTGAGTCACAAGGATGCCCAAAATTAATTGGAGTTTTGGTTTGGAAACAAATGGGAAAGTAAAATGGAAGAACTCCCGTAAAAAGAATGTCCCTTGAAGGACCAAGAGGATACCATAGAGTCATTTGACACCTAAAGACGGGAAAAGGCAGGAAGGAAGCTACCTATTTCACAATATTGCTTTGGGTCAGCCCTGACTGTAAACCTGGACAAAGCTGAAGTCTTATCTGAGGTTTGAACGTCACATTTTAGATCACTTTACTAAAAATATCATTGATATTTTTATTACAGGCCTCTAAAACAAAGCTTTATCCAGTCATCCTCAGAAACCAGGGCCAAAGTAACAAGTCTATTTAGGCACAATGGGATCCACAGTGACCAGGCGCAGGTATATGTTGTAAATATCAAAGCTGACCCCAAAGCACATTTAATAATGAATCTTTTATAAGAATGAAGACTCTCAAAAGGGCTGTATGAGATATTAAGGTAATAGTCACACAATATTATGTAATGGTTAGAAATGCTTTGAGGAATAATAATATTTACCAACTTGCTAGTATATTGGTTTTAAGTGTAATTGTGTAAGGTCATTTGCATAGAGTTCTTTTTAGCTTATCATCTCTGTGTCTTTTCTCATCCTTTGCAAATTCATTTCAGCTATGTAACTTACGGTATCTTGCTGGATACAAACAGCTACGTCAATCTGAAGGTGACACTCAGCACAAGAAGAAAACAGGTGACAAACACAGATCAAAGGTGTCAAAATAAATCATATGGGATCACTGAGTGAGAAAATATATTAATAAATGGACTACAATTTTTATCATTTATATTTAACCCTATGAGTGAGAAAAAGTAAGTGTTAGACAAATTTGATCTTGAGGCCTCTAGAGTAAAATCTGTACATTGACTAGAAGAGCAAGGGAAGAAATACAAAGGCATCTTGCTATCAAATGCAAACAGAGAGGACCTTCCCAGAGCCGTCAATGAAGTGACAGCCCAGGTGGGTCTGGGGCTGGCTGCTGAAACACCTCTCAACCTCCATCCAGCCCTTCCTCAGGCTCCACCTGTCCTGTAATGACACCTCCCACCACTCCACAGTTGCCTCCAGGGCTCACCTTGTAACCCTGTTTTCTTTGTATGTTTGGGAAATCCTCAGTTTGACTTACTTTGGGAATTCACCTCTATCTCAGATCACCTGGAGGAAATCTTAAAGAATAAATCTCCAAGAGAATAAAATATCTGATTAGCTGATCCAATCAGTATGACAAAATTTAAGGAGAGAGCAACTCATGTTCCAATACGGTTTCTATTTCTTTTCATTTTGAAGGCAATCGGGTCATTTTTTAGTAACATATCTTCTGTACTACAAAGATGGCATAGCTTTAAAATTTGCTACAACTGAATTATTTCCCAATTTTCTCTGACTCTTTCCTTGTATAGGGTCTGAATTTCTGTATCATATTTATTGGATAATTCACCACTCACCAGTGCCAGCATCTCGGGAGCACATGAAAGCCCTGCTAATTACCGATCTGAAGCATTTATTAAACTATTCTGAAACACGACAAGCACCACTCTATCACATAAAATAAGGTGCAGGGTACACATTCATGCCTGCTTGTTTAGTGGTAATACGGATTTTAGCGTGCATTGTCATCCACTTTAGGTTCTCATTACTGTCCTGCTCACCCTCATTCAGTGATGTATCATCTTCCTGCATTTGTCTAAATCAGTTCAGCAGCCGATAAATCAAAGCTTTTCTTGCCCTTGTCCTTCCAAACTGTTCAAATCATCCATCTGACCATGGAAGAAAGGAAGTAATCACTTGCTTGGAAGAAGAAAATATCTGCATTAACTCTACAGTAAACTTCTGCATCAATGTATGCAAATGTGCACGTGAAGCCTGTATGTGCACCTATCCTACACTCTGACGTCACACACCTTGGGTCAGGTTCTGAAAGAAAAACATCAAAGCCTCAAAATGTTGCACTTTTCTTTTTTTTTTTTAAGGAAAGAGAAAAGCCATTTTCAATTCTCTTCTTTTAAGAATAGAGTATGGGGCTTCCCTGGTGGCGCTCAGTGGTTGAGTGTCCGCCTGCCGATGCAGGGGACAGGGTTCGTGCCCCGGTCCGGGAAGATCCCACATGCCGCGGAGCAGCTGGGCCTGTGAGCCATGGCCGCTGAGCCTGTGCGTCCGGAACCTGTGCTCCGCAACGGGAGAGGCCACAACGGTGAGAGGCCCACGTACCGCAAAAAAAAAAAAAGAATAGAGTATGTCCTCCATTTCAAAAGCCATGTAAGATCCTATTTTTATATCCTCAAGAGCTGTAGGAGCTGGAAATTAATTGGTCCTTTAACTGGCAAATCCTTCAACAGACAATACACCCTGGCATTTGGAGACCTAATACATTTTTCTCTTTGTGGTTCAACAGAGGAAGATTCCTAAACCAGGAAAGACTTCCTGGGTAGACCTAAAAAAGGCAGCACCGCCCTCTTGTCCTTTTCATTCCCTTTCTCCAGCCCACTCCCACTTTTTGATATTTTATTTTACTTTTTTTTTTTTCTTGCCTTTGGAGCTTTTGCTTCTTTTTCTAGGAAGAATGTTACTGAAAAATAATATATATATATATATATATATATATATATATATATATATATATATATATATATATATATATATATATATATATATATATATATATAGAAAGCAAGGGCTACGGCTGTGACAAGGGAGTCTAAGGTTTCCACAATATCCTCCGCTGGCATCTGCTCCATTTCCCATGTCTCCATCAGGACAGGGGCTACACAGCTCTTCCCTCTATCACAGAATTAACTCTGCTGCTGCTGGATCATTTGCTGGCATGCCAGAAATGAAATCAGGGCATTTGCGTTCTTTCACGTTCTGCGGGATATCACGCAAAACTCCAGTTTTACAGAAACAATAAAATAAACTGACAGGAGTCTCCCCATGTTCTGGAAGGGATCCAAATGTGCTGCTCTGAACTGCTTTTACTGTGTCACTTTGCCCAGGGTAGAATCTAGGTTGAACTCTGGAAGCTAGGATTTTGAATTTCTTTCTCTTGAGGCAAAAGTAGCAGAATGTGGTTGTACAGTCTATTTACTTCAATTTATAATTTTATCAAAAATTGCACTCTCCCCATCCTACTTACTCTTTTGTTTTATTATTATATATGTCTTTATACATATGTTCTTTCTTTTTTTAAAAAAGATTTTTTTAGAGCAGTTTTAGTTCACAACAAAATTGAGAGGAAGGTACAGAGGTATCCATACCCCCTACCCCAGCACATGATAACCTCCCCCAATATCAGCATCCTCCGCCACAGAGGTACATTTGTTACGATGGATGAACCTGCACTGACACATCATAATCACCCAAAGTCTACAGTTTACATCAAAATTCACTCCTGGGGGTGTAAATTCTATGGGTTTGGAGAAAGGTATAATGACATATGTCCTTCATTATGGTATCATACAGAGTATTTTCACTGCCCTAAAAATCCTGTTCTCTGCCTATTTAGACCCCGACCCCAGCCCCACCCCCAGCTACCATGGATCTTTTTACCATCTCCATAGTTTTGCCTTTTCCAGAATGTCATGTAGTTGGAATCATACAGTATGTAGCCTTTTTCAGATTAGCTTCTTTCACTTAGTATATTATGCATTTAAGTTTCCCCTATGTCTTCTCATGGCTTGATATCTCATTTCTTTTAGTTCTGAATACTATTTCTACTGTCTGAAGTTGCTACAAACATCTGTGCGCAGGTTTTTGTGTGGACATAAGTTTTCGGCTCCTTTGGATAAATACCAGGAGTGTGATTGCTGGATCGTATGGTGAGAGTATGTTTACTTTAGTAAGAAATTGCTTCCAAAGTAGCTGCACTATTATGGATTCCCACCAGCAATGCATGAGAGTTATTGTTGCTCTATATCCTCTTAAGAATTTGATGTTTTCAATGCACCTTATATTTTATATAAATTAATTTTCTCAGCTATGAGCCTAATATTTTTAAATTAACTGATAAAAATAATATATATTTTCTTTAAAGTTTTCATGTCATGTATCTGTGGGTATAGATACACACAAACACATACGTTCTCTCTCTGGTTTTGGAGAGCCTTTCTTTTGATTCTTTATGATTTCATCAACATCCCTAGGCTTACTGCCTCTGTCTTATTCCCTTTGTATACTAATTCTGTCTTCTCTTTCTTATCCTAAAAAATTCTGTCCTAATGTTTCACTGGACAGCACCCAGAGGAGAGAAAACCTCCATAAGCCTGCAGGTTCATTTCCTCCCTGGATCTGTTAGTAGTTAAGAGAGAGCTGACTCAACTCCTCTGAGTTAGCTCAAGAGAACAGACTGATAGAAATCCCTGAGTCCCAGAGGTTTCCCTTTCTAACAAAGCCACTTCCCTGATTGGGGAGCACAGCTGTAACCTGCTCCTCCAGCATCACAGGTCCCAGGCTCTTCTCTATGGACCATTGGCCATGGTGCGCGCAGTTCACCCATGTCCCGCATGAGCTGTGGGATAAGGAGATTTTGATGGATTTGTGTGCACTCTGCTACTTCTCTGCTTCTGAGTTTTTCCTCAATGAGGTCTATTTTCTACCTGCATCCCCAGTGGCTCTGGTGGTCTATTTCCTGACCCCTCCTTACACAGTTCAATCTCTAGCTGGTAACTCTTTACCTAACTTCTTATGAGGCATCCCTCGCCATCTAGAGGCGTGGTTTATAAACTGTTGTACAAGTTTCTCAGGCTAGTTCCAAGGCGTGCATCTTAACAGCGTTAATGTTTATTTCACACAATGACCTTGTTTCTGATTCAAGCAGTTTTCTGACAACATCTCTCACAAGAGAGCCATCAAGGCAAGTCCCATTCTTATAAGAATTTGGGAGGTTATGAGCACAGAACCAAATGAGTGAGGGGTGTGGTTTTTGTCCGGCCCCAGTTATCTGCAGATTAAGGACATTTGACTCTGGCTCCTCAGATTCCTGCCCTTGTTGTCCCTTTACTAGTTGGCCTGTTCTCTTGATTTAGGGCAAGCATATGTGTGTAGAGGGTAGGGTGGTATGATAGCATATGTTACGCACGATTCTAACGTTTTTCAAATTGCTGAAGCACGCGTTTAGAATACTCACCAGTCATGGCCTGTTGCTTCTAAAAATATTTAGAAGTTTTCAAATAATCAGGGAGAATAGAAACTCACAAAGTTATCATTCATTCTTTTATATATAAAAACCTCAATTAAAAATTATAGCTGGAGGTGTCAAACATAAAAATAAAAATTAAGTAATAGCCTGTGTTTGAAAAAAGTTTAAATAAAGATATCAGCAACTCACCAAATATTTTATGTACTAAAGGGAATTTAAGGAAACATAACTCCTTATCTTTCTACGTTTCAAAGAAATCTTACAGCAGCACATGTTCTACACAATTTAGTCAGAAACCTCAGAGGATTCAGAAATATAGTCATGGGAAGAGTGCTTTTCCAGAATGACAACCCGACAAGAAGTGAAAAGAAGATAAATGGATTACAACAAGCATACTAAAAAAGGAAAAATAATGTTAGATCAATTTCCCCAAGAAACTAGTGATAAAGGCATAGATTTTGTCTGGTTTTTTAATGTGCTTTGTTTTCTTATTTCCAAATAACATGTGCAGTTCAAAAAATAAGATAACATCAAATAGCATTATTTTCCAGTTTATCTCAGGGGAGCTTAGTATTATAAAATAACAATAACAAATAATAATATATTTCAGGGGATAGGACTGATTTATTAAGAGATTCAAATTACAGAAATCTAAAAGGGGGGAAGACAAATGCTATGATACATTAATAATTCTTTGTAAGTAGCAAGCATCCCTAATGGGAAAATAATTTAATTAACATAAAAGCACTGAACAATTAGTGGTCTTTATCTGGCTCAGGACCCATGAACTCATCCCATTAGTGGAGCTTAAATTTGAGAAACTTTGGAAACTGTAGACAAGAATGTGATTCAGCTTCAGTGTTTGCCAAGTTTGAACACAAAGTACCAGATAAGGGAGAGCCGTGCACCCCCTACATTTTTACTGCTGTATGTTACGGCTGAAACGTAGCATTGATGCCAAAAACGTGTGGTACAGTGTCCAGCGAGAGCTGAAAAATGTGGGAACAAGGGACATGGTTTATTTTACTTTCACTTTGAAAGGTGGAGTTTGGGAAGACAGGCATGATAGGCTCAAAAAATTCTCAACCTACATACACCACTGCTACTTCCCCTTAACCTCTTTGAGAGCCAACCTGAGGACCCTTGGAACCTCTGTTGTGATGTTGGTTTAGAAACCACTGGTTGGCAAGAGCAAATACAGAGAGTGTCAGGGATGGAGGTGTGAGTGGACAGGTGAAGGAAGTACTTCTAAACTCTTCCATCAAAGAAAAAAATGGTGTCAGTGTCACCAGCCTATCATAAAGAAAGTATTGCAGGCCAGGTTAAAGATTTTGGTCATCCTCCTAAAAGCATCAGGGAACCCCTGAAAGATTTATGTGATGTGACGCTATCTCACTGAGGATTTATTGGGTGTGAAATTAGTCAGATACTTGAAAGCATACAGTCTGTCCACAGATGCACCTTTGGAATTCTGCCATGTTTCTTGTACAGCCAAGAAGCCCAGACTGCCAAGCCCTTAGGCATTGTGACATGTGCTGCTTGTGCGAGATAACACACCCACAATAAGGGTTAGTAAATACATCGACACTCCAGAAACCAAACCAGAGGAATGGGGTCCATCTGGATGTCATTTCCACGCACGATTGAGAAAATAAGACAAAACCATGATAATGGCCACAAAGCACTGTAAAAGCCTGTTCTGCATCAAGACCACATTCCGAGCAACGTTGCAGAACAGGTGGGACATCATAGGGATAATTCTGGTCATTCCAACACCTTTTCAGTAAAACAATATGTATAGTATCTTCTCAGCCCCTCAAACCCGGCTCACCTATTTACTTATTTCCAGAAATGGGGCTTCATATAAAACTGAGAAGCACTTATCTGAAAAGTGGAAGAATCAGGGATCAGGGGAGCAAAATTCTTAAATCAGAGCATTATTTTTCAGATTCAAACTAATTAACAGCAATTCTGTAACAAAGTTACTTTTTTTTTTTAAACGTGATTTTTTAAATACAATTCATGTGCTTAGATTAGAATTAGTGGGTAGTATTTTCATTTTAGCTTGGCTAATATATATTTTCTTTATCACATTTCCCCTTACATTGACTATGTAAATTCATGTCTTTTTAAATTAATAGATAGAAAAATAGTCTTTTCCAACAATCCTTTAAAAAAGTAAAGCTATATTTTAAAAATAATTACGAAAGACCAAGGTGGCAGCTTGAGCTTAGGCACCCAAAGACAAAGACTCTTTTGACTAAACCTGAGTTATACTACCCTGAGCCCATTTCTCTACTAGGTCTTGACCTTGGGCTCTGCCCTTGGCCTGCTTAGTCAATTTTTAACAAGAATCCTGCCAGGTCAGTTTAATGGAAATCCCCCACTCTCCATATCTAACCAAATTCCTTATTCCTTACCCTGGATACCTTATTGCCCTGGCCTGCCTTCAGCAAGAATTCCTGTCAAGTTAGTTTAGCCAAAATCCTCCCTTACCTCTGATGTTTCCTCTTAGTAAGTGTCTATCACAGACCCCACCCTGCTTCTTTGCTCTAAATCTCCACTTGTCTTGGCTGCATTAGGAGTTGAGCTTGATCTCTTTGCCCCACTGTAACACCCCCCACTGAGTTGAAACCCTCTTGAATAAAGTCTTCCTCACCATTTTTTTTTTTTTTTTTTGCGGTACGCGGGCCTCTCACTGTAGTGGCCTCTCCCGTTGAGGAGCACAGTCTCCGGACGCACAGGCTCAGCGGCCATGGCTCACGGGCCCAGCCATTCCGAGGCATGTGGGATCTTCCTGGACCGGGGCACGAACCTGTGTCCCCTGCATCTGCAGGCGGACTCTCAACCACTGCGCCACCAGGGAAGCCCCTTCCTCACCATTTTTAACAAGTGTCATAAGTAATTTTTTTCTCTGACACCAGGATTCTTCAAAATTCACATAGAAATTATCAGAGAATGTTCTGAGAGAAACATCTTCATCCTTATTGCAATCAGGAATGATCATCATACATATACCAGAGATCTGGATGAATTTCAGTTAAATGCAGTCCCTGTGGTGTGAATTGATGAAAGGCAGGGACCACCATCGTCAGCATCCCTCGGAGAGCACAACATTGGGAAATTAGTGGAAAGTGACACCGACACTTGCAAAAACCAGAGTTGCAGTAACGGTAGATCAAAGTAATGAGAAGGGTAACGAAGAATTTTGGTACTTTGGTCCTTCTGGCCTCTATAGCAATGTGATCTTACCAGTCAGAAAAGAGGCATAAGGGAAACTTTCTCTGGAAATACTGTCCCTGTCAGTGTCCTTGAAAACCTCCCAGCTATGGCCCTGGTCCAGCTGCCTCCCCAATCCCCCAAAATGCTAATCCTATGATGGTTCTCTCCTGCTTTACTTCTTTCTCTACATTCTAAATAGAGAAATCTTCCTATAAAACTCATTGGCAGAGAAACATACATCAAACTGTGTTAAGAACCCAGCCTAATCCTACTTAACAAAAAGTCAATGAGATGGTTTCTTATAAAGCTCATCATACACTTATCTTGCGACCCAGAAATCCTACTCCCGGGTATTTGCCCATGTATTAGTGTCCTATGGATGCTGTTACAAATTATCATAAATTTAGCAGCTTAAAAGCAACCCAAACTTATTATCTTACAGTTCAGAAATTCAACACAGGTCTCACTGGGCTAAAGTGAAGGTGTTAGCAAGGCTGCATTTCTTTCCAGAACTTCAAGGGCAAAATCTGTCTCCTTGCCTTTTTAGCTTCTAGAGGATGTTTGTATTCTTTGCCCCTTCTATCTTCAAAGCTAGTAACAATGGATCAAGCCCTTCTCAGGCTGCTATCTCTCTGGTTTTCTACAACAGTTAGGAAAGGTCCTCTTCTTTTAATAACTTATGTGATTTGGTTGGGTCCACCTGGAAAATCCACGTGGTAAGCTCCTTAGCAACTTCAATGCCATCTGCAACCTTAATTCCCTTTTGCCTGTTATGTGGCATATTCACAGGTTTGAGGATTTGGGGATGGGCGTCTTTGGGAGCCATTGTTCTGCTGCTACAATCCAAGAGAAATGAAAATATATGTCCATACAAAGACTTGTATTCAAATGTTCATAGCAGTTTTATTCATTAAAGCCGGTAACTAGAAACAATCCAAATGTCATCAACTGGCGAATGGATAAACAAATTGTGATACATTCATATAACAGAATACACTCAGCAATAAAAAGGAACAAACTACTGATACACACAAAAAATAAATTATGCTGAGTGAAAGAAACTAGATATAAAAGGCTCTATACTGTATAAATCTATTTGTATGAATTTCTAAGCAAAGCAAAGCCATAGTGTTAGAAAGCAGTGATAGGATGCCAGAGAGAAGAGACTTACCACAAAGGCAGAGAACTTTTTGAAATGATGGGCATGGTTTATATCATGAGTGTGGTAGTGGTTACACAATCATATACATTTGTCAAAACTTATTGGATCATACCTTAAAATTGATGAACTTTATTGCATATAGATTAAAATATAAAAAATGTAATTATATAAAATATAGAATAAAATATAAATTACATTAAATATATAAAGAAACTGAAATAGATTTTAAAAAGCCACTAAAAGGACTATCATAGACTTCCTAGTAAGAATGAGTAAAGAGTCATGAGGTCCATGAAAATTCTGCAATGCAAAAGATAAATACAAAAGAAGAGAACTCTGGAAACTGACTTCCTCTGCAATAAATTTTCTAAAAAGACCAAAAAAATCAAAATAATATCTGATTTTTATTTTCACCTAAAGAAACTGCACCTATGAAAGAAGAGGAAAACATCATGAAAAAGAAGAATCTAAGACAAGGAGAAACTGGACAGAGATGCTAAAAAGCCAACGTCATATTGAAACTAAAATCCACAGAGTAGACACTTTTCCCCACGTGAGCTAATTGTGTTTACTCATTTGTTTACTTGGTGATTGTCTCTTCCTCCGATGTAACCTGTGCGCTCCCTAAGCACCAGAACCTTGTCCTCTGTGTTCACCTTCTGCCCTTGGTATCCAGCAGAACCTTGCATTTTCCAGGTCTCCATAATACTGGTTGAATTAAAGGATGCATTATTTAAAATTAGAAAACATAAAAAGAGTTCTTACACAAAATGGAGGGATACACAATGAAAAAGAAACCAGCCACTCCATAAGAAATCAGTGCCACTATTTGTAACTAGAGAATTACCAGGAAACCTCTGAGAGCCCTTCAGAATACGAGTGGGCAGCAACCCTCTGTATGTAGCCTTTTTGAAGTTGGCTACACTAAGATTGCAAGGTTCCCCTTCCTTTCCCCTGCTGAACATGAGCTCTCCTCTCCCCCGAGTGAGTATCTCCTCCCCTGCTTGTCACAAAGCAATCTTGGAGAAAGTCTTATGTTGCACTCGGGTATGACAGTTTGATGGGAGCTGGGGTGTGGCGAGGGCCGCTGCCAGCTTCTTTGCTTTTCTTCCTTCCTCTTACAATGCTGTTCTTGTACATGACATTGTACTTAAACTCTTAGACTGTGGTCTTATTTTCTACAAGAGTAGCTATTAAGGTAATGCTAATAAAATTTTGTCATCAGGAAAATGCTTATGAAGTAACATTAAATTTTTTAAAAGCACTAGATAAAAATACACAGAAAAATACTGGGAGAAAATTAACCATGTTGCTAATAATTGTTATTTCTGTATGGTGGAATTTGAGTCATTTGAATTTTTATCTTTATACTTTTCTAGTGTTTTTCTTTCATTATTTAAAAAAATTTTTGAAGAAAGAAAATGACAAACAAAAAAATTTGAGAGTTCTAAATGAAGTGTGATCTACAAAGGAATATCAATTATTTTTGTTTAATATTGAGCACCAGCTATGTCTAAACCCTAAGGATTCACAGTCTAGAAGGTATGCCCACATACACACTTATACCTATAGTAATAGGCAGAATGTGGTAAGTACCACAGATAACACTGCATGGGAATTTCAAGCATGAAAACATGAATATGTATGTGAGCCCTTTAAGACAGTACTGAGAACTGTTATACTTGACATATAAGAGAGGATGTGGAATTTTTCTGTATTCACTTGAAATCATTAAAGTAGTTCGGAGACTGGGAAGGAGAGAGGGACATAGATTTCGACCAGTGGTTTTCAATCAACATGATTTTGCCCTTCAGCAGACATTTGGCAATATCTTGGAGATGTTTTTGGTTATCACAACTGATGGAGAGACATTACTGGTATCTAATGAGTCCCAGGATGCTGCTAAAAATCCTGCAGTGCGTAGGACAGCCCTCCACAACAAGGGATTACCCAACCCAAAATGTCACCACTGCCAGGTTTGAGAAACTCTGAATTAGACAGATAATATTGTATTGGGATTCGCCAAAAAGTTCCTTTGGGGTTTTCCATAACATCTTATGGAAAACTCCGAAGGAACTTTTTGGCCAACCCAATATAAAGCATGTATGTATTTACATAGTGGAAAATTCATTTGAGGGATTTATAATTTATTAGATATATAAAATTAATACTTTACCCTGAGATCACTAATAGGTAGTTGAGTAATCCTGCCAACACTTGTACTATTCCCAATGACCTTATCCTAAAGGATTTTGAAAGACTCAAATTCCTATACTAACATCAGATTAAAACATGAAACACTGCTTAGCCCAATTCATGGATGTTGACTGGAAATAACATAATTGGCGATGCAAACATAAACAGAAGAAAGAAGATCTGTCTGATGTGTCTCAGATATGATATTCATCCTACAATTACAGATTAGGAGGTGAAAGGGAAGAGAAAGAGCCCATCATTCTCTAGAGACATTTTTCTGAGTATTTACAGCTCCCTGGGAGTAATCTTCTGTTTGGTAGATAGCAAAATTTGTGTAGCTCGGTGAGTCGGTCATTAAACATTTGCCTGAAGATCTGAGTGTTAGCATCAGTGACAGGGTTTCCTAAATATGTCACATTTCCTCCAGCTGTCATGAAGAAATTATAGCTTCTGTGATTCACGTTATAATAGCAGCTATTTGTGATATTTTAACCTAATGTACAGCCCCAGAGGAGAAACAACAGAAACAATAAAACATCTGCCAGGGACTTGCTTGAAGGAAGGGCTTCTGAGTGTTCTCAGGATTCCAAATTAAAGAGTAAAGTCTCGGGTGTCAAACACTAAAGGGTCTGCCTTTATTAACTACTCAGTAATTTATGTCTTGATTATCTCCATACCCCAAAGGGGGACATTCTAATTCACCTATGTTGGCTTTATTTGGTAAAATCATAGGCAAAGCCAGAAAATGTAAAGAGCCTAATTTTGTTTTTCAATTTCCACGGGCTGCAGTGGGGCAGGGGAACTACTAAACTGAAATACAAAAAACAATCCTCTTTAATGAGAGTTTATTCTTCTGCGTGGATTCCTGCCATGGCTAGATTTTTGCTGTGTGGCAGGAAGGGAGGGTGGCAAGGGAATTGGTTGTTTTCTTTTTTCATGAGAAGCCCAGGGTCAAAACCACCGTCAGGATTTCTCCTTTCTTCCTCTTCAGCCTATCAGAGCCGAAGGTTCGCAACAGGCTCTGGAGAAGCGAGCACCAGCTTTGGAGAGACCAAATCCACTAAACAAAATAAACCGTGTCATTTCATGCTAATCCAAAGACTCATTCCAACTGCTGTGTGATGAGGAAGCCAAGAACCGAACTGTAACCCAAACACAAACACATCGCATTGCCAGGAAACGGCTAATGCGGCCTCCCGTTACAGAGCTTTCAAAATGTTTTAAGCGTTGATGAATACCTCGTTTTGGAAAGAGTTCAAACATATGCAGCATTAATTCTACAACTATATCTTTCTTTCAAAATTAATACCCTTGCCTCGGAATGTGGATGGGGAAACGGGGCCTTTGAGTCGAGGCGCGTGGATGGTGCTTCCTGGTGGTTTGCTCACCCGCAGCACGGTGCCCATTTCCTGCAGCCTCATCAGAGCATCTTCCACTGCATTTATCTCCCTTTCAGAAAAAAGCACAACCATGCTAGAGCCTTACTCTTCAAGAACGGGGGATACATTGAAAGTCTCTTTAGGGTGCTCTGTGCAATCACAGGCTTCAGGGACAAAGACACAAGTGTATTCACTTTAAAATTCATTTTTGAAGAGAAGGAAATGTGATGCCCTGTCCCATAAAAAGGAGTATATGAAGACTGATAATCCCCTTTGTGCCCGTTTATAGGAAGGTGCAGCAAAATCCACAGGGACTATGGAACATAGTGAATAGCCATCGGGTACCGTTTGCAAAAAAAAAAGCTGCCCCTAAAAGTAGATTGGCCACACTAGGTTTGGCGCAAGAAAAATATTCCTTCATCGAGGCCCAAACACTTACCAATATCAAGCCAGTTTGAAACAATTTCAATCTGAGTTGAGCTCTGGATTTATTTTAGTCTACACCTAGACGGCTAGCAGACCTGCTTTTAAAACTCAGACGAACACAAGAAGTTCCTCTTCCAAAGGTTCTAACTGGGTGCTGCCAAAGCCAATGTGAAGACCTGAGCCAGGCCCCTCTGGTGAACTGAGGAAGCCACCAGGTTAAGTTAGCTGGCGCTTCACAGTGGGGAGGAGGACCATTTCAACCTGGCTGTGCCAGTTTGTTAGTTACCTGTTTTCTCTCCACGCTAAGGAGGAAGGGAGGGGACAAGGGTAAAGGAAACCTGGGTTTATGAAGTCAAGGTTGTCCACTTGTTGGAGGATCAGCTAAAAGCGAGGCTGTGGATCAGTGCTGTCCAAGAGGGTAGTCTTTGAAAGATGGCTAGTATGACTCTGGGACTGAACGTAAGTCATTTTTTGGTATTCAGTTTGGTTATGTTTAGAACAACTTAAGTAAGTGAATGTACTCTTTTAACTGCACATTTTATGAAATCTATATAGAGATGAATTATCTCTGATGAAAAGGTTGCATACAAATTGAGATATGCTATACGATACATGCTGGATTTTGGAAGCTTCACTTTTTTTTTTTTTTTTTTTTTTTTTTTTTTGCGGTACGCGGGCCTCTCACTGTTGTGGCCTCTCCCGTTGCGGAGGACAGGCTCCGGACGCGCAGGCTCAGCGGCCATGGCTCACGGGCCCAGCCGCACCGCGGCATGTGGGATCTTCCCAGACCGGGGCACGAACCCGTGTCCCCTGCATCGGCAGGCAGACTTTCAACCACTGTGCCACCAGGGAAGCCCCGGAAGCTTCACATTTTTAAAAAAGAATGTGAACATCTCATTAATAATTTTTCACAATGATAATATGTTAAAATATACTACTTGGGATATATTAAGTTAAACTAAAGGTATTATTAAAATTAATTTCACCTGCCTTTTTTGTCAGTGTGGTCACTAGAAACGTTTAAATTACTTATGGAGCTTGCATTCTATTTCTATCACACCATGCTGCTCTGGGCTCTGATTTCTTATACCCTCAATATCCAGGTTCTTCATCCAAATACATTGCGTTAGTTATTGTGCATTTGGTAGCATGTAACAAAAACCAACTCTGGACAGTTTAATAAGAACAAATTGCTGGATACCAAAGCAACAGCAAGCAGAGTAGAAACCTGAAGTTAAAACACTAATGTAAAAATGTCTGGAGAAACAGCACTAACCTGAGTTTGACACCAAAGAACTCCACCTCTGTATACTTCCTCACGTCCCAACATGCTATTGTAGAGCCAGATGGCAAACAAGATAACCGAAACACATAAACAGCAAAGCCAGATAAAAGAATATCCCTCTAAATTCAATCTAACAGTTGCAGATAATTAGCTTATGATGTCTGAGTCATTCAATATGCTTTCAAATTTCACAACAAAGTCATCCAAATGATTACAACTCATTTGTTATGAGTCAAGTTTCACCAGTAAAATAGAGTGAGGATTCTGGATTTGGGGTTTCAGAGGAAGAAATATAGTAAGATAGCATCAGCAATTATATCATACACTTAAATTGTACATTTCTGTGTATTTCCATAAGACAGGTTTCCTATTAATGTTGTCTCTTTTCTAATCATAAGAAAACTAGTTTGCATACAGAATTTTTCTCTGTTATAGCCAATATGTTTCCATTACAATTCTTTAAATTCTGTAAGAACCTACAGACCAATCTAGTAATATGCAAATGCTTATTCAATGTCTACTAGGAAACAAAGCACTAGGTAAGGGGCTTGGGTGTTGAAGAAATAACCGTGTCTTCTTGGCAAGAAACTTGCAAATGAGAGAGAGAGGGTGAGAGAGAGAGAAAATACAGAATACTACAGCTTTAGCTTTGGAAGAAACTTAGAGGTCACCTAATCTAATCCTCTAGCTGATGGTTAATTCAGCTTCTGCAACTGTCCCTGTGAACATTCAGCTTCTGCTTAAAGCTGCTTAAACAGGAACAGATAATTCACTACCTTGGGATCCTGTCTACTCCATGTTTGTACTGATTTGATTTTTAACAAGATCTTTACGCTAAATCAAAAAATGCATGCTTATAATTTCTACTCACTGTTCCTTTTTGTGTCTTCCTTTACAAATAATAGACCTTCAAGTATTTAAAGTGCCTTATCATATTTTTGTCTTCTTTTCTATTGGCAGTATTGCCCTAGTATGTTTCATGAACGGGAAAAGAGAGCATTCCATGGGGAAATACTCTTATAAAATAGAACATACTTTAATCTTGTCTTGAAAATACAACTTTTTTGAAGGTTTGAGCAGGAAGGAAACGTATCTGACTGCACTGCACTTTCCAAACCAATTTGACCACAGAAATTTGATTTTTCCCAATTTTACCCTTTTACCATCACACAGATTTATGGTTCAATGGAAATTTTATCTATTCATTCACTCATTCAACAAATATTGAGTAAGCATCCATTTTGCACCAGGCATTGTGATATGTGCTGGAACACTATAGTAGACAAAACAGAAATGATTCTTGCATGAAAAATAAATGATTAAGCAAAAAAACAACATAAAAAGTTAACATAGAATTGTTGGGGAAGTGCAGTTCCATGGGTACACACTTTGGGTACTGCTACTCTGTGCTGAACAGTCTCAGATTTTCCCCTGGTTCTTTTTACATCAGAGTTTCCAGAGTCTGTGTCTTCCTGATTCTTTGCACACCATCTAGTTTGTCAATGTCCCTCAGAAAGGATCCCAAACTAAACATAATACCACAGGAATGATTTGCCCAGTAGAGCCTTGGGCAAGATAATATCTTCCTTGTTCTGGGCACTGAATGCCTATTAACACAACCCGCTACACAAATATAAAACACTAAAAACAACCATAAAAGAAAAAAATAGCTTATTGCAAAAAAAATTAAGAGCTGCTCCAAGAAATCCCTTTATACTAATTATCAATTAAATGGTAGACCAAAGTGACTATCAGAAAAGAAACCTCATCTCCATTGAGAGACTAGATAAGACTTCAAGAAATATTTGAGTTAAATCTTGATAAGAGAGTAGAATTTGGATGGGAAATGCCTTTAGATTGTTCACAGAAACATAAAAACTAAATGAGATCTGGGAAACTCAAGCTTAACCAAGATCCCTATAAGCTGCTTAGAAATACAGGAAACAAACTCAGGGTTCAGAAGCCAATTTGTGGCACCTAATCATAGATTCAAAGCTTTACAATGAAAATGGGTGGCATATCAGACAATTTGTGCTTAGAATGGCCTTGACTGAACTTTCAGATTCCTCAGGAGATCCAAGGATCTAACTCCTCTCACCTAATGGAAGCTAACAGTGAGTACAAATGGTGCTTCTCATCCTGGCAGTGGTTCAGGATGGGAACCACTCAGCATAAGGAAAATCTGTGCTTGAATGGATAAAGAAGATGTGGTACATACATACAACAGAATATTACTCGGCCATAAAAAAAAATAATAATAATGCCATTTGCAGAAACATGGATGGACCTAGAAATTATCATACTAAGCAAGGTAAGTCAGAAAGAGAAAGACAAATACCATATGACCTCACTTATATGTGGAATCTAAAATATGACACAAATGAACTTATCTACGAAACAGAAGCAGACTCACAGACATAGAGAACAGACTTATGGTTGCCAAGGCGGGGGCGGGCAGGGGAGGGATGGATTGGAAGCTTGGGATTAGCATATGTAAACTATTATATGTAGGATGGATAAACAATAGGTCCTATTGTATAGCACAGGGAACTGTATTCAATATCCTGTAATAAACCATAGTGGAAAAGAATATGAAAAAGAATACATATATATGTATGTGTATATATATGTAACTGAATATATATATATGTAACTGAATCACTTTGCTGTACACCAGATATTAACACAACATTGTAAATCAACTATACTTCAATTTAAATAAATAAATAAATAAGAATCTGTGCTGAAACAGAGATCTTAAACTAACCTCAAAGAAGTGACAATCTTTTATGTTAAGATGGCATCATAACTAGCATGTCAGTATTATTGATAGGTAAAAGCAGCCCTGAAGGTAAAATGTGAAACAAACAGACAGGCAAAATTGCAGACCGACTTCCTCATTGCCCACATAGCCCTCTGGAACCCTTGATGTAACCAGCACTGCGCTTGCTAAATCTTCCCCACCATTTCCAAAGGAAAGAATAGACAATTCAGCCCTTTCTACTCTGGCTAAATGGTAGAGGATAGTCAAAGAATAGCTGAGATTATTTTTTATTATTACTATTATCATCCTGGTTTTCATTCACCCATGCCTCCTGTCTCCCCGATTGGCATGGATAATTGAGAGCTAGATGTGGTACGCTGCATTTAAATCAGGAATATTTAGTACTAATAGCCTGATCCTCTTTCCCTCTCCTGACATCCCACCACCTGACTGCACCTAATACACTGAAGGACACCAATGCCCTGATATCATAATTGGCCACAACTCATTAGTTACACATGAGAAGCCCTCCTCTGTTTACTTTTAATTTGAGTTTCAGAAATTGTTCTATTCATCATCAACAATGGAGAATCCACAAGGGCAAACCAAAAGCTGTATGCCAAGCACCCTGATGAATGAAAATTTTAAAACAATCGTCTGAAGAGGTTTTCTATACCTGGTAAAGCCTTCAAAAGTATGGGCACTTTTAGGTAACTGACTGAATTTTTCATATTTAATTAGGTTGTTTGACCTCAGCATTTATTTACATTTCCCTAGCTGGATATGCCAATAATCTAAATTAGCTGTGAAAATGACCAGCAACAGCCAGGTACACTTTATTTCCAGCCAGGCTAAATAGAAATATCATTGGAGGGAGGGAGAGGAAATTGATGGAGGCTAATGGAACACAGAAAGACGAACTGGAAGGAAAGAGGGCCAACAAGCAAAGTACAGAGTAAATCACTTCTCACATGCCTGACGCATGTAGGGACTGCAAAACCTTCTTTAGTTTTTCTATGTGTTTGCTCATTTAATTGATGAGATTTTCTGTTGAGTGATGAGTTTTCTCTTGGTAATATTATGAATGGATACAAAAGAAAATAAGAGTCACTGTCTTGGCCTTAGATCACTAAAAAGCTAAGTGTCAAGATTTTTTTATCCCAATGTGGTAGGCTGGATAAAGGCCCCCAAAGATATTCAGGCCCTAATCCCTGGGACATGTGAATGTTAATTTATATGGAAAAAGATCTGGTTAGATGAGAATAAGATACGGATTTTGAGATGAGGAGATTATCCTGGGTTATCCAGGTGACCCTTAACTTCTATCATGTTTCCATATAAGAAGGAGACAGAAAGAGATTTAACTATAGATTTAACTGTAGAAGGCTATGTGACCAGGAAGGCAGAGATTGGAGTGATACAGCCATCAGAAGCTGGAAGAGACGAGGAGTGTATTCTCCCCTAGAACCTCCAGAGGGAGCATGACCCTACCAACACCTTGATTTCAGCCCAGTGAAACTGGCCTAGGACTTCTGACCTTCAGAACTATAAGAGAATACATGTGTGATGTTTTTAGCCACCAAGTTTGTAGTAATTTGTTCCAGCAGTACTAGGAACTGATACACTACATTAAAAAAAATTTAAAAAGCAAGCATCCAGTATCTTCAAAATTCATTCCAAACTGCCAAGTATCCTTTGGCAAAGAGGTCCGTCTCCAGGACCTCAAGCCACAGATCCCATACATTCCCTAGGTACCCACGTGAAGAACCAAAGCTCATCTCTTCCTGGGAAAATAGCCAATGTGGGCACCCATCAGTAGTGAAATATTATAAAAACAAAGTGAATCTATAAATAGTGAGATTATACAGAATGTCTTTTCAAAGACTCCTTACAAATCCGGAAAGATAAAATACCACCGAAAAGTTATGAAATAATGAGACTTCAAGAAAGAATAGAGAAACAAGTGAAGTAAGAAAGAAATGTCTTACAAATGCATGAAATAGGAAAATATCTGAGTGTAAGTATGTTCAGAATAGGTACTGATCAATAATTCTAAAGAAGTTTCCAATTTCTTTATGAAATCCTCCCTAAGGGTGAATCAGATTTTCCCTCTTATCTCCTCCACGGAGCATTGAAATATGTAAGTCAGTGATTGAAAGGGAGCTCAATTAAAATGCATGGCAAAAAGTCAGAAAGCTGTGCATCTCGCACGCATGCACACACAACACACACACACACACACACACATACACACACACGCCTGTCCCATCAAAGTCATATGTTGAAACTCTAACCACCGGTACCTCAGAATGTGACTGCGTGTGCAGAAGGGTCTTTAAAGAGGTAATTAAGGTTAAATGTGGCCATGTGGGAGAGCCCTTAATCCAATCAGACTGGTGTCTTTATAAGAAGAGGAGATTAGGGCACACAGAGACACACAAGGGATGAGTGACCAGAAGAAAGATTTCTGTGAGAAGCTGGTGGTGCCAGGCATTTGCCTTCTCAGCCTTCTTTGCAGCTGGATGTAGGAGGAGACCCAAATTCTGCTACCCCCACACACCTGCCTGGCCTAAGTCTGTAGCTAGTAACACAAACAAGGCAGAATTGAGGTCCCTCTCTGGAAGTGGTGGCAGTCACAGGCAGTAGCAGATGTTCTGGGGGTGGACAGTGGCGGCAGTGCCCGCTGCACCAGGAGAGCCAGATGTCAGCCGGGTCCCCAGTGTAAGCTACAGTGTTTGGATCGGTCCTGGCAGGATCAGCCCTGCTGTGTGAGTCCAAGTGATACTCCTGGTTGCTGCCCAGCCTCTTACCTCAATGCCCAGCCTCCAAGTAATTGCATGAGCTGCCCCAAATCCTTTTTTTTTAAATACATCTTTATTGGAGTATAATTGCTTCTCAATACCATGTTGGTTTCTGTTGCATAACAAAGCAAATCAGCCATATGCATACACATGTCCCCATATCTCCTCCCTCTTGAGGCTCCCTCCCATCCTCCCTATCAAACCCCTCTAGGTCATCGTAAAGCACGGAGCCGATCTCCAATCTCCCTGTGCCATGCTGCTGCTTCCCACCAGCCAACTATTTTACATTCAGTAGTGTATATATGTCGATGCTACTCTCACTTCGCCCCAGCTTTGCCCTCCCACCCCATGTCATCAAGCCCATTCTCTATGTCTACCTCTTTATTCCTGCTCTGCAACTAGGTTCATCAGTACCATTTTTTTTCCTTAGATTCCATATATATGCGTTAGCATACAATATTTGTTTTTCTCTTTCTGACTTACTTCATTCTGTATGACAGACTCTAGGTCTATACACCTCAGTACAAATAACTCAGTTTTGTTTCTTTTTATGGCTGAGTAATATTCCATTGGATATATGTGCCACATCTTACTCATCCATCCATCTGTTGATGGACATCTAGGTAGGTTCCATGTCCTGGCTATTGTAAATAGTGTTGCAATGAACACTGAGGAGCATGTCTCTTTTTGAATTATGGTTTTCTCAGGGTATATACCCAGGAGTGGGATTGCTGTGTCATATGGTAGTTCTAATTTTAGTTTTTTAAGGAACCTCCATACTGTCTTCCATAGTGGTTGTATCAATTTACATTCCCACCAACAGTGTAGGAGGGTTCCCTTTTCACCACACCCTTTCCAGCATTTATTGTTTCTAGCTTTTTTGATAATGGCCATTCTGACTAGCATGAGGTGATAACTCATTGTAGTTTTAATTTGCATTTCTATAATAATTAGTGATGTTGAGCATCTTTTCATGTGCCTCTTGGCCATCTGTATGTCTTCCTTGGTGAAATGTCTATTTAGGTCTTCTGCCCATTTTCTAACTGGATTGTTTCTTTTTTTGATATTGAGTTCCATGAGCTTATTTTATACTTTGGAGATTAATCCTTTGTCTGTTGTTTCATTTGCAAATATTTTCTCCCATTCTGAGGGTTGTCTTTTTGTCTTGTTTATGGTTTCCTTTGCTGTGCAAAAGCTTTTAAGTTTCATTAGGTCCCATTTGTTTATTTTTGTTTTTATTTCCATTACTCTAGGAGGTGGGTCAAAAAAGATCTTGCTGTGGTTTATGTCAAAGAGTGTTTTTCCTATGTTTTCCTCTAAGAGTTTTTAGTGTCTGGTCTTACATATAAGTGTTTGATCCATTTGGAGTTTATTTTTGTGTATGGTGTTAAGTAGTGTTCTAATTTCATTCTTTTACATGTAACTCTCCAGTTTTCCCAGCATCACTTGTTGAAGAGGCTGTCTTTTCTCCATTGTATGTTCTTGCCTCCTTTGGCATAAATTAGGTGCCCATATGTGCATGGGTTTATCTCTGGGCATTCTATCTTGTACTATTGATCTATACTTCTGTTTTTGTGCCAGTACCATACTGTCTTGATTACTGTAGCTTTATGGTATAGTTTGAAGTCAGGGAGCCTGATTCTTCCAACTCGGTTTTTCTTTCTCAAGATCACTTTGGCTATTTGAGGTCTTTTGTGTTTTCATATGAGTTGTAAGATTTTTTGTTCTTTGAAGAATTCTTTGAAGAATGCCATTGGTAGTTTGATAGGGATTGCACTGAATCTGTAGATTGCTTTGGGTAGTATAGTCATTTTCACAATGTTGATTCTTCCAATCCAAGAATATGGTGTATTTCTCCATCTGTTTATGTCATCTTTGATTTCTTTCATCAGTGTTTTATAGTTTTCTGAGTACAAGTCTTTCACCTCCTTAGGCAGGTTTATTCCTAGGTATTTTATTCTTGTTATTGCAATGGTAAATGGGAGTGTTTCCTTATTTTCTCTTTCTGATTTTTCATTATTGGTGTATAGGAAAGCCAGAGATTTCTGTGTATTAACTTTACATCCTACAACCTTACCAAATTCATTGATTAGTTCTAGTAGTTTTCTGGTGGCATCTTTAGGATTTTCTATGTATAGTATCATGTCATCGGCAAATAGTGACAGTTTTACTTCTTTTCCAATTTGTATTCCTTTTATTTCTTTTTCTTCTCTGACTGCTGTGGCTAGGACTTCCAAAGCTATGTTGAATAAGAGTGGCAAGAGTGGATATCCTTGTCTTGCTCCTAACCCTAGCGGAAATGCTTTCAGTTTTTAACCATTGAGTATGATCCTTGCTGTGTGTTTGTCATATATGGCCTTTATTATGTTGAGGTAATTTCCCTCTATGCCCATTTTCTGGAGAGTCTTTATCATAAATGGGTGTTGAATTTTGTCAAAAGATTTTTCTGCATCTATTGAGATGATCATATGGTTTTCATTCTTCAATTTGTTAATATGGTGTATCACATTGATTAATTTGCATATATTGAAGAATCCTTGCATCCCTGGGATAAATCCCACTTGATCATGGTGTATGATCCTTTTAATGTGTTGTTGGATTCTGTTTGCTAGTATTTTGTTGAGGATTTTTTCATCTATATTCATCAGTGATATTGGTCTGTAATTATCTTTTTTTGTGCTATCTTTTTCTGGTTTTGGTATCAGGGTGATTGGGGCTTTGTAGAATGAATTTGGGAGTGTTTCTTCCTCTCAATTTTTTGGAAGAGTTTGAGACAGATCAGTGTTAGCTCTTCTCTAAATGTTTGGTAGAATTAGCCTGTGAAGCCATCTGATCCTGCACTTTTGTTTGTTGGAAGATTTTTAATTATGGTTTCAATTTCATTACTTGTGATAGGTCTGTTTATATTTTCTAACTCTTCCTGATTCAGTCTTGGAAAATTGTACCTTTCCAAGAATTTGTCCATTTCTTCATGTTGTCCATTTTATTGGTCTATATAGTTGTTTGTAGTAGTCTTTTATAATCCTTTGTATTTCTGCAGTGTCAGTTGTGATTTCTCCTTTTTCATTTCTAAATTTATTGATTTGCATCCTCTCCCTTTTTTTCTTCATGAGTCTGGCTAAAGGTTTATCAATTTTGTTTATCTTCTCAAAGAACCAGCTTTTAGTTTTATTGATCTTTGCTATTTTTTTCTTCATTTCTATTTCATTTATTTCTGCTCTGATCTTTATGATTTCTCTCCTTCTAGTGACTTTGGGTTTTCTTTGTTCTTCTTTCTCTAGTCACTTTAGGTGCAAGGTTAGATTGTTTATTTGAGATTTTTCTTGTTTCTTGAGGTGAGATTGAATTGCTATAAACTTCCTTCTTAGAACTGCTTTTGCTGCATCCCATAGGTTTTGGGTTGTCATGTTTTCATTGTCACTTGTTTCTATGTATTTTTTAATTTCTTCTTTGATTTCTTCAGTGATCTCTTGGCTATTTAGTAACACCCGGTTTAGCCTCCATGTATTTGTTTTTTTTAAAGTTTTTTTTCCTGTACTTGATTTCCAAAATCATAGCATTGTGGTCAGAAAAGTTGCTTGATATGATTTCAATTTTCTTAAATTTTCCGAGGGTTGATTTGTGATCCAAGATGTGATCTATCCTGGAGAATGTTCCATGTGCACTTGAGAAGAAAGTATATTCTGCCACTTTTGGGTTGATCTATCTGGTCTACTGTGTCATTTAATGTTTATGTTTCCTTATTTATTTTCTGTTTGGATGATCTGTCCATTGGTGTAAGTGGGTGTTAGAGTCCCTTACTATTATTATGTTACTGTTGATTTCTCCTTTCATGGTTGTTAGCATTTTCCTTATGTACTGGGGTGCACCTACGTTGGGTGCATAAACATTTATAATTGTTATATCTTCTTCTTGGATTGATCCCTTGATCATTAGGTAGTGTCCCTCCTTATCTCTTATAACAGTCTTTATTTTAAAGTCTATTTCATCTGATATGAATATTGCTACTCCAGCTTTCTTTTGATTTCCATTTGCATGGAATATCTTTTTCCATCCTTTCACTTTCAGTCTGTATGTGTCCCTAGGTCTGAAGTGGGTCTCTTGTAGACAGCATATATATGGGTCTTGTTTTTGTATCCATTTAACCAGTCTGTGTCCTTTGGTTGGGGCATTTAATCCATCTACATTCAAGGTTATTATTGATATGTATGTTCCTATTACCATTTTCTTAATTGTTTTGGGTTTGCTTTTGTGGGTCTTTTTCTTCTCTTGTGTTTCTGGCTTAGGGAAGTTTCTTTAGCATTTGTGGTAAAGATGGTTTGGTGGTGCTGAATTCTCTTAGCTTTTGTTTGTCTGAAATCTTTTTTTTTTTTTTTTTTTTTTTTTTTTTTTTTGCAGTAACTGGGCCTCTCACTGTTGTGGCCTCTCCCGTTGCGGAGCACAGGCTCCGGGCGCACAGGCTCAGCGGCCATGGCTCACGCGCCCAGCCGCTCCGCGGCATGTGGGATCTTCCCGGACCGGGGCACGAACCCGTGTCCCCTGCATCGGCAGGCAGACTCTTAACCACTGCGCCACCAGGGAAGCCCTTGTCTGAAATCTTTTGACTTCTCCATGGAATCTGAATGAGATCCTTGCTGGGTAGAGTAATCTTGGTAGTAGATTTTTCTCTTTCATCACTTTAAATATGTCTTGCCACTCCCTTCTGGTCTGCAGATTTTCCACTGAAAAATCAGCTGATAACCTTATGGGGATTCCTTTGTATGTTATTTTTTGTTTTTCCCTTTTAATATTTTTTCTTTGAATTTAATTTTTGTTAGTTTGTTTAATATGTGTCTTGGTGTGTTTTTCCTAGGGTTTATCCTATATGTGACTCTCTGTGCTTCCTGGACTTGGGTGACTATTTCCTTTCCCATATTAGGGACATTTTCCACTCTAATCTCTTCAAATATTTTCTCAGACCCTTTCTTTGTCTCTTCTTCTTCTGGGACCCCTATAATTCAAATGTTGGTGCATTTAGTGTTGTCCCAGAGGTCTCTGAGATTGTCTTCAATTTTTTTCATTATTTTTTCTTTATTCTGCTCCTTGCAGTTACTTCCACCATTTTGTCTTCCAGCTCACTTATTCGTTCTACTGCCTCCGTTATTCTATTATTGATTCCTTCTAGTATATTTTTCATTGCAGTTATTGTGTTGTTCATCTCTGTTTGTTCTTTAGTTCTTCTAGGTCTTTGTTAAACATTTCTTGTATTTCCTCAATCCATGCTTCCATTCTATTTCTGAGATTCTAGATCATCTTTACTATCATTACTCAATTCTTTTTCAGGTAGATTGACTATTTCCTCTTCATTCACTTGTTCTTGTATGTTTTTACCTTGCTCCTTCATCTGTGACATATTTTTTTGTTGTCTCATTTTTTTCTTTTTTTTTTAATGAGTGGAATTGTGTCCCTGTTTTACTGATTCTTTGGCCTGAGGCTTCCAACACTGGAATTTTTAGGCTATTGGGTAGAGCTGGGTCTTGGTGCTGAGATGAGGAAGTCTGTGAGACCTCACTCCAATGAATATTCCCTGGGGTCTGAAGTTCTCTGTTAGTCCAGTGGTTTGGACTTAGAGCTCCCTCTGCAGGAGCTTCGCCCCTGACCCCAGGCTGTGAATCAAGATCCCACAAGCCACATGGGGTGGCAAAAAGAAAGAGAGAAAAATAACAAAGTAAAAAATAAAATTAAACTAGGAAACTAACAGATATGTTAGAAAGAATGTAAAAAATATATATAGATGAATTGACAACCAGAAGGTACATTGGTACCACAATAGTAAAAAAGAGGAGGGGGGAAAGAAATTTAAAAAGTGGGAGGGGAAGGCCTTGGCTGTGGAGAGCAGGGTTTGGGAGGTGGGCAAGGCTAATGTTCAGGACCCACAGAGCTGGAAAAGACCCTGGGGTCTGTGGGGGGTGGGGCTTAGGGTCAAGGAACAGAAGGGGCCCAGACATGCCCCCCAGCCCGGTCTCAGGGGCAGGGGACCTCACCTGGGAGTCTAGCAAGCTTCCTGGGCTCGAGTGGGTGGAGCAAATGTCCTCCTCTCCTCTCCTGCTCCTCCAGTCTGGGGTCAGAGAGGGCCCCTCCCGCCTGCCTCTCCTGATCTCCCCAGCCTCCCTCCTATGCCCCCAGGGCCAATATGGCTGGTGGGGGGAGAGGGGGACCTTGCAGGGCAGGGGACCGGCCTGGGAGCTCAGCAGGCTCCCCTTGCCCAATTGATTGGGGCAATCACCCTCTGCTCCTCTCCCACTCCTCCCTGAGATCCCCTCCTGGCTGCCTCTCCTGTTCTCCTCTCGGCCTCCTTCCTACACCTCCAAGGACCCACGCAACTTGGAGGGGGCTTTGGAGGGCAGGGGATTGGCCTGAGAGGTCAGCAGGCTCCCCGGACCCCAGTGGGCAGGGCGACCGCCCTCCTCTCCTCTCCTGCTCCTCCTGGATGGCCCCTCCTGCCTGCCACTCCTGATCTCCTTGGCCTCCCTCCTATGCTCCCAGGACCCACGCAGCCTGGATGGGGCTTTGGATGGGAGGGAAGCAGCTTGGGAGCTCAGCAGGCTCCCCTGCCCAAGTGGGCCAGGCGATCGCCCTGTGCTCCTCTCCCGGTCTTCCCGGAGAGTCCCTCCCACCTGCCTCTTCTGATTTCCCTGGCCTCAGGGGCACTGATCTTGTCTGGCCTCCACTTCTCCTCCCTCCTCAGTCCCCCTACATCCTACCAGTTCACTTTGGAGTTCGTCCTGTCTCCTTGGGGATCAGAGTCCCCCAGCAGCAGCCAGCAGATGCCCTAGTTGTGAGGAGACGCTAACTCTGCGTCTTCCCACATTGCCATCTTGACTCCTCCCCCCCAAATCCTTTCAACAAATTCATTTTCTGCTCAAAATCAACCAGTTTTTCTGTGATTGCACTGAAAACCCTGACTGACAATATTGCTATCGGAGTTAGAGCTCTTTGCTGTCTTTGTCTAAAGTTCTCACCTATTCCAGGAAGCAGCCAACCTTCCATTGTTTTTATGTATTTTCCTTCTTACCCCAAATGGTACCTCACCCTGTACAAGACCATGTTAGTCACTTGGCTTGATGATACTCTGCCATGACAGCGTGTGTCTTATATCTTATGTATATCTTCACTTAAAGCAAAAAACAAACAAAAAAATTTTAATACATATGTATTTTCATTTAAGCAAATATATATTTTAAATATATATTTTAGGAATGTTAAATATATCGTAAATATTGATCTCAGTTGCATACTTATGAACTGTGTGAGGTGCAGAAGTGTGAAAAAACACTGAGTTAGTTAAAGTAGGAGAATGGATCTACTCACTTTCTGGAGGCAGAGAAGGGAGCCTAGGGCAATGGTTACCAATCAGATGATCATTAGAACATTCCAAGGGCTTCCGATTTTAAATATAAATTCCAAGTCCCTCAGAGAAACTTATTTTATATATCTAGCATATAGCCCAGAAATATGAGCTTTTATAATGCTTAGCAGAATCAAAAGAGACTGTCCAAACTGACCAAATAAGAATGGAGGTTCAAGTTACAAAGGTAAGCAATAAAAAGATTAATGTAAAATATAACCAACAAAACTTGGGAGAAGTATTGTGGAGTAGGGAACTATTATAAGAAAGCTAAATACTTCATCTTGCATGATGAGGGATCAATAGATAAGGACTAAAGATGATAAATCTACAAATGGACTTATAAGCCTTATCACTCAGAATTATGGCAGCAACCATCTGGAAAAACTAAAACTATCTTTTCAAGGTTCTGGCCCGATTAACTTCATCCACAGTCTCTTCCTGCCCATTATGCTCTTTTTTCTGCAATTTTTTATACTTTTTATCTGATAATATATTTTATTTGTTTATTTCTAAAGTTATAGCAAGGCCCATTAGGCAAGGATCTTGTCTGTCTTGTTCTTTGTGTCCCCACAGTTGGAACAGTGCCTGTATATAGCAGGTGTTTAATAAATTTTTGAAGAAGGAAGGAAGGAAGGAAGGAAGGAAGGAAGGAAGGAAGGAAGGAAGGAAGGAAGGAAGGAAGGGAGGGAAGGAAGGAAGGAAGGAAGGAAGGAAGGAAGGAAGGAAGGAAGGAAGGAAGGAAGGAAGGGAGGGAGGAAGGGTGGGAGGGAAGGAAGGGGGAGAGGGAAGGAGGAAGGAAGGAAGGAACAGAGGGAGGGAGAAAGGGAGAGAGGGAGAGAGGAAAGGAGGGAGAGAGAGAGAGAGAGGGAAGGAGGAAGGAAGGAAGGAAGGGAGGAGGGAAGGAGGGAAGGAAAGAAGGGAGGAAGAGAGGGAAGGAGGAAGGGAGGGAGGAAGGGAGGGGGGAGGGAATGAGGGAGGGGGAGAGGGAGGGAGGGGGGAGGGAGGGAAGAAGGAAGGGAGGGAGGGAGGCATATGTAATGGTAGATACTCCTGGGGAGTAGAAAAAAGATGGCAGAATTTTACACTTTATTTATGCTATTCTGGACCATTTGAACATACTTTTCCATGAAAATATATTATTTTCTAATAAAAAAATGTATATGCTCTCCTAGCAGCTCTGATGTGTAGCCAGTTTTGGGCACTGGACTAGGGCATGAAAGAAAATACCTATACGGTTAGAGAAGGATTTAGAATCAACTTAGATAAGTGTGTGTGTGTGTGTGTGTGTGTGTGTGTGTGTGTGTGTTTGGGGGGTTGCTGATTTTGTTAGTAAGCTGTTTTGTTTTAACATTGTTTCTTTTTTTTCTGATTGTGTTAGTACCAGGCTGTCCCCCATATTATGTGATGCGAATAGCCTTGGAAAGACAGTACCCAATCTTCTCCTAACAATTTAAAATTATCCATTCCTTTATTCAAAAAACTTTTCCAGATTGTTTATTCTAGTTGGATGCCTACTTCAGTCCTCTTTTAAAATGCGAACACTCTATAGAGGAGTGGCACACATTATGTGATCAGTATCTTAGTGTGAATTTCTTGTGTGGTTTAATCATCTTCTCAATCTGTTTAAAGGCCAAAACACAGAAAAAGGAGATAAATCTCTCTACAGGATTCCAGCTACAAATGTTTCATATGATGAATGATGAATTTGATCTTCTCTTTCATATTTGCATTTATTTACACAAAGGCTGAGAGTAAATATGGAACTTTCAACTTAGCCTTTTTTTCTTTTTTGAAAACTGATTTTTTCTTTTTTATTGAAATATAGTTTATTTACAATGTCTCAGGTGTACAGTAGAGTGATTGAGTTATATATATTCAGTTATTTATACATGCATATTCTTTTTCAGGTTCTTTTCCATTATAGGTTATTACAAGATATTGAGTATAGTTCCCTGTGCTATACAGTAGGCCATTGTTGGTTATGTATTTTATATATAGTAGTGTGTATCTATTAATCCCAAATTCCTAATTTATCCCTCCCACTCCCTTTTCCACTTTGGTAATCATAAGTTTGTTTTCTATGTCCATGAGTCCATTTCTGTTTTATAAATAAGTTCATTTGTATCAATACTTTAGATTCCACATATAAGTGATATCATATGACATTTGTCTCTCTCTGTCTGACTTACTTCACTTAGTATGATAATCTCTAGGTCCATCCATGTTGCTGCAAACAGCATTATTTCATTCCTTCTTATGGCTGAGTAGTATTCCATTGTATATATGTACCACATCTTCTTTACCCATTCATCTGTCGACGGACATTTAGGTTGCTTCCATGTCTTGGCTCGTGTAAATAGTGCTGCTATTGAAACCTCACTCCTTCAGATGGGGCTCGAACCCAGCCACACCTCAGATTGGGACTTGAACCCACAGCCCCTGACTTAAGAGGGGACTTGAACCCAGTGTCTTTTAATTTAAACTGCTCACCTGGAGTCAGGACTTACTGAAGCTCAGGTTCTTTTGTTTCAGCACAGAATGAATTCAGTGTGAGGCAAAGAGTGAGTTTATTAGCATAGGATACTTGTGAGAGTTACAAGCAGGCAGGCAAGGGAGCACAGCCCAGAGAAAAAAGGGGGCTACATTTTTATAATCAAAGAAAAGGGGGGGAAGGGAGAAGACCACCTTCTTTCTCATTCTTCTTCCTCATTCTTTGGTAAATGTCAAGGCTTACACTATGAACATTGGAGTGCGTGTATCTTTTCCAATTAGAATTTTCTCTGGATATATGCCCAGGAGTAGGATTGCTAGATCATATGGTAACTCTATTTTTACTTTTTTAAGGACTGAAAACTGATTTTACTTTATTTTTTATAGGTTATTACAAGATATTGACTATAGTTCCCTGTGCTATACAGTAGGCCCTTGTTGTTGTTTTTCAATATTTATTTATTTATTTTGGCTACACTGGGTCTTACTTGCAGCACGTGGGATCTTCACTGAGGCATGTTTAATTGCGGCATGCAGACCCTTAGTTGTGGCATGCATGTGGAATCTAGTTCCCTGACCAGGGATTGAACCCAGGCCCCCTGCATTGGGAGTGTGAAGTCTTACCCACTGGACCACCAGGGAAGTCTCTGAAAACTGATTTTAATAACAAGGTAGTGAAGCTCTTGACAGAGTTTGCCTCATATCTGTTTGAGCCCCATTTGGAGTCAGTGTTATATAGCCAAGTGTACCAATGATTCAGTATTTTTAAAGGCAGAGGAGATAAGTGAGTGGCATGGCTTGCTTTTGCTGATGCACTCTTATATCTACTTGCTCTGAAAGAGATGAAAGCTAATGTATACGGAAAGTCCTCCCACACAGACACCACTGTGGTGCATTCTTCAAATCACTTCCCTTCTAAATGGAAGATCAGGCAGCTCTTCTGCTCCTAATACAGATTCAGGGCTAAGGACTCAGAGTGATCCAAAGTTGCAGAAGCCCAAGAGTCAGGTCTCAGGACTTACCATACAGGTTTCTGGAAGTAACAAGGTCACATCACCATTCATTACCTGTTTCATCCATTTTCAGGTCAGTTTGTTTTTCTTCTGCATATACTACTTTTTCTCACTTTCCATTGATGACCCCAAAGATTAGAATCTACACACCTTAAGGAGGATTTTGCTTTGATTCAACACAATGGAATTCTCTATCCAAATAAGTTTTACTCAATTAAATACTTATCTTGGGAAACCAAAGATTCATTCCACTGATGTACCATAATACAGAACATTTTCAGAGGTCCTTGGAAATTGTCTTCAGGGCCTACAGCACATTTTTTTTTTTTTAAGTTCACAGTGGTAACAAGTAAGTCTTTAGAAATTTAATTGACTTAAAGCAGCTGGTCTCAAAATTTTTGGTCTCAGGATCCTTTCACACAGGTAAAAATTATTGAGGATTCAGAGAATGTTTATGTAAATTGTTTTACAGTATAAATATTTACCATGTTAGAAATTAAAATAGAAATTTAAAATTTTTTCATTGACTTGTTCATTTTAAAATAATAAACCCATTAAATGTTAACATTTTTATAAAAATAATCACTATGTTTTCTCAAACAAAAAACTTTTGTGAGAAAAGTAGCACTATTTTACATTTTTTTTGTAAATAATTTTAATGTCTGGCCAATATAACACAGCTGAATTTTTATATCTGTTTCTGCTTTCAATCTGTTACAATTTAATTTTAAATGAAGTATATGAAGAAAATCCAGACTCACACATATGTAGCTGGAAAAGAAGGATTCTTTTAAAGAGTTTTTTTAAATAATTATGATATTCTTCTTTGACACTTTACTAAACTCAACAAGTGGTAGTTTCTTAATGATTAGTTGCAAAGTGAAATCTGAAACCATATCAATAAGCTTTTCATACTCTATTACATTAATATCCCTTGGTCTAACTTGCACTTTGAAAGAATTCTTTATCCATGCATAATTTTGTAGCATCATGCATTGGCTATTTGGAAACTATCAATTCACTGAGTTGTGCAGCTCTTCCAAATATCAATACATTTCATTATATAATGGTATCATGTTCCATGAAACCTCTGGAAAACTCCACTGTACGCTCATGAGAGAAAAAGAAAAAAGACAAATAATGTCTCAGTATTATTAGTTAAAAATAGGTTTGACTTTATTAATCCCCCTAAAAGAGTCTCAGGAACCCCAGAGTCCCCAGACCACACTTTGTGAACCCAGACTTAGAGAGTAAGCTAAAAGTGTTTTAGAGTCAAGTTTTATAAGGCATGTTTTCAAATTAAGCAACACAAAGCACATCATTTAGGAACTTAATAATTTCAGCTACTTTAGCAGCTTTTGTGGAAAAATACATTTCAATGAATTTTTTCTGCTGTCAGGTGTACTGATTAATGTCAAGTTTCATCCCCGTACATCATATAAGACAGTTCATGATGTTGGCCCATTTTAGGTGCTAGAATTGCCCTAAATCACACAGCCAGTTAGAAACCAAGCTGGGTCAAAGTCCACAAAATTTAGCACTGTCACAACAAAAATATTTTTATTTTCTAAACCCCACATGGGGACCATTTACATCAAGAAATGTACAAAAGGACCATGGTTAGTATTAGGAATAATGTGGATATCCTATAGTGTTTACTGGAAAAAGATTTTCTATAGCTCTAATGCAAACATTCCTGTCTGTTCTCTTTTTAAACTGTGATTTACAATTGTAGAATTGAAGAGCTATAAAGAACTAAGAGGCAATCTAGTCTAATGTTCTAATTGCACAAATCATAAAAGTGAAAATCAGAAAATCAAAACTACGTATCTACTCTGAGGCAGAGCTGAAACCAAAATCCAGATCACGTGACATCCTGCTCAGTATTCTCTGCATAGACAAAGAAGGTTCTCAAAAAAAAAAAATCTTATCTCAGCTTTGTATTTTCCAATTATCACCCAATCCAAATTGGAGATGTGCAAAAATGTGTCCACTAATTTAGAAACATTTTGGACTTTTTTTTTCCAGAAACAAGTGTGTCAGTTTTAAGTTATATTCTTGTAACCGACCCAAAAGTTATAAGTGACATTTCATAAGCAAGGGATAAAGAAATATTGAAATAATTTGGTGAAATGCCCACACATTGCAAAGCTAACCAAAATCAGAAAATTATTATCTATTTTATCTGCCTTGGTGATATTCTTCCAAATGTAATAAACTAAGGTTCATGGTCTTGAAATAGGCATAAAAATGGTACTTAACAAGAATGACTAAAGATAGGTGGAGTGCCATTAATTAAGCCATAATCCCTCTGAAATCAGTCATTACCAGCAGTTTTTCCTATGGGTCATTACCACTCTAACTAGCAAGTCATTAATAGTGGTAATAACCAATTCTGAGGGGATATTGCTCGAATAAACTGTATATAATGATTTTTAAGCTTTGTAAAAATTTTCACACTTTTATGTTAACCTTTGAATAATAATTATGAAAGGAATTAGCTGAGAATATTACTGGCTAATTTTTTTAAACATAAATATTTATCTCTCTCCATCTATTCCTATGTATTTTTCTATCATGTCCTTCGCATTTGAGGGTGGTGTTCCTGATACTCCAGTATGTAGAGGGTTTTGCTATCCTCGTTTTTTTTTTATTGAAGTATAGTTGATTTACAATGTGTTAATTTCTGCTGTACAGCAAAGTGATTCATTTATACATATATATATACATTCATTTTCATATTCTTTTCCATTATGGCTTATCACAGAATATTAAATATAATTGCCTGTACTTTACAGTAAGACATTGTTGTTTATCCACGCTATACATAATAGTTTGCATCTGCTAAACCCGTACTCCCAATCCACCCCTCCCCCACCCCCCTCCCCCATGGCAACCACAAGTCTATTCTATATGTCTGTGAGTCTGTTTCTGTTTCATAGATAAGTTCATTCGTGTCATATTTTAGATTCCACATGTAAGTGATATCATATTGTATTTGTCTTTCCCTTTCTGACATTTCACTTAGTATGATAATGTCTAGGTCTATCCATGTTGCTGCAAATGACATTATTTCATTTTTGTATGGCTGAGTAGTATTCCATTGTGTGTGTGTGTGTGTGTGTGTGTGTGTGTGTGTGTACACAGCACATCTTCATTCATCTGTCAGTTGTTTCCATGTCTTGGCTATTGTAAATAGTGCTGCTATGAACATAGGGGTGCATGTATCTTTTTGAATTATAGTTTTGTCTGGATATATGCCCAGGAGTGGGATTGCTATCCTCTTTGTATACAATCTTTGTAATGACTGTGTGGTGTTTTGCAAACTGCCCTCACTCGTTTAGAACTCAGCATTACTACTGACTTCATCTTTTAAAGTCCAAACCTGCTTGAAGTCATTTTTTGTCCAATTTCATCTAGGTCACTTTGCTGATTTTTCTTTTTTTTTTTTTTTCGGTATTCCTGTAACACTGAGTATCTTCAGTAATGTAGACAACCCCTATAGCTTGCTCTAAGTGCAAAGGGCCACACCCAACACAGAAGCTGACCCAATTTAGGGGAGTGGATTGGTAAAAGGGTTCCCGATTTTTTGATCCATAATGGTAGCCTACAGGTAAGCACTTTGGCCCTGGCTTCCTCCTTTCTCCCCAGCTCCTGGAACTCCAGCAGGGCTTTCGGTGGTAGCTTTACCTTAGTTGCCTAGTTATCATAACTTGTTCTTTTTTTCCTTCATGTTGCATCTAGGTCAAAGAGGGGATGGGTGTTGGACCTCTCTGATACAGTTCACATCACAACTTGACTCAGATAATTTTACAAATTATAAAGCAATATTGGGTAAACATAGACCCCCCCACCAAAAGAATGAGTCAAATAATGGGTATAATAACTATTAATGGACTATAACTTTTAAACACTGTGAATCACTATGTTGTCCACCTGAAACTTATATAATATTGTACATCAATTATACTTCAATTTTTTTAAAGTTTAAAGAAAAAAAGAAAAAGAAAAATCATGGGATACATGCAAAGATCCTGGAAAGAAAAAAAGAACACTGAGTAGGGAAAAGAGAAACACCCTTCTTCAAAAGAATTAAAATTTTTTCTTTGCTCAGAAATAGTATTAATGCATAAGAATAAAACCTTCCATTTTGTACAACCCTTCAGAGATCCCTTATATTTACTAGATGGGAAGCTGCCCGATTCGTGAATCATTCAATAACGCCAATTAGATCTTCAAATTGACTCAGTTGAATTTTGTTTTTTAACACTACGAACTGGGTTGGAACACGTGACTACTTTGACCAATAAAATACGAAGAAGCTATGCTTTATGACTTTCATAGCTAAGTTACAGAAAGGATACAACTTCCACCTGGTGATTTCTCACCCTGTGAGGCTCACTCTCAGAACCCAGCCCTGTGATGTGAGGAAATCAAGCAGACACGTGAAAAAGCCATGTTCCAGCTGCAGCCTCAGCTGTTTCAGTCTCCCCAGTCAACCACCATTCTCAACTGCCAGACACCTGATGGAGCCATGTGGAGCAAAGATGAGCTTTCCCCACTGAGGCCTCCCCACATTGCAGATTCATCAGCAAAATAATGTTTCTTTACCATCCTTACAACTCTCACCTGTGTTGGTTTAGAAGTCTCAATCCCCCCCCAAACAAATGTTTCCAACAGGGGCTACCATGATGGTCCAGTGAACTGGAAGTTATTACTACCACTGAGTTATTACTACCACTACCACTCTCCAGGCTACTGAACCAACAGGCAAAAAAGGGACTACAGTACTGGCCTGAGAAATTATCATTATTAACAAGGGGAAGTTGGGTTACTGCTCCACTTTGTGGGTAAGATGGACTGTGTCTGGAACTCAGGGGATTCTCTGGGGCACCTCTTAGTAGTTCCTGAGTAATGTTTAGGATTATGGTTACTGGAAGTTTACAAACTTTCAAAGTAATATGCTAAATCTTTTGGTCCAAGGTGAAGACCAAAGGGACAATCTTGGTCACCAACTTTACACACAGAGCCCAAACACAAGGAGCCTATGCACAAGAGGGGACAACAGTGACCACCTAGGTCCTAGAAAAGTGAGTCCCTCAAACTCAAGAGAAGATCCCTCTCTGAAGCATCGAGTTTTGAGAAGTTCAGGTTGCCAGATTGGATGGAAGGAGAGAGGGGGACAAAGTAAGCTTGGCACCTGCCCCTATACACTTAAACATTTCATCAGTTCTAATTCCAGTCATGGATACATTTTTATCTTTCCCAATCATAATTGCATAATATGATTTACAAAACTATCTTATGAACCAATTATGCTCACATATAAAAATTAGAATACATTTTCCATTTCTTTATGGAGATGTTCAAATATTCAGAATCTGGTTTCTAAACAAGATTTCATTACTAAAGAAAAGAAACTTTTAAGGTTAGAAGCAAATAAGTCTTTAAATAGAAATTCTTCATCCATTTGGACTCAGAAAAAAAAAATAGTGACTTTTTTCTATTTTAAAAATGGGGAGGTTCAAGCTGGTGTCAGAACAGCTATGGAAACACAAGTGAAAGTTGACAAAAACACACAGCAAGTGAGATAGTTGAGAGAAATGCAGGAAGGAAGAAAATACTTGGTTGAATATATAAATTTCCTCTATCTGAATTTGTCTAATTTTTTTCATGTCCCCTAAAAACTGATAACTTATCTTAAGCTACAAACCCCAGCCAAAAAACAACCAAAATATGTAGATAGTATTTAAACAAACTACCATGTAACCCAGTTTTCAGTCTTCCCTCACTTCATGGGTCACCTTCTTTGTCAGATTGCTCATGTATTTTTTTTTGCTCATTTATCCTTTAAAGGAATTTTGAAAAATGATGTACCCCCCTCACCTATTTGTTTAGTTTAAAATTAACTTTTTTATAACTTTTCATGATTGCAAAGGATCTACTTTCCAGTGTGTTAAAAATATTAACATTTATAGATATAATTGTTACTGCACTCTTTTAAATATATCCAACAGATCCTAAGTATTATGATTTGGGGTATTTTTTTTCAAATTTTAACATCTCAGAAATTGAAATGAATCTCATTATTGCTCTGTTCAGGTAGCAGGTGTGCCTGTGTCAGTCATTAGGGAGAAAATAGCATTTAAGAAATGCTGTACCAAGGCTTTTGATGACTCACCCAGACACTGACAGCGAAGCAAAAAAGTGTATTCAAAGACTGAGACTCTGAAGATTAAAAAAAAAATTTAGTAATAAAATGTTCTAGTACCAGTTCTAACGTGGTGGGGGTGTGGTCGGGGGGATAGAGTGCCACACCACCAAACAATTCTCCGACACCAGATGGGAGTCCTACATTTCAATTCAATTCTGACACTGTCTACCTGGACACAACATCAGATTCCACAGGTTAAGGTCTCAGTCCTACAAGACAGCCCCCCCATCCCCCTACTTCAGACACCAGTCACATATCCAGGTTGTGACTTCTGACCGACAGGCTGTTAATCTGAGGTTCCAAGGACACCCTCCTTGGGTCTGATTAATTTGCTAGAGTGGCTCACAGAACTCAGAGAAACATTTCATTTTACTTGATCACAGGTTTATTATAAAAGGATACAATCATCCCTTGTATCTTTGGGGCATTGGTTCCAGGACCCTTCTCTGATGTGAAGATCCTCAGATGCTCAAGTCTCTTACATAAAATGGCATAGTGCAATCAGCCCTTCATATCTGCAGATGCAGAACCCATGGATACAGAAGGTATAACTCAGGAACAGTCAGATGGAAGAGATGCATTGGACAAGTTCTGGGGAAAGGGTACAGAGCTTCCACGCCCTCTCTGAGCCTGCCACTCTCCTCAAATCTCCACCTATTCACCAACCCAGAAGCTCTCCCAACCCCATCCTTATGGGTTTTTATTGAGATGTCATTACATAGGCATGATTGATTAAATCATTGGACATTGGTGATTGATTCAACCTCCAGCCCCTCTCCCTATCTTAGGAGGTCGGGTGTGGGGGGATGGAACTGAAAGTTCCAACCCTCCAATAATATGGTTGGTTCTCCTGGCAACCAGCCTCCATACTTAGGTGGGGTACAAAGTTATCCTATTAACATAACAAAAGACACCTTTGTTGCTCTCATCACTTAGGAAATTTCAAGGGTTTTCAGAGCTCTGTGCCAGGAATAGTGGACGAAGACCAAATATATATTTCTTATAAATCACAATATCACAAGTAGTATCTTAACTAATTTGTTCTGTTCATATATCCACATATACATGAGAGTAATTGATGGTAAAGATCCAAATAAGTCTAAAAGATCTGTTTCAGTAATAATAGAACAAAATTTGTAAGTGATAAAAACCATCATAGTTTGTTACAGATTTTTTCTGGCTTAGTTATACAAAAGTAATAGTGCATCTAAACAATCAGTGGTATCTAAGATTTAATAAAGTATGAGACTAATGATTTAATACCCACAGATATTCACCTTTTTAAAGTTACATGAATAAACTCTTCTTTTTATGTGGTAAAATATACATAACACAAAATTTACCATTATAACTATTTTTAGTGTACAGTTCAGTGGCACTAAGTACATTTGCTTTGTTGTACAATCATCACCTGTATCCATCTCCAGAACATTTTCATCACCCCAAACTGCCACTCTGTACCCACTAAATAATAACTCCCCATTTTCCCTCCTCCCTAACCCCTGGTAACCACTATTCTACTTTCTATCTCTATGAATTTTACTATTCAAGGGACCTCATATAAATGGCATTGTACAATATTTGTCCTTTCGTATCTGGCTAATTTCACTTAGCATAATGCCTTCAAGGTTCTTCCATGTTGTAATATGTATCAGAATTTCCCTCCTTTTAAGGCTGAATAATATTCCATTGTATGTACGTACCACCTTTTGTTCATCCATTCATCCATTGGGGTACATTGGGTTATCTCTACCTTTTGGATATTGTGAACAATGCTGCTGTGAACACTGGTGTGCAAATATCTGTTCAGATCCCTGCTTTCAATTCTTTTGGGTATCTGACCTGAAGGGGAATTGCTGGATCGTATGGTAATACTATGTTTAATTTTTTTTAGGAACCTCCACACTGTTTTAAAAATGCTTTCTTTATAGCTATTTCCATTCCACTTCTCCCACAAGAATTAACCTAACATAAAAATATTTTTTGTTTAAAATTTTTTGATTATTTATCATAATCTTCTACAAAAAATAATATAAGTTAAAACATAAATTTCCTATTATCATAAAGACCTAAGTGTTAAAATTTCTTCTAGATTGAGTTATCAATAACAGTATTACACATTTGATCAAAACAACATAAATGGGTTATAGATTTTATAGATATTAAGAAAGGGATTATTTACAAGTCAAATCATTTTAACTTTCAAATGAAATTGGTATTACTTTAGAATTTTAGTGAACTGCTATGAAGATTGGATGAATGTGTCTTTTCAAATTGATGTTTTTGTTTTCTTTGGATGTATACCCAGGAAGGGAATTGCTGGATCATATGGTAGTTCTAATTTTAGTTTTTTTGAGGAACCTCCACACTGTTTTCCATAGTGGCTGAACCAATTTACATTCACACAAATAGTGTAGTAGGGTTCCCTTTTCTCTACATCTTCACCAACATTTGTTATTTGCTGTCTTTTTGACAATAGCTATTCTGACAGGTATGAAGTAATATCCCATTGTGTTTTGATGCATTTTTCTGATGATTAGCAGTGCTGAGCATCTTTATATGTGCTAGGTGTCCATCTGTATGTCTTCTTTGGAAAAATGTCTATTGATGTCTTCTGCCCATTTTTTAATCAGGTTGTTTGTTGTTTTCATATTGAGTTGTATGAGCTGTTTATATATTTTGGATATTAACCCTTTATTGATCATATCATTTGCAAATATTTTATCCCATTCAGTAGGCTATATTTTTGCTTTGTTAATGGTTTCCTTTGCTGTGCAAAAGCTTTTAAGTTTAATTAGGTCCCATTTGTTTATTTTTGTTTCCTTTGCCTTGGGAGATAGATTCATGAAAATATCACTATGATTTATGTCAAAGAGTGTTCTGTCAATGTTTGCCTCTAGGAGTTCTATGGTTTCCAATCTTACATTTAGGTCTTTAGTCCATTTTGAGTTTATGTTTGTATATGGTATTAGAGAATGTTCTAATCTCATTCTTTTACATGTAACTGTCCAGTTTTCCCAGCACCACTTACTGAAGAGACTACCTTTCGTACTGTATATTCTTGCCTCCTTTGTTATAGATTAATTGAAAATAAGTGCATGGGTTTATTTCTGGGCTTTCTATTCTGTTCCATTGATCTATGTGTCTGTTTTTGTGCCAGTGCCATACTGTTTTGATTACTGTAGCTTTGTGGTATAGTCTGAAGTCAGCCAGCATGATACCTCCAGCTCTGGTTCTTCTTTCTCAAAATTATTTTGGCTGTTTGGGGTCTTTAGCTTTCCATACAAATTTTAAAATTATTTGTTGTAGTTCTGTGAAAAAAAAATGCCATTGATATTTTGACTGGGATTGCTTTGAATCTGTAGATTGTCTTAGGTAGTATGATCATTTTAACAATATAAATTCTCCCAATAAATGAATATGATATATCTTTCAATCTGTTTTTGTCATCTTCAGTTTCTTTCATCAATGTTTATAGTTTTCCAAGTAGAGGTCTTTTACCTCCTTAGTTAGATGTATTCCTAGGTATTTTTTTTTCTTTTTGATGTGATTGTAAATGAGATTAATTTCTTAATTTCTCTTTCTGATAGTTTGTTTTTAGTGTATAGAAATGAAACAGATTTTTGTATGTTAATTTTGTATACTACAACTTCACCAAATTCATCGAGTTCTAGAAGGTTTTTTTTGGTGCTGTCTTGATGATTTTCTATGTATAGTATAATGTCATTTACAAATAGTGAGAGTTTTATGTATATCTCAGAAATAACTAAATTTCCTTGTCAATTTCATTATTATGAACTTTCATCAAATCTTTAACTGTGGTCATTTTTAAGTCTTTTGTCATTTACAGACAGTTCTGGGTGTACTCTGATGCTTTTGCAAAAATGTTCCTATAAAAGTGTTTCATCTTCAAGGAATTCATGGAAAAGACTCTGACAAGTACTGGTTTCTGGTAACTGACTATACTGCTGAACTGAATGAATAAGCATTTTTCAGAACTCTAATGGAAAACTGATAAATTCATAAAAGCTAACAAAAGATCAAGATAAAAAAACACTAATTACATGGGACTGAGTGAACTGATGAGGATGATTATAATTTGGGGGACTTTCTGTTTGAATAAAAAAAAAAAGCGGACTTCCCTGGTGGCGCAGTGGTTGAGAGTCCTCCTGCCGATGCAGGGGACACGGGTTCGTGCCCCGGTCCGGGAAGATCCCACATGCCGCGGAGCGGCTGGGCCCGTGAGCCATGGCCACTGAGCCTACGCGTCTGGAGCCTGTGCTCTGCAACAGGAGAGGCCACAACAGTGAGAGGCCCGCGTACCACAAAAAAAAAAAAGCAAATAGAGTTTTAATTCTCCTTTTTTGATTTGGATGGTTTTTGTTTCTATTTCTGATTGCTGTGGCTAGGACTTCCAATACTATGTTAAAAAGAAGTGGCAAGAGTAGGCATCCTTGTCTTGTTCCTGATTTTAGAGCTTTTTTAAAAAAATTTATTTATTATTATTTTTTATTTTATTTTTGGCTGCGTTGGGCCTTCATTTCTGCACACAGGCTTTCTCTAGTTGTGGCAAGTGGGGGCTACTCTTTGTTGTGGTGTGCGGGCTTCTCCTTGTGGTGGCTTCTCTTGTTGCAGAGCACAGGGTCTAGGTGTGTGGGCTTCAGTAGTCATGGAATGTGGGCTCAGTAGTTGGGGCTCACAGGCTCTAGAGTGCAGGCTCAGTAGTTGTGGCACATGGGCTTAGCTGCTCCATGGCATGTAGGATCTTCCCAGACCAGGTTTCAAACCCATGTCCCCTGCACTGGCAGGCAGATTCCCAACGACTGGACCACCAAGGAAGCCCAATTTTAGAGCTTTTAAAGCTTTCAGCTTTTCATCATCGAGTATGATGTTAGCTGTGGATTTGTCATGAATGGTCTTTATTATGCTGAGAAATGTTCCTTCTATACCAACTTTGATGAGAGTTTTTATCATGAATGAATGTTGAATTTTTGTCAAGTGCTTTTTCTGTTTCTATTGAGAGGATCATGTGAGTTTTATCTTTCTTTTTGTTAATATGATGTATCACATTGATTGATTTGGGATATTGAACCATCCTTGCATTCCTGGAATAAATTCCATTTGATCATGGTGTATGATCCTTTGTATACATTGTTGGATTAAGTTTGCTAATAACTTGTTGAGAATTTTTGCATCTATATTCATCAGAGATATTGGTCTGTAGTTTTCTTTTTTTGTAGTGTCTTTGGTTTTGGTGTCAGGATAATGGTGGCCTCATAGAATGAATTTGGGAATGTTCCCTCCTCTTCAATTTCTTGGAATATTTGGATAAGGATAGGTAGCTCTTCCTTATATATTTGGTAGAATTCCCCTGTGAAGCTGTCTAATCCTGGACTTTTATTTTCTGGGAGTTTTTTTATTACAATTTCAATTTCACTACTAGTGATCAGTCTGATTAGATTGTCTATCTCTTCCTGGTTCAGTCTTGGCAGGTTGTATGTTTCTAGAAATTTTTCCATTTCTTCTGGATTGTCCAATGTGTTGGCATAAAATTGTTCATAGTATTATCTTATGATCTCGGTAATACTGGTTGTTATTTCTCCTCTTTCACTTCTTGTTTTTTTTATTTGGGTATGCTTTTGTTCTTGATGAGCCTGGCTAAAGAGTTATCAATTTTCTTTACCTTTTCAAAAAAAACAAGTCTTGGTTTCATTGATTTTTTCCGTTGTGTTTTTTTGTCTCTATTTTATTTATTTCCTCCCTGATCTTTATTATGTCTTTCCTTCTACTACTTTGGGTTTTTTGTTCTTTTTCTAGTTCCTTTAGTTGTAGGGTTAGGTTGTTTGAGATTTTTCTTGTTTCCTAAGGTAGGCTTGTATCACTATAAACTTCCCTCTTAGAACTGCTTTTGCTGCTTCCAATATTTCAAAGTGTTCCTTTGACCTAAAGTTTAAACACACAAGGACAATGTACCAAGCAGTGCACCTCAGTAAGATTTTAATGGGTGAGAGATTTGACTCTTTTTTAAATTGGGAGAAAGAAAGTTTATAGCTCTGGCAAATCTAGGGGAAATGGAACTTGTTTCATATCCACCCAAGTCTCAGCTAAGTAGCAGTAGCTGTTCCTGCTCATCCTGTCAACCCCTCCTTGGGCATCTGCCAGCTTCATCATGGTTACACCTTGAATTCCAAACTATTCTTACCCTTGATAGTGCTGGCCTCACTGAGAGGCTGAAATGGGAAAATCCTATACTTTCCTTTGTGGTGTAATCCTTAATTCCCTTCAACTATCCCAACATGAGGCATTGCAATAACAGGTTTTAGGTTCTAAGATGCTATAGACAACCAGAGAAATTGTAATGCAGAGGTAAAAACTTTAAACTGCACTATTCCCACAATCCAAAGAAAAAGCTGAATAAAACAGGCAAAAATTTAGAATCTTCCTTGAGTTCCATAGTGGACACACTTGCCCCTTCTCAAGAATCAGCCTCCTCGCCTCCTGTCTGAAACAAATCCATCCTTATTTGTTCCAGTGCAAATCTCCATCCATTGCTGCATTTGGAAAATTTAATCTACTCAGAAGGGACAGCCATGTCCTCTCTCTCTGGGTGGAGGGGGGGCATTCCAAGGCAAAAAATTACCATCAGTAATACCTTTCCTCAAGCTTAAATTAATTAATTGAGAATAACATCATGAAAGGCTCCAACTAAACAGTCCAAATTGGCTTTGTTACCTTAAGTCTTGTACCATTCAAGATCTCTCTGCCAGTGAATTATGTTTATATTCATCCCCTTCTCCCTGTAGTCTTATAGTGGTACATATCGGACCAAGCATGCACACACACAGAGACACACTCACTCCTTTTAAAGAAAAAAATTACAGTAAGTCCCCTACATATGAACCTTCAAGTTGAGAACTTTCAAAGATGCAAACATGCCTCTGGTTCCAGCAAGGAATCAGAACCTGTGCCATCAACGTCAGGCGTGAGTGAAATTGCAGCTTGCCCTCCATTTCCTATTGCTGACGATCCTTCAGCTCTACCATCTCCCACCTCCTCTCACTCCTCCAGTCAGTAACTCTTCTTGCCTGTTCACTCAGTGCCAGCCCCTGGATGCCAGCTGTTGTACTGTACTACTGTACTTTCCAAGGTACTGTACTCTAAGATTAAAAATGTTTTCTTTATTTTTGTGTTTGTTTTTTATGTATTATTTGTGTGAAAAGTATTATAAACCTATTACTGTACAGTACTATACTATACTGTATATATAGTATAATACTGTATGTATACTGTGTGTGTGTGTGTGTGTGTATATATATATATATATATATATATATAGCCCATTGTGTTAGTTGGGTACCTAGGCTAACTTTGTTGGACTTATGCACAAATTGCACTTACAAACGTGCTCTCAAAATGGAACTCGTTAGTATGTAAGGGACTTACTCTATTTCCAAAGACAGTACACATTAAGTCCATATTAAAATAGTATATCCATTAAGATAAGAATCAGCTGCATATAACCAAGGACCTAAAGAAGTGACTTTAACAAGGTAGAGGTTTCTTTCTTTATCATAATCGGGAAGTAAGCAGTCCTGAACTCGTCTGGTTAGAGCCCAGGCTCTTTCCAACTCCCCACGTCCCCAAGATCTGGCTTCATCCTCATGGTAACAAGATAGATGCTTGAGCTCCAGCCATCACATCTGAGATCCTGGCCCTCCCTTTGAAAGGACACCTCTGGAAAATTTTATATAACTCTTCCATTTACATGTCATTGGCCAAAATTTCACAAATTTCCCTGCCCATACAAGAAATCAGGTTTTACATTACGGTACCAATTATTTTATCAATACCTGAGGCCCCTCATAAAAACAGGACTCATAGCAATGTCTTGCCAAAAGCAAAACTGTATTATCTGATGACCATTTTAGTTATACCTAAGCCTGGAAGAAGCATTGATTATTTTTCAAATTTGGATCCAAGTTAAATTCCAGTGTTGAGCATCCTTCTCTCACTAACATTTATAATCTGAATGGAGGCCATATATAGATTCATTATGCTCTTTAACAAAGAAAATCCTCTATGGTCAGAGAGAAAGTGAGGGGTGGGAAAGCTCATTTTAGGTTTACTCACATCTTGCCACTTTCTTAATTTTACTTATCCTTAGACTGTATGTGTCTAATGAGTGGCAGCTTTTTCTTTTTTTATGTATATAATATATGGAATATACTTCCAAGTGTAACACCCAAATAAGCAAGTTTTAAATGGCTCATTGGGTAAATTGCAGACTGCTATGAATGGGAGTGAGAGAAGAGAGCAATTGTAGTAATGCAACAGTGATTCAGTGACTTCTGCAAAAGGGGAGATGTTTTCAGTTAACCATCAGATTGGGAGTTTTCTACTTTCCACCAAAAGCAAAAATTATCTATATAATCCCTCCCACTGATACATCACAGAAAATAAGGAACTCTCTTCAGGTGTTAAGACCCTACATCAGGCATTTTTCAGAAAGTTCACTGAAGCAGTTTTTGGCATCTCATTGTTGCATAGATCCACACAATGGAAAATTTAGAAACTCAGAAATAACATTAATAGCTCCCTATAGTTAAAGTGTGAGTTTTCAACAAATAAATGTAGAGTTTCTGAGAATTCTGTGTCCAGGAATGAGTGAAATTTGGACCAGCATGGAAAGAGAGGAAGTAACTGACAGATGATCAAAAACCCCTTGAAAAAGAAGAGAAAACTCAGGAAGAATTAGAACACAGATATTTCTCTTAAACAAATGTAACAAAGTATGTGCCTGATTATTCAGTGAAAAATATTAAAATTAATTAATAATAATATACTACACTGTATATTATTTCTACTTTGTTATGTGTAAATCCATTTATAAGACAATATTTAAAATATGGTATGTAACCCATATTTCTCCAGGTCACACAAACCTGCAAGTACAAATCAGTTAATATAAACAGCATAGTGGTAGAAAAGAACAGGCTATGGACAGACTATCTAACCAAAAAATAGAATAGAGAGTTCAGAAACAGTCTCATACATATATGGTCATCCAATTTAAGACAAAGGTAACACTGCAGTGCTATGGGGGAAAGAAGGCCCTTTCAGTTAATGGTGTTGGAGCAATTGGATATTCATATGGGAAAAAAATGTACCTTGACCCCCAACCTCACACCATACATTTAAATTAAGTCCAGATAAATTACAGATCAAAATGTGAAAGGTAAGCAATAAACATAAGAGAACACATTCATGATCTTAGGGTAGGCGAAGATTTCTGAAAGAGAATGTACAAACACTAGCCACGAAAGAAAATAATTGATAAACTGAACTATGTTAAGGTTAAGACTGTCACTGTTCTTCATGATGTCTTCATAGAACATCATAAGAAACATCATAAAGACACCATAGTCTTCATAGGAACATAAGAAAATTAAAGGCAATCCAAAAAATGGAGGACATATCACAACACATATCCAACTAAGTATTCGTATCAAGAGTATAGAAGGAACTCCAGTACGGTGGTAATAAAAAGACATATAACACAATAGGAAAATGCGCAAAAGTCTTGAGCATACTTTTCACAAAAGATGATAAACAAATAACCAATAAACATGAAAATGTACAGGGTAAAGAGAATTAAAATGACCCACAGCATGATACTGCTCCAATCCTGCCAAAATGGTTAAAATGAGAAAGATAGGAAATAACAAGTGCTGACAAGAATGTGAAGCAACCCTAACTCTCACATGCTGCTGGTGCAAAAGCAAACTGGTTCAACCACTTGGAAAACTATTTGACAGTACCTGCTAAGATGAACATACATCTACTCTGTGACACAGCAGTTCCACTCCTAGGTAAATACCAATAGAAATGTATAAATAGATTTACCTAAAGACATGTACTAGAATATTTATAGCAGTACTATTGTCAATAGTCAAAACTGAAAACTACCCAAATGCCTACCAATAGTACAATGAATCAAATACTATACAGCAATAGGAATGAACTAGCATGCAAAAACATAGATAAAACTGGCAAACATAGTGTTGTGTAAAAATAAAAAGCCAGACATAAAAGAGAATACTGTACAATTTCGCTTATAAAGGGTACAAAAACAGTTAAAGCTACTCTATGCAATTGGAAGTCAATAGCAACTGGAAAGAGACCTGAGGGCTCTGGGACACTGGTCGTGATCTGTTTCTTCCTCTAAGTACTGATTACACATGCATGTGTGGTCTGTAAATGTTAATTTGTACACTTAAAATATGAGCACTTTTCTGTATGTATATTACACATTAGTAAAGAGTTTTTTTAGAGTAAGTTATGGATCAGACTGCCTAATTTCACATTCACTAGCTGCATGATTTTCAGTAGACTAATCTTAGAATTTCATGCTGATAAATTGGGAATAAAAGCAGTATCTATTTCAGATAACTATAGACGAGATTAAAACTCCATCATAATGTAATAAATAGGGGTCCCCAAATTCGACTAGGTATAAATATAAGTCACATTGAAAGGTTAATCAAATGGCAAGGCAGTCCTGTGCAACTCACCACCTGGGGGCTCTAGGAGTCCAATTAAACAATTCAAATCCATCCCAGTCCTGGCAAATGTAGGGTTTGGTTTGAATATAATGGGATCCAATTATAATATAATATAATTATAGTATAATAATTCTGTATTATATGGATAGCCAGGACTTCCAACACAAAGAGTTAGTTGGTGCCCATTTTGTCACCCATGGAGAAGCTAGGTTGGAAAAGTCTTGGGTCTCTACCTTCTTGCTTCCTGAGCCAAGGTTGCCTTCAGTTTCCTAACTTAGCATGACCCTCTCTTCCATTTTCCCCCTCTCTTTGAAGAGGAGAACTCTACCCCATCCTTTTTATTGAGAACATGGGCTGAGCAGAGGACAGGAGAGAAACATAAACCCCATAATATCTGAATTTGCATGTTGCAGGATAGGAAGTTATTAAACATATAAATCACGTGAATAACAAGCACACAATAAATATTAGGTACTTTCCCCTTCCTGGGTGTTGACCCACCCACTTTGCAAGACCTCTGAACCTCCCCAAGATCTTTCCCAGCTATTTCTATAATCCTCAGAGGATATTTGGCATTTTCTGTCATGTACTGATCCCATCATCCCTGAGACACTGGGCTAATAAACATTGTAGCTCTTCATTTATTTTTTTAATAAATTTATTTATTTATTTATGGCTGCATCAGGTCTTTGTTGCTGCGTGTGGGCTTTCTCTAGTTGCAGCGAGCCGAGGTTACTCTTCATTGTGGTGTGTGGGTGTCTCACTGCGGTGGCTTCTCTTGCTGCAGAGCACGGGCTCTAGGCACGTGGGCTTCATTAGTTGTGACACACGGGCTCAGTAGTTGTGGTGTGCGGGCTCTAGAGCACAGGCTCAGTAGCTGTGGCACACGGACTTAGTTGCTCTGCTGCATGTGGGATCTTCCTGGACCAGGGATCAAACCCATTTCCTCTGCATTGGCAGACAGATTTTCAACTACTGCGCCACCAGGGAAGTCCCAGCACTGGGAACTAGATCACCACACTGCATGGGGCTCAGCCCCTCCCCTCAGACTGACATTTTGTTATTGGGCCCAGCTAGACTGTTTGTTTCCTTAGGATAATCTCAGCTTCTGTTGCAAACAGTCCTAGTCCATTAAACAAATCTAGATATGTCTGAGTCCCCAAAATGAAGGCACTTGTATTCGAGGAGAAACTCCCCCTAAAACATTTCATTACATATTGTTGGCTTTATGAAACGCAGAGCTTAAAAAACACTTCATAATGCTCTGAAGATGGATGTCTGAACCAGGTGGATCCAGTGGATAAATGGGACAAAAGCTCTGGGACCTGGAAGAGCCTACAATACTCAGCAAGCTTTAGGCCATGTTATCAAACTCTCTTTCAAGGCCACATCTTCTTGATGCTAACACGGGATACATCCAGAGTCCACACAATTCCGAGCACCCACACATCACCCCTTCTCTCCCACTCAAGAAAACATGTTCGAATGTAAGAAATTATACATGGTGGTTAATCATAAATATAACCTCGACAGTTCACTAATCTACTAAAGTAGGAAAACATTCACAGGTTTTAGTTCTTCCTTATAAAGAAAACGCTACTGCCACCACTGCACCAGTGTTGTTTTGGCCACTGAATGCGTCACGTTCCTATGACAATAAGACCCACTACCTGAATAAGACTCAGTTCACCAAGATTCATCATTTTACAAAGGACAAAAACCCAAATCAAACTAACTAGGGAAAAGGGGAGTTTGTTGAGAGTATATGAGGGAACTTCACACAAATGCAGGAAAGGAGCAGGGTAAATCTGGGCTGCAGAGACAGGTTTCATGCTGTCTGGACTCGCCTTGTCTTTCATATCTACTTCATTCTTTCCTGGAAACCAGTTTCTTCCACATTGTAGAGAAGGTGATCCTCTGAACTCCTGTGGCTCTCACAGCCAGAGAGGGGTCGCTGTCCTTGGTTACCACATGAAAATCCATGGAGAAAGCGATTGGCAGCACTTCTGTCAGATGCCTACCCCCAATGCAATCTGCAAGGGCCACAAGGTTTGTGTTCCAGGGGACAGACAACTTTACAAACCAGAGCCAATCCAGAGAAGGAAAATTATTGATATCTATTACAAAGATACATTTCTGTCTGGATGCAACATAGTTTCTATTCTGATTATGACATTTACTGCATGCAGGCGGTAAAACTAACAGAAAAAGTCTCAAAAGAAGGCAAAATCAGATCCTAAGAAGTAGAAACCAATAAGTGGTTTTCTCAGTTAAAACAGCCCAGTTGAAATCAGGGTTGGATTGAATATCACAGCGGTGTGAAAGTGAGTGAAAGGAAGTTGTTTGTGACAGCCTGATGGCTCCCCATGATAAGGCACTGATCCCCATCTTTAATAATAACCAATAATAAGCACACGGCACGACTCTCTTTTACTTCTAATATTATGGGTAAAATTGTGCAGGCTGAATCAAATGCAATTACTGCTTAAGGCAGAATGGATGAAAACCCACAGCTCCTACACATTAAAAAGATTCAGTGGGTGAAAGACCTAAAGGACGAAGATGTAATGATGTTTTTTATGATTATTACTTCCATTGTTATTATTTTGGCTTGGGTTTTTATAATTATTATTATGATAATTACTTTTTTATTGATACTTCTCGTTACTTTTATCTTGAGACAGAAACAATAACTGCCCAGCTCTCCTTGTAAAAGTGCCAAGAGAGTAGTTGGAAGTAATGATGAAAAAATCTTTTTCTTTTATATTAGTTCTGCCATAAAAGAAGTGGTTACTCTTTCTATAAAAGAGTAAAATAAAGTCATATATTTTTTCCAAAGCTGTTCACTCAAATCTCGAAGTAACTTTTTGTTCCTTATGAAAAGGCATACTTGAGTGATTATCAATCAAATCTTCTGAACTTCCCTTCTTCATATAATATGCAGAGTTACTAAAGAGGCATGGCCCCTGTTTCTGTGCCTGGGTCCCATTTTCCCCCACGTTCCGGTGCTTCGTTGACTCCGTTGATTAAAGAGCTCACATAGCAGGGTTTCATGTGACCAGTGTTTTTCAGGAGGAGAAGAACAGGGATTAATTGATCTTTTGTCCCTGAATAATACTAGATGATAGAAATTTAATAGGAACTGGTAGATTTCAATATCACCAGGAAGCCATAGAGAACTTGACATTTCAATTTGTTTCTGAATCATTCATACAGGAGAAAAGCCAGGAATATACATATGTTAATAAGCTTTCTGACAGAGCAATGAGGAGAGAAGGAGAGAAAGGACTACACAGATCATTCATCCACAGGAGACTCAGCAAGAAATGGGTTTGAGCCGTGTGTAGAGATTTCTTTTCATCCATGTTTACGAGCTGGGAATAAATAAGTGTGTTACTCTGGGGGATTATTCCACTGAGAGCCCAAATTAAAGGTAATGCAGATTCGGGAGATTTTAGGGGACCTGGGCAATTCCTTCACCCCTGCTTCCTCCCCAGCTGAGGCCCCTGTCACCTGCACTGGGCGTGGACAGTGGGTGAAGCTAGTGCCCTGTGCCCCAGTACAGTCCTCCTGCATCCTCCCTCAGTGCCCAGCCCCCTCTAGTCACAGCAGGAAGCAACCTAGATAACCTTCTCTTTTCCAGACAATAGTGACTTGTGTCACCTCCAGTGGGGGGGGGGATTGAGCTTAATTATCAAGAATGACCTAATTACGGGTGTTCCTGCACCCTGCAGCCCAGTACCTGACAAGTCCTGCTACAGAGGACAGTGCCTCCTGCAAACACCTGGATGCCACAGGGTGTACTCATTAGAAAATAATAGCTTCTAATCTAAATAAAGATATAGATTTTTCCTAACTTACCTTTCAGAGCACCTAGATAAGCCCTCCTTAACTAATCTTGGTAATAGACATTTTAGAAAATTTTGCCTTAAGGTTCTTGGTAAAGAGTGAGGGTAAAGAAAGTCCATTCAAGTATTTTTTATGTAAAAAATTAATGTGCACACAACTTTTTAAGAAAAAAAATTTGAATAAAGAGAGGTTTGCCACACATACATGTGAACACCCACGCTTGTTAAACTCAAAAAGATGAAAAATGGACAATTAGACCACATCCATTTAAGATGTCTCCATCATGGGAACTAATAAACCATTGATGCCATCTCTGGCTTTATGAGCTGTTTACACCTGGGGCAGCCTATGTGGATGGTAATTAATCATCATACATCACCAAGCTCCACTCACTGCCTAACAGATGAACACTCTGCAACCCTCATGGTTTCCCCACATTTCTTCATCTGTGAATTCATTTAACCTTCAGAATACTGCACAATTGAGTGATTCTGCATCTCAAGTAACTTTTCCTTCATTTTGACTTTTTGTTTGAATTAACATTAGCCAGGTGTAGTAAGAAAAATAATGCCCACGTACCCGCAAGTTGTTTGCATTCTCATCCCCAGACTCTGTGAAGATGTTTCCTTATATGGAAAAACAATTTTTGCATATGTGAGTAAATTAAGGATTTTGAGATAGAGACAGTATCCTAGACTATCTTGTTGAGCCGAGTGATGTAATCACACGGGTCCTCACGAGAGAGAGGCAGAGGGAGATACTATGACCAGAAAGGAGCAGGTGATGTAGGTGATGTGTTGCCGGCAGCAGAGACTGGCAGAAAGCATGTTGAAGATGGAGGAAGGGACCACAAGCCAAGGAATGTAGTTAGCCACGAAGCTGAAAAAGGCAAGAAAATGGATTCTCCCCTCGTAGCTTCCAGAAAGAGCCAGCTCTGCCAACATCTTGACTTTAGCCCAGTGAAACTGATTTCAGACTTCTGACCTCCCAAACTGTAAGGTAATAAATTTGTGTTGTTTTAAGCCCCTAAATTTGTGGTAATCTCTTACAGCAGCAAAAGGAAACTAACATGCCAGATAAATGTTATCATGTGAACAAATGCCCTTAAAATTAGGAGGACGTTTTTAGCCTCCTATGATGTATATTATCTGGGAAGCATGTAAATGGCATTCAGGATAAAAATGAAAACAACCCATCTCATAATTATATGGATTATTAATCAAAAAGTATTTACTCAATACCTACTTTGTAGAATACATTGTATTGTGAGAGACAGTTGCATAAGTACATTGCCCTTGAAGAACTTTTTTAAAATGGTAGGAAAGCTAAACATGTATAAAATTAAATAACTTTGAGTATTGTTTTCAAATCACCTGTTAATATCCAAACTATTTTCTGGAATATAGTAGGAGCTATACATATTCTATTGCACTATATAAATTAAGTTCATGTGATGTAAAACAACAGTGCAAGTATTGCTGTGAAACAGCCTGTGATTAGCTGTGAAACTGTTGTTATTTTAATTAATAGCTGAGGAACAGAGAAAGAGAAGGAAGAAGAAAAGGGAGGAGAGAGGAAGAGAGGGATGGAGGGAAGGAGGGGGAGAGGGAGAGAGGAAGGTGGGGAAAGGAAGAGAATTCTACCAGCTGGCTTTCCAAACAGACTGGACTAGAAGGTGAGTGAACTTCTCAGGGGAGGGCCTACAGGTGTACCAAGATTTGGCTGTTAGTGGTGCATGTTCAGGCCCTCAGTTTACTCAAGGCTCATTGGGTCCTAGAAGATCATCAGGTCTGGAGGTTGTATTTGAGAATCCTAAATTTTAAAGAAAGGTTATGCATCTGAGTCTGTACATTTCACTTGATGCTGCTGCAGGGGGTACAAGCTGAAAAATCCAATCACAAATAAACCAACATCAGGACCCTGTTTGGTTCAGAACTCAGATGGCAACCGTAAAGTTACTATGCCTGGGGAGTGATTAAAGCCAAGGGCAGGACAGGAAAATAACGCAATGATGACAAAACACTTACAAATGATACAAGCACATAGATGCAAGAATGAAGGACGGGAGCATAGGAAAGGATAACACCAACTTCCATGCCCAGAAGTTGGTGTCCAGAAGAAGACAGTGTGGCAAAAGGTAACTGAGCATGGGCAGCTGTGAGATGGTTACAGAACAGGCATCATGAAAGTGACGCAGAAGAAAACAGAATGGGCACAAGAGGAGTCCAGGACTCAGGCCTAAAGCACCTCATGTGTGAGGATGCTGAGTGTGAGTAGTTTGAAAGTTTCTTTGTGAGTTGGTTGGGTGGTAGTTATCTGTGGCCAATCCTCAGAACTAGCTATTTTGTTGGGCTTCAGTATTTGTAGCACGTGGGTCCATAGTTGTGGCTCGCAGGCTCTAGAGCGCAGGCTAATTGTGGCGCTTGGGTTTAGTTTCTCCGCAGCATGTGGGATCTTCCCGGACCAGGGCTTTAACCCTTGTCACCAGCTTTGGCAGGTGGATTCTTAACCACTGTGCCACCAGGGAAGTCCTTGAGCTAGCTATTTTGGCTGAACTTAATCCAAGTCATAACAGCTAACTTTTATTAAGAACTTGCTATTCTAAAGACCACATCTCATTCATTCTCCCCAACAACTCTATGAGGTATATACTGTTATTATCTCCACTTTATAGGCGAGTAAAAGGCAGCATAGAGAAACTAGACAGCTTGCCCCAAATCACGCAAAGAAGTGGTGGATCTCAGATTAATTTTCTCTTCCTGAGCTATCAACGTCATTATCTTAATCCTCATGTTATTTCCAGACCATGACAGGTCATGACTGTCATCAGAACAAGTGTTCTCATCCACTTTCAAATTATACCCCAGAATCTGACCTTTTTTTTTTTTTTTTTTTTACCACCTCCACTGTTACTGCCCTAGTCCACGCCATCATTTAGTCTCACCTGGATTATTAAACTAGCCTCCTAACTAGTCTTCTTGCTTCCATACTTGTCCCTAAATAATCTACTTTCAACACAGCAACCACAGCAATGCTTCTCAAATACACCATACTTCACAAAAGAATCTATCCAAGTAACCATTATGCACATGGAGAAGGGGTGTTCAACACTATCACTCATCAGGAGACTACAAAATTAGACCACAGTGGAGTGTCACTGCACCACCACCACAATATCTAAAATGAAAAAGTAGAACAAACCAAGTGTTGGCAAGAATGCAGAGCAGCTGAAATTCTTATATACTAGGTGGGTACAATCGCAGCGGGAAACAATACCTGCTAAAAGTAAGCATACTCAAAAAAAAAGTTTAAGGGAAGCATACTCTATGACCCGACAATCCTACTCTCAGGGGTAGATCTAACCAAATGTATATGTACATTCACCTGAAGGTACATAAGAACATTCAGAGCAGCACTGTTTATAATAGCAGAAAACTCCAGAAAAACTCATAAATTCTTCTATAACTGAATGGATAAATAAGATCCATGGTATTTGATTGTGCCCCATAGTCACATACATACAGCAATGGGAATAAACGAAGTACAGCTACATGAATCTCACAATGTTGAATGAAAAGAGCCAGACACAAAATAGGACATACTATTAGATTCCAGAACTAATTCTTTATGTTAGAAATCAGAGTAGAGGTTATCCTTGTGGAGGGGGAAAGGTTTGTGACTGGAGAGAGGACACAGAGGAGATTCTGGGGTGCTGGGAGTGGGTTTCTTGAGTTGGAAGCTAGTTACACACATTGACTCTTCACTTTGAGTAAACTCACTGAGCTGTATACCTATGAACATTTACATATGTAATATATTTATATTTAATATATGAGATATACATCATATAAATATTATTCAGTAAAAAGTTTGCAAAATAAATATATGTCATATCATCTAACTTCACTGTTCAAAACCCCCAAAGACTTCCAATCAGATTAGTAAAGGCCAAAGTTCCACTGTGGCTTCAAAGGCCTTGCTTGATCACCATCACCCATGTCTGATCTGACCTCCTATGACTTCCCCTCGCTCACTGTGTGCTAACAATACATGCCCCCTTGCTCTTGCCTCAGCACCATTACACTTCCTGTTCTCTCTGCTCTACCCCCAGTTATCTGCATGGCTTGCTCCCTCCTCTCCCTTAGGTTTTGTGTAAACGTTATATTTACAGTGAAAAATTTCCTAACCACATGTCTGAAATGACAAGCCCTCCCTAGGATCCATTTTAACAAAAAATCAGGGGGAGTCAAAACCTGTTAGCTCTAGATTCCTGTGTGATCTCATGAAACATAAGTCCAAACTGGTGACCCAAAACATTTTGGGATGTGGTAAAATTTAAAGCTTAGAAATTTCTTATTTCTTCAAAAAAAATCCTTAACTCTAATAAAACCATATGGTGAGACAAGAGTCTGACTGTAAGGTCTGCTAGTAAGGAGAGATCAATAGTTATCTGAGGCACAAAATAACTGAGGTCACAGTCTCAAAACCTAATTGAGATCGAAACAGTTTATCTTCCTGCATGAATATATTAATAACAACCCTCATATATTGAGTTGGCCGAAGAGTTCATCCATTTTTTCCGTAAGGTGGCTCTAGATTGTATTGTGACAGCTGTCATATCAGTGTGCATTTTTTAAAAAATCAAAATTGGTGAATTTTTGTGTAGCCATTTTAATATTGAAGACGGAAGAAAAAAAGCAACATTTTCAGCATATTATGCGTTATTATTTCAAGAAAGGTAAAAACGCAACTGAAACACAAAAAAAGATTTGTGCAGTATATGCAGAAGGTGCTGTGATTTATCAAAGCTGTCAAAAGTGACTTGCGAAGTTTCGTGCTGTAGATTTCTCGCTGGACGATGCTCCACGGTCAGGTAGACCAGTTGAAGTTGATAGCGATCAAATTGAGACATTAATTGAGAGCAATCAGCATTATACCACACAGGAGATAGCCGACATACTCAAAATTTGCAAATCAATCACTGAAAATCACTTGCACCAACTTGGTTATGTGAATCGCTTTGATGTTTGGGTTCCACGTAAGTTAAGCAAAAAAAACCTCTTGACTGTATTTCTGCATGCGATTCTCTACTTAAACTTAACGAAAACGTTCCATTTTTAAAACAAATTGTGACAGGCGATGAAAAGTGGATGCTGTACAATAAGGTGGAAGGGAAGAGATCGTGGAGCAAGTGAAATGAACCACCACCAACCACACCAAAGTCCAGTCTTCATCCAAAAAAGACGATGTTGTGTATATGGTGGGATTGGAAGGGAGTTCTCTATTATGAGCTCCTGCCGGAAAACTAAACAATTAACTCCAACAAGTACTGCTCCCAATTAAGGCAACTGAAAGTGGCACTCGATGAAAAGCATCCAGAATTAGTCAACAGAAAGTGCATAACCTTCCATCAGGGTAACACAAGACCGCGTGTTTCTTTGATGACCAGGCAAAAACTGTTACATCCTGGCCGGGAAGTTCTGATTCATCTGCTGTATTCACCAGACATTGCATCTTCGGATTTCCATTTATTTCAGTCTTTACAAAATTCTCTTAATGGAAAAAATTTCAATTCCCTGGAAGACTGTAAAAGGCACCTGGAACAGTTCTTTGCTCAAGAAGATAAAAAGTTTTGGGAAGATGGAATTATGAAGTTGCCTGAAAAATGGAAGAAGGTAGTGGAACAATACGGTGAATGCATTGTTCAATAAAGTTCTTGGTGAAAATGTAAAATGTGTCTTTCATTTTTACTTAAAAACCAAAGGAACATTTGGCCAACCACATAGCACAGCTGATTCTAAAAGGCTGAATAAACACCCAGTGAAGATATTTGGCCTTCAAAATATTTAAAGCCCTCTCTGAATGATCAACTCTATCTTTGCTCTTATTAATCCCTAAAACCTGGTCCAGTCTCTGGACAGAATGCAATTTGTCCCATATTTAAAATGGAAATTGCTTAACCTTTCACAGTTAAAATACCCCTCCATTATTTCAGCGAGGGGAAGAGAAAACAAGGGAAGAGACATTCCATCCAAAGTGCAGTGGTTTCCTGCTTGAATAATCTCAAACCCAGCCCCTCAGGCTATCGTGGTCTATGAGGAGCAGATGGGTTCACCTCAAAATGGACCCATTCTGGACCACTGTTAACAATTGACAGTCTTCATGAGAAATCTGCTAAGGATTACATTCAATTATTGCAACTTTTAACCATCTTTCCTCAAACTTTGACTCTGTGCTCCTGAGTTAGAGAATGTCAGATTTTTCTTTTTATCTCACTTTGAACTGAGGTCCCAAGACAATAGAAACACATGACTCCCACATTCCAAAATGAACTACTTGATCACCTTTAAGATTTACAAAAGAAGTGCTCAAGAAAATTGTACGACCCTTCACTGACCACCTTCATTCAGTCTATAAAATTTGCTGGCAAAGATAAGAATGAAGATGGAAATTTTAAGTTGTTTATAGTCACCTCCTGAATTTGGGTGAGATGATGGAAAAACCGATTGAACTACACTCAAAATATCAATAGACAACCAAGAAACATAATTTAAAGAAAAAAACAAGACAAATGAGAAAAATAAAGAGGAATGAGTAGAACACTAGATTTCAGCAGAAATAGCAGTTAGGCAGCATAAAAGGACTTTTCAATATGTTGAATATCCTCACAGATATTTGAAAACAATTTGCATCCAGAAAACAAGAACAGGCTGCCATAAGGAGAGAATCAGAAAACAAGAATTAAATGTTAAAAACAAGAAATAAGTGTGAAAACAAGAAGTAAATGTGAAACAAGAATGTGCGGCAAGAATTAAATGATAAAATTTTAAATGCAATAGAAAGACTGGAAGAAAAAGTCAAGGAACTCTCCTAGACTATAAAATAATAATAAAAAGAAATAAAGGGCAAGAGAAGAGCAGAAACACAGAGAATCTGTCAAGGCATCCAATACTGAGGTTCTAATAAAATAGGGAAAACAAAGAGACAGAACTTGAGAAAATTGCCTAAAGCTAAAGAAAGAAATGCTTCTTTAGACAGAAAGTCTAGTAAATGCCAAGAACCTCCACCTAGACACAGCCTCATGGAATCTCAGAACACCTTAGACAAAGATCCCAAAGACTTCCAAAGATATAAACATGTCTAGAAAGAAATAAAAATTATATTGGATTCAGAATTCCATTAATAATAATAGATGTTAGAAGATAATCAACACTTCAAATCAATGCCTTCCATAGTTTTAGGAAAAAATACTCTAACTCCAAGAGTCTAGAATTCTAGACTCAGTTTAAACTATTAATCAAACGGGGAACAAAATAAAGATACTCAACAACAAAGAAATGTTTACCTCTCAGGCAGTCTCTCTAAAATACTTACTTGAGGTTGTGCTCCAACAAAATGAAAAATATCCACTCTTTTTAGATCCAAGAACAAAAAGGTATGAGACCTCCCACCCCACACACACATGTAAAGAATGTATCTAACCTACAAGTGGCATAGAGAGTAATATTAGGCTGATGACCGTACCGCTGGCATAAAGGGCAGCTAGCCAGAATCAAAGCAGGAGATGAGGGAAAGGGGTACCAGGCTAAAAACCATAAAGAAAAGAAGACAATAGCCTTAGCATAAAGTTAGCATATAGTATGGTTAGAAAGTTGGATTATTTTGGTGATAAATTGAAGGCATTTACTTACTTCTCTCATTTACAGAAAGAAAGAAACATCAGAAAACTTAAAAACTATATGAGAAACCTGATGGCAAAATGAAAAGCAAATTAAAATGTGGTATTCTCTGGTAAACTATGAGAATTTATTTGCCCTTAATTGTCTTAACATTTAAGCCTTACTTGTCTTAACTCCTGGGTGCACAGGTCTAGCAAAATAGCATGGGCTTTCCTGGTGGCTCGGTGGTTGAGAATCCACCTGCCAATGCAGGGGACATGGGTTCAATCCCTGGTCTGGGAAAATCCCACATGCCGCAGAGCAACTAAGCCCGTGCGACACAACTACTGAGCCTGCGCTCTAGAGCCTGTGAGCCACAACTACTTAGCCTGCACACCACAACTGCTGAAGCCTGCGTGCCACAACTACTGAAGCCCACGTGCCTAGAGGCCATGCTCTGCAGCAAGAGGAGCCACCGCAGTGAGAAGCCCACACACCGCAATGAAGAGTAGCTCCCACTCACTGCAACTAGCGAAAGCCGGGCGCAGCAACGAAGATCTGATGCAGCCAAAAATAAATAAATTAAATAAATTTTTTAAAAAATAGCATGAATCTCCTTCCCTGGGGTTCAAACCATTTTTGATTCTATGATGAATAGTATATTAACATGTCATACTAATATAATGCTCTTAATTCATTTTGTAGTTTTTGGATAACTTATTAAAGCATGAAAATACATAGTTACAAAATAGAGTTTAAATGTGAGAGCCCTCAATAGTACAAAATAATGTATCAATCTATATAAAAGAAGGTCATGTGTGATGAAAAGGAGGTGATGTGAGGGGAAGATAGGAAAGGAAAATGTGAGTGTAATCATTTCCTCAATATCTTTCCTAGTGAAAATTTGATGAGTTTTAAAGTTGATAGATTAAGAAATAAAACTTAAAACAAAAATGGTTATGAGAAGTATTTCTATGGGGCAATGCACTGTAGAGGAGAATTTGGCTTATATTTTTATGATTTTCTGAAAGGTTTCAATTCATTGTTATTTACAATGTATCTGCTGTTGCTTTTAGTCATGGGAGAAGCAATTCAGAGAACATGGGTTAAAACAGACTCCAGAGCCAAAACATGGGCTCACATCTCGGCCCTGCCACTTCCTAGCTGTGGGGACTTGGCCAAGTTAAACACTCTGTGCCTCATCTATGAAAAAGGGATAATAACAGAATCACTTCACAGAGATGTTGTGAAGATGAACTTCTTTTTAGTATGAAAATTTTAAAGCATAAACAAGTATAAACATAGTGGTATCCATATACCTCATGTTTAATTATATTTTATTTCACTTTATTTGTTTCAAATCATTGGGTATTCTTTTAAGAAATAAAATAATACAGATACAGTGAATGCTCCTAACTGATCCCAGTAGACTCCCTCCCTCTTGAAGGAAACCACCCTTAAGAGTTGGGCATGTATCTTTTATATCTTTGTTTTTATATTTTTATTACATTTATATGGACACATGAATAATACATGGCATTGAATATATGTTTATAAGTTACATAAATGATGTTTAACTCTATAGATCTATTTTCAACTTGTTTTTTCTCATGATTTTGAAGTTTATCCATTTTCACATACATAGATGTAGTACAATCATTTTTATCTGCTGTGTGATATTCCATCACATGATTATAGTACAGTGTAGGTATCCATTGTCTATTAATGGGAATTTATGTTTTTCCACTATAATCCCTTTCTGCCTTAAAATATTTTTCTAGCAGTTATTATGAGCACTGGCATATAGTTTGTCCTAACTAATCTCTGTTTGCCTATTGCACTTCCTAGCTACTCTTCCCCATACCACCAGCATGATTTTTCTGTATATAAATTACATCCAACCACTCCTTAAGCACTTTATCATCTCCGAAAATGAAATCCAAGCTCTTTAGCTAGGCGTGTAAGTCTGGCTTTTGCCCAACCTCGTTTTCTGCCACTCCCCACTCCCCCTATGCTTCTCACAGGTCAGCCCTGGCACACTACTGCAGATTCCTGAAGGCACCATGCTTTTTGCAGTTACCTATGAAGTCTATGCCTTCTTTTTTTTTTTTTTCTTGCCTGGACTGGAAGCCTCCTCTGTCCTCTTCAAGCAGAAATAAATGTTTCCTCTTCTCTGCTCCCATAAGACATTGTGTATAATGCTACTAAAATGCTTACACAATTCATTGTCATTTTTTTCAGGTATGTCCCCTTACTATTCTGTATATTTCTGGGAAGGAGGGTCTGTATTCTAGTCATCTTTGTATCCCCAGTGTACAACAGAGTAGGAGCTTAATAAATGTTCGCTGAAAGAATGAATTGAAGAATGGAACTAATTCTATAGCAATCGAGAACACCTGAGTATTTGTGATAAAGAGAGATGAAGAAAATCTGATGTCTGTGCTTGAAACTGCTTAAAATGGAAACTAGAGGCAAGAGATCAAGTTAAGAAAGGTATTGCAATGTTCTAACAAGGTCTCAGCATGTGTTGTTGCCTTATATCAAGGGATATGATTTAAATAGTGATATGTCTTAACATGTGTAATACTAAGCTATAACAGGGTCTAATATTAGGCAGGAAGCTGATTGCAATTACGTTGATGGTAATTTCCTTTCACATGTACTGTGGTGTGCCCCTAAGCCCCATCTTCATTTCCACCATGGGACATGTGTCATTTACAGTTTCCCAACCTTCAAAAAGCTATTCCGTGGCAACAGACTGCAAGCTTCTAAGAAAGGCCTTAAGGCACTCATCCAGGGACTGCTGTGTGCTAATAAATGTTTCTTAAAATGACATGGAAGTTATATATTAGATGAATTGTGCACTTATTCATAAAGAGATCACTAATTAAACTTTTCTATAAACAAATGTGTCCACATGTATAATATCAACTGAGCAAGAGCTCAGAAAGCTTGTTGTTCATCCTTTACCCACTTTGAGGAACAGACAAAGAGAGATGACAGATTTCAGAGCCGGCAGTCCAACAAAGTTCCAATAATAATGCTGGCACTTATGGGCAGTGCATCAGGCTTGGTTAAGTACTTCATGTACATTATTTCATTTAATCTTGACCACAAGTCAACGTCCATTCTTACCAAGTAAGAAACTGAGGCTTAGATGGGTTAAATAATTTGTTTGGGGTCACACAAAACATAGGTGATCGAGTGAGATTTTCACGAAGTTTTTCTGACTCCAGAACCTTTGCTTTTAGCTGCTATTATGACATTGTGTTGGCAGCTGTTTCCACTTCATGTATGGGGCCAAATCCAAGCTAATGTTTTTCATCTTATCCACTGCTCAATTAAGAAAATTACTGCAGTGTGCTTTGGATGCCTAGGCTTCATTTCCTCCTTCCTGACAGTATGCTGGCTTTCCCATTGCTGAAGCCAAGAGTTTCCGATGTTCCTTCCATCTGAGTGTTTCCTCTCAGTATAGTCAGGGGCTGGCCTGGAACAAAGCTCAGCTCAGTCAACCTCTCTCTCCCAGGGCTCTGAATCACCAAAGGACCTCAAACGCCATAGAAACCACTGGAGTTAATGCATTCTAGGCCTCAGGCGGGAAGATTACTGAACAGGTCCCATTAAAGAGACCCAGCAGAGATGCCTGCGCTTGTACTTCCTGGCCCTGGTTTTTCATTCTTCCTGTCAATTTTGTGAGAGCTACATCTCCTTCAAAGGAATTCTATTTTTGCTTAAAATATACAGAGTCATTTTCTGTGACTTCTAAACAAATAACTAAATTAACCGAGTTCATCTCTAATTCCTAGGAATATTTCCCTTAAATGTCCCCTTATGGAGAACAACATACAATGAGTACCATAAGGCAGACAAATGCACTTAATACAACACTCAAAACTGTGTCAGAGGACTTCCCTGGCGGGCCAGTGGTTAAGACCGCCTTCCAATGCAGGGGGTGCGGGTTTGAACCCTGGTTGGGGAGCAACGATCCCACATGCCTCAGGACCAAAAAACCAACACAAGAAACAGAAGCAATATTGTAACACATTGAATAAAGATTTTTAAAATGGTCCGCATCAAAATAAATAGAGTAAGTCCACGTCGTGAGTGTCCTGTTATGATTTCAAGATCATAATCTTTCCCACTATGACGGCAGACTGCCCCCTCTCCCAATGCTAGAAGAGAATCCGGCACCTATACCTCCCCTGACCTCCTAGCTTCTTTGTTGAGCAAGGTACTGAGACTCTAGACTGTTGCCAGCTGCTTTGAACTAGGGGAAAATATAAGAGAAACAGTGGTCATGAGCTCAACTCTAAAGGTCTTTGAAAGTGGTATAGGAAGACCGAATATAACTTGTATGTTAAGAAGAATGAATCAGTGTAGTGATTTAAAATAAAATAAATGACAAAAAACATCTCAGAAGTTAGACTGGGAAAAAGAGGCAAGAAACAGACAAATGGACTGTGTGCAGGATGGTAGGGACCATGAACAGGAAGCCTCTTGGTGTCAGGATACGGCAAAGAGTGGATATGAGAGTCAGGGGTAGGAAACTGAGGATCCCACTCTGTATCAGGGCGTAGCTATCACAAATGACACTTTGCTCCCATCAGTTAGGAAATCACTATATAATGACTGGAACATATGGGTGGAATATAGAATAAAAGACTGCAAGGACAAATACCAATATTTTAACAGTAGTCATTCCAGGCAATGAGATCATAGGTGATTTTTATTTTATTCTCTATATTTTCTGAATTTTTCAATAGTCAGTGTTCAATTTTTCTGAATTCTTCAAATGTTCTGCAATGAGAATTTTTTTGTGGGGGGCACTCTATAATATCTAATAAACTGGTTCTGGAACTCTGGAATCACCTAGCACATCAGGGTGACTTGGAGATGATAACTCTCTGTGGAAAGCTCTGTAATACCCACTTGCCTAATACCCATTTTTCCTTTAAGTGGAAAAATAAATTACGCCAGAACCTGTATTTCCCCTAATCCCATCCTTCAGCCCTCCTCCCAGGCATCTGCTGATAAAGTTGGCCAATTCACCGATCCTCAACATTTACTCCGTCAGTACCGATAGAACGAGTTCTCCCTGAAATAGTTGTCATTCAATACAGGAACGGGACCTTGCTGTGAACAAATTTCCTGGAGTTTCTACAGCCTTCATTCATTCAACAAACATTTATTTGGAACTTGCAGTGGTTGAAGAAAGTTAACTTTTCTCTGTTACATGGAGCAAGTACGCTGCTCTTTGTTCTATGTAGGTGGCCACTGCAAAGGCCAGAAAGAAAAACAATTTATTTCCTTTCATGAGAAAGAGAGGCAGGATTCATGGTGTGAGATAAAGAAGAGGTCCATTATGTATTATTTGTCTTGTGGGCTGCCCGTGCTCAGTTGAACATAGTAGAAGCCCTCTTATCTGATAAAATGGGACTAATATTTGGTGGTCCTGATGATTATAATTCTGCATCATTCCTAAACAACTACACCTAGAATGCATGTTTACCACTGACATTTTGCTTTTTTGAAAGTGTAACAAAAGAACATCAAGATGCTTGCAAAGTTCCCGAGTATAACGAAATCTTTTCCAATTGTCTTACCTACACTTAACTCAGTAGATGTTCTTTTACAGTGATTCATCTTTGTCTTTCATCTGCATTGTTATTCAACAAGAACACTCTGCTTCACTCTTCTAAGTATCCATTTTAGTAATATTTAATTTAATAACATATTTATAATAATAAGTACAGTGGACACAAACAAGTTTAGAAACAAACAAAACTGACTCTTGGGTAAGAAACCATTTGCTTGAGTGGAGCCCACAGGCCCTGGCAGCCCTGGGCATCAGTCAAAGGGAGAGTGGATTAGGCAGGTCAGGTGTACAAGTGGCACTGGTTATGGAATTCCTATTGACCATGCTTCTGGCCTTGTAACTACCTATTCCCCTACCTCACAGCTGACTCTGCTATTCACTCTCTAACTCCTAGCAACTGAAGAAGAGATTGCAGAAACTGCCCAGACCAGAAGTTGGCAAATTATGTTCCATTGGCCGAAGCCAGCCCACTGCCTGTTTCCATAAATAAAGTTTATTGGAATGCAGCCATGCCCATTGTTTACCTACTTTCTTTTGCCCTGCAAGGTCAGAGTCAAGTGGTTGTGACAGAGACAGTATGGCCCACAAAACCTAAAATATTTGCTATCTGACCCTTTACAGAAAGTTTGCCTACCCCTGGTCCAACCCACCCAAACAATGAGTCATAGGCAATAGTGTACCAGTAAAAGTTAAACAGCTGGCCCTCTGGAGGAAAAAGTCCTTATTTGTAGCAGATACTGATTTCCATAGTGTGAGCACTGCCACCATTTCAAGCTACCCCTGACTTTGGAGTTGGGGAGAGATGTCACACTATAGATAGTCTTTTGCTTGTCTGTTTTAATTTTTTATTGAAACGACGATCAAATCAAATCAAACACAGTGACCATTTTAATCAAACTTTTACTGTGAAAGTATAAAAATACAATCAAAATTTCAAACAGTATCTTTTACACAGGCTTTACCAAATTCATGCCAGAAAAACTCTCAAAACCGAACTATAAATGATGCCCATACACTATGATATGAACACAGTAACCAAAAGTTCACATTTTTAAATGCACTGATCTTTCCCTCAACAGAGCAGCATACTCTACACATTTTCCCAATTTATCCCTCATCTTACAAAAAACTAAAGTCACACTCTCAAGCCAGTGCAAGCCTGCTCCAGCACACTACTGAGTACAGAAATCAGCTTAAATGGAGGCTGTAAATAAGGAAGGAACAATAAACCCTGGATTCATATAAGACCTTTCTTGAAGCTCCAGGCCTAAGATCCCACAAAGAGCCTACCTCTAGTTCCGTCTCTAGCTGCATTTATAACATATTCTGAGTGCTTACATTTTATCTGGGACTGTTCTTTATGTACAGTACTTTACACATATCAATTATTTTAACTCTCACAATAACCTTCTTTTCTTAAGGTAAGTACAATCATTATGCCCATTTACCAGATGAGAACGTTTGAAACAAAGAGAGGTTGTGAAATTTGACCTAGAAAAGAAGTTTTTGAGAAACCTGCACAGCAAAGCAGTTGATTTGGAATATTCCCTCCATTTTCAAGTCATGCTCCTGCAGTCTTCTATCCTTTTCCATTGTAATGAAGATCAAAAATGTTAATGCACAGGTATTTCCTTCCCAATTCAAAAGAAGAAGGCTCATTTGTGTTTTGGGTTGTGTTCATCAAGAAAACTGAAAAAAATTCTGGAGAAACTACATTCATGAGAAAAGCGGCAAAGGACAGAAGGGGGTGGGAATAGAACCTCAGGGAAAGAGAAAGATAGCAGCCAGCACAAGCTGAACCTTTAAAGACTCTGTGGACGAGATAGGGAGAGATTGGGGGTAGCTGCCATACTGTGATATGCAAGGTGCTAGGGAGATGCGAAAGAGGATTTTAGGTAGTTTTGCTCTATGTAAAAGAATTTCCATTAGGACCCTTGTTAAGGGACATAAGTGAAGTCTAAACGAATTTTCTTGTGATTTTTTGGATATTAGGCTAATGTTTTTTTAATGCAGCACAGTGTTGAGACAATTCAAAATGTGCTAAGATTAATATGTTACCCTATTAAAGCTAAAACTAAAGAGAATGAAGTCTTTTTCTTTAAAAGACAAAACAGTTGGGTTGTGGCTTTTATTACCCACAATAATGAATCATCCATCAGTCCACCCAGTACAGAGAGCAGAGTAGACAGACTCCAGGACTTGGTGGGTGAGCCAGTGAAACCCACTGTCTCCAATGGAACCCCATCAAAGGAACAGAACAGAGCCCACATGTGTCAGGGGCTCAAAGGTGACCAAGTCCCAGTATGTCTCCATAAGAAGTGCACCATCTGGCAGGAGAGACCAGACATATAATGACAACTATAAATAGGTGCTGTAATAGTACTATATCCAGTGGTACGTGGAAGAGCCTCTGCGTTCCTGCCTTCACACCCTTCCGCCTTTGTACTGCATGTCGATGTTTGCTACCTGTGCAGGGCCAGGCTGCTAACGTTAGTCACAGCTAGCCTGATTTTTAAAAGGCATAAAGTTGGGAGCATTTCTTTTACAGGCACCATCTCTCCATTCTAAATCTTTTCCTTCTTTATTGGGACCTTCTTCCTACTTCCCTCTGACACCTGCTTGGGACACAGCTGTGTGGGGATGTGATGCTTAATAATATGGCAGCTAAGTTGTGAACATGAAGAAGGATATCAGAGGCACCTACCCAATGTCCTGACATGGCAGGTCCCCTGAATGAACCAACTATAGATTCACCGCTTTCCAGATTTCTTATGTGAAAGAATTGTCTCTATTATCTAGCCACTTGAATTCTGGTTCTGCAATTTACTAGCTGTGTGACCTTGAACAAGCTATTTAACCTCTTTGTACATATTTCTTCATTCAAATAGTGTCAATAGCAATACCATTTACCTCATAAGGTTGTTGTGACATTTCAATGAGTTAATACATGTCAACAGTAGATTTCCTAAATAATAGTTAAATAATAAATATTAGTTATTAATATTATTTACATTATTAGTTGGGTATTTTGCTGCTTATAGGCATGAACTCTTCCTAACTGATACAGACATTTACCTAAAGATGTGATAGAGGCTCCCAACGTTATTTTGCAAGATTTCCAGATACCATTCTGTAACAGAAGTCAGTGAGTATTTACTGAGCCCTTCTTAAGGACAAGTCTCTGTTCTAGAAACCAAAGGAATGAATCTGTGGAACTGGGATTTACAGACTCACTGTATCAATGGGAGAGGTATTTGGGAGGGACAGAGGACTGCTCCTGCTAGATCTTGGTATAACCTATGGGTACAGAGAGTTGGATGTAGAGAGTTGATATGTGCTTTGCCCTATACTTGGCTATGAGTTGGTAATGACATGGTTCTCCACTCACAGATCACAAACATTCCACTTAAACATCCAGGCACAGATGATGCCTCTACAGCACATTTCATACATTCTTTTTACTGTATGAAGTTTTACTGTGATCCCGTTACCTTCTACCATGGTATCACTCTGTTCCCACCAACTTTCACTCTTGGTCCCAAATATTGCCTTCCTTTTTTCCAGCTTATATTACAGAACATCATGCATCAACATCCAATACAGATGGTCCCCGACTCATGATAGTATGACTTACAATTTTTTTGACGACGATGGTGCTAAAGCTATACACATTCAGTAGAAACTATACTTGGAATTTCTAATTTGGATCTTTTGTAGGGCTAGCGGTATGTGGTACAGTACTCTCTCTTGTGATGCTGGGCAGGTGAGCAGCTGCAGCTCCCAGTCAGCCAGGCGATCACGAGGGTAAACAACTGATACATTTACAACCATTCTGTACCCACACAACCATTCTGTTTTTCACTTTCAGTACAGTATTCAATAACTTACACAAGATATTCAGCATTTTGTTATAAAATAGCTCTTGTATTAGAGGATTTTGCTCAACCGTAGGTTAATATAAATGTTCTGAGGTAGGCTTGGCTAAGCTACGATGTTCAGTAGGCTAGGTGCATTAAATGCATTTTCCTTTTTTTCTTTAAAAATATTTTTTTTAATTAATTAATTTATTTTTGGCTGCATTGGGCTTTCTCTAGTTGCAGAGAGTGGGGGCTACTCTTTGTTGCGGTGCGCAGTCTTCTCATTGTGGTGTCTTCTCTTGTTGTGGAGCATGGGCTCTAGGCACGTAGGCTTCAGTAGTTGTGGTATGAGGATTCAGTAGTGCGGCACAAGGGCTTAGTTGCTCCGCAGCATGTGGGATCTTCCCGGGTCAGGGCTCAAACCCATGTCCCCTGAATTGACAGGTGGCTTCTTAACCACTGTGCCACCAGGGAAGTCCTAAATGCATTTCAACTTATAATGTTTTCAACTTATGATGGTTTATCGGATGTATCCTCATCATAAATCAGGGAAGATCTGTAATCTCAAAGAGCTTTGTTCTCTGCCCCCAGGCCATTCCATTTTAACCACAGCATATGGCCTTGAATCTCCTGCTGGAAGTTAGAAAAAGATACTGGCCTTCGAGCCAATTGGCTTTGGGTTCAACTGTTTTAACAGAGAAGTAAATTTAACATCTTGGGCCAAATTTGTTTCCCGTTCTGTTTTGGCATCCTTGGGCTTACATTTTTACAGGCTGGGATACAGCAACGGACCTGACGGGATATCTTAGCAATGGCAGCTGTTGCTGCTAGATTAGATTTCTCCCAACCTCTGATGACTTGTCAATGCATCTTTTGTAGGAGTCTTGTCAGTTTCCTTCCGCTTCAGCCCATGTCTTTATAGCCACCTTATCAATGCTACATGATTCTTTCTTTCCTTATTCCCTTTATTCCAAGAATTACTTTTTCCCCTGGTCATTTGCTTTCTTCTAAATAGTTTAAATTTTCTTTGGCAGCTGCAAGAATAAATCTACCAAGGCCCTTGTCTACTCTCATGTCCTCCCAGTGGGAGGTCACTTCCAGAGCCCCGGCAGGAGGTGCTCCCCTAAGCACATGGGCTGCTCACCTCGGATTGTCTGGGGCTGCCATGTTCCTGAACATGACTTGGTGTTAGCAGGTCTGCTCCATTTCACTGCTGATGAGGGGATCAGGCTGATTCCTGCTCACTCCAACCCTCACCCATGGCTCACAGGCCTTATTCTTACCCCCCGCTGGTAATTCTCAGTGCTAAACTGAAGTAGGTTGTCAACTGGTAGGCATATTGAACATTCCTTTTCGTTCTGGAGATCTCAAAAATAAATAATGAGGCCCTAGGTGAATTAACCTGACAATCCACCAGAGCAGGGATTCCCAGGCAAGTGACAATACTTTTTGGCAAGACGACCCAGCTCTTTTACACCGCAGCCCCTGGTTTCCAGGAAGTAAGGAAACGGTTAACACTAATCCGCCTGGGAAATGACTTCTGAGTCTGTCTTCTCAGAGTATTGTTTTTTGGAAATGGTCAAGTTAGGATAAATGTGGAATTCATCCTGTGTCTGTCTGGTTTGCTGTGCAAGCCCTGGTCCAAGAGGCATCCCCTGGGCTGAAGGAGCTGTGAATTGGCATGCAGGCCTTGGGCTTTCATGTTTAGCGTGGTAAAAAATGATGGTGGGATGCCACGGAGCAACTAAGCCCATGCGCCACAACTACTGAGCTTGCGCTCTAGAGTTGGTGAGCCACAACTACTAAAGCCCGCACACCAGAACTACTGAAGCCCACGTGCCTAGACCCCGTGCTCCGCAACAAGAGAAGCCATCACAATGAGAAGCCCACGTACCACAACAAAGAGTAGCCTCTGCTCGCCACAACTAGAGAAAGCCCGCACACAGCAGCGAAGACCCAATGCAGCCAAAACTAAATAAATAAATTTAAAAGAATAAATTATTTTTAAAAAAGAAAAAAAAAATGATGGTGGGAAATCACCTGTACCATACATATAGCTCCATGAAGGGGAGGGGAGAAAGGAAACGGTGTGCTTCAGTAGCTGCCAGGACTTCCAATGAATTGAAGATGCCCCACTGCTGCATCCTGCCCTGCACCCTTCTATAAAGCTAAATAAATATAGTAGTAGATTAAAGCCAATCGTGCCTTGTGCATTTGATTGTCACCTTGAACTGATGCCAACCACTGTGGAGTGTAGAGGAGCAATTCAGCTATAAGGTACTCTATATATTTAGAAAATTGTTTGTATTAGAAAAGGATGAAGCATCAATGACATAAGAACACCCTGGTTATACCAGTTACATAGCAGGTTATTCGTTTCTATTGTCCTCCTGAGTTTTCTGCCCAGGAGCTCCCACTGCCCACGTCTCCACACTTCAGGGTGAGGCTGTCTGTCAATGATCTCCACAGCCAAAGTCAGGTTCTCTCACAGATCTGACAGTCCTGTGTCCTTCCTCAGAGACCAAGTCTAATCTATGGAGCTTCCTCTTCCACCCTGCTCATTCCATCTTGACCCCAGTTTCCTCACCTGTAAAATGAAGAAAGTAAGAATGATAAAGAAAATAACATCGAACTGGAAATAAATTATTCCAGTCACTGTTTTAATACAATTTGATTCACACAATTCTTTCAACATTTCTAAACTCTAACTTGACATTTGTAGAGAATAAGTGCCTCAAAGGCAAGATCCATGTATTCTTTAATTCAGTTTGTATGAATATAATACCCAAATCAACTGGTATTAAGATAGTAGCCAGGGCTTCCCTGGTGGCGCAGTGGTTGAGAGTCCGCCTGCCGATGCAGGGGACACGGGTTCGTGCCCCGGTCCGGGAAGATCCCACATGCCGTGGAGCGGCTGGGCCCGTGAGCCATGGCCGCTGAGCCTGCGCGTCCGGAGCCTGTGCTCCGCAACGGAAGAGGCCACAACAGCGAGAGGCCCGCATACCGCCAAAAAAAAAAAAAAAAAAAAAAAAAAAGATAGTGGCCAGAGCCAGTGTGCGGGAGGGAGGGAAAGTGTTTGGCTTTTGTTTGGGTTTTTAGTTGGTGAAGCCATTGGGCTTCTGCTATTATCATGCCAATAGTCTTTTGGGAGATTGAATAAGGTACCTGTCCATGGCTGGTGGGCATTTTCTTCAAGACTCTCAATATAATAATAATAATAATAATAAAAAAAAGCCAAATGGAAATGATGCTAGATAATGACCAAGCTGGAAACATCAGTCCCAGTCAAAGCAATATCAGAAAGGTTCCATTTTCCCTTTGTCAATAGCAAATTAAGTAGTTCTTCAGCTGACCAAACAACATTTATACCTAAGAAGAAAGAGTAGGGGAGGAAGCACCAACCAGAGTTATTTCCCCTACTCTGTCTCTTTCTTGATGTCTGTCACTTTTACCAATTGCCTACACAGATCATCAGAACTATGCTTTTCAAACTTTTTGACTCCAGGCAACAAAGGAAGATTTATTTCATATCTTGGCCTAGTATGTTTCCCATTTGTTTTTCAATGTAGACTGTGACTCACTAAATTGATTTCACCCCACAAATAGGTTGTATCCTCCAGTATGGAAATCACTGGACCAAATCATGTGAGAACTCTTCAGAAACTGTGTTAAAATTCAGTAATAATACTTACCCAGTGGTAGTTTAGATGATTCCAGGGAAAGCTCAAGGCTTCTACCCTCTCCTTCTTACTTTCCTCTTCCCCCAAGAAGGAAGATCCTTCTCTGGACCAATCTCATTCTAGGACAAGGCACTAGGACTCAGTCCAGTGAGTAGAGAGTTCTAAGGGATCAAGTTGATGAGTACAGGGTTACATAGAAGAAGAGGAACTTCCGCTGGAAACGTCTGAGACACACAACTGGAGGCCTCCTCCTTAGGCCTTTGGAAAACTGTCTCATCAGTTTCCCTCTGCTATTCTCTCTGCTGGGGGATATTTTAGGTGGTTCTTCCACACATTGGAGCAGCAATATCAAAACTTTGGGATGGAAGCAGGCAGAGTAGCTCTTTCATCCCACTTGGGTTTTGACCATCAGCTGGGCCAGAGTTGGTATTGTTTCTTAATGTAATATTGTACATGTTTGGGAGTTCTTAATAATTCTATAAACTACTTTACTCAAACTGGCAGAATTCTAGTGAGTAAAGAGGTCTTAACTTCTGGGTTTTCTTGAGTTTCTGTTTACCCTCCACCCCATCCTCAGCTGCTTGAAGGCTGCTGGGGACAGCATTATTGGTATATTGATGTATCTGCCTGGGAAATCATCTTGTAATTATCCTCTGTCTCATTTTTTAAATCACATAATAAATTTTATTCTATAACAAGGGTCAAATCAAACAGGTACAGATGAACAAAAATTAAGAAATTTTACTACCAATTTATTACAGTAAAGAAATGTCTAAAGTGTATATGTAAAGAAGAAACATAACCACAAAAGAAAAATAATTATAACATAAAGTCTCTGCCTCATTTTTAGTGAAGAAAGCCTTTGTATTTGATGAACTTGAATGTGAGGCAAGCAAGCCAAAGGGAATCTTTTTACTGCCTAAAATATGACATTTGTGGTCTACTAACATCTAAAAATTAAAGATCTATGAGTAATTATGTTACATTGTAAGTTATCTCTATGAACATATCTAAATATAAGACAGCTATCCAGGCTCAAATACTATGCAGTATGACCCAGTTCCACAGGTGGAATAATCCTCTTTGGCACAGGTGGTTGAATAATCCTCTTTGGTTCTGACTCATTCACTGAGGAAAATGTAAGCTCCATGAACATAAGAAGTATGTCTGGGCTTCCCTGTTGGCACAGTGGTTAAGAATCCACCTGCCAATGCAAGGCACATGGGTTCAAGCCCTGGTCCGGGAAGATCCCACATGCCACAGAGCAACTAAGCCCGTGCGCCACAACTACCGAGCCTGCACTCTAGAGCTCGTGTGCCACAACTACTGAGCCTGTGAGCCACAACTACTGAGCCCGTGTGCCACAACTACTGAAGCCCGTGCACCTAGAGCCCATGCTCCACAGCAAGAGAAGCCACTGTGGTGAGAAGACCACGCACAGCAATAAAGAGTAGCCCCAACTCACCACAACTAGAGGAAGCCCGCGTGCAACAATGGAGACCCAACACAGCCAAAAATAAATAAATAAATTTTTTAAAAGATACTTTAGGTTAATCAAAACCTTCCAAAAAAAAAAGTATGTCTGTTTTCTTCATCAGTGAATTGTCAACTCACCATACAGTGCCTGATTTTAAAAATACATCCACTAAATATTTGTTGAATGAAAAAAAAAGACAAATAAATAATAAATAAATAAGTAAGGGTGCTGAGAAGGAAGGAAAGGAGTTGGCTCTAACAAAGTGAGATAATAAGCAGGAGATACAGGAGCCTTTACGATGTATTGGACAAGGATCCTTCAGCTATTTCAGACCTGCCACCTACTGCCTCTCCCACCTGCAACGTGGAAACAGAGGAGTAGCTGGGCATCTTGCCCACCTCCACCAACTTCACAGTCCTCTAAATAACTGCAGTAATTGCAAACATTTATTGAACTTTGAGGATATATTGAGCCCAGCTCCAAACACAGAATTAGACTCTGTGTCTCCCTGTAAAGCAAATCCAAAGAGCTACCAAAACACCAGCAAATAATGACTTTTCAACTTAGTATCTCGAGACAAATATGTGTATGACCACAAAGGTTAAGAGCTCTGCTCCCAATTACTAAAGAGTGCCAGTCTTCTTCATTTTTAATCATCGGTTTTATTGCTATTTTGTTGTCAGAGTCATCACCAGGGTGCCTAGCTCATTTTTTATACAGTTAATACAGATCTTTATCAAGTGTGAGAAGTGTGCTCATTTTCCTTCTTAATGCCAGACTCCTTCATGAATTGTCTCTGACGGTTGAGATAGGATGAATCCTGTGTGGGATTAATGAGAAGCTATACTGTCTGCTCTGAAACCCTTTCATTTATGGGCCCTCTTGAACATTAACATGATCAAAGGATTTCAAAGAAGCCAGGACCCCTATTCACACTAAAGCAAGAGTCGATAGAAGGAACCCATCTAAGAAAGAAGGAAGGGCTTTTAAAAACAAATGCAAAAGCCAGTTCTCAAAATTTAAACAGGAAGGCGAATCTTAAACAGCTTCACATGCAACTCAGTGTTTGTTAACAAAAGAATAAAGATTAAAAGAGAGGCTTGCCATTCCAGATTTCCTGGTTTTCTTCACACAGCTCAAAGACCATTTTTGCTAGCAGTCTTTTGACAATGGAACTACATGTCACACTCAAAACACGGCATGGTGATTTCAAATTGATAAATCATATGCATGGTATTGATATCTGAATGTATTATAAAGCGAGGCAATATTTCAATGCAAGCACATGAGTGGGCTTTAGCATAAAACTTCCAGCAATCAGTACTACACACAAAGGGGAAATGTCAGGCATGGAAACTTTTGTCCTTCAAATAAATAAAAGAATTTTAGTAAAATAGGCCATACCTTATTTATATCTTGACTTCTCGCTGCCTAATGGCTACTGTCCACCTTTTATGTTTTCTCATTTACCATTAGGAGAAAAGCCCGCTGTGTTTAACAGGGTGATAAGACTCCGACTGAGCCAAGGATAGTTTTTTGTGGGTGAAGAATTGTTGGTTGGGACTTCCCTGGTGGCACAGTGGTTAAGACTCCACCTGCCAATGCGGGTGATACAGGTTTGAGCCCTGGTCCAGGAAGATCCCACACACCGCGGAGCAACGAAGCCCGTGCGCCACAACTACTGAAGCCCTCTCGCCTAGAGCCCATGCTCTGCAACAAGAGAAGCCACAGCAATGAGAAGCCCACACACCGCAACGAAGAGTAGCCCCTGCTCGCCGCAACTAGAGAAAGCCTGAGCACAGCAATGAAGACCCAATGCAGCCATAAATAAATAAACAAACAAACTTAATTTTTAAAAACTTACCATTAAAAAAGAAAGAATTGTTGGTTGAAGGTAAAGAAAACTGTTATTTTTAAGTCTGCAAGTGGTTTTTCTACTTTTCTGGAGAGGAAGTCTTCAATTCCTTGGGTGCAAACTGCTCCTATGATTTGAGAAAATCCTTTCAATGAACTTTCTGTTTATGCAAAGATAAAGCAAGGAACTTATTCTGGAATAGAGGTGACAGACTCGGTGCTGCTAAAGGCTGAGCTGGTTATTCTGATCAGTATTTTTATAGGAAACTATAAAGCATAGTTTAGTGGTTATACACTCAGATCATGGAGTTAATATTACCTAGGTTCAAATCCTAGCTTCTTCTGTTTACTAGCCATGTGACTTTGATACTGACCAGGGTTCTTGGCCATCCCCAGTCATTAGAAATTGACTAGAGGCCAGACAACAAATTCAAGCAAGGTTGTATTGGGGCCCCTGCTGCAGCAGGGAGAGTGAGAACAAGTAACAGGTTCCCTTGCTCGCTCCCTGGGGGGTGGAGGTGTGGCAAGCTTGCTCCTTATATGGAGTAAGGGTTGGGGTGTGTCCAGGGGTCCAGCCAGAGGGGTGGCTTAGGTGTTTTGCCCACCCCTTAGGTGGTGTTGAGTGCAGGAGGCACGTGCAGTACCCTGCTTTTGCTCCCAGCTCTTCAGAAGTGGCAGTTGGGATTTTTTTTTTTTTTTTTTGGTCTTTTTATATCTTTTGTCCAGAATTTGCGCCAAAGGTGTATGGACACAGTTATTTTTAGTCCCATACAGTTTCTTTGTATTTTGTTGCTCGAGGAGAGGTGTGTCCAGGTGCAGCATTGCAGCACTGCAGCAGAGGGTCCCAGGCCCCAGACTGTCTCAACTTCTTCACAGTTTACTAATATCTTTGTGCCTCGGTTTTCATCTGTAAAACTGGATAATAGTCCTCTTCATGGGTAACCTGAGGATTATGTGGGTTGATATATAAGAAATTTAGAATGGAACCTGGAAAGTGATGATCTCTATATACTTACTAGCTTGTTATTCTCTGTTGACCAAGTTTCATCTCACAGATTATTTCATTTTAGGAAGGAAAGAGAAACAAGCTCAAGGGCAGGGAGATGAAGAGGCATTGTTGACAGGACAGCAGTCTGGTGCTGATGATGGAGTCGTAGATGGTAGCTCATGGACAGGGCTTCACTCAAACAGCAGCCATGTCTGGTATACATTTCATTTTTCTCAGTTACAATCACTTTTGATTAGTTTTGATTATTCCATTAAATCTCTTTAACTTTACAACCTAATCTCAACATAATTGTGGGAGGGATGAACTTTGAAGAAAGAACAAAGACCCAGAGCCAGAGGATGGACTAAGGGGACAACCCGAAAAATCTGAGGAGCCTGAATACATGTCCTGAGGATTTCTAGGGACAGGTGAATCGAAGACTGTGGCAAAAGGCATAGCAAGCAGGATAGGAACTTGTATGCTAAAGATCTGGGCATAAAATGGAAGCATGGCTTTATTCCATGGTCACATGTAGATATTCACCTCTTTGGCTGTCTAGCCCCATTGCCAATGTTTAAGGGATTCCTTCAAGTCCAGATATTGCCTTCCTTATCCCTAAAACTTAGTGCCTTCCCTACTCCTACACTCTAGTGACAAATTGTGTGACTTCAGCCGGTCTGAATGCCCTCACCTGTAACTCTTTATCTGACAATAAAAGAAGTAAAGCAGGAAAGATTGACTCTGGAAGAGTTAACAACAACACACAGAACCACTGGGAGCCCAGACTGACATGCTGATTGCAACAGTCCCCAGCAACGTGTTCCAGGCTGTGACTTTGACTTTGGTCCTGGTTGCCCAGCCTCCCTGCATTCCTATCCCTGTCCCAAGCCTAGCTCTTTAGACTTTCTGTCATTTCTGGGTCCAGTGTTCTTCAATAAGATTTCCTTATCTACTTAAGTTAACACAAGTTTGTTTCTATTGTTATAACAAAAAATCTTAATTGGTACAATCAGGTCACCTGGATTATACTTGAAACACGAAAGTAACTTATTTGGGTCTTCCTCATAAACAGAAAAATAAAACACCAATAACAGATATTTTGAAAATGACAATTTAAATTTGGTTCAAAACTACAGGCTCTATTGATAGAATGGACCACAGAATTATACTGTCAACTGAATTGCCAGGTCATAAATATTTCTCCAGACTCAACAATTTTTATCTGACTTTACTTACCCTTAGCAGGATAATTGTGGTGATATTACTGATCAGAATATCGTTAGCCAAGAGAAGTACTATACAATTCATCAAATCCACAAATATGTACAAATTCCTGTTCGCTTAGACAGCCAGCTGACTAGCCACACTCTCATCCAAGTGATGTCCTATGAGCCCCTGAATCCCTGCCTGGGACAGCCCTCCTGCCACCAGTATACCTCCCAGCCATCCAGTTCAGCACTGGAGTGGTTACCCTATAGTTACTAGTCCATGCGAAAAGTGTTGCTGCTGTTAAATTTTTTAAAAACTGATATTTTCATAAAGCTGAATTTATTTTGTTTAAAGACAGCCTTTCCACTATGGAAAACAGTATGGAAATTCCTCAAGAAATTAAAAATAGAACTATTATATGATTCAGCAATCCCACTTCTGGGCATGTATCCAAAGGAAACGAAATCGTTATCTCAAAGAAGTATTTGTACTCCTATGTTCATTGCAGCACTATTCACAATAGCCTAGGTATTAAAACAACCTAAATGTCCACCGAGGGATGAATGGATAAAAAATATATATGTTATATAGGCAATGGAATATTATTCAGCCTTAAAAAAAAGGGAAATTCTGGCATTTTTGACGACATGGTTGGGCCTTGAAGGAATTATGCTAAGTGAAATAAGCCAAATGAAGAAAGTCAAGTGCTGCATGGTATCACCTATATGCAGAATCTAAGAAAAAGTCAAACTCATAGAAACAGAGGAGAAAAGTGGTTGCCAGGGGCTGGGAAGGAAAGGAATAGGGAGAGGTTAGCAAAAAGGTACAAACTTTCAGTTATGGATGAATATGATCTGAGGATCACGGTGACTATAGTTGATAACATTGTATTGTATAACTGAAATTTGCTGAGAGAGTAGAACTTAAGTGTTGTACGCAAAAAAAGAAAAAGGTAAATACATGAGGTGATGGATGTGTTAATTAACTTGGTGAGGGGAATACTTTCCCAATGTATACATATATTAAATCACCACATTGTACACTTTAAATATCTTAAAATTTTATTTGTCAATTATACCTCAGTAAAGCTGGGGGGGTGGTTAATTGACCTATGTTAAAATAAGTATGTTCCATACTACTTTTACTCCAAAAAAGTCCAATCTTTTATGAAATAATGATGAATGAAGATCATAATTAAGCAGGATTTTAATATCATTATTTGGAAACTAATTTTTTTTGGTAACTCAAGAATTCCAGCAGACTTGGAGCCACTGATTTGGGGAATAGCCCCCTACCAATACCTTGTTTCCTGCCATTCTTCACACTCCACTGATTTCTTCGGTGACCAGCACACTTGAAGAGTAGAAGTTTTATTAAATAGAGCAATTTTAGCAGTCAAAGATGATAATTAGAGGTCTTAGCCATAGAGAATCAGAGCCCTCTGAGGAAAGGGGAGAGGGTTAACAATGACAGAAATGGACTCGTTCTCCTTCCAAGAAATAATCACGGAGCATAGGTAGTCTATGCGGTAGCACTCTAGCATGGGGATTTTTTTACAATATGACTGCATTTCTAATAATGTTTTTCTTATTTTCTCTTCATTGGCAGACTCACCCAAGGAAGAAGCATCCAATTCAAACCCCTCTTAGCCATACCTCCAATGCAACTAAGAGGTTACATGTCATGGAAATAAGCTTATCTCATCAAGATTTTTTCCTTCCTGGCAGAAGCTAAACAGATCCTGCTGCTTTCCCATTATCCCAGGTGCCTGCTATTTTCCAAATTTTTTGACCTTGTTCTGCCTAGCAAAACGTTTCTACCCAAGAGAGTTCAGGAACACAAGTACATGTGTAGAAATTTTTCTTTGCCCGAGATTTTGCATTTAGTTCATTCAACATTACTTGAGCAGCTACTATGTGCCCTGCATTATGGTGAAAGAAGCCTGTAGGACACAAAGTCCCTACTCAACAAGGGTTTATAAGGGCTGAATTGATCTGTTCAGGTGGTACTCTTAGAATCATACTAATGTATAATCTTTTAGTAATGAACAAAATGTGTAAATATTTATTATTGATCACATCTTCAGAAAAATTCCAAATCTATTCAATATCATCCTGAATACACTGGCTAAAGTTTGAAGACCCTAGAGAAGCTTGTAGGAAGGGCAAGTGGAAATATTTGAAGTGTTAGGCTAAGGGCCTTTTTCCAACTTCACATATAACCATGGAGATATCTGAGGAGAGAGCTGGCAGGGGGCATGGAACTTAGGGAAAGTAAAAATGTGATTGAATCATTACATTTGTGATTTTCATCAGGGTAGCAGAAAGGGGAGGAAGGAGCAGTGGTAAGGGAGAGGAATGCAATATCTACAAAGGATTTTTTCTGTAAACCCTACATTTGAGCCAGGGAGAAAAATACACATACTCTATCTTGCCCAAGAGGGTAGAATTAGGACAAACGGGACCAAACGTGGGTGTTTCATTTAAACAATTACCATAGAAGAATGCTTTCAGAGGGACTGGCCCTGAAAGTGACAAGTCTCCCATTACTGGGATTGGTAAAGTAAGGCTAGATGAAGCCCAGCCAGGATACTGCTAAAGGGACTCCTACTCTAGGTGAGAGAGTAGACAGCAGAATCTACAGTTTCAGTGGTAAAAACATTAACAGAAGTGCCTGAAGAGTTAAACCAATCAATTTTACATACAAAACAATCTCAATATGGAGTTTTTTAAGAGTTATAAATAACTTTTTATATATCATCACCAGACTCTCTCCAAGGACTCTGCCTAGCAAAACGTTTCTACCCAAGGGAGTGCAGGCCTGGGAAGCCACTTATTACAATGTCATCTCTTTTATGAAACAAATATTCTTCAGTATTCCTTTAATCACAAATGACCTTCTTAGAACTAACGCTGTAGTTATGAGCATGTTAACTAGAGCCAGCCAGAGGACTGAGTAAGAAATTTCATTTTGTTCACAAGTTGCTCTATTCATTATGCCCCTCTTCACATCATTTAAACTCCTTACACAATTAGAAGACATTCCGTAACAGGGTTAGTTACAGAATGCTGCATCTGACAGTTACCATGAATAAAAACAGAAGCTTTTTCAAAGGCCTACTATGTCCCAAAGAGCTCAGCATGGCCTAAGTGATAATTAGATGAAGAGTAATGTTGCCTGTGTTGTAGAATAAGGCCTGTTACGCCATCACACATAAGATGCAGAAAATGGATCAAACACAGCAGTCAGCACATAGGACCTCCAATTAATTACCTTGTGTGGTCTCCCATTTGACAAATCACTTTCATTCTATTGTCTCATAAACTTCTCAGAACAAATCTATAAGTTTTCAAAGCAGATATTATGGTCTCCCTTTTAAGTGAGACATTGAGAGTCTGGTGAGCCCAAGATCTCAGAGCTACTAACACTTTTAATCCGAAGTCGGTGGTCCTTTCCACTGACTTTAAGAAATGAGCCAGATCCCCGTTTTTAAAAACGTACCAGGATTTTTACATCTGAATGATTATTAAATTTCCTTCTCAATGGTCACAGATCGATACTTAGACAGTGACAGCTATTTGTGCTAGATGAATAAAATTACATATGTGTAAGCCAGTGGCTCTTCCAAATCTATAGGATAGTCTTTGAATTTTTTCAGTGCTTGTAAATCTTTGTCCACAAGACTGAGTATCCATGGTTGTAGCTGGGCAACCTGGGACTAAACACAACATTGTTCAATGTAGTTTCACAACTGGTAAGAAACTAAATGTAATAAGTACTCTGTTCTTTCTTTTTCCTGTTCCATTTGTTTAAAATCACAGACTAAAAAACTACAAATTCTAATAAATACTATAGCTATTTTGTTACCTTCCTCTCCACGAAGATTTTCTACTAACTTCAACATATACAAAATGCAAATCATCTTCCATCTAAATCTATTACATCCCTTCCTGTGAACCTCTAGCCTTCAAAATCCTTGACACTTTCTTCCCTATAATTCCCCCTTCCCATTCCCATGCTCTCTTGCCCCACAAACTCACCCTTTCTATGTGTTAAATATATTTTTAGATATGTATATATCCTTGAAAGGTGTTTTCATTCATTTATTCAACAAAATATTATTATTTTGTTTTATTATTTTCTTTTATTTTCCATGTACAGTCCTATAAGCAGGTATAATAGTTAGCTTTCCTGCATAACAAATTACCCCAAAATTTAGCGGCTTAAAAATTATCATCTGTTTAGTCCATAATTATGTAAATCAGTATTTTAAACTGGACTCAGCCGAGCAGTTTTCTGCTAGTCTTAGATGATCTCTGCTGGGCTCTCCCATGCTCCACCAGGTCAGCTGGAGGCCGATTCTCTCAAATCACTAGAGCCTTAGCTGGGACAGCTCATCTCTCTGCTCCACAGGTCTCTCATCATCTAGGAGGCTAGCCTGGTCTTCTTCACTTGGGCATCTCAGGGTCCAAAAAACAGCAAGAGAGGTTAAGTAGCAAAGAACAAATACTTTGCAAATCTCTAATTGAACCACTTTTATTATTTTTCAGCAGTCAAAATAAGCCACATGGCCAAGTCCAGAATCAGTGTGGAAGTGGACCACCCAAGCGCATAACTATAGGGCATTTATGCCTGCAAATTGGAATCTACGCCTGCAGAAAACCTTTTATAGTGGAGATTCAAAACTGGACAATGTCCCTGCCTTCATGAACCTTGTTTCCTCACATTCTCCATCAGCACTTGGTACTTTTCCACTTCCTAAGGTTGGCCACGCAGATAGGTGTAAGCCAGTATTCCTTTGTGATTTTAATTTCTCTGATTACTGACAAACATTTCTTTTTCTTTTTTTTTTTTTTTTTTTTGCAATACGTGGACCTCTCACTGTTGTGGCCTCTCCCGTTGTGGAGCACAGGCTCCGGACGCGCAGGCTCAGCGGCCATGGCTCATGGGTCCAGCCGCTCCGTGGCATGTGAGATCTTCCTGGACCGGGGCACGAACCCGTGTCCCCTGCATCGGCAGGCGGACTCTCAACCACTGCGCCACCAGGGAAGTCCGACAAACATTTCTTTATACACTTGATAGCTATTCATATTTTCCCTTCTGTGAATTGCCTATTTGTATGTCTTGCTTATTTTTTTATTGGATTTCCTATGGTTTTCTTACTGATTCTAGGAGTCCTTTGTGCATTAGGTAACAAAAAAAAAAAAAAAAAAGATATTCATAGATAAAGGAAGCTGTATAAGGGCCAAAAGACCCCTTAGTTGCTATAAGTCCTGAGATTCTCTCTGATTTTGATTAGCTTAGATCACATGTCCTCTTCTGCAGCATCAACCATTGTGGCTAGAGAAATAGAATGTCCTGACTGGCTTAAGTCATATGTCAAGCTATAGGTGGAGCCAGCTTACCTGGAAGTGTTTTGATTCCCAAACAGAAATCATAGATGGTTAGGATGGATGTCCACCAGAGTGAATTATTTATTTGAACAAATCACTGCTAAATTGCTTCCAAAAATTTACACTACCACCAACCATGTATGAAAGCAGCTGTTTCTCAATATCCCCACCAATATTTTCTTTTTAAAAAAATAAATTTATTTATTTATTTTTATTTTTGGCTGCATTGGGTCTTCATTGTTGCATGCGGGCTTTCTCAAGTTGTGGCGAGCCGGGGCTACTTCTCGTTGCAGTGCACTGGCTTCTCATTGTGGTGGCTTCTCTTGTTGTGGAGCACAGGCTGTTGGCACATGGGCTTCAGTAGTTGTGGCATGCAGGCTCAGCAGTTGTGGCTCGCAGGCTGTAGAGCGCAGGCTCAGTAGTTGTGGCGCATGGGCTTAGTTGCTCCATGGCATGTGAGATCTTCCCAGACCAGGGCTCAAACCTATGTCCCCTGCATTGGCAGGTGGATCCTTAACCACTGCACCACCAAGGAAGTCCCATCTATTATTTATATTTTATTCATATTTACCGAATTTGTTGATGAGCATCTTTTCATGTGTTTATTAGCCTTTTATATTTCTCCTATGTTACCTATTTATAACCTCCACCCATATTTCTATTTTTGAAATATTTATAGAAGCTCTGTATACAATCTACACAATAACCAATCATCCATAAATTTACTGCAAATAGTCTTCTCTGTATGTTACTCATCTTTTAACTTTATCATGCCTTTCATTATGCTGAGATAATTTTTAATTTTTTTGAGATTATATCTGTCGATCTTTTTCTTTTATGGCTTCTGGTATTTATGTCTTATTTAAGAAGGCCTTTTCCACCTCCAATTTTATAAAAATTTGCTACAGGGCTTCCCTGGTGGTGCAGTGGTTGGGAGTCCACCTGCCAATGCAGGGGACACGAGTTTGTGCCCCCGTCTGGGAGGATCCCACGTGCCGTGGGGCGGCTGGGCCCGTGAACCATGGCCGCTGAGCCTGCGTGTCCGGCTCCGCAACAGGAGAGGCCACAGCAGTGAAAGGCCCGCATACCGCAAAAAAAAAAAAAAAAAAAAAAATTGCTACAGTATGGTCTCCAAATACTTTAATGATTTCTTTTATATTCAGTTGCTTAGCCCATATGATTTATGGATGGTTAAGGTAGCAGTCTACTTTTTCTTTTTTCTGAATCAGTAACTAATTTTTCTAACACTACTTATTGCATGGCTTATGCATTCCTCTATGGATTTGAAATACCATCCTTATCACCTAAATTACTACAGGTGATACATAGATCTGTTCTAGTCTCTCTGTTGCACTGATTTCCACTAAAGTACACCACACAGTTTTCATCATGCCTTTGGCATATGCTTTTACCATATGTTTTTAGTATTACTTAGCAATGTCTATAGGACATGCCCAAGACATGAGATGGAAGAATCTCTATGATGTGAGCTTCATTTTTTTCCCAGCCTCCTCACTTATCATTTAGCTCCTTGTCTTTTAGATTTTAGTAAAACCAAATGTAGATAATTCCAAACACACACGATTCTGGAGCACAGCTTGGATATTTTTCTTTCCTCTTCCTGAAACAACATGCCCTCCTTCTTTACTTGAGTAATTCTTACTTGTCCTTCAGAATACAGCTCAGTCAAAATTACTTGCTTACTAACCTTTCCTGAAACTTTAGGTAGGCTTCTCTCCCCTGTCCCCCCCATTCTCCAATTATACCTTCCACATCAATTAGACAGAGACAACCTCTTCAAACATGTGCCTTTTTTGCAAGCTTTCCTATGACAGAGCCAATATTTATTCTTCTTTATACTTCCAGCATCTAATGCAGTCCTTGTACATAGGAATTACTCAGAAATATTTGTTGAATTGAGCTATGTTCTTCTTTTCTTCATTTTATTATGTGTTATATTCTATAAAGATACCTCCATCTGTGGAATTAATTAGTCTTCTTAGACACTAAATTTGCAAGACAAATTTATTTTTAAAAATTCTTGTCAGCTCCATCCACCAAAAAAATATCTTATGGTTGAGAAAAAAAATTTCTCTAGCACCTGCTATAGATATAGGTTATAAAAACAGCACTAGCTGAAGTATCTGATAACTGAAAGCAAATACTTATTAGATCCAAATCATAATTGTTTTAATCCATTCTGCTTTTTAAATTCATCTTATTTTTCTTCCAACATACTTCTCTTAAAGTTGACTATGTGAAATCCATTTCTAGAAATTCTGAGAAATTCTAAAATTCAAATCAATCATTTGTTATTTGCTAAGTTTTATACATATGCTGGTAACATATCAGGGACTTGAGAAAAAAAGAAAAGAAAAGAACATCATCTTTTAGGGGGAGAAACCTATGTAAATAATAAAAGCAATAATGACTTATCAATACAAGGCTAAAATATTTAGAGGGTTTGCTGGGACATAACAAATTCTTTCATTTGTTACATTACCAGACCAGGTAAGTAGACTGTAAACATCTTTCATAACGTTCTGAAAATCTAATGTTACTGGTCTTCTTGAGCCAAAAGTCCTTATGACATCTAGTATTTTCTTATTCCCTAAAATGCATGTTTTAAAAGTTTTACCCCTGGAGCTTGAACTGAGCTACATTGATTCTAGGATTTAGGTGTGTCTAAAGGAATGGTGAGACAAACCCAGAAAAATTATCTTCATGTAAGACAACCAAGAACCTCTTGAGAAGAAAATCCTAAGCCATGAGGACAGAGGAGCAAAAGTTTCACTCATCCAAGGACAAAAGGCTAAAGTAGGAGAGAAAGCACGATGGTGAGCATAGCAGAGCATCTGCTGTCGGCATCATGCTGCTGCCTCACTTCCACCTATGCAGATCCACTTTCATTTATGTGAATAATTCTCCTTTCTGATTCATCTCTAACGGATAGTAATTTCAGAACTAGTGTCAATGTTCCTCTCTATCTCTTTCCCATCTCCCCTTTCCTCCAAGAAGAGGAAGCCTTCTATGACTGGCAAAACTCTTTGACACTGATTTGTTGTGTGACCTTGAACAAGTTAGTTACTTAAACATTCTGAACCTCAGTTTCCTCATATGTAGAATAAGGTTAATAATAGTACTTACCTCCCAGGATTAAAAGATTAGTCAAAAAAAATTAAACAGAAAAATTATTCAAAAATGATTAAAAGAGCAATCAAGGATTAAAAGTTAATACATAAAGCACTGAGAACAGGGTTCAACACATAGTAAGCTCTCAATAAATGCCCATTATTATTACCCCTCTCCTTCTTCTCAGTAAGCTTATCCCCCACTCCTTACCTTCTCTCTTTTCTGTTCTCTCACACCACAAGGTAAACTGGCCCTGGGTTTTTTTTTTTTTTTTTCTGATTTTCTGCCACTTCTTCTCTCATCCCCAAAGGCTTAGGGTGGGGGTCCATCTTAGCTCTGCAATAGACTTCTGTGGAAATATATTCTTTTCTTACATTCTCTTGTCTTACATTTGTTTTAGGCCTCTGAGACCAATTTTGTGAAGGTAGAAATCATTCTGTATGGAATCTAGCCTAGCTTTATCTAGTTACTGTATCAGAAGTTCTACTTGAAGTTTAGCGTCAAAGCCACAAAAGGTTTAGAAAAAAGTAGTTTGCCTTATTTAACTCCCCTTTGCTCGTATTCTTGTACAAAAGTTCAGGAAGAGGTAGCTAATAAAAGGGGGATCCAGGCATTTATGATTCCACTAGCCTCCTATCAGCAAAATCTATCACCTGCCATCCTCAACAATCTTCCTCTTGCTGAAGTCAAGAGGAAGAAAAAATATTCTCATAGTCTTTAGAAACAACCTGGGTTTATCTATTATTACTGATCATAAGAACTATTGGTAGAAGTCTCTTTGTGCCATTTATTGAATTGTATTTGTAATCTAATTTATGTTTCTCAACTGTGCCTTGCCAAGTCTCCTTACTCTATGAGATACTTTGTTAAAATCTGAATATATTGTTTTCTGAATTGGGAGGTATTTCATTATTTCAAATATTCTATTCCAATGAAAAATCTGGATTTATGTTAGTTACTACCCATCTCATAGTATAGCTTAGAAGCACAGGTGAAAGTGCCCTTCAAAGTGTCTGGTACCGAATGGTTCTAAATGGGCCATGTATTGCAGGCATTGAGAATACAATGACAGACATGGCTTCTGCAAGTCCAGGAGTTTACATTATAGGTGATAAGGTAGAACATTGAAAGAAGTAGTTATAGCACAGTATGATATATCACTACATGATACAATGACTAGAACTGTACCTGGAACACTCAGTACTTGTTGAATGAATGAATGAGTGAATGAATGAACTACAGGAATATATTGAATACAAGAAAAGAAGTAAAGAACGGGGCAAGAAGTGAATGACACTGCTAAAACAGAGGGGAAGATAAAGAGGATACCTGAGAATCACTGTGTTTTTTGTTTGTGTGTATGTGTATGTGTGTGTGTATGTGTTTCTTCCAGTTTTATTGAGATAAAATTGACACACAGCACTGTATAAATTTAAGGTATACAGACAGCATAATGATTTGATTTACACACCTCATGAAGTGATTATAACAATAAGTTTAGTGAACATCTATCATCTCATACAGGTATGAAATTAAAGAAATGAGATTTTTTTTCTTGTGATGAGAACTTGAGATTTACTCTATTAACAATGTTCGTATATAACATACAGCAGCGTTAATTACATTTATCATGTTGTACATCCCTAGTACTACTTTACCTTATAACTAGAATTTGTACCTTTGACTGCCTCGATCCAATTCCCCATCTCCCCACCTCTAGTAATCAGATCTCATTTTCTCTGTTTGTTTGTTGGTTGGTTGGTTCTTAAAGTATAAGGACCTATAGCACTGTGTTATAACACTATGCTGAAGTATAGTGATTCTATATTTCTTTGTATTTCAAACTGATCATCATAAGTCTAGTTACGATGTGCCACCATACAAAGATATTACATAGTTATTGACTATATTCCCCACCCTGTACACTTCATACCCCTGACTTATTTATTTCACACCCCTGACTTATTTATTTCACAACTGGAAACTTGTACCTCTTAATCTCCCTCTAACCCCCTCACCCCCCATCAAACACCTATTTGTTCACTCACCTATAACTCTATGTTTTGTAATTTTTGTTCAATTGTTGTTTTTTTTTAGATTACACATATAAGTGATATCATACAGTATTTGACTTTCTTTGTCTGACTTATTTCACTTAGCATCCATCCATGTTGTCGCAAATGGCAAGATTTCATTCTTTTCTATGGCTAATATTACACTGTGTGCGTATACACACACACACACATATATACATACATATATTTATCATGTCTTCTTTATCCATTCATGTATTGATGAGTATTGGATTTCTTCCTTATCTTGGCTATTGTAAATAATGCTTCAATAAACATAGTGATGTGTGTATCTTTTTGAATTAGTATTTTTGTTTTCTTTTGATAAATACCCAGGAGTTGTATTTCTGGATCATGTGGTGGTTCTATTTTTAATTTTTTGAGGAATCTCCATACTGTTTTCCATAGTGGCTACACCTATTTACATTCCCACCAACAGTGCACAAGAGTTCCCTTTTTTCCACATCCTCACCAACACTTGTATTTTGATGTCTTTTTGATAATAGCCATTCTGACAGGTGTGAGGTGATATTTCACTGTGGCTTTGATTTGCATTTTCCTAACAATGAGTGATGTTGAGCACCTTTTGCATGTGCCTGAGGGCCATCTGTGTGTCTTCTTTGCAAAAATGTATATTCAGATTCTCTGCCCATTTTTTAATTGGGTTGTTTGGGTTTTTTTGATGTTGAGTTGCATGAGTTCTTTATATATTTTAGATATATCACTCTTATCAGATATATCACTTGCAAGTATCTTCTGTTCTGTAAGTGGCTTTTTCATTTTGTTCATAGTTTCCTTCACTTTGCAAAAACTTCTTAGTTTGATGTAGTCTTGTTTGTTTATTTTTTCTTTTCTTTTCCTTGCCTGAGGAGAGAGATCCTAAAAAATATTACTGAGACTGATGTCAAAGCACATACTGCCTATGTTTTCTTCTAGGAATGTTATGCTTTCAGGTCTTCCATTTACTCTTTAATCCCTTTTGAATTTATTTTTATATGTGGTGTGAGAGAGTAGTCCAATTTGATTCTTTTCATTTAGCCCTCCTAGCACCACTTGTTGAAGAGTCTGTCTTTTCTCCATTGTATATTTTTGCCTCCTTCATCACAGATTAATTGTCCATATAAGTGTGGGTTTATCTCTAGGCTCTCTATTTTGTCTTGTTGATCTATGTGTCTGTTTTTGTGCCAGTACCATCCTGTTTTGATTACTGTAGCTTTGTAGTATAGACAGGAAGCACAATACCTCCAGCTTTGTTTTTCATTCTAAAGATTGCTTGTCTATTCAGGGTCTTTTGTGTTCTACACAAATTTTAGAATTATTTGGTCTAGTTCTATGAAAAATGGCATTGGTATTTTGATAGGGATTGCATTGAATCTGTAGATTGCCTTGGATAGTATGGTTATTTTAACAGTATTATTTCTTTTATTTATTTATTTATTTTTGGCTGTGTTGGGTCTTTGTTGCTGAGCATGGGATTTCTCTACTTGCAGTGAGCAGGGGTTACTCTTCGTTACGGTGCACAGGCTTCTTATTGTGGTGGCTTCTCTTGTTGTGAAGCACAGGTTCTAGGCAAATGGGCTTCAGTAGTTGTGGCATGTGAGCTCAGTAGTTGTGGCTTGCAGGCTCTAGAGCACAGCCTCAGTAGTTGTGGTGCACGGGCTTAGCTGCTCCACGTCATGTGGGATCTTCCCGCACCAGGGCTTGAACCCGTCTCTCCTGCATTGGCAGGCAGATTCTTAACCACTGCACCACAACGAAAGCCCCAGGATTTTCTCTATTTAGTATCACATCATCTGCAAACAGTTACAGTTTTACTTCTTTTCCAATTTGGTTTCCTTTCATTTATTTTTCTTGTCTGATTGCTGCAGCTCTGACTTCCAATACTATGTTGAATAAAAGTGGAGAGGGTGGGCATCCTTGTTTTGTTCCTGATCTTAAAGGAAATGTTTTCAGCTTTTCATCATTGAGTATGATGTTAGCTGTGGACTTATCAAATACGGCTTTTATTATGTTGAGGTATGTTCTCTCTATACCAACTTTGTGGAGAGTTTTTATAAATGGATGTCGAATTTTGTCAAAAGCTTTTTCTGTATCTATTGAGATGATCATGTGCTTTTAATCTTGAATTTGTTAAGGTGGTATATCATATTGATTGATTTGCGGATTTTGAACCATTCTTGTATCCCTGGGATAAATCCCATTTGATCATGTGTATGATCTTTTCAATGTATTATTGAATTTGATTTTCTAATATTTTGTTGAGGGTTTTTCATCTATGTTCGTCGGTATTACTGGACTGTAATTTTCTTTTTTGTGCTATCTTTTTCTGGTTTTCTTATCAGGGTGATGCTCACCTGGTAGAATTGAGTTCAGAAGCAATCTTTCCTCTGCAAGTTTTTGGAATATTTTGAGAAGGATAGTTGTTAACTCTTCTCTAAATGTTTGGTAGAATTCACCTTTGAAAACATCTGGTCCTGGATTTTGTTTGTTGGGAGTTTATTACTAATTCAATTTCATTACTGGTAATTTGTCTGTTCATATTTTCTATTTCTTCCTGGTTCAGTTTTGGGAGATTTACATTTCTAGGAATTTGTCCATTTCTTCTAGGTTGTCCATTTTGTTGGCCTATAATTATTTGTAGTGATCTCTTACAATGTTTTGCATTTCTCTGGTATCAGTTGTAGTTTTTCTTTTTCATTTCTGATTTTATTGATCTGACCCATCTCTCTTTCTTTCTTGATGGGCCTAGCTTAAAGTTTTATCATTTTTTTAATATGTTTTCAAAGAATCAGCTCTTAGTTTTATTGATCTTTTCTATTTTTTTTTTTTTTTTTTGGTCGCTGCTTCATTTATTTCTGCTCTGATCTTTATAATTTCTTTCCTTCTACTAACTTTGGGTTTTGTTTGTTCTCCTTTTTCTAGTTCAGTTAGGTATAAGGTTAGGTTGTTCATTTGAGATTTTTCATGTGTCCTGTAGTAGGCTTGTATTGCTATAAACTTCCTTCTTAGAATTCTTTTTGCTGTGTCTCATAGATTTTGGATCATTGTGTTTTCATTTTCATTTGTTCCCAGTTTTTTTTTTAATTTCTTCTTTGATTTCTTCAGTGATCCATTAGTTATTTAGTAGCATATTTTTTAGCCTCCACATGTTTGTGGAGGGTTTTGTTTTTTTTTTTTTTTGGTAGTTTTTTGTTCTTGTAGTTCATTTCTAGTTTCATAGCATTGTGGTCAGAAAAGATGCTTCATATGTTTTCTATTTTCTTAAACTTACTGAAACTGGTTTTGTGGCCTAGCATGTGATCTACCCCGGAGAAAGTTCCATGTGCACTTGAAAAGAATATGTGTGAGTGTGTGTTCTGCTGCTTTTCAATGGTGTGTGTGTATATATATATATATTCACCCATTTGTACTGATGTGTCATTTAAGGCTAGTGTTTCCTTACTGGTATTCTGTCTGGATGATCTGTCCATTGATATAAATGGGGGGTTAAAGCCCCCTATTATGGTGTTACTGTCAATTTCTCCCTTTTCATCTGTTAATATCTGCTTTATGTATTTAGGTGCCCCTGTGTTGGTACATATATATTTATAATTGTTATATCTTCTTCTTGGATTGATCTCTTGATCATTATGTAATATCTCACTTTGTCTCCTGTTACAGTCTTTGTTTTAAAGTCTATTTTGCCTGATATATGTATGGCTACCCCAGCTTTCTTTTTATTTCTATTTACATAGAATATATTTTCCTTCTCTTTTTCAGTCTCTGTGGGTCTTTAGATACACAGTGAGTCTCTTGTAAGCAACGTAAATATGGGTCTTGTTTTTTAATCCACTCAGCCACTCTGTGTCTTTTTTTTTTTGGAGCATTTAGTCCACTTACTTTAAAGTAATTCTGATAAATGGGTATTTAATGCAATTTTATTAATTGATTTTGGGTCATTTGTAGTTCTGTTTTGTTCCTTTCTTCTCCCTTTGTTCTCTTCCCTTGTGATTTGATGACTGTCTTTAGTGTTATGTATGGACTCCTTTCTCTTTTTTGTGTGTGTATATATTATAGATTTTTGTTTTATGATTATCATAAGTTTATATATAGCAATCTAATTTATATATGTGGTTATTTTAAGTTGCTGATCTCTTGAGTTCAAATGCATTTTAACCCTGCATTTCTTACTCCTCTCCCCCCATGTTTACTATTTGTGATATTGTATTTCACATCTTTTTGTTTTGTGTATCCCTTAACTACTTATGCAGATATGGATGATTTTACTGCTTTTCTCTTTTAACTTTCTTACTTGATTTATATGTGATTGATCTATTTTACTGTACAAATAACATTTTTCCTTTCTTAATTTTTATGTTTCTAGTTGTAGGCTTTACTTTTTCCCTTAGAGAAGTCCCTTTAACATTTGTTGTAAAGCTGGTTTGGTGATGCTGAACTCTTTGAGCTTTTGCTTGTCTGTAAAACTTTTGATCTTTCCATTAAATCTGAATAAAACCATTTCCAGTTAGAGCAGCAGTCCCCAACTTTTTTGTGACCAGGGACCAGTTTCATGGAAGACAATTTTTTCACAGACAAGGGGGGGAATGGTTCAGGTGGTAATGCGAGTGATGGTTCAGGCAGCAATGCGAGCAATGGGAAGCAATGGGGAGCAACAGATGAAGCTTGACTCACTCGCCTGCTGCTCATCTCCTGCTGTGTGGCCAGGTTCCTAACAGGCCATGGACCAGTATCAGTCCATGGCCTGGGGGCTGGGGACCCTTGAGTTAGGGTATTCTTTTTTTTTTTGAATTTTTTAAAAATTTATTTATTTTATTTTTGGCTGCATTGGGTCTTTGTTGTTGTGCATGGGCTTTTCTCTAGTTGTGGCAAGCAGGAGCTACTCTTCCTTGTGGTGTGTGGGCTTCTCATTGCCATGGTTTCTCTTGTTGCGGAGCATGGACTCTAGGTGAGCAGGCTTCAGTAGTTGCAACATGTGGGCTCAGTAGTTGTGGCTCGCAGCTCTAGAGCACAGGCTCAGTAGTTGTGGCACATGGGTTTACCTGCTCCACAGCTTGTGGTATCTTCCTGGACCAGGGCTCAAACCTGTATCCCCTGCATTGGCAGGCAGATTCTTAACCACTACACCACCAGAGAAGCCTAAGTTAGAGTATTCTTCGTTTCAGTTTTATCTCTTTCATCACTTTGAATATATTGTGCCACTCCCTTCTGGCCTGCCGGGTTTCTGCTGCAAAGTCAGCTGATAGCCTTATGGGAATTCCTTTGTATGTAACTTGTTGCTTTTCCCTTGCTGCCTTTAATATTCTCTCTTTATCTTTAATTTTTGCCATTTACTTACAATGTGTCTTGTTGTTTTTCTCTTTGGGTTGATCCTGTTTGGAACTCTCTGGGCTTCCTGGACCTGGATGTCTGTTTCCTTTCCCGGGTTAGAGAATTTTTCAGCTATTATGTTCTCAAATACATTCTCTTCCCCTTTCTCTCTCTTCTCCTTCTGGGACCACTATAATGTGAATGTTATGATGCTTGATGTTTTCCTAGAGGTCTCTTAAACTGTCCTCATTTTTTTTTAATTCTTTCTTTTTTCTTTTCAGCTTCAGTGAACAGTAGTGGAAACTACTGTGTCTTCCAAGTGGCAGATCCATTCTTCTATATCCTCTAATCTACTGTTGATTCTTTCTAATGTATTCTTCATTTCATTTATTGTGTTCTTTATCTTAGTTTTGTTCTTTATGTTTTCTAAGTTTTTGCTAAAAACTTCTAATTTCTCACTCCATTCATCCAATTGTCTCCCAAGTTCTCTGATTATCTGCATGATCATCTTGTACTCTTTATCACATAGATTGCCTATCTCCACTTCACTTAGTTCTTCTGTGGTTTTTATCTTTCATTTGGAACACATACCTCTTTCACCTCCTTTTGCTTAATTTGCTGTTTTATTTCCATGTCTTTAGCAGGTTAGTTACATTTCCAGACCTTGGAGAAATGGTCTTTTGATTTGCAGCAGTGCACTCCCCTTTGGTCACCAGAGGTCTATGTTCTAGGGGTGCCCCTACTGTTGGCTGCATGGGTCTTTCAGTTGTGGTGGGTGAACTATTGTGGGCTGTTTGGTAAGTGTGGCTGGCCCCTAGTCTGGTTGGTTTCAAGGCCCTGCCTTGTGTGGAGGCTGCCGGCCACTGGTTGGCAAGACCAGGTCACAAGGCACCTAGCTGTAGAGCCCCAGGTGGTCCTAGGTCTAGTACTGGCCCATCACTGGGTGGAGCCAGGATCTGTGATGGGTGGTTGCTGGACAAGACTTTCAAGATCATGGGTTGGGCCAATTCCCAACATGGTTGGCTACAGTTTCCAGGGTGTCCCAAACCTGGTGCTAGTCCACAGATGAGTGGGGCTGGATTCTGGTGTGGCTGGCTGAGGTGTCCAACGTGTCTCAGAGCTGATGTTGGCCTGATGGTGGGTGGGACTGAGTCCCAGTAGGTTCCAGAGCTGGTGTCAGTCTGCTGGTGGGCAGGGTTTGCTCTCGGGGGTCCCAGGCCTAGTGCCAGCTCACTGTTGGGTGGAGCCAGGTCCCAGTGTCTCTGGCTGCAGGGTCCTGGGGGTCCTGGAGCCAGTGCTGGTGCACTGGTGTGTGGCACTGGATCCTATGCCCTCTGGTGGGCAGAGCCAGGTTCAGAGGTGACTGTGGGTTCAGGGAGTAAGGCAGCTGGTCTACTCGTGGGTGGGACCATGTTCCTGCCCAGCTAGCTGATTCCTTGAGTATGCCAGTACTCGTGCTGACAGGATAGTGGGTTAATCCGGGTCTCAGTGCTAATAATTTGGAGAGAGGATTCTAAAATGATGCTTACAAGCACCAGTGTCCACATGGTAAAAGGTGGTCCCCAAAATGGCTACCACCAGTGTCTGTGTCCCCAGGATGAGCTCTAGTTGCCTCTTTGGAAGGCTCTCCAAGATCAGCTGATGGGTCTGACCCAGCCTCCTTTCAAATTACTGCTTCTGCCCTGGGTCCCAGAGCATGTGAGATTTTGTGTGCACCCTTTAAGAGTAGAGTCTCTATTTCCCACAGCCCTTTGATTCTCCAGAAAGTAAACTCCATTGGCCTTCAGAGACAGATGTTCTGGGAACTCATCTTCCTGGTGCAGGATCCCCAGGCTGGGGAGCCCAATGTTGAGCTCAGACCCCTGGTCCGTGGGGAGAACCTCTGCAGTTGTAATTTTCCTCCCATTTCTGGGTCACCCACCTGGCAGTACAAGTCTTGACTACACTGTGTCTCTACACCTCCTACCTATCTCATTGTGGTTCCTTCTTTATATCTTTAGTTTCAGAAATCTTTTCTGCTAGATTCTGGTCTTTCTCATCAATAGTTGCTCTGTATATAGTTGTAATGTTGGTGTGCCCATGGGAGGTGGTGAACTCAGGGTGTTCCTACTCTGCTGTCATGGCCACCAATTCTCTGAGCATTATTATTATTTTTTTTTTATTTTTTATTTTTTCTGCCATACGTGGGCCTCTCTCTGTTGTGGCCTCTCCCGTTGCGGAGCACAGGCTCCGGATGCACAGGCTCAGCAGCCATGGCTCACGGGCCTAGCCGATCCACAGCATGTGGGATCTTCCCAGACCGGGGCATGAACCTATGTCCCCTGCATTGGCAGGCAGACTCTCAACCACTGCACCACCAGGGAAGTCCTGAGCATTATTTTTAATAAAGACCAGGACATAGGAGAATAAGGTCAAGGTGGGTGTGAGTATTTTAGGGAAGTAAGCACATCCAAAAAGACAGAGAAGCTTTAAATTATGTGATTTGTACAGAGAATAAGTCTTTCAATAATGGTAAAGAGAAAAGTGCAAGAGGCACATGAGGGAAGTTGAGCTAAGAAGGGTGGGGAAGGAGGAGAAAGAGGAGAGCAGCCAAGTACTATGTGAGCATTTTTCATATGTTATCTCATATAAGTATCATAAAAATCTTATCAGATAAGTGTATTACAATAATTTTTCATTTTACAAATGAAAAAACCTGAGGCACAGAAAGGTAAATTATGTTGTTCAAGGAAAAGAAAATTAGTAGACATGTTTGTTTGGCTTCTGAAATTTCCATGCTTAGTAATAGGGGTTTTGCTATTTTACTTTTTTATTGAGGTATAATTGACATATTAGTTTCAGGTGTAAAACATAATGATTCAATATTTGTATATATTGTAAAATGATTACAATAACCCTAGTTAACATCCACCACCATACATATTTACACAATTTTTTTGTAATGAATAACTTTTAAGATCTACTCTCTTAGCAACTTTCAAATATACAACACGGTATACTTAACTATAGTCCCCATGCTGTATCTTACAACCCCATGACTTATTTTATAAGTGGAAGCTTACAACTTTTGACCCATTTAATAATGTACTTTTTAAGTTTTTAAAAATTTGTCCAGCATTTTAGGTGCTTTATTATAAGGATGATTTTTCAGAGTATGTTGTCTTATTGCTAGATATGGATTTATGGTCAATGTTTAAAGGCTGGATTATAGAGGTGGGATTGGTTGCTTTCCTCATCATGAATTATTAATTTTTCTTCTTAGCTAGGTCTTTCCCATCCATGAGAAACACACTATAATCTCTCCTACTTAAAATAATTCCACTGACCTACAGTGAATGCTATTTTTTCCTCTCCTCCATCCTTTATTTAACCGAGTTGGTGGACCCTTCTCCAGGTGCTATGTTGGTTGCTAATAGAGCACCGTCTTCCACCTTGCCCTTGGCCAAAAGGGAGCTGCCTTACCCAAATCACCATCCATGAGTTATATCACCACCCATGACAGACTGACATGGGAGCACAGAAGTCCAGCCCCTTGCTTTAAGGTAGGACCAACTTTGTGGTGTAATTCATATTCCAGAGTACCCCATGGGATCAAAGTGAAGCAAACTCAACTGAAACCTCATCTTAAACAGCTCCTTCCCCTTCCATCTCCTGCTTTCTTCACCCCTCCATCCCAAGACATTCCTTCTGTAAATCACATACACCCAAAACTCTATCTCAGTCTCTGCTTCTAAAAAACTCAGCCTAACATTCCCTCTAACTACTACATGATTTCTCTGCTATAATCTCCTTGAAATAGTCATCTAAATTTGCTGTCTCAGACTCTGACTTTTGTTCTCTCTTGAACCTACACCAACAAAATTTTCATGCCCACCACTCCAACAAAATAGCTCTTTGTCACAAATGATCTTCATATTCCTAACCTTAAATGTCAGTATTCAGTATTTATCTTACTCATACAATGAGCTATATTTGACATAATTGATGATTTCCTTCTTAGAACACTGTCTCCTCTTTGCTTCCAGGATACCACTTTCTCAGTTCTCTACCCTCACTGCCCCTTTACCTTTTTACTACTTCATCCTCCTTTACTCTCTGATCTCTACATTTTCGAGTTTCCTCAGAAATTGATCCTTGAACCTCTTCCACTTCTTCATCTATAATCATTCTCTAGGTGGTATCATCCATAGCTGACACTCCAAACTTTATACCTGCAACCTTGACTTCTCTCCAAATCCCAAATTCATATACCCAACTGCCTTTTCAACATACGCATTTGGATGTCTAGAGGCATCTCAAATTTAAAGTGTCCAAAGCCAAACTTACAATTAATGACTCACACTCCAGCCTAAATATGCTTCCTTTTTTATAACTACACTTTCCCTTATCTCAGTAAATGTCACTTATACCCTTCTAGTTGTTCATACCATAAACCTTGGATTCATTCTTTGTTTCTCTCATTCTTTTACACTCTACACACAGAATCTGTCAAGAAATCCAATCAGCTCTGCCTTCAAAGTATATTACAAATTAACCCTTCTCCAATGTCTATTTCTATTACCCTAGTCCAATGCACCATTATTTCTGCCTTCACTATTAAAATAGTATCCCCTCCACCCTTGTACCTGACAGTCTATTGTCCACAGAGCATTCAGAGTGATCTTTTTAGAATACAAATCACATCATTTCTATGCTCAGATCCCTCCAACAGCATAGTATAATGGCTAAGAGCATGGACTCTAAGCAGGTTTGAGTTAAATCTGAGCTCCCTTAAACTGTGCCCCATGCCTCAGGTCTCTCATCTGTAAAATGGAAAGAATAATACCTACTCCTAGGTTTGTTATAAGGGTTAAATGAGTTTATATTTACATAGCACTAATGATGGAGGCTGACATTATATGATTACTTGATAAACAGTGCCCTAACTTGCTCAGAGCAAAAGTATTAGTCCTCTCTTCTCTCACCCCTCATTCACTCCACTCCAGCAAACTCGACCTTGCTTTAGAAGGTAGAGCTGAACAAGGAACACACCAAGCTTGTCCCCACCTCTGCTATTGCCCCTAATATATGCATGGCTCATTCCTCCCTTTCCATTCAGAGTTCTTCTCAAAACCCACCTTATCAATGAGTTTTCATGGGACATAATAAAAGCAATGCTTGAGGGCGGAGTCAAGATAGCAGAGTGGGAGGATGTGGAGTTCCTGTCTCCCCACAACTAGGGCACCTACCAGATGCTCGTGGGGGATCTTGATGCCCAAGGAAATGGGAGGAACCCCCAAGCAACCGGGTAGGACGTGGAGGGGAGTGGGGGGGAGGGGAAGTGGAGGCCAGACGGAACCGGTATCCCTGAAGGGTGGCTGGGAGAGGGGTGGGTTTCCCATGCCTGTGGTGACTCTCGGGGCTCGAAGAATCGGGAGGGAGCACGGCTAGCATTTCCCCAGCCCAATTGGACCCTGGGAAGCCTGATGGGCTCCCAGGCCAGATCCTCCACCCTCCGAAGCCTCCTGCAGCTGCATTGGTCCTAGGGGCATAGGAGGGAGCAGGGGAAGAAGAGGAATGACAGACAGCAGGGCCCTCTGGATCGGAGGATCAGGGGAAGCACGACAGGCATCTCTTCCACCCACTTTGGCCCTGGGAAGTCAGCTGGGCTCCAGGGCCGGGTCCTCCACTCTCCATGGCCACCTCCACCCATGTTGATCCTAGGGGCATGGGCAGGGGGAAGAAGAGGAGAGGTGGACAAGAAAGGGCCCTCCAGGATTGGAGGATCAAGGGGGAACACCCCTAGCATTTCCCTTGCCCACTCGGCCCCGGGGAGACTGCTGAGCTCCTGGACCTGGCTCTCTACCCTCCAGGGCCCGTGCCAGCAGCATGGGCCCTAGGGGTGTGGGAGGGAGGGAGGATCAGGGAAGAGGAGGAGAGGCAGACAGTGGTGGTGGTCCCTCTGGGATCAGAGGATCAAGGGAGTCATGGAGGGTGTTTCCCTCGCATGCTCAGGCCTAGGGAGCCTGCTGGGGTCCTGGACCTGGTCCCTACCCTCCAAGGCCAGAGGCATTCCTAGGTCCCTCCGGGGGTGAGGAGCAAGTCCCATCCCCCACACCACCAGAGCCTTTTCTGGCCCTGTGAGTCCTAAGCATAGGCCCTGCCCCCACCTAAACCCAGTCCCTGCCTAAGCTCTGCCTCCCACAAACAAGGTATTTCCTGGCTTTTATTTCTTTTCTTTTTTTCCTTTTTTTTTTTTTTTTTTTTTTTTGCTGTTGTGGCTCTGTTTTACATTCCAGTTGTTGTTTCATCTATATTTTTATTTTTTCTAACATATCTGTTAGTTTTCTAATCTTATTTAATTTTTTACTCTTTGTTATTGTTCTGCTACCTTTTTTTTTTTTTTTTTTTTGCCACCATGCATGGCTTGCGGGATCTAGATTCATGAGGTGGGGGTTGGACCTGAGCTCCTGTGGTGTGAGCTCTGAGTCTGGACCACTGGACTAACAGAGAACCTCAGAACCCAGGGAATATTCATCAGAGTGAGGTCTCCTTCAGGTCTTAATCTCAGCACCAAGACCCACCTCTACCCAATGCTACAAACAACAGGGGTGGAAGCCTCAGGCCAAACAACCAATAAGGCAGGAACACAATCCCACGCATCAAAAAAAAAGGAGACAACAACAAAAAAAAATGTCACAGATGAAGGAGCAAGGTAAAAACCTATAAGGCCAAATAAATGAAGAGGAAATAGGCAACATACCTGAAAAAGAATTCAGAGTAATGATAGTAAAGATGATCCAGATTCTCAGAAATAGAATGGAGGCACGGATGGAGAAAATACAAGAAATGTTTTACAAAGATCTAGAAGAACTAAAGAACAAACAGAGATGAACAACACAATAACTGAAATGGAAAATACACAAGAACGAATCAATAACAGAATAACTGAGGCAGAAGAACGAATAAGTGAGCTGGAAAACAAAATGGTGGAAATAACTGCCAAGGAGTAGAATAAAGAAAAAAGAATGAAAAGAATTGAAGATGACATCAGAGACCTATTGGACAACACTAAATGCACCAACATTCAAATTATAGGGGTCCCAGAAGAAGAAGAGGAAAAGAAAGTGTTTGAGAAAGTATTCAAAGAGATTATAGTCGAAAATTTCCGTAACACGGGAAAGGAAATAGCCATCCAAATCCTGGAAGTGCACAGAGTCCCATACAGGATAAACACTAGGAAAAACAAATTAACAAAAATTAAATTCAAAGAAAAGTATAAAAAGCAGCAAGGGAAAAGCAACAAATAACATTCAAGGAAATTCCCATAAGATTATCAGCTGATTTTTCAGCAGAAACTCTGCAGACCAGAAGAGAGTGGCAGGATATACTTAAAGTGATGAAAGAAAATCCAACAACCAAGATTGCTCTACCCAGCAAGGATCTCATTCAGATTTGATGGAGAAATCAAAAGCTTTACAGACAAGCAAAACTTAAGAGGTTTCAGCACCACCAAACCAGCTTTACAATAAATGCTAAAGGATGTTCTCTAGGCAGGAAACACAGAAGAAGAAGACCCACAAAAACAAACCCAAAACAATTAAGAAAATGGAAACAGGAACATACATGTCGATAATAATCTTGAAAGTAAATGGATTAAATGCTCCAACCAAAAGACACAGACTGCCTGAATGGATACAAAAACAAGACCCATACATATGCTGTCTACAAGAGACCCACTTCAGACCTAGAGACATATGCAGACTGAAAGTGAAGGGATGGAAAAATATATTCCATGCAAACAGAAATCAAAAGAAAACTGGAGTACCAATACTCATATCAGGTAAAATAGACTTTAAAATAAAGACTGTTACAAGAGCTAAGGAAGGGGGGGACCTTGAAGATGGCGGAAGAGTAAGACGCGGAGATCACCTTTCTCCCCACAGATACACCAGAAATACATCTACACGTGGAACAACTCCTACAGAACACCTACTGAAGGCTGGCAGAAGACCTCAGACCTCCCAAAAGGCAAGAAACTCCCCCACGTACCTGGGTAGGGCAAAAGAAAAAAAGAAAAAACAGAGACAAAAGAATAGGGACGGCACCTGCACCAGTGGGAGGGAGCTGTGAAGGAGGAAAAGTTTCCACACACTAGGAAGCCCCTTCGCGGGCGGAGACTGCGGGAGGCGGAGGGGGGAGCTTCGAAGCCGCGGAGGAGTGCACAGCAACGGGTGCGGAGGGCAAAGCGGGGAGATTCCCGCACAGAGGATCGGTGCCGACCGGCACTCACCAGCCCGAGAGGCTTGTCTGCTCGCCCGCCGGGGAGGGCGGGGCTGCGAGCTGAGGCTCTGAGGCTCGGGTTTCGGTTTCGGACAGAGCGCAGGGAGAGAACTGGGGTTGGCGGCTTGAACATAGCCTGAAGGGGTTAGTGCACCACAGCTAGCCGGGAGGGAGTCCCGGGAAAAGTCTGCACCTGCCGAAGAGGCAAGAGACTTTTTCTTCCCTCTTTGTTTCCTGGTGCGTGAGGAGAGGGGTTTAAGAACGCTGTTTAAAGGAACTCCAGAGACGGGCGCGAGCCGCGGCTAAAAGCGCGAACCCCAGAGACGGGCACGAGCCGCGGCTGAAAGCGCGGACCCCACAGACGGGCGCAAGCCTCAGCTAAAAGCGCGGACCCCCAGAGGCGGGCGGGAGACGTTAAAGCTGCTGCTGCCGCCACCAAGGGGCCTGTGTGCGAGCACAGGTCACTCTCCACACCCCTCTTCCGCGGAGCCTGTGCAGCCCGCCACTGCCAGGTTCCCGGGATCCAGGGACAACTTCCCCGGAGAATGCACGGCGGGCCTCAGGCTGGTACAAAGTCACGCCGGACTTTGCCGCCGCAGGCCCGCCCCGCACTCCGTGCCCCTCCCTCCCCGCCAGCCTGAGTGCGCCAGAGCCCCCGAATCAGCGGCTCCTTTAACCCCGTCCTGTCTGAGCAAAAAACAGACGCCCTCCAGCGACCTACATGCAGAGGCAGGGCCAAATCCAAAGCTGAGCCCCTGTGAGCTGTGAGAACAAAGAAGAGAAAGGGAAATCTCTCCCAGCAGCCTCAGAAGCAGTGGATTAAAGCTCCACAATCAACTTGATATACCCTGCATCTGTGGAATACCTGAATAGACAACCAATCATCCCAAATTAAGGAAGTGGACTTTAGGAGCAAGATCTATGATTTTTTTCCCTATTCCTCTTTCTGTGAGTGTGTATGTGTGTGCTTCTGTGTGAGACCTTGTCTGTATAGTCTTGCTTCCACCATTTGTCCTAGGGTTCTATCCGTCCATGGTTTTTTCTTAAAATTTTTTTCTTAATAATCAATTTTAATTATAATAACGTTATTATACTTTACCTTCGTTCTTTCTTTCTTTCTTTCTTTCCTTCCTTCCTTCCCTCCTTTAGACACGAATCATCCCAAATTGAGGAGGTGGTCTCTGACAGCAAGATTTATGATTTTTCCCCCTTTACCTCTTTTAGTGAGGGTGTATGTGTATGCTTCTGTGTAAGATTTTGTCTGTATAGCTTTGCTTCCAACATTTGTCCTAAGGTTCTATCTGTCCCTTTTTTATTTTTCCAAATAAGAATTTTTTAATTCAATAACTTTATTATACTTTATTTTATTTTTCCTGTATCTTCTTTCTTTCTGTCTTTTTCTTCTTTCCCTCCTTCCTTCCTCCCTCCCTCCCTCCCTCCTTTCTTTCCTTCTTGCCTTCTTTCCTTCTTTGCTTCTTTCTTTCTTTCTTCCTTCCTCCCTTCCTTCCCTCCTTTCCTTCTTTCTTTCCTCATACTTCTGCTAATTCCCTCTACTTTTTCTCCCTTTTATTCTGAGCCGTGTGGATGAAAGGCTCTTGGTGCTCCAGCCAGAAGTCAGGGCTCTGCCTCTGAGGTAGGAGAGCCAACTTCAGGACACTGGTCCACAAGAGACCTCCCAGCTCCACATAATATCAAACGGCGAAAATCTCCCAGAGACCTCCATCTTAACACCAGCACCCAGCTTCACTCAACGACCAGCAAGCCACAGTGCTGGACAACCTATGCCAAACAACTAGCAAAACAGGAACACAACCCCACCCATTAGCAGAGAGGCTGCCTAAAATCATAATAAGGCCACAGACACCCCAAAACACACCACCAGACGTGAACCTGCCCACTAGAGAGACAAGATCCAGCCTCATCCACCACAACACAGGCACTAGTCCCCTCCACCAGGAAGCCTACACAACCCACTGAACCAACCTTAGCCACTGGAGACAGACATCAAAAACAGCGGGAACTACGAACGTGCAGTCTGCAAAAAGGAGACCCCAAACACAGTAAGATAAGCAAAATGAGAAGACAGAAAAACACACAGCAGATAAAGGAGCAAGATAAAAATGCACCAGACCTAACAAATGAAGAGGAAATAGGCAGTCTACCTGAAAAAGAATTCAGAATAATGATAGTAAGGATGATCTGAAATCTTGGAAATAGAATGGACAAAATGCAAGAATCAGTTAACAAGGACCTAGAAGAAATAAAGATGAAACAAGCAACGATGAACAACACAATAAATGAAATTAAAAGTACTCTAGATGGGATCAATAGCAGAATAACTGAGGCAGAAGAACAGATAAGTGACCTGGAAGATAAAATAGTGGAAATAACTACTACAGAGCAGAATAAAGAAAAAAGAATGAAAAGAACTGAGGACAGTCTCAGAGACCTCTGGGACAACATTAAATGCACCAACATTCGAAATATAGGGGTTCCAGAAGAAGAAGAGAAAAAGAAAGGGACTGAGAAAATATTTGAAGAGATTATAGTTGAAAACTTCCCTAATATGGGAAAGGAAATAGTTAATCAAGTCCAGGAAGCACAGAGAGTCCCATACAGGATAACTCCAAGGAGAAATACGCCAAGACACATATTAATCAAACTGTCAAAAATTAAATACAAAGAAAGCATATTAAAAGCAGCAAGGGAAAAACAACAAATAACACATAAGGGAATCCCCATAAGGTTTACAGCTGATCTCTCAGCAGAAACCCTACAAGCCAGAAGGGAGTGGCAGGACATACTGAAAGTGATGAAGGAGAAAAACCTGCAGCCAAGACTACTCTACCCAGCAAGGATCTCATTCAGATTTGATGGAGAAATTAAAACCTTTACAGACAAGCAAAAGCTGAGAGAGTTCAGCACCACCAAACCAGCTTTACAACAAATGCTAAAGGATCTTCTCTAGGCAAGAAACACAAGAGAAGGAAAAGACCTATAACAACGAACCCAAAACAATTTAGAAAATGGGAATAGGAACATACATATCGATAATTACCTTAAATGTAAATGGACTAAATGCTCCCACCAAAAGACACAGATTAGCTGAATGGATACAAAAACAAGACCCTTATATATGCTGTCTACAAGAGACCCACTTCAGACCTAGAGACACATACAGACTGAAAGTAAGGGGATAGAAAAAGATATTCCATGCAAATTGAAACCAAAAGAAAGCTGGAGTAGCAATTCTCATATCAGACAAAATAGACTTTAAAAAAAGGACTATTAAAAGAGACAAAGAGGGACACTACATAATGATCAAGGGATCGATCCAAGAAGAAGATATAACAATTGTAAATATTTATGCACCCAACATAGGAGCACCTCAATACATAAGGCAAATACTAACAGCCATAAAAGGGGAAATCGACAGTAACACATTCATAGTAGGGGACTTAAACACTCCACGTTCACCCATGGACAGATCATCCAAAATGAAAATAAATAAGGAAACACAAGCTTAAAATGATACATTAAACAAGATGGACTTAATTGATATTTATAGGACACTCCATCCAAAAACAACAGAATACACATTTTTCTCAAGTGCTCATGGAACATTCTCCAGGATATATCATATCTTAGGTCACAAAGCAAGCCTTGGTAAGTTTAAGAAAATTGAAATTGTATCAAGTATCTATTCTGACCACAACGCCATGAGACTAGATATCAATTACAGGAAAAGATCTGTAAAAAATACAAACACATGGAGGCTAAACAATACACTACTTCATAACAAAGTGATCACTGAAGAAATCAAAGAGGAAATCAAAAAATACCTAGAAACAAATGACAATGGAGACACAACGACACAAAACCTGTGGGATGCAGCAAAAGCAGTTCTAAGGGGGAAGTTTATAGCAATACAAGCCCACCTTAAGAAGCAGGAAACATCTCGAATAAACAACCTAACCTTGCACCTCAAGCAATTAGAAAAAGAAGAACAAAAAAACCCCAAAGCTAGCAGAAGGAAAGAAATCATAAAAATCAGATCAGAAATAAATGAAAAAGAAATGAAGGAAACAATAGCAAAGATCAATAAAACTAAAAGCTAGTTCTTTGAGAAGATAAACAAAATAGATAAACCACTAGCCAGACTCATCAAGAAAAAAAGGGAGAAGACTCAAATCAATAGAATTAGAAATGAAAAAGGAGAGGTAACAACAGACACTGCAGAAATAAAAGAGATCATGAGAGATTACTACAAGCAACTCTATGCCAATAAAATGGACAATCTGGAAGAAATGGACAAATTCTTAGAAATGCACAACCTGCCAAGACTGAATCAGGAAGAAATAGAAAATATGAACAGACCAATCACAAGCACTGAAATTGAAACTGTGATTAAACATCTCCCAACAAAGAAAAGCTCAGGACCAGATGGCTTCACAGGCGAATTCTATCAAACATTTAGAGAAGAGCTAACACCTATCCTTCTCAAACTCTTCCAAAATATAGCAGAGGGAGGAACACTCTCAAACTCCTTCTACAAGGCCACCATCACCTTGATACCAAAACCAGACAAGGATGTCACAAAGAAAGAAAACTACAGGCCAATATCACTGATGAACATAGATGCAAAAATCCTCAACAAAATACTAGCAAACAGAATCCAACAGCACATTAAAAGGATCATACACCATGATCAAGTGGGGTTTATTCCAGGAATGCAAGGATTCTTCAATATACGCAAATCTGTCAATGTGATAAGCCATATTAACAAATTTTAGGAGAAAAACCATATGATCATCTCAATAGATGCAGAGAAATCTTTTGACAAAATTCAACACCCATTTATGATAAAAACCCTGCAGAAAGTAGGCATAGAGGGAACTTTCCTCAACATAATAAAGGCCATATATGACAAGCCTACAGCCAACATCATCCTCAATGGTGAAAAACTGAAAGCATTTCCACTAAGATCAGGAACAAGACAAGGTTGCCCACTCTCACCACTATTATTCAACATAGTTTTGGAAGTTTTAGCCACAGCAATCAGAGAAGAAAAGGAAATAAAAGGAATCCAAATCGGAAAAGAAGAAGTAAAGCTGTCACTGTTTGCAGATGACATGATCCTATACATAGAGAATCCTAAAGATGCTACCAGAAAACTACTAGAGCTAATCAATGAATTTGGTAAAGTGGCAGGATACAACATTAATGCACAGAAATCTCTGGCATTCCTATATACTAATGATGAAAAATCTGAAAGTGAAATCAAGAAAACACTCCCATTTACCATTGCAACAAAAAGAATAAAATATCTAGGAATAAACCTACCTAAGGAGACAAAAGACCTGTATGCAGAAAATTATAAGACACTGATGAAAGAAATTAAAGATGATACAAATAGATGGAGAGATATACCATGTTCTTGATTGGAAGAATCAACATTGTGAAAATGACTCTACTACCCAAAGCATCTATAGATTCAATGCAATCCCTATCAAACTACCACTGGCATTTTTCACAGAACTAGAACAAAAAATTTTGCAATTTGTATGGAAACACAAAAGACCCCGAATAGCCAAAGCAATCTTGAGAACGAAAGAAGGAACTGGAGGAATCAGGCTCCCTGACTTCAGACTATACTACAAAGCTACAGTTATCAAGACGGTATGGTACTGGTACAAAAACAGAAAGATAGATCAATGGAACAGGATAGAAAGCCCAGAGATAAACCCATGCACATATGGACACCTTATCTTTGATAAAGGTGGCAGTAATGTACAGTGGAGAAAGGACAGCCTCTTCAATAAGTGGTGCTGGGAAAACTGGACAGGTACATGTAAAAGTATGAGATTAGATCACTCCCTAACACCATACACAAAAATAAGCTCAAAATGGATTAAAGACCTAAATGTAAGGCCAGACACCATCAAACTCTTAGAGGAAAACATAGGCAGAACACTCTATGACATAAATCACAGCAAGATCCTTTTTGACCCACCTCCTAGAGTAATGGAAATAAAAACAAAAATAAACAAATGGGACCTAATGAAACTTCAAAGCTTTTGCACAGCAAAGGAAACCATAAACAAGACCAAAAGACAACCCTCAGAATGGGAGAAAATATTTGCAAATAAAGCAACTGACAAAGGATTAATCTCCAAAATTTACAAGCAGCTCAATAACAAAAAAACAAACAACCCAATCCAAAAATGGGCAGAAGACCTAAATAGACATTTCTCCAAAGAAGACATACAGACTGCCAACAAACACATGAAAGAATGCTCAACATCATTAATCATTAGAGAAATGCAAATCAAAACTACAATGAGATATCATCTCACACCAGTCAGAATGGCCATCATCAAAAAATCTAGAAACAATAAATGCTGGAGAGGGTGTGGAGAAAAGGGAACACTCTTGCACTGCTGGTGGGAATGTGAATTGGTACAGCCACTATGGAGAACAGTATGGAGGTTCCTTAAAAAACTACAAATAGAACTACCATATGACCCAGCAATCCCACTACTGGGCATATACCCTGAGAAAAACAAAATTCAAAAAGAGTCATGTACCAAAATGTTCATTGCAGCTCTATTTACAATAGCCTGGAGATGGAAACAACCTAAGTGCCCATCATCGGATGAATGGATAAAGAAGATGTGGCACATATATACAATGAAATATTACTCAGCCATAAAAAGAAACGAAATTGAGCTATTTGTAATGAGTTGGATAGACCTAGAGTCTGTCATACAGAGTGAAGTAAGTCAGAAAGAAAAAGACAAATACCGTATGCTAACACATATATATGGAATTTAAGAAAAAAAAAGGTCATGAAGAACCTAGGGGTAAGGCAGGAATAAAGACGCAGACCTCCTAGAGAACGGACTTGAGGTTATGGGGAGGGGGAAGGGTGAGCTGTGACAGGGCGAGAGAGAGTCATGGGCATATACACACTAACAAACGTAGTAAGGTAGATAGCTAGTGGGAAGCAGCCGCATGGCACATGGATATTGGCTCGGTGCTTTGTGACAGCCTGGAGGGGTGGGATAGGGTGGGTGAGAGGGAGGGAGACGCAAGAGGGAAGAGATATGGGAACATATGTTTATGTATGACTGATTCACTTTGTTATAAAGCAGAAACTAACACACCATTGTAAAGCAATTATTCCCCAATAAAGATGTTAAAAAAAAAAAAAAGAGCTAAGGAAGGACACTACCTAATGATCAACAGATCAATCCAAGAAGATATAACAATTATAAATATATATGCACCCAATATAGGAGCACCTCAATACATAAGGCAAAGGCTAACAACCATGAAAGGGGAAATTGACAGTAACATAATAATAGTAGGGGACTCTAACACCCCACTTACACCAATGAACAGATCATCCAAACAGAAAATAAATAAGGAAACACAAGCTTTAAATGACACAAGAGACCAGATAGATTTAATTGATGTTTATAGGACATTCCACCCGAAAGTGGCAGATTACACTTTCATCTCAAGTACACATGGAACATTCCCCAGGATTGATCACATCTTGGGTCACAAATTAAGCCTTGGAAAATTTAGGAAAGGTGAAATTGTATGAAGCATATTTTCTGACCACAATGCTATGAGATTAAAAATCAATTACAGGAAAAAAACTGTAAAAAACAGAAATATATGGAAGCTAAACAGTGAAGTGCTAAATAACCAAAAGATCACTGAGAAAATCAAAGAGGAAATAAAAAAAATACATAGAAACAAATAACAACAAAAAACAACTACCCAAGACATATGGGATGCAGCAAAAGCAGTTCTTAGAGGGAAGTTTATAGCAATTCAATCTCACCTCAAGAAACAAGAAAAATCTCAAATAAACAATCTAACCTTACACCTAAAGCAACTAGAGAAAGAAGAACAAAGAAAACCCAAAGTCAGCAGAGGTAAAGAAATCATAACAATCACAGCAGAAATAAGTGAAATAGAAATGAAGAAAACAATAGCAAAGATCAATAAAACTAAAACTTGTTTCTTTGAGAAGATAAACAAAATTGATAAAACTTTAGCCAGACTCATCAAGAAAAAAAAGGGAGAGGACACAAATCAATAAAATTAGAAATGAAAAAGGAGAAGTCACAACTGACACTGCAGAAATACAAAGGATTGTAAGAGACTACTACAAACAAGTATACGCCAATAAAATGGACAACCACGAAGAAATGACAAATTCTTGGAAAGGTACAATTTTCCCAGACTGAACCAGGAAGAATTAGAAAATATAAACAGACCTATCACAAGTAATGAAATTGAAACTGTAATTAAAAAGCTTCTAACAAACAAAAGTCCAGAACCAGATGGCTTCACAGGCGAATTCTATCAACCATTTGGAGAAGAGATAACACCTATACTTCTCAAAGTCTTCCAAAAATTTGCAGAGGGAGGAACACTCCCAAATTCTTTCTACAAGGCCATCATCACCCTGATACCAAAACCAGACAAAGATGTCACAAAAAAAGAAAATTACAGACCAATATCACTGATGAACACAGACGCAAAAATCCTCAACAAAATAGTAGCAAACAGAAGCCAACAACACAATAAAGGATTATACACCACGATCAAGTGGAATCTACCCTTGGAATGCAAGGATTCTTCAATATATGCAAGTCAATCAATGTGATACACCATATTAACAAATTAAGGAATAAAACCTGTATGATCATCTCAGATGCAGTAAAAGCTTTTGACAAAATTCAATACCTATTTATGACCAAAAAAAAAAAAAAAAACTCTCCAGAAAATGGGCATAGAGGGAACCTACCTCAACATAATAAAGGCCATATAGGACAAACCCACAGCAAACATCATTCTCAGTGGTGAAAAACTGAAAGCATTTTCACTAAGATCAGGAACAAGACAAGGATGTCCACTCTCACCATTCTTATTCAACACAGTTTTGGAATACCTAGCCATGGCAATCAAAGAAGAAAAAGAAATAAAAAGAATACATATTGGAAAAGAAGAAGTAAAACTATCACTGTTTGCAGATGACATGATACTATACATAGAAAATCCTAAAGATGTCACCAGAAAACTACTAGAACTAATCAAAGAATTTGGTTAGGTTGCAGGATACAAAATTAATGCACAGAAATCCCTTGCATTCCTATACACTAACAATGAAAAATCAGAAAGAGAAATTAAGGAAACACTCTCATTTACCACTGCAACAAAAAGAATAAAATATCTAGGAATAAACCTACCTAAGGAGACAAAAGACCTGAATGCAGAAAACTGTAAGACACTGATGAAAGAAATTAAAGATGATCCAAACAGATGGAGAGATACACCATGTTCTTGGATTGGAAGAATCAACATTGTGAAAATGACTATACTACCCAAAGCAATCTACAGATTCAATGCAATCCCTATCAAACTACCACTGGCATTTTTCACAAACTAGAAAAAAAATTTTCACAATTTGTATGGAAAGACAAAAGACCCCAAATAGCCAAAGCAATCTTGAGAAAGAAAAACGGAGCTGGAGGAATCAGCCTCCCTGACTTCAGACTATACTACAAAGCTACAGTAATAAAGACAGTATGGTACTGACAAAAAAACAGAAATATAGATCAATGGTACAGGATAAAACCCAGAGATAAACCCACACACCCATGGCACCTAATTTGTGACAAAGGAGGCAAGAACATACAATGGAGCAAAGACAGCCTCTTCAATAAGTGGTGCTGGGAAAACTGGACAGCTACATATAAAAGAATGAAATTAGAATACTACCTAACACTATACACAAAAATAAACTCAAAATGGCTTAAAGACCTAAATATAAGGCCAGACACTATAAAACTCTTAGAGGAAAACATAGGAAAAACACTCTTTGACATAAACCACAGCAAGATCTTTTTTGACCCACCTCCTAGAGTAATGAAAATAAAAACAAAAATAAACAAGTGGGACCTAATTAAAATTAAAAACTTTTGCACAGCAAAGGAAACGATAAACAAGATGAAAAGACAGCCCTCAGAATGGGAGAAAACATTTGCAAAGTAAGCAACTGACAAAGAATTAATCTCCAAAATATGCAAACAACACATGGAGCTCAATATCAAGAAGACAAACGACCCGATTATAAAATGGGCAGAAGATCTAAATAGACATCTCTCCAAAGAAGACATACAGATGGCCAAGAGGCACATGAAAAGCTGCTCAACATCACTAATTATTAGAGAAATGCAAATCAAAACTACAATGAAGTATCACCTCACACCGGACAGAATGGTCATCATCAAAAAATCTACAAACAATAAATGCTGGAGAGGGTGTGGAGAAAAGGGAACCCTCTTGCACTGTTGGTGAGAATGTAAATTGATACACCCACTGTGAAGAACAGTATGAAACTTCCTTAAAAAACTAAAAATTGGACTACCATATGACCCAGCAATCCCACTACTGGGCATATACCCTGAGAAAACCATAATTCAAAAGGACACATGTACCACAATGTTCATTGCAGCACTATTTACAATAGCCAGGACATGGAAACAACCTAAATGTCCAACGACAGATGAATGATAAAGAAGACATTACTCAGCCATAAAAGGGAACAAAACTGGGTCATTTGTAGAGACGTGGTTGACCCTAGAGTCTGTCATACAGAGTGAAGTAAGCAGAAAGAGAAAAACAAATATCATATATTAACACATATATGTGGAATCTGCAAAAATGGTACAGATTAACCTATTTGCAGGGCAGGAATAGAGACTAGATGTAGGGAGTGGACATGTGGACACAGCAGGGGAAGGGGAGCGTGGGACGAATTGGGAGATTAGGATTGACATATATACACTACCAGGTGTAAAATAGATAGCTAGCGGGAACCTGCTATAAAGCATAGGAAGCTCAGCTCGGTGCTCTGTGACGACCTAGAAGGGTGGGATGGGGGATAGGGGGTGGGAGGGAGGTCCAAGAGGGAGGAGATATAGGTATACATATAGCTGTTTCACTCATTGTACAGCAGAAACTAACACAACTTTCTAAAGCAATTATACTCTAATAAAATAAATAAATACTCCACACCATTCAAAAAAAAAAATGGGTGAACTGGATGGTTTGTGAATTATTTCAATAAAGCTGTCTAAAAAAAACAATGCTAGTCTACTTTGCCCTGCTTATTTTTCTCCATATTGTTCATTATTTTCTAAAATATTATGAATTTGCTTGTCTTTTTTTAATTGCCTCCCTTGCCCCACTGTAGCATGAGCTCTTTAAAGAGAGAGATCATTTTGTCTGTTTTGTTCACAGCTATATCCTGAGTTCCTAGAAGTGTGCCTGGTACATAACAGCATTCAATAAAGTTTTAATGAATGAATTAATAGAAGGACAATAAAGAAGCTCTTGAAATATGTCAACGGGGAATGAATGAGATATGAATGAGGAAAGTGACAGTGGCAATTGAAGGGATGAAGTGGCAAAAATCAAAGAGACACAGTAGGGCTTCCCTGGCGACACAGTGGTTAAGAATCTGCCTGCCAATGCAGGGGACATAGGTTTGAGCCCTGGTCCAGGAAGATCCCACAGGCAGCAGAGCAACAAAGCCCATGTGCCACGACTACTGAGCCTGTGTTCCAGAGCCCATGAGCCCACGTGCCGCAACTACTAAAGCCCGTGTGCCTAGAGCCCGTGCTCTGCAACAAAAGAAGCCACCCCAATGAGAAGCCCACACACCACACAGAAGAGTAGCCCCTGCTCGCCGCAACTAGAGAAAAGCCCGCACACAGCAACAAAGACCTAATGCAGTCAACAATAAAATTAATTAATTAAAAAATCAAAGAGACACAGTAAACAAGATGGGATCTGAGAGAGAAGAAATTTGGGGAATTATTTTGAGATGCTGGCCAAATTAAAAGATAGAATAGGATGGTGGTGCTCAAAAGCAGAATAGAAAACACAAACAGAGGAATCAGTCTGAGGGAAACTATAAGAAACCTAAGTTATCAGAAGTTAGACAAAGTCTACATGGCCAGCAGGCAGTTGTAAATTCGACTTTATTAACAAGAGAGATCAGAACTGTAACTGTGGTTTTGAACGTCACCAGGATAGACTGTCATTCAAAGACAAATACTGGAATGAGCTTGCCCAAGGGAAGAGAATATGATCAAGAAAAAAGGAAGAAGACAAATCTTGGGGGACATCTGTATATTATAAGTGTGCAGATGAAAGAGAAACTAGTGAAGGAGACTGGTGCAAAGGAAATATGAACAAGAATGTCTCCAGAAGTGATGAAATATATGTTAAACAGTATCTGCTGAAATGATATGAGTTGTGTCAACTAGAAACCTTTTCAGCCCTATCAAAAATCACTACAATAGAAGTGGCAGAATATAGGATTTTCATACCTTCTGAAAAGATTGAGCTAATGGGGCACTTTTGCCAGTCAGTCTAGAAACAAGGAGATCTCCCAAGCTCCTCCCCATCTTCCAGATCCGTTCAGCCTCTAATACGTTTTTTAAGACCCATGGGACTTCTGTTCATTCAGTACAGTCCATTATACTTTCATTATCTCATTACCATTTACCTTCGCTTTCAAGACTCGCTTCTCTAATAATGTTCTTACTGGTTTTACAAGGTCTCATTTCATTAACCCATCTTTGTTCCAGAAATGTAATTATTTTGTGGTCACTACTTTCTCATAGTCTTAGATGAAACCTTTTGTTCTCTGTGTGTTATTAGCAGCGTCTTCAGGATTGAATGCCTCTTTCTGCCTCCTCCACATTTTGGCATAAGAAATTATCCTCTCATCCTAAGAAGATCTCCAACAATAAGTAATTCATGATGTCTAACTACTCACATACTTCGTACCTAACAAGTTATCTTAAACAGTGATGGAAATGGTAATTATTTACTCTGGGAGCCCTGTCAATGTTACTGTTAAATCATTGCCACGCTGTTAAATTGGACTAAGAGGTTCCTCCCTATTCCACTATTGATCTTATGGGTGAATTACCCCCCAAAACCTTTCCAATGTGCTATTGGCTAATTCATTGCAGTGCAATATATATTAAGTGGAATGTGAATAACATACATCTTATTTGTAATATGTTTTAGATGCACAAATTTGAAATTCATAGCAATGTTCTAAAGCAATGTAATATAGATGAAAAAATACAATTTCTAATGTACTATTCGGTGTTCATAAATATACCAACTTGGAAATTACAACAAGTAATGTACAAAGTCAGGAAATCAATAGACTCTGGGCACTAATACTATTTCTCAGGGCAAGGATCTAACTTGTGTGACAGTAAACCAACCTCTGTGCTGACAAGGAAATTTGGACTATGATGAAAAAATGACTACACCATTTACAATTACTATGTTTTAATCCCATGGTTGTCAAGTGTACATGTGGGGGCAGGTCGTCATAGCTGCTCATCCCCATATTGTCACACTGTAGTGGGGGTTTTTAGGGTGGTGGCAGTATAGTCATGGAAGTAGTGAAGGGTTAGGGAGCTGAAGAGAATGGAGTCATGTTCCTGCTAATGCTGTACTCTAGATTATAGAACATGAAGTCCATTTCACAATTTGAAATCAACTTTTAAAAATTCCTTATACATATGTTTGAGAAAGAAAGAAATGAAAGCAAGAAAGCAAGCAAGGAAGGAAGGAAGGAAGGAGGGAAGGGAAGGAAAGAAAGAAAGAAAGAAAGAAAGAAAGAAAGAAAGAAAGAAAGAAAGAAAGAAAGAAAGAAAGAAAGAAAGAAAGAAAGAAAGAAAGAAAAGAAAGAAAGAAAGAAAGAAAGAAAGAAAGAAAGAAAGAAAGAAAGAAAGAAAGAAGAAAGAAAGAAAGAAAGAAAGAAAGAAAGAAAGAAAGAAAGAAAGAAAGAAAGAAAGAGAAAGAAAGAAAGAAAGAAGGAAAGACATGATTCTATGACCAGGAAATTGTGGCTTCAGTCATTCATTTCATATATGCTTATTGGGCATCTCCATATGCTAGGCTCCATGATAGACCTGGGAAAGTATCAGCAAACAAGACTGCTATAGGCTCTGACACCACACAGCTTAGAGTCTAGACAGACTGAGCAAGTAGACTTTGTCTACATGCAAACAATGAATGTGACAATTGAAGCAGGGGCATTTGTAAATTCATTTTCTTCAACAAGCACAATTTGGTTCATGTTTAGTGTGTATTTAAGGACACTAATGGTGCAAAGAAAGTAAAATATATAGTCCTCGTTCTATGGCTTCCAACACTTTAGAAAGAAATATTTGTTCAATGGCTTGAGGAAAACAAAAAAAACAAAGAAAGATATGTACAGTGTCTAGGGTCATGCTGGAGAGATGTGGAATAACAATAACTTCATTTCCTACTACTCTCTCCCTCCCTCACTCTGCTTCATCCATAACCCCCACCCCATTGCTGTTCCTGCCTTCCACACTCCCTGCCTCAGATCATTTGCACCAACTCTTTCCACTGCCATGATCAACTCCCTCATTTACGTCAAGTTCTTGCTTGAATACTTTCTCAATGAGGCTGACCTTGACCACGCTGTATAATATTGCAATGTACTGGTCCCTGGTGTTTCTGATTCTCCTTTCCCTACTCTACTTCCTCTTTTTCTCATAGCACTTATCACATTTTAATACACTAGATAATTTACTCACATATTATGTTTGCAGTTTATTGTTTCTGTCCCCCTATTTGAATGTGAGCTCCACAAAGGCAGAAATTTTGTTTTGTTCACTGGTGAGTGCAAGGCACATAGAACAGTGTCTGGCAGGTAGTAGGTATTCAAAAAGTATTTGTTAAATGAATGATAACGATGATCATACTAATATAAATTAAGTGTTGAATACGTGCCAGGCAGCCTACTAAGAGCTTTAAGTATGGGACCTCTAAATCCTCTAATGCATTATCTCTGTTTTAGCCTCAGAGTAGATACTAGTCCCAGTTCTTGGTTATAGTCAACAGAAAATAAAAGGAACAGAAAAGAAGTTCATTGGGCATTTATCAGGAAGCTCAAAGAATGAATATGAATGCTAGAGAATCTGACTCATAAAAGAAATAACTGAGACTAAGCACTACTGAGATTCTGTCACAGGAAAAATCTGCTGAGGACACCATCCCTGGCATAGCCACCACTGGACACTTTCAACCACATGGCTGAATTCTGTTGCTCCTAGTGACTCACCACCGAGATGCTGAGACTCTTCACTCCTTCTTGTAGATCTGAAGTTCCACTAAGTCATTAATTCCTTTCAGCCAGAAGAACTTCTTTTGGCATTTCATTTGTGTGGGTTCTGCTGGAGGCAAATTCTCTCAGTTTTAATTTATCTGGAAATGTCTTTATTTCTCTTTCATCCTTGAAATGTATTTCCTCTAGATATAGAATTATAGATTGACTGTTTTCGGTTTTTTTTTTTTTTTCAGCATTATATAGATGACACTCCATCATTGTCTTCTTTCAGTTTTATCTGAGAAGTCAGCCATCATTCATATTAACATTCTTCTGTATGTAGAATGTCTTTTTCTCTCTGGCTCTTTCAGATTCTTTTCTGTAATTTTCATTAGTGAACTTCCCTGATATGGGGGGTGGGTGGTAATAAAACTTGAAAAAAGGCCAATTATTTTTCCTGATCCATTCTCTCTTTCCTCTCTTTTTAAGTTTCAATTATATGCAGGATATATTGCTTCATAATTTCCCCCAGATCATTTAATTTCTGTGAGGATTTTTTTTCAGTGTTTTCAATATTGTTTCTCTCTGTGTTTTAGTTTGAATAATTTCTATTGAACAGTCTTCTGTTGGATCTAGCCTGTTAATCCCATGCACTGATTTTTTTTTAATTTCAGAGATTATATTTGTCAGTCCTAGGATTTGGAAACTCTTTTTTAGAGTTTCCAGCTCTCTCCTGAAATTTCTTATCACTTTACCATTATAGATTTAATGAAAATGATAAACATCTAATAAGACTCAGAGAGATGGAGAGAGTGAGAGACAGAGAGAGAGAACGAATTACCAATACAAGGAATAAAAGTAGAGACTTTGCTACATCATCCTGCAGACTAATGATAATATTATGAATATTATGTTAACAAATTTTACAATTTAAATAAAATGTGCAATTCTTTTTGAGAAAAACAACTTTCTAAAATCAACCAAGAAAAAATACAAAATCTGAATAACCTGATATTTATTCTTTAAATTGAAGTTGTCACTTAAAACCTTTCCACAAAGAAAACCCAAGACCCATGTGGCTTCCATGGTGGAAGCCTATCAAACATGTAAGGAAGAAATAATGCTGAACTTAAACCAACTCTCTCGAAAAATATAAAAGTGAACACTCCCAATTCATTTTATAAGCTTAGTATGCTGATGCCAAACCTGAAAAAAGCAATACCAGGAAACCAGTACACCTCAAGATCATAATTACAAAATTGGTCAACAGTACAGTTGCAAATCAAATCCAGCAATATGTGAAAAATAAAATAAAGCATGAACAATAGAGTTGATCCCAATAATGCAAGGTTAGTTCATTCATCAATGTAATTTGCTACATTCCTAGAATATGATCACCTCAATAGATGCAGGAAAATCATTTGACAAAAATTAATGTCCATTCACATTTAAAGGTTTTTTAAAAAATGATTGCTTTCCCTCTAAAACAGAAAACAAAGCAAGGATATCTGCTCTCAATACTTCTATTCCGAGATTAAGAGTGCCTAGACTGAGAAATAAAGCAAACAAAGGATATAAAAAGCATAAAGATTGCAAAGAAAGCTGTGTGTATTATCAGACAACTTGTTTGCATGCATAGAAAATCATAAGGAATATATATACCCTTAGAACTAACGAGTGTACTTAGCAAGGTCCCAAGGCACAATATCAATGTACAAACATCAGTGTATTTCTATGTAACAGCTACAGATAATTGAAAAGTGAAATATAATGAATAATACTAAGTTGGTCTGGTACCAGCTCCAGTGGGGGAGGTGGGGAGGTTACCCTACAGAACCAAGCAATTGCACAGTGCTGGTGTCTGAGAATTCAACTCAGTTCCAATACTATCTATCCAGAGATAGCATCAGATTCCACAGTTTAAGAGTTCAGTCGTATAAGTGTGCCCCCCACCTATACTTCAGATGCCAGTCACAAGCCCGAGTGTGGTCAGATTCTGTGCCTCAGACAACAAACTATAGATCAGAGATTCCAATGACCCACTCCTTGGACTTCAGATGCCAATCAAAATTCCAGGTTGTTACCTGTATTTCTGACCAACTAGCTATATATAAATCAGAGATTCTCACAATCCCCTCCTTGGGTTCAATTAATTTGCTCACAGAACTCACAGTTCTGTAGCTCACAGAACTCAGAGAAACAGTTTACTTACTGTATTACTGGTTTACTATAAAATGATATAATAAGGGATACAGATGAACATCCCAATGGAAGAGATTCATAGAGAAGAGTATGGGGAAAGGACACAGAGCTTCCATACCCTCTCAGAGCATGCCAGTCTCCCCAAATCTCCACATGTTCACCAACCCAGAAGCTCTCTAAACCCTGTCCTTTGGGGGTTTTAGGGAGGCTTCATTACATAGGCATCATTGATTAAGTCATTGGTCATTAGTGATTGATTCAACCTCTAGCCTCACTAGAGGTCAGGGGGTAGGACTGAAAGTTCCAATGCTCTAAACACCTGGTTGACTCTACTGGCAAGCAGCCTCCATTCTTAGGTGCATTCCAAAAGTCCTTCATTAACATAGCAAGGACACTTTATCACTCTCAACACTTAAAACTTTCCTAGAGTTTTGGGAGATGTGAGCCAGGAACGACCTTGGACACAGACCAAGTGTTCAATATATATAAGAATATATTTTGGTCGTGTGAATGACCCAGTATATTTTTTTCTCCTAAATCACAATATCACAATACTGCTAGAGGTAGCATCAAAAAACCAAATTAATAAATTAATTGTTTAGGAATAAATTTAAATGTGCAATATCTTTACACTGAAAACTATAAAACATTGCAAAGAGAAATTTTTAAAAAGCTAAATGAGTATAGAGGTATGTCATGTTCTATGAAATGGAAGACATTTGTTAAGGTGTCAATTCTATGCAAATTCATCTATATATTCAATGCAATCCCAATCAAAATACAAGCAGGCCTTTTTATAGAAATTAACAAACTGACTTTAAAATTTGTATGGAAATGCACAGGATAGAATAGCCAAAAATATCTTGAAAAAGAAGAACTTTTCCACTACCTGATTTTTTTTGGTATGCTTTTCAATGGATTTTAATTTTATCTCAATTTTTAAAAATAAAATAAGCAAAGGAGCAGCTAGTCTAACATAATAGGTACAGAGCACCTGTATTCATTTTCTATTTTTGCAAAACAAATTACCACAAATTGGGTGGCTTAAAACAACACGCATGGAGGAGCTTCAAGATGGCGGAAGAGTAAGACGTGGAGATCACCTTCCTCCCCACAAATACATCAGAAATACATCTACACGTGGAACAACTCCTACAGAACACCTACTGAATGCTGGCAGAAGACCTCAGACTTCCCAAAAAGCAAGAAACTCCCCACGTACCTGGGTAGGGGGAAAGAAAAAACAGAGACAAAAGAATAGGGATGAGACCCGCACCAGTGGGAGGGAGCTGTGGAGGAGGAAAGGTTTCCACACACTAGAAGCCCCTTCGCAGGCGGAGACTGCAAGTGGTGGAGGTGGGGTGCTTCCGAGCCACGGAGGAGAGCACAGCAACAGGGGTGCGGAGGGCAAAGCGGAGAGATTCCCGCACAGAGGATCGGTGCTGACCAGCACTCAGCAGCCCGAGAGGCTCGTCTGCTCACCCGCCGGGGCGGGAGGGGTCTGCGAGCTGAGGCTCGGGCTTCGGAGGTTGGATCCCAGGGAGAAGACTGGGGTTGGTGGCGTGAACACAGCCTGAAGGGGTTAGTGCACCATGACTAGCTGGGAGGGAGTCCAGAAAACAGTCTGGAGCTTCCGAAGAGGCAAGAGACTTTTTCTTGCCACTTTGTTTCCTGGTGCGCGAGGAGAGGGGATTAAGAGCACCCCTAAAAGGAGCTCCAGAGTCGGGCGCAAGCCGCGGGTATCAGCGCGGACCCCAGAGATAGGCATGAGACACTAAGGCTGCAGCTGTAGCCACCAAGAAGCCTGTGTGCAAGCACAGGTCACTCTCCACACCACCCCTCCCGGGAGCCTGTAAAGCCCACCACTGCCAGGGTCCCGGGATCCAGAGACAACTTCCCCGGGAGAACACACGGTGCGCCTCAGGCTGTTGCAACGTCACGCTGGCCTCTGACGCCGCAGGCTCGCCCTGCTTCTGTACCCCTCCCTCCCCTCTGGCCTGAGTGAGCCAGAGCCCGTGAATCAGCTGCTCCTTTAACCCCGTCTTGTTTGAGCGAAGAACAAATGTCCTCAGGTGACCTACATGCAGAGGCAAGGCCCAATCCAAAGCTGAACCCCAGGAGCTGTGCGAACAAAGAAGAGAAAGGGAAAACTCTCCCAGCATCCTCAGGAGAGGCGGATTAAATCTCCACTGTCAACTTGATGTACGCTGCATCTCTGGAATACCTGAATAGACAATGAATCATCCCAAACTGAGGAGGTGGATTTTGGGAGCAATGGTATCTATTTTTTTCTCACTTTTTCTCTTTTTGTGAGTGTGTATGTATATGATTCTGTGTGTGATTTTGCCTGTATAGATATGCTTTTACCATTTGTCCTAGGGTTCTGTCTGTCCGTTTTTTTATTTTGTTTTGTTTTGGTTTTTAGTATAATTTTTAGCACTAGTTATCATTGTTGGATTTGTTTTTTGGTTTGGTTGCTCTCTTCTTTCTTTCTTTTTTTTATTACTTTAAAAAATTTTTTAATAATTATTTTTTATTTTAATAACTTTATTTTATTTTGTCTTTCTTCCTTTCTTATTTTTCTCCCTTTTATTTGGAGCCATGTGGATAACAGGCTCTTGGTGCTCCAGCCAGGCATCAGGGCTGTGCCTCTGAGGTGGGAGAGCCAAGTTCAGGACATTGGTTCACAAGAGACCTCCCAGCTCCATGTAATATCAAAGGGCAAAAATCTCCCAGAGATCTCCATCTCAATGCCAAGACCCAGCTCCACTCAACGACCAACAAGCTACAGTGCTGGACACCCTATGCCAAACAACTAGCAAGACAGAAACACAACCCCACCCATTAGCAGAGAGGCTACCTAAATCATTATAAGGTCACAGACACCCCGAAACACACACCGGATGTGGACCTGCCCACCAGAAAGACAAGATCCAGCCTCATCCACCAGAACACAGGCACTAGTCCCCTCCACCAGGAAGCCTACACAACCCACTGAACCAAGCTTAGCCACTGGGGAAACACACCAAAAACAACGGGAACTACAAACCTGCAGCCTGCAAAAAGGAGACCCCAAACACAGTAAGATAAGCAGAAGGAGAAGATAGAGAAACATACAGCAGATGAAGGAGCAAGATAAAAACCCATTAGACAAAACAAATGAAGAGAAAATAGGCAGTCTACCTGAAAAAGAATTCAGAATAATGATAGTAAAGATGATCCAAAACCTTGGAAATAGAATGGAGAAAATAAAAGAAACGTTTAACAAGGACCTAGAAGAACTAAAGAGCAAACAAACAGTGATGAACAACACAATAAATGAAATTAAAAATTCTCTAGAAGGAATCAATAGTAGAATAACTGAGGCAGAAGAATGGAAAAGTGACCTGGAAGATAAAATAGTGGAAACAACTACTGCAGAGCAGAATAAAGAAAAAAGAATAAAAAGAACTGAGGACAATCTCAGAGATCTCTGGGACAACATTAAATGCACCAACATTCGAATTATAGGGGTCCCAGAAGAAGAAAAGAAAAAGAAAGGGACTGAGAAAATATTTGAAGAGATTATAGTTGAAATCTTCCCTAATATGGGAAAGGAAATAGTTAGTCAAGTCCAGGAAGAACAGAGAGTCCCATACAGAATAACTCCAAGGAGAAACATGCCAAGACACATATTAATCAAACTATCAAAAATTAAATGCAGACAAAAAATATTAAAAGCAGCAAGGAAAAATAACCCACAAGGGAATCCCCATAAGGTTAACAGCTGATCTTTCAGAAGAAACTCTGCAAGCCAGAAGGGATATTTAAAATGATGAAGCAGAAAAACCTACAACCAAGATTACTCTACCCAGCAAGGATCTCATTCAGATTTGATGGAGAACTTAAAACCTTTACAGAAAAGCAAAAGCTGAGAGAGTTCAGCACCACCAAAACAGCTTTAAAATAAATGCTAAAAGAACTTCTCTAGGCAGGAAACACAAGAGGAGGAAAAGACCTACAATAACAAACCCAAAACAATTAAGAAAATGGCAATAGGAACATACATATCAATAACTACCTCAAATGTAAATGGATTCAGTGCTCCAACCAAAAGACATAGACTGGCTGAACGTATACAAAAACAAGACCCGTATATATTCTGTCTAAAGGAGACCCACTTCAGACCTAGGGACACATACAGACTGAAAGTGAGGTGATGGAAAAAGATATTCCATGCAAATGGACATGAAAAGAAAGCTGGAGCAGCAATTCTCATATCAGACAAAATAGACTTTAAAACAAAGACTATTACAAGAGACAAAGAAGTACACTACATAAATCAAGGGATCGATCCAAGAAGAAGATATAACAATTGTAAATATTTATTCCCCTAACATAGGAGCACCTCAATACATAAGGCAAATACAAACAGCCATAAAAGGGGAAATCGACAGTAACACAATAATAGTAGAGGACTTAACACCTCACTTTCACCAATGGACAGAACATCCAAAATGAAAATAAATAAGGAAACAAAAGCTTTAAATGATACATTAAAAAAGATGGACTTAATTGATATTTATAGGACATTCTATCCAAAAACAATAGAATACACATTCTTCTCAAATGCTCTTGGAACATTCTCCAGGATAGATCATATGTTGGGTCACAAATTAAGCCTTGATAAATTTAAGAAAATTGAAATCATATCAAGTATCTTTTCCAACAACAATGCTATGAGACTAGATATCAATTACAGGAAAAAATCTGTAAAAAATACAGACACATGTAGGCTAAATAGTACACTACTTAATAACCAAGAGATCACTGAAGAAATCAAAGAGGAAATAAAAATATACCTAGAAACAAATGACAATGAAAACACGATGACCCGAAACCTATGGGATGCAGCAAAAGCAATTCTAAGAGGGAAGTTTATAGCAATACAATCCTACCTTAAGAAACAAGAAACATCTCAAATAGACAACCTAACCTTACACCTAAAGCGATTAGAGAAAGAAGAACAAAAAACAACCAAAGTTAGCAGAATGAAAGAAATCATAAAGATCAGATCAGAAATAAATGAAAAAGAAATGAAGGAAACAATAGCAAAGATCAATAAAACTAAAAGCTGGTTCTTTGAGAAGATAAGCAAAACTGATAAACTATGAGCCAGAATCATCGAGAAAAAAAGGGAGAAAACTCACATCAATAGAATTAAAAATGAAAAAGAAGTAACAACTGACACTGTAGATATACAAAGGATCATGAGAGATTACTACAAGAAACTGTATGCCAATAAAGTGGACAACCTGGAAGAAATGGACAAATTCAAAGAAATGCACAACCTTCTGAGACTGAACCAGGAAAAATAGAAAATATGAACAGACCAATCACAAGCACTGAAATTGAAACTGTGATTAAAAATCTTCCAGCAAACAAAAGCGCAGGACCAGATGGCTTCACACCTGAATCCTATCAAACATTTAGAGAAGAGCTAACACCTATCCTTCTCAAACTCTTCCAAAGTATAGCTGAGGGGGGAACACTCCCAAACTCATTCTACGAGGCCACCATCACCCTGATACCAAAACCAGACAAAGATGTCACAAGGAAAGAAAACTACAGACCAATATCACTGATGAACATAGATGCAAAAATCCTCAAAAAAAAATACTAGCAAACAGAATCCAACAAAATAAAAGGATCATACACCATGATCAGGTGGGGTTTATCCCAGGAATGCAAGGATTCTTCAATATATGCAATATATGCAAATCAATCAATGTGATACACCATATTAACAAATTGAAGGAGATAAACCATATGATCATCTCAATAGATGCAGAGAAAGCTTTTGACAAAATTCAACACCCATTTATGATAAAAAACCCTCCAGAAAGTAGGCATAGAGGGAACTTACCTCAACATAATAAAGGCCATATATGACAAACCCACAGCCAACATCATCCTCAATGGTGAAAAACTGAAAGCATTTCCACTAAGATCAGGAGCAAGCCAAGGTTTCCCACTCTCACCACTATTATTCAACATAGTTTTGGAAGTTTTAGCCACAGCAATCAGAGAAGAAAAAGAAATAAAAGGAATCCAAATTTGAAAAGAAGAAGTAAAACTGTCACTGTTTGCAGATGACATGATACTATACATAGAGAATCCTAAAGATGCCACCAGAAAACTACTAGAGCTAATCAATGAATTCGGTAAAGTAGCAGGTTACAAAATTAATGCACAGAAATCTCTTGCATTCCTGTACACTTGCATTCCTGTACACTAATGATGAAAAATCTGAAAGTGAAATTAAGAAAACACTCCCATTTACCATTGCAACAAAAAGAATAAAATATCTAGGAATAAACCTACTTAAGGAGACAAAAGACCTGTATGCAGAAAATTATACTGATGAAAGAAATTAAAGATGATACAAATAGATGGAGCGATATACCATATTCTTGGATTAGAAGTATCAACATTGTGAAAATGACTCTATTACCCAAAGTAATCTACAGACTCAATGCAATCTCTATCAAACCACCACCGGCATTTTTCAGAGAACTAGAATAAAAAATGTCACAATTTGTATGGAAAAACAAAAGACCCCGAATAGCCAAAGCAATCTTGAGAAAGCAAAACGAATCTGGAGGAATCAGGCTCCCTGACTTCAGACTATACTACAAAGCTACAGTAATCAAGACAGTATGGTACTGGCACAAAAACAGGAATATAGAGCAATGGAACAGGATAGAAAGCCCAGAAATAAACCCATGCCCATAAGGTCACCTTACCTTTGCTAAAGGAGGCAAAAATATTCAGTGGAGGAAAGACAACCTCTTCAACAAGTGGTGCTGGGAAAACTGGACAGCTACATATAAAAGAATGAAATTAGAACACTCCCTAACACCATACACAAGAATAAACTCAAAATGGATTAAAGACCTAAATATAAGGCCAGACACCATCAAACTCTTAGAGGAAAACATAGGCAGAACCCTCTATAACATAAATTACAGCAAGATCCTTTTTGACCCACCTCCTAGAGAAATGGAAATAAAAACAAAAATAAACAGATAGGACGTAATGAAACTTAAAAGCTTTTGCACAGCAAAGGAAGCCATAAACAAGCCGAAAAGACAACCCTCAGAATGGGAGAAAATATTTGCAAATGAAGCAACTGACAAAGGATTAATCTCCAAAATATACAATCAGCTCATGCAGCTCAATATCAAAAAAACAAACAACCCAATCCAAAAATGGGCAGAAGACCTAAATAGACATTTCTCCAAAGAAGATACATGGATTGCCAACAAACACATGAAAGAATGCTCAACATCATTAATCATTAGAGAAATGCAAATCAAAACTACAATGAGATATCATCTCACACCAGTCAGAATGGCCATCATCAAAAAATCTAGAAACAATAAATGCTGGAGAGGGTGTGGAGAAAAGGGAACACTCTTGCACTGCTGGTGGGAATGTGAATTGGTACAGCCACTATGGAGAACAGTATGGAGGTTCCTTAAAAAACTACAAATAGAACTACCATATGACCCAGCAATCCCACTACTGGGCATATACCCTGAGAAAAACAAAATTCAAAAAGAGTCATGTACCAAAATGTTCATTGCAGCTCTATTTACAATAGCCTGGAGATGGAAACAACCTAAGTGCCCATCATCGGATGAATGGATAAAGAAGATGTGGCACATATATACAATGGAATATTACTCAGCCATAAAAAGAAATGAAAGTGAATTATTTGTAGTGAGGTGGATGGACCTCGAATCTGTCATACAGAGTGAAGTAAGTCAGAAAGAGAGAAATAAATACCGTATACTAACACAAATATATGGAATCTAAAAAAAAAAAAAAGGTCATGAAGAAACTAGGGGCAAGATGGGAACAAAGACACAGACCTACTAGAGAATGGACTTGAGGATACGGCAAGGGGGATGGGTAAGCTGGGACAAAGTGAGAGAGTGGCATGGACATATATACACTACCAAACTTAAAATAGATAGCTAGTGGGAAGCAGCCGCATAGCACAGGGAGATCAGCTCGGTGCTTTGTGACCACCTAGAGGGTTGGGATAGGGAGGGTGGGAGGCAGGGAGACGCAAGAGGGAAGAGATATGGGGACATATGTATATATATAACTGATTCACTTTGTTATAAAGCAGAAACTAACACACCATTGTAAAGCAATTATACTCCAATAAAGATGTTAAAAAAAAAACACCCATTTATTATCTCACAGAATTCAGTTTCTTTTTGGTTATTTCTTTGTTGTTTGTTTTATTACTTTTTTTTAAAATTTAGGACTTATTTGAAAGATGTAGTAATAAAGAGAATGTGGTACTCAGTGAGACTAGACAAACAGATGGGTGGAACAGAATAGAGACTCTAGAAATAGACCACACATGTAGAGTCAGTTGATTTTCAACAAAGATGTCAATGTAATTTAATAAAGAAAGAAAGTCTTTTCAACAAATGCTTCTGGAACAATTGATATTTTTACTTTCCTGTTTTAGGTCCATGTAAAGCATTATAAAGAATATTAGAAGTGTATAGAGGTCCCAATTCTCTAGAGACATAGGATGTAGTTAAACAGCCAAGGCTAACATGCGTATGTTAAACAAAAACTAATACAAGGTGTATTAGTTTCTCATGGCTGCTATACCAAATTAATACAAATTTGATGACTTTAAACTATAGACATTTATTTTTCCACAGTTCTTTAGGTCAGAAGGTCATAATCAAAGTATTAGCAGGACCACACTGCCTCCTGCCTGATTCTAGGGGAGGTTCCTTCCTTGCTTCCTTCCTTCCTTGTTCCTTCCTTGCTTCTTCTAGGGTTTTTGGAAGCTCCTGACATTCCTTGGCTTGTGGCCAAACAGCACTTAAGAATGGAGGCTGCTTGCCTGTGGAGTCAACCAGGTGTTTAGAGGGTTGTAACTTTCAGTCCCACCCCTTGACCTCTGGGGAGGGAGAGGGGCTGGAGGTTGAATCAATTTCCAATGACTGTCTTCATATGGCCTTCTTCCCTGTGTGTGTCTCCTTTTCTTTTAAGGTTAACAGTCACGAGATTTGGGAACTCACTCTCATCCAGTATGAACTCATGTTAACTAGGTACATCGGCAAAGTTGTGTTATTTGTAAATTACAAATAAGGTCACAACTGAGGTTCCAGGTAGACATGAATTTGGGGGAGGGACACTATTCAACCCACTACACAAGGTAATTTTAAATTTAAATTAGGTGCTGAATTGTTTAGCCATAGGAATTCAAAGAAAGATGTGATCATTGTGATCTGAAAAGTTAAAGACTGTGTCACTGGATGATTAGCCCTTGAGTTCTGCTACTGAAATTAAGCACAACTCAGATGAACTTTAGCACAGCACAACCTGGCAATGGAAGGGGAGGGACACAGAGGCAGATCTGAGTGATGGGGAAAGTTCCCACTGAGGAGTGGGAGAAGATAAACAGAGTGAAGCCAAGTCATGAGAGTCCTTGAAAACTTGGCAGATGCCTTTAGACTTGATCCAGTAGGAAACAGGAAACAACTGTAAATTCCTGAGCAGAGAAGTGACATGGTGAAAGCAGTGTTTCAGAGAGATTGTTTTGGTGACAGTATGCTGGATAGATTGGAGGTAAAAGAGGCTGAGGGCTGATGTACTTTGTCTTTCTGCTCTGGACGAACCTATGGTAGCAAGATATATGAAGTTTAATTTAAAAAAAGAAAATGCACCACTACAAGTACTCTCCTAAATCTTATTAAACTTTCCAAGCTCTTTCTGAAATGGAAAAGTAGCTCAGGTGACATTGAACCTGAAAATGCTCATTGTTCCTCAGTTAGAAAGTCCTGTTTAGGGAAGAATAGGCAAGAACTTACCACAGTTCCTTGTTACTCAAAGTGCCACATCAGCATCACCTGGGAGCCTATTCGAAACATAGAACTTCAGGCCCAGAATCCCAGACCTACAGAACCAGAATCTGCACTTTTACCAAAATCCCCAGGAGATTCATATGCTTTTAAACTTCATATTAAAGTTTGAGATGCGCTGTCATGGTAAATTTCTGTTGAACTTCTGCAGTTTGTGAAAATGTGGGCATATAACTGCTGAAACTGCTATGTTAACTTGAAAAAAAAGTAACTATGAACTCTGCTTCCTATGATAAGGCTGTCACATCGAGGCACTCGCCAGCCCCTGAGCTGTGGGACTCACTCATCCACTTCCTGGTCTCATGGGGAATAATGTTACACGGATGAAATGCAGCATCTGGTTGCCTTGTGAAATGTGTCACTTAGCACTTGTACTTAAAATTGAGACATCTGTTTTTCTCCCCACCATTCTGTGGACTTTTGCTCTAAAGTGACACTTTCTTTCTCATTTGAAATGTAGCATCCTACTGCAGTGGCTTCATTGCCTTAACTTGAGAGTACAGAAGGGGAGAATCAGATTGGTGCAGATAATGAAAATCAGCAGATCATTCACTTATCCAAAGCCATGGCAGGACCACTACCTTAGGAACACAGTTCCAGCCCAACCAAGCAATTCTTCCCTCTGGCACTCCACTCCACAGCTGCAAATGTCAATGGTTACCCCAGCTCACCACAAAGTAAAAAATATTTGGTAACTGTCCCTTCTGTGTCCAGGTTGCTAGGAGAAACTGAGTTTGCAAGGCCACACTGGAGAGAGCTTCTCAAACTTTAACATATATACATATTACTTGGAGATCTTGTAAAAAGACACATTCTGTATCTATAGACCTAATGTGAGGGCTGAGATCCTGCATTTCTTTTTTCATCTTTTAAAGCTTTATTGAGCTAAAACTGATAAATGTAAATTGTATATTTAAGGTGTACAACTTGACTTTTTGATATACATGTACATTGTGAAATAATTCCCACAATCAAGTTAATTAACATATCCATCACCTCAAGTAGTTACCATTTTCATTTGTGTGTGTGTGTGTGTGTGTGTGGTGAGAACACTTAAGATGTACCCTCTTAGGAAATTACAAGTATTCAACAGAGTGGTGTTAACTATAGTCACATTGCTGTACATTAGATCTCCAGCAATTATTCCTCTTGCATAAGCAAAACTTTGTACCCTTTGAGCAACATCTCATTTCCCCCTGCATTTCTAACAGGCTTACAGGTGATGCTGATGCTGGTGGTCCAAGGACCACACTTTGAGCAGCAAGGCGACTTGCTTGGCAAGATTACGTCAAGCAAGTCAAGAAAGCAATAGCAAAATGGAATCGTAGAAATATCTCTGTTGGTGGGAAGAAATAAAGTCAAAAATAAGAGTTATGAACAGACTTGAAATGGAAGAACAGAAGATAGTTAAAAAGAGAAAGTTGATTAAGAAAAGAATTTATAAAGATGAAAACATCAAAGGAGTTTTAAATATATCAGAACTGGGTTAGCCTAGTAACCTAGACTCTGTTTAGCAATACTTCTACTAAAGACATATACAACTAACTACTCCTGATGGGGATTTCCAAATCCCTGGGCCAGCAGGATGACAGGGGAAAAGTATTGACTCTGGCAGGCAAGATCTTCCTCACTGATCCTGGACATCTGGTCCCTAAATCGTTCAGAAGTGTAGATTAGAGATGGTGAATCGAAAACCCCTCCAGCAGAGGCACCAATAGCGATTTTTAAATGAGTGTGGAAGCTAGCCAATCTCTTGCCGTCAGATCTGCAAAACCACATTACATATTCAGTCTTGCAAATAGAAACAGAAGAAAAAAATTTTGCCAGACCACTTTTTCTAAGGCCCTAAAGTGTTACAAGGACAACAAAAAGAGTGAACCAAAGACTTATTTATTTGCCCAGAATAGGTTATGGCTCAACTAGGTCAAGCAGCTTTTAGTAAGGTAACTTCCATATGGTGATAGGGAATCTCTACAACAAGCAAACATTGAAAACAAGTACAGTGCTGTGTACCTTGAAGATGCTCACGGGATGACGGCTTTTTAAAATGGACACTTAGCAGTCAGCAGAATTTACACTTAGGTTTCTGTAATGAAGTAAACAAACAGCTACACATACTTAGCTTATCATTTTGTTTGAGATTTCATGATATACTTTCATCAGGAACTGAGGGCAGAAATAGACTTTGCTCACAATTTGTCTTCCTATAACAATGCTGCAAAAAAAATAAATAAGAAGGGCGTGGTGGGGGGCAAGTCAACATAAAAATCAAAGATCAGTCTACTCCAGGAAATCTCCAAATGTCATCACCCCCTCACCTAAAGCCATCACCAACAGGGGATGCAGGTGATGGATCTAACTAGCAGCTGTCAGTAAAACTCTATTTTCCGATGGGAACAAGTTTTACTTAAACTGAGTGCTGAAATGAATTTACATGCCTTCTTCTATAGTCTCACTGTGTCTTCCCTGATTCAACTTGAAGACTAAAGACAGGCCTTGACGTATTGTACCCCAAGGAGCCTAGCACAACATGATCCTACACCTGTCCTCCTGATGCTGCCCCATGCCACCCCGTGGCGGTGACTCAGTGCCCGAGGCTGACAGTGGGGAGCCTGCTCCCCTCGTCCTCCCTGCCACTCACAGTCTCCCGCGGTGGATCTTTGATGGTGGGGAGAAACAAGAAGGGGGATGAGCCACGCGCTGTGAACTCTACCTCCCTCCCACTGTGTACCTGACAGAGACAGCCTGAGAGACCACCTATGCGGCCACCCTGTCTCCTGACAATCCCATACCAGGTTCTTGACTCAGATGTGAAATTGATTAGGAGTCATGGCCCCCAAATCCAAAAATATATATAGTAGTATCTAGTGTGGGAAATGGGAAGCAAAAAAAGTGCAGCTATGGTACAAGAACTCGGACACCAAGCTCGAGATCTACTCCGTGGGTTCTGTCACTTAGAGAAAAGAGTAATGTACATGGCCTCTCTGAGCTTCTGTCTTCTCCTTGGTAGAGATAATAATGCCAGTATCACAAGTATCTGAGGATCCAAAGAATGTATTTAAAGCAGCTAACACATGGCCATGTCTTCTATAAAAAGTTTTTTAAAGGAGTCTAGTGCAAGAAACAAAAATGGAAGGGTGCTTACAATAGAAATCGACAACTGTTCACTTGTTTTTTTTAAAGAAAAGCCATCTTTGTCTTAAGACATTTTTATTTAAAACACAAACATGTCCAAAACTTTTCTCTGATGTTCTATATTTCTTTGAGACTGTTCTTAATTATTTAAGTCCTTTTCTAAGGCTGTTGTAATTTTTCTTAGACCCTTTAACATTTTCTGTTTGAGAACTTTATCCACCTTGAAATCCCTGTAAACATATTTGGTGGGAGTAAATTGATGATTATTGCCAGCACTTAGGTGTCCTCTTACTGACCATATGAATTAAACCCTACTTTTAAAATGATGAGACTCTTTTCTTTCTTCATCACCTTCCAAAGTAGGCCATTAACCCTCCTTTCTTTGCCATAGTCTCACAGACCTCCAACTCCTCCCAAGCACAGAGACGGCGCTGAACAGATTGTGAAGGCTGCTTTGGGGGAAGAAACCTGCAAGCCACAGCCTCGTGGCTTAAGGAGGGATTCAGGCACTTGTGCTGGAGGCAGTGCTTGCCAGCCACATGCCAGACATGCTTGTGGGTCAGTGACAGAAGCTACACAGCATGCCTCCAGTACCCAACACGTGTGTCCCTCAGGCCAGCCTGTTGCCACACACACGCCTCAACCCCAGTCACCATCTGGCCGGGGTTCACAACAGCTTTGCTGACTTCATGCTCAGTGTCTTGGACCTTCCTGCTATGGGCTAAGGGACCTTACTTAGAGCCATTTCTTCCCACCAAGGAGTTAATCATTTGTGTTTTCAACAATACAACCATCTGGGCATCCGACGCCAGTCACGAAGTAATTAGAGGGAAATGTTGCAACATGTCCAGGGATATTTAATAAGTATTTCTTGAATGAATAAATGAGGCTCAGCAACTCCACATTTGTTTGCTCCACAAGAGAATAATCGAGAAGCTTCTTATACTTCTCTGGGCCCCTTTTGATGTCCCGAAAGCCCCCATACCTCTGCCCACACTCTAAGTGTGGCTCTTAGAGCTCTTCCCTAGTGCCCATCCTTGGGCTACTGCTCTTCCTGACTCCTCTCCCCACTCCTCTCCAGCATCTCATCCATCACTTCCACTACAAGCATCACCTGCATTCCAATAATTGCCAATATTTATTCCCAGTCTACGGCACTTCCCTCAACAGACTTGAAAATCCAACTTTCTAATGGTCATTTCCATCAGACATTCACGGGCATCTCAAACTCCACACATCCAATACTGAATTCATTATTTTATCCCTAAAGTGTTCTTCTATCCACATGTTCTATCTCAGTTGGTGGCCTGACCATCCATTCTAAAAATCCTGGGAATATTCCTCAACTTCTCTAACTCCTGTGGCCACTCCCAAGCAATCAGTTTCCAAGTTCTGTTCATTTCATCAATACTTCCCAAGTATTGTTTGAATCGGACCCTTCTCTTTCCTTCCAGTTTCCCCAGTTCTGCCTCAAGCCTGCATCATCTCCAGTCTGGAGTGTTACATTAGCCTCCTAATTAGTCTCCCTGTCTCCTTACTTCAAGCTCACGGAGAAGTAAGAATGATCTGGATCCGTACAACCTTGATTCTCACATTCCCTTTTTTGAAAACCTTCAAATGGTTTCTCTTCAATTAACTATAAAGCTCACACTGGGTGTTTATGTACCAGGCTACACACACCACACCTTCCTGGAATATTAGGTTTTCTCAAAGAGTTGGCAGGGCAAGCTTTATTTTTTATGAAAATAAGCAACATTATAGAGTACAATGCAAAATTTAGTGACCCATACCTGTGAGTTAGCATAACCTCCTTCCCCTGCAAAATTCAATTTATTGCTTGCTATTTTCAAGGAATATCTTCAGTGTATTCCACAGAAGCCAGTTTTATATGTTTTGTTCACATAAAAACCTATTCTAGTTTCTGTAGTCCCAGAACCTAGAATAGGATCTGGCACACAGTAGGAACTCAATAAATATTTATTGTATAAATAAGTAAACCCAAAAACCAATCTGCCAGCTGAAGTCACCACAGGGCTAGATGTTTACCTGTCTTTTTTTTGACTCTGGTTTCTGCTTACCCACCTCTGCAGCCTGCATAGACACTCAGAGAAACATTCTGACTATCACCCACCATCAAGTTCACACCATTGTCCACGCCAAAGACCTGAACCCAGAATGCAGGTGGGTTCCAAGTAGATATGGTAAAATGACCACCTAAGCTCTAAAACAGTTCTGTCTGTGCCTGGAGTCCCAAACACCCTTGAGGTTCCACAAGTTCTTGGCCTCCTTTCTCTGTAAGAAACTCAAAATTAATCTGCAGCACTCGGTAGACTTCATCCCAAATTTCCTCTTTCTGCAATCAGTTATAAAATAATAGACACCGTGCATTAGAATGAAGCAGGTAACCAAGCATGCCCTAAAACAGTACCAGACTAAAAAGATATTCCAATGATTTGGACAAGCCCCTCTGCAACTGGAGAGTTTAACTGGCAAAGTTTTACTCATCCTCCAGGCCTCAGCTTACATGTTCCCTTTTAAGGAAGCATTTGATCCCTGCCTTTCCATTACTACCCCATCCCAAACTGCAGATGCCCTCAACAGCAGATGCTACCTCTGTCACCACCAGGGCAGCTTCAGGTTTGGGGGTCTTGAAACTAATACAATTTCTGTGACCCTCCTTAAGCAAAAGAATACAAAATTACAAATATAAAGTTGGATGCAAAAATCACATCAAATTATAAATTTTGAAAAGTCAAAAAATAAACCATCTATCAAAAAAACAGAAAAAATAACATCACGTTTAGTTGATTAGCTGCCTGATACATTTGGCATACCTTTCCTATGTGTTTTCCTACTTGTTGACTGCATACTCTTTATCACCTCTTTGTATGACCATGATTTTGTCATATTTTTCCATAGAGAGGAGAAATGTAATTCAGTCTTTCTTTTGCCACAGTTGACCAACATTTGTTTCTTATTATTGATAGTTGGGCTTCATAAAACATGCTACATTATACACAGACAAGTTCTCTGTACTGCTACAAACACAGAATTTCTGATAATTCTGTTTCACACAATTCCCATCCAAAATACAACACATGGTGTGTTTATAATTGTATATGAAAGATCTTCCATTTTAACCAGACATCAGTGAAAATCAAAGCCTTTGCTTATAGTTTTACACATTAGATGACTGGAAACTTTTTCCACAGACTACCTTCTGGCTCCATTTATTTCAAATTTTGTTTTTTCTCTACCCACGTTCTTTTCATGACAGGACAGTGGAACACATTCATATCATCCTACAAACTCTAACCTCGTACCCTCATGTCACAATGTCAGGTGAGTTGACACAATAGGAAATAAAGCATTCCTAAAATACCAAGATGATTAGTAATCACTTAACTATATATGGAAGTGACTGAAAAACACATAAATATATCTCACGAAACCCAAATAAAATGTATCAACTCAACCTCTCCTTATCTAAATCCCAAAAATGTCTGCTGCTCGTCTTATGCTACATAATACAAGGGAAAGTGAGGTGCGGGGGGAAGTGTAGAGAGAGAATGCACTGCTACCCAAGTGCACTGAAAATAGCTGACATTCACATATCTTACAAAAGCATATGACCATGCGAATACATTGCTAGGACTTTGGAGCAAGCCCAGCAAGTGAGAGTGTTGTAACTTAAGCTTCATTAACTTCACAGGCAACCTATTTCTAATCACAGCATTTACCAGACTGTATATCAATTAATTAATTATGTCTGTTTCCCCCTCCAGACTCTAAACTTTTTAGAAGTAGGATTATGTCCTATTCATTTTTGCATCTCCAGTACTTAACACTGTCTGACATATAGTAGACACTCAATAAATGTGTGTTACCTGAGCTGAACTGAGACAGCAGAGAAGCCAGAACATTTAACAGAGCCCATCTATGTAATTTTAAAAGCATTAAATCCCTTCCTACCACAGAAAGGAAAGCATGTTGGTGTCAATCAGGCATTTGGCATTTAGTGAAGGTGACTAACCAAGCACAAGTTTAAAAATAATGTATTTACCTAAAATGTCATGAGAGAATTATGAATCTGAAGTTGCCTTACCAATAGGCAGGATTACACCCATCTGGCCAAAGTACCCAAGAGTCTGCCAACCCAGCAAAGCAGCGCATGCCTAAACCAAAGGCAATAGAGTGAAGAAAGAAGTCACAAAGCAGTTGCAAATGAGATTTGGTAAATGTTTTCATGTGCTTTGATTACATTTCCAGTCTACTTATTCATTCAGCAGGTATTTAGTGAGTTCCTGCTATATGCCAGGCATTGTGTGTTAGGGCTTAAGGATTGTAACATGAGTCAGATTAGACATAGTCCCAGTCATATGAAGTATGGAGCCTTATGGAGGAGACAGACATTAGTTAAATTTAAGTTAAAAAAATAAAATAAAATAAGTTATCACACTAATAGTGAGATAATTACAAACGGAGATAAGTGCTGAGGAGGAAAGGAATAAGACCCCATGAGAGTACAAATGAAGGAGCTTGATCCGTGAGTTGATTAAAGATCGCTTCCCTTAGAAACAGACACTTCAGTTGAGGTTTGAAGGATGAAAAAGAATTAACTATCTGAAGAGAATCCGCATCAAAAAGGGGTATCTAGACAGAGCAACAGAATATGCAAAATTGCCATGGTGAGAAGGAGCTGGAGGTTATCCATTACTCTTCCTAATCCGCTCTCCACCCTTCTTTGCCCCACTCTGTACCCCCAAAAGGTTAACTCCTATGTATAACTCAGGTTCTTTGTCCACTGGATTCTGCTAACTTTTAGCCAAGAGTTTGAGGCATTTATTCTCCTGGTTCTCTCCCTGCTGGCCCTTGGGTTGGCAATTGCTGTGATAGCCTCTCTAAGACAACAGCTCCTGATGGGTTGTCTTATCCAAGAGCTACAGCAAAGGCCATCTCAGGAACCTGTAGTTATTCCTTCTGCTGGTACCTACAGGGATCTACATTCTTGGTAACAGCTCTCAGATGCTTGCTTCATCATCTCTTGTTTTCTTTTAACCCTGACTATACCTTTGTATCTAGTCCTTCATAAACTCTCCTCAATCACACAGTTGGAATGTACAAGCTAGTTCCTGCTGGGAATGTGATACAATACGTATTAGAAACTGAAACGTGATAGTTGTAACGTGAAATGAGGAGAGTAGTGTGAGACGTGGCCGGAGATCTCCATAGGAGCCAGACTGTCTAGGGTCTTATAAGCCATTTTGAGAATTTGGATTCTTTTTTTATAATTTACCTATTTTCTCTTCTCATTTATTTATTTTTTTTGTTAGAGTATAGTTGCTTTACAATGTTGTGTTAGTTTCTGCTGTACAGCAAAGTGAATCAGCCACATGTACACATATATCTCCTCTTCCTTGGATTTCCTTCCCATTTAGGTCACCACAGAGCACTGAGAGGAGTTCCCTGTGCTGTAAAGTATGTTCTCATCAGTTATCTATTTTATACATAGTAGTGTATATGTGTCAATCCCAATCTCCCAGTCCATCCCACCCCCCTTTCCCCCCTTGGTATCCATACATTTGTTCTCTATGTCTGTGTCTCTATTTCTGCTTTGCAAACAAGTTCATCTATACCATTCTTCTAGATTCCACATATATGCATTAATATACAATATTTGTTTTTCTCTTTCTGACTTACTTTACTCTGTATGACAGTCTCTGGGTCCATTCACATCTCTACAAATGACCCACTTTCATTCCTTTTTATGGCTGAGTAATATTCCATTGTATATATGTACCACATCTTCTTTATCCATTCCTCTGTTGATGGACATTTAGGTTGCTTCCCTGTCCTGACTATTATAAATAGTGCTGCAATCAACATTGGGTGCATGTATCTTTTTGAATAATGGTTTTGAGAATTTGGATTCTTACCCCAAGAGCAGTGGACAAACATTGAATGGTTCTAAGCAGAAGGAACATAATAGGATTTTCTGTTTTGATCAGAGTTAGACTAGAGTGGGTCAAAAAACAAGTGAGGAGTGCGAAAGTGGAGATAAGAATTGTCATTATTCATAAGAAGTTTGACTTTGAAGGAGGGAAAGTTTTAGGGAAGTAACTAAAGAAGGAATATATGATTAATAACAAGCTTTATTAAAAAGTAAAATAGAAAGAGAATGGGTTGTTTCAGGTAGGAGAATGAAGTAGAATATGCATGAAAAAGATGGCGGATGGTTAGTATTTAGGTGTCAGAGGGCAAGAAATAGCACAGATAATGGCACTGGTCATAAATAGAAAGAGGAGGGCTTCCCTGGTGGCGCAGTGGTTGAGAGTCCGCCTGCCGATGCAGGGGACATGTGTTTGTGCACCGGTCCGGGCAGATCCCACATGCTGCAGAGCGGCTGGGCCCTTGAGCCATGGCCGCTGAGCCTGCGTGTCCAGAGCCTGTGCTCTGCAGCTGGAGAGGCCACAACAGTGAGAGGCCCGCGTACCGCAAATAAATAAATAAATAAATAGAAAGAGGAGTCCCTGTTCTAGTGAAACAGAAGGGAAGAGGATAGATGTAAACGTAAGCTCTTACATTTGCATAAGTGTCAGGTAGCAGGAAACTGATGACTTTTGTAAGATAGAAAAGGTCATTCATCACAGAAAGAGAAAACATTGAGGTCAGAGGTTTGATAACAGTTGAGATGGTTTGAAATATTTGTTGTTAAGAGCAGAAGTGCAGCTTGGACCAGAAGATTGCAGTAGGAGGCGCTAAGAAGTTTTGAGAACACTTCTGAATTTGATTATTGACATGGGTGTTCCCCTCTCCCACTCTACAGCAAGCCTGCTCAGCCCAAGAGATTTAAGTGGACCTAGCCTGGACCTTGACCCTAGGTGTAGACTTAGGACTAAGACTTGAGTTACTGGTCTAAGGATGAGCATGTGACCCAAGCTTGGCCAATCAGACAACAGCCTGAAAATTTCTACTGTCATCAGAAAGAACATTCTTTCCCTCTCACTGCTATTAAAAGTACAAAGACAATGTAAGCTTAGTTAAGGCTGCTAGATGTCATCTTGTCATCAAACTGAAGAGAAAAGCAGAGCCCTGATGATACTGTTTGAATGTTCAGATCCAGCTATGCCAAAATCTTGACCATCCCTTTAGCTTTCCACTTACATAAGCCAATAAATTCCCATTTTTGCTTATGCAAGCTTAAGTTGGTTTCTAACATATATTAGTTATGAAGTAATCATAAATTTTTAGCCCTACCAATCTCATCTCACTTTCTCCAGAAATGCTTCACTGCTTCAATATAGGCACAGAAAAATGTGGGTGCCTACCAGGGTTTATCTAGGGGAAAAGTTCTGCCAGGAAAGTTCAATAATAAGTAAAAGGTACAAGAGAATCACATAAGCCTGGTGGCCAATTTTTGTTCGTTTAATCTATATGCCTGATTTAATATGCCTGAGGTTAGGATTACAATTGGATGCCACATGTATTCAAGGTTAAATCCTCATTGAGAAAAATCTAATGTGATCACCCCTCCTACCCCTACCACCCCCAACTCCACTACCACTGGCCAAGGCAGGAGATTGCTGGCAAAACTACATTTACTGCAGGCAAGGCTACTTCTGGAGAGACATGCCACTGACATTAGAGAAGGAAGAATAGAAAAGGGAACCAAAAGAGATGGGGGAGAATTAAAGTATGTAAAATAAATCTAAAAACATAAAAAAGAACTCAGCCTGTTGTGTTTCCAGATACAACAGATGTAATGGCCAGCAATGGTTAAAATCAAGACAAAGCATGAAAGGTAGTCTTGCCAATTACACGCTCTTCCCAGCTTCTTAACAGAGAGAGAGGAAAGTACTATAGGTCCATGAATCATCTACACTTGTGCCCGGCAGGAAACTTCTAATAATTTATACCTTCCTTCTGGATGCAACTTAAAAGACTAATTACCAGTGACATTGACTAATACCTACTAAGATTAATGGATGAAGGTCTTAAAAATAAGGCCAACAGGAACCCCAAACTCAGCATGACTACAGACAGACAAAAAGTTTTCCTGGGACATAAGCAGATGGTTTTTAAAGCTTCCAATTTGACACAAGTGAAAGGTAGTCCCCTTGTTGAGTTAATTATTTAAACTTCACTCCAAGATCAATAATTTCATTTAAAATGTCACTGATATCTTTCTATTATCACCTTTACCTTTTGAAACTAAGAACATAAAGAAGTTTTTGAAAGAAGGAAAGGCCATCTGGCCCACCCTAGTTACCACTTGTGGTTAATTATTGTTAATATTAATAATTTTACATAAAAGCACACAAACCTTGAGGCTTCAAAGTCCTTCAGTAGACATTATAGATCAGGTAAGTCTTGCCAAGGCACAAAGCTGGGGAAGTAATTAGCTAGTAAATCCCACTGAAAAAGTATTAAATCAAAATAAAAGTTGAGCTTCTGTACAGTATATAATGACCTTTTCCTGAAAGACTATATATTTCCTAGTCCCATTTTCATACCAGATCCAATTCCCATTGCCCTTTGAAGTCAAAGTCACCTTTGTACACAGAAGATACAGATGGAAACTTGGAAGCAAGTGGAGAATCAAGTTCTAGTTTCATCTTAACTACCTTAATGAAAAGCATCCACGGTCATTTTAAAATCACAACTAATTTGTCTCATAAATGCCTTTCTTCACAATTATGCTTTGCCTTATTATGCCTGTTTTGATTATTTTCAAAATATTTTTGTAGAATAGGTAACAGCAGAAACTTTATTCCATTTTATACTGAAGATTAGAGAATTTCTGTGACTTTGACTAACATTATACTATTAGTAATCAGGGTTTATATAATCTTAGTGCATTATTCAAACCACTGAATAAGCTGTTCTATGGAACGTTTTTGTTCCATATGTAAATTCTTTCTCTTTTCAATCCACAATATCCATGCCTCTATAGTTAATTCATATTTGTTATGTCCTTGCAAAACAATCTAGAGCATGGAATGACAACTGGACAACTTCTTCATCCACAAAATGGAAATAATCTTATGAGATAATACAGGGAGATCACATAGCACAGTGCATAACACATAGTGTTTTGTAAATAGTAATAATTATCACAAATATAGTTTTGTCTTTTCCCTCCTTCCTTTGGTCCATCTTTCCATATTTCTCCTCACCCTGTCGTTATTCTGTCCTACGCTTACATAGTACATACCTCCCAGGAACCCAGAGAATTATTATCCCATAATAATTATTATTTACTTTCCTCTTTTCTTTTTAACAAGGTCTCACATTGTCTTTCTTTAGACCCAAATCTTGCTAATTATTGTCAAGCCTCTTCTGTCTGTAAATAATATCCAGTCGTCCTTTGCAACTCTATTCTCAAAGAACATTTGCCCTGTGTCACTGTCATCGTATACCTGCCTTTTCGCTGCACTCCCTGTGAAGCTCAGTGGCTTCTCCCACAACAATCCATACACTTGAAGTCAGATGGAAATTCACTTCACATAAGTAGGTTCTACATCCTTCCAACAGCAGCACCACCCCAGCCCATGCCCTTCTGGCATCCACTATTTCCATGGTGTTTAAAATGGAAAAGGAAGCGGGTACAGGATCGCTGAATCAAAAGGTGGCTGCATCTAAGCCCAGTTCTGATTACAAGTGTCAAGTTCTTCCTGAAATATTTCTGGGAAGTGAGGGAACAAGCAGATTTATAGGGAACATACTTCACTGGTTTTTATTTTGGTGGTGCGTGTAGATGAGAAAAGATTAAAGCCCAAACAAATGTCTAAATCACTGTGCATGTTGCTGCAGTACATCTCCCAGCCATAGGCACCATGGACAGCACTCTACAAGGGAAAATAATCCCTGGCCTGCTCCTCCCAGAAAATGTAAGGGGGAAAGATCCCAAAGAATTAGAAGGGAAGTTCCAAATTGTCAAAACTATATTTCATGAGAAACAGTGATCTCATTTTTAATATGAGTCATCTTTGAAGTTTTAAGTACCAAAAAACTAATTCAAAGGTTTGTGTATGGTGTAATTCAAAGTGTGATTTATATTGAAGATTTAAGGGTCTGGGGTGTTAATTCTTCCAGAAACACAAATCTAAAATAAGAATAGTACAATGTTTAGAGAAGAGTTTCAAATCTCATGGTTCTGAATTCAAATCCCAGCTTGAACACTTTCTAACCAAGTGAAATCAGAAAAATTACTTAACTTCCCAAGCCCCTAAGTATTACGTATGATATTTAATTTCTCAAGGCTCTCTAAGCATCATCTATGAAATAGGAGAATTAACACTTTGCTCTTAAATTTAAATAAGTCAACGTATACAAGTATTATATGCAATCATTAAACTAGTTGATACTAATTATATGATCGCTAATTTTAAAGGAAAATTATGGTCATAAAGAAATGGATCCCTACCATTCAAATTCTGTTTTACTGAGGGCAATGTTTGGGGCAGAGGAGCCTTCTCGAACTTTCCAAATGACATTTAAAAAGAAGTAGCTACTTTGCCCGCCCAAAATCTAGTCTACCTTCTATATTTTCATCTGGACCAGTCCCACTCACCCTTGGCATCCAACACTTCACCACTTTGTTTTCTTTCCAACTGCTGATGTTCCTGCCTTTGATACTGGTTCCTATTTCAATGCTTAAATAGTGGAGTCCACTGTTTGCAGCCACCTTGTATATATAAAAGAATCCAGCACTCAATATGCAAAAGAAAGATGTTTATTTCCAGGGGCTTGGGGGGATGGTGTAATAATAAGGGTCAGATTTCATGTGTGATCAATTTTGGCCTTTTGCATGTCAATTAACATATCACACTTGGATGTTTTATCGATGAGAAATCCTATAGAGAGATGTTACTGTGCTGATATTTTAATGTCTTAGGGGTTAGCCTCTTGCACACAGATATCCACTAGCATATACTCAAATGCAGAATTGCTAGCTTTATCATTTTAAATTATTTAAGCCAATGAAAGGACATTGCATTTGTTTGCTCAATAGTCAATTGAAGTGGAAACGGTTAGCTGAGTGCATCTCCCTTGAAAGTCTCTACCCCTCTCGCACCAATTACAGAATATGAAAGGTGCACTTCTCACAGCTTGCTCAGGATAATAAATCACTAAATTGGAAGCTTCACTTACCTCACTGATTTTGATAAGAATATTAATAGAATTAGCAGCTTATCTGCTCGACCAGGAGATTCACATTATGAAAAGAAGAAAAGGGGGGCAAAAGAGAAAGAAAAAGAAAAGAGAAAGGAAGACAACTGTTTCCATGGCCCGAGCTGCCTCTTTTTCTTCCTGGTGACAGGGAGACCATTTGGATAGGTTTTTTTTGGCCCCCTATGGTGATAAAGCTCTGTGGAAAACAATGCAAGAAGCACTATCAATTATTGTCTACTTGTTCTGTTTTCATGCATAATTAAAGAGGGACAAAGCCAACACTGGATCAGACGTTAAATAAGGCTGTATCAAGCAAAGTCCGGCAGCGGTCCTACTGCTGATAAACAAAAATTCTAAATAGCCCCAAATTGAAAAGCAGTGAGGTTGAGATTATTTCCAAAAAGAGGATTTACGGTCTTACGTTTTCTTGGAGAGGGAGTATTAAAGTGCCTCTCTTCTTTTTGTCTACGGAAGGATAATTGTTTGCAAAAAAGCTGCTGCTCTCAAAACAGAATGGAAAGACAAGAGTCATTTGTTTAAAAAGATCCTTAGTAACCTTCCCTTTGCTCCTTTTTTTCCCTTAAATATATATGAAAATCTGTAATTATTTCTTTGAAGACCATTTTTCAACAGCTGTAAATGGTAATGAGCCAATCACTGTGTGCTCCTTTTTTTCTCCAGCAGCTGCAGAACTCCCCATTCAAAGCAATTAATTGATATTTGTAAAGTGCTTTGAAACTGAGAAGTGGAGCCTCATACGTGCTAAATATTGTTCTTATTGCTGCTGCATTAGGAATTAGGAAAACCAGGCCCCCTTCAGACAGGCCTCAGAAGAACAGCAGTAATTCTAAGTGTCTGAAACAATCATCCAAATCTCCAAGGCACCCCAAAAAAGATTCAGATTAGCAGACCTTTTGAAGAAACATCAGAGGTTAATTACTAAAGATAACTGCACTGGAAATTATATATCAAGTGTTGAGCAGGGTAGCACTTTAGCTGTCTGCTACATTTATCATTTTCACACATCTGTACCAAGGTGTCAGCTTGCACCACACTTTTAAAACACACTTCTCAAGCAATGTATGCTTGAGAATATAGTACTTGTTTGTACAACATGTCTAAATTAAGACTTTCATAGATCATCAGGCCAACTTAGAGAAGGTTTGGAATTGTATGATTGATTTGGAGTGGAAAATCCCTCAACTAAACCAAAAGATACTCTAGATTATCTCAAATATTTCTTATTTTCTGGCAATATATAGATTTTGGAAAATGCTTGAGCCTTAGATATTGCTGTGGGTTCCAGCAGACCTCACTGTTTTCATTCCATATTTCAATTTTTAAAACTCTTTACTGATATATACATCTCTGCTATCTACATCATTGACAGTTTTGGTCATAAGAAGCGTTGGTCCATGGACAGTTTCAAAGCAAAAGGTAAAAGAATCTGTATAGAGACATCTCACAGAGATAGCTACAATTGAAATATTATTTCTTGGGGCAATAACTCTAGAGATGGAGTCATAAACCTGCTGGCATCCACTGCTGTTACGAAGAGCTATGGCAGCAAAATTCTGTCCCAATCATAGACCAAGCACATGGATAGGATTTTCCCCTTGGTCCTGAAAAGCGGCAGATTGCTTAAAAATACTGTGTGGCTAAGCAATTAATTCTTGACCGTCCAATGCCATTTCTTTATTGAGAAATGAAGAAAATTACAGATGGTTAATACTACCACACATTTTGAAACCAAAGGTAGGTATTTGTGAGTCAAACAATAAAACCAGTGAGCATGCATACATAACAACTCTGCAGGGAAAAAAAAAACAAAGGATACTACATGACAGCCATATATAAGGCAATCCATTAATTTTTGTGTCATTAAAACAAAAATTGCAATCCGTGCAGTTTGTTTTTTAAAGCTTGTACCCAAGCTTGTCACTCCCATCATAAGAAGATATTATTTTCAAGGTAAATGGTTTCAATAAAGATTTTGAACACTAGGGAATTTAAGGTTTTAAAATCCTATTGTCAATTTAATTATCCAAGCAAAACTACGAAGTTTTATAAAATTAAAGCAAGAACCTGAGGGCTCCTTTTTCCGTCATCCTAACTGTCTCAAATTTGGCAAACAGGGCCAAACTTAATTTCTCTCTAATAGTGCAGGAGTGACATAAAACGGCCAACGAATTACCCTTCTGAACTACTCACAGATTAAAGTGAAACAGAGAAGGAAATAATATTAGACGTCCTCTCATTCCAAATTACTTAAGAAGCCTAATGTAACTCCTTGGAACAAGAGCTTTGCACATGAGTATAAGCTTTTAGAATATTTATGTCCTTTCTCCTAACATATTTTACACTAGCGTCTCTCCTGCAAAGAAGTGGTTTTATTTAAAATGCCAAACCTAAACAATTTTTTAAATTAATTTATTTATTTTATTTTTGGCTGCGTTGGGTCTTCGTTGCTGCAGGCAGGTTTTCTCTAGTTGCGGCGAGCAGGGGCTACTCTTCATTGCAGTGCACAGCCTTCTCATTGCGGTGGCTTCTCTTGTTGTGGAGCACGGGCTCTAGGCACGCAGGCTTCAGTAGTTGTGGCACACAGCCTCAGTAGTTGTGGCTCACAGGCTCTAGAGCACAGGCTCTGGAGCGCTGGCTCAGTAGTTGTGGCACACAGGCTTAGTTGCTCTACGGCGTGTGGGGTCTTCCTGGACTAGGGCTCAAACCCATGTGCCCTGCATTGACAGGTGGATTCTTAACCACTGCACCACCAGGGAAGCCCCTAAACAATTTTAACAGTGCCCTCTTCTACGGAGTCATGAGACATAAAAGAATTACCTGATCAACTTTTCCTCCAAATAGAGCTAGGTTGTAGTTTTAAGTTATGAAAATCAAATCACAAGATCATGCAACCAAAAAATTGGGTTTGAGAGAAAGGAGGGGAAACTAATTTTGTTGCAAATTTAATTTGGGGCTGGCACTTTACAATGATAATCTGATTTAATTTAATCCTCACAATGCTGAAAGAGAGGTATCATTGCCCACATTTAAAAAGTGAGAAATCTGAGGTTCTTGTGAGAGCCCAGAAATGGCCCGAAAATATGGATTTAGGACTGTGTGTCTCCAAAGTGCTTGTACTCTCACTGTGTTATGTAGTCTTCCTGCCTGCTACAAACCAAACAACTTTTTAAGTTACTTGCCCATAACAAACCACCTGCAAAGTAAAAGACATCAGTGTACTGTTAGTGATTAAAAGACTGTGTTCTTTTGTCACAGTTTCCTTAATAAAGGGACAATATTGGATTTATTTTTAACTGATAGAGAAACAGCAAACGCTGGGTGGCGTCACCCAAGTGTCTGACTCATCACCTGCAACAGTTTTCCAAAAGGCACCAAATGAATTCGACCTCCTAAACAGTTTTCAGCCATTCCTAGATGAGTACACCTTTCAAGACTCAGCACATTTGTTCTGCACTAATAATAAAATTAGAATAACCTATTTCATATAAGTAATAAAAATCTAATACTTCATAAAGCACAGTCTAATAAGTTCTTTTTTTAAACCATGAATCAACTAATCTGCTGACCAAGAAATCTCACAAATGCCTAGTGAATACTACTCCTTACCTCGTAATTTACTTCCTGCCTCTGCTCATTTTCCACAGATGAACTCAAATCACACATGAAGCGTGTTGAGCCCATGCTCATAAATTTCAGTTGGCCTGTAATTTGTGATACCAAAAAGTCAATACAACAGAACTAGATTCTTCCTTCATAAGCTCAAAATCTTCCAGTTTCATTAAAAACAAACAAATGAACAAACCTCTGTTCTAGAAATGTGTCAGTGTGTTCAGACCTAGATCTTGTTTACATTGCTATGTCTACAGTGAAAAGGCATGGAAAAAATTTAGTGGGCAATACACACTGCCCTCAAAATCCCTTTAAAATAGAGCTAAACAAGAATAAAGATGAAATAATCCTGTGAAATCCTCTGGAAATTGTCAAGGGTTTAATTTTGGATTACGACTGGCAGCCCAGGATCTCTTTAACCACACAAGTAAATAATAATGACTGCCTTCAATGCCCTTCCACTATCAGGCAATGTTATGTTTTTAGTGCAGGACTGGTTGACCCTGACAGGACTGCTCTTACACACAGGTGAAGAGTTTTCCATCCACAGCTTTATCTGAGTGCCACTGCAAACAGTTGATTTGTGTCCCCTCAAAATTCGTATGTTGAAGTCCTAACCCCTAGTACCTCAGAATGTGACCTTATTTGGAAATAGGGTCATTACAGAGGCAATCGAATTAAAACTAGTCATTAAGGTAACCTCCTATCTGACTGGTGTCTTTATAAAAAAGGGAAATCTGGACATATATAGATAACACACACACACACAGAGGAAAGACAGTGTGAAGACACACAGGGAGAAGATGGTCAAGTGATTAGAATGATGCATCTACAAGTCTCAAGAAATGCCAAGGATTGCCAGCAAACACCGAAAGAGGCAAGGAAGGATTCTCCCCTAGAACCACTGAAGAGAGCGTGGCCCGGCTGACACCGTAATTTCGGACTTCTAGATTCTGTAACTGTGAGACAATAAAGTTCTGTTGTTTTCAGCCACTCAGTCTTTGGTATTTTGTTGTGCAGCCCTAGGAAACCAATACACCCACTATCATGACTCCATTTCTCCAATGCCTGTTTCTCCTGGGAAAGGAAAACATTATTCCAGGGGAGGAAAACTAATTCCAACCTACATGCCAATTCTGATGAAGTGTTAGGAACTCCTGGAGTTCTGTGTTGAGAAAGGTTCTCAGGTCAAGCCCAAGATCAGCAAAAAAGTACACCATGGCTGCTTACTTTAGGTTCTGGAGGATACATGTTGATATTAAGCCAAGCATTTGCCCCGACTACATTAAACCGCCATATCAGTCATCAACACCATAGTATAAATTATTTTTTCAAGACTTTTCAATATAGACCAGATAAGAATAGAATTTGGAGGAGAAGGTTAAAAAGTATGTTTAGAGAAACAGATATTTCCCTCAAGGGAGCAGGCCTTGAGGAGAGCCCTATGTAGCCTGGGATTGCATGAAGACCCTGGAACCAGAGATCTGGAAAGCCTATTCATAAAAAAGGAGAGGGCTTCCCTGGTGGCGCAGTGGTTGAGAGTCCACCTGCCGATGCAGGGGACGTGGGTTCATGTCCCGGTCCGGGAGGATCCCACGTGCCGCAGAGCGGCTGGGCCCGTGAGCCGTGGCCGCTGAGCCTGCGCGTCCGGAGCCTGTGCTCCGCAACGGGAGAGGCCACAACAGTGAGAGGCCCGCGTACCAAAAAAAAAAAAAAAAAAGGAGAAAGGACTGCCTCTTCCACCTACATCACAGTTTTGTCCAGAAAGCCCTGCTGCTTATCTCGTTCAGGCTATATGTCTATAATTAATAGAGCCAGAAGCTAGTTTCTTATCCATCTGCAATGGCCTATCATTATAGAATACAAGGCAATATTTTTGTCACATTGTAGTTCCATATTAATTATTGCATATTATAGTAATTAGAACAGTTGGGGCATTGGTGCAAGAAAATGGAAGACCCATGTTTATAAAGAAATAATTATATAATAAGGTTACATTACAAATCAGAGGAAGAGAATAGAAATTCAATAAATAATAGTGAGTCATTTTGCTAATCACCTAGAAAAAAATTAAGATCCTTAGCTTCACAAAATATAGAAAAACAAATCTGGATGAACTGAGTCTAAATATTAAAAAATAAAATTTATAAAAATACAGGTAAAATTATCTAACAGTATTTTTATAATCTTGATTTGGGAAGGCCTTCCTAAGCAAGACCCAGAGGCCTAAAGAAAATGACTGATAGATTCAACTATTAACAAATTTAAATATTTCTAGGATTTAAAAAATACTACCTAAATGTTTAAAAAGATAAATAAGTAGCAAACATATGTGTAAATCTAAGTGAATACTGATTGTAAAAATAAGTATTGTAGAAGAATAATAAAATGTCTTCTACAGTTCAAAATGTGTACCACATTACTACATAACAAAAATAGCAGATAAGGACACTAAAACTGTTATTTAACTGTTCCTTAGGTTCAAAAAATTATGTAAAGACATGGAACATATTTAAAGACTTGAATTTTAGAGATAAAAATTATAATGTCTCAGAGAAACATAAACTGCATAGGATCAACAGCAAATTAGAAAAGGTATGATAAAAGATTAGTTAACCTGAATACATCCCAATAGAAACATTTAAAAATGAAACACAGAGAGAAACAAAGAAGTCCAAAAAGGAAGGAAGGAAAGGAGGGAGGGAGGGAGGGAGGGAGGGAGGAAGGAAGGAAGGAAGGAAGGAAGGAAGGAAGGAAGGAAGGAAGAAAGAAAGAAAGAAAGAAAGAAAGAAAGAAAGAAAGAAAGAAAGGGAAAAAGAGAGAAAGAAAGAAAAGAGCATCCATGTTCTGTGGGACAATTTTATCAGCCAAATAAGTTATCAGCCTAATAAGTATATAATTGGGGTCTCAGAAGAAAATGGAAAAGAGGAAAGGGAGAAAAAACTTTTTGAAGAAATAATGGTCAAATAGTTCCTAAATTTGATGAAAATTATAAACCTACAGATCCAAGAAGCTCAAAGAAACACAACTGCAAGAAACATAAACTATGCCAAAGCACATTATAATCAAATTGCTTAAAGCCAGTGATGAAGAGAAAATCTTCAAATCAGCCAGATTTAAAAAGATATGCTACCTACAGAGAACAAAATGTTCAAAGAAAAGGGTGAGGGCAGATTTCTCATTAGAAACAGTGCAAGTAAGAAAATAATGGAGCAAAATCTTTAAAGTACTAAAAGAAAAGAAAATTTTTAACCTATATTTTTATACCCAGTGAAAATAGCTTTCAAAAATTAAGGCAAAATAGGCTTTTAGAGACATAAAATAGCTGAACAAATTTGTCATGAACAGACCCATATTACAAGTATTTAAAAAATACTACCATATTATAAGAAATGTTAAAGGATGTGCTTCAGGCAGAAGGTAAATGATACCAGATGGAACTATGGATCTACACAAGTAAGAGCACTGAAAGAGACGCCTATATTAGTAAATATATGACATTTTTTATTATTATTTATATCTCTTTAAACAATAATAGATGACTCCTAACAGGTATGGGGTTTCTTTTTTGGGGTGATGAAAATATTCTGCAATTAGATAGTGTTGAAAGTTGTACAAACTTATGAATATTCTAAAAACCACTGAAATGTAAGCCTTATAAGGTAAGTTTTATGGTATGTGAATTATATCTCAGTGCAAACAATAAATATTTTAAATAATTGATTAAACAAAATCATAATGTATAGTAGGATTTATAACATATGTAAAAAAAAATACATGACAATAATAGATGCTAATTCTCCCTCAAAGTGATATATAGATTCAAGGCATTACCATTCAAAATCCCAGCAGTATCTTTTTGTAGAAACAGACAAGCAGATTCTAAAATTCATATGGAATGCAAAGGACCCAGAAGAGCCAAAACAACTTTGAAAAGGACACCCACCAGAACACAAAAATTTTTTTAATTGAAATACCCACTATTGAAAAGGAAATAAAGTAACAGGATGGCATTTTGGGAAGTATACATTGCATACCTTGTGACCCAGCAATTCCATTACTGGTTATATACCAACAGGAATACAGGCACAAGTGCACCAGGAGGTATATACAAGCATGTTCAAAGCAGTACTAATCATAATAACCAAAAACTAGAAGCAACCCAAATGTTCATCAGCAACAGAAGAGATAAATTGTAGCAGATTCATACAATGGAATTTTAAGCAACAATAAAAGGCATGGATAAATCTCAAACATAATATTGACTGAAAGAGGTCTTAATTCCATGAAGTTCAAAAATAGGCAAAACTAATCCATGCTGTTTATAGATGGCTACTTATATGGAAAAGTATAGAGAGAAGCAAGAAAATGATTGCTCCCAGAACAAGAGGATATTGGTTCTCTTTAGTGGGGAAGGAAAGAAAAGGAAAGGAACGGGTACCCAGGGGAACTTCTAAGGCACTGGCAAGGCTCACTTTTTTAGGTAATAGTTACCTGGCATTAATTTTATAACAATTTTTAAATTTTTTACATTTATTTATTTATTTATGGCTGCATTGGGTCTTCGTTGCTGTGCGCGGGTTCTCATCATGGTGGCTTCTGTTTTTGCGGAGCACGGGCTCTAGGCGCGCAGGCTTCAGTAGCTGTGGTTCGAAGGCTCTAGGGCACAGGCTCAGTAGTTGTGGCGCATGGGCTTAGTTGCTCCGTGGCATGTGGGATCTTCCCAGACCAGGGATCGAACCCATGTCTCCTGCATTGGCAGGCGGATTCTTAACCACTGCACCATCAGGGAAGCCCAAATTTTTTTTTTTTTTTTTTTTTTTTACATTTTTAAGTACATTTTCATAAGTAAGGCTTATTTCAAAATAGAAATGCTTGGGGTGAAAAAAAATCCCTTTGTTTTCATTGTAATGGAATTTGGGTTGTGGCTATGTGTTGAACCTGCTCTCTTTATTCCAAACAGACTAAAACATTTTACTCTATATATTTCTATACTATGTGTGTTTTTAAAACAATAATCATGTATTATTTTGTGGTTAAAAACAATAACTTGTGAAACTTGGGAAATGAAAGATTCTGGAAATGATAGAGAATGAAACTTGAATCAATAAGGAAGAAATAACTCCTATTCTCAGCCAGCTTAAAACCTGTGGAGAGTAGTGGTAAGGAACAAACAATTCTTATGCCTCTTTCTTTACTCGATCAGAAACACTTAAGCTCCTTCCAGGAGTATAATGTAAATATGAGTAATAGAATTGATTTTTTATCAAACATACAAGAATAAATCAGATGAGTTCTATTCCCTTCAAGGTATTCATCTCAGGAAGTTAGACATTTTTTCCAATGAAGCTTTTATTAATGCAGACATTTTGGTATGCCTCTTGGAGAATTGCTTTCAGAGCCTATAGCATTGTTTTTATAGCCTCCAGGATGGTAAATTCACCCTTTGAGAATGAACTGAGAAAGTTATTTGGATCCACACCTGATAAATAACATAAGTAAGTTCACTCATTAAAAGTGTATTGATTTGATCCAAAAATTGAAGTATGGCTCTAAAGGAATGGGACCAGCTTAAAGGAAATTCCCAAAGGAAAATTCCTTCCAAAAAATAGTTTGAGCAATGACAGTATTATTGAAATGTGTTTTGAATCTTAAGTAACCACTTTGGAGTCAAGAACGTATTCCATCCATTTATTCAATAAATATTTATTGAATTCCTTCTGTGCACCAGGCATTGTTCCACAGACCCTATAGTGATAGAGCAGGGAACACAATAGACCCAAAAAAAGAAAAAGAAAGAAAGAAAGAAAAGAAGAAAACCCACAATCCTGCCCTCATGTATCTTATTTGAATATATGGTTATTAACAATTTGCCGCATAATTTCCAGGTGCACTTTCACTTTCTGAATTTGTGTATTTAATGATTATAATGAACATCTCTGCATCGTCTTTAAGATATGCTTAGTATTTAGTAGGTCCTCTGAGAACAGCTTAGAATTTAAATCTCCTTGTCCAGTACAACACTATAAGGATGCAGGTGATAGACATCCAAACCGCCTTTCAAGGGGAAAATCAAGAGTTGCTTGTATTTAACTTCAGAGCTTTTAGTAAAGAAATGTAGTTGATAATCAAAAAATATATGGTGATTTTTTCGGGAGGCTTGACAAGAGTAATTTTAAAATTCACTAATGCATTCGTAAAAGTAACGATATGATCAGTTCGACCGAGCTTAGTAGGAAAGATTTGGTCAAGTAATTCCCCTGATTGCATTGCAGTCATACAGAGAATTTTCCAAGATGCGCAAGGAAGAGTGCATCCCACTAGTCCAGTAGCTCATAACTCAGCAGCCGAAATCCCTAAGTGCAACTGGAAACAGGATGGCAGCATCTGGAAATTAGTGGCCGTACTCCTCAGGCTCTGAAAAAGAAGTTGGCCGACTAACCAAACTCTCAGAATTGAGGTGTCAGAATTTGGTGAGTCCCCACCCCCAGCTCCACAGCTGCCACCATCAGCACCTCATCATTCCTAATCCGACCTCATCAAAAACCTCTTGTTCCATTTTTAAAGTGAATGGGAAAAGCTCTGCTGAACCTTCAAACGTCGTTGCCCCTACCTGTCCGCAAAGAGGCGCAGAGTTTTGTTTACCAAGGCTATTAGCACTGCGTTTTAGCGAAATCTGCAAAGACTAGTAAATCAATAAGAATGCGGCGCTCTGCCGCCTTCAGGGGGCGCACGCTTCCCGGCCCTAGGCCTTCGAGGCCCCCGCCCGCGGAGGCAGCGGGAGACGCAGCGGGGCGCACCCTCTCTGAGGCCCAAGCAGCCCCGCCGCCGCCTCCATGCTGGCGCCGCCCCTAGCCGTGCCTTCCCCTCCTCGCCACGGCGTTCTGCCTCCTGTTTTCCCAATCTAAGTGCCTTTTTTTGGTTAACATCTTTATTGGAGTATAATTGCTTTACAATGGTGTGTTAGTTTTTGCTTTATAACAAAGTGAATCAGCTATACATATATTCCCCTTTCTCCTCCCTCTTGCGTCTCCCTCCCTCCCACCCTATCCCACCCCTCTAGCTGGTCACAAAGCACCGAGCTTTTTGATGAGCCTGCATCTCTTCTCCAATCTGACTACAACCGTTACCGGTTCCTTGCCCACAGTGTGCCCACCTGGCACACCCCGAGCCATACCTTTCCCCAGACCAGGCCCACCGGCCTAGTTCCTCAAGCATCCATATGTTTAAAGTGCCCGTGAATATCTAGAGACTCCATGGATTCTGTTTACGTTTGTCCTGCTTTTCCTTGTCTAGCACCTTTGTGCTTTTGAGGGCGCAAGTTCTTACAGGCAGATGCTTAATATTAATGTTATTTGTCTGGCATGATTTTATTTCTTGCTAAGTCTCCTAAACCATTTTCAACACTATGTATTTTGGGGGTGGGGGGATGGGAAGGGGGTAATATGCCTGTTTGCCTAGAAAGCAAAAATACAATATGTGTGCAGAATTTGGAATTGATTTTAAATTCACATGCAGTGGTTTGGAAGGGGGTGCTTTTTTCACATCTTTAATTTATTGTTTAATTATTTTATTTAATTAATTAGTCTCTGTAACTCGTAATTATGAATGTTGTCATTTGTAATTTATTTGTTTAAAAAGGAAAAATGTTTTTTTTCTGGAGGAAGAGAATCAAAGTATGGACAGATTAGATCAGGACCTGTCATGATCCAAAGGGCCTTCGCCTCCTAGGAAGCTCTTGCCCAGCCTCCCAGAAGTCTGCTGAACACTTCCCCACCTTGCTGCCTTCCCCCTGCCCCATGGGGACATCCACCCACACTCTGACGTTCAACAGAGCCCCAGAAATGCAGCAGATAAGTCCTGGAGCACAGAGGCCTCTGTTAGAAGAGTTTTTGCTGAGCCTTGTCAGTAGAAACACACACACACACACACACACACACACACACACACACACACACACGCACTCGGAGCTAGTCCCTTAAAAGCAGGAAACCGGTCTTTGGAGTAAGAACCATGTGCTAGGAGCAGCCTTTGCCACTGAGGAGCTTAGCAATTCATTGGGAAACAGACAAGTAATAATATGTAACAGGGTGTACCTTTTTAAGTAGCCTGGATACTATCAGAACACAGAAGGAAGGGTCTGGACTCAGGCAGGGAGGGGAAAGGTGAAGGGGGCCATAAACTAAAGCTCCATCAGGAAAGTATAAAGTATAAGGCCAAGGGTGATGAGAAATGAGGGCCAAGAAGAAACGAAAGAGTTCTGCTTTCAGTTAGGCTGTAAAAGGTCACAAGACAAAGAGGGATGAGCTTTTTCCACGTGAGAATAGGGTAGCTGCTTTTGTCCCTGGGAGCAGGGCAGGTAAAGGCACCTGCTACAGGACTTCAGGAGGGTAATGAGGAACCAGGGGGCTGTTAATAGCCACGCCTGAGCTGGCATGTGGATTGGAACAAGGAGAAGCCCAAAAGACACATGGCCCATCCATTCTTCTGCATGAGGCCTTCAGAGGATGCAAAGCTGTGGAACGCTGAGGACCCACGGCTGGGCACAGACACCTTCAGGGGCACAGAAAGCTGGGGGCAGAGCTCGATGTCAAGGGGAAGCTCCACAAACTCCTGGGTGCTTAGATCTCAAGCCTGCTGGAGGGAGGGGCCAGAGTCCACCTACACAACCACCCAGAAACCACAGATTCTACACTGACTAGAGTGTGCAGCCCAGCCCTACCCATCTCAGCTCTGGAGTCCACCAAAGACTCACCCTCATCCTAGTGGTACACAAGGAGGGGCTACTGCTCTTCTGGGCAAATATTATCTACTTCAGTCAGCATGTAATTTTTAAAAATATGAGGCAATCTGGAAAATGTGACCCATAATTTTTTTTTTTAAGTGGAGATATCAGTACCTCTCTCTGATAAAGGTGCTCTCTTTTGACAAACTCTAGTCAGTCTTCTCTGAGTCCTCTTTTTGACTAGACCTTGCCTTTGGACTCTGTCTTTGGCCCATTGAGTCCAGTTTTAGCAAGAATCTTTTCAGGTCAGTTTAGTGAAAATCCCCCTCCTTTGACATCTGATCAAATTCCCTACACCACTCTCTGGGTTTTAGTTTTGTCACCTTTAATATGAGCTGTTGGACCCCATGATCTTAGTCCCTACTGCTGCATCAGTGCACAATAGGGATCCTATAAAAAAGAGAATATATAAAATGAATTTCAGAAATGGGCCACTTTGAAAGGAAGGAAAACATTTTTTAAATGTGAAAACAATTTAGAATGTTGGATACTACCAGAGCAAATGCTTTAAGGTTAAAGGAAAAGTCACACTTTCATTAACAGTTACGTAGTAACAACAAAAAAGGGAATTTATCAAAGTCGTTACAGTTGACCTTGAACAATGCCGGAGTTATGGAGTGCTGACTGCCATGCAGTTGAAAATCCACGTATAACTTTATAGTCGACCCTCCATATGTGTGGTTCCACATCTGTGGACTCAACCAACTACAGATTATGTAATACTGTAGCATTTATTGTGAAATTCTCTGTATAACCTCAAAGCTCTAGATGAAAAAGAATTAGAGATAGTCAATCACATGCCCTGCTGGTGGGAGAGTAAATAGTACTATAATTCTGAACTGCAATCTGGCAATACAGATCAACCGCCCTAAACATCTGCACATACATTTGAACCAAAAATTTTACATTTAAGAATTTAGGGCTTCCCTGGTGGCACAGTGGTTGAGAGTCCGCCTGCCAATGCAAGGGACACGGGTTCGTGCCCCGATCCGGGAAAATCCCACATGCCGCGGAGCGGCTGGGCCCGTGAGCCATGGCCGCTGAGCCTGCGCATCCGGAGCCTGTGCTCCACAACGGGAGAGGCCACAACAGTGAGAGGCCCATGTACCGCAAAAGAAAAAAAAAAAAAAAAAGAATTTAGCCTAAGGAAATAATTAAATAATAGATAGATAGATGATAGATAGACAGATATAAAATGTTTAACACAAGGTTGTTTAAAATAATAAAAACTAAAGAATAACCAAAATGTCCAACAATAAGGAACTGGTTAGATTTATATATAAACCATTAGAATTTTGATCTACATTATTAACTTATACAGACCTCACATACTAATCACAATAAGAGTATCTTCATTGGAAAAAAAATCAAGTTTAAAACTATTATGTAAACTAATTGAATTTAGAGCATGTACATTTCACTGTATTTAATTTTACCTCAAAAAAGAAAGAAAAAAATATTGTACCCCAGTTTAAGACATGCATGTCAAAGTGCTTAATGGCTTAAGTTACTACTATCTGCAAATTTAAAATGCTTCAAAAAAAGATGAATTGATGGATGAGCAGAAAGATGAAACCATATAAAGATATATATTAGAGCAATATAACAAAATTATAATTGTGAAGAAATAAATCTATATATTAGTAGCCCACTTTGGTTATGCATGTGTTTAAAATTATATATATATGATCCAACTTTTCTCACAAGTCTCTAAAAGTTGAAGTTTTGAGAGTGGAGTGAAGAGAGTGAGACTGAAAAACTAAACCACAGTGTTAAGAGAGCTTATATCTGAAAGCATTTTCCTCTTTTTACTTTTCTGTTTTCTGTATGTTTATACTATACATGTATATTTCTTTCATAATTAGTAAAGTGAACTTGTGGCAGAGACAGCCAATTGCTTTCCATAGACAGTCACCCATTCTTCCTTGACAAAAGAACCCTGATGTTTTATGTGGGCTCCTTACTGGCCAACCAGAAGAGGCTTGAAACAGCCTCCCACTCATTTTGGTGTGTCCTTGAGACCAAGCTCTGAAGCAGATGCAAGTGGAAATGTTTGTAGTACCTCTAGGAAGGAGCACACTTTTCTAAGAATGGAAACAACGCATGGCAGAACAAGAGAGAAGGAAACTGACTCTCTGACAAATGTGGAACCACTCTCAAATCCTGGACGATTCACTTCTAGGATTCTTTTACATCGGAGAAAAATAAAATGCATCTTGATTTAAACCATTATTTTTCAGATCTTTGTTGTTCACAGTTGAGTGTATTCTTAACTCGCATAAAAAAATCCATTTTAAGAAAGTAAAAAAAAAAGTATCAAAGCTCTTTGCAATCTGAACTTTCTAACATTTAGGCTCAAGAGCTGCAAATAAAATGATAAGGGGCTTCCCTGGTGACACAGTGGTTGGGGGTCCGCCTGCCGATGCAGGGGACACGGGTTCGTGCCCCAGTCCGGGAAGATCCCACATGCTGCGGAGCAGCTGGGCCCGTGAGCCATGACTGCTGAGCCTGCGTGTCCGGAGCCTGTGCTCCGCAACGGGAGAGGCCAAGGCAGTGAGAGGCCCGCGTACCGCAAAAAAAAAAAAAAAAAAAAAAGATAAGAGAGGAGTCTGGATTAAAATGGCAGACTAGGAAGATTCTGAGCTCACCTCATCCCACAGACACACCAAAACTACAATTACATCTAGAACAACTATCTCTGAGAACAACCTGAAGACTAACAGGAAAGATTTTCTACAGCTAAGGATATAAAGAAAAGGCCACTTCAAGGCAATTAAGTGGGACAGAGATACAATCTAGTCAGAACCAACACAATTTGTGCAATGATCCACAAGTGGGAGGGATATCACAATGGCAGAGGTTCCCCCTGAGGAGTGAGGGGTCTGAGCCCCATGTCAGGCTCCCCAGTCTGGAGGACCTACACCAGGAAGACAAACCTTCACAATGTCTGGCTTTGAAAACCAGTGAGGCTTATCTCTGGGACAGCCAGAGGGCTGTGGGGAACAGAGACTCCACTCAAGAAGATCTTATGCACAAACTCACTCACACAACGTCCAGCACAGAGGCAGCAGCTTGAAAAGTGCCTAGGATTCATAAAAGAAGGAGATTCTTTGATTAATTTTAGGGTATGTGCCAGAGGGGCAGGGATCTGGTGGCATTTTCTCCAGGGACGGAAGCACTGGCGGGTGCCATTTCTGTCACTTTCCATCAACCTACTAATGGTGTGCACCCCCTGCTCCACTGCTCCGCTGAACACCAGCACTGCCCATCCCACCCACCCCAGCTGTCCCCTCCAAAGCAGCCCCCACCCTGTCCCACCCAACAGGCGGCCCCATCTGACATCAGTGCCACTCCAAAGTGAGTTTTGCTGGGGGGTGCTGCCCCACACACCAGCGTGTCCACAAAAGTTGTGACCTGACCTCATAGCCAGCCAGGCCAGAGGACAGCTCTACCCACCAGTGTGCCCACAGCAGTCCTGGCCAATCAGAACAGCAAAAAGAAAAAAGAATCCAAAAAAATTAGGACAGTTTAAGGGACCACTGGGACAACATCAAGTGTACTAGCACTCACACTATAGGGGCCCCAGAAGGAGAAGAGAGAGACAGGAACAGAAAGAAATAATGGCTGAAAACTTTCCTAACCTGGCAAAGGAAACAGACATCCAAGTCCATGAAGCACATAGAGTCCCAAACAAAGTGAACCCAAAGAGACCCACACCAAGATACATTATAATTAAACTGTCAAAATATAACAATAAGGAGAGAATCGATAAAGAGAGAATCTTAAAAGCAGCAAGAGGAAAACAATCAGTTACATACAAGGGAATTCCATAAGACTCTCAGCTGATTTTCCAGCAGAAACTTTACAGGCCAGAAGGGAGTGGCATAATACATTCAAAGTGCTGAAAGGAAGAAAACTTACAATCAAGAATACTTTATCACAAAATGATACCTGGCAAGTTCATCATTCAGAATTGAAGGAGAGAAAATAATTTCCCAGACAAGCAAAAGCTAATGGAGTTCATCATCACTAAACTGACCTTACAAGAAATGTTCAAGGGACTTCTGAAAGGCTGTAACTAGCAACAAGAATATTATGAAAGAAAAAATTTCACTGGTAAAGGCAAACATACAGTAAATATAGTAGATCAACCAACAATAATGCTAGTTATGAAGGTTAAAAGACAGGAGCAGTAAAATCACTTATATCTAAAATAATTAGTTAAGCAATACACAAAGTAAAAAGATGTAAAATATGACAGTAAAAAACCCCATAAAACATGGGTGGGGAAGTAAAAATGCAGTGTTTTTAGAATGCATTCAAACTTAAGAGATCATAAACTTAAAATAGACTGCTATATACATAGATTGTTATAAATGAACCTCATGGTAACCATAAACTGAAAACATAACAGATACACAAAAATAGATAGAAAGGAATACAAACATAACACTAAAGAAAGTCATCAAATCACAAACGAGGGGAACAAGAGAAGAAGAAAGGAATAGAGAACTACTTAAACAAACAAAAAACAATTAACAAAATGGTGGAAAGTACATACCTATCAATAATTACTTTAAATGGGAGTGGGCTAAAAGCTCCAAACAAAAGACATAGGGTGGCTAAATCGATTAAAACACAAGACCTGTATATCTGTATACAAGAGACTCACTTTGGATCTAAAGCCACATACAGACTGAAAGTGAGGCTATGGAAAAAGATATTCCATGCAAATGGAAACAAAAAGAAAGTTGGAGTAGCAATACTTACATCAGACTAAATACTTTAAAATAAGGTTTGTAACAAAAGACAAAGAAGGGCATTACACTATGATAAAGGAATTTAATCCAGAAAGAGGATATAACACTTGTAAATAACTATAACTCAGCATAGGTGCACCTAAATACATAAAGCAAATATTAACAGACATAGAGGGAGATACTGACAATCCCCTGCAATACAGTAGGGGACATTAACACCCACATACATCAATGAGTAGATCATCCATACAGAAAATCAATAAGGAAAATTTGACCTTAAAGAACACTTTAGATCAAATGAATTTAATAGATATAAATAGAGAGAACAGTCTACCCAAAAAAAGAAGAATACAACAACTTCTTTTCAAACACACATGAAACATTCTCCATAAAGGATACATGTTAAGCCATAAAACAACTCTCAATAAATTTAAGAAGACTGAAATCATATCAAACATCTTTTCCAAACCACAGGTGTGTGAAACTAAAAATCAACTTCAAGGAGAAAAATGGAAAAATCACAGACACGTGGAAGTTAACAACATGCTTCTAAACAACCAATCATCACAGAAGAAATCAAAAAGGAAATTTAAAAATACCTGGAGACAGGGCTTCCCTGGTGGCGCAGTGGTTGAGAGTCCACCTGCTGATGCAGGGGATGTGGGTTCATGCCCCGTTTCAGGAAGATCCCACATGCCGCGGAGCGGCTGGGCCCGTGAGCCATGACCGCTGAGCCTGCGCGTCCGGAGCCTGTGCTTCACAACAGGAGAGGCCACAACAGTGAGAGGCCCACGTATCGCAAAAAAAAAAAAAAAAAAAAACCTGGAGACAAATGAAAATGGATACAATGTTCCAAAATCTATGGATGCAGCAAAAGCAGTTGTCAGAGGGAAGTTTATAGCAATATAGACCTACCTCAGGAAACAAGGAAAATCTCAGATAAACAATTTAACCTTACACCTAAAAGAACTAGAAAAAGAAGAATAAACAAAGCCCAAAGTTAGTAGAAGGAGAGAAATACTAAAGATCAGAGTGGAAATAAATGAAATAGAGACTTAAAAAAATAAAAAAGATCAATGAAACTAAGAGCTGGTTCTTGGAAAATATAAAATTGATAAACCTTTAGCCAGACTCATCAAGAAAAAAAGAAGAAGTTCCAAATAAATAAAATCAAAAGTGAAAGAGAAATTACAACCAACACCACAGAAACATAAAGGATCATAAGAGATTACTATAAACAATTACCTGCCAACAAAATGGACAAGCTAATAGAAATGGATAAATTCCTAGAAACATATAACCTTTTAAGACTGAATCAAGAAGAAATAGAAAATCTGAACAGACCAATCACTACTAATGAAATTGAATTAGCTATCAAAAAACTCACAAATATAACAAAAGTCCAGGACCAGATGGCTCACAGGTGGATTCTACCAAACATTTAAAGAAAAATTAACACCTATCCATCTCAAACAATTATAAAATATTAAAGAGGAAGGTACGCTTCCAAACTCATTCTACAAGGCCAACATTACCCTGATACTAAAATCAGATAAAGACACTACAAAAAAAAAAAAATTACAGGATAGTATCCCTGGGGAACATAGATGCAAAAATTTTCAACAAAATATTAGCAAACCAAATACAACATTACATTAAAAGGAGCATACACAGTGATCAAGTGGGATTTATTCTAGAGGTACGAGTATGGCTCAAAATCCATAAATCAATCAACATGATACAGTACAAAACAAAGGATAAAAATTATATGATCATATATATTATATATATAATCATAAAAATTATAAGCAATACATGCAGAAAAAGCTTCTGACAAAATTAAACATGCATGACAAAAACTCTCAACAAAGTGGGTATAGAGAAAACATACTTCAGCATAGTAAAGGCCACATATGGCAAACCCACAGCTAGCATTATACTCAACAGTGAAAATCTTAAAGCTTTTCCTCTAAGACCAGGAATAAGACAAGGATATCAACTATCACCACTTTTATTCAATATAGTATTGGAAGTCCTAGCCACAGCAATCAGTCAAGAAAAAGAGATTAAAAAAAAATCCAAATTAAAAAAGAAGTAAAACTGTTTGCAGATGACATGATACTATATATTGAAAACTCTAAAAACTCCACCAAAAAAATAAAACTATTATAACTAATAAATTCAGTAAAATTGCAGGATACAGACATCTGTTGTGTTTCTATACACTACCAAAATACCAATGACATTTTACACAAAACTGGAACAAATAATCCTAAAATTTGTATGGAACCACAAAAGACAACAAATAGCCAAATCAATTTTAAGAAAGAAGAAAAGCTGGAGGTATCACACTCCCTGATTTCAAACTGTACTACAAAGCTACAGTAATCGAAACTGTCTGGTACTGGAACAAAAACAGACACATAGATCAATGGAACAGAAGAGAGAGCCCAGAAATAAACCCACACTTATATGGTCAATTAATTTACAATAAAGGAGCCAGGAATATATAGTGGGGAAATGACAGTCTCTTCAATAAATGGTGCTGGAAAACTGGACTGTTACATGTAAATAATGAAACTGGACTGCTTTCTTACACTATATACAAAAATGTACTCAAAATGGATTACAGACTGGAATGTAAGACCTAAAACCATAAAACTCCTAGAAGAAAACATAGGCAGTACACTCCTTGATCTCAGTCTTAGCAATGTATTTTTTTGGATCTGTCTCCTCAGACAAGGGAAACAAAAGCTAAAATAAACAAAGGGGACTACGTCAAACTGAAAAGCTTTTGCACGGTGAAGGAAACCGTCAAGAAAACGAAAAAGCAACCTACTGAATGGAAGAATATATTTGTAAATGACATATCCAGTATGGGGTTAAGATCCAAAATATATAAAGAACTCACATGACTCAAAATCAAAAAAAACAAATAATCCAATTAAAAAATAGTCAAAGGACCTGAATAGACATTTTTTCAAGGAAGACATATAGATGGCCAACAGACAGATGAAAAGATGCTCAATGTCGCTAACCATCAGAAATATGCAAATCAAAACCACAGTGAGATATCACTTCCCACTTGTCAGAATGGCTATTATCAAAAAGACAACAAATAAAAGTGTTGGTGAGAATGTGAAGAAAAAGGCATCCTCATTTATTGCTGGTGGGAATGTAAGTTGGTGCCACTACTATGGAAACTAGTTTGGAGGCTCCACAAAAAATTAAAAATATAACTACCATATCATCCAGCATTCCCACTTCTGGGTATTTATTCAAAAAAACAAAAACACTAATTCAAAAACATATGTGCACCCCAATGTTCATAGCAGCATTATCTACAATAGTCAAGATATAGAAGCAACCTAGGTGCCCATCAATAGATGAATGGATAAGAAGATGTGATATATATACAAAATGAAATATTATTCAGCCATAAAAAAGAATGAAATGTTGCCATTTGTGACAACATGGATAGGCCTAGAGGGTATAATGCTAAATGAAATAAGTTGGACTGAGAAAAACAAATACCGTATGATTTCACTATATGTGGAATCTAAAAAAAAGCTAAACAAACAAAACAGAAACAGACTTAGATACAGAAAACAAACTGGTGGTCACCAGAGGAGAGGGAGGTGGGGGGTTGGGCAAAGTAGGTGAAGGGGATCAAGAAGTACAAACTTATGGAATAAATAAGTCACGGGTATGTAAGAGCATAAGGAATATAGTCGATAATAACATAATAACTTTGTACAGTGACCGACTTACTGTGGTGATCAATCCATAATGTATACAAATGTCGAATCTCTATGTTGTATACTTGAAACTAATATAATATTGTGTGTCAACTTACTTCAATAAAAAATACTTTAAGTGATAATAGAAAAAGATATTTGAAAGTAAGGCTAAGTTTAAAGAAAATGGGATAAAATTTGAAGGCAAGCTCAGGCTCAGATTAATGGATATCTACTCAGCATGAATGAGCGAGGCTGAGCGCAGCAGCCTAATAAGTTATGCTATATTAGTTTATCTATACTACACTTGAAGTCAGTGGAGTCTTGAGGAAAAAGAACATTGATTGGTGGAGGAGATGGGAGGGGGAAAGACCCAGGATGGTTGAGACATCTCAGCCTTTGAGGTGAGGCTGGGGGCGTACAGCATGAAGGGCCTGGGTGCCTGGAGAAAAGGACCCAGGAGCTGAAAAAAAGGAAAGAAAAGGGAAAAACAAATACTTAACCATTTTTACAATTTTGCCCAACACTCTCTTATTCACTAAATCCCACCACAACTCCTGTGATAAATAATATCAAATTATCTACTCAAGATCTCATGATACAACAAAGGATAGGCATGAAATAACAGAGAACACTACTGAATGTAGAGAAAAGAGGATACATTGTAAAGAAACGCTACAAAAAGAAAGGGTTTTCATCAGTTAAAAGGATTTTCAACTTCAACAATAGAAAATCTTGTAATCTGATTTAGAGGACAAAATGTTAAAACTACCATTTGAGGGCCTGGCTAAGTGACTCATTTAATCCTAACACCTACTCTATAAAATGGCAGCAGAAGAATTTTAAAGTTTGTACACACACACACACACACACACACACACACACACCCCATTTCCACAGAGTTTGCTGCCCCAATGTGAGGTTCCCCCATGGTTCACTGTGTGTGAAGTATGTGGCAGGGCTGGGAATCAAGCCCAGGCATCAAAAAGATGCAATTTTGCTACTACATTTCTGAAGCTACTATTGGTATTAGCATCTCCCAAGAATGGAACAAAGAAAATGAAAGTATGGGTCATTCACCTGGAGTATCTTGACAGATCTAGCTAAAGAGATTCCAGCCAATAATAAGAAAAGGTGAAAAGGAATAGGATTAGGACAAGGAAAGCACCAAACAAACCCTAACAAAGAAGCCATATAGGGAGACTCAGTGGGAACACAGTACCGGATGGCACTATGTGTAAAACCACTAGGTCTTGACTATGACCTCACAGACACATGGGTCCTTCTAATAAGAGCTGTGTTTGTGATGCTAACCAGCATGTTAGCTTGCACGACCAGTTTAGAAAAGCTATTGATCCCCTGTTTGCTGCCAATTTGAAATAAAACAATTGTAGGTGATGTTATATTTGTATTTCATCTGACTGATATTAGGTTTTACATTGCTTTAGTACAGAAGTCTAAACTCTAATTAAAGAATCTATTCTAAATATCGGGGTCCCATATTTAGGGCTTCACAGTCAATAAGCTTGAAAAACATTAAGCAAAATTAAACATTTTACTAAAAGACTTCTCAGAGCCTCTACTATGCTCGTGTGCATGGTGGTGACCAAGACACAGATATAGTCCACTCCATTTTATCACAGGACACTTTTTTTGTTTGTTTTTTGTTTTTTTTGTGGTACGCGGGCCTCTCACTGCCGTGGCCTCTCCCGTTGCGGAGCACAGGCTCCGGACGCGCAGGCTCAGCAGCCATGGCCCACGGGCCCAGCCACTCCGCGGCATGTGGGATCTTCCCGGACCGGGGCACGAACCCGCGTCCCCTGCATCGGCAGGCGGACTCTCAACCACTGCGCCACCAGGGAAACCCCACAGGACACTTTTTAAGGGGAAGCATCTCAGTAGACAGGGAATCACAATTCAAAGTTTGTGAAATACTTGTTTAGAGTGTGAGGAAAAAGCACAAAGTTTATTCAGGGCTCACTCAGTGTAAAGATAATAAGAATAATAAATTGTTATAAGTACCTGAAGATGCCTGTGCTTTGCAAACACATAGGCCACAGGGCCTCCCAGAAGAAAAATTACAAAGTTCATGTCCTTATCAGAAAATTGGAAAAGGATCTTGCTCAGGGGAAGTTCTTGGTCAAATATCTAGAAACATCCTATATTTAATGACCGATTCTATTTATATGCAATAAGTGAATGGTAAAGACATCTAAGAGACAAACAGCAGTAACATTTTGTCAACAAGCCCATCTCTCCAGAATACTTTTCCCCAGATGTCTGCACAGCTCCCTGCCTCTCTTCCCTCAGGTCATCATTCAAACCACATCTGCTTGGAGGACTTTTCTTGTCTACTGTGACAATTCCTGTAAATCTCTAGCCACTTGTCTTGCTTTATGCTTTATGGCACATATCCTCCTACGTGTTTATCTGTTTACTGCCTGTTTCCTCGCTAGAGTGTTGGCCCACTGAGGCCAGGGATTTTATTTGTTCACCTCTTTATCCTGAGTGCCTGGAGCAGTGCTTGTCACATAGTAGGCCTCCAAAAATGTGTGGTGATTAAACACTCAGAATAACCCACATTGGTTTCTAGCTCTACTAGTGATGCTTTTCCTTGAAATATTCCATATATCCAAGGATTTAAAATCCCTCCCTATATTCTCAGTTAGAAAAAGTGAAGAAAACAGGTTTGTCCATGGTCAAGCTCTCTAGACTTGTTAGGATTGCGGTTTAGGTTACGGGGGAAGCTTTATCTTTCAGATGATTGGCAGTCCTACTAACATCCAATGACAACATTATCCTTTTATTTGCGGCCAATGAGAGGTAAGGTTATTCTTTCCTTTCATAAAAAACAATATTCCGCATAGCAAGCCAACAAAATTTCTCATGACACAGAGTAAATACAAAAACTGCAGGGCTTCCCTGGTGGCCCAATGGTTGAGAGTCCGCCTGCCGATGCAGAGGACACAGGTTCGTGCCCCGGTCCGGGAGGATCCCACACGCCGCGGAGCGGCTGGGCCCGTGAGCCATGGCCGCTGGGCCTGCGCGTCCGGAGCCTGTGCTCCGCAGCGGAGAGGCCACAACAGTGAGAGGCCCGCGTACCGCAAAAAAAAAAAAAACTGCAGAACATCAAGATATTGCGTTTCTGCTTGTTATGGACTGACTTGTGCTCCTCTCCCAGCCCCGACCCAATTCATGCATTGAAGGTCTAACCCCCAATAAGACTGTATTTGGGAATAGGACCTTTAAGGTGATAATTAAGGTTAAGTGAGATCATAAGTGTGAGGTCCTAATCTAATAGGACTGATGTCCTTGTAAGAAGAGAAAGAGAGAGCAGAGACCTCTCCTTCTGCGCTTGGGCACAGGAAAGGTTGTGTGACAACGCAGGGAAAAGTGGCTGTCTTCAGACTAAGAAGAGAAACCTCACCAGAAATCAAATTTTCCTTGGACTTCTAGCCTCCTGAACTGTGAGAAAATTAATTTCTCTTGTTTAAGCTTCCCAGTCTGTGATATTTTATGGCAGCCCAGGCCAACCAATACCACTTCTTTTTGTTGAAACGCATGTACATTTTCCTGAGGGTACAAAACAACCCAATCCCTGCAAATTCAAACTGTCCTCATAATGATTTGTCTAGGGGTCCATCTTTTCATGGACGAAGGAGTGTGTTACCTGGCAAGTGGCTGAAAGTTTCAGGCAGTTGGGCAGGACTGTTCAAGGCAGGATTTTTCTCAGTAACAACTAAAACCGTCCAGCCTCTCTGTACAGGAAAACTTCTGATAGATTGATGCTTTGAAAGGGCATTTACCAAAGATAGGAAAAAGGGCAAGTGAGTAGCATCTGTAAGATTAGGACAGGAAAGTTAAATAGCACAGTGAGCCGAAGCTTAGGAGAAAATGCTAAGACAACACAAAGGCTAACCGTGTTCGATAAATCAATGAAAATGGAAGGGATAAGCCTACTTCTTGAGAAAGGCTGTATAATAGTAATAAATGACTGAGAAAGAAGAGAACACAAGTCCTTGACAGCATCTGTCTTCACCAAAAAGAAAGACATTCAGATTGGGGGGAAAATATTTATGGTTAAGAAGAAATTGAACAGCAACGTAAACCACAGTATTTCCATCTTTAGCATATTAGAAAGCCACTAAAAACTATGCTTCTGAAGAGTGGTTAATGGCATGGAAAAAAGAACACAGCATAAGATTAAGTGGAGAGGAAAGCAGGATTCAAAATTGAATCACAAATAATCTTGATTTACGAAAAAATAAAATCAGAGAAAAAATACCAGATGATTATATGCCAGAATAACACTGGTTGCCTCTGACTGGTAAGATTACGGGTATTTTTTTCTATGTTATATTTTTATGAGCCTTCAAACAACAAACATTTGTTACTTTTATAATCAGAACATAGAAGTATAAAAGCAAAACGAAGCACAAAAGCAGAAGCCCAAGATACTTGAGGCTATTATAAAGCAGCTTCAAGCCAGTATTAAATGAGGCCAAGATTCCAGGCCCAGGAGTTGCAATGAGGGAATCAGTATCAGTAATACTTGAGGACTCACAAACATTACGTAAGAGGCCAGGAAGCTCTTGTTTTCAAAATTATGAGAACCTTAAACCCTTGGGCACAATATCTCAGGAGAAATCTTGACCCAATAGCTTTGAAATCCTGGAAAAGGTGATAGAAAAGGAACAGGTTTAGCTTTTTCTGCTCACCATTCACCTAAACACAAGCTTTGTCCTGCCCATGACTGTTACCAAAATCCATTAGAAACAAGACGCAGTGCCCGCACAGACCCCAGCCCTGTGGTCTGTGGGTCTCAATGCAGTCTACTTATAATTGATGGCATCTGGGAGTTGGGGCATAAGTTCAGTCCCCGGCCCACTCCTCCCCCGCCCCAGCCAGCTTTTTCTCCCAGAACTCCTCTCTGCCCTCGCAGCATTTTTCAGTCTCCCTCCACTGGCCTTTTCCAGTCTCAACAGTGGTCTAGTCTACCCCAAACCAATCCTTCTGTCACAGCTCTATTTGACATGGACCACCGAGAACCAGCCCTGACCACATAGTAGGATGTTTTCCAATGCATGCTTCTCATAACCATCCCTGAAAGACATCCATGACATTCCATGGCCAAGGGGATTTGATTATGTAAAATTTGAGAAACTCCCTTTAGGAGATTCACAATGTCCATTCACATATTAAAGGTTTTGACAATACCTACAATAAGGAAACTTGTTTAAATCTGACCATGTTTAATAACTTCTTTGGTGAAAACTTTTTTTAAAAATCCTATTAAATCTAATAACTCAGTGATCTAGGAGCACACTTTGGCAAGAACTACGTTAGAAGCTTCCTCCCCAGTAACACTTATGGCCTAGAAAGAATTTGCAGTTCCCATGCCTTTATCTCATCTCCTGATGTTGGAATTAGCACACTGAGGCCATTTGAGAGCATGAAGCTGCAGCCTCATGATGTGTGTCCAACCTGCCCAAATGGAAATGAACCCACCCTCCTGCAAACAACAGACTGGGGCCCTGGTCCTCTCCCTTTATTCCTTCTGACTCCTTCTCCTGAGTTATCTGCTTCTCCTATCCTGTGTAATATTCACCAAAGACCACTCTACACAAGAGCTCAGACCTCCAGCAGATGTTAGCAAAGAGGCAATCAGTCAAACAATCTGTTATCCAGGCTTGCTCCCTCCCTATCTTATCCAGAGATGTTTTTTAGAAGGAATCATAACATCCTTTTGGTTTTTCTTGATGATTAACTCATAGCTCATCTTACTCTTCACTTCTTCAGGAACACCTCCTTGATCTGATTAGATCCCCCATCTTATCCCCACAAGAAGTACCATACACTCTTATGGTACCATGTACCTCTCCACGAAGTACCTGTTACAAGTACCATTTTATGTTTATTTGTATGAACACATAATTAATATCTATCTCCCTCACTAATACAAATACACAATAAATTACTATGCTTCGTTAAATGTTTCACATTATTTTCCATTTAATCCTCACCACAACCCAACTAAGCATAAAGGTTTAGAGGTACAATTATTATCCCTATTTTATAAATGAAACTGGGGCATAAAGTGGTCAAGGGACTTGACCAAGATTCCATAGCTAATAAGGGAGAGACTGGAATTTAAGTCCAAGCACTCTGATTCCAGAACTCAGCGAGAGTAACTTAATTACTTCACAAAAGTCCATGAGGGAATAAACAGTATCTGACTTTGCTCACCACTGTATCCTGAGTGCCTAGCACAGACAATATTTCATTAAATTTTTGAACAAATAAATGAATGGATAAACATAATTCAAGTATAAAATTCAAATATTTCATAAATATGCAATTTATAAAGTAAAAGTTGTCCATAATCCTACCACCACCTCGCCCAGAGAAAATAATTTTCAGCAGTTTTCTAACTACCCCTTACAACATGAAATTTATTGGGCAGTGTCACATACTTTACATATGTGGCTTATTCCATGATTTTTTGGCATTTCATGAGAATAACTGTTCTCCCTTCGGGACATTGCCATTACCTGGTACATTGTTTACTCACATTTCCTTCCCTACACCACCATAAACACTCATGTTTTGCTCAATATTAACAGATGATGGATAAGCAGATATTTACCACCAAAGCAATAAACAACATCATTCACAATGTCCATGATCAAAATAAAGAACTGTAGACTGGATAAGAATACAGATACATAGAATCAAAACTGAATAAGTAATAAAACCCAGAAAGGAATAATTAATAAATGTTAAAACTGGAGACCGGGCCATAATAGCATGCCACATAGCTCTGCCCCTGTTTCTGGGCTGTTCAACATTTCTAATAAATGAAATGATGAAAACGGAAAACATGCTGATCATTTCTGAAGATAACATTAAACTGGTAGAGGTAGATAATATTTCAGATGACAAAATCAGTCTTTAAAATTTTTCCAGTGGATGGAAATAATGACACAAAACCAACAAGATTAAACTTAGTAGGATTTAATATAAAGTCTGAATATAAGTCCTAAAACTTAATAATATAAATTTAGAATGGGGGCATCATTTTCTTCTTAGCTTATGGAAAAAGCCTGGATGCAGCCAAAGAATGATTAAGCAAATCACACTTGTGCAGCCGATATGAATGTCAGTCACCAAACTTAGATGTGCAAGAAATGTCTGGTTATTTTCTGTAAGTCAGTTTAACTTCTAACCTGGAGAACTCAATCTGCCAAGCAGGCAGAGAATTTAATCGAAGCCATTCTTGAAGATCCTTTACCACCCCAGGAAGGTTCAAAGAAACATATACAGTGGTGAGACACGGGGAATAGGGTGGCCCCACCTGTCCCCTGTCATCTACCTGCACAACCTGCATGGACGCAGGAGCCCTGCCACTCCAGGCACTGTTGGGCCATAGGGTCTTTGCAAAGACTATGTGCCCGAGCTCTCCCTACTTTCCTCCTCCCTGGCTCTGCTGCCAAGCAGTAGGATGGGACCCCCGCTACTCAGGAACACATACTTCTTTCTTATACTCTCTCCTACTCTCTAACCTCCTTTTTGGTCTTGGGAAATCCTACCCTCAGAGGCACTTTCTGTTTTCTCCATAGCAAATCTCCTTGGCCTTTACACCACCTCAATAAACATTCTAAGTTCCACTGTGGGTTTAGGCTTAGAGAAACAAAATCCAGAAGTCTACATACATGGCTTCTACTTTCCGCCTTGACACATACCTCCCCTGAGGCACAAGGGGAGTGCAGGCTATTTGCTTGAATTGGGGGAAAGAACCTGGAAAAATACAAAAAGAAACAAATTAATAGCTTGAAATATGCAGCCATAGAGATAATGGAGTACTATTACATGGCATTAAGAGCAACTATATGGGCTGTAAAATTAGAAGAAATGTTGTCCCTGAAATAATGTTAAGTGAGAAAGATACATTAAAATGACTGCAATATAGAAATACACATTTTAGAAGAATCAGGACCTAATTTGAAATGATATAAATTGATGTAATATTTTTATGTAAAATTAATTGCATAATAATTTTTGAGAGAATAAACCATACCAAGATAATGCAAAACCAAAAAATTCTAGAAATAATTTAACTATTATAAACTCAATGTGATCTAATAAATGAAAATGTGAGTTTTTTTAAGGAAGGCTAATGTAATTTTGAGGTGTATGGCATAAACTGTTAGGTAGCTAATAAAATCCATTCTTCCCTTCCTCCATTGTAATTGAATTGTAACAAGTCACATGGCTGCCCAGATAGACTACATTTCCCAGCCTGTCTTGTAGTGGGTGTAGCTGTATTACTTTCTTGCCATTGGAACCTAACTGGAAGCCCACGATGGGTCTGTCTTCTCCTTGCTGTCCTTTTCTATCTCTCCATCCAGAACCCATACATGGCTGCTACCCAGCATCAACAAAGAAGATGATTACCCACCTGGAATGTTCACCACTGACTGTTACATGAAAGAGAAATAAGCTTCTTTGTTCTTTAGCTTACTGATTTTCTGGACCTTTCTGTTTCTGCAACTTTAGCCTACACAAATTCTCAGGGAATTAGAGAGCCAACATAACAGCAAGAAAAGGAATTCCAAAACTAGAATGTTCTCTCCTTCTTCAGTTATAGCTCTTCCATAATATGATCCTCCCTTTCTGCAAGATTCTAAGAAGATACTAGAAATTAGACCTCTCATCATGAAAAGAGTAAAATGTCTAGATTCCATTTTCTCTAAATGATTTAACCACAGTTTTCTCTCTTCTTCAATGAAAAAGAGTGAATATGATTAACCAGTAGAATTTTTTAAACATTATTCTTATATGTGTAGAAAAATACTTTTTCTGCTTACCAAATTCTTAAATGTTAATAGTTTTATTTTTCTAACAAGAGTATTTCACAAGAAACTGCATATCCATAAAAACAATATCTAAGCTGAAGCATCATCATTTTTCTACTATTAAGGGTAAAGGGGAACCAATTTATATTTAATTTAATGGGCTTTTTTCCCCTGTTTGCTCTACTCTTTTACTTCTTCTCCTGGATCTATTATTCCCATTAAATTTTCATAATATCCCATTAACTCAATGAAAAGAATTTTGTGTGGTATTGAGGTTGGAAGGAAAGCATTTTATTACTATCATGAGAAATTTTTTTGGCAAAAATTTTTTTCTTTTTCCTCTGGACCTTTAGTGTGCTCTCTTTCAGGATTTTCATAATTATTCCACTGTTATCAGTACCCCCCTTAAGGCCAAATGAATCACTGTGAGTTTATGTCCAAACTTCAGTATAACTTTCAAATTATTGGGTGTCTAATTAGAGAAGATTTTTTTCATAAATAACATTTTAAAACTGTACCACTGAATGGCCAAATACCTGCAGTTACCTCCTTCATCTTTTCTGACAGGTTCTCCTAAAACAGCTTTAGCTGAACAGTGAACACTGTCGCTGTGTTGCAAAGATGAAAGCAAAATTCCATGTGTGAAGCCAAAATTGAAATCACAGAAGGCAGGACTCACTCTGCTAATTGTTGCTTAGCAATAAAATGTGCAAAACATACTGATGGAACAGTGACATCAGGTACCAGAGGCATCTGTATCAACACCAGCAGTAAATCAGGGAATTAGAGAGCCAACATAACAGCAAGAAAAGGAATTCCATCCCTTAGGAGCTGGGGGAGGGTTTCTGCCCTCTTTCCTACTAACTGCTCAGTTGAAAAGAAAGTCCCTTTATCCACTAGATACTCCTGTTGTGGTACTTGAAGACTGCATGGAAACAGATACTCAGAGGTTCATATTATCCTAAAAGAGTCCCTGGTGGATTTGCACATATCTATAAGAGTAGATATTTTCTTTCCCCTGTTAAACAAAAAGATTCCCAGTGAGGATAGACATTCAAATCCCAGTTCAGATGTTTGCTAAGGGAGCAGAGTGGGACCAGCAGCTCCTTAGCTGGCAGCTATGCCTCCAGGATTAAGACTGTGTCTGAAAACTCAAAACAAACAAAGAGCCCACATTGCATAGGAATGGTATGAGGTCTTAACCTGAAAACTGACTCCAGCTTCTTGTGTTCTGTTTCGGTTTTGTTCATTTGTTTCTGAGAGGGTTTCTGAGATAAAAAGTTCCAAGTTGCCTTAAAAGAAATCTGAGTTTACCTATTATCTCCAGTCTCTGTGGTGACATTTAAATGAACAGTATGATGGTCAGGCAGGGGCAGGGATGTTTAGGGATTAAATAAAATCTCAATTCATATTAAATCAATTTTAAGAAAAAATCATGCAAAAAAAAAAAAAAGACTGCTTTTAGAGAGAGATAAAGACTCCTGTAGAACACAAGGTGATTGTTGAGCTACAAAATATTGACAAGACACTATTTGCCTCCCCTTAGTGTCTCTCTCGGGAAATCTTTATTGAGCATATAAAGGCGTCCTGCTCCTTGCTAGGTGCTTTGGCTGCACAAGTATTGTTTCTAATTTGTCAACAATATAGAAAAGATGATATGTATCAGCCAATTAGTGACAAACAAGAGACTACAATATAAAAGCTAAAGATCTGAAAACTAATACTGAAAGCCAGTTCATTTATTTTGTGGAGATACCTAGCTTCTTTAATGATAATCTGCTGTTCTCTAGATTGGTCGATGGAAAAATCCAGATACTTAGCACCTAAGATATACTTTTTAAAACTATTTTATTGAAGTATAACTTATTATAAAATGCACAAATTATAATGATATATAGCTCAGTGAAATTTTCATTTATGTAGTGTATATCCATGTAAACACCACACAGATCAAGATATAGACAGTTCCAATAATCAAGCATGCTCCCCCAATCAATACTGCCCCAAAGGTAACCATCATTCTTACCTCTACCACAAGAGATTAGTTTCGCCTGTATTTGGACTTCATATAAATGAAGCCATAGAATGTGCTACCCTTTGATGTCTGGCTTCTTCCTCTCCACATTACGTATAAACATTCTTGTACCTGTCTTTTAGTGGACATAAGCACACGTTTCTGTTAGGTATAAACCAAGGAGTGGAATTACTGAGTAAGTATCTGTTTAGCCTTGGCAGATACCAGTTTTTCAAGTAGTTTTTACCAACCACTGTACTCACTAGAGATGGAGTTTCACGTGCCTTACATACTTGCCAACATTAGATATTGTTGGCCTTTTCATTGTAGCTGTACTAGTGAGGTACTGTGGCTTTAATTTGCAGCTCTCTAATAACCAGTGATGTTGAACACTTTTAATGTGCTCATTGACTATCTGAATATCCTCTTTTGTAATAAAGCTCCAACAGATATGTTTGAGATGGGCTAAGGTTTCAAACAATCAGGATGTAGGTTTGATCCTGCAGGCCTCCAAAACTCTATTTACATCCTGATTAGCTAAGGATACTGAGGCCATGACTTTTGTAAAAGGGGAAAGCTCAAGAGTGAGCTTCCTGTCACTGGAGCTATTTAAGCAGGATTGGACACAAAGGAAATGTGTAAAGGAATATAAATCCAGCTGGAAGGTGAAGTCTAAGTGTCTCTTCCAACACTGGTAAGTGCTACAGCGATTCAGCTATTGGTAGATCAGTAAGAACTGGAAGGCAGAGGGTGGAAGTTAGAGGAAGAAGCTTTTAATTGTTGAGTATCTATTGTGCTCCAAGGGCTGCACTAAGCTTTACATCCATTAATTAATTTACTTCTCATCTCACAATAATTATATAAGATATGTAAGAAAAAAATCTCTCCATTTTTTTTCCTTCTACATACAACATATTTCTGGGCACCAAATATTGTGGGGGGGGGGTCCCACAATGACCAATTCTCAGATACCAGCTGGGTGTCCTACAATTCAGTTCAGTTCTGACACCCTCTCCCTGGAATCAGCATCGGATCCCACAAGTTAAGGGCTCAAGTCCCACAAGACTGCCTCCACTTAAGATGCCAGTGGCAAGTCCCAAGTTGTCACCCATACTTCTAATCAACCAGCTTATAGTTGGGGTTCCAGTGACCTCCTCCTTGGGTTATATAATTTGCTAGCATGGCTCACAGAATTGAGAGAAACACTTATGTTTTCCAGTTTATTATATAGGTTATAATAAAGGATACAGATGAACAGCCAATGAAGAAATGGCAAGGTCCAGAAGTGTTCCAAGTGCAGTAGCCTCTGTCCCCATGGAGTTGGAGTGCGCCACCCTCCCAGCACATGGATGTGCTCACCAACCCAGAAGCTCTCTAGATCTCTTCACTTAGGATTTTTATGGAGGCTTCATATTTAGGAATGGCTAACTAAATCATTGACCATTGGTGGTTAGCTCAACCTCCAGCCCCTCTGTCCTTCCCAGAGGTGGAGGAGTGGGGCTGAAAGTTCTAACCTTCTAATTATATGGTCGTCTCTCCTGACATCCAGCCCCCATCCTGAGTATCTAGGGACCCTCAGCCACCAGTCATCTCACTGGCATACAAAAAGACTCTTGTCGCTTTGAAGATTCGAAGAGGTTTAGGAGCTGTGTGCCAGGAAATAGGGGCAGAGACCAAATATTAGGTTGGCCAAAAAGTGCATTCGGGTTTTCCCTTAAGATGTTACAGAAAAACCAGAACGAACATTTTGGCCAACACAATATATAATCTCTTACTATGTGATAGGTAGATAATACCTTTATTGGTTACCTATTGCACTGAATATCTACCTATTGGATATTCAGTGCTGAATATAAGAATATTGCCATTACCTTAGTAGCCTAAAACAACACACATGTATTATCTCATGGTTTCATGGGTCAAGAGTCAGGGAGAGGCTTAGCCAGGTCCCCTGCAGTCAAGGTGTGGGCCAGGACTGGGTTCTCATCTGAGGCTTGACAGGGGAAGGATCAGCTTCCAAGTTCACATGATCCTTCTCAACTTCAGTTCTTTGCAGGCTGTAACTGAGGGCCACGGTTTCTCATTGGCTGTCAGCCACTCTCAGCTCCTTGCTGCATGACCCTCTCCACATGGCAACTCACAACACGGCAGCTTGCTTCTTCAAGCCAGCAAGGAAGAAAGTTTCCTAACAAGACAGATGTGCCAAACATGTGAAGCATAATCATGAATGTGTATATATGTATATTTGTAACCTTGCCGTATTCTATTGGTTAGGAGTGAGTCATAGGTCCTGACCATGCTCATAATGAGAGAATTACACGTGGACACAGACACTAGTAGCAGAGATCACAGAAGCCACTTCTAAAATCTACTACTACCCTACTATTATTGCAGTCTCTTTACAGGTGAAAAGTAAACTAAGGATGGTAAAATAAGTCAACAGTTAGGCCAGGTTTTGAACACAAGTGTCTTTAAATCCAGAGTTTACCTTCTTAACCACTATAATACCAGGGAAATATTCAAAGAAAAGGTAGAATGGCTTATTCTTTTTTTTTTTTTTTTAAAGAAGATGCTGGGGGTAGGAGTTTAGTTATTTATTTATTTATTTTTGCTGTGTTGGGTCTTCGTTTCTGTGCGAGGGCTTTCTCTAGTTGCGGCAAGCGGGGGCCACTCTTCATCGCGGTGCGCGGGCCTCTCACTATCGCGGCCTCTCCTGTTGCGGAGCACAGGCTCCAGACGCGCAGGCTCAGTAGTTGTGGCTCACGGGCCTAGTCACTCCACGGCATGTGGGATCTTCCCAGACCAGGGCTCGAACCCGTGTCCCCTGCATTAGCAGGCAGATTCTCAATCACTGCGCCACCAGGGAAGCCCCCTCATTTCTAAAAGAGGGGGTGATGGTAGTGAGATAATGCATAAGGTTTGCAGAAAGATAAAGTGAGATAATAGATATAAAAGTGTTCAGGATAGGGAATGAAATGTAGTAGACTCATATTAAAATATTCATGATTATGTCAGTATGCAGTGTAATGTTTTGCTAATAAAAGTACAATGAATTTTGTTGAGTAAAAAAATCCAGTATAATGAACACAATCCTGAATCCTTTTCCATCTTACGCTTTTCTGACAAGGACACATGTACCTCCAAGGAACACAGCCACAGTGTAAGTGAACATGGGGACTCTTCCTGGAGTGTCCACTTTACTGGAAGATTTGGGTGGGGGGGGGAGCAAATTTAACTCATAAGTAACTTTTTAATTATCTTTGTATTAAGTTCATGAGAAATGTTTTATGTGGTAACATATATTATGTTCCTAATAATACTGATTTAAATATCTACAAGTCTACTTTTAAGTCCACAGTTTAGAATTCATATGAATGGACTGAAAACTTATAATATATGACATTTATATTAAGTATCTAGAGAAAAGATTCCATTCAAAACAAAAGCTTGATATTTTATAGACATGGTTTCCTCTGTACTTTATTTTAAGTGCATTAATTTTTTAATTACATTCATCTTTTTTCATCTGGTGGTAGGATACTAGTTCAATGCTTTTATTGAAATAAATCTTAGATAATGAACAATTATTAAACTATGAAGAAAAATTGGTGGGGTAAGAGAAGAGTCAGACAGACCCTCGTGAGGACCAGAGTATTTAACCTGCAACTAAATAGATTAGACAACTTAATTAAACTCTCAGAACTTTGATTTTAGAAATATGACCTACTTCATAGAGATGTTGAGAAATTTAAATCAGATATGTATATCAAGTGACATATAGGAAGCCCTCTAAAGTTTTAGTTCTGTTTCCCAGTTACAATCTTCCTACTCCCTGCTTCAGTGATCACCTCTTCTTACGAATATCAACCTCATGTCCCACCAGCCACCAATCAGCATGCTTTTGCCTGAACTTTATCTATTTTTTAAATTTTCTTATTTCATATGTAAGTTTAAAAATTGTACTGAATAGATAAGCCAAAGACTTGGAGAAAATGTTTACAAAACATATATTTGACAAAGTGCGGGATATGTAAATAACTCCTGAAACTAAATAATAAAAAAAAAAGGACCCAATAGCAGAAGATCTAAATAGACATTTCTCCAAAAAAGACATACAGATAGCCAACAGGCAGATGAAAAGATGCTCAACATCTCTAGTTATTAGAGAAATGCAAGTCAAAACTGCAGTGAGGTATCACCTCACATCAGTCAGAATGGCCATCATCAAAAAGTCTACAAATAATAAATGCTGGAGAGGGTATGGAGAAAAGGGAACCCTCTTACACTGTTGGTGGAAACGTAAATTGGTACAGTCACTATGGAGAATAGTATGGGGGTTCCTTAAAAAGCTAAAAATAGAGGTACGATCAATCCCACTCCTGGGCATATATCCAGAAAGGTGGAAAACTCTAACTTGAAAAGATACATGCACCCCAATGTTCATACAGCACTATTTACAATAGCTAGGACATGGAAGCAACCTAAATGTCCATCAATAGATGAATGCATAAAGAAGATGTGGTACATATATACAATGGAATATTAGCCTTAGAAAACATATATAATGCCATCTGCAGCAACATGGATGGATATAGAGATTATCATACTAAGTGAAGTAAATCAGAAAGAGAAAGACAAACATCATATGATATCACTTATATGAGGAATCTAAAAAAATGATACAAATGAACTTATTTACAAAACAGAAATAGAGTCACAGACACTGAAAACAAACTTATGGTTACCAAAGGGGAAATTGTGGGGGAGGAGGGATAAATTAGGAGGTTGGGATTAACAGATACACACTACTATATATAAAATAGATTAACAACACAGACCTACTGTATAGCACAGGGAACTATATTCAATATCTTGTAATAACCAATAATAGAAAAGAATCTGAAAAATAATATATATTTATATGTATAACTGAATCACTTTGCTGTATACCTGAAACTAACACAACATTGTATATCAATTATATTTCAATTTTTTAAAAAATTTGGATATAATGGAAATGTAGAGATTAAATAATAGACATTAAATAGAAAAAAGGTGAATTCAGATTTATAATTAGTGGATAATAAAATATTTCAGTAGTGTTCTTGTTTTACATTAAAAAGTGAAACAAGCCATAGGATAAAAACTAATTTGTATGTAGAAATATCATTCACCCAGTGATAGCCCATGAGACCCACAGCATAATTATTAAAAGAGTCACTAATTTCCAAAAGAAGAAAAAAGACCCAATAAAAAATAAGCAATAGATTTTGACAGACACTTCAAAAGAGAAGATATATAAATTATCAATAAGTGCATGAAAAAGTGTGCACTGGTCATCAGAGAAATGCAAATTAAAATCATAATGAAGTATTCTACACACCCACCCAAATTATTAAAGTTTCTAAAGTTGACAACATCTAATGTTGGAAAGGAAGTGGAGTAAACAAAACTCTCATACACTATGAGCCAGCAATTCTACTCCTAGGTTTTTACCCAAGAGGAGCAAAGCATATGTTAACAGAAAACTTGAACAAGAATTTACATAGCAGTTTTATCCATAATTGCCAGAAGCTGAAAATGGCTCAGATATCCATCAATAGGAAAACTGATAAACTGTGGTATAATCATAAATGGAACACAATTCAGCAATAAAAAGGAACTAATTACTAATACATACAACAGTATGGACAAGTCTCAAAACATTATGCTAATTGAAAGAAGAACAGTACATACTACATGATTCTATTTATATAAAATCCTGGAATAAGCAAAAGGTAGGGGGTGCCTGGGAAAGGGCATGATATGGTGATAATGTTCTATATCTTGATAGGAATTTGCATCACATAGAGGTTTGCACTTGTCAAAACTCAATAAATATACAATTAAGATATGTGCATTTCTTTGTATGTATATTTTACAGCAAAAGAAAAAAACTGTAAATAAATACTGCAGACTCTATGCTGATGTCTGCAGTTGACTTTGGAATGTGTCAAAAATTAAGATGGATTAAAGGATGAGAGAAGGACAAATAATTAAATAGATATGTTTTGAAACAAATAGAATAAAATGTTAATGGTAGAATCTAGGCAGTGGGTATATGAGTGTTCATGGTAAAATTAGTTGTTTTCATAATAAAATATCAGAAAATTTGTTTGGGATAATGCAAAACTGAATTGTAAAAACTTGCTGGTGAGAAAAAATTCACAGCAGTTGTTGAGCATTCCATGAAGGGAAAAAATGTTTTAAATCATAGACACACATACATACATACAGTTTTTTAAAGTATAATCGGAGCCTCATAGAGCATTTATAGTATTGTCTATTGTATAAGTATTTCCCTCCAAAAACAGAATCAAAAGTTTTTAAAAGTCATACCTATCATGAAATAAGAATATTAGCACAATTTTTTTTTTTTTTTTTTTTTTTTTTTTTGCAGTACGCGGGCCTCTCACTGCCGTGGCCTCTCCCGCCACGGAGCACAGGCCCCGGACGCGCAGGGTCAGCGTCCATGGCTCACGGGCCCAGCCGCTCCGCGGCATGTGGGATCCTCCCGGACCAGGGCACGAACCCGTGTCTCCTGCATCGGCAGGCGGACTCTCAACCACTGCGCCACCAGGGAAGCCCCTAGCACAATATCTTAATCCCAAAAAAAAGTGTGGTAGATCATTTTATCACCAAAAATATTCTTTAAGGAGAAGAAAAAGAAAAATCAGACTGCAAAGATTTTCTTCAGATTTCATTAACATCTGCTGTTTTTCAGGTCCGACACTGTGACTTTGAAGTGTGTTTTTTAATGATTTTTGCTTAAAGTTTATTGCCTACATCAGCATTTTTCAACATTTAGTAGTTCTTGACCTCCTGCGTCAGAATCACTGGAAAAATTTGTTGAAGATTAAGGTTCTTGGTCCCAACCTATACCTACTTAATCAGAATCTTAGAAAGATATTTTTATCTAATTTTTAAAATTTTTATGTGTGATTGAGCCAGAATTTAGAGGCATGGCTCAAAACCTGCCATTATTAGATATTAAATATGTTCTGCAAGCAATGGGCACATAATAAAAACTCACTGGCAATCTACCCACTAACTTGTGCCAACTTCCAAACAACTCCTAGTGTGTGTTCCCCAGTTACTCCTCCCCCTCCTTACTAACACACTTCTTAGTGGTGTCCTGTGAGTTAAGCACAAGCTCCTTAAATGCAGGCTCATTTTCCAGCTGATTTATAGAGTAAGGCTGATGGCTACATTAGAGGGTAATATGGGGTCACTTATGGTGCTACTTCTATGGCTCCCAGCTAGGGCTTGTATAATGGGATATGCAGAGCATGCTGCGCATAGGGATCCCCAAAGAGGAAAGGACTCAGACTCCGATCACTGCTTTCATTCATTTAGTAGTAAATATTTTGTGCATTTACAGTACAGAGGCCAAGTCTCCTCCTTTTTTTAATTTCCCCTAGAGAAAATCCCTCTAAAATTCCCAGTGGAGACATGCACATTGCAGATTCACATATATAATTAACAGTCATCTTTCATCAAGGTAAAAATTGACTAAGATGTAAGGTGAAGAGAGCAATCTTAAAGAAGAAAGGAAAGACATGACCCAGGAAGTATTTGGGGGTTAGAGATAGGGATAAAGCCAACCCCAGACTCATACACATAATAATATCTTTGGTTTATCAGTAGAGAGCAATGAACGTTTCTATTTCTTCTACTAAATAATTCATAGGCCTAGTTCCAAAAGCTACTGATGGGAACAGGTCTCCTTACTCTGGAAGCATGTAACTATTGTCCCCATTTGTCAAACTGTGTTCCAAAACTGGGACCCAAAGAACACTGGTTCCTCCAGACCATTAGCCACAGTTAAATGAGCTTTGGAAATGCTGCAGATCACATCCCATTTGGGTTGGTCATAATACCGCTCCCCAAATTAAATGTTAAAAAGTTCTGTTCTAAGGAAATCTATTTAACCTTCCTTAATTTCTGAAATTTGAATATTAATGCCTTTTCACACATAACACATAAATGGAATGCCCCACAGAACATTATTTTGCAATTGCTGCCTCAGAGATGGCTTTCTCCTTGCATTCTATTTCCTCTCTGCTCAAGGCACCTAATATCCTTATACCACCTTCTGGCTAGCCAAATTTCCAACTGAGATGTTAATCCCAAATCCAGGACCCAGTACATAACTGTCAGGGCAACCACTGCAAAAGGAAAGTGTATGGTCTTTTGTTCAAACATTATTAAGAATTTCAAGATGGCAACAGCAGAGCATAAAACCAAGCATGGGGTCCTTCTGAGTATGGCTCTTACCTGCCTTCCTTTTCACACCTTTAGAGTCACCCATTAAAAAAGGAGAGCAACCTAATTAAATTAATCATGTGAGTTGAAGAAATTAATCATACTAATAGAGGAAAGACTTGAAGGGATTTTCTTGACAATGCACACACACAAAAAAACAAATAAACAAACAAAAAAACATCCTGCTTAAATAATGGGACTGATATTTAGAAGTAAAGAGAGTATATTTAAAGAAAGGTAATGAATGATGAAGTATTTTGAAATCATTTCATAGGAGAGAGAATGGATTTAGTCTAAAACATATCTAGGCCAAAGAAGAGAGAGCTTGGAGGTCAAGAAAGTACAGCATGTTATCTATCTGCCATGAAGGCTTCATGGAGACAGGACTTCAGCTAGTTCCTAATATTTTAATAAGATTTGATGAGGACTAGAGGTTGGGAAGAGCACCGTAAACAAAGGACTAACATGAGTCACACAGCAGGGGTACTTCTTGGTAAAACACTCTTGCTAAATATAAGGAAGGGCTTCCCTGGCGCCGCAGTGGTTGAGAGTCCTCCTGCCAATGCAGGGGACACGGGTTTGTGCCCTGTTCTGGGAGGATCCCACATGCCGCGGAGCGGCTGGACCCGTGAGCCATGGCTGCTGAGCCTGTGCGTCCGGAGCCTGTGCTCCACAATGGGAGAGGCCACAACAGTGAGAGGCCCGCATACCGCAAAAAAAAAAAAAAAAAAAAAAAAAAATATATATATATATATATATATATATATATATATATATATATATATATATATATATGGAAGATAAGACATCTATTTCCTTTAGGCATTACTCAGAGGTGTAACATATTCAAGCTGCTGAAAAGAAAAAAAAAATTGTTGAAGATAGCCAGAGAAAAAAGACACATTATATATAAAAGAACGAAGATGAAGTTACAGTCAACTTCTCATCAGAACCTCTGCAAACCAGAAGACAAGAGAATGATGCCTTTAAAGTGCTACAAGCAAAAACTGTCAACCAGTATTCTATTCCTAACAAAAGAATCTTTCAATAATGAAAGCGAAATAAAAACTTTATCAAATAAATAAAACCTGAAAGAAACCATTGCCTGTGTACCTACTCTAAAAATGTTAAAGGCAATTCTTCACGTGGAAGGAATATGGTATCTGTATCTGTCTTAGTCTGCTGGGGCTGCCATAATAAAATATTATAAACTGAGTGGCTTAAACAACAATTTTCTCACAGCTCTGCCAGGTAGAAGTCCATGTTCAGAGTGCCAGCATGGCCAGAGTCTAGAAAAGGCTTTCTTCCTGGCTTAGAAATGGCTACCTTCTTGTTGTATCCCCACATGGCAGAAAGATGGCGAGCAAGCTCTCAGGCATCTCTTCCTAAAAAGGCACTAATCTCATCAGACCAGGGCCCTGCCCTCAGGACCTAATCACCTCTCAAAGGCCCTGTTTTCAAATACCATCACACTGGGGTTAGGACTTTAACATATGAATTTGGGTGGGGGTGGGGGGATACAAATATACAGTCCATAACAATATCAGACTGAAACTTGGATCTACACACACACACACACACACAAAATAAGTGGCAGTGGAAATAAAATATATGAAGCTCTGACAGAATAGCAACATTACCTACTTTGTTCACAGCTAGATCTCTGACAGAGAAGGATCTGAAGTATACTCAATAAACATTTCTAAATGAGTGAATGAATGCCAGGATAAGTGAATGTACACCTGATTAATTGATGTGGATTCTGAGGAAACTGAGTGATGATCAACAGCACGATAGTACCATTACCAGATCATTTATACAACCAGTTTTATACTGGGTCTCATAAAAATTAATTCCAAGCCATCAAAGAGTTTTTAGTTTAAGATCAGTAGGATTTCAACCTTCTATAGCCACAATCTCATCTCAGGGTAATTGCTTTAGCAATCCTGCTAAATAGGGTCAGGGCTTCCTTTAAATATGAAGGTGAGCATTAAAATTTAGGAATAATATGCAGATCCACAATATAAAAATGCTAAAACAACTAAAAATCTAGAGGAAGTTTAAACTGGAATACAAAAAAGAAGACATAATCTATGATTCCATTTATAAGGCAAACTATAGCAAAACAAACCTGAAAATTAGTTTATTCTGGGAGAGATTGATTAGAAAGCGGAATGAGAGAATGTTCTAGAATAAAAGAAAACATCTATACCTTCATAGGAATGGAGAGTACATGGCATATGCATTTGTCAAAACTCAACAAATTGGACTCAAGATTTATGCCTTTTCTCCAAATAACACATATAGATGACCAACACACACATGAAAAAGTGTTCAACATCTCTAATCAACAGAGAAATGCCAAGTAAAACTGCAAAGAGATAATCACCTCACACCTGTCACAATGGCTATCATCAAAAAAACAAGAAATAACAAGTGTCGGCAAGGATGTGGACAAAAGGGAACCCTCATACACTGTTGGAGGGAATGTAAACTGGTGCAGCCTCTATGAAAAACAGTACGGAGGTTCCTCAAAAAATTAAAAATAGAACTACCATACAATCCAGCAATTCCACTCTTAGCTTTTTTTTTTTTTTAACATCTTTATTGGAGTATAATTGCCTTACAATGGTGTGTTAGTTTCTGCTTGATAAAAAAGTGAATCAGCTATACATATCCATATATCCCCATATCTCCTCCCTCTTGCATTACCCTCCAACCCTCCCTATCCCACCCCTCTAGGTGGTCACAAAGCACCAAGCTGATCTCCCTGTTCTATGCGACTGCTTCCCACTAGCTATCTATTTTACATTTGGTAGTGGATATATGTCCATGCCACTCTCTCACTTCATCCCAGCTTACCCTTCCCACTCCCCATACCCTCAGGTCCATTCGGTACATCTGCATCTTTATTCCTGTCCTACCCCTAGGTTCTTCAGACTTTTTTTTTTTTTTTTTGGATTCTATATATGTGTTAGCATACGGTATTTATTTTTCTCTTTCTGACTAACTTCACTCTGTATGACAGACTCTAGGTCCATCCACCTCACTACAAATAACTCAATTTCATTTCTTTTTATGGCTGAGTAATATTCCATTATATATATATGCCACATCTTTATCCTTTCATCTGTTGATGGACACTTAGGTTGCTTCCATGTCCTAGCTATTGTAAATAGAACTGCAATGAACATTGTGGTGCATGACTCTTTTTCAATTATGGTTTCCTCAGGGTATATGCCCAGTAGTGGGATTGCTGGGTCATATTATACTTCTATTTTTAGTTTTTTAATGAACCTCCACATAGAGGTTGTATCAGTTTACATTCCCACCAACAGTGCAAGAGAGTTCCCTTCTCTCCACACCCTATCCAGCATTTTTGATGTAGTTTTTTTGATGATAGGAATTCTGACTGGTGTGTGGTGATACCTCATTGTAGTTTTGATTTGCATTCCTCTAATGATTAGTGATGTTGAGCATCCTTTCATGTGTTTGTTGGCAATCTGTATATCTTCTTTGGAGAAATGTCTATTTAGGTCTTCTGCCCATTTTTGGATTGGGTTGTTTGTTTTTTTGATATTGAGCTTCATGAGCTGCTTTTATAGTTTGGAGATTAATCCTTTGTCCATTGCTTCATTTGAAAATATTTTTTCCCATTCTAAGGGCTTTCTTTTTGCCTTGTTTATGGTTTCCTTTGCTGTGTAAAAGCTTTCAAGTTTCACTAGGTCCCATTTGTTTATTTTTGTTTTTATTTCCATTTCTCTAGGAGGTGGGTCAAAAAGGATCTTGCTGTGATTTATGTCATAGAGTGTTCTGCCTGTTTTCCTCTTAGAGTTTTATGGTGTCTGACATTACATTTAGGTCTTTAATCCATTTTGAGTTTATTTTTGTGTATGGTGTTAGGAAGTGTTCTAATTTCATTGTTTTATATGTAGCTGTCCAATTTTCCCAACACCTCTTATTGAAGAGGTTGTCTTTTCTCCATTGTATACTCTTGCCTCCTTTATCAAAGATAAGTTGACCATATGTGCCTGGGTTTACCTCTGGGCTTTCTATCCTGTTCCTTTCATCTATATTTCTGTTTTTGTGCCAATACCATACTGCCTTGATTACTGTAGCTTTGTAGTATAACTTGAAGTCAGGGAGCCTGATTCCTCTAGCTCTGTTTTTCTTTCTCAAGATTGCTTTTGCTATTCGGGGTCTTTTGTGTTTCCATACAAACTGTGAAATTTTTTGTTCTAGTTCTGTGAAAAATATCATTGGTAATTTGATAGGGATTGAACTGAACCTGTAGATTGCTTTGGGTAGTATAGTCATTTTCACAATGTTGATTCTTACAATCCAAGAACATGGCATACCTCTCCATCTGTTTGTATCATCTTTAATTTCTTTCATCAGTGTCTTATAGTTTTCTGCATACAGGTCTTTTGTCTCCTTAGATAGGTTTATTCCTAGGTATTTTATCCTTTTTGTTACAATGGTAAATGGGAGTGTTTCCTTAAATTCTCTTTCAGATATTTCATCATTAGTGTATAGGAGTGCAAGAGATTTCTGCACATTAATTTTGTATCCTGCTACTTTACCAAATTCATTGATTCGCTCTAGGAGTTTTCTGGTAGCATCCTTAGGATTCTCTACGTATAGTATCATGTCATCTGCAAACAGTGACAGCTTTACTTCTTCTTTTCCGATTTGGATTCCTTTTATTTCTTTTTCTTCTCTGATTGCTGTGGCTAAAACTTCCAAAACTGTTAAATGATAGTGCTGAGAGTGGGCAACCTTGACTTGTTCCTGATCTTAGAGGAAATGATTTCAGTTTTTCACCATTGAGAACGATGCTGGCTTTGGGTTTGTCATATATGGGCTTTATTATGTTGAGGTAAATTGCCTCTATGTTTACTTTCTGGAGAGTTTTTATCATAAATGGGTGTTTTTGTAGAAAGCTTTTTCTGCATCTATTGAGATGATCATATGGTTTTTATTCTTCAGTTTGTTAATATGGTGCATCACGGTGATTGATTTGCGTATATTGAAGAATCCTTGCATTCCTGGGATAAACCCCACCTGATCATGTGTATGATCCTTTTAATGTGTTGGATTCTGTTTTCTAGTATTTTGATGAGGATTTTTGCATCTATGTTCATCAGTGATATTGACCTGTAGTTTTCTTTTTTTGTGACATCTTTGTCTGGTTTTGGTGTCAGAGTGATGATGGCCTCTTAGAATGAGTGTGGGAGTGTTCCTCCCTCTGTTCTATTTTGGAGAAGTTTAAGAAGGATAGGAGTTATCCCTTCTCTAAATGTTTGATAGAATTTGGCTGTGAAGCCATCTGGTCCTGGGCTTTTGTTTGTTGGAAGATTTTTAATCACAGTCTCAATTTCAGTGCTTGTGATTGGTCTGTTTATATTTTCTATTTCTTCCTGGTTCAGTCTCAGAAGGTTGTGCTTTTCTAAGAATTTGTCCGTTTCTTCCAGGTTGTCCATTTTATTGGCATATAATTGATTGTAGTAATCTCTCATGATCCTTTGTATTTCTGCAGGGTCACTTGTTACTTCTCCTTTTTTATTTCTAATTTTATAGATTTGAGTCTTCTCCCTTTTTTTCTTGATGAGTCTGGCTAATGTTTTATCAATTTTTTTTATCTTACCAATTAACCAGCTTTTAATTTTATTTATCTTTGTTATTGTTTCCTTCATTTCTTTTTCATTTATTTCTGATCTGATCTTTATCATTTCTTTCCTTCTGTGAACTTTAGGGTGTTTTTGTTCTTCTTTCTCTAATTGCTTTCGGTGTAAGGTTAGGTTGTTTATTTGAGATGATTCTTGTTTCCTGAGGTAGGATTGTATTGCTATAAACTTGCCTCTTAGAACTGCTTTTGATGCATCCCATAGGTTTTGTGTCATCATATTTTCATTTGTTTCTAGGTATTTTTTGATTTCCTCTTTGATTTCTTCAGTGATCTCTTGGTTATTTTGTAGTGTACTGTTTAGCCTCCATGTGTTTGTATTTTTTACAGATTTTTTTCCTTGAATTGAAGGAAATAAGATTGTGGTTGGAAAAGATCCTTGATACGATTTCAATTTTCTTAAGTTTACCAAGTCTTGATTTGTGACCCAAGATATGATATATCCTGGAGAATGTTCCATGAGCACTTGAGAAATATGTGTATTCTGTTGTTTTTGGATGGAATGTCTTATAAATATCAATTAAGTCCATCTTGTTTAATGTATCATTTAAAGCTTGTGTTTTCTTATTTATTCTCATTTTGGATGATCTGTCCATTGGTGAAAGTGGGGTGTTAAAATCCCCTACTATGATTGTGTGATTTTCGATTTCCCCTTTTATGGCTGTGGGCCTTTGCCTTATGTACTGAGGTGCTCCTATGTTGGGGGCATAAATATTTACAATTGCTATATCTTCTTCTTGGATTGATCCCTTGATCATTATGTAGTTTCCTTCTTTGTCTCTTGTAATAGTCTTTATTTTAAAGTCTATTTTGTCTGATATGAGAATTGCTACTCCAGCTTTCTTTTGATTTCCATTTGCATGGAGTATCTTTTTCCATCCTATCACTTTCAGTCTGTGTGTGCCCCTAGTTCTGAGGTGGGTCTCTTGTAGACAGCATATATATGGGTCTTCTTTTTGTATCCATTCAGCCAGTCTATGTCTTTTGGTTGGAGAATTTAATCCATTTACATTTGAAGTAATTATCAATATGTATGTTCCTATTACTATTTTCTTAATTGTTTTGGGTTTGTTATTGTAGATCTTTTCCTTCTCTTGTGTTTCCTGCCTAGAGAAGTTCCTTTAGCATTTATTTTAAAGCTGCTTTGGTGGTGCTGAATTCTCTTAGTTTTTGCTTGTCTGTAAATGTTTTAATTTCTCCATCGAATCTGAATGAGATCCTTGCTGGGTATAGTAATCTTGGTTGTAGGTTTTTCGCTTTCATCACTTTAAATATGTCCTGCCATTCCCTTCTGGCTTGCAGAGTTTCTGCTGAAAGATCAGCTGTTATTCTTATGGGGATTCCCTTTTATGTTATTTGTTGTTTTTCCCTTGCTGCTTTTAATATTTTTTCTTTGTATTTAATTTTTGATAGTTTGATTAATATGTGTCTTGGCATGTTTCTCCTGTATGGGACTTTCTGTACTTCCTGGACTTGATTGACTATTTCCTTTCCCATATTAGGGAAGTTTTCAATTATAATCCCCTCAGATATTTTCTCAGTCCCTTTCTTTTTCTCTTCTTCTTCTGAGACCCCTATAATTTGAAAGTTGGTGCTTTTAATGTTGTCCCAGAGGTCTCTGAGACTGTCCTCAATTCTTTTCATTCTTTTTTCTTTATTCTGCTCTACAGTAGTTATTTCCACTACTTTATGTTCCAAGTCACTTATCTGTTCTTCTGCCTCATTTATTTGGCTATTGATTCCTTCTAGAGAATTTCAAATTTCATTTATTGTGTTGCTCATCAGTGTTTGTTTGCTCTTTAGTTCTTCTAGGTCCTTGTTACATGTTTCTTGTATTTTCTCCATTCTATTTCCAAGATTTTTGGATCATCTTTACTATCATTTGTCTGAATTCTTTCTCAGGTAGACTGCCTATTTCCTCTTCATTTGTTTCATCTAATGGGTTTTTACCTTGCTCCTTCGTCTGCTGTGTGTTTCTCTGTCTTCTCATTTTGCTTAACTTACTGTGTTTGGGGTCTCTTTTTCACAGCCTGCAGGTTCATAGTTCCTACTGTTTTTGGTGTCTGCCCCCAGTGGCTAAAGTTGGTTCAGTGAGTTGTGTAGGCTTCATGTGGAGGGGACTGGTGCCTGTGTTCTGGTGGATGAGGCTGGATCTTGTCTTTCTTGAGGGCAGAACTGCATCCCGTGGTGTGTTTTGGGGTCTCTGTGACCTTATTATGATTTAGGTAGCCTCTCTGCTAATGGGTGGGGTTGTGTTCCTGCCTTGCTAATTGTTTGACATAGGGTGTCCGGCACTGTAGCTTGCTGGTTGTTGAGTGGAGTTGGGTCTTAGCATTGAGAGGCAGATCTCTGGGAGCTTTTGTCATTTGATATTACGTGGAGCCGGGAGGTCTCTGGTGGACCAATGTCCTGAACTTGGCTCTCCCATCTCAGAGGCATAGGCCTGACATCCGGCCAGAGCACCAAGACCCTGTCAGCCATATGGCTCAGAAGAAAAGGGAGAAAAAAAGAAAAGAAAAGAAAGAAAGAAAGAAAGAAAGATAGAAAGAAAGAAAGAAAGAAAGAAAGAAAGAAAGAAAGAAAGAAAGAAAATAAAAAGTTATTAAAATAAAAAATACTATTCTTGCAAATTTTCTGTAAGTTTGAATTATGTCAAAATAGAAGGTTTTCTTAAGAAGACAAGGAATATTTAAGGCAGTATCAAGACCTTCAGTTCTGAGCTCTGCCATTGGGAGTAAGTGACTGATAGCACACAGGATTCCCAGCTTGAATTCAGAGAGTGCCAGCATAGAAGGTTGTACATTTTATTTTAACTGAAAGTCATATTGACACAAACTTAATAAGAAGAAATTACTTCTTTCAGACTCTCAGTCAAAAACCTTGTGGAGGGAGCAGAAGAGCTGTGGTCTGTTGAGGACCTGCCAAAAGTGGGAGGTAGCACAACAAAGCCCAGGCCATGGAGAGTGCAGACCCAGGTTGGAAACCCACCTTAGTGGTTTACTACCTATGGAACATTCCCAGGTCCCTTGGCCTCCCTAAGTCCTCATCTGCAAAGTGGATATAAAGTATTCATACAGCAGAGTTAAGTGAGGAATAAAAATAACATATATAGAAGGCATGGAGGAGGTACTCAATACATGTGACCAATTTTGGGTGCCAGGTACTTCCATGCATTGATGCATTTAATCCTTACAAACACACTGAGAAATGTATCATTACTTTCATGTCTATGTTTTAGAAAGCAGACTCAGAACAGTTAAGTGTGTCACACAATTTATAAGCAAATCACCCTATAGATTCCACCCCTACTGCGAGTGACTCCAGCCCTGCCTTGTTTCTTAGGCCACACTATCATGCAGACACACAACATGCACATGGAACAGTGTGTAGCAGGAATAGGAAAGAGAGTGGCTTCTGCACCGAACTGAAGTTAAATGATCCTGCAGCTAATGGCTCAAAGAACACCTATTGATCTTAACCTGTATTTTGAGGACTTCATTTACTTCTTCTTAATAAATGATAGAATAACTTGAAATGACATTTTCATTATTTCCTCAAACCATAACGCCAAAGGACCACTAGTGACACGTTAATTACGATGCCATTATAGATACGAGTCTTTTTCCATCTATTCCTACTGACATCACTACCTGCAATGTCATTAATAAGGGAATATCAGTGATGGCCTAGAAATCTCTATAATCAAGTTAGTTATACTTTGCTTTTTAGAATTACATAGGCTAAATTTTGGCCTTAAAAAGCCATCAACCAAGAATCACAAAGTACATTTCAAGTCACATATTTCAGTAAAATGTTAATATGGTCATTTCACAGATGAGAGAACTCAGACTCAGTGTTTCTAAAAATCTCATGCCTACAGTTCCGAGATTCAAATCTGAAAATCATTAGCCAGGCTAGTGTAAACTATCTTAATTGCCATGGTAGGAGATGAGGATGAGAAAAATATCTAATAAAAATGGGTCACAAACTATCTAGGTTTGTTTTAATCAGTTATGTAAATTGGCTCCAGACCCACAAACTAAGCCCATGGAGAAAAAGAAATCAGGCCAGCTGAAAAGGTACATGGCTATATGCAGAAATGTTTGTAATTAAAGTATATTTTTAAAACGCCTTGATCTGTACATTCCAAACCTTAGCTATTCACAATAGAAGTCAAATACATGTTTGAGGAAGGAGGGAAAGAGAAATGGAAGGAAGGAAGGAGGGAAGAGAGGGAGGCAGGGAAGGAGGGAGGGGAGGGAGGGAGGGAGAAAGGACACAAGGAAAGAAAAGGCAGTCTTTTCTAAAGCTGTCAGTGCTGGTTAACAGCCAATGCATCACTTCTAATCCTAAGAGGAGTACAGTGAAATGGTAAAAAATTGCTACTTCCGAAGTCAAAGGGCTTAATCATTTTTAGCTAATCTGCAATCCTGTCATGCAGCATAGATTAAATTTGCCGCCATATTTGAACTCTTAACTCTCTCAGAAAAAATCCCAAAAGACTACACAACATAGTGTAATCTTGCATATTCTCATTAACAGCTGCTCAATCCATATTCTTTTTCAAAAGCAGTTATACAAACCTAGTGAGTTCAACCAAAAGTATGGGGAAAATAATATCTGCCCTGCTCATAGCAATGTGGCTACTACAATGAGGAAATAACCTTTACACACACACACACTTTGGTTTGAAGACAGTTGTTAATTATAAAGCACTCTTCACGTGAGTTGTAACACTCAGGGAGATCACTAGTGGCCTGGCCCAAGTCTCTGCTCTATACACCTTTAAGGTGATATGTATTATTATTGTTGTTGTTACAATTATTGTTATTAAATATTCAAAAAATCCACAGTCATGTCAGGAGGGGCATCAACTGCGGTTCACTCAAAGGGCACAGACAGTACCCACCAGACTAGCACAGGGCAAAACTATTGATCATTAACTTTCTTGAACAGCAAAGTCTTTAACATACATATGTAGTACTCAGTAAATGTTTGATGAAGAGACCTAAAAAAGGGGAGCACTCCCTTACTCTGCTTGAGCTTCCCTCAAACATCTCACCACAGGGCAGCAATAAGAAAAACAATAAAAATAGGCAGTATTAACATTATATAATCACTTAACATTCATTACCTCATTTAATCCCCACAGCAAACTTAGGAAATAAGTACTGTCATCATCCCCATTCCACATATGAGAAGACTGAGGCTCAGATACGAGAAATTATTTGCCCAAAGGCAAACAACAAATGGTAAGTCATGGAAATGAGCTTCCAACCGATTTCCCTGACTGCAATGCCTGTGCTCTTAACCTCAGATGAGGATATAATATCACATCTATCCTTCATGTTGGAAAAGAAACATAGCCCCAAAGAGGCTAACAAAAGAACAGCTAAAATGATGGCTGGCAGTCCAGGGTTCCCTTACATTTGAAAAGCCCAGGGCATTAAGTCTGCCTGTTGTAAGTGGGGATATTGCAGGACATGCAAATCCACAGTCCTATTAAATGTGCATTTACAGAAAAGTACCAACGTCTGCAGCCCTCTTTGATGGTATATTTATCACAGTTTCTAGGGTTAGACTTACACAGCTCACCCTGGTTTAATAGGTTTCTACTTTTTGCCAACTGCTAATGAAGCAAGACCTTTTCCATTCCACTCAGAGGAGAGAAACCGCAGCAGAAGAGATCTTCTGTCAGCACGCCTTTGAAAACTAATGGACTTTGAATGTGACCTTAGAACGGTCTGGTGAGAGGAGCCCCAGATGATCCTCTTCACCTGCATCCGTTGGAGCCCTGAAGCCTTCTCTTCCCGAGAATCCTCTATTAAAATGCAGAAGGCTTCGTCACTGCCAGACACAATGCCAGATCCCTGTGGTTCCAGCCGAGTTCCAGAGTTGGCCTCCAGCCTTTGTATTCACAGCACCTGCCCGAGCTCCCCTATCCAACCGAATTCCCAGCCCTTCTCCTTGGTCAGCCCAGGCCTGTTGCTGCCCAGCCAGGACCTGGCAGGATTTACTCCCTCATTATGTATATTCACTACCAAATTTCCAGTCTCAGGCTCTCTCCACTGGTTCACTTCCCCCAGCCTTCAAATACCTCAACACTATGATATTTATCATCCACACCAGCATACTCTTGAGAGTGAAAGCAGACAGTATATCAGTATTATGCTTGGGACAAGAGACCTAAATCTGCAAACCTAGATCTGGTCACCCCATCAAATACCCACGTGACTGCCTTATCCTTAAAACAAAATTACAATTCAGTCTAGTGTCTTTTCCAGAAACTCATCCAATTTCTTCCCCTTTCTTCTCCACCAAAATTCTAGAATTTGTGGTCTACAAAAATGGCCTGCATGTATTCACCGCCCCGCTCCTTGCTAATCTCTAATCAGTCTTCTGCATCTACCACTCAACTGAACGGATGTTCTACATACTAAATCAAATCTCCTTTTTTCAGTCCTCATTCTCCTAAAGCCCTCTGCTTGATTTGGTCCTGCTCAGTCCTTCTACACCCCAGCCTGAGCTTCCTGAAAATCACTGTCTCATCTGTTCTTTGTTCCCTATTATAAATGGTAGGTACCTTTAAATATTTGAAAAACCTGCCTTTTCTGAGTTAAATCTCAGTCATCCCTCATTTAGCATGATTATGAGACACTCTCATCCTGGCTGCTTCCTCTGGCTGAGCTCCAGTTCATCAATATTCTCCTTAGAATGCTTCATCCAGGAAGAAGCACACCCTGACCAGCACAGAGAAACTCAAGACTGTGTCTCTGCACTTGTCCTCTTTCCACTATTTCTGCCTCATACTGTCTTAGCTCTGTTAGCAGCCTCTTCACTCTGGTGGCTTCTATCATGGTGACAGTCAACAAAATCTCCTGGACCCTCATTGGTGAATTCTTACTAAGTTGCTTTCTTCCATCTTGACCTTATGCAGTGAACTTTTTTGTCAACCCAAATAAAGGATTTTACATTTATCCCTGTTACATTTCAACATCTTAATTTCAATCCTATTTCACAGCCTGTCAAGACCCTTTTGAGTTTTAATGCCAAAGTCTATCATGTTAAACCTTCTTTCTATTGAGTTGTCTACAAATTTGATAACCATCCCTTATGTGATTTTCTCTTCTCTATGTCAGTTTCAGCTTGGAAACAGCTGATTTTTCAAATATACATGTTAAAGACCTATTCTCTGCCTCTCAGCTGTTCTGTGTGACAGTGTGTCACCAGGAGTTCTCACTTTCCCAGTCTGGCATGATTAGTCCTGTCATTTGGAACAGTGGTTCTCAAACTTGAGTGGACATCAGCATTGCCTGTCACATTTGTTAAAATGCATATTCCCAGACCCAAACCAAGTATTCCTGATTGGTAGATTGGAGATGAATCCAAAAATAAGTGCCTTTAACAAGCATCCCAAGTGACTAATGACTAAACAAACTGCACATAATATTTAAACACTTGTTTAGGACCACAAATTTCCACTTTTCTGAATCTTTGTGCATTAGAGGGTGGAGGGAAGGAACAATGGTAGAGAAGAGTTATGTTTTCTAACTGCCCTTTCAGCTCCCAAAGAACTTTTCTTTTTTATGATAAATGACAATGTTATCAGAAAGAATACCCCAAAGAAATTTCACCAGGCAAAAAGGAACATTTACATTAAAACAACAATCCATAACAGAAGGCAGTTGCAAAAACGTGAAAGATGTGGGCATGCCTGAGGATGCAGGAAATGATTTACGCTATTTCAAATTACCATTTTTTAAAAATTGAAATAATTTAATATTGTGATTTATCTTTCAAATGCATGTTTTCTTATTTTTTTCTTATTTTAGCATCCATTTATGGTCAAACGTTTTGGTGAGTTTCACTGGACTTTCTGTGTCTTAAATAGGATTGGGAAAGAAGAGGAAACCATGGTAGTCACCCTGCCACTCAGGCTACCTCCCTTGACACAGGTAATCCTACAGACAACAAACAGGTAGCTGCCACAGGGGAGGAGGGTCGGGGGGTCAGGGAAAATAGGTGAAGAGGATTAAGAGGTACAAACTTTCAGTTACAAAATAAACAAGCCTCAGGATGTAATATATAGCATAAGGAATATGGTGACTAATACTGTAATAACTTTGTATGGAAGCAGATGGTTTCTAGACTTACCGTGGTGATCATTACATAATGTATATAAATGTCAAGTCACTATGTAGTTCACCTGAAGTTAACATAATATTTTACATTAACTATATTTCAATAAAATTAAAAATAATACATAAGTAAATAAAAGACTACTGAAACTCTACACTATTAGGTAATAATTATAACTGTTATAAGTGCATATTGTTTTATAGTTTACCAAATATTTTGTAAGGGAATTGAACACGATATCATTCTGCCAATATTCAGTTACTCTTTGTTCACATTTTCTAGGAAAATGGTGCCGAATAATTTCTTAAAGGACAAGACTTGAAATTACCTTAAAAAGTAGACATAGGGCTTCGCTGGTGGCGCAGTGGTTGAGAGTCCGCCTGCCGATGCAGGGGACACGGGTTCGTGCCCCGGTCCGGGAAGATCCCACATGCTGCAGAGCGGCTGGGCCCGTGAGCCACGGCCGCTGAGCCTGCGCGTCCAGAGCCTGTGCTCCGTGGCGGGAGAGGCCACGGCAGTGAGAGGCCCGCGTACCGCAAAAAAAAAAAAAAAAAGAAAAGAAAAAGTAGACATAGGTTAGAGAACCAAAATTGGGTCCACTCGTCTGAAACACAGCAAAGCCAAACCCCTTACACCAGGTTATGATGATGGAAAGTACAGCATTTATTATGAGGCTAAGCAAGATCAGGCAGCCCATGCTCAAAAGACCTGAACTCCCTGATGGCTTTCAGGGATGGGTTTTTAAAGACAGTGTGAGGGAGAGGGTCGCAGGGTGCCTGATCAGCTTGTGCACGATTCTCTGATTGGTTGACGGTGAGCTAACAGAGTGATGTTTTAGGAATCTCAACCGTCAACCTTCTGGTTCCAACTGGGATCTATGTGCTGGTGGTCAGGATGGAGTTAACTTCTTCCACCTGGTGGGGGGGTTTCAGTATCTGCAAAACAAACATATGGCTCAGGATAGCATCTATAGCCCTTGAGGAGGAACTAAACATCCTTAACTTTGTTTTATGGATAAATTATTATAGTTTTGTCTTGCTTGACTAGTTTCTTTTGTTTCTGCATTTTCACACTTCTCTGACTAAATTTGCTCTTTGGAACTCAGAGATAGGCCTAGGAGGCTAAAGCTTTTCTACAAACAAGAGGCAGGGATGCAGAGGTCTGTCCCCAACAAGGCCCCAAAGGGTCCTGCTCTGTTTCACATATTTAAAGAGCTTCTTTATGACCTTAAATTTAAAGAGATTATTTTGGTCTCAGTTTATATGTCTTTGACTTGAGATTTATAAAACAACTCCTCTGGTCATACATTTATGCAATGTTATATCTGTAGTTGTTATTAAAAAGAATTTCAAATATTTTTATGCTCTATTTTTAATTTTTCTTATTTTAAATTTCTTATTTATTTTAAAATCAGCATTATTTTACAGGTTATTAATTTCATGGGTTTAGTTTTCCTTTAAGTTTTTTATACTTTGCTCTTTTAAAACACTGTATTTAAAGATGTATCACTAGTGATAGTTACCTATCGTATTTTAACATTTTTTAGCTTTATGACTGACTCACCTCCTTTAAGTTCTTTCATTTTATTTAACCATCCCTATTCTCATCTTGTGCTTTTCTATTTTTGGCCTCTTGCCTTTCACAGTGCCTGACAAAAAAGTGGGTCATAGGAATGCTCAAAATGGAAGGAATCCAGTTACAACCAGGAAAGTGTCAAAGCTGCCCAGCCACCTTTGTACCTGTTACTCTAGCTTCTCCTAATTCATCCTTATGGCTCAGCAGACTTACAAGAAATCCCATAATAGCGACTTTCAAATAATCTACCTAGAATAATTTGTCATTTTTCTTATGCTCTTAATTTGTTAGAGTACTAGTGTTATAACTAGTTATAAGTAAAGTTAGAATGTGCATGTTCCAAACAGTTTTTGTTTGTTTGTTTGTTTTGCGGTACGCGGGCCTCTCACCGTTGTGGCCTCTCCCGCCGCGGAGCACAGGCTCCGGACGCGCAGGCCCAACGGCCATGGCTCACGGGCCCAGCCGCTCCGCGGCATGTGGGATCTTCCCAGACCGGGGCACGAGCCCGTGTCCCCTGCATCGGCAGGCGGACTCTCAACCACTGCGCCACCAGGGAAGCCCCACTGTTTTTGTTTTGTTTTATTTTTCTTCACCTAAACTTCTGCTGTAATTACGTTCATGCACAGTCAAATCATTGAGTAAAATGATCCATTCACATACATTAATCCATCAGACTCATGTGGAAAGAGAGAGAGAAACGATAGCGGTTGCCGTTTATTCAGGGCCACGCTCTGTGTTAAGTGATTGAAATATAGATGATATATATAGATATAGATGATATAGATATAGACACAGATATAGATATGATATAGATACAGATATAGATATAGATACAGATACAGATGATGATAGAGATAGAGATATAGATTATATAGATAGATATAGATATACATTCTGATTAATTTTCACAAAGAGTGGAGACTTCCCTGCTCCTTCTATTACTCCACACAACATGCTAGTTGTAGAGGATACAGTGCTGGAGGACTCATTATCCAAGCTGCCGGGATTACTGTCACCTCACTGTTGGACCTCTCTCAGATTTGCCCTCAGCTGAGGAGAGCCCCTCACCCAAGGTCATACCTCTTCCCAGGGGCAGCCACATTCCATAACTGATCAAAGGGGAAGGGAATATAAGGACCAGCCTCCTTGTCCAAACCCAGGACAACCCTGAATGGCCATTCCAGCTCCAGAGCTCCCCTGGGACTGGCTGGAGCCCAGCTCCTCTATCTGTGTGTCCTGCTTCCTTCCCTCCTTTCACTGTATGAATCCTGAAAGTACTCCCTAATAAATGTCCTACACATAAATTTCCTTATCAGGGTCTGCTTCTTGGAAAACCTGACCTACAACATTGTGGTGAAACATAGCAATTTTTATTTATGCCTCCTCTTTAACAAAGAAAGCACTAAAGGCAGTTTTCGTGAATATGTAAATACAAGTTAACACATTAGAGGTGGCAGAGGAAGAATAAAGAAATCAAGCACATAAAATGGAGCCAGGCATGTGGCTAATACAAAAATGAATCCCTTAGCTGAGCCATAAATCTGGCTCTTTTTTGCTAATGTAAAAGAAAGTAAACTCTTCAGTCCTACAATTCACTGTAACCTTAAGATGTCTGGTTAAATAAACAGTTGCTCAGGAAAAACAAAAACCAAAGAGAAAATACCTCCTCAGAACTCATATAAAGATTTTCACAGCCTTACATTAGATGCACAGGTAAGTTCCATGAGGATGTGTTTGACTGGCTGGTACGGTGACCAACTTGTCCAGGTTTGTCCTGGACAAGAAAGTGTCCTGAGACATGTACTTTCTGTTCTAAAACCAGGACTATCTGGACAAACTGGAATGGTTGGTCACCCTGGTGATAATAAACTCCAACATCAAGACATTGACTGCAACTCCAACATTTTTACTCCAACAGTAAAAAGCAAATCTGCAAGGGGCCAATATGAATCAGTCTAGGCACATAGGTTTATGCTGGCATGACTCAATCCAGGAATATTTTTAGGTTATCCAGAGGAACATTTAAAGCACACAGCCTTCACACAACCCTCCATGAAAATTGTTGACCTCCGCTGAACTTTTGAAAGATGATGCACACGGCCATTTTATGCTGTCAGTTCACTACAGATCCTTACACTTGAGCAGAGCTAGGAATAGAGTTAACATTCTTGGGTGAAAATTGAAAAGCTTGACAAGCACAGAAAGGTGATTTCAGCTCCACTTGGCAGTGAGCTGAGGGAGCATTTGGGAGCAGGAACAAAATTCTCCTTTGAAAGTAATTTTGAATCTTCTCTACTACATAAATGCATGCATTGGGGTAAAAATATTCTACTCCAAGAACTGTGTCACCACAATTTTAGCCTGGAAGAACCAGGAAGTGAAAAAGGCAGATATTACCCCAAAAAATCAATGACAATAAAACATCTATAGAATAATTAACTAGACTCCTTGCCACTTTCAAGTACGTCAACCAAAATCAAACTATCTGAGGAATTAACCACAAAGTAACTGAATAATTGCCCAGGACCTGCATCTCATTAAAATGGGATATTCCCATACATTCACCATCTATTCTATAACTAAAATAATAATCCACCAGTTTATAATGCTGAGTTGCCTCTAATGGACTTTACCTAAGTGTTACAGTCAATAATACTGATTTAGGAGTTCCAGTTTAGCAGCTGTCTTCCAGCAAATAACCTTTGGAAGTCATTTAACAAACAAATGTTCCTTTTTCCTGAGTGATCTAATCAGCAATCATATGGATTTTCTTTTCTGGTTAAGTTCTAGTTGTCAATTGTAATTTGTAAAAGAAACTGGGAGGAAGTTGGAAACAAAGATGGCAATTACCCAGCTAAACTGGGGTTTGTGTATGGCTGCACACATGTCAGATATGCTTGAGAATATTTTCTATTTCCATTGACAAAATTTCCAAATGATTGCTAACATTCTTTCTCATATTCTATTGCACGAATAATCACAAGTAAAACTGAAATGAAGATATTCAGTGATGCCCGATCTGCAAAGCAGAGGCAGTGACAATTGTCTCTTGAATTCACAAGGCATAGAGGTATAGTCAGTTTTATCTTTCCAAACCATAACTTTTTCCTTCCCTTCATAGATCAATCGGTTGAAATAACTGCACAGTAAGACAAAGAAGAGTCCCCTGGAAAGTCCAAACAAGGAAGATTGTCTTTCCTGTGCATTATTTGTAGTTTTCCAGGGAGATATCAACTCTCTTAGAAAGTATCTCAGGGATTCACCCCACAAAATCTGGAGCACTGGCATCTACTGGGGGCTTCTGAGCTGTGGCAGTGGCCCCCAAAGATTTTCAGCTCTCAAGAGTCTTGTTTGTATTTCTTTATCGCCTTATTCACCAGTTCATTTCCAACACTTCCATTTCATTGTGGGCTGAGTCAAACCAGTGGAGGACAGAATAACTGGGTGCCCCAGATCACGGTCCCCTACCAGCTTCACACTACCTAAATCCCATTCCAAGCCATTTTGCTATTTGTCTTGCAGCTTTACTTATTAAACAGGAGGGAAAGAACACCCTTTGCTGAACAATGAAGTTATCCGTTTCCTCAGCTCATCACACAGGCGAGCTTTCCTTCCTTCTGAATAACTAGTTTCATCTGCGATGAAGAGGGCTGAAATTTTACTACTCAACCTGCTAATTTTGCATTGCACCAAAGGGAAGGTCAGTAATCTTGACAGAAGATTTAAAACATAAGGAGCTTAGCAAGCAGGTCTAGGAACTTAACGCGCCGTGCCCTCACAGTGCACTGCTAATGGAGCTCGATTTCACTTTGCAGCTGGCTTTTCAAAAAAGCTGATGAGGACAGAATGGTCCCTCCCTCCCTCTCCCACCCCATCCCCCTGTAGTTCGGCATTTTGTACACCTCCAGACAAGACTAACAAGCCAGCTCTTGGCGGTGAAAGGCAGGACTGCAGTGGGCATCCCGGCTCCCAGCTTCATGAACTCTTGAATCAGCGTAATTTCCAAATACATCACTGTCAGTACACACCTTTATCCTGCCATCAAAGAGCCCAGAAATTGGACTGCCATCTCATTCTTCTTTTCTAAAGGTTAAACGAGCCTTTTGAAAAAAATTAGTTATATTTTACTGTGTGTGGATATTAAGTTTTCCTTGAACAGATGAATGGTATGTAAGCATTTCACTCTCTAAAGAAGAACATAATATTTCTATTTCCAAAATGTACATGCATACATTTGTTTAAAAATAGCTTCCTTCATTATCATAATGATTTTTCCCCCTGTGTTCAGGAGCTCAGGGAATTAGTGATAAATGTAAATGTAATCAAGGGCACCACTGTGCTCTTAATTTGGCAAGTGAAAACCATTTATATCTCCCATCATTGTGGCAGGACAAGTCAGTTTTATTACCAGAAGAAGCTTGGAAGTAATGTTTGCCATCTGACTTTTTTTTTTTTTTCACGTCTATGTCTTGCCTGAATAAAAATCCTGGCCTCTAATATAAAGTGTTTGTGCAGTTATGGGGAAAGGTACTGTTGTTAAGAGTGTAAATCAATACTACCTTTCTAGAGACAATCTGCCAAAAATACATTAAAAATGTAAAACCATGACTATCCTTTGACATAGACACTCCACTTTCATAAATTTACCAGGATGTAGTTGCACACAGAGAAAATGATGCATGTTCACTGTATTGCTGTTTACAACGGAAAGAAATAACTAAATAAGAAAACACCCTAAGTGTGCAATAAATGGCAACTAGTCAAATATATTATAGTATGAAAATAAAATGTAACACAACTATTTAAAATAATAGGATATTTGAACTATTGTTTAATAAGAAACATCTTGCACAGTATAAAGAATTCATATAAAATCTACTTCTGCCACAAATATTTATCAAACATTTACTAAATGACAGACAGACATCATTCTATAGCAGAGGTGGACAAACTTTTTCTACAAAAGTCCACATAGTAAGTATTTTAGGCTTTGCAGGTTATACGGTCCCTTCTGCAGCTGCTCAACTCTGCCACCGCAGCATGAAAGCAGTCCAGGCAATATGTAAACAAATGGGTGTGGCTATGTTCCAACAAAACTTTATTTACAAAAACTAGGCTGCTGGATGGATTTGGTTCCTGGCTGTTAGTTTGCTGACCCCGTTCTAGACATTGGGATATATAAGTGATGCAAAACATACAAAAAGTTCTGACTCCAAGGACCTTACATTTTGTAGGTATCTGTTGACCTATATGTATATATGTAAATATGATTAGGTGGATGTTCACCAATCATTCATTAAACAAATCTTTGGTGATTGTGCCAGACACCATGCTATAATTAGCTAACTATTCCATGGAAACTAAAGAGATTTGGTCCCTGCCCTCATAATGCTCAAGGTGTAGTGGAGAAGACAGACAAGAAAGCAAGTAAAAAGAACAATAACAGTTTGTTAAAATTTATAAGCAAATAAAATTATTAACATGGGTTATCCGGTTAGTGATATGTCGAATGAGTTTTCCTTTATCCTTTTTTACTTTACTCCATTGTTTGAGGTTTTTACAATAAGCATATTATATCATTTCAAAAACAATAAAGCTAGTCTCAAAAAGTTGTAAGTAATGAAAAGGATAAAAGTTTAATTCATATTTTCTATTGAATACATAATCCTAATGGATTTAGAACAGCAGGCAATCTACGTTTTTCACAGTAATTTGTTTCATCTTTGAAACTGTCTACTTAGAATAAAAGGTCTTACTCTTCTCTAAATAAATAAACAGACAAATAGAAATCCTTATCGTTGGGATATGGATGAGGAACTTAGAAAAGGACAAAAGAAACAATTCTTCTCCACTCACACACTAATCTCAAGTGTAAAACAAAGGGCTTAAGGAAGCATAGGCGATCAATGACACAAAGGCTGGCAACACTTTGAGATGACTGACTCCAAAAATAATTCCTTTTATTTTTATTTTGAAATGGAAGTGTATAGTAAAAAATGTGGCTTTCCCCAAAGAGAGGGCTAGGCTTTGCCCTTGACTTTTGGAAGGTAATCTCTGTCATACCTGATGGGAGTATCTGTGTTTAGAGTGGGGGCTGGCCACACCCAAAAAAGCAACCATGTGATTTAGGGTGTGAGCTTTGGGTCACATAGTATAAGTCGACCTGGTGACTGAGATCAATCGTAAGGGCAATCAATCAATCACGCCTATAAAATGAAGTCCCAGTAAAAACTTTGGATATCAAAGCTCAGGTGAGCATCCTGGTTGGCAGTACTCCGTGTGTATTTTCATACACTGATACCAGGAGGGCTATGTGTCCCCAGGACAACAGAAGCTTTCTATTCAGTTCACTCTCAGACTCTGCCCTAAGCACCTCTTCCTCCTGCTTATTTTAACCTATATCTTTTCCCTGTAATAACCATTACCAAGCATATGGTTTGTTTCTGTGAATTCTTGTGAGTCAACTGAGTGAAATATGGAACCAGAGGGTGGTTTTGAGAACACCCCAAACTTGCAGTTGGTGTCAGAAGTGAGGGTGGTCCTGTGGAGGACTGTGCCCTAAGAACCTGCAGTTTGGCTAACTCTGTGTAGAGAGCATTCAGAGGAAGAAGAAGACAAGACAATCTGTTGGTGGAACTTCAACTCTCCATTTGCAGTGAGACTACATGCTCTGGGTCTCTTTCTCCCTTTGCTTCTTCTGAGTCTCAAACATCATTCACCAGATTTAACAGAAAGAATGACTGCATAGTACATTCAGATTTTATAAATATAAAGATGCACAACTATCCTGATGAAAGGTATGTCTTTAGGGTACATTTACATATATTATTTTCATATTTTACTGGTAACTTTGTCTTAGAAAGATTTATATACAATGTTTTTCTTCTTTCATATATAAGAAGCAAACAATGACTCAAAGACTCAAATCAGTGCAGCCCCAAAGAGCACAAATTTTGCCAAAATATTTTCCTGACAGCTTTTTAGTGAGTCAGAAAAAAAGTTTCATTTAATTTTCTCATTCTTTCCATTTTTTTATTTTTATTTTTTTTAACATCTTTATTGGAGTGTAATTGCTTTACAATGTTATGTTAGTTTCTGCTGTATAACAAAGTGAATCAGCTATACATCAGTATACATATCAGTATACATATATCCACATATCCCCTCCCTCTTGCGTCTCCCTCCCAACCTCCCTATCCCACCTCTCTAGGTGGTCACAAAGCACCAAGTTGATCTCCCTGTGCTATGCGGCTGCTTCCCACTAACTATCTATTTTACATTTGGTAGTGTATATATGTCAATGCCACTCTCTGACTTTGTCACAGCTTACCCTTCCCCCTCCCCATATCCTCAAGTCCATTCTCTACGTCTGCATCTTTATTCCTGCCTGCCCCTAGGTTCTTCAGAACCACTTTTTTTAATAGATTCCACATAAATGTATTAGCATACAGTATTTATTTTTCTCTTTCTGACTTACTTCACTCCGTATGACAGACTCTAGGTCCATCCACCTCACTACAGATAACTCAATTTCATTTCTTTTTATGGCTGAGTAATATTCCATTGTATATATGTGCCACATCTTCTTTATCCATTCATCTGTCGATGGACACTTAGGTTGCTTCCATGTCCTGGCTATTGCAGATAGAACTGCAGTGAACATTGTGGTACATGTCTCTTTTTGAATTATGGTTTTCTCAGGGTACATGCCCAGCAGCGGGATTGCTGGGTCATATGGTAGTTCTATTTTCAGTTTTTTAAGGAACCTCCATACTGTTCTCCATAGTGGCTGTATCAACTTACATTCCCACCACAAGTGCAAGAGGGTTCCCCTTGCTCCACACCCTCTCCAGCATTTATTGTTTCTAGATTTTTTGATGGTGGCCATTCTGACCAGTGTTAGGTGATACTGCATTGTAGTTTTGATTTGCATTTCTCTAATGATTAGTGATGTTGAGCATCCTTTCATGTGTTTGTTGGCAATCTGTATATCTTCCTTAGAGAAATATCTATTTAGGTCTTCTGCCCATTTTTGGATTGGGTTGTTTGTTCTTTTGATACTGAGCTGCATGAGCTGCTTGTAAATTTTGGAGATTAATCCTTTGTCAATTGCTTCATTTGCAAATATTTTCTACCATTCTGAGAGTTGTCTTTTCATCTTCTTTAGGGTTTCCTTTGCTATGCAAAAGCTTTTAAGTTTCATTAAGTCCTATTTCCTCATTTTTGTTTTTATTTCCATTTCTGTAGGAGATGGGTCAAAAAGGATCTTGCTGTGATTTATGTCATAGAGTGTTCTGCCTATGTTTTCCTCTAAGAGTTTTATAGTGCCTGGCCTTACATTTCAGTCTTTAATCCTTTTTGAGTTTATTTTTGTGTATGGTGTTAGGGAGTGTTCTAATTTCATTCTTTTATATATAGCTGTCCAGTTTTCCCAGCACCACTTATTGAAGATGATGTCTTTTCTCCATTGTATATTCTTGCCCCTTTATCAAAAATAAGGTGACCTTATGTGCGTGGGTTAATCTCTGGGCTTTCTATCGTGTTCCATTGATCTATATTTCTGTTTTTGTGCCAGTACCATATTGTCTTGATTACTGTAGCTTTGTAGTATAGTCTGAAGTCAGGGAGCCTGATTACTCCAGCTCCGTATTTCTTTCTCAAGATTGCTTTCACTATTCGGGGTCTTTTGTGTTTCCATACAAATTGTGAAATTTTTTCTTCTAGTTCTGTGAAAAATGCCATTGGTAAATTGATAGGGATTTCATTGAATCTGTAGTTCACTTTGGGTAGTATAGACATTTTCACAATGTTGATTCTTCCAATCCAAGAACATGGTATATCTCTCCATCTGTTTGTATCATCTTTAATTTCTTTCATCAGTGTCTAATAGTTTTCTGCATACAGGTTTTCTGTCTCCTTAGGTAGGTTTATAACTAGGTATTTTATTCTTTTTGTTGCAGTGGTAAATGAGAGTGTTTCCTTAATTTCTCTTTCAGATTTTTCATCCTTAGTGTATAAGATTGCAAGAGATTTCTGTGCATTACCTTTGTATCCTGCTACTTTACCAAATTCATTGATTCGCTCTAATAGTTTGCTGGTACCATCTTTAGGATTCTCTACGTATAGTATCATGTCATCTGCAAACAGTGACAGGTTTAATTCTTCTTGTCCGATTTGGATTCCTTTTATTTCTTTTTCTTTTATGATTGCTGTAGCTAAAACTTCCAAAACTATGTTGAATGATAGTGGTGAGAGTGAGCAACCTTATCTTGTTCTTTATTTCAGTAGAAATGGTTTCAGTTTTTCACCATTGAGAATGATGTTGGTTGTGGGTTTGTCATATATGGCCTTTATTATGTTGAGGTAAGTTCTCTCTATGCCTACTTTCTGGAGGGTTTTTATCATAAACGGTGTTGAATTTTGTCGAAAGCTTTTTCTGCATCTATTGAGATGATCATATGGTTTTTCTCCTTCAATTTGTTAATATGGTGTATCACATCGATTGATTTGCATATATTGAAGAATCCTTGCATTCCGGGGATAAACCCCACTTCATCATGGTGTATGATCCTTTTATTGTGTTGGATTCTGTTTGCTAGTATTTTTTTGAGGATTTTTGCTTCTATGTTCATCAGTGATCTTGGCCTGTAGTTTTCTTTCTTTGTGACATCTTTGTCTGGTTTTGGTATCAGGGTGATGGTGGCCTTATAGAAAGAGTTTGGGAGTGTTCCTCCCTCTGTTATATTTTGGAAGAGTTTGAGAAGGATAGGTGTTAGCTCTTCTCTAAATGTTGATAGAATTCACCTGTGAAGCCATCTGGTCCTGGGCTTTTGTTTGTTGGAATATTTTTAATCACAGTCTCAATTTCAGTGCTTGTGACTGGTCTGTTTATATTTTCTATTTCTTCCTGGTTTAGTCTAGGAAGGTTGTACTTTTCTAAGAATTTGTCCATTTCATCCAGGTTGTCCATTTAATTGGCATATAGTTGATTGTAGTAATCTCTCATGATCCTTTCTATTTCTGTTGTGTCAGTAGTTACTTCTCCCTTTTCATTTCTAATTCTATTTATTTGTGTTCTTTTTTTCTTGATGCGTTTGGTAATGTTTTATCAATTTTGTTTATCTTCTCAAAGAACAAGCTTTTAGTTTTATTGATCTTTGCTATTGTTTCCTTCATTTCTTTTTCATTTATCTCTGATCTGAGCTTTATGATTTCTTTCCCTCTGCTAAATTTGGGGGATTTTTGTTCTTCTTTCTCTAATTGCTTTAGGTGTAAGGTTAGGTTGTTTATTTGAGATGTTGCTTGTTTCTTGAGGTAGGATTGTATTGCTAGAACTGCTTTTGCTGCATCCCATAGGTTTTGGGTCGTCGTGTTTTCATTGTCATTTGTTTCTATGTATTTGTTGATTTCCTCGTTGATTTCTTCAGTGATCTCTTGCTTATTTAGAAGCGTATTGTTTAGCCCCCATGTGTTTGTATTTTTTCCCGATTTTTTCCTGTAATTAAAATCTAGTCTCATAGCGCAGAGGCCAGCATGACATTGCAAAAGCCTGAGGTACCCCATGTGTTGTCCCTGGATCACAGGACCCTGGCAGTGGTGGGCTGCACAGGCTCCCAGTAGGGGAGGTGTGGATAGTGACCTGTGCTTGCATACAGGCTTCTTGGTGGCTACAGCAGCAGCCTTAGCATCTCATGCCCGCCTCTGGTGTCCACGCTGATAGCCGTGGCTTGCGCCTATCTCTGGAGCTCGTTTAGGTGGCGCTCTGAATCCCCTCTCCTCGCGCACCCTGAAACAATGATCTCTTGCCTCTTAGGCAGGTCCAGAGTTTTTCCTGGACTCCCTCCTGGCTAGCTGTGGTGCACTAGCCCCCTTCAGGCTGTGCTCATACAGCCGACCCCAGTCCTCTCCCTGGGGTCTGACCTCCGAAGTCCGAGCCTCAGCTCCCAGCCCCAACCTGCCCCGGCGGGTGAGCAGACAAGCCTCTCAGGCTGGTGAGTGCTGGTCAGCAGCGATCCCCTATTTGGGGATCTCTGCGCTCTGCCCTCTGCACCCCTGTTGCTGCGCTCTCCTCCGTGGCTCTGAAGCTTCCCCCCCAACTCCGCCCACCCGCCGTCTCCACCAAGGAAGGGGCTTCCTAATGTGTGGAAAGTTTTCCTCCTTCACAGCTCCCTACCAGAGGTGCAGGTCCTGTCCCTATTCTTTTGTCTCTGTTTTTTCTTCTTTCTTTTACCCTACCCAGGTACGTGGGGAGTTTCTTGCCTTTTGGGAAGTCTGAGGTCTTCTGCCAGCATTCAGTAAGTGTCCTGTAGGAGTTGTTCCACGTGTATATTTTTGATGTATTTGTGAGGAAGAAGGTGATCTCCATGTCTTACTCCTCCACCATCTTGAAGGTCCTCTCATTCCATTTTTTTAAATGTTACCTAGAACACCAGGGTTTAGATACATTCCATCTTTTCAAAAGAACAACAAAGAGTATGTCTCTGGGAAGGTTTGAGAGTATGTCTCTGTGTGGTTGAGATCCTGGGGAGTCAAAAATTTCTACTGAACCTTTCTTGGGAGCAGCCTTAGGCTTTTTATAATGGCAGCCTCTAGTCCATTTACCTTTAAGGTAGGAGAAAATCCCTCAAACTTAGTCTGTCATTTCCTTAGAGATTGCCCTACTGGCCCCACCAATCAAATGTGCGTATATCATAAATCCCAAGTCACCCAGGCCATTATTTTTTAAATATCAAAAAATAATCCAGGAAAATTAATGCATTGAACTTTCATTAACAACTTAGGCTGGAACTCAAAAGTATTTCCTCCATGCCTACATTTCACCTGCATAAGTCTTTTATTTTTGGTTTTGAGGGCTTGAATTCAGGATAGATTGAACCTCTAGAAACTCAGTCTAGTTCTGAGCTTATCTTTGACTCCAAGTTCCAGTGCCTAGCACTTGAAAAGATCAGGTGCAATTCAATTATGAAGTCGAATCTGACTTTTTGAAGTGTAAATCCACTGCACTCGAAAAATGGCAAGTGTAAAATGCATTCTTAAAAAGCACTTGACATTTTCACATACAGCTTTACAGCCATGAAATGTGAGGAAACGGCCAAGAATGGCTTTTAAAGAAAGAAAGAAAAAGAATAAAATTCTAATGATTGGTCAGGAGCAGAAGTCTGATTTTCAATTCTTTGTTTTGACTCAGAAATTAGAACTTCTTTAAAAGCTGTGCTTTGTAAAACTCATCTCTGTGAGCTGATTTTTCCTGATAATGTTTAACTTCTGGTGTGTATGCTGTAATATCACATGCTTTTCTTTTCACAAGGACTCTATAGGCTATCTTGATGTGTTTATTCTGCACTTGCAGCCTGAAAAAATCATATAGATCAGGGGTTGACAAACTTTGTCTGTAGAGGGCCAAATAGCAAATATGTTTGGCTTTGTGAGCCAGATGGTCTCTATCAACTCTATCATATCATGAAAACAGCCACTGACAATAAGTAAACAAATATGTATGGTTGTGTTCCAGTAAAACCTTATTTATGTATGCTGAAATTTGAATTTCATATAATATTCACATGCCATAAAATATTATACTTCTTTTGATTAATCTTCAACCATTAAAAAAAAAAAAGAGCTATTCGTAGCTTCTAGGCTGTACAAAAACAGACAGTGGTCTGGATTTGGCTCCCTAGGCATAGGTTGCCAACCACTAATATAGAAGGCAAAAAAAAATTTAACAAAATAAAGCAAAAATGGCAGTGCACATGATCTGAAGTTTTACACATTCTGTGGAAAAGATCTGTTGGAGATCCTCAATATCTCTGAGCATAAATAAGCCAGCAAGTCCATGTGACTCCATCAGTGGTTCAATAGGCTGGTTATCCTGCTGAAGTTGGCCAAGCAATGCTCTGGCCTGCCCTGCTCCTCACTGGGCTGCAGCCCTAACACCTAGGGGTCCCAGCCCCATCTAAGCACCGTCCTTATACCACCAGCACCAGCAGCATCTGGGAGTACACCAGAAATGCACACCAGAAAGACCTCAGGCTCTGCTCCGACACGTCCCAGATCAAAATCTGCATTCTAGTGCATGAAACTGGACACAAACAGGTCATATATTGTGTGACTCCATTTATTTGAAACATGGAAAATAGGTAAATCCATAGAGACAAAAAGGAGATTGGTAATTGCCAGTGTTTCGGGGAAGGTAGGAATGAGGAGTGACTGCTTGATGGGTATAGGGTTTCCTTGATGGGGAAAATGTCTTGAAACCAGATAGAGGTGATGACGGCACAACATTTTGAATGTACTACATGCCACTTGATTGTACACTTTAAAATAGTTAATGATTTTTTGTGCGTGTGTGCATTTTACCTCAATAAAAAAAGTGCAAAGTGGTGGTGGGGGAGGTGGTGGTGGTGGGAAGAATGGGGAGATTGGGATTGACATATATACACTAATATGTATAAAATAGATAACTAATAAGAATGTGCTGTATAAAAAAATAAACACAATAAAATTCAAAAAAAAATTTTTTTAAGTGCAAAAAAATTTTCATTTTAAGAAGAACCCCCGGGTGATTTATTCACACATTAGACTTTGAGGAGGCAACTCTACTAGATGAAGTATCAGGTATTTCTAGTCATTTTCAGTCTGGCTTATAGAAACACTGGGTTTTCAATACAAAGGGAAAAAACTCCACTCTTGATACTGATGCACATAGCATCACAATATTAATGGTTATCTAAATATTGTTGATACCTTTTCTTAAACCTTTGGTTTAAGAAATGTTAAAATAGTCTCACTCTTTAAACTCTTTTTCCAAATTTCTTCTACATATTCAATGGGTAAATTCTAATACCTATGAAATATCAAATATGTTTCTCCTATTGAATTTGAGTTTGTGCAATTCTTTTCTTATTCCAAAAGCTGTGCCCTAGCACCACCTACTTCTTCCTGTTATTTATTCAACTATAACGTTCTTTAAATATTTTTTTTAACTTTCACAGATTAACTCTCCAGACGAAGTGTTTCCCTACTTGATATGCAGTATATATTTTCTTGTGACAGCTTTATGGTACAATTAAATTTCATACATTTTTTCAGCCTTCTCTGAATATGCATTAGAAAGCCAACCATCATAATTCTAAACCAATTGGCTTGATTTGCTTTTTTAAGCCCACATCTCACAGGTCTGCTACATTTCCATACATTCCTGTTCCATCTGTACTCCATCCACCTGCCCAAAGTTATTGATTGTGCTGACAGTGAAGGAAACCACAGGGCATTGACAGTCAAAATATAATTTCCATTAGAAAGCCCTTTTGAAAATATAAAGACTATATTTAGACTCTGAACTTTAATATGCCAAACTGTATAGTGGTACCTATTTAATCCAGGTCACAGAAGAAACTGAAAATTGAATATCAACAGCAGATTGGGCCTGCGTTTTTCAAAACTGTTACCAGACTTTAGCATATAAGAAATTGATATCACAACTTAGCATATGAGAGAAAATCCTGATGTTCAGATGGACTAAGTAACTTAATAAGGCTCATTTGGATGCAAAAATAAATGAGCATCAAGTTAACATTAACTTTTAATGCTTGCCATTTTATGTTAATTTATATTTTTAAATTATGGCTGATTCTTTGCAATCAGTCTACAGCTAATTATATCTCCAACATATAAACCTAATGGAATGCTGGGACCAAAGAACAACAAAAAATATCCAACAAAGACCTTGGAGACTCAGAACTGTCACATGTCCCTGTCAACTGGTAAAATCCAGCTGCACAGCAGACCCCAAGCACTGAACTTCTGTCACCATTCTTTCTCTAAGATCAAAGCTTAGTGTGCTTAACCATGGAAACCATATCAATGCACCCTGTTTGAAGATGTTTTTCCTGATTTTTTTAATCTTTGTAACTGATGACTCTATCCTAAGACTCAAGAGCTATATGTTAGGTAGATGTAGACTGGATTTTTAAGTAACCTCCAAGCTAAAACAATCTAAATAAGAAATCTGGTGTTAAATACATCCTCCCACCCAACACTTAGTTTCTACATGCTCTTCAAGACACAAGGATTCTTGCAATTATAAAAAGACATCCAGATCCAACTATGTTAATGAAGATTTATTCTAATGGCACATTCTCATCAGAACTTTAGATTCTAATAATACAAAAACTAATAGCTACCATGTAAAGTGGCTCTACCCCAAGCCAGGCACTTTGTAAATGCTGTTTATCTCACTTACTCTCCGCAACAGCCCTGATGAGAAAATTGAAAGATACTTAACCAAAGTTACCAAGCTAGTAAATGACCAAAGCAGAGCTGTCTTATTTCAGAGCCAGGAAGATATGGGTTGTTCAAATTCAGATGCTACAAGTTTAACAAATGTTTAGATGTCTGTTAACTACTAGCTTTAAGAATCCAACTCCCACATTTCACAGGTTAAGACACTAAGAGCCAGAAAGTTAAGCAATTTGCCCAAGGTTGCAAAGCCAGCTAGTGGCAAATCCAGGACCAGAACCCAGATCTCCTGTCTGCTCAGCTGTCTTTTGTCTTCCATATTTTACTGTGCATGTGAGTCACCTGAGGATCTCGTCACAATGCAGGTTCTAACTCAATAAGCCTAGGAGGGGGCCTCAGATTCTGCATTTCTGCAGACCACCAAGGTGATTATGGGGCCCGGAGCCAATTCTCCATACCGCACTGCCATCATCACTGATAGACATAACAGATCTGGAGATGTGTCTCAGGATTTTAATTAGGAGAAATGACAGCATAAATATTGTTCACTGACCACTAAGGTGACCAACTCATCTCAATTTGTCTGGGATTTTCCCAGTTTTAGCACTGAAAATTTCACATCCTGGGAAACCCCCCAGTCCCTGACAAATCAGGATGGTTGTTCACTCTGTTGTCAACTGGTTGTTCGTTCTGTTGTCAACTGGTTGATACACCACACCTAACACAGCACTAAATCGGGAGAAAACGCTGTATGCAATATGGGTTGAAAAAGAGGAGGCAAAGAGTGAGAGGGCTTAAGAGACTGCTTAGAGGGAGCTGGCTTCCTGGGCCACACCTGTGCAGACACCCAAGCCCCAAACTCAGAAGGGCTCTTCACTTAGCTTCATTTTCTGCTCTTACTGTCTTGAAATTCTCAATATTTTTTTTTATTGAGATATAATTCCCATACCATAAAAATCCCCTTTTTAAAGTATACAATTCAATGTTTTTAGTATGTTTACAAGCTTGTGCAACCATCACCACTACCTAGTTCCAGAACTTTTTCATCACCCCAAATAGAAACTCTGTATCCATTAGCAGTCATCCCCCCTTCTCCCCTCCCGTAGGCCCTGACAACCATTAATCTACTCTGTCTCTAAGGATTTGCATATTCTGAACATTTCATAAAAATGGAATCATATAGCATGTTTTCAAGGTTCATTCATATTGTAGCATGTATCAGTACTTCAATCGGTTTTATTGTGAATGACATTCCACTGTATGGATATAATGTATCCATTGCATGGATATATTCATGTTTTGTTTATCCATTTATCAGTTGATGGTTATTTGGGTTGTTTTCACTTTTTGGCTATTATGAATGATGCTGCTATGAAGATTCACATACAAGTTCTTGTGTGAACATATGTTTTCAATTCTCTCAGGTACATACTTAGCATTAGAATTGCTGGATCATATGGTAACTCTGTTTAACTTTTTGAGGAACTGCCAGACTGTTTTCTAAAGTGTTAGTAGATTTTACATTTCCACCTGCAGTGTAGGAGGGTTCCAATCTCTCCACATCCTTGCCAACACTTGTTATTGTCCATCTTCTTTATTATAGCCATCTTAGTGAGTAAGAGGTGGCATTTCACTCTTGGTTTGACTTGCATGAAATTCTTAATAAAATTTGAAAAAGGGGCCCCTCATTTTCATCTTACCTTGGACCCAACAAATGATGTAGCTGGTCCTACCTGTAGCAAAATAACTATAAAAGGAAGTCCCGGCACCCAGGATCTACAGTCACTCCTTGTTTTCCCCAGACACACAAAAGGCTGGGGTGTGGGAGGAAGGAGAAGAAACCCACCTGTCTCTGACATACCCATCAGACACCTTACAGGAACTGTCAGGCCATCATCAGAGGAGACCTACTGGAATTTCAGTTCACCCACCTTCCTAAGCCTCCGGACATTCACGCTCCACCATGCCTTCCCCTCTCTCACCCCTTCAGCTTGAATTCCTTCAAGTGAGAGGGAACTAAGCCTTTCATTGTTCATTCAACAACAGTTTGTTATCTATCTACCAGGCACTGAGTAAGATGCTGGGGATACCATGGCAAAACAGTTCCAAGTCCCAGGATTCTCAAAGTTGGTAAAGGCTTGACTTAAAAACCTGCTTGAATTACCATATCCATGCAAATTCATTCACATTAAATCAAGATTAATGAAATTGTTGCAAAATCCGTTTCTGATGGAAGAGAAGGAAAAACAGGAGGGTGTAGGATGCCTTAAGTCAGGGGAGGGGGCAATCTTAAGAGGTAACAGAACATGGAAGGTGGAGACACAGAGAAGGCTGAAATACTTCATATATTTGCTGAAGAGTGGCCCTGTTTGCTTACCGCTGGGCAGGGCTGAGAGCCACTCCGTTGAGGGATGTTTCTGCCTTGCCAAATGCCTAGAGGCAGTTCTGCCTGGCTTGATTTATGAAGATGAGATTGGAACACATTTTTTTTCAACACTGCCTCTTTCCCTGAGGATTTGTTAATTGAGGTATAACCTCTCAAGAATCATTGAGTAAAACTAATATATTACATTGCATGTTTCTGGTTTCCACCAGGGCAATTATTTCACAATGTGAATTACAGGGAAGACCACGCTCTTGAGCATGTCAAATAGAAAGCAGTGAATCAGGACCAAACTGGAAGAGGTTGATTTCCCTAATTTACACACTGGAATTAGACTTTATTTCATTTCTTTATCCTATTTCTAGAAATGAAATCATAAATTTCTCCTAACGCGTCAGCACAAGTTAGTTTTAAGTGTTCATAGTTCTATTATCTTTGGTGTGTCTTTGACCAGCATTGAGTAGAAGTTGATCACATAACCTTGTATCACCCAAAATTGTACACTTAACCTTTTTCAATATCTTGGGATGGTTACTTCCTATTTAGAAAGATTATAAAATAACCTGTTACAAATTCTAGGGTTTCCTATCACCTAAGGAAAGTGCAAATGGGAGTCCTTAAGCATTTTTATGTTTCTGAAGGCCCAATGAAAATCAAATAATACATCTGCACAAGTCAAAGACAACAAAAAGTTTGTGATTGACTCAGTGTATCAACTCTCCCATTCATTAGACATTTGGACTGACAAACGTGTTGTTGCTGTTGTTTGATTTATACATATATATATATATACACACACACACACACACACACACTTTATTAATAGAATTATTAAGAGAATAGAATTATATTCTGTATATAATAACTTAATAGAGTTATTTTGGAGATAGTTTTTAAACTGGGTACATGAGGAAGGTGTCAATCACTAAAAGGGTCCTCGATATTGAGAATTCTGGGGAAAACCTGGAATAGAGTATAAAACATCAAAAAAAGTTCTGTTCCTTTAGCAGCTGTTGCTTTAGAATGCAAAGTTATTTGGGAATTCATGTTCTGGCCCTTCTCATCCTTGTTCACAGCTTCCTCCCCATATCCCAGTCACTCCCACTTGGGACCTAAAACTGCCCACGCCTGAAAAGTAGGGCTTCCAAGCAGGTTCTCTGTGTAGGTTGAATGATCAAAATGACTCGCATTGTTAATATATATTCTTGGCAACACCAACTTAGATTTTACTTTTTAATATTAATAGCAACTGTTTTCTTTCTGCTTACTGGAGGGGCTCTTGTCCAGCATGAAAGCCCACTGAAACCCAAAGGATCATCCCTGCTCCAAGGAAGGTTCGAGCAAGGATAGCTATGATTAACCTGGTGCTTCTCTATGGGGAAGTTCTAGAAAGGACCAGGCTAGTGAAACTTCTGGAATTGGGTCTTTACTAAATGAGTTTCATCATTGTTAGAAGTGAATCTTATAGAAAAGTACCCAGTCTTATCGAAAAGTAACTTTAAATATGTATATCAACTGTAGAGAACAAATGTATGGACACCAAGGGAGGAAAGCAGTGGGGGGTGGGGGTGGGGGTGGGATGAATTGGGAGATTGGGATTGACATGTATACACTGATGTGTATAAAATGGATGACTAATAAGAACCTGCAGTATAAAAAAAAAAATAAAATTCAAAAATTAAAAAAAAAAGATAACTAATAAAGACATGCTGTATAGCACAGGGAACTCTACTCAATACTCTGTAATGACCTAAAAGAATACAAAAAAGAATGGATATATGTATGTGTATAACTGATTCATTTTGCTGTACACCTGAAACTAACACAACATTGTAAATCAACTATACTCCAATAAAAAATTTTTAATAAAAATAAATTTTAAAAAATATGTATATCAACACCAATGGGAGGCAAGAGCAAGGCAGCGATGAGCCATTCCCTCGAGATTGAAGATAAAGGAGCAACAGTTTCTTGTGCACTCTCATTGTCAAGAGTGGTAGTAATAAAAATAATAATAATAAAGCAAGTGTTTCATTAATACTTTCCTTCCCCCACACACAAAAAAAAACCCTGAAAGCCTTCATAGCAATCTCCCCTCACTGGAGTTTACCACTCACAGGGAGATGTAAACTAACAAAAGCAAACTCTGGTAGATGGCCTGGACTATACTATTGTGATCGGTAAACAAAAGCTCTCCTTCATCTCAGACAAGGAGCCTCTGATACTTGTAGCTTCAGACACTGCAGGACAAAGAGAATAGAAAAGGTTGGATGCCATGTTGTTTTGTTTCAGTTAGTAAATACAGCTACCATTAGCCATAAATACATGTTATTCATATAACATGTATTTAATTTTAAAAAAATTAAAAATTTTTTTTAATTTTTCTTTATTCTACTGGCAATAAAAAGCCATTAAAGTTTTCTGAACAAGCAAATGACATTCTCCAACTTATATGTAGGAAGATAACTCTGGAGGCTCTGTGAAGGATGAATGGGCTGATGGAGAGACTGAGGATGAGGCAGATAGGAGCTTCTTGCAAAAGATGGTGCCAGGCCAAGCCAGGATAAAGTCAGATAGGGGGTGGAGGTGGCAGATAAAAGAAACATGGCAAAGAATAAAAATCACTAGCAGTTAGCTGCTGATTAGGGGTAAGCGAAGGGGAGACACGGAAATGATGCTGAGAAACTGACAATGAGAAAGGCATGTATTTAAAAGCTGTAAAGACTATCCAGTGGTGGTTTTATAGATGCTCGTGAACCCTGCCCACGAGCCTCAATGAATGGTAAATGCCCAGTAGGACCAGCTCAAATGACTAGGCTGATATCTGCCTCAAACCAAAAAGGGAGAAGTGAGCCCACCGGTGCAGCACAGCAGAAAAAGCACAGATTTGAAGTTAATTGCCTAGTTTTGAATATCTGCTTATTCCTTTCTCCCTACCACCCTCATGTGATCTAAGGCAGACTACTAACCCGAAACCACTATTGAAACCACTGCTTCCTGATCTGAAAATGAGGATGATATCCCTTGTAAGACTGTGGTGAAAATAAACAGTCATGCAGCATGGCACCTACTGCAGGCCTAGCGTATATCAGGGGCGTGACAATTAGTAATGGTTATTATCAGCCACAGAAATTTCCTGTACGGGGCTCAGAGAGAATGCATGACTTTCCAAGGTCAAGGTCATGTAGTAAATTTGTAATAAAACCAGAACTTAAAGTCAGTTTGTCTAAAGTAATCTTTCCCAAAGCTAGATTTCCCAAACGCAAGGACGTGAGATGTTTCCTTCCACACAGCTTCATGTTCTCTGTGTCCTGTGCATACTTCCTTTTCAGACCCTTAACAACAGCCAAGGCAAATCACTAAAAGCTTCCATTCCCAATATCAAAACATTTTTCTCCTTACACAGTGCCTATTATCATTTTCCTTAGCCCACGTAACGATTTTTTTAAAAAAATTCTGAATGATACAACCTACCCATTGTTTTTGTCATCTATTGTAACAAAACTGCCCCAGAACTCACTGGTTTGACAGGACAATTTGTTATTTCTCTCAATTCTGTACCTTGTCTGGACACAGGTGGAAGTTTCTTCCGCTCCGCGTGGTGTTGGCTGGGATCAGTCTGTGGCTGTGTTCAGCTAGGATCTCAGCTAGAAAATCCAAAATGCCTTCACTCATATGCCTGGTGCTTCTGAGGTTGTGACTGGAACAGGTGGGAGCTGTCTGGGTCCCCCTCTCTCTATCCACATTCTTCAGCTGCCTGGCCCAAGCTTCTTTACAAAGCAGCTGGGTCCCAAGGGGCGAAGCAAAAGTTGCCAGGCAGCTTCCGGCCAGTGCTCAGAAGTCCAGGTCAACCTCCACAGCCTTCTGTTGCTCAAAGTAAATCCCAAGGCCTGGCCAGGTATTGCAGGGAGGGGAATAAACCCCACCTCCTGATGTACACATGCTCTCACAAAGACAGGGAGAACTGTTGGGAGGAAGTGCTGATGGGCGTCTTTGAAAGTATTTACCAAAAGCATTACTTGTCAAATCTGAGCTTCAGAGTCCACAGTGAACTATTTCATTATGACTTTTTAGAAAATATCTCATCCATACATGAACAAAATTTGTTTTTTGTGTCTTTTACCTTTGATTTCCCAGAAAGCATTTAACAATTGGAGTAGGTTGGATTGTGGGCTTCAGAAAGATGTCCAAATCCCTAGAACCTATAAATCCGGCCTTATTTAGAAAAACAGTCCTTGCAGATATCATTAAATTAAGAATTTTAAGATAAGATCATAGTAGATGACCCAGGTGGGCCCTAAACCCAATGACAGGTGTCCTCATAAGAGACACAAGAAGAGAAAACACATAAAGGAGAAGGTGATGTAAAGACAGAAGCAGAGATTAGAGTGATGTGGTCATAAGCCAAGGAATGCCCACAGCCACCAGAAGCTAAAGAGGCAAGAAAGGATTCCCCCCTAGAGCCTCCAGAGGGAGTGTGACCCTACTGACAGCTTGATTTAAGACTACTATCCTCCCAAACCCAAGAGAATTAATTTCTATTATTTTAAACCACCCAGTTTTCAGTAATTTTTTACAGCAGCCATAGAAAACTAATCAAGGATCTTCCCTCCCTATAATTAAGACTACAATGGGCCCTCTTATCAACAGGGGATACATTCCAAGACCCCCAGTGGATGTCTGAAACCACAGATAGTACAAAACCCTACAAATACTGTTTTCTCCTATACATACATACCTATAATAAAGTTGAATTTATAAATTAGGCGCAGTAAGAGATTAACAACAAGAACTAATAAAAAACAATTATAGCAAACGATTATACTGTAAAAAAAATACAATTATACTGTAAAAACAATTATGTGAATGTGGTCTCTCTCTCAAAATATCTGACAAACGTGCTGCCTTTTCCATCTTAACTGAACACTTATCGCACACTGCAGCTATAACTTTTGCAGTTTGAGGTTTGACAGCAAAACTAGCAAGAATTTCCTTTTCCCTCTTCACAACTTCACAGGATCAAAGATTCCTTCTTACCATAGATATTAGCACTTCAGCATAGATCATTTTTCTTTCCTTAAGTCAGGAACTTTCACCTTTCTACCCAAAAGAAGCACCTTAGGGCTTTGGTATGTCACTCCTCTTGCCTCTGGGGCCATTGTTAAGCAAAATAAGGACGGCTAGAACACGAGCACTGCATCCTGAGACAGTCGATCTGATAACCTAGCCGGCTACTCAGTAACTAACACGTGGGACACTCGACAAGGATCAGAGCACAATGGTGAGGCTTCATCGCCCTTCTCAGAATAGCGTGCGATTTTAAATTTATGAATAAACGTATGCTTTTTTTCTGGAATGTTCCATTTAATACTTTCAGATGCTGTTGACCAAGGGTAACTGAAACTTCGGAAAGGAGAAGGCAGAGAAGCAAGAACTACTGTAAATATTCCACTCCCATTTTAGGATTGAGATTTACAGGTCCATGGCTCCCATTTTCCCCAGCAGGTCAGCAGAGATACTGCCCAAGTGCCTTTCCCTGAAAACTCAACTTTGCCCAGGTCTAAACCAATCCTGGCTGGAACATCTAAGACTTAGACGCCTCTGTCACACCAGCTCCCTCTGGAAACAGCCTTGCTGCTCAAAAGTTACCAGCCCCGCAGGCCCTCCCTTCACTTGTCTCGCTCACTGCCAAGGAAGGATGCGACTTCCTGACTAAGGCGCTCGGGTGGCGCATCACCTACATCCTTGTGTGACTTCTGTAAACCCTGAGTCTCCAGTTTCTTCGGAAAACGTGATGGCGTCGCCTTCCTCCTAGAGCTATTTCAAGAGTTAGCTAGTGGCCGGCTGTGACCCTGGAGGTTGTGGGGCCCCCGCAGCTCCACGAACCCCGCCAGGGGCCCAGGCGCCCTCTGCGCGCACTAACCGCCACCTCCGGCCCCGCGCTCCCTCCGCTGCCGCCCCAGCCCCGCGCGCATGCCCAGCGCTGCAGCGGTGCCCACGGCCTCGGCATCCTCGGCCACGAGGACCCGCGGAGACGCGGCAGCTGCCAGACAGTGCTTGCACCCGGCGGCAGACGCGCAGCCCTGGGGCTGGGGAGGCGCGCCGAGAGCCCCACGTTCCGCTGCTGCCTCCCGCCATTGGATCCCAGCTGCGCTGGGCGGGTCCGTGGAGGCCTTCGCCAGTGTCTGAAGGCCAGGCCAAGATGATCTAACGCTGGGACGAGCCGCAGACGCGGCTTTCGACGTGCTTCCCCACACAGTCTTCATCACCGTGGGCTTTCGTTTTTAATCCCAAAAAGGAGGGAAGGAGAGCAGCGGCCCCCGCTCCCAGCCAGCGCCAAGAAAATGGCCTTTCCTTCGTCTTGAGCCCTTCGCCTTACATAGTCTACCTCCGCCAGGGTCCAAAGGAACTACCCTCCCGTCCTCTTCCCTACTTAGCAGTAGACCTGCACATCCCTGCCCATCCTGCACAAAAGGAAGTTTTCCGATGCCCAAGAGAGAGGCCCCATGATGAAGACTCCCAAAAGCCCGAGAGTGAAAGGTTTTCTGGACTCCCTTGGGTGCCTGAGGTTTGTTTCCTGGTGTTATAAATTTATAGAACACTTGCTCTGGCTTTATTGCAAACTGTGAGCAAGAATCATCTGCTGCTATCCCACGTTTGTACCGTGGGACTCCTCTGTAACCTTCAAACCTGCAGTGTGGCCGATTGTTGGCTGCCAGAAGAAAAATTCCGCGGTTGTACGAAACTTGTCTTCCTGGGAGCTCTCCAAGCCCCGCGTGAGACCCGCTGCGGGGTGAGGATGTGGGGTGTGGAAACCTCGCCTTTCTCTGTGGTCAGCCCCACTCCCCATTCTGTGGTCCTGTGGCAGTGGGAAAGCAAGGTCAGGAGTTCCAGTGCCCATGCTTATCTGATGAGGACCTTGGAGAAGTTACTCCGTGGGCACGACAGCAGAAGAGCACCCCATTTGCTCTTGTGAGGTCTGTCACGCTTTATCATCCACAATTCAGATGGGCTTAGTGATTAAAACACGATGCTAGCTGGGCCAGGTTCATCCTGGACCATGTGCCTGTCACCTGGTCATCCCTTTACCAGCCAGCCCCATCCTTTACTGTGCAGCCCATTCCCTCCCAGAAATAGAGCAGCAAACTGAGAGTTTGAGTCGCCTAAGTGTGGCCCATACTCCTGTTTAGGACCCCCAGACCAACTCCTTGAAACAGGCTGCTGCTCGAGGCTGTGGGGAATTTGGGGAGCTTGCAGTAGAGGGGGGCTACGGGGGAACAGGAGGCGCATGGTAGAAACTCCATTCCTTCTTCACAGCTGGATGCGACTTCTTCTTTTCTCTGATTTGTGCCAGGCAGTTGGTCTTTACTTGGCTAGAGCTGTAGTGTCAGGCAGTCTTGACCCAGAGTCGCTGCAAGTGAGGCATGAGTTGGCTGTGAGAGGGTAGGTGCCCTGGCGTTTGTGCACTGGGGCTAAGTGTAAAGCTGTGGGATAGGAAAAGAGTTGCAAGGGATCTACCAGAAGGGTGAGGGCCTGAGTACAGCGTCTAAACAAAGCCAGAAGTGCTTCTGTATATTAATAATAATTCTTGCACTAAATCTTTTGTGTGAAATCCTTGTATAAGTTGGGATAAACCCACAGCTAGTTCAACTTGGTCTCTTAGAAACCATTCAGTTCTCTCCAGCCTTGAGATCAGGGCAAGGTCTCAGTCACGGCTTTGCAGTAATCATACAATTCGGTGGTCAAGATTTGAGCCCACCCTGGTTCAGACCTGCCGGGCTTGGTGAGCCTTGACTTGGGAGGAGGGGGCATAAGCGCTATTAGTTTTTTGTTTTTGTTTTTTTTTGGCCACGTGCACAGCTTGTGGGATCTTAGTTCCCCGACCAGGGATTGAACCCTGGCCCACTGCGGTGGAAGCCCGTAGTGCTAACCCCTGGACCGCCAGGAAATTCCTGGCATAGGTACTATTTTTTTAACATCTTTATTGGAGTATAATTGCTTTACAATGGTGTGTCAGTTTCTGCTTTATAACAAAGTGTATCAGCTATACATATACATATATCCTGATATCTCTTCCCTCGTGCGTCTCCCTCCCTCCCACCCTCCCTATCCCATCCCTCTAGGTGGTCACGAAGCACAGAGCTGATCTCCTTGTGCTGTGCGGCTGCTTCCCACTAGCTATCTGTTTTACATTTGGTAGTGTATATATGTCCATGCCACTCTTTCACTTTGTCCCAGCTTACCCTTCCCCCTCCCCGTGTCCTCAAGTCCATGCTCTAGTAGGTCTGCATCTTTATTCCCATCCTGCCCCTAGGTTCTTCATGACCATTTTCTTTTTTTTTTTAGATTCCATATATATGTGTTAGCATATGGTATTTGTCTTTCTCTTTCTGACTTACTTCACTCTGTATGACAGACTCTAGGTCCATCCACCTCACTACAAATAACTCAATTTGGTTTCTTTTTATGGCTGAGTAATATTCCATTGTATACATGTGCCACATCTTTATCCATTCATCTGTTGATGGACACTTAGGTTGCTTCCATGTCCTGGCTATTGTAAGTAGAGCTGCAATACACGTTGTGGTACATGACTCTTTTTGATTTTTGGTCTTCTCAGGGTATACTGGCATAGGTACTTTTTAAAAATAACGTTTAATGTTGTTATTTTTCATATTTGGAAAGAGGGAAAGTCTGACATTTTTGAAAACCAACTACAGGAAGTAAAGCTTAATAAAATGTGCAGAAACTGGTGATTCTCAACCAAGGAGGTGGGCATATCAGAGTGGCTTTGGAGCAAGATTCTACCAAAGTTTCCATCACAAGGGGTTGGGATTCTTTTGGGTTTTGTTTGTAAAAACACTAGTAGCCTGTAGTAGCTGGGACATTTCTCAAGGGCTCATTGACATAAACCTCTCAATTTTATTTTCTCTTGCTGAAGATCACAGCCAAGAACATTCCCTGGGGCCCCAGAACCTGGAGGTAGATAGAAAGTTCCGGAAGGTTTCAAGCAAGGGGGAGGGTCAAGACTGTGTGAAATTCCTGTAACATTCCAGACCATTCCAGATAACTCCAAGCAGAATAGTCCATAAGGTTTATTAACCATCTAACTCTAAGCCTCTCCTTAGGCCTAGAGAACTAGGCCCACACTAATCGTGCCATCCTGCTGCCTCAGGTCTTTTTAGGCCAGAGCTGAACTTAGAGAGACCCCACTCCCTAAAACTGAGTCTGGGTTCTTCATGGAAGGGGAGATGTGTGGGAGGCCTTTTGAAGGATCCCCCAATTGGTTCCCCCATTTCTCCCTCCTACGCCCCACCAATGATACTGTCCTAGGTTTTTCTTTCTTAGATTCTTACCTGCTCTGAGGAGGAGAGGCTGAACCAGGCCGTGGATGTTAGCCCCTGCCTTCTGGGTACTATTCTCCAATTCTGATAGTGGAGAAAGGCTCAGACATCCTCAAACTTTGTCTCCTTTTTCCTCTTGGTCACAAACTAAAACAAAACTACCTAGAAGTTTGGACCTGGCCTGGGGCACTGGGACAAGAGGGGCCCACCCTGCCTCAGGCTGTGCCCGTCAGGCTGGGAATGGGGTACAAGGACAGTAGGAGGCTGAGTGCACAGCAAGCACAGGTCCTAAGTGGGGAGACACGGACAATAGGACAGGAATCAAAGGTGTACACGTCTAGGCAATTGTGATACTGTCTTCGGAGTTGATCAGTAGTTTATTTTATTCCTTCTGAGCCAAACTAATTTTTCCCTCTGTTGCCCCTTATTTATTGCTGAGTGAAATGATGCTTCATAGATCCCAGTGCTGAGAGAGTAGGATTTCTTGCTTTCTTCTGAGGTTCTGGCATTTCATTCACTGGGTGCACCTTGCCTGGAGCCAAGATGAATAAGAATAGGCAAAAAAAATTAAATTAAATTAAATAAAGCAAGTAAAACAACTGGCACAAAGGACTTCAGGAGATGGTGCCTATTATTACCATTACTCTTATGCTCTGCCTTGATTCTTTTTTTTTTTTTTTTTTTTTTGCGGTACGCGGGCCTCTCACTGTTGTGGTCTCTCCCGTTGCGGAGCACAGACTCTGGACGTGCAGGCTCAGCGGCCATGGCTCACAGGCCCAGCCACTCCGCAGCATGTGGGATCTTCCCGGACCGGGGCACGAACCTGTGTCCCCTGCATCGGCAGGTGGACTCTCAACCACTGCGCCACCAGGGAAGCCCTGCCCTGTTTCTTTAGTTTACACTCTTGATGCCCAGTGGGGCTGGACCTGAACCCCAGTGTGATAAGTGAGGCCTCTGACCCCTTTCTAGTCCTTTCCAGCCACTCCACCTCTCCCAAATGAGCTGTCCTCCACGACTTTGTCACCCAACTGCTGCACCACTTTTGCCAGGCCCCACCCACTAGATTTGACCTACCAAGATATTGTAGTGATGCAAGTTCTTGGCCTCTTTGAATTAATCAGAATCTCAGGGGCCTGGGCATCAGTATTTTTCAAAGCTCCCCATGTGATTCTACCATGCAGGCAGGGTTAAAAACCCACAGTAGGGGATCGGAGGCTATACCTTTTTTGCTCAGTCCTTCTCACCCTGGTCCTGTCGTCTCCTAGCATCCTCCCTTCCCTACTGGCCACTGTTGCTGAATCCCCTGCAAGTCTCACGACCAAGGTCACCCCACTTTCTCCGTACACAGAGAACACGTGTATCCATGGTAGACACCAAGATGCATCACTCAGATATGCCTTCAAGAAAGGACTCGTGGGGCTTCCCTGGTGGCGCAGTGGTTGAGAATCCGCCTACCAATGCAGGGGACACGGGATCGAGCCCTGGTCCGGGAGGATCCCACATGCCGCGGAGCGACTGGGCCCGTGAGCCACAACTACTGAGCCTGCGCGTCTGGAACCTGTGCTCCGCAACAAGAGAAGCCGCGACAGTGAGAGGCCCGCGCACCGCGATGAAGAGGGGCCCCCACTTGCCGCAACTAGAGAAAGCCCTCGCACAGAAACGAAGACCCAACACAGCCAAAAATTAATTAATTAATTAATAAAAGAAAAGAAAGAAAGAAAGGACTCGTTGCCCAGATTTGGAGAGAACGTGATCACCTGACAGCCTCCAGCTATTTACTCCTTCAGGATCGCCTCAGCTTTGGCCAACATTAGGCTCCTCCGGGGATGCTGCAGCCAGTGACTGAGCGTGACTGTGGTACCAAGAGCCTGACATTTCTGCCCAACAGGGACTCCTCTGGGCAACCTTCATCCACGGGCCAAGATTTTGTGAGATGGGCGTCATGTCAGACTGCCCCCCCGACCCACTTCCACTTCTACTCTTTCTTTTTAGAGGTCTTACTCTCCAATAAACTTTCCACACTCATAATTCCATCTCCTCGCCAGAGGACACAGCTGACTCATATGCCCTATTTCACTGGTTCTCAGAGTGTGGTCCCCCAACCAGCAACCTCAGCATCACCTGGGAACCTCAGCATTACCTGGTTAGAAATGCCAACTCTAGGGTCCCCTCCCAGACCTACTGACTCAGAAACTCTGGGGCCCAGCATCTGTGTTTTAACAAGCCCTCTACGTGATTCTGAGGCACACAATTTGAGAATTGTGGCCTTGCTGTATTTCAGTAAAAGTTCAAACCACCTGATATCCTGTAGAGTGAAAGAAATCACCTACCCAGGATACTGAGTGCTGCTACTAGAGGTGCTGCTAGCGCCCTCCACTGGTCAGGGATATAATGTGAAATATACCAGACATTTGCCAGTAGCGAGCTACACTCTGCCCTACCCAGGGTAGCACTCTTAGTATTTTACACACTGGGTGTGCCCAGTCTATAGCTCTCCAAGCCCATAACCCCAGCAGCCTGGTCACTCCATTGCAAGCAACAAAATCAGTGCAGCAAAATTAACCACAAGGTCAAAATCTGACTTTGAACTGTAAAGATACAGCATTCAACGTTTATACTGCCAACTGCTTTCTATAGTAACTCAAGTATTTAACTTACAGCACCTCCTGATATTTAATTTTTCAGAGCTAACAATGTATTTGATGTTCATAGGAAGTGGACTCAGATATCGAATTAACCTGCTCATAAATTCTACATTTATCTTACCAGGACCTTGTGAGCTAGGTTGTAAGAGCACAGCATGTTTACAAGATTCAGAGCTGACTGCCCGCACCTAATGGCTGGGGCATTTCTTGCTGTGACCCACCCTGAAGGAGAAAGGAAGCAGATCTTCAGACTCTTTGGCCCCTCTTTGTAATGGTTCAAACAGATTCTCTTATTAAAGTTTCCTCCTTAATTACTGACATACATGCAATTCAAGTTACTTTCTTGCAATTATGTTATTCAGCAATAATTGGTTTTCTAGTTTTAATTGGGCCCTAAATTAGCAATGGCTTTCATGAAAGCCATTACAGTGATTTCTAACTACAGTTTCTGCTGCTTTTTGGGTACATTATATTTCAAACAGGATGATTCACCAGTAGAAGAAGTCACAGCTGTGGCAAACTCTTACACGGGTTTCTATTAATGATTACAAGTTGGGCGCTCTTCTGTTGTTCCTGAACATTTGTTGCAAATACTATCCATTGAGCCTTGCTATGTCACAAGCGAGGCTGCCTTCTGCCCAGGGTCAGAGCACACAATTCTCTTCGTGATGAAGATCCAGCCACGTGACCAGCTATTTAGCTCAGTTAAATGGGGAAAAGGATCTATTTCTTACCACTTGCTACTGCAGATAAACATAATACAAAATAAAGAAGACCAAATTATTCTTGAAAGCTATCGAAATCAAAATTTTGTTGAACCTATAGAAAGCGTAATCCCATTGGTTTCTTCCTTTCCTAATGGGACCATCTACTCAAATCAGCCCAACAAATGTGCTGAGTGTCATGTATGCACTACTCATTGCAAAGGACACTAAGCTAGTAAGAGACAACATATGAGCTTTGGAGTCAGACCATGTGGATTAGAATCCCAGCTTTGCTACTTCTTGGCTGTGTAACCTCAGGCAAATTACTTAATTTCTCTGAGGTTCTATTTTCTCATTTGTAAAATATATCACACGGTTGTTGTGTGGATGAAGTGATTTACTACATGTAAAGGACTTTTAAAAGTGCCTGCCATGAGGTAATCACTTATTAAATACTAGTTCCATTATTCTAGTTTAAGGTGGCAAGGGCTTATCTATATTGCTCATGACTGTATTCCCAGCATCCGGAACAGTGACTGACAGATGATAAGTGCTCTACGACTATAGAAAGTACCCTAAGAGAGAAGGGATTTAAAGGAGAGAGTAATTGTATCTAGTCTGGGGTATACCAGTCAGGACATTTGGTAGTAAACACATGGAACCTCCAAAAGGAATAATTGAGGAACATTTCATGCAATAATTCCATACAAAGGAATGGGACAAATTAATAGAAACAAACAAAAATGGTAAAGCACTGCAGGATTAGCAACAGCAGAGCACAATTACTACCCCTAGACCTGAAAAGGCAGAAACCGTAGAGAGGGGCCTCTGACGGGAGTGGCAGCCTTCAGTATGGAGCGCAGTCTCAGCTACCTGCGGCCACACAGGAAGGGTGTCAGGGCAGTAAATACCCTGACCTCTCTCTCTATTGCCCCCTGATATTGTCCCATTGGCCAAACCCAATTAGAAGCCAGAGGGTAAATGACACAATCTATGCAGGTCAGCCTCCTAGGCACCCAGCACAGTGGACAAGGGTAGAGAGTGAATCTGGAGAAGTAGATGGAGAACATTTAATTTACAGGGAAATTAGGAAGACGTTTTGTAGGGGTGGAATTTAACATGAGCCTTTAAGCAAGGTTGGGTTACATATGCAAGGTGACGTTGAAAGGGTGGGGAAGGTGTCCCAGGTGGAGAGAAGAGCATGAGTAAATCAAGACAGGAAATAGATTCAGGAGTCAAAATTAATCCAACTTGGCTGTACAGCACATGTTTGTAAGAAAAGATAACATTTAAAATGTAGATTGAAACATTTCGCAGAATGTCTGAAATGACAGGGCAAGACGGGGGACTTGATTTTGGAGGCAGAAGAGGCCACTGAAGTTGGGGGTCCAGCAGATAAGGATCAATTCTATGGTTTAAGAAGTCCGATTTTATAGGAGTGCATCAAAAAGACTAGCAAGTGAAAAGATGAGTGGTAATAAGATAATTTGAGAAGTTTTAATAATTGTTCAAGGGAGAGAAAAATAAGGATATGAACCCCAATGTGAGCAACAGGGGTGGGACTAAGGAAGCAGACGGGTTATGTGGGACGTGGGGGACAGGGCTCAAGAGTTCACAAAGAATCAAAAACCATCCCAATATGTCTGACCTGGATGGCTGGACACTTAAAAGGAGGAAGGTAAGGATAAAGGAGATGAGAAAATGTCCAGCTCCTGGGGGCAGAAGAGTAGTGACAAACGAGTCATTGAGTGTCCTCTCATGTATTCCCCACAGACCTTGTACAGACACCCTTGGATTCCAGCCAGCTGGATTCCACTCCAGCTCATTTCTGCTTGTACTCATCCTTGTTACCCTGACAGCCCACCAGTTAACCTGATTTGGTTTCCTTGGTATGTGACTCATTTCCAGGTTCCTGGCTGCGTATCATCCTGAAGCTCAATCCTGGTTCTGAACCCTCCTCAGGACTTCAAGCTACTTGTGTACTTCTTCACGGTGCAGAGATTTTTTTATGTATGGTTTCTTGCCATATCCTAAGTCCCTAGAACATATTTGATGCATAGTAAATACTTAATAATAAATGAATAACCGTGGTATATTATCCAAATAATTTGGAAGTAGCTGAAGTTAATGTCTTTTTTAAGTAACAGATTTTACTGCTCTAAAATAGACATACGTTCAATCAGTTGGTGGTAGGAGGTGGATTGGCGGGGCTATACAAGAACTGGTTGGTGATGGAGAGGGGATTCTACACCTTCCAGGATGAGTTCATGGCAGAGGTTAGACAATAGAAAGCCCAGAGAAGTCTGGGGGAAGATCCAGAACAGGGGTACTTGTGCTTTGCTTCCTGGGTAAAGCCTGAGAAAACAAAAAGCCTCTTAGACCCAGAACCCCCTGCACCAACTGGGTCTCCAGTAGATTAAAAATGGCTCAAGTATACTTAAGCAGAGAAGAATTGACAGCCCACAACCATCAAGTTTACTCATCCCTGAAGTAATGTAGAAGAGTAAAGAAAGTAACCTGTGTCCTTAAGAGGGATACAGCCACTTCTGTACCTGAGAGGCCTTGACATCTAGACAAGAAGGATGCAGGTGACCAGTATGTCCCTGGTGCCCAGAAAGCAGGGTGGAGCCTTCAAGGTTCAGCAGCAGTTGCAGTGTGGTTAGTGCCCCCAAAGTAAAAACATCTAGCCAGAGGTGTTAGTAGTGGACACAGCATATGACCATGGAAGAAGGAGTTGGGGAAAAGATGCTGTCTACCAATGACACATGGTGACTACTTGAGGCCCCATGATTGGAATAATCTCTGGGCAAAAACAAGTTAAAAGGAGAGGGTGAGAACACTGAATGGATTGAGTTTCCCTGGAAGTGACTACACAAAGTTTTCTGCTCCAGGTGAAATGAAAGTTTGAGAGCTAAGGTAGGTTGAGTTATAGGGAAATAAATTTTTTAAAGTTCTATTTTTGTACATCTGACCTTGTAACTGCAAAATTTATACCCATGTAGTAGCTATCTTATAACATTTTACCATTATTACGCACTTGACTCGCATCTGTGTCAGGCTCAGTGGCTGTACGTCAGGTACAGTCTTCACAACCTCATTATCAGTAGAACACCCACATGCATGGAGACCTGATCTGTGGCCCAGGTCAAAATTCCTGCCAATATCTGGCCATGTGAGCTTCTTGGGTCTTAGGCAGAGCTTACTCTTGTATGTAGTAGCTTCCAGATAGCAGCTTGTTTGGTCATCTCCGTGTTGTGTCCCAGTTCCTCAGTCAATTTATTGAATCTGATTGATTTCTGTGGCCAACCTTTTCTCAAACTCCGGCATGGATTTGGTGGTTACAGACAGATTCAGAGAACTGGACTGGAGCCAAAAAATGATTCCAGAAGGATAGTGAGCTGGTCTCTCATGCAAATACAGATCTGACCTGAAAACCTTTTGTTTGTTTCAAGGTTCAACTCTGCAGATTGGCATTTAAGAACCTACACACACCAATCTCCAAGCATTCCCTTAAGTACACATAAAATTCTTTTATTTTCTCTGAGCACCAGGCCTTTTCATCTGTCTCAGCTGTCTTTTACATCTGTTCCGTTTATTGCCTGAAAACTCCTTACTTCACCTTCTACTTTCATACACCCCTCAAGTGCCAGGTCTAGTGTCACCTCCTTTTTTGAAAACTTTCCTAACTTCCCTGGGCAATTAATCACTTACTCTTTGGGCTCCCACAAATTTGGTACACACTTTCTCTAAGGCATTTTTCACAGTGTTCTCTAATTATTTATTTTTGTACTTTTTCTTCCATTAGTCTGTGAGCTGTTCAAGGGGAAGGATTCATCATGTGTCTAACTTGTTTAGAATTATTCCCAGTGTGCCATGCATCTTACTGCACAAGTGTGTGTGTGTGTATGTGTGTGTGAGAGAGAGAGAGTGTGTGTAGAAAATTCCCTGGGAATCACATAACCCTAAGATCTTTCTATAGAATATGACATGATTAGGTCTAGTGCATTTTGAATTGTTCTCAGCACAATCTCATTCCTACCTGAGTCCCATAAAGGAAACCTCAGTCTCTGAGAAGTTAGATGACTTGTTCCCAAAGCATGGCTCCCAGTCCAGCAGCATTAGCATCATCTGGGAACTTGTTAGAAACGCAGATTCTAACAAATTGGGTATAGAAGGAATGCAGTGCAACATAAACATGTAGGACAAGCCCACAGCTAACATCATACTCAATGGTGAAAGACTGAAAGCTTTTCCTTTAAGATCAAGAACAAGACATGGGCGCCCACTTTCCCTACTTCCACTCAACATATTACTGGAAGTCCTAGCCATAGCATTTAGGCAAGAAAAAGAAATATAAGGCATCCAAACTGGAAAGGAAGAAATAAAATTGTCTTTTTTTGCAAATGACATATTACATATAGAAAACCCTAAAGAATCCACCAAAAAGAAAAAAAAAAAACCTGTTGGAACTAATATACAATTTCAGTAAAGTTGCAGGATACAAAGTCAATATGCAAAAATCAGGCACATTTCTATACACTAAATGATAACAAAGTATTTGAAAAAGAAATAAAGAAAACAAACCCATTCACGATAGCATCAAAACAAAAACATACTTAGGGAATAAATTTAACCAAGGTGGTGAAAGATCTGTACCCTGAAAACTATAAGGCATTGACGAAAGAACTTGAAGAAGGCACAAACAGATGGAAAGATATCACATAATCATGGATTGAAATAATTAATATTATTAAAATGTCCATAATACCCCAAACGATCTAAGATTCTATGTAATCTTTGGAATTAGAATCAAAATCCCAACAACAGTTTTTACAGAAATAGAAAATATTGTAAAATTTGTATGGAACCACAAAAGATCCCACATAGCCAAGCCAATCTTGAGAAAGAAGAGCAAAGCTGGAGGCCTCACTTGTCCTGATTTTAAACTATACTACAAAACTTGTAATCAAAATAGTAAGATACTGGCATAAGAACATACACATAGACTACGAATGGATCAAGTCCAGAGCCCAGAAACAAACTCACACATACATGGTTAACTAATTTTTGACGAAAGAGGCAAGAATACTCAATGGGGAAAAGATAAGTCTCTTCAATAAGTGATGCTGGGAAAATTGGATATTCACATGTAAAAGAATGAAACTGGACTCCTATCTTACACCACTCACAAAAATTAACTTGAAATGGGTTAAAGACTTAAATGAAAGACATGAAACCATAAGACTCTGAGAAGAAAACCTAGGAAAAGCTTTCCTTGACATTGGTATTGGCAATGATTTTCTGGCTATGACACCAAAAGCACAAGAAACAAAAGCAAGAATAATCAAGCAGGACTATATCAAACTAAAAAGCTTCTACACATAAAAAGAAATGATCAACAAAATGAAAAGGTAACCTACAGGACAGGAAAAAGATGTTTGCAAATCATGGATAAAGGGCTAATATCCAAAATATATAAGGAACTCATACAAAAAGTAATCTAATTAAAAAATGGGCAAAGGAGCTGAATGGACATATTTCCAGAGAAGAAATACAAATGGCCAACAGGTACAAGCATTCCTTGTTTTACTGTGCTTCTCCCTTTTGCACTTTGCAGATGTTGTGGTTTTTGTGGGGTTTTTTAACATCTTTATTGGAGTAAAATTGCTTTACAGTGGTGTGTTAGTTTCTGCTTTATAACAAAGTGAATCAGTTATACATATACATATGTTCCCATATCTCTTCCCTCTTGCGTCTCCCTCCCTCCTACCCTCCCTATCCCACAGATGTTGTGTTTTTTACAAACTGAAAGTTTGTGACAACCTTGCATTGAGCAAGTCTGTCAGTGCCATTTTTCCAACTGCATTTGCTCACTTCATGCCTCTGTGTCACATTTTGGCAATTCTTGCAGCATTTCAAACTTTTTCATTATTATTACATTTGCTATGGTGATCTGTGATCAGTGATCTTTAAATTTCTTTTTTAATTTTTAAATTTTTTAAAATTATTTTTTAAACTGAAGTATAGTTGATTTATAATGTGTTAGTTTCAGGCGTACAGCACAGTGGTTCAGTTATACATATATACATATATGTATACATATATGTATATTTTTTCAGATTCTTTTCCTTTATAAGTTATTAAAAAATATACAATATAGTTACTATACTGTGTAGAGCTATACAGTAGGTCCTTGTTGGTTATCTATTTTATATATAGTAGTGTGTATATGTTGATCCCAAACTCCTAGTTTATCCCTCCATCTCACTTTCCCCTTTGGTAAACATAAGTTTGCTTTCTATGTCTGTGGGTCTGTGGGTCTATCTGTTTTGTAAATAAGTTCATTTGTTTTTTGGTTTTTTTTTTTAGATTCCACATATAAATGATATCATATGATATTTGTCTTTCTCTGTCTGGCTTACTTCATTTAGTATGACAGTTTTTAGGTACATTCATGTTGCTGCATATGGCATTATTTCATTCTTTTTTTTTTGCAGTACGCGGGCCTCTCACTGTTGTGGCCTCTCCCGTTGCGGAGCACAGGCTCCGGATGCACAGGCTCAGTGGCCATGGCTCACGGGCCTAGCCACTCTGCGGCATGTGGGATCTTCCCGGACCGGGGCACAAACCCATGTCCCCTTCATCGACAGGCGGACTCTCAACCACTGCGCCACCAGGGAAGCCCTATTTCATTCTTTTTAATGGCTGAGTAATATTCCACTGTATATATGTACCACATCTTCTTTATCCATTCATCTGTTGATAGACATTTAGGTTGCTTCCATGTCTTGGCTATTGTAAATAGTGCTGCAATGAACATTGGGGTGAATGTATCTTTTCGAATTATGGTTTTCTCCGGATATATGCCCAGGAGTGGGATTGCTGGATCATAATGGTAACTCTATTTTTAGTTTTTTAGGGAACCTCCATGCATAGTGGCTGTACCAATTTACATTCCCACCAACAGTGTAGGAACATTCTCTTTTCTCCATATCTTTTTCAGCATTTATTATTTGTAGACTTTTTGATGATGGCCATTCTGACTGCAGTGAGGTGATACCGCATTGTAGTTTTGATTTGCACTTCTCTAATAATTAGTGATGTTACGCATCTTTTCATGTGCCTGTTGGCCAACTGTATGTCCAAATGTAGACATTTGGAGAAATGTCTACTTAGACTCTGATCAGTGATCTTTGATGTTACTATTGTAATTGTTTTGGGGTGCCACAAACCACAACCATATAAATATAGCAAATGTAGGGCTTCCCTGGTGGCGCAGTGGTTGAGAGTCTGCCTGCCGATGCAGGAGACATGGGTTCGTGCCCCGGTCCAGGAAGGTCCTGGTCTGGAATGAAACCCATAATGTCTTGGAGGTATGCCTGTATATATACAATGGAATATTAATTAGTCATAAAAAAGAAGGAAATCTTGCCTTTTGTAACAATATGGATAGATCTTGAGGGCATTATGCTAAGTGAAATAAGCCAGACAAAGACAAATAGTATGATGTCACTTATATGTGGAATCCCCCAAAAACTGAACTCATAGAAACAGAGAGTAGATTGGTGGCTGCCAGGTTTGGGGATTGGGGGAAATCGGTGAAGGTGGTCAAAGGGTACAAACTTCCCATTATAAGATGAATAGTCCTGGTGAAGGTGGTCAAAGGGTACAAACTTCCCATTATAAGATGACTATCACGTACAGCATGATAACTATAGTTAACAATGCTGTATCGAACACTTGAAAGCTGCTAAGACTATAGATCTTAAAAGTTCTCATCACACACATACACACACACAACTATGTGAGGTGATGGATGTGTTAACTAACCTTATTGTGATAATCATTTTGCAATATATGTATATCAAATCATGATGTTGTATAACAAACTTACAATATTGTGTAAGTTGTGTAACAAACTTTCACAATGTTATATGTCAGTTATATATATATATATACATATATATATACATATATATAATATATATATGTGTGTGTGTATATATATATATATATATATATGTGTATATATATATATATATATATAGTTGTTGTTGTTGTTTGGCCACTCTGCAGATTGCAGGATCTTAGTTCCCTGACCAGGGATAGAACTTGTGTGCCCTGCAATGGAGTCCTCACCACTGGACCACCAGGAAATTCTCTCAATTATATCTTAATAAAGTTGGGGGAAAAAGAAGTGCAGGTTCTCAGGCCTCACCACAGAGCTACTGAATCAAACTCTACAGGACCCCAGCAACCTGTGTTTCCACATTCCTTCCAGGGGATTCTGTGCATGTCAACCACTGTCAAAGACCCGCTCCAGGTATCTCTGTGGTTACTAAGGCAGGGGATTGGGGACTGGCAGGGAATGGGGACAGCTGAGGTGGGTGGACGGTTGATGAGGAGTGAATCTAGCTCCACAGTGCCTTTTTCTAAGATTTGGGCACTAGTAAAATCCATGTGGGATAAGGTGAATCACTCTTCCATCCCCCACCTGTTGCTATCCTGACAGATTTTTCATCCCAGCATTTTTGCTAAAATTAGGGCCCTCTGAGGAGGAGGGCTGTACCTTCTAGCCATGGATGAAATCATCCTGATGCTTTGATGGATAAAGGGAGATCGACATTCTCTGAGAGCTGGCAGGCTTCCGGGCATTCTCTGTTGTCAAGGCAGCACCCATGGAAGACTCTGCAGGGGAACACAGAGCAGTCCTATCACCCCAAGGATATACGCTGCGGCACTCTTGACAGGCAGGAAGACAGGGAAGTGAAGGTTTAGTGTTTCATAAATCATTTGGAGGAAATTGTGTTTTATTTATGTTCATTTTTTATTGTATTTGAATTTTTATTACAGCTATTTTTCAAAGATGCAAAAGCATTGGAGGCAATCCTGGGGGAACACGCACCTCAAAAGAATGTGGCAGGGGTCGACCTGATTGGCTGAGGGGGTGAAAATTATTCATATTTTAAAGAGCAGTCTGAAGTTGGCTTTCAAAGGGACCAAATCTGAATAAAACTTGAAAGTTTTAAATCGCGACTATGAAGGACCTGGTTTTAAAAAGATGATTTAGTATAAGTGAATCACAGCGCCACCTAAGTGATGTGGAGAGGAATTCAAACTGAGAAAACAGAAGGAAGAATTGGGGATGAATCTCAATTAAATGGGCTGATTAATTGTGTGGACCACATCAGTGGCTACTTTTTCAGAATCTCCCTTCTCTGATATAATTGAGCCTGCAGTTGGGTCCGTTTATCGTCCCTGGATCTCAGCTCAGTGGCACTAACTCTTCCAGCTGCCTTCATTACCAATGCTGGCCATCAGGGTTACTTCCCCAGTGGGACTGATGGTGTGGCTACTGGCACCAATCAATGAAGTGGGCCAGAATGACTAAGCAGTGCACCTGTGTGTCTGCACTACAAGGAGGTGCATTTCATGTGGAGGCACGATCAGTGTCCCACTCCTACTTGATTAGCAAAGGACTTTGATGCTATTGGAACTAAAATGAAAATGGACGTTTTAATTTGAAATTTTTCATGTTGTGATGTTTGCCTCTACAAACATATTTTTTGCAAGAATGTTGAGTTTTGAGATATAGTTTTCCTCTTCCATCATGGTATGAAGTTAGTTATGGGAAAAATATGTTCTCAATAAAATGAGGAATGGCAAACGGAGACAAGGAGTATTTCTTCTCCAATGTATCACTGAAACAGGACACAGGTAAATATTTTAGGATACAAAGGTATGTGCCAGTGCCGGATGCTGGTACTTTTCTTACAGTATCTGATTTCATAATTCTCGGGCTTCCCTGGTGGCGCGGTGGTTGAGAGTCCGCCTGCCGATGCAGGGGACGTGGGTTCGTGCCCAGGTCAGGGAAGATCCCACATGCCGCGGAGCAGCTGGGCCCGTGAACCATGGCCGCTGAGCCTGCGCGTCTGGAGCCTGTGCTCCGCAAGGGGAGAGGCCACAACAGTGAGAGGCCCGAGTACCACAAAAAAATAAAAATAAATAAATAAATACATAATTCTCCCTATTACGTGATAATGTGACAACAAAAAAGTTGGTTCTGAGAAGAAACAGTGCCTTTGGATGGGAAAGCAAGAGTCAAATAAGAACAATTTTGTTGATAAAAACTGTAAATTAAAAGGTTGTAAAAAGGCATTTTGATTAGCAATATTAGCTGTCTCTGATTGAACTGTGCCCAGGACTTGATGTTTATTCACTGGTTAATTCAACTCATATTTAGTGAGCTACTAATGTGTGCCAGGCACTAGCGTGAGCTACAATGGTTAACAAGCCAGACTTGTGTGTACATTCACCCAGCTTGTCAGAGCAAGTGCCTACTGTAGTTCACCGCTGAGGAAACTAAAGCCAGAGACATGAAGAAACCTCTGGAGAGTTCTGCTTTTGAAAATACTGATGTCTGGGCTCTACCCTAGATCAATTAAACCAGAATCGCTAAATATGGGGCTGGGGGGCCAGTCTTTTCTTGTAAAGTTCCCTTGGGGGTTCTGATGTGTAGCCAGGGCTTGGGGACACTGCTGCGAGGTCACCCGGGCCGCCCATGGACAGGAAGCCATGAAGTCAGGTGCACGTAGAGCATTGCTATTGACTGAACTCGGTGTCCATGCAGTGGTGTCGCTGGTTAGCTGGGGGATGCTCCCGGGGCCTCATGGATTCTCAGCACAATCTCTGCTCTAAGCCTCTCAGTTTCTTGAAAAGTTCTGTCAACGTTCCCAGTTTGAAGACAAATATATGATCCTCCAAAGGCTTTTCACTTAATAGACTACTACACGCTGTGCAGCATGTGTGCTTTGTAACTTCACTTAAGAGGTTTGTTATACATATATCCTGGTAAGAGCAGTGGCAGAGATAGTGGAGGAGGGAAAGTGCCGGGGAAGGCTCCCCTTGTCCTCTCGGAGGAGAGCAAGTTATCGCTTTGTTTTCAAATAATGCAGTTGGTAATGAGTTTTTGGATGTGTGTGAGCTGTAAATCGTTCTGAAAATTGAACTGAAGATACAGTATCGTAAATCTCTTCTTTGGTGGTGGAATATTTATGGGGAGGGCAATCTAATCAGTTATGTGGGTATGCTGTGTCTGACGGCTGACTGAGCGGGACCCTGTACTGAGGATCTATCGCCTATTAGAAAATTCCTCTAGGTGAGCACGCGCCTGTGTCAGCTGGAGGACTATTTTTAATAGGAATGATCAGATAGATGATCCTTTAATAGAATCAATCCGGAATGCATTGGTGGAGCAGGTAGGGATATCTGGGGCAGCACAGTGCCAGGACGGCAAGGACGGGCAGGCTGCACAGTCACCTTCCTGGGGCAGACTCCTCACCTGGTTGCTGTGGAATTTGGTTCCCTAAATCAATGCTTGTTTATTCTAAGAACTCAAAATTCTACAGAAATGCACATTTCATTAGATTTGTTCCGAAACTCATTATCATCACTATAAATACCTCTGTGTGGAAAGTAATGAAATAAAGCCAAAAAAAGTAGTGAAATCATGGCAAGCTGTGAGCAGTGAAGAATCACGGCAGCAGTATATACAACGCTGTCGTGATTTTTCTTCTGAATAATTATGGCAGTTATTTCAAAGATAAAAATCTATAATTACTATTTATAGTTTTCAGACATTTTTGTGGGGGGGTTGTAGTGAAACACTTTTTTCAAACAAAATCTGATTTGCAGCCACGTTATGTAAAACGGGTCAAAGGTTGAAGCTGGGGAAGTGACTCAAATCTTGGCCTACTTAGCCTCTAACAGCGGTATCTCCCTCCAAAGTACCTCCCTCATCCCCAAAGTACCTCCACCACCCCAAGGTCATGCCAATCACGGCTCTATAACAGCTGACCTAGTTAGGACTCTCTCCTTTCATAGATGAGGAAACCAAGTCCAGGAAAAGTCAACTGGCAGAGAGAGAACAGAGAAAAGATGCTTGAATCCATTCTTGTGCTCCTTCGGTCAACCCACGCTGCCTATTGACACAGAAGAACTTGGTCACTTTGGGAGAGAGAACTCATTTGATTAATTTCACCTCCTTCAAGTCTTTTCTTAAATTTCACCCTCATTTTCCTAATCAACTTTACCCTGATCACTTCATTTAAAGTTTCAAGTCTCCCTCTAGCTCCCTGTACACCTTACACTGTTATATATATATATTCTCACAGCACTTATCCTCTCCCTGCCTATGATATCATTTATATAATTTGTTTGTGTTTATTGTCTGACCCCCGGTCCTACCAGCCCCTCCCCCAACAACTCTCCACTGGAATCTCAGGGTCATGAGAGAAGGGCTTTTTTTTTGGGGGGGGTCTATTTGTTTACTGATGTATCCCTAGTATATAGAACAGTGCATGGCATATAATAGGTGCTCAATACATATCTGCTGAATTAATAAATTTTATGAAAACTGACTATAGATTAATGAGATGGTCTCCACAAGTTATCCATGACTGTCTTGCTCATGACCATGTATAATCAGGTTTTATTGGGGAAGAGAAAAGGCTCAGCAAGTCAAATTAGTTCAACCATTTTCACCCTCCAAGTGAAAGGTAATTGCCCTCTGAATCAACACTCTGTGTTAGTTTTGCTTTCAGTAGCATCTGCCTATTGTGGACATGAAGACAGGCATGATAGGGCTAGGCTGGTGGCTCTTTTCTTTTTATGGCTGACTAATATTCCATTGTATATATGTGTCACATCTTCTTTATCCATTCATCTGTCAATGAACACTTTTAGGATGCTTCCAGGTCCTTGCTATTGTAAATAGTGCTGCAATGAACATTGTGGTACATGACTCTTTTTGAATTATGGTTTTCTCAGGGTATATGCCCTGTAGTGAGATTGCTGGGTTTTCTCAGAGTATATGCCCTGTAGTGGGATTGCTGGGTCATTTTAGTTTTTTAAGGAACCTCCATACTGTTCTCCATAGTGGCTGTATCAATTTACATTCCCACCAACAGTGCAAGAGGGTTCCCTTTGCTCCACACCCTCTCCAGCATTTATTGTTTGTAGATTTGTTGATGATGGCCATTCTGACTGGTGTGAGGTGATACCTCATTGTGGTTGATTTGCATTTCTCTAATGATTAGTGATGTTGAGCATTCTTTCATGTGTTTGTTGACAATCTGTATTTCTTCATTGGAGAAATGTCTATTTAGGTCTTCTGCCCATTTTTAGATTGGGTTGTTTGTTTTTTGGATATTGAGCTGCATGAGTTGCTTGTATATTTTGGAGATTAATCCTTTGTCCGTTGCTTCATTTGCAAATATTTTCTCACTTTCTGAGTGTTGTCTTTTCATCTTGTTTATGGTTTCCTTTGCTGTGCAAAAGCTTTTATGTTTCATTAGGTCCCATTTGTTTATTTTTGGTTTTATTTCCATTTCTCTAGGAGGTGGGTCAAAAAGAATCTTGCTGTGATTTATGTCAAAGAGTGTTCTTCCTATGTTTTCCACTAAGAGTTTTATAGTGTCTGGCCTTAAACAAATGACAACGAAAACACAATGACCCAAAACCTATGGGCTGCAGCAAAAGCAGTTCTAAGAGGGAAGTTTATAGCAATACAATCTTACCTCATGAAACAAGAGAAATCTCAAATAAACAACCTAATCTTACACTTAAGCAATTAGAGAAAGAAGAACAAAAAAAAAACCAAAGTTAGCAGAAGGAAAGAAATCATAAAGATCAGAGCAGAAATAAATGAAAAAGAAATGAAGGAAACAATAACAAAGATCAATAAAACTAAAAGCTGGTTATTAGAGAAGATAAACAAAATTGATAAACCATTAGCCAGACTCATCAGGAAAAAAAAAGGAGAAGACTCAAATCAGCAGAATTAGAAATGAAAAAGGAGAAGTAACAGATGACACTGCAGAAATACAAAGGATCATGAGAGATTACTACAAGCAACTATATGCCAGTAAAATGGATAACCTGGAAGAAATGGACAAATTCTTAGAAAAGCACAACCTTCCGAGACTGAACCAAGAAGAAATAGAAAATAAAAACTACCAATCACAAGCGCTGAAATTGAAAGTGTGATTAAAAATCTTCCAACAAACATAAGCCCAGGACCAGATGGCTTCACAGGCGAATTCTATCAAGCATTTAGAGAAGAGCTAACACTTATCCTTCTTAAACCCTTCCAAAATATAGCAGAGGGAGGAACACTCCCAAACTCATTCTACTAGGTTGGTGGCTCTTAATTCAGGGAGTCGATGAACTTGGATGGGGGAAAGACTACTATTTTATTTTAACTTACATCTAGCTGAAATTTAGCATTTTATTCAGCTACAAATGTAGGCAACGAACTGCAAGAGACTTTGTTAGCAATAGAAATCACAATTTTTTCATATCATGTTATTGTTTCAGATATATCAAAATATTTTCAATTATTCCCACTTCAAAATTATGGTAGCTATTACACCAGTCTCTAGATTTTATTATTTGATGCATTAATAAAGAATCATATATACTACTATATCACAAATTTGTTAAAAATATTTGACATTTCAATATATTTTGCTTCCTTTATAATACTATGTATTTTTAAATTAAATTAAATTAATTTATTTTTTGGCCACACCTCACATTGTGGGATCCTAGTTCTCCAGCCAGGGATCGAACCCATGCCCTCCACAGTAGAAGCATGGACTCCCAAACACTGGACAGCCAGGGAAGTCCTGTAATACCATGTATGGTATTTTATGCTTTCAAAAACATTACTCTAAAAAGGAGTTCAGGCATCATCAGATTGCTAAGGAGGCCCATGGCATTATTTGTACCAGGAGAGAGTACAGTGGGAAGTCCTTGCTGCTGGGTGACTCCAAAGAAACATCCGAGACCAGACTCACAACAAGAAGAGCCGCATCCTGCTCCCCTCTAGCGAGTGTTCTCTAGGTGCCAAGTCTGGTCTCTGCAAGCCCAGTTTCACCAAGATACTTGGGCCAACCCAATGCAATTCTGTAGTAATTAGGATTTCCAGCCCTCAAGAGGTGGATCTTGAATTTATCAGCTATGTGTAGCCCTCCCGGCTACTCTATCTGAAATTTCAACAACTGTACTCCCATACATACTTCCTAAACCCTGTCTTGCTTAATTCTTACTGCTATTTATCATACTATATATTTTGGTTGAGTATTATCGCTAGAACGTAAGCTACATGAAGGTAGGGAATTCTGTTTTATTCATGCCGTGTCTTCTATAATAAGTGTGCCTAGGATAATGCTTGGAACAGAGATAATAAATAGATGTCGGTCGAATCAATGAATGCATCTTGATGCCTTTATTTTGAACTATGTTGTGTCTGTGGGGGACACCGGCATCTCTTGTCTTTCTAACTGGCCTGTCTTCATAATATTACCCTGCTGTGTTTAATAGATTGGATGATTAGGTGAGTGCTTTTGTGTTTTTCAGTGACCTCAAGTTTCCTCACTGGATTGGACACCTGGCCCGAATCACAGGCCCTTGGGCTGGACCCTTAGTTCTTCATTACACTAGTCAAGATAGACAAATAGGGGGCACTTGGGCAATCAGTCCTGCACTCATGGCAGACATAACTAATTGATTACAATGCTCTTTTGCTTGGCTCAGGGTTGGTTTCACAGTCCTTCCTAACCTAGTGGTCAGGAATTACTATTCTTTGGAATGGCACCCAGGATTTACCCTTTGGTCAAGTCCTGAGCTAAATCCTATTTCCGCACCCTTCAGCTACTGTCTGGGATCCTGTTCTAGTTTAAACTCACTCCTAGAATCTTGATGCCTCCCTGTACCACTTGCACAGTCCATGTCTGCCTCACCAGGTCCAGTTCATTTATTCAAGAGACTCAGCTCTAGGTAACTTGGTATATCAGTGAACAATATACACAAAATTTCCTGTACACATTCTTGCATGGGGAGAGAAGCATTAAATAATAAACACAACATAGTTAAATTATGTAATATTTCAGAACATTAAAATGCTATGGAAAAAACCTAGAGCAGGACTTAGAGTGAGATTTAGAATTTTCATTCCCCTGCAGGCGGCGAGCCGGACAGTTTTGTTCGATTGGCCCTGTCCCTGTGTGGCCCTGTCTTCTCTGTTTTATTTGCCTAGTGCTCAATCCCAGCTTGGTGTGGGGACAAGTTGTGACACACATTGTAGGTGCTCCAAGGAGAGGCAGGGCAAAGCAGGTCTGGGCTAAGCACTGCTGTGGGGAGCTGAGAAAGTAGCTTCTGACATGTTAAATATATATATGGAAAGGAAGTAGAAGTAAAGCTGAAAGCATGCTAACAACAAACTTTATTCTTGCCACAGTTTCTCCTAGGGTTAGTTCCTGCAAAACCTGTTTGAAAATTCAAAATCTAACAAACCTTCATTCTTTTTCATCTTTCCCACTGAATGAGCTTCCTACCTTGAGGCTATCCAAATTAGAATTAATTAAAAGTTCATTTCCTCAGTCTCACCAGCCACATCCTAAGTGCTCAATGGTCACATGTGCTAACAGTTACCATATTGGACAGTGAAGGTATAGAACACATCCATCATCACATAAGATTCTGCTGGACAGCATTGCTCTGGACTGTGAGCTTGGATGGGTCCAGAGCTGAGTGGGTAACTGGGGTTGGGAATGACATATACACACTAATATGTATAAAATGGATAACTAATAAGAACCTGCTGTATAAAATAAATAAATTAAATTAAACAAAAAAAATTTTCTGCACCATGAAGCTTACATACTGGAGGGAGCAGACAGACTATAACAAATAAACATAATACTTCTTGTTTTATTATTACATTTAATATATTATGTATGCCATAAGATTATATCTTATAGGTACTGATTAAATAGTATATTAGAAGATAATAAATGCTATTTAAAAATGCCAGTGTTAGACGGGCTTCCCTCGTGGCGCAGTGGTTGAGAGTCTGCCTGCCAATGCAGGGGACACGGGTTCGTGCCCCGGTCCGGGAGGATTCCACATGCCGCGGAGCGGCTGGGCCCGTGAGCCATGGCCGCTGAGCCTGCGCGTCCGGAGCCTGTGCTCCGCAACGGGAAAGGCCACAACAGTGAGAGGCCCGCGTACCGCAAAAAAAATTCCAGTGTTAGAGGCCAAATGCAAACCAATAAGTCAGATTCTGTGGGCATGAGGTTCTGGCATAAATATTTTTCAGAAGCTCTCCAAATGATTTGAAAGTGCAGCCAGATTTGAGAACCACTGCTTTCATCCATGGAAAATATCATTATTGCTCTGTGGGAGTTCTTTCTTTTGTTTTGTTAATTCATTTATTCATTAATTCATTTATTTAAATAAATAAATGTTTGTTTATTAAAAGGTAGCACCTCCATTTTCCAGCTTTGTTGTAAACACCAGGGATACAGTAATGAAGAAAAGAGGCAAACTCCTTGCTCTCATGCTGTTCACACACCAAACAATTGTTTTTTTTCCTTCATCATCTCATTTAATTCTCACAACACACATAGGCAGTGTGTATTATCTCCACTTTCCAGGTGAGGAAACTGAGCATTCGTCCAGTGAAGAAACTTGCCCAAAGTCATACAACTACTAAGTGACAGAGCTAGGACTCACACCCAGGCCTGGAGGAATCAAAAGACCATATTCTCTTAACCTCTGTCATAACTGCATTTTCCCAGTGACAGGCCTTTATGCATGCTTCTTGCCATCTTATTTTCAATGCTTCTTATAGACCAGTTTCATGATATAATTTAATGGAATTAAATCTGAACAGCTCAAAATGATGTAATTGATTGCATTCAGTTTCCATAACAAATTACTAATTTGATTCACACCAGCTGATGTGACACCTAGAAGGAGGGAGTAGAGCTGGGTGGGTAGTTAGGCCTTATTGATCCATGATATATGTGCTAACTAACTGTGTAAAAGAAATGTTATTTAAAAATCTCCAATGGGCTGTGATGAAGCAGCCCACATAGCTATCATCAGCTTACCTGTTAGACACCTGGAAATTACTGTAATCTGCCTGATAAATTCTGGAATTAATTTTCATTGAATCTCCCTATATGGGAGATTTAATGAGGATATCTCCATGTATCGTATGAGATACTCTCAATGCATGCCTCATATATAGATCATACATTTATGTGAGATCATATATTTATAGAAATTCTAAATTTTTGGTCAGCATTTCACATTCAGTACAACTGTGTGTCATTTTAGAGATATATACTGTTATGGGCTGAATTGTGCCTCCCCTACACTTCAATGTTCAAGCCCTGTCCCCCAGGACCTCATAATATGACTGTATTCAGAAATAGGCCTTTAAAGAGGTGACTGAGTTAAAATGAGGCCATTAAGGTGGGCCCTAATCCAGTGTGACTGGTGTCCTTATAAAACGAGGAAATTCGGACATACAGAGTGACACCAAGGATGTATGTGCACAGAGGAAGGGCCATGTGGAGACACAGCAAGAAGGTGGCAATCTTCAAGCCAGGGATAGAGGCCTCAGAAGACACCAAACCTGCTGAAACCTTGATCTTGGACTTCTAGCCTCCAGAACAGTGGGAAAATGAATTTCTGTTGTTTAAGCCACCCAGTCTGTAGTTATGACTGCTATAGCAAACTAATACACATGCATGTTACATTCAATTAAACAAATGATTACCATTCTATGCCTGACATAAAACTATACTGTTAGGGAGATGTTGTGGACCCTTTCTTCAAGGAACTTACAGTTTCTTAGAAAGACACATATGTGGATGAGACAGAGAGTAATAGGAGGTCCAGTAGAGAAAATAAGTGCTACTCCGAAGCGAGATGGAGCAGCAGGGAACCCCCCAAGAAGAGTTTGAAAAGAGGGAAGTACTGAGGTTGGGTGGGGTAGGGGGTAGAATGGACAATAGCACAGACGGTGAAGGCTTATGAGAGAGTAAAACAAAGAGGTGAACGGCATGAGCTTCGGAGCACTCGTTGCCACTTACTGGATACGTGACCTTCAGGTGAGGGCGGAAAAATGCACTCTTTGTGGGGCTGTGGTGAAGATTCCCTGTGACGGTGCTGTAAGAGTGATTTGCTGACATATATTAAGCTCTCAGTAAGAGTAGTGGAATTTGGGGAGAACAGCGAAGAGCGCTCACGCAGAAAGCAAAGATTCAGCCTGAGAAACAGTGAAAGATAAGGGGTGTCCTTGGTGAGGACTTGAGACTAATCTTATTGGGAGATTAATCCTCCCGATAAGATTTTCCCTAGAAGGAATATTTTGCTCCCAAACTTACAATACATCCATATAACAATAGCTGACGTTTGCTGAGTACCCATATGTGCCAGGAGCCATTTTAAACATTTTGTTATGTATTAATTGCTTCATATGTATTCATTGCTTATTATTATGAGTAGGATAATCCACTGAGATAGGCCTGATAATAATGACCCGCACTTTATAGATGAAGAAACTGAAATGGAAAAAGCTGACATAGGGGGCCCACAGCTGCAGTTATAACCGCGGAGGGAGTCAAGAGCTGGCAGTTCTGCCCCAGAGTCCGACTCTGCACACGCACTGGGACCTACACCCTCCTCAGAAGCACGCACAGTGCCCCGCGGGCATGAGCCCTTAGCACCCTCTAACTGATTAATGAGGAAACTGAGGCAAGAGAAGCGTGCTGACTAATTACCCAAAACTGTATAGCAGGCAAGTGGCAAAGCCAGAGCTCAGAGTACTTAGAGCCTGTGGCCTGTGCCCTCCCCCAGCTTGGCCCTGGCTCTCATTTCAAAATATGTCACTTTCAGGGATCCTTTTTTTTTTTCCCCAAGAGAATATGTTGACTTTCACCAGACTCAGGGTATTTCCCCTACTTCTCCACATGACTTGGTGACTCTCAGAACAAAAAAAAAAAAAAAGGAAAACTCTCAAAATATAGATTCTGTGACTTCAGGGAGAAAAAGAAATTTTAAATGCAACTTTTTTTTGTATGCATATGCACAAAAAAAGCTAATATAATATTTACGAAGGATCTAACTGAGGCAGAGCCCATTCACTGCACTTTCTCATTTCATCCTCACACCAGCCCCTGCAGATGGGCAGATGCCATTATTATCCAGTGGTAGAGATGAAGAGACTGGGGATCAGAGAGGGTGAAGTAACTGGTCCAAGTCTGACAGGTCCCCAGTGGTGGAGCAGGTGGATTCAGAACCAGGTTTGTCAGACAGAGGCCACACCCCTAACTCCATGCTTTACTACCTAACTAACGTTCCCACTAATGTGCTCCTCTGTCCTTCCACTCATGCTTGTTCCCACTCTTGAAAGCCTTCTTTTCCCTCCAAATCCTAATTGTGTTCCAAAGCAGCAGTCTCCACCTTCCCTGCCCCACCTGCAGCCCTTTACATCAGGACACACAGGCCTCAAAATGACCTAAGGTGGCTGGTTTATATGTATACATATAGCTGATTCACTTTGTTACACAGCAGAAACTAACACAACATTGTAAAGCAATTATACTCCAGTAAAGATGTGAAAATAAATAAATGTAGTCTCCTGTGTCCCACCCCTAATCCAATGAATTATAATCTATTATTGGGCTCTTAGGTTGGCCAACCAAAGCAGGATTATTCATAATGTGGTTTAACTATGGAACCAGTTGAACCTTGGTACTGATAACTGAAGAAACATTAGGTACAGAACACAAAGTAAAAAAGAACATGGTGCCTTGAAAAACACTTATTTCCTGGGGTTCATGTTTACTGTGTATTTACAAGTCAAAGAGTATGCATACCCTTTTGGCATTTCCACTTCAAACATATAGGTGTGTAAGAAAGGAAAATGGTTACCAGAGATTTAAATCAAGCTCTGTAAGAAGCCACTTCTAAAAGCCAGGTGGCTAATTCAAATTAAAATATATTTTGTTTCTTTTCTGAATATCAAGGAGGAGCAGAATAGACACATTTTCAATAACATTTATGAAGCATTGATTTTCCTTTCCTTCTAACCCAGGGATACTCCATTCATTTCACAGATACCTCTCTAAATATGAATATGATTAACAACGATGATTTGATGACAGGCGTACGCAGCTTCTTCGTCAACATTAATAAACATTTACTGAGCAGCTAGTATGTATAAATCAGACAGTGAAATAGGGATTTGAAAAATATTTAGACTTAATGCCCATGAAGACCTAAAGATGACAGTATCTGAAAGAATGATTAAGCTGAGACCTGGAGCAGATCTGGAGCATTTAGGGAGCATCTTCATTCAGTCTGATCAAAGAAATAATAAAACCAGTGGACTGTAAGTTTTCCTCAACTGCTTCATCAACTAGCAAGGTTTAGGGAGCAGGAACTCTCTCCTCCTAGCAGCCCTCCTAGCTCTCCAGAGCACCTGTGATTGCACAAATGGTTCCTAGGCCCAGTCAATGTGAGAAAAAAAAAAAAATCCATGCATCTTCCATAACATTATTTTTGTAGTATCGGTTAAGAAAATGCATATCGTTGAAAGGTAACAAATTCAGTATTATCTTAAAATAACTTGTGTTTCATTAAGCACAGCAGTATCTGCCTTCTACATATATCTAAAAAGCAGTTAGTTAAATCATGTGGTTTATTCAGGCTACAGACCACTCTTGGTGCACTGGGGAATTTGAAGTTCTTTTTAATAATTTCAAGGGTCAGAAGCAGAGGCTTGAGTCCCACAGGCTAAGATCTGTTGCCCCAGCCTGTCATCTCGAGGGATTGCCTCCCAGGCTCTTCTCATTAACTGGTCTGTGGAAAGACAGCCCTAGTGCCCCAGTGAAAACAAGGAGGTCAGACGTGTTAGGAAGTGGGAAGGCTGGCAGCAAACGCTGGGTTTCTACAGATGGTTTACAAAAGCAATTTTTTTTTTTTTTTTTTTTTTTTTTTTTTGCGGTACGCGGGCCTCTCACCGTTGTGGCCTCTCCCGTTGCGGAGCAACAGGCTCCGGACGCGCAGGCTCAGCGGCCATGGCTCACGGGCCCAGACGCTCCGCGGCATGTGGGATCCTCCCGGACCGGGGCACGAACCCGCGTCCCCTGCATCAGCAGGCGGACTCTCAACTACTGCGCCACCAGGGAAGCCCTACAGCAGCATTTTTTAAAGCTGTCAAGGTCTTCACCATGTTTAGAATTGGGGACTGAACCTAGACTGGCTCAGAGCAACTACTTCATCCTCTGCAAAGATCTGATTTCACCCCAGAGGCCACCTTGACCGGCTTAAAGCATGATAGGTAGTAAAATGATGAGGAAAAAAAGCATTGTCAAGTATCTCATAAATGTCCAGTTCTCGCTAAGGGAGGCGAGCATTGTCCTTAGAAATAGTTACACTATAAAACTGTAGGCAGCAGGGAAGTGGGTTAAAGCAGATCATTCTTGAGGTTTATTTCTCAAATGTCAAACATGATTTCAGTTTGGGGTCATCCACGGAGCATGAAGGTTGTGGATAACAGTATTATTAATATTCCATAAATTCTTTATATAGTACTCAGTGGAAAAATCATCATTTGTAATATTTATCTGGTGCTTGAATGAGAACATGCAATAATATGACAATTCAATTTTCTACTTTGACATTTCAGATATGACCAAGTCATGATAATCAATCAGCAATACATTTATCATCTACATGAAGCCAATTATGTGCCAATAATCAGTAGAATTTCAAACTTGTAACCTAGACCCGTGTGCAGTGGCAACAGTGAAGGTGGAGACATTTGCTATAATTATGCTGTTATTGCTTCTAACAAAATGTTTCATACCTGAAAGAGCAGGCAGTGCTTTTAAAACCTCAATTCCACTCTGGCTCTTTATTATTAATTGACTTTTGAATCATAAGCTTTTTAGAAGGGCAGTAGGAGATGCAGTCATCATTAAGGCAGCAGGAGTGCATGGCTTTGGAATCAGAAAGACTGTGGTTCAAATCCCGGCTCTTCATTTATTAACCAAGTAACCTTGGGCAAGTGATTTAACTCTCTAAGCCTCAGTATCTCCAGCTATAAAAGGGGTAGTAATAATTCCCTCACAAGATTGCATAGGGATTCACCATGATGTAGGGCACAAAGGTGCTCAAAAAACAGGAGCTATCATTAGAACCAAAAGAATATAACCAAAGCTTAAAGGTTTAGATCATGTTTTTAAAAGAATAAATTTAAAACTTTCTATATAAGTGAACCAATGTTGAAAGAAGAAAAACATTTAAAACAGAGCCCTCATTATAATCAAGTATCTTTTAAAATATTCTGATTACTAGACAACAATTATATGCACTATTTTAGTAATATCATAAAATGGTTGCACTTTGTTCTTTGTTTATTGCATTCTGAAAGCCCATGTTAGAATTATAGGCATATAAACTGTAGCTATTAAGAATGCCTGTGGAAGGCACTTACTGATGCATCATTTAGCCCATATCTGGTCTTTGGAAGAGAGAAATCCAAATGGCTGCTTCTTTCAAAGGTCACCCAGATACATAGTGTTCATTTGAGGTCATCTATATATTTTTGTGTATGTGTACATGTGTGTGCACATTTTAACTCAGCTTTCCACAGCACCTCGTAGGAGTTTTTCTACCCCTATGAGACAGTTAAGAATACTGTCTGGGGGCTTCCCTGGTGGCTCAGTGGTTGAGAGTCTGCCTGCCAATGCAGGGGACACAGGTTCGTGTCCCCGTCCGGGAAGATCCCACATGCCGCGGAGCGGCTGGGCCAGTTAGCCATGGCCTCTGAGCCTGCGCGTCCGGAGCCTGTGCTCCACAAAAGGAGAGGCCACAACAGTGAGAGGCCCACGTACCGCAAAAAAACAAAAAAAATTACTGTCTGGGACAAGAAGGGATTTGGAGGTATCCAATATGCATGGGATGTGGCACTATAGGAAGCTTCCCATGAACATTTTCCTGGTCCCAGAGAGTGGACCTCAGAACTCACAGAGCTACAGAGTTGCTGCCAAGGGATCCTTGAATCAATATGAACACAGTCATTCACAGTGTGCAGAGTACAAAAAGCATATTATCACAAAGGATGTGTGTTCCAGTTGTCTATTCCTGTGTACGAATAATAACAGCCACCCCAAAACTCAGAGGTTTAAAACAAAAGGTATTCTCTCCCATAATTCTGTGGGTTGACCAGTGGTTCTGCCACTCCACCTGGTGTTAGCTAGAGCTCCAGGATGGCCGCAGTCATCCGGGGACTTGACTGGGCTGGAGCGTCCAAAATGGCTCACTTACATGGCTGCCTCTTGTTGACTCTTGGCCGGCAGTTCAGCTGAAGATGTCAACCAAAGCACCTACCCGTGGAATCTCTATGTAGGTTGGGCTTCTTAGTTGGGTGGCGGGGCTGAAAAAGGTAGCACCCACCAAAGGGACCATTACAAAGAGCCAGATGGAAGCAGCAAAGCTTCTTATGACCTTGTCTTGGACACCACACAGTGTCATTTCCACCTCATTCTATTAGTCAAGCAACTCACAGGGCTAGCCTGATTCAAGGGGAGGGCGATTTGATTTCGATTCGGGGTGGGAGAACTGCTATTTTTCAAGTTTTTCTATGTGTAATAGCTAGAATACTAATTTATTGAAGCGCATATTGAATTCTTAGTAAATTTTAGTCATTAAATATTTTTCAGTCAGCTCATAAAAATGTATAAGCAATTTAACAAGGTGATTAGGAGTTCAAGCTCTGCTGTCAGACAGCTCTGAATTTAAATACTGACACCTATTGGTTGTGCAGCCTTGAGAAAATCACTAAGCCTCGATTTCTCTACCTCTAAATTGGCGATGGAAATGGCCTTGACAGAGCGGTTCCCAGGATTGCACAAGAACATGCATGGCAGACGCTCAGGACTCAGAAGCAGGGAGCCCTTGTAGTTGCTGTAACACTGGTATCACAGCTCTAGCTGACTCTCTCCTTTCTTCTGGCTCCCAGCCTCCTCCCCCATCCCTCCCCTCATGTCATCTTCTATTGTACTTGAATGGGTGGATTGCTACAATGCCAGACCCGGTTGTGGCTGGGAAGCGTCTATAGGTAGAAACTTACTGGAAAGATGAATTTTAACATTTGCTCATGCAAAAAAAAAAATTTATTAATGTCAAACAAAATTTAAGGGACATGATATTGTTGGAAGAAAATGAAAAACTTAAAAAGTAGCCCTATTATCATTAAGTATCTTTTTTCAAAAATTCTTAAGAACCCGTACATGACAAATAAGCCAGGAGTCAACTACTACGTATTAATCACACGTGGTGGGTCAGTTCTGGCCCACTTGCCACATTTCTTGGGACTAAATTGACAAAGAGGCAGGAGTGGGCTCTAGGGTATAATGAGTTAAAAGCAGTATCTGAGTGCAAAGTGGGCAGATCAGGTCTGAAGCCCAGGAGTGCAGGAGGAAGAGGGGCTGCAGGCCAACACAGAGCAGATAATTAGGAACCAAAAGAACTTCTGAATTCAGCCTGCGCAGTTAGGGTAACAACGGTAGACTAAATAAATGGGGGGGCAGGAAACCAAACTGGGCAGAAGCCAAAGGTCAAATAGCAGAAGTATTGGAAGTTCACAGAAAAGATTCTGCTGGCTTTCTTGGGGCTGTTCTTCTTACTGCCTATTCTAAGCAATTCTTCCCCTACATGGAGTAGAAAACTGCACTGGTGCGGCTTCTGACCCAAGCTTAGTCCAGTCAAACCCAAGTTCAGCCCAGCTAAGAGCTCAATGTAGGAACTGAAGTTCTGCTAAATTGAAATCTTTTAGTGAAAGGAAGGAAGGGAGTTCTCTGGCCCTAAACTGTGCAAGTGACTGTCTCATGAGGTGAAGTGGTCCAGCAAACATCATGCATGGGGTTTCATTCCCATACTCTGAAGCCAACAAGAGTTATGCACATGAGCAGAACCATGGAACCTGCTTTATAACGCGTTTAGGAAACTCTGAGGGTGAAAATATTTATGAAAGTTCCATGGACAGGACCCCTCTCTGGGTATCATAACCCTGGTATGTCATGGGTAAAATAAGGTTCCAACAAAACGCTGCAATATAAAGCTTTTTTTAAAAGGTTGATAGAAGACTGATAGACCTGCCTACGTCTGCATTCCACACTGCAGTAGCTCTTCTTATGTATTAGGACTCCAGTGCATAATGCTTTTTCAGTAATAGCATTTTTCCCGGTTCTTGGACTATACCTACAGATCCACCAGTAGCCTGTCTTCATCATCCTCATGTTTGGTGCTATATATTAATAGTGTTGAAAAATGATTTATAGACAATGCATTAACCACTGAAATTAGACTCACAGTAAGACATTCACATCTTATTACATACAGTATTTGTTGTATTGTTGAGAGTAACTTTTATATACTTACCCTTTCTTAATTTATAAGCTAGAAGAGAGAGCTGTCATTTAACATTCCCATTCTGGTGCATTTCCTATTCTGTTAGTGCCACCAAACAAGAAACAGCTTGCTAGGACTGCTGGTCCCTTGAGAATTTCCCCAATACACTGATAGCCACAGCTGTCATCTATTCACGACCTTGATGTGAATGTCTTATATATTTTTGTTTAAACTCAAGAGATCGTAGTTGGATGATTAGGTGGTTCGAATGAATCTCATTGCTTTTTGCCCCCTATCCCCATCCAGAGACGTTCTTTTCTAAAAATGCTCATTGGCCACACTACATTGTCACTGAAAAGAAGGGCCTACCTTTGATGATGCTGAAATGACTGTCCCACACCTTCAGGCAGCCATTTATTACTTAAAACCATGATACCAGAGAAAACGACATTTATATCTTGTAGAATTAAATTCTGCTGACTACTCCCTGCCAACTACTTGCATTTAAATGTACACTTAATTAGATGGGAGTTTATCCAGGCAAAGGTGCAGATCTGCAGTCACCAGGCCATGTGGAATTGACTGTCACTCATTAAAGTTATCCTTAAGATAAAGATTTAAATCTATTTCATTTCCTTTCTTGGTATCACTAAAGTAAATAGGACTAAGACATGAGAATTAAAGGAGATTTTCCAGCCAAGAACATTGACAGCTGAAATATAATCAGTTTCTAAGATTTATAATGCTATTGACTTTTCTTGTGCATCATAAATTTCACTGCTGACTCTCTGCCTGAGTTTTATTATAATATCATATCATATTAGGGAGATCAGAGTTGCTGGTGACAAATGAAAATCACTGATACGAAAACAAATTCCCATTATCAGCTCATCACCTAATCATATTAGCATCTTTATATCTTATTATCAACTTTTTTATATAAAATAACATTTCCTAATGACAGGGATTTCACTAATGCTATATGAGTGGGACTAGTATCATTTGAGAGTTCTCGTCATGCATATCCTACTTGAAAGCAAAGTATATTTGTTTTCTACACAGACTTTGAAAATTTCAAATGAGTGTCTAGCAATTCAGGCAAAAATGATGGTTTATGGAAAAGCTATCTTCCTGATCGGCATTGAGAGCCTTTCACAATCTGGTCCCAAACTTCAATTAACATCATATTGACTCACAAAATTTGAAGGTAGTTACAGCAGATTTTTTAAAACCCCAATCAGCTAACCTATCGAATGCAAAGTAGAATCGATCTAATTTCTTTAGTTATCACTCATATTATTCTCAAAGTCAAATCAGCATAAAGTTTAGCTGAGTTAACTCTTACCCGATTCCAAGTGTTTGCCGATGCCACTGAATGAGAGATTTTTACCTATTTCTTAGCAAACTTTCTTAGACTGGTTGAAACCTGATAAAGGGAAAAAACAGCATTTCTACAATTTATTTTTTAGAATGTGACCGAATCACTGGAGTTTGTGGCTATATCTGCAAGATACTGAACTAGTCAATCACCTCAGCAATTCAGTATGACAACCAGTCAATGCAGTGAGAAAATCAATTTCATCAGCTCATTGAACTGAACTGACGCCTGTGGACACATGCAAATCGAAGGCCCTTCACGGCTTCCCATCCCTACTTCAGCAGCTGCCTCTCTCGCCGGTGGGATAAGGTTCTCACGTAGCCAGAATTCCACAAAGGGGGACCCCAGCTCTTGCATGTATTTTTAAGTTCCCCTGGCACCTGGCACCAAACGAGAAGACACTGGCGAGGCAGCACCAAACACCTCTCCTGGCCAACTGCAGCCCGGGGCCCCAGAGAGCAGGCTGAGCTCCCTTGATGAGGACTTCCCTGGCTGTCCTCTCAGTCCTTCTAAAACCCAGGGTTCACCTTTGACCCTGCTATGAGAGTATGCTCCCAATGATTCTCAAACTGATGTTTCAGTCCTCTCCAGCATTTCACCCAAGAAGCTTACTTACCAGGCCCTCATTTCATACCTCCATAGTCAGCCAAGAGCTCCCAGAATTCTAGAGTGGTTAAATAGCTCAGCTTCTCATGAACCCTCCCTACATGTCACTGGCTGAAATGTAAGTGCTTGAAATGGAGGGGTCTGTCTTTATAACCCATGCAATGAATAGCAGATCATGGGGTTCAGTAAATATTGAATGACTGGATTAATTAACTAATTAATTTAAAGCAGTGGCTCCCAAGATTTAGTTGGCATTAAAAGAAATTACCGGGACTTCCGGGAAGATGGCGGAAGAGTAAGACGAGGAGATCACGTTCCTCCCCACAGATACACCAGAAATACATCTACGCGTGGAACAACTCCTACAGAGCATCTACTGAACGCTGGCAGAAGACCTCAGACCTCCCAAAAGGCAAGAAACCCCCCACGTACCTGGGTAGGGCAAAAGAAAAAACTAAACAGAGACAAAAGGATAGGGACGGGTCCTGCACCAGCGGGAGAGAGCTGTGAAGGAGGAAAAGTGTCCACACACTAGGAAGCCCCTTCGCGGGTGGAGGCTTCGGGAGGCGGAGTGGGGGAGCTTGGGAGCCGCGGAGGAGAGCACAGCAACAGGGGTGCGGAGGGCAAAGCGGGCAGATTCCAGCGCAGAGGATCGGGCCGACCGGAACTCGCCAGCCGAGAGGCTTGTCTGCTCGCCCGCCGGTGTGGGCGGGACTGGGAGCTGAGGTTCCGGCTTTTGTCGGAGCGCCGGGAGAGGACTGAGGTTGGCGGCGTGAACACAGCCTGCAGGGCGTTAGTGCACCGCGGCTGGCCGGGAGAGAGTCCGGGGAGAAGTCTGGAACTGCCGAAGAGGCAAGAGACTTTTACGTCCCTCTTTGTTTCCTGGTGCACGAGGAGAGGGGATTAAGAACACTGCTTGAGAGAGCTCCAGGGACGGGCGCGAGCCGCGGCTAAAAGTGCGGAGCCCAGAGACAGACATGAGACGCTAGGGCCGCTGCTGCCGCCACCGGGAGGCCTGTGTGCGAACACAGGTCACTAGCCACACGCCCTTCCGGGGAGCCTGTGCAGCCCGCCACTGCCAGGGTCCCGGGATCCAGGGACAACTCCCCCGGGAGAACGCACAGGCGCGCCTCAGGCTGCAACGTCTCGCCGGCCTCTGCCGCCGCAGGCCCGCCCCACACTCCGTGCCCCTCCCTACCCCCGGGCCTGAGTGAGCCAGAGCCTCCGAATCAGCGGCTCCTTTAACCCCGTCCTGTCTGAGCAAAGAACAGACGCCCTCCGGCGACCTACACGCACAGGCGGGGCTAAATCCAAAGCTGAGCCCCTGGGAGCTGTGAGAACAAAGAAGAGAAAGGGAAATCTCTCCCAGCAGCCTCAGAAGCAGCGGATTAAAGCTCCACAATCAACTTGATATACCCTGCATCTGTGGAATACCTGAATAGACAACCAATCATCCCAAATTAAGGAGCCCTGTGGATGAAAGGCTCTTGGTGCTGCAGCCAGGAGTCAGTGCTGTGCCTCTGAGGTGGGAGAGCCAACTTCAGGACACTGATCCACAAGAGACCTCCCAGCTGCACATAATATCAAACAGCAAAAATTTCCGAGAGATCTCCATCTCAAGGCCAGCACCCAGCTTCACTCAACGACCAGCAAGCTACAGTGCTGGACATCCTATGCCAAACAACTAGCAAGACAGGAACACAACCCCACCCATTAGCAGAGAGGCGGCCCAAAATCATAATAAGTCTACAGACACCCCAAAACACACCACCAGACGTGGACCTGCCCACCAGAAAGACAAGATCTAGCCTCATCCACCAGAACACAGGCACTAGTACCCTCCACCAGGAAGCCTACACAACCCACTGAACCAACCTTAGCCACTGGGGACAGACACAAAAAACAACAGGAACTACGAACCTTCAGCCTGCAAAAAAGGAGACCCCAAACACAGTAAGATAAGCAAAATGAAAAGACAGAAAAACACACCGCAGATGAAGGAGCAAGATAAAAACCCATCAGACCTAACAAATGAAGAGGAAATAGGCAGTCTACCTGAAAAAGAATTCAGAATAATGATAGTAAGGTTGATCCGAAATCTTGGAGATAGAATGGACAATAGAATGGACAAAATGCAAGAATCAGTTAACAAGGACCTAGAAGAACTAAAGATGAAACAAGCAACGATGAACAACACAATAAATGAAATTAAAAGTACTCTAGATGGGATCAATAGCAGAATAACTGAGGCAGAAGAACGGATAAGTGACCTGGAAGATAAAATAGTGGAAATAACTACTGCGGAGCAGAATAAAGAAAAAAGAATGAAAAGAACTGAGGACAGTCTCAGAGACCTCTGGGACAACATTAAACGTACCAACATTCGAATTATAGGGGTTCCAGAAGAAGAAGAGAAAAAGAAAGGGACTGAGAAAATATTTGAAGAGATTATAGTTGAAAACTTCCCTAATATGGGAAAGGAAATAGTTAATCAAGTCCAGGAAGCACAGAGAGTCCCATACAGGATAAATCCAAGGAGAAATACGTCAAGACACATATTAATCAAACTGTCAAAAATTAAATACAAAGAAAACATATTAAAAGCAGCAAGGGAAAAACAACAAATAACACACAAGGGAATCCCCATAAGGTTAACAGCTGATCTTTCAGCAGAAACTCTGCAAGCCAGAAGGGAGTGGCAGGACATATTGAAAGTGTTGAAGGAGAAAAACCTGCAACCAAGATTACTCTACCCAGCAAGGATCTCATTCAGATTTGATGGAGAAATTAAAACCTTTAGAGACAAGCAAAAGCTGAGAGAGTTCAGCACCACCAAACCAGCTCTACAACAACTGCTAAAGGAACTTCTCTAGGCAAGAAACACAAAAGAAGGAAAAGACCTACAATAACTAACCCAAAACAATTAAAAAAATGGGAATGGGAACACACATATCGATAATTACCTTAAATGTAAATGGACTAAATGCTCCCACCAAAAGACACAGATTGGCTGAATGGATACAAAAACAAGACCCATATATTTGCTGTCTACAAGAGACCCACTTCAGACCTAGAGACACATACAGACTGAAAGTAAGGGGATGGAAAAAGGTATTTCATGCAAATGGAAACCAAAAGAAAGCTGGAGTAGCAATTCTCATATCAGACAAAATAGACTTTAAAACAAAGACTATTAGAAGAGACAAAGAAGGACACTACATAATGATCAAGGGATCGATCCAAGAGGAAGATATAACAATTGTAAATATTTATGCACCCAACATAGGTGCACCTCAATACATAAGGCAAATACTGACAACCATAAAAGGGGAAATCGACAGTAACACATTCATAGTAGGGGACTTTAACACCCCACTTTCACCAATGGACAGATCATCCAAAATGAAAATAAATAAGGAAACACAAGCTTTAAATGTTACGTTAAATGAGATGGAGTTAATTGATATTTATAGGACATTCCATCCAAAAACAACAGAATACACATTTTTCTCAAGTGCTCATGGAACATTCTCCAGGATAGATCATATCTTGGGTCACAAATCAAGCCTTGGTAAATTTAAGAAAATTGAAATTGTATCAAGTATCTTTTCCGACCACAACGCTATGAGACTCGATATCAATCACAGGAGAAGATCTGTAAAAAATACAGACACATGGAGGCTAAACAATACACTACTTAATAACGAAGTGATCACTGAAGAAATCAAAGGGGAGATCAAAAAATACCTAGAAACAAATGACAATGGAGACACGACGACTCAAAATCTATGGGATGCAGCAAAAGCAGTTCTAAGAGGGAAGTTTATAGCAATACAATCTTACCTTAAGAAACAGGAAACATCTCGAATAAACAACCTAACCTTGCACCTAAAGCAATTAGAGAAAGAAGAACAAAAAAACCCCAAAGTTAGCAGGAGGAAAGAAATCATAAAAATCAGATCAGAAATAAATGAAAAAGAAATGAAGGAAACGATAGCAAAGATCAATAAAACTAAAAGCTGGTTCTTTGAAAGGATAAACAAAATTGATAAACCATTAGCCAGACTCATCAAGAAAAAAAGGGAGAAGACTCAAATCAATAGAATTAGAAATGAAAAAGGAGAAGTAACGACTGACACTGCAGAAATACAAAAGATCATGAGAGATTACTATAAGCAACTCTATGCCAATAAAATGGACAACCTGGAAGAAATGGACAAATTCTTAGAAAGGCACAACCTGCCAAGACTGAATCAGGAAGAAATAGAAAATATGAACAGACCAATCACAAGCACTGAAATTGAAACTGTGATTAAAAATCTTCCAACAAGCAAAAGCCCAGGACCAGATGGCTTCACAGGCGAATTCTATCAAACATTTAGAGAAGAGCTATCACCTATCCTTCTCAGACTCTTCCAGAATATAGCAGAGGGAGGAACACTCCCCAACTCATTCTACGAGGCCACCATCACCCTGATACCAAAACCAGACAAGGATGTCACAAAGAAAGAAAACTACAGGCCAATATCACTGATGAACATAGATGCAAAGATCCTCAACAAAATACTAGCAAACAGAATCCAACAGCACATTAAACGGATCATACACCATGATCAAGTGGGGTTTATTCCAGGAATGCAAGGATTCTTCAATATACGCAAATCAATCAACGTGATACACCATATTAACAAATTGAAGGAGAAAAACCATATGATCATCTCAATAGATGCAGAGAAAGCTTTCGACAAAATTCAACACCCATTTATGATAAAAACCCTGGAGAAAGTAGGCATAGAGGGAACTTTCCTCAACATAATAAAGGCCATATATGACAAACCCACAGCCAACATCGTCCTCAATGGTGAAAAACTGAAAGCATTTCCACTAAGATCAGGAACAAGACAAGGTTGCCCACTCTCACCACTCTTATTCAACATAGTTTTGGAAGTTTTAGCCACAGCAATCAGAGAAGAAAAGGAAATAAAAGGAATCCAAATCGGAAAAGAAGAAGTAAAGCTGTCACTGTTTGCAGATGACATGATACTATACATACAGAACCCTAAAGATGCTACCAGAAAACTTCTAGAGCTAATCAATGAATTTGGTAAAGTAGCAGGATACAAAATTAATGCACAGAAATCTCTGGCATTCCTATACACTAAGGATGAAAAATCTGAAAGTGAAATCAAGAAAACACTGCCATTTACCATTGCAACAAAAAGAATAAAATACCTAGGAATAAACCTACCTAAGGAGACAAAAGACCTGTATGCAGAAAATTATAAGACACTGATGAAAGAAATTAAAAATGATACAAATAGATGGAGAGATATACCATGTTCTTGGATTGGAAGAATCAACATTGTGAAAATGACTCTACTACCCAAAGCAATCTACAGATTCAATGCAATCCCTATCAAACTACCACTGGCATTTTTCACAGAACTAGAACAAAAAATCTCACAATTTGTATGGAAACACAAAAGACCCCGAATAGCCAAAGCAATTTTGAGAACGAAAAATGGAGCTGGAGGAATCAGGCTTCCTGACTTCAGACTATACTACAAAGCTACAGTAATCAAGACAGTATGGTACTGGCACAAAAACAGAAATATAGATCAATGGAACAGGATAGAAAGCCCAGAGATAAACCCACGCACATATGGTCACCTTATCTTTGACAAAGGAGGCAGAAATGTACAGTGGAGAAAGGACAGCCTATTCAATAAGTGGTGCTGGGAAAACTGGACAGCTACATGTAAAAGTATGAGATTAGATCACTCCCTAACACCATACACAAAAATAAGCTCAAAATGGATTAAAGACCTAAATGTAAGGCCAGAAACTATCAAACTCTTAGAGGAAAACATAGGCAGAACACTCTATGACATAAATCACAGCAAGATCCTTTTTGACCCACCTCCTAGAGAAATGGAAATAAAAACAAAAGTAAACAAATGGGACCTAATGAAACTTAAAAGCTTTAGCGCAGCAAAGGAAACCATAAAGAAGACCAAAAGACAACCCTCAGAATGGGAGAAAATATTTGCAAATGAAGAAACTGACAAAGGATTAATCTCCAAAATTTATAAGCAGCTCATGCAGCTTAATAACAAAAGAACAAACAACCCAATCCAAAAATGGGCAGAAGACCTAAATAGACATTTCTCCAAAGAAGATATACAGAGTGCCAACAAACACATGAAAGAATGCTCAACATCACTAATCATTAGAGAAATGCAAATCAAAACTACAATGAGATATCATCTCACACCAGTCAGAATGGCCATCATCAAAAAATCTAGAAACAATAAATGCTGGAGAGGGTGTGGAGAAAAGGGAACCCTCTTACACTGTTGGTGGGAATGTAAATTGATACAGCCACTGTGGAGAACAGTATGGAGGTTCCTTAAAAAGCTACAAATAGAACTACCATATGACCCAGCAATCCCACTACTGGGCATATACCCTGAGAAAACCATAATTCAAAAAGAGTCATGTACCAAAATGTTCATTGCAGCTCTATTTACAATAGCCCAGAGATGGAAACAACCTAAGTGTCCATCATCGGATGAATGGATAAAGAAGATGTGGCACATATATACAATGGAGTATTACTCAGCCATAAAAAGAGATGAAATTGAGCTATTTGTAATGAGGTGGATAGACCTAGAGTCTGTCATACAGAGTGAAGTAAGTCAGAAAGAGAGAGACAAATACCGTATGCTAACACATATATATGGAATTTAAGAAAAAAAAAATGTCATGAAAAACCTAGGGGTGAAACAGGAATAAAGACACAGACTTACTAGAGAATGGACTTGAGGTTATGGGGAGGGGGAAGGGTAAACGGTGACAAAGCAATAAAGAGGCATGGACATGTATACACTACCAAACGTAAGGTAGATAGCTAGTGGGAAGCAGCCGCATAGCACAGGGAGATCAGCTCGGTGCTGTGTGACCGCCTGGAGGGGTGGGATAGGGAGGGTGGGAGGGAGGGTGACGCAAGCGGGAAGAGATATGGGAACATATGTATATATATAACTGATTCATTTTGTTGTGAAGCTGAAACTAACATACCATTGTAAAGCAATTATGCTCCAATAAAGATGTTTAAAAAAAAAAATAAAATAAAATAAAAAATAAAAAAATAAAAAAAAAAAACTTACACATCAAAAAAAAAAAAAAAAAAAAAATAAAAAGAAATTACCTGCAAACTTTTTTAAATATGGATTCCTGGACCCCATTCCCCCCAAAATGTTTACTTAATAAGTCCTGGATTGGATGCAGATTTTAACAAGTAAAAATCCAAGACTGGAGTTTTAACAAGTACACTGGGTGACATGTTTTGATTTAAAGTATCAGTTATCTTCCAGTGATCTGACTCTTACTTTATTTATTTATTTATTTATTTATTTATTTATTTATTTATTTATTTATTTATTTTTGGCTGTGTTGGGTCTTCGTTTCTGTGCGAGGGCTTTCTCTAGTTGCGGCGAGTGGGGGCCACTCTTCATCGCGGTGCGCGGGCCTCTCACTGTCGCAGCCTCTCTTGTTGCGGAGCACAGGCTCCAGATGTGCGGGCTCAGTAGTTGTGGCTCACGGGTCTAGTTGCTCCGCGGCATGTGGGATCTTCCCAGACCAGGGCTCGAACCTGTGTCCCCTGCATTGGCAGGCAGATTCTCAACCACTGCGCCACCAGGGAAGCCCCCTAACTCTTACTTTAAAAAACAAAGCAAACTATGTAAATGTTTGCTATAAGACAAATTTTCTAAGTTGACCCATTTCTGCTGCAAGTGTCTATTTTTGCTGTTGTTTTGATGCATCATTTATCTAAGCCTAGGAGAACGACCAAGCATTTAAAATGTATTTCCAGCCCTGAGTTTCAGTGGGAATTAGTTGGGAAGCCGTCCCTCGTGAAATGTGTGAAAACATTTTCACACAGAATACCTGAAAGTCTTAACAAATGTCTCCCCTCCCGTGGCTTTCTCATGACCTCCGCCTCATGAATTTCCAGGCACCCAGCATTGGAAGGAAACATGCCCAAGTCCCGAGCAGTTCCCACCTTTAAGGAGAGGTGAGAGGAGTCAAGGAGAAGCCTAACTATGTTGTCAGGCTGAAGCATCAAGTGAAACAAGGAACAAGCCAGCTTCCTGGGAAGCTAGTAGAAGCCAGTAGAAGAGAGGAGGTTAGAAATGTCATGTCTCTGCCGGCCTCTCAGCCCCTCCTGGCAGGGGAATTACCCCCTGTTCTGTGCTCCTTTTCTCACTAGCATATGTCTACATTCCAGTGCTTTTTACAGTACAGTCTACTTCGTGGCCCACAGTTTCCACGAGTCCATAAGCCCTTCAAGGCAAGGCCTGTGACTGACAGTATCATGATTAAGAGCTTGTTCTAGAGGCAGACCCCAAATTCAAGTCCAGGTCTGCTACTTCCTGGCTCTGTTACCCGCTAAGCTGCAGCTTCTTCATCTGCCAAATGGACAGAATAATAACTTCCCTGGAGGAATGGTTGTATGAATTAAGTGAAATAATCCATGTGAAATGCTTAGCAAACCTGCTTTGTAAGTGTTGGGTACGTATTAGCTCTTATAATTATTGTTCATTTTGTGTCCCCAGGAAAACTTGTGATAAGCGGAATGGAAATGAGGATTCTGATACCCATCCTACCACAGCCAGCCTCTAGCTCCAGCTGGGCCCCTGAGGAAGACAGACGTCAAGGCCAGGCACATGTCCACTTCTGGTCACTCTAAGTTCTGGCCACGAGCCTTATGTGGAACACCTGACCCTGGTGTGCCTGGACCAAAAGCCCAGGCCAAGAGATCTCCATGGCCTCTTCCAGGTCCATCCACTCTGATCCTGGCTCTTAAAGTTTCACCACTCCATGGAAAGAAGATGTACAGAAAAGGGATGCTGAAGAAGAGAAAGGCCTTCCCTAAACCATACTCCTAGGTCAATCCTGGCATAATTATTAATAAGACACCCTCTCCCAAGCACACCCAGGTTTGAAAGATAAATTCTGTGGTTATCCAGCCCCTACACATTGGAGGGCAAGAGTCCCTCCAAGTCACTTGCACCAAGTTGGAAATAGCTCAAGCCTGTCGTGTGACACCAGCCTCATGGGCTAACAGGGAAAGAAGCTATACAGGAGAAGAACCTCCAAGGATGTAAACTTCAGGCCCTACCTCCACTCTGAAAGGCCTGCCCTGGAGCCTTGTGGCCCAGGTGTATCCCTGGGAACTCCTTTGCCCCTGGACCCCTGTTGAAGCCCCTCTTTCTCAGTGGGAGGGAGCCCGGGGACACCTAGCTCCCAGGAGAGTTTTAAAGAGGCCTTTAAACCGCCACTCCTAGTAGGGTCCCCAACCACTTAAAGAAACTCAAAATATGAACTTTCACTTTAGGAAAAACCTTTCCATGGACTTAAAAGCTAGCTTGTTTTTGATGATCGTAACATTCTTGGGTAAGAGACAAAAGACAATCTAACAAACTGCTGGTTAAACAGTGGTCACAGACTATCAAAGATGCAAGTCCAAAATAACAACAGGGCTTCCCTGGTGGCCCAGTGGTTGGGAGTCCGCCTGGCGATGCAGGGGACACGGGTTCGTGCCCCGGTCTGGGAGGATCCCACGTGCCGCAGAGCAGCTGGGCCCGTAAGCCATGGCCGCTGAGCCTGCGCGTCCGGAGCCTGTGCTCCGCAACGGGAGAGGCCGCGGCAGTGAGAGGCTCGCGTACCGCAAAAAAAATAATAATAATATATAAATAATATAATAATATAATATATATATTAATATAAATATATATATAAATAATATATATATAAATATATATATTTATATATATAAATATATATATATATATAATATAAATATAAATAATAATATAAAACCGACAGTCAGCCACAGTAACTCATTCCTGTCAAGCACTTTACATTCACAATGTGCGTCCATGGCCTCATTTCTGCCTTTCAACAGCACTACGAGCTCGGCATTGTCAGCCCAAAGTTCACAAGTGAGAAAAAGGGCACTAAGAAAAGTGTTTTGCCAAGATTACACACGTGTAAGCGGCAGGCCTGCAACCTGAATACTTGGCTTTTGATTTCAAATCTTTGATTCTCTTTAATACAATCCGCCACATCATATTCAGATTAAACTTGAATTCAATTATATAGAAAAAAAGAAAAGGGAAAAATACAGATAGAAGGAAAAGCCAAGGAGAAACCATTTAAGAAGTGCAGGCAATATCTCTGACCCACCCTTTGAATACAAACACGCCATGGAAGGAGCAAATGATTAGGGACAGGACCACACTATCCACTAAGTTTACCTCTGTCCTCAGATGCTTTCATCATGGAGCATCTCATCTTACTGAATGTGATTTGAAGATTTAAAGGTTTGTATTTTGGGACAACAAACTCCTCAACACAGATTAACTAGTTCATCTCATGCTCAACCCAGGGAAACAACCATCTATTAGCTATAGGAGGAAAAACCCCAGGGAGGGACAATGACAGGCCCCACATGGCACCTGCCCAGAGCTGTGGCTCCTCCAGTGTCCACCACCCCACAGTTGAGAACATGCTTTCACAGACCCCACGTCACGCAATCTTGTCAGCATCCCGGAGACAGGGAGAGAGAGGAAAAATGTGCTTAAGATACTGCGTTGTGTTTTTTCTGTCTGCATTTGTGCTACAGGGAAGGAAGGGATAAAGTGGTTAAGACTCAGGCTGATCAGGCCCCTAGGAGTGGAGCTTTCAGAGACGGGCAAGGTTTTTGTGCCCAGGCTTTGCCCAGAAGCCACAGAGCTGCCTGCCTCCAAGGCACAGGGCTTAGCGCAGATGCCAGCTGTGACCACACGGGACTGATACTGGATGGTCCTCCCCAAAAAGCAAGGCACCACTGAGCCTCCTGGGTTCTTGTCAACCCAAGGGAGTTGGAAGAAACCCCAATAATGACTATAAGTAAGTGTCTTGCTCACCTTGGGAGATAAGCACCCACAGTTATGTTGATGTTGACTCCTTGTTTGTTTTTAAATTAAGAGAATTTTTTTAGAGTAAAGTTCACAGCAAAATTGTGGTGAAGGTATAGAGATTTTACATATACCCCCTATGCCCCTACACGTGCATCGCTTCCCCCCTGTTATCAACATTCCTCACCAGAGTGGTACATTTGTTTCAATGTTTCAATGGATGAGCCTACATGGACATATCATAATCGTGCAAAGTCCGTAATTACCACTAGGGTTCACTCTCGGTGTTGTGCATTCTTGGGACCAATGTATAATGACATGTATTCACCATTATGGTATCACATGGAGTATTTTTACTGTCCTAAAAATTCTCTGTGCTCTGTTTATTCACCTATCCTTCCACCCCCCAACCCCTGACAACCACTGATCTTTCTATTGTCTCTATACTTTCGTCTTTTCCAGAATGTCATAGAGTTGGAATCATACAATATGTAGCCTCTTCAGAGTGACTTCTTTCAATTAGTGATAGGCATTTAAGTTTCCTCCATGTCTTTTTATGGCTTGATAAGTTCATTTCTTTTTAGTGCTGAATAATATTCTATTGTCTGGATGTACCACAGCTTATTTAACTGTTCACCTACTGAAGGACATCTTGGTTGCTTCCAAGTTTTGTGTTGACTTTTTTTAATGAAAAAATATGAAATTTCTTGCAGATCTTATTTTGTGATTGCAAATTTTTTTCCACCTGTGAATGAGGAAAAAATAAGATGCCAAACATCCAGAAAAATCATATATTTGAGTTATAAGGGCAACCTTTGCTGTGGAATGAGGCACTCAGTTTATCAGGCAGACTGTTGGCTAATGTATGCTTCTCCTTTGTTTCCTGTACAGACCTCAGTTGTTTAAAGTGACTTTGGGGTGCCCCTGTCTTTACTGACTTACTGGTCTCTAACACCAATTTCCATCCCAAGTATGTGACATCAAAACAACTTGTATGGCTCCTTGGAGACACACAGAAGAAGGGGTTCCCAAGGCACACAGTCATTAAGCAAGTTTTTGTGCCCTGGTGCCAGGGCCTTTCCTTATTATATTATATAAGAAATAGCTCAGTTTAATGGTTCCTTGCCATCGAAGAGTCTATGAATAAAAACTCACTTGATATTCATCTAGTTGAAAATATCTCCTACGCATGTCCTGTTCTGCTCTCTCTGCAGCATTCTGAATTTTGGCTTTTGCTTGCTTTTAGTATTTGAGGATTTGTTTTCTTGCTTTCAAGCTCAGCTATAGTTAAGGGTTTCTCCTACATTGAATCCAGCATGTCTCTGTGTTCAGAGCCTGAAGAGGGCTTCCCATAGCACCCAAGTTTGCCATTTTCAGGGTAGTCTCCATAAAAAAGTTCATTCACTCATTCAATCAACATGTTTGAATCCTTAAGAGGTGTCAGGCAGTATGCAAGACACAGGGGATGACATAAACGTGAGTGAGATGAAAAGCCTGTTCTCAACTAGCTCATAGCCTAGAGGTAGACCACAGACGAACTCCAGTACAATGGGGCCCCGGGCCAGCCTAGGCACGTGCAAAGGGAACAGAAGCAGAGCACTGACGGTTGGCTGTGGCAGGAAAGCTGAGGAAGGCTTCGCATGTACAGCTGTGTGTGATGACTGTGATCAGCCAAAATCTACCCATGATCAGCATGTCAGTGACAGAAATTAACTTTGACGTTTCTGATCCGAACCTGTTTTAAAATGCAATAGGGCATAAAGTAAAGTGGGTTGTTAGACTGTTCAAGACACCTGGGTCAAAGTTCTCATTCTGAATCTACGGGCACTTGAGAGAACCCTTGTACACTTCTAAGCATCACTTTCCTACCTTATTATTTAACCAGTTGGGTTAAATAATCTCTAAGATCTCATCTAGCTGAAAATTATATGATTATTATACTGAACTGTCATCATTTTCCCACAAAAGCATTTTTATTCCATTATTTAAGGAAATAAAGCTAAACGTATCTGTTTGCCAAGGTCAACAAGTGCAATTTAACTAAAGAAACAGACCCAGAAGAAACAGACACAGACCAAAAGACTAAAGAGAGGAGAGATTGCTGGTGAGCATCAGATGCAATTAGCACAGTAATGCTGGAACACAGCAAAACGAAACTGCTTGTTTAGTATCAATGGGCAGAAAATCGTTTTGACTGAATATCTGCCCGTCACCGTCGCAGCCACAAACTTCTCAAAGTTACGAGTCACATCTTGTCATTGCAGCTCACTACCAAGCATCAAGGGACCCTTAATAAATACAAACTGGTTACGAGAAAGAAGAGAGCATCCTTTTCTTGGTATCTGTTGGGGGCTGCTGAGAACAGTCTTTCAACCTCCCACGGTAACGATCGGGTCCTTTCTCCTGATAAGCAGCTGGTTCCCTTAGCGGTAATGAGCACTGTTAACCCAAGGCATTAAGCCCCCTAGATCAAGGATAACAAAAACTATGTCCTTGAGAGCACAAGTCGGTATGAAGTGAGGTGAATTATGATGCTAAAACGTAGCTTCAATTGCTCACCCAGTTCTGAATATGTTGCTTACAGTCTTCAGCTCAGCTCTGCCAAAATTGGGTTCCAGTCCCATTACCGAAGGCAGGCAAAAGGGGAAGCGCAGCGCCATCTGCTGTCTGCCTGAGGGGAGAGCTGACACTGCGAAGGAATTACTTCTGTGTTCTGAAGGTGTTTCTTCCACGTTCTGTAAAGCAATTCTCTCTGATATCAACGAATACATGAAATTTACTTGTTAAATTTTTATTATTTATTATCATTTATTTATGTGTAATATTCTAGATAAGGATCTCAGATGAAAATGAGGTTTGAAGTTTAAAATCTAGTTTATAATATTTATGAATGTCATAGAATCACAGCATACATTTTTTTAATCACAGCATACATTTTTTTAATAAAGCATCTGACCTTAATTACAGTTCTTTCCTTTGCATTCATTTTAAATACCACAAAATTAATGCCATACACAAAGGGAAATATTGCAGAGGGATAAGGTATTCAAACAATGTTATAAAACAGCACCTTTTGAGTTAAGATAAATATTCTTAAAATAACATATTAGAACTTAAAGAATGATTCAAAAGTAGTCTTCTTTCCTTAAAATAGCTGAGGTTTTGCACTGTGTGACTGATCTTTCTTTAGCTGGATTCCATATGTAATTCTATTTTAATGAAGCCTATTTTCAGAGCTGACAGTGGTGCACTGGGATTCTTTCAACTATGAATGAATATGTCCTGGACAGGACTAGATACTGGTCTCTAACTTGGATGATTTAGGGCTTATGTGACCAGAAAAAAATGGTAAACAGGATGTCAAGGACAGCCACAAAAGTCTCGGAACCCTTACCTAATGTACAGCCAGCCCTAAAATTCTGGATTGAGACCACAGCAGAGACCTGGACAGAGAAGCCCAAAGGCAGCTTCCTCTGGCATCTCCTGCCAACATCTTATTCCAGGTGTTGATTTTTACTAAGTTTCTACTCCTATAACTTGAGGTAGGAGTGACAGCAAGAGGTAAACAATGCTTGTTTTTTATTATAAATATTCCCAAAAATATTGGGAAAGAACAAGATGCTAGAAATAGTATTCATGAAACAAATTATAAATTAAGCCATAAGAAACTACTGCTACTTGACTATTTTTTACCTTAAATAAGGCAATTTCACATACCACTTAGGAAATAGGAAACTCGAGGAAAGGTACATTAACATGGATGTGACTAGTGAATAACATTCCTTGTAAGTGCAGTTTTTAACCGCACAAAGTTTGTTCACAGCCGAAGCCATGTTTATGCAACATTAAGTTTGTCAAATATTTTAGCTTGCTTCATGAGTTTTATCAAACAGAATACACTGACTCAAATAAGCTTCCAGGAGGGGCTATCAATTTGGGTGTTAAGACTTAGTTTCTCATCCTTCTTTACTAATTAAGTTTCTGTCAAACCTTTTGTGTTATAATATAGATAAGAACTACATATGAAATTAACTAATAGATATGCTATGTTGCAAAAGTCCATTTTTAAGGCAGTTGCTTGAAGGTAAGAAAGTACCTCCTCAAAGAAATAAAAAGTGGTTAATTTCCCAAGCCAATTCATGAGTCTGCGTAATTCATCATACAGTTACATTATGACGTTATTTTACAAACCAAAATGGCAAGCCCAGGAAACAGAAAGCTAAAAAGGAGAAGGAAAAGGATCAAAACGTGGCATTGTGATACTTAGTGTTCGTGACACCATTTACAGTAGTCTGCCATACTATGTTATTTTTAAGTACTAAAATACATATTTAGTTCTGGATAATACTGTTGCTTCAATATTTGAAAAAATGTGAAATCTGAATCCTTTATGTATTCAAAAATCAGTGACTCAATTCTTCAATTTATGCCACGAAACAAACCTGTGCTCGTTTTTTAGAGCTGGGTAAGACCACACCCAAAAGGTTGCAATAAGTAACCAAATGTGCAATTGCAAGGCTTCCACTGAAAGGGTAAGTCTTCTTCCAATTCAAAGACTTTCTGAGCAAGTAAAATATGAATCTGTCAGTATTGACATTGATAGAGATCTCTCAATCTCAGTCTTTAAGACACTAAGAAAAGAAAAGACAAACCCGAAATGTTTTTTTCAAAACAAAATATTGAAGCTTATGATAATAAAAAGATTGTCAGTCTCAAAAATATTCAAAAAGTACTCCTCAAAGAGATGGCATTGTTTGAAGATGAAAGAGTCAAAAGTAAATGTCTGGAGTTAGCTTCTAACTTGCTTCTCCACTTCTGACAGGTACATAGAAAGAGCATTATGAGCAGCTGAAAAAATTTGTACAAAAACATGCTTGCAACTGAATAATGATACCGTTGACCTCATTTCTTTTAAGTTAGTGCTTCTTAAAAGAACTATAAATTACAACAGATATTTGATTTTACATTTTGTGACTAATTATCTTCATTTTATAAAGAGCCCATTTAAGTAAAGCATTATTTTATATATTTCATTTTTTAATAATTTTACTATTATAATGCTTATTTATTTTCATGAATTTATATTTTACTTGAGGTTTTCTAGGTTTATAATTTTTATATTTGAAATGTATGACTTTTTAATCCAACTGAATTTTAAGAATTATGAAATTTTGTTTTAAATAAATTATAGGTGATACATGTATTTCAGTGTTCATTTCACTTAAAATCAAAATAAATACTGAAGTGCCAGAAATGTCATTTTTTTCTGGTATATCATAATGTCTAGTGGTGCTCAGAGACAACATGTTGAGGAGGAAAGAACGAACTAGGACCCAAGAGACCTATATTTCAGGCTGAAATAAGACCTACTGAGGCCATAAATAGTGAATGGTACCCCTTCACCAATATGTAATTAAAAATTAAAACAATACTAAGTCATAAACTAAACTCAACAGTCTTTATTTTTCTCATAATGAATAATAATTTTGTTGTTAAATATTAAAAAATATGACATGCTTCATCCATCTACAGTGCAGTCCTCCCCAGTCTCCTTCTGTTGCCGACTCTGCCTCTGTTCACAAGTGACTTCACCTCTCCAGGCCTTTCTTTATCAACACAATAAAGGATTTTGATTAGATGACATCCAGCCTCCCATCCAGCTCTAAAGAATTACTCCCTGCTTCCAGTCACTGTAGAGTCAGTCCTAGGCAATTGTGACATTGTGATTTATAATAAGATATATATACATTTGTTCTTCATCCCCATTTCTGGCACAGAGCTCCTAAAACCCTTGGAATTTCCTAAGAGGTGAGAGGGATTAAGGTGTCTCTTGTTATGTTAATTAGGTGACTTTGGACCCTACCTAAAGATGGGAACTGGTTGCCAGGAGAACAAGCCATGTGATTAAAGAGTTGGAATATTTAATGCCACTCTCAGACCTCCAGGAAGGGGAGAGAGGCTAGAGATTGAATTCAATCACCAATTCCCAATGATTTAATCAATCATCCCTACGTTACAAAGTCTCCATAAAAAACAGAAGAGACGGGATTCAGAGAGCTTCCGGGTTGGTGAACATGTAGAGATTCAGAAGAGTAGCACTCCTGGAGAGGGCATGCAAGATCTGAGACATTTCCCCACACCTCACCCTATGCATCTTTTCTATATCTAGTAAGTAAATGTTTCTCTGAGTTCAGAGGACCGCTTTAGCAAATAAATTGAGCCCAAGGAGGGGATCATTGGAACTCTGGATCTATAGCTGGTCTGTCAGAAGCACAGGTGACCACCTAGAGTTGCCACTGGCATCTGAAGTGGAGTGGATGCAGTCTTATAAGACTAAGCCCTTAACCTGTTGGATCTGACTCTACCTCCTGGTAGATAGTATCAGAATTGGCCTGAATTGTAGGACACCCAGCTGCTGTCAGAGAATTGCTTGTTGGTGTGGGAACCCCTTTCCCCCACATTGGAAGTTGGTTGCAAAACCTCTTAGCAAAGTTTATGAATACCTTTGAAATCTTCCTACCTCCCTTTAAGACAGAAAACTGTTGAACTAATTCATAGGACTGTGTGAATGCATGATAGATAGCCTTAACACTTCCAGGTGTGCATTTATTTTAATATTATTAACCATGAGTCTCTAATTAAGGGGATTTCAGGCATTTTTTAAGAATGATTTTTTTAGGAGTGATAAGCATGGTATTTGCCGAGAACAAAGGCTTTGGTGCATGACTGATATGGATTTAGAGATTGACCAGTTCTACCAGAGCGGCAGGTACATGGATTTAGCAAGGGCATGGAAAAATAAGCACTCTCAAATATTCCTCTAGGGACAGTAATTTGGTTATATGTTTCAGATTTTCAAAGGTATGTATCCATTGGCTGGACAATTCCACTTGAGGAGTTTGTCCTATAAATTTATTCACAAAAGGCAAAATTTAGGTAGAAGGACCTTTATAAGGCTGAGTATGCTACGGCATAGACTGAGCTAGTTATCCTCAGCCCCCCTCCCCACCCTTCTATACTCTGTTCTGTGCTACTGAGACTCTCAGTGTGCAAACTGCATTTTCCAGCCACCCTTGTCAGCTGGCTTCCCATTTGGTTCTGCCAGTAAGAGATCCTGGAAGGTAATGAGAAGGCCGGAGAAAAAAGACAAACCTTCTATTTCTGGCTCAGCCAGTGTGGTGGTTACTGCTGGTGGCTGGCATATACTGTCACGGCAGCAGAAGTCCGAATTCAGTACCCCAAGAACCATCTTTTCAGCTATTTCAGTGCTGACCTAAGTGCACAGATTCAGCAGGTCCAGAAGCAACTGGCTGCAATAGTATCTCCAACAGAACAGCGCTGGTGCGGGTTTCTACTCAAGGGGTATTAGTGCCTTCTGATCTCAGATTATCACGCCATCTTCCATGTTTCCCAGGGCTCCCTAAATCTTCTAACTTTTGCTGTTCCAACCCTTCTAGGACCTTTCTAACCAGTTTCCTATGTTGAATTCCCTCTGTTTGAAATACACAATAAATTCTGTCTTTCAAAATGGTCCTCAAATGATACAAAGATCATCCATTCCAGTATTGTATTTAATAGGAAAATACTTTAAAACAATATAAGTGTCACTCAACAAGGGACTGGTTAAATAAACTATGACACATAAAAACAATGGAATACTATACAGCTGGCATAAAGACTGATGCACCTCTATATGCACCAGTATGAATAACCTCCAAGTTACTACAGTTAAAAAAAAAAAAACAAGGTGCAGAATATCATGATAGTATGCAACCATTTGTGTCAATCTCTCTTCCAGTTGAATTTTAAGTTCACAGACCCTGTATTCTAGCCAACCGGATGGTTTAACTGGCACCATGGCCATGCTGAGGCCAAAATACCTTTCTAGTTTTCTCTTTGCTATTTCCTCTTTTTACCTCCTTCCCCACAAAATACTGTTTCTGTCTATGGTCTGTGGTTGATGAAATTAATGTGGGTCTAAAATATATGATTGGATTCTTGGATCATTTCTTTTGTTTGAGATGAGACTATAAGACTACAGTAAGTCCCCTACACATGAACAAGTTCCGTTCCGAGAGCATGTTTGTAAGTCCGATTTGTTCGTAAGTCCAACAAAGTTAGCCTAGGTACCCAACTAACACAATCGGCTGTATAGTACTATAATGTAATAGATTTGTAATACTTTTCACACAAATAATGCATAAAAAACAAATACACACAAAAAATAAAGAAAACTTTTTTAATCTTACAGTACAGTACCTTGAAAAGTACAGTAGTACAGTACAACAGCTGGCATACAGGGGCTGGCATCAAGTGAACAGGCAAGAAGAGTTACTGACTGGAGGAGGGAGAAGAGGTGGGAGATGGTAGAGCTGAAGGATCGTCAGCAAAAGGAGACAGAGGGCAAGTTGCAATTTCACTCACGCCTGACACTGATGGCTCAGGTTCTGGTTCCTTGCTGTATTCAATTCTATCTACCCTCTTGAAAAAACAATCCAGTGATGTGGATGAAAACCAAATATATATGAAAAATATATTTGGTTAAGTGAATGACCAAATATATATTTCTTATAAATCACAATATCACAGTGGGACTTTAATTTTATTATGGCGATGAGAAGAAGGAAAATCCACTTTTTGTATTTTGTTTTGAACAACAGAAGAAAGATTTAATAGTCAAGTGTGCTTTAACTTTCTAATAGAAAAAAATATGATATTAATGAGAAGAGGAACTTAAACTTTTCTGTGAAATCCAGGTGTTTGCTTGACAGTCAGGGGATGCTCAAATCAAATTCGAGGTGTATTGCTGGCAGATATGTCCCGTGCTCTAGAGACAAAGGAAATGAGTGAATTCTCCAGGGTAGAGAGACTTCTACCTCTACCAGAATTTATTGTGTATGTAGTCTTCAGGTTTACTTAATTAATGCTCTTCCTTGACCCATTTCAGAATTTCTGGGAGCAACATAAAAGAGGAATTTACAAAAGCCCTTCAGGGGCTTCATTACCTTTTTAATTAGTCCCAAGAAGTAGCTAACATATCTGAAGTGACTCCATAAAGATCCAAGCAGGATTTATCAGTCTGGATTTGGTCAGAGAACAGAGCCACTACAAGTTTTAAGAAATAAGGAGTTTAACATAGGAATTAAAGTCTGCAGCTGAAAAAGAAGAAAAATAGTGACTAACAACCTCGATTTAAACTAAGGCAGTGGAAGAGAAGTAGCCAGAGCTCACATAGGGAAGCCTGAGAAACTGTTGCTCGTGGCCACCAACACCGGCAGGGGGAGCTCTAGAGAAACCTGCCAAGCCATCACGTGTGGCCGCCTGACTTGCTGTGAATAATGGCTCTTGCTTTCACTTTCAAAATCTCAATACAAGATTCTCTCTTGCCCATCTCTCGCCATACAGGGAAAGAGTTTCTGAGAAATGTAGTTCCAGCTTTACATGGTGCCTAGTTGGGAATGAACAATCTAGTACAGGGAACTTCACTCTTTCCTCCACCAAAACCTTTGGCATTGGACACAGTTGGCTGCTTCCTTCTTTTCAAAGTACATTCTTCCCTTGGGTTCTGAAATATCACTTTCTCTTGGATCACATTTTACCTAGTTTCTATTTCTCAGTCTTTTTTGATGCTTCCTCTTCATCTCCCAGAGATCAGTCCTGGGACCTCCTTGCTGATCTCACCTGGTCTTATGACTTTATATAATATCTGTGTACAGATGACTCCCCAATATACGTCTCCAGCTCAGATGACCCAAAACTCTTGACTCATGTAACCAAGTGCCCTCTTCTCTGCTCACACGTCTAGTAGCCCAAATCAAATTCTTGATTACCCCCAAGAAAAAGTTCTCCCTCAGCCTCCCGCATCTCAATAAATAACAACACCATTTGCTCATATCAACAGTCGTTATTTTATTTTTCTCTCATCCCAAAGCCGATGCATCACCAAACCCTATCAGCTCTATGCTCAAGATATGTCAAGAGTCTGTCCACATCTCATCACCTCTACCTCTGTATCCCTGTGCAAGTTCCCATCTGGATTTCTGCAATGGTCTCCTAATCCACCCCACCCCAAGTCTATTCCCAGTACAATAGGCAGAGGGATCCACCTAAAACATACAACATACCTTAGATCACATCACTTCTCTGCTCAGAATTCTACAATGGCTCTGTTTCATTTGTTATCACAAAGGTTTGCCCTGACCACCTTTTATAAAACAACAACCCCATCAGCATACCCCTTAGTGTCTATCACCATCTAACTACTATGTATTTATGTAGTAGTCTATTTCTCTGCTGTGGACTGTGCTGCATCTCTCTAAGGTTCCTATGTGAAGCCCTAAGCCCCAATGTGATGACGTTTGGAGACAGGTCCTTTGAGAGTTAATCAGGGTTAGATGAGGTCATGAGAATGAGGTCCTCATGATAGGATTAATGCTCTTATAAGAGACACCAGAGACCTTGCTTCCTCTTTCTCTGCCATGTGAGGACAAGCTAGAAGGCAGCCATCTGCAAGCCAGAAAGAGGGCTTCACCAGGAACTGAATCTGCCCACACCTTGATTTTGAACTTCCTAGCCTCCAGAACTATGAGAAAATAAACTTCTGTTGTTGAAACCACCCAGTCTGTGGTATACTGTTATGGCATCCTGAGAAGATTAAAACAATCCACTCTCCCCAACTAGATTATAAGATTCATAAGGAACCAGATTTTGTTTGTTCACTGCTGTATCCCCAGCACCTAGTTGCCACTCGACATACAGTGTATTTGTGCAATGAAATGACTGAATGAATGAGTTGCCCAATATCTTAGCTAGAATGTGGCAGAGCTTGAACTAACTCAGATGCTAGCTGATAAAAACACAATGAAGGATAAGTTTTCTATCTTAATTGTGTGAATCTAATTTGCAAATGATAATACAAGCAACCCATCATGAATATTCTAGTACATTCAGAAAATAAAAATATTAATTCTTCCTCTCAGCCTTTCTCCTATATGAAAGACGTGGTCATCCACTTGGGAAAACCTCACAGCATATCTATCCCAACACAAACTTCACCCAGTAAACAGCATGCGAGGATTCAGAGAGCATAGCATTAAACTCTACTCCCCATTCAAACCACAGAAATATGTTTCTTGAAAGCTTTTGCAGAGCTAACTCCCAGTACAAGGGCCAGCCAGCACTCTTGAGGTCCTGACTTTAAAACGATGGCATAGCTTTGTTAATTCCCCAAGAGGGAGTGCATTTGTTAAAGAGACATAATTCACAATGTGAATTAGCTTCTGATAGTAATTCATCTGGTTCCACTAACACAGAAAGCTCAAAACCATTCAGACTTCTTTCCTTGAGACTACTGAAAATAAGATTCCTTTCAAAGCAGTAAGTAGTAATTGTCCCTGAAAATCAAGGCCAAATGGGCCAGAAATGAGAAGCAGGATGTAAATTCTGAGTTTGGGCCCACCAGAGCCAATTACTGTAACAGGGACAATCTTGGTGTCTTTATTTGGAAGCTTGAGGTAGGCTGTTTACTGCAAGTTAAATGAACTGATGTGTTCTCTATGTGTAATTGAGGAGAAACCTGTTGGGTCACAGATTCATCCAGTAATTGCCTAGGACTCCTATGAGAGTGCTTACATAATTTTCTTTGTATGTGTTTTCCAAAAGGACATAGTCTCCTATCCAGTGTTCTCTAAACCACAAATACACCCCATTGATTTTCTCGGTCTACAGTGTGTTGATTTTCAGCCCATCGTGTATAAGGTGAAAGGAAACAATAGTTGTATATAGAAAATATTGATCTGCAACCATTGATTCAAGGCCCCATGGTATCAAAAGATTAGTTACTTTTAAGAGAAGTACTAAAGGTGACTTTCAGCTACTTTTTATTGACTAACACAAGCCAGATAAATCCTTCTATTCAAAGCCATAGACTCTTCTCCAGAAGCCATAATGAATAGACTATTTTACTCCCTTGCTTGAGATCTGAATAACACTGTGAACGTATTTTCCAAATACATATAAACATGTGCTGCACTATTACCAAATAGTTCACAATATTTATACTTAACTATAATAGTAAATAATACATTTAGTATTTACTGTGTCCCAGGAATTGTTCCAAGTGATTTACATATATTTATTTATTTAGTGTTCACAATACCCTCTGAGTTAGGTACCAATATCATTCCCATTTTACAGAAGAGTAAACCAAAACATAGAAAGATTAAGTAACTGGTCCAAAGTCACACAGCTAGTAAGTAGCAGAGCCAGGCTTTGAACTCAAGTAGCCTGGCTCTAGAAGTTATACTTTTAAGCACTACACAATGGTACCACTCAAATTTTAAGGAAAATGTGAGAAAATTCATGGGTCAAAGCTGCAAATAAGGCTTCCCTGGTGGCGCAGTGGTTGAGAGTCCACCTGCCAATGCAGGGGACACGGGTTCATGCCCTGGTCCAGGAAGATGCTGTGGAGCGGTTGGACCCGTGGGCCATGGCCGCTGAGCCTGCGCGTCCGGAGCCTGTGCTCCGCAACGGGAGAGGCCACAACAGTGAGAGGCCCGCGTACTGCAAAGAAAAAAAAAAAATTAAACGTAGAATTGCCATATGATCTAGCAATGCCACTTCTGGGTATATACCAGAAGGAATTAAAAACAGGGATCTGAACAGACATTTGTACACGCGTATTCAAAGCAGCATTATTCACAATAGCCAAAAAGTGGATGCAACCTAAGTATTCACTAACAGGTGATTGGATAAACAAAATGTCATATATACATATAATGGGAATATTATTCAGCTTTTAAAAAGGAGGATATTCTGACACACATTCAACACGGCTGAACATTGAAGACATTTTACTAAGTGAAATATGCCAATCACAAACGAACAAATACTGCATAATTCCACATATATGAGGTACCTAGAGTAGTCAAACTCATAGAGACAGAAAGTGGAATGATGGTTACCAGATGCTGGGGTAAGGGGGAAATGGGGAGTTACTGCCCAAGGGCATACAGTTTCCATTTGAGAAGATGAAAAGTGTTCTGAAGATGGATGGTGGTGATAGTCACACAAGAATGTGAATATATTTCATTCTACCAAACCGTACATTTAAAAATGGTTAAATTTTATGGTAAGTGTATTTTACTACAATAAAAAAGACCACATGTGTTCATTTGTGCATACATGTAAATAGATAATAGATAGATCAATAGATGATAGAGCCTCTCTTTTTTGTACTACTTGAAGCTGTGAACACTGTTCTGAACCTTCTTTTCTTCTCATAACAACATATCTTAGAGAGAATTCAATATCAGCACATTCTTTTAAATGGCTGGTTGATATTCTATAGTACAGGATACTATAACTTATCTAAGCTACCTGTTATCAATGGTCATTTAATTATCTACAGTCTTTTGTTACAATATACAATGCTACAAGAGCAACATAAAATCCTCTAGAATAGAAAGTACACAATAGAGCTTGTATTAGTCAGGATAGACTAGGTAACATGGTGTTAAAAGAACAACCCCGAAACCCTTTACTAAACTCTCAGATTCTCTTAATACAGCAAGAGTTTGTTTCTTACTCATGTGACACAGCCTGCAGGAATCAGCAAGGGCTTTTGCTCCACAGAGTTCCACCATCTTCTTCATCATCCAGAAAACAGCCTCCCTCCTTGATCACTGGGCTTCCTACAGTCTCAGCCCAGAAGTAAACTCATATCTCATTAGCCAGAACTAGTATTTTCTCCCTCTCAACTGAAAAGAGGCTGAAAAAATGTAGGAGAATAAGAAAATCTATTTCAGTAACTCTTCCGTACTTCAATCACACAAATAGAAATAATTTCCTCACTAAGGTAAATCCAAAGTTTGCAAATTATTTATGGAAGGCTTTTTAAACTCTCAAGTGATTATTTTTCATTCAACAAATACTTATATCACTCCTACCATATGCTGAGTGCAGGAACATGGTAGGCACTCAATAAATATTTGCTGAATAAGCAAATAAATGATCCCTAATTATGTTAGTAATTGCTACCATTTCTCCTAGAACAATCCAACTACTAGAAATGGATAGGAAAAGAATAAGAAATGACTTCTATCTTCTCACCTAGTCACTTGACCAAGAGCCCAAATTAACTAAACTTCCTATTTGAGGGCAAACCTCCTCATCAGGAGAACCAGGAATCTGACTAAGCTCTAAGCTACAATTCAGCTATGGTTATTGCCCAGTTCAAAATTCTCATTGTTTCAAGGTCAATCCATGAGCCATGGTTGGCACTTAAAACATTTCAGCTTACACCTCACATTTGCATTCTGCACAAACATTATGCACAGGTAGAAGAAGAGGATTCAGCTTAATCCAATAGCTAATTAGCAACACCTGCACCAAGGAACTATTAGCATCTTGCTATTAGGTTACTGTCTGCATTACAGGATAAGTGATTATGCCTGTCAAATTATGATAGGACTTGTTTCATTTTTTAGTTCATGTATAAATTTAAATGCCATTTTTTTAATGTCCCACAAAATGTTTAGATATGACATAGCTCTTTTTGAATTGCAGTTACAGATTTCAGTTGTCAATGACAGATTTACAATTAAATTCCTAGAAAACTTAAAAGTTGTATTTACATGAATAAGCATATCCTTTTAATTATTAGTATCAGAGTATCTCCTCTACTCAGTCTACCTGTTCTCCCTAAGGCTCTAGTGCCTAGATATAAACTCTAAATGTAGTAACATGGGTTAATTCTCAAAATTTTATGCCTATGCCTAAAAGAACACCCAGCATGTGTAGGTTCTGAATGTATATTTGTTGAATTAATTAACTCAGCTTCTGCATCTATGTTGATGACTCTCAGATCTCCACTCCTAACCATTCTCTAAGCTCCTGGCTTCAATTCACTTACAAAATATATTTCAGTATTTCACAATTCTACAGACAGTATATGCTCTACTATGATAACCATTTAATTATTTTCTAGGTTTACAGTCACTCAGCTCAAGATCAAGAATTCACAGTATCCCTTATCCACATGTGAACAAAATCTTTTTTCCTCTAGAGAGAGGAGTGGTCAAGATGATGGAGTAGGAAAACCCTGAGTTCACCTCATTCCACAGGCAAACCACAACTGCAGTTATTTACAGAGCAATTATCCATGAAAGTGACCTGAAAACTAGCAGAAAAGACCTACAGCTAAGAACAACAACAAGACAGGCAGATGGGGCAGAGATGCAATACAGTCAAGACCCACACCCAGATAGGCAACCCACAAATGGGAAGATAATTATAATTACAAAGGTTCTCCCCAAGGAGCAAGGGGTCTGAGCCCCACATTGGCTCCCAAGGCCAGGGGTCCTGCATCAGAAAGATAGACTCCCAGAACATTTGTTTTTGAAAGCCAGTGGGGCTTACTTTCAAGAGAGCCAGAGGGCTGTGGGAAATAGAGACTCCACTCTTAAAGGGCACACACAAAATCTCACACACTCTGAGACCCAGGGCAGAAGCAGTAAACTGAAAGGGGCCTGGGTCAGACCCACCTGATAATCTTGGAGAGCCTCCTAGAGAGGCAAATGCAATTGAAACTCATCCTGGGGATATAGACCCTGGCAGCAGCCATTTTTGGAAGCTCATCCCACCACAAAGACACTGGTACTGGTAATCCTCCCTCTAGCTTATTAGTGCTGGGACCTGGCCCCACCCTATAGCCAGTCAGCATCAGCCCTGGGATGCCCTAGGCCAGGTCCCTACCCACCAGCAGGCCAACTGTCATAAGACCCCCTGAACACCCAGCCAACCTGGGAACCGGCCCAGCCCACCAGAGGGCCCAGGACCTAGCCCCATCCACCAATGAGCCTGCACTTGCCCCAGGACCCTCAGGGGCCCCCATAGCTAGCCATCAGATTAGCCCCCCCCCACCAACAGGCTAACACCAGCTCCTGGACCACCACACCTCACAGACAATCAAGTCAAGACCCAAATTACCCACCAGCAGGCTGGCACCACTCGTAGTGGATACCCAGAACCCTGGCCATGCCCAGGGAAGTACAAAGAGTCCCAAACAGAATCAACCCAAAGAGGACCATACCAAGACACACTGTAATTAAAATGGCAAAAATTAAAGATAAAGAGAGAATACTAAAAGCCGCAAGGGAAAATCAACAAGTTATGTGCAAGGGAATTCCCATGAGGCTATCTGCTGATTTTCAGCAGAAACTCTGCAGGGAGTGGCATGATACAAAGTGATGAAAGGGAATAAAAGAAAAAAAAAAGCCAACAACCAAGCATACTGTGCACAGCAAGGCTTTCATTGAGATTTGATAGAGAGATAAAAGTTAAAAGAGTTCAGCACCATTAAACCAGCTAAACAAGAAATAAGGTAAAAGTACTCGAAGTGGAAAAGAAAAGGCCAAAACTAGAAATATGAAAAGCACAAAAGGAAAATTCTCATTGGTAAAGACAAAAATATAGTAAAGGTAGTAGATCAACCACTTATAAAGCTAATAGGAAGGTTAAGACAAAAGTAGTGAAATCATCTATATCCACAATAAGGAAAGGGATGTACAAAAGAAAAGGATATAAAATATGATATCACAAACAATAAACATGGAGAGGGGGAATAACACTGCAGAACTGTTAAAATGCATTTGAACTTAAGAGATCAGCAACCTAAAACAATCATGTGTATGTACCTATAGATTGCTATACATAAACTTCATGGAAACCACAAACCAAAAATCTATAATAGATACACACACAAAAAAAGAGAAAGGAATCCAAACATAACACAAAAGGCAGTCATCAAGTCACAAGGGAAGAGAGCAAAAGAAGAAGACAGGAACAAAAAAGAACCACAAAACCAATTAACAAAATGGCAAATGAGTACATACCTATCAATAATTACTTTAAATGTAAGTAGACTAAATACTCCAATCAAAAGACATAGAGTGGGGCTTCCCTGTTGGCACAGTGGTTAAGAATCCACCTGCCAACATGGGAGACACGGGTTCGAGCCCTGGTCCAGGAAGATCCCACATGCCACGGAACAACTAAACCCATGTGCCACAACTACTGAGCCTGTGTTCTTGAGCCCATGAGCCACAACTACTGAGCCCACATGTCACAACTACTGAAGCCTGTGCACCTAGAGTCTATGCTCTGCGACAAGAGAAGCCACCACAATGAGAAGCCTGCACACTGCAATGAACAGTAGCCCCTGCTCACTGCAACTAGAGAGAGCCCGCACACAGCAACAAAGACCCAACGCAGCAAAAAATAAATAAATTAAAAAACAAAAAGACATAGAGTGGATGAATGCACACAAAGACAAGACCCATATATATGCTGTCTACAAGAGGCTAATTTCAGAGCTAAAGACACACATATCTGAAAGCGAAGGAATGGAAAAATATATTCTATGCAAATGGAAATGAAAAGAAAGCCAAGGTAGCAATACTTATATCAGACAAAATAAACTTTAAAACAAAGACTTTAGCAAGATATAATGAAGGATATTACATAATGATCAAGGCATCAATCCAAGAAAATATAACAATTCAAAATATATATGCACCCAACATAGGAGTACCTAAATACAGAAAGCAAATATTAACAGACATAAAGGGAGAAATTGACAGTAACATGGTAGTAGTAAGGGACTTTAACACCCTACTTACATCAATGGACAGATCATCCAGACAGATAATCAGTAAGGAAACACTGTCCTTAAACAATACATAAGATCAGATAGATTTAATAGATTATATAGAGATCATTCCAGCCAAAAGCAGCACAATACACATTCTTTTCAAGTGTACATGGAACATTTTCCAGGAGAGATCACATGCGAGGCCACAGAACAGGTTTTAGTAAGTTTAAGAAAATTGAAATCATATCAAGCATCATTGCTGACCATAATACTATGAGAGTAGAAATCAAGTACAAGATAAAAAAATGCAAAACCTACAAACACATTGAGGCTAAACAATATGTTACTAATAACCAATGGGTCACTGAAGAAATTAAAGAGGAATAAAAAAATACCTGGAGATGAATAAAAATTAAAACCTAATGATCCAAAATCTATGGGATAAGGCAAAAGCAGTTCTAAGAGGAAAGCTTATAGCTATACAAGCTTATCTCAGAAACAGGAAAAATCTCAAATAAACAACCTAACCTTACACCTAAAGAAACTAAAAGGAACACACAAAACTCAAAGTTAGAAGAAAAGAAACCATAAAGATCAGAGAAGAAATAAATAAAATAGAGACTAAAAACAACAACAAAAGAAAAGATCAATGAAACTTAGAGTTGGTTCTTCAAAAGGATAAACAAAATTGGTAAACCTTTAGCCAAACTCATCAAGAAAAAAAAGAGAGGGAGCTCAAATAAATAAAATCTGAAATTAAAAATGTTACATCTGACACCTCAGAAATACTGAGGATCATTAAGAGATTACTATGGGGTTTTCCTGGTGGCACAGTGGTTGAGAGTCCGCCTGCCGATGCAGGGGACACAGGTTCATGCCCCAGTCTGGGAAGATCCCACATGTCATGGAGCGGCTAGGCCCGTGAGCCATGGCCACTGAGCCTGCGCGTCCGGAGCCTGTACTCCGCAACGGGAGAGATCACAACAGTGAGAGGCCCGCGTACCGCAAAAAAAAAAAAAAGAGAGAGAGAGATTACTATGAAGAATTATATACCAATAAAATGGACAACCTAGAAAAAAATGAACAAATTCCTAGAAATGTACAATCTCCCAAGACTGAACAAGGAAAAAACAGAAAATATAAACAGACCAATTACCAGTAATAAAATTGAATCAGTAATTAAAAAAAAAAACTCCTAAAAAACAAAAGTCTGGAACCAAGATGTTCAAACAGGTGAATTCTACCAAACATTTAGAGAAGAGTTAACACCTGTCCTTCTCAAATGATTCTGAACAACTGCAGAGGAAAGAATGCTTCCAAACTCATTTCACAAGGCCAGCATCACCCTGATAACAAATTAGACAAAGATGTCATAACCAAAAATATCACATGCCAATAACACTGATGAAAATAGATACAATAATTCTCAACAAAATATTAGCAAACCAAATTCAACAATACGTTAAAAGGATCATACATCATGATCGAGTGGGACTTTTCCCAGGGATCCAAGGATGGTTCAATAACCACAAATCAATCAATGTGATGCACCACATTAACAAATTAAAGAATAAAAATCATAAGATCATCTCCATCAATACAGAAAAAGCTCTTGACAAAATTCAACATCTATTTACAATAAAAACCTCAACAAAGTGGATATAGAAGGAACATACCTCAACATAATAAAAGCCACATATGACAAGCCCACAGCTGACATTATACTCAATGGTGAAAAGCTGAAAGCATTTTCTCTAAGATCAGGAACAAGACAAGGATGCCCACTCTCATCACTTTTATTCAACATAGTATTGGAAGTCCTAGCCACAACAATCAGACAACAAAAAGAAATAAAAGGAATCCAAATTGGAAAGGAAGAAGTAAAACTGTCACTGTTTGCAGATGGCATGATACTATGCAAAGAAAATCCTAAAGATGCCACCAAAAACTTACTAGAACTCATCAATCAATTTGGTAAAGTTGCAGAACACAAAATTAACATGCAGAAATCTGTTGCATTCCTATACACTAACAACCAACTACCTGAAAGAGAAATTAACAATCCAATTCACAATCACATCAAAAAGAATAAAATATCTGGGAATAAATCTAAGGAGGTAAAAGACCTTTGTATGGAAAACTATAGACACTGATGAAAGAAATTGAAGGTGACACAAACAAATGGAAAGACATACTGTGCACATGGATTGGAAGAATTAACATTGTTAAAGTGCCCATTCTACCCAAGGCAATCCACAGATTCAGTGCAATCCCTATCAAAATACCAATGGCATTTTTCACAGGTCTAGAACAAATAATTCTTAAATTTGTATGGAAACACAAAAGACTTCGAATAGCCAAAACAATCTTAAAAAAGCAGTAGGAACAGGAGGTATTACACTCCCTGATTTCAAGCTATACTACAAAGCTACAGTAATCAAAATAGTATGCTACTGGCACAAAAACAGACACATAGATCAATTGAACCAAGAAGCAAACCCACATTTATACGAGCAATTAATCTACGACAAAGGAGCAAGAATATACACTGAAGAAAAGATAGCCTCTTCAATAAACAGTATTGGGAAACTGGACAACTACATTCAAAAGAATCTAACTGGACCACTTTCTCACAGCATATACAAAAATAAACTCAAAATGGATTAAAGACTTACATGTAAGACTGAAACCATAAAAATCCTAGAAGAGTATGCTCTTCTAGGCAACATACTCTTTGACCTCAGTCTTAACAATATTTTTTTTTTTTTTGGATCTCTCCTAAGGCAAGGGAAACAAAAGCAAAAATAAACAAGTGGAACTACATGAAACTAAAAAGCTATTGCACAGAGAAGGAAATAATTAACAAAACCAAAAAACTGCCTACTGAATGGGAGAAGACATTTGCAAATGCTATATCTGACAAGGGATTAATATCCAAAATATACAACATCAAAAAAGCAAACAACTCAATTAAAAAATGATCAGAGGATCTGAATAGACATTTTTCCAGAGAAGACATACAGCTGGCCAGCAAACACATGAAAATATTCTCACCATCACTCATTATCAGGAAAATGCAAATCAAAACCACAATGAGGTATCACCTCACACCTGTCAGATGGCTATTATCAAAAAGACAACAAATAACAAGTGTTTGCAAGGATGTGGAGAAAAGGGAGCCCTCATGCACTGTTAGTGGGAATGTAAATTGGTACAGTTGCTATGGAAAACAGTATAGAGTTTCCTCAAAAAATTAAAAATAGAACTACCATATGAGGGGGAATTAGATGAAGGTAGTCAAAAGGTACAAATGTAATGTACAACATAATAAAGACAATTAACACTCACAATATTATAATGAAAGTTGTTGAGAGTAAATCTGAAGAGTTCTCATCACAAGGAAAAAGTATATTTTTTTGCTGTTCCTTTAATATTGTATCTATATGAGATGATGGATGTTCACTAGACTTACTGTGGTAATTATTTCATGATGTAAGTCAGATCTTTATGCTGTACACCTTAAACTTATATAGTGCTGTATGTCAATTATATCTCAATAAAACTGGAAAAAAAAACTTTCTTGCTCTAGTCCTGGAAATGGGCTTTAGAGCTAGAGTCTTAAGCTGGGACCACAAAGGCGGTTTTAGAAATCCAAGAACCTTAAAATATTCACACAAAGTTTGTGTTTCATGGGTTTTTCTCTCAGTGTAGGAGTGGGGTTGTTGCAGGACTGTATCTGTGGTGTTGGCATGTTGGTGATCCCAGTGGCAGCAGAACATGTTTGCAGTGGCAGTGGAATGGCAGTGGGGGTAGTTCGAGGTCCATGTTCATGGTGTCCATGCAGGGCTGGTGGTGGTTGCTACAGGACCATGTGGGCAGTCAGGACCAGCTACGTAATTCACAGGGCCTAGTGCAAAGTGAAAATGTGGAGACCAGTGTGCAAAAATGATTCAGCAATCCAAGGCGGTGATAATAGAGCATTAAACCAAGTGTGAGCCCTTCTGAACATGGCACCCTGTGCAGCTGCTCAGCTTGCAGACCCAGGAGGCAGGCCCTATTAGCAGTGTCAACAAGGTGCAGATGATGGTTGCTATGCGTCCACGTTTGTAATGTCAACAAGTACTGATGCTTGTTGCTGCAGGACCAAGTTAGTGGGGTGTTTGTGTTTGACGATGCACAGCCTAGCTCCTCATGACACTGCCCGCCATGTTCAACTATTTCCAGGTGTCAGATCAGCTAGGAATCCTCACTCACCTATATTTGATAAATGCAGGTTTACTGGATTTTGCTGTTAAAATTGCAGGAGGTGCTCAGCAGGTAGCTCCCCTTTCTTGTTTTTTTTTTTGTAAGACACATTAGTGTTTTGTTGCTGTTGTTGTCATTTTTTAATTTATTTCGTTGCACCGGGTCTTAGTTGCAGCAGGTGGGCTCCTAAGTTGAGGCTCACAGTCTCCTTAGTTGTGGCTCTCCGGCTCCTTAGTTGCAGCACGTGGACCCCTTAGTTGCAGCAGGCGGGCTCCTTAGTTGTGGCATGCGAACTCTTAGTTGCAGCATGCATGTGGGATCTAGTTCCCTGATCAGGGATCAAACCTGGACTCCCTGCATTGGGAGCACGGGGTCCTATCCACTGCGCCACCAGGGAAGTCCCTCTCCTTTCTTGTTATACCTTCAGGAAGGCCGCGTGGATGCTGGGAAGACACACCATGGCAATATTACCTGGGATTGACCAGGTCTTGTTCCAACAGGAGACTGGCCTTCTCATTCTGTTTGTGGGCTCCTTATGGAAGAGCTGGGAGCTGCTGAAGGAAGACTTCCTTTTGGCACTGACCCAAGGCAGAGATCCTGGCTCAGAACTGCTTCTCTACCTTCACCCTGATGAAGCTGTGGCACTTCTCTTCACTGGGCGGGGCAGCCTAGGGTTCAGACACATGCAGCACCCCCTTCTCATGGACTACAGAGTTAACGCCATCACCTTCTACTCTACAACTTCTAGTAGGGGTGCTTGGCCCTGGCTCCACCCGCCTCCAAGCCCAGTAGACACTGGGTCCTGGAAGGGAGGAGGCTTTTTCTCCTTTTCCTTAAACACATACACACACATACACACAAATAGAAGAAAATAAACACATTTTACCCACTTCCAAAAAAAAAAAAATGGGGTGGCAGCAGTGGCTTCAACAACACTAAATTCCAGAAATAGCAGTGCAAACTGCATCTTCTAGGGCTTCACAGAAGTATAGCAAAGGATTCCTCACCAGACACTTCTGTAAGGGTGGGTTTGGACATTTCTTCCTGGTTGCCTAGTCTCATTCCCGATTCTACAGCTCTCCCAGAGGTACTGTGAGCTACCAATGTCTTAAAAACATAAAGTCTTCTTTCTATTTCAAAATCGGATTCATTTCTGTAGCTTATAACAGAGAACACCAATAGATATGTGACTTACGTGCATTTACTGGGAAGCGGGCTATGGCTTTCATCAGATTCTCACAGAGGTTCTCTGTTTTAGAATCAAACCTAACTGAATTCCAGTGTCAACTCTGTCCCTTCCTTGCTTCATGTCCTACTTCCCTCTTATATAAAACAGGTTTAATAAAATCTACTTTGCAGTATTTTCTGAGGAATAAGCAATAATTCAAGGGGGAAGTATCTGGCATACATGTACTTCATCAAGGTTAATTCCCTTTCTCTAGACTCCTTTAAACTATAAATAAAACTTAAGTTTCATTTTAAGAAAGGGGGTTGTAAGGTAGAGTTAAAAAACAAAGATCAGTGATAACATAAACATACTTAATATTTGTTAAAAAAATCAGGTATTCTAAATTCATTAAAGATGTTTTGAAAATACAAATAAAATCTACAGAAAACTGAGATGAGATTAAAGTATTCTATAAACAATACAGGGAAAGATCAACAAAAAACTGAGCATAAGAATTAAATACCATTATAGTTCAAGATCGACACAAATGTTTCATTTCTAGGACTGATAGGTCAGGTGAAGTCCATTTGCATAATATCACTGAATTTCAGAATGGCATTTGATAGAGTTTCAGTATATTTGGTGATGACCTTGTTAGACATGGGATAAGACCTGTGCTGGAAGTGACTCTGTGTGGTGGATTCATAACTGGTTGAATGACCAGAGTCTAAAACACAGATTATGGATTGAGGGAGCAAGGTTTAATGAGGCACATCATAGGCAACTTCCTTGGTTGTATACATATGCTTCTTATTACTTTGGTGAGGCTAGTTGAATCAAGAAATACATAGTAAAAGCCTACTATATGTCATGCATTGTACTAGGCACTGAATATACAATGGTGAAAAAATATATATTCCTGCATTCAGGATCTTACAGGTTAGTGAGGAAAAGAAGTCAAGGGTATGACCATTATAATGTAGTTTGATAAGTGCTAGGATTAACATAAATACAGAGTACTATAGGAGCTCAGAAGTGGGCCACGTCACCCAGTAATAAACAAAGTCCTAAAAAAAGTGATGTCTCAGTCAAGCCTTGAAGAATAAAAGTTAGCAGAGGAGAAAAGGAGAAGTATCACAAAACAGTATGTGCAACAAAACAGTACGTGCAATCACAAAACAGTGTGTGCAAGAGTATGTGCAAAGTATCACAAAACAGTGTGTGCAACAGAATGTCTCAATTCACTCAAATTGAGATAAAGCATGACCTGTTCCAAGAATTATATTTCTGATTGTATGTATGGAGCAGGGTATATGATGGTGGGGGTGTTGAGAGATGAGACTAAAAGAGTGTTAGGGGATCATTAGATAATATAAGAAGAATCCATGAAGATTCTGGTAAGCCAAAATGATAAGCTAAATACAACAAGAAATTTAAGAGGGATAAATGCAAGTTTCAAAGTCTAACTACTCAAGGACGGGTGGAAATGTTTAAGAGCATGAGAGAAAGGCACAGGGATTTTAGGTGACTACAAGGTTAATATGATTTAAATGAGTGAGAAGGTAGCCCATAGAAGAAACCTCTTCAAAATCCTGAAAGGAAGAAGTCAGAATCTGAATTTATGGTGTGATACTTGCCTCACCATAATTCAAATTTTGTGTCATTGTATTTGCCTTCAAATGTCTAAAGGGATTTTGACATGGAAGAAGGGTCAGACTTGTTCTCTGAGGCCTCAGAGGACAGACCCGGCATGAGGAAGTTATGTTACTGAACTCAGGTTCGGCTGCTCACCACTCAAAAGCAGACAATCGAGGGGCAAGTGTCGGTAGAAAGGAAAGTTGCTTTATTCATAAAAGCCAGCAATCTGAGGAGGAGGTGGACTCTTGGCCAAAGACCAGCTCCAAAGATTCTGCTCAGCCATGGCGATATTTTAAAGGAAAAGGTGGAAACAATCTCAGTTAATCATTCAGGTAAGAGATTAGATTGTCATTTTTCCGTTGTGTGCAGACCCACTGACTTTTCCTGATTACTTTGGATGCTGTCTTGCCCACCTGGTCCACCTGCAACTGGCTGTCCTCTGGCCCCTGTGGTCTGCCTGCAAATTTGCTATACTGGGGGTAGAGAGTCAGTCATTCTTTAACTACTTAATTCTTCATTCCTACTCCTTTTAATCCAGGAAAGGAGTCAACAGGTTAGGCAAGGCGGGAGTTAGGTTAAATGTTACCTAGTGATCTCATTTTTATGATTAAGGTCTGAGGAAAACAGAGACGAACAAACAGAAAAGGGGCAAAAAAGCCACTTACAAATCCCCACTGTCAGACATCGTTCCATTTCTATGAGACTAGGGGCAAAGGCCCATCTGCTGTAACTGCTCCCTGCTGAGAGAGAGCATCAAATTCTTAGAGTGAAAAATGTCGACATGGGTCTGTAGCATCTCTTTGCTGACAGTTTTAGTTGCCTGCTTATATACATGGGCAGAGCAAACTACAATTATTCTTACACCAACAGAGATATAGATTATTATGAGCAATAGTGTTAATCCCATTCTTGCATCAGACACTGAGTCTGTGACTCCATTGTCCTAACCATTAACTGCTTGAGCCTGCTCTCTTGTGATTCTGGGAGGCCTGGGAGACTTCAGCTTTTCTACAAATGAGAGGCAGGGGACATAGAGGGGTCTTTGTTCTTGGGGTAAGGGGCACTGCAGGGTTCTGCTCAGCTCCAGTTAGAGGAGAGCACATGTTCACTCAAGAGAAGAAAAAATTTCCACCTAAGCCGTCAAAACCAGAATGGGCTGACTGGTGTGGTGGGGGTAATTGTGTTGACAAATGTTCGAGCGGAGGCTCATCCGTGATCATTTAGGTGGATGTCTCCAAAGACCTTCACCCACGACTGACCAGGTGTAGAAGGAGCGGAGATGATAAAAAATGAAGAAGAGATGTCCCTGCCTTCAATCTAATATCGTGCTTGACCTAAAGAGTTGCATGGTAATTAGTAAGGCACGTTAAAATCATACTGTCACTCAAAACTGTCCTATTTTGGAAAGATTCTTTCCCCTAAATGTTAGCTTTTACAACTCCTTGTGTATTTTTTTTTTAATTATATTGCCAAAATATTTGGTATTTCATTTTTTTGCAATTAAAATAGCATTGATTTATGACCTAACATAAGCAAACACACTCTGACTCTAAAGACTGAAAAGCTGTTCTCTGTGCATGCCACCATGAAAACCCATCCAATAATCAAGACTCCACGCTTCCTGTAAGATGGACTCCAGCTGTACAATATAGAACCCTGTAGACAACATTTTTAAATTTGCCATTAAAAGTATAAGAACGTTTTCCAGACCCTACAGAAAACTACTCTTTCAGACAATGGGAATCACTTTTTTCATAGCACAAAACTGAAAAAGGCACTATAAGTCAGAAACTTTATACTCAGAGAGCACATGTATTCATTTATTTCAAATTCCATCTGAGAATGAACCGCAGCAGTGGTGACCTACAATTTGCTACAGACTGATTTAGCCTAAAAAGACCCAAAATAGCCTTTCTACTCAGCATACAGTATCTACTCATCTATTCTGAGAATCTAATCTTTGCTGCATACTTTCTCCAGGTATGGATATTCTTTGTGATATTCACTTGACTTTGATCACCAATTTGATAGTTTAGCCTCTACTGCAGAAAATGTTCTCCAGTTTAAATACCTCGTCTTAAATCTATCACAGAAAACTGTAATAGATTAGTCAAAGCAAGGCACTTTTATCTATTTTAGAGAATTTTAAGAATAAGACATTTTCAACTTGCTAATTTTCATGGGTTTTTTAGAAATAATAATAAACTGATTTTTATAATGGACTCAGTAAAAACAATAGTTTGCCAATCTTCTCCTTTATATCAGGGACTAAGAAAAGTAGGGGAGGGAAGAAATAAAGCACAATGGTTTTTAATATTTCTCTTGCATGAGGTAAGAACTCAAAATACCTTCCAAAATAAATGTTACCTACTTTTCAGAGATGGTACAAAAATTGGCACAATGTATAATCAATAGGGCCTGGAAGTTTTACTCTGTTGTGCTGATTCTATGAAATTTCTTTAATTCTGTACAATATAAATCATCTAACAGCATTAAAATTAAATGTAATTTGAAATTAATGATGTGAAAATTTATTTCAGTTATCATTTAATCAAACCACTTTCATAATTTAGCTAGTCACCTTGGCTTCCCAGAAACTAATGAAATAAATAGCGTCCCAGTGGCAGTGGGGATGGATTTGGGCATCTGATCTTTTATTACAACTCAATCCCTGACTACCTCTATAAACTTGGACAAGTCACTTCACTTCCCTGGTCTCAGGTCCTTATCTGAAAATAGGTACATATTACCTATGTGTCTATCACCATTGCTGTCACTGGCTATGGATTGGAGGTTCCAGTGAATCAAATTGGGTTTGATTAATTTGCTAGAGTGGCTCACAGAACTCAGAGAAACATTTTACTCGCTATATTAACAGCTTATTATAAAAAGGTATAACTCAGGAAGAGCCAAATAGGAGATGCATAGGGCAAAGTATGGGGAAAGGGCCCAGAGCTTCCACGCCCTTTCTAGGCACACCACTCTTTCTGAATCTCCACGAGTTCACCAACCTGTCCTTTTGGGTTTTTATGGAGGCCCATTACATAGGGCTTTGTGATTCCATATAAATTCCATATAAATTTTAGTGTTATTTGTTCTATTTCTGTGAAAATGTCATGGCTATTTTGATAGGGATTGCATTAAATCTTCAGATTGCTTTCGGTAGTATGGACATTTTAACAATATTATTTCTTACAATCTATGAACATGACATATCTTTCTATTTGTTTGTGTCATCTTCAGTTTCTTTCATCAGTGTCTATAATTTTCCATGTAAAGGTCTTTTACCTCCTTAGTTAGATTTTTCCTAAGTGTTTTATTCTGTTTGATGCGATGGTAAATAGGATTGTTTACTTAATTTCTCTGATAGTTTGTTGTTAGTGTATAGAAATGCAACAAATTTCTGTATATGAATTTTGTATCCTGCAACTTTACCAAATTCATTGATGAGCTCTAGTAGTTTTTTGGTGGCTTCTTTAGGATTTTTATGTACAGTATTATGTTATCTGCAAACAGTGACAGTTTTACTTCTTCCTTTCCAGTTTGGAGTCCTTTTATTTCTTTTTCTTGTCTGACTACTGTGGCTAGGATATCCAATACTATGTTGAATAAAAGTGGCAAGAGTGGGCATCCTTGCCTTTTTCCTGATCTTAAAGAAAATTCTTTTAGCTTTTCACTGTTGAGTGTGATGTTAGCTGCAGGTTTGTCATATATTGCCATTATTATGTTGAGGTATGTTCCCTCTATATCCACTTTGTTGATAGTTTTTATCATAAATAGATGTTGAATTTTATCAAAAGCTTTTTCTGCATCTATTGAGATAATCATATGATTTTTATTGTTCAATTTGTTAATGTGGTGTATCATATTGTTTGATTTACAGATTTTGAACATCTTTGCATGCTGGGGATAAATCCCACTTGATCATCATGTATGATCCTTTTATTGTATTGTTGAATTCAGTTTGCTAATAGGTTGAGGATTTTTGCATCTATGTTCATCAATGTTGTTGACCCATAATATTCTTTTTCTGTGATACCTTTGTCTGGTTTTGGTATCAAGGTGATGCTGGCCTCATAGAATGAATTCAAGAGCATTGCTTCTTCTGCATTTTTTGGAGTAGTTTGAGAAGGATAGGTGTTAACTCCTCTCTAAATGTTTGGTAGAATTCACCTGTGAAGCTATCTGGCCCTGAACTTTTGTTTGTTGAGAGTTGTTTTATTACTAATTCAATTTCATTACTGGAAATTTGTTAACTCATATTTTCTATTTCTCCCTGGTACAGTCTTGGGAGATTATACATTTATAAGAATTTATAATTGTACATTTATTCTAGCTTGTCCATTTTATTGGGGTATAATTGCTGGTAGTAATCTCTTATGATTCTTTGTATTTCTGAGATATTGGTTTTAACATTTCCTTTTTCATTTCTGGCTTTATTGATTTGAGCTCTCTATTTTTTTCTTGATAACTCTGGCTAAAGGTTTATGAATTTTGTTTATCTTTTCAAAGAATCAGCTCTTGGTTTCTTTGGGCATTTCTTTCTTTCTTTTTTTTTTTGTCTCTGTTTATTTCTGCTCTGATCTTTATGATTTATTTTCTTCTACTAATTTTGGGTTTTGTGTGTTCTTCTTTCTCTAGCTCCTTTAGGTATAAGGGTAGGTTGTTTATTTGAGATTTTTCTTGTTCCCTGAGGTAAGCTTGTATTACTAAAAAATTCCCTCTTAGAACTGATATTGCTGCATCCCAAAGAATTGGGATCATTGTGCTTTAGTTTTCATTTGTCTCCAGGTATTTTTTTATTCCTTCTTTGATTTCTTTGGTGATCCATGTTTGTTTAGTAGCATATTGTTTAGCCTCCACATGTTTGTGTTTTTTGCAGTTTTTTCCTTGTACTTGATTTCTAGTCTCATAGCATTTTGGTCAGAAAACGTGCTTGGGATGTTTTGAATTTTCTCAGATTTACTGAGACTAGTTTTGTTGCCTAGTAACAACCCATTCTTAATCATTTGTTACACAGGAACACTAACAAGAATGAATAGGACTCAGACTGGCTGGCATCAATATCAGAACCTCCTCTCCAATATCCAGCCAGAATTACTCAATTTATTCCCTGGGACAATTAAGGTATCTTTGAAATATTATGGGTTTTTTGTTGTTTTTTTTAAGGAGAGATACAGAATAATTATAAATTTTCAGACTTTTTATCACCTTCACATTTCTTCCTTGATTCTTTTCTCACCCTGGAAAAATTAGTATATAAATCTTAATTTTACAAAGAGAGAGACTGACACAGAGGGCAAATGAGAGTCCATTAAAAAATTAAATTTTTATATTTAATGTTTTTCTAAAACTATTCCAAATAAAGATCAAAGATATCTGTGAATATATAGAGATTCTGTATGGATTTGATCAGTCTTGAGTGGGAAGGGGTTTTTTTGTTTGTTTGCTTTTTCAGGATAGGTTGATTTTTCTATAGGACAAGTGGGCACATGTTTGGAATAATTAATATAAATATTATAAATTAATTTTACAGACGATATTTTGGTATTAAAAGGTTGGCAAATTGTCAGCAGATTTGACAATTGTTTAAAAATGAACATTTTGGGACTTCCCTGATGGTCCAGTGGTTAAGAATCTGCCTTCCAGTGCAGGGGAGGTGGGTTTGATCCCTGATTGGGGAATCTAAGATCCCACATGCTTGTGCAGAGCCATTAAGCTGGTGCACTCTAGAGTCCATGTGCCACAACTAGAGGGTCCATGTGTCGCAATGAAGAGGCTGTGCAGCTCATCTAAAAGATCCCACACACCACAAAGAAGATCCAGCATGCCACAGCCAAATAAATAAATATTTTAAAAAATGAACATTTTATCAAATGAATCTGTAGGGTGCAGCATGTAATTACAGAGCTGTGGATATGATGCTGATGCTAAGCTATCAAAAGGAAAAGTATGAGATGAATTGGACTCCTAGAGCCCAAGGGTAGTGAAAAACACATTATAGCACTCTAATAAACTGCCCATCTCAAATGACCTAAAGTGGTATTAACATAAAAACAAACAGAAAGTCCCTTTAGAAAAGAAAATTAAATGATTTATTCAGTAGCTAACTACGTTTTCCCCAAAAGACAATATAGTAGTAGAAAAAGGAAGAACCACAACAACAAAGCAAAAGGATACATATTTGTTGCTTTGAGGTTAAGAATAAGAGCACTAAAGTCTGCTTTTGCCGCTTATAAGTTGCTTTGCCTTAGGCCAATAACATACCATGTCTCTCAGTTGCTCCATCTATAAAATGGGGATAGTATTATCTAGCTCCTGGAACTGTCATAAAGATTTCATGAGATAATAAATATAAAGCAAAAAGCATCATATTTAGTGCTCTACCTTAGAAAAGGCTTAGCTCCTTTAATAAACTCATGTGTGGGGTGAAATAAGGAGATTTATGAAAGCAGATGGAGCTTAAAACACCCAGAGTTTAGCTAAATGAGTCTTTCACGTGTAATTAGGGCCACTAAAAATGTAAGATACTAGAGTAAGAAGCATAGATAGAAAAGAAAATCAAAACTCTTCATGTTGGGACTTCCTTGGCAGTCCAGTGGTTAGGACTCTGCACTTCCACTGCAGGGGGCTCAGGTTCGATCCCTGGTCGGGGAACTAAGATCCCGCATGCCTCACAGCACGGCCAAAACAACAACAACACAACAAAAAACTCTTCATGTTAAAAACAACAAATTGCCTAATTAAACATAGCGAATTGAACTCACATACTTACCTTTGTTTCTTCACTAAACTCCACCAAAATGATAGTAAAACAGGAGAAGCATACACCCACATGGACACCTTCATACTGTTTTCATAGTGGCTGTACCAATTTGCATTCCCACCAACACTGCATGAGGGTTCCTTTTTCCCCACATCTTTGCCAACACTTGTTATTTGTTGTCTTTTTGATGCCATTCTGACAGGTGTGAGGTGATATCTCATTGTGGTTTTAATCTGCATTTCCTTGATGATCAGCAGTGTTGAGCATCTTTTCATGTGTCTGTTCACCATTTGTATGTCTTCTTTGGTAAAATATCTATTCAGGTCCTCTGACCATTTTTTAATCAGGTTGTTTGGGTTTTTTTTTTTACCTTGAGCTGTGGGAATTATTTGTATATTTTGGATATTAACCCCTTATCGGATGCATCATTTGCAGATATCTTCTCCTATTCTGTAGGTAGCCTTTTCATTTTGTTCAGTTTTCTTCACTGTGCAAAAAGCTTTTTAGTTTGACGTCATCCCATTTGTTTGTTTTTACTGTTATTTCCCTTGCCTGAGGAGACATATCCAAAAAATTTGCTAAGATCGATGATATCATAGAGCTTACTGCCTATGTTTTCTTCTAAAAGTTTTATGGTTTCATGTCTTACATTTAAGTCCCTAAGCCATTTTGAGGTGTTTTTTTGTTTTTGTTTTTCTTTTTTTTTTTTTGTATGTGGTGTAAGAAAGTAGTCCAGTTTGGTTCTTCTGCATGTAGCCATCCAGTTTTCGCAACACAATTTATCGAAGAGGCTGTGTTTCCCCGTAGTATATTCTTGCCTCCATTGTCATAGCTTAATCGACCATACAAGTGTGGGTTCGTGTCTGGGCTCTCTATTCTGTTTCATTGATCTTTGTGTCTGTTTTTGTGCCAGTACCATACTGTACTGATTACTGAAGTTTTGTAGTATAATTTGAGATCAGGGAGTCCCCAGAAGTTTTCTTAAAATCTGGGAGCAGGCCCTTCTCCTACCGTTTCTTCATCCACGCTAGCTAGAAAATAGACACGCTAGATGGAACCAGAGGGCATTTTGTTACCATTGTTAGAAATCATTTATTGGGAATGACAAAGAAGCAGCCAAGAGGGAGGCTAAGTTCCTGATGTTCCAAATTAGCCTTGACAACCCACATTTATGTGAGAGAGAAATAAGCTTCTATCTTCTTTAGGTCATCATTATTTTTGGTTTCTGTCACTTGTAGTCAAATCTCATCTCAGGTAATCCAACCTAATACACAAGCTTAGGAAGGTTTTCTTTGCAAGTTATTAAGTTCTAAAAAATGTATATAATATGGATATATATAACATGGTTTTTATTTATTGTGTTATTTAAATCCTATAAATACATCTGATATTTTTGGTCTTCTTGATGTACAAATTCTGAAAGTTAATTAAAGATTGATACTATGATGGTGGCTTTATCAATGTCATATATTTTTGGAAGATTTTGCTATATGTAAACATCTTCTATAATGTTTGATACATAACAATTAGTGTATATTTTGGTAGACTATGAAATTTTTAAAAAAATTCTTTGTCCCATTTTAAACTTTGGATCTTGATTTTACTCTTTCTGATAATATTACATTTGATTTCCTTTAAAAATTTTTCTTCTATGCCTTTCCCCATTCCTGTATTTTCCTTCTTCCTTTGTCACTTTGCTTAGGTATTGCAGGATTAACCTCAAAGTGTCAGAAGACTAACTCTTTCAAAGGGTGCTAGGCCTGCTGGGAAATGGCTCTTAAATTCACCCATTTTCATGGAAAGCACTCAGAAACATTGTGGGATTATTTTGTCTCTGCTGAGTGGGAAGGCACAGAGTTTGAATTTCTAGAACAGTAAGGATAGGAGGGAATAGGCAGAGGTGGGGAAAAGAAGGAGATGAAAATCCTGTGAGAATGACAAGATAAGATCTGCCAGAATCCTTATGCAATGCAGCTACTCATACCCACAAATGTATGTCCCAGGGAAATTACTGGAGACTAAATAGCCCATACCACCATCAGGCAGCTTTCTGTGTCATCTCCTGCCTTGTCTAAACAAATCCATAAATTTCCACATCCTTTTCTATAAAGAAATATTACATCCTCTAATGACATGGGCATTTTTCCAACAATTACATTATCATTTTGTTGCTAAATTTACCAGATATATTTCTCACAGAGAACATGAAGCTAGTTTTTTTTTAAACCAAACATCAAGATATTGGTCTGTATTTTACTAATTTTGTTTATATAAAAATGGTACATGCTTATTTTAAGGAATGTCTAGCATGAAGAAGACTAGTAGAGGAAAGGCAGTTAAAAAAACAAAGTTAACATTTATTGAGACCTCTTTATATGTCAACATTATTTTAAGTACTTTGTGGATATTAACTCATTTAATCCTCACAATGGCTTGATGAAGTAGGACTATTACTGTACCCATTTTACAGATGCAGAAACTTAAAATTTATTAACTTGCTCAAAATTACAGTTATTGAGAGGCAGAGCTGCTGTCTCAATCCCCCAACCCCCAAACCCCTGGCTCCTTAGTTTCTCTTATACTTCTCAGCAAAAAGTTAACAAAACTATCATCACCTCAAACTCCACCATCCACATAACTATCACTATCAGGTGAACATCATTTCACGGATCTTTCTCTACATATATACGGGTGGAATGATAAGTAGAAATACTTTTATGAAATAGGGTTATACCATGCATGTTATGAAGGAATGAATGAAAGATTACAAATAGACAAAAACTAAGAGCGTATCTTGCACCAAGCATTGTGATTCATCTAATTTTGTGATTAAAACTTTAAAATAAATAAAAATTTTTAAATGAGGTTGATATCCTAATACATTTTTAAACTAGTAAAGGCTTAACACTTTATATACCCTGCTTGCTTTCCACCTCCCAATTTTTTGTGGATTACATTATTAGATTAGATTCAGATGTTATCGTAATACCCCCACTATTTCCAATTAGCCCCATAACTGAATGCTTCACAGTTTATTGTAAATTCTTTTATCATGGCGTCTCCACTGCTGAGGTCTCTGTATTGATTCATCAGTTAGTTGTCTGCTTTCATTTATAAGTAGGTCTTTCAAGAACAGCTCAAGGGTTTACCATCTTTTGAGTTCATGCATGTTTGAGAATATATGCATTTTGCCTTTATATTTGAATGAGATCTTCTTTGTTATAAATGTTAGAGTCATTTTCTTTCATTCAAAACCTTGTAGACATTTCCTCTGTCTGTTGAATGTTGCTCTCCAGAAATCTAAAAATAGCTTGATTTTGCTTTTTTCATTCTTTTTTTTGGGGGGGGGTGCCTAGGAGCATGATTTGCTTTTTCTAATAAAAAAAGATTTATCTGAAGAAATCTGTCTTTATTTTTGAAATTTTACAACTTACCTAGAATATATCTGTTAGTACTCAGAAACAAAATTTCCTGAAATAAGATGTGCTCTTTTAACTTGCTGATTATTCTTTTATAATTTTCATTCCAAGGAAACTTTCTTGTTCCATGTGTTCATGCCCTATTTCTAGTTTGTGGTCCTTTTGGATTTTTCCTAATTATGATGATCTTTCTTTTTCATTGGCATTTGACTCACTGTACTTTTCCTCTATGTCAGCAATTTGATTTTCAACTGTCTTTTCTGTTCCTTTCTAATTTACTTAACAAACTTTTAATGACCTACTTTTGATCCTCAACTTGTTTCTTAGACCTATAATCTCTTTTTAAAATCTCATTTAATTGTTTTATTTCATATTTGAGGCTTACCTTAATGAATTCATGAGCTTAATAAGTTGTTCCCTAGTATGAAGCACTTGAGGGAAATTTGTTCTTTAGGATATAGTTTCTTCTAGGTTGGATTTTTTTTTCCTGTAGTATGACCCCATAGTTACCATGCCACTTTTTAAATTTTATCTTGCTCATTCTTGGACAGCTCTAATGAGATCCTCTATATCCTGTGATAAAGTGTAAATTACTTCTCATTCATCCAACAAGACTTTATTGAACACCTATGTGCCAGGCATGTATCAATGAACAAAACAGAAAAAAAATCCCATTTATATTCTGGTGAATGGGAGAAGGGGTCATTGATTAAGAAGAGAATGATAATAAATAATAAACATAGTAAATATATTACATGTTAAGGTGATAAGTAATATGGAGAAAAAAAATAGAACAAAGTAAGGAGAATTGAGAGTACCAAGGTAGAGACAGGTACAAATTGCAACTTTAAATAGGCAGTAAGTGTAGGTGTTCTGGTTGTCTATCATTGTGTAACAAACTACCCCAAAACTTTAGTGGTTTCAAGTAACAACCATTTTATATTATATGATTTTGTGGGTCAGGAATTTGGGCAGGGCTTCTGTTCTACCTGATGTCAACTGAAGTCACTCAGTGGTTTTCAACTGGTGGCAAGTTTGGGCTGGATGATCCAGTATGACTTCACTGGTCGAAGAGGGTTCAAGATGTCTTCACACACATGCCTGGACTTGGCAGAGATGCTGGAAGCCTAGTTTCAGCTGGGACTCTCACTCCTCATGTAGTCTCAGGATGTCTCCAGGTGGTTTCTACAGAAGGGTAGTCAGACTTCTTACAAGAAAACTCAGGATTCTAAGAGTCCAAGGTGGAAGTTGTTAGTCCCAAACATAAGCCTTCCATGCTCTACTGGTCTAAGCCATCACAAACCATTCTTATTAATTCAAGAGGATGGGAAATAAACTCTCCCCTCAACAGGAGTGTCAAAAAATTTGCAGCCATCCCTTATTCTTCTGGTAGGTTTCACTGGGTATTGACATTTAACCAAAGATTTGAAGGAGTTGAAAAAGTTGGCCAGGGCAATATTTAAGAGATTTGCAGAGAAAGGAAACAACAGTGCAAAATCTTCTAGTTGGGAGTTTGTCGGGCATGCCAGTGTGGTGGAGAAAGAGTGAGCAAGGCAACAGTATTAAATAAAATTAGAGAAATAATGCTGGCAGATCCTGTAAGGTCTTGTAGCCACTTAAAGGCTTTGGCTTTTACTATGAGTGAATGGTGTGTCACTGAGTGATGAGCAGAGACATGACATGATATGACTCATCTTTTGAAAAGGATCAGTCTAGCTGCCATGTTAAGGATAGACTGTGGCTGGATGCTGCTGGCAACAGGGTCACCATTTAGGAGTCTGTTGCATTAATTCAAACAAGAGGTAATGATGGTCTAGACAAGTGTAGTAGAAGTAGAAGTAGGGAGGAGTTGTTGGATTCTGGATTTAATTTAAAGGTTGATGCAATAGCATTTTTAATAGCTTAGATGTGTCATGTGTATGAACAAGACGAAAGTAAAGAATGACTCCAAAGATTTTAGCCTGAGCAGCTAGGAGGATAGATTTGTCATCATCTAAGTAAAGAAGATTCTAAATAGAGTAGGTTTAAGAAAAAAAATCAAGAATTCTGTTTTGGGTATGTTAAGTTTGGGATGAATACTAGATATCCTAGTAGAGATAGCAAGCAGAAACAAGTAGTAGAGGAGACTGGAATTTGGCAGACATCTTGATTGATGATACAAATTGGGGACACGGTCCATGTTTGTAAAGGCATCGAACGGATGAGATTGCTGAGAGGCTCTGATATACTCTAGCATTAAGAGAGTGGGAAGAAAATGGAGTGCTAGACAGAAACCTGAAAGAAGTACTGAATGAGGAAAGAGGAAGACAAAGAGTACAATGAAATGGAGGCCAGGTGAAGATGTTTCAATGAAGAAAGTGCTTCTTCAAATTCTGTCACATGCTACTAATAGGGCAAATAAGATGAGGATTAGCAATTGGAGATTGGAATTAACAACACACAAGTTGGGAATTCCCCGGCAGTTCAGTGGTTAGGACTTGGCACTTTCACTGCTGAGGCCCCGGGTTCCATCCCTGGTTGGGGAATGAAGATCCTGCAAGCCATGAAGCAAGAGAGAGGGAGAGGGAGAGGGAGAGGGAGAGGGAGAAGGAAGGAAGGAAGGAAGGAAGGAAGGAAGGAAGGAAGGAAGGAAGGAAGGAAGGAAGGAAGGAAGGAAGGAAGGAAGGAAGGAAGGAAAGAAGGAAGGAAGGAAGAAAACACAAGTCACTGTGATTCAATGTTTTTATAGAACCCTGAAACTAATACAATATTATAAATCACCTATAATTTTAAAAAAAAGAACACACAAGTCATCGGTGATCTTGACAAGAGAAGAACTGGAGACAGAGAATACAGACAACGCTTTCAAGGAGTTTTCCTGAGAATGATCTAGTACAGTGGAAAAAATTATAAGGTAAAGAGAAAGCGGGAAGAATTGATGGAACATTGTTCTTGAGCTACACAAGAGAGGACAGAATCTGTTATCGAATGCAAGTGTGTGTGCCCGACGCACAGTGAGGCGAAACAATACCAAAATGTCAGAGTTTGGAGCAGAGAAAGGTTTATTGCAGGGCCATGCAAGGAGAACGGGTGGCTCATGCCTTAACCCCCCTACCTCCCCCCACTCACCAAAAGCTTTCAACAAAGACCTTTTATAGGAGAAGTGACGGAGGGGCGTGGTTAGTTGCTGCAAACTTCTTGGTGTCGGATCCGGATCCTTTGTTCTTGAGGTCAGGTCACGGTCAGGTCACGATGTTCCTGTAAACCTCCACCAAAACAAATGTTATTTTCAGTTCTGACAAGAAAGGGCAAGGTCCAAGGCTTAACTTTAGCCCTCTGAGGTCCAGGCCCTGGCTAAGAGGAGGGGGTCCCTGCGCAGGACGGTTACCCTGAGAGCATTCGTCCCGCACCCAGTCTGGGTCTTCCTGCTGGTGCCCAGGCCCAGCTAAGCAGGCAGATCTCAGCTGGAGGTGCCCTCAGGGCCAGGTCCCCAGACCATGCCCAGCCGTCATCACTGAGGGAGCCAGGTGCCCAGGAGCCAGCCAGCCCTCAGGCCACCCAAACAGGGGCTGGGGTCCCGAGGTCTGCGACCCATGGAGACAGCCGCCGGCATTAGGCCGCAGAGGTGGGAATAGGGGAGAGGTTCACTGCTGCTTCAAGGCCTAAGCCCAGCCAATGGGCGGCCGTGGCGAGGGCTCTGGAGCTCTGCAGGACACACCCCCAGCCTGTCCCTGGGGCTCCCAGCTCAGCCACCGGCCCGAGGCCGCAGGGCCTGGGGGGCCCCGGAGAGAAGGCCACGATCCGCCTCTCACTGCACTCTCTGTTGTGAGGACCACTGCGAGTAACCACCGTGTGCGCTAACAGCTAACCCACCCCACCTGTTAAAAGTCTAGTGCAAAATGAAGGGACTGGCTTTAGACGGGAGGTGTAGCAACGCTGGGAAGCCAGAATCTATGGGAGCAGACTCAGGTTTATTATGGATTTGAGATCAATGTTTGTGCATGAGTAATCAATGGTCCAAAAAGTGGGCTCTGAGGGTATGTGAATCATATGACCTCACTATCATCTGAAGTTGTGTAGTAGCTTCACCATAACCTTGATGCAGGGGACACGGGTTCGTGCCCCGGTCCGGGAAGATCCCACATGCCGCGGAGTGGCTGGGCCCGTGAGCCACGGCCGCTGAGCCTGCGTGTCTGGAGCCTGTGCTCCGCAACGGGGGAGGCCAGAACAGTGAGAGGCCCGCGTACCGCAAAAAAAAAAAAAAAATTCACTGAGCAAATCTGTGTGTCTACCATGTACAGTCACAGTGACAGACACCACTGAACAAACAAATGATTTTTGCCTCCAGAGTTTGTACTCTATAGAGCTGTGCTGTCCAAGATGTTAACCATGAGCCACAAGTGGCCACGTGAAATGTAGCAAATTTGAATTGAGATGTGCTGTATGTGAAAAACATAGGCTTAGTACAGTATGGAAAAAATATGATCTCGCTAACATTTTTATATTCACTACATGCCCACATGATAATATTTTGGATATACTGAATTAAGTAAAATGTATTATTAAAATTAATTGCAAGTGCTTTTTACCGCTTTTAATGTGGCTACTAGAAAATTTAAAATTAAATGTGTCTGCATTATATTACTGTCAGATAGCACTGTTCTAATAGATTAAAAACCTCTTTTAACCAGTTAAATGGCCCACTTAAAATATTTTAAATGCTAAAGAACAGTAGGTAAAGCACAGGTAAAACTGAGGGTCAAATTTTGTTAATTTCTACAAATAAATTTTTTAGAGCTATTCAAATGTATTTTAAGACGATTCAAAATGTATTTTTAAAAAAGAATGGAAAGGTAAAAGAACCCTGAAGTAACAATATTCAAACATGCCAGTCTCACAGAAATGTAATTATTGTTATTTTATTATTATGTATTTCTTACATTACATATTATATTATTACTTACAAAAACTTCCCATTTAATTTTTTAAAATTTTAATAATCTGATATTTACTTTGATTTTTAAGGTACACTACAGTTTATTCACGATTTAATGCACCTTAAATGACAACTAGAAAAATGGTAAAAGTAGTTAACAACTATTTCCCCTAACAAGTTAAAACTCATTACTTATGCTTTCATACTTCAGAAGTCCATACGCTAATCTCTACTTAAGTACACTACTGTGACATAATATGCAGCTAAAGAACGAGGTAGATCTAATGTATCAACAAGGAAAAATATCATAATATACTGTGTGAAATAAGGCAAGTTGTAGAAGCCCTTGTAGAACCAAGCCCGTGTGTGGGTACACTGTGTGTACATGTGCACAGCAAGACAGGGAGGATACACACCAGATGCTCTTAGGGGTGGATTGTTAGGAGTCTTACTTTTTACTTCATATACTTTTAATTCTTCAGTATTGTTTGAATGTTTTTCAGTGAGGGCATTTTGTAACTTATAAATGATTAAAAATATGATAAAGGTTGCTAATAACTATTAATACATTTCTCAACATAAATTTAGAACTTTTAAACTCTCTTGGAAGTAGTCATCACCTCAATAATCTTTTAAAACCCTTCAAGCTATCACTGTAACCAGAAAACCATTGTATAAATAATAAAATATGTAAAACTGAGAACTGTTGGATCATAATATTACCGAGACCCATTAAAGCACAATTACACCCTGGCACAGAAAAGGTACTCTTCTCTAGATGTGAAATTTGATCCTCTGGGTAGTTTTAAGAAATACTTGGGGACTTCTTTGGTGGCGCAGTGGTTAAGAATCCGCCTGCCAATGCAGGGGACACGGGTTCGATCCCTGGTCCAGGAAGATCCCACATGCTGCGGAGCAACTAAGCCCGTGCACCACAACTACTGAGCCTGTGCTCTAGAGCCTGCGAGCCGCAACTACTGGGCCTGCATGCCACGACTACTGAAGCCCGTGCGCCCTAGAGCCCGTGTTCCGCAACAAGAGAAGCCACTGCAATGAGAAGCCTGCACACCGCAACAAAGAGTAGCCCCCGCTCGCCACAACTAGAGAAAGCCCGTGTGCAGCAGTGAAGACCTAGCGCAGCCAAAAGAAAATAATAATAATAAAAAGAAATACTTGGGCCAGTAAAATCATCCAGGTCTGTTGCCTACCCAATAGCTATCTTCTAAGCCCCTACCCTTCTACCCCACAGACTTCTAAAAGAACCCTGATGTTATTTCCTTTCCTGTGAGTATACATTCTTCAAGGGAGGCTATATTTAAGTTTGGGGCAAATCATGGTCTGAGCCAACCACTGAAGTTTTATTCTCTTTGCAAAGTAATTGTTTTGGACACAGATATTGCTATGGCTATGAGAGCAAGTGAATGGAGACAGGTGGCACCTTCCTCTTATAAAAAGATATATTTTTGCATCTGGTTGTCACTTGAGACGCAGAATGTTGGCTGTCACTTGGGGGCCGTGGGGGGAGACACAGCTCACATGGTGAGAACAGTACTGTAAAGACAAAAGGTACCTAGGTTTCTGATGACGTTGTCCAGTTGCCGAATTAGTCAGTCCAGGAACTGCCCTGACTTTTAGTTATCAAGCTTCCCAAGCCTAAAGATTCCAAAATTGCTTCTGACTGCTAGAATAATTCAGACACATCACTTGAAGAAATTAGGTATTTATTGAGTAGATGTTTATTTAGTAAGAACAACACAAAGTTTCTCAAGAAAAAGATGATTTGAATCCCCCCAAAACAGAACAGAGCAACTTTCCATTATTCTCAGGTTACATCCCAATCTATAATCTTATACTGACCCTCCCTTTAATAAATGTCAAGATACACAAAATACTTGGAGGAAGATATCCAAATTATCCTAAAACCGTCATATTTTCAGGTAAAAATCAATTTAAGAGTAGTAATCTCTGTGTAACACAGTACACCACAGCTGCCTTCCTGCAGCTTTAGAATCATTACTACTCAAAATATTAACATATTTATGCAAAATGCTTGTGAAAAATGGAAGCACCTTCCAGTTTCTGACTTCAGGAACAAGTACAAACCACCATCTCCTTCATAAATCTTCTGTTACAACATCCATCAAAAGCCACTGGCCCAGCTCTCAGATACTGACAACAATGGATGTGATGCAATGGATGACACAGTTTACAGCTACGCTACAAGCCCTGAATTATTTTTGCATAACATTCCAATATTCCCTGAAGAGATTTTATACACAGGTTGAAAACAGCTATTTTCCATCATAGTCAAAGTCAACTTACGTTTTAAATGAAAGGTACACTGTTGCTTTTCTTCAGTTTTTACAAGGAGTTGCTATGATGATGTGTGTTTGAATATGCTCACAAATTCAAACTGTATATGCAAACTACACATCATCAGAGGCTCCACATCAGGTCTTCAGTTTGGCATTAAAATGTCTGACCACAGACCCTCCAAATAACATTCACAGCATTAGAAGTGACAGAAATTTTCCTTTCTTTTTCTCTCCGTATCTTTTCAAAGGTTCTCTTTTGTTTGAAAACTGGGTTCATAGAAAATTCTTAAGAAACAATCCCATCAGACGTTTGGAATTAATTGGTAGAGATGACGTGACAATAGATATTTTCCATTTAGAAGTTTGACATCAACTTGTAATCAGTTTTAAATTGCCTAGTCCAATATGCTATTCCATGTTCTCGTAATTCTGTAATTGCTAGATATTTGGATTAACATCATATTCATTTTTAGTTAAAAAAAATTCTTGCATCACCTTTCACACCTGCCTTAAGTTTATATAATTTAGTTTTAAAAATCTAGTTTCATGTTCAATGAATTAAGAAACGACGAACACCAGGACAGTTTAGCCAGACTTTAACAGGCAAAAAAGGGTTGCTTTGGCAATGTATAAAAGGATAACTGTTGCAGTACTAATCATTATTTAATCTACTTTTATTAAATATTAAAATTCAATAAGGCAATTGTTTAAGATGCTTGAAATTACATTTAATAAAATGATAACTGGCCCCACACCTGACATACTGCTTCCCTAATTCTTCTCTATTTTACTCTAAGGAATGAAAAGTTATTTAAAAAAAAAAAAAATCAGTGGTCTCCCTAAACCACTCCTGATTAACACTAAGGTGTTTATTACTTACAATATAAACTTCTGAAAAAGACACTGAATACTTTCTTTTTAGGTTTTTCCATTTAATGTACTCCTGCTGCCTCCTGTTCTCTTTAATCCATTCCTAACACTTCAACTGGAAGTATGCCTATTGAGGAATCAGGAGATGTGATGTACTGTTTAAGCTGCCATTCATTCAAGGCAGGGCAGTGGTTCCCAAATCTAGCTTCTTATCAGTATCATCTGGGAAAACCACTGTGATAGATTCCTGGGCCCCCTTCAGATCTGGTATGGCCATCCCCTCCTCCTGTGTTATCTATGTGGTCAGTCTGCATAATCCAGCATCTGGGAAGACTAAAAGAATGTTAAAAAGGAAGATATTTGTCATCGTGTTTCGACAGGTCTTAGCTCACAAACTTGGATCCAATTAACAAAAAAATACAAAAACAAATACAATGTTGAATCACAGCACTAAATGATCAGTGAGTAGAGTGACTGGGAAAAGCCTTTAGGATCAACAAATCAAACCAAGGTATCCTGGCTGCCCCTTCCACGAAAGCCAGCACAATTCCTGAGCCCAGAGGGCCTCGTGAACTGAAACAGAGGAAGGCAAGCAGACAGTGGTACAGGCTGGGGTGCTGCAACTCAAAAAGTGACTGTTCCCACACCTCCGCTCTCTACCTCTACTTCTCGATTTCCCCACTCTCATCCCCTCTCTTCTTGCACTCTGCCTTTGGCCATTCTCACTCTTATTCCCTTCTCTTTCCTCACTTTTCTCACTTCCTCTCTTTTCCTTCTTCCTTTGATCATTCCTTTACATCATTCTTTCCTTTGCTTTCTCTTCCTTAAAAATTCTTCCTTACATAATCTAAGCAAATTCACACCAGAGATAAAAAACATTCAGCCTAAAACAGAATGATCTGTTCAGGAGACAACAGAGCAACACAGAACTTCAACAGTAATGCTGGTGTGGCATGATACAAGCCATGAAGCAAATCCATTCTCTCTTCTGGGTCTCAACTTCATGACTTCTGAGTCTTACGAGGTGGGAAGGGCATATTGATTGTTCACAAACTTATGGCACAGAGAAGGTTAAATGATATGCCTCGGGTCCCTAACCAAGAAGAGAATCCAGATCTAGTTCACAGTCTGGTTTTCCTTCCATTACACCAATAACATCTGACTGAAGGCAAGATGAGAGAGCAGTGAGTAAGCAGTAGTATTGTTTCAGGCTCTGAAGTGTCCAAAGGTAAGTGGGTTACCGTATACATTATGAACTACTCTTCATAGGGAAAAAAAAAAGTATGTATTTTCTTAAAATGTAAATCACAATATATATTTTCTAAAGGTTTTCCAAGTTCCTCTAAGGTGGCTACTTCATATAAACGAGGGCTGGCTACATTATAAAGTCATTCCGCTTTGGTAATACTGCAGCCCAGAGATAGTTCTGAGGTCAGAATTGTTCTAACACATAGACTCAAAGGATATAGAATGTAATTCGTATAAACTGCATAGATACACCATCTTATGGAAAGAAATATAAAACGTTCTCTAAGCTGTTCTAGAATTTAACCTCATTAATGCTGAGAACTGCACTTCTTGAGACTTCTCAAGGAAAACGTTACCTTATCTAAAGATAAACTCAGAAAACTCATTTTAATATTGTTAAGGACTTTTTGTGATACCCTAACTTTCAGGTAAACACAGTCCCTAAGTGGAGAGTTTTCGCCATAAACCAATTTATGGTAAAACGCTCAATTAGGTCAGGTCTGAATAAACCACATGAAGAACCTTCCAACTGATCCACAATGTAGAGTGTGTAACCGTGTAAATAGGTACAACAGGCGTGAGACCACAGCACACAGTCTAGTTAAACTATGACCACACTCTACCCAGTCCCAATCATACTAGAGCCTATGGGGCTAAGAGTCTCTGTTCACTAAGGAAATTAAATCTAAGCAACTTCCTAATATAAATTTGTATCGTGTCAATAGCCCCAAGTACTTCCGCTAATGTTTCAGAATCACATTTATAATCCACCAACTGTGCCGAGAATTGTGGTCCTAACTTCAACCTTCAAGTTGGCAAAATGATTTCCAGGGGTTCCCAGACTGACACCAAAATCATCTGAGGTGCTTATTAAAAATAGAATCATAATGTGACTTATTTTTGCACTCTGATTCTAACATTGTAGTCAGTAAGGGAAATCTGCCTAAGAACTGGATATTAACCGAAGCCAAAGGAGATATGATGTCACTGTAGTTACCGAAGTGTTCACAGAGGTGAAATAACATGATGCCTGGCATTTTCTTTAAGATACTTCAGCAAAGGAAAAAGGGACAGATGACACAAATGTGGTAAGATACTGACGTGTCTGATCTGGATGAGGGGTCCCACTGTACTATTCTCTCTACTTCTGTGTAATGTGCAGACCCATCTAGACATGGGGGACCAGAGTCACCAAAGGTGAGGAATCCATTCTCAGCAAGGTCCCCACAAGAGTCTAATGTAGCCAGGCCGCCAATGGTCTCACCTGGGGACCATTAAAAATGATCCTATACCCTCCAAACTTCAAAATTCTAGGGACCTCATTTTTTATTTAGCAAATCAACTTCAACAAGTTCACAAGTTCTCACAGTCACCACGGTGCTCTGCCAGGGACACACAGACTGTGCTCTCTGAACGCTTCTGTCCAAGAGTGCTGGGCTGGCCATCAGCTTCTAATCTGCCTTTCTTAACACCTTCCTCTCCCAATTTGTCCCTGACTGAACTGCAAAGACCGAGGACCGTCTTCCACGTCTCCACAGAGGGCACTGTGTCTTCATAAACCCAATCACCACTATTTTCACAAAGGTGATAGTCTTCCTTCATGATTTTCTCTTCTCTATTTAAGCGTTAAAATGTCAAAAGGAGAAAAAGAAGTTAACCATACAGTACTTGGTAAAATGAGACGTGTGCCCCAGCACAGTACATGCTAAGCACTCAGAATCTACAGCTATAGAAGACAGGTCAAAAACACTAAGAGAAGTAATATTTTCTTACTGCCAAGATAAAAAAAAAAATAACTGTCTTAAGTGATATTCAAAGAAGGAGGACATGCACATCAAACCAAATCAAAACTAGTTTTTCTATAATCAGATGTGACAATCTTCTGAAGCCAATCATCCATGAAAGTTGTCTAACTTAAAGTCAGGCTCTATACGTATATTTGCTTCTTCAAAAATATCTTGCAAAGCCATTTTGAGGTAGAAGGAAAAAGGTTTAAGTGGACCACTTTTTTTCTGCTCCACTGTAACTATAATGACTGCTCACAGGAAGTACATAGCTTATGCATTTTGGTCCATCACATTTTCCACCATCATATAAGTATACTCGTTAGGTTCTCATTTTATTATCAGTATATTTATTGTGTCCAGAATGCCCAGTAAAGCTGAAAATTTTCATTTAAAGTGATAAAAAATTTCCTAAAATACCTAATAATCTTAGATATGACTTTTGGCAAGACAGTTAAGCACATACAAATGAAAATTCTACGTTTCACAAATACACACAGAGACTAATAATCAAAACTTTCAGTTTTCCCTCTCAATTTTAAATGTGCAGTTTACTTATAAACTAAAAATAATTTTAAGCATGATTGTCACAAAAATATTTTAAAACAGAGATGAAATGTATAAAGGCACACACAGATTGTCGATAGTGACATCAGTTACATCCCATTTCTTTAGAAACAGAACATTTTCTGCTCCTGTAAACAACTTTCTTTTCTCACACGTTTAAAGTGAGGTTAGTGCTGACATAAAATTATTGCTATACTCACAGTTTGAGTGTTTCCACTGTGTATGAGGTACATTTTTCTCCAACCATACATCCCTACTGCTCTTACCCACTTGAGAGTAAGAGTCAAACAAAGTCTGTAGGCTATAACCATTCAATAATATCTTCATCAATACTAGAATGATAGCAAATAGCATTACAAAACATCAGAAATCAAAAATATCTTCTTGTTGGGGTCCAAGACTTCAACTTATTCTTCATTACATGAAAATACTGCTCATTAAACTTCTTCGGGAAAAAAATTATTCTGAAGATGAATAATTCTTTCCTGAACACTTCATCTAAGACTATTCCTTCACACACATCCTCTGATATTTTGTTGTTTTAATTCATTTGATTTAGCGGTCACCAAGAATCACCTTTCCTTTGGTGGTCTATCATAACGATCTTGTATGCTTTTCGTCAGCTGTTTGATAAATATTTTGTAAATTTTTCCACAGTATGTATGCACTGTCTTTTGTAGTTCCAGTTCTAAAGGCTTTAATAAAGAATGGATGTTGTCATCTTCAAAAGAACACTAGAGAAAGAAAATAAGACAAAGATATATATAAAAATTTCACTCTATTCCCAACAATTTCTTCTTCAATCAACTTGACATTGACAACCTCCATTTAAAGTCTCACAGAAAGTATGTGCCCAACAAATAATTTCAATGAGTTTAACAGACTACGATCTCACAGGAGGAGGGAGAGAGTACGGGTAACTCACTGGGGGTACTGGGGAGAGCCCTTCAGAGAGGAGCGTGGAGGCAGGGCACTCCAGGCCAAGGCAAGAACATGGTTAAGGGCAGAGAAGACCAGAGATACTGACAGGTGTGAGGTGACAACCAAAAGCTCGAGGTGTCTGAGAGAGACTAATAAGAGCCAAGAATCACTCTGATAACACTGGTGAGGCTGGACTGGGAAGGAGTGAGACGGAGGCACACAGCGGGAGGAATGCAAAATGACAGCACAGGTCAGTGCTTCCCACAGAACTCTAACTGCACAAAGGGATCCCAAGGATAAAGATGTTTGAGAACTGCTAAATACCAAGCACTCTTGGGGGGATTCGCAGTGGCACATGAAAAACTATAAAAACAGAAAATACATCTGTTGGGTATTGTTCGGCCCACTAATTCCAAAATATACTTTTTACCCTTTTCACCATAAAATATATTAATAGCCCAAGGAATATATTTTGGAAAACACTGTTGTAATAGTTAAGTGCAAATAACCTGTGAGCTTAGTATTTTCAACCAGGTACATTTTTTCATTTAGTATTTGCAACTACAGTCAGAAAGACTGATGGGGCTTGAAAACAGAACATTTTATGGGAAAAGTTTGAAGTCAGTAAAAAATGCAAAATCCTGAAGGAAATTCAGAACCTGAAATCTAGGAGGGCTGCATATGACCTGAGGTTCACTACGCTGCCACTGAGGAAGAGGAAATAAAAGCACCATTTGAATCACAATTAGTGAGTCTGTAGGAAGCCACAGCCCATCTAGGGAGAACAGGCTGAACGTAGATGCTAATTTAGAACATGGACGTGTAGAGCTGCAAAGAGATCCTAAACCTGGGTGTCTCTAGTGCAAGAAAACTATGAGCATTAACTGCATGAAACCTTCACTCTTGGGGTGGTTTTTCAAACCTAATCCCATATACTGAAGATAAATATCTTGAAGTATTTTTGAAAACCAAAAAAACCCCAAAAAAACAAAAAGAGGAGAGGCTTAACTGGGAAGAACGTAACGAAAATAACAACAGCTAGCACACAGGGATCTAGGAGAGACTGCTGAAAGCTGGACTGGTTAAAAGAGGGCCCTTCCTACATGCCAGGCATTGTTCTAAGAGCTTTATACGTATTAATGCACTTAAGCCTCATACCAACTTCATGTAACAGGACATCACTATTTACAAAGCAACTTAAGGCAGGGGGAGAATCCTCCCAGTTACAACGCTAGTTAGGTGGCTAAGCCAGGAGTCCACCTCAGCTGTGAAAAGAAATCGATAGCTAGTGGGAAGCAGCCGCATAGCACAGGGAGATCAGCTCCGTGCTTTGTGACCACCTAAAGGGGTGGGATAGGGAGGGTAGGAGGGAGGGAGATGCAAGAGGGAAGAGATATGGGGATATATGCATATGTAGAGCTGATTCACTTTGTTATAAAGCAGAAAGTAACACACCACTGTAAAGCAATTATACTCCAATAAAGATGTTAAAAAAAAAAAAAGTCAACAGCTTTACAACCACACAGCACCGCTTATCCAAAACAGCAAACGCAACTGTGCCAAGTCAGTTTCAAAAACTCTGTTAAAAGATGCAGCTCTGTTAACAGTGGTAAACTGTGCTGTGCTGTATACAGACATGTCTACATTTGTCTGGGGTTATGCTGAAGAAGGTCAGGTTTACCTTACCTTCTTCAAGGTTTAACACCTGTATTAAGTGATACTGTCAAGTAACATTTCACTGTGTATAAACAACATACTTGGACAACTGTGGCTGAGAGGCGAGTAATAATGGGAAGAGCAAACTGTGGTCTTTTTCTTACTCTACAATGACAAAAAATGAAAACATAACAAAGGTGTTTAAAAGTAAACTCCCAGGAATACTAGAGATTCAGTTCATCCATTTTCATGTGATTTAAATCCCAGTTTGTGGTTAAATTTCTTTTTTCTTCACTGGGAAAGTCTTTTGATGAGTATTTTCCCAAAATAAAAATAGTGCCTCATGAATTAGAGCTCTTTTAGTCCAACATATAACACAAGTAACTTGCCCTTTACGGGAGAAGGTGATAAATCACCCAGATGTCCACCTGTAGTACACAGCCGGAAGTCACGCCCTCCACCAGCCACAGACTCTGCAGTGTCCAGGAGTTGTGCAGCATGGAACGCACGTCCAGACGTTCCCTTTCCCAGAGGCCACATGTGCCCTTACCTGACTGTGCGCCTCTTCCCATACTGAGTGCTACGTTTGACTGGTCTGCACCATTCCTGCCTGCCTGGTACTCAGCCTTCCAGCTCAGTCCAAAGTCAGCTCCTCTGAGAAGCTCTCCTGACACAGTTAATCACTCCCTCCCTCTTCACTGGCACCGCACCCAGCACACAAACTTTTAGGAAGGTCATGTTTTATATCTAAGACTGTCAGTTGAAGGCAGTGAATAAATAGTGAGGCTATGATGACCACAAGTAGATAATTAAAGGCATTTTCGAAAAACAGAACATGTTTTAAAAGTATGGCAGAATGGCAGGCAGTTCAATCTGACAAATGCTGAGTGCCAACTATGTACAAGAAGGTGGTGCAGGAGGGAAATGGTCGAGAATCCCTTGCATCTCTGCAAATCTACTGCATCTTACGCAAATAGAAGAAGGGTGTGAAGTAAATCATAGGTAACACAGAAACACCAAGAAATCTAATAATTCAAATGAAATACAAGAAGCAGAAAATATTTTACAGAGTAATAAAATATTTTGTTCCCATTGCAAATCTGCAATTTTTAATCTTAGTATTTTTATTCACTCAGAAACTAATATTTAACAACTATGTGTGGGCTGTAAAAACTGATTTGCTGGCAGACAGAGCCATGCATTTACATTTTAAAAATGGTTCACGTCCTTATTGTTCACAGCATTCGATGGCTATGACTAAGCTTCTGTCTGACACTTGCATAAATGCCCTTGTCTAAACTGCAATTCTTTTAAATTACACTTCTCACTGAATTATAGATAAGGCAAGATAAAAACACTAACCAAGAGCACCAAAAAAGACTGATTAACTTCATTAAGTTGAAAAATGGGTAATATGGCTATTAATATGGACCCAAAACAAACATTAATCTTTAATTACTTCAGTATTTGAAATAGTTTTTAAAATAAGATTTATTTTTTAAAAACCAAGTGTAATTCATCAGCTTAAAACGAATACTCAATTTTTTTAAAGTATACATTTATAGAAGATCAGAAAAGATCAAATAAAACTAGTAAGATTTAATTCCTTAATAATTTTTTTTAAATGATCAAAGGCAACAAAGAAATCACATTTTTATAGGAGTGCATTTCTTTTCTATCCTGCAAAGTCTCAGAACCCCAAATGTACCTTTTGTCATTTTTATCACCTCTTGACAACCCATGATAAAGCATTATTAAAATACGATATTGATTTCTGAAGGCATACAAGGTCGGCTACATGAAAATGAACATCACTAAATTTTATAATTCTTCAGTGAGTGTAGCTGTATCATGATAAACTGATTATTCAGAAACCTTCTCTCTCAGGTTTATAGGACAAGAAACTTAGCAAAAACACTAAAACTGTAGCCTACAATGCTGTCAGCACTTTGCCTACCACCAGGTTTGAGAAACTCAGATTTCCAGGAGAAACCTTCAGCTCCTTGTCACTGCAGACCGTCACCTTACACAGCATGTCATCACCGCATCTAGCCCAGCCCTGCTGCTGCCTCCCTTCACCCATCACCCCAAACAGCTCAACGCCTGACCTCCTCGCGGACCTTCCACAACCCCTGAGGCTTTTTCTCAGGCAATTTTGGCCCAGCCTGCTCACCTGGCAAACTCTTACTCATTCTTCAGGGCTCACTTCAAATGCCTCATCAACGAAGCCTTCCCTGGCTCTTCGGGGCAAAACTTGCACTCTTTCACAGTCCTAGTACAATCTGTGTCTCAGTAGATTACATACAGTTCAGTATCTTTATCCCCATTCCTATTACTGAGGCTGTACTAGCAAACAATGAGAGCAGTCACGAGCAGATACTGAGCATCTAGCAAACAGGGGCATCAGCTCTTCTCCTGACCCCCACGCTTACACCAAACCACTCCTGTTATTTTACTTATGTTTTTGTCTTCACGTCCACATAAGATTAGACACAGTCTAGCAGAGCAGTGAACACACCCACGTGAGAGATGAGTGCTCACATACACTTCTCCCCAGGTATCAGTGAATTAGCTGCATGGATGGCACTTGATATAATGCTCCTTAAGCAAAATCATAAATCCAGTCCTTATTTGGATTTGCCCCAAGTCTTGGTCCCCAACATATTCAGAAAGCTGGTTCATGCATCATCTCCCCCTATCAATCCACCTTAATTAAACAAGAGCACCGTAAGAACAAGGAAAAAAAAAAGAGAGAAGAACAGATATCTGGGGTGGTGGGGCCAGTATAATTTTTTCCCAAAATCAATATAAAGTAAACGCTTAAAAGAGAAAACCCCATTTACAAAGGCAACAAAGAAGATAAAATACTTAAGGATAAACTTAAGATATGTTCAAAATCCACAGTATGAAGAAAACTATTAAACATTCCTGAAAGACACAAATGAAAGACAGACCTTGTTCTTAAGATGTCTCAACAGCATTAAAATGTCAGCAGTCACTAAGTTAATATGTGAAGATGATACACGCCCAACAAAAAAACAAGTTTTTTATGTAATTAAATGAGTTGATATTTGTGGAAAAATAAAAATACAGTAGGTAGGAAAACACTGAAAGGACAGGCTACGAAGAGGAAGTAACCCTATCAGATATTAAAATACAGCACAAAGGCTTTATAATTAAAATAGTGTGCAAGAGTACACAAATGGACAGACCAATGGAGCAAAACAGAAAATCCAGAAATTACAAATGGAACTTTAGTATATAATAAAGTCAGTATCTCAAATCTTTTAGACTTTTAAATAAATGGTGTTGGGACAAGACAGCTATTTGGGAAAAGATCAAATTAGATCTATTCCTCTCTCAAAAGAGTAAATTCCAAATTGAGCAGAAGGCTAAGTGTAATAAATGAAAAAGTATATAGGTGAATTTTTCTATAAGCTGAGTATAGGTAAGGAAAGACTTTCTAATTACTACTTTTTTAAAAAAAGGTTTTAAATTTGATTACATAAAATTTTTAAAAAACAACTTTGAATGGTAAAAAATTCCATAAACAGTCAAATTGGGGAAAAAATTTACATGAGATGTCACAGAAAAAGAACTAACATCTTTAATACACAAGGAACTTGCAACAAATGGTGGGGAGGTGGGGAGTAGAGACCGAAACTCCCTCATGGTGATGACTGTACAACTCTGTAAACATGCTAAAAACCACTGAATTATTTATACTATGGGTGAACTGTGTGGTATATAAAATATGTTATCAAAAAAAAAGATGTAAAAACAGCTGTTAAATATATAGAAAGATGTTCATCTCAATCATAAGAGAAAGGCAAATTAAAATTAAACTAAGATTCCATTTCTCACTCGTTAGAATGGCAAAAATTTTTCAAGCTTGATAATACACTCTGTTAGGGAGGCTGTGAGTAACAGGCCTCGTCATGAACTGTTGGCGGGAATGCAAATAATCCCCATGTAGGGAAAACAGGCGGTATCTTCAATTAAAATTATCCCATGTCCAGGAATTTACCCTGGAGAAACATCTCCCAACAATACATATATATGTATGGCAAAGTTATGCACTGCTGCGTTATTTATTATTCAAAACGCTGGAAAAGACCAAAATGTTCAAACATAAGAGATTAATTGAATAAACTCTGGTACATGCACAAAATGGAATATCATACAGCTGTTTAAAGAAAAGAAGCATGAAGAAAATATTTATAAATGCCCAAATTTCCAGAATACTGTAAAAAAGGCAAAGCGCAAATAAAGATGAACAGTATGCTACTTCTCATGTAAGAAAAGGGGAATTACAAAACATACACGTATCTACTTACCAGTACAGGAAGGACAAACCGGAAAATGAAATTGGTGATGGGGTGGGGGGCCTGGGGTGGAAGGATGGGGAAGGAGTGCTACTTCTGAGTAAACCGTTATATAGTTTCGACTTTTTGAAGTATATTAATATTCCTCGTATCAAACTAAAGTTAAATCACCAAAGATGAGGGGAAAAAACTTAAAACTGAAAGCATACAGAAACACATGAACCCAACTGTATTTCCAATGAATGAATAACCACACTGAAAGAAGGAGAAAAGAACTGACGCAAGTAACTTCTGTACATAGTACTGAGTACACACCCTCATCTGGGGCAGGGGAGGGGCGGGGGGAGGACTAGAAACAAATCCTTTATAGTAGGCTGGTTTTTCAAGAACAGAGGAGCAGAGATAGCAGTATGAATGCAGCATTTTTGAAATTAGTTTAAGTGTACTGTAGAACTAAGCAAAAGAGGAAATATTTTATGCTCGGAGCCAGGATTCTAATTGTGGAAGAAATGAGATAAAACAGAAACAAAGTAGGAGAAGGCAAGGAAGGGGCCTAAGGGAATGGAACTGGAGGCACTGGTGTGAGCACATGACTGTGTGTGTTTGTATATCTGTATTTCCCAGCTCTGCTGCTGAAAGGGCTTAGAAGGGAAGACACCCTTGTAGCAATAAGTATCAGAGTTCCTTTGACAGCTGATTTCAGGGTGAGGGCAGGGAATGTATAACAAGACGAGCCTGGGGTATTTTGTTTGGACAGAGAATGCGGAGGTACTCAAAATAATGATGGGAATATGTCAAATGAGCACAAGAGGTAGCCAAAAGGGCTCCCAATCGCCAAATCTGGCACATCTTCAGCATCAATATAAATAAAATTGAATGCTGCATTATAAATCATGGAAAAAAATACATATCAGTGAGTTCACACTGATAATGTATAGATCAATAAGTGGGAAAAGGGGAGTGCTCTTCCTTACAGCAGAACGCCAAGTGCCAGAGCTAGATGTGGAAGGAGTGCTGGGTTTATAATTCTTGAACTAGGGTAAAGGATATGCAAATTCTCTGTAAGCTTGCGAGTATGTCCACAAAAACATTTTTTTAAAAAAAGCTTACATTTCTCAGTGCTTCATAAATAGCTCTAAACGCTGGTTGCTTATCATCATGGTAAACACCTCTGTTCCCATGAAGAATAAAGATTCCTTCTTCTTCGGCTTCTTGGCAATTGCTTCCATATATGCAATGATCTGGTCGATAATTCCATTGACACGGAAAAACAAAAAGGCTTTCTAGGCAGAGACAAAACAAAAAAGCAAACATACCCTAATTCCACAGAATTAATACTTTGCAAAATTTTAGTTTAAATTTAGTTTACTCTGTCTTAAAAAAAAAGAGTGATAGCCATTAGTATAAGCCAAAATCAAATAAATGCATTTCTCCAGTTCTGACTAAATATTAACTATGATTTTTTTTACAAATGCAAAGAATAAATTTAAATGATTACCTGGATTATGAAAAAATATGATATTCAACAGATCTTGATCACCCCATGTGATGTTCAGTTTGTATTTTTTAAGCAATGGCATAAGTATATCTCCCCATCGTAGTCGCACAGAGGTCATATCATTCTGTTGGTAAATACATTAATGAGATTCTCAGGCTTCCAGGTGTAAAACGGCAGCATAATGACAGTTCCCCATTCTTCCCTTAGCAATTGTTACAGATCAAGGGGAGAAGTGTAAACTTTCTTTTTTTTTTTTTTTTTTTTTTGTGGTATGCGGGCCTCTCACTGCCGTGTCCTCTCCCGCCGCGGAGCACAGGCTCCGGACGCGCAGGCCCAGTGGCCATGACTCACGGGTCCAGCCACTCCGCGGCATGCGGGATCCCCCCGGAACCGGGGCACGAACCCGCGCCCCCTGCATCGGCAGGCAGACTCCCAACCACTGCGCCACCAGGGAAGCCCAGAAGTGTAAACTTTTGTTTCAAAACCAAGTGACCCTAATGTAAACATAAGTATCAGTAAAACTGTCCAGCTGGAGTGCAGAAGATAACAAAAGAAGGTATCTGAAGCTGCACAAAGAAGTGATAAAACTAACAGATGTCGGGGAGGAAAGGGAAAGAGAAAGTAGGTGGTAGTTTAAGTACTATGACTGTGACCTCATCTTAAAAAGCAGATAGCTTTAGTACCTATGTCATATGTCTAGACACAGTACCTATGTCTCTATCATACAGCTGCTGAGGATCAAACCTGTTAATATATGAATAAAGAGTACTAGGAAAAGTACCTGGCACAGTGTTAGCTATTATTATCACCATGATCATTATTATTCTTAGTCTGATTTGCCAACCCTTTATAGCTGGCATTTCAAAGAGGTCATTTGAAATTGATAAATCAAAAATAGATACTGAATTTCGTCAGATGCCTTTTCAGCCTCTACGGAACTACTCATAGCTCATACCTAAGGAAACAACAGAGTTGAAAGAGGGCTGGGGATCATGTGAACCTGGGGTGAAGTTGAATACTAAGTCTTTTATACCAATTTGACTCTCTGAAACTCTCCAGACTTAAACCAGTACTCCTCAAAGTACAGTTTGCAGTGTGCTGATCAGTGAATTTTTCATGTCCTCTACAAGATTTAAGTACACAAATTAAGAGTAAGATTTAGAAACTTTTATAGCAACTTTATGTCTATTTAGTCTAATATTTTCCTAGTAATTTATTTACATTATTTTTAGAAAAGCATTGCTTCATGACAGATTGTAAATAATGTTTAAAAAAACACGGATTCTTCTCTACAGATAGCTTAAAAAACATTATTACAAGCTATTCTAGGATATATAACAAACACAATGGAGGTATAAACAATCTATCCTTCGAGAAAGAAAAGTCAGAATTCCTGGGGAAAAAACTACGTATTTAAACTAAATATAATCTGCTATAATTGTATTACCTTTGTGTGAAATTTCTCAGAATGCAGTAAATACAGTAAACTATACACAATCAGAAGTAAATCTGGAAAATGACTGAAACAAGTTTTTTACTTAAGGAAATATTAAGAAAATACTTTATTGAAAGGATGACTCTGAAATAAGTCACAGATCATGTTCACTAAATGTTCTTAGGATCTGAAAAGGAAACTTCTGAATTGCTCAAAAGGACCAAGACCAGAAACAGATTAAATAGACAGGACTGGTGGACCCCTTGTACCATGTCAATGTTCAAGTCTTCACTGGATTCTACTTATGAAAAAAAAAATGTATAGAGAGACAGAAATACACCTATTCAAAGAAATACATCTATTCAAAGAAAAGAAAGATAAAATTACAAGGTCCAGGGCAGTTTTAGGGAAAAAAGAAAAAAATCAAGGGGTGGGAGGTGGGGGGACCTTTATAATACACGTAAAGGAGAAGTCCTACTAGAAAAATACTGGACAAGAAGCAATAACACTAGTATTATTTGCTGAGGATACAACCTAGAATATCCAAGACAACCAACGAAAACTATGAGAAATGAGTTTAATAAAGAGGCATCATATATAAAAAGAGCTCAAGTCAACAGAAATGGAAAAACGGCAAAGTACAGAAATAGTCAAAGGATATGGCCATACAGCCATTCACAAAGGAGGAAACAAAAATGGCTAAAATTTGTATGAAAAGATTTTCATCCCACATTGGTGGTACAGTCAGGAGAGTAAAAATTAAAATACATGAGATATTTTTCAGCCATGTACCTACATATTCATACTAGTACACACAAACAATAAAATCAAAACATTCTTTCTCCACAATATCACACATATTAAATGTGACAGACTATATGTACTGACATAAAAATCATTTATATATTTACTAAGTGAAAAAAGCAAACTGAAGATATATAAAAGAATTCTACATATAAATGCTAATGTACATGTATATCTGTTTCAAAATACTTTTTTAAAGGGTCTGAAGAATACACAGCAAAGTTTATAATGCCATTTGGGCAAAGGAATGAAACTGAGGAGAGTGGTGTGTAAAGGGGGGACTTGTCTTTTTACTCTATATGCAATGAATTGCCTGAATTTTTATAAGCATGATTTAGTTTTGTAAATTTTTTTTTAAAGAAAACATTTTTAATCTTACAGTACAATACCTTGAAAAGTACAGTAGTACAGTACAACAGCTGGCATACAGGAACTGGCATCAAGTGAACAGGCAAGAAGAGTTACTGACCGGAGGAGGGAGAGGAGGTGGGAGATGATAGAGCTGAAGTAGTTTTGTAATTTTTTAAAAAGATGTAGTTCTAATTTACTAATTTCAGCAAACCTACCAAAATGCACATGCATTATATTAAGATAAATTAGTTTCATTTCTAGAACTATGTATGCTTTTGAAAATAGACAGACTCATTAGTATCATCAGTTTAGGTTACAAACAAATATAAAACTGACAGGTGGCTATTCCTATTATGTTCCAACAATGCTAGAAACTGAGAATTCATCAATTCCCAAAGATTAGTTACTCTCCTAATCTCTGAAAAGTTCCATCCCTTTTGGTAAGATGTTCATTGATATTGTTTTAAGCTCTACATGCAACACAATAAAAGCCCTCCATCACATACATCTTTCAAATATGTAAAAACGACCCTCACAGCCACCTCACAATAAGTATTCTCTTTTTTTTAATTTTTCAATAATTCATTAATGGCCTAGTTTCTAAAACTTCTGTCTGTCCTCTGCCAGTAATTATCTACTGAGTTGCTACTTTACGCCAGACTCCATGCTAAATATTCTGAATACAAAGCTGCATAAAAGACACACCCTGCCCTCAGTAGATGAAGAAAACAGGCAAAAATTACTTTACAAAGTAATATATGGCACGATATGAACAGGGTACAGTAAACATACAAGAAAAAAATTCTCAAGATGCCTTATTTATATTCTCTGGTTTTTAGCTAATAAATAGAAAAAGGTTAAGAAATATCTTAACAGAGATTCAACACTGCAAATACAATCATAATACAAAATACAAAGCAGTATCTTAGCCAGTGTTATATCAATGTCTATCAATCATTATGAGAAAAAAAACAAAAAAGTTAAAATTTTACTATTTTAATTTTTAAAATATATAATTATAATACATCAGGTTGGAACTGAATAATCATGAATGGTAGGGCTGGGTGACAGCAAAGCAAAGACTTTAAAACATGGCCATGGCCACTGTCCTAAGTGGGTAATCTTACAGCTTTTCATGTGATAGGCACTATGGGGTAACATTCATGGATCTGCGTGAAACAGTTTGAAAAGTTATTACAAGTAATTCAGTTACATCACTAGAGCTCTAAAATTTAAGATCTGTGCCAGAAATTATAGAGTTAGTAGGAAAAAACAAGGCAGTGTTTGCTAAAGGTATGTTTGGAAATCAGGAAAAATAAAGAAAGATATATGAAAAACAGAACTAAAAATCAATAAATTTTGTAGAAACATATCAGCAATCATAAATACAATATTTAGAAACAGAGTAAATCTGTGTTGTTCCCACTGGGCAAGAATAGAGTTGTTTGAAACAGAGGGATAGTAGGTATGAAGTAAATTGTGCCTACTAAATTAATGTACTATCACACTCCTCATATTTTTCTTCATTAAGTCATTAATACATAGAAAAAAACAAAAGCTTGAAAGTTTAGAAATTATTTCAACTCTTATATCTACATCTCTAGCTGGTTTAGAACATGCCACAGACAAAAAGAAAAGGGAAAGGGGAGAAACTGTTAAACATATTTAAGAATGATATTTAAGTAAGTAAAAGGTAAATAAAAAATAATCAGAGATTTGAACTATATAGCTGCAATTTGAAATTTTCTTAAAAATCAAGTAATGGTGTTACACTAAATTATCTCTAAGGTTATTGCAACACTACACTTCTCATAATTCTAAGAATTTCAAATGAAGAGCTCCTGAGCAGTCACATTATTCCTTAGCACATAATCTTACAGCACCATCTTCTGGTATAATATTACTGTGCATAGTCTAATCATCAGAAAAGTAAGAAAACTCATGGTATGACACCTGTTTTATTTAATAAAACTTTATGGTACATGAAATTTTAAAACTCAAAATATATCAAAAAATTGGGTAATTGAAGAAAGATGTTCACTTGTAAGCAAAAGCAAAGGTTACACTGGCCTCATTAATGCATTCATTTGTGGAAGACAAAAGTGAAATGAAATCAAGATTTCAGAAAGGTACAGAAAATGGGAAAGCTAAAAAAAACCCTAGGTTTACTAGATCTTTACAGAAGACAAGAGTGATGGGTATTAACTGTCTTAAGAATGAAATGGCGAGATGTGAGTGGTGAACGCTACAAGCAGTACTGCTGCCTAGAGCAAGGATAAGAAGGGACAAGAGATTTAAATCAGACATGCAGAAAGGAGTAATAAGTAATGGTGTAAATTCTGGTCCACCAGAAGCCATAAGAAAAATACCAGACAAATATACATATATATTACATATATATTCATACCATAAAAGACATAATATCCCTCAATATTTGATTTAGTACTAACTAGATGTAAAAGGATAAACAGTGAATATCAGTGTTTCAGAAGCCACTGCTTTTAGCTAACACTGCAGTGCTTACTATGTGTCATGCTCTGTACTAAGCATTTGAATGGGTCTCTTTTAAAAAGACAACCTACATAAGTCCATTTATTATCTCTATTTTTCAGCTGAGAGCACTGACGTTTGAAAGTTAACTAGTTGGCTAGTGGTTGTGGTGAACAGGTGGCAAAGCTAAACGTAAGGCTAAACCACTTGACCCCAATGCCCCCAGACTACAACGACTTAAGGACTCACCAGCATGAAACTGGTAAACAGTACAACACACTCATGTGTTCAGAATATGCAGAATAAGAGAATTTAAATAGCCTCACTCTTCTACTGACCCCACAATTTGAGAGATGAGAAACACACAGGAACTTTTTTTTTTTAAAGTTAACTTCCAATAGCACCAAAATAGCCAACGTTTCCTATGTGTTAGCCTCCCTTCTAACTAATTTAACCCTCACAAAAGCCCTATGACATAGGTACTGTTATCTATCATCCCATTTCACAGATGAGGAAATCAAAGCCCAGAGATGTTCAAAACTTACCCAAGATCTCAGCGTCTGAACCAAGCCAACGGTTCTTAGCTCTTAACCACAATCTATGTTCCCCCAAAACGTACCACACTTTAGATTCAAGTATTATGAGGCTGCACAACTACAAAATGACAACTCCTGCCTGGAATACCAATCTAGGAAGGTGATGTTCACACTTGCTGCACTGTTACTTCATTGTAACACCATCTGCTCTGACCTACTGTAATGCTCTAATAAACAGAATACTAAGAACACACTTTTCTTCAATTATTCTAGATAAGTGGAAAAATTCTGAATAGCTCGATCTAGTTTTTAATAAAGCAAAATTAAATTGGAAACCAAACAATATGGAGGGAAAAGAGAGATAAGTTAACCTGGATCGGTGACTTACCTTGAAATACTTCCTTCTCATTCTGGTCATGTTCATCAACATAACTCCAGAGTTCACTCCAGTTTTTCCATAGTATGGATGTCTGGCAAAGCGATTATACCAGCCTATTCGAGGCTCTTCATGTTCTGGTGCCATTGCAGCAATTTGTGTGGAATTAAATTTCTTTAGTAAAGACCAAATATCATCAATGGGCCGTAAAAAAAGGATATCAGTGTCGACATACAATAGTGAGTCAACTTCTTTCAGGATTAACTGTGGGGAAAGATATTTGAATCATTAACTGTAACTCTATTTAATATAAAACATGAAAGAGGCTTTCATTATTTAAAAAACACCTAAGAGAGAAACTAATTGACATTAATTTTTAAAAGTAGTTTTTCCCAAGTCTCTCATTTTTTACAAGAGCATATATAGATGGTCTGCTAATCTCTTTAATTAACTTTTAGAGAAGAAAAGCTATAAAAACAAATCAGAACAAAAACTCAATACTAAAAATTGGAAGAAAAAATAAAAGCAGTAGCCTCAAAGACTAGGGTGGAAATGTTTTTCATAATGGAAAATAACATTAGCTTCGGTGAACTGACATATCGAATCTCAATTTCCTGAGGTAAATACAGAAATTAATCAGTACCAATGGAGATCTCAACTCGTCCCCTCAGCCTGTAACACTAATGGCCAGCACCTTTACCTCATTCTGGGCTCAGCCAGCAAATGGTAGAGCCAAAATTGAAGTCCAGACCACCTAACTCCAGAACCCATGCTCTTATTTCTGAGCTTACTACCTCCCAACAAATCGAAGAAAATGTGCACTCACATAGCAAGGGTGAAGACAAGACTTGTCTTGGAAGACTCGCTATGTCACTTTCCGAGAGACGTTAAACCTCCAACATGCATCTCTTATAGGAATTTTCAAGGGTACGTTTTTATTTCTGCCTTACCCATATACTTTAGAATGTGACTCCTGCGAATTTAAATGTATTGCCTATCCCAGTGTATTAGTAAGACTCAATGATTAGGTTAACCTAAAGGTTTTTGGTTAAGAATACAAAGACGATAAGAGCTTGATCTTCATTCTGCTCCTTTTCAAAGCTGCTACCTCCTCCTGCAGTTACGAAGGTGAGCAGTTACGAAGCTGAAATCACTCCATGCCCCCACTGATTTAGTATCAGGCTGGGGAAAAATATCTGACAGTTGGCTACAGAGCCTGAGTAGAGAAGGCTCACTTGTTCAAAGACTACAATTAAAAGGGTATGTATGTATGTGGATGTCTGTTCCTCTCTCTTTTTGCGGGGCGAAGAGTGAGGGAAATTGTTTTTATATCAACATTTTGCTTCTGTACCATGAGACAAATGTGTGTTTACAGACTTTTGTATTGTTAGCAATCTAGGAAGACACTACAGGAAGCTCCAGGGTTACTGTTGGGAGCCACTGCCAACTGGAGTTCATACATAAGGTTAAATAATAACCACGTCAGTATTTTTCTATGGTTCCTTTTGGCGGAACAAGGAGTTGGCAGAGCTTACCTTGGTTCTTTTAATCCATCTATTTTAGAGGAGAAACTTAGTAAAAAAAAGGATTTTACTTAGAAAAATGAAGAATCGATTTACTTAGATCTGGTTAAAACGATGCAGAAGTAAGAGTGAAGGACGAGGACAATTTGACAGGCTTCAAGTATTTAATTTTAGTATTCAAATTCCATTTAGGAATTTAACCAGATTACATCATTAAATGATCTGGCAAATTTCCTATCAAGACATCAACAATTAAACTTGTTAATAATGCAGAATAAAACAGAAGAGCAATGACTGTAACCTCATGCTTCTTTCATCATTGTTTTTCAGTGACATATCTGTGCTTATTTAATGTCATAATGTGCTTGTTTAATGTCAGCCTCCCACATCAGACAACAGGCTCTATGAAAACAAGCAATCTGTTTCATTCATTCCTATATACCCAGCCCTTCATTACTGATACTTGGTAGAATAGAGGCACTCAAACTATTAAGTAAATGATGTAACATTGCAATGAGTCAACATAAGATTTTTTGTTAATTTTTAAAATTTAAGGCCTACATTAAGTACCTAAAACTTCTTAGGCTTTTCCCCTTTAATCCCTTATTTGTGTGCTTCTTACAATGAAAGCAGGTAATGAGAAAGATATCCTAGGATCCAGATTTTTTATGCTCAGCAATAAAGCTACTGGTTAGGCAGACTCAGCTATCAAAATGTAACTTAATTTTAAATTTTAACTGACATCCTGGATTTGATAAACTCTATTCTTAATATACTAAGAATTGCCTTAATCCACTTAATAATAACAAGTAACTTAAGTTTCTTCCCAGTAATTCACCTTCCAGAAACTTGTGAGCTTCTTAAACTCAGTATTTCTAACTACCGTAACTATTTTAAACATTACAGTGGTTCTAACAACTACTGAGAATTTTAAAACTATCAGTGAATTCAATTCAAAATGGAAAAGGTAAGCTGGCTTCTGAATATTTTTATTTATTTTTATTTATTTTTTCTTTTTTGGCTATACCACGTGGCTTGCAGGATCTTAGTTCCTGACCACAGATCAAACCCGTGTCCCCTGCAGTGGGAGCTCGGAGTCCCAACCACTGGACCGCCAGGGAAGTCCCTGAATATTTTTAGATTAAAAAGAAATAATCAGGGTTTATCACCAGAGACCACCACCAAAGAACAGCCCCATTGAATAAATGGTTCCCATTTCCCTTCGAGTTCACGTGCCTCAAATTTTGTGTCTGTGTTAAAATATCAGCCAGAAAAGGTGAACTGGCTTGTTGTTAAGACAGAAATGATTATCTAATGATCTACTTCATTTCCCAAATTATAAATGAAGTCTGCACCTGGCAGGTGATCCTGTCACTGCATTCCTCCTGGCAAAGACTTGGCTCCATTAAGACCTGATGACCTCTAACTCCTTCTTAGAGATGAAAGTTTATAGCAACTGAATCAATTAAAATGTAAGAAATAGTATTTCAACAGAAATTATTTACATTTTTCGTTTTTAACAGAGGTTTTTTTATTCTATCTTTTATTTGTTCTATGGGAAGTTTTTCTTTCTTCTAATGCTCAAAGGGAAAATCATACATGTGTGTTTATTTAACTGATCTATATGGAACTCTTCATTAACTTGTGTGTGTAACAGCAACATGCAAACAAACCAAAAAAACACTGGAGAAAAAACTTACTGGCAAGAACAATCTCTGGGAAGCACACGGTTTAAAGAGCTTTTTCCATTCTGCTGCATTCTCACTTGGAAAAGTTATCGGGTATAATGAATAATTAAATGTTTGGAGAAATGACCAGCTGTTAAGCTAAAATAAAAAAACAAATAAAAAATAAAAACTCGGTTTAGATTTCTCTTTCTCTGCAAAATCATAAACCAACAGATTATTTTTCAAAAGCTAAAATTTAAGATGTTATACATTGTATGTCATACACACTTAAGAGAAAGTTAGATTCTTCTTTCCCACCATTTTGTTTCCATTCAAAATCTTAAAGTCATTCCAATATGCTAGAAAGACTCCACCGTAAAGATCTGAGGGACAATTGAAGTTATAAGGATATCAACCACAAAACCAAAGTGGAAAGAGCCTTACAAACTGTTCACCTCCATCAGCTTGACCTGATGTATAAATCCTCTCAATCCCTGAACAAGTTAAACTCAGAAAAATTAAGCACTAATTTTATTACCACAGTATGTATGATATAACAGAAAATATTTACAATCCAAGTCAGACCAATGTGAAAAACTGATTAGAAAATATTTATCTATATAGATTCAATATTCCTGGTAATAAAATATTTTGATAAATACATAAATGATTTTAAAAAAATGATTAAAAAAAAATCATTATAAAAAGCAAAATCTGATTTTCTGATCTGAAAATTTATAATGAACACGTTTACTCTTTGGCAGCCCGAGTGCAATTCAAGACACTGAATTGCTTCAAATTCAGTTTAAGTATTACCTATCACTGCTGCTTAAACAGAATTGTTGATTTAAATTTCCTACAGAGCATTCACAATTTTTGCAGGAAGAAAAAACTAAGCATTTTATATAACAGGCTGAAGATGATCTCTTTTTGAATTATGTCTGTGTTCAAGTAATTTTTACTTTTTAAAAATTTTTTAAAATGCTCAACACATATCTATTTTTTATTGTTTTATTTTTATTTTATTTATTTTATTTATTTTCAGTTGCATCGGGTCTTAGTTGCGGCACACAGGATCTTTCATTGTGGCGCTCAGGCTCTCTACTTGTGGCGTGTGAGCTCAAGTGAATGGGCACAGTAGTTGTAGCACGTGAGCTATTTGTGGCATGCAGGCTCCAGACAATGTGGGCTCTCTAGTTGTGGCGCGTGGGCTCCAGAGTGCATGGGCTCTGTAGTTGCGGCACGCAGGCTCTCTAGCTGTGGTGCGCGGGCTCAGTAGTTGCAGTGCAAGGGCTTAGTTGCCCCGCAGCATGTGGGATCTTAGTTCCCTGATCAGGAATCGAACCCACGTCCCCTTCATTGGAAGGCGGATTCTTAACCACTGGACCACCAGGGAAGTCCCTGTTCAAGGGATTTTTAAAAACATTAATTCCTCCCTCTTTCTTTCCTTCTTTCTCTCCCTCTCTCTCCCTCCCTCTCTCCCCCTCCCTCTCTCTCCCTCCCTCTCTCTCCCTCCCTCTCTCTCCCTCCCTCTCTCTCTCTCTCTCTCTCTCTCTCTCCCCCTATCTCTCTCTCTCTCACACACACACACACACACAATCAATGCCTTCCAACATAGTTTAAGGGAATAACTTTACTTCCAACACACTGTTTTGATGTATCTGTTAATTAGTTTCAAACACTAGTATTTTATTTTCCTTGCGTGACTTATAAATCACTTAAAGATCCTTTCAAGGGACTTCGCTTCACAACTACAGAGCCCACGCGCTCTTGAGCCTGCGTGCTGTAACTGGAGAGAAGCCCACACGCTGTAACCAAGAGCCCAGGCACCATAACGAAAGATCCCATGTGCCGCAACTAAGACCCGACACAGCTAAAAATAAGTAAATAAATAAATAAATAAATAAATTTAAAAGAAGATCCTTTCAATACCAACTTCAAAATGAAATCTTAGTCATTCTTAAAATTCTAATATCGAATCATCTTTTCTGCAGTAAAAGCACATTCCACAAAATATTTGATTCTCCTTCATCAAAAGCAAAACCAAACAGTCTCAGAGTTAACCATGATAGTTAAAGAAAAACTAAGTTTAAAAATATAGTATATATTATACAAGCAATAACTCAGCCAGCTTTGAAGACAACACAGAAGCCGCATATAAGATGAAGCAATAAATTTATGTTACTTTTATATTACATTTTCAAAGGTTTCCACAGTTGGTAGCAATCTCTTACTATTCTCTGAACTGTTAGGATGAGATTAATTCCTCAGTTAATATTTTAGGAAACAATCCAGATAATAAGATTAAGATCACAAAAGCACATATCATAAGTACAGATACCAGAAATATTTTAAAACAGTAAGTAAAGCTTTTTTTCTGCATTGTTTTTTAATTGAAGTACAGCTGGTGTACAATATTATATAAGTTACAGATGTAAGGTACAGGTACACAAGTTTTAAAGGTTACACTCCATTTATAGTTATTATAAAATACTGGCTACATTCTCACACTATATATAGGATATACTGTGGTGTAAAATATATCCTGTAGCTTATTTTATACATAATAATTTGTACTTCTTAATCTCCTACCCCTATATTGCCTGTCCTCCTTTCCCTCTCCCCACTGGTAACCACTAGTTTGTTCTCTGTTAAGTGTGAGTCTGTTTCTTTTTTGTTACATTCACTAGTTTGTTGTAATTTGTAGATTCTACACATAAGTGATATTATACAGCATTTGTTTTTCTCTGACTTATTTCACTCAGCACAATGCCCTCCAAGTCCATCCATGTTGCTGCAAATGGCAAAATTTTCATTCTTTTTTATGGCTGAGTAGCATTCCACTGTGTGTGTGTGTGTGTGTGTGTGTGTGTGTGTGTGTGTGTGTGTGTATACCATCTGTTTATCCATTCATCTGTTGATGGACACTTAGGTTGCTTCCATATCTTAGCAATTGTAAACAATGCTGTTATGAACATTGGGGTGCATGTATCTTTTCTAATGAGTGTTTTTATTTTTTTCAAATATATACCCAGGAGTGGATTGCTGAGTCATATGGTAGTTCTATTTTTAATTTTTTGAGAAACCTCCATACTGTTTTCGACAGTGTCTACACCAATTTACATGTCCACCAACAGCATATGAGGATTCCCTTTTCTCAACATCCTAATATTTCTTATTTGTGGTCTTTGTGATGATAGACAGCCATTATGACACGTGGGAGGTGAGATCTCATTGTGGGTTTTTTGTTGTTGTTGTTGTTTTTGCGGTACGCAGGCCTCTCACTGTTGTGGCCTCTCCCGTTGTGGAGCACAGGCTCCGGACGTGCAGGCTCAGCGTCCATGGCTCATGGGCCCAGCCGCTCTGCGGCATGTGGGATCTTCCCAGACAGGGACACGAACCCATGTCCCCTGCCTCGGCAGGCGGACTCTCAACCACTGCTCCACCAGTGAAGCCCTCATTGTGTTTTGTTTTGTTTTTTTTTTGCAGTACGCGGGCCTCTCACTGCTGTGGCCTCTCCCGTTGTGGAGCAACAGGCTCCTGACGCGCAGGCTCAGCGGCCATGGCTCACGGGCCCAGCCGCTCCACGGCATGTGGGATCTTCCTGGACAGGGGCACGAACCCGCGTCCCCTGCATCGGCAGGCAGACTCTCAACCACTGCGCCACCAGGGAAGCCCCTCTCATTGTGGTTTTGATTTGCATTTCCCTGACGATTAATGAGCAACGTTGAGCATCTCTTCATGTGCTTGTTTGTCCATCTGCATGTCCTCTTTGGAGAACCGTCTATTCAGTTCTTCTGCCCATTTTTTAATCAGGTTGTTAGTTGTTTTTGATGGTGAGTTGTATGAGCTGTTTATGTATTTTGGATATTAACCCCTTATTCGTCATATCATTTGCAAATATTTCTCTCATTCAGTAGGTTGTCTTTTCGTTTTGTCAATGGTTTCCTTTGCAAAAGCTTTTAAGTTTACTTAGGTCCCATTTGTTTATTTTTGCTTTTATTTCCTTTGCGCTTTAGGAGACAGATCCAAAAAAATAGTGCTATAATTCATGTCAAAGAGTGTTTTGCCTATGATTTCTTCTAGGCATTTTATGGTTTCTGGTCTTACATTTAGGTCTTTAATCCATTTTGAGTTTATTTTTGTGTATGGTGTTAGAGAATGTTCTAATTTCATTCCTTGTAAAATAGTAAGTAAAGCTTTAAGCCTCTTGGAATCAAAGATTTTAGCAGAAATCTAAGACTTGAGGTCACAAGTAGTGTTTTTCACTTAATATGCAAAATGAACTAATTTAACCTGAAAAAAACATCGAATACACTTTTCCTACATAGATCAAGCAAAAAACCCAAATCAGTTTGACAGCTTAATTGAGTGTAGATAGAGAGATAAGAGATGGTGCAGGGATAATCATTATCCTCTTCACCACCATCTCAGGACACAAGGTAATGAGATTTCAGGTGAAGTTTCTTCTTTGTATATGTTCTCCCTCCTATATTTATCTGTTCTCCTCTTCTTGCATAAGAATAATTTTTTTTGTTAAGGTTATGTGGCAGTCCTGATTAAAAGGGTATATCGTCAACCCACACAAACAACTAGATATGGTCACATGACTAAGTTGAAACCAATGAGATACTGGCAGGAATGTCATGTGCAACTTCTAGAAAGTTTCCTTAGAAAGGAGGAGGAGAACCCCCTTCTTCATTCCTTCCTCCTTCATGTTGGCTAGAATATGAGTGTGATGGCTGGAGCTTGAGTAGCCATCTTGGATCATGAGGTAGAAGCTTTAAGTTAAAGATGGCTCAGCCACAAGAGAGAAAAAAACAGAATCCCTGAAGACACAGCGCTGCCATATACCACAGACTGCCTACTTTTATATAAGAGAGAAATAAACTTCTATCTTGTTTAAGCCACTGTTATTTTGGGTTTTCTGCCATTACAGCCAAACTGACTATAACTAATACAAAACCAAAATAAGAAACTTTCTTACCAGAGCAAGAAGCTACTTCCCTCCATATTGTCAATTAAGAGTTCCCTCCACTCAAAACAGAATTAAAACCTTTGTGCACACTCTGATTGAGGCACTCTCAAGCCAAGGATGGGAACACAATTAAGAAGTAGGACTTCTCAGTCAAAACATCCTGGAACTATATAGTCAGTAAAATAAAACCTCCATGCTTGGCAAAGGACTCTAAATAGCCTAACTCCTTTTCAAAAACAAGTCTTCCTCTTACACCCTAGATCTGGAAGTACAGATGGAAGTGGCAGCAGGGAACAGTCCCCACTCTTAGAGGGCAGAGCTGCAGAATATATTTTTTTTTTAAAGGAATTTTGCTTTTTAAAAAATTTTATTCATTTATTTATGGCTGTGTATGGCTCTACGTTTCTGTGCGAGGGCTTTCTCTAGTTGCGGCAAGTGGGGGCCACTCTTCATCGCGGCGTGCGGGCCTCTCACTATCGCGGCCTCTCTTGTTGCAGAGCACAGGCTCCAGGCTCAGTAACTGTGGCTCACGGGGCTAGTTGCTCCGCAGCATGTGGGATTTTCCCAGACCAGGGCTCGAACCCGTGTCCCCTGCATTGGCAGGCAGATTCTCAACCACTGCGCCACCAGGGAAGCCCTAGAATACATATTTTTGTTCAACAACATTTTACTATATATACCATTAAATATTCAACTATACAGGCTTGACTAAGTCTGAAATACTTACTATGCCTTTAAAACTATCATGCAGTTGATCTTCAGCAAAAATATGGAACTGAAGAGGTTTGATGCTGAAGATAAGTGCTGACTTCAACATGGTTAGAGTTTCTTCCAGTCTTTCCCCACAGGCAACTACGGCTAGGTGCACTTCCTCAACGGGCTGCATTTTCAGACTATACCTGATAGAAAAGAAAACCACATTTTCCAACAGTGTTAGTACAGGGTAACATGTTAACGACATGGTATTCTGACCGTGTTCAAAGATTGAGGTTTGAACAACAAGGTCCTACTGTACAGCAGAGGGAACTATATTCAATATCCTGTAATAAACCATAATGAAAAAGAATATGAAAGAGAATATATATATAACTGAATCACTTTGCTGTACACCAGAAACCAGCACAACATTGTAAATCAACTACAGTTCAATTGAAAAAAAAAAAAAAAAAAAAAAACCTGAAGTTTGAACCTTCTATTTAAAAAGCAAAGACACATCAAATTACAAAACAGTATAATGTTGAATCAATCATATATATATATATCTATACCCTCAACCAGCCTTTCTCAGCTAACGTTCCTCACCAGGAACCACAAAACACACAAAATGACCACTTCCGCATTCCCCCAAGAATGGTACATAACTAGCATCATTCTGGATGCACGGGAGAGAAGTTAATTCACTACTCACTCTGGATGCTGTAGGACATTAGGGCTTAATTCTCTCAAGGAAACCCCCACTTGAGAAAGGGAGCAGCACTGATTTGAAGGTCTTCCATTTAATTTTTAACTATTTTACTTAAAAAAAAAAATCTCAAACACACCAAAGTAGAGAGAAGACAACAGTAAACCTCCATGTACCCATCTCTCAGCTGCAACAATTATCCATTCAAAGGTATTCTTATTTCCTCTAAAACCCCTCCCCACAGCCCCTTCCACTAACCCACAGATCATTTTGAAGCAAACCCAGATATAAATTCACCCACAAATATTTCAGTATTATATCCAATCTTCAACCATGCTGATTACAAGAAGTTTCCTTCACATAAGTTGTTTTGTTTTGTTTTGTTTTGTTTTACTGTGCAGTCCCATTTATCAAGTAATCAGTGAGAAGTAAAAATTTCTGAGGTGGTCTAAAAATACTAGTCAAACGCTCATAGCACATCATTTTGGAAGGAAGGAAAGATTCCTAAACCCCAGTTATCAGCCTAGGCTATGTTGGACCCTACCTCTAACACAGAGCAGCAGTGCAAGCACCTTACCACTGAACCAGTAATACTCCACCATCATACAAGGAACAGAAATAATTATGTGTGACTGCATTGTTATTAAATAATTAACATTTACAATATGAAATAAAGACCTCATCTGTAATTAGGACATAAAATAATCTTTTTGGAACTGACAGCTAAAGGTATGTAGGAGTGGAAGACAACATAAAACAACCTAGTAGCACATTAAAGTATTATGAAGTACAAACATTCCAAAACTAAAAACATACGAATTTGACTTTAACTGAATTTTTAGTTACAGAGATCCTTTCTGTAAAATGTATAAGGGGATTACAAATAATACTGTTTAACGTTAATAGTTGTATGTATCCATTACTGAAATTTTGTAGTAGCAGGGATGGGTGATTAATCATTTTTCTTAAATTTATAAGCTAAAATTATCATGGTTATGTTCCTTAGCACAGGACTTTGGAATCTTGAGTATTCATTCATGTGTCCGTGTATCAGAGTGGACCCAGAACTGTTTCCTGAGGAAAATCTTGGTCTTGCTCATGGGTAGTCCCTCAACTGGCCAGGATATGAGAAAACAGAAAATGATGCTAAATAACATTAAATACAAACAATTGACTATATAAAACACACCTAAATATCAAATTCATACAACTTAATGTTTTAACATTAAACATTTGGAATTATTAATTTTTTATCCTATTAATGATAAAGTCTGAATATATATAACGTGCTCCTGCATCTACTATGTATCTATTCAGTCATATTAACAAGCTTGTTTGCCAAGGGCCCAGAGACATTTAAGGACAGCAGTTGAAACTGACGCTTTTCTGCTCTGAGTTTCTGAGGCCTGAAAATGGGTTCACTTCTCTTACATGGGACATCTCTTACCTACACAATTACTGGTAACTGTCAGCCTTCAGCAGAGGAGCAGAAAGGCTTTTCAGCATGAATACTTATCTCCTAGAAAACACAAGAGTCATTTCCTTCCCTGATCCCTCAACTGGGAGGCTGAAACCCAATACCTTGATAACCTACCCTTTATTCAGACTAATGGGCCAATTATTCTAAAGATGACGTTCTTTAAAAACAAACAACAACAACTGCTTTTAAGAAAAAGAAACCTTCCCTGGATAATTCATGAAGTTAAACATTATTACACCACTTTGTTAATGGTATTCAATGGAGAAGTCACATAAAAAGTGGTATTGTTGGAAGGGGAATTTACTATTCGAGAAGCGGTGGTGATAGTTCATTCTTCATCAAGTTATTAAGATTATCATTAAATTAAGATATAACATCAGGTACATACTTTGCCTTTAAAATTTACATCAATCTACCAGGAACTGCTTTTTATGAGTGGTTTGAGGAGGGGACAACTGCATAATTTTGCACATGGCTATCCAGCTATCCAACCATCTTCTGTTACAGGTTTACCAGAGTTTAGCCTTCCACCACTCACCTGCTGTGCTACCTCTTTCACTCTTAAGGTACAGCATAAGCTTGGGTCTTTTGAAAGCTCTGTTCTTTTCCACTGACAGGAATTAGAAAGAAGCAGTGCCTGCGTCCTCGTCTGTACCCTCTATCCATTCCCCTCGTTTCGGTTGAGCCCCTCAGTTTATAACTTTGGAGCCCTATCAGAGGGGAGACTATCTACACTTTCTATACCTAAACAAGGGGACATGAATCCAGTTCACCTCAAAGCAGTGGAAGCCACAACGACACAAGTAAAAGAGAAGGCAATCAAGACACACAACAATCTCACAGAACTCTCCATTGTCTCAGCTTTCTGATAAATGCCTCCAGGTCCTGTTACTCATGAGGGTACAAAGACCCTCATTAAAGCACCAAGATTTGAGAATCTATAATGGGCTCGGATTGCTTAACTGGCCATAACTAGATCCTGCCCCAAAGCTAAAAGCCTAGAGATTTAAAGAGTGAGCCGTAACAGTCATGTGCTGTTTGGCACAGAACTCTCTACATACAGAAGTATAATAAACCTTCTCAAGAGAAATAAGTCAAATGCTCTTCAAGGAAAAAAAGTCCTTCTAAGGTCAGTCCCAGGGACTCCTGCTCTCAGGCACTGCAGAAAGGCTTGTTCTAATCACACTGCTAGCACTCCTTCCACCAATTTCTATAAAAGTAGTAGTACTGTCAACAATATTGCATTTGTTTTTCTGTTATGTGTCCCTTTTTAGCAAAAGCATTATATACAGTATAGACTCCAACAGCTAAACTGACAAGACAAAGCATATTTTAAAGATGTCTCTGCTCACCACCCTGTCCCTAGACCCAGGAACAGGAAGTAACTGCAACTGGAAGAAATCTAAAGTAAGCTTTTACACTAGAGGAAGGGATAACTAAAACCTTCGAAGAAGGTGTAGGGAAGTAGCCATTCAAGTAATTTTGGTCCCAACTGAATGGTGTTAATATTGTCAGGATCTACAAAAATATGCTATATATTAATTACAGTGTGAATAAGAGAAAGTCCCTGTGGATTTAAAGAAACGTTATCCAAAAAGGACATTTTAAAGTCATAACTTACTTTTCTACAGATATATGATTAGAAGAAATGCTTCAGATAATTCAAAGGTAACACCTGAGGGTCCCCATGGCTAAATCTGGCATAGCCTGAGCATAGACTAGAATTGTGACAGCAATGATTGGTAACACATTCTATTAAAAAACTGAATCAGTGAGTCCAAAATGATACTAAATAAAGAGTAAGGCGGAGGGGGAACCCTCCTTTAAAGATGAATACCAACCAATAAATGTAGAAGGAATGACAGAATTACAAAAAACACTATTTTGCACTCACTATTGCAATAGATGATTTGAGCAAGAATAATTAATGGATGCTAAAACCACAGAGTATCAAGGTATTATCCCCACACATTACAAAGGGGATAAAGATACTGTTACGGTGTAGAAATGTGACACCGCTACCTTAACCAGGGGATCAAACAACCAATCATGTTAACTGTCTGCCACCACATGCCTCCCCATAGAACGCCCAAAGAGCACAAGATCTCCTGCGCAATATTCCTGCCAAAGATCCTGAATCTAATCCTAAGGAGACAGGCAAATCCAAATAAAGGAACATTCTGCGAAACAAAACAAAAATATCATGTCATGAAAGAAACACACCGACCACCACGCCTCCCTGCCCCGTCCCCCCCTCAAAAATATGTCTGGGAATTGTTCTAGAAAAAAGAAGACTAAATAGATTTAATAACTGAATGCACTTGTTCCTTGACTGGGTTCTGAATGGGGTAGAAAAGATACAAAGTTCATTAAAAGGAAAATAAGGAAATATGAATATATATAAATATAACATTCTGTCAGTGTTAAATAACTTGAAAGTGCCAATTTTGTTATGTTGGTACTGGAGACTATCCCTGTTCTTTGGCAATACATGCTGAATATTTAGGCTGTCGCTCAAACAGTTCAGCCAAAAAGTGGCAAAATGTTGCTAATAGGTAAATATCTAGTGACAGGTATGTAGTGGCTCACTATGCTATTCTTATAACCTCTGTAGATTTGAAAACTTATCAAAGTAAAAAGCTGAGAGGAGGAATCCAGAAAAAAAAGTTAACACAATGTTTTAGATGAAAATTCTAATACAAATACTGTAAACAGACTTACAAGCCTTAAGAATAGACTTATTTTAAGTAACATTTCTGCTATAAAGGAGTAATAATTTTTCTTTTTTTAGACAGCATCAAAATTTAAACATTAAAGTTTTTAATCAAAATTAAAAATTTTTTAATCAAAATTTAGCATCAAAAGCTTCCAGTGTGTTCTTCTAGCCTATAATTAAATTAGTGTTTTCTCTATAAAAGAAAACAACATATAACAATATTTAGACTAGTAATTAGCATTATAATTAAGTACACAGACTCAAAGTAAACAGATTAAATTTCTGATAACAATCTCCCCAAACTAAAAAATAACTGCCACAAACTTATCTTTAAAAACTTGTGGGCTTCCCTGGTGGCGCTGTGGTTGAGAGTCCGCCTGCCGATGCAGGGGACGCGAGTTCGTGCTCCGGTCCGGGAAGATCCCACATGCCGCAGAGCGGCTGGGCCCGTGAGCTATGGTCGCTGAGCCTGCCTGTCCGGAGCCTGTGCTCCGCAACGGGAGAGGCCACAACAGTGGGCCCGCGTACCGCAAAAAAACAAAACAAAACAAAAAAAACTTGCAATTGGACAAAATTGGAAAACTATATTCAGAAACACTAATGATAATTTCCTTAATGTGTAGCTCTTAAAAAAAAGTTTTTCCTCTTACTATAAAAAAAAGAGTTGTGGTGAATTAACATACTAAGGTAAAACTACTTTAAAGGTTGTATATAAATCACTCTGGGGACAAAATATAATACTTAAAAAAAACTCTGCAAGGTTTTATGCAAAGGATTAAAAAAATCTAAAAATTCAACATTTTGTTAAGTATTAATTGTTAAAATGTAATTTAAAATAGTCTGTAAAAATATACCTCTTAAAACTAGCATGGGACCACTCAAGATAACAGTTCAGGTAGCAAATACACAGACTATGAACTGAGAATCAATTCCCATCATAGAGAGAAAGATCAAATATTTTAAAAGCTCAAGTCACATAATAATATTAAAATTAAGAGATTACATAATGAAAAGAAAACTACAATTAAAAAATGAAACAAATAAGGAAAATATTTGTAATCAATGGCAAAGGTAGAACGTGTTATTCTAAGAGTTCATAAAATAAGCATTAAAAAGCTCAATAGGTAAATATCAATACAGAAAATACAAACAAAAATTTAAAAAGCCAAATAAATGCAAAAATATATTCAAGAAATAATCAATGAATATAAATCAATAATAAGCTACCATTTTACTCTAATAAGTGGTAAAATTATAACTCCCAATAATGAATGTTAAGGTTATGGTGACACCAGTACACTCACACAATGCTGGTACAGGCTTAAATCTGTATAATTTTTAGAACATAAGTGATATCCATTCTTTTTAATGAATATTTGAACTCCTTTCACATGCTAGACACTGGGGATAAACAAGAAAGCCACAATCCTAACCTCACACAATTTATAGCTGTTGTGAAAAGACAGATTTTTGAAAGATTTAATCAGAAAGCATGGTAATTGCTTAAACAGAAAACAATCAAGGTTGCTAACTGGGCTCACTACACAAACATCTAACCTAGTCTGAAACTGCTGGGGAAAATTACTAGTCATTTACTGGTTGCCAAGCACCTTGCCAAATAATGGGGCTTAAATAATGAACACCACGTGGTGTCCGTCTGTGAAGTCAACACTCCAGAAGTGGTTAATGATTCGCAACCACAACAGATGCAGCAGGTACAGTAACTAGGAGGATACAGAGAAGGGAGAAGCGGTGGGCACGGAAGGGAGGTCACAGTGGCGGGATAAGAAGTGATTCCACGGTAGTTAAGGGACAGAAACAGGCTGGCAGGAGCAACAGCATGAAAGGAGACGGGCGGGAAAAGTCACTGCAGACTGACTGACATGTGGGAAGCCCACCGTGAACCAAGACACAAAACCCAGATGAGGGGAGGTGTGAGGGGCTAGCCCAAGTCAGCAAGGCGAAAATCACCACCGTGCAGCTGGAGACACAGCTCGGGAGCTCAGAGAACAGCTCTGGAATGAAGGTATCAGTTAAACCATCCAGGGAGCAGCAGAAGAAAGAGCAGAGTCCTAAGGAGTTAGGACTGGAGAGAGGAGTCCAGAGGCGGCGGGAACAAAGCCTGAGACGACAAGAGCCAGAGACGGACAGAGTCGAAAGGAAGAAAGAGGAAGTGGTAACAAGAAAGCACATTAGGGCTCAAAGAACAATTCCGAGGTCAGAGGTGACTTCAGTGAGAGCAGGGTTTTTTGTCAGGTGGTGGCTGGGTGCTGCTCCTAGCGGGCTGAGGTGTGAAGGTGTTCTTCTTTTTGTTGCTGTTTTTTAAGGAAGTAAAGCCAGCAGATACTCATAAATGTTTGCTGGTGACGAGAAAGAACAAACAAAGGATGCTTGAAGGAAAGGGGCTGGACGCAAGCTGCGGTAGGGACTTTGGTTTGTTTCAAGGACAGAGGAGGCGGAAGAGGTGTGAGCGCTGTAACGCCACCGGGGCGCAGTCAGGGGCAGACAACTCATGCAGATACAAGTTATTAGAAGCACACGCACAGGAACGGCGAAAACACTTGCGGTGGGTACTGAGGCGATTTGGGCTTTTTTATGTTATTTTATGATCACTGTATAATAAATTAATTGGGAGGAAATAACCCCCCAGAGAAGTCTAATCAAAATACATAAAGAATTCAAATTGGAAACGCTGGGACAAGTCTGGGGAGAAGAAAATGGTGCCAGTTATAAGGGCCCACTGGTGCCAGGCAAAATGGGAGAGCTAATGGTAGCCGAGGGGATTTCAGAGAAGCTTCCCCAGGTGGGCAGAGTCGGGCAAAAATGAGGTGCTATTTAAATACTGAAATGGAGGGGGAGAATGACATGGCAATGGGACAGCACTTTAGCTTGTCGGCACATTGGAATAGACTGAATAAATAAGGGATTCCCAAGAGCAAAGTAAGAAACTAAGTGTTGGGCTGCAGCATGCAGGCCTGCAAGCTCCGTACTTGCCCAGCTTCAAGACCGAAGGAGGAGGCCAGTCAGGCCAGCAGAGACATCAATGACTTAATGGATGGGGGGAGCTTACATGTCGAAAGCAAGGTCCTGGAGCAGCACGCTACTGTGTGCAGATGACATGGCAGCAGTGTTTGCTGGGGGGCGGGGGAAGGGGTAATCAGTTATAGGGAGAACTGACCTCAGGGTGGCTCACTGGTTACCAGGGAAACTAGCAGAGGAGCACGCGCCTCACCATCCCTTTGATAAGCTATCATGGAGGAGATGTTCTGATTTAAAGGTCAGAACCATCGCCAGTTGGGGCAGGGGCAAGTATGTAGGAAGGTCAGTCATGTGAGTAGGGTGTAGGTGAGGCAGGGACTGGTCGAGCAGGGGATGTACAGAGAGCAAGAGAACAGCCATCTTGGGTGGCCTGATCATACTAAGTTTAAGAGATTTTACATAATGATATGATACATGTAACAAAATGGTTACAGATTTATACTACGGATGTAATATTACAGGCAGAGAGTATAACTTTTAAAATCTCAAATTTAGGAGAGTAAAAAAGCACAAGGGTTTACAATGTCACGTATCTATCCACATGTAATTCCTTCCAGGGAATTCTTCGGAGCTTTGGGAAAATAGTGAGTTGGAGAGACTCAAAGAAAAGGAATACTAAGCAGAAGCTCCAGGATTCAGACTAGGTCAACTTCCCTGGGCTACTTCTGCAGCAGAGGAGGTAGGAAGATCATTACTCATGCCGTAACTTACGAAAGGGCCTGGGTTGTATAAATCGGAGTATACAGGGGCTTTCAACCTTACCCAGCTCCCAGAGTGAGCAGATTTATGTCAGGTCGGAGATAGCTAAGTGGTGCTTGTCATTACTCTATTCACTAGAAAACTCTTTAAAGGATGAAAAATATGGAGCTCCTATTCTCCAAAATTATGAACAAGCTGAATGGTAAGATTATCTTGAAAAAGTGAGCTTTTAAAAGTTTACATAATCTGACTCGACTGACCCATATTAGAATTTCAATCATCCAATCTTTTCCATAGCAATGAGATACAATTAAAATATGTGATTTCAATGATTCATTCCCAGTTGTTCATGGGATGTATAATGTACTGGGAATACAAGAATTTAAAAATACACACTACTAATATTTATTAAGAATGCAGTTCTTCCCACCTGGAATATGTCACCTCTTGTCCTTAAGCCTGGCTAATTTCCTGTTCGTCATGCAGTCACTCCCTTGAAAACGCCTTCCCTGATGCCTCCCACCTGCTTCTCCCATCTTTGTGGCTATAACCTGTCACCCTCTACTAGAGTCTCAGGTTGACTAGTGTGAAGCTCCCATCAGAATGTAAGCTCCAGAAGGATGGGGCCATGTTAACCAGACTCAGTCTGATTCTTAGCACCTAGCACTGTGCCTGGCAAATGGAATGAGTAGAATTAAAATTCAAATGAATCATAAAGAAATTTTATTCTTGGGAAGGGCCCTTTAGGCTACAGCCTCACTCTCCCCTGCTACTATCTCAGAGAGTCTGATATCCCATTCCTACCAATACTTGTTTCCTTCGTTGAAGGTTAGAGCAGGAAGGGACCTGAGAGTCAGTCAATCCAATGCCTTCATTGTCCAGAGATGTGAACAAAGCTGCACTAGTCAAAAACTTTAAAAAAGGGCCAATAAACAATGTCATATCATTTGCTCCTTCATTACACACTTATCTTTATCCTCCCATTCCCCAATATTCAACCCCTCTGCTCATAACCAATATAATCCTTCCCCAGTTGTCTCCATTTGCCTACAAAATGTTTTTTCAGTATACCAGCTTTAAGTTAGATAAATGCTATATGTCTGTAAATGTCAGTGGAAATCTACCTTTATTATCCGGTTACCACTTCATTACCTGTTACCTAAAATTTGATCATAAATTGTCCTAAGAATAATGGTTTATCTTAGTAACATCTTTAAAATTTTTTAGATCATTTTATACACAGTATGTATTAAAAAATTAGTCATAACTACTTCAAAGTGGGAAAAAATAGAAAACCCAATCAGAAAACAAATTATTTACTTGTATAATAATATTACAGGAAAAGAAACATTTTTATGACCATATGACCACATTTTTATTACACTCAAAAATTTATTAGCTACTATCTAATCTTACCTACACTGATCTACCAATTAAATATTAAGTGCCTACCTAAAAGCCGCTTCCCAAAAGCAGTTCATTCCACAAACATCAGAGGGCAGCATCCAATAGGGATTCCAGTAACACAGAGAGAAATCTTTACACCTAACAGAGTAAGACAGAAATAGTCCTACGTGAGTATTTTGGCTTAAAACTAACAAGGAATTTACTCAATAACATAAAAACTTACTGTTCTATTTTACAGCAACAAAACTGCAAATCCAACTTGCTATGGTAACTTGAGGATTTCTGGAAATTGATTTCTCCCTTACTTAGGGTAGCACTACTTTAAATAGAACTTTAAAACCTTTAGGCAAAAAATACCACAGACTGGAAACGTTTTTTAGTCATGAACGCTCTTAATATATTAAGCTCTCCTCCTAAGATGACATAGAAAATATTGGAATACTTCTAAAATTTTCCTTCCTTCATTAACTGCACATATCCCCCCTAGAATAAAATCCATTCTGCCAAACAAAACATTTGCTTATTCTGAAGCAAAATTTAAGCCACAAATGCTGGTAGAAAGGAAAGAGAGAATCTTTAAATGCTTTTAAATTAATCCTCAATCCAAGCTTAAAACACCAAGTATCGTGTTTTAAGTTGGAAATAAGAGACCAAGTTGATATTCACGGCTCAGTTTCATTACCTACACATCTCAGTTTCACTATATTTCACAAGCTAAAATGGGGGATCAAATGTGAACTTTCTTCTTAGATTGCAGGTTGGAGCTAAAAAACCCCACAAATACACAACAACAACTGCTCACATTACAAAAAGTATGTTTTTCATTGTTATTCCTTTTCAAAACAAGAGTCTAGCTGGAAATTCAGTACAGTGGAGGCTTGGGTTTACTAAAGCAAGTATGAAGTCAGAGTGAGTCACTAAACCAGGTCACCTCATGTCCCATCACCATTAATTCAATTATAAGTTACTGTTCTTACAGTGAAAGGTCTATGAAATTTCATATTTGCAACATCTCTGATCACACCTCTCACAAATGTCAACAGGCTAAGACAGGGGGTCTCAATCCAGGATGTACAATGAAATCACCAGAGAGCCCTACACCAGACCTGTTAAATCAGAAAACCTGAGGACAGGGTCAGGCACTGGTTGCTTTTAAAATCCTGCCTAAGTTATTCTGTATACTACTGCATGAAGAACTACGTCAGAATTTTTAAATCAATGGAAAAAAGTGACACTATATTTTGTTTTTTCTTGAAATGGACACCGTTTTCAAGCACAGCATAAAAAGTTAACATATCTTAGTTGGTAAGTCAGAAAATGTGTGCAGACCAGTAAAATGTACAACCTGATCAGGAAATTTGTTGGTCCCCTTCGAGGTGTGGTCATGTAGTTTTTAAGTCTTGCACTTATTTGTAGAGACAGGCTGAGTGGAAGTGGCAACAACTAACACAGAGTTTTTTCAGATTCAAGAGTTCTCACATCCATTTAAGCCTCACAACAAACCTGTTCAAATAGGTATCTCCATCTTTCAGATACAGACATCATCAAAGCTTTCTTTCAACAAATCCACAATTTATTTATAATCAACACCTAAAGTGCCCCTTTGTTCCAGGAAGGAAATAAGTTGGTTATTCCATCTCCTTCTGTCAAATCTTCCAACAGTAGAAAATGAAAATTAAAAATGAAGTCTCAAAGAAAATGACTAATTAAATTTTTTTGTAAAAATGACTGCTTGAAATTGTATATTAATACCATTTTCTGCCTCAACTTGTATTGCTCCCAACCCTAGGCAATCATGCATCTATTTTCTGTCTCCATAGATAAATGGAATCATATAATATGTGACCTTTTGAGTCAGACTTTTTTCACTTAGTGTATTTTCAAGGTTCACCCACTGTAGCATTTATCAGCACATTTCATTCCTTTTTATGGCCAAATAACATTCCCTTTTATGAATGGATGGATATACCACATTTTCTTTATCCATTCATGAGTTAATGAACATTTGGGTTGTTGATACTATTTGGTTATTATAAATAATACTTTTATGAACATCCATGTAAAATTTTAACATGAACGTATGTTTTCTATTCTCTTGAGTATATATATATATATATACACACACGCGCACACACACACACACACACATACACACACACGTGCGCACACACACCCCTACGAGAGGAATGGCTGGATCATGTAATCAATGTAAACTGATTAATGCAGATGAAATTACAGGGAAAAAAATGTCAAGTTTTAGGTAACTTTCTTGACCATAACTCAATGTCAGAAAACACAGTTTACAGAAAGAATGTTCTCTTTCTGTCTTTCTTTAATGGAAATATAAAACATATGCACTAGTGAGTATACATGCTCCTTACCATTAAAAAAAAAAAACAAACATAAAACACTGAGCTGCTGCTAGCAAAAGGGGGCATAATTTATTCACAGTTTCTTATCTCCCAAATTTACATTCTTTCACTTCTGAAAACTTGGTTTTAAAGATTAAGATAGAGAGTAGAAACTCATTCTGAGAACTCATTACGTACCAATAACTATCACTACAAGCAATAAATGAGGAAAAGCAACTAATCTGAGACAGACAGTACTGGTATTTTCAGGCCAGAAAAAAAAAAGTTTAAAAATATTGGAAAAGTAAAGGTACTTATCCAAGTTCTGATTATTAGGTGCTTTTGCTTTTATTCCTTAAGACTATTGAAAATGGAACATGAGACATACAAAATTCAAAGAGGTAACTCTATTAAATAATTTTAATGGGGCAAAACTGTAGCTGACCTAAATGGGTATGTCTTCAGTAAACAATGACATCCAGAATCAGTGAAGTCCATAAATGCAAAGTTTTTCCACTGTGGATCAAACTGAAATAAAACTTTACCATGACTCATCCCCCTGTTTCATACGGCTTAATATTTCTAGCTCTAGGTGGCTTGTCTACAAGCAAACTGATCAAGGGATAGCACAGGGATCTCCGTGGTAATACAACAGTCTGTATCCTGACTGTGGGGGTGATGACACGAATTTCACTTACGTGATACAACAGCATAAAACTGCACATACACATGAGTGCAGGTAAACTGGTGATGTCTGAAGATGGTCTATGGGTTGTACAATGTCAATTTCTGGGGTTCTAATATTCCACTATGTTGATACACATATATTCCAGATACAGTAGCATTACACTAAGCTCGTGTAAAATGTTACTACTGGGGAAAAACTGAGTGAAGAATAAATGGGGTATCTATGAAGCTTCCTGTGAACTTTTATTTATTTCAAAAGTTTAAAACAATAAATGAATCACAAATTAAATTCCTCCAAATTTCAGTACTTGAAATATGTTTTAAGAATTGAGACATCAGAATCAAGAAGAACTACAATCCTGCAGCCTGTGGAACAAAAACCACATTCACAGAAAGATAGACAAGATGAAAAGGCAGAGGGCTAGGTACCAGATGAAGGAACAAGATAAAACCCCAGAAAAATAACTAAATGAAGTGGAGATAGGCAACCTCCCAAAAAAAGAATTCAGAATAATGATAGTGAAGATGATCCAGGACCTCAGAAAAAGAATGGAGGCAAAGATTGAGAAGATGCAAGAAATGTTTAACAAAGACCTAGAAGAATTAAAGAGCAAACAAACAGAGATGAACAATACAATAACTGAAATGAAAACTTTGCTAGAAGGAATCAACAGCAGAATAACTGAGGCAGAAGAACGGATAAGTGACCTGGAAGACAGAATGGTGGAATTCACTGCTGCGGAACAGACTAAAGAAAAAAGAATGAAAAGAAATAAAGACAACCTAAGAGACCTCTGGGACAACAACACAACAACATTCGCATTACAGGGGTCCCAAAAGGAGAGGAGCGAGAGAGAAAGGACCCAAGAAAATATTTGAAGAGATTATAGTCAAAAACTTCCCTAACATGGGAAAGGAAATAGCCACCCAAGTCCAGGAAGCACAGTGAGTCCCATACAGGATAAACCCAAGGAGTAACATGCCAAGACACACAGTAATCAAACTGGCAAAAATTACAGACAAAGAAAAATTACTGAAAGCAGCAAGGGAAAAATGACAACATAAAAGGGAACTCCCATAAGGTTAACAGCCGATTTCTCAGCAGAAACCCTACAAGCCAGAAGGGAGTGGCATGATATATTTAAAGTGATGAAAGGGAAGAACCTACAACCACTATTACTCTACCTGGCAAGGATCTCATTCAGATTCGATGGAGAAATCAAAAGCTTTACAGGCAAGCAAAAGCTAACAGAATTCAGTACCACCAAACCAGCTCTACAACAAATGCTAAAGAACTTCTCTAAGTGGGAAACTCAAGAGAAGAAAAGGACCTACAAAAACAAACCCAAAACAATTAAGAAAATGGCCATAGGAACATACATATCGATAATCACATTAAATGTGAATGGATTAAATGCTCCAACCAAAAGACACAGGCTTGCTGAATGGATACAAAAACAAGACCCATATATTTGCTGTCTACAAGAGACCCACTTCAGACCTAGGGACACATACAGACCGAAAGTGAGGGGATGGAAAAAGATATTCCATGCAAAGGGAAATCAAAAGAAAGCTGGAGTAGCAACTCTCATATCAGATAAAATAGACTTTACAATAAAGAATGTTACAAGAGACAAGGAAGGACACTATATAATGATCAAGGGATCAATCCAAGAAAATGATATGACAATTATAAACATATGTGCACCCAACACAGGAGCACCTCAATACATAAGGCAACTGCTAACAGCTATAAGAGGAAATCAACAGTAACACAATTAATAGTGGGGGACTTTAACACCTCACTTATACCAATGCACAGATCATTCAAAATGCAAGTAAATAAGGAAAGAGAAGCTTTAAATGACACAATAGACCAGATATGTTTAATTGATATTTACAGGACATTCCATCCAAAAACAGCAGATTACACATTCTTCTCATGTGTGCACAGACCATTCTCCAGGACAGATCACATCTTGGGTCACAAATCAAGCCTCAGTAAATTTAAGGAAATTGGAATCATATCAAGCATCTTTTCTGACTACAATGCTATGAGATTAGAAATGAATTACAAGGAAAAAAATGTAAAAAACACAAACACATGGAGGCTAAACAATACGTTACTAAATAACCAAGAGATCACTGAAGAAATCAAAGAGGAAATCAAAAAATACTAGAGACAAATGACAATGAAAACACGACAATCCAAAACCTATGGGATGCAGCAAAAGCAGTTCTAGGAGGGAAGTTTATAGCTATACAAGCCTACCTCAAGAAACAAGAAAAATCTCACATAAACAATCTAAATTTACACCTAAAGGAACTAGAGAAAGAAGCACAAACAAAACCCAAAGTTAGTAGAAGGAAAGAAATCATAAAGATCAGAGCAGAAATAAATGAAATAGAAACAAAGAAAATAGCGAAGATCAATAAAACTAAAAATGGTTCTTTGAGAAGATAAAACTGATAAACCATTAGCCAGACTCATTAAGAGGGAGAGGACTCAAATCAATAAAATTAGAAATGAAAAAGGAGAAGTTACAACAGACACCACAGAAATACAAAGCATCCTAAGAGACTACTACAAGCAAATCTATGCCAATAAAATGGACAACCTGGAAGAAATAGACAAATTCTTAGAAAGGTATAACCTTCCAAGACTGAACCAGGAAGAAATAGAAAATATGAATAGACCAATCACAAGTAATGAAATTGAAACTGTGATTAAAAATCTTCCAACAAACAAAAGTCCAGGACCAGATGGCTTCACAGGTGAATTCTATCAAATGTTTAGAGAAGAGCTAACACCCATCCTTCTCAAACTCCTCCAAAAAACTGCAAAGGAAGGAACACTCCCAAACTCATTCTATGAAGCCACCATCACCCTGATACCAAAACCAGACAAAGATACTACAAAAAAAGAAAATTACAGACCAATATCACTGATGAATATAGATGCAAAAATCCTCAACAAAATACTAGCAAACAGAATCCAACAACACATTAAAAGGATCATACACCATGATCAAGTGGGATTTATCCCAGGGATGCAAGGATTCTTCAATACACGCAAAGCAATCAATGTGATACACCATATTAGCAAACTGAAGAATAAAAACCATATGATCATCTCAATAGATGCAGAAAAAGCTTTTGACAAAATTCAACACCCATTTATGATTAGAACTCTCCAGAAAGCAGGCAGAAAGGGAATCTACCTCAACATAATAAAGGCCATATACAACAAACCCACAGCAAACATCATTCTCAATGGTGAAAAACTGAAAGCATTTCCTCTAAGATCAGGAAGGAGACAAGGATGTCCACTCTCACCACTATTATTCAACATAGTTTTGGAAGTCCTAGCCACGGCAATCAGAGAAGAAAAAGAAATAAAAGGAATACAAATTGGAAAAGAAGAAGTAAAACTGTCACTCTTGGCAGATGACATGATATTATACATAGAGAATCCTAAAAGTGTCAACAGAAAACTACTAGAGCTAATCAATGAATTTGGTAAAGTTGCAGAATACAAAATTAATGCACAGAAATCTCTTGCATTCCTATATACTAACGATGAAAAATCTGGAAGAGAAATTAAGGAAACATTCCCATTTACCACTGCAACAAAAAGAATAAAATACCTAGGAATAAACCTACCTAGGGAGACAAAAAACCTGTATGCAAAAAACTATAAAACACTGATGAAAGAAATTAAAGATGATACAAACAGATGGAGAGATATATCATGTTCTTGGATTGGAAGAATCAATATTGTGAAAATGACCAAACTACCCAAAGCAATCTACAGATTCAGTGCAATCCCTATCAAATTACCAATGGCATTTTTTACAGAACTAGAGCAAATAATCTTAAAATTTGTATGGAGACACAAAAGATTCCAAATAGCCAAAGCAGTCTTGAGGGGAAAAAACGGAGCTGGAGGGATCAGACTCCCTGACTTCAGACTATACTACAAAGCTAGAGTAATCAAGACAATATGGTACTGGCACAAAAACAGAAACATAGATCAATGGAACAAGACAGAAAGCCCAGAGATAAACCCACGCACCTATGCTCAACTAATCTATGACAAAGGAGGCAAGGATATACAATGGAGAAAAGACAGTCTCTTCAATAAGTGGTGCTGGGAAAATTGGACAGCTACATGTAAAAGAATGAAATTAGAACACTCCCTAACACCAAACACAAAAATAAACTCAAAATGGATTAAAGACCTAAATATAAGACCGGACACTATAAAACTCTCAGAGGAAAACATAGGAAGAACACTCTTTGACATAAATCACAGCAAGATCTTTTTTGATCCACCTCCTAGAGTAATGGAAATAAAAACAAAAATAAACAAATGGAAACTAATGAAACTTCAAAGCTTTTGCACAGCAAAGGAAATCATAAACAAGATGAAAAGACAACCCTCAGAATGGGAGAAAATATTTGCCAACGAATCAACGGACAAAGGATTAATCTCCAAAATATATAAACAGCTCATGCAGCTCAATATTAAAGAAACAAACAACCCAATCCAGAAATGGGCAGAAAACCTAAATAGATATTTCTCCAAAGAAGACATACAGATGGCCAAGAAGCACATGAAAAGCTGCTCAACATCACTAATCATTAGAGAAATGCAAATCAAAACTACAATGAGGTATCACCTCACACAGGTCAGAATGGCCATCACCAAAAAAATCTACAAACAATAAATGCTGGTGTGGGGAAAAGGGAACCCTCTTGCTCTGTTGGTGGGAATGTAAATTTATACAGCCACTACAGAGAACAGTATGGAGGTTCCTTAAAAAACTAAAAATAGAATTACCATATGATCCAGAAATCCCACTACTGGGCATGTATCCAAAGAAAACCATAATTCAAAAAGAGACAGGTACCACAATGTTCATTGCAGCACCATTTACAATAGCCAGGTCATGGAAGCAACCTAAATGCCCATCGACAGATGAATGGATAAAGAAGATGTGGTACATATATACAATGGAATATTACTCAGCCATAAAAAGGAACAAAATTGGGTCATTTGTTGAGACGTGGATTGATCTAGAGACTGTCACATAGAGTGAAGTAAGTCAGAAAGAGAAAAACAAATATCATATATTAACGCATGTATGTGAAACCTAGAAAAATGGTACAGATGAACCGGTTTGCAGGGCAGAAGTTGAGACACAGTTGTAGAGAACAAACGTATGGACACCAAGGGGGGAAAGCTGCGAAGGGGTGGGGCTGGTGGTGTGATGAACTGGGCAAGTGGGATTCACATGTATACACACATGTGTATAAAACTGATGACTAATAAGAACCTACTGTATAAAAAAGTAAATAAAATAAAATTTAAAAATTTAAAAAAAAAAAGGGCTTCCCTGGTGGCACAGTGGCTGAGAGTCCGCCTGCCAATGCAGGGGACACGGGTTCGTGCCCTGGTCTGGGAGGATGCCACATGCCGCGCAGCGGATGGGCCCGTGAGCCATGGCCGCTGAGCCTGCGCGTCCGGAGCCTGTGCTCCGCAATGGGAGAGGCCACAGTGGTGGGAGGCCTGCATACCACAAAAAAATAAATAAATAAATAAAAAATAAAAAAAATTGAGACATCATGCTCTGGATTAAACAGAGCATTTAACAGTAACACTCTCCACAATAACAGTCCTCAAACTTAAAGTTTACTTAAATGCAACAGCAGAAGGTCTTTCATACTTTTAAATCAAACTGAAAAAGATTTTTTTCATTTCTAAATGTCCCTGATAGCCATGAGGCTTTAGTGAAAACCATCTGCATCGTGGAGAGTCAGTGATAAGTCTAGGCATATCCAGCATAAGAATGTGGAAGTCTGAATGAGATGCCTCACCAAAGATGCACCTTAAAGGCACGGATACCTGCACTGTGACTGCAAGAGAAATAAAGATGCTTACAGCCATGTTAAAGGAGACCATTCCCATGGTTCTAACCACCATTATTTAAAGATCAGTTCCTGCACAACTCATTTTCAACTAAAAATTGTCTTCAGACATCTAAGTCAGGTCTTCTTTTTCATAAATATCTAGTGTCATGAATATTCAAGAAGTGTGAAAAGAACTGCTTATACGCAAATGGCAATGAACAATTATCTAACCATTTCAAAAATAAGTTAGCATCACACTGTACAACCTAAACTCTCTCGGAAAAAAAAAATGAATTAAAGATTTAAATGAAAAAAAAAAAGGGGAAAAAACCCACTGGTAGAAAGTTTTTCTATGCATGACAAAAATAAAAATGATAAGGAAAAAACTGCCAATCTGAATACGTAAAAATTTTAAACTTCACGTGGCATACACTCTGAAAAAAATTTAAGTTAACATGTTGGGGGGAAGTATTTCCAACAGGTATGACACACAGATAATAATCTTAATGTTTTAAAATAGGATTTCTATGTCAAAAGTACACATTATTTTCTCATTAACCTAACCACTTTCCCGTTCAAAAGCACAGAACAACGTTAATTAATTAATTTACTAGTCAGGTTTGTGCTAAGCACTTTACAGCTATGTGAAGTATGATCTTCAGTGAACTGAAATACAAGGTGCAAAATACTGGTTTTTATCTAAGATGTCTCTGCATCAACAAAGCAGAGATTAAGGTGGGTTTAGTAAATAATTCAGCCTTCTTCACTGTTCACTGCCTAACTCCTCTCTTCTTCAAAAATAACTGCAGGGAAGAGGCAAAAAATTTCTCCCCCAAAAAACAATAGCGCAAAAATAGTGGTCAAAATCATTCTCAGTTAAATCAATGGTTCTCAATCTTTGGCTTTATAACAACACCCTGGAGCACATATCTAAAATATAGATTCCCAAGCCCCACTCCCAGGGACTCTGGTTTAACAGGTCTGGACTGGGGCCTGAGGACATTTTTCCCAGAGGTCAGAAACTGGAAAAAAAAAAAAAAAAAATCATTTAAAATTTAAATGATCAAAACCATCACTGAATTAGCTATAATTTTATTGTGCCAGGCACCATACCAAGTAATCTACACAAGCTATTTTTTTCAATTCCCACAAACAACCCAATTATCACAGATACTCTTACCTCTTTGTAACTGATGAGGAAATGTGTTCAAGGTTAACACAGCCAGTAAGTGGCAAAGCTGAAGTCTGTTTCCAAAGCCCTGACTCTTCCCACTCTACATTTTCAGTATATCCTACTAGTTAGTGTTCCTGGGACCCAGCAGAAACCATAACTTGATGGCCTGACCAGATCTGAAAAGGAAAGTAAGGTGACTACCTCCCAGTTAACAGTCATTCACAGTAAGGGTATGACGGGTCCAGAAATGGTATCACTGAAATGCCTAGTAGTTTCTTGATTCCCTACTACCGATATGCTGTACAGCCTCAATGGGATGAAATCTTGATAATCGCTGTCATCAGTGAAATGTGAGAATTTAATCACCCAGAGTATCTAAAAAGCCAGAGCATGGTTTAACTCCTTCTGAAGTACTGACATCTGGTCAGTGCTTTAAGGTAAGTGCTTTAGATTGAATACCTTAAATATAGTCTGTCCACACTGAGCACCTTCAGAGTCCCTCTATGTGGAAGAGCCACCACCTCCTGAGCATTCCTCTCCACTGGCGCAGCACTCCCCTCCAGCGCCAGTCATGGGATTCTGTCTGCAGTATGGATGTGCAAGGAACACAGCCCAGAGAACCAGAGGCCCCCATCCCAGGCAACATTGGCTGATCCAAGGATGGGCATGTGATGCAAGTCCAATGAGAGCCTTTTTCTAAAATTTTCTACTTGAGATTAGTGATGAAACACTACAAGAAGTTGAAAGACCCCAGGAACAAAGCCTGTCTACAGCAGAAGAGAAAGAGTCCCCAGTCCTTGAGGTCCCTGGAACTGCCCGGGGAATTCTTCCTTCAATCCTGTTCCTTCCAGCAACCCATATAAGCCTATAAATATCTGTTTTGCTGAAGTCATTTTTAATGGACTTTGGTGACTGACAACTAAGAATTCTGATTACTATAAATTAATTAAGGTAAATACAAACTACATTTTACAGGTAAGAAAAGTGAAGCAGAGAGGTGGTCAAGGTTTCACAGGACACAGGGCCAGAATGAGACCACAGGTTTGTCTGACACTAAGATCTACCCATTTTCTAAATACCAAAATAATGGATTCAAACAAAATGAACTCACTAATAATAAATTTCACTGAAAAATTGTTTCCATCATTTTCTAGTTTTTACTTTGAGAACGTGCAAGGACATTTCCAAGTATTTTGTTGTCGTGGAATTCTGTGCAATGAATATTTTCTATAAGGTTTGACCACTGGAACCTATTGGGTATAACCATAATCCCATGTTTCAAATGAGAGAGAGAAATAATAGTTTTAATCTTTGAGGTAAGACAGCTTTAAAAAAAGTAAGAATGCAATGATAAGTCCTACCAAAAAAAGGAAGATGTTGCTTGCCTCATAGCCCCATTTTCCACTGATGTAACGCTATCTAGACTAGGTTCTTATCACAGCAGCTTTATAGAAAGAGCACTTGCAGAGCAATCAAAGGATACATAGTTTCTAATGCTGGTACTGATGCCCTCTGCACCTCCACCAAACTATACACAGGAAAAGAGGTTAAGAATACCTACTCCATATCCCATGGTAGCCAAAAAAGTTGACTGAACTCTATGAGAAATCTAAAAAGATGTTATAAATGATAATATTTAAAATGAAGAGTCCTGATGTCTTAGGAATCTTCTGACCTTAATCAAATCATAGGCTACAAACAATCCAGCTTTTCCAGGGTGCTCCTCTGCCCACACTTCTTTACAAAGAATGATACACCTTCAGGTGTTTTTTTTTTTTTTTTTGCTTTTTTGGGGTTTTTTTTTTTTTTGCGGTACGCGGGCCTCTCACTGTTGCGGCCTATCCCGTTGCGGAGCACAGGCTCCAGACGCGCAGGCTCAGCGGCCATGGCTCACGGGCGCAGCCGCTCCGCGGCATGTGGGATCCTCCCGGACCGGGGCACGAACCCCCGTCCCCTGCATCGGCAGGCGGACGCTCAACTACTGCGCCACCAGGGAAGCCCATACACCTTCAGTTTTAACTCAAATGTGTGCCTCATTTAAAATGAGGAATTATGTTGCCCAGAGAACCTGTAATATACAGCTTTTTAGCTGACTCGACTCCGACACATCAAACTTCAGATTTCAGTAATGGCTCTATAAAACATTCATTAAAACTTAAGCACTTACTTTCTGAATTTCAAATAATGTAATTTTGTTAAAATTAGCTAGCCAAGCAGATACAATTTATAAAAATTTGTCACAAAATATTAAGTATCTCAGACAAGGCACTAAAAATGAATGTTACTCTATCAGATTGAAATGCTAATATCATAGTCCACTTTCATTCAATGTTTTGATAAAAATGTTGCTTCCTGACAATTCTACCCAATGCAAAAATAGCTTCTTCCCCATAACTTTAAATAAATGCTTCACTGGAACATAACAGACCACCATTAGCTTTTCATGAGCTCATCCAGGTCTTCAGTCTCGGCCTCTCCCAGAACAGATAATAGCGTTGACAAACCTGGCTCTGGAAAGTAGTTCTGCTTTTATGAACAGAGTCCTGACTGTAATCAAATGACAGGGTGAAAACAGGACAATCCAGCTTTTCCACGCTGCTCCTCTGCCCAAACGTCCCCTTTCATTTTGGGAATGGCCATCAACTCTCAGAAGAACATTAACAGCCTACAGCTGATCTGCGCTCCCTCCTCCTATCAGCCCGTAGGAAGTTTTTCATATGAAAGCAGCCTTTGCCTCTTACTAAGGGAGCACACGGAGTAAGAGAGGTGCCCACAAACAGAGGAGCCTCGTTTTCAAGGAAGTGGAAACGCTCAGATTTTGTTAAGCATTCGTAATGCGTTGCTTTTTCCATTTAAATCTCATGTTGATTCCAACTCTGACAGTGATCTGTGTAAATCCACTTAAGTCATTATGCTTTTTAAATTCCGATTTTTAAAGAGAAACACCTCTATCCCAACGCACAAAAGACGTGGGCATGTTAAGTATCGCTTATTTTTCTTAAGTTTCACGACAGCCCGATCGTTTCCTAAAGAAAAATTCACAGTCCGCAGAAATGCTCTATCCAAATTTAACTAACCGGCAAATAATGAAAATTTTAAGCGTTAACAGGAAATTTAAATGTCCCATTCAGGAGGGGGGAAAAAACTGAACTAGGGCGCCAGCCCGATGTTTAAATATCTCAACTTGAACGCCATGGAAACAAGAGGGAATTCCCACTAGCCAGACAGCAAGAAGGCTTTGGTAGGACCCTCTTATTTTCAACGAATTCTAAGAAAAAAGGAAAAAGAAAATGCAACTGTCAACTAAGAGTTGAAAATTAATTTCTAACTGCTGTGAATAGTGCCTAAAGAATGGGTCTGAAGACAAACACAAAAAGCGTGGGGTGCTCTCGGGCTGGAGTAGCGCTGGGCTCACCCCCAGGGTGAGGAGGAGGGAAACGAGCAAAGGGGATCAGAGTCTGCGGCAAAGAAGCGGGAGACGCGGGCCTGGTGGCGGGAGGCGCGGGGCTGACCCGCAGGCAGCCCGGGCCGGGCGTAGCCCAGCGCCCTCGCGCCCCCCGCCCCGGCCCCCGACAGGGAACGGCCCGTACCTGTCAGACCGGCCGGGATGCGCCGCGGGGCCCGCGCTGCCCGCCCCTCTCCCGGCGCCGCGTCCGCCGCCCGCGAGCCAGGAAGCCGCTGCGGCCTGCGGCTTCCCGCCACCGCCGCCCGCTCCTTCCTCCAAGGACACGGCGAGCTGGCTGAAGGCGTAGAGGAGCGAGCAGAAGCCACAGGCCAGGCACAGCACCACGACGCGCAGGTAGCGCCGCATCACGCCGTCCCCGCGCCGCCGCTGCCGTCGCCGCCGCGCCCGCCCGGGCGAACTGGCGCGGAGAGAGCGACACCACGCAGCCGCCGGCGCAACAAGTTCCTCCTTCGCCACGGCCTCGCGCCCGCCCCCCTTCCTCCCTGCCTCCCTTCGCTCTCCGCCCACCACCTTCGAGAGCGCGCGGACACCCCGCCCCGGAGCCCCGGCCCCGCCTCCGCCGCGGGCCTCTCCCCAGAAGGTGGGCGGCTGGACGCGCCGGCGCACTGAGCGCGAGGGGGGCAGGGCGCGCCGGGTGGGCTGGGGCCAGCGGGACGCCGGACGCGGCTGGCGCAGGGCCTTGGGCCACCGGCGACCCCGGGAGGGCGACTCTCGAGCCCTGTGGCTCCTAACTGCGGGCGAAATGATTGGGGTATTGGAGGCAACCGACCCAAATTCAAATGATGGTTCTTCCACGTGGTAATTTGGGACGCTGAAAGCCCTAAATTCTCTGAGCGTGTTTCTTCGTCTCTAAAATGGAGATGACATCCTCATCATAGGGTGCTTGTAAAGATCAAATTGCTTAACGCACGAAAAAACCCTTGCACTTAGACGGCACTTGATTAAGCCATTTCTCACTTACATCCTTCTCAGCAGGGACTTCCCCAGCCTCTAAGATTCTATAATACAGTCGGTTCGAGCCATTTTCACCCAGATGTCTAATTACCTCCTAATGCCCTTTAGGATGCATATCTTGCCTCCCATCGAGGTTGTAAGTTCCTATAAGGCTGATGAGGTTCAACCTTTTACGCCTTTTTGATCCTCCTCACAGCTCACCATTCGCATGTCCAAAACAATTAATATTCTCCCTAAAGAGCTTTGCCTTTAGCTTTCCATTTCTTTTCCCTCTTTCTCAGCCATATTTTCACTCCATTCATTTATTGAACATTTACAAAGCATGTGCCAAGCACTGTGTGAGTACCTTGGGGTACAAAGACGCCTAGTTGGGGCATGGGGGTGGGACAGTGGATACTTGTTAAGTGCAATACGACCATACAGACATTAGGATATAAGCCTGTAAAGGTGTGGGCACACATACAAAACGGAGCAATCAGTTCTGCCTGCGGGCATGGTTAAGAGACACTTCATAATGTTAAAATGAAACACAGACGCCAGACTTGAAAATTCCCTGAGCGAACAAAACCAGTTAGTCATACAAGCAAAGCTTAATTTAGCTTATTTTGCGGGATAAGAGGTTAACTTGACCTGGGTCACTTTTTGCTTATGCATGTGAAAATCATAAGCAGACCTTAAATAGTTCCTGAAAACTGGTATGAGGTAACCACTAACCAATTCCCTTTCATTTAAGAAAAGTCTAGGAGGGGTGGGCAAAATGGGTGAAGCGGGGGTGACTTACCTGGTGGTCCAGTGGCTAAGACTCTGCACTCCCAGTGCAGGGGGCCCGGGTTGGATCCCTGGTCAGAGAACTAGATCCCGCATGCCGCCACTAAAGATCCCGCACACGACTAGGAAGATCCAATGTGCCACAACTAAGACCCGGAGCGGCCAAATACTTTTTTTTTTTTTTTTTTTAATGGGTGAAGAGGGTCAACTGTACGGTGATGGACGATAATTAGACTTGTGGTGGTGATGACTTTGCAGAGTATATAGGTGTTGAATTATAATGCTGTACACTTGAAACTTATATAATAAAAAATAATTTAAAATCAAAGAAAGAAAAGCAGTTGAATACTCAACGTTTGAAGTTTAAACTGCAAAAAAAATGAAAAGAAAGGAAAAGAGAACATTATAATATTTTAACCAGTCACTGTAGAGAATACACACTCAGTCTTCACAGAATATACCCCTGAGCCTCATTCCATATTTTGGTTTGAGTGCTCCCAGTTTGCTGTCTTTTTGGTGTACACACAATAAACTTTTACTAATAACTATGTAAGTGACTCATAGGTTTTACTTCTGTTTTTTGTGAACTTTTGACTGTAGCAAAAGTGGCCCTAGAGTCTAGGGTGTGGTAAGAGAAGTAATTCCAGGCTGAGGAATCAGTGAAACAGGCTCTTGGGTCAGGGAGCTGTGAAAAGTTTGATATCACCAGTTAAGTGAATGCAAAAGAGGAGAAGATGAGCTATAAGACTAGAGGTTGAAGGGGCCAGATATCGGAATGCCTTATTTAGTACAGCAAGGAGTTTGAACATAATCTGGCAAGGAGCTTGAACGTAAAATGTTGAACCATTGAAGGGTTTTTAAATTAGGAAATAACATGGTCACATTTGCCTTTTGGAGAGCAGATTCTGGCTGCAGTGTAGAGGCTGGGACAGATTGAGATTGGAGCCAGAAAGCAGCTAGCTACAGTGCCAAAAAGTGAGGGAAAGGAGGCTTTAAACACACACACACACACACACACACTCTCTCTCTCTCTCTCTCTCTCTCTCTCTTCATGGAGAAAAATCATGCTGTTAAACTGTTCAAATTGCAGTTGGAGCTTTGAAGAGTTTGGCCATGAGAAACAAGATATGGAAATGCTGTATAATTAGTGGTAGTTCTTCATTTGGAATCCCTACACCAAATAAGTGACCATGGGAAAGTCACTAAACAAATTTAAGCCTCAGTTTCTTACCCTATAAGGATTAAATTTCTTGCCTTACTTGACAAAAAATGAAAACTAGCATGCTATCAAGCTGTGAATAGAATGAAAACATACACTTATTCATTCAATAAACATTTATTGAATATATTCTACATGCCAGACAAGGGGCTATTCTGTACTGCCCCCAAAACTGGAGACAGGCAAGTAAAAACCACAATATAAAGTAAATCTTTTCACTACACCTTACAATTCTTAGAGAAATAAAGATAAACTTAATGAGGTACAAAGATGGATGACAAAAGCATTTATAAGAACAGAAAATAGATTTTCAGAGAGAAAACTAAAGGATATGGTACCAAGAAACTAGAGTAAGAGCTAGCACTCAAAGTACGTTTAACTTAAAGAGATGGTAACTACAATTGTTTCTATTTCAACAAACTAAATGTAATGAAAATAAAGAATAATTTAATGACCCAGAGATTTTTAAAATACTAGAATGGCAATATTCATTTCTGCGACAATATATGGGAAGAGCATATCCGGAAGAACAATCATCCATTTACTTGACATCAGGGTTCTGGACCATATCATCCCTTTAGGTTCCTTTTAATCCTGTAATTAAAAAGGAAATTCTGTTGAAAAGTATGTAAGGCATTCCAAAAATAGAAATGATTTTTGTATTACCCACACACTGTCCCAACTGGTTATCCTGGAGTATAAGGAGCTGTGTGAATACTTCTGATCATTTCCAGGATTCACACATTTTGATACTCCTAAAATTAATTGTAAATTATTGAAAATATTTTTTGCCATAATGGTTAGGCATTTCTTTCACTTACTGTGTGTATGTATGTGTTCTTAAGTCTATTTTTTCATCTCTAGACCACCCTCTTAATTCTCTAGTGACAGGCTGGCTATATCCAAATTTTTTTTTTTTTTTTTTTTTTTTTTTTTTTTTTTACAGTACGCGGGCCTCTCACTGTTGTGGCCTCTCCCGTTGCGGAGCACAGGCTCCGGACGCACAGGCTCAGCGGCCATGGCTCACGGGCCCAGCCGCTCCGCGGCATGTGGGATCTTCCCGGACTGGGGCACGAACCCGCGTGCCTTGCATCGGCAGGCGGACTCCCAACCACTGCGCTACCAGGGAAGACCCTATATCCAAATTTTTAATCAATATTGATCTTCCCTTCATTCTGTCAAAAAAGGTAAATTTAGGTGGACAAAAAGAAATTTAAAAGTAGCAACACTAGTTGTTTAAATTATGGAGATAGAGACCTCCATGACCTGAAAAACTCTCGGATTCAGGATAATCCAAATCTCAACAATCGTATATTCAAAAGATTAATCTTGATTTTTCATATAGCTCCTAGTACATGCTGGATATATGGTAGACATTCAATTAATGAGTTTTGGGGGGTTTTTTAATGTCTTTTCCAAGACACTCTAGAGCAAATTTAGGTCCTGCTCAGCATTTCCTTCCCAATTCTACCTTTTAGTACTTCTTAAAAAAAAAAAAGACATCCTGTGGGGGAAAAGGTAAATTCTATACCTTTTCATAGTAAAGTTCAAAGCTTTTTAACATAATTTCCACTTTATAAAGGTCTATGCATAAACTAACTTAATCCTGATAACAATTATACTTTATTCCTTTAACAAACAAGGAACCTGAAATTCAGAGAAGTTTGTTAACCACATGGCTAATGATGAAGATCCATAATTCAAATGGAAATCTTTGAGGATCCAAAGTGCATGTTTGTTTTTTCCCTTATACCATGCTATCTCACTGTGAAAAAATAAATGCTAAACTGAGTGATGCAAATTAAAAGTAAAAGCAAAAAAGCAAAAAAGATGTTATATGAAAATCTCTTAGACTGGTCTTGGGGATTAAAACAAATTAAACTTGCAATCACAGAAATACAAATCACGGGGTTTCCCTGGTGGCGCAGTGGTTAAGAATCCGCTGCGGGGGACGCGGGTTCGAGCCCTGGTGCGGGAAGATCCCACATGCTGTGGAGCAACAAAGCCCCTGCGCCACAACTACTGAAGCCCGGGCGCCTAGAGCCGGTGCTCTGCAACAAGAGAAGCCACCACAATGAGAAGCCCGTGCACCGCAACAAAGAGTAGCCCCTGCTCACTGCCAACTAGAGAAAGCCTGCATGCAGCAACAAAGACGCAATGCAGCCCTAAGTAAATAAGTAAATAAATAAATTTATATTAAAAAAAATACAAATCAGATTAGTTGCAGAGCACAAAGAATCAGAAATTCACACTAAAATTGAAAATCATTCTCTCCTCTTGTTGGCCTCTAGTGAAATTTCTTCATTTTTCACAGTCCATTTCCTAGAGACCTTGTTGGGCTGGAGGAAAAAGTTGGAAAAGTATGTTGTCAGTTGGAGCAAAGTATTTCATTTTAAGTGTTCATTCAGACTAGTAAATGTGGGAAAAGGGTAGGGTAAGGGGGAAGACGAAAGAGTAAACTGATTCTCTTCATGCTCAAAAAACTCAGCTATAGATCATAAGATTAGAAAAAGTGGCAGTGGAAAACTAAGTGGGGACACCTTAACTCGTAAATAATCCTAGAATTCAGCTAGTATTTCCATCCACAAAGGAGAGAGATTATGAAGCGGGCAGAGTGGGGAGGGAAAGAACGAATATGCTATGGACCATCCTTACATTTCTCCCTGGTTCAATCTCCAGGAACCCTCCATTCCCATTAATAGATTATAACCTATTATTATTTTATTTATTTTTTTGCGGTACGCGGGCTTCTCACTGTTGTGGCCTCTCCCGTTGCGGAGCACAGGCTCCGGACGCACAGGCTCAGCGGTCATGGCTCACGGGCCTAGCCGCTCTGCGGCATGTGGGATCTTCCCGGACCGGGGCATGAACCCGCGACCCCTGCATCAGCAGGCGGACTCTCAACCACTGCGCCACCAGGGAAGCCCTACTGTTATTTTTTTAAAATACTGTCAGTGAAATTAAAAGCTAGATTTACAGGGAAATTTAGTCATGAGGAAAATTAGAATTAAAACATACATGCACAAGTTCACCAAAACCTGCCATCAATCAAGGTCATGATTATAATATTAAGTAACAGATAAGTCTCTGGACCCCGATTCCACAAAATTGAAAAATGAAAATAATAAGAATTCTGATACTATTACACTTCAGAAATACAGTACTTACTTGAAAAATAAAGTCAGAATTATTGTTATCTATATTCCTTTCTGTATAGAAGCTACATCCTAAATAGTCCTATGTTATGTTTTATTATTAATAGGTTTCATATTTTGAAATGGTTTTTCTTTTCACATGTCTATATTTTAGTTTTAATAAAGTAAAAAAAATTGTTTTTTCTTTCTAATTAAGTTAAAGTGTCCCTTAAATTATTTATCTTATCCTGTACTGGAAACATCATAGGCTTTTACATTTTCTCTTATTAAAGACCAAAAGCTACCTCTTGGACCTAAGGCCAGATCGCTGTTTTTTAATTCTGAAAACAGCCTACTTTTTTCTTTTTAATGCTTTCACTACATTTTTGTCCTTTAGGAGTCTTCTTCTCCCAAACTGGTTTTATACAGTATCCCAACTCTTCTCAATCTTGCTGACTGCAGAAGTGAACACAGGCTAATTTCATTGTTGCTATTAGTCTGAATTAAAAGAGGTTAGTGAAAATAATACACATACAAGTCTAAATTAGTAAATCTTGGTACCCAGTTTAGTTTCTGAATTCTCTTGAAAAAAGAGTTAATGAAAATATGAAGATGAGATGGTAGCTTTCATCCACATTCCCTACTTCCAGGTAAGTCAGCAGATCTAGGTTTACCTGCATGTAATTCAAAACCTGCCAAACTTGTGTATTATTTCCACTCCTCAGGAATTCCAGTTGGATCCATTTTACTGGATCCTTGAACTGAAAATTTCACGTAGGGGCTTATGCTCACAACTAAAATAAAGCAGTTTTTTTGAGATTTTTTTAAAAAGTATTACTATTTAGCCTTATGTACAAAAGAGATTTGAGGAACTTTATAAGAACACAAGGGAAAACGTTAAGTAGATAAAAACTGTAGTTAGATGAAGTTAAAAATTTAGTTAGATGAAGAATAACAAGTTAGAATATGGATATGCAGATGACTGAGTTCTACATAATTATTAAAAGTATGCCTAATTTTAATCTGAGATTTCCCACAACTAAAGCAAAAACTGAGGACAATCGATGATTTGCATTGTTCACAAGAAAAAGGCAAACTGATTTCTCAGGTTGAAGTAAAGCTTTTCCTGAAACACGTTTGAATAAATTTTCTCATTTGGATTCTGAGTGATGTAACGTTTCCTCAATATCCTCACAAAAAGGCAACAGGAGACCTCATTCAGCTGTTTACTGATTTTTAAAAATTAGTATAGGAAAATGATAATCTCTCATTACATGCCTTAAAGTCTTTAACTTTTGAAAATTCAAACTGGAGTAATGAAATGGTAGCTGGCTAAAATTACTGGTGACACCCAACATTACCAGCTGCAACTATCAAGATGAGATCCTAACATCTCCTTTGCGGACTTACAGTGGATACTCAGGCCAAGCTGAATTTTCTAGGGGGAAAAAAAAAGAAGGAAAAAGAAAAAAAAAATGGTGGCAAGCACTCCCTCTTCTGTTACTTCTCTATCTTATATGTATTTTTATTGTTGAAATAATGGCATTGTATTTACAGATCTCTCCTCTAAGACGTGAGTTCCACATCTTTGTCCTCTTTGCAACCAACCCCCAGACCAGTGCCTAGCACACAAAACATACTCAATAAATGTTCACTGAATTGAAAACTGACATAAAGAAAACCTAGATCAGGAAAATAATGAAAGTATTACAGCAGTAAAATAGCTATGACAGTCTACAACTCCTACTGATGGGGAGGAAAGAAATCACCACTGAAAAACAATTCAGAACATGAAACATGTCCCAGAGAACTAAAAGCTTTCAGAGCTCTACTTGATTTTTCTATATAAGTACCTAGTCTTATCGTGGCATTTCATATGCTCCAGAATTGGCCCATTCCACAAAGGCTGGAATATCTGCACTGGCTAAATACAAAGCCACATTAAAAACATAACATTTAAATTATCTGGGCTAGCAGGGCTGTGCATTCAGGAAAGTAAAGTGTTCATATAATTCAAGGTAAATCTCTATGACAACTTCTAAAAATGAACTGGTTTTGAAGAAATCATTTTATAGTGATTACACATATTGCTGCTCTAGTAAACAGTCTACTAAACACAACTGAAAACTTAATGACTGAGTCATTACAAAGATGATTTATCATAGCTTGTTTTAAAATTTTTCTCAAGAGACCGAGATGCTATACATTCTATTTGTTCTCTCTCTCCCTTCTGAGTGATTCTTCTCTGCTATCATCGACTACATCACAATCCCCATTTTCTAATTTCTGCTACTATCTTTGCTTTTTCTCCTTCCTCCTCCCTCATTTTTTCCCCCATTTCTAACCTTCCTTGCCTTTATTATAAGGGCATCTTCTTTTTCATCACTCTCAATAGCCAGGGAGGGTGTTCTTTTCCTTCTGCTTTCACAAATGATCAGTCACATCCTGTATTCTGCAATCTTCACTGTCTCTTGAGTCTACTCAGCTATTTTTGTCACTGATGACTTTTCTACATTTCAGTTTTTCTACATTTCAGTTGTTCCAGACACCTGAAGGTGCCTGTGGTTGAAGAGGGGAGCCAGTGCTAGTAAGTCGAAGTATTACTTTATGATTACCCTTCTTACACACACATTCACTCTTCTGTTTGCACTTAATTTTCGAAGTACAGTACAGAAATTTCTATCAATGGCCCAGTTCGTACTTCAGGTCTTCAAGATTCCAGAAAAGAGATAAGTGGCAGACCAAGAAAATAAGTAAAATAAGGGTTTCAGTGGAAACTAAAACTTCTAGACCACTCAGCATGAATGTATATAATATGAATAAGCTACATTCTTTTCAGGCAATAAGAACTTCTTTCTAAAAGAAGGGTAATAAATGTTATCAACTTAGAAAAGCAAAGGTTTTTCTTCCTTTTTTAATGTTTTCACTTTGTCTACAGTCATCACTATAATTTTAGGAAAGCATTTAATAAAAATAAAACCTTTAAGTTATTGTCAACTATTTCTGTGTAATATAAAAGGTTTAAGAATATGTATTCTTGTATGCCTCAAATTATATCTTCACTCTTACTTATATCAAAATAAGCTAATAAACTCTGAAAAACATCCAAATGCTCTTTTTGTATAGAATTTGGCTAAAATAACCCACTATTAAAACCATAGGGTAAGTTGATGAACCAGAGCTAAAAATATACCCTAAGCCCAGGCTCTGAACCTTTTTGCATATTTTAACATTAGGTGTATTTATGGAATTTGAGTCTGTTTCCTGGTTTGGAAGTGTATTTGAGGTAGGGTGAAATGAAGACAGCAAAAGATAACTGTGATTAATGAAAGGAAAACAAACTATCAAAGCAGACAACTCAGCTTATTTCTCCTGTCTCATAATGCATACCATCAGGTTCTTTAATTATAGAAAGACAGCTGGTCTGGGATCAGAGCAAACATCTGATGTAAAAAATTCAGTTTAACCTACAGAACACAATTCCTTTTGCCCAAAAGGCATGGAAACGATTTTTGTTACAAAAAAAATTATGTTTCTGTAATGGGATTTTACCTATAAAGATAGTAAAGGCTCACATTTACTGAGCACAGAGTACGTGTCAGGTAGTTGTTAAGAATTTTGTATGGATTGACATTTAATCCTCCCAACAACCCTATGAGTTAGATATGATTACCATTATCCCTGTTTAATAGACGGGAAATGATCTTGAATGACTTACTCAAGCTCACTTAGGTTCTACAACAGAGATTCAGATACCAGCCATCAGTTAGCATTCTCAAATTCCACGCTAACTGTCTCCCTACTATTTAGAAAGATGACTATGCCCCGTTCAGGTAAAATCCCATCTTCTGTCAGATTTTTCTCTCTTGCAGTCCATTTAAAATATATCCAGAAAGTATTTGATCATCATCATAAGACCCAGTACCTCCAAAGAGTAATTTTGACTTAAAAATTAGAATATTTTCCCTATTACAGTTAGTACTTGTAGTTTTTACTATGTCTAAAAATGAATATATATGTATATATATAAAACATTTGGAACATGTGAAAAAGAATAAAATAAGAGAAAAAAATTTTCATGTTTTAAAAGAACATACCAGTCATTTGGGGTTCCACTGAAAGTATCTTAAAAACAAATAAAATTCTTTCATTTAACAACACTAAAGAATGAGGTATATAAATGTTTTAATCACAGACTTTTACTGTATGCAATTAACTGTATTTCACAACTTGCATCTTACAAAAAAGACAGTACCATTGTGCCTGTAAAAAGTACTGCAATTAAACAGAAAATTACATTACCACATGAAACCACCAAATATCACAACTGTCAGGGTCTACAGTTTTATTTCTTTCTTCAAATGCTATCATGATGTTTTTATGTGATATTCTGTATCCAAGTTATAATTTAAAGTTCATTTATAGTTCAAAAGTCTCCTATAGGTGAATACATACTAAACAAATGGCTAAGAGAAAGCAGGAGACCCTAGAATTTAAGTACTGTGTGGTTTCTAAGTTGGATTTTTAGAAACAACAAAAAACACTTTTATTAGTTGTAAACAAAAATGCAAAATCTGTAGTCATAAAAATATTTTATTGGTAAATTTACATAATAGTAAGTGGGGCTGTAAATGCTTTTTAAATTTTAGGATATTGATAAATGCATAAACTGGCAATTGTTTCTGAAAATAGGGTACTATAATTTTTATAAGAATTGTTATATTTAATAAGAGGCCAATTAAACTGATTAAAGATTAGTTATTTCTCAGTTCTGTGCAACAGTTCCCATTTCTGTATTAATTAGATTCACACTTCTATGACCCTGGATAAGTCTGGGGCAAGGAAACAGTGATAAAACTATTAAGTTAAAGCTTTTCCAAAACTGCAGCTTTTAAAATATGACAGGTTTCTTCTCTTCTGTTTTTGCCAAATGCTTATAATTACTTGAATTTTAATGTTCTATATAATACAGAAAATACCAGTGTTCAATGACAATAGCACTAAATCTGAATTATAAAGCCAAGTAATCAATGTTTTATTGTTTACTAGTCTGCTAGTAAACATTACAATAAATGAATGTTTTGAAAGATAAGCAAAAATTCCCCCCAAAAACAGATAAAACCTAAAACATAATTCAGGAACAATAATTTAGTAAAATGTGTCAAAAACATTGGCAATGGTTCATACAAATTCTTTATTTAATAACAATCTTCCTATTTAACCACACCAAGTACCAGCAGGTGTATTTAAGAGGATAACCATTAAGAAAATTCTGTTGTAGCAACAGTTGATTAAATTGATTTTTGACTTGTATACATATAACTATTTGTTTCACAATTCTCAAATAATACATATTTAGGCAGCTTGCACTATGTTATAAAAATTTAAATTCGTTACATGCCAATAGTAGAGAATTCAAGAATTATGTGTTAGAATTCACTAAACTAAAAGTGAAAATAGACTTACCAATAACACTGCATAATGAGTAATTCAACCACATTTTCATGGCACCTTTAACTGTGGAGACCAAAATGTTAAGTCTGGAAATGTTTGGTAGGCATAGATTGCAATAAAATCTAACAAATTTCTATTTTATGTAAAATGCAAATTATGGATTGTGCGTGAATATGTTTGTCATGAAAATGTGGTACTTCTTGGCATAATCTGTGTATTTGCATGGTATGACAGAAGTGACTAGGAAATTGGAGAAAATAAACTTTAATGAGATTCTCCGTTCAATGATGAGGCTTCTCCTCTGGGTGAAGATGACCTGGACATTCCCCTCTCTGTGTTATCAGAGCTGGAGCCACTCTGACTGTGTTGATCTGCAGAAGCAGCACTAGATGCGGGCGGTGACTTCGTTTTCTCCTTAAAGTCTGTAATAATGACTGTCAGATCTCCAACGGTAACTTCCAAATGTTGAGCACTACTCCGATCCACATTTTTCAATCTTGGCCTAAACACAAAAGATGATAAAATTTTAAACTAGCTTTTCTCTCTACCAACTTTCTGAGCATGTAATGCATATTAAATTAGGTAAAAATAACAAAACAAATACATCTATCTTTAAAGCTCTATATTCATGTGTAACTAGCCACAAAAATATAATTAAATGTTTGAAATCATTAACATTAATCAAGCCAATCATTCCTGAATCTTCCTCAACATGACAAAAAACTCTGGGAGTAATGTTCTCTTAAATGTGCTTTTATAGCTTTATCATAATTTTGCAGACAGCTTATCAATTTTACTAAAATAAATGTTTTAGAACAGCAGTGACATAGCTGAATCACAGAGGAAGCTGACAACAGCTAAGGTTGAGTTATATGCAGGGCTGTTACTCCACTGATGTGCACTTATGATAAGGGCGTCATGACTGTCTGTTCTGCCTGGACCCATGACCATTCTGATTGGTTAAAGCTCATGCAAATATCTGTTCAGTATTGTGAACATCACTCCTGGCTTTATGAGTGAAAAAGAAACATTTCAAACACAAATGTCTTGTAATCTAGTAAAACAAAAACAAAAAACAGAAAGTGTCCTCACACTTAAACTTGTATTTGTGGCCTCTGTGTTTAATTTCTAATATACCTTCAACTAAGAAAAACACTTTCATGATATAGTAAAAGAGATGAAATCTTTTATTTCTACTTTATATACTTTATATATTGATGTTAAAAGACAATATTAAATGGTTAATTTTATTACTTCAAAAGTGCCATTAAAACACTCTAAATTTACCTGGTTTTCTTATGACTGTTCTTTTTGCTAGTTGTTTCCTTTTCACTTTTTTCTTTTTCTACTTTATCTTTTTTCTCTTTCTTTGACTGTGTAGGGGGCACAAACTGCTGAGTAACCTGCTGTGCAACCAACTGGGAGACAGGCCGAGGTTTCCTGTGTGCATGTTAAAAAGAAAGTTTTTTTTATTACTATAATTTAAGAATGTATTTTTTATGAGAGAATAGCTCAAATTATGAGAATAGATATATGATTTCACATATAAAAATTTCTCATATGTAAGGTAATTCAGATGTGCAATTTAACAGATATATATACACACACATACATTACTGTCTCTCCTATCCAACAAAAATAGAACTATAATAACAGTTAAAAGTTATAGCCCAAGATATATAGTCAAACCATTAAAATGTAACTGTTACATAAATCGACACGAAAATTATTAAAAATGTATATCAAACTGTGCTTATGGGGAAGCACACATAAATTTTTAAAATTAAACTTGAAAGTTCACACTGAAATAAAATCTAAATTTATCCCTCTTCTCTCAGAGAAGGAAATACCTCACCATCTGTTACAATGGCTATTCTTTTCTTTAAAATCTTTCATTTATTCACTGAATAAATATTTGAGTGTCAAAATTTCTCACTTCTTACTGCTCAAATCTTTGAGGTTCCTTATGTATCCAGCCACAATTTCACTGTGGTTTTTTGACCTTGGAGATCTGTCCAGTGCTTTGAGACTTGCCTAACTTACTCACTTACTCATTAAAAAAAAATTTATTGAGAACCTACTGCAGAAACTGTACCGAGATAGATGAAATGTTGCCTGACTACAATCTTTGGTACCAGTTGTCACTTTTGGTACAAGTTGTCACTGTATTAGCCCAGGGTCAAGGATGCCTCCAGCTTTACGGTAGAACGTGGGCAGCTGAGGTCAAGATTCAAAGTAAATGGTCTCTAAGTTCTTAAAATGAGAGAGAAAAAGACAATTGAGGAGGGAAAAAAGGTGGGAAGGAAAAAGCAAAGAAGAATAAGATAAAAATACATTAAAAAAATACATTTTAACAGATGGTCTATAAACAACAGTAATCTATTGCCTGGAAAATCCTGACCCTATTCTGGTCAGTAGAGTTATTAAAAAATCTTTTCCTTTGTTTCTCTAAAGCAAGACAAAATAGAAACCAAAGAGAAAATACTGCATAATCTAGGATTCAAAGCTGCAAGGAGGAATCCTTTGAAGGAGGAAATAGGAAACGCAGTATATAAAACATCTTAATAGATGGGTAATGAATTTTGTTTAGAACCTGCAGAGTCTGAAGTACAGGAAGGATATCCAGGAAAGATGTCCAATACACAATTTAAAAAGCAGGACTGACACAGATACCAGGGTCAATGATGTAAATTAAGAGTTATACAAATGAAAATGATATTGAAAGCATGGTAATTAATGGCTGAGCTTGTTAAGGAAATGAACTTTAAAAAAAAAAAGGACTAAAGTAGTGATTCTCAAATTTAAGGTACATCAGGATTACTGGGAAGTCTTGTTTAGCTTGCTTAGCTCCGCTCCCAGGGTTCTTATTTAGTAGGCTTCGGGGTGGAGCCTAAAATTTGCATTTCTAAATAGCTTCCAAGTTAAGGGGAAGCCTCTGGTCCAGCCACCACACTGAGCAGAGAAGCTTGAAGAAGTGCAATATATTGATACTACTGCAGCATAAAGTTTGAGATGGAGAGCAAGGAGTGGCAGAGAAAAAAAAAAAAGCTGGACAGATAGGAAGGAACCCGACAATGAAAAGCGAAGGAGTCTGATTTACCTTTAAAAGACAGCAGATCACTGAAGAAATTCAGACTTCAATTTTACAAAGATTACTGGCAGCAATCTGGAGGGGAAAGGTACTACAGAGGCAGGGAAAGCTACTTTAATAGACCAGGTAAAAATAAAAAGGGCTTGAACTAAAAGGAAGCGGCAGTGGGCTTATTTAGAGACAGGCTGAAGAAGCAGAATCAAGGGGACGTGGTGACGAATTAAACGTGCCTTTCTCACTTCTCAACCAAAAAATATTCCTTTAGCAAAACATACAGAAATTCTTGTTTGTCCTCATGTAACCAACGTTCTGTGGATGAAATCAAACAAAAAATAAAGTCTTACATGTTGATAAATGCTATGGAAAAAAAAATAAAGTAAGGAATACAGGGCGTGTTAAGGAAGGAGTTACTGTCTGTTTCCTCATCTAGGATATACACTCCACAAGGAAAGGGATGGTTTCAGGTTTATACATCACTGGATAACTAGTACCTAGCACAGTACTGAAAAAATACTAGATATTTAATATTTGTTGAAAAATGAATGAATGATAAAATCAGGCTTAATGAGGAACGAAGATGTTTTAAAAGACAAGGAATACTGTCTCGATGCTTACTCACGGGCCAGGATCAACCACTCACTACACAGACGTAAACAAGTAGTGAAAAGTAAGAGCAGCAAGAATTAATTCCTCTTTTAATTATGCCGGAATATGGAAAGAGAAAGAAAGTACAAAGGTGTGACAGGTTGTGAAAAGGTTTGGTTAGACTAGTGCCTGGTGAACAGTGAGTCACCTAAAATTAAGAGTCACTCCAAGCTATACAATGGAATTGAGGGGTAGTCATCATTTGTCTCCTAAGGTATTATGGGTCTCTGAATCTCTTCCTGCCATAACAAATGAAAGTCTGACAACATCCTTTATTATAGTTTGTACTGTCGCTCCCTTCGTCCCAAAATTTAATGCAAAATGAATTTATAAAAATGTTAAACTAAATTACAAGAAAATTGCGAACATTAAAATAAATTTACATTCTAGAGTAGAAATCCTGAAGTTCCTAGCAATCAATAAATTGACATTATTGAGAGGCCATTATCACTAACTTAAGATATATAATAATTTATATTCTCTTTATTTAGTGCTGCCTTTTTTAAGTAAAATTGAATATTCTTCTAGGTTTTTCTGGATTCATTAATAACCTCAGTACTCAGTGCTGTTTTTCCCATAAGATGTAACTGTCTCAATCATGGATTCTCTGATCATGAAGCTTTTCAGAAAGGAATATAACGATTGTGCTGTGGTTAGGTACAGAATATTTTTATAACATTATCAATCACTCCCCCACCCCTCCAGCATTTGTCTCCAAGTTGGTGTCCATCAATTATGTGACACAGTTCCTCAATCACTCCTACTTTTATGTGAGAGAAGGGATAATCCTAATTCCCCAGCTTCATGGATCTTACAACTGCTGCCAAGTCTTTTTCATATTTAACAGGTTTTCTCTCTCCAGAATCTTCCTAGAATCATTTTCCCTTTTCATATGGCCCATAAATCTGAAAATGAGGGAACGCCCTGGTGGTGCAGTGGTTAAGAATCCACCTGCCAATGCAGGGGACATGGGTTCAATCCCTGGCCCGGGGAAGATCCTACATGCTACGGAGCAACTAAGCCTGTGCACCACAACTACTGAGTCTGTGCTCTAGAGGCCACGAGCCACAACTACTGAGCCCGTGTGCCACAACTACTGAAGCCCACGCAGAGCTGGGCTGTGCTTTGCAACAAGAGAAGCCACTGCAATGAGAAGCCCGTGCACCGCAGCGAAGAGCAGCCCCCGCTCACCGCAACTAGAGGAAGCCTGTGTGTAGCAACGAAGACCCGATGCATCCAAAAATTTAAAAAAAAAAAAAATCTGAACATGAAAGCATATCAGTACAGCACGATTTGCTCCATGAAACCATGAGGAGAGTTAAATAAACTAACATTTTTTAAAGATTGATTGATTTATTTTTGGCTGCGTTGGGTCTTCGTTGCTACATGGGGGCGTTCTCTAGGTGCAGCGAGTGGGGGCTACTCTTCATTGCAGTGCGCAGCGCAGGCTTCTCATTTTGGTGGCTTCTCGTTGTACAGCGCCGGCTCTAGGCGCACGGGCTTCAGCAGTTGCAGCACGTAGGCTCAGTAGTTGCGGCATGTGGGCCCTAGAGCACAGGCTCAGTAGTTGTGGCGCACGGCCTTAGTTGCTCCACAGCGTGTGGGTTCTTCCCGGACCAGGGCTCGAACCCGTGTCCCCTGCACTGGCAGGCAGAGTCTTAACCACTGTCCCACCTGGGAAGTCCCTAAATTAACATTTTAAAACAAGTTATGAATCTAGAATTCTTCTAAGTGTTATATTCTCAGTGGTAAGAACAAAATACTCAGTAAATGTATACTCTCTTACAAGGTAAAAACCAATAAAGAAAGAACAATTAGCTGACCTGGTCAGGTGAGAGACTGCAGTGAGGAGACAAATTAGAAGACCACCACTTCATACTAGAAACGATGGTGCTGGTCATGCTGGGTTTGTGGATTTTATAAAATTTAAGCAAAGGTGTCCCTGGGGCAAGTGGAAATGTGAGACTAGTGTTCTGATAAGCAACCAGTAATTTCTGTACGTGGCATTGTTTGTGGTTGATTTTGTTAGTTTTTAATCACCAACAAATTTTCTATAGTGGTTCTCTTCTGCCTCAAGAAAAATATTATTTTTGTTTTTCAGTAGTAGTTATGTCTTTCTCTCTCTTTTTATCCTAACTTTTCCTAAATGTGTAGTAATTCATTCTTTTTTCACTTAAGATAATGACTTTGCTCCTCTCTTCTAGGATTATTTGATCTGGTTCAACTTTGGGAGAAAAGAAGCACAAAATATGTGTTTCCATGTAGCTTAACTATTGAAATAAAGTTCTCTGCTGCTCTCTAACGGCCTGAATGAGTTTTAAAGATTCTTCAACGAAGGCAGGAGGAACACAGCTTATGATGATCTTTGTACCCTATCATAAAGTGACTCAACTTCACCATGCTCTATTAAAAAGAAAGCCCTCCTAGCTCTAGGGATCTTAAAAAAGTTTAACTATGAACCTTTTTCTACTTAGTGAGAAAAATCTAGAGGATAGTAGGGAATTTTAGAGGTGGGAGATAGTTAACTTAGGATATAAGGGGCAGGGTATTATTTACAAGGTGTGCCTTTTTTATGTTCAGCGATTTGTCATTCATGATTTTGACAGTACACCTACAATGCTAAAGGTTCTGTGATAAGGAGGACAAAAAGGTCATCCAGTGCTATCCAGACATATCCCAACTGCACTCTATTGTCATCTACTTGTTCACATACGTCATTATTAGCTGTAACTTGTAAAATATGATGTTCCAAAATGTTGAGATCCCTATGTGTCCCTATGTATCCTTCATAAATAGCTCGAACAGACTGTCTGTGTAAAGTTTGGCAGGTCTGTTGACATACTGTGACATGAAAAAAGGGGGGGAACATTTCAACAACCGTTTACGGATAACTATTATTCATCAGATATAGTTTCTAACTATGTGTCTGCCCTCCACCCCACAACAAAAATCCTGTATGCTAAATACTATAAGAAAAATGTTTTAAGCTTGATTAACCTCATCACAACAATTTAGCTTTGTCAAGTTGGACAGGCAAAACAAATACGATATAAAACCATTGTTGATTCTTTTCTAAAGGAGGCAGCATTATTCATAGCTCAGAAAGAGGCAATCTGCTTCCCAACACTAAAATATATATAGTAAATTGAAGCAGTATAAATCTCAATGAGTTAAAAGGCTGAACTTAACCCAAACCTGTTGTGAGTCTGCTAATACACTGCTAACAAAAGTCCAAAAATCTAACCAAGGAAGATTTTTATAAGCCCCCTGTTTGACAAATGTATTACACACTTAACACGCGTCAGGCACTATCTAAGGTGCCGGAGACTCACCATGAACAAAACAGACACAGTCCTCGCCCTCACAGTTTGTTTAGTGCATGGGATAGAAGCCACACAAAAGGAAACTAACTAAATAAAAGTAAATTTTGTCAGAAGCCCTAAGAAGGAAAAAACGGTGTGCTGTGATTTTAAAAATTAGAGGACTTACTACAGGGTGGAAAGCACTTTAGTTCATGTTTAGTTCATCACCATGGGCTGCCACCCCCCTTTTTAAGTCATTTTATGAATAATTTACAGAAATAAGAAACAAAGGAACAATTAATATTAAAAATTTTAATAAGACTTTAGAGTGTAGTTAAACCCAATTTTTTATTCCATTTGAAGGTATATAGGCCTGATATAGATTAATGTAACTAATTCCCCATCAGCTGTTAGGCCTAATCCTAGGAACATATCTAATCTTGTAAACAGTGAGTGATTCCTGATTTCAAATACATCTCTAATAGACTTTGGCTTATCTTTACTTCCACTTCTTGCACTTGCATCGTCAAAACACTTTACTTTGAAAACCCTGATGGCTCACAATTTTTTGAAAAGGGGACAGCCATTCCTTGTTCCAAAATTATCAAACACTGCCATTTCTAGACTAGGTATACATCCCTACCCTTCAGCATCTGTCCACTTATGAATCGTATCAAATAAATTTTGATGCCAAATATCAGTGAAGATGAAAGAAATCCATCACTTGTCCTAATCCTAGGATAAAACAAAGATGGTTCAGGTTCACGGTCACAAAATACTGCATGATAAAGTCCTTTCTGTTGAATGACTGTTCACCTCATGAGAAACCATACTCCCTTCTTAAGTCCTTAAAGAAACATTGTTCACATAACGATTCTTGACTTTGCGGAAAAACTCGTCCAGGATATTCTCATTTGAAGGCTCAGAGAGCTCTATCTAGCACCATGCAGCCTACAAAGCGTTAACAAGCATGAAGGGCTGTAAGTTACTCAGCGTGAATTCCCTGGATTTCTCCCCAGGCCCTGGGAAGTGCTTTCTATGGACTGGCCTGCTCAATGTATCTTCCCTTCCCAGGATTTCTGAGGTAGATCTTATCTGATAGATCCGTTTTTGAGATTTTGTGATGAATCATCAGAAGGAAAGGAAGTTAGGAAGAAACGGCTGAAACAGGGTTTGCTTTGTTGTGGGGCCTGAAGAGGTGTGAGGAGTGTGACTTGGGGGCCAAAATCCTCTGGGAGGGCAGAGGTGGAAGAGGGAAAATGATGGCCAAAACATGTTGCTGCTGCTACGTGACTTTTTTCAACGGCTTCGAGAAATACAAATAAAGGATCTGCTACTTTATTTTGAAATGGTAAAAAAAAAAAAAAAAAAAAGTGAATTAATCTACAAAATAAATTAATGAGCTTTAGTGGTCGTCTTTCTTCTGTGCACGTTAATATTTGGTGCATAGGACACTTTTATTTGACGGGTTATTTAATATTTTAAAAAGAAATGTGCATCACATATCTGTGGAACCCCTGCAGCAGCTCTGCAAACTCGTGGTCTTCTACACTCTTCTGCAATGCTGTTGATCTTTTTATGGCTGTGTTCTATTTCCCTAACTGGACTCTAACCCCTGCGTGGGAAAAGATCACATCTTGCCTGTTTCTGTATCCCCAACACCTAGTACAGTAGATCTTACGTGTATTAGATACTCAATAAATGTCTCTTAATATTAACAATTATAAATACCACTTAAATATGATGCATAAATACAACTATAAATCAATTGTGTAAAACACTGATTTAACTAGGCGCCAACTTTCAAGGATTCACTGTCTTGAAGAATTTGCTGATGTCATTTTGCTTTTGAGCCATTTACTTCCTTTTTCATGAAAATGGAATGAAGGGCTTAAGGTACGACTGCTTTCCATAAAAACTGATTACTGAATCAAAGGATAATAGAGGCCTTTCTAAGTGGTTTTCCCCACCTCCAAACAATGAAATAATCTACTCTGATAAAACCAGCACTATCTGACTTACCAGCAAAACTCAAATGTTACCTACACTGATGATACTCAAATGCTTTCTGTTATTGTTTCTGCAGTAGAATCACCATGCAAATAAAATCTTACAAGGAATCTCAGTGTATAAAACTGAAAACAAACTAACTTCTATTGAAGCTGATGTGGAGACATCCGCTTCAGCCCCCATCCGCTCAGTGCTCATCCTTGCATCTCCCAGTTAGCCCTGAGGTGTGGCTCTGAGAAAAACAATTCAAAATCTGCTGATCCAAGGTATTCACACTAAACTAATGAAATTTACACCTCAGGTTCAATGCACTCTTTCTGGTCACTTGCCTTAGTTTGCTTATAGAATGCAGTAAATAGTATCCTTCAACAGTTTAAGAATCTATGTTGAGTATTTTGAAGAGTTCTTACTCCAAGGTCTACATACATTAAATTTTCAACATCAAACACTTCCGCAGACGCCCAGGACAAAATTTTCCCTAAACTCCTGGGAGGTGGTGGCAGGAGAGACTTGATTCCTTGGCAGATACAGAGATACTTTCTGGTAAGTACAGACAAAATAGATGACTACATCAGCTTTATACAAACTAGGTTAGAGTGCTCAGCAATTAAGTCTCTGAAAAATCCCTCAAATCATTAAACAACATCACAGTCCACTTCATTTGAAAGACTAAGGCCATGCTCCAGAGCTACAAACAGGTCATACTCAACTTTTCCTTCCCCTTAGCCAAAGAAAAATCAAGTCCTTTCACTTCTTCTTCCATATGACTGGAACAGTTCTCCTCATCATTCCCAGGAGCACTGCTCTCGCCTAACCCGACAGCCACCTCTGCGCTACCTCACTTGCCTCCTTCCCTCCAATCCAGGGTTACTCTTCCTTACAATCATTTATTTAACAAACATTTACTAAGCACTTACTATGTTCAAACCACTGTTCTAAGCACTGAGGAGAGAGTACTGAACAAAACTTTTATTGTGCTCTGTTTATTTATTATGGGGTGACCTTGATTCTTATTTCAGAGAAAATAGAAGCTATTCAATTAACATTTCTACAAGCTGCCATCCGTGCCCATATACTCTAACTTCCCTCTCCGTATTCCTATTTAAGGCCATGACTCTATCTGCCAACTGGATCCCTTCTCCAGGACACCACTCCTGCTACTGACCTCTTGCTCTCCTGCTCCAACCATATTTCCTTCTCTAAGTTATTCCTGTCAGCATACAAACACATTATGATAGTTCTTACCTTAAAAAGAAAAAAAAAGAGGGCTTCCCTCGTGGCGCAGTGGTTGAGAGTCCGCCTGCCAATGCAGGGGACACAGGTTCGTGCCCCGGTCCGGGAAGATCCCACATGCCGCGGAGCTGCTGGGCCCGTGAGCCATGGCCGCTGAGCCTGCGCGTCCGGAGCCTGTGCTCCGCAATGGGAGAGGCCACAACAGTAAGAGGCCCGCGTACCACAAAAAAAAAAAAAAAAAAAAAAAAGAAAAAGAAAAAAAAAGAAAGCCCATCCCTACTTCCACATCCCCTTCTAGCCACTGCCCCATTTCTTTGTTCTCTTTTCCACAATAAGCATCAAGTGATTTGTCTATACTTACTTTCCTCCCTTCTTTCATGGGCTCACCTCAATCAGGTTTTTGCCCTGACTGGACATTCTACCAAAAGTATTTCTTTCAAGGTCATCAACAATCACTTTACCATATCCATTAGTCAACTGTAACTCACATCTCGCTCGGTCTTTTCAAGCCATATTTTACAGAGTTTATCATGCTTTCCCTCCTGCAAAACTATCTTCACAAGCCTCTAGAACACCACACTCTTTCGTTTTTCTCCTGCCTCACCAGCTTTCTTTTTTTTTTTTTTTTAATTTATTTTTGGCCACGTTGGGTCTGCATTGCTGTGTGCAGGCTTTCTCTAGTAGCGGTGAGCGGGGGTTACTCTTCGTTGCAGTACGTAGGCTTCTCATTGTGGTGGCTTCTCTTGTTGCGGAGCACCGGCTCTAGGCACATGGGCTTCAGTAGTTACAGCATGCGGGCTCAGTAGTTATGGCACACAGGCTTCAGTAGTTGTGGCTAGCAGGTTCTAGAGCACAGGCTCAATAGTTGTGGCTCATGAGCTTAGTTGCTCTGTGGCATGTGGGATCTTCCCGGGCCAAGGATCAAACCCATGTCCCCTGCACTGGCAGGTGGATTCTTAACCACTGCGTCACCAGCGAAGTCCCACCTGCTATTCTTTTACAGTCTTATTTACTGGTTCCTTCCTCTCCTTCCCAATTTCTAAACTTTGGAGGGGCCAGGATTTAATCTTCAGGTATCTCTTTTATCTACACTAACCCTCTAGGATGGGCTACTCAAAGTATGGTCCATCAGTCCAACTCCCAGGTATCAGTACCTGGGAGCCTCATAGAAATACAAATTCTCAGAACTTGCCCCAACTACGGGTATTTTTACGCAAGCAAAAGCTTGAGAAATGGCTGTGCTAGGTGATCTCATTCAATCCTTGGCTTTAAATACCATCTGTACAATGGTTCTCAGCCCTGGCTCCACGTTAGAATTAACCTGCGTTGCTTTTTAAAAATAATTACACCTAGGGGGCTTCCCTGGTGGCGCAGTGGTTGAGAGTCCGCCTGCCGATGCAGGGGACACGGGTTCGTGCCCTGGTCCAGGAAGATCCCACATGCCGCAGAGTGGCTGGGCCCATGAGCCATGGCCGCTGAGCCTGCGCGTCCGGAGGCTGTGCTCCGCAACGGGAGAGGCCACAACAGTGAGAGGCCCGCGTACCGCAAAAAAAAAAAAAAATTAATAATTACACCTAGGAAAAAAGAACTTAAATTTTGCTAAATCTTATAAACTAGATATTTAAACTGAAATTAATAAACTGAACATTAATTTTAATAATGAAAATAGTGTCTGAATAATCTTTTCTGGGCATAAAAGTTTTCCTCAAGGACATACATACACTCACACACACACACACACACAAAACCCCTCATGTTGAAACATATGAAAAAATGTGATCCATACGACCCAGCTATTCCACTCTAAGGTATTTATCCAGAGAAGGAAGTACATGACTACACAAAGACTTGTACACAAATGTTCACAGCAGCTTTATCTGTAGTGGCCCCAAACTGAAAACAACCCAAATGTTCATCAACCGCTGAATAAAGAAAGAAGTTCATACAATGGAATACTACTCAGCAACAGAAAGGAATCAAGTACTGATACATGCAACAACATAGACGAGTATCAAAACAATTATGCTTAAAGAAGCCACATAGAAGAGTACACACTGTAAGATTTCATTTATAGAATTCTAGAAAATGCAAACTAATCTACACAGAAAGCAGATCAGTAGTTGCCTAGTGACTGAAGATGGGAGGGAGGTAGGGATAGTAGGGAAGAACTGAAAAGGGGTACAGAGAAACTTCTGGTGATGATGGGTATGTTCAATACCTTAATTGTGGTGATGGTTTCACAGATGTATTCATTTGTCAAAACTTATCAAATTGTACACTTTGTGCGTAGTGTATCGTATGTCAATAATACCTCAATAAAAGCTGTTTAAAAAAATGTTTAACCTAACCACTAATCAAATTAAAACAGAAATACCTGAGCCCCACTCCCAGGTTAAACAAGAATATACAGGGGTGGGACCAGGCTCAGAAATTTTTTGAAAATTCCCAAGCTGATTATAAAGTGTAACCAAGGTTGAAAATTACTGATCTATACGATACTCCAAAATTTGCATCACCAGCCCCAGCGTCTCCCCCGAAACTCCAGACTTATATAACCAACTGCCTACTTACATCTTCATCTGGATATTCAGTAGCAACTCAAAATAGCTTATAATTTTGATTGCTCCCTCCTCCCATTCTTCCATTCTTTGACAGTCTTCCTATCTTAATAAATAGCACTCCATTTTTTCAGTTGCTTTGACCAAACACTTAAGACACAATATTTCATTCCCCACTTTCTCTCACACCCACATCTAATTCACCAGCAATTTCTGTCCACTCTATCTTCAAAATACGTCTAGGATTGGATGATTTCACACTACTCCCACTGATAACCACCCTTGCAATAGTTATGAAGATAACTAATGTCCCTGACTCCTCAACTGTTTTGCTACAGACTATTCTCCCACAAAGCAGCCAGTTGATCCTTCTAGATATAAATCAAATTATACCACTCCTCTGCTAAAACAATTAAATGGGTTCCTCCTCCCCACCCAAACCCCTTCCCTAGTTATACTCTGGCAACCAGAGTATATGGCAACTGAGAAGAAAATCCAAAATTCTTGCTCTAGACTGCAGCCCCACATGATTGAGTCCCTCTTCCTACCTCATCTCCTATACTCCCCTCTCTGGAACCCTCTGTTCCTGCAGTCTTAGTTGGCTAGGGCTGCATAACAAGATACTGTAGAGTGGGTGGCTGAAAGAACAGAAATTTATTTTCTCACAGTTCTGAAGAGTAGAAAGTCCAACATCAAGGTATGTCAGTGTTCAGCTTCTGGTGAGTGCTCTCCTTCTGGCTTGCAGAAGGCCTCCTTACTGTCCCTCACATGGCAGGCAGAGGGAGAGAGATCTTTTTCCTCTTCTTAAAAGGCCACCAATCTTATCCCATTAGGATCTTATCCTTATGACCTCATTTAACCTGCATTGCCTCCTAAAAGCCCTATCTCTAAATACAGTCACACTGGGGATTAAGGCTTCAATATACAATGGGAGGTGGTGGGGGGCAGTGTGTGTGTGTGCGTGTGTGCGTGTGTGCGTGCGTGCGTGCGTGCGCGCGCACAATGTAGTCCACAGCACCCAACCTCACTGGCCTGTGCCTGCCTGGGCGTTTCCCCTGTGATCTCCTCTGCCTACTCACTCCCTCGCTTCTTCCACGTCTCTGTACACATGCCAACAGTTAGGGAAGTCCCTCCTAACCTGACATAAAATAGCACTCTCCTCTCCAACTCTACTCCCCTTCTCTGCCTATTCCTGTCTCCCTCATTATGCTTTATTTTCTTCAAAGCATTTGTTTTTACTTACCAAATTACGCATTATTAGTTTATTGCCTGTCTTCCTTACCAAAAAAGAATACAAGCTGCCTTCCACCCCCATAAGTGTAAACAGGCACCTTTTTCCTGTTTTATTTTGTTCAACGCTGTTTGCCCTCTTCCTGTGGCATAAAAACAAAACACATCCTAATGTGCTTTTAATGGATGGGTGAATATGAAACGCTCCTACTCAAAAATTTCCAGGGACCTTAGGTGATCCTACAGCAGTTTCCCAACCCTGGCTGCACATCAGCATCACAGGAAGTCTTTTAAAAAGTACAATACTTGGGCCCCACCCAGACCAACTGAATAAAATTCTCCAGGAGTATTTACCTGGAGATAAAAATACTTGAAAACTCTCCAGGTATTTTTCAAAGCTCCTCAATTGCTCTTGTGCAGCTACTGGCCTACAGAATAAGATCCAAGTGCTAGCTAAACTGTCAGATTTCTCCAAGTCAGACCCTAGGACCTGTCAAGTGAAGCAAATTACTGCATTTCACCTTGTAATACTTTCTTAATGTACCTAATGTACTTTCCTAATGTACTTTCCTAATGTACCCTAATGTAATACTTTCCTAATGTACCTAATGATCCCATCTCTTCCAAATCGCATTCTTTATCTACTCTAGCCTATATTCATCTCTCCCCTCTCTGAAACCCTACAGCACATGTGGACTGTTTCTGATAACCATAGTAAATACATATATACCATGAAGTATAGCTTAGTCCCATTTTAAACTACTTATATGTATATTTTTAATCCCCCACATATGCTACGCACATACTGGACACAATAAATACATGTTGAATAAAGAAAGTTTGTTCCTAAAATTATTTCCCTTTTCAATTTGTACTAAACCTGAGAAAGGGTGCATGCTTGAATCTTTCCATTAAGAGCCACTTAAATCAGTGGTCCCAAACCCTGACGACCTGAGGAGCTTTTAAGAAACTATATCCTTGGGCTTCCCTGGTGGCGCAGTGGTTGAGAGTCCGCCTGCCGATGCAGGGGACACGGGTTTGTGCCCCGGTCCGGGAGGATCCCACATGCCGCAGAGCGGTTGGGCCCGTGGGCCATGGCCGCTGAGCCTGCGCGTCCGGAGCCTGTGCTCCGCGGCGGGAGAGGCCGCAGCAGTGAGAGGCCCGCGTACCGCAAAAAAAAAAAAAAAAAGAAAAAAAGAAAAAAGAAACTATATCCTTGTCTGGACCCCACCTTTAGGAGTTGTGATTTATTTAGCCTGGGATAGAGCCCAGCTATCCTTTTGTATTGATAGCTTGGTTTTTCAGTTTCTAAGGCGTTTCCAATGTGCAGGACAGCTGAGAACCAATGACTGAAACGCATCAAATTCGGAAGCTCTACCTTTTCTAAATATAGGGATTTGGCAGCATTAAAAAGATGTTAAGTTACAGTCTGCAGAAAACAGCACTCATATTTTCCAAGCCTTTCTTTTATGATATTGATGAACTCGTACTGTACTTACTGATCAAAATGTCTATTTTAAGCTAAAACAAGTCTTATCCAGAGATTAATTTTCTGTTTTATGGTCCAGCTTCCCTTCTAGTAATCTGTATTTAGGGAGGACTTACTAGTACAAGCAATTTTTCTTAAGTTTCTCTTCTTTTCTTCATTCATTTACTCATTCATGAAAATGTTTATTGTGGCACGCAGCCTTCTTCTAAGATGTCCCCAATAATCTCACCCCCTGGTATTCCTGTTCTTGTCTCATGTTCCTGGGAGTGACTGGACCTAATTAAGTGCTTCTAACGAATAGAATATAGCAAAATTGATTGATGCCGCTTCCCAAATCAGGTTACCAGAGGACTCTAGCTTCTATCTCTCTCACCTTTTCTTGCCTTGTTGTGAGCGCCTCTGTAAAGTGGCCCACATGACAAAGAAGCCTCTGTTCAACACCCAGTGAGGAAGTGAGGCCTGCCAACAGCCACCTGAGTAAGCATGGAAGAAATTCCTCTCCCACGAATGCCTTTAGATGACCACAGCCCGAGAGAGACCCTGAGTCAGAAGCCCCAGCTAAGCTATACCCAGATTCTTGGCCCACAGAAATGGTGAGGCAGTTTATGTTTGTTGTTTTAAGCAGCTGAATTCTGAGGTAATTTGTTATGCAGCAACAGATAACTAATATACTTATTGACACCTATTATATTCCAAGTATTGAGATGTCATCCTTCGTTACAGAAAATCTGATACCCATACTGGAGGATGGTCTCTCTGATACACCTAGCTCTGATCCACTGAATCTTTATATGTTACATAGAGGTTATGGTACTGACTTAGCTCACCAGGGGACTACAACAAGTCGCCCATCAGATTATAGCACCTTCAGTGTGGGACAAGTTGTCCTGTGCTTGAGGTTACTCAAGTAAATACTCGATTTGTTCTTCACTTCACGTTCTCATACAGCTGTTCCAACTGGTATTTCTTTTCACTCCTTTGTAATGTTCACCTTTATTCTGTGCTGTCAGTTATTCTTGTTACGCAGTTTACTCTGTGTTGTCTGTTCTTACTCCTTGCTCTATTGCTTTTCCTCTGCTTCTTGGCCTGGTGTGGGTAAGACAGTGGTTTTCAGAGTCATCACCAGGCAGCAGTACTGCTCCTTTCATTTTTCTCTCTCCTTTACCTTTTACCAGCCAGACCTGTTACTTATGTAATAATCAGATCTGTGGCTGTTTTAATAACTGCTCCTGGAACAGCTCAGTGCCATATTTTCAAAGCCTGGTTTATGTACCACCAGTGGTCCCTGTCATCTGCCTGCTCCACAGACAGCCTGGTATAATCATAAATTTAAAAGGTAAGATCAATTATGATTTTTCACTGAAAACTTGTTATTTTGTAATGTATAATCCAAACTCATAGAAGTTGTTTTAGCTCATAAAAGTAGAGATGAAAATAATTCCAGAAATGCCAGAATTCACTGAACAGGGCTTCATTAGAATATAGAATGTCAATCAGTATGACAGGCAAGTGAATCTGCAAGTATTGATGTGTATGCACAAGCACCTGGAAAAGAAAATTATGAATGGAAAGCATACTGATAAATATCTAAAAACTGTTTTTTTTTTTTTTTTAACAAACCAGCATCCTGTCACCTTTCGTGATCACAGTATAATCCTCTTTCAAATAGTGGCATGAGCATTAAAGCTTTTAAATTATTTTCAAAAATATAGTACTTTTCTGGCAAACCAAGTAAGTTTTTATAAAACAAGGGCAAAATATGCTCTTTGGTATAAAATCAATGCACTCTGTCACCAAAAACGGATAAGTCAAAAACTACAAAGGCAGCGTTCATATTTGTACTCAGTATCAAAAATATTATAAAGAGAAGCTTTTTTAAAAAAAATTCACAAAGTCAATGATAATTTAAAGGGAATAATTAATACTATTACTTGTGCATGCTAGCAGGTATTTTTGTTTCACAGTTGGAAAAAACCATAAATGTGAAAAAAATCAAGCAGTTCTTACATCATTATAGACAACCTATTTCAGAGAGAAATGATCAATGATTTTGTTTGATTTATCACTGACATCCCAAGCTACAGAAAAGTTATTTCCAGTAGAGTGAAACTATATTAAAAACTGTGAACCACAATGTCAGCTGCAAAAGGCGGGTTGGGGTCAGTACTGATAGAACAGCAGCTATTTGTGTAGATATCAAGCTATAAAAGAGATTGCAGTTGACTGCCTAACTACACGTTGCTTTAGTGTTCAGTGTATAGCTGGCAATCAAAAATACACCTCCCAATTTTGATTCAATGTGATCAGAATGGTCATAAGGTTTTTTGCTATACAAAGAAAACATTATTGAATATACTGAATTTTCCACCTTAATATAAACTGTTGCAGTAAAAAGTATTTCGATTTCTTTAAAAACTGGTAACATCTGAAATGATCATTTCTATGATTTCTAGAGATTTGCTCAAGTAGTATATGTATCTGAACAATATGTTTAAAATCTTGAATAGTATGAATATGTTGATTTAGGGTACAATACAATAAATTTAATTTTTAGTTTAAGAAAAAGCCAAATATGGTATATGGGGTTCATCACCGAGAGACTGACTTTCCCACTAAAAATAACCAGGAAGTTAATTAATATTACATTTACCACTGACTCAATTTGAAATATGCAAACTTTCAGCATTTTAATGAGACAAAGTTGATCAAGAATCTGAGAGTTCAAGAAATAGCTTAAGAAACTATCTGTAATTTTGGAGTCATGTTCAATTTTAACATCCAGAATTATCTGAGCAAGCCATTGCTTGTTACCATTTCAGCAACCTATAATTGTAAGTTAGCAGAAATTAAGCAGGAAAAGAAATATACAATATGGGTAACCTGATCTATACAGTTCAAGCTCACAAGCCCTATAGATCATCTAGTAAACAACATCTCTTTCACAGATGTGACTTATTATAAATAACTATTAGTTCTTAAAATACTATTTTGTTTTTATTACTTTACAGTGATAATTTTTTTTTTAATTACCAAAAACTAGTGGTATGCTTATATATCCTTTGTGTTCCAAGGATACAAAACGATTGAGATTCAGTGACATAATGTTTGAGTCTGGCTCTTAAATAAGATTACCTGGCGTCTAATCCTACTCTGATACTTACTTAAAATCTCATTTCTCATTTATAAAACCGTAACTGTGGGAAGTAAATATTGTGGGGAGTAAAAGTTGTGAGCATGAAAATACATTAACACATTGTCTTATACATAATAAGTATTAACAAAGAACAAGAATAAACTTATTTTTTCTTCTTCTTTGAGGTTATTCAAACAATTGAGTATATAAAAAATCTGAGGGTTTCCCTGGTGGCGCAGTGGTTGACAGTCCGCCTGCCGATGCAGGGGACGCGGGTTCGTGCCCCGGTCCGGGAAGATCCCACATGCTGCGGAGCGGCTAGGCCCGTGAACCACGGCCGCTAAGCCTGCGCGTCCGGAGCCTGTGCTCCGCAATGGAGAGGCCACAGCAGTGAGAGGCCAGCGTACCACAAAAAAAAAAAAAAAATCTGAAAGCTAATATGTGAAGGTACTACTAAAATATGATTTAGGAACACATCCTTATAAGAGATTAAGTTTTTCATACTTTGTCATCTTCAAACAAAATGGCAATGCTACACTATAAAATCCCAATTTGGAAAAAACTAAAAGCTATTTGGTTTATTCACTTCACCTCTGTGTTTCCCAGTTCCAGAGTTGGGTTAGATGACTGCTGCTAGCCTCCAAGACAGTCTCACATCTCTTGGCATTCATGCCCTTGAACAGGCTCCTCCTACAATGAACAGTGCTAATTTGTACCAACAGAAGGATACTGCAGAAATGGCTATAAGTGGGACTTCCGAGGCTAGGTCATAAACAACACTGTGCCTTCTATCTTGCTCACTCTTGATCACTCACTCTGGGGAAGCCAGCTGCTATGTCATCAGAACATTCATGCAAGCCTAGGGGGAAGTACACGTGGCAAGACACTGAGGCCTCCTGCCAACAACAGCCAGTGTGAGCGCACCATCTTGGAAGCAGATATTGCAGCTGAGTCAAGCCTTCAGATGACTGAAGCCTCAGTTAACATCTTAATTGCAACCTCATGATAAACCCAAGGCCAGAACTACCAAGCCAAGCTGCTCCCAAATTCCTGACTCACAGAAACTGCAAGAAAATAAATGTTTTGGAATGCTGTTACACAGAAATATATAATAAATCTGTTTGCCAAAAATCCAGGTGAAAAAACAGGGGTTTCTGGTGTGGGAAAGGGGAACATGGAAGAGGGAAAGGGAGAGGAATGGGAATAGATCTAATCAAAGTGAACAGAATAAAACAATGCAAAGTGTTGAAAATGTTTTAGGCTGTTATCTCTAGGTTTCAAAGATCATTTTAATTTTCTTCTTTGTCCTTTTCTATATTTTCCACACTTTTAACAATCTATCTTACTTTTAAAAATAAAAACAGAAATATGCTTTTTAATTCTAAAAACTTTCTAAATTTCATGTGTATAATCTTATTAGGTAATAATCTACTTGAAAATAACTGAAGGTCAACTGTTGAGATCACTACTGACTTCAAAGCTTCAGCTATTATTTGTAGTGAGGTGGATGAACCTAGAGTTTGTCATACAGAGTGAAGTAAGTCAGAAAGAGAAAAACAAACACCGTATGCTAACACATATACATGGAATCTAAAAAAAAAAAAAAAAAGAAAAAAAATGGTCATGAAGAACCGAGGGGCAAGATGGGAATAAAGACACAGATCTACTAGGGCATGGACTTGAGGATATGGGGAGGGGGAAGGGTAAGCTGGGATGAAGTGAGAGAGTGGCATGGACATATATACACTACCAAATGTAAAATAGCTAGCTAGTGGGAAGCAGCCGCATAGCACAGGGAGATCAGTTCGGTGCTTTGTGACCACCTAGAGGGGAGGGATGGGGGGGAGGGAGGGAGGGAGGGAGATGCAAGAGATATGGGAACATATGTATATGTATAACTGATTCACTTGGTTATAAAGCAGAAACTAACACACCATTGTAAAGCAATTATACTCCAATAAAGATGTTAAAAAAAAAAAAGCTTCACCTATATGCAAGGCACTGTGCTTAATGTAAGAAGAGACTAAAAGATGAAGACGACATGGTTCCTAACATCATGGAGCCTCAATTTAGTAGGAGAAACTGTCAAGAAGAACTCAATAATGGCCTAGAACATGGTATATTCTCAATAAATATTTGTTGAATAAATATGAGGGGTAGGAAATACTAAAAGAGCGCACCTACAATTGGGAGAGTCAGAGTGGAAAAGAAACGTGTCAGGGAAGCCTTCCTGAGGAGCTGGTAAGTAAAGTGAGCCTTACGTGTAGAGACAAAGGTGGAACGGCAAGTTGCAACCAGACTATGCAGAGTTCTGATTGCTAGAGTCAGTGGTCTGGAGTCTGGATTTTATTCTGGAGGAATAAGGAGCTATCACAAGTTCAATCTATATGCTATTCTCTCTAGCATGTTTGAAATTTTACATAATGTTATAGAAATAAAAGTTTAAAACTTGAATCTTGTTTTGAATCCTCATTGCTGACAATGCAAGGGCATCAGGGTCAGACTGGAAGCAAGGAAAATCATTAAGAAATCATTACTATAGTTGAGAGAGAGGCGGTAAGTGTCTAAAGTAGGGCTTTAGGGGCTATGTGAGAGAGCATATGTAAGGAAAGTACTCAGAAGTCTATTTGGATTTGGGGGTGTCGAGACAGAGGGGAGGAGTAAACAATGACATCAAGGTTTACAACTGATGCCTAAGGGCATGATGATGCCACAATAGCAGAGACGTACTTAAAATTTGCTATTTGGCCTTACATATGTATATATATACTAACACATACATATATACAAGTTATCTATATATTATCTGATGTTTAAATGTTACATACATTATATATTACAAAAGTTATATACAATATATAACATTTGCAGCAGATATAAGATCCTTAGAAATTTTATTCTCATTCTGTTTCCTAGGTTAATATTAATATTAGATGAGATTTCATAAGTACCAACTGATGGTATACGCTACAGATAGACAGGGAAGGTAAACAAACCCACTCTAAGTATCAGAAGAAGAAAATTACCCTAGTATAAGCACATTTTGTTGATAATTCATATACAAATAATCAGTTCAAGACAAAAAACAGGTTATATAATATATATATATCACTGTAGCATATACTTTCTAAATAATAAAAGCAGCTACACTTAATTTTGAAAATGTTAATCACAAATTGTGATCAAAATTGTCTGTTTTAATATATTATACAATGCCATACAATTTGCTTTTGTCATTTTCTTTAGATTGTTTGTTCTATTTAATTCAAGATGCCTACAATCACAGAGATCTCATTCTAATTTAAAGAATGTTCTTTTAAAGATACCTATCCTGTAATTAGAACGATTTTAAAAATATTGAGCCCAGTAATACAAATCACTGCTAGTCTGTTTCCTTTTGATTATACTACATATTAATTTTTCAGAGGCATAAGTAATCAACAAATGGTTATTATCTTCTGTCCGCTAACAGAAGAGTTAATTCATCCTTTGTAAAGTTCTCCAAAATTTGGATTAATGACTATATATGAAGTTTAGGGCAGAATATCACATTTCTTAGAATAAAAACAGTATTCTGAATGTAAATAAATATCCACATGTTTGCCAAGACAGATTTAGCTCTAATCAGTTAAAGTACATCACAAAATAGTAAGTGACCAACTTAAGTTGTACAGAAGTGAACTAAATTAACTTAGAATGAATGGATTATAATGATATATGCCAAAATAACTAAAAAGGGGAATTTAAGGTTTAATGATAACATCAAATATAAAGAAACCTGCAACAAAAAGAGGCTTACCTAAAGTAAAAGAGGGTAGGAAAAGACTACAGAAGGAATTTCTAGTGATGAACAGAGTCCTGATTTAGGAAAGACAAATGTCCTCTACTCTCGGCATGTCTCAGCCAAACACAAGTGAACTCCCAGCTTCTCTTTCCAAAGACAGTAAGGAAACCCGTTCAGGATCCTCTATCTCTAATGATCCTAAGAGATTTAAGTTAAATTTACTTTCCAAATCAGCTGAGGAAATAGTTGTAATTTTCCGTTCCATCCCATAGTTCCCCATCTGATTCATACTAGCCAAAACTTACTTTAGAACAGAGCTAAAACACAAACGTATGGTTGAAATGACAAATTTATAAACACATACAAGAAATCAACCAGCAGGCATAAATGACTACTTCAGATCTTTGCTTTTTGATAAAAGGAAAGTATAAGGAAGAATAGAAGTATATTAGGCCCAATGAGATAAATAAAAAAGAAATTTGAGAAGACAAACTTAAAATCTTACACAAGATTACAGCAGTTAACACATACTATGTACTAATAAATGGAAGCTATGTGCAGAAATTTTTGGTGGACAAGGCCACAAATAAATTTTACTAAAAAACACTGCCACTAAGTTAATAGAGACCAACAATGACTACAAATCAACTCGGTTTTTAAAAATAACAGTAACTTTCTATAAAAGCGCTTTCTTAACATAGCATTTACTAAGTTATCAACTATATTTAGCAATTCACTAGTAATAGTTCAGTGCAAATGAAAGATACTATACATTAATATTCAAAGTTAAATGTAGTCAAACTGAACATTTAGGACGTGTGCATTTTATTGTATGTTAATTACACTTCAATTAAATAATTAAATGTAGCAAGACTTTAGTTATGAGTAACTGAAGGTGAAATATTTAGATAAAATTGATTTTTCCAGCTAACTAAAATATACATTTCAAAAAAACAAATCTTTTTTATTTTGTTCCTAAAATTTATTACATGCTCCACTGTCTTAGTAAATAGTATAACATATAAAAGCTATTAATTTTTAAAAGATGTCTTATGTGTGCCAAGGATCATACTAAGCTCTTTACATTCACTAACTTATTTAATTTCAAATTCCTTTTTATATGACAAGGAAACCAAGGCTCAAAATGTTTAAGACATCTGCAATGATCATATTCCAAGTCATACTCAACTCCAGGTCTGCCTGACTCTAAAGTCTGTACTTTTTTTTTTTCCCCCAGCTTTATTAAGGTGTAATTGACAAAACTGTATATAATTAAGGTGGACGTGGTATTTTGATACACGTATACATTGTGAAATGTTAACCACAAACTAACATATCCATCACCCCATGTCACCTGTTTTTGTGGTGCTGAGAACATTAAAGATTTACTCTTTTAGCAAATTTCCAGTATACAATATTACTAACTACAGTAACCATGCTGTACATTAGATTCCCCAGAACTTACTCATCCTGCATAACTGAAACTTTGTACCGTTTGACCAACATTTCCCCATTTCTCCCACCCCCAGCCCCTGGAAGCAACCATTCTGCTCTGCTTCTATGAGTTCAACTTTTTTAGATTCCACATATATGTGACACCACGCAGGATTTGTCTTTCCACAGCCCATACTTACAACATGTCACAAGGCTGTCTTGTCTTGCTTACTCAGAATCACCTTTTAGAACCTCATGCAGCATGTTATTCTGGAGCCATTAAGATGTTTTGGGACATCTGCCCTTATCTGAAATGGCAGTTCCAGAATGCTGTCTCATTCTAGCTGGTGATTCTTTTCTCTCCTGTCTTGGCATCAGCTACCACTTCTCCGTATATCTGATTTGGGCAACCTTAGTCTTCTCAGTCACAACTCTAAGCCCCAAGCTGCTTCTAATTTAATATCTACCATAATCAAAGAAGAAGGGAAAATTGCCAAGAATAAGATCTTATCAAATTGGTGATCATATTCTATATAATTGTTTTACATCACTGTTAACAACTGTGACACAAAAAAATTGCATGAGGCAGAATACGGTTGTAATTCTTAAAGCTGCATACAGCACTCTAGAAGCTAATGGGGGAGATGTGGATGATGAGGAAGAGGTGACTACAGAGCTCCCTATCCCTTCTGCAATGAAAGCAGCTCTGCTTTCACTTTATTAATTGGAGCTCCAAACAAAATTATATGAGATTTCATTTTTATAAATTTATTTATTTTTGGCTGCATTGGGTCTTCACTGCCGCACTCCGGGCTTTCTCTAGTTGCGGCGAGCGGGGGCTACTCTTTGTTGCGGTGCGCGGGCTTCTCATCGCGGTGGCTTCTCTTGTTGCAGAGCACGGGCTTTAGGTAAGCGGGCTTCAGTAGTTGTGGCACGTGGGCTCAGTAGTTGTAGTGCATGGGCTCAGTAGTTGTGGCTCGCGGGCTCTAGAGCGCAGGCTCAGTAGTTGTGGCACACGGGCTTAGTTGCTCTACAGCATGTGGGATCTTCCTGGACCAGGACTCGAACCTGTGTCCCCTGCACTGGCAGGCGGATTCTTAACCACTGTGCCACCAGGGAAGCCCTATGAGATTTTTTTTTTAATGGGAAAACTATTAAAATAAACTAACCAAAAACACTGTAGGACTGTGTTTGTGGAAATTACTGAAAAATGGCTGAAAATTCAACAAGGTGGATAGTTCTTGAATCTAGTAACCGAATGCCCAGAACAAAGCACTGAATGTTATCCCAAGGGTTTGGGGATTACTTCAATATCACGCTTCTCTAATTTCTATAACTCTTAGCACATCTAGAACAAAGTTAAATAATACTGAAGAGAATTTCCTTGCCTTGTTTCTAATATTAATATCACTTAATTTCTAATATATCTCCATGAAGCACTTTCCTGATTATGGTTTTGAGGTGCATATTTTAATTATGTTATGGTTTTATTAAAGACTGTTTCCAGATTTTTTAGGAGAATGTTTTTACATTTTTAAACTCAATTAATTGAGGTTTTTTTGTTTTGAGGTTTGGGAAGGTTTCATGGTTTGGTTTCTAGTTCTTGCTTTTTTATTAACTTAAATTTTCATCGTAGAGTGTATGGTTGATAACACCTTTTTCCTCCCAGTTTTCTTTCTAGTACTTATTTTTGAAAATGTCACATGGGGAATAAAAAAGGTGTCGTTCTTTTTACAATAAAAAAGTATGATATATTATATCAGATTTCTTGACTATATAATTCAGAGTCTCCATATCTCATATCTAATCTCTCTGATGTGGCAAGGACTGAAAGATGTTTTAAAGTCTCCTGTTACTGTTATATTTCTTTCTCTTCCTCCTTGAATTTACAGTTTTCACTTTAAACACTTCAATGCTTCATTTTCGGAAAATAAAGATTTGTGGTTCTCTTCATATTGGTAACTGTATCCTTGATTATCACAAAGGGCCTCCCTTTTTTTCACCTGATGTTTACTGCTTTTAATTCAGCACTGTCTAGCAATACCATCCAATGATTAATTTTTTGTTTTTATTTGCCTAGTATCTTGTTTTGACTATCCATTTACCTCCAACCCCCTTAGTAATTTTGTTCTAGATATCTCTAACATCAAGTGTGTAGCTGGGTTTTGTGTTTTATCTAATCTGAGTCTTGCTGAACAGCTAAGCTTATGTCATGGGCTTCTATTGTTTTAATAAGCACATATGATCTTGCTTTTATGTTTTCTGGGTCTGTTTTTCCTTTCATGCTCATTCTTTTTATCTTCCATCTTTTGCTACACAGTTATTCACATATTAAACAAATGTTTACTGAGCACCTACTATGTGCCAAGTACCATACTTAGTGTTAAGAACACAATGGTAAACAAAAAAGTTAGCTACATACATACAATTACAAACTGGTTTTGTTCTTCTCCACCCCAACTCAAATACCATTAGCAATTCTAACAGGAGTTGGCGTAGATAAGGCTTCCAAGGAAGATTGCTCACATGATCTGACATGCTCAGACTTAAGTAACACAAAGGAGGTGCTCCAATGAAATAGTGGGAGAAAGATTATATTGGGCAGAAAGTAAGCAATGAGTGTACAAAGGTGGCAAAGAACTCGGTGGGCTATAGAAACTGAAGGAAAGGCTGAAGGATATTGAGCAAGGGGGAAGAACTACATGAGATTAAGAGGTAGAAAGGCCATATCAGGTCTTCAAATGGGCCAAGTTAAAGAAAGAATCTTGGCTTTATTTTAGGTACAATAGGTATCCTGAAATACTTTTAAATTTTAAACGTAGAGAATGAAGCGTGACACGTATGGAACTGAAGAGACCAAGTGGTACAGTATTACAGTAGCCCTGACAGGAGACGGTGGTGACTTGGAGTAGTTGGCAAATGGTGAAGATGGATCCAAAGATTTTAATCAAGGTAGTATTATCACTCTTCCTCTTACCCTTCTCCCAGTTCTGGAGTTATGTGGTCTACTTTTAGACCTATTCAAGATTACTTTTACATATAGTATAATTTGGTTGCTTATTAAAAAGACATGCTACATAAACTCATTCATTCAGTAAATATTTATCAAATGTTTATTACTGCCAGGAAACATTCTAGGCATGGGAATATAGCAAGAAAGAAAAAAAATCCCTAGCCTTGCAGAGCTTACATGTTGTGAAATAAAATAAAACTAAGTCTTCTTTATGTATCTCATTATGTCCTACCATAATATTCTAAATCGGGTAACATTAAAGCATTTTTTGATGTAGTATAGTCATTCATTCACTCAACAGACATTTACCAAACACCATCTATGTACCAGGTCCTACTCTACAGGTATACAGAAATATGCCCTCATGAGCACACATATTAATTGCTAGAGATAGGCGCGCGCACACACACACACACACACACACACACACACACACACAAATATATATATATATATATAATTTATCTGTATTATTATAAACAAGCATACACATATATATTATTATATGTGTGTATGAGTAGAAGGTAGGAGTAGAATAAAAATAAAGCAGGGTATGGGAAGAAGCACAGAAGTGTTATTTTTCTGCAGGGAAATCAGGTAAGCACCTCTCATGAGGTTACTCTTAAGCAGAGTTCTTAAGCAGAGTCCTCAGTGAAGTGCAGGAGGAAGCCATGCAGGTATCTAGATGTGAAACATTCCAGGAAAGGCAAAACCGACTGTAAAGGCCCTGAGGCAGAAGGCTGGTATGTTCAAAGAACACTAAGGTGACCAAAATGTCTGAACTGCAATGAGTGAGAGAGAAAATGGTAAAATCAGTCTGAAGAGGTGGCCAAGGACCAGACCATGCAAAGCCCTCCTTTTCTACAATGGAGATAACTTGGAATTTTATTCTAAGTAGGATGGGAAATGAAGTAGGATGTGAAGGTTCTGAATAGGAGAATAACATGATCTGACTAAAGTTAAAACCAAAACTACTTGGTTGCCCTACTTAGAATGGTCAAAATCTAGAACACTGACAACACCAAATGCTGGAGAGGATGTGAAGCAAAAGGAACTCTCAGGTACAGTCACTTAAGAAGACAGTTTGGTAGCATTTTATAAAACTAAATATACTCTTACCATACAATCTAGCAAGTGTGCTCTTTGGTATTTACCCAAAGGAGTTGAAAACTTATGTCCACACAAAAACCTACATATGGATGTTTACAGCAGCTTTATTCATAATTACCAAAACTTGGAAGAAACCAAAATGTCCTTCAATAGGTGAATGGATAAATAAACTGTGGTACATGCAGACAATGGAATATTATTCAGTGCTAAAAAGAAATGAGTTATCAAGCCACCAAAACACATGGAGGAATCTTAAATGCATATTACTAAGTGAAAGAAGCCAATCTGAAAAGGCAAATACTGTATGATTCCAACTATATGACCTTCTGGAAAAGGTGAAAGTATAGAGACAATAAGAAGATCAGTGGTTGCCAGGGGTTGGAGGAGGGAAGGATGGAATAGGCAGAGAACCGAAGACTTTCAGGGCAGTGAAGCTATTCTGCATGATGTTATAATAGTAAATACATGCCATAATATATTTGCCCAAACCCATAGAATGTGTAACACCAAGAGTGAATCCTAATGTAAACAATGAACTTTGGGGGATAATTATGTTTCAATACAGGTTCATCAATTATAACAAATGTACCACTCTGGTGGGGATGTTGATAATGGGGGAAGCTATGCAAGTGTGGAGGCAGGGGATATATGGGAAATCTCTGTACCTTCCACTCAGTTTTGCTCTGAACCTAAAACAGCTCTAAAGAATAGTCTATTTAAAAAACAAAAACTGATTGCTTTAGAAGAGTGAATATAAATGGTATGAATGACATATCCCCTTGCAAAACAGTCTGGGGGAGATTTTAAGGTAATGTCCTTCTTATAGTTTCCCAAGTCAATCACATTTAGAGTTTGTGGTCCACAAGGCAAAGCTTTGAGACACGAAGATCCATAATTAAATTCTGGCTCTGCTACTGAATGACTTCTGTTCTTATGTAAGTCACTTAACCTTTCTGGACACTGCTTTCTTGAGAAAATAATTACAATAATAATAGTCATTCTACAAAGGGGTTTGTGAGGATCAAATTAAAATGAGCACTGGAAACTTTAAAAAAAAATTACCTGGCTGTTATTTAGAGACCAGATGGTAGGGGAGCAGAGAGTAATCACAGAAACCAGTTAGGAACTTACTACAATAGGCAGGCAGGAGATGATGGTGGCTTATATTAGGACGGCAACAACAGAGTGTGGAAGAAGTGGCAGAATTCCAAATATATTTTGGAGGTACAGCAGACAGGATTTGTAGATGAATAGGAAGTAAAGGATAAGAGAGAGAGTGAGGGGAGAGAGAATGTGTCATCAGAAAGAAGGAATTTGGGGAGAGAAATCTAAGTTCAATTTTGCACATTAAGATTGAGACACCTAGGACTTCCCTGGTGGCACAGTGGTTAAGAATCCGCCTGCCAATGCAGGAGACAAGATAACGCGCCCTCGTCCAGGAAGATCCCACACATACTGTACAGCAACTAAGGCCATATGCCACAACTACTGAGCCTGAACTCTAGAGCTCGTGAGCCACAACTACTGAGCCAGCGTGCCACAACTACTGAAGCCCGCGCACCTAGAGCCCGTGCTCTGCAACAAGAGAAGCCACCGCAATGAGAAGCCCACGCACTGCAACGAAGAGTAGACCCCGCTCACCCCAACGAGAGAAAGCCTGCATGCAGCAATGAAGACCCAACGCAGCCAAAAATAAATTAAAAAAAAAAAAAAAAAAAAGATTGAGATACCTAGAAGACACGAAGTGGAGTTGCCTTAATAACTGTCTAATGTTTCACACTCAAAAAAGTGGGAGATGTTTACATCTAACTTATTGAAAACACTCACTGTTTTACAGCCACATCTTAAACATGCATATGGTAAATAGCAAGACCTTTCAAATGCCAATATCAGTTAAACTATTATACCAACAGGTGATTAAAACAAGACAGACATGGTTTTAACCCTTAGTTTACAGTTTAGTGTGAGAAACAGAAAAATACACAAGTAATTAAAATATATGCACTATGGGAGAAGTCCAAAATGGAGGAAGAAATTTAGGCAGAGATAAAAACTACCTTAACATCACCTATAAATAACACTCAAATGCTGCACTCACGACGCTGGGTGACGTGCACTGACCATATGGGTATTATGAACATAGTAGGGTTAGGAAGAAAATAGAATGGGATTGAGATTCTACTAGAAGGGAGATGGAGTAACAAACAGGTAGGTTAAGAAAGACTGGAAACTCCAAACAGGTACGAAAGTTAAACAAAAATTAAGACAAGAAAACAGCCCAGGAAACCCCAGAATCTGAGCATTTATATATTCAGAGCCCAAGTAATCTCATGTTAGAAGAATAAGGTTTGGCACTCTTTGAAATAATTTACAAAAGATTGTTCTGCTGGTACTGGGACACATGGATAAGCATCAGAGGTTACAAATTCATTTACTGAGAATAATCTTCTTAAATGTCCCTCATCTAGGAAAGATGAAACCAAAAAGCTATTAAAATGTCAAGTCACATGTCTTGTACCTTAGTTATGGCTTTATTTTGCAGTATGTTCATTCTCAAACAGTATCAACTAGGGGAAAAAATGGGTTGATTTGAAAATCTCCAAGCCCTTAGTATCTTAGAGAATGGATACTCAATTCCCGTAAAGTAAGATGTTAGATCTCACCTCATAAAAAAGAAGTCTGCATGTAAGGAAACCTTCTGCTTCAGAGCAGTGACTTTGAACGAAGAAAGGAGAGGTTTGTTACCCTGCTGGGATGTGGGAAATAACAATGACAATAATGTGCAGTCAACGCTTGAAAAACAGAGGGCTTAGGGGTGACCACCCCCATGCAGTCAAAAATCTGAATATAACTTATAGTTGGCCCTTTGTATCCAGGGTTTCTGCACATCCATGGATTCAATCAGTGGCAGACTGTAGTACTGCAGTATTTACTATTGAAAAACATCCACGTATAAGCAGACCCATGCAGTTCAAAGGTCAACTGTATAATGCTACCTACTCTAGCCCATGTAGAAGATCTGAGTCTGATATTCTGATGAAAGGAGGAACTGATACTCTGATTAAAAGCTTATAGGAAGGAAACTTTACAATTTATCTAAAGAAATTAAGTAGGCCTGGATATGAGAAGACATTACAGAAAGACCTAAATGGTCTGTCAAATTTAGGAATGCACAGTAGGGTTTCAGGTTACCAATAATCAATAGTAAAGCTAAGCACCTATGAACAGGTGAAGCAATAAAAGAAAAAAAAATACTCAAAGCATCTTTAATGAGAAGTAACAGACGGAGAACTATATAAAACCAAATGTTTTTCAGATGCTCCAAATCTGCACTGTATAATACAGAAGCCATATGTGGGTCCTGAGCACTTGAAATGTGCTCATCTGAATTGAGATGTGCTCTAAGTATAAAATACATCCCAGATTTTTAAGACTTAATATGAAAAAGATTGTGAAATATCCTGCTAAAAACTGAAAGGGTAATATTTTAGATAAATTGAGTTACATTTTAATTTGGCCACAAGAAATTTTAAAATTATATATATAACTCCCTTTTGTGGCTTGCATTGTATTTCTACTGGACAGTGCTGTTATAAATTAGTCATGTTTAATGTGAAGCCTTAAGTTAATAGGACTATTTTTAACATTTTCGTTGAATTTAATAGTTTGTTCCTTTAGTACTAAATTCCTCTTGGGTACATCCTGAATAAGATGATTTTAATGTGAAGAACAATGACAGCTTACCAGACTGTCCAGAAAATAGACTGAATCAAATATCTGGGGAGGGGCTTGAGCCAGCAGGATTGTTCCACCCAATGTTAGCCAGGCTCTCTTCATGTTATCTCTGGCAAAAGGGTAACATAGTAAGAAAGAAGCACTATGTACACATAGAACAGGATTTGACCAATAGTTTAGTCAAATCCATCCAGGATAACAATAAACTTTGTTTTAGGATTTTTCTCAATTACAATCCTAGTGTTAAACTTACAGTGTAAGATAAATATCTTTCACTATGATTTATTCAAGCTTACCCATTCTCAGCAATTTTCAGATATTCAAATTCACCCTTTGGGGAAAGAGCTCGCCTAATTTCAATTTGCTATAAAGGAAAACACACCTCTCTCATTAGGGTGAAAGGAAATAACTGTATTACTTTTTATGAGATACCATGACAGATTTTAAAAGATAGTGCAATTCTCATAAACACTAATACCATCTGGAAACATTCCATGGTCCATCTGGAAACTTAAAAAGAATGTTGTTTTAGGAAATTAAGAATTTCACAAACAAGATACAGAACATAAAACTTTTACAAGATAGCACTGACTCAAAGACAGAGAATGCAATATCTGAGAAAAACAACTGAACTATCCCAATATTACAAGACTACTAATTTTTAAAAAATGTATTGGACTCAGCACAAAGAAAATTATATTGGATTTTAGAGATCCAATATTTCCTACAGATTAAAATATTTCTCAAGTCAGAATTCTTTGGCACAAAACAATTCAAGACTTCATATATAATTCTCAGTCAAACTGCCTTAGACTTTGGTAATCAGTTGAAGAAACGGAACCAGTGGAAGACACCCTAGACGGCTAGAGGAGAACTTTGGGCTCAGGTGTTAGTTAATTTGAGAGCGAAGTGTCAAAGTGCATTCATTTCAACATCCAGGGGTCTACTAAGCACAAGGTATTAAACTAAGTTTTGGAGATATAATGGTGAACAAGCTACAATCTCTGACCATTATAGAATTTATTCTTTCATAGTTTTGTAAAAGAATAAGAAGTAGGATTGCCATCAATATTTCATTGCCCGTTTCTCTTGCCCCAACTCAAGACATTTCCCCCTTCTCCTATTTGTATATGGAGGGGAAAGGGTGGGGATGGAGAAAAGGGAAGAAGAGATAGAGACATAACATACTGAATTAAAAGTATTTTTCTCATCTCTTTCCCTGTTCAACTCTGAACTCCTTAAAGAGAGAGGGTGAAAGCACCCTATCCCCAGCACCTAACCCAGGGTCTGGCACTTACCTGCTGCTCACTATCGCAGAACTAGACTAAATTACAGCCATTTTGCTAGGGCCACTGCTTTTTTCTTTTTCTATATAACCAATACCAAGAATAAATAAAGATTAAAACAATAAAGGTCAATCTTTCCAGTGTTTCCTTTTACAAAAATAAGCATATACATACATTAAGTGCAGATGTTTAAAAGCTATAATGTACATATTACTTTACTTATATTACTTTCATATTAAGGAAAAACATGCAGTTCCATAAGCTAGTTTCTTTTTACCACTATCATTAAGATCTCCCTCACCTCCCAACCCCATCCAGAGGTAACAACTACCATGAGTTTGGTGTAAATGAGATCATATTGTATGCATCATTCTGCAATACCTTTTCCTTGCATTTATGATGTCTCTCCATATTTATAAACATCAAAAGGTGGCAAGGCATAGTGGACTCTGGAGCCAGGCCACTGAGGTTCAATCCTAGCTTTGAATCCCAGCTCTGCTATCTACTACCTATGAGAGTAGGTAGGGTTATTTACCCCTCTATGCTTCAGTATTCCCATCTATAAAATGGAAATAATGACAGTACCTATTTCTAAGTTCTCATGAGGACTAAAATACTTAACGTTTATAAAATGCTTAGAACAATTCCTGGGCATAGACAGTAGAATCTGTTTCTTAAATTTAAAAAAATCACTGACAATAACCTAATCATAGATCTAGGTAATTCTTCATTAAATAACTTTTATATCTTATTTTATTTATCCATGCCTCTTATTGTAGACATTTAGATATTTTTTCCAAATGAATATCCCTGCATAAATCTCCCTGGGCAAATGTGCAAGTTTCTCTAGACTAATACCTTGAATAGTAATTGCTGGATACTAGGTATGCACATTTTAAATTGTGTAACACTTATCTGATCCGGAGCTTTGCAATCTAATGGGTGAAAATCGACGGTTCATAAGCTTTTAACTACATTTCCCTACAAATGAGGCTAAGCATCTTCTCAGTCCAATTTCCAGTTTCCTCTGCTGTGAATTACCTTACTATCCATTGTTCATTTTATTTGTATCACCTATAGTACCTCTTTTGATCTTTTCGTATTCTGGACACAAATCCACTGGACATTACAGACATTACACATATCTCCCAGATGTGACATTATGTTTTAGTTTGGTTTATGATGCCTTACATTAAACCTAAGTTTTTCTTTTTAAGGTAGTCAAATCCTTGATGTTTTTTTATCCTTGAAGGTTCATTCTTTTTTTCTTGACGTGTTAAAGAAGGCCTTACATATCCTAAAGATACATAGTCTTCTATACTTTCCTATTTTTTAAAAACAGTTTCTCATGTTTAGTGTTCAATTCAACCGGAATTTATTTCTGCATATGGTCTGAAGTAGAAATCTAGTTTTCCCCCATATAGAAAAACCAATTCAACAGTCCACATTTTCTTTCCCTGGGGATAGAAAATGCCATCTCTAGCACCTAACAACTTCTCAAATATATATGGATCCATTTCTGAACTCTCTATTCTGTTATATTAATCTCTCTTTTCCTGTATTAAGTCTATACTATTTTAAATACGATAAGGCTTTACTTTTCTTTGAGGTATAATTTATATAAAGTATACAAGTACTCAAGTACTATGTACAGCCTGATTTTTAAATATGTACACCCCTGGGTGATCCAACTCAGATCAAGATATTAACATTTCTCATGCTCCAGAACGCTCCTCATATCCCTTCTCAGTCAGTACCATGCTTCCAAGATAACCACTATTCTGATCTCGATCACCACAGATTAGTTCTGTTTTTGAGCTTCCTAGAAATGAAATCATACAATATGAACTCTTTTGTGTCTCACTTCTTTTGCTCAACATTTAGTAGAAATTTCATCTCATGTTGTGTGTAGCAGTTTATTTTTTTTCATGCTATGTAGGATTCTATTCTCTATATCATAATTTTAAGATTAGTCTAGATATCCAACAGCGCAACTCCCTCTTCCTTGTTCTTTTTCTTCTTTCAGAGCTGTCTTGGTTATTCATGTGCCTTTACTTTTGTATATGAAGGTCATTTTCCACCAAAACAGAAAAAAAAATCCTACTGAGATTTTTGTCTGAAATTACATATAAATCACAGAGAAGTTAATTTTTTAGCAATATGTATACTTCCCACTAATAATTATAGTATATCCTTTTATTCACGTCTACTTTTATGTCCTTCAATAAAACCTTGGGTACTTTACAGAATTTGCTGTATAAGAGGTATTTTTCATTTTCTAACTGGTTGTCAATTTGAATGTTGAGCTTGTATCCAGTAACACTGAATTCTCTTATTAGTACAGTCTGTTGATTTTTTAAAAAATTTTTTCTAGGGATATGTTCATCTCATTTTTCTTCCTTTCCAATCCTTTTGTATTTTATTTCTATTTTTTTCTTATCTTATTAGTAGAGATATATTTGTCTTATTCCTGACGTTAAAGGGAATGTTTCTAAGGTTTCGCCATTCAGCATGACACTTGCTGTTTGAAAGACAGCCTTTACTGGAAGAAAAAAGTTCATTTCTCTTAATGGTTTGAGGGTTACCTTTTTAAAAAACATTAATGAGTGCTGAGTTTTATCATATACTTTTACCAATTCTTGCAAGATTTTTTCCCTAAATCTTACCATATAAATTACATTGATATAATTTTCAAATATTGAACTATCCTTACATTCTTATCCTAATTAAAATTTTTCAAGAAAAAATAAAATAATAAAATTTTTATATCTGTTCATAAATGAGATTGAATGTAATATATTTTCTCTTGTATATTCTTTTCAGTTTAGGTTTCAAGGCTAAATTTGTCTGATAAACAACAGGGCAGCTCTCCCTCTTTTTCTATTATCTGGGTCAGTTTGTATAAAATTGGGATTACCTGTTCCCCAAAAGTATATGTGAAATTATGATTACAAAATCACAATTAAAACTAATCCTTCTGATACTACTTCACACCAATTTTAGGATGGCTTTAATCAAAAAGAGAGATAATGAAAATGTTGGTGAGGGTGTAGAAAAACTAGAACCTTCATACATTGCTGGTGGGAAAGTAAAATGGTACAGCTGCTCTGGAAAACAGTCTGGTAGCCCCCCAAAAGGTTAAACAGAGTTACCATATAACCCAGCAATTCTACTCCTAGGTATACACCCAAGAGAAATAAAAACACATGTTCACACAAAATCTTTCACACAAATGTTGGTACCAGGACTGTTCATAATAGGCAAAAAATAGGAAAAAAAATCCAAATATCCATCAACTGATGTGGTATATCCACACAATGCAATACTATTTGGCCATAAAAAGGAATGAAGTATATTGATCATGCTACAACATGGCTGGACCTTAAAAATATTATGCTAAATGAAAGAAGTACACCACAAAAGGCCATAAACTGAACGATTCCATTGTGTGAAATGTGTAGAACTGGCAAATCTACAGAAACAAAGAGTAGATTAGTGGTTGTCTAAGGCTTGAGGGTTTGTGGAGAACTGGGACTGACTGCTAATATGTACATGGTTTCTTTCTGAGGTGATGAAAATATTCTAAAATTGACTGTGGTAATGACTGAACAATTCTGTAAAAATATTAAAAACCATTAAATTGTACATTTTAAATGGGTAGGTGGTATGGTTTATGAACTATAGCTCAATTAAGTTGATATTTAAAAAAACTTCTTGGGGAAATTTACTATAGCTTCAATGTCTTAGTGGTTTTTAGTTCCTATGGGTTTTCTTTTTCTTGTACAATTTTTGAATGATTTTTTCCCTAGAAAACAGACCATTTCACCAGGTTTTTAAAATTTATATACACATAAATTAATAGTGATTTCTTATGGTTTTAAAAATTACAATTTGTAATTACATCCCATTTTATAACTTTATTATTTGTGTCATCTGCTTCTTGGTGAGTACTTCTAGAACTTAATCAACTGAAAAGAACCAGCTTCAATTTGAATGAACATTGCTACTATTTCTATTGTTGATTACTTTCTATTTCATCAAATTCTACTTTTATTTTCATTTCCTCTTTCCTTCTTTCTTTGGTTTTACTTTTTACTTTTTTTAGTTTTTTGAGCTGTATATCCGGGTCACTTATTTTCTTTCAATCTAATACATGCATTTAAGGTTACACATTTACCCCTAAGCACCACTTTTCTTATATCCCTCAAGTTCTGATACAATGCTTTTGTTGTAATTCAGTTCTAATTATTTCATAATTTCCACTATTTTTTTTTAATCCTTGAAAATTCTTAGTCATTTTTTCTTCAATATTGCTTCTCTACCATTCTCTGTATTCTCTCTTCTGAAACTCTAATTAGAGATACTCTGGAGCTTTTCAATCTATTTCTAAGGTGTCTTAGTTTTTATTTTCTATTTTTCATCTCCTTATTTCCCTGTGCTCTAGTCCTGGAAGAGTTAACCAGTTTTATCTTGAAATTAACAACTTCTGTCTTTAGCTACATCTAATCTTCTATTTTGCCCAATGATTTTTTTTAAATTTATTTATTTTATTTATTTATGTTTGGCTGCACTGGGTCCTTGTTGCTGCACGTGGGCTTTCTTTCATTGCGGCGAGTGTGGACTACTCTTAGTTGTGGTGCACGGGCTTCTCACTGCGGTGGCTTCTCTTGCTGTGGAGCACGGGCTCTAGGCGCGTGGGCTTCAGTAGTTGCAGCGCACAGGTTTAGTTGCTCTGTGGCATGTGGGATCTTCCAAGACCAGGGATCGAACCCATGTGCCCTGCATTGGCAGGCAGATTCTTAACCACTACACCACCAGGGAAGTCGCCCAATGATTATTTTATAACTAGATATATTTTTCATTTTCAAGATTTCAATTGGTTAATTTATATATCTACATATATTTTTTTATTGACTGTTCTTATTCAATTATAATGGAATATGCTCTGAATAATAAAAAAGGAATAGATATACTTTAATCTAATATACTTTTAGGTGAAATGTTCTTTGAAAAGTTCTCCATTATAAAATTCTTCTTTAATGTCAAAAAAAAAGTACTTCTTAAGAGCTCTCTTGAATGCTATTCTACTGAATGTTATCCCACTGTGCCTACCTGCATCAAGGCATGGAAAGAATAAGTCCTATTATTGCCATTTTAGAATTAGAGAAACTGAAGCACAATAAAGTTCTTTATAAAATACTTTCTCCCCAACTTTTGTTTGAAAAATATCAGAGCCACAGAAAAGTTGAAAGTACAATGTATACCACCATACCCTTCACCTAAGTTTTAAACTGTTAAAATTTTCCAGATCTGCTCTCTCTCTCCTTTTCTCTCTCTTTACATACACATATCACCACATCCAGATACCCACACATTATTCTTCTGAACTCATCATGATATTTCACTTCTAAATATTTCAGCATGCATCTCTACAGAACAAGGGCATTCTCATACCATATCACACTAAAAAAACCAGGAGACTGAAGAGTCGGCAGATTCAAATCAAACACTTAAATCATCTGACTGACTGTTCTTCATTTTGGCTTGTCTAATTAGACCTGAAGTGGTTCTCTGGTGATTATTTAGAAGTGACAATCAATTTGTCAAAAAGCATTTCCTTCCTTCAGTGACCTTGAAATCAGATTTCATTTACTGCTTCATCAGACAGGTATCTTAAATCCAAGCATTTCTGAAAAAATCAAGCAATAATCTTCTAAGATATTCCAACCTCAAAAATCAAGTATACTACTACACAGAGTCTTAAAGTGAATACAATTGAATTAACACTCTCAAAGCTATACATTCTTTTCTAATGTGCAATGGAAGTTTATAGTGTATTAAACAATTATAATTTCACTATACCAGCTTTGAAGGAAAAAAGTTGTTGCTCTTAAGAAGAAATACACAGTACAAACAGGATTGATTAGCCAAATGAAACCGTTTTATAAATGAAAAAACTGGCAAGTATATTTGTTTTTGGTGTTTTTTTTTTTGCGGTACGAGGGCCTCTCACCGTTGGGGCCTCTCCCGTTGTGGAGCACAGGCTCCGGACGCGCAGGCTCAGTGGCCATGGCTCACGGGCTCAGCCGCTCCGCAGCATGTGGGATCTTCCCGGACCGGGGCACGAACCTGCGTCCCCTGCATTGGCAGGCGGACTCCCAACCACTGCGCCACCAGGGAAGCCCTGGCAAGTATATTTGTGATTCTACATAAAAACTAATTTTTCAATGGGCACGATTTAATCTCAGTCCCTAATGTTAGGAAGTAAGATAGCACAATAAAATCCTATCCTTGCTCTCAAAGACCATACAAGTCAGCTTAAGAGTTTTATATCAGAAGAAATAACAATCAATACAACCTGAAGCTAATATTTAAAGCTAAACTGTGTCATACAGATAAGAATTATACCTACAATCACAGAAATATTTAAGATCAAACTACAATCAAATAATAGCTAATAAGAGAAGTTACTATGTGCCACTAGGCACTGTTCTAAGTACACTCCAAGAATTAGTTAATTCAATCCTCATAACAATCTCATTTTTCCACTGAAGAAGCAGAAATAACAGAGATGCCAGCATAAAAGGATTTATGTAAGGGGTAGGACCTGACCTCAACCTTAAAGTATAGAGAAGAAGAATGAAAAGAGGGTCATTTCAAGAAAATGGAAAAGCACAAGCCAAAGCATAAATATGAGAAGTATCCTGGTAAGACCAAAACAAAAGTTTCAAATTGAAGAAATTAAGGCTGGATAAATAGGATGGGATTAGATTACGGGAGGCCCTAAGTACCCAGCAAATGGATGAAATTTTATAAACAGCAAGAGCACGGCACCACTACAGGTCTTTATGTGCTATAAGTGGCCTTTTAACAATGGTAACCTGGTAACAATGCAGAATGAGTGAGAGAGAAATGGGAAGCAAGGAACTCAGTCCAATTCTAACATTTACATAAATAAATGGGGTTGGTACATGAGGAATCACAGAGCTCATAGTGAACCAACTATGTCACCCCTTCACATCAATAAGCCAATCCATTATGAATAATGAAGTGGTAAGTATAATTGCAACACACCCTGAATTATTTCCAAATATACCTTCAATGAAATTAAAAGGTACATTGAAAACTAGGTCAGTAAGAAGTAAAACTATTCTTGCTGTTTAGTACTGTGCCAAAAGAATTTGGCCGAATTTGACATAAGCAGAAATTTTACAGTACAAGTATCTACTTCAATTAAAACAAACATCACAAATAAAGGAATTAAAATAATTCAACATATAGCTTCCTCACACTGCTTTAGAACTATTGCACTATTTATCAAAAGGCAATAAATATATAATTTTTATAAACAGCTATTATGTAAATGTATACTTTAAAATTAATGTCACATTTATTCATGTACCCATTAAGGACTAGGTATTTATCATCCATACAGTAAATTCTATAATACACATCAAACTTACAAAAAGAGGCTATCCCAAACAACTTCCTCTCTTTGTAATTAAATGAACTCCTGAAGAGAAGAAATGTGGGGAAAAAATCTTAAGTCTGTGAAAACTAGATTACTTACCAGCAACTTGAGTTATCCTATTGGGTCTTTTCCCTCACAGATCCACCTCTCTTGCCCTTCTGTCCAGCATGAGAATCTTCCTGATGGGCATCCACTGGAACTGAGGGGGCATGCAGTACAGACGCATATGTAAGAAAGTTGGGGGGAGGGGATTTGGGAGATGCTAGAGACATGCTTCAGTGTGCTTGCTTACCTTCCTGAAATTGGAAATTTCAACGGTCCCTTGGTCCTCGAGGCATTCACAATAACTTCAAAGAATGTGGATCTGTGGAGATTACCCAATAGGAGAACTCCAGTTACTGGTAAGTGATCCAGCTTTTTCTTCTCTATCAGAATAAGAAAATTATTTAAATTCATTTGAGATTATTAATACATGTAGAACTACAGGGGACAGAGTTGTAAATTCATCAGATTATTATATATGAACGCACCAAAGTAAATACAAAAACAATGTGCTAACTATGAGGTCAACAGAAACTTCTGGCATTATCAGAAACACAAGGAAAAGAAAATGATTTGAATGGTTTCATTTTAAAATCTCCAGCTGTAACAAGAGCTATATTTTAATATATAAAAAATCAGCTATCAGACTATTCTATCTCACTAAAACACCACCATCATTTTTTAATATGAGTAAAGGATAATTAGTTGATCAAAATCTACCATTTCTTAACTAGCCATTGTCATTAACATTGCTTGAATTTTGGTGTAGAGGCCACCACAGTGGATTAACAATCTGTAAGACTTCAGATAAAAAGCATCAATGCAATTCCCATTCATCAGTCAATAACTCTTTAAAATAACCATTTGTCACCTACAACAAACCAACCACATACACATATACAAGTATGTCCACAAAAAAAAAAAAAGTATGCCAGGCCACTGATAAACAATGATGCTGATTTTAATGTAAATAATTGTACAAAGTAGTACAGTAATATTTTTGATTAACTGTTATATTTTTTATTTTTATAGCAATAAATTATTTTATTTTACTTAATTTTTTTCCATTTCATTTATTTTTTTTACATCTTTACTGGAGTATAGTTGCTTTACAATGTTGCATTAATTTCTGCTGTATAACAAAGTGAATCAGCTATACGTATACATATATCCCCGTATCCCCTCCCTCTTGCATCTCCTTCCCACCCTCCCTATCCCACCCCTCTAGGTGGTCACAAACCACCGAGCTGATCTCCCTGTGCCTATGCAGCTGCTTCCCACTAGCTACCTATGTTACATTTGGTAGTGTATATATGTCAATGCTACTCTCTCACCTCCTCCCAGCTTCCCCTTCCCACCCGCCCCCCATGTTACACTTTTTAAATTGGACCTGTCATTGAAAAACAAAAAACTATTCCTAACAGAAGAAATGTCTCCTCAACAGAACTTTATTTCAGGTTCACATGAAGACTGCCTTTACCTTTAACTCAATACATATTAATCAGGTACATGTTCATTTTAATGTGCTAGAGCAGTGATGACTTCAAACACTAGCTCTTACTGAAGATACAGATACGTTTCAGTTATAGTCTTCCCTGCTACCATTATGCTCCTATTTAATAATTATCCCCTACCTTCAAGAAACATATGGTTTCATGGTTCTTCGTTCTATGGAAAAAATTAAAGATAATGTATAGCTTTTCCTTTGTTTTAAGAGTAAACAGGATAAAATTGGGTATAAAATCATTACTCAACAAAAACAAACTGAAAATGTAATTCTAATGAAAATCTTAAGTGTCAATCTTGTTATAAGGTAGTATTTGTGTTTAGTAAAGGTTGACAGCACCATATCAACTGATTTTTCCTAGATTCCCACTTAAAAATACAAATTGTCTCAGATAAATTATATCCATTTTTATATAAATCTGAGTTTTAAAAAATAATAATAATTAATGCATTAGCTTTTTTTTTGGATGAATTAGGATCCTTTGTTTTTATTTTTCTTTTCACTTTTTTTTTTAACATGTTTTTGGGAGTGTAATTGCTTTACATTGTTGTGTTAGTTGCTGCTGTATAACAAAGTGAATCAGCTATACATATACATATATCCACATATCCCCTCCCTCTTGTGTCTCCTTCTCACCCTCCCTATCCCATCCCTCTAGGTGGTCACAAAGCACCCAGCTGAATCTCCCTGTGCTATGCAGCTGCTTCCCATTAGCTATCTATTTTACATTTGGCAGTGTATATATGTCCATGCCACTCTCTCACTTCATCCCAGCTTACCCTTCCCCCTCCCCGTGTCCTCAAGTCCATTCTCTATGTCTGCATCTTTGTTCCTGTCCTGCCCCTAGGTTCTTCAGAACCTTTTTTATTTTAGATTCCATATGTGTTAGCATACAGTATTTGCTTTTTTCTTTCTGACTTACTTCACTCTGTATGACAGACTCTAGGTCCATCCACCTCACTACAAATAACTCAATTTTGTTTCTTCTTATGGCTGAGTAATATTCCATTGTATATATGTGCCACATCTTCTTTATCCATTCATCTGTCAATGGACACTTAGGTTGCTTCCATGTCCTGGCTATTGTAAATGGTGCTGCAATGAACATTGTGGTACCTGTCTCTTTTTGAATTATGGTTTTCTCAGGGTATATGCCCAGTAGTGAGATTGCTGGGTCATATAGTAGTTCTATTTTTAGTTTTTTAAGGAATCTCCATACCGTTCCCCATAGTGGCTGTATCAGTTTACATTCCCACCAACAGTGCAAGAGGGTTCCATTTTCTCCACACCCTCTCCAGCATTTGTTGTTTGTGGATTTTTTGTGATGGCCATTCTGACTGGTGTGAGGTGATACCTCATTGCAGTTATGATTTGTATTTCTCTAATGATTAGTGATGTTGAACATCCTTTCATGTGTTTGTTGGCAGTCTGTATATCTTCTTTGGAGAAATGTCTATTTAGGTCTTCTTCCCATTTCTGGATTGGGTTGTTTGTTTTTTTGATATTGAGCTGCATGAGCTGCTTAATGCATTAGCTTTCAAATGACCCACTCAGGCAAACAGGGGCACTACACAGAACTCCATTTCTAACTGTAATACAGAGATAAACGCCAAAAGGGCCATCTAGTTAACTAGATTCCTAGTTAACATCTGTTCCCTGAAAAGTAAGCAAGTACATGGCATGAAGGTTCTACGTGTTTGGATTGATGCAACAGATACAGGAGCAATAATCCAAATATTTTATCCTTATGGTATCAGCTAGTATAAAAGTTGTCATTAAGAACTAAATAACTTCCAATTTTAATTTATAGTAACACATGCAGTCTCCATTTAGACTCAGATCTTATGAATTGAAAATAAAATCGAGTGCATTTTAAAAAATAATTTGAGAATCAAAATATCTTGAAAATATTTTAAGGTAACCAAAAGGTTCACTTAAGAGACCAGCATTCAAAGCTGTTTGTTGTTGTTATCATAGCATAAGCGAAACTAAGATGGATTTTATCAGAACAGTTGAGAAAAGAAATTCCAGAAATTAGGATACTCTATTCAAAAGTATCCTCTGTAAGCTCTAATAATTGTAACGCCCATCCACAAAAACGTACTCCTTAGTAATCAAGAACCTAATCAAGTGTTTCACTAATGAGAATCTATTGCATAAAATCAATTTGAACTTTTGAAAGAACTGTTCAGAAAAAAAGAGTTATTTAGCTAACTTTCACTTCCACTACTACCCATTAGTTTAGACATTATATTTTGGCCAGAAGCAACTTAAATTACAACTGGTTTTGTGATTCCAAGTACATTATTTTCTAACTTTCAATTAAGATTTAAAATTCTAATGTAAGGTATTATAGCTGTGGAAAGTTGTTCGTGGTAAATCCTGGACTTGAAATCCTTTAGCAGTGTAATAAAATTCAACATTATACATATATTCACACATATTTCAGTGACATTATTGATGATTCATAAATATGGGGGGATGTGTGTACCTCAGTTAACCAAAATAAGGTCAAAAGTGAATTATACACTTACTTACTAAATAATGTTATTTACAGAAACTGTCATCCTTTTTTGCTCCTTAAACAGCTCATCAGATAATCCGTTTCTTAATTAAATTTTCCTTTCCTTCAGCCTTATCCACTACTTAGCTCTACATGAACCCATAAACAAACAAACAAAAAGAGTACTATTTTCTTAACATAAATTAACCTAAAATCAAGATGGAAAAAACTGTATTTATCTGTAAAATAGGGGTAACAGCAGAACCTACTTCACAGAGCAATTGTGAGGATTAAGTTAATAAAAATATAAGTAATGCATTTAAAAACCATGCCTGGAATCTAACCATATATCAAATTGTAACATAACCACCCAGAAACGGAATTATTTTCAAATGATTTTATATACCTTTAAAGAACTATTTAAAAAATTCTAAGTTTAGAGATTTAGTGTTTGTATTAATTTTGGTACAGCTGGCTCTCTTTATCCAGGGGTTCTGCATCCACAGATTCAACCAACCATACATCAAAAATATTCGGAAAAAAAATTCTACAAAGTTCCAAAAAGCAAAACATGCTAACAACTATTTACATAGCACTTATATTGTATTAGGAATTATAAGTAACTCAGAGATGATTTAAAGTATATGGGAGGATGTATGCAGGTTTATGTTTAACTCCTACACCATTTTAGTAAGGGACTTGAGCATCTTCAGATTTTGGTAACCAAGAGGGTCCCAGAACCAATCCCCCACAGATTCCAAGGGATGACTGTACTATTATTTTGAGACTATATTCTTTATATTGCAAGATAAAGAAAATAAGTAATTTATGGTATTGATTAGGAATCACGATGTGCAGCATGAAAGAGATACAAGAACACATGAATATTAAAAGTGCAAATACCACTTATACAAAAATACATATAATTTGGAAATAGTTAAGAAACATTCTAGACAGTAGTTACTAAGTAAATCACTATCATTATCCTACCAATATAGAAATTATATCTGCTAATATTACAAAATCAGTCATTCCATTAGATTTACTAGTAAAGAAAGCTCCTCAGACCGTTAAAGTTGCCAGAAACATTTACACAAATCATTTTCAATGTTCCAATACCCGATTTTTATTTATAAGCTAGAATTTTAGAACTGCAACTGCTGACAAATTCTAAAAGTATGAGAAAAATAGTACATATTCATGTTCTTGACTGACATTAGACAGTAAAGATACTAATATTCAATCTGTTCAGAAAAGCTGAAGTGGAGGGATGCTAGCAGGTAAGCTCTAGGTCCCTAGAACCACTGCTCTGGACAGAACAGCTCTCCATTTATCTATTTTATATTTTGGGTTTCCTCCATAAGCTTCCCTTTCAGGAAAGAATTCTGCAACAACCACAAAAAGTTTTAAACTTTAAAGGACTGTGTGATGAGCAGACTTTTAAGATGGTCCACAATGATCCCACCTCCTGGTATGCATGCCCTTCTGTATAATCACCTCCCTCTGAGTATGGGCTGGATTTAGTGACTCACTTCTAAGGAACAGAATTTGGCAGAAGTAATGGATGTCACTCCCAAAATTAGGCTATAAAAAGACAGTGGCTCCCGTTTTGGTGACTTTCACCCAGATATCTTGCTTTGGGGTAAGCAAGCTGCCATGTTGTGAGCAGCCCCATGGACAGGCCCACATGACCAATAAATTAATGTATCTGGCCAACAACCAGAGTCCTGAGGCCTGCCAACAGCTGGAAGCAGGTATTCTAAGGCCTGCTGACAACCCTGAGTGAGCTTAGTTGTGGATCCTCCCTCAGTTGAGCCTGAGAGATCCTGAGCCAGAACCACCTGCTAAACGGCTTCTGAATTCTTGACAAGGAAGGAAAGGAGCAAGAAAGGAAGGAAGGGAGAGAGGGAGGGAGGGAGAGAAGATAATAAATGCTGATTGTTTTTGGCCACTGAGTTTTGTGGTAACTTGTTATAAAGCAACAGGTAACTAATATGGAAAGCATTACAAAGTAATCAGTATTAAGCTAAAAGTTGCAAAGTGACTATTAATTAGGTTCCTAAAAAGGAACTCACAGAAAATATGAGTTAATGGGTAGGGGCCCAATTTGGAATTTGGTTCTTGGTTTTTAGGTCCAAAAATTCAACCTAAAGCTAAAGCAGGTAAGACTCAACTGAACTATACCAACCAACCTCCTCAAACTGATTAATAAACCACACACCACCTTCCAGGGCATTTCCTTCCCAACAAATCTGGACAGAACCAAAGCATTACAAAGAACTGCATAATGCACACAGTCTAAGTATGCAGCAGCCCTGAAAATTGGTTGTTGTGTCTACAAGCTACTTTTTTTAACTGAAATTTTTTAAAGTTTAAGATGCAGTTAACTTAAATATAAAGAAGCCTACATTACTACAACTCCAGAATAAAGCACCATTCTAGCAACCGCCAAATAACATCTCTCACTTCCTACCACCTCCTGTACTATGCTAAACACTAACCAGTTGGCTGTGTGGTTTTTCTTTTTATATTATTTTGTGTTCTAGTCATTCTTCCTAAGGATACCTTAATCACATTAATTGATCTTCAACAATATTCTGATCTTCCTAATTTGACAAATACCCTAGTCCCATAATTAAGCACCACATTTTATAAACCGTATCTTAAAATGGGATACTTCTGTAGAAAAGTAATATCCTCTATTCTTAATAGTTTCTGGTTCCAGGAAACATTTTCCTGATCCTAGTCCAAAATGTGAGAAGCATTAGTCCTTCATTAGCTAATTATAGTTAGTATTCAAGTTAAAGATCGGTTGGCCAAAACGTTCGTTCGGTTTTTTCCATAAGATGGCTCTAGTAGCACTTAGTTGTCTTTACTTCATTCGAAACAATTTTGTTAGACTGTATGTGACAGCTGTCATATCAGCGTGCCTTTTAAAAAAGACTTGTCAAACTGGTGAATTTCTGTGTAGCCTTTTTTTTTTTTGCGGTACGCGGGCCTCTCATCGCCGTGGCCTCTCCCGTTGCGGAGCACAGGTTCCGGACGCGCAGGCTCAGCGGTCATGGCTCACGGACCCAGCCGCCCCGCGGCACGTGGGATCCTCCCGGACCGGGGCACAAACCCGCGTCCCCCGCATCGGCAGGCGGACTCTCAACCACTGCGCCACCAGGGAAGCCCCTGTGTAGCCATTTTAATACTGAAGATGGAAGAAAATAAGCAACATTTTCGGCATATTATGTTTTATTGTTTCAAGAAAGGTAAAAACGCAACTGAAACACACAAAAAAGATTTGTGCAGTTTTCTGAAGTTTCATGCTGGAGATTTCTCACTGGACGATGCTCCACGGTCAGGAAGACCAGTTGAAGTTGATCAAATCGAGACATTAATTGAGAACAATCAACGATATACCACGCGGGAAATAGCCAACATACTCAAAATATCCAAATTAAGCATTGAAAAACATTTGCACCAGCTTGGTTATGTTAATCGTTTTGATGCTTGGGTTCCACGTAAGTTAAGTGAAAAAACCTTCCTGACTGTATTTCCACATGAGATTCTCTACTGAAACATAATGAAAACATTCCGTTTTGAAAACAAATTGTGACAGGCAATGAAAAGTGGATACTGTACAATAATGTGGAACAGAAGAGATTGTGGGGCAAGCGAAATGAACCACCACCAACCACACCAAAGGCCGGTCTTCATCCAAAGAAAGTGATGTTGTGTATATGGTGGGATTGGAAGGGAGTCCTCTAATATGAGCTCCTTCTGGAAAACCAAACAATTAATTCCAACAAGTACTGCTCCCAATTAGACCAAGTGAAAGCAGCACTCGACAAAAAGCGTCTGATATTAGTCAACAGAAAACGCAAAAAGCGTCTGATATTAGTCAACAGAAAACGCATAACCTTCCATCAGGATAACACAAGACTGTGTGTTTCTTTGACGACCAGGCAAAAACTGTTACAGCTTGGCTGAGAAGTTCTGATTCATCCGCCGTATTCACCAGACATGGCACCTTCAGATTTCCGTTTATTTCAGTCTTTACAAAATTCTCTTAATGGACAAAATTTCAATTCCCTGGAAGACTGTAAAAGGCACCTGGAACAGTTCTTTGCTCAAAAAGATAAAACGTTTTGGGAAGACAGAATTACGAAGTTGCCTGAAAAATGGCAGAAGGTAGTGGAACAAAAGGGTGAATATGTTGTTCAATAAAGTTCTTGGTAAAAATGAAAAACATGTCTTTTATTTTTACTTAAAAACCAAAGGCACTTTTTGGCCAACCCAATACCCAAAAATAACAGCTAACAATACTCTGAATGTCAACAATGATGTCAACACGATAAGGAAATCAATCTTTTACTTTGCAGTTTCAAATTCTTTTTCTCACCTTTTCTGACCATATTAAAATTAATCTAACGAGATTCTAAGCCCTGTATTAATTTTCAAATCAATTCTTAATAACTGTCTCTAAAACATAAGTGCATATTCTTGATGTAAAACAGTTATTTATTTTTAAACAAATTTATTTATTTTATTTTTATTTTGGCTGCACTGGATCTTTGTTGCTGCACGTGGGCTTTCTCTAGTTGCGGCAAGCGGGGGCTACTCTTCATTGCATTGCGTGGGCTTCTATTGCGGTGGCTTCTCTTGTTGCAGAGCACGGGCTCTAGGCATGTGGGCTTCAGTAGTTGTGACTTGCGGGCTCTAGAGCGCAGGCTCAGTAGTCGTGGCGCACGGGCTTAGTTACTCCGTGGCATGTAGGATCTTCCCGGACCAGGGCTCAAACTCATGTCCCCTGCACTGGCAGGCAGATTTTTAACCACTGTGCCACCAGGGAAGTCCTGTAAAACTGATTTATAAAACAATGGCAAATTTTTCTAGTATAATACGTTTCAAATAGTCTGAGGTCAACAGTAATAGTGCAACCTACTGACTATATTCTAAATAATAACTTTGTTATTCAGCACTTATAAAATCTAAATTATGGATATTAAGTTAAATGAACTTATACTTCTCAAAAGAGATAACCCACAAGTGGGCTTATTAGAGCTTGTCTAGCATGGCATTAAAAGGTCACAAAATTATTTTTTGCCTTAAAAAAAATCTGAATCATGGGGCTTCCCTGGTGGCGCAGTGGTTGAGAGTCCGCCTGCCGATGCAGGGGACACGGGTTGGTGCCCCAGTCCGGGAGGATCCCACATGCTGGGCCCGTGAGCCATGGCCGCTGAGCCTGCGCGTCCAGAGCCTGTGCTCCGCAACGGGAGAGACCACAAGAGTGAGAAGCCCGTGTACCGCAAAAAAAAAAAAAAAATCTGAAACATGGATCACATCAAATCCCATATACTCCGCAATGACTACCACTTCACAGACCAAATATACTGTACAGTTTTATGAAAAGTGCTGTGATTTGCTTGGTTAGCTGACCTAATGCTATGATTCATTCCTTCTAAAAACAGAAGATAAGGACTTCTTCAAACTATACACGCTCCCTCACAATTAACTATGCAGTTTTCCAAGAAAGCGTTCCAAGTTGTTGCACTTACCACTTAAAAAATTCTTGATACCAACATGGACCCAATTTTTTAAATTAATTCTATTAATTTCTATAACCAGGAGTTACCTGTAAAAGTAGAGGCTTGGTGATATTTAGATAAGAATGCTCTAGATCATTAGAGCACTCTTCCTTGAAACAAGTTAGTAACATAATTTTACTCATCTCCTGACCTACCATTATTAATCTCCTTTATTAGATATAATTTAGAACTGCTGTAACTACCATGGAAAGCTTAGTGCAAGCACTATGCAGGATTATAATCTTGTTACAATTTAAAATATAAATGTTAATGCAACACTTGTTAAAATAAACATTACACAGAATGCAAAGGAAAAATTAAGATTCTGATGAAAGTAAAAGCCATTTGCCATGGCCAACCACATCCCCTCCTTTTCAAAATATTCTCTTCCCTCTATTCCCATAACATTACACTCTCCTGGGCTTCTCACTCCCTACTTAATTTTTCTTTCTCCTCTATTTCTTTCTTCATCTTTGTAGGATTCTCTTCTTCCACCACCACAAGGAAGTGATGATATTTCTCAAGTTTCTGTCCTGGGTTCTCTTTTCTCATGCTGTTCTATCTATTCTTTCCTTGATCTGTCTTGATCTGTCTCACTCCCATGGCTTCAATTTGGTCATGTATGCTGATGACTAACAAACATGTATTTATAGCCCTCATCTCCTTCCTAAGCTTAAGCCCCACATATCCAACTGCCTCATAGATCCCCCTTCTCAGATTTCTCTCAGATGCTTGAAATTCAACAGACCTAAAAGTGAACCACTACCTTCCCCAAAACCTGTCCTTCCTCTTGTTTCCGGTCAGTGACAAGTACCACCATTTACCTAGCTGCATAATTAAGCCAGAATCCTGGGATTTATCCTTGATTCTTCCCTCTCTAAAAGCCAAATTCCTATCTCTCACAACCATATCCAACCATCCATCAAGTCCTATACACTTTCTACTAAACATATCTAGAATCCATTCACTTCTCTCTCCTACTGGCATTATCCTTGTATGGGCCACTACTGTCTCTTGCCTAGACGACTGCAACAGCTTCCACCAAATGGTTTCTCTACCGCTAGTTAAGATTCAACACAATAATCACAACTTAGAATAAAATGCTACTTGCTGTGGTCTCAACTATGTATTGTGTCGATGACAAAAGAAAACATTTTTTAAACTGCTGAAAAAGTTGAGTATGAAGGTAATTTAGGTTGACACAAGTTCTTTTACGAAGTAAATGGTTATAATTAGACATACTCTACCCAACTCACAGGCCCATGAAATGAAATGAAATGATGTAAATGTTCCTTAAAAACAAGTGGAAAACAGTTTAAAGCAACAACAGAATCAGATAAATGATAAAGAGACTTTGCAGTTCGGTTAAGCATTGTCAGTACCTACGCAAGACACAATGACAGACACTGGGATTTTTTAGTAATAACATTTACAATTATTACCATTATTATTAACTAAAAATTATGTTAAGTTCCTTACATCATTTATCACATTTAATCATCACCACAAAGCCCTATGGTTAGATGACCATAAATGGCATGGTGGGGATTTAAACTAAAATGTGATTCTGGACCAGTTGCACTACTCTCAAGGAAATTACAGTTCAGGGAAGGAGAGAGAAACAAAATAAAATATTTTCAATACACTGTGTAAACATAATCATCACACTTTGCACAGAATGCTTTAAGAGTAATTGAAAGGGCATTCATTCTGGCCTATGGATAAAGAAATGCTTCTTGAGAGAGATGATGCCTTGAGCAATCATAAAGAATAAGAAAGAAACTGTGGAGGATAAGAGAGTACAAAGCAGAGGAAATAATATAAACAAGACACTGTGGCCTAAAAAAGACCATGACCATGCCGTCTGACCATCCAACCTTGAAAGCAGGCTTACTCTTTAACTCTGACAAATAGTTAAAAAAAAAAAAAAAACGCTGCTTTTAACTATTCAATTCTGAAGTCTCTATATACTGCTTACCACTATTACACTACCAAAGTACTTTCTAGATGTAAAAACTTTTACTGGTAAGGCCCAAATGTTTATGTGACAGTACACATCAGCTTAACACACACACACACACACACACACACACACACACACACACACACACACACACACGAAGGGAAGAGAAGAAACAGGCAGAGAGGGAGGGAGGAAAGGAGGGTAAGAGGGTGAAAATATCCCTGAAGCAATTTGTGGAAGTATTATTTTTTAGTAGAAAACACTTCTTATGTTCTGGTTTTGTCAGTCACCCACTAGAATCCACACATTTGACAATAGGGACTGTTATATATGGAAGTCTATTAATATATTACCACTCATGTATTTCACTGTTTCAGCTAATATTTTGAGGACTTACTGTATGCCAGGCACTGTGCCAAGTACTTTACAAGAATTATCTCATTTAATCCTCACAACACTTGGTTGTTATTATCATCTCCATTTTACAACTGAAAGAACTGAGGCTCAAAGTTAGTAACTTTCACAAGTTCACACAGCCAGTAAGTGGTGAGACTAATATATAAGCACAAATAGTTGAGCTCCAGAATCAAAACTCTTCACCACTATACTACATAATTGCAAGCAACTCATAAATATCGACATTCTTTTCTTTTTTCTGCTTTCCATTATCATGAGTACACATAAAAATTAAAAACAAATACACAGTGGAAAAATAAAACTAGATATATTTTCCTGCACTAAAAACATGTATAATGAAATCCTACGTAAGTGGAAGATGGCAAGACTACAATTAAAATGTAAATTACCAAGGAATATTACAGAAAAGTGCTGTGTGAATCAGAGACATTAAGTTTACGAAAAGTTGGCAACAAGGGAATACTGAGCAAAATTGATAACCACATTCATATAGATGATGAAATAGCCTTAAGTTTTATCAAAAAGTACAATTTGATGACATCATGAATTTAAAATATTTTTCATCTGTAAGTTGTACTGCTCATTACTCATCTAATCAATGATTATAGAGCCCTGGGCCTTATCAGCCTTGGTCTTAAAAAAGAAAGCAAAATGTCTAAGAAGATGGGTGAGAAAAAAGGAAAGGAACAGGGAAGAAGGGAGAAAGAAAAAAGGCTTTTCAAAGAGAAAAGCTTCAAATCTCCCCACCATTATACAAAACTCATTCTTAGCTCTTCCCTTTGAAATGTGAGGCTAAGAATTAGTCACACAATTAATCCAGCCTGTGCTGAGCAGAATTTGAGTGGTAGAAGGCTAAATGGACGGAACAGGGCAATGATTCTCAAAAAAAAAGGTTTTAATAGCAAAACTCATTTAGGAAATAAAAATTAAGAGAAATCCTAACAAATAAAATGTATAAGAGCATAGATGATCTGGCTGAAGTGGAGTGTGGGAACACAAAGTCCCACTTGTTTGCTCCCATTGGCAGCCACTGAGATAATTTCAGGAGATCTCGGGGCTCCAAAGAGCACAATTCAAAACCTCTGGGCCCTTTTGAGGGAAGGACAGCTCTCTCTCCGCCAAGAAACCTGTTACTTGATTCTTACTGGCAAACCCATCTCCTCCTTACTCCCTTATTTCCTGCAACTTGCTCTCTCACAAGAGGCTTCCCAAAGCTGGCCCTGAAAGAACAGTACGGCTAAAGGAATGGATGGCTGTGCGTTCAAAGCTGTGCTAACATCTCTCTGGCCTGAGAGATGTTATGATGGTGGGCATTCTTATTTTCCTCCTTACACTTTAGTATCTTCAATGAACATGTAATACTTTTATCATCAGAAAAAGAGTTATTATCTTAAAGAAATAAATAATTCTATCCCCCATGCCCAGTTTACTTACGTTCACACTTGAAACTACTACTTTATTAAGATTTACCTAAAACAGGAAAGATTTTCTAGTAAATAAAGGAATGAGAACATTTTAGAAAGTAGGCTAGGAGACTCTGGGCCCTGGGTAGACAAAAAGTAAAGAAAAAAAAGGATGGAGAAAGATGAAAAAACGACCAAAACAACTTTGCCTACTTTACAAATACACATAGAGCTCTACTTCCTGAGCAACTACTTCTCTGGCATTGAATATAATCTACTTGCTGCTGTTTTAGGTTGATCATTGCTAGTATATACTATAGAGGATGATATTGTGTAAAAGAACCCTGATCAGACTATAAAATATGTAAAGGTGAAGTGATTTAGCTCATGTCTAAAAACTGTCAGAGAACTGTACAAATTTTTTATCATACACACACATTCACATACACTCAAATTTCTAATTTGTTATACTATCAGAGATTCTTAGAATTTATATCACAAATAAAAGAGGGAAATAATATTTACTGGGATTTTTCTCCTAAGAAATACTATGATATCAAAGAAGTCAAGATATACAGCACAATGAACGTTATTGTAAAAGACATCAAAATGAAGTTTGACATTTTAACTTCAAAAATATTTCTTAAAATAGAGAAAACAACCGACCGTCATTTTGTTTTTCATTCACTATAGTGCTAGCCCAGATTTTAACATAAGTTCTTATATCAGTTGTAAGTAGTAGGTTTAATGTTAGAAGTTCTCAAGATGTACAGCACTAGATGCGGTATAATGAAATTTACAAGAAGAAATCCTTAAGAAGTTACTTGCTACAAATTTGAATGCTACCACAGCAAGGTAATAAAAAGGACTTAGAAATCCAAACATTTGAATCTAGCACTAACCAACTATTGACCTTGAACAGCTCAATCTTTCCAGGCCTGTTTTCTTACTTGTCAAGAGGCTACTAAGCTAGAGCCATGAGTTCCAACAAATAGAAAAGACCTCACCCAGCAGATTGCTATGCATTACCTGGCAGTTCTCTAAGACTGCAGGACAGCAAGAATCCTCCAGAGTTGAAAATCCCAGAGGAAAGGGTTTGGAAACAATAGTGGCCTCAACAATTTCAAAAGTTTAAATAATAACATCTCTACCCCATACCCCTCAAGATCTTCCCCCTGAAAATTATCTTATCTCTACCACTAAGGTTTCAAGAAATAAAAAATAGCCTGTCTCAGAAAATGACTAAACACTTTGGAAGCTCTTAAAAGGTTCCTTCCAGCTCTAAAATTCTCAGTAATTCTGTAAATCTCCATAATAAACAACATTACAGAACAAAATGCCTACTGAATCTTTTTTTTTTCTTTTTTTTTTTTTTTGCGGTACGCGGGCCTCTCACTGTCGCGGCCTCTCCCGTCGCGGAGCACAGGCTCCGGACGTGCAGGCTCAGCGGCCATGGCTCACGGGCCGAGCCGCTCAGCGGCTTGTGGTGTCCTCCCGGACCGGGGCACGAACCCGTGTCCCCTGCATCGGCAGGCGGACTCTCAACCACTGCGCCACCAGGGAAGCCCCCCTACTGAATCTTTTAAAACAGATGATTATCAACCACAGGTCATATATAACAAAAGGTAGAGATGTTGGCAATCATGAAAGCCAATAAACACTGTTAAGTGTTCAGTAAATATTTGTTAAATGAATAATTTAGTTTCAAAGTCACGATGACATAATAATATTTTACACACTTGTAAAACCACTAACATTACAAGTTATAAAAGATAATTATTTAAGGAAAATGTGTCTTTAAAAAAAAAAACACCTAAGGTTTCACTGAATGAAAACTTGATACCCCACAGAATGCTAATCTTTCTACCAAAGTATGTTGGCCAGATATCTAACCTTGAAGGAAAGAGGAATAAGCAAAGAAACCTAGAATAAGCGTGTGCAGAATTCTAGGATTTTGTTCACTTCTGATAATTTATTTCCAATAATTCACACATGTATATAGGAGGGTTCTTTTCCAAATAATGACTTAACCTGTATCAGAATTCCAACTTTTTCAAAGCTCATTTAAAAAAAAATAATAACTTCTTTTCTAATACCTATATTCCTCTTTCAACAAAACTTTACTGAACACCTATTATTTCCCAGGCACTTGGTTAAACATCTTCGAAAAAGATAATGAAAAACTCATATTCCTCTTAAGAAGCTCATAACGAGAGTAAATGCATACATCTAACAGAACCATAGTATGCTAAATGATAGAATAAAGGTAAGCGTCACAAATTGACTTTGAGGAACTAATTCCAGGAAGAGAATACAGCCATCCTCCTCTCTCTGGCTAATTTGTCCCATTGAGAGAGAGAGAATACTCAGCTTCATAAGAAAGACAAAATCAACTCTGGGTTTATGAGGAAATGCTGAAGTTAGATAGAGGTCACAATCAGAGATATCAACAAAAAACACAAAGGAATGCAAGTCTGGGATGGGCTTAGGAGAATGTCACAGGGACTAGATATGTGAGCTGGATCTTGAAGAATAAGCAGTTAACGAGCAAGGCAAAATAACAAATTCTAGAAAGATATCAATGACTAATCTTTTTAGCTTGACTGAACAATTAGAAATAATAAAGAAGCACAAGATGAGGGAAAATTCTTTTTTCAACATCTGCCTATTTCTATAGTTATATAGGTGTCTGCTAATTTGTACAATTGATTTATCTTTGAAAGTAACATGTTCATAGATAACATAATACTGTCTCAATCATAAGGTAAAAATTACTTCCATTTGAATTATAATTAAATTTAATTCATCCCATTAATTTTAAATTCAGTGTAGTTCAAACAAATGCAAAATCTGAATTATAAACTATTTTTCAATTAAACAATCTCAAATACTACAAATCTATGTTTAGTATATTTTAGTTTTTGATAGGCTCTTGACATCAACTATTTTAACTTTAAATATCATTTAACAGAGAACCCACAATTTAATCGAGTAATAAAATATATTTCATAATATGCTGTTCTCTTTCATGACTTCAGTAGTTTAGGAGAAATACTTCTCATTTTCAGCTATACTAAGTAAATTTCAGTAATCTAAATAACAAGACCTAAAGAAAATGTTGTGAGGTAAAAAATACACAATTTTCCAAAGTTATACCTTAAAAATGCTAAGGTATTCATGTACAATGTCATCCTTGAAATAATGCTACAACATGAAACTTATATAATGTTATATGTCAATACAAAAAATGATAAAGCTAAAAATGTTCTAAAACTGAGATAAAAGTTTTATTTTCTCTTGTACACATACATGCTTTTGAGAATGTGTATAAGAATAAAATATGGTAAGATGTGCTAAGTTCTTTATGTTTTTATTTAATCTTCAAAATAATCAAATACTGTTATAAAAATACTATTCCTGTGTTTAAATACTCAGAATCACTCATCTCAGTTACTCATCTAACTGTAAAAATTGTGCTTTTAATCAAATAACACAGTATCAAAATATGAAGCAAAATTTTGAAAATAAAAATAATGCTGAATCAATAAATACCTACAAATTATGGACAAAATAATCTGGTAATATTGTTACAAATATAATCTCAAAAGTTATTGGAGGGCTTCCCTGGTGGTGCAGTGGTTGAGAGTCTGCCTGCCGATGCAGGGGACACGGGTTCGTGCCCTGGTCCGGGAAGATCCCACATGCCACGGAGCGGCTGGGCCCGTGAGCCACGGCCGCTGAGCCTGAGCATCCGGAGCCTGTGCTCCACAACGGAAGAGGCCACAGCAGTGAGAGGCCCAAGTACCGCAAAAAAAAAAAAAAAAAAAAAAAAAGGCTGCCAACATCAAATACTACCGAGGTGACATGGAAAGAAGACTGAGATTAGGTCCCTGAGTTTAACAACTAGGTCACTAGGTTATATCAGAGCTCTCACTCAACAAAGGATAAAGGAAAGGGAAAGAATGCCTGCCGAAGTAAACCTGCTGTATACAGAAACCAAAGCTAATAAGACTCTATGCCAATAGTGTATAAACTTTTTGCTCTCAGGAACTCTTTATACTCTCAAAAGTTAAAAGAGCTTTTGTTTACCTAGGTCTTATCTAAATCAAGAAATAAATTACTATATCAAAAATAAAAACTGAGAAAAAAACTTAAATATACATTATTTCATTTTTTAAAAATCATATTTTAATATAAACAATATACTTTTATGAGAAAACCCTATATTTTCCAAAACAAAGATAACTTTGTGTGAAGAGTTGTAATTGTATATTTTTAGCTTAGCGGTACTCAACTACCCAGCTTAATAGAAGACATCTGGATTGTCATATCTCCTTCTGCATTCAATTTGTTGCAATGTGTTGTTTTGTTTCAAGAATATGAAGAAAATCTCGACTCCCACAACTATGTAGTTGAAAAAGGGAGGAGTATTTTAATAGGCTTTTCAGATAATTGTGGATATTCTTCTTTGATACTAAATAAAAGCACAACAAAGAGCTGTTTCTCAAACGTTAGCTGCATGTGAAATCTGGAAGCACGTCAATGAAGTTTTCATAGTGTTCCCTTAAAATCCATTGGTTTATTTTATACTTTGAGTGGATTATCTATGCATGGTTTTGTAACATCATACATTGGTTACTGGGAAATACTGGTTTACTGAGTGATGCAAATTTTCCAAATGTTGACAAACCACATAATAAAATATCAGAAATTACATTCATTGACATAACCATCTGATCTCATCTTTAAACTACTAGGAAGCTCTTAAGCTCACTGTAGTGGTTACAAGCTTTCAAAAATTTTAATTTTCACTTGAAAGCTCAGTTTTTATCATTGGCAACAAATATTATCAATTGTTTTCTCCGAAGTGACAAACTTACTGTGTTCATTTTTGAGAAAATTGCTAAATATCCAAGTCTGAATAACCACAGTTTGCCAGGCATTCTCTCAAATAAAAATAACGTTCTATGAAAAAAGCTAGATCTGCTCAAAACTCAAACAACTACAAACAACTTCAACTGCTCTCCCGCGACTCACCCACACTAGTTTGGTTGCAGCAGGAGTGCTTTACTTGTACTTCCCAGTTCATCAGACAGAATATTAAAGAAGACACAAGACTTGCTAAAATTAGTCATTTTTACTGCTTCGTGAACAATATTCTTAAGTGAAACTAGCATTATTTTTACTGCATGTGCATGGTGGTGAAGATTACGATGAATATAGCAATGTGGTGCCACTGCTTTGATTTATGCTAAAGAGCCAGCAGTTTTACTCACCACTGCCTCTGCACAACCTCCTCAAGTGTCAACACAGTGAAAAAGGCAAATAACATCTTAGTATGATTATGAACTCCCTAAAAGGTCCTCAGGGACCCTCAGGGTTCATCAGATCACACTCTGAAAGCCACTACTATCCAAACACTAATCACTTTCAAAATTTCTCTTAAACAATGAACCCATGTGACTACTCTAACCCAAGATGTAGAGAGAAAAACAAACCAACCAACCTCCTAGAATAAGGAGTCTCTGAATAACACCTGTGTGGTAGCTGGAAAGGCTCCTCAGGTAAGGGAGGCTCAGAACTCTGCATTCTGAAAAACAGACTGACTGAGATGGTCCGCAATTCTTTTCTCACATTCCCACACCAAGGGTCTAGGAGAATCTGTGCCAAGCCTCAAATTACAAGACAGAAAGCAAGTATGACAAGACAGCAATGATACTGGAAAAGAGTTTTATCAGATGATAACTGTTTTAATTTTCTTCAAAATGTGAATTTTATATTGTTTACTTCCATTTTATAGAAGCTGAAATAACTCATTCTTTTTAACAACAGTCAGATCCTAACCATAATACTTGTTCAATTATAAACACTATTTCTTTTAACAAGAAAATTTCACCTCTTCAGCTCACACATAAAGTTTTGCTAATACTACCTCATGTATAGAGTTGGTTACAATTCAAAGTGTTTCTGAATTCACAGCAAATCATAAAATTTTACAGAAGAAACAAACATCTATTTTGCCCACCACTGTATGTCTAGTACCTAGCTCAGCCCTCGTACAAAGTAAGACGTTCAATAAAAACTGCTGAATGTTGAAGTGGCTGAAATGAGACAAGAATTCACTGCCAGACTCCTAGTATAACACCTAGTACTCTTGCTAATATGTGAAATCTTTCTCATCGTTCTCTAACATAACATCTCTGAGAAACCTAAAGGGACTACTACAATTTATCCTGAGAAAATATAACATTACCTGTTACGCTTGAAATTACATTTGAAAGCCTGCTCTGGACTAGGTGTTTTATGGGTTCTCATTTAGATCACAGTTCAAAACCAAAACAAATAGCTCTAACATTTTCATTTTTAACTATCTGCGATCTGAATTAAGCATTAATTTCTATTCCTATATGAAGTGGCAATAAGATACTAGTCTAACTCAATACATTGATTGTACTACCCTCACACACACTATGCTAAATATTTCTTTTTCTCTGATGATTCAGAATGGTTCTTGATTTCTTAAAGTTTCTTAGGTTTACATTTGAGACACTTATTACGTTAAAAGAATTTCAAATATAAAGATGAAGGAAATTGTGTAGTACCTTTGAAAATAATTGTCACTGTAACTTTTTCATTTTTACATTTTTCCTGTCAGTTTGACATTTATCATTGATTCTTTCACAAAAGCACATTGTAGAAAACTTCAGTTTTGAACTATCTAGTTATTTAGATTCTAGATTTTAAAAAAGATTAGTGAAATTTAAACTAATTAAGGCCAGCAAGTACAAAATTAAAATTCAATCAGAGAAATGGCATACACTTAAAGAATATAATTTATCAATTTAGGAATTGAAGCTACTTCAAATCACATTTCATTTTGAAATACTGCTATCAATATAACCTCATTTCATTCCATACAGTTATTCTGCAGAAGAACATGACCTACCAGGGATATTGCCAAAGGAAAAGGTCATCTGTTGCAATATAAAGGATTTGAATCAGATATCCTTTAAACAAAAAAGACTGTCAGAAAGACTTTAAAGGGAGGTCATGGGGCTTCCCTGGTGGCGCAGTGGTTGAGAGTCCGCCTGCCGATGCAGGGGACACGGGTTTGTGCCCCGGTCCGGGAAGATCCCACATGCCGCAGAGCGGCTAGGCCCGTGAGCCATGGCCGCTGAGCCTGCGCGTCCAGAGCCTGTGCTCCGCAACGGAGAGGCCACAGCAGTGAGTGGCCCGCGTACCACAAAAAAAAAAAAAAAAAAAGAAAAAAAGGGAGGTCATGGACTCCATCTTCTCTGGAGGTTTAAAAAGAAAAGATTTTTCAAATTTCTGGGATTGGCTTAGACTTGGCCTCACATTTGGTGACTAAGACAAAATCAGTTCAAAGGTGAGTCTGACCCAAGGGATTCAAGTCCTGTTTGTCAGTCACAAAAACAAGTAATTAGCAAACTGCATCCCTGGGCTCTGCAGCTATCCAGTCCCTGCTTTAGTAATTGCCAACCTTATTCTTGAAATTACCCTAACTGCTAATTAACATGTCAGTCGTAGAGAATTATTTCTTCTAACTACTGAAACTTTTGCTTCTCCAGTGTTATGTAGCCCTTTAATCCTGTTTTTCTAATATTACCAGAGAGACAAATATTTTGTGGTACAATCAATATCTGCCCTATTAACAGTGCCCTGTTCCACTGTTCTACCCAAACATGGATTCCACTCTGAATTTCAGAAACAACGGGAGAAAAATAACAGGTAACAGAGAAATTAGAGCTCTAAGGTTTAACTTAGGGCCAAAATCAAAAGAGAAGAGACAAATTCAGAGAGAGGAAGGAAGAAGCTGAGAGGGTCGTAGTGTAGAACACTTACTTTTAGGAACAGAGTGTCCCTTAGACTTCTGGTGAGTTGCCCAGAGCCTCTTCAGTTTCAATCCAAATGACAATGCTTCTCTGAGTCCTTCTCAAGTAATGTTTCCACCACTAAAAATTGGATCTATAAGAGCTCAGATGTACTGGTAAGAAATGTCAGGGGCCCCCATGTGGGCCTCAAGCCTCTTTTAAACTAGGCCCACTTCTCTGTCCTGGGCCAACTCCCCTGTGCACTATATTCCTTCTTCTTTCAGGTGCCAGGTATTCGGCCTGTTTCTTCTCTTCTGAGCTGCCACCACCTACTCTATTTCTCAGGGTTCCTCTAACCCCAAGACTGGCTGTGGAGTAGGACACCAGCTTCCCCCCTTCCTTGCTGTCCCTGCAAATAAACATACAGGCTCTTCTAGTTTCAGTATTTTTCTAGTGGCTACAAGAAAATAGAGAGGGAACAACAAAAAGCAACAATATCGCACCAGAGATTAAGATTATAAAAACTGTCTCCACATTAAAGTTCCTGCCTTTTCTGAAAATTGCTTATTGAGCGTTTAAAAAAGTACAAAGTACTAACATAGATATACAAATATAATCTAAGCCAAATCCAACCTTATATAGACTTAGAGATACAAAGATACTCTGCTTTTCAAAATACTTAAATCACGGGTCCAAAAATAGTTACCACATTCATTTTAGCAAATGGTACTTTTTTCTTTTTAGCATGTTCTGTTATATTCCCTTGAATTTAGCAGCTGTTTGAAAATTTGCTTTTTAAAGGACATGATTAAAATATTTAATATATTTTATCCAATGTAATGAGAATTAATATACGAAAAGCATATCGTGGTTTACAAAAAGACAGGTATGTCAAAAGCAGCTAGCTTCACTCAGCAAATCTTAAAATTTCAAGTTTTGACAACCATTTATGTGTTCACATTTAAAAATTTAATAAAATGCTGTAAATGGTGTTTAAAAATCTGGATATCTCATTTTTAGGAATCTAACTCCTACTGAATATATTTATTCCTCTAATGTTACTATTGTATAGCCCTTTTTAAAAACAACAGTATAAAGCATTAGTATTCTCATGATAATCCAGTTTCTAACAGACTTTAATCAAGAGTATATGCCATCTAAATATTAGGCCATAAATCACAGTAACTAAGTGTTGGCAGATCAAGAATGCCAGACTTTGAATTTCCTGAATGATTTTCTTTATCCACTTAATACACTTAAGTGTTTTTTTAAAAGACTCTTATCATACTGTAAGCTTACAATAAAATAAAGACCGAAAATAAGCAGAGATCATTTTATCCCATTTGTGTAGTCTAACAGATTGCCATCTAATCAAACTAAAGATATTCAGACACTTTCAGAAAAAAATGTGTCCCCTGTGACTGGGCTCACCTCCAACTATTTATTTATACAATATTAGAGGACCTGGGATTAAAAACACTACACAAACCCCTGATCTGACCCTTCCAGACGTCTATGTTAAAAATACAGGAAGCTTAATCTGTTGTGGATTCTATAATCAGATACTTTTTTGAGGAACGACATTAAATTACATCTTTCGCTCCTAAAGAGGATTTATGGTTTTTCTTTGATTCCTGCACACTAACACAACAATGCAGCCAACGTTATTACATCCGGACTGTGTGGTGGGGAAGGGGTGGGGGGCGGGGGGGCATTACACCCAGCGACACGAATTAAATCGCAGTAGCTAATGCCTCCCTTAAACAATTTACTCTCTCTTGGCAGCAAAAAACGTTCCAGCCTCTTCAATTACCCCTCACCGCAAAGCATCGCTTGGGTCACAATCAATCTGACCCAGTTCCTATCGCGGCCACCACCTCAGGCTCGCCTCCGGCCGCCGGGTCTGCCAGTGTCACGGGAGGGGGCGGCGGCCGCAGGGGCGTCCTCGGCGCCGCGAGCCGGTGGGCAGGCGCCGCGCGGGGCAAGCCCGGGACTCACCGGGTGGAGGTGCCCTTCCGCACATCGCACATCATGCACTTGAAGGCCTCGGCGCTGTTCCGGAAGGTGCAGACGCTACAGTCCCAGTAACCCTCATCCGAGGACGGCTTCGGCTGCCGCTTCGGCCTGCAGGACACAACCCGGACACGACGCGGCGCGGGGTCACCAGCGGGCCGCGCCCGGGCCCCGCGGCCGCCCCCGCCTCGCCCCCCGCCCCAGTCCCGCGACCCCAGCCCTGCAGGCCCCCAGCGCGCCAGACTCCGGCTCGAAGGGGGAGGGGAGTCAGGAAGGCGGGGGCGTGAGCGCGGCCGCAGCAGCAGCAGCAGCAGCCGCCGCCGCCGTCGCCGCCACCGCCGCTCGGACACCCCGAGCTGCCGCTCCGGCCGCCGCCATCGCGACTCCATTGTGGGGCGGCCGGCGCCGGCCCCTCAGGCGGCAGCGCTCGCGCAGCGGCGGCACCGCCCCCGTTTTCGCCCTGCTGCTCGGGCTGCGAGCGAGGCGGCCGCCTGAAGCCCGGCGCAAGGGCCCCGCCGCCTGCACAGTCCGGGCCCCGGGGCCCGGGCACTGTTACCTGGTGGGGCTCTTCTTGTCTCCCATGGCTTGGCTACAAACGCACGCCGAGAGTCGCCGCCGCGGCCGCTCTATTTGTCAATAAGGAGGATAATAAGACGGGCGGAAGCGGGCGGGGGAGGAGGGAGGGGGCGGGGAAGGCCGCACCGCTGAGCTCCAGAGCCGCCGCCGGATCCCACGCAGCCTCCAGCTGTCGGGGAAACTCCTGCCTGGGCCACGTGACCCGCGCCCGCCAACCAGCGGCCGCGCCGGAGACTTCAAACGAGGCCAGCGCGGCCCAGCACTCGCGGCGAGTTCGCGGGTTGCCGCGTGGGGGTGGCCGCCGCAGCCTCAGGCGCGGTCACCGCCTCTCCGCCCGGTGCCGCCCGCTTCCTGTCGGCATCCTGGGAGCCCCTCCAGCGAGAGATGCTCTGTCATCCTGCGCGAAGCCTGGTCCAAGGCGGGGGCCGGCGTTCAGAGGTCAGCCCGACTCCGGAGCAGAGTGCGCGACTGCGGTCTCCAGGTAGAACCGCTTTCCGGGCCTGGGCGGTCCTTGGCGTCTCAGCCCCAGCTCGAAGGATACCCGGGGGCAGGCGGCAGCCACCAGTGAGCGCCATTGCTAGGTGCCTTAAGCCACTTGGTTTTGTGCACACAAATGCTCTACCAAGTAGGGATTGTCGCCCTTAATTTGGAGGAAACGAAACCGAGGCTCGAGAGGTTAGGTGACTTCCTCTATATTACCTAATTAGAAAAGGATAAAGCCAGGAATCTAACCCTGGTTTAATTCCAAATGCGCTCTTCTCGCCTCCCAGGCCTCTACAGTAGCTGCTTTAAAAAGAAACAACAACAAAAAACACTCATAAAACCTTTTTTCTTCTTTGTAAATAACGAGATTGCATGTGCCCTGAACGTTGTTTAGAAAAGAACACTTTCCTCCCAGGTCTCATTACCGTAGCGTACTGGATGCCCTCGTGTTGTACTGGACTCCGGCAACCCATCCAACTGGTCTCTGAAGCTCCAGCCCCACCTCCTCAATCTATTCAGTAATTCACAACCAGATTAATAATAAATGCAGGTAACATGTCACCACGCTGATCAAGAACTTTGCTAAGGCTCTGAGACTTCTTAGCCTAATGACACTTTTTACCACTATGTGCTGGCACTTGGTAAATCTCTTTACATAAATGCATGTTTTAAAGGGCTCAGAGTACTATGCAAATGTTCTCATCAACTAGCCTATCCCTACATTTGAAAGAAGGAATTTAGGGACCAGGTTAAATGTTTTCTTTAATGAACTGGCCAGGATTAGAGCTCAGATACCCCGTCAGTCTTTCACCAAGTCATGCTTGCTTTTTTTTTTTTAATTGAAATATAGTTGATTTACAGTATTAGTTTCAGGTTACAGTATAGTGATTCAGTATTTTTACAGATTATACTCCATTATAAATATAACAAGATAATGGTTATAATTCCCTGTGCTGTACAATATATCTTTGTTGCTTATCTACTTTATACATAGTAGTTTGTATCTATTAATCCCATACCCCTAATTTGTCTCTCCCTGCTTCCCTCTCGCCTTTGGTAGCAAGTTTGTTTTTTATATCTGTGAGTCTGTTTCTATTTTCAAGCCCTGCTTTCTGATTAACCAAATCAGGTTTGCAATCTACAGCCGTTTCTGAACTCATCGCACCATCTGTGTTTTTTGCAAGCATCGCTTCTTATGACTCAGACCTCAATTCAGAAACCCAGAAACCATGAGGAATATGATTGAGGAAAGCATACAGAGATCTAAGGCCTAGTCTTCAATCTCTCAGTAATGTAATGGTAAATTTAGGTAAGTCACTTCCTTTTTTCCATCTGTAAGATAAAGGAGTTAAAACTATTATCTCAATGCAGGTCCCTTCCAAGTCTAAGGTATTGTGATGTTTTTAAATTCCTCAGCTGGATGGATTATCAAGGAGATTAACAAAAAGTGGCCTACTTGCAAAAGTGATGGCAACAAAGTATTTTTAAATCAAAAGAAAAGCAAATGGAGCACTCTAAAAATCCCCAACGTGCAAATCACCATTTCGCTAGAATATAACATCCACCATTATAAAGTAAGCTCCACCTCTGAATCATAAATTCAAGAAGGGCAGGAACTTTTATTCATTGTCTTCATCACTGCGTCTCCAGCCCCTAGAATAGTCTGACACATAGTAGGCAGTCAGTAAATATTCTCAGAATGAATACATTCACCTGTGTCACAATTCTACAGTGAGGTAATTTTTTTTCATACCAGGATTTACAGCCTGTTAAGCACATTCTGGGCAGTGGATCATCAATCACTGCTGAAATTTACAACTCTCCAAACTACTTTACAACTCTGCAATGTAGTCCCTGTAGAAGAACCAGAAACCCATTTTCTGCGAAATACCAAGGCACATGCCCTTGCACTGTACCCGCTGCCTCCCATTTATTGGTGCTTATCTTAGAAAAACCCCTTCCTGTACTAGGCTTCCATGGAGACAGAGATACAGGAGCTACTTCTCCTACTTCACCACAAAAATCACACCTTTTTCCTAAAGTGTTTCTTACCTGTCTGGAAGAGTGGCTGGCGGAGAAGAGAAAGATGCTTGTCACTAGATGGTACAGGTTCTTACCCATTCATGTATCCTTTTAGTACACCAGAGTTCAGTACTTTAGACATGAAATTCACTAGGGTCACTTGTAAAATGGTACAGTTTAACAATAGTTTTTAACCATTTAACAATAAATTCTTGAAGTTTTCTAATGCTGTACCTTTTAAAAATTAAAATAATCCCTGGATTCCTTAGTGGTCCAGTGGTTAGGACTCTACGCTTCCACTGCAGGGTGCCAGGGTTCGATCCCTCGTCAGGGAACTAAGATTCCGCAAGCCACATGGCACAGCCAAAAAAAAAAAAAAAAATCCGTGGGCCATCAACATAATAATATTAACTTCCATTCTCTTGTGCTTCCGAGAATGGTAGAGACTGGAGAAGTTACTGAAACGTGCATGGACTCCTGCACACGGGATTCTGTTCTCTGTGGAGGTGGATAAAAAAGATTGAGTGCACCTGTCTTATATCAAGAACCTGACCTTGGATCCCAGAGACCCCAGGCTGTTCTGATTAGTCCTGAGTTTATATCAACAAGGCAAGCATAACAACAGCAATAAAAACTATGTATTAAAGTTTTATATATAGTTATTAGGCAACAGGAACTATTACCTGAAATGAGAAGTACCATCTTGTTTATCAACTGGAATTTGAGGGGAAAAATGGTATAAATGAGGCAGAAATAAGCTACAAACCTTCCCTGAAAGAACTCAAAATGAAGTACAACAATAGCAAGCTACAGTTGTAAAACCAATCACATTTTAAAAGGTTGATTGGTTTTTGTTTAGTCAGTTGGTGTTTTGTTTTTACAAAATGGAGATACGTTTATTGACGTTTGTTGGTCATAAAAATTATATGTTACCAGTTGTATTAGCTTCTGGGGTGCCAAAACAGAATACCACAGACTGGGTGGCTTAAGCAACAGCAATTTATTTTCTAACAATTCTGGAGGCTGGAAGTCCAAGATCAAGGTGTCAGCAGGGTTGGTTTCTTCTGAGGGCTCTCTCCTTGGCTTACAGATGGCCGCCTTCTCTCTGTTTCTTCATCTGGTCTTTCCTCTGTATATGTGTCCTAACCTCATTTTCTTATAAGGACACCAGTCATATTGGAGTAGGGCCTAACCTAAGGACCTCATTTTATCTTAATTACCTCTTTGAAGACCCTGTCTCCAAATACAGTCACATTCTGGGGTACTAGGGGTTAGTGCTTCAACATGAATTGGGTGGGGGAACAGAATTCACCCCATTACACCAGTGAAAAAGTTCAACAAAGATTTTTTTAAATAAACATATCCAGCACATTCTTGTAACACTACTGATACAGATTCACAGTCCTCATCTGAAACCCTTAAAGGCTGGATATGTTTCATAAGTAACACATTTGGGATTTTTCAAAAGGCAGTATGGTCCAAAACTGTGTAATTACCTAACACTCCACGTGGGTTCTGAAATAGTGACCTATATAATCAAATGCATTAATGTTTCTGCAAAACATATAAATATTCACACTAAGTGGAAAAATAAAGTCTATAAGTTACTTCACATCAGTTCTACTCAGATTTTACTGCTAAATTATTACAGATCAGGCAAAATGTGAAAATGCTTTCAAGTTTCAGTGCTTTTAGATTACAGAATTGTGGACAAAGGATTGTGGATCTGTAAGAATTTGAGGATGAATTCAGATTGAAAAGGTGACCCCAAATTTCATTCCTAAATGCTCAGTGGTCCTGCCTTGATTTGGTTGCTGAAATTTGCGTTAACTTTTACGTTTGGACATTGAACTACTAAGAGGTGCTCTCAAGAATGTTCTGGGTTGAAGACATGTCCTTCCTACCCTCACAGTATACGAGATACCCAGTTTTCCCTTTGTAATCAGGATCAATCTCTCCATCCAAAAAAAGCTGATCCGCTGGCTCAGTAGCATAAGGAGCAGTAAATGCCCAACTGGCAGTTTCATCTTCCAGTCCAGTAGAAGAACCATGTTGTGGCCCCTTTTTGAAGCATTCTTTTTTTTTTTTTTTTTTTTTTTTTTTTTGCTGTACGCGGGCCTCTCACTGTTGTGGTCTCTCCCGTTGCGGAGCACAGGCTCTGGACGCACAGGCTCGGCGGCCATGGCTCACAGGCCCAGCCGCTCCGCGACTTGTGGGATCTTCCCGGACCAGGGCCCGAACCCGTGTCTCCTGCATCGGCAGGCAGACTCTCAACCACTGTGCCACCAGGGAAGCCCTGGAAGCATTCTTAACCCAGGAATCAAGATCTCCAGATCAGTAGTTTGATGTTAGGAGGATGGAAAGCAAAAATTTTGCAATCAGGTTTTTACGTATAATAGTGAGAAGAGCCACTCCCACTTTCATCTTTTTATTCCTGTGTTTAGTCTGGCTATGGGAGAGACACACGACACACTGGGCTCTGATTCAAAGCATATATTGCATTTTAAGATTTAAGATGTGGATGATGTAAAATGTGAAACCACATTCTTTCTGGATGTTGTCTTTAAACTGACTGAATCTTGAGTAATCCACTCCACTGTTCTATCTGGCCAGGCCCTTAATCAGAAGCAGTGTTGTACAGAATAGAATGAAAATGAATAAGGCATTTTGTGAGTCCATGGACGGTGGTGCCAGCAGAAGCATTATAGGCAGGGAGGGCAAATCTATATCATATATATATAAATATATATATATAAATTTTATATATATATATGTATATATGTATATATATATATATATATTCCAGTGAAAAGATCTCTGTCATCTTCCACGAGGGAAGTAGTCCAATATAATTAACCAATCAGCAGGTAGCTGGTTTGTCCTTCCAATGAAGGGTGTCAAACAGAAGACCCAGTGTTGGTCTGTGCTGTTGATTAGTTAGGCACTCAGCAGTGACAATGTAACAAGGCTACAAGGTCAGCCTTGGTGAGCAGATAATATTGCTGTGCCCATGCAGAGCCTCCATTTCAGCCACATGGCCACTTTGCACATGGGTCCATTGAGAAAGCACTAGGGTGGCTGGGGAGAGTGGTTTACAGACATCAAGAGAGCATCTTTTTGTCCACCTGATTATTGAAAGCCTCCTCTTCAAGTGATGCCCTTTGGTAAGAATTTGCATGGAACATAAATATCTTCATAGACCCTGTGCCTGTTCTGAGAGGTCTATCCATATACCTCTTCCCCAGACCTTCTTGTATCAATTTTCCAACCTTGTCCTCTCCAAGTCCCTGACAGTCCAATCTAAATGTTAGCAAGTGCTCACGAATCACTGAAGATCCATACTTCTGATCGTGTTTCAGTCCAGAGGAGGGGGACAGTCCAATGTGTTGCTCTCGATTATGCTCGTTAAGAGAATTTCCCTCCACTACTGCCCTCCAGGGCCACCTCTCCATTGGAACTGTAATGATACAACCATCCAGCTTGATGCCAGTATATCATGAAGAACCATTTGTAAACCAGTCCTGGGTTTTTCACCTTCCTCCTCAATAAACCAGTTATAAGAATCTCCCATAAGGCTGTAAATATAGATTGAAGGAGAGGAAGAGTCACTGTTGAAGGACACTTCATGCAATTACTTGTGTCTTCCATCTTTGCTCAAATCCAATATCATATACAATTTCCACTCGATGATAGATTGCTGCCAAGCACAATCAGCCTTATCATTTGGTGGTCCAAACAGCACTCATTTCATAAAAGGAAGCTCAGTTATTGTGGTCACTTGATGTCCCATGGTTAGGCATTCAGTCTCTACCCAGGGCTAAATAGCAAGACTGGAGCTCTTCCTAAAAAGGAGAATAATTATCTAAAAAGGGAACATGGATTTTCTCCAAAGCCCTAGCGGTCTGCACTGTGATTTCCCTTTGGTGCAAAGGATATCTGCTTACTACACAATGGAGTGAATATTTTATATGTACAGCTATTTGAGTATTAAATAGCACCATTCTTATAGATTTTTTTTCTTGTTAAAAATTTTTCTTGGGGACTTCCCTGGCAGTCCAGTGGTTAGAACTCTGCGCTTCCATTGCAGGGCGCATGGGTTAGATCCCTGGCCAGGGAACCAAGATCCTGCAAGCTGCACAGCGCAGCCAAAAAAAAAAAAAGTCTTTTTGTTAAAAGTGTTTTCTTTGAACTTACGGTTACCGAGGGGAAGGATGGGGGAAAGGGATAGTTAGGGAGTCTAGAATCGACATGTACAGATTGCTATATTTAAAGTGGATAACCAACAAGAACCTACTGTATAGCACAGGGAACTCTGCTCAATGTTATGTGGCAGCCTGGATGGGAGGGGAGTTTGGGGGAGAATTGGATACATGTATATGTATGGCTGAGTCACTTTGCTGTGCACCTGAAACTATCACAACATTGTTAATCGGCTATGCTCCAATATAAAATAAAAAGTTTTTAAAAATGTGTTCTTTAATCTGCTGGTCTTCAGTATTTTGTTTTGGTTTCATTCTCATTATTTTATGTTCATTTTTCCTTATGTTTTCCTTCTTTTGTTTTCTACAGATACTGCCTTTTCAATTGCTCGTTTCCAAGTTTTTCTCCTTTATTTTAGTTTTCTATTTGACACACTTTCTTCTCCTTAGGTTTCCTGTTCTTTCCCAGCTCCACTTTTATCTCTGTATTTTCTTATTAATTCTGTTTCATTTCTACTAGTTCTTATTAGCTCCATTTTAAGTTTTTAACACATGCCCCTGGGATAAGTTTTTTATATTTATGCTTATAGATCTTACAGATATTCAATGGCAAAATTTACAGTCTATGAGAATATTTAATGTAGTATGGTGGAATTAGCTGTTGAGAAGGTCATAACTTTGATATTCCTAGCAATCAGAGTGTTCAAAACTGAAATAGTCTTTGTTAACTGCAGTCATACTGCATCACTAACTCTGTTGGGTGCCTTCACACATCTGCATCTTTAATATGAGAGGAGTGCAAGGAAAGCAACTCTATGTGCATATCCTATAACCAAGTAAGTTAATGGTGTTATATTTATTATAAAAAGGAGCATGTTAATAGACTCCACAGTTGTAAAGATTTCATCCTGAATCATATATTAAGTAATCTGATAGACTTCCAATACAAAATATAAATACTATAGCTACACTTAGCACCCCTAGTAAAGTCAAATATATTTTAAACATTTTTATATTAACATGTTTGACCCAGAAAAGTCTACTGTAACATCTGAAAATTTTATTAAGCGCCCCAAATCTTTCTGCCAATAGCACAAACACAACTGCAATGTCAAATTTCTCACTAGTGAAAGTAATATTTCCCTTAGACATAATCTTGGAGACAGATGTTTAAGGAGAAACTTCAGTCTGTTGTCATATATCTTCATATGAAAGTGATTGAACTAGCATCGGTTTTTGCAGTAATATAAATAAAACTCCAGCAATTCCTACAAGGATTTCTTGCAGCAAACACACTGCCATTTAAACAGTATATTTCATTAGTATATTCTCAAAAGTATATCAGTAATATACTTAAGTAACATATTTTACATGTTATTTATTGCTTCATATTTCTCAGATTAAATATATTTTTAAATTTTAATATGAATAAATTTTGACAATAAGCAAAACAAAACTGTTTGCTTAACCAGTGGTTAAGGGCGTTATCCATAGGCAGTTTGCTTGAATTCAAATTCTGGCTCTGAAACTTACTAGCTGTGTTACCTTGGGCAAATTACCTAACCTGTCCCTCAGCTTTCACATCTATGAAATGGAGCTAATAATATTAGGTATTTATAGGATTATTATGCAGGTTAAACAAATCGATATATGTAAAGCCCTTAGAAAGGATGCAGTTTTTCTGAGGTAACAACAGAATGGCTAGAGCCAGACTAACAGTTGCTAATCGCAGCTCTACAATTTACTACTGCCTGGTTAACATTGGACAAGTTATTAAACCTTTTAAACTGTACCTCAGTTTCCTCATCTATAAAATGGGAATGATACTACTACTTGCCTCGTAGAATTATTGTGGGTTGATATACATAAAGTACTATGGTTAGTACACAGTAAACTATGTAAACATTTCTTTTTACCAGCAGCTGAATGCCAGTGAGGGTTGAAAGCCCTAAAAACTTAGTGGAACTTTTAGGCAACCCATCCTCCCTGGACCCACTGATGCTCCTATGTGGTAGCCAGGCCAAACACAGGGATTTCTTCTGCTCAGGGTTCCCTGTGCACTTCAGACAACTAGTAATAATAATTATTTATCTTTTAGATGAAAACAACAAGGAGAGAGGTATATAATCAGCTGAAGGTTGTAACATGTTTGAGTTGGCTCTGGTTTTCCTACTCTGGAACTATTTTTAATCTAGTTGTTTTTTGGTATCTAAATATATGTCAAATGATTTATCATTAAGCTTCTCTGGTCCTCAATTTTCTTACTTGTAAAATGAGAGGATTGTACTAAAAAATCTCTCATGTCCCTTCCAGGTATAAAATTCTAAAATTCTAGCATTCTATCCACATAGTGTGGTCTGAGAGAGAGATGGAATCTCAGTTGCTGTTTGAATCAGGTCCACAGCTCAAATACCACGCACTGTTGGTAGCAGCTGCCTAAACTGTAGGTCTCTACAAATCCTATAATTTCTTGTTATTATGGAGAAAAAGTACCAAAGTTAATTAGAATGTTTATAATGTATGTATTTCCATGACTAAATTGCCATAAAACTCTTGAACTACTTTGGAATAACAGAATTTTACAGGTTTGAAAGTTTCTAAAATCCTTAAAATTCCAACCTAAGTTTAAATGAGGAGATATACATATATATATGCACACACATATATATTCTTCACACAGTTAATACACTTTACAAACACTAGATGTGATTTTTTAAAAATAATTTTATTTATTTATTTTTGGCTGCGTTGGGTCTTCGTTGCTGCATGGGCTTTCTCTAGTTGCGGCGAGCAGGGGCTGCTCTTCGTTGTGATGCGTGGGCTTCTCATTGCGGTGGCTTCTCTTGTTGTGGAGCACGTGCTCTAGGTGCACAGGCTTCAGTAGTTGCAGCACACAGGCCCAGTAGTTTTGGCTTGCGGCCTCTAGAGCGTAGGCTCAGTAGTTGTGGCGCATGGGCTTAGTTGCTCCGTGGCATGTGGGATCTTCCCGGAGCAGGGCTTGAAACTGTGTCCCCTACATTGGCAGGCAGATTCTTAACCCCTGTGCCACCAGGGAAGTCCCTAGATGTGATCATTTAAAAAATCAATCTTAACTTATTTTAACAAAAGAACTTTATAACAGTTTATGGAGATAGAAACCTCTGGTTATTTAAGAAGCATATAGAAGTCCTTTATTCTAAACTGACATCAAAGCATTTCTATGTGATAAGATGTCCAAGTAAGATTTCATGTATATGAAGTCATGCCAGTTGCTAGGAGGATAAGCAGCTTTACTTTGATGGTTTTGAGTTTCCACATTTGCTTTCAGCTCCTCTGCTAGTGGCACATACTGCACCCCCCGACTCCCAGATAAATTTCTCTGGTGTTTTTAATAGCAAGGCATTTTTTCCACTGCCTTTTAGTTTTATCAGATAGCAGAATAACTAATCTGTTGGCAAAATTTGTTCATATATTATTATGGCTCTTCGTATGTCATATAGTGGTTAATTCTATAGTATTCTTTAAAATATGGTTTGGGTTTATCGTTGCAGTAGTATAGTGATCCACTTACCAATGCATATTTGAAAGACAGCTTTTGGTGCAGAATCACCTTGTCTTTATCACACCTGGCAAAATGTTTACATTAGCACATCTCACATACTGTGCAGTATCTGTGTTGATATTTTTCATGTTTCTTGATCATATACTCATTGTTTCACTAATCACCTCAATTGATCTACAGGATTATTTTTTCCTTCAAGTTTTATTGAGACATAATTGACATACAGCACTGTATAAGTTTAAGGTGTACAGCAAAATTATTTGACTTACATCACAAAATGATTACTGCAATAAGTTTAGTGAACATCCATCATATCATAGAGATACAAAATTAAAGAAATAGAAAAAAATGTTTTCCTTGTGATGGGAACTCTTAAGATTTACTCTCTTAACAACTTTCATGTAAATGTACAGCAGTGTTAATTGTATTTACCATGTTGTACATTACAGCCTTAGTACTTATTTATTCTGTAACTGGATGTTTATACCTTTTGACTGCCTTCATCCAGTTGTGCCTCCCCCATCCCTCCAACCTCTGGTAAACACAAATCTGATCTTTTTTCCTATAAGTTTGTTTGCTTGCTTGTTTGTTTTAGAAGTATAATTGACCTATAACACTATATTAGTTCCTGGCATACAACATAGTGATTCGATATTTCTATACATTTCAAAATTATCAACATGATAAGTCTAGTTACCACCTATCACCATACAAAAATATTACATAATTACTCACTGTATTCCCCACACTGTACATTTCATAGCTGTACATTTTATTTATTTTATAACTGGAAGTTTGTATCCCTCAATCTCTCTTACCTATTTCTCTCCTCCTTCCACTGCCCTCCTCTCTGGCAACCACCTGTTTGTTCTCTATATCTGTGAGTTTGTTTCTATTTAGTTATGTTTGTTCATCCATTTACTTTGTTTTTTAGATCCCACATATAAGTGAAATCATACAGTATCTGTCTTTCTCTGTCTGACTTATTTCACTTAGGATAATACCCTCCAGGTCCATCCATGTTGTCGCAAGTGGCAAGGCTTCTTTTTTATGGCTGAGTAATATTCCACTGTATATATATATGTGTGTGTGTGTATATATCACATTTTTTATCCATTCCTCAGTTGGCGGGCACTTAGTTTGCTTCTGTATCTTGGCTATTGTAAATAATGTTGCTATGAATACTGGGGTGCATGTGTCTTTTTGAATTAGTGTTTTTGTTTTTTCTGAGTAAATAGCCAGACATGGAATTGCTGGATCATATGGTAGTTCTATTTTTAATCTTTTGAGGGATATCCTTACTGTTTTTCATAGTGGCTACACGAATTTACATTCCCACCAACAGTGGACAAGGATTCCCTTTTCTCCACATCCTTGCTAACACTTGTTATTTGTTGTCTTTTTGATAATAGCCATTCTGGCAGGTGTGAGGTGATATTTGTGGTTTTGATTTGCATTTCCCTGATGGTGAGTGATGTTGAGCATCTTTTCATGTGTCTGTTCACCATCCATATGTCTTCTCTGGAAAAATGTTTATTCATGTACTCCGACCATTTTTTAACTGGGTTGGTTTTTTTGATGTGGAGTTGTATGAGTTCTTTGTATATTTTGGACATTAACCCTTTATCAAATATATCATTTGCAAATATCTTCTCCCATTCAGTAGGCAGCCTTTCTCTTCTGCTGACAGTTTCCTTCACTGTGTGAAAGCTTTTTAGTTTGATGTAGTCCCATTTGTTTATTTTGCTTCTTGCCTGAAAAGGTATATCCAAAACATATTGCTAAGACCAATGTCAAAGATCATACTGCTTATGTTTCCTTCTAGAAGTTTTATGGTTTCAGGTCTTACATTTAAGTCTCTAATCCATTTTGAGTTAATTTTTGTGTATGGTGTGAGAAAGCATTCCAGACTGATTCTTTTGCGTATAGCTCTCCAGTTTTCCCAACACTATTTATTAGAGAGGCTGTCTTTTCTCCATTGTATATTCTTGCTCCTTTGTTGTAGATTAATTGCCCATATAAGTGTGGGTTCATTTCTGGGCCTACTATTCTGTTCCATTGATCTGTGTGTTTGTTTTTGTCCCAGTACCATACTGTTATGATTACTGGGGCTTTATAGTATATTTTGGAATCAGGAAGCATAACGTCTCCAGCTTTTTCTTCCTCAAGGTTGTTTTGGCTATTTGGAGTCTTTTGTGTTTCTGTACAAGTTTTAGATTTATTTGTTCGCGTTCTGCAGTATATCTTCCCATCTGTTTGTGTCATCTTCAGTTTCCCTCATCAGCTTCTGATAGTTTTCTGAGTACAGGTCTTTTACCTCCATAGATAGATTTATTCCTAGGTATTTTATTCTTTTTGATGTGATTGTAAATGGGATTGTTTTCTTAATTTCTCTTTCTGATAGTTCATTGTTAGTGTATAGAAATACAACAAATTTCTGTATATTGATTTTGTATACTGAAACTTTACCAAATTCCTTGAGGAGTTCCAGCAGTTTTTGATGGCATCTTTGGAATTTTCTATGTGTAGTATCTTTTCAAACAGTGACAGTTTTACTTCTTCCTTTCCAATTAGGATTCCTTTTATTTTTCTTGTCTGATTGTTGTGGCTAGGACTTCCAAAGCTACGTTGAATAAAAGTGGTGAGAGTAGGCATCCTTGTCTTGTTCCTGGTCTTAGAGGAAATGCTTTCAGCTTTTCACCATTAAGCATGATGTCAGCTGAGGGTTTGCCATATATGGCCTTTATTATGTTGAAGTATATTCCCACTTTGGTGAGAGTTTTTATCATAAATGGATGTTGAATTATGTCAAATGCTTTTTCCAGATCTATTGAGATGATCATATACTTTTTATTCTTCAACTTGTTAATCACACTGACTTGTATATCACACAGTTTGTATACCACACTGATTGATTTGCAGATATTGATCCATCCTTGCAACCCTGGGATAAATCCCACTTGATCACAGTATATGATTCTTTTAAGTATTGTTGAATTTAGTTTGCTAATATTTTGTTGAGGGTTTTTACATTTATGTTCATCAGTGATATTGGCCTATAATTTTCTTTTTTTGTGTTATCTCTGTCTGGTTTTGGTATCAGGGTGATGCTGTACTTGTAGAATGAGTTTGGAAGTATTTCTTTCTCTGCAAGTTTTTGGAATACCTTGAGAAAGATAAGTATTAACTCTTCTCTACTGTTTTTGACATTATATTTTACACCTTTTTGGTTTTTGTAACTCTTAACTATTTATTGTGGATATAGATGATTTTACTACTTTTGTCTTTTTACTTTCCTTCTAGCTTTATACATGGCTGATCTACTACCTTCACTGTATATTTGCCTTTACCAGTGAGATTTTTCCTTTCCTAATTTTCATATTCTAGTTGTGGTCTTTTATTTTCTGCTTAGAGAAGTCTCTTTCTCATAAAGCCAGATTTGTGGTGCTGAACTCTTTTAGCTTTTGCTTGTTTGTAAAACTTTTCATCTCTCCTTCAAATCTGAATGATAACCTTGCTAGGTAGAGTATTCTTGGCTGTAGATTTTTCCCTTTCATCACTTTAAATATATTATGCCACTCCTTTCTGGCCTGCCGAGTTTTTGCTGGAAAGTCAGCTGATAGCTGTATGGGAGTTTTCTCGTGCATAGCTTGTTGCTTTTCCCTTGCTGTTTTTAAATTTATTTATTTATTTTTGGCTGCACTGGGTCTTCGTTGCTACACGCGGGCTTTCTCTAGTTGTGGCAAGCTGGGGCTACTCCATTGTGGTGTGCGGGCTTCTCATCATCGTGGCTTCTCTTGTTGCGGAACAGTGGCTCTAGGCACGTGGACTTCAGTAGTTGTGGCTCGCGGGCTCAGTAGTTGCGGCACACGGGCTCTAGAGTGCAGGCTCAGTAGCTGTGGTGCACAGGTTTAGTTGTTCCATGGCATGTGGGATCTTCCCAGGCCAGAGCTTGAACCTGTGTCTGCTGCATTGGCAGGCGGATTCTTAACCACTGCACCACCAGGGAAGTCCAACCCTTGCTGTTTTTAACATGCTTTCTTTATTTTTCATTTTTGCCATTTTAATTACAACGTGTCTTGGTGTGGTCCTCTATAGGTGGATCCTCTTTGGGACTCTCGGTGCTTCCTGGACCTGGATATCTGTTACCTTTCCTAGGTTAGAGAATTTTTCAGCTATTATGTCTTCAAATATGTTCTCTACTGCTTTCTCCCTCTGTTCTCCTTCTGGGACCCCTAAAATGTGAATGTTAGTATGCTTGATGTTCTCCCAGAGGTTTCTTAAACTGTCCTCATTTTTTAAAATTCTTTTTTCTGTTCAGCTTGAGTGACTTCCACTATTCTGTCTTCCAGGTCGCTGATCCATTCCTCTGTTTCATCTGAATCTACTGCTGATTCCTTCTACCGTATTTTTTTAATTTCAGTTATTATATTCTTCAGCTCTGTTTGGTTCTTTTTTATATTTTCTGACTCTTTGTTAGAAACTTTTAACTTCTTACTGTGTTTATCCATTCTTCTCCTGGGTTCTTTGAGCATCTTTATGAACATTACCTTGAACTCTTTTGGGGGTAGATTGTTTACTTCAACTTTAGTTAGTTCTTCTTCTGGAGTTTTATCTTGTTCCTTCATTTGAAACATATTCCTCTGTCACCTCATTTTGCCTAATTTTATTTTTATGTATTTGGTAGTTTGGTTACATTTCCCAGTTTTGGAGAGATGTCCCATGGGGTCCAGAAGCATACTCCCTTTGGTAACCAGATCTCTGTGCTCTAGGGGTGCCCTCTATGTGGGCTGCATGTATCCTTCTGTTGTGGTGAGCTGACTACTGTGGGTGGTGTGGTAGGCATAACTGGTCCCCAGCCTGTTTGGTTGCCAGGCCCTGCCTTGTGCAGAGGCTGCAGGCCACTCATGGACAAGGCCACATCCTGGCATGGCTGTCTGCATGGCCAAGGGAGTCCCATGCCTGGTGCCAGCCCGCTGGTGGGCAAGGCCAGGTCACAAGGCAGCTGGCTGCAGGACCAGGGGTCCTAGAGCTAATGTTGACCTGCTGGTGGGCAGGGCCAGATCCTGGGGCAGCTGTCTGAGGAGCCCAAGGTATCCTTAAACTGTTGTCAGCCTACTGGTGGGTGAGGTGGGGGTCCATGGAATCCCAGGGTGGTGCCAGCCTGCTGGAGGCACTGGGTCTTGACATGGCTAGCTGCAGGGCTGCAGTTGTCCCAGGGCTGGTTGTTGGGACTGAGTCCTGGGGAGTCCTGCGGCTGACTGTGGCCTGCTGGTAGTTGGGCTGAGTCCTGACATGTCTGACTGTGGGACCACAGGGGTCCCAGAACTGGTACCCACCCCCTGGGAGTGGAGGCCAGGTCCCAGGCCTAGTGCTGGCCCACTGATAAGTGAAGCAGGGTCCTGGGGTCTCTGGCTGTGGGGCACGGGGCTCCTGGAGCTGGTGTTGGACTGCAGGTGGGCAGGGCTGTGTCAGATGACTAGTTGCGATGCCTGGGTTCTGGCCCACTGGTATGTGGTGCCTGGTCCTGGGCCCTCTGGTGGGTGGGACCAGGTCTGGGGCAGCTGGGACTCAGGGGGTCCTAAGGCAGCTGGCCTGCTTGTTGGTGCGGCTGTGTCCCTCCCCAACTAGCTGCTTGGTTTGGGGGTATCCCAGGACTTGTGTTGACCAGCTGGTGCATGGGACCAGGTTTCAGTGCCAATAAGCTAGAGGATGGATTCCAAAATGGCTCTTGCCACCACCAGTGTCCTGGTGGTAGGAAGAGCTTCCCACAGTGGCAGCTGCCAGCGTCGTTGCCCCCAGGTGAGTCCCAATAGCCTCCTTACTCTGTGAGACTCTCCAATAGCAGCAAGTTCATCTGACCAAGGTTCCTTTCAAATTACTGCATCTGCTCTGCATCTCAGAGCCTGTGAGATTTTGTGTGTGCCCTTTAAGAGTTGAGTCTTTACTTCCCACAACCCTGTATCTCTCCTGAAATTAAGCCCTGCTGGCCTTCAAAGCCATACATTCTGGGGGCTTGTCTTCATGGTGCAGAACCCTGGGCTGTGGAGGTTAATGTGGGGCTCTGACCTGTTGCTCCTTGGGGAGAACCTCTGAAATTGTAATTATCCTCCAGTTTGTGGATTTTCTACCCGGGGGTATGTACTTGAAGGTACTACGTCTCCACTCCTCCTACCCATCTCGTTTTGGTAGGACTATTATTATTATTAACTACACTTTTCATTATCATATATGTGATTATTTCTAAAAACTTATATTTCAATTTAATACAGTAAAATTCACTCTACTTTGAGTTTTGACTAATGCATAGAGTCACAGAACCACCCGAATAGTAAAGATGTACAACAATTTTATCACCCAAAAAGTTTCCTTCATTCAGCCCCTTTGTAGTCAAACTTCCCCTCAGTCTCTAACTCCTGGCAACTACTGATCTGTTCTCCACCCCTAGAGTTGCCCTTTCTACCATTTTATATAGATGGAATCATACAGATATATGTGTATAGCTTTTTCAGTCCAGCTTCTTTCACTTAGAATAATGCTTTTGAGATTCATCAGTGCTGATCCTTGTGTCAATAGTTTGTTCCTTTTTATTGCTGAGTAGAATTCCCAGGTGGTTTATCCATTCCCCAGTATAAGGACACTGAGTTGTTTCCAAGTCTGGTGATGTGAATAAAGCTGCTATAAACATTTGCATGCAGGGTTTTGTGCGAATATAAATTTTCATTTCTCTTGGGTAAATACTTAGGACTGGGATTGTTGGGTCATGTGGCATTTTATGTTCAAATTTATAAGAAACTGCCTAACATCTTCCCAAAGTTCCATACCATTTTGCATTTCTACCAGCTGTGTATGTGAGTTCTAGGTGCTCCAAATATGCATCAGCACTTGGTATGTCAGTCTTCTTTTTTTTTTTTAACTACAGTCATTCTTGTGAGTATATAGCAGCATCTCATTGTGTTTTCAATTTGCATTTCCTTTATGATGAACAATGTTGAGCAGTTTTTCATGGGCTTGTTAGCCATTTGTGCATCTACTTTGGTGACGTATCTGTTCAAAACTTTTGTGCATTTTAAAAAATGTGGTTATTTTTTATTAATGTTTTCAAAATTTTAGTAAAATATATATAATATTTAACTTTTTAAACCATTTATAATTATATAATTCACTGGTATTAAATACAATCACAATGTTGTATAACCCTCACCATTACCTATATCCAAAAGTTTTTCATTATCCCCAACAAAAACTCTGTACCCATTAAACACTAACACCCCCTTTCCCCTACCTTCCCCTAGTCTCTAGTAACCTCTATTCTACCTTTTGTCTCTATTAATTTTCCTATTCTAGGTGCCTCATATAAATGAATGTTTGTCCTTCTGTGTCTGGCTTATTTCCCTAAGCATAATGTTTCAATGTCCATCCATGTTGTACCATATATCAAAGTTGCATTCCTTTTACTGGCTGAATAATATTCCATTGTATCTAATTATTGAGTTTAAAGAGCTCTTTTTACATCTGTTTACAAGTTCTTTTCCATATATGTAAGTTGCAAATATTTTCTTGCAATCTGTTGCTTATCTTCATTTTCTTTGAGGTTTTTGAAAGAGGAAAAATTTTAGTTTTGATGAAGTCCAATGATCATTTTTTTCTTTTAAGAACTATGGTTTTGATGTCATACCTAAGAACAGTTTGCCTAACCCAGTGTCACAAAGATTTCCTCCTATGCGTTCCTCTAATGGTTTAAAATTTTGCTTTAGGTCTATGATCCATTTTAAGCAAATTTTTATATAAAGTGTCAGGTATGAATCAAGTTTATATTTTGCATGTGGATTCAATTGTTCTAGCACAATTTGTTGAAAAGACTAACCTTTCTCCATTGAATTGCCTTTGTACCACTGTCAAAAATTAATTGACCATATTTTTGAGGATTTAATTCTGGAGTCTGTATGTTCCACTGATCTATATGTCTATCCTTTGGCCAAAACCACACTGTCTTGATTACTATAGATTTATAGTAAATCTTGAAATCAGATAGTGTGAGTCCTCCAACTTCTTTTTCAAAATTGTTTTGGCTATACTTGTTCCTTTGCCTTTACATAAAAATTTTAGAATCAGCTTGCTGATATCTACAAGAAATCCTGCTGAGATTTTGATCAGAATGGGGGTTAATCTACAGATTAATTTGTTAAGAACTGACTTTTTAACATTTGTGGTTATTTTGGGATACAACTATCTGATTCTAAATTTCTGCAACAAATCTTTCACTTCTACCAAATACAACCTGACATCTTATCATAGCTAACCTAATACAGATGTTTAGAATGGAGTTTTTTCTGCAGCAATCGTTGTTTCCAGGTGATTTTATGTTGTAATAGATTACTCTCTGCTATTAAGTTTTAGTGACACAAAGCTATGGTCACTTTTTATTTATTGCTTTAGTTATAACTATTAAAATGGTGATTTTTTTCCTTTAATTTTGTAACCGTTTAGATCTTTACATGAGCTAAAGTCTTATTGATTAATTGATTGATTGTGGTAAAATATACATAATATAAAATTTGCATTTTAACCATTTTTACGTATACAGCCATTTTTAAGTTCAGGGGCATTAAGTACATTCACATTCTTGTGCAACCGTCACCACCATCCATCTCTAGAGCTTTTCTCATCTTCCCAAACTGAAACTCTGTACCCATTAAATAATAACTCCCCATTCCCCCCTCACACCCACCCCAGCCTCTGGCAACCACGGTTCTGCTTTCTGTCTCTATGAATATGACTGCTCTGAGCACCTCATGCAAGTGGAATCACATGCTATCTGCCCTTTTGTGACTGGCTTAGTTCACTTAATGTTTTCAAGGTTCATCCATGTTGTAGCGTATGTCAGAATTTCCTTCCTTTTTGAGAGTAAAATATATATAGCACATTTTTTAATCCATTCATCTGTTGACAGACACTCAGATTGCTTCCTCCTTTTGGCTATTGTGGATAATGCTGCTCTGAACACTAATGTACAAGTATCTGTTCAAATCGCTGCTTTCGGTTATTTTGGGTATATCTCCAGATGTGGAATTGTTGGATCATTGTAAATCTATGTTTAATTTTTTGAGGAACCACCACACTATTGGCTAAAGTCTTAAAAGAAAGATATACTTAATTAACATTGCTTTTCATATGTTATTGCCAAATTTAAGAGGAATATTTAGAAAAGAAAATGGATTTCAGATGACGATGGACAATAGTATGCCTCGTGGGAAGAGTCAGGAAGAACCTACTGAGAGGAAAGATACTTCAACAAAGAATTTCTAACATTACCTTGTACTTACATGACAACTAGAGCAGCAGTATGTTCACAGCATTATTTGTTTTCTAAAATTCTAATATCAGAGGTATATTCAGAATGTGGATTTTTAACTTTTTAAATTTTATTTGTTTGCAAAAAGAAAATGTGACGTTCCAAAGCACTTAGCTCTGGAAATAGCTTTTGTACCAGGTTTTTAAAAAAATTAATAATTTCTTTAATAAGCTATTTTATGGCTTCATCCAGATTTTTCTTTTCTTTTCTTTCCTTTTTTTTTTTTTTTTTTTTAAATTTCTTGGCCGTGCTGCACAGCATGCAGGATCTTTGTTCCCTGACCAGGGATCAAACCTGCGCCCCCTGCAGTAGAAATGAGGAGTCTTAACCACTGGATCACCAGGGAAGTCCCCAGAATTTTCCATAATGCTGTTTTTAAAATACTATGAGAAGCAAATAAAAGATACAAAAACTACAAAGAACTAAATGTTTATTTGTTAAGCCATGTTTATTATTATTTATTTATCAGGCATTGTCCTAGATGCTAGGAATTTAAAACACTAGACCCTTATTCATTTAGAATATACTGCAGATGTTAAAAAAAGACACACAGATAAATAAGCTAAATACAATCATGTCTTAGAATCAATAGTACTTATATTATTACCATCTATGGAAGTGGTGCGAGTACCCACAAACTTTTGTTTGTGGAGAGACAGCTTTAGGAATGTGAGTACTACTTGCACACTGAAGAGAGTTTTAATTTCCTTAAGTGGAAACTATAGCTTTTAAGTCACATTGGGCCCAAACTACACTGAGAAGTGAGATCCTTGGAACTAACACAGCTTTCTGCCTCCTCCTCTCTCAGTTACTCAGCAAGAGAACACTTTAGGAACCGCGTCCCTCTCATCTGGCCGGATGTCTCCTGAGGAGCTCACAACACAGACCATGCACTGTTCTAATGTGTATAAGAGGAAGGCTGCAGACTCTTGACAGAGGTCTAGACTTCAGCCTCATCAGGTCTGACACCATCAGAGGCCTTAGCCTGGAGCAGTGTTGAACCTCAAAGCCAATTGATACTAACATGCTTCTAATCTCTGTCATTTTCAATCACTCTCACAATGGCAAACCATGATCTCCCTCCTCCACCAGTATTTACACTCTGTCTTTTGAAGTACTGCTGTCATGCTACTGCTCTGTACTTTCTCCCCAATAAATCACTCTACCTCTGGTGGTTGCCCACCCATCCTAGCCCTTTTACTATGCCTTTTGGAGCACTCCCCCCAACAACCAACCAACCAGCCAACCAACCAAACAAACCCTTTTCTAACGACACGGAGTTTCCTTTTAAAAGTGCTTTCCTCTTTGAATTGGCTGCTAGAAAGCTTAGAGCAACTTCTGTGAATGAAGCCCACTTCCATCTCCAATGTATGATCTTATTTTTATTTCTCCTTTGCTTTTTCTCTAAGACTTTTAAAAAATTTTTTCTTTTTATTTTTTTGGCTATGTCGGGTCTTCGTTGAGGCGCGTGGGCTTCTCTCTAGTTGCGACATGCGAGCTTCTCTCTGGATGTGGCGTGCGGGTTTTCTCTCTCTAGTTGTGCCGTGGTGGCACAAGGGCTCAAGGGCTCAGTAGTTGTGGCGCGCGGGTTTAGCTGCCCTGCGGCATGTAGGATCTTAGTTCCCCAACCAGGGATCGAACCTGCATCCCCTGCACTGGAAGGTGGATTCTTTACCACTGGACCACCAGGGAAGTCCCTATATCTAAGACTTCTTAAAATCTTTGCTATGTTTTTAACATCTTTGTAAAACCTCCTTAAGTACCTTTCAGAACAACATGAGATCGTAATACATGAATACTCTGGTGTTCACTTACTACATATCCAGAATTCTATTACCTCTTATTCTTTACTAACAGAATACCAATTTTACTTGGAATATCAATGTGCCCCAGGTCAAACAATTTTGATTTTTCAAGCTCCTTTAAAGCTAGGAGTGGTCATTTGACATGATTTTAGCTAATGAGATGTAGACACAAGTCTACTTCAGAGTTTCCAGAAAAACTATTATTTTGCTATTAAAAGGGAAAGACTCAACCTGGCACACACTTTTGCCCTTTTTCTCTTCTTCCTTCTGTAAATAGAACATGATGTCTGGCATTACAGGAGCCATCTTGGTACGATGAGGTCAAAAGCCAGGTGCTAAGAATGGTGTCTCAAGAAGCAAGCATGATCCTTCTCTGATGATCTCGTAAAGTCATCTTACCGACCCTGCAATGCTTTTTCTGAGACTTTTTATTTCATAAGATCCAGGAATTCCTTATTTGCTTAATGTAGGTCGAAATTCTCTTACGTACTAGCAAATCCAGACCTAGCTCTTACATACCCTCTCTATTTCTGTCTCCCCCAACCCATGCTTTCACTGGCTGCCTTCTTATCACACCATTTTCACTAGAGGCCCATGGAGAAGAGGTTGCTCCTTCTCTCATACCCCACAAAGCAAAGGCCTGAGAGGAGGAGTCATCTTTCTCTGCCTTTCTCTTTGTCAATTTTAACCATCATTCTTCCACTCTAATGCAAAAACACTTCCTTCTTCCAGGGACACACCACTGATTCCACCCTTTAACATTCCTTATTGCTATCATTGTCCTACCTCCCAGAGAATCCCCCTCAATCTCACTCTCCAGCCCGAATTCCATAATCATTGCAGACAGTTTCAATGCAAGCATACCTCATTTTATTGCACTTTGCTTTGTCTGCGCTTTACAGATACTGTGTTTTTTACAAATTGAAAGTTTGTGGCAACCCTACGTGGAGCAAGTCTATTGGCGCCATTCTTCCAACAGCATTTGCTCACTTTTTGTCTCTGTGCCACATTTTGGTGATTCTCACAATATTTCAAACTTTTCCGTTATTATTTGTTATGGTGATCTGTGATCAGTGAACTTCGGTGTTACTATTTTAATTGTTTTGAAGTGCCACCAGCCCATATAAAGATGGCACTGACTAGCCATCCCTCCATTTCTCTCCCTCCCCTTGGGCCTCCCTGTACCCTGAGAAATAACACTATTGAAATTAGACCAATTAATAACCCTACAATGGCCTGTAAGTGTTCAAGTGAAAGGAAATTGCATATCTCTCACTTTAAATCAAAAGGTAGAAATGATTAACCTTAGTGAGGTAGGCATGTGGAAAGCCAAGACAGGCTGAAGCCTAGGCCTCTTGCACCAAACAGACAAGTTACTGCTACTTCAGTGAACACAGGAATGTTAAGAAAGCAAAATAGCCTTATTGCGGTTATGGAGAAAGTTTTGGTGGTCTGGGTAGAAGATCAAACCAGTCACAACATTCCCCTTAAGCCGAAGCCTAATGCAGAGCAAGGACCCAACTTTCTTCAATTCTATGAAGTCTGAGAGAGGTAAGGAAGCTGTGGAAGAAAAGTTTGAAGCTAGCAGACGTTGGTTCATGAGGTTGAAGGAAAGAAACTCTCCATAATACAAAAGCACAGGTGAAGCAGCAAGTGCTGATATAGAAGCTGCAGCAAGTTATCCAGAAGATCTAGCTAAGATAAATAATGAAGGTGGCTACACTAAACGACAGACTTTCAATATAGATAAACCAGCCTTTCACCGGAAGAAGATGCCTCTAGGACTTTCATGGCTAGGGAGGAGAAGTCAATGCCTGGCTTGAAAGCTTCAAAGGACAGGCTGACTCTCTTATTAGGGGCTAATGCAGCTGGTGACCTTTAGTTGAAGCCAGTGCTCATTTACCCTTCTGAAAATCCTAGGGCCCTTAAGCATTCTAAATCTACTCTGCCTCTGTTCTATAAATGGAACAAAAAAGCTTGGATGACAGCACATCTGTTTACAACACTTCTGCTGAGTATTTTAAGCCCATCATTGAGACCTACTGCTCAGAAAAAAAGGTTCCTTTCAAAACATGACTGTTTGTTGACAATAGGGGACTTCCCTGGTGGTCCAGTGGTTAAAAATCCATCTTGCAATGCAGAGGACGCCGGTTTGACCCCTGGTAGGGGAACTAAGATCCCACATGCTGCAGGGCAACTAAGCCTGCGTGCCACAACTAGAGAGAAGCCCAAGCACCACGATGAAGAACCCATGTGCCACAACTAAGACCCGACACTGCGAAAAAATAAATAATTAAATAGACTTAAATGAATAAAAAATTAAAAAATGACTGTTGACAATACACCTGGTCACCCAAGAGCTCTGATGGAAATGTACAATGAGAGTAATGTTGTATTCAGACCTGCTAACACAATATCCATTCTGCAACCCATGCATCAAGGAATAATTTAGACTTTCAAGACTTATTATTTAAGAAATACAATTCATAAGGCTATAGCTACCATAGATAGTGATTTCTCTGATGGATCTAAGCAAAGTTAATTGAAAACTTTCTGGAAAGGATTCACCATTCTAGATGCCATTCGGAGCATTCATGATTCATGGGAAGAAGTCCACATATGAACATTAACAGGAATTTGGAAGAAGTTGATTCCAACCCTCACAGATGACTTTGAGGGGTTTAAGACTTCAGTGGAGGAAGTAACTGCAGATGTGGTGGAAATGGCAAGAGAACAAGAGTTAGAAGTGAGGCCTGAAGATGGGACTGAACTGCTGCAATCTTATGGTAAAACTAATGGATGAGGAGTTGCTTCCTATGGATGAGCAAAGAAAGTGGTTTCTTGAGAGGAAATCTATTCCTGGTGAAGATGCTGTGAAACTTGTTGAAATAACAACAAAGGACTTAGAATATTACATAAATTTGGTTGATAAAGCAGCGGTAGGGTGTGAGGATTGACTCCAATTTTGAAAGATGTCCTATTGTGAGTAAAAGGCTATCCAAACAGCACTGCCTGCTGCAGAGAAATTGTTTGTGAAAGGAAGAGTCAGTTGATGCAGCAAACTTCATTATTGTTTTATTTTAAGAAATTCCCACCCAGACTTCAGCAAACACAACCCTGATCAGGCAGCAGCCATCAGCATTGAGTCAAGACCCTTCACCAGCAAAAAAAAATTTATGACTCACTGAAGGCTCAGACGATGGTTAGCATTTTTTAGCAATAAAGTTTGTTTTTGTTTTGCGGTACGCGGGCCACTCACTGCTGTGGCCTCTCCCATTGCGGAGCACAGGCTCTGGACGCGCAGGCCCAGCGGCCATGGCTCACGGGCCCAGCCGCTCCGCGGCATGTGGGATCCTCCCGGAATGGGTCACGAACCCGTGACCCCTGCATCGGCAGGCGGACTTGCAACCACTGCGCCACCAGGGAAGCCCAATAAAGTATTTTTTAATTAAGATATGTACATTGCTTTTTTTTAGGCATAATGCTCTTGCACACATAATAGACTACAGTATAGGGTAAACATAACTTTTATATGCATTAGAAAGCCAAAAAGTGACTCACTTTATTGTAACATTTGCTTTCTTGCAGTGGTCTGGAACTAAACCTGCAGTGTCTCCGAGGTGTGCCTGTACTTATGTCCAACACCCTGATCTTGACGTTCCTTGACTTCCTTCAACCAGCCCCTTCCCAAAGCCACAGTCAGGACCATGTTGCCTCCTTGAGCTCGTCTGTGTGTTGCTTTGTATAGAGATAACTCTTAGAATTTTAATGTATACCTAAGTTTTTAAAAGGGTAGTCCATTTTTAATTAGCAAATTAATCCATTTTTGATGTTCACAGTTATAAGTTTGGAGAAATTTTACCATTATATTTATTATGTACATGTTCTCGTTTCATTTTATCCCTGTTTTGCTTTCTGTTAATCAGATTTTATTGATTTCATTTTTATTTTAACTGTTTAGGAGTTACACACTCTTATTTCTATTTTGGTAGTAACCAATAAGGTTTTGTTTTACAGTTTTATTGAGGTATATAATTTATATGCCATACAATAAACCCATTGTAAGTGGATGATTTTTCAATAATTTTTTACAAATTTATACAATTGTGTAGCCACCACTACAATTCAGTTTTGGAACTCTTTCATCATCCTCTAAAATGTCATTATGTCCTTTTGCAGTCAATCCCCTCTCTCGCTCAGCTTCAGGCACACATTGATTTTCTATCTCCATAGTTTTGCCTTTTCTAGAAATTTCATGTAACTGCAATCATACAATATGTAATCTTTGTGTCTGGCTTCTTTCACTTAGCATAATAATTTGAGGTTCATCCCCATTGTTGCATGTGTCAGCTGCTAATTCCTGTTTATTGTTGAGTAGTATTCTTTGTACGGGTATACCATTTTTTTGTTTATTCATTTATCAGTGAGTTGATGAATGTTTGGACTGTTTCCAATTTTTGGCTTTTATCAGGAATGTTGCTATGAATGTTCATGTACAGGTCTTTGTATAGACATATGTTTTCAGTTCTCTTGGGTAAATATCTAGGAGTAGAATGGCTAGACTATGTGAGATCTGTGTGTTTCCACTATTTGCCGCTTGGCATAAACCAAGAAGGGGGAGGACCTAAGCTCTCTGGCTACTTGTACTCCAGCCAGTATTTCTGACAGTTTCATTGGGCTCTTTCTTGCTCCCCCTGTACAGTCCTTCTGAACCTTTAGCATCCCTAAAACCTCTCCCATATTTTTTTAAGTTAATTAATTAATTTTATTTTTGGCTGCGTTGCGTCTTCATTGCTGCACGCAGGCTTCCTCTAGTTGAGGCGAGTGGGGGCTACTCTTCGCTGTGGTGCATGGGCTTCTCATTGGAGTGGCTTCTCTTGTTGCAGAGCACGGGCTCTAGCTGCGTGGGCTTCAGTAGTTGTGGCACGTGGGCTCAGTAGTTGTGGCTCATGGGCTCTAGAGCGCAGGCTCAGTAGTTGTGGTGCACGGGCTTAGCTGCTCTGCGGCATGTGGGATCTTCCCAGACCAGGGCTCGAACCCGTGTCCCCTGCATGGCAGGCGGATTTTTTTTTTTTTTTTTTTTTTCCAGTACATGGGCCTCTCACTGTTGTGGCCTCTCCCGTTGTGGAGCACAGGCTCTGGACGCGCAGGCTCAGCGGCCATGGCTCACGGGCCCAGCCGCTCCGCGGCATGTGGGATCTTCCCGGACCGGGGGCACGAACTCGTGTCCCCTGCATCGGTAGGCGGACTCTCAACCACTGCACCACCAGGGAAGCCCCCAGGCGGATTCTTAACCACTGCACCACCAGGGAAGTCCCACTCCCATATTTTTAACAGTCCTCTTTTTTCTTTGTTTTGGGCTTTGGTTGTTTCCTCAAACTGAGTCCAGCTACTTTTTGCCTTGAGGGATGCTTCATAATTTTTGGCCCACCAAGAGCATCTTTACTTGCTTTCAACACTGTCGTGAATTTATTTATAGTGTGACTGGTTGTGAAATTGGAAGTTCTGACCCAGACCATAAGACAGTAGATAATCAGATCCCAAAGTGAAGTGATAGACTCATATACAGATTTTCAAAGCAGGAGATTGAAAAGTTTTTCACCTCTGAAATCTTGTATTCTTTTATTTTGGTTTCCAAATATAATTGTCTATTTTCCCATTCTTATTGTTTCTTCATATTCACTTCTAGACACTAGTCAATTAAATCTTGTGTTTCCCAGCTTGGGCTCAGCTTCTTTTCCTTTGCAGCCAAGATGTTCTAGTGCATTATTTCAACTTGCCATCCCATTTCTACCACCTCATCTTTTTTTTTTTTTTTTTTGGCCACACTGCACGACATGTGGGATCTTAGTTCCCCAACCAGGAATCGAACCCATGCCCCCTGCAGTGGAAGCTCAGAGTCCTAACCACTGGACCACCAGGGAATTCCCATCTACTACCACATCTTTGCAGTGATTCTGCTATCTGCCTTTTCTGGTGCTATACACAGGCTGCTGAGAAATACTGCAGAAACCATTTAAACCCACACCCAGCAAATTCTTACTCTCCCATCTCATCTGAGCTCCTAGTACTTCTTTGCAAAATACTTATACATTTTTCTGGGCCAGTTTCCTTTTCCATCCATTTTAGTAGTTTTTGTAATTCTTTGCCACTCATTTCAAGCTCTGTGCTCTGAATGAATTCGTATTTTATAGAAAATACTGAAGCAATGTTTGTGAACAAGTTCTCACTTTCTCAACTTCATCTACAAATTTATTTATAGTTCCATCTCTTTCTCTAGTCCCTCTAGTGTCAAGTGGAGATTACCTTCCTACTGACTGGGTCTATTTTGTTTACTTGTGTTCTGGGTCAGTGCACATGAATAATCAGGGGATCTTGTTAAAATGCTGATTCAGCAGGTCTGGAGTGGGACCAGAGATTATGCAGTTCTGACAACCTTCCAGGCGATGCTGATATTGCTGGTCCACAGACCACACTTGGAGTAACAAGGCTGTTGTTTGATACCCTCTCATCTCTTTTTGCTCTACCGATTAATTATCTTTCCTCCCTGATTTAATTTCAAACTCTCTGTACTGGCTCTTCAGCATATAAAATGCTTGAATTTCTCTGATCTTAAAAAAAAAGTCTCTTTCCAAAATCTTTTCTTCTTAGGGCATCACTGTCTCACACCTTATCTTCTGTATTTGTTATCCATTGCTGTCTAACCTATCGCCTTAATACTTAGCACTTAAAAATAACTGTTCCTGGGGCTCAAGAGCCCTGGTATGGCTTAGCTAGGTCCTCTGGCTCAGGGTTTCCCACAAGACTGTAATCAAGATATCTGCTGGGGTGACCGTCATCTCGAAGCTTGTCTAGAGGAGGATCCATTTCTAAGTTCATTCATCTGGTAATGACAGGGTTTAGTTCCTTGCAGGTTGTTGGACCAAGGGACTCATTTCCTTAATGGGTATCGGCTAGAAGCCTCCAGCGTTCTTTGCCATGTGGGCCTCTCTGCAGAACAGCCCACAGCATGGCAGATGGTTTTCATTGGAATGAGCAGAGTGTACAAGAAAGGGTGAGTAAGGCAGAATCTAGTCTTTTTGTAACCCAATCTGGGAAGTGACATTCTATCACTTTTGCTATATTCTAGTCACTAGAAACAAGCTGCTAAGTCCAGCTCACACTCAGGGGGAGGAGGTTTCACAAAGGTATGGATACCAGGTGGCCATTTTAGAGACTGTCAGCCGTACCCTCATAGCCAAGCCTCTTGAGAAAGTCTGCAATTGCTCTCCCCATTCTGTCCATTTTCATTCACTTTTCAAACCTTTAGAATTTGGTTCCCCCTTTCACTGCTTACTAAAGATGCCCTAGTTGTCAAATCCAAAAATCGTTTCTCAACACTCACCTTACTTGACCTTTTACTTAGTTTTCATAGCACTATTCTCTCCTAATTCTCTTCCTATTCCTTGAACAAAATCCTTCTCAATATCTTTCCTAACTTGTCCTCGTCTATGCATATTTTAAACATAGATGTTTCAAGTTCCTGGACTTCATCTTCTTTTCACTCTATATACAGTATTCTCATGTTCACCTCCAGCTTCCCTCATCATGTATACATGAGTGTACTAGTTAGGGTTCTCCAGAGAAACAGAACCAGTAGGAGCTGTATATGTGAGATTTATTATGGGAATTGGCTCACGTGATCCTAGAGGCTGAGATACACCACAGTGTGTCATCTGTAAGCTAGTAAACCAGGAAAGCCAATGGTATAATTCAGACTAAAAGTCCAAAGGTCTGAGAACCAGGAGAGACAATGTTGTAACTCCCAGCCTGAGATCAAAGACCTGAGAACCTGGGGGCCCCTGGTGCAAGTGGCAGAGCCCAAAGGCCCCAGAAACAGGAGTTCTGATGTCTGAGGGCAGGAGGAGGTGGGTATCCCAGCTCCAGAAGAGAGAGAGAATCTGCTCTCCCTCTGCCTTTTTGTTCCATTTGGACCCTTGATGGACTGGATGATGCCTACCCACACCGAACTTTACTCAGTCTACTGATTCAAATGCTCATCTCTTCCAGAAACATGTTCACAGACACACCCAGAAATAATGTTTCACCGGTAATCCTAGCAGACATTAGCTTAGTCAGTTTGACACATAAAATTAACCATCAGTGATAATGCCAAGAATTTTCTTTAGAACTCCACAACAGTATTTCTGACTTCCGGCTGTCCCGTAAACATCTCAAACGTGAACTCATCCTTTCCCTAAAATACATTTTTCCTCTTGTTTCTCATATCCTGCTTAATGTCATCATGACCTACCCCGCTGCCCACATTGGAAATCAGGACTCATCTTAGAATCTTGGCATCCTGTCATCTTCCACATCCACATCTAAGTCTTGTTGCTTTTACCTCTTTAACATCTTCTGTATTTTAGCCATTCCTCTGCTTGGTCTCGTGCCTTTGACTCCTTCTATAATTTCTTCTCCACATTGTAAACCCCACGAGAACAGGGAGTGTAACTTGTTCACCTCTGTGGCCCTAGTACCAGCCCAGGTAGTATTGTTCTTGCTAAATATTCCTTGTCTGCTTGATTAAAACTAAAATTTAAATCTGACTGTGTTATTCTAACACTTAAAGGTCTTTAATGACTTCTAATTACTTATCTAAACTCCTTAGTATCATATAAAAGATATTCCCTTATTCAGATGTGTAATTTGTTTGTATATATAATAGATACCCTCAGATGCCTAAATTTTTTAAGGTCTTTAATCTGCTTTTGCATTTTTTTCTCATTATTCAGCTGTCACTTCCTTCATATTCATTATTCTACTTCTTATGCTATCATTGTGCTTTCTATTACCTGCCTTGTCTTCCTTTCTAATCTGTTGCCTCTATGCTGCCACAGGCAGGGAAAACAGAGACTGACTGAAAATCCAAAGGGTTGTTTTCTGGGTGAGCACTAGAGGACAAAACTTTTAATTTCTCATTTGGTTTATTACAGCCTTCCCCCTTACTTCCTGCTTCTTGGTTATAATACAGAGGTGAGAGGTTGTTGGCTGAATGTCTTTTAGACAAGTAAGGTATAGTAATATATAGCAATTTAAAAAAAACAAAAATTATATGTCAGCTTTGCATATATTTTCCATGGGGGGGGAACCATCCTATTAGCAAATCGATAATCCAGTACTTAAATCTGAACAAATTATAAGTGGCTCTCTCATTCATTCCATTTTCTTGCACTTTACCCCCAGTCATTTTCTACCATCCTGCTTTTCTATCATAGCAATCTTAAGCATAGAATGGTAGGTGTAGGGCAATGTGTATAACCGTAAAAGAGAATTCTAAAGAAATCTTAATGTTTTCCATTTCCTATTTCATAATTTTTAGTGGAGAGATCATGTGAAATCAGCCTATCCATTGGCAGATTGATACCTTATCCTGCCTGTCCCCATATAACTTAAGTGAGAATATTATTTAAATAAATACATCACTAATGCTTTTAAAAAGGGGCCCATCATAAGCTATTTGACCCTTGCCCAAAACAAAAGCAAAAAGTAAATACACCGGACAACCTATCTGCAGGTGAGCTGATTAGCACTGCCAAAATAGGGCAAATATTTAGTCATTAGGAAATACCTGAAATGACAACACTCTTAAGAGCTGTCCGTTAAACCAGGTATATGTGAAGATACAGACACATGAGAAAAGCAAATAAATAGATATGGGTAATCCTTTAGAAGTTCTCAATCAGAATTAGCTGTGAGAGCCTGGTGTGGAGGAATGCAACAGAAGAAGCTTCCATTTGAGCTGAGGTTTGTTTATCCTACGTATCTGAAGTCAGAGCCAATAACCCCAATGGTCCCAAGAATGGTGATAAGTGTTTTTCCACATTTAGAAAGAGCCAATTGGCAGAACCTTTGCAAAAGGGCCAATACCTTCTCTTAGTAACATGATACAGATAGGGCTCTTCTGATTTAATCCTGGTGGGTCAGGTGCCTTGAGCTGTGTCTTATTAGCAGAGAGAGATTCACACTCATTCTCATGCTTTCTGGCTCAGGCTGCTACAGCACATCTTTGATGGATTCCACAAAGACATTTTTGTGTGTGTGTGCTCTCTTTGATTTGATTCTTTTAGCCCAAGCAGATCTAAATCTTAACTATCTTTTAGATCTCTGCTTTTTCTATCTCTACTAGTTTTTATTGTTTCGTTTGGGCAACTTGGTTTGTGTCCTTTGCCACAGAATCAGTTACTGATTCTGCTTTTGCTTTATTTCACTAGATCTCCTTGGGCACCGGCTTGTGCCCTTCTCTGTATCTGGTTTCAACCTCTGACTACTTTTGCTTTAGTTTTTCCTTAATGGTCTGTAGAGACTTTGATCCGTCGTGCAACATGAGATAGGAGAGCTACATTAGAACAGTGTAAACTGGTTTATCAGCCCCTATGACCTCCCATCTTCTAAAATGAGTTTATTTGTAGGCTTTTTAGTTGAAGCTTGTTTACAGTCTTGGATTATGATCTATAAGTAAGCATCTTGTAATGAGGATGGATTGAAAGTAAGATTTCTTCTCTCAATTCCCATCCTTTTGTTTATAACATGAATTGAATGCTGGGTATCCATAGGAGAAAGTGTTTCGCTTGCCTTTAGAAATAACTTGGAGCTATTATTCCCCAAAACAAATGCAGATTATTAGCCCACTTAATTAATAGATAGAAATCTAGCAAAGAAAGATCTCATTGTTTTTCCTTCGAGTAATTAATGACACCACATGTGAATCTAAGTGATTTCTATAATTTTTAGATTGAGTCTCAGCTATGAGCTAAAACTGTTCATTTTAGCACTAAGGAGGCTTGCATCCCTACAAGTTGCCATTTCATATATTTTAACTCCTTACTGCCAACATTCAGAATAAAGTGTTTTTCAACTCTTAAGGGACGATTTTATTTCCAAGGTAGTAGGTCTCTTGTGAGGATAAAATCAAAAGAGAAAGAGCTGGTCCCATTTTAAAGGTGTAGTACTAATTCTTAGCTCTTATTCGTACCCCAGTCTTGGTGCGGCATTTGATAAATGGCCATACACCGAGCCCCTGGATGTGGCCAATGCAGTGTTCCTCAAGCCAAACCAGGCCAAACCAAACTCCTCCTTACAGACTGAGTCAGAGGACAAAAGACTAGAGCAACGAGTACCACCTTTGCCTGTGAGCACCACCTATCTTCCAGGATCGTAATGCTCGTTGGCAGTAACGTATGTAATGTACATGGTGCAGAGATCCTCAAATTGTAGCTCTTTTTTTCATTTTCCTATTATGATTATTTAAGAAAATCCTCTATGCTAGATACAGAAACACACAAAACTGAATGAAAATGCAAAAATTACTTAGTGCTTAATGTAACTATTGCACCTCCCAGAGCTATACTTAGGGCTTAAAATCTAAAGCGTGGTTTTATTTTCAGTCTTCTCTGTAATTGGTGGCTACAGGTGGTCAAATACAGTTTTGGAGTATAGAGTTAAGAAACTTAAAATGAGTACAGAATCTGACAACTATGTTCCATCTAGATTTAAGTCACATTTAGAGTTTGGCTGGGATGTTAGCCAAAAGAGATTTGCTATAGTTTCATGAGATAAAATTATGGCATGAATCATCATCTCTCTAGCTTATTCAAGTAAAGATATTTTTTCAGAGGTTATTTTAAAGACGCAGTTCATAATTTGATGTATATGGGTTTCTACAATTTGATTCTTTAATTTCAAATGGTATGGTGAAGGCATACATTATCTAAAACTATATGTTCAGATTTATCAGATGAGAACTAAATGAAGGTATGCAAGAACATTTTTTAAAAAGGAGTTAGAGGTTCTATTTAAAAAGAATCTTGACATTTTCCAGGCTAAACTATTATTATAGAACATAAAACTTTTATAAAAATACAGATATCTTTCTGAGCAAGGATTTTAAAGACCAATTATCATACATTTTGACAGTATAAGAAAAATGCAGAATGTTGGAAAAGCTCATACTGAGATCATCACCTAATACTGCAGCCATAAAACATTCAAGTCCAACCTTAGAATTCCTGACATTTGCTATGGAGGTGAAAATGTGGGTTTCAAAAGACTAGTCCAGTAAGATGTATTTTCTCATTTATGCTGGAATTTTTTTGATTGCTTAAGTTTTCACAGGTCAATTTAATCTTTATCCTTTAACTTTATCATAACCTTTAGGTATTAGCATCTGACATTCTACTGAAGTTAATTGCGGTGTCCTTAACAGTCATTTTTAAAAAAGGTATTAGAAAATTATATAACATATAATTTAAGTAATTTATATAATTTAAGCAAGATGTGTTATTTAGATTGACTCTGCATAAACTTAAGCGTCACCTAGTATTACAGCCATAAAACATGTAGATTACTTAACTTCTCAGTGACTTGGTTTCTTCATCTGTAAAATGGGCATTACCCTTTCCATTCTTAGGAGGATTAAATTAGAAAATACATTTCAAGTGCTCAGAATAGTTCTTGGCACATTGTAAGCATTCAACATAGGGTATATATTATCAGTAGCAGTAGCCGCATATGGGAAATGATGGCTTAATATGTAGTAATATGAAAATAAATAAAGGGCATATTGTTTTAGAATTTACCTGCCTAAAATTTGGAGAAAATATTTTATATTTCCTAATCAATAAAAAGTAAAATTTCTTAAAAATAACCTAGGCACAATTAATATTTAGTGAGCATTCAGTAATACATTATATAATTACTACCCCTTAAGCAAAGGAAACAAAATAAACTTAAAATGTTATACATAATACATAAAGTAGTACTTATTATCACCATACCTTTTATTGTTTAAAAAAGTTTTCCCTGAATTAAATGTTCCCTAGAAAATCTTCCATTGTAGATTATTAGTATGTTAAAGTCCCTATAACACAGATTGTTTAGTACTTAGATTTGTGTGCTGTGTCAAATCATTTCCACTGAAAGTTATACCTTGTCCTAAAACAAAATCTCATTAATTTATTATTTTATTTAAGTGATGGGTCAAATAATGTTTCCCTGAAAAACAAATATTATAATGTTAGGCGAAAAAAGATATTAATTTTCCTCACCAACACCAGGATTTCTGTATATTTGTGTCTAGTAAGGCAAGTAATTTCCATCATACTATGGCAGTATAATTGGTTTAATTGTTTTCCAAAATTTGTACAAGTTCTGAATCATTGATCTTTAAACTTAAGAGAATAACTTCGTAAAATTTGGCCTTAAAAAAATAAAACCATTCTTTTCAATATTCTGCACATTTTATGTACATTGTTTTCTCTCCTGAATTCCAATTGTATTATTTAACTCCATTTTCCATCACCTCTTTATAGTCTAAAATGGATACTTTCATGTCCAGAGAAAGAAGAATAAGAGTGGCAGTAAAAGGAATAGGAAAATGGAGTTTCGAAAACTCTGAAAATTAATTAGAAAAAGGTGGGAGAAGGATGGCATGAAAAAGAAAAGTGAAAGAGAAGCACTGAGGCTAATCTAGTGCTGATCCTAGTCTGCTCCCGTGTCCAACTGTAAACTTAGGAATTCTATTCTGGGGCTACAGTTATTGGACGATTTAAACAGGTTGGATATCCAAGACAACTTGTTTGCATGGATATTAGCAGACAAGTTGATGCTTGTTGTCTGCTGGGAGCTCAGCTAGAACTTCTGACGAGTGGCAACACATTCTCCACGTGGCTTGTTTAACATGATGGCTGGGCTCCCAAAGGGAGCATCTTGAGTACTAAGTGTCCCAAGAACAAGCATTTCAGGTCAAAGTTGCAGAACTTCTTATGATTTAACCTTGGAAGTCCCAGAACATCACTTCCAATGCATTCTATTAGCCAAGCAAATCACTAAAGTCACCTCAGATTCAGAGAGAGGAGCTGGACTTAATGTCTCAATAGGAAGTGTAACAAAGAATTTGTGGCTATCCTTAAACAACTGCAAATTTGAAAAAAATTCTAGAAATATAAATCATTATGGACAAAATTAAGACTGCAACATGTTGATTTCACAGAATTTTTGACAAAGTTTAAGAAGTAATTACTGATCTGGATGATAGAACTGGAAGAGAATATTCAGAATAAAAATCCCAAAGGTAATAATCATATATATATATATATTTGGCCGTGCTGTATGGCATGTGGGATTGTAGTTCCCTGACCAGGAATTGAACCCATGCCTCCTGCAGTGGAAGCATGGAGTCTTAACCACTGCACTGCCAGGGAAGTCCCAATAAAATATATTTTTTAAAAGACAGTGGAAGCCAGAAGATAATGGAACACACTTTTCAATGAACTTGAAAGAAAACAACTACTAACCTAAAATTCTGTACCGAGTGAAAATATTCCTCAGGAATGTCTCACACAAAATAATGTCTCACACAAAAAAACTAAGATAATCCATCTTCAGCACACTTGTATTAAAGGAAATACTAATGGGAGTTCTCTAGGTTACAAAATGAGAATGGTCCTAGGTAGAAGTTTCCAGATGCAAGAAGGAATGAAGAACACAAAAATGGTAAAGCTATGGGTAAATCTGAGTAAACAGGGACTGTATCAAATAATAATACTAGGATTTGGGGGGGGGGTTCAAAGTATATAGAAATTGAAACATGATAACACTAGCATATAAACCAATAGAAGAGGTTAAGTAGAATAAAAGTGCACCACAAGAAAAGTAAAGTACTAATTATCATTAGAATTTGACAAGTCATGGATATATTTTTGAGTCCAGATATAAACCCTCATATTTATTATGTCGATTTTCAATAAAGGTGCCAAGACAGTTCAGTGAGGGAAGGGAAGATTGTTTTTCAACAAATAGTGCTGGAATAATTAGATATCTACATGCAAAATGATGAATTTAGACCCTTGCCTCATACCATACACAAAAATAAACTCAAAATGGATCATAGACATAAATGTAAGACCTAGAATTATGAAAATCCTAACAGAAAACATAGGAGTAAATCTTCATGGTCTTGGGTTAGGCAAAGATTTCTTAGAAAGGACATGAAAATCACAAACAATGGAAGGAAAAAACTGATAAATTGGACTTTATTAAAATTAAAAACTTGTCCTTCAGAAAACATAATATGAAAGTGAAAAGACAATCCATTGGAAACTATTTGTAAATCATATATCTGATAAGGGACTTGTATCCATGATATATAAAGAGCTCTTACAGCTCAATGATAAGACAAATAATGGGGAAAGATTTCAATAGACATTTCAGCTAAATGAATATATGAATGGCCAATAAGTACATGAAAAGATGCTCAATATCATTAGTTATTAGGAAAATGAAAATTAAAATTATAATGAGATGACACTTCACACCCACAAAAATGACTCTAATAAAAAAAAGACAATAACAGTTCTTGGTGAGGATGTATAGAAACTGGAACCCTCATATGTTGTTAGCAGGAATGTAAAATGGTACAGTCACTTTGGAAAATATTTTGGTAGTTTCTTAAAATGTTAAACATAAATTTACCACATAACCCAAACAATTCTTCTCTTAGGTATTTACCCTCTCAAAATGAAAATATATGGCCATGTAAAGACTTGTACACACATGGTCATAGAAACATTATCCATAATAGCCAAAAAAGTGGAAATAATTCAAATGTCCATTAACTGGTGGATGGATGAACACAATGTAGTGCAGACATAAAGCAGACTACTGTTAGGCAATGAAAAGAAATGAAGTAATGATACATATTACAACATGAATGAACCTCCAGAATGTTATGCTAAGTGAAAGAAGCCAGACACAAAGACTACATTTTGTATGCTCCTATTTATATGAAATTTCTAGAAAAGGCAAAACTATAGAGATAAAAAGATCAGTGGTTGCCTAGAATTAGAAACTGCAAATTGGCCACAAGTTTTCTTTTGGGGGCAACAGAAATGTCCTAAAATTAAACTGTGGTGATGATTTCACAACTCTAAAATTACTAAAAAACAATTTAATTGTACACTTAAAATGAGTGAATTTTATGGTATGTAATTTACCTCAATAAAGCTGTTAAAAACTGTTATGTAAAATGACATACTTTGTAATCAGAATTACCTCTAAAACAGTAGCAAAATAAAGGTGAAATAGAATAATAGAAGTACTTAACCAAAAAGAAAAGAAAAGAAAAGCTAGAAAGGGGACAAAGAGGAACATAAAACAGGTGAACAAATACCAAGCACACTGTGAGATGGTAGATTTAAACTCAGATATATAAGTAATAACATTAAAGTATAAATGGACTGTGTGCTGTTTTTCAATTTATTGCCTCAGCTCCAAATTCATCCTTTTTTCTGTTCTGTGGAAATTGTTCTGGGCCTTTTAAATATTTTTCCTTTGCCAGAGGGCACTGAGGCTTTGTCAGTAGAGGGCGCTGGAGAGACATTACAGAGAGAAAGGGTTTTTACATCCTGGTGCCACTATGCTCACTCTTCAGGCTCTGGCAACATGCGCAGCTTTCCAGCATCCAGCTCCTGCAGTGCACATGGCTTCCCCAGCCTCAAGCACTTGTCCTTTTTCCAGCACAAAGTTCCTGCACGCATGGTGACCAGCTGCACGCAGTGGCCAGCACCTTTCCATTTCTTGGGTGGCATTTTGAGATGCTTCCCCATGAACAGCTTTCCCCAGCGTCCTGGAGTGAGGATTTCTGGTAAGTTCCAGAGAGTAGACTTCCAGAAAGTTCCACCCACATGGCACCACAGAGAGTTCTCTGCCATCCAGTGAGCCTAGCTATGATCAGTCCTGAGATGGTGGGGGAGGGAGGTGCACTTTTCCTTGGACACTCTGTCTCAGCCCTAGAGTAGTGGCTTTTCCTTATATCTGCTATATTTATTAGAATTCTCTGCTTTTTACTAGCTAACCCTTCATTATCCAACCACCTGTTATAGTTCATTATTATTATTATTATTTTGCGGTACGTGGGCCTCTCACCACTGCGGCCTCTCCCGCTGTGGAGCACAGGCCCTGGACGCGCAGGCCCAGCGGCCATGGCTCACGGGCCCAGCCGCTCCGTGGCATGTGGGATCCTCCCAGACCGGGGCTCGAACCTGTGTGCCCTGCATCGGCAGGCGGACTCTCAACCACTGTGCCACCAGGGAAGCCCCATTATTCTTTATATTACATTTTCCCTTCAAATTACCGTACAGTTTCTCTCTTCTGAGTGGACCTAGACTGATACACAGACTAAGTTCTCTAATTAAAAGACAGAAAATTTCAGGTTCAACTAAAAAAATACCCAAATATATTTTGCTAAAATGTAAGAATACATTAAGATTGAAAGTAAATATTGAACAAATATTTATTCTTATGCAGTTGCATAACATTGAAATAGAAATTTAATGGAAAAAAGATTGAAAGTAAAAAAAAGGAAAAAAATATATACTGTAAAATAACTGGCCAAAGGGAAGCTGACATAGATATTAGGGCAAAAGTAATTACCAGAGATAAAGAAGAGTACTTCATAATGATAAAAGTTTTAATTCAGAGGGAAGTATAGAAAAATTCTAAATTCCTATGGTAACAGAATATAGTAACAGCTCCCCCAATCAAAAGCAAATATGGACAAAACTACAAGAATAAATAGATAAATTGAAAATTATAATGGGAAGTTTTAACATTCCTCTCAGAACAAATGGAAAAGAAAATCAGGTCCTAGCTTTGAACAATATAATTAACAATTTTATTGCATGCAGCAACTGCAGAATCCATGTTTTTTCAAAAAGAAAAAGAACGTTAATAAAAATTGACCATTTGTTGTACAATATAAACACATTTCAAAGGACTGAAATTATATACGGTATGTTTTCTGATCAAAATGAAGTTTAAACTTGAATTTTATTATAGAAGTAGAAAATATTCATACGTTGTAGAAATTTATAAGTACATTACCAAATAACTCATGTTTCAAAGGAGAACTCGCAATGGAAATTCGATAGTATTTTAAACTGAGTGATAATAAAAATACAGCTTATTAAAACTTGTGTGAGGCTTCCCTGGTGGTGCAGTGGTTGGGAATCTGCCTGCCAATGCAGGGGACGCGGGTTCGCGCCCTGGTCTGGGAAGATCCCACATGCTGCAGAGCAACTGGGCCCGTGAGCCACAATTACTGAGCCTGCGCGTCTGGAGCCTGTGCTCCGCAACAATAGAGGCCGCGATAGTGAAAGGCCTGCGCACCGCGATGAAGAGTGGCCCCCCCTTGCCACAACTAGAGAAAGCCCTTGCACGGAAACGAAGACCCAACACAGCCATAAATAAATAATAATATCACCCCTGATTTAAAAAAAAAAAAAGTGTGTGATGCAGCTAAATAGTACTTAGAGGTTAATTTCTAGGCTAAATATGTATATGTTAGGAAATGAAAAAGGTTGAATATCAATGATCTAAACATTCAGGAAGTTAGAAAAAGTACAACAAAATAAACTTCAAAAGGTCAAAATAAGAAATAATGACAATAAGAATAGAAATTAATTAAAAAAACAAACAGTGGAAAGCTAAATCAACAAAACTAAAATTAAATTGATAAACCTCTGGTAATGCATAAATCAAAAAGGATAGAAGGCACAAATAGCTATTTGTTCTAAGCTATTTTAAAAGTTAATAGAAGCTATTGTAAGCAACTTTATACTAATACTTCTGAAATTTCAGGAAAAAATGGTCAAATTTATAGAAAAATACAGCTTATCTAATATGATACAAGAAAACTAGAAAATCAAAATATTCTTATAGCCATTAAGCAAATTGAGTCTATGATTAATTGCCACAAAGAAACCCGCAAGCCCAGATAGCTCCCCTGCATATTTTCATGGAACATTTAAGAAAGAAATGCCAGTGTAAAACATCTCAGCTAGAGGATACGAGGCAAACATGATCTTGATATCAAAACTCAACAGGGATATAAAGAGAAATGAAACTTAGAAGAATATCATGAGAAGGAAAGCCCCTCAGAGTATAGATGAAGAAATTCTAAACAAAATATTCTCACACCAAATCCAGCAAGATATAAATAACACAACGTATCATATTAGTCTTCTCAGACTGCCATAACAAAATACCAGAGAATACATGGCTTAAACAACAGGAATTTATTTCCTCACGGTTTTGGAGGGTGGTAAGTCTAAGATCAAGGTTCTGGCTGGTTGGGTTTCTGGTGACAGTGGTCTTCCTGGCTTGGAGATGGCCACTTTGTCCTCATGGGTCTTTCCTCTGAGTGCCCATGAAGAGAGAGCAGGAGATCTCTGAAGTCTTTCCTTATAAAGACACGCGTTCTATGGGATCAGGGCCCCACTTTATAACCTCACTTAACCTTAATTACTTCCTCAAAGGTCCCATTCCCAAATAGAGCTACACTGGGGGTTAGGGCTTTAACATATGAATTTTGAGGGGACATAAATACTCAGTCCATAAACATACATCATGACCAAGTGGGATTTATTCAAGGAATGTGATGTGATTCACACATTATCAGAATAAAATAAAAATGATAAGACCCTTTCAATAGATGTTGAAAAATAGCATTTGATACAGTTCAATATCCATTAGCTGATAACATTTAACATTTCTTAGAAACCTAGGAATAGAAGGGAATTTTCTTAATCTACCAATAAGTGACAGTATGCATCATATTTAATGGTGAAATTGTGACAGCTTTTCTTTTGATGTCAGGAGTAAGACAAGGATGTCCGCTGTAACCACTTCAATTCAGTGTTGCAGTGGAGGCCCTAGCTAGGGCAGTAAGGCAAGAAAAAGAAGTAAAAGATATAAGGATTAGAAAGTGTGCTGGTTATTAAGCTACTGTCTCTGAGCTTGAATCCCCCTTTGTGATGCTGGTTCTGTGACTCTGGAAACAACATTTCTTTGTTAGCTGTATCAGCTCTGCCTATAGGAGGCCCTAAAGGGGCCCAGGAGTGGAATTGCTGGGTCATATGTTTGTTCTGTGTGTGTGTGTGTTTCTGAATCATTTTATAGTCACCTGGTAAAAAAATTTATAGAAAATCACAATTTAGAAGAAACCTTTGAATCCTTATTTTCAGTATTATTAGAGATGAAGAGAATTAGATATAAAAAATTTTTTAAAGGATCCTCATCATTTTTTTAATTGAAGTATAGTTTATTTACAATATCATGTTAGTTTCAGATGTGCAGCACAGCAATTCAGATATATATATGTATGCATATATATATATACACATACATACATATATGTATGTTCTTTTTCAAATTCTTTTTCCTTATAGCTTATTACAAAATACTGAGTAGATTTCCCTGTGCTAAACAGTTCTGCTGGTTATCTATTTTTATATAGTAGTGTGTATATGTTACTCCCAACTTCCTAATTTATCCCTCCCGCTGCCGCTGCCTTCCCCTTTCGTAACCATGTTTATTTTCTATGTCTGCTCATCACTTCTTTTAAAATTATATAAAGACACATCAACTGCAACCTCCTGAAACATATTTTGCTCTAAAGAGTAATCTACACTTGTTGAGATTGATCTGTTCAATCCGTTACATCACTGAGAGGGCAGTGGGCAGTTAGTCCAGGCTTCCACTACTGTGTGACCTCATTTCTCTGCTTTGTTTCCAGATAAGTTTCCTGCCTGGTTATGAACTGGTTCCTTGAAGTTGGCTTGAATCCCAAACTTCAGCTTCTGCCTATGAAGTAAATATTTTGCTTCTGATTTTATCTTTTCTCCATGTGTGAACTTTGAATGCAGACTTTTTCCTATAATTGTGACCTGAATACAGAATTGTCATCATTCTATTCCAAATATACCCTGACCACACTTCTGCCTATGTACCTTGAACTATTTGGCACTATGAACAGCATTTAGCGTAGCATTTTCCCCTTTCTTCCTTGGGGAATGAGAGAGCGGTTGGGTTATGAACCAAATTTATTTAACTAATTGATTCTATTTGAGGTGGTATCATACAGTGTTAAGTGTGAGTAAAATAACTAAAGAGGTGGTGATCAGGTGGTGGCAGGAAGCTATTTAGTTCCTAGGAAAGTACACTTACTATGTAGAAAAAGGGAAAAGATAGTTTTATTCATATTATGTCAAATGAATGAGTCAAAATGATACATAATGGATTTTCTGGGTTATATACAGTCACACTGATATAATAATGGTTTCCCCACTCCCACCCTGAAACTTTGCAGGATTTAACAATGGAAAGGCTTTTAAGTTTTACTATTAGAAAATTCTATGGTCATTGTTAACAGTCTTATGTTAATTTAGAACCTTTTTGAGTTTCCAGAAATCAAGGCAGTGTTAATAGGTAACAGCTATCCTCTGACAGCTTCTTGCAAACACTGCCATCCATTTATAATTGCTTTATCAAAATTATTAATTACATAATTTCCTATCTGTTCTTTCCAGTTTAAATAAAAGTGAAAATTTCCATAGCATCAATTTTGGTAAGTGAATCCAGAGCCAAACAATAACAGACTCCATGAAATCTGAATAATACTTTTTATTCAGACAACTTGTTTAAGGAGTTCATTCTTGAGTGTTCTGCTTTTTCCCTTAAACATTTAAAAATTAATATTGGCCTGTTTTGGTAAGAAAGAAGCCAAAGGGTTAGTGATTAACCTTAGAAATTTTGTTCATCCTTCTCTGAGTCAAATTCAGTAATAAAAAATACTAGTGTAGGCAATTTATTTCTTCACGTGTCTAGTAATTTTTTATCATATACTGACATGGTGGATGATAAGATGACGAGACTCTGAATTCTAATATCTTCCTCTGCAGAGTGTTGATTTTTGTTCTGGCAGGCAATTATATTATTGGAGAATCATCCTGATCTTCTAGTCTTGGTTGTAGGTTTTTTTAGTATGAATCTGTTTAGGTTTTGTCCTAGAGCCTATTCCTCTCTAGGAACTTGATCTTTATTCATAAGGCCTGGCCCTTCTTGAGTTCAAGGTGTTTACTAAGTTCCTGTGACTTTTATGGTGTGAGGTAAGTGTCTAAATTAATGATTTTGTATGTGGATATCCAATTTTCCCAGCAATATATGTGGAAAAGGCTATCCTTTCCCCATTAGATTGCCATGGGATCTTTGTCAAAGATCAACTGAACATGCGGGTAAGGGTTTATTTCCAGACTCAAAATTGTGTTTCATTTTTTCCATATGCTTATCCTTATGCCACATTCTCTTAATTGTTGTAGCTTTATATTATGTATTGAAATCAGGTAGTATAAGCCCTCTAATTTTGATCTTCTTTTCTTTTTTTTTTTTTTTTTCTGCATTACGCAGGCCTCTCACCATTGTGGCCTCTCCCGTTGTGGAGCACAGGCTCCGGACGCGCAGGCTCAGCGGCCATGGCTCACGGGCCTAACCGCTCCGCGGCATGTGGGATCTTCCCGGACCGGGGCACGAACCCGTGTCCCCTGCATCGGTAGGCGGACTCTCAACCACTGCGCCACCAGGGAAGCCCTGAAGGCATATATTTTGGATATTAACCCCTTATTGGATATATCATTTGCAAATATCTTCTTTCATTGAGTAGGTTGCCTTTTGCTTTGTTGATTGTTTTATCTGCTGTGCAAAAGCTTTTTAGTTTGATGTAGTCCCATTTGTTTATTTTTCCTTTTGTTTCCCTTGCCTGAGGAGACATATCCAAAGAAATATTGTTAAGACTGATGTCAAAGAGCATACTGCCTGTGTTTTCTTCTAGGAGTTTTATGGTTTCAGATCTACATTTAAGTCTTTAATCCATTTTAATTTTTTTTTTTTTTTTGGCTGTGTTGGGTCTTCGTTGCTGTGCGCGGGCTTCCTCTAGTTGTGGCATGCGGGGGGCTACTCTTTGTTGCAGTGCACGGGCTTCTCATTGCGGTGGCTTCTCTTGATGCGGAGCATGGGCTCTAGGCGCACGGGCTTAGTTGCTCTGTGGCATGTGGGATCTTCTAGGACCAGGGATCCAACCTGTGTCCCCTGCATTGGCAGGCGGATTCTTAACCACTACACCACCAGGGAAATCCTTGAATTTATTTTTATATGTGGTGTAAGAAAGTGGTCCAGTTTTCCCAACACCAGTTATTGAAGAGTCTGTCTTTTCCCCATTGTATATTCCTGGCTCCTTTGTTCTAAATTAATTGACCACATAAGCATGGGTTTATTTCTGGGCTCTCTATTCTGTTCCATTTATCTATGTATATGTTTTTATGCCAACACCATACATTTTTGACTACTGTAGTTTTGTGGTATCGTTTAAAATCAGGGAGTATGATACCTCAGTTTTGTTCTTTTTTCTTAAAATTGCTCTGGCTATTTGGGTCTTTTGGGTTCCATACAAATCTTAGGGCCATTTGTTCCACTTCTGTGAAAAATGCCTTTGATATTTTGATGGGGTTTGCATTGAATCTGTAGATGCTTTGGGAAGAGTGGACATTTAAACAGTACTAATTCTTCCAGTCCATGAGCATGTTATATCTTTCCATTTATTTGTGTTGTCTTCAATTTCTTTCTTCAGTGTTGTATAGTTTTCAAAGTACAGATCTTTCACCTCCTTGGTTATTTTATTCCTATGTATTTTATTCTTTTTGATGCAGTTGTAAATGGATTGCTTTCTTAATTTCTCTTTCTCATAGTTCATTATTAGTGTATAGAAATGCAACAGATTTCTGTATATTGATTTTGTATCCTGCACCTTTACTGAATTCATTTATTCTAATAATTTTTTGGTCAAGTGCTTAGGGATGTCTATATATACTATCATGTCATCAGCCTATAGTGAGTTTTACTTCTTCCTTTCCAATTTGGGCTTCTTTTATTTCTTTCTCTTGTCTGCTGTGGCTAGGAATTCCAATATGATGTTGAATAAAAGTGGTGATAATGGGCATCCCTGTTTTGTTCCTGATCTTAGAGGTAAAGATTTCAGCTTTTTACCATTGAGTTATGTTAGTTGTGTGTTTGTCACATGTAGCCTTTATTATGTTGAGGTATATTCTCTTTATACCAACTTTGTTGAGAGTTTTTATCATAACTGGATACCAAATTTTGTCAGGTGCTTTTTCTGCATCTATTGAGATGATCATATGATTTTTTTTTTTTTTTTTTTTGCGGTACGCAAGCATGTGGGATCTTCCTGGACCGGGGCACGAACCCGTGTCCCTGCATCGGCAGGTGGACTCTCAATCACTGCGCCACCAGGGAAGCCCGATCATATGATTTTTATCCTTTGTTTTGTTTATATGGTGTTTTGATTTGTGGCTGTTGAATCATCCTTCCATCCTGGAATAAATCTCACCAAATTATACCATCTCCTTATAAAAGGTTATGTGTTTCACACAGAGCCATGCATTTGGTGTTGGAGAAGGTGTGGAGAAAAGGGAAGCCTCCTACACTGTTGGTGGGAATGTAAATTGGTGCAGCCACTATGGAGAACAGTATGGAGGTTCCTGAAAAAACTAAAAGTAGAGTTGCCATATGATCCTGCAAATCCACTGTTGGGCATATATCCAGACAAAACTATAATTCGAAAAGATACATGCACCCCTATGTTCACAGCAGCAATATTTACAATAGCCAAGATGTGGAAACAACCTAAATGTCCATCGACAGAAGAATGGATAAAGATGTGGTACATATATACAATGGAATGTTACTCAGCCATAAGAAAGAATGAAATAATGCCATTTACAGCAACATGGATGGATAGACCTAGAGATTATTATACTAAGTGAAGTAAGTCAGAAAGAGAAAGATATCACTTACATGTGGAATCTAAAATATGACACAAATGAACTTATCTATGAAACAGAAACAGACTCACAGACATAGAGAACAGACTTGTGATTGCCAAGGGGGAGGGGGGTGGGAGAGGGTTGGATTGGTAGTTTGGGACTAGCACATGCAAACAAACTATTATATATAGAATGGATAAACAACAAGGTCCTATTGTATAGCACAGGGAACTATAGTCAACATCCTGTAATAAACCATAATGGAAAAGAAAAATACAATCAGAGGAAAAAAAAAAGCCATGTATTTGGAAAGATGTAGTGATAAAAAATGCAACAATTCCAGAAAGGAATCTGCTTAAAAGACCACATTCTATAAAAGGTGTTGTATTTCTGGTCTGCTTATTCTAGGTACCAGAGCTTAACTAAAATTATTAATTGGTTCCATCTGTAACAGTACCTAAGGATTCTGAAAATTTGGATCTTATGAAAGCAATTTTTAAAATAATTGACAATGGCTAAACCCATCCTGTTGTCTTGGGCTTGCTCTCTGACTGCAGTTGCTTACGTTGTTACTTTAAGTAACAGTGCTTATCAAACTGCTTTCCAAAGAGCCTTTACCCTCCTTCCATGTTTTGCAAGTTACCCGTGAACATTGCTGACTATGGGAAATAGCTTCTTTTTTTTATATATAATTTTTTTTTAGATGTTGGGGGTAGGAGTTTATTAATTAATTTATTTTTGCAGTGTTGGGTCTTCGTTTCTGTGCGAGGGCTTTCTCTAGTTGTGGCAAGCGGGGGCCACTCTTCATCGCGGTGCGCGGGCCTCATCGCGGCTCTCTTGTTGCGGAGCACAGGCTCCAGACGCGCAGGCTCAGTAGTTGTGGCGCACGGGCTCACTTGCTCTGCAGCATGTGGGATCTTCCCAGACCAGGGCTCGAACCCCTGTCCCCTGCATTAGCAGGCAGATTCTCAACCACTGCGCCACCAGGGAAGCCCGGGAAATAGCTTTTTTGTTTGGTGCTGCATCTGTTTTCTCTGTGCATCCCGCTCAGCTGCCTCAGTATTCTGCCTTTGACAATGATGAAGGGAGAGCCTAACAGGCTTGACAAGATAAGGAACTTCCACGTTGATTCCAAACTGAACATAAATACCACATTGCATGGGAATATCCATGTGAGTTGGGTCGGACTGACCTACTCATCTTCCAGAATGGGGACTGGGACACAGGACTGGCATATTAGGGCTTTTCTTGGGACTTTTGCTGGAACCGTTGGGGGAGACGAGTTCTCATTCTTAGGATTCCTAGCTTTAGAGATACTGGTGGTCAACCCTGCTATCTCATAAAGCAAGTTTGTGGAAAACAAAGGTAGTACAGAGGAAAGCAGTGGTTAAGAGACAAAGAAAAAGAGATTTGTAATTAGATTTTTAACCCCTTCATCCATTTCTGAAGCTAAATGTCTCAGTTATGTGATCCAGTGATCCTTTACCTCCCCTTTTAAAATCATGCTTCACTCCTCTACAAACAATTGTGCCTAAATTACTGATCTAGCTCTGGTATATTCTATGTAAAGCTTTCAAGTACTTCTCTTACTATTTACACGTATTAATGCCTAAATATTTCGTGATCACTGTTGTGTACCACAAATTACACACACTTATGGAATATAAAACAAAGAAATGAATTAAGTTAATACTTATAATATAAATATGTCCTATTACATGTGGCCATCTGTTTTCTGTGATAATTATAACCAGCAGTTCCAGAATAGGCAGCAGTTTCTGAAAATTATAACCAGCAGTTCCAGAATAGGCACCTAGTCAAAAAAAACCCCAAAATAACAAATGAGTAAATAAATGATTGCAGAGGGAAAGAAAACATATCTTATATCTGGTAGGATGGGCATTCTCTGATTGACAGCTGCTTTTACGTTAGAAATCATCCAGTTTATTACAGGTCCACAGTCCTTTTCCCTGAAACCCAGGGAGTCAGATTTTTAAAGCCAGAATTCTCAGCTCCTCCAAGCTCCTTTCTTTGGTCTAGTCATTTGGATTTCTGCTGTTTGAGGACTTCCTCAAACACTTGTTGATGCTGATATGTCTGTTCATTATTTGAATGTGGAGCACTTAAAAGCTGATCAGAAGCATATACCACCACCACCACCTTGGGTATATCAACTTGAGGGACTTTATTGTTCAACTGACCTATTTTTAGGGCCCAAATTTCCAGTGTCTATGTCTTTTCTCCTGGGAAGGAACGACATCTCCCCCCCCACCAATCCCCTGCTCGAGGTGAAATGAACTTATCTGAGAGTGTTTTGGACATTGGCAGGGGAAGGAGACTGCAGGTATCATGGTTCAGCATGACTGGCGGGTGGCAGGAAGGGTCCTGGTGGCTTAACTGCTCTTTACACAAAAATTTTAACCAGCTATGTTTGTATATTTGTTTGTGTGGTAAAATATACATAAAATTTACCATTTTAGGGCTTCCCTGGTGGTGCAGTGGTTGAGAGTCCGCCTGCCAATGCAGGGGACATGGGTTCGTGCCCCAGTCCGGGAAGATCCCACATGCTGCGGAGCGGCTGGGCCCGTGAGCCATGGCCGCCCGTGAGCCTGCAAGTCCGGAGCCTGTGCTCTGCAAGGGAGAGGCCACAACAGTGAGAGGCCCATGTACCACAGGAAAAAAAAAAAAAAATTACCATTTTAACCGTTTTTAAGTATACAATTCAGTGGCATTAAGTACATTCACAACGCTGTGTAACCACCACCACTGTCTACACCTAAAACATTTTCATCATCCCCAACAAAAATTCTGTACCCATTAAACAATAACACTCCCTTCCCCCTTCCTCCCAGTCCCTGGTAACCTCGATTCTACTCTGTCTCTATCAATTTACCTAATGTAGGTACCTCGTATAAGTAGAATTATACAATATTTGTCTTTTGGTGTTGTTTGTACCTTTTTATTTTTCAGAGAACTCAGGTTAAGTAAATGGCCTCAGGCCATCAACTCTAAGTGGAAACGTGGCCACAGAAACCTAGGTATGTCCGTCAAGAGACTATAGTCTTAACTGCTATGCATTACTACCTTAGTTGTTGACTTTCCCATCCATATGCATGTATGTATCCATACACAGCAGGTATTTTGCACTTGCCATTAAATCCATAATGTTTTTCCATCCCATTAGGAATTCTCTGAAACATTTTAATGCTTTCTAATAATCATTTTGTATGTATCATGCTTTATCTTTTGTTGATATTTAACTATTTGTGTTCTGAATTTTAAATAACAATATATACCTTTGTACATAAATATTTGTATTTCTGACTAGAACCCTAGGATAAAAGAGAATGTTGTTTCTAGTTCAAACAATAGAACATACTTAATAGTTGATACTTGTTAAATTACCCTTCAGAAATTAGCCAGTATATAATACAAGTATTCTTATGACATCTTCATCACCACTAATTTTTTTAATTAGGTAAAAAAAAAACTAATGTCCTACTAGTTGAATAGACTCTTTGATAAAATATTTTCATTTACTATTTTAAATTTTCTATATATTGTTTATGTCACTAGCTCATTCTCTATTCTGTTTTAAGGTATTCATATAAACTTTTCTGTATTTTGTGGCATGTTTTTTCCCAATTTTTTTCTTTGCTTTAAATTTGATGAATTAATGGGTGAAACAGAAAATAGAGTCCAGCATTCAACCTTTTTGTCTGGTTTCCTCACTGAGATCTAGAAGATATTTTGCTGGTAAGGGGTTAACACTTTCATTGCCTTTATAGTTTTCAAAGTGGAAATATTTTTATTGCTTTTAGCAATTAAGAAACTAATAAATAGATGTTCTTTTAAAAAGCATTCAATAGTACAGAAATAGAGAAAGTAGAAAATTAAAGGCTCCGTAATCCCATTCCCATATATCCATCTGCAAAAGGTATGGGAAGCTTCAGTCATAAATACAAAGAAATATAATACATGAAAAAAACCAGGCAATTATTAACTCTAGGAAAAATGTAATCATAGCACACTCATTAGCTCTGAACAGTATTTCAATGGTCCTAAAATAAAAACAATAAAATATGGATTTAACCAAAAATTTTAACGTAGCCATGTTGGGAAGGTGGAGGAGGGCAGAGGGGAGTATAGGAGATTGAAAAGTCTTCTTTCATCCTTTTATGGATTAAGTGGCAGAAATATATGTATTTTATTTAGCAAGATGTATGTACAAGTGAAAAGGCACAAATATAGAAGCTGGCTGTTTTTGGGGAATGGAACTTTGTGCCAAAGGACAAATTACTGCTCTTTGGTTACAAACCTTTGAGAGCTACTCTACTTTAAATTTTATGGGTAATTACAATGTATCCAGATTGGGATAAAGGTAAAAGAAATAAGATGACAAAAACACCTACATTTAAAAATAAAATTCTCTTGAGAAAATTTTATTAACATTAATCACAATAAATCATTCAACCTTTTCAGTCTTTAAGAGGTTTTTGTTTTAAAGATGAAATTTATTTCAAAAGTCCTCAAATAAGCCAATCATGAATAAACTTTTATAATGAACTTCTCAAACAAATCTTTTTACTTATCTATGTTTTTTCTTGGGATGACAATAGCATTATTATGATAGTACTAAGTTTTCTTTTTTATTCAAATGAACTGTTTTCAAGATTAATGATTATTAGCAAATCTTGATGCAAGATAAACATACTTTAAAATTACTTTTCAATTTCCTATGAACTATTTTAAAGTAAAAAACTATTTGGTACTAAGTGTTCTTATGTTCAAATTCTAAAAGTAATCTTTAGTCCCAATGGAACTTGATACTCCAAGATTTAAAAAATTTTTTAATGATATTGACATAATATATATAATTTTAATCACTAAGTTCCTCCTCATCACTGAAATATGTGCTTTTCTTTATCCTTGGGCGTCTTGAATCATCTGATGTTGAGGGACCCCCTGAACTGGGTTTCCATTTTTTTTGTTCTTCTTCAATTTTGGCTTGCTGTAATGTGGTTCAGAAAACAAACAAAACAAAATCAGGAATCTGTTTAATATTATTTACAGTCCATTGATTCAAAACATGGCAAAACATACATCACAAGTGCCAGCACTCTCTACCCTCCTAGCCCGTGCAGACAGTTCTACTCCATTAAGATGCCATTTCCCCTACCCCCAAGTTTTGTCCCAGTCTTACCATGTTAATTAAAATTATTTTAGACAAGTTCTACTAATTAACAGGCATATGAAATGAAGCCTACTTGTCATCCCTGTTGGATGTGGGAATGTTACATAAAATACATTAGTTAACTAAAAGGAAAAAATAAATTGATGTATGCATTTACGATTTATCAACTACATTAAAACAAAATAAGTGGTTATATAAAATCAGGAAGTTATACACCCTTCTTCAAAAAATGTTTCGTATGCTTGTATTAGGATATTTAATGGTCAAAAATATGTTTTTGGTTTTGTTTTAAAATGAAGCTTCTTTTAAAACAGTATCTTCGATTTAGTAAAATCTTTTCCATTGGGCTAAATTCACTTGAATCAAATAGTTCTGTTCAATTCTATAATGAAAACAGATTAAGACAGTAAAAGTGTTGTGGGGCCCTCAAAATCTAGAAAGAACCGATAGGCACTTTTCCACCACACTGTTCTAAAGACCTTAAAGAAAAAGCCTATCTCCTAAAGTTTAGGGGCAAAGGGGAAGACAGAGGTTGCCATCAGGAGATGATTAATAAAGTAAGCAAGGAATATAAAACCGTTAACTCAAGGCAGCTATGGCATGGTACCTTAGAAAAGAACTATTTAGTACCTGGAAAGCTATGGCCTGACTGAGGCTGTCAAGAGCAGGATCTTCCCCTTCATCATCACTTTCTTCTACTTCTTCACTAAATTATTAAAAAAAAAATCAGAATGCACTTAAAAAATCAGAATGCACTTAGGAAAAAGACAGAAGCTACACAATAATGCATTTGCTAAGAGTGGCTATACATACATTTCTTCCTCTGGTTCAGGAATTTTCTTTTTTTTCTTTTTCTCTTTCTTCTTTGGAGGTTCACGTTCTCCAAGCATATTTTTAGGACAGGCATAACTTAAGTGTCCACTTTCCTTTTGTTTCCCATTAAAAAGGAAAGGAGAAATATTAAATTTGTTGTGTTATTAACAGAAACTAGGTGGTTCCTTAAGACTAAAATGTTTTATAACTTAAGAAAGAATATTGTCACACAGGGGCCTCCCTGGTGGCACAGTGGTTAAGAATCCACCTGCCAGTGCAGGGGACACGGGTTTGAGCCCTGGTCTGGGAAGATCCCACATGCTGCAGAGCAACTAAGCCCGTGCACCACAGCTACTGAGCCCGCGAGCCACAACTACTGAGCCTGCGAGCCACAAATACTGAAGCCCGTGTGCCTAGAGCCCATGCTCCACAACAAGAAGCCACTGCAATGAGAAGCCCGCGCACCACAACGAAGAGTAGCCCCTGCTCGCCACAACTAGAGAAAGCCCGCGCACAGCAACAAAGACCCAACACAGCCAAAAATAAATAAATAAATTAATTAATTTAAAAAAAGAATATTGTCACACAGGGAATATACACAAAGAAATTAAAACCCATTACTTTAATATTTAGAAGGAAGAGATTATGATATTATAACTCCCAATAAGGAAGTATTCTAGTCGTTTCACTAAGAGTAAAAGAAGTTTTCTTCCTTCAAACATTTTAAATCTGAAGATTCAGGATATAAAATAATTCAAAATTTAAATGGACCATCTACCTTAGTTGTAAAAATTTTAAGTTATTATGATAAAATGGGGACAAAACTATTCCTAACTTCCAAGATGTTGCTGAACATTTTCTTTTAAAAACAAATGGAAAATTTAAAGTCTTCCTCACTTTTCCTATCAATTAATTTCATTTTGCTTCTTTCATATCTAGACTACACCTGCACTGTCCACTTATGGTAGCCACTAGCTATAATTCTCTTGTGGTTACTGAGAACTTGTCTGAATTGATACATACTGGATTGTGAAGGCAGTATGAAAAAAGAATGTAAAATATTATAATTAAAAAAATTTTAATTCCATAATTCAAATGAAAATATTTTGAATTAAAATATATTAAGTTTTTACCCTGTTTACTTTTTTTAATGTGGCTATTAGAACATTTATAATTAAATCTGTGGCTTGCATATGTTTGTATTTGACAGTGCTGGACTAGCCATAACATTATAATGAGCCATAACATGGTTTGAGTTGTAAAATGAGACAATGAATCTGTGTATTAGCTTACCAAAATACCTTTAGAAGTAATATGTGAGAATGAGGGTGTGCGGAGAGGCTGAGCCAGGATTAGAACAACAGAAGAGAAAAATAATCATGCTTTTCAAGTATATTTTACAAAGCATCAAATAGACTGTGTATTTTGTATACCTGGGGACACGGCTGAACCCAAGAGGTGTTATTGTTAATGAACTGCTGAGAGGATGTACTTAGAGAACCATTTTTCAAATTGTTTTTGGAATAATGGTATACCAAAAACTGTTAACATATGCCATACAAAAAAAAAAAATGGGGGCAGGGGTTTAATAGTGAAATAGCTTTGGGAAAAATCAGGCTAAAATAAACGTAAACAGATTTTTGTGGGGGGATGTTTTAAGAAATATTATAATGTACTAAGTATAATATGACAAATCTATGGATCCATAAACCAAAAAGACAGATTAACAGATTCATCCAGGAGTTCTTAGATAATTTAATATTTACTGTGAATATGTGGATATATACTTATTTATCTGACCATAACAACTCCACCCTCCTTTCCTTTCTTTTTTTTCTTTTTTATGATGGACTCTGGAACACAGGTTTTGAAACATTAACTTAGGTGTCAGAATCATAAAAATTTACAGAATGTACCCAGTACCTTGCTTGCTTTCTCTTTCCGTCCATCCATCCATCTGTCTATTCACCCACCCATCTGTCTGTATATGTATATATTTTTGAGGGGGAGTGAGTGGCACTGGGGAAAGGACCCCAACACATTTCCTTCTATTTTCCATATGATCATGTAGCCAGGACAATGTCTCTCAGTAATCTACTCTTCAGTAGAAAGCTCCCCATTAACCTCTGGATCCTGCTTTTTAGTATACATAAAGACATTTTAGAAATAGGCAGCAACAGACCCAGACTGAAATTCTCTTGATACAATTATGGGCCTTGGGCAACGTTGTGTTGTGGCTATACATCTCTCCTAATCACCCAAAGTTTAAATGGATAACAACAGATGATGAGAACTAGATAAGAAAATCTGGGTATAGTTCAGCTCCTGAACTATCAGCAGTACAAATAGGGGGGAAAACTTCAAAACAATATCCCATAGAGGATGGGTCATATCATAATGTTTTTACTGATTTGTGATACTTAATCATTTATGGGTCACTAAAATCATTTATGGGTCACTAAAATCTTTCAGACAATAATGTAAGTAATTAGTCTTAAACTTTTTAATCTAACAACTTTCAAAGGTTTGGAAACTGGAGAAAATACCACCCTATATTACCCAACTCAGGTTAACTTTACATACGACATTTCAATTGAGTTTACTTACATGAGTCTAGAGTCCCAAAGTAAAACTTTCATAACCTGATTTTAGCCATCCAGAAGTCTTGGAGAACACAAACAAAACACTGATGTGAAAAATACCTTCAAGTAAACTATGGAAAATTATACTGTTTTAGGTTTACTCACCCCACATTCATAACACTTAGATTTATCAAAGTAGTTTCGTCTTCGGATGAACTCAGCTGCTCTTCCATTGTCAATAGCAATGCTTGCTTTTATCACTCTACCGAATAACTAGAACAGAGAAAAATGCACATGCAATAGGATGTATTTCACTGAAACCTAAAACTACAGTTATTGGATCCCATTTCCTCAAACCTTCAATTCCATTTTATTTTTTAGATTATTTTAGCAATTGCCTACTTAGGTGTGACAAATTCTTTCCTGTAGAATAGACTTTTATTCCTTATATTCTACCAGTGTTTTGGGAACCCAGTACAGTTTTAACCTCTATTCTGTACGTTAAATACCCTCAGGACCTACTGATATCCATCAGACTTGACTATCCCCTCATCCCCACATTTTTAGCCTGGATAAGCACAAAGGCTTTTGGTTAAAAACCTTGTTGGGAATGAATGGCTTACCTGTTTGTTGTTTATTGCCCTGGTACAGCTTTGTGCAGAGTCTTTATCCAAAAATAAAATAAATGCAACCCCTTTACTCTTCCTGGTATCTTTATCTTTCATTATAGTAACCCTTAAAGCATAAACAAATAGCCAGTTAAAAATAATAAGGCAGCATAAACAACATATATGAATAAATACTTGAAAAACTCAAGTGGTCAAAAAGGGTTAATAAAACATTTATAGAGTAAGCAAGGAAATTAATATATTTGACAAATAGCTAACTCTTCAAAGTCATGGGATATCAAGAAGAATGGAAATGGGAAAGTGTGATACTGATTTCACACAAGTGAACACAGCTATGATTAGGAGTATCTGATAAATCTAACATTAATCAGAGTTGAAGGATGAAGAGATTAGAGACAATGGAATCTTGAGGAGTAAGCATAATTCCTCTTCTCTACTGACTCCCTCACTCTGCAGGAAAAAACAAAACAAAACTGAGATGTTCTCTTCTACCCAAAAAGTAAAGTGATTTACTCAAATTATTTTTTTCTAGGTGTTAGAACATAACTATAATCTTAATATTCTTTTAAGGAATCTCCACTTCTGTGCTTCTTAGCCATACTACCCAAGGTACGTAAGTGGTAGGGATGGTCGTAAGAGCACAGAGCCTGTTCTTTTTCCTGATGCTTTACCCATCCCTAGTCCTGTGGTCCTCGCTCATCATATGTCATTAAATACAGTTTAAGAGAATATTCAACAGGGCTCTTGGAACATCTTGCTATGTCAGAAAGGAAGTACTGGGGCTTCCCTGGTGGCACAGTGGTTGGGAATCCGCCTGCTGATGTTGGGAACACGGGTTCAAGCCCTGGTCCGGGAGGATCCCACATGCCGCGGAGCGGCTAAGCCCGTGCGCCACAACTACTGAGCCTGCGCTCTAGAGCCCATGAGCCTCAACTACTGAGGCCCACACGCCTAGAGCCCGTGCTCTGCAACAAGAGAAGCCACTGCAATGAGAAGCCTGCGTACTGCAACGAAGAGTAGCCCCCGCTCGCCGCAACTAGAGAAAGCCCGCGTGCAACAACAAAGACCCAACTCAGCCAAAAATAAATAAATTAATTAATTAAAAAAAAAAAAGAAAGGGAGTACTTGAAAAAAATAGTAACGATGGGGCATGGCACAAGAACAGAGAAGCCAGTTGGAGGGAGCACCGATTGGCCAAATCTAGGACAGTCTGAGTACCAAAATAATTAAATACAGTAATGAATTATAAACCACATAAAAAAGGAATTCATAAGTCCATACTGATAATAAATAAAAGGGGGAGAAAGGAGAGCTACTGAATGCCAAAGGATGACTGGTGAATGTATAGGGAGTGCTAGAGTTGGAAAATCACCATTTGAAACAATCATGGTACTGGATCAGTCAAGAATTATCAACAAATGCTATGTTTAAAATGAAATTTTTATGTGTAATAGGATGTTTGCATTGTCTCAAGAGTGTCTCCCACTGACTGCTTCTTAGTTGCAAAAGGGAAAAAAAGTAATTATACAGTGGAGAAGTTGGTTAATGTCTTGACTGGGTGATCAAAATTAATATCACTAATGAGGGACAGATGCATGCTGTATGAATCCAGATGTGACACCCTCAGAACACATCACCTATAGAGTATAACACTCAAGAATACATAACCACCACATAATCATGAGGCAACATCAGGAAAACACAAAATGAGGGGAAAAAAAGATGGGTTAGAGCTATATTATTTATAAATGTTCCAGATTAAAGGAGGCTAAAAGGATAGGACAGTTAAAATAACACCTAACTCTAGACTGGATTCTGTACTAGAGGCAAAAAATTCTATGTGGGACATTATTGGGTCAAGTGACAAAACTGGAACATGGATGACTGATTCAACAAAAGTACTGCATCAGGATAAATTTATGACTTTGGTAACTGTACTGTGGTTATATAACATATAACGCTATTGTATTTGTAGGAAATACACACTGAAGTATTTAGGAGTAAAGGGTGATGATGTTTATAACAGCCTCAAATGACTCACAAAAACAAATTGTGTGTATGTATACACATAGATATATATAAACATACTCATATAGGTGTGTGTGTGTATACACACACACACACACATACATGCACACATATTGGGGAGAGAGTGCAAATGATAAAGTAAATGGGGATAAAATGTTAATAAGTCAATCTGGGCAAGGGATATTTTGATGTTCTTTGTACTATTTTTGTAACTTATAAATTTGAAATTATTTCCAAATAGCAAAAAAAGAGACAAAGCTCTAAGACAAAGCTTAATAATTTTCTAAAAACTGAATTAACAGGAAAACAGACAAGAGAACATGAATGAATAAATAAACAGAAATTTGATTTAGTATTACGTTTCACATATTAAAATTTATTTTATTTGGATTTGGGATTAGGTACCTATAGAGTCATTGGAATGAAATTGGTAAAAAGATGCCACGATATTAAGAAAAGTGATGTCTTATTAAAAAAAATATAAGTTACAATAATTTAGGGAAAAATGGGCAACTAAAATGGTTTACTTTCTCAAAAGGCTGCATCTGTTTATTCATTGGGCTTAGAAGGAAGGAAGAGAAGTCAAGCACTTGATGCAGCTCAAGTTTAGGCTGGTTTTCTTCAAAGCCACACCAGTTAGCATAAACAGGAAAGTTTTTAACCAATTTTGAAAGAAGTATAAAGTAAGATAGTTACTTTAACTTTTTAAAAATTTTATAATGTTTGTGATGGTCAGTTAAAGTCATAAATCATTTTTTTTGAAAGTACTATTTGGAAGTGTTAGCTTTCTAAGTCATACTCAGTTAATGACCTCTTTCATCTGTCCTCTCTTTTCCATTCCCACTGCTTTTTTTCTTGTCCACGGTGGCATTACTGTTTCCATAATCTATTCTTACTGGTTCCCTTGGTGTTAAGTTATGCTCACATGCTAGTGGAAAAGTCTTCTACTTGAGGAATAAATAAAATCACTTATTCCTTTGCTCAAAAATCTTTGGTTCTTCAAGTTGCCTATTCTTTGGTCCAGCAATCAATATCCTTCATGATTATGGCTCCCATTCCCTCATCTTTCACTGCTCCTCACTTGCAAACTATGAGGTCTAGCCACAAGAAGGCACTCAGTGTTCATGAAGCATGGCCTGAACTTCCCCTAAACTGGTGCCTCTGTTCATATGGCTTCTATCCGCTTTCAAATCTCAATGTTTTGTCCATTAAAATTTCACTCCTTCTTCAGGGTTCAAAATGTATCAGTTCTTAACTGGAAATAATTTCTTCTCCTTTCTTTTCTGCTTGTCTCCACTGAAATCTCTGTATAAACAATGCCTCATCTCCCCTATTCAAAAAATTTATTTTTGCAGTAATAACAAATCTTTATGTTTGGATACATGTGATGGAATTTTTACTCTATTATTTGCCAGGCACCTCTCTAAGCTTTATCTATAAAATGTTCCTTTCATCTCACCTATTTTGATATAAAAATCTTCTTTAAGGTTGTCTCTGTAACCCCTATTAATCCTACCTCAATATGTTAAAACAAAAAGACAGATACAAATGGGAAAGCAGTTTCTCAAAAGCGTGCATCCATTTGTTTGTTCATGTGGCCATTCAGTCTTTCCATTAGCCTCAAGCACAGGTACTAAGCACTGGCAGTAGGATGGGTTTTTATCCTCAGGAAAAGGCTTACAGTCTAGAGGTGGAGAAAGACCTATAAACCAATTAAAATACATTACTTTGATAGAGGTACCTTCTACGGTAACAGAAAAATAATTACATCAAGGATTTAAAAAGACAAACCTAGGATGATTCCCATGTCTCCAGCATGGGAAAAAAGCTAGACAGTGGTACCATTTCCTGATATAAGGTAGATGATGTACTCATTTAAGCACATGAAGTGAAGCAGACACTATTCTGGGAAACCTGGGTGTCATCCATAACACCTCCTTCTCGCTCACCCAACCCTTACATACAAAGTAAGTATATCATTAAGTATTACCCATTTTCCTGCCTAATGATCTCTCAAATCTGACCACTCTTTACCTCTCTACCTGTATCATCTTAGTCCAAATTTCTCCCCTGGGCTATTGTTATATCTTTTGACTGGTCTCCCTGCACCTGCTCTTGTTCCCCTCCAATCCAATATCTACACTGAAGCTGGATGGAATAAGCTTCTAAAAATTCAAATCATGTCACTCCCTCATTTAAAATTATTTAATGGATTCTTGGTGCCCTTAGAGGAATCTGCTTCCATCTCTGGACCTGTCTTGTGCTTTCTCCCTCTTGCTCACTCATCTCAAGTCACACTGGCCTTCTTTCTGTTTCTTGATCTCGCTTTATTTTCTCTTGCCACAGGGCCTTTGCACAAGCAAGTCCCTCTACCTGAAATGTTCCTCCCATTCTTTTAACCTACTTAACTCTTACTCAGCCTCTAGGTTTCAACTCAAAGGATAATGACTTAGGTAAATCTACCCTGACTCTCTAGACTAGATCAGGTCTTCCCTGTTTACAGGTGCTTATAACTCTGTGTCTAACTTCATAGCATTCTCATGGCTTATAATTATGTATTTGTACGGAAATTCATTCAGTGATTCTGACAGGGAAAAATCAAGAAAAGGTAAAGGTTAAAGGAATAGGCTGGAATCAAACTATTGGATTCAAACCTTGGCTCCACTGCTAACCAGCAATATGATTTTAGGTTTACTGTGTGCTTCAGTTTTGTCATTTATAATATCAGGATAATAACAGTAGCTACCTTAAAAGGTAGTTGTGAGACTTTAATGAGATAATTTATGTAAAGATATTAGAACAATGCATAGCGTATTTATGTATTCATTGTTACGTATCATCATTATTAGTGTTCTGATTGATAATGATCACTGTTTGAAATTCTGAAGACCTAGTAGCATTTTTGATTATTTTTTAATAGAGAAGTAAGTTTAAAAGAAGTTAACCTCAGGATGCACATGAACTTCAACTGTTTAACATTCATTTATCAAAGCTAAAAGAAAAACAACTAGGCAAGATAAATATGCTCTAAATTCTTGGGATTTTAAATATGACTTTAAATTTACACCAGAACATATTATTAGTTGTAAGATAGAATAACACTATCTTGCTTTTACTTTACACTCTCATTAACCCTGCATTGTTCAGGAGTCAACTGTGTTTGTTTTTATATTCTATTTGTTTGACAAATAATAATCCATTTATAGTATACTTGATAACACACCTCCTAGTACCTAAAATATATATTTAATCGGAGCCTTTCACTTATGTCTTATATTGGATAACAGGATCAGTTTTAGTTCTTAGTAATATAGTACAAAATTATATTATTTAAATAAATTAGGCCGTATAAAGGAATACCATGAAATCATTAAATACAGGGATGTATCTATATGGTACACGGAAAAATATTTACAATATAATGTCAAGTTAAAAAAAAGACAACAAAATTGCATGTATAGAATTGTCTTTTAAAACTTGTCTATAGATATTTATGTATATTAAAAAATTACTGAAATATATATAAAATGTTAACAGTAGTATTTTTATTTCTTTTTTATATCAAATATCTGTTTTATAAAAAATAGTAAATCTACTTCCATTAAGAAAATAATGGAGAAGTAAATTCTGATAGACTTTTAAATGAAGTTTCAAAATCTGATATACTTACTTTACAACTTTGCCATACTTGGAAAATATCTGAAACAAAAGACCACATAATAATTTGCAATTTAATTTAAAATCATAAAAGAACATTAAATTTTCAGGCTGTATATACTGACCACATTGTTTGTTGTAGTTTATGAAAATTTTTAGCCTCTGGTCTATAAGGCAAGCCCTCGAAGATATATTTTTTTAGTGACTAGCATAATCCTCTTTTTTGGCTACTGGTGTCACAGGTATTTGCCTTAGTTCCTAAACTTCTGACAAAAGAGTGCATACAGAGAAAAAAACCCACTATTCATGTGTGGTAGATTGAAGGCACACACATTGCACAGCTGAGTGTTCCTGTGGTATATCCATGACAACTATCAACCCCACCATAGCTCCAGAGAAACCCTGTGCTTCAGCTATCAATGTTGTGGAATATCACTGTTCCTGGCCTACCCCCCAGCCCCCCACTCCATCAAGCAATCACTATGTCAGAAGACAAATCCTTACATAGACTGTTCATAAAACAAAAAAGCTTCTATAATGAAAAATCCATTCCCATCAGTCTCCTTCTGCCCACCCTAATATGTTGGTGGTACAAGAAAGTTGGCCCTTTCTTCTCTTTTACATCTACATCTTCACTCTAAGCAATCTTATCTACTTCTACTGTTTCAGCCGGTCCTATTTATTATATAATGCTTGGTACAAAAGTCCTTCAGAATACATTAATGTATGTAATCAGTAATAATAGATGCTTGAGTTCTATAAGTTGTGTAACCATGGAACATAGTATAACTGGACTGCAGTGTTAGTAATACTGAATTCTGAAGACCAAAAAGACAGTTTTCTCTCTTTTCTTTTTTTTTTTTTGTGGTTTGCCTTTCATTTTCTTTCTTTTTTAAAAAAAATTTACTTTATTGCAGTATAGTTGATTTACAATGTTGTGTTAGTTTCTGGTGTACAGCAAAGTGTATATGTATATATACACACATATACATGTATATACATATATATATATACACATACCCTTTTTCATATTTTTTCCATTATGGTTTATTACAGAATATTGAATACAGTTCCCTGTGCCATACAGTAGGACCTTGTTGTTTATCCATTCTGTATATAATAGTTTGCATCTGCTAATCCCAAACTCCCAATCCATCCCTTCCCCACCACTCCTCCCCCTTGGCAACCACAAGTCTGTTTTCTATGGCTGTGAGTCTGTTTCCATTTTGTAGATAAGTTCATTTGTGTCATATTTTAGATTCCATATATAAGTGATATCATACAGTATTTGTCTCTCTTTCTCACTTACTTTACTTAGTATGATAATCTCTGGGTCCATACATGTTGCTGCAAATGGCAGTATTTCATTCTTTTCTATGGCTGAGTAGTATTCCATTGTGTGTGTGTGTGTGTGTGTGTGTGTGTGTGTGTGTATGTATGTATATCTATCTCACATCATCTTTATCCATTCATCTGTTGATGGACATATAGGTTATTTCCATGTCTTGGCTATTGTGAATAGTGCTGCTATGAACACAGAGGTGCATGTCTCGTTTCAAATTATAGTTTTTTCTGGACATATGCCCAGCACTGGGACTGCAGGATCATATGGCAACTTTACTTTTAGTTTTTTGAGAAACCTCCATATTGTTTTCCGTAGTGATTGCACCAATTTACATTCCCACCAACAACGTAGGAGGGTTCCCTTTTCTCCACACCCTCTCCAGCATTTATTGTTTGTGGACTTTTTAACGATGGTCATTCTGACCAGTGTGGGGTGGTACCTCCTTGTAGTTCTGATTTGCATTTCTCTAATAATTAGCTATGTTTAGCATCTTTTCATGTGCCTATTGGCCATCTGTATGAAAGACAGTTTTCTACGTAATATTTCTAATGGCTTCTCATTTCATTCAGAGTTCTTACCATTATCTATGCAAGCCCTATAAGGCACCCCTGAATGGGCTTACCTCTGATTGCCCCTCCTCTTCTCTCCACTTTATTTACTCTGTCTGCCTGAAATGCTTGTCCCCCCTGCATAGCTGCATAGCTTGTCCCCCCATCTGCATAGCTGCCTCTTACTTCCTTCATGTCTTAATCGAAAGTCACCTTCCTAAAGTAAAATTTCACTATTTAATAACCCTCCTTTCCTGCTTTATTTTTTCTCCTTAGCACCTAATACCTTTGTATCAACTTAGTATCTAACAAATAACATCATTTAAATTTTTTATATTTCAAATTGTTTCTCTATCTTGCTACATTGTGAGTGCCAAAAGGGATTTTCACCTTTTTGTTCACTGATGTGTACCTAGTACTTGTAAGTGGTCCTTGGCATATAGTAAGTGTTCAATAAAAAGAGATGTCTCTATTTGGATACAAGGAAGGACAATAAAGTTTGTTTTCTTCTCTGTTCGAGACTCAAGCTATGTTAATTAATTAATCGAGTACTATGTATCACCTATGCAGCATCTCTCTACTGTACTTAACATCTACCCAAAGTAGCAGAGAAAAGCAGGCACACTTGTAGATACGACTCATGTCATTCCTTCCAGTCCCTCTCAACCACCCATCTGCAGGACAGGCACAGAAGGAAATTTTGTTCTCTGTAAGGTAACAAGGTGAAAGAAGATGTTGGAAGGGATTTTTTTCTCCTCCAGTCACCCCTATCCTGAACTGAAAACAAACTTCATTAAACTGTTAAGTTTTCGCCACATATATAAATTAAGATATACTTTCAGGATTGGAGGATTAGGAAAGGGATCTGTTTTGCTTCCATCAGCCCTTCCTCCAAAACCTCCACCCCACTACCAGTTTCAAAAGCCAAGTAAGCAAGGAGGAAAAATCAGCATCATTATGCTAGTAGTGGCTTCTGTGTTTATAAAAAACTTGTTATCCTCTATAAAGCACTGGGAATTCTCTTTGGAAATTACAAGTGTCTAATTTTTTCACTTACTTATGTTTACCATACAGGTCTTTGGTATTAATGATTTAAGTGCATTGTAATGTATTTATTATGAATTTTGCTTAAGAGAACTGTTTGCTTAAGCTACATTTGTATCTCAAATAGAGAATTCAGTGGATAACAATACTAATACAAAAACTTACCCGGTATAAGTCATTGTTGGTCAGGGAAAAGGGCAGGTTGGATACATACACTGTGCTTTTACTTGGGGCCAATCCACCACTCATTTCTAAAAAACAAACAAACAAACCCAGAAGCAATTTAAACCAGGTATTCTTCATTCCAAGTAAAACCAATACTATAGGTAAGTGACAAATTTATATACTTTCCGTCTTAGTAATACTCAGGAACATTGACTCCAGCTGGGTGAATTAAGGGATTCCTTTTCTCCAGACACCACTTAAAAGAGTTTTCTGGTCCTTCTTTCAAGTAGATTCTTTACACTAACCCCTTTCAGTGATGGAATATGGCGTGAATGGAGAGGTGGGTTTCAAACAGATGAAGGAAAAACTCTGAGGCTACTCTTAACCTCCCCTCAGGCTGAGAGCAAGAAAGTGCTTTCACATATACCTAATACCCTGCCTACCCACGTGAGAAAGAGCCTGGGAGCTCAGAAAGAAACTTAGCTGTTGATTTTCACTAATTTGCCTGGGTAACTTTTTGGTTGTCTTAATATTTTTCTCTGGAGCTGTGCTAAGAGGAAATTTTAGCCTCACATTTTGACGATGTAAATAAAGTTCTTTCAAATCTCTAATTTTGCATATTATTGCTAAATTATGAAATGATACATTTCATTATTGGAATAGTTTTCAGGGCCCTGAAGGGTATTGACCTGTAAATGTATTTTTCAGTTTACAAATATAATCTGTAATTCATTTTCATACCGTATATTGCAAAGTCAGAAAATTATCTCTGAAAGTTATATTAGACTCAATCAACCAAGTTCAAATTTTCGATTTAAAAAGTGTGTGTGGTGTATTTACAATCACAAACGTCAAAATATTGATTCTAAGGCGTGCCAGTTCGCGATGTAATGGGAAAACCGCTTGATACTTGGGATGTTTTGGGGGACAACTTCATCGACAGGTCGCTTTTTAAAAGCTTCCAACTGAAACTCTTCACACGTTAGCCGTTCTGGTGAGAATGCGAGGGCAGGGAAAAGTAAAGGTCTTGGAATAAAAAGGGTGGCGGGAGAGAGGGTCAAATGTTTCCGGCAGCTGGGTCTGGGGAGGAGCCCGCAGGGAGAAAGGCCGCAGCTGGGTAGGCGTTTACCTTCAGGTGGGGCAGGCCCGGGAGACTAGAAGAGCGCGAGCCCTCAGCTCGCTCGGGGCTCAACCCCGACAGTTCGTCGCCCCTTGCAGCTGCCTTGGCATCACGGGTCCTGGGAAGGGTCAGGAGCCGGCGACAAGAAGTTAGCAGCAGTGCCTCTTCCAGGATGTCCTTTGACCCAAGCCCCGGAGGCGGGTCTAGGGGCGGGCGCTTTTGCCGACGTCATCGCGCGCGCCGGAAGTGCCTCCCTGGAAGCGCTGCGACGAGTGAACGACTACGTTTACGGGGTCTCCCGGCGGCCCAGAGTCGGTGAGCGCGTTTTACCTTTCCGAGAGGTGGACGGGGACGGGTACGGGCTGCTACACCGGGGAGAGGGGAGTGCGCGGGCGGGCAGGCCTTTCCGCGGCGGAACCTGGAGTTTCCCGCTGCATTTGAATCGTGCAGCGATTCTGCTCCTGCGGTTGAGGGTGGAGAGACGCAGTGGAGTTTGGAATAAAGGAAAGTGTTGAGTCTGTGATACAGGTTCGCTTCTCTTTAGCATCGTAATATGCAAAAAGAGGACTGAACTAGGTGACTTCAGTGAGCCGAGGTCAGTTAGTAAGTCGGTAAATTTACTGAATGTGTTCGACGTACCCAGTTCGGTTATAGGCACTTCGGCAGCTACAAAAAAGTGTAAAGCGGTCCTTTTCTGGAGGATATCTCAGTCTCGTTGGGGAGACAAGGTCAACCTGGGGAGACTCGGATTCACAGAATGACTCATCCTGAATATTGGTATGGACACATGTTAACTTTCTTGGCACCTTTTTTCTTCCTGTAAATCTGTAATGGGCACACACTGCTTTTTCCCCAAGTGGCTGTAAACAAGCCCATCATTCCGACAGAAAAAACAGAAAATAATGCAAGGTAGTTTATACTTAACTTCTACCAACCAGCACACACAGACCAGGCCTCTAATCACTCCCTGGGAGCCTGCGTGCCAGCAGCCTGGAGCTCAGAGCCTCTCCTGGAGCCTGCACAATCAATCCAGACTGAAGCCGATGTCTTCTAGAGAGACGGAAGTGCAATCCAGCCAGGGCGCAGCAGAATTTTGAGAGGCCCGAATGCCTCCGCGTCCACCAGGGGACCGTTGGGACTAATTCTCTTGGCAAACTTGTGGCCAGCCAAAACTGCCATGCTTCACATCCCTGTTATCCTTGGTTACCGTCCAAGATGTAAGCCCCTTTGGTCTTCTATGCTACACCCCCATCCCCGTGCTGCTTTATGCTCGCTCCCTCTGCCTTGATTTAGGCTTTCACTGCTTCTCCCTACTTTTCTTCCACATTTCACCCCTCAACACAACAACTGGGCTCTCTGAAACCTTTCTTCCTTGCTTAACAAACTTTTACTTATTCAGCCTCTTTATGGAAATTTTCTTACGTCTCCTGACCCTAACTAACACTTGTTTTTTTCCCTCCAGCCCTTTCAGTTGAGCCCTTTCTTTTGACACCTGCGTTTGTGGGTGGGTCATGGCTCTTGCCATATGGAACTGATTTCACTTTCTTAATGCTTTTTTCTTCAGGCATCGTCTTTGCAAAAGTTCTTTGATTTTCCTGATCCTTACCCTACCTTTTTCTGGATAATTCCTATACCTGCTAAAGATCTCAGTTTAGTCAATTTCTCTGAGGGGGTGTTCCCTGACTTTCCATAGACAGAATTAGGTACCCTTGCTGTGTGCTAAGTGCCCTCTACTTCCCTTTTAGTAGCACTTATAGGATGTATCCTGATTGCTTATCTCTTTGTCTGTGCTACTAAGCTAGGCTTTTGGGGAGGGACTGTGTTTGTCTTGTTTACTTTTGTAACTCCAGTGCCTAATAGGCAGTCAAGTATTTCTTGAATCATTGCAGTTGCTGCAGATACAGCCTCAGAAGTCAGGCGGTTGATGTCATCTCCTGACTTTAAAATGTAAAAATCTGGGCTTCCCGGGTGGCGCAGTGGTTGAGAGTACGCCTGCCGATGCAGGGGATGCGGGTTCGTGCCCCGGTCCGGGAAGATCCCACGTGCCGTGGAGCGGCTGGGCCCGTGAGCCATGGCCGCTGAGCCTGTGTGTCCGGAGCCTGTGCTCCGCAACGGGAGAGGCCACAGCAGTGAGAGGCCCGCGTACCGCAAAACAAACAAACAAACAAAAACAAACAAACAAAATGTAAAAATCTTTCAAAAGACGTCAGCTGCTACTCAGCTACAGCTGATTGTGGCTGTGTGGCTGTGTGACTGTGTGATCCCAGCATTGCCAGAGTGTCCAGCCTTTTCAAGGAAAGTTGGAAATATAGTTTCTTAAAGGGTTATCTTCCAGTTTTTAAGTGTGGTCAATGGACTAAAGTTTTATTAAAAAAAAAAAAAAAGAAACTTGGGGCTTCCCTGGTGGCACAGTGGTTGAGAGTCCGCCTGCCGATTCAGGGGACACGGGTTCGTGCCCCGGTCCGGGAAGATCCCAGATGCCGTGGAGCGGCTGGGCCCGTGAGCCATGGCCGCTGAGCCTGCGCGTCTGGAGCCTGTGCTCCGCAACGGGAGAGGCCACAACAGTGAGAGGCCCGCGTACCGAAAAAAAAAAAAAAAAGAAAGAAACCTGGGCCAAACATAAGTCACACGTGGGCTTCGCAGCCATTGATATGGAATCTTTTGTAAGTGTTGTAGGGTTCAGAAATGGGCTTTCTGGAGAATAATAGATTTTGAACTGGGCCTCTGGATGTTTGGAAGTTGAGTGAGAGAATGGAAAGAGGTATTGTGGTTTGGGAAATAAGACAATTCCAGGGTAGTGTTTGTTACTTTGTGACCCAGTGAGGAGGAAGGCATGAATGATCCTTTCCAAGAGAACAGAAGTTTAGGTGAGATGGTAGAAGGGGGCATGTAAAGGGCAGAGATGTTTGGATTTGTTACAGTTAATTAATAAGAAACTGTTTGGGTTCTTGATCAGGGAAACTTCAAATATGAATGACATATTAGCAAAGTTAATTGAGTATCCTTTTTTTTTTTTTTTTTTTTTTTGCGGTACGCGGGCCTCTCACTGTTGTGGCCTCTCCCGTTGCGGAGCACAGGCTCCGGACGTGCAGGCTCAGCGGCCATGGCTCACGGGCCCAGCCGCTCCGCGGCATGTGGGATCCTCCCGGGCCGGGGCACGAACCCGTGTCCTCTGCATCGGCAGGCGGACTCTCAACCACTGTGCCACCAGGGAAGCCCTGAGTATCCTTTTTTAAGGGTGAAATGGAGGGTAAAAGACTGGAAGCAGGCTGACCACTAAAGACTGTAAACTCCATCCAGATGTGAAATGAGATGTAGATTTGAAAATATTAAACACAAACTTTGCCTATTTGAGTAATTTCTGTTACTTGATCACTTATGATGAACAATAATCTACTACTAAGTATTTAATACTTACATAAAAGAAGTTTCCTTAAAGCAGTGAAAAGTCAAGTAACTTGTAAAACTACTAAAGAATGCAGTGCTTTAATAGTACTAAGGTCTATTGTTGATTATGAAGCAATCAGCGATCTCCTTTCCTCTAGCCTCTTCACCTTCAGTCCTTCCTGTATACTGCCAGGTTAATGTCATTTGGAATGACATTTTTTCCCCTCACCTTATTTCTAGGTTTAAAAGCCTACAGGGAGCTCCTCCTCTAGTTTTTCGCATTTTTTTTCTTAAGTATTTAGTTGACATGTATCTTTATTTTTTTAAAATTTATTTATTTTTGGCTGCGTTGGGTCTTCGTTGTTGCGTGGGCTTTCTCTAGTTGCAGTGAGCGGGGGCTACTCTTCGTTGTGGTGCGCGGGCTTCTCATTTTCGTGGCTTCTCTTGTTGCAGAGCACGGGCTTTAGGCACACGGGTTTCAGTAGTTGCAGCATGCAAACTCAGTAGTTGTGGCACAGGGGCTTAGTTGCTTTGCGGCATGTAGGATCTTCCCGGACCAGGGCTCGAACCCATGTTTCCTGCATTGGCAGGCAGATTCTTAACCACTGTGCCACCAGGCAGGTCCCTGTTTTTTTGCTTTGTTGTGCCATTTAATGCCCTTGAATTTTGTTTTCTCTGTTCTTGCCTGTTTGCTTTGTGAAGCAAGGTGATATGGTGGAAAGGGCTTGGTTTTTAAAGTCATACAGGCCTGAGTCTGATTCCACGCTCCGTATGCCTCTGAGATTTGAGCTTTTCAGAGCCTCTGTGGTTTTTTTTCTGGAATGGGAGGGATAATATCTACTTCAGGGGAGGAAATGAAAGCTTGTTGAATACCTATGCAGGCTCATTTCCCACTCCTTTGCAATGCCAGTCTTCTGCCCTGGTACTTTGTATCTTTCTCACGGACGTTTTATCTTCCCCAATTCCTTTCTGTTTTCTTGGATTCTACCATTGACTGTTGTTCACCCACACTTAAGCACTCTCTCAAGATTATATTTAAATTTTCTTGGCTTTTTTTAAAGTATCATTGCCTGCATTTATCTCTCCCTGGGCACTGAACAATGATTAATTCCTGTGGATTCTTTATTTTGACCATTTTAATTGACATCCAATGTTATTTTTTTTCTTCACAGACTTTAACTATATTCTAAAATTCATTTTTGTTTTAGATGTCTGGAATTTTAAACATTTTCAAGTAGAAGTAGTATTATGTAATTTTTAGGTTCAAGTCTATACTTAAAAACTTCTTGTTTTAATTTAGGATATCAGGAATATGTTTACCTTGCTTTAACATCAATGGATCTCATCCTAAGATAAGTTTAAGATTAAAAAAAAATGTCCCAGGCAACTGTATAGGGATTTCAGAGGACAAGACCTAGGCATTAGTATTTTTTTTTAAAGCTCTTTAGATGATTCTAATGTGCAGACAGGGTTGAGAATCACTGCTTTAGGTGCTAGAGCTAAAGGATTCTCATTGGTACCTTTTGCTCAAAAATGAAGTGGCATTAGTGTCATGAGAAGTGTAATAGGAGCCATAATCTAATAGTGCTCATTGGAAGTTTTCTGAGTAACCAAAAGGTACAAACTATTATTTAGGTTCTTCAGAATGGCTCATGTAGTGGTCATATGAATAATATATTTATTTGATCAGTATTTAATAAGTACCTTTACTGTGCTAAGCAACAGGAATAAGAAAGGTACACATTCGTTGCCTTTGCAGTGGTGTTTAGATTGGGAGGGAGAGGAGGAAGGAAAGTAAATTGAATGTAATGTTATATAGCACTAGGCAGAGGGTGAAGGCAAATAAGTAGAAGAAAGATATTCTAGGCAGGAGAAAAGCATGCCATGATATGGTGGTGAGAAATAGTGGCACACTTGCAGAACAGGATGTAGTTTGTTATGTCTGGAGGTTCTGGAGGCTGTTGGGGAATTGGTAGGAGGTGAAGCTGGAATGGTAGGAGCAAGGTCATAAATAAGCTTTTTCAAGTTTAGGCTGAGACTTCATTCTTTGGGATATGGGGAATAACTGAGATTTTTAAATCAGGTGTCTTATCAGAATGAACACTCTGGCTGTAGTTTGCTGAGTGGAAGAGATGACATCAGAAGCAAGGAGACCAGTGTTTTACTGTTAGGGAGTCCAATGGCTAGATTAAGAGCATATGAACAAAGACAGTGGTAGCTGGGTTCAGGAAGTGGAAGTACATGTACCTTATATATTGAGATGGTAGATATACCTGGATTTAGTTACTTAGATATGAAAAGTTTTGGGTCTTGTGTGACTCAGGTTTCTGATTTGGGCCTTTGGGTATCTGATATAGTGTCATTGACCAAAATGGGGAAAACAGGAGATAAAGCAGTTTTCTGAGAAGTGTGAAGAGCTGTTCTGGCATATTGAGTTGGAGGTGCTGTGAGATATCCTCTTGAAAGGAAGTGGAGATGTGGGAATCATTTATCCAGAGGGGGCATGTTACCAGCTTTAATAGATTTACTCCATGAATACTGAGCACATACATTGTGCAAATTATTCTAGGTGCTTAATATTAATCAATGAACAATGTAGAGATCCCTGCTTTCATATAGTTCACATTCCTAGTAGCAAGGGACCAATAATTTACATCAAAGTTATATAGTATCTTAGATGATTAATGCTGTGAAAAAAATAGCAAGATTAGGGGGATCTGGTAGAAAAATGACATTAAGAAGACATTGGAGGTGACATTGAAGGGTTTAACCATGCAGATACCTGGAGAAAAGCATCCTGGGTGGGCAGTTGCCAGTGTGAAGGCCTATGGCTCATCTAAAGCATGAGGTCAAATGTGACCTAATTGCTAACCATGGTTTGCTATCAAAATAGTTACTGAATGAATATAAAGAGTGAAAGGAATGCATTTGGGAAGGAGGGAAAGCTATTTATCCTGTGTGTATTTAATACTGGAAGCTGGCTAGAGCAATGTACAGAGTTTCTCTGTAGTCTAAGCTGCTATTATAACCTTTTAGATAAAATGAAAAATGGATCTTTCTCTGTTGCCTTGCCTGTGGATTCAAAGCATGAATAGTTTGACAGAAGAATATTGCCTGTGACTTTCCAGTTTCTCAATTTCCAGGCTACTCTTACCGAGAATTCAAGTCCTCCGTGTCATCTTCGCCCTCAATTGAAGCTAACATGACAGTGGTTGGGTAGCTCAATGGAATGCTCTAAGAAAGCTTATTTCTTCCTGGACATAAATATACCATGATGGTATATTAAACGTACTCTATTGAATATGGCATAAGAGAATGAGATTTTTGTAATCTACGACCAGTTATTAGCAAACTTCTAAATGAAGCCTACATTCCCCACACTGAATTCTAATTCTATTCTCTGCTTAATTGTCATGTAGAGGGGTCCTTCCATTTTTCAGTTGTATTCAGTTTTCATACGGTGTTGGATCAGAGAACTTTACTGGAGTACTTCTGATACTTCCCTAATGGGAGGAGATTAGTGAAGTGATGACAGGGTAAGTAACATGATCACTTCACTGGGAGTCAGAGCACCTTAGTTTAAATTTAGCTGACTGGCTTCAGTTGCAGAACTGGTCAATAGCCTAAATCTGGATAATGTCATAAACATGTGCCGCTAATCATAAGGTTACTGTACTCATCAGTTATTTTATTTTATTTATTTATTTTACATCTTTATTGGAGGATAATTGCTTTACAATGGTGTGTTAGTTTCTGCTCTGTAACAAAGTGAATCGGTTATACATATACATATGTTCCCATATCTCTTCCCTCTTGTGTCTCCCTCCCTCCCACCCTCCCTATCCCACCCCTCTAGGTGGTCACAAAGCACCGAGCTGATCTCCCTGTGCTATGCGGCTGCTTCCCATTAGCTATTTTACGTTTGGTAGTGTATATGTGTCCCTGCCACTCTCTCACTTTGTCACAGCTTACCCTTCCCCCTCCCCGTATCCTCAAGTCCGTTCTCTGGTAGGTCTGTGTCTTTATTCCCATCTTACCCCTAGGTTCTTCATGACATTTTTTTTTCTTAGATTCCATATATATGTGTTAGCATATGGTATTTGTCTTTCTCTTTCTGACTCACTTCACTCTGTATGACAGACTCTAGGTCCATCCACCTCACTACAAATAACTCAATTTCCTTTCTTTTTATGGCTGAGTAATATTCCATTGTATATATGTGCCACATCTTCTTTATCCATTCATCCGATGACGGACACTTAGGTTGCTTCCATCTCCTGGCTATTGTAAATAGAGCTGCAGTGAACATTTTGGTACATGACTCTTTTTGAATTATGGTTTTCTCAGGGTATATGCCCAGTAGTGAGATTGCTGGGTCATATGGTAGTTCTATTTGTAGTTTTTTTTTTTGTTTTTTTTTTGCGGTACGTGGGCCTCTCACTGTTGTGGCCTCTCCCGTTGCGGAGCACAGGCTCCAGACGCGCAGGCTCAGCGGCCATGGCTCACGGGCCCAGCCGCTCCACGGCGTGTGGGATCTTCCCGGACCAGGGCACGAACCCATGTCCCCTGCATCGGCAGGCGGACTCTCAACCACTGCGCCACCAGGGAAGCCCTATTTGTAGTTTTTTAAGGAAACTCCATACTGTTCTCCATAGTGGCTGTACCAATTCACATTCCCACCAGCAGTGCCAGTGTTCCCTTTTCTCCACACCCTCTCCAGCATTTATTGTTTCTAGATTTTTTGATGATGGCCATTCTCATCAGTTATTTTAAAGCCCTTTGAAAGTTACAAAAAAGATTCTTTGAATTCAAGGTGATATTAGCATATTCTTCCCTTATTATCCTATAGTACCTTCGTTATATCCTCCTGCTCTAATACCTTTTCCCTTTTCTGTTGTTTTAATTAAAGATCGGGCTTAAAGCCAATCTTCTTTACAGCCCAATGTTCTTTCTTTTGTATGTAATCATCAAACTGTGTCTTCTGTTTTGTTTTACTAACAGTACAGGGTTGCATATGGAATCGTCTATTTATATTACTGCCTTCCCCAATTATATAGACTTCTTTTTTTAAAATTAATTTTTATTGGAGTATAGTTGCTTTACAATGCTATGTTAGTTTCTACTATACAGCAAAGTGAATCAGCTATATGTACACATATATCCCCTCTTTTTTGGTTTTCCTTCCCATTTAGGTCACCACAGAGCACTGAATAGAGTTCCCTGTGCTATACAGTAAGTTCCCATTAGTTATCTATTTAATACATAGTATCAGTAGTGTATATATTTCAATCCCAATCTCCCAATTCATCCCACACCCCCCTTCCCCCTTGGTAGTCTAGGTTTCTTAAAGATAAAAGAAGTTTAATAATTTGGCATGGGCCTTATCAGTGGTGTTTGATTTTTTGGGGTGTTTTCTACTAGTAGGTGTAATTATTTTGCTATACCAAGTTCTGTTTAATTTCACCATTACATTGTGTTCTACTATTTTTATGTTCTTATTCTGAAAATACACAGTAATTTGGATAGAATAAAGAATTATATTCTGATATTGCTGTTTTGTAAAAGCAATAGGTATGGTAAGAGTACATTTAAAAACTGAATACCTGCAGATTCTGTAAAGATATTAATATTTCAGTATACTCACTGGTAAGAGGTAACTTAAAAATGAAATAATTGATTATGAGATTACTTTATAGCCTAATATTTCTATTTAATCATTGTAATATAGACATGTAAGCAATTTATTTGTTATTTGTAAAGGAAACTAACTTCCTTTTATAAAATTATTCCTATATTTACAGTAATCGAAATTTTAAATTAAGATCTTTAAAAATTGTCAACTTTTTAAGGTAAAAGAAAATTTACCTTATTTACTAAACATTTTTGCTTGAAACTGAGATTTCTGTAGCTCCAGGTAAGGTGAATATTCCATTGGGGCATCATCAGATATGAAGTCAAATATGCAAAGTTGTCATAGGATTAACTATAGGAATTGAAATTTTGGTAACAGTAGTGTAATATCTTGCTGTTCTGTGGATGCTCTCTGTTTCTAGTAGAAATTAAGTTCAAAATACAGATTGATGCCTTACAGAAGTGATTGTTACATTCAGCAAAGTCAGCTGGTGCCAGATAAACTCACGTTAAAAAAATTTTTTTTAATTGTGGTAAAATATACATAAAATTTTCCTTTTTAATCATTTAAGCGTACAGTTCAGTGGTGTTAAGTATTTACATTCACACTGTTGTGCAACCATCACCACCACCCAATGCTTTTCATCTTCCCAAACTGAAACAACATACCTATTAAACAATGACTCCCCATCAGATAAGTTTGCTTTTATTTAGGTTTTTTCTCTGTCTCTGGATTTTAACTCTGATTCATTTGCTTACATTTAGCTCTTCCACAACTGAATTTAATTGGCCTCTTGTCTCTTGATGATGTATATTCTAGACAGTGCTATTTTGACTTTCTGTATGATTATGTTTCTGTTTTTTGCCTTGTTCTAGCAGCTTTGTTTCCAATTGCTAGGTTTTCATCAAAATTAAATACTGTTACTTTCTTTGCTGCTTTTTTTTTTTAGCTTCTGTAAGCTGTGGATTTATTAATTAAAGTAGAAATACTGTGAGGTAATTGCAATAAAATTTTTGCTATTTGTCTTCCAAACTGCCAAGCAGAAAAAGGCAACTAGATCAGGAGTGACCTATAAATTTAAGACTAAAAATACAGTCTTATTTCTGCACTCAGCTAGTGAGGCACTTCTCAAAATTTCTATAAAGCAATTAGGTGACCCTAGTCTTTCTAGTAGACCCACTCCTCTATCTTTTGAATTTCATGTAAAGTGGTAGGTAGGGCTACAGCCTTGAGTAGATTTGGAGTCACTTTTTTTTTTAACGTAAGAATATTTGAAATACTTGGAATTTCCTTTGTTAATCGTACATGCCCTTTTTTTTTTTTTAAAATTTTACCTAAGCCTGCTCAGTGTACTTTGTATATTTTAAGAGAAAGTCATTAAAAGTTCTCCATTAAACTTATACCTAATAAGTTTGGTGTTCTTTGATGAGTCAATGATTACTGGTTTGATATTGGGATTACTTTTGAACTTGGGACCATTTATTGCCAATATAAAACTGTAGCGTTTTCCAGACTGAGGATGCCAGATTTTCTTTCAATATGTGAGGTATTTTAAAGCTAGTGTTTTTAATATTCTAGGTAAAAATGACTTAAACATCTAGTGCAATCCTTTCAGAGAAAGGATAAGAGTTATGCCCTGTCCAGCTCTCAGCTGGCAAAGTTAGGACTAGAAGTCTTCTTGATGTAATTTTGTTGTTCTTACGAAACTTGAGTGGCCTCTGGTGGTCAAAGTAATATCTTCTATTTTCAAAGATGTGTTTGAAGGGAGTCTTGCTTATTAAGGTGCATAATTTTTTATTTTGAGAGTTTTATTTATACAAATATGAAGGTTTAGTTATTTTTCTCCATTCGTACATACAGACACAAATCCTTATGTCTGTATTTTCCCGCCCACCTACAGGAGATTGTTGAAAACTTTAAATTTGATTCCTGAAGAGACTCAAGTAAGTAGTATAGTAATTATTCATACATTCTTTGTGGGCAGCCAGTAGATTTCAGTATTTTATTGCTGTATCTAGTTAAGAAACTATATAGGATTTCTTTAGAATTCTTGTAGTTTATTTTTGTTTCTCATTAATTATAAAATCTTACTTTTCCTTATGTTCTCCTTTAGTTCATTAATTTATAGTCATAATTTTTGCCATCAATTGACACATTATACTTATTGAATGATTTTTCAGGACCTTTAAAAACAGTTTCTTATTTTTATAATAGATAATAAGATGTATAAAACATGCAGTGAAAATATTTACCCTCCTATACTCCAGCCACCCCATTTTTCCCAGACGCAGGCACGGTTATGTTCTCTTGCTTACACTCCCAGAACTGGTCTGTGCAAAAGCATATATGTATTCATAACTTGCCTTTTTACTTCCAGAGCGTCAGCATACTCTACATGTTAGATTGCCCTTTGCTCTTTTTTACTTAGCAGTGTATCTTCGCAATCTTTCTATATTGTTATATATGGGATTATTTTTCTTTGAAATGGTTTGCATAGAATTCCTTTATGTGAATGTACAGCACTGTATTTAACCTGTACCCTCCTGAGGGACATTTTAGGTTGCTTTCAGTCTTTGCCATGCACATGTACAAGTATACGTAGAAGTGGAATTGCCAGGTCAAAGCGTATGTGCATTTAACATTTTCAATAGATATTGTCAAATTGTTCCCAGTCTATTCCAAATTATACTTCCTCCATTAATTATGAGTGTTGCTTTCCTTATTCTCATCAAAACAGTTTGCTTTCTTCAGAGCTTTGGGTACTCCATTATAGTTTTAGTTTTCATCTTCTTTATTTTGAAGAAAGGTGGGCATCTTTTCAAAAGATTGAGCCATTGTGTTTCCTTTTTTGTAAACTGTCTTCATATCATATGTCAATTTTTCTTTTGGGTTGTTGATTTTTTCCTGTGATTTGATTTCAGTTTGTTGCTGTTACTATTTCTGTGTACTGTATCTTAAGTAGTATAAAACCTAACTCATTCTTTAGACTGAAACCCTTTTACTGAAACCTGGATTCAGTAAAGGTAGGTGAGGAGAAGCAATGTTGACTATTTCTTTTCCATGTTGACTATTTCTTTTCCTTTTAAGCTTCCATCAGTTCTTCTACCTAAAAGACTGGTTACTTTGAAATAACACTGTTAATGATGTCTGATTGTAGAGTTAGAATTCAGGTTGATGTATGCATAATGTTAAAAGCTAATTTGTAATTTAAATTAACATTTCCCTAGGCATCTTTGGTTAGTTAGTTCATTTTATTTGGTCTAATTGTATTAGAAAATATTATAGGTTTGTTTGTACAGAGAAAATTAAGATTGATTTTACTATGATAGTGTTAAAAAAAATATTGCTCTCATCTTCCAGTCTTTGTTTTTTCCTTAGCCTAAACTAACCTAAACTATTACAGTTCTGTGCTGCCGAAATGGATTGTCTATTTCTTTTTCTTCCCCCTTAGTATTACATCAGAAAGAACCACCAAAAATCTCTTGACATATGGCTCCTCTGAAATATTTTTCATCTTCACTGATCTGTGGACTATGTATGTGGACTTGTTGCCTTATTTTCTATGTACTAAAAGGCCATAACTTGGTACCTGTTCCATTTTCACTTCTCGCTCATGATCATCCTTCTACACATCAGGATGGTTCACAGTTCTAACCTGTTCCATGATTACTTCACCCTCTCCCAGTTCTGCCCTGTTAACCATTTGTCATCTACTCCAGGGCTTGTCAAGCTATTCCCTGTGGGCCACCTGCCTGGTTTTGTAAATAAAATGTTTTGGGAACATGGCCACACCCATACATATATATATATTGCCTATGACTGCTGTCATTTATACTACCAAAATTGAGTAGTCGTGACAGAGACCTGTGATCTGCAGGGCCAAAAATATTTGTCTGGTCCGTTAAAAAAACATTTGCCAACCCCTCAATTACTGTATCACCATTTCATGTAAATGACCTTTGGGCTGTTTCCTGTACCCTATTCTCATCTTCTGTCTTATTTGCCTTGTTTACCTGTTCACAGATGCTCTTTCATCTGGACTCTGTAATGCACTGCATTAGCCCTCTACCCAGAAAATGTCAGCTGTCTGTTAAAGTAGGAAGCCTCTCTCTGCACCCCAAATGGGAAAAATGCTGACAGAACTTTTAATTTCAAATTTTATGAAGGTGCCTCTGCATTAAAATAAGATTATAATATTAAAAACAAAATCAAGAGTGGTTTGTCTCAGGGTTTGTTGAGTGTGTTTTGTGGGGGGGTTTTTCCTATTTATTTTGGCTGCGTTGGGTCTTTGTTGCTGTGCACAGGCTTTCTCTAGTTGTGTCGAGTGGGGCTACTCTTCGTTGTGGTGCATGGCCTCATTGCGGTGGCTTCCCTTGTTGTGGAGCACAGGCTCTAGGTGCGTGGGCTTCAGTAGTTGCAGCATGTGGGCTCAGTAGTTGCGTCACGCGGGCCCTAGAGCGCAGGCTCAGTAGTTGCAGAGCTTGGGCTCTGGGGCATGCCGGCTTCAGTAGTTGTGGCTCGCGGGCTCTAGAGTGCAGGCTTAGTATTTGTGGCACATGGGCTTAGTTGCTCTGTGGTGTGTGGGATCTTCCCAGACCAGAGCTTGAACTCGTGTCCCCTGCATTGGCAGGTGGATTCTCAACCACTGTGCTACCAGGGAAGTCCTGTTGAGTGTGTTTTTACAGGAGTGTTTATTTAGTATTTTTTTCAGTTAAAAACACTTCATTGGACATAAAGAGACAGTAAGCTCCAAGGATGTAGAAAAGCTGAAACTACTGTTGTACACACCATCCAGCTTTGCTTATTAGCCTTTTACACTGTTCATTAAAATGAATCTTTTCTAATTTTTACTCTATGAGAATGAAAAATCTGTGGTCTTATGGATCTTCCCACAGTTGATGAGAATAAGGTCTTTGAAGCTTTTAAATAGCCTTGGAAATAGAAGGAAGGTGGGGCTTTCTATTACATTTTTTTTTTTTAAGAAAATTTCAAATTGTTTTGAAGAATTGCCATAATCATTGTTTTTTCCTTTTGGTCACTTACATTTTTTTTTTTCCCTTAAGTATCTCTGGAAAATATCTGTATTAGAATGTAATCATTTACTTTTTCCTTTTCTTCTTTACTATTTCATAGTAACATAAACCCATTATTCTTTGATTTCTTTTTTTTTATTCTTTAGTGGCTTACAGAAGAGATGAAATGTGGTCTGAGGGACGATATGACTATGAAAGACCTCCAAGAGAAAGAGTACCTCCTCGAAGTCACCCCAGTGTAAGTTATTCTTACCTGTAGAATAATTCAGAACCAAGTGTCCAAGTGAATTTTGTCTACCAAAAGCTAGTTGAAATGTAGATAGATCAAGCTTATCTTTTAAAAGTCAAAAGTTTGAAAATGAAAGGCAACATTTTATTTATGTAGAAAATCTGTATTTTATATTTCTTGCTTAAATTTCTAAAAGGGAGTTAATTTGTGAAGAAAATTTGAGGTTTGATAAAGCTCAGACCATCAGTTAACAAAGAAATATTTGAGCACCTGCTCCTACTATTGGCTGTCGCCTGTTTTTCTATATTCCTAAAAATGTTTGCAAATTGGATATATGAAATTCTAAAGTAGGAGGAGGTAGGCAGTTTCTGCTTTGCTGTTCTACTGCTTGTCTCTTTGTTGCTCTGGGAATTGGTAATTTTGAACCAGTCCTTTTCTTTTCTAAAGGAGCTTGCTGTTTTGCTTATTATTGTATTCCCAGCACTGTGTATAGTACCTGGCACATAGTAGGAGCTCACTGTTTATTGAATGTATGTATGCTCTCTTTCTCTCCTCAGAATCCTCTATAGAGACCCAAGGGAGGGTTTGGGTAAGGTCAAGAAGCTGTCAATCTTATTAAACTTTTGCTTAGGCCCATTCTAAGCACCAAGGGATTGGGCTCATGGTGATGGTATATGGGTATATTATGGATTCATTATACACTATCAAAGGGCACAAATATTAGTTTATATGTTAGTTATTTTTTGTATATTTTGTAAGTAAATCCTACAACCCACTTAAATGAGTGATATCATCTTCATGGTTGTCATTTGGCCTAGGTTACAGCTTAGCTTGGGGTTGATCTAAAATGAATTAAGTTGGAAAAAATGAAGAGGCCGTCCATATTTCAGAAGGGGCAGACTTAATTATTATAAAATGTCATTTCTTTCCAGGTTAATTAATAGTCTTGATGTTTCTAATCAAAATCTCAATTTAAAAATTTTTTCAGCTTGATAGAATTATTTTGTAGTTTACCTAGAGCAAACAAGTGATAGATAAACAAGGTGTAGGACTAACACAGGGATGGGAAAAGGGATGAATTTTTTAAAAATTATTTTTTTAGGTCCCTTACTCTCCCATAAATATATCCCATTAGAAATTTGGGATACTTAAAAGAATTTTCTGTGTGGTTATGCCATTAACTGAATATATAGTTGGGTTTGTTTTACCTTTTTTTTTTAAAATTAATTTATTTATTTGTTTTTATTTTTGGCTGTATTGGGTCTTCATTGCTGTGTGCGGGCTTTCTCTAGTTGCAGTGAGCAGGGGCTACTCTTCGTTGAGTTGTGCGGGCTTCTCATCGTCGTGGCTTCTCTTGTTGCAGAGCACGGGCTCTAGGCACGCAGGCTTCAGTAGTTGTGGCACCTGGGCTCAAGTGGCTCATGGGCTCTAGAGTGCAGGCTCAGTAGTTGTGGTGCACGGGCTAAGTTGCTCTGCGACATGTGCGATCTTCCTGGGCCAGGGATCGAACCCGTGTCCCCTGCATTGGCAGGCCGATTCTTAACCACTGCCCCACCAGGGAAGCCGTACTTTGTTTTTGATTTTGGGGGTTTGCCTTTTTTTTTTCTTTTCTAATTAGATTTTTTTTTTAATGTAACACTTTTACATGGCTCCAAATTATAAAATAAGGTAATTTAGAGAGGGGATGACTTACTTTAAATGGAAATTTATTGTAACCATCTATTTAACTAGTACCTACTTACTATAAGTGAGGTATATATCAACTTCCTAATCTTCAAAACAATTCTGAGTGTTAATGGTACATTTCTAGAATGTAGTAGAGTGTTTTAGAAGCCTTAAAATGTAGACAGAGATTTATATACAGAAATATAATTTCAGAGAACAATGGGAAATACTCATGATAAAATCCTGGGGAAAGTTATGACATAAAACTTTTAAGACACCATTCTGCATTATGTGTGCATGCTGTGTTATATGATAGAACACACTGCAGTGGGAGTTGGCTTAAAGAGCTGTTAAAACTGGAAGTTGAGGGACCTGCCCAGAGGTTATTGCTTATCAAGGAAGCTGGCTTAAATATGCTGGGGGAGGAGTGAGTTTTAAGATGGGAATAATCAGTTTATCAGTGTCATAAAGACCAATAAGTAGGGCCCTCTCTATCATTGTCTGTGTGAGAATGGATTTGAGAGAGCCCATAGCTAACAGCCTTTATTTTTCTCTCAAGTAAGTGGTGGCAAGATCATCTATTGAAAGTGGAGGAGATAGAGGGAGACTTGAGGCCATTGAAGCCATTGTAGGTATCTCCTGACTAGAGATGTTTAAAAAGACTGTTGCTGAGGGGCTGTAAGCTTATGTACCTTAAATTTTATAGGGGCACCAATCTGCAGGATTGTGTACTTTATTATCTAAGTAGCCCAGGTTGGGAGTAGAGAAAGCAAGTTGTATTGATTTAAGATTCCAAAATGAATGGTGGATCCAGGGAGATAAGGATATCGAAGAATTATTGAGGCGATATATGGAATGGGCTGGTTAGGAAAGGGAATAAGGCTATGAGAGGGACAATGGATTGAAAGAAGTAAGGGGTTGAGGGACAGGAAAGGCTTAATGAGGTTGAAAACCAGGGTATGGTGGAAAGATAAGCAATCAGTATTTTGGAATGTAGAGTTTCCAAGCTGGAACAGTTCTGGGTGACTGAAGTTCAGTATATGGTGGTGGGAATGAGGGTGGATGAAGGTTATTGGAGTTGAGGTCAACAAAACTTTGAGGTTAGATTTTGGATCAGTAATCTAGATTAGGGGCTATCAGTCCTCACTGTACATTACCTAGAGGGCTCTTAAATACCAGTGAATGGTCCCTAGATAATTAAGTCATAATCTCTGTGGATAAGATCTGGACAATAGTGTTGTTTAAAAGTTCATCAGGTGATTCCTGTATGCAGAGTTAAGAAAGTCAGATTGTAGCTGAACACTGAAGTTGCTGATGATGACAGTTGAGGTAAAGATGACAGGTGAGGGAAGTCCTCAATGAATGAGGATATTGTAGTAAAATTTAAACAAACCCAAACGTTTTCATTTTATACCTTTTGTGTGTGTGTAAAAGTGAAACAGAGGCAATTTTCATAATTTTCATCAGTGGTAAGCAGATAGGGAGGTATGTTTTTACCACAAGTGCCCTTAAAATCAGACTAGATGTACTCAACTGTAAGTGCCTAAAGGTAAATCTCACTTCCTTAAGTTCTCTGGCTGCTAGGTTTCTCCTAGATGGGGAGGAGCCCAGACTGCTTTTCTCCTTCTGGAGCGTGGAATGTGCCCAGAACTTGTCCAAGTTCATTCCTCTGGTCTCTCTTCTTTTAATTCCATTAGATTGGTCTCTCCAACCGCCCCCCCACCAATCAACTTCTGTTACTTTATAAATCCTTTTGTATTCCCACATCCCCCCTCCACAAGACTCAAGACACTACATTTTTCTGGTGAACTTGGTCTTATTATGGTTAGTAATTTAAAGCCTTCCTTTCCTTTCGATATGTTATACCCCTTTGATGGCTCTTGGAAAATTATCCCTTTGCTTTTTATGTTACACCTACATTTTAGTTAAAAAAGCATAGGTTCTTAACCTTTTCTGTGCCATGATCCCTTTAGCAGTGTTGTGAAACCTATGGATCTCTTCCTAGAATAGCATTTTTTCTTTTTTTTTTTTTTTCCGGTACGCGGGCCTCTCACTGTTGTGGCCTCTCCCGTTGCGGAGCACAGGCTCCAGACGCGCAGGCTCAGCGGCCATGGCTCACGGGCCCAGCCGCTCCGCGGCATGTGAGATCCTCCCAGACCGGGGCACGATCCTGTGTCCCCCGCATCGGCAGGCGGACTCTCAACCACTGCGCCACCAGGGAAGCCCTAGAATAGCATTTTTAAAACTGTAAAATAAAATACACAGAATTAAAGGAGACCACTTATATTTGAATATAATTATAAAACTATTAGAAACCAAATTTGTGATATAGTAATATATACTTCTTTTAGTAGGTCATTAGCTATCAAACAAGAAGTAGTGGTGGGGATTTCATTGCTGTGTTTTCAAAGGAGTGATGAGTGTAAATGATACTTTGAGGTATCTGCAACAGCTATAACATGAACATAAAAATATCTGTGATTTCTGTTAGTGGTGAAGCCACAGATGCAGCTTTTGCTGTTGTGTTGTTTGTCGCCTACTTTTAGGTGAAAAAGTAATTTTTTATTCACATCTGATTTCAGGGACCGACAGAATTCTTGGGTTAAAGTGTTTAAGTGACACTGGAACTAGAAATGTAAATCACTAAAGTTGTAATTCTGACTTTGGATCTAATAAAAACATAATAAAAAGTTTAAAAATATTTGTTTACAAAGCAGAGATCATCTAATGTTATTTTAAAAAGTATATTGGTGTATGACATTGATATGTACAAGAATGTTCCCAAGCAGCATTATTCATAAGAACTCCAAACTGGCAACAATCCAAGTGTCCAACAGCATGGATAAATTAATTGTGCAGTTATACAGCAATGAGAAAGAATGGACTGCTTGCCATATGCAACAGCAATACTGGAAGAAAGAAGAGTGTGTCCTGTATGATGCCTTTTATACAAAGTTTCAAAACAGGCAGAACTAGCCAGGAAAGAGGTTACTTTTGGGAGACAGACAAAGAGCACAGGAAGGCTTTTGCCATGCTGGGAGTGTTCAGTTTCTTGATCTGGGTGGTAGTTACACAGTGTGATTACCTTGTGAAAATTTATCCAGAAATACATTTACGGTTTGTACACTTTTTTATACGGCTGTCATACCTAAATAAAACTTTACCTAAAAGTTTGAAAGGACAGAATATATATATTTTTCTAAATGTAAAACTTTAGCTAGTTCTTCATAAAGTGAGAACCCACTCTCATTAGTGTCTGGGATAGACAAAGTTAATGTTCTATTTTATTTTGTATGTTTGGGTTCTGTTCTCTAACAACAAACAATTTTACTGCATTTCTCTTTTTTTTTTCTTACTGTTCCCTTTGTCCCATTCATTTCCAGTTCTGATACATCAGAAATGTGTTTGAGAAACTATTGCTATGACATAAAGTATGACATCAAATAGGGACTCTAGAAGGTACCTACTACACTAGTATGACCTCAGTTATAAAGCAACTATTTTGTGAGCTTCTAGCTTTGATAAACCTGGAAGGCAATTGGACACATGTATTTTGGTGCTGATGTTAAATTACACTTAATTTGAGTATTGGAAAGCTTATCCTCAATGTACAACTTGACAAATATATCAATTATTATTTTAGCACTTTAGAGCATTTAAAAGTTACTTCTGTGTCAATAATAAGTTACTTTTAAGGTGCTTCACATAAATTTTTATTTAGTCTTAAACTTGGGTAGATAAATAGGAGACTTAAGCTCAAAGAAGTATACTACACAGAATCTGCATGTAAACATACACATTCCTTTGTTGGGAGGACATTGATTGTCACCCAACATCTACATTTAACTTCTAGATGTCTGTAAGGCCTTTACTTTTAATTTTTTAATTTTATTTTTTAAAATATTTATTTACTTATTTGGCTGTGCCAGGATAAATAAAGTTGCAGCATGCAGGATCTTTAGTTGTGGCATCTTTAGTTGCGGCATGTGGGATCTTTAATTGCGGCACACAGGATTTAGTTCCCTGACGAGGGATTGAACCTGGGCCCCCTGCGTTGGGAGCGTGGAGTCTTAACCACTGGACCACCAGGGAAGTCCCTGTAAGGTCTTTATTTTTAAAACCATGCTTTTTACTTTTTAATCTGTAATTTCTGTGAGCTTGGTTATATGATTTTGTAGCCTTTTTCAAGTTTTGTAACAATGGCTTTTAGATACCAGTAAATTTCCAGTGTGGAAGTCCGCCTTGTTAGCTTGATAGGGAACAGATAGGTAATGTGGAACATTTTAATGAAGTTGCAACATAAAATGTCCATTTTCCATTGGCTTCTTTCAGATTTTTAGAGATGTTTTTAAACTTTTTCCAAACTTTTTAAAGTTTGGAAACTAGGATCAAAACACTAGCAGCTTATATTTGGGGCACTGTAATGTAACTGGGACTGAAGCAGTCCTATCTGCTTCTACCTGCCTTCTTCTGTTCCTTTAACAAATGCATATTAAGTAAAGATTTTCTAATCTTGGTAGCAGTAAGAATTGTAAAGCCTGAGGGTAGTGATGAGCAGCAACATTTTTAAAAAATTTTATTTTTGGGGAGTTCCCTGGCAGTCCAGTGGTTAGGACTTGGAGCGTTCACTGCCATGGCCCGGGTTCAAACCCTGGTCGGGGAACTAAGATCCCGCAAGCTGTGTTGTGCGGCCAAAAAAAATTTTTCTTTAAAAAATTTTTCTGTCACATATAATTAGTTTTGAGTTACATAATTAGGTTTTATAATTAAGTAATTACATAACAATATTTATTTCCTTGGGTTAGTTGAATGTATCTCCTCTTCTTGTCATTGGTTATTTCCCTCCTGGAGACTCTAGCCAATCAGAAATCAAGTTTTTAGTGAATTCAGAACATGAGTTTGTTAATTTCTAAGGTCTTATAGATAATATATGGGACATATATTTGTTCCATATATTCTCATATTTAAATGTACCCAAGATAAAATCAGACATCTGTTTTTAATCCAACTTGAAATAAATAATCAAGTCTACTTCATTTAGCAATTCAGTTATATACATATTCCAGATACTGTTGCTTAAAGTATATTAATGTGGAAATATTCCTTTTCTTCCCACTCTTATTTCATGAAACACTTTTATTAAAAGTGTGCACATGCATAATTTAATTCTTTTTATGCCCCGCATTTTACTGTTTTACCTAGTCAGTGTTCCTGTAAATTTACCCATGTAAATAAAACTTTTTTCAGTATTTTATTATGAAAGTTTTCAAACCTACAGCAAAGTTGAATTTTATAGTGAACATCCATTTACTCATCATTTAGATTCAACTGTTAACATTTAACTGAACTTGTTTTATCATGTCTTTATCCATCTGTCTGTCCTTTATGCATACACTTAATCCATCAAATTTTGGGGATGCATTTCAAAGTAAACTGTGGACAACAGTACACTTTACATTACCTACCTAAACATGTATATCGTTACCTAAAGTGCAATGTTTTTTTTTTACAGTTTACTTGAAATGTGAAAATTACATATGTGAAATACAAAATCTTAAGTGTTCATTTGCTGATGTTCGTTTGTGTAGAGCTGCCCTAGGAGGTGTTTAATTTTTTTGGCTGGCAGAATTGCATGAACTTAACTTTATTTTTGTTGTCACTATTTCCAGAGAGATATGACCAATTCTTGGCTACATTCTGTAATATGTCCTAATTTTCTTTTTTTTTTTTAAATTATCTTATTTCATTTATTTTTGGCTGCATTGGGTCTTCGTTGCTATGCGTGGGCTTTCTCTAGTTGTGGCGAGTGGGGGCTACTCTTCGTTGTGGTGCACAGCCTTCTCATTGTGGTGGCTTCTCTTGTGGAGCACGGGCTCTAGGCACGCGGGCTTCAGTAGTTGTGGCATGTGGGCTCAGTAGTTGTGGCTCGCAGACTCTAGAGCGCAGGCTCAGTAGTTGTGGCGCACGGGCTTAGTTGCTCCGCGACATGTGGGATCTTCCCGGACCAGGGCTTGAACCCGTGCCCCCTGCATTGGCAGGCTGATTCTTAACCACTGCACCAGGGAAGTCCTATCCTAATTTTCTGGGGCAGTTCCAGTTTCAGATATTTGACCCATTATTCCCGAAAGCCATTGAAATGACCCAGAAAAATCAATATTTCATTGAAAATTCAGTGAGTGAATTAAACCAATAAGTGCTACAATACAGAGACATGTCATAAAACATGAAGGATCAGAGTGAGGAAACCTCAGGCTTTTGAAAGCAGAAGTCCACCAGCCTGGTGGGTAATCAAATTTTTTAGTTAGGTGTGGTACTTTTCTAGTAAAAAGCATGTGATGCCAACAGGAGCGTAAAATTGAGATAGCAAAGTGGAATATATATTATGTATGTGGTGCTTGCTGTGTGCCAAGTACTGTTCCAGGTGCTGGGAATAGAGCAGTGAATAAGACCAAAGTTTCTGTGCCCATGAAACTTGCATTCATACTAAGTTGATTGTGTCAGGAAATAATGGCATTGAATAGTTACATGTACCATTGTACTTAGTTACTTTGTTGGTAGGTTAATGTTTTAGTTGTTTTTGACTTTTTATAAGGGTGAAAGTTAAGTATATGAAAGTAAACAAAATGATGTAATGAACTCCCAAGGACAAATCATTCAAATGGTAATTATCAACTCATGGTAAATGTTGTTTTGTCTATGCCTTCACCACTTTCCTCCCTCTTAGATTATTTTGAAGTAAATCCAAAAAGCCTTATTTCAAATGAAAATATTTCAGTATGTGTTCCTAAAAGATAAAGATGCTTAAGGGGGTGCTTATATATTAAAATTTTTATTTTAAATAAAATGTTTTTGTGTTAAAATGGGTGCAAAATATATTTTAAGGACAATGGAAAATAAATGTTTTTAAAGAAATGTAATCCTCATAATCTGTACCCAGTTAGTAATGAGACTAAACATTAGTATGGGAAATTTGATGTAATTTATATATTGAATCAAAGAAAACATCAAACTTGGTGCTTTTACTTAACTAAAATGAAAGTGTTTTTCATAACAGGTAGTTATATTAAATTGGAATTTATAGAAAATGAAGAAATAATTCGTTGTTTTGCAACAAGACACAATCACCATTTCAGATTTCAAAATTGCAAAACTAATTTGATATATATCTTAATCTGATCAGATTTCTATTAGCACAAGCAAACTGTGAATAGTACATATTTCAGAAATGCAGACAGCCTTGTGGTAGGAATTGTCTCGTCTCTAAGGTAATGACAATTACAAAAGTGTAAAAAACATAGAACTATAACTTTTCAAAAAAATGGTTAAGTTTATATACATGTTTTTGCTTTCTACGTCCTGCCAGAGTGGATAAATGATTAGGTAAAATGGGTTTTCAAATTTATTGTTTTTTTTTAATGAACTACATATACTTTTTATTTTTGGTCTGACTGATCATACCATTAACACTAACTTTGGAGAAGCAAATCCGATGGATCCATCTGCATTTTAAATAATAGAAATGTTTCTATTCCATTGAGTTTATTTTTTAATTAATTGAAAATGATGCTGTTGTCCTTAAAAACCCTCTATAACATATTCTTCATAAGTCATAATTTTTATTTCTGGTTTATGTATTATGGTGCCATTGTTTTCCAAAACATTTCTAAAAAGGAGGTTCCAAACATTAGTATCTGAAGCCTTGTGTACTTCCATTAGCATTTAGGAAGGAAAATTACATATTTATAGCTTAATGTAAGATTTGTACAAGAATTTCAAACAGTGGTGGTATTTCCATTCAGATCTGGCTTTGTAAGTAATATAAAATACTGTTTGAACTTTCTTAATAATATAAGCTTTTGAAAGAGAAATTCTGAAATCTTTGCCTCTCATCATGGATTTTATCGGAAAGAAAAAAATTCTTGAATGGTATATCTGGATGAGCTGTGAACTCTCTGAAAATACAGTCTTGCTTTGTCACAGACTCCTACAGTCATCTTCGTTTCCTTAAATCTTTTCATAGAATGAGGGAATTTTCTTTAAAATTAGATGCCTACAGAGCAGAGATGGTATAATGTTACTTACATTTGAAGATTTTCGCAAAACATAAAGAAAATGCCAGTTTCATCTTCATTGCTAGATGTAAGAACTGTCATTAGGAGACTTTTTCTTTTGCTGATTAACAAGTTTGGAATGATTATTTTCATTTGTATTATTTTGTAGAAACAATTTGTTAAATATATAACTAAATGTGACTTGAGTTTTACTTCTTTGAAAGTTTTACCATATACATTTTAAAATCCTGAAATAACTTTGTAGTAATTTGGGGGAGTTGAACACAGAAACAGGCTGCTTGGTAAAGTAATAAGCTGTCTATTAATAGAAGCATTTAGGTGTATATGCTCACCCCGCCATCCCTTCACCAAAGCATGTACAAACAAGGGTATTGTGGAGTGGAATTTTGTGGTTTCTTGAAACTGGAGATATCAATGATTCTAATTTTATGTATAATAAATTTTGAAATAGAAAATGCTATAAATTGTAATGTTAATTTTGGCTTAATGCCAATTTTTTTTAAGAAACTCAGTATTTGTTTAGATTTAATTGAAATCTCTGTGAAAGATAGTGTTTAGAAGAAAGAGTCAATAAATTCATTTGTGTACTATATTTTATGTAATCATACAGAATATATATTACAATCTAATGTCTAACATACTAAAGAAGGAAACCAAGTTGTATCCCCATGGAAAAAAATTAGGTGGGTCATTTTAACTGTCAAATAGATATGAACTATTGATTTTATTTTTTCCTAGCACATTGACAAATTTCCTACCCATCGGGAAATTTGAATTGGATGTAATTATTTATATCTGAATAGTTGTAGTTATTAATGCTAAGAAGTAATGTAAGGAAATAGACACTTTGAGGAATTTAGTGTTTCACTTAGACTTGCAAAAATAGTAATCAAAATAGCAAACATTTTTTGAGCACTTAGTGTGTCCTGCTATGCTAAATGTTTTACAATTTGGTTTTTATTTAAACCTTACAACTCCATGAGTTAGGTACTAATATTAATTTTGCAGATAATGAAACTGAGACTTAAGGTGGTAAAATAACCAGCCCCGAACATTGGGCATTATATTTTGGTTTTTCATTTTGTCAAATTAGTTAACTGATATTGATCATATCGTATACTTAGATAGCTTGCCAGTTTCTTTCACATATACCTCATCTGATATTGATAAACATAGCAAGATTGCTTAAGACCAGATTGTTTACAGATACATGTTCTGTAGCTCTCCAGTTCTTCTTGTTGATAATCATTTTTGTTTAGTTATTTTACAGCAGCTTCTTGTCTAAGACAGGTGTTCTCCCTCTGTCCAGTTTCCCAACTCCCACTAAGAATCCATTCAGCTGCTAAAACTTTAAAACATTAACGTATTACTTTGAAAATTAGTTCAAATTTTATAATGAGTTTTATTTTGCTTCAAAACTCGTGATGTCAAAGTCTCTCCTCTCTCTAGTGCTGCTGGAGAAATGGCAAAATGTTTTCTCTAGATCTTTCTAGCTCAGTATTACCTCCCTGTTTGCTGTTGGTTATGTGTAAAAATCTTATATTTCTTCTGAACAGTACTTCAAACACAGTAGACCAAAGATGTGTGCTATCTTAAATGGTTTTACTTATAAAATTCCTAGACAGTTAGGGATTAGAGCTACTGTAACATTCTCACTTTTGTAGTTTATTTTTTATTAAAACAATAATATTGTACTTTTTCTTTTACTTATGATTGGTTTTTTGCATTGCTGCATGTTACTTTAAACACCTGGCTTTCTTCATTGAACAGTTTTATTTCCTTTAATTCATGTGAAGACCTTACTATTAGTTATATTCATGTTATTTCATTAATGCATTTTTGTTTGTTTATACATTTACTCTATTTGATTAAGGATAAGAACTCCTGTGCTTTTTTAAAAACCTTTCCAAAACCAAATAGAGAAGTTAGTGATTTTTATATATTTCTTTTTGTCTGTTTTAGGATGGCTACCGTAGAGTAGTTAATATTGTGCCAAAGAAACCACCACTGCTAGACAGACCTGGTGAAGGAAGCTACAGTAGATATTACAGTCATGTTGGTTACCGAGAATATGACGAGGGCCGCAGTTTTTCTCATGATCGAAGAAGTGGTCCACCTCACAGAGGAGTATGTAAATTTCCCCCATGTACTAATTGTTATTTTTTATAAGTTTAAAAAATCATGTAATTTTTGGAATTTATGGGACTGGCCATGAAGGCAGTTGAATAAACACTTCCTGCTTGATGCTCTGTTGACTTGCCTGCTGGAGCTGTCAAATGGGAACTGGTAGTCAAGAATCTTGGGGTGCTGGACAAAGTGGGTAAGCCCTCTGGATAGCTCTATCTAAATTACATTAATTCCAACTAGCCTGCTTTTTTATCCCCTAAATTGGCAAGGATTTGCAGAACCAGATAAAGGTAATCTTATCTATTGCTTTTGTATTCAATAAGTGATAACCAGGTAGTTATCTTTTACTAGATGTGCCCACTTACAGTTACTTTATTTTTATCATGATGAAATGCTGTGGGTAAGGTTGGGTTAAGGTTGTTGAGACTCAGTCTCATTTTTGTTATTATTAAAGTCTACTTCCTAACTCAGATTAGAAAGCCCTCAAAACATTGCCTTTCCTATAATAAGCACTTTTAAAGTGTTAGCCATTATTGCTATTATTATTATGTTTTTTCTCGTGATCATCTTTAGTAATCTAGAAGTATATATTTAATGTTGCAATAACCTGTTATTGAACTTGATTAAACTATTCCTTGATGCACTTCCTTTGACCTAGCTTGCATGTTTATAACATTCCTTTGCTAAACCATTTTCCTACATTTTCTCCTTCCCTTCTATATAATGTTGTAATTAACAGTACATATTCAGACATTGCTTATGATAAATTTGACCTCACAGTAGCCATTGGAATTAGTTTCCTTACTTTACACCTGAGGAAATGGAACTAAGGTGATTTACCCAAGATAAGTATGTATGGGAGTTTAGTTCTTTTACTACCACATCATCGTGACCCTTGACAATTCTAAAGTGGCAGTGAGACTATTCAATATTTTCTTGTGTTTGTTTTTAAGTTTGGGGTGTTACAGCTTCCTTACTTCTCAATAGAATTGATTTTTATTTTGTTCAATTTTAAATGTCATGCTGTTCCTTTAGGAAGAAGGGTTTGGTATTGAAAAGTAAATACTATGTGTTATCTCTGTTTTAGAAATACTGGATTTTGCCATCAGAACCATTCTTCCAGGTAGTCTCAAGGAGAAACAGTTTGGCCTTTGCATAAACAGTTGTTATCCCTCTTAGGAAAACCCTGTGGCCATTTAGTATAGACAGGGAATTTTGGATTCATTGGACCAATTTGCATTTGAAGCCGTATGGACAAGATTTTTTTCTAAAACCTTGCAGCATAATAGTGCCTCGATAATATTTTTTACTATTGTTGTTACAAATTGTGTTTATTCATACTTGACACATTTTCTCTTTAAATTTTCTTCAAACAAACAAACAGGCCCACTTGAGATCCTTAGGATTCTCATGATGCTAATTCTTACCTAGGGTTCAGTTAGTATAAAACAAACTGCTTACTTGATCCAATATTCTATTATAGCTATTGAGTTTTTTCTTTTGTTTGTTAATAGTTTAATGTCGGGAAGGAAAATGATAAATACATTTTACTTCTGTAAGAATAGAGTACATGATGCTGAAGAGGAGGATGAAGATAGTATTTATTTTAGGTGAATCAGTGTTTCTGATTGTAGGTAATGCACATGTTACAGTTGTCCCTCGATATCAGGGGATTGGTTCCAGGACCCACCAGGATACCAAAACCTGAGGTTGCTCAAGTCCCTTATATAAAATGGCATAGTATTTGCATATAACCTATGCATATCTTCCATATACTTTAAATCGTCTCTAGATTATTTATAATACCTAATACAACATAGTGCTATGTAAATAGTGGCTGGCATGCAGCAAATTTAAGTTTTGCTTTTTGGAACTTTCTAGAATTCCCTCTTCCTCAGTATTTTTGAGCCGATGCAGAACCAGTGGGTATGGATGGCTGATTGTACATTGTTCTTTGTATAATTTTAAAGTAATTGAGTATGGATTACCATGTGGTTCTTTTATATGTATCTTTTCCAAATTTGTTTTAGAGGACAAAGTGTGCTTTCTTTGATTAATTTTAAACTTAGTGCCACATCTTGTTCTAATATAGCTTATCAGTAAGTGTTGATTTCTTATTATATTGTTTCCAGTTGTGGTTTTTAATGGGAGGTAGGTTGAGAAAAGGAAACTTGAACAAGAAGAGTGGAAAAGTGACAAGTTCTTCATTGGGCTTGAATATGAAAATTGCTGAGCAAACTTGACAGAGGAAGAATAAAATGAAAGGTTGAGAAATGTGTGCTTGGCTAAATTTAAATTGAACCTTTGTTCTCGAACAGACTTTCTATGTTGTGAATATTGGCATGTGCTTTTGGTAATAAGGCTGTTTGGGCCTACCAAAGAAATACTTTACGTATTTTAATAGAGATAAATGGTACCACAGGTTCTCAGTCTACCAAATTAGTTGTTGAAATGGATGGCTTGCGGTATCCTTTTTACTTTTTTATGCCTTTGAAGCTCAGAGAAATTTAGAAAGGTGTCTTTGCCCTCATATTATTTTGGTCTTAGAGACTAGTTTCCAGTAATTCTGTTAGATACATATATACCCTCCCTGACCAAAATAATGTAAATGAATATCTAAGTAACGTTTTTCTGTTATAGGATGACTCTGGCTATCGGTGGACAAGAGATGATCATTCTGCAAGCCGACAGCCTGAATACAGGTAAAAAGATAAAAATAACATAATTACTTTGATATTTGCCTCACTGAGATGTCTGCTATTGAAATCTAACCTCAAGGCACATCAATGAAATATTTAATAGGATTTAAAAATTTGAAAGCAACTAGCATTATATTCTTTTTGTGACTGTGTAATATATTAATGGCACTAATAGCTAGCGTTCTGTATCTCTTGGTATTTTGTAATTGACAGTAAAAATATATATTTAAAAATATTTAAACTCTTGTTATATTCTTCTCTAATTATTTAATTATTCTTAATGAGTCATGTGGATTATAAGGTATGTATTTGCTTAATTAGAAAATAAGGCATTTTTTCCAGGAGTATCCTTCTTGAAAACATTTGAGTCATTACAAATTGTCTCCTATTAAAAAGCATCTCTCAGTTGCTTTATCTTGATCAATTAAGTTCTGTTGGGAAAATGCATTTTTGAAGGACCTCGATCATTGTTAGCTTTGGTTACTTAATAGAGGCATTTGATAGAATAGTTAAAAAAAAGATGGACATTTTTAACCAGGTTGATAGTTGTTTTTTTAAATGATTTCACTTTGGTAGTGTTGGGAGTTGTAAAAGCAGCCTTTTAAAGATCTCTTATAGACTGTCAGACAAGAACCCCAAACTCATGGAGAATGGCAAGGAGTAACTGCCACAGCTCCATAGGTGCCAGAAGTAGACAGCTGGATTCAGTGGATAAGGGCAGTTAATTACTCATAGCACAGCAGACAGAAGGGGCATCAGCATGGCAGTATTGGTTTCCTGCCCCCAGGTCCCACAGGGTGATGTGATTGGCAGAGATGGTGGCTATGCATTGCAGCTAAGGAACCCAGAGTTAAGTGATAGGTACCTTTTGTTGCAATCAGGAAGCAAGCCAGTCCTTTCCCAGGGAGTAAGCAGTCACATGGTAATTATGCTGTGGTCACCCTGACCTGTTGAACTGTCTCTTGACCAGTTACAGAAACTCTTCAGTATCACTGGATGGTTAGGTCTTTCAGTTTGGTATGTATGGCAGGCATGTACAAGGACGTTCAGAACTCATGGCAGACTGCCTCTCTCAAAAGAAGCAACAGAGATAATAGATGCTGAAAAATACTTTGATAAAATGTAACACTCAGTAATTATAAAAACTGTCAGCCAGCTAGGAATAGAAGAGAATTTCCTTTATTTGATAGGCATTTGCTATACTGAATGGTAAAGTTAGAAGCATTCTCCTTAAAACCAGAACAAAGCAATAATGCCTGTTTTCACTGCTTCTATTCATTATGGTAATGGTGGTCTCAACACCTTCAGTAAGACAAGAAAAATGAAGGTTAAGGGTTAGAATGAAAGAAACAAAACTATTTACAGATTGTATAATTATCTATGCAGAAAATCCAAAGGAGTCTATAAACTATAGAACTACTAGGATATTAGCAAAGTTCAGTATAATAAAATCAACTATCAGCAGCATAAATTAGACAACGTAATTTAAAAATACTATAGCAGGGACTTCCCTGGTGGCGCAGTGGTTTAGAATCTGCCTGCCAATGCAGGGGATACAGGTTTAAGCCCTGGTCCAGGAAGATCCCACATGCCACGGAGCAGCTAAGCCCATTCGCCACAACTACTGAGCCTGCGCTCTAGAGCCCGCAAACCACAACTACTGAGCCTGCATGCCACAACTACTGAAGCCCGCACGCCTAGAGCCTGTGCTCTGCAACAAGAGAAGCCACCGCAATGAGAAGTCCACGCACCTCAACGAAGAGTAGCCCTGGCTCGCTGCAACTACAGAAAACTCATGTGCAGCAACGAAGACCCAACGCAGCCTATATATATATATATATGTATATATAAAAATTAATTAATTAATTACAAAAATACTATAGTATGAAAACTATAAGGAGTAATAAGAATAAATTTAACTGAAGTGTGTGAGACCTATTTGGATGAAATTACAAGTCATTTCTAAGGAACATTTTAAAGTCCTGAGTAAAAGGAGCAGCACAGCATCCTTGGCTATGAAGAGACAGTATCACAAATATGTCATTTCTCTTCAGATTCAGGTGTGAATTCAATGTGGTTCCAGTCTAAATTCCAGGATTTTTTTTTTTTTTTTGCATAGAAGTTGGCAAACTGATTCTAAAATTAATATGAAGAGTGAGGGGCCAAATAGCAAAAAATAGTATTGAAAAACGTGTGAAGACTGAATATGCCATATATCAAAACTTATTAAAGCTGTAGTAATGTAAACAGTGAAACAGAATAGGGAATCTGGAAGCAAACCTAGATATTGAAAAACATGTGAAGACTGAATATGCCATATATCAGAATTTATTAAAGCTGTAGTAATGTAAACAGTGAAATAGAATAGGGAATCTGGAAGCAAACCTAGATATTGAAAAACATGTGAAGACTGAATATGCCATATATCAAAACTTATTAAAGCTGTAGTAATGTAAACAGTGAAATAGAATAGGGAATCTGGAAGCAAACCTAGATATGTCGAGGAATTTAGGATATTAGTAGTATTAAAAATCAAATGGGGAAAGAATGAACTTTTTAATAAATAGTACTGGGACAAACTGCTATCCACTTGGGGGAAAAAAATGTGAAATTGGAAGCCTGGCATGTCAACATAAATAATCTGATACAATAGAGACCTGAATATGAAAAGCAAAATTAAAAAAAAAAAAACACAGCTTTTGGTTAGATTAGCTAATGGTTTATATTTTTCCCTAAATAAACAGCTCTTTTGTTTTTTGAAACAGCTCTTGGATTATTTTAATTCTGTTGTTTTTCATTGTTTAAAATAAGAGTTTCTGTTTTTATCTTTTTTCTTTTTGTCTTTTTTAGCATTTTTTCCCTGTGCCTGTGTATAATTTTACATAAATGAAATAAAATCATATATGTGACTCCTCAGTCTTAACAGCTATATTAACAGCTTGGTGTATATTCTACTTTTCTCCATATTCATAGGCATTTGGGGTATTTGATTTTTGTTAATGAGATCATGTTACACACACTTTTCTCTAAGTTGCTTTTCTCCTTCAGAGGCTTATGAAAATCCCTCCGAGTTATTTGGTTTACCTTTAATTTGAATGTTTTTAGTGACCAAGTAATGTTCCATTTTGTGGCTATACCAAATAATTTAGTTGTTCACCTATTGATGAATATTCACGCTGTTTCCAATACAAAACAGTGCTGCAATAAATCTGAGTACATAATATCTTTAAGAAACAGTACTTTGGTTTCTATGGGATAGATTGCCAAAAGTGGAGTTTCTGGGTCAAAGGGCATATATATTTTAAATTTTAATAGATGTTTCCAGTTTGCTTTCTAAAAGCCTAAAACACTTATGATTTCATTTTAAAAATCTAATATTTTAATTCAACTTTAATTTGTTTTTCTTTTTTTTCTTTTCTTTTTTTTTTGCGGTACGCGGGCCTCTCACTGTTGTGGCCTCTCCCGTTGCAGAGCACAGGCTCCGGACGCGCAGGCTCAGTGGCCATGGCTCACGGGCCCAGCCACTGAGCTGCATGTGGGATCTTCCCGGACTGGGGCATGAACCCGTGTCCCCTGCATCGGCAGGCGGACTCTCAACCACTGCGCCACCAGGGAAGCCCTGTTTTTCTTTTTTATTTCTCATTGGTGAAGCAGTTTTTATTTTATATTTTTAAAATTTTTATTGGAGTATAATTGATTTACAATGTTGTGTTAGTTTCAGGTGTACAGCAAAGTGAATCAATTATACATATATCCACTCTTTTTTTTTTTTTTTCAGATTCTTTCCCCATATAGGCCATTACAGAGTATTGAACAGAGTTCCCTGTGCTATAACAGCAGGTTATTATTTATCTGTTTTATATATAGTATTGTAAATGTCAATCCCAACCTCCCAGTTTAACCCCACCCCCCGTCCACTGGTAACCATAAGTTTGTTTTCTACATCCGTGACTTTACTTCTGTTTTGTAAATAAGTTTATTTGTACCCTTTTTATAGACTCCACATATAAGATTTAGATTCCACAAATATGATATTTGTCTTTCTGTGTCTGACTTACTTCACTCAGTATGACAGTCTCTAGGTTCATCCATGTTGCTGCAGATGGCATTATTTTGTTCTTTTTTATGGCTGAGTAATATTCCATTGTATGTATATGTACTATATCTTCTTTACCCATTCCTCTGTTGATGGACATTTAGGTTGCTTCCATGTCCTGGCTATTGTAAATAGCGTTGCAGTGAACATTGGAGTGCATGTATCTTTTCGAGTTATGGTTTTCTCTGTGTATATGCCCAGGAGTGGGATTGCTGAGTCATATGGTAGTTCTATTTTTAGTTTTTTAAGGAACCTCCATACTGTTCTCCATAGTGGCTATACCAGTTTACATTCCTGCCAGCAGTGTAGGAAGATTCCCTTTTCTCCACATCCTCTCCGCATTTATTGTTTGTAGATGTTTTTGTTGATGGCCATTCTTACCCTTGTGAAGTGTTTTTCTTATTTATTAACATAAGTAAAGTTTTGAAATTTCCTGTAAGCATTGTAACTGTATCCCACTGATTCAGATATGTAGCAATTTTATACTGATTCTGACATAGTATATTCTAGTTATTCTGTGATCAGAGAATGTTGCCTGTATTCTTACTCTACTGTTTGAAATTCATTGATCATTAGTTGATCAGTTTCCTTATCTGTACCATGAGCATTAAAATAAGATATTTTCTTCTTGAATTTTTTCTGGATATATACATGCATTTCAGTGTTCATAGAAGCACTATTTATAATAGCCGGGACATGGAAGCAACCCAAGTGCCCATCAACAGACGAATGAATTAAGAAGACATGGTGTGTGTGTGTGTGTGTATATATATATATATATATATATATGTATATATATATATATATATATATATACACAATAGAATATTACTGAACTATAAAAAAAAGAATGAAATACTGCCATTTGCAGCAACATGGATGGACCTAGAGAATATTATGCTAGGTGAAATAAGTCAGAGAAAGACAAGTGCTGTATCACTTAAATGTGGTAACTAACAAATAATACAAAGGAATGTATATACAAAACAGAAACAGATTCACTGTTATAGAAAACAAACTGGTTACCTAAAGGGAGAGGGAAGGTGGAAGGGACAAATTAGAGGTATGGGATTAACAGATACAAACTACTGTGTATCAGTATAAAACAGATAAAAAACAACTATATACTGGGTTGGCCAAAAGGTTTGTTCGGTTTTTTTCCGTAAGATGGCTCTAGTAGAACTTAGTTGTCTTTAACTTCATTTGAAACAATTTTGTTAGATTGTATGTGACCGCTGTCATATCAGCGTGCATTAAAAAAAAAAAGACATCAAAATTGGTGAATTTTTATGTAGCCATTTTAATACTGAAGATGGAAGAAAAAAAGCAACATTTTTGGCATATTATACTTTATTATTTCAAGAAAGGTGAAAACGCAACTGAAACGCAAAAAAGATTTATGCAGTATATGGAGAAGGTGCTGTGACTGATTGAACATGTCAAAAGTGGTTTGGGAAGTTTCGTGTTTGAGATTTCTCGCTGGACGATGCTCCACTCGCGGGTAGACCATTTGAAGTTGATAGCGATCAAATTGAGACATTAATTGAGAACAATCAACATTATACCACATGGGAGATAGCCGACATACTCAAAATATCCAAATCAAGCATTTAAAATCAATTGCACCAGCTTGGCTATGTTAATCACTTTGATATTTGGGTTCCACATAAGCAAAACGAAAAAAACCTCCTTGACCATATTTCCACATGCGATTCTCTACTTAAACGTAATGAAAACGTTCTGTTTTTAAAACAAATTGTGTCGGGCAATGAAAAGTGGATACTGTACAACAATGTGGAGCAAGAGATCGTGGGGCAAGTGAAATGAACCACCACCAACCACACCAAAGGCCGGTCTTCATCAAAGAAGGTGATGTTGTGTATATGGTGGGATTATGAGCTCCTTCTGGAAAACCAAACGATTAATTCCAACAAGTACTACTCCCAGTTAGACCAACTGAAAGCAGCACTTGACAAAAAGCATCTGGAATTAGTCAACAGAAAATGCATAACCTTCCATCAGGATAACACAAGAACGCATGTTTCTTTAATGACCAAGCAAAAACTTACAGTTTGGCTGGGAAGTTCTGATTCATCTGCCATATTCACCAGACGTTGCACCTTCAGATTTCCATTTATTTTGGTCTTTACAAAATTCTCTTAATGGACAAAATTTCAGTTCCCTGGAAGACTGTAAAAGGCACCTGGAACAGTTCTTTGCTCAAAAAGATAAAAAGTGTTGGGAAGATGGAATTATGAAGTTGCCTGAAAAATGGCGGAAGGTAATGAAACAAAAAGGTGAATACGTTGTTCAATAAAGTTCTTGGTGAAAATGAAAAATGTGTCTTTTATTTTTACTTAAAAACAGAAGGCACTTTTTGGCCAGCCCAATACTATATAGCATAGGGAATTATACCCATTATCTTGAAGTAACCTGTAATGGAATATAAACTGCAAAAATACTGTATCACTATGCTGCACAGCTGAAACTAACACAATATTGTAAATCAACTATACTTCAACTTTAAAAAAGGATTAAGTGATTTTACACATACAATGCATATTTTACCATGCCTGTCGCATAGTAATCATTTAATAAATGTTAACTTTTCAGGGTATAGAGTTAATTCTATATGGTATATTCATTCATTTGGTAAGTGTTTACCAAACACTTACATAGTGTTTACTATGTCAGGTACTCTTCTAGCCTCTGGAGACAATAAGCTCCTACTTTCACGAGGCCTACATTTTACTATAGATTATAGATAGTAACAGATAAAAAAAAAACATAATTTTTATGAAGAAAAATAAAACAGCGTAGTGGAGTAGAAAGTGCTTCTACTTCAGCACCTTCCTGTACCTTCACTTGATGTCTGGATGTCTTCAGTAACATTTCACATTTTACACTATCACAAAAACTATAGCTTTTGTTGGCTGGCATCTTTCTGGAGCTTCTACCTAAAAGACTTTGTGAGTGGAAAATAACTGTTGTTCTAGGGGGAAAAAATTACTGCATTGTAAACCAGACAAAGAGAGTAGTTGTGTATTTTTGTAAGAGAATAATGCTCTGAGCAATTAGGAGAACGATGCTAGTCAGTGTTTTTGTTTTTGTCAGTGGGGTATACATAATAATTCCTTATTGTGGGAAGGAAATATTAGAATATTTAAAATATTTTATTTGAAACAGTTTTTAAAATTTAAAAAAGTTGCAAGAATAATTCAAAGAATTCCTGTAATCCTTCACCAGAGACCCCATTAATGTCTCCAACACTGCCCCAGTAATGCACTTTATAGCAAAAAGATCTATCTGACCTCATGGGTCATGTTTTTGTAGACTTCCTTAATCTGGAACAGTTTCTCAGTCTTTCCTTGATTTTTATGGCTGTTTTTGGCAAAATGAATACAGGACAGACATTTTATAGACTGTTTCTCAATTTGGGTTTTTCTATTGTTTCTTTGTGATTAGATCCAGGTTATGCATTTTTTTCTGATGCAGTTTCTGAAGTGATGCTGTCTTCTTTGTATTGCATCCTGTTAGGTTGCACATGCTGTTGATTTGTCCCCTTATTAGTATTGTTGTCTTTTATCACTTGATTAAGATGGGGCCTGTGAAATTTCTTCACTGTGAAGTTAGCCTTCTCCCTTAAAGTTAGTGTTTGTGGGGAGATACTTTGAAAGTATGTGATTATGCCATTCTTCATCCCACTTTCACCCCCTAGTTTTAGCATACATTGATGTTTCTTGCCTGAATTAATTATTAATGAGATGCTTTTAAATGGGTGATTCTGTAATTAGGTGCTTCTTTCTATATTTATTATGCAGGCATTCTGTTGTGAGAAGAGCTTTCTCTTCTCTCCACCAGCCCCTTTAAAAAACAAACAAAACTTTGTTCTTTGTGGTATAATCTGTTGCCACTATTATTTTGATGCCCAAATTTGGCCAGTGTGAATCCCTTCAAAGTAACTTCTGTGTTTTTTTTAAAAAAATATTTTGTTGTGGTAGAATATATATGACATAAAATATGCCATTGTAACCATTTTCAGTTATACAATTCACTGGCATTAATTACATTTACAGTGTTGTACAACCATCTCCACTATTTCCAAAACTTTTTTTTTTTTTTTTTTTTTTTTTTTGCGGTATGCGGGCCTCTCACTGTTGCGGAGCTGCGGACGCACAGGCTCAACGGCCATGCCTCACGGGCCTAGCCGCTCCATGGCATGTGGGATCTTCCCGGACTGGGGTACGAACCCATGTCCCCTGCATCGGCAGGCGGACTCTCAACCACTGCGCCACCAGAGAAGCCCTGGATAAGTCCACTTTTGATGTACAAAATTTTTAAATTTGATAAAATCTAATGTATCTATTTTTCCTTTTGTTGCTAATGTTTTTGTGTCATGTAAGAATTTATTGCCAAATTAAGATCACCTGTGTTGTTTTGACTTATCCACCTCATTTTTTGATTATTTCTGCTGAAAGATGTTCATGGTCCTTTTTATACTTTCCCTGCCCTGACCCTAAAATCAGCAATTTCTCTAAGGAACACAGGTTCTCTTTAGTGGAGAGTGGTTTTTTATAACCAAGATCTGGACACTAGGTGCGTGCATGTATGCACGTGCACACACACACACACACACACACACACACACACCCCTTTACGTCTGTATTTATTTTTATACAGTATTTACATATATGAGTTCATGGCAGTATCTTTTCCATATTTTACCCTGCTTCTTCATCAGTGAGAAACCTGGCTTCCATTTGTTGGTAGAGACAGTCCTCCATGGGTCTCTTGCACTCCTACACATCTGGCCAAGTTACACCAGGAGTGCAAGGCCCTGATCACTTTTTATCCATATTATTTCTCAGAGCTGAGTGTGTAGTGAGCAAGCACTCTTGAAGGATAAGGTAATATCACCCTCTGTGTCAAAGAGCAGTCTTGCTTATTGCTTGGGGTAAAAATAGTGGTTTTTTACTTGGGTTCCCCAAGTTCAGTGTTCCTCAGTTATGAACCAAACCCATGACATGTGCATCCATCTGGGCTCATATCATATCATCCCTGTGGGACTTGGGACCTGGGGAAACTGACACAAATGTGCCAGTGCTCATGTTGTTTGCTATGCTGATGTATTAAGTACTTTGTCTCTGACCCAAGAGTCTTGTGTCTTCTGCAGGCATCCATGAAACAGTAACGGTCTAACTCATTAGCTTGTAAATAGAGTAAAATCTGATCTCAGACCTGAAACCAGCACCCTCAATATATTTGCTTACATTCCTGTACATAGTTAATCCTCTGACCCTGTCGGTCTTTCTTCTCATACTCCCCAGCACCTTCCTTTTGCGGATTGCCATCACTGGCTGCTACTGGGGTGCCTTGCTTTCACACCATCTTCCACAGGTCTGTTACTGGCAGTGGAACGTTCTGTTTTATGTGTTTCATATTGTAGCACATTACGTACTTTATAAATCTAGCGTGTGTGTGTGTGTGTGTGTGTGTGTGTGTGTATTAGTGGTTCATATTCAAATATGTTTTATTAATGGGACTGTGGAATCACTGGAAGCAACTGGATGAAATAACAGCTAACAGAGGAAAAGAGAATGTATCAAGTTTTCTATCATCCTCATGCAACAACCCCCACCCCCGGCTTGTCACTTTCTTCTTTTTTTTTAATATCTTTATTGGCGTATAATTGCTTTACAATGTTGTGTTAGTTTCTTCTGTACAACAAGGTGAATCAGCTATATGTATACATATGTCCCCATATCCCCTCCCTCACTTTCTTATTTAATAGAGCCACATACTTGGTAATTTGTCTACATTTCAAGTATATCATTGCCTACTAATCTTGGTTCTGTATTTACTCAGTGATTATATTATCTGTTTGTTCAAAACACACTTGTAGATGAAATTCAGAATATGTTAGGATTTTTTTCATTTTGTATTCAAGGAGCATGTCATACTTTATTGATTTAGATAGAATGAGGTTATTTTTAACAGTCACTTTTCCCCCTGTACTTATGAGGTCTTACAATAAACCTTAGGATGGAATTTATTTAAAGTACTAAATAATATCTAAAAATATGGAACAAGAGTGTCACCAAGTGGTCAGTATACTTTATTTTTAAATACTGTATTTTTTTCCTGCATTCACATATGGAAAATTTTGATTTAGTTAAGTATTTCATACATATTGATTTTTTTAAAAGAGTAGATTTAATTTTTAATTTTATTATAGCTATTTTATCTTCTTAGGTGATAATCTGTTTGATGGAGAAAAATACTGTATAATATCTCTTTTTCTTTTTTTCTAAAATTAGTTAATTAATTTATTTATGGCTGTGTTGGGTCTTCGTTTCTGTGTGAGGGCTTTCTCCAATTGCGGCAAGCGGGGGCCACTCTTAATCGCGGTGCTCCGGCCTCTCACTTTCGCGGCCTCTCCCGTTGCGGAGCACAGGCTCCAAACGCACAGGCTCAGTAGTTGTGGCTCACGGGCCTAGCCGCTCTGTGGCATGTGGGATCCCCCCAGACCAGGGCTCGAACCCATGTCCCCCACATTGGCAGCCAGACTCCCAAACACTGCACCACCAGGGAAGCCCCATCTTTTTCTATTTAGTTCAGGGGTACAAATGTTTATTGAGTGTTTACTATGTGTAGGCCACTGTGTTTGTATCACTGACTTACAGTCTAGGTAGTGAAATAGATGCACAAGTACATAGCATAATATAATATGTGCTGAAGTTTCATCAAGTGCTGAAGACAAATAAGCACTTATCCTGTACTGAGGTTTTATTAAAAGTTTCTGGTAGGGGTGGATAATTTGAACAGAACCTGAAGGAAAAGTAAGAGTTAATCAGAAAAAGAGTAACAGGGACCATATTCCTGCAAAGGGAAGAGCATGAGCAAAGCTGTGTAAAGCATGATGTGTAGAGCTATTAATGGGTGATTATGTAAGAGCTGGGGAACTGTGGATTAAACTATAACTAAGAAGTCTGAGTTTTATTCTGTTAACTGCGGGGAACTACTGAAAAATTTTAGCTTGGTAGAAAGGGGGGGGCTACAGTAACGCAGTCAGGTTGTAGCTTGTCTTCATTGTAGGGGATGACTTTTAAAGATGGCACTAGGGCTTCCCTGGTGGCGCAGTGGTTAAGAATCCGCCTGCCAATGCAGGGGACACGTGTTCGAGCCCTGGTCCAGGAAGATCTCACATGCCGCGGAGCAACTAAGCTCGTGCGCCACAACTGCTGAGCCTGTGCTCCAGAGCCCGCGAGCCACAACTCTTGAAGCCCGGGCGCCTAGAGCCCCTGCCCTGCAACAAGAGAAGCCACGCAATGAGAAGCCCACACACCGTAGTGAAGAGCAGCCGCTGCTCAACGCAACTAGAGAAAGCCTGCACACAGCATCAGAGACCCAACGCAGCCAAAAATAAATAAATTAAAAAAAAATAAAGATGGCATTAGAGATAGAATAAGAAACCATGAATATCTTAATTGGAGAAAGGGAGTTAGGGGTGGAGGAAAAGGGTTAAATTTGATAAATGCTTAAGAAGTGAAAAATCAGCAAGATGTGGTTGTTGGATGTGGGAATAAAGAAGAGGGGAATATCTGGAGTCCGGGCGGTGTCCGGCATGGGAGCCAGGGGACCACGATGGTAAAGAAGTGGAAAGGCCGCGTTGTGATCGACTCAGACATGGAAGACAACAACAGCGATGAGAACCTGGATCAGGGGACACAGGTTCGATCCCTGGTCCGGGAAGATCCCACATGACGTGGAGCAACTAAGCCCGTGCACCACAACTACTGAGCCTATGCTCTAGAGCCTGAGGGCCACAACTACTGAAGCCCGCATGCCACAACTACTGAAGCCCGTGCGCCTAGAGCCCATGCTCCGCAACAAGAGAAGCCACCGCAACGAGAAGCCTGCGCACCGCAACAAAGAGTAGTCGCCGCTCGCTGCAACTAGAGAAAGCCCACGCACAGCAATGAAGACCCAATGCAGCCAAAAATCAATAAATAAAATAAATAAATTTATTTAAAAAAAGGGGGAATATCTGGATTTTTTGTTTGTTTACTGTGTGTGTAAATAATACCATTATCTGAGATTGGCAGTATAGGAGGAATGGTTTCAAGGGAGGAGCTGCATTCAAAATTGAGGTTGTCCAAGGAGAAGGTATAGTTAGACAAGAGCAGTGGACTAAGGTCAGAACCTTAGGGAACACTTTTACGGAAGTGGTGGAAAATAAAGCTTTTTAAAACGATATTATGGGTCACCGATGTCTAATGCAACTGAGTATTTCAGTGATATAAAGATTAAAATATCTCTTGGGTTTGGCAGTGTCAGGATGAATGACATGTGAAGGGGCTAGATTCAGCCTGGGTGGATAACTTTTTTAAAAATACTTAACTGGGATGGAAAGTAGGCAGTGTTGTTAGCTGGAGAAGGACACTGGCTAAAGGGAGATCACCTAAAACCTTTTTTTAGCTGATCAGTAATTTGAGCATATTTATAGGTTGCAGGGAAAGAGAGGTTGAAGATACAAGACAGAAAAGGGATAACTGATGAAGCAGGTGGATGAGAATGAGGATGAACACCATTGATAGAAGGGCTAACTTTTTGTTTTTTTAGGTAGCTGTGGTGTGGCATCCTGACAGATAGTTTTGTTATTTTAACTAACTTTTATTGGAGTATAGTTGATTTACAATGTTGTGTTAGCTTCTGCTGTACAGCAAAGAGAATCAGTTATACATATATCCACTCTTTTCCATTATAGGTCATTACAGAGTTTGAGTGGAGTTCCCTGTGCTATACAGTAGGTTCTTACTAGTTATCTGTTTTATATATAGTAGTGTGTATATGTTAATCCCGATCTTCCAATTTAAGAAGGTCTAACTTTTAATGGTGGGGAGGAGAGAGTTATATACCAAGAAAGGAAGGACAAAATTAGGGGTGGGCAGATGAAGGCAAATTGGGGGAGACGGGTGTGGGCTGGCAGTTGAGGTAGTTCATGCCTAAAGATTGCTGTATTTTTCAGTATGTAAGGTAACTCATTGAGAGTGAAAAGTTTGGTGCTAGGTTAAAGGACTTGGGGAGAATTATCAACATATAGAATACTTGCTGGCATGAATGGGAGATGGAGCTCACTAATGATAAATAAAAATATTACTAGTGGAGTTGAAGGCACAGTGGAAGTCAGAGACCATGTATCCAAAGGGGGACCAATCTGTAGGCTTGTGTAATTTCTCTAGGATATGGCAACCCAACTGTATCAGTGAAAAAAATCACAGATTTTGGAATTAACTCAGGCTTTGGGTTGCCTTAGACGATGTATCAGAATTACCAGGAGGGAAAGTTAGTGGTTTTCATAAAGTATTTCAAACACTAATTTAGGCTGGAAGCACAATAAGAATGGGGTTCATGGATTGCTAGGAAATACAGGAGACTTAAGGTATCCATGAGGTGTAGGTGGAGTTATTGTAGGAGTGAGAAAACTGAAGGATAAGACATTGTGATAAGAATGCAGTATTGGATTCTGATGAAGAGCACCTCTGGGTAATAAGTGGCAAGGTTTTGGATTTCAGGGAGTGCCTAAGTATTGTGAAGAGGTAGGAGGTGGTCAAGGAATTGCTACCGTGCTGCACAGATGATCCACATGAATTCTGAAAGTCACTCATGATGTGGATAGGATATGTTACAGTGCATAGGATATGTTACAGTGTTACAGTGTGTCATTGAGTTAAAGGCTTTAGGAAATGTGGGAAAATTCCCAGAAGGTTGGTAATATAGGCAATGTGGGGTTACAGTGGGAAGCCATTACTTTAAATAAGGAGTTGTCGGGCCCTTTCTCCCTTTTTTTAGAGGATGGAGGATTTAGAACATAATCCTGTGCCCCATATACCTCAGGAGCTTGAGGTAAAGTCATCAATGTGCACTTATTACTCAGGAGTTTGAGGGGAGATAGTATTTGTGTTCCATTGCCAGGCTTCAGTTAAAGGAAGTTGGAGGGATTGGTTTATGAAGAAGCTGATATGAAAACATTACAAGATTGACTCAGATTACTATATTTTTGTTACGTGAGTGAAACAAATACAGTTATTAAGCATAAAGTACTTGTAATACTTACAGGTGAGTAGTTAACATATTTGTTTATCTGTGGTAATAATGCCCCTGTCTATCGATGGCAGTAACTCATGTGCCTACGGTGGCCAGTTAGGGAATGTAAACGAATGCCAAGGGTCAGATTGGAGCAGCTGCTACCTGGTACCAGCTGATCTTTGCTGTTTAATAATATAAGGCCACTGTGGCCTGCTTCAAAAGAAGTCAAAAATCCAGATTTTTAAAAAATGTTAGATCTCTTGATTTTTCAGTGTTCACAGCTAATTAAAACAAGGGTTTGTGATCTCTGGAGTAGGGCAATAATCGGGGACTCCGAAATGAAGAGCATGTAAAAGCAGCTGTCTCATCATGGCGTTTCTCAATCCTGGCTGTACTCTGAATTAGGTGTAAAGCTTTTTTTAAAAAAAAAAATACTCCATAATTCCTGGTCCTCGCACTTGGTGATCTGATGTAATTGGTCTTGGGTGGGACCGGTGCATCAGTATTTTTTAAAAGCTCATCAGATGTTCTAATGTGAAGCTAGACTTGAGAACCGTTGATCTGATAGGTAGTATGGCTCGACAACAGTCCAGAAACTGCGGGATCATGTTAACAGTGACTTCTTGGCACCTTCTCTCATTTGTGCTAACTTCATCTTGAATCTTTTATTTTTGACAGCAGTTATTCCCTTTGCTTATGTTTCTAAAACTTGTGTTCGTAAGAATTGCTTAGGAGCTCATTAAAAATGAAGATTACCAGTCTTCATCTCAAGAGATTCTGATTCAGTAAATGGAGCCTTAGAATCTGAATCATCTGTATTTTTCACAGGCCCCCTGGGTGATTGTGATGCAGAGGGTCTGAGGACTGAAGTTTGAGAATCTCTGACCTGTACTGTCTGTTGCTGATGGCAGACAAATCTGTATCTCTGGCCTTGGCTTGTTTTCTGAGCTCAACATTTCCACATCCAACTGCCTGTTAGACACATTTTCACTTGGGAATCCCAGACTTTTCATTGAAAACTTTTTATTTCATCATTCTTGAAAAGACTTCAACCTCTTCTTCACACATCTTAGGCATGTAGGTAGACTACTTTTCCCAGCCTTCCTTCCAGCTAGGTGTGGCCATGTAACTATCTCCAGAATAATGTGAGTAGGAGTTCTGTTTCTACACATATTCTTCCACAAGCATTTACCTTTTCCCGTGTTGCAGGGTGGACCCTGGAATGCAATGGCCGCAGGCATGTGACCTTGGAAGCCACATGTTGAAATAGCAGAGTGGTCAGCCAGGGTTCTTGGATGATGCATGGAGCAGAGTCTGTCACCTTGGAAGGCCTGCCCTATACTGTTTCTTGGTGGTTAGATAGACTTCTTTTGTGTAATGACTCAACATTACATTTTTTGGTATTTTTGTTATAGCAAGTTAGGAACGTTTTTCCTTAATAACATTAGGCACTGTTTTAGGTGTCAGTGATCAAATTGTGAATAACACAGAAAAGATCTATATTCTAGCTGGGAGATCTCAGCCCATATCTCATTCCCAGATTACTTTTAACTGTAAAGATGTGGTTTTGCGGAAAGAACTCTGCACTGGGTCCCCAAACTTCCATCTCAACTCTGGTATAAGACAGTTACTTGATTTTGGGGTAGTATAGAATAAAAAGTAATGCGGGAAATCCCTTAGCTTAAGTAACAGTACCCCTCGTTCTCTTGTTCCACATTTAAAAACAGATATTTGAGGTCTGCACTTTTAACTTATTCTTAACCCTGCTCTACTAGTTACCAAGCTGCTTTCTCTAAATGATTCCTGAAAATTTAATTCCTTTTTGAAGTTCTTGTTGACAAGAAATGAAGTAGCCAGTATTTTGTGTGAAGTATTTCTGAGTGTTGAATGTGGGAAGGAAAGAAAGATGAGGTCCTGAATAAGAAGTAAAATGCTTGCTTTCTCCCCCTTGTTCCCTCCCATTGTATCTTTGCCTGATTTTTACTCTTAACCAGTAAACATACATCTGCTGAAACTGAGAGGTTGATCACAATTTGTCTGGCTTGGTGTGAGGGGTGGAATTAGTTTGGGGGTGTATATTAACAGGTGAGAATCCTGAACTTTTTAAGTTTGCTTTTGAAACCAGCATTCAAGGTAATTATAGTGTCGATTGTCCCAGGTTCACATTTTGAGAAACAGTGCCTTATAGCATATTAGTTCTTCCCATCTTCCATTCTCTAGGTGACTTTGCCCCCTATATATATGTCCAGCATTATGGCTGAAATGTTTGTGACAAAGCCAAAGATGCTGTCCTAGCTCTCAAGTTATATACTTTTTTGATAATAAAAATGATCAGTTCTGTTAAATATATGTTTTTTTGGGAGAGGCCTCATAGTAAGCATTCTAGTTGTACTTATATTTCTTCTCTTTTTTGATTGGATTCATTATATATGTTGATATCCTCGTTTTCAACATAGCTAGAAACTTTAGAGTTTGAAGGCTTTTGATGTAAGTTTGCTTTGTGCAGTAAATGGAACTTCGTCTTACTTGCAGTGCAGAGTTATACCCTGTGAATTATGGAATGACAATTAAAATGTGCTCAAGTTCCCAGTATCATGTTGCTGTGTTTAGCACGCCTCAGGGGCATCTTTAAACAAAATTCTTTCTTAAAATCAGGATGATACTTGCACAAAGAAAATTATACTAGTTGATATTAATTGAATTTTATAGCTAATAATGAGTGTTGGGACTAACGCACTTTAAAAGAAAAAAGTATGAATAAAGCTGTGATACTTATTCAATCGATTCTTTTAACTTTTTTTGGACAAACTAATGATAAACTATAGAGATTTTATGTTTTGCATTTTAAGTACTAAATGACAGTTGTATATGTGGGTTTGTTTTAATTTGTACCATTCTTCAGGAGACAGTTCTGTAATTAAGAATGTTTAACTTAAATTTATTTTACTTACGCGATTTTAAATACTTAGATTTTCTTGTTAAAATGGGATTTTTACATCTGAAATAATTTTAAGGAATCTTAATTAGTGATCAAGAAGACAGAAATCTCTAAGTATTTCAAATAGAGGGTTAGTCATTAGCAGTTCAGGGTCAACCTAAGGGAAATTAGGTCATATGAAGCCAAGCTAGTCTACTTCCAGTTCACCCTGCTCATTGGGTAACCCTTAGGAAGATCTTTATATCCTAATTCTGTGAAGCCATCAGAATTATTTCTCAGCTTTTCATCCTCTCAACTACTGTTTCTGAAATTGGCAGATATATAAAAGCAAAAGCAGCCCAAAAAAGACAGGCTCAGCAATCTGGGCTTCCTACTTCTCTTGTACTTTGGATCCATAGTTCTTTACTATGTTTTTAGCTCTCTGATGGCTCTGAGCAGATTACTAAAAAACAAATCTTTTGTCCAGTTTCTCTAGATTTTTTTCAGCAGTCAAGTTAGAATTATTTAGTTCCCCATTTTTGGACGTAGAAATATTTCTTAAATGTAGTAGTGGTATTTTATTGAAGTAGCAAAAATCGAGGTGAGCCTTGAAGTAATGGTATCTTTAGGTCAAACTCTATGAAACAGAAATATTTAAAAAATGATATGTCAAAGATTTTATTAGTAGAAAATATCTATTAAATACATGGTACAGAGTAAAACCATGAGTGAGGTTTACAGAAATACAAGCTGTTAAAGCAAGGGCAACGGAAGACTTAACATTTTTCTGTTAATAATTATTTTGTGGGCTTCCCTGGTGGCACAGTGGTTGAGAGTCCGCCTGCCAATGCAGGGAACACGGGTTCGTGCCCCGGTCCAGGAAGATCCCACATGCCGTGGAGCGGCTAGGCCCGTGAGGTATGGCCATTGAGCCTGCGCGTCCGCAGCTCCACAACGGGAGAGGCCACAATAGTGAGAGGCCCACGTACCGCAAAAAAAAAAAAAAAATTATTTTGTGTTTGCTTATTCATTAGTCATTTGATAACGTTTAGCTGCATACATACAGTAGCAGGCACCGAAGATTTAAGAAAAACTATGGGAGACAAAAAATATCTTTAAATTTTATATATTGTTATAAAGGATTATTTTTTAAAAATGTTTTATCTATAGAAGATTGTCTTCGAATCTGTGCACTATTCTGCAGGTCAGGTGAAGAGAATCATATTTGGAAATAATGTTGAAGGTTAAGAATTGCTTTGTTAAGGTATAGCATTTTTCTGAATAATGGAAAAATAAATAGCAACAAAATATAAGTTGGATTATTTCTTGGTCAAGACATATTATAAGGTTTGCCTTTGCAGAGAGAATATCCTGAGGTGGAGGAAGCTAATCATATTTTACTGATTTCTTGGTGATCCTCTGGGAAGATTACCTGACACCACGTTGGTAGTTGAAGTTGACAAGGCTGCCTTATCTTGGGTTTGGCGAGTAATGCTATGCTGTTCAGGTGTTTGAAATAAATCTTTAAAATATAATAATGATTTTTAGATAGTAGTTGGTCTTACAATTTGTTTTCCCTTAAAATAAATATTGAAAATGAAAATTCTTTTCTCGAAGATGAAAGTTCTGTTTGGTTTCTTATTTTTTATTTTTATTTTTGACGGTTCGCGGGCCTCTCACTGTTGTGACCTCCCCCGTTGCGGAGCACAGGCTCCGGACGCGCAGGCTTAGCGGCCATGGCTCACGGATCTAGCTGCTCCGCTGCATGTGGGATCTTCCCGGACCGGGGCATGAACCCCTGTCCCTTGCATCGGCAGGCGGACTCTCAACCACTGCGCCACCAGGGAAGTCCCTTTTTGCTTTCTTTAAAAAATCCCTTCACATCATTTTAAGTGATAAGGAGCTAAATTTTTGTATATCACATTTTTAGAGGAAAATAAACACCTTTCTTTTTTATTGCTGCGTTGGGTCTTCGTTGCTGCGTACAGGCTTTCTCTAGTTGTGGCGATCGGGGGCTACTCTTCGTTGCAGTGCTTGGGCTTCTCATAGCAGTGGCTTCTCTTGTGGAGCACCGGCCCTAGAGTGCATGGGCTTCAGTAGTTGTGGCTTGCGGGCACTAGAGTGCAGGCTCAGTAGTTGTGGTGCACGGGCTTGTTGGCTCTGCGGCATGTGGGATCTTCCCGGACCAGGGATCGAACCTGTGTCCCCTGCGTTGGCAGATGGATTCTTAACCACTGCGCCACCAGGGAAGTCCCAATAGCTTTCTTTTTCATAGACACTTATTAGAGCATATAACATACATAAAGTACACAAATCAAGGTGTATAGCTCAGTGTTAACCATAAGTGTAACCACATCCAGGTTAAGAAATAGAACATTACTTGCATCCCAGAAGCTTCTTCATGCTCCTATTCATAACTCCTATAGAGTTATTTTCTTCTTCCTCTCCAAAGGTGATCATTATTCTGACATAAAGCCATCTTAATAGTCAATGAGAATAATTACAGTCGTTGTGACTTGCAAAACTTTTTGTCAATACGTTAAACTCTTTCAATAGAAATGTATAGGGAAGTAAAATAAATGGTAAAACTAATATTCATTTAATACACTGTAATTTATAACATTAGAAACATTGAGAGTTTGAGTTTTATTTCTTTGTAAAAAAACTTATCAAGAGTAGTTTGAACAGTGTTTGTCTTCTTCTTGAAGCAAGCATCTTTTTTATGCCTTGGTGAATGGTCATACGTACTCCATTCTGAGTTTGGATCAGTTTCCGATATTTTATCCTTTGCATTTTCATTGTTGTGAAATTTCTCTGAGAGTTACTTTAATGTGAATTTTTTTGTTAGCCTCACTTCCTCTGGGACATCTTCATCCTTTTTTGTCACAGTCCCTTTTGTTGTTTGCCTTCAGTAAGCTTGCCTTCACCAATTTCCTGAGGCTGTATATCTTGAAGGCAACATTGTCAACATTCCTATGGTCACGTTCTTCGGTAACTCCATTTACGTTCAATTTGAATTCCACTCCTACCATTGTCACTTTGTTTCTTGGCTGCACTTTTGTCTTTGTTGACTAATTCTCTTTCAATTATCCATTTTTATAAAATATCACGTGGGTTTATCACTGGGAACAAGAAGGCAACAAAACTACATGCTTTGTTGTCTGTGTATGAACTGAGTAACAGATGCACCGTGATTAATCCAAAAGCCTTTGAAAAATGCAGTGCGATTCGTCACTGATGATGATGTGCATTTGCTAGTCCTGTGGTGATTTGTGGACTGAGAGCTAGCAGCTTTGCACCCATTTATATTCCCATTCGCAACACATGTGAATTTCAGTTGTTCCACATCCTTGTCAACACTTGGTATTTTCAGTGGTTTTTTTTAAAATTTGAGTTAATAAGTATGAATACTTATTATGTATTATGAATTATGTAGGCATTATTCCTCTTAATCCATCATTCCTGTTTTATAGATGACGAAACAGGCACAGAGAAGTTAAGTAACTGTCACACCTCTCCCATGGTAACCAAATGATGAAGCCAGGATTTGAACCCTGGCAGACTTGTTCCAGAGTCTGTGCTCTAAACTATTGGACTGTATATAAATTAAAGATTGAAAATAGAGTAGAAAATACTTTACTTGAAAATGTAACATATAATTTGAATGTTTAGAAGAGTTGAAGGAATTTTAATACTTGAAGTTAGGTATGTTATAAAGTAACATTTTAGAATCGTTAAGTGGTTCCAAGAAAGCTTTAGAATGTTTCTTCTTATTTCTTAAACTGATAGATTAAATTTGAGTGTGTGTGTGTGTGTGTGTGTGCCCGCGTGGGTGCGTGCACGTGTGTGTCTCAGGATTTCTGAACTTTGACACTATTGGCATTTTGAGCTGGGCAGTTTTTTATTGAGGGGGTCTGTCCTGTTTATTGTAGGTTGTTTAGCAGCACCCCTGACCTTTACCCACTAGATGCTAGTAGTATCCCCCTGTTGTGACAGTAAAAAATGTCATGTCTTCAGATATTGCCACATGTCCTGCTTGGAGCAAAATTACTGTCACTTGAGAACCATCAATATACTAAGGAGCCTCACTTAATAGAATCCTTTTTTATCCTTGCATATATTTTGACTGTTTTTCATATTCATAATTTGGATAAGTAGGGTTTTTTTGCATTTAGAGTATCAGATTCTCAGAGCAGTAATAATAGTTGTACTCCTCACTTGAGTACATTAAGCATCAGGAAACTGTTTCTAGAGGTTGCTTTTCCTCTTTGAAGTATAATTACAGCTACTTAATTACTTATAATTACAGCTACTTACTGTGGAGAATATTAGCTATCCAGATTTCTTTTTGGATTGGAAGGTTGGTGTTGGAGGGAGGTGGCTTTGAGTAATGGAAGATCAATTTTTAAAATCTAAAATAGGGAACTTAGAATATTGACATCAGAAAATATTTAGTTACATAAGTTTTTCATAATAGTCAAACTGATTTACTAAATAATTGTGAAATATTTGGTCTTCCACTTGATAAATAGGAACTATCAATCAATGAAATGAAAGAAAAAAGCTTAACAACTAATTTCTAATTAAATAAAAATTTAAAACTTACATTATGAAGTACTACAATCACATTATAGAAAAGAAAGAAAGGAAAAGAAAGGAAAAAAAAGAAAGGAAAAAATTCCTTGATTTTACTAGGAATAAGTTTACAGATGAAAGCACTGTTGACTTTCTGTTGAATTACATGCTTTAAAAACTCATTGCACTCTCACATTACATTTTATGCCAAAGAAATAGAAGTGAAAGGTTTTTGTTTAGGTATAAGGTAAAAGATACAAGGTTGCTCAATTTGTCCTTGCCATATTATCTTAATTTAAAGAAAAAAAGAAAAAAACAGCTAAGCCCTTGTAGTATATCCATTTTTACCTAAGTCTGGCATAAATTATAGTGGAAGACAAAAATTTAAGAAAATTAAGACTCAGTTGTGTCATAAAATTAATATGACGTGCACCAGTGATATATATTAAGACACCCATCTTATTTATGGATTACTGGATTGTTTTGATAACAGTAACTTTTTTCTCTCAAAGAAACTCTTCTGGTTGACATTTGAAACCAAGCGCAAACTAAATTAACCAGGTGTTACGCCAAGAAAAAGAAGGAATTCAAAGTATTGTGTAGCATTTTGTAACTTTAGATTGAGCCTAGAAAAAGTGAGATTTGTACAGAATATAAATAGAGGAAGAGAGAAAGGAAACTTGTTATTTAAAGATAAGAAAGGCATTCTGACAGTCAGTGTGGATCTTGAAGTCTAACTCTGTTTTATGGACTAGAGTAGTATTTTTAGGACCAGTAAATCCCTAGCAATTTCCAGCCCAACCCAAATTGTGTATTATGATGAGGCTTATATATCCCACCCTAGTTTTCACTATTGGATGGGATCATTTGCCTATTTGATAGGAAAAAATTAAAATAACTTGAGTTATATTAAATATTTAGTGAGATGATACATTTGTCTTTCATTGATTTATCTTCATATCCTTCATCTACTTTTTATTGGTGTTTTCATCTTGTTCAAAGGTTTGTCAACATTCATTAAATTATTAAAGACTAACATTTAAGATTGCCATCAGATGTTGGAATTTTCCCTCTTAATTGGAAATTTGCTTTAAATCTAATTACATTTTCAACTTTAGGCTCTTTTTTTGTATGTAGTTTAAACTTGGTATTTTGATACACAGTGGTTTCTTCCTGTAGACTTATAATTATTTAGTATCTTTTAAATATATATATATATATATAGAGAGAGAGAGAGAGACAGACAGACAGACAGACAGAGAGACAGGTCTTTTTCTCCTATTCCTTCCTTCCAAACATTTAGCTTTTTAGTCAGCCTGAATTTGTCATGGTATGTGTTAAAGGAAAGAGAATCTATCACCCTCTTCCCCACATTGTCTCAAAGTTAGGTAAAATATTTTATAACTTGAGGATCCATGTGTTTGGGGGAAGGTTAAAAATAAGATAATGGATAATGAAAAGACTAAAGCTTAAAACTATAGTCATAGATACCATATTCATTGTAAAGTTGCTGTGCTTAAAGGAGTTAGGAAGTAAATTAAGATCAAAGGCCATACATGAGCAGATGAACTAATTTTTGTGTCTGTGTCTTCCTGCAGAGGATGCTCTGAGAAGTGTCACTGTAAATAAAGGTGTTTAATTTTATTAAACTCAGTGTTTCCCACAGTTGTGGCTTAGTATTTTGTGGAACATATTTTGAGAAAGGCTTTTTTATATTATAAGTAAATAAATACTAAATTTGTATATTTACAGTTACATTATAAACATATAAAGTCAGGTCTCTGGTAGAAAATATGAATCAGCCAAAACATATTTCTATCATTATGTAATGAATTTGCTCTCCAAAATACAATTAAACTTCTAAAGCATAAAAATCTTGAGATATTTGCAAGGGGTAGGGTGAAAAAAATCCCCATACTTTTCTTTGTGTTCTGTGAGAAAAAGGAAGCTATAGGTAAACTTTTTATTCTTTAATAAATTGTGTTTGGAAACCTTCAGGAAGTACATACTTGACATTGGGATCAGCAAATTATAACCCATGGGCCAAATCTGACCAGCTGTCTATTTTTGTAAATAAAGTTTTATTGGAACACAGCCACACACATTGGTTTACATATCATCTGTGGCTGCTGTTGTGTTAGAGTGGAGTGTTGAGGAGTTGTGATGGAGACCATATAGCCCACAAAACCTAAAATATTTGTAGTTGGACCTTTAAGCAAATGTTTGTTGACCCCTAGTCTAGCGAATGGCCATTCTGCCTACTTTTCACTTTATATGTGTTTCATCTGTGTACAGAACTCCATAACTGCCATTCTTTACGTTGAATTATCCACAGTTCATCTTCTGTAAAGCAAATTGCTTGGGAAGTCAAGTGGAAGTCTTGTTCTGGAGGTTTTATTATTTTGAGTAGGTTTTAAACTCTTACAAACATGTAAGATTTCATAGTTTTTCTGAATGACAAAGCTATCAAGCGGTTGTATTGGCACGCTTAGCTAATTTCTTGAATAAGCCTTTATACTGATTTGATGGAAATCATAGTGGGGTAATACTGTCAATAGAATTAGCTAACATCTGTTGAGTGCTGTGTACCAGGCCCTGTTCTAAGTGCTTTACATATAATATCTCATTTACTCCTTGCAGCTGTAAGTAGGTACTGTTATTATCCCCACCTTGTAGATGATGAAATTAAGGCATAAGGAGGTTAAGTAACTTGTTCAAGGTCATGGAGTCAGTAGTTACTTTGGGAGGGGCTTTTAGTACTTAGGAGGCTAGTTCACAGAGGGCCTTAACAGTCTCTTTCCTTCCTCTACTACTTATGCTTCTGTTAAGTCCTATACATAGGGCTAGTATTATATTTGAAATGTAGGTGCTGTATAATTCTATAAACGCCAAGAAAGCTCTCTGACTCATCATTGTGTCCTTGGCACCAACATATGATGCCTTCACAGAGCAGTTAGAGTGATCATTGTAAATGTACATCAGATCTCTCTACTGCCTCATTCTTTGTTGGGTTCCATCCCCTCTGTTATATCTCTGCTCAGATATTACCTTCTCAGAGATGTTCTTCCTGATCATCCCATCAAAAATAACCTCCCTCACATCTACCTTTCTTTAAACTGCCTGTCAATCTGAAATGTTGTATTTATATGTCTTCTCCATTGCCCAGTGAGGGCAAAGACTTGGTCTTTTAGTATCAAAGTAGAGTGGATATATTTTCTCTTGTTCTTTCCATCCATTTTCTGCAACAGGAGCCTAACTTCCAAGGGTTGAAACCACTTACCTCCCAACTCACTTGCCTCCTAATTCCTTGATTCTTGAGATGAGTTCTGGGCATACTTCTTGCTCCTTATTACCTCCTCCAAGCCACAGTTCCAGTGTCGTCTCTGAACTTCTCCATTTGTACCACCTGTCCTCATCTTTGTACTCTTTGATGAATTTCCAGGACCCCATTTCTTGTTCCTGGATTATTATAGTTTCTGGCATATAGTCTTCTCCTCCATCCCTTCCTGTCCTGATTTGATGATGCTCTTAATTAACACCAGTTCTTTCTTGTGTTTTCAACTCTTTAGCTCTCCACTGGCATGGTCAAACCCTACAATCATCATCCCTGGAAAATGTTCTGCCTCTATCATTAGCCCTGAGTTTCTGTTTTTGACTTAAAGATACCATATTTATATGTACACAGCTCTTAGACGTTAGTTTGTCTAGTTCAGTCCTTCTCAAAGTTTCCTGTGCATCAGAATCACCTGGAGAGCCTTGTTAAAGCCTGGAATTCTTGGTCTCACTCCCAGAGATTCTGATTCAGTAGGTGTGGTTTGATGCCCTGAATTTGAATTTCTGTCACCTTCCCAAGGTAATGCTGATGAAGGTCTGGGGACCTGCATTTTGAGGAACACTGCTCAAATGAATACATTCCCCCAAAGGACAGATACTTTCCACTCTGCCTTAAGCGTCTGTTTGTGTCCTTACTTTCTTTACCTTCTATTAATGACTTCTAGAATTATGTTACTGAGGTAAAGGACTTCTGAAGAGAGATTTCTCATATTTTTTCTTCTTGAAATGAAAATTTTCCTCTTTATCCTTTTTGTGTTCTTCTCTTCTTGCCTTCAGTGCTATTCTCTTCTACTTAGTTCCTTTGTCCCATTTTTTCCTGGTGATTTTTGGCTCCTTTTTCAGTTACCATTTTTGTGTCTTGGTTTATCAGTTTCTCCATCTATAGGAAATTAGCCTTTTCCCCCCAACTTCCAAATATGACCAAGTAAGCCCCTTTCCTCAGAGTATTGTCCCAATTCTCTTCCTTCTTCCCTCTACCAAACTTTTTTTTTTAGAAGAAAAGTAATAGTTTAACTCCGTTAGTAGATAGGTCATAATTTCTTATAGTCTGATTTGGTTTCCAAAGTTTTACTGGACAGCCCACTCACTGGTCATGTGACTCTTAGGTTTTAAATATGAAGATCTGTTCCAGCCTCTGCAGTATTTGATATTAACTACATTTTCCCTTTTCAAAAATTTCTTCCTTTGTTTTTTAGTTACTACTTTTTTAAGTTTTCACTGTTCTGACTACTTGTCTTCTTGTTTGCATAATATCCTTTAATCCTTCTCTACTTTTTCTTGAAGCTTGGAATGCCTTTCCCACCATCTAACTCTGTGCTGTTCATACGGGAGCCACTAGCTGAATGTGCCTGTTGAGCACTTAAAATGTGGCCAGTTCAGACTGAGATATTGTGTAAGTGTAAAATACATACTGGATTTTCAAGCTGTAAGATGAAAGGGAGAATATAAACTATCTCACTAAATTTTTTAATATTGATTACATGTTGCTAATATTTTAGATATATTGGGTTAAGTAAAATATTGCTAAAATTAATTTCACCTGTTTCTCTTTACTTTTGAAATATGACTACATCATGTGTGCCTTGATTATATTTCTCTTAGACAGTATTGATCTAAATTTCACCTTTGCTTAAAGACTCCTTGGTCAGTTTTTCATCTATTAATATGTATATATGTCTCTTCTAAATTACAGTACCAGCCTTCTGGAACATTTACTCCCCATCCCCCCAATTAGATATTAAGCTTCTTCAGAGCCAGAGTAATTCCTCATAGTGCCTTTCATATATTGGGCCATAGATATATAGATATGAAAAAATATGTATACATACACACATGAATAAATGACTTGGCTAATATTACCACTTTATCAAAGTAGTACCATATACTTATGGTAGATGATGCCTGTGGTGATGTTTTGTTTAATCTGATGGTCAGTAGGAGATGTTGATGTGAAGGAGAGGAGAGACGTTGCTCTGCTCTGAGATGTTGAAATCTGACGTGCACTTCCCCCATGTGTATCTAGCCACCCCAAGCCACTCTGATAGCTCTGAACTGTGCTGTTGTGATTTTACTGCCATCTGGTGTCAGGATTAGGAAACTGTAGTTCAGCATTTCATCTTTCCATTCCCTCCAGAGAAAATAGGCAGTCTTTCCTCTGAATGTGGGCCTGTTCTTCTCCATTTCCTGAGTAAGTTATCAGGAAGAGCTCATTTACTTTCGCTGTATGAAACCTTTATTCTCCTTCTTGGAGCACTCTTTCATTGCCTTCCCTGATAACTTACCTGTGCCTCATGTTTCTGTGGCCACTCTATTCTCAGCCCATTTCCTTCTCAGTGTGGCAGTTTTATAACCCTAGATTCTGGGCCTTCTGCACTTTTTATCCTTTGTTTTCATCTATACCCAAGGCTTTTAAATACTTCCTGTTTACAGACAAATTTATAGTTATAGCCAAAAATCTCTTCTGATATTATCACCAGTATCTGTTGTTGCCTACCAAGATATTACATGAGCATCTCAAATATAGCACTGTCAAGTCTAAATGTGGATCTCCCACCCTGTCCCTATTTCTCAGATCTATTTTTCTTATTTCAGTAATTCATCGTGGCCAGAATTCTGGGTATCATCTTGTCATCCACCATCTCTCACACTCATTAGTCAAACATTTACCTTGTTTCGTTGAGTCTACAAAACTGCACTCTTGTGCATGTTGAATTTGTGACCCTTCCCCTGCTCCCGCCTTATCTAAGTCACCACTGTCTCTTGCTTGGACTAAGTAGACTCCTAGTCTCCCTGCACACACCATTGGCTACATGTTTTATCTGTATGTTTAATATCAACCTCTCCCACTAGCCTGAGAGTTCCGTAACGGCAGGGACTGCATGCATGTGGTTCACCATTGGGTCCCCAGTGCCTGGTACAGTTCCTAAAATCTGTGTAATACATATATAGCTACTTACTTCAGCTCTCAGTGATATTCATATGATTCCTATAGCTTTAGTGATTGAACTTGAATATATTGGAATTTCTTTAATGCTTTATTTCAGTATTAGTATTTTGTCTGAGTCTATTTATCATAAATGAGTTTTAACTGTTTTCTACTTTTGCACAGAGAAAATTATATCTGGAAAGAGGATATAGTTTGGGTATTAATCAGTTAATGACAACAATCTACTTATATATTGTGGACTACCAGTCAATATGCTGAAATTATTTTCTGAGCAGTTGAAATTTCATACAATTGGCTCATCTTTTTACCATTCTTCTGTCTGAAGATAATGGTCTCTAATTTTAATATGGAGGTACATTTGCTAAATCTTCAATTAAAACCTGTTTGACTCCAAGTGTTCTTTTAAATAGAGGCTTGTGTCTTTTTTAAAAAAATTAATTAATTTATCTGTTTATTTTTGGCTGTGTTGAGTCTTCATTGCTGCGCGGGCTTTCTCTAGTTGTGGTGAGCGGGGGCTGCTTTTCGTTGCGGTGAGTGGGCTTCTCATTGCGGTGGCTTCTCTCGTTGTGGAGCACAGGCTCTAGGCACACGGGCTTCAGTAATTGTGGCACGTGGGCTCAGTAGTTGCGGCTCACAGGCCCTAGAGTGCAGGCTCGGTAGTTGTGGCGCATGGGCTGAGTTGCTCCGTGGCATGTGGGATCTTCCCGGACCAGGGCTTGAACCTGTGTCCCCTGCATTGGTAGGTGGATTCTTAACCACTGCGCCACCAAGGAAGTCCGAGGCTTGTGTCTTCATAGTTGTATTTAATAATTTTAATTTGCTTTACTGTTATAAAGATAGTTTTGCTTTATAAGTCTTTATTATTTGGGCTTTCTGCTTTGAGTTGATGATATTGCTTAATAAGGAAATTTAATTTATAAAAGTAAAGATGATATAAAAAGTTGGTATTTAGAGATTGGCAACAATCTGTTGTAAATTCAGAGAGCAAGGATTTTATAGGTATATACCAGGGTTTCTCAACCTTGGCATTGTTAACACTTTGGGTTGCATAGGTTTTTACTGTGTATATGTGTGGGTGTTGTCCTGGGCATTGTAGCATTTTAGGAGCATCCTGCCCCTAACCACTAGGGGCATTCCCTCCTCTCCAGTTGTAACAACAAAAGTGTCTGTAGATGTTGCCAAATTATCACAGGGGGCAGCGGGGAATCACACTAGTTGAAAACCAGTGGTACTTAGAAGAGGGTAGTAGACCATGAACTGTCTCATTGGGGAAATCTTTGGCATTCTCTAGGTGTCTTTGAGAGTATGGTAGCTGTGTGGTATGTTGTTGGTAGCAAGCAGAAGTAGAGACTATATGACTTTTTCACATTAAACAATTTTTGTGCTTGCTTAAAATAAAGTAACTTTTGCACTTAACCACCTGGTTCTACCCCAAACTGAAAAAATGACATAATTCACTGATAAAGTTTCATTTTGTTGACTGATTTCAGAAGTTAGGTGGTGGTAGAAAAAGGGGACATAAATTACAACACAAACAATGGTTTGTAACCAGAGCTTTTGCCATTTGTGCTTGTATATATAAAGTATAGAATATAATTAACTTATTTTATTTTTTCTTCAAAGGGGCATGAGAGATGGCTTTAGAAGAAAAAGTTTCTACTCTTCCCATTATGTGAGAGACCGGTCTCCTCATAAAAGAGACACTTCTTTTTTCAGAGAATCACCTGCAGGCCGAAAGGATTCTCCACACAGCAGATCTGGCTCCAGTGTCAGCAGTAGAAGTTACTCCCCAGAAAAAAGCAAAACTTACCCTTTCCATCAGTCTCAACATAGAAGTATGTATTTTTAAGAGTTCTCCTTTTTTTTTTTTTTTTTTTTGCAACCTCCACTGATAAGAATTTATTGAGTCAGATTGCCTTATATGTGTTATAAGATATTATTTTTAACTCTTTATTTGAAAAATTTCAAACATACAGAAAAGTTGAAAGAATAGTATAATGAATGTCATACACACACATACACACACGCACACACACACGCACACATTTTTAAACCATTTCAAATTGCAGTCTGTATGACATTTCACTTCTAGTTCTTCAGCGTGGAAGAGGTTGTAATCATGTTGGAAAGTCACACACCTCCTGTATTTTCTGCTAATTCCTGAGCTGATCCAGCCTCTTTACTCTTCTATCACTAGGGGAAATCTATTTATATTTTTCATGAAAAATATTAGTGGATCCCCCTAAATATAAGGTATAGCCTTATAGAATTTAGAGCTAAAACCTACCTTAGGTTCATTCTTTCCCAACCTCCAATTTTTTTTTTTTTTTTTTTTTTTTAAGTTTGGAGTGCCTGGCCATGCATAGCATTCAGTGCATGTCGTCCTGGCCCAGTTGTTCAGTATGTGTTGGAATAAATAAATGAAGCAACTTTTCTAGGTAATGCTTTCCTGTGTTGTCATTCTAGACTCTACTACCTGCAGTTGAGCTCATTCACAAAACACTTCCTCATGCCTTCTGTATCCAGGGCACTATGTTAGAACGATGTCCCTGTCACCAAGGAACTAGAATATATATGTGTATTTTTCCCCAACTGATAACAATTTTATCATTATGTAAATATAACATGTAAAGTATAACTTTGATATAAGGCTCATTATGTCATAAATGAGTTAACGTGACATTAGCCGGTCAGGGTAAGAGACTCTCACTCTGGGGTGGAAGAACACGCCATGGAGGAAATGACATTTGGGCTTATCTTTTAGTTCAGACTTCTACAGGTGGAGAAGTATCTTCTAGGTGGAAGGAATTATAAGCCAATAATTTTTCTTTCCTTTTTAACTTCCTTCCTTTTAACTGTTTTTTTCAAATAATAAGGTTTTTAGTTCAACAGTCTTTGCCTCCTGCATGTTCAGAATGATGGAAGATCACTTCAGATCATTAGATTGTCTCCATTGTAGCTGTTGCTGGATTCCTGTATTTAACAAGCATTTATCACTTGTCTACTGTGATAGGAGCTAGGTAGAGTGGGGTTTCCAAAAAACATATTTTTGGATATATGTGTAAGAATGCCATTTGAAGGATTTAAAACAAACACAGTCACTTACACATGCCTGACTGCTTAAAATATTCTTGGAATAGTTCCAGGTAACTGAAAGTTTTACTGTGGAGTTCAGTGTTAAAAGTTTGGTATTTTCTCCTATGCTTTACTTCCTTTTTCTCCCCTCACCCTTCAAGTGGATAAATAGCCTCTAAGTCTAATTTATGCTCACATGCACAGACCTAAATATCCCAAATTAGCTAGATATACCTTCTAAGACCATATTTTTTTAGATGTGTGTGACTTAAATCCAAATCTATTAATAATTTGGTTAAGAGGAAGAAAGTGTCTTTGGAAACTGATTTTGAAGCCTTTTTAACAAAACATGAGTAAAACGGAAGCTTGAGATCCTTCTTTACAGCTTATAGTGAAGCTATTAAGTTATTTAAGTTACTGTTGAATTAGCCTTATTTTTTACATTTCTCCTCTAAAACAGATTCCTAGGGAGGCATCTTCTATCTGCCTTTGGCCTGGTAGTCAGTGGCCAGAACTCTAAAATCTCAAGATGAAATGTAGAGTCACACGGTGATGCTCCTGTCTTAGTGTCTGCGATATGCTTTCCCCATCCTCTGAGGTTTAGTACCTTTAATATCTTGCAGTGATGGAAAGATAACAGAGAAAGTTGGGAGACTAAAATCTGGTGTGAATTGAATGAAATAGAGTGTATAACTTTGTTAATGCCTTCATGTTTATTTTCTTAAGTCATTTAGCTTTGAAAGTAAAGTTCTTTAATCAAGAAAAAAAAGTTTGTTCTGGGAAAACTCTCTTTATGGGTTACTTTGGTTGATTCCTTAGCTGTTGGGGCTGAACTGTTGAAATGTTTTTCTGTACTCCTTTCACTACATAGTTTTTAGAATAGTTACATGAGATAATCTTCCAAAAAGTTAACAGTAAAAGTCTTGCTTTAAACAATAAAAGGAAAAAGTAATTGTTATTTTACATATTTGTGATAATGGTTTTTGCTTTAAATCTAAATCTCAGAAATGTTGATGGCACCTTACTTTTCTTCAAAAAAGGACTGAGAAATATCATCCTTCAATTATCAATCACTTAAACTGGGCTAACTAACAATGATGGGTTAATTTCATTTTCCAATGTAAATTGAAATTTTGACAAAGATTTTAAATGTTTCTGTAACAGGTAAAAAATAATTTTCTTATTCCTTATGCCCTCATTTTGTTAATTCTTTTTTAACTTTTAATTTTTTGCTTCTTGTTCTTACTTTTCAGAATAATTTTATTTATTTTAATAATCACTAGTAGTTTGTCCATGGTAATTATTTTAGGACTAATTCTTCACAATTGTTCTGTGCATTTAATATATCTGTGCTTAATTATAAGCCACAGAATGACTATTACTTTTTCATCTCAGCTGCTTAGTTCCCATTTTGTGCTTACACACACGCACACACATGTTATTTAATTAAATTTTTTCTGCATAGCCTTTTGGGGTAAATCCTATGGAACTTTGTACTGACATAGACTAATTAGCTTCCTAAATCAAACTGTTTACACCTTGTGTTCCACGTTTAAGAATTTTCTGCCTATAACTTAAGTGGACTAACCTGTTCATAACAGTGACTACAATACTATTTTTCATTCCTTATTGTTGTTCATATTTACATGCTAACAGTGTAGGTTGTCCTTCTTAATCTGTTTATTAACACATTATTAAGATACTGTTATAGTTTAAATTGTTTTGTTATGTATACCTTGTGTATTTTTACTTGAATTTTATTTTATTCTAATTAATCTAATGAAACATCTCCCCATTTGTCAACTATCTCTTAGATATTTATTTCCTTTTTCCCTACCTTCTCTCAAATGAATCTCACTGTTTTCCTATCTTATACTTTTGCTATTTACCTTCTGTTTAGGATAATAGCATTAATAATGATCACTATGTTTAGTCTCCCATATGGGTATGGGAGGCTTTTTGTTAAAGTACTTCCTGTGATGTTTACTGTATCACAGTACAGTCTTTCCATTTTTGTATAGCTCATTTTTAAAAACAGTTAAAATCTTTTCCTGTAATGTCTACTTAATACTAGTTATTTATCTTAGAGCCATAAAGATATTTCTTTTTTTGTTGGAACGGTTTGTGTATTTGAAAAGTACCATCATAATCTTTTCGATTTTTTTTTTCCAGGTTTAAATATATTTAGTTCCTTCAGCTGTTCCTTTCATTTGACATGGTTTTCAGACCTTTTGCTTTCCTAATTTTCTTTCTATTCCTTTTAAGTCATGATGCCAGAAGTGAACTTTTATTTTGTCAACCATATTGTATTACTGGTACTTACTGAAACTGCAGGCAACTGAAACCTAGGCCATTTTCACATATATTACTATGAAACAAAAAGTCCTGCAGCCTGTACTTTTTTCAGCTGCAATTACTTGTTTGTAGTTAATTCATTAAAAAAAATATCTGGGAATGATATATTTCATGTAGTTAACTTTGACTTATAATTCTCTTCCATAAAGGTCTTAAAATCTCTTTAGTGATCCTATGTATTTAGCAGCAGATAAAAAGAGCTTTGTTTTATCTACAAATGAAGTATGCTTTATGTGTTTTGTATTAATCATTAATAATTATGTTGTGTTATAAAGCAGAAACTAACACACCATTGTAAAGCAATTATACTCCAATAAAGGTGTTAAAAAAAAAATTCTGTTGAGTAGCATAAGGCACAATATAGAAACCTCTGCAGTGTTTATCTGCAGTGTTTGCTGTTATTCAACCAGTTGTGATTCCCCATCTTGTTTTCTTTTCCACTTGAGGATTACAAAGCATTTCCACTGTGGAAACAGTGACATAAAGATTGCCTTGCTTAGTGTTGTAAGTCTGTTGTGGCTCCTAGGGATGATTATGTTAGGTATTTACAAACTCTTTGTTAATTCATTCTAAACATTTGCTACAGATTAATGTCAAATTTACCAGTGATGCTCATATATAAATTAGGTATATGACATTTTTAAAATGTCATTACTATGGAAGATTTGTCAGTTTATTGTTTTTGTTGGTCTGTATCTGATTTTCTATAGCTCTGACTTTGGGCCCAGCCTCCCCTTACTTTCTCAATATCAGCAGCCACTATTAAGAATGAAAGATATTTTTAAGAAAGACTTATTCATCAGTGTTTAATCCTTTTCGAAAGCATATCTTCCACAATAACTGAAAATGTACAAGAATTAAAAATACTATTTTGAGAAGAGTGTATTTGGAAGATAGACTCTATTATTGAACTTAAGTATAATGGGAAAAGGCACATGTCTTAATACCTGTTGGCTGTGAATGAATTTGGAAGTCCACATGAATTTTTGGATCATAGCTGAAATTCCAATAAAATTTAGAGGTTTAATTCTGCCTTTAGAAAGAAGGCTTTTCTGTGCAGGTGTAAGTGATAATGGGAATATGGAAATAAGACTTTACCATCAGATTATGTTTATTATGCAGTAAGAACCTGTTTTCTTAGCAGCTAAATATTATAGTGTTTCTTGGTTTGAAAGTCATTGTATTTATGTTCAGTACTCATAAAATCATTCAACAAAAATATATTTCATATAAATGGTTTGCCAAGCAAGACAGACCTAGTCTTTGCCTTCTGAGTTTATGATTTAGAGAAGGATACAAATCATTACATGGGAATAGGCATTTTAGGTGATATCTGACGAGTGGGCAGAAGTTTGTGGAGAAGGATTATTGGGATGAGCTGTGTCATGAGGAATTTAATCTTGGACTGTTAACTGATCCAGGCTGTAAATGTGCTATTGAATTAGATTCTACAATGTATTCTTTTGTGTGAGAATCTATTTATTATATCACAAAGAGCTTTGGCTGTGAGTTTTCTGGGTGAATCCCAGGAGTACAGCTATAGCTTTTCTGGCACCTGAGTGATGGAGGTTCTGAAACAGTAATCAATTAATGGCATTTTCATATGTGTAGGCATTTATAGCATCCCTGTTGTACATGTTCATAATATGTACAGATGATGTAATATTTTACTTATATTTTAAAAAGTGAGCCCATGTGGTTGTAACTGATGTATTAAAGGAAAGTTCTCTTCAGAAATGCACTTCCATGTATTCACAGTTAATATGCCTTTATTTCAACTTGTTGGATGTCTTACCTCCAAAAGTTTGTTATTTGTGGGAAGCAGAGGTGGTACAGAGAGAGCTTTTTCTACCCCTGTGTCTGGTTGTTTTTTTGGTGTCTTTACCACAAGGATCATTTTTCTTGTGTCCCCTCCATTTTTCTGTTTCATACCTTCTTTTTTTTTTCTTGGCTGCACCGCATAGCATGTGGGATCTTAGTGCCCTGACCAGGGATGAACCTGTGCCTTCTGCAACAGAAGTGCGGAGTCCTAACCACTGGACCTCCAGAGAATTCCCTGTTTCATACCTTCTTGAATGAACCAGTAGATCTCTGAGAAATCATGTTCTTCCTAACCAAGAGCCCCAAATTTGCATGTCTTCATCCATGATCCAGAAAAATGAATCATTTCCTCAGCATCCTTATAGCCACCTCATCTTCATTTGTTCATATCTTAATTTCCCCTTTAATGCTTCAGCTATAAAGGAGAGATGAATCTACTACCTGTGCTGTTAAGTTTATTGATTGATTGATAAGACGTTCAGAAGTATCTGGTTTTCTCTTATACATCAGGCACTGTACCAAGAATTTAATAGTTTGCAAGATGTAGCCCCTAATTTTATTATCTCCAGTGATGGTTTTCTTTTTTTTTTTTTAAGAGTTTTTGTTTTTGATGTGGACCATTTTTTTAAAGTCTTTACTGAATTTGTTCCAATATTGCTTCTGTTTTATGTTTTTTGGCCACGAGGCATGTGGGAACTTAGCTCCCCAACCAGGGATCAAACCTGCACCCCCTGCATTGGAAGGTGAAATCTTAACCACTGGACCTCCAGGGAAGTCCCTCTAGGGATGGTTTTATTTTTTTTTCCTAGCAGTGTATTTTGCTCCTATATGGGTTATCAGTAATTAATAATACTTGATAGGATTGGGTGAGTCTGGTTAAGTTCATCGCTGCTTTCATCAGGAGAACACATCAGCAAGAAAGTATATTTCTGAAAGATCGTTTCAGACTTACAGCTATTATATGCAAAGAGACAGCAAATATTGTTAAATTCTTAGAGAACTTTTAAATGTTTATTGTAACATGAAGCTGCTTCTCTGGCTTTCATTTCGCCTGCGTGGGAAGCACTTTATACCTAGTCTATGGAACCAGTATTTGAAATTCTTGTTCATTGTCTTCCTCACCATTTATTCTTTCACTCACCAGTACATTGACTTGGATTTTGATTTCCATATTGCCAACTTTAGAATTTTTCTTTCCTGGTTTCTTTCCTTCATTCTACTTTAGAACTCATTTTCTTTAGCAAGTCACAGCAAAGGCAGGAATGTGTTGAGCCTCTTGCCCTGCTCTCAAGTAGGAGTTAGTTTCTACTTACTAAGATCACATGTGAGATGAATTTGAAGTAATGGCTAAGTGGCCAAGGAGTAGCATTCTGTCAGTTAGAAATATAGAAGTGTGAGTGAAAGAAGTGGATTTGAGAGACATTTGTCTTCATAGTATTGGTTGGAGCCACGGAAGAATAACAAAACAAAAAGGATTGAGGATAGGAGGAACATTCATATTTAAGGAACAATAACCAACAAAGGAGAAAGAGAAAGGTAGGAAGATGTAGGATGACAAACAGAAACGTACAAAGGCATGAAAAGCAAATGCTAAAATATTAAGAAGAACTTGTGTATGAATCATTAAGCTGCAGTAGTAGAGCACAAGAAGAAAGACCTTCAGTTTTAATATAAGCAGATCATTGGAAACTCTGGGATGAAGAGTTTAAGCACAATGGGTTGTTTCTATTACCTCTTATGTTAAAAAAAATACTCTAAAATTTCGTGGGCTAAAACAACCACTTACTTGTTTATGATTTTGCAATCTGAGCTGGATTCAGCTGGTTTTACTGTCTGTTAGGATATTATTAAATAGCCCAGGTCTGTTGAAGGTAACGTGGATGGGAATCTGTAGTTAAATGCAGTCATTCCTACAGTGGTTCTGAAATTTGGAATCAAAATCAATCAACACAGCACCAGTTGTGTGTTAGTAAACCGACTCTTCAGGGGAAAAACACCTGATTGTGACATTTGCCAGTATTTGTGGAGTGAATACTTTTACCATGGCTGATTTCAGGCTACCAGTGTGGAGTCACTGAACTTAAGAGTTTGGAAGACATACAGACAGTTCATTCTCAACAGCTAGTGTGAGCCAAGCCCAAGCCCCAGACACTCCTATAAAAAAATATCGTTGTCCTGACCTCTTCATCTACAAAGAATTTGAGGCAGGTTAACAAAAATAAACACTTATTAAAACAGGATTAAGTAAACGGGTGAAGAATTTTATAAAAAAGGGAAATAAGGGTGTGAAAATAAAAGAATAAAGTTAGTAGTTTATGAAATAGATACCTATGATAAGGATTTCAGCAATTACTATAAGTGAGCTAAGGATTTGCCTAAAACAAAGAGGAAATGAGCAATAGATAGTGTTCATAGTGAAGCTTAGATAAAAACACATCAGCTGCGCACGAGGAACAAAACTTTCTGATGACATCAGTGAACAATTAGATAAGGATACTGCTTCAACATTCTTGCAAAAGTAGGATGGCAATATTTGTGTGATATTTCTTGAATTTTTTTTTTAGTGCAAGGTGCTGACAGTGCCAAAGTGATTCAGAAAATGTATTATTTTCTCAGAAAAAAGGATAAAATTGGCAATTTGGGATCTATAATAGAATAATTTGAAATAAATGATAAGAAAACATATTGGAAATATAGCTGAGAGCCCCTTCTAGTTTATTTAGGCTATTTAGAAAGCCGATTCCATCTGCATCATTAAGAGTTTGCAGGTAAGGAAACTAACAAAATATTTACAAGATTCTAAGTATGGGATAATTAGGAGATCAAGTAGCTGTGGATTTGTTTATAAGGAAAATCCATATATGAGAGAGTTTGCATGAAAAGAATTAGCAAGATTTAGTAACAGGCTACCTGTTGAGAACAAGTCAGAATGATTACTTGCAGGTAGCCGTCCTATGCTCAGGGAACTGATATGATATACCATGAAAACTTTCCCAGGTGTCCTTTTTGATTTCTAGTGGTGATTCATCTTTCACTCTTGATTTTTTTGGTGTCATTCTTTAATCCTTTGAATATTGACTTTATGGAGGAGATTAGATTAGATGCTTATAGTGATAAGTAAGACGTGCGATGCCCGTCTTTAACTTTTGGTGTCTTATCATAGGATCCTTTTCTCATTTCTTTCTGCTCATGCTGTCCTTGGTTAGCCTCATCTTCATACATCATTGTTGTTGGACCCAATCTTAAACAGAATTTTTCTCCTATTCTGTTATTTATTTCTCTTATTGGTGTTTGCTCAGGCAGCCCAACTTGAAAGCAGGGTAGGAAGGTGGTTAGGGTCACCGGCAAATGCTCAGAAGTTCCTGTTCTCATTACTCCTACTTCTGGGTTCTTCTCCTGTTCCTCCTGGGCACAGAGGTGCTGGTGTTAATTCCTCCCTGCCCACCTTTCCCTAGAGTCCGTGCGTGCTGGTGCCTCCTACAAACGGCAGAATGAAGGAAAGCCAGAAAGAGGTGAGTTTTGAGCTAGATTGTGATTTGGGATCGTGAAGGGTGGGGGGCTATAATTTGTAGAGGTTATAGAAATGGGAAAAGTGTATAACTGCTCCATTAGTCTGCTGTTGGAACCAGAGCTGAACAATAGCAGACTCAGGTAGTAGGATTTGGGGAGACATGTGGGTTTGTTGTCTGGGCTAGCCACTCCCAGTCAGCAACTGCCACCTCATAGGAGGTTGAGATCTGTAGAGTAGACAAGTCACTGGAAGAAAGGACCCAACATCAGTAGGATCAGGATATTTCTATTTACCATTTTTGTGCTCTTTCTGCTGCCATCTGTATCATCCTTTTTCTTTATCCTTTGCTTCTTGCCTGTCCCTGCCCTCATGCCACCGGTATATATGAATATATGTTGATATTTGATAAACCACTGCCCTCTCCTTCAATGTTCCTTTGCTTCTGCACACTGAGATTGGTTGAAATCTGCTTAAATTAGCCTTATGCAGCTAAAATCATGAAAGATCCTAAGACTACACTTGGTCACCATACTTGGCATACCTGTAGAGCTGATGCTTTGTTTGTAAAGGAGGTGCTAAATAAGAGATTAACAGCTGCTTGTGAAAGTTTTTTGCTGTGTTTAGCTGCTGTGTGCCAGAATTGAGCCTATAATTATGTCTTTAATTAACATAATGTGCTGTGCTGATTGGTCCAGTTCTTCATCTCTCAAGGAAATACTTAATCAGAGTAGACTGGGGAGGTCATTGAATCCTAAGGGTAGAAAAATAATTCATCTTTTCACAAGTTTGTGAGTACCTACTCTTTTCTTAAAGGACTCAGCTTGGTAGGCCTTGGGTATTCGGGAAAAAATGAGCTATGATACTTGTTCCTCTAGGGGCTTTTGGTGCAGTGGGATAGACTGACACTGTCACATTATGATATGGAATTTGCCATGTGCAATGGAAATACAGTAGGGAATGACTAAATAAGCCATGTTCTTAGCCATTTGGGGATGTAGTGATGGTTGTATCATTTTGCTTTTGATTTTTAAGGTCTGTAAGAACTTTTAAACTTGCTTAGTGCGAAAGTCTCTTAATGGTACCACAAGTTAAAAGATTCTAGAGTTAGGTCTTTTTTAAGACTATTGGAGCTTCACAGTTGGAATACTGTGCCTAGAGCAGGAGTTTTCAACCTCAGCACTACTGACATTTGAGGCCGGATAATTCTTTGTTGTGGAGGGCTGTCCTGTGCATTTGTAGCATGTTTAGCAGCATCCCTAACCTCTACTTAACCATGTGCCAGTGGCACTCACCCACTGTGAAAATCAGAAATATCTTCACACATTGCCACGTGTTGTGGGTGCGGGGAGCTGTGGGGGGCATCTTGAGAAAGCCTTTCCGGCTCTGCAGGACATTGGAAAGAGATGTTATTCACTACGTCCCCAGGTGGTTGGAAGCCCTTGACCTCCAGGCCCTTACTTTGCTGTCTTGACCATAGCAGGAAGAGCTTAAGAGGCTTTTTGACTGAAGCTGGCTTTGCCTCAGTTTCAAGGTCGTTTTTTCTCCGCTTTTGCTCTTGACTGCTTTCCTGGCCTTAATCCACTATCCAGTCTTGACCAGTTTCTGTGTCACTCCAAACTTGGTGCTGCTTTTTCCTCTTCTCTGTAATTAAAGTTTTCGTAGCACTTGAAAGCAGAGGCTGTCTGTTACAGTTGACATATAGATAATTTAATGAAACATTTTTCTGTTAGCAACAGCTCACTGTTATTTTTAAGATTATATTTAACTAAACCCATTTTTGTTGTTGTTTTCGTTGAACTGGCTAAAATAATATTTAAATTTATTTTCTGGCTTATATTTCCATAAAAATAATAGTATACATAGAGCACTATGTGAGTGTCTGAAGTGACCAAAGATAAAGTTTAGTGACTTTATCTCATATAGATTTATTTTTCACCATTTAACAAATATTTGGGTACTCATTCATATCAGGTACCGGATTAGTGCTCTATTATAGTTTTCTAGTTTTAATTTTTTTAAAACATTTCATGAATACCTGCTAAGTTTCCTACATACCCTTCTCTTTGAGCTATAGCTTAATTAGCTAATAATTAGCTAATTCTCTTTGGTAGCATCTATATAATAACCTCCATTGGATTTTTAGTGTGATGTATTAAAAGTTAACTTTTCGGAACTGGAGGAGGAAGCATTTATGATGTTAAAATGTTTTTTGCCTTTCCTGAGGTCTTCTCTGTGGTTCCGTGTTTGCTAACTGGCATTGATATGGCCTAGATTGCCATATATACTGTCCTTTGGTTCTAGGTTATTTGAAATTTTTGATGGTGCCCAGCCTCAAAGACAGATAGGAGGATTTAGATATTAACAGATTTAATTTAATAATGTAATAAAGATTTCACTATTAAAATAAGTGTATGACTTCCACCCCTTATTCATTTACAAAAACACTCTAGTTGAAAACAAATAAGCTAGAAAATTGCATTTTATATTTTCTTATATAGGTAAAGAAAGACCTGTTCAGTCTTTGAAAACATCAAGAGACACTTCACCCTCAAGTTCTTCAGCAGTTCCTTCATCAAAGGTTTGTTGTACTTCTAAAATCAATTCAAAGAGGAAACACAAAGTAAATGAGATGGATTGTATAGTACAGGTGCTTTTATTCTTTACTGTCACACCTAACGGAGGTGCATTGAAATTTGAAATTTGCTGCATTGAAAGCTTGAGTTTCAAGTAACCATAACTTAAAAGTTGCCTCCAGAGTAAATGAGCAGTTTTCTCATAGAATTATTTCCACAGGTTATGCTAAAATTAGTATTTACTGATCCCCTTCTCATCTTGACCATAGCCGAGTGGGAATGAATATCCAGATGAGGCATATTTGAGAGACTGTGCTTTTATTTTGGAAGTGGGGTAATAGGCAGAGACCTAACATTTATTGTATAATGACTTGATTCTATGTACTATATTATATATTTTCTTCTGTTATTAATTCATATAAAAATTCTATGATGTAGGTAAGTGTATATTTCCATTTTATATAACAGGCTCAGAAGTTAAATAATTTCCTCAAATTATTTCACTGATGAATTCTCCCAAACGTTTAAGAATACCTGTACTTCTCAAACTTCCAAAAAATAGAAGAGGATTGAACACTTCCAAACTTGTTTTATGAACCTAGAATTATCCTGACACCAAAACCAGACAAGGACATTACAAGAAAAGAAAACTACAGGCCAGCATCTCTGATGAAGATAGATGCAAAAATCCTCATCCAAATGTTAGCAAACCAAATTCATAAGCACATTAAATGGATCGTATACCATGATCAAGTGGGATTTATTCCAGGCATGCTAGCATGCATGGTTCAGTATCTGCAGATCAATTAGTGTGATACACCACATTAATAAAGTAAAGGATAAAAATCATATGATCATCTCAGTAGATGCTGAGAAAATTTAACATCCATTTATGATAAAAACTCAACAAAGGGGACATAGAGGGAACGTGCCTCAACAAAATAAAGGCTATATATGTCAAGCCAACAGCCAACATCATTCTCAATGGCAAAGAGCTGAAAGCATTTCCTCTAGGATCAGGAACAAGCAAGGATGCCCACTCTCACCAGTTTTATTCAACATAGTATTGGAAGTACTAGCCAGAGCAATTAGGCAAGAAAAAGAAATAAAAAGCACCCAAATTGGAAAGGAAGAAGTAAAACTGTCACTATTTGTGGATAACATGATTTTATATGTAGAAAACCCTAAAAAGAAATAAAAGCAAAAATAAACAAATGGGAGCTAATTAAACTTAAAAGCTTTTGCAAAACAAAGGAAACCATTGATAAAATAAAAAGACAACCTACAAAATGGGAGAAGATATTTTCAAATGATATGACCAACAAGGGATTAATATCCAAAATATATAAATAGTTCATACAACTCAATATCAAAGAAGAGGCAGAAGACCTGAATAGGCATTTTTCCAAAGAAGACATACAGATGGCTAGCAGGCATATGAAAAAATGCTCAACATTGCTGATTATTAGAGAAATGTGAATCAAAACCACAATGAGATATCACCTCACACACCCAGGATGACTGTCATCAAAAAGTGTACAAATAACAAATGTTGGAGAGGATATGGAGAAAAGGGAACCCTAGTGTGCTCTTGGTGGGAATGTAAATTGGAGAACAGTATGGGGATTCCCCCCCCCAAAAAAAAAATTAGAACTATCCTATCATCCAGCAAGCCACTTCTAGTTATGTATGCAAAGGAATTGAAAACAGGGTGAACACATGGCAGCTCTGAGAGTGCAAGGAAGCTCTGCACCCCTTCACTTAACCTTGCCTAAGCATCTTTTATCATAAACTGCCTCCTATTGGCCACAAAACTCAGCCCACGTGTCAACACTGGGAGTTTGGTGTCCATCTGCCATGATGCTTCAGTATGCACGTATGACCACTGCTCATACTGCTCTCATACGGAGAGCAGCCGAGATGGCAAGGTAGAAAGACCCTGAGCTCATCTCCTCTCAGGAGCACACCAAAATCAGTTTCCTGCAGAGCAACCATCAGTGAAAAAGAGTGGGACCTACCAGAAAAGATCTACAACTAAAGACATAAAGAAGGAACCACAACGAGACAGGTAGGAGGGATGGACTCACAGTATAATCATATCCCATACCCCCCAGGTGGGCAGCCCACAAATTAGAGGATAATTATATTGCAGAAGTTCTCCCACAGGAGTGAGAGTTCAGGGCCCCATGTCAGGCTCCCCAGCCTGGGGTTCTGGCACCAGGAATACAAGCCCCCAGAGCGTTTGGCTTTGAAGGCCAGCAGGGCTTAATTGCAGGAGCCCCACAGAGTGGGGGAAATAGAGACTTCACTCTTAAAGGGCACACACAAAATCCCATGTGCAGTGGGACCCAGGGCAAAAGCAGTAATTTGATAGGAGCCTGGACAAGACCCACCTACTGGTCTTGGAGAGTCTTCTGGAGAGGCCAGGAGCAGCTGCGGCTCACCCTGGAGACATGGACACTGGTGGCAGACATATTAGGGAACGCTCAAACACATGAACACTGTTGCTGGCTGCTGTCATCTTGGCTCATTAGCACCAAGACCTGGCCCCACTCAGCAACCTGTAGGGATCAGTGCTGGGGTGCCTCGGTCAAACAACTAACTGGGTGGGGACACAACCCCATCTATCAATAGACAGCCTGCCTAAAGACTTCCTGACCTCTAGACACACCCCTAGACACAGCCCTACCCACCAAAGGGCCAAGACCCAGCTCTAACCACCAGAGGACAGGCACCAGCCCTTCCTGCCAGGAAGCCTACGCTAGCCTCTAGACCAGCCTCACCCACCAGCAGAAGCAAGCCAGACCCTACCCTGGGACCAGCTGTGCCCTGGCCCTGACCACTAGCGGGCCAACACAACCTTCAGGACACCCCAGACCCCATACCCAACTGTTTCAGGAACTTGCCTCTCCCCTACTCCAGCAATCTGAAATGAGCTCTGGGATCCCTGGCCCTGCAGCCAGACTCCAGGAAGCAGTTCTGCTTGCCAGTAGTCCAGCACTAACCCCGGATCTGGCTTCACCTGCCAGTGTGTGGGCAACAGCTCTAGAGTCTTTGAGACCCTGACTCTGCCCACCAGTGAGCCAGCACTAGCTCTGGGGCCCCCGAGGGTTCTGCAACCAGCCAACTTGTGACCAGGCCCCACTAAACAGTAGCCAGCAGCATCTTCACAAGGCAGGGCCTGGCAACCAACTGGACTAGGGGGCAGCCAACTGGACTAGGGGCCAACCAAGCCTACCAGACTACCCACGTAGTTAGCCCACCATGACAGGAGGACCCACACAGCCCTTTTAGGGGGAACGCCTAGAGCATATAGCTTAGGTGATGAGGGGCGGGGGGAGTGTACTGCTAGGACACAACGGATCTCCTACAGAAGGCTACTTCTCCAATGTGGAGAAACATAACCTACCTACCACATACATAAAAATACAAAGAGCAGCTTAGACAAAATGAGGCAGCAGAGGACTATGTTCTAGAAAGGAACAAGCTATAACCCCAGAAGAAGAACTAAGTGAAGATAGGCAGTCTACGTGTAAAAGAGTTCAGAGTAATGATCATAAAGATGATCAAAGAACTTGGGAGGAGAATGGATGCACAGAGTGAGAAGTTTTTAACAAAGAGTTAGGAAATATAAAGAACAGCAGAGGTGAAGAATACAATAACTGAAATAAAAAATATGCTAGAATGAATCAATAGTAGACTAAATGATACAGAAGAACAGATCAGTGAGCTGGAAGAGAGAGTAGTGGAAATCACTGCCACTGAATAGAAAAAAAAGAATGAAGAAATTAGGACAGTTTAAGAGACCTCTGGGACAACACGAAGCACACTAATATTCACATTATAGGGGTCTCGGAAGGAGAAGAGAGAGAGAAAAGGGAAGAGAACGTATTTGAAGACGTAATAGCTGAAAATGTCCTTAATCTGGAAAAGGAAACAGTTACCCAAGTCCAGGAAGCGCAGAGAGCCCTGTTCCGGATTAACCCAAAGAGGAACCTGCTGAGACACATAGTAATCAAAATGACACAAATTAAAGATAAAGTGAGTATTAAAAGCAGCAAGGGGAATGCAACAAATAACATACAAGGGAACTTCCGTAAAACTATCAGCTGATTTTTCAGCAGAAACTCTGCAGGCCAGAGGGTAGTGGCATGGTATATTTAAAAGTGATGAAAGGGAAAAACCTGTGACCAAGAATACTTTACCCAGCAAGGCTCTCAGTCAGGGTTGATTTAAAATCAAAAGGTTTACAGACAAGCAAAAGCTAAAAGAATTCAGCACCACCAAACCAGCTTTACAACAAATGGTAAAGGAACTTCTCTAGGTGAAAAAGAAAAGGCCACAACAAGAATACAAGAAAATTATGAAATGAAAAAGCTTACCAGTAAAGGCAAACGTACTGTAAAGGTAGGAAATCATCTACACACAAAGCTAGTAAGGAGGTTAAAAGACAAAAGTAGTAAAATCATCTGTATCCACAATAAGCAGTGAAGGGATACACAAAACAATTAGATGTAAAATAAGATAAAGACAGTAATCGTGAGGGGAGGAGGGTACAAATGCAGGGTTTTAAAAATGCATTTGAAATTAAGAGATCAGCAACTTAATATACTGTTATACAGAAACCTCATGGTAACCACAAACCAAAAATCTATAATATATATACACACAAAAAAGAAAAAGGAATCCAAACATAATACTAAGATTAGTCATCAAATCACAAGAGATGAGAAAAAATGAAGAAAGGGGGGGAAAAGGTCTACCAAAATGGCAATAAGAACATACATATTGCTAATTCTCTTAAGTGTAAACAGACTAAATGCTCCAACCAAAGACATAGAGTGGCTTCATGGATACAATAACAAGACTCATATATATGGTGTCTACAGAAGACTCACTGCAGATGTAGAGATACATACAGACTGAAAGGAAGGGCATGAAGAAAGATATTCCATACAAATGGAAATCAAAAGAAAGCTATATAAGTATAGCAGTACTTATATCAGACAAAATAGACTTTAAATAAAGACTGTCACAAGAGACAAAGAAGGACACTACATAATGATCAAAGGGTCAATCCAAGAAGAAGATATAACAGTTGTAAATATATATGCACCCAACATTGGAGCACCTCAATGTATAAGGCAAATATTAACAGACATAAAAGGAGAAATCAATAGTAACACAATAATAGGAGGGGAGTTTAACACCCCACTTATTACATCAGTGGACAGATCATCTAGACAGAAAATCAATAAGGAGACATAGGCCTTAAATAACACATTAGACTAAATGGACTTAATTAATTTATAGAGAGCATTCTATCCGGAAAGCAGCAGAATGCATATTCTTTTCAAGTGCATGTGGAACTTTCTCCAGGATAGATGACTTGCTAGGCCACAAAACAAGCCTTGGTAAATTTAAGAAAATTGAAATCGTATCAGACATCTTTTCTGACCACAAGGCTATGAGAGTAGAAATCAACTACAAGGGAAAAACCTGCAAAAAACACAAACACATTGGAGGCAAAACGGTATGCTACTAAACAACCAATGGATCACTAAAGAAATCAAAGGAAATGAAAACAGTATTTCAAGGAGATATCTGCATTTTTTTTGGCGGGGGGAATTGAACCTGGCCCATGGCAGTGAAAGCCTTGAATCCTAACCACTAGGCCACCAGGGAACTCCCCTGCATTTCTGTGTTCGTTGCAGCATTATTCACTATAGCCAAGATGTAGAAACAACCTAACCTGCCCTCAATGAATGGATAAAGAAAATATTGTATACATACATGATGGAATATTATTCGACCATGAAAAAGGTGAACATCTTACCATTTGTGACAAAATGGATGGACCTTGAGGACATTATGCTAAGTGAAATAAGCCAGACAGAGAAAGACAAGTATTCTATGATCCTGATGACATGTGGAATCTAAAAAAGTCAAATTCACAGAAAGAAGGGTTGTTACCAGAGTCTGGGGGACAGGAGAAAAGGGGAGATGTTGGTCAAAGATTATGAACTTGAAGCTATAATATGAATGAGTTCTGGGTATCTAATATATAGCATAGTTATTATAGTTAATAATACTCTCCTGTATAATTGAAATTTGCTAAGAGATCTTTGATGTTCTCACCACAAAAAAGAAATGGTAATTATGTGACATGATGCAGGTGTTAGCTAATGCTAAGGTTGTGATTATTTTGCAATTTAAAAAAAGTGGGTATATATCTCCATTTTATGGAAAAGGCTTAGATGTTAAATAATTTTCTCAAGGACATAGCCAGTTTTCACTGCATCATTCTTCTCAGTCCTTCCTTCTCAGCATCTGAAAACGTGTTGAAAAGGTGCATGGTTCTAATCCTCAAAACTTAAAACTTTGGGGTGTTGCTGAGGTTCTCTTCACCAACCTCACACTGTTTCTCTTTCCATAACTGTTGTTACTTCTATTCTCGTCTTTCTTCACTTCTTTTTGTTTTCTGTCTTTGGTATGTTTGGCTTTTCTGTAAGAAAAGATATCAGTTGGTGGTCTGTGCTGGTGTTCAGTGGGCAGCTGCTTCTCTGCCTCAAATGGAAAAAAGAAAAGGTGTCTTTGTGACAACTTGTGTTTTTGGAGCTTTCCCAGAAGTCTGAGGATGCTAGAATGCTGGATTTTGAATAGGAAAGATTGATTGGATTTTTTGGTTCTTTCTTATCATATCAAGGGTGCTTTACCCATCTGAAACACTGGCTTGGTTTTGTTTTTTTTTTTTTTTCCCCAGCTAGAAATGAATGAAGAGTAAATAATACCCATCTAAGTCACTATGAATATTTAAATTATGATATTTGAAATATTTATTTCCCTTGAACTATAATGTGGTGTGAATATGTTATAGCATAGGACTTTGTGGTACGTGATGAAAATATATTTTAACCATCAAATCCAACCCTAATGGATTTTAGATATTTTCATCTGACATTTTATTTTAGATGTTTGCATTTTTGTCTTAGAATGGAATTAAAATTTCAGAATTTTAGATCTATAATCATTTTATATATTGGGGAAGTATAGCTTCCTGTGTCCTCTTCCCAGGGTTACATGCTAGCTTTATTACCTAGATTTCCTGATATGGTGGAGGACTTTTTCTTTGAAACATTATGGTTACTGTCATGTAGGAATAGTTTTTCAGAGTTTATTTTCTGCTGTTAGAAGTCAGTTTCAAATGAGAGTTTTTTAAGTGTACAGAGTTAATGATGGTTGAATAGAAGGATTCAGTTATAAAAGATTTTGCTTCCTTCTTTACTAGAGATAATTTACAATGTTTTGTTTTGTTTTTGCTCTTTCTCTTCAAAACAGGTACCAAAGAAAAGTGAGGTGTACATTTAAAAAAATATTTTTGTTTGTGTTTCTTATTTTTAAAAAAACTTTTTAACCTTATTACTAAGTAATAGTAAAGGTATTGCTTATATCTTTTTAACCTTATGTATGGGTAGGACTTTGGAATAAGATATTGAGACTTACTCAGTGGCCATGGAAATACTCCATGTAGATACACTGTGATTATCTTCTAGTAAACACTATGGATGGCAAACCAGTTTTTTGGTAAATTGAATTGAAGGTGGTCAAGGGCCTTACTCATCTAGAAGACCTAGTTTTAACTTCCAGCTCAGCATTTATTGGTAACTGTGTACAAATCACTAACCTTTTGACATTCAGTTTTTTGGTTTATAAGTTGGGGGTGATAAAGTCTAGCCACCTTCATGGAATTCCATTTAATTAAAATACCTTTTTTTGGTTTGCATGTGTAAGTGCTTTATAAATGATAGTATACCATAACATGGGGATTTTTACTGACACTGTCATCCAGAGGAGGTATATTTAGAATCAATGATGTGACTTTATAGAAGTAAGAGATGGAGACAAAATTAAAGTACCAAGCGTTATGCTGGATGCTTTCAGGTCTGTTACTTCCCTTGATTCTCACAACTACTTTAAGAGTGAATATAATATTATTAATCCCTGTTTTGTAAATGAGAAAATGAAGGCTCACAGTGTCATAAGTTATGTATATAAAATCATCTACCCTCACTAGTGATGAAACCGCTATTCAAACCCAGCTTTGTCTGTAACTCCAAATCCTATACTTTGTTTAGTATTGTATGTGGTTGGAGAAGGGAAGTAGTGGTAGTATCAAAAAATGAAATTTAAGTGTATACATTTCATGTAAAGAGTAGGATTTATATAAACTATTACAAAGTATAAAATAGCATATCTGGACTTTTCTGTTTCATTAATTAGAAATTTACCTTGATGAAATTTTGGCATTGGTTATTTCATTGAATATAATTAAAGATACAAAGTTGACATCAGTATAATGTCTTGTATATTCTAAATAATATTTAGTATATTAGCTGTCAGTGTTTTTCGTTTCGTTCCTTAGATGAATTTCTAAAGCTTTATATAAATGAAAGTAGGAGTCAGATTTAGTCTATATGTCCCCCCAAAATTGCAACTTAACGAAATTCTGTGTTGAATATTTTTGAAAAAGCGAAGAACGTACTTGTTCTCTTTATAAATTTGAAGGCTTAAATGATTTCATGTGTAAGTGGGGTATACTTCTTGATGTATTTGAAATTTAAAAGCCCTTGAGAACTGTAACAGAACCATTCTTTTGTTTTTATTAGGTGTTAGATAAACCCAGTCGGCTAACGGAAAAGGAACTTGCTGAGGCTGCAAGCAAGTGGGCTGCTGAAAAGCTAGAGAAGGCAGATGAAAGTAACTTGCCTGAAATTTCTGAGTATGAGGTAAGGCAAAATTTCTTCTTTATGTTTCACATCTGAGAGTTTTGCCTGGATTTTAAATTATTGATGAAAATTTTAGTTTGTTCTAGTGTTTTAAAGTATATTTGGGGAAAATGTCCTCATGGATTATTAAATTTTACCACACACAATAATAGAATGAATATAAATGACTCTGAATTCAGTAATTACACTATGTCTGAATGTCTCTAGTAGTTTAGAAGTGTAAGAATAGTATAAATATGGAGTATAAGGAAAATGCAATATTTATATCCTTCTTTTGTGAGCTTTTAAAAGTATTTCTAGAAATCATGCTAAGCCACTAGTCATAAATCAGTGAATTCAGAACAAAAATCTAATTAAACCTTTGATCTTGGGCTATATTTATATTGCATGTTATATTCTATGCAAATTATCTCATAAATATTCCAAGAAATGCAATTATGCATTATTTGGTCTACCTGTACTTTTTGATGAGTCTTGAGTACCAAAAAATGAGAACATTTTTGGGTCCACAGAATACTCTTTATAGAATGTTTTCATTAAAATATCTGAAAATGAACTGAAAAATTTCTCTATAACCTGTAATAGAGGGAAATACAGATATTTTGTGGGCCAAGTTAAGCTTCTAGATTTAAAATTTGTTACTAGAGGAATTATTTTGACCTGGCAGAGAATATAAAAATCTCTGTACGATGACAAATTATGTATATTCGGAGGAGATTTCTCACTTTACAATATATTTTTGGTTGCCTTTTAAGGAAGGTCCTTTGATAAAACAGATCAAGCATTAGAATTCGATGTACAAATTGTATACCTACATACATCTTAATACACTATGAAAAGATCCTTTCCAAAATTACTAATGTACACTGCTCATAGAAAGTACAAACCAGTACAAACCCTATCAGTACTCAGAAATAGAGCCTTTCTTTTTTAAAATGCTGATCTGTCATTTAGTTATCAGTTGTTCTTAAATAGGTCAAGGTTTCCTTGTTACTGTAGCTATAATAATAGATATTTACGTGTATTTTCAAGTAAATATATAAATATATCAAGCTGTCCTTCTTTGGTACCTTTCTAGCACTATTTAAAAGCGTGAACAATACACTAATACATTAATAGGGTCAGTTTGCCTATTTTCCTTAATAATTTAGAATAATGGTTTTTATATTAATAATAGAAATATGTGCTTTAAAATTGCTAATTTGGACAGCTGATAATTTTTCTCAGAGTACTTAAACCAAAAACTTCCAAAAATACTTAATTTTTTGTTTCCTAAATCTTCAATTAGCAAAGCTTTATTAAGATACATTCTTTCTCCCCCCTCATCATTTTTGATATCTCTTAATTTAAAAAAAAATATCTCATTATCCACCTTTTCCAGATTTTAAATATTCTATTTATAGTCTTTTTTCATTGCTTGACTGGATTTTGACTCTGAATAGTCAGTGACATTGGGTCTAGAAAGACTTTTTTTTCAGGCTTCTTGTTTTTTCTCTAAAATATGCCCAGAATTTGCTAGGTTTTGAATTAATGAGAAGTCAGTAATCCTAAAAATCTATATGTGGGTCATAGGTCAGACATGATTTTTTGTTGGACCAAAGGCAAGGTGAGAACAGGGTTGAGATTACTTGAGTATGTTTGTTAGTTGGTGTGCATCATGAGTGTTGAGCAGCATTATCAATCTTGTAGCATCTAAATGTTCTTCAAGTTACATTGATACTTTTCCATACTGGAGATAAAGCAGTTGAGAAATTCTTAACGATACTCTGTCTTTTGGGCACAGATAGTCACATTTGTTTTTGGGTAGTTTTTAAATAGTTGCTCATTTCAGTGATCTATGTTTTATGAGAAATAAACTTTTTGAGAATTTTGACTTTGGTTCTATAAACTCCTTTCTGATTTGAAAGAATAAGGTGGAAGGAAAAAAGGACTTTGATGCTGTGGAAGAGTTTGGCATAGTGCTCTGTGTGTGTGTGTGTGTGTGTGTGTGTGTGTGTTTAAATCTGATTGTGACAATCTTTATATTAGCTGTTGAATAGAGAGGAGATTAAATATTTAAGTTTCCAGTTTATCTTCTCTTGCTGTCATCAATATAGTTTTAAGCAATTTGGTTGGGAGACCATGTAGTTTATAGAGAGTCCAGTGAAATTGAAGGTAAATTCAGTGATATGTTTAAATATTCAGGAATATTATAGTTCATTCTTCTGTAACAGTTTGCATACATTTACCTTTTGGACTCTAATAGAGAATTTCCCAAAGTATTTGATAGAATGATAATTCTGAAGGGTCTTAGTGGTCTGAGGAAGAACAAAAAAGATTCTGTTAGCCCCCTTACATTTGGGAAATGCTAGATTTAAAAGAGTAGGTTGATTTTGGCACTTCAGCACTTTTCAGAGATTTTAATATGTTAATATGCTCATCAGTGGTCTGTGACAGGAGGATGAATAATAAAGTTTGCATAATTTATCAAATTTTTGGCTTGAATTTTTTTTCACAGTGCTAATTTTAGGATTAGTGTTTTAAGGCATGTATTTTCAGAAAATAATACTATACTGGCTTTCTCATAGTTTATTTAAATTCACTAAATATTCATTCTGTGTCTGTTTGTGTCAAACACTGCATTAGAGACATCATCTTAGCTTTCAAAGAGCTTGCAGTCAAGTTTGGTAGAGATATAATTTACTATCTGTAAATATATGGCCATGAGAGTTTTGCTTTTGGCTATCAAAATGAAAAGCAAATTATTCAGAGATTATTAGAATGTCGCAGTAGAGCAGGTTGTTGCTTCTTGCTGCAGAAGAAAAATTTTAAATGTTTCTTATTTAAATGTGAAAATGTGAATTATGTTGTTTCCATGTATCAGGTGTTATTTTCCGCTTACCCTGTCCCTAGTGAAGTATGCCCAAGTTCCATGGCCCTCTTTCAAATTCAGATCCATTCAGTGAAATCAATAGTGCTCGAGATAATAAGACTCAATATCTTTCTTGATTCCACTTTTCTTCCTTTCCTGTTGTAAAGTTTTTTGCCACTATTTCACTGATGACCTTATATTGCCTTTATTAAAAATTTCTTTTACTTGTCTAGTTATTTAGATAGATAGATAGATAGATAGAATGTATCTCATGTCTTGTTTTCCCTCCAGTACCTTGGATAATATATATCTAATGAACTAAACTAAATTTAATTACTAATAAGCTCTTTTTTTCCAGTTTTACTGAAATGTAATTGACATACAGCACTGTATAAGTTTAAGGTGTACAGCATAATGAATTGACTTACATATATTGTGAAATGATTATCACAGTAAGTTTAGTTAATATCCATTGTCTCATATAAACACCACAAAAAAGAAAAATATTTTTTTCCTTGTGATGAGAACTCTTAGGATTTACTCTCTTGTCAACTTTCAAATACACCATACAGCATTGTTAACTATAAACACCATGTTGTACATTACGTCCTCAGTACTTATTTATCTTATAACTGGAAGTTTGTACCTTTTGACCACCTTCATCCAATTCCCACCCCACTACTCCCCAGCCCTCACCTCTGGTAACCATGGATATGATCTCTTTTTCTATGAGTTTTTAAAACAATTCCATATATAAGTGAGATCATACAGTTTTTGTCTCTCTCTGTCTGGCTTATATCACTTACCATGGTGCCCTCAAGGTCCATCCATGTTGTTGCAAATGGCAGAATTTCTTTCTTTTATGGCTGAATAATATTTTATTGTGCATGTAACTTCTTTGTCTGTGTATCAGTTGATTGATACTTAGGTTGCTTCTGTATCTTGGCTATTGTAAATTATGCAGCTATGAACATTGGGGTGCATGTACGTTTTCGAGTTAGTGTTTTCATTTTCTTCAAATATATACCCAGATGTGGAATTGCTGGATCATATGGTAGTTCTCTTTTTAATTTTTTGAGGAATCTCATACTGTTTTCTGTAGCGACTGTACCAATTCACAATCCCACCAACAGTGCACAAAGGTTCCCTTTTCTCCACATCCTCCCAGCATTTGTTACATCTTGTCCTTTTGAGGCTGGTCATTCTAAGAGGTGTGAGGTGATATTTCATTGTGGTGTTGATTTGCATTTCCCTAATGATTAGGGATGTTGAGCACCTTTTCATGTACCTGTAGGCCATTCGTGTATCTTCTTTGGAAAAATTTATATTCAGGTCCTTTGCCCATTTTTTAATCGTATTATTTGGTTTTGTGTGGGGGTTTTTTTGTTTTTTTGTTTTTTTTGCTATTGAGTTGTATGAGTTCTTTATTTTGGATATTAACTCTTTGTCCACATATATGATTTGCAAATATTTTTTCCCATTCTGTAGTTTGTCTTTCATTTTGTTAATCATTTCTTTTGCTGTGCAGAAGGTTCATAGTTTGATATAATATCACTTGTTTATTTTTTATTTTGTTGCTTGTGTTTTAGATGTCATATCTAAAAAGTCATTGCCAAGACCCATATCAAGGAACTCTCTTTCCTGTTTTCTTGTAGGAGTTTTATGGTTTCCAGTCTTACATTTAAGTCTTTAGTGCATTTTGAGTCAATTTTTGTGAATAGTGTATGTTAGGGCTCTAGTTTCCTTCTTTGACATGTGAATAACCTGATTTCTTCAGCACCATTTATTGGAGAAACTTTCTTTTCTCCGTTGAGTATTCTGGCCTCCTCTGTGAAATATTAGTTGGCCATATATGCATGTGTTTATTTCAGGACTTTCAGTTCTGTTCCATTTGGCCTATGTGTCTCTTTTTATGCTGGTATCATACTGTTTTGATTACTGTAACTAATGAGCTCTTTTAGTGTCAATTCAAGTTATTTCTCTCTTCGTTACTTGCCTTTTATTTTCCCAAAACTCATCTACTCTGATGTGTTTATTATGCTCATCAATTTATATTTTTGTATGTAGGTCTAGAATTATGATGAAGCTTGAAGTTCCTATTTTGAGTGTGTTTTAATAACTTTTTGTTTTGTTTGTTTTGCATTGACCTAACTAAGATGGAATCTAGTGGCAGAATTATTTTGACTGTGGGGTAGTCAGAACACAGTATAAATAATCTTTCTTGACATCATCTGAAATGAACTGTTGTCTGTCTAGTGTTAGAAACCATATACTGATATTGTGATTTATTTCTTAAATTATTTTTTGTTGTAGTATAATACATATAACATAAAACTTCCATCTTAACTGGTTTTTTTTTTTTTTTTATGTTCCACATCACTTTTATTGCACAGTGGATAGATAATAAAACAATCTTTTTTTAAAAGGATACTTACACCAAACAACCATGGGGAGTACGGGGATATACATTCCCAAATGCAAAGAGGAAAAAGGAGACAGTTAACATGACTTTTTCCAGAAGCCAGAATGAGCCCCAGAGTTTTGCCACAGTAAGACTAGTGGTACATAGTTTGATATGGTCACATTTAGCCAGTTTATTGGTATAGTGTCAGCAGTTGGGAAAAAAAGAACTACGCAATGGAAACCTTAATGCTCAAAGAACCATTAGGTGGCAGTAGGGACACAGGTATCTTTTTTTTTTTTTATACAGCAGGTTCTTATTAGTTATCCATTTTATACATATTAGTGTCTACATGTCAATCCCAATCTCCCAATTCATCCCACCATCACACACCCCGCCCCCACCGCTTTCCCCCTTGGGGTCCATACGTTTGTTTTGTACATCTGTGTCTCAATTTCTGCCCTGCAAAACCAGTTCATCTGTACCATTTTTTGAGGTTACATATATGCGTTAATATACGATATTTGTTTTTCTCTTTCTGACTTACTTCACTCTGTATGACAGTCTCTAGATTCATCCACGTCTCTACAAATGACCCAATTTTGTTCCTTTTTATGGCTGAGTAATATTCCATTGCATATATATACCACATCTTCTTTATCCATTCGTCTGTTGATGGGCATTTAGGTTGCTTCCATGACCTGGCTATTGTAAATAGTGCTGCAATGAAAACTGGGGGAGCATGTGTCTTTTTGAATTATGTTTTTCTCTGGGTATATATGCCCAGTAGTGGGATTGCTGGGTCATACGGTAATTCTAGTTTTAGTTTTTTAAGGAACCTCCATACTGTTCTCCATAGTGGCTGTATCAATTTACATTCCCACCAAAAGTGCAAGAGGGTTCCCTTTTCTCCACACCCTCTCAAGCATTTGTTGTTTGTAGATTTTCTGATGATGCCCATTCTAACTGGTGTGAGGTGATACCTCATTGTAGTTTTGATTTGCATTTCTCTAATGATTAGTGATGTTGAGCAGCTTTTCATGTTCTTCTTGGCCATCTGTATGTCTTCTTGGGAGAAATGTCTATTTATGTCTTCTGCCCATTTTTGGATTGGCTTGTTTGTTTTTTTAATATTGAGCTGCATGAGCTATTTGTATATTTTGGAGATTAATCCTTTGTCCGTTAATTCGTTTGCAAATACTTTCTCCCATTGTGAGGGTTGTCTTTTCGTCTTGTTTATGGTTTCCTTTGCTGTGCAAAAGCTTTGGTTTGGTTAGGTCCCATTTGTTTATTTTTGTTTTTATTTCCATTACTCTAGGAGGTGGATCAAAAAAGATCTGGCTGTGATTTATGTCAAAGAGTGTTATTCCTGTGTTTTCCTCTAAGAGTTTTATAGTGTCCAGTCTTACATTTAGGTCTCTAATCCATTTTGAGTTTATTTTTGTGTATGGTACTAGGGAGTGTTCTAATTTCATTCTTTTACATGTAGCTGTCCAGCTTTCCCAGCACCACTTACTGAAGAAAGTGTCTTTTCTCTTGTATATCCTTGCCTCCTTTGTCATAGATGAGTTGAGCATAGGTGCATGGGTTTATCTCTGGGCTTTCTATCCTGTTCCATTGATCTATATTTCTGTTTTTGTACCAGTACCATACTCTCTTGATTACTGTAGCTTTGTAGTATAGTCTGAAGTCAGGAAGTCTGATTGCTCCAGCTCCATTTTTCTCCCTCAAGACTGCTTTGGCTATTTGGGGTCTTTTGTGTCTCCATACAAATTTTAAGATTTTTTTGTTCTAGTTCTGTAAAATATGCCATTGGTAATTTGCTAGGGATTGCACTGAATCTGTAGATTGCTTTGGGTAGTATAGTCATTTTCACAATGTTGATTCTTCCAATCCAAGAACGTGGTATATCTCTCCATCTGTTGGTATCATCTTTAATTTTCTTAATCAGTGTCTTATAGTTTTCTGCATACAGGTCTTTTGTCTCCCTAGGTAGGTTTATTCCTAGGTATTTTAATCTTTTTGTTGCAATGGTAAATGGGAGTTTTTCCTTAATTTCTCTTTCAGATTTTTCATCATTAGTGTATAGGAATGCAAGCGATTTCTGTGCAATAATTTTTTATCCTGCAACTTTACCAAATTCATTGATTAGCTCTAGTAGTTTTCTGGTGGCATCTTTAGGATTCTCTATGTATAGTATCATGTCATCTGCAATCAGTGACAGTTTCACTTCTTCTTTTCCAATTTGTATTCCTTTTGTTTCTTTTTCTTCTCTGATTGCCGTGGCTAAGACTTCCAAAACTATGTTGAATAATAGTGGTGAGAGTGGACATCCTTGTCTCGTTCCTGATCTTAGAGGAAATGCTTTCAGTTTTTCACCATTGAGAATGATGTTTGCTGTGGGTTTGTCGTATGTGGCCTTTACTATGTTGAGGTAGGTTCCCTTTGTGCCCACTTTTTGGAGAGTTCTAATCATAAATCGGTGTTGAATTTTGTCAGAAGCTTTTTCTGCATCTATTGAGATGATCATATGGTTTTTCTCCTTCAATTTGTTAATATGGTGTATCACATTGATTGCTTTGCCTATATTGAAGAATCCTTGCATCCCTGGGATAAATCCCACTTGATCATGGTGTGTGATCCTTTTAATGTGTTGTTGGATTCTATTTGCTAGTATTTTGTTGAGAATTTTTGCATCTATATTCATCAGTGATATTGGTCTGTAATTTTCTTTTTCTGTGGTATCTTTGTCTGGTTTTGGCATCAGGGTGATTGTGGCCTCATAGAATGAGTTTGGGAGTGTTCCTTCCTCTGCAGTTTTTTGAAAGAGTTTGAGAAGGATGGGTGTTAGCTCTTCTCTAAACGTTTGATAGAATTCACCTATGAAGCCATCTGGTCCTGGACTTTTGTTTGTTGGAAGATTTTTAATCACAGTTTCAATTTCATTACTTGTGATTGGTCTGTTCACATTTTCTATTTCTTCCTGGTTCAGTCTTGGAAGGTTATACCTTTCTAAAAATTTGTCCATTTCTTCCAGGTTATCCATTTTATGGGCATAGAGTTGCTTGTAGTAGTCTCTTTGGATGCTTTGTATTTCTGTGGTGTCTGTTGTAACTTCTCCTTTTTCATTTCTAATTTTATTGATTTGAGTCCTCTCCCTCTTTTTCTTGATGAGTCTGGCTAATGGTTTATCAATTTTGTTTATCTTCTCCAAGAACCAGCTTTTAGTTTTATTGAGCTTTACTATTGTTTTCTTGGTTTCTATTTCATTTATTTCTGCTCTGATCTTTATGATTTCTTTCCTTCTGCTAACTTTGGGTTTTGTTTGTTCTTCTTTCTCTAGTTCCTTCAGGTGTAAGTTTAGATTGTTTATGTGAGATTTTTCTTGTTTCTTGAGGTAGGCTTGTATTGCTATAAACTTCCTTCTTAGAACTGCTTTTGCTGCATCCTATAGGTTTTGGATTGTCATGTTTTCATTGTCATTTGTCTGTAGGTATTTTTTGATTTCCTCTTTGATTTCTTTAGTGATCTCTTGGTTATTTAATAACGTATTGTTTAGCCTCCTTGTGTTTGTATTTTTTACGTTTTTTTCCCCGTAATTGATTTCTAACCTCATAGCGTTGTGGTCAGAAAAGATGCTTGATATGATTTCAGTTTTCTTAAATTTACTGAGGCTTGATTTGTGACCCAAGATGTGATCTATCATGGAGAATGTTCTATGTGCACCTGAGAAGAAAGTGTAATCTGCTGTTTTTGGATGGAATGTCCTATAAATATCAATTAAATCTATCTGGTCTATTGTGTCATTTAAGGCTCATCTTAACCATTTTAAGTGTATAGTTCAGTGGTATTAAATACATTCACATTATTATGCACATCACCACCCTCCATCCCCTTAACTCTTTTCACCTGTAAAACTGAAACTCTACACCAATTAAACAACAACTCTCCAAAGCAATTTTATCAGTTTATTCTCTCCCTCCCTCAGTCCCTGGCAACCACTATTATGCTTTCTGTCATTATGATTTTAACTACTTTAAGTACTTAAGTGGAATCATATAGTATTTTTTTTGTGTGACTGGCTTATTTCATTATGCATAGTGTCTTCTAGGTTCATCCATGTAGTAGCATATTGTAGAATTTCCTGTTTCTTTTAAAAGGCTGAGTAATATTCCACTGTGTATGTGTGTACTATATTGTGTGTGTGTGTGTGTGTGTGTGTGTGTGTGTTAAATGCTTTATATTATTTAGAATTCCTTAGTGGATTTTTAAATAGGTTTAAAAGATACTTTAGTGATATTTTGGGAAATTGATTGGGGTTTTTGGATGGGCTAGGAGTACATTCTTTTTTTAAAAATTTTTTTACGGTAAGTCCTTGTTGGTTATCTATTTTAAGTATAGCAGTGTGTGTGTGTACTGCATTTTGTTTTCTTTTCATTGGTATGTTGTGTTTTCATTTTCATTCATCTCTAAGTATTTCTTACTTTCCCTTGTGATTTTTCTTTGTTTGTTTAAAAGTACATTAATTTCCAGAATTTTGTGAATTTTCCAGATTTTTCTTTTTAAATCTGTTGAGACTTAATATGTGCCCCAATACAGGGAAATGTTCCATGTGCACTTGAGAAGAATGTATACTCTGTTGAAGTTTGGTGGATTGTTCTGTATATGTCTGTTAGATGTAGTTAGTGTATTGTGTTGCTTAAGCCCACTATTCCCTTACTTATTTCCTTACTTATTATTGTGAAACTGTTTATTTCTCCCTTCAGTTTTGTCAGGTTTTGTTTCATATATTTTTATAGTTTGTCATTAGGTGTGTAAATGTTTGTAATTGTTATATCTTCTTGCTTTATTGAAACTTTTATTAATACATAATGTCCTTGTCTCTGGTAACCTTTTTTTATTTAGAGTTTATCTGTCTGATATTATTATAGCCACTCTTGCTCTCTTTTGTTTACTATGTGCATGGAATATCTTTTTTCCATCCTTTTAGTTTCCACCTGTTTGTGCCTTTGGGTCTCAAGTGAATCTCTTGTTGATAACATATTGTTGGATCATATGTTTTTATTCATTCTGCCAATTTCTGTCTTTGGACTGGAGAATTTAAACCATTTACACTTGAAAGTAATTACTGAGGAGGGACTTACTCCTGTCATTGTGCTATTTGTATTCTATATGCCCTGTAACTTTTTTGTTCTTCATTTCCTGCATTCAGGTCTTCTTTTGTTTTTAGTTGATTTTTTGTAGTGAAATGTTAAAATTTCTATCTTGTTTCCTTTTGTGTATATTTTATAGCTGTTTTCTTTGTGGGTACAATGGAGAAGACATTTAACATCCTAAAATTGTAACACTAATTTAAATTTATACCAGCTTACCTGCAATAACATACAAAGCCTGTACTCCTTTACAGCTCTGTGTCTACCTCCTCATTTGTTGATGTTCCACAATTACATCGTTATACATTGTGTGCCGCCCCAAACCATAAACTAATAATTATTTTAAATACATTAGCATATTAAATTATCTAGAAAATAAGACTTGGAGTTATAAACCAACATTGCAGTGATACTAGTTTTTACACTAATAATTTTTTTCTTTAAATGTCATAGTCTCCTAAATCATGTTGCAAATAAAAAGTGCAGTTTCCAACTATTTACAGTAATACTAGCTGTTTTAACTATGCATTTAACTTCATTGAGCTCTTTATTCCTCCATACAGCTTCGAGTTACCATCTAGAGTCCTTTCATTTCACCTTGCAGGGCTTCCTTAAGCATTTCTTGCATGACAGATCTAGTATCATGAACTTCCTCAGCTTTTGTTTATCTGGGAATGTCTTAATTTCTCCCTCACTTATGAAGGACAGTTTTGGTGGATATAGCAGTCTTTGTTGGCAGTTTTTTCTTTTAACACTTTGAACATATCAGTCCACTGTCTTCTGGCCTCCAAAGTTTCTGATGAGAAATCTGCTTAATCTTAGTTGAAGACCCCTTGTATTGATGATGATGATTTCTTGCTGCTTTCAAGATTCTCCCTTTGTCTTTATCTTTAAAGTTTGATTATAATGTGTCTTTTGAGCTTCTTTGAGTTCATCTTGGGTTTTTTTGAGCTTCTTGGATGTTTATATTCATGTCTTTCATCAGATTTGGGAGTTTACAGCCATTATTCATTCAAGTATCTTCTCTGCCCCTTTCTCTCTCTCCTCCTTCTGAGATTCCCAGAAGGATGTATATATTAAGTGTATATTGGTCCACTTGATGGTGCTCCACAGATCCCTTAGGTTCTGTTCACTTTTCTTCAATCTTTTTTCTTTCTGTCCTTCAGGCAATAATTTCCTATTTCCTTGTCCTGTTTTTCAAGTTCACTGATTCTTTCTTCTGCCTTTGAATCCCTCTAGTGAATTTTTTATTGTAATTATTGGTCTTATTAGCTATGAAATTTCTTTTTCATTTCCTTTTAGGTTTTTTATTTCTTTATTGATATTTCTATTTTGTTCACACATTGCTTTCTTGGCTTTTCCCACAACTTTCTTTAGTTCTTTGTGCATCTTAGAGATGGTTATTTTAAAGTTTTTTCATCCAGTAGATCTGCCATTAGGTCTTTTTCAGGAGCAGTTTCTGTTGATTCATTTTTTTCTTTGAATGAGCAGTACTTTGCCGTTTCTTTGTATGATTTGTGATTTTTTTTGTTGAACACTGGGCATTTGAATCTAATAATGTGGTAACTCTGTAAGTCAGATTCCCCCTGTTCCCCTGGGCTTGCTGGGTTTGTTGTTGTTGTTGTTACTGTTTGTTTTTTATTGTTGGCTGTTTCTGTACTGAGGATCAGTCTGAGGTGTAAACAAAGTCTTCTCTGTTCTTTCTGAGCCTTTCCCTTGTTGTGCCCATTTACTTTCTAACTTCCCCCATGTATACAGTTTTTTTTTTTAACGTTCTTATCTTTAATGTCTGGCTCCCAAAAGAGGAAGGTGTGAAAAATGAAGGGGGGAGGGTTCTGGTCCTTTATATCCCCTGGAAGTCACTTCAGTCAGAATAAGAGGGGCTTGCAACAGTCGGGGGAGGTATAATAATAATGGCTGTTCGCCTGTTTGTCTGCCCCTCTGATCAGAAGCAGCAATCAGTGATCGGAGCACAGTTCCCTGATATTTGAAGGATAGGGTACTTTTTCCCCAGTCTGACTCCCATAAGCAATGTGTAAGCTGCTCTAGGAACATGTACACAGCTTCCTGCCAAGTGGGTAGGGGTGGGAGATGGGCAGCTGCTACTGTGTGAAGAGCTGAATTTAACCTCAGTTTTACCACCCATGTCTTCCTCGGAAGGGACAAGACTTCAACAGAGTCCAGAGTTCCACAATAGTTAAATCAGACATTATGCCAGTGTAATTTTTTGTGTAGGTTGGGAGACAGATTGCTAGTGCTTCCTATTCTGCTCTCTTCCCAGAATCCTCTCCCCTTAAATGATTCGTATACTTTCAATTTAAATCCCTTAAGATATATAACTCAGACTTATAAAAACCAGGTTTTTTAAAAAAGTAGATTATGCATGCACATGTCAGAAATTCAAAAGGCATTGGAATAGGTACAGTGTCTTCTAAGTTATCCCTATTGAGACAGCCTCTTCTATCATTTTTTTCCCCATAGGTTATATCCCTCCAGAGATAGTGTGTTCATATATATGCATAAAGGTATATATACCCATGCTTCCCTCTTCCCTTTTGTTTTTGACACAACTGGCAGTATATTTATGGGGAATGACCTTCAGGACTTGCCAGGAGAAAAATTAGGATACATTATGCAGTATATTTAGACTGTTCTTATTCTTTTAAATGATTTCTTAGTATTCCATGGTTCTAGATAGTGCATAATTTACTTGATGGACGTTTAGGTTGTTTTCAATCATTTGCCACTAACGGCAACCATATCTTAGCATTCGTTGCTCATGTGTGTATCTGTAGATTAAGTTCCTACAGGTGAAGGTGCTTGGTGAAAGGGATATGTGGTACATTTTGATAAATATTGCCAAATTACTCTCTAAAGAGATTGTGGCAGTGTACAACACATTAGATGTTGGAATGCCACTGCTCTTACAGGTGAAAAATACCACTAATTAATATATATCTTGTGACTTCTGTAAACCTACTGCTGTTTGCTGCTACGTCAATCACAAAAACCGTAAGTTTTTTGATAAACTTGTGATAAGTACAGTTTTCTTATTTCCTCCTTCACCTCCCACCCAACTAAAATATACAACAGTAAAATATATTAGCTCAAACTTTACTCTTTCCAAGTTACTGCTTACTGCAGGCTCCATGAAGCCAAGAACTTTTGTCTGTTCTGTTCATTGATAGATCTAGTGTCACTTGAGCAGTGCTTGGCATTTATCATAGAATAAATTTTTGAGTAAACTAATGCATTGTAGTTAAATAATAGTTTTCCCTCATTTATTTAGTTTTCCTCTTTTCATCAAAAGTATTTTTAGAAAGTAAGATAATCGGCCTTGGGCTTTTTATGGGATCATTTACTCATTAATGAACTATTGCAGTATTGTTGAAGTAATAATTATTGCTGTTTGGAGTTGTTTTCTTTTCAGTTATTTCAATAAATTCTTAGGTTACAGGAGGCAGGGTATTTTTAACTTCTGAAGTAGAGTCCTTTTCTATGTTTCTGTGTAATATATTTGCTTATGTGTGTTCACACTTCTCACTTCCAGTTGGACTTTTTTCTTCTGTGTTTCTTATATAGATTGCTTAAGGAATAGTTACAGGACAAAACCTTCTAGCTCTGTCTTAATATAGTATGAAATATAATTTTGGAATGGAATAAACCTAGAGGCTTTGTCTTACCTAAGATTTAAAAAGTAGCCATCATTTCCTCTTTAATCCTCCTCACATAAGTTCATTATGCATAGCAAGATTGAAAGTGTTTCTTTTCTTAAGACAGGTTAAATTTAGCACTTTCTCTTGAGATAATCTGCCAATTGGTGCTTATATTCAGTCATCTAAAATGCTGTATGTCCTTTAAGAAAGTAATAAAAGATTTCTAATTCTTTTTAAAGGCGGGATCCACGGCACCATTGTTCATTGACCAGCCAGAAGAACCTGAGACAAATGCAACAGATGGCATAGAATTATTCGAAGACAGTCAGCTAACCAGTCGCTCTAAAGCAATAGCCTCAAAAACCAAAGAGATTGAACAGGTGAGAATCCAGTCTGCTTAAAGTATAAAATCTTTTGTTCCTGTCATTTTGTACACAGTAGTTACAGTAAATATTTATTGAATAAATATTTCATTTTGTCTTTTTCCATTTGTGACCCTGAAATTACAATGTAAAAAATTCTAAAAAATGTTTGATTTGATTTCACAGTAATTTTGATCAGTTTGGTCCTCCACCCCTGCTTACTTTTTTTTCTCTTTTTAATAAAAAGCAAGCTTCTATTTTAGAGAATATTAATATTCTAGTTAGTGTGGAGCAATTAAAGAACTATTAAACTTAGAGATGGGTTGAAAAATATTAAATATACCAATATAATAGCAAATGTTAGTTTTGAATACTGGGATTACAGATGTTTCTTGATGGTTTTCATTATACTTTTAAGTATTTTTCAAATATTAAAGAAAAAATAAAGGATAGGTATTTAAATCTAATTTTAATGATGTCATTTTGAAAAGTCAGGGTCTTGTTTTTAATAGATTGAATAGATTGCTTAAGGAATAGTTATAGGACAAAACCTTCTATCTGTATCTTAATACAGTGTGAAATGTAATTTTGGAATAGAATAAGCCTAGAGGCTTTGTCTTACCTAAGATTTAAAAAGTAGCCATCATTTCCTCTTTAATCCTCCTCGCATATGCTCATTATGCATAGAAAAGTTGAAAGTGTTTCAATATGGAAATATTACCTGCTTTATAGGGTATTATCACTTTATGAGAATTAAATGAAGTAAATGAAATGTGAAAGGGCTTTCTAAAATGTGACATGTTGTACAGCTGTTTGTTTTTGATGTTGTTACTCTCTAGTGCCTTGAGTAAATGTCATTATATTGTTATATAATCTTCTAAAAACTGTTGGAAATTAAGAACAAAATTAAACCTTTTCTCAAGGCGCTGTCCATTTCCACATCAATTAAAATCTATTTCCCTTGGTTAAGTAGAAGATCTTATTTAAATCCTAGATATGATTGTGCAGCTTATATAGGAAAACGGTGACTGAGAAAATCCAGTTTAATTTGGTGATGTGAAAGGCAGATTGGTGCCTTTCAAGATATCAATTAAATGGGAGTAAATAAATGGTTTGCTCACTAGGTGTATCTTCCAGTACGAATATGAATATCATTGCCCTATATAAAATTACTGTCTTTTTACTCTGACTTATTTTTCTTTGTAGCTTTTTTTTTCCCCTACCATTTGACATATGTTTGCTTGTCTCCCTTCCATATGGAAGCTTCATGAGAGCAAGGACTTTGTTTTGTTTACTGCTTTATCTTCATTACCCAGAATAGCGATTGGCATGTAGTGGGCTCACAAGAAATATGTGTTGTATGAATAGTCACTGAGTCACTTGAAATCAGAGTGTGTCTTAACCTGACCACTTAACAGAGTGCCTAGGCCCAGCACTTAGTAAGTGCTTGATAAGTGATTGTTAAGTGAATGAATTATTTAATGTTATTTTTCTTTTTCACCTAAATTGCAGCTCTTTAAAGGAGAGGTTTTCTTAAGAATATAACTGGTAGAAAAACTTGACTGACTCCCCTATTGGGAGGGAGTATTTTGGGTTGTTATTTATTAATATTTTTGTACTGTCTCCTCTTGTTATTAGTCATAGGTGATCTATTTGATCTTGAAAAGGTGGGTTACCAGTCAGAGGTAGAGCCTAGCTTAGCAGCACACACATAAAATTATTTAGTATGAAACCAGCGTTTGTATACTTTACAGACACCCATATATGTTTGACCTGTAAGTATGACTGTATTTCTGTTTTCATCTGTCCATTGTTCAAACACATGAAAAATCTGATACTAAAGTATATTGAACAAGGAAAGATGAACTAAAGAAAGAAAAATAACTCTAAAAGGTCATTACTGTATTCTGATGTACTAGAGAAGTAAAACCATTATAAAATAGAGAACTTAATGATGTTAAATATTGGAATGTAACTACTGTGTTGCTAGGGTACTTTGGTTTTCATATATTGACAAGAAAATCAAACCAGAATTCCTCAAAATGTCACAAAGCTAGTAAATAATGACATGTAATTATTTTATAAATCATGTCTTAATGTTACAGTGATTTTTGAAAATGAAAAAATTAGGTTTAAGGGGATTTCTCTCCAACATTTGCACATTTTATTTTTAGAGATTAAATACCAGATGGATAGGAATATTATAAAGGTTTGAGAAAGCTAGATGGTAGTTATTATACAGCTGTCTAGTAATTTATATTTTTCCATATGCTTGAAATATTGCATGATTTAAAAAATGAATAATAGCCCCCCCAAAAAGAGCCTGCATAGATGAGGCCAACAAATCAAACTTAGAATAATGTAGGAATGTAAATATTGGTGTTATAGCCAAGTTGCTTTTTCTCCCTGTTATGTCAAGTGCAATATGTTCAGATATCTTATAAATTTCCACATGTTTTTTGAGGGTTTATATAAATTAGGTCCTTCAGCCCTTGAATCCAAAGAAAGTCATTAACTTGAGGCAGTATTACAATATGTAATAAACTAAATCTTCAGGCCAAAATTTAATTTAATTCAGAGGGCCTACAAATGTGGCTTATTCGATGTTTAAGGGCACGCATATGGATATAGAGTGTATCAGAATCACTTCAATAAGAGCAGATTCATGTTCTTTGCCATATTATTGCCATCTCATTCCTGGGCATATAAGAATTCGGTAGGGTAGAGGTACAGGTGTCTTTTGAAAAAGCTGCCAGCTTATAGTCGTATATGGTGGAGAACCACTGGTCTAAAATCCTTGAGCCAGAAGACATCAGATTGCATCTCTGAATATTATGTTGCTAGAGATCATTTGAATCATCTCACTTTTACATAAATATCTTTTAGTGGATATGATTCATTCTCTTGCTACAGCACATTTATCCTCCTTATGCTTTGGATCCTGTGGTGTATCTTTTCCCCCTATTTCCCCAGATTATCCCCTCTTACCCAGTTTGGGCCACCTTTTACATTCAAATACTGGAATATTTTCCTAGGCTTTCTGGCTTCTGAGCTTAGAAAGGCGAACTTCAGAATTTCTTCTGTCATTATGGTAATTCCTAGAGAGACTTAATCCACAAAAATATAGGTGATGAATTGGGAGATTGGGATTGACATATATACACTAATATGTATAAAATGGATAACTAATAAGAACCTACTGTATAAAAAATAAATAAAATTCTAAAATTCAAAAGAAATATATAGGTGATTCATATTCTGGTTCAGGTATTTGGCATTAACCCCTTGATCGTGATATATCTCTCAAGTCCTCACATACCTACTACTACTGAACTATTTGATTTGAAAGTGCATCCTACTCCTTGATATTTTACCAGTGAGGAATCTTGGCTTTTAACAAATTGTTACTTTGAATGAACGATGCAAATTGAAATCCTCCATTATTACATACCCTTCTTCCCTTTATTATACCTTGAGGGATAAAGCAATATTTACTTTAACTCTTTGGAATTCTCTTATTTAAGATTTGCAAAATCCCTCATAAATTTTGATAAAATTGTGCTTAGACATAGCCTGTCAGTGAGATCCTCTGTTTTCTTGGGGACCTGGCATCTAATGATATTTAAGTCTTCTTGTAATTTCCCACTGGCAAGATCTGGCTTTGATTGTTCTACCTTCCTCTTTCTTCAGATGGAATCAGATAATATGAGTAGATCTGGGGTGGGTACACACACACACACACACACACACACACATATGTATATGTATACATACACAGACAAAAAAATATGCATATGCATTGTTGGCCTAGCAGATCATATGACTAAGAGTGTCAGGTGGCTAAAATCCTCCTAAAGACCCAAGAAGTTGTAGAGAAGCAGGTGCCTAGTGAAGCAACTGTAAGGATAGTTGGCGTGTAACTGAAGTTTATTAGGATCTTTTGCTCTGCCAACTAGTCTTAAAAAAAAGAACCTTTCATCTCTTCACTCTCAAGGCACCATGCTTATATTGTAATTCTCTGCTTTTGTTGTACATCTGTGGGGCTTTTAAAAAGTAGAGCTTGTTGGATATCTGCCATAAATATTCCGGTAAGTTAGTTATCAGAGCTTCTCAAACTTTAATGTGGGTGTAAATCACTGGGGGATCTTGTTAAAATACAGATTTTGATTCAGTAGATCTGGGATGGGGCTTGAGATTGGAATGTCTGACATTCTCCCAGGTGACGCTGATTTTACTAGTCTGTACCATATTTGGAGTAACAAGGAGTTGGAAGGAGGTGACTGTTTTTTCTTAGGTTCTTCTATACTTTCTAATGTACTGAAAGGTTGAAAACTATGACCACCTTTTATGTAAATTAAGAGACTTTTGTACTGTCTGTTTTTTAATTGTGGTATAATTAACATGCAATAAAATGCATAGATCTTAAATATTCAGTTGGATAAGTTGTAACAGTTGTAGCACTTTGTAAATATCACCCAAAACAACTATTTATGAAAGTCTTTTCTATTACGTTAAAATGTCCTCCAGCCCATCCATTGAAAGCTGTATTTTAAGTGATAAAATACACAAGGATAAAATTCAAAAGGCACAAGAGATTATGCAGGGAAAACAAGTTTCCTTCTCACCTATAATTCTTAGCTGCCCAGTTTCTTTCCCCAGAGTGTAGATATACTGTATATGTGATGTATGTGTATATATGTGTATATATACATATATATGTGTATACACAGAGTTTATATACAGTATTTATGTATGTGTGTATACACACATACATACATATACACACACACACACATCTGGAGCATGTTTGATTCAGATGAGTGGAGATAAAAGTTGGTGTGTGTGTCTCCATGCTTTTTCTTTAAATACAGTACCATACTCTGTACCCTGTTCAATGTTTTAGTGACCATTCTATATCAGTATATATAACTAGTCCCCTATTAATAGACATTTATAATCCCTTGGGAACCGTGTTTCAAAATATAGGTCCTCTGATTTCTCCACATTAAAAAAATGTATATATATGTATTTTTTTAAATAAACAAAATATTACATTTAATATATACATTTTGGGGCTGTGGAGTTGCTTTAATACTGTGGGTGTCAAATGCCTGTGTTTATGTTTTGTGAAGTGCTGTACAGGTTTTAGTAACTGCATAGGAGATCACCAGAGTGCCTGTTTACCTCTTATGGTTCTAATGGCATGTCAAGTTTGAGCGTAACTGTAATATGTGAGTTTGTAGAGAATCTGAATTTCTTGCTTGTACCAATCTTTATCAGCCTTTCTTAAAAATTATGTTAGTAGATGCAATTAATAAAATCTAAGCCAATCTAATTGCGGGGATGTACCTGATAATATTCTTTAAATACATTACTCATGATGCTCCTCAAATCGCAGAAAGTCATCATTTGTAAGGGGGAAGGTCCATCTCTTCTTTCTTCTTATTTGGTGAGTAATTCAAAAAAGAACAAGTACCATGAAGGCAAATTCATTTTTAAGACCTCTTTGGCTATTTCAGGACACTATCCTAATAAAATAAAGCTGTTTTATGAAAAAGCTGATATTTCTACCTGCAAGTTAAGTCTCTCTATTAACAGAATGGTTGATTACTATATTTATCTGATAATTTATAATTGAAATATAGACAGGAATCATTTTAGATCCAGAGAGGGTGCCAATCTAATGTTCTAAAACAGAGAGACTACTCAGAGACTCTTGATAGGGGGGATTGTGTATTTTTCTTCTTTCCTTCTTTTAACTTCCAAAGACTTAACCTGAATATACATTTGTTTTGGTAAAGACATTATTTTTTATAGTCAATCATAGCTATGCCAGCCTTGTTATATTGAGGAAATTTTATTTCTTAGCCATGTTGGGGCCACTTTCCTTACTCTAGTTAATAAAAATCAAGTTACTTCAGAAATCATTTTGTTGCCTGTCTAGGTCATCAGTCTTATAGGTTAATACAGTTTTGCTGTAAGTCTAGATCAATCTACTTAATATGTGATTTTTATTTTAATTTGAATTCTACATGTTAACCATTTTGTGACCGTATGGGCTGCTCACTGGCTTTTCTTCATTTTCTTCCTCAAAATAAAAAAGTTAGGCTGAATAATCTTAGGTCTCTTCCTAATCTAAATCATATTAAAAATTAAAAGCTAAATATTGCTTCTTCTGTACACACTATTCATTGTGTACATAAAGAAGCTAATTTCAGATTTAACTATAGAATATTTAAGCGTTGATTCTTTTTTAAACCTCTTAATGAGGACACAGTGTACTTACATTAAAATGCTTTTTAAAAACTCAAATATTTATCATTGCTATGCATCAGTCAGTAATTAAATAGTGCTTGTTGAGCTAATGAATTGTGCAGAAAGGGTTTTCTTCAGTAGACAAGACGTTCCGTTAGTCACCATTCTGCCTGTGGCCCTCTTCTTTTCTTCGAGTGTCTAGTTTCAGTCACCGTCTAACTATATAGCTGATTCTTCCCAGTCCTCTCACTGGGTCGCTCTTTCTCCCTCAATATAAAATAGGATATTTTTGTTTTACTTTTACAGAGAAAAGGCTTGAAAATTAATCAAATGAACCATCTTCCTGAAATGTCAACTAGAGTTGCAGACATGGAGAAGAGTCACACATGATGGGTTAAAATGAAATTGTTTCCAAAGTAGTGGCAACTCTATCATTGTATATGCATGATCTAATAAGCATTTTATACTCATCCTACATGATAGAAACATTCTTTGTTTTTTCTTTTTATCAGAGCAAGTAACGAACTTTTTAAAAGTGTAGCTCTTACCACTATCTTGTCTAGACATCAAGTCTACCCTACTGTATTTAACAGTCCATTATTACCAACCACTTATTCGGACCTTACATATATAGATTTAGTAAAATATACTCACATATGATTTACCTCTGAAAAAATCTCTTATTCCCAAAACCCATTGAAAATAAATCATTTATTTTGGCTAAATTTCAGAGTTTTTGAAATTTATCAGTCAGATTCTGTGCATGCTCTTACTATAGATGCTTGTTGCTGAAACGTAGGTGTAAAGTTTTCACTTTAAGGGAGTTTCATCTGGAAGCTGTCTCAGAAGGTAATTTGTATCATATTTGAAATGTCAAAACCAAGTGTCTTAGCTTTTACGTTTAATTAAAAGTAAGTTATTTATACCTGGTATAAATTCATAAATACGGAGATTGATGACTCTGTTAAGATACAATTTTTACATAAAATATAAAATTTGGACAATACAAATACCAAGCCTTATAAAAACCATACTTAAAATGTTGCAAGTACCAGAAGAGATGAGGCCATCCTGGACATTATACCTGGGAATGTCATCATTTAAACAAAAGTACCCAATACAGGTATTCCCCATGGCGTAAGCCCATGTGTGAGCTTCCTTCTCTCACCTCCCTTCTTTGTTTCCTGTCAACCAGTGTTAGGTAAGGATTTTCTCTAGTGGTTCCAAATTACTGTCACTTGCTATTCAGTTCCCCTTTTGTAAGTTAACAATTTTATTTAGTCTCTGAGTACTTCACATTGGGAACATTTCTAAGTAGTGTGGCATAGAAATTGCTGGATGCTTCCATTTAGTGCTTTAACTTCTCAGAGCCTTTTCCTCATTTGTTAAATGGGATTAGTTGCATGTTTTCCTGCAGAATTAACAAGCTCTTGTATGTGAAAGCCCTTTATATATTGAAAATCACTATACAAGTGGTTATGGTTGTGTTGAGTATTACTTTGCCTGTTTCTTTGCAACCTTGGAATATTGACTACTTTCAGATTACCTCTTAGGAATATTTTATAGCAAGTTTCCTGTATAAGTTTAACTTTGAGAGCCCATTTTCTCATCAGTGTGAAGATTTGGGCTGTTTACCTCTTGTCCTTTTACTTCTGTTTTTATTTTGGGGGATTTCCCCTTTATTTGTTCAAAATGAAATGTGAAAATAATTTTACTATGAAATATTTTATTTATTTTGGGGGGCTTTGTAATTTTCCTTTCACATTTTCCATTTGGATTGCTTTTTTATCTCACTGGTCCTTATCTATTTTTCTAGACATAAGAAGTACCATAAAAGATTAATGTTTCCTTCTCCTTAGAATTCCCTGCTTTCCCTTCCCATTCCTAAAACATAAATTGTTCCCATATATCACCCTTCACTTGTCATCCCTTATTTTTAACATGTGATCCCTCCTATAACATCTGCTGTCTTCTCTTAACTGTTGTTTAATTCAAGTATTGTGCAAGGAGATAACAAGCTTGTCTGTTATATACACTCATTTGCTGACTACAGTGTGAGTTAATTGATATTCTCAATTCATTTACAGACGGTGTTTTAAAAGTTGCACTTAGATAATCTTATGTTTCTGCTTAAAGGTAACTTGAAATTAAACACTAGAAGTGAGTTGATGTTGGGAGTCACTTATATAATTATCTATTTTGTGTACTTTTCCTTTATTCTTTCTCTTTTTAAAATTTTGTTTCTAAAAAAAGTAGTACAGGAAATTGGACAATGCAGTGTATATCATTTCTGTTTAGAATACTTGTTTACTTGAATTAGCCAGGAGATTATTTGGAGATTTTTTTGTCTGCCTCTGAACTGAATCTTAAGATTTCTAAGCCTTCAGTTATCTGGACTTGAGAGGAAATGAGCAGTTCAGCATCGTTCAGTTTTCTGGTTAGCTGATGTTCAATTATGCTAAACTCTGCTATGATTGCTAATATGCTCTACTTTAAGAAAGTCACCTTAGCGATGTATAACACATGTACAGAGAGAAGTGTTCAAAACAGAGTTGTTAACCTGAATGATTTCTCACAAAGCAAGCACGAGTGAAAACTACCATTCAGGGCAAGAAATAGAGATTACCAGCACCCCAGGAGTCCCATCATACCCCCTCCCTAATCACTGCCCCTCCTTTCCCAAAGGTAACCACTAAATTGATTCCTAACATTGTAGTATAGTTTTTGAGCTTTACACAAATGGAATCATACAGTATATATTATTTTGTGCCTAGCTTTTTTTTGTTCACCGTTGTATTTATGAGATTCATTGATATTGTTACAGGTAATATAGCTCCTTTTGGTTTTAATTTGCATTTCCCTGATTACAGATGATGCTGAGGATATTTTCGTATGGTTATTCGCACATAGCACAAGTACTCTTTTGTAAAGTACTTGTTGAGATTCTTGCTAGTTCTCCTGTTGAGTTCTTTTTTTTTAAATGATTTGTAGAAGTTCTTTATATATTCTTTATATATATATATACAAGCCCTTTGTTAGTTATGTGTGTTGCAGATACCTTTTCCCATTTTGTGTCTTGCTTTTTCATTCTTTTGATATCTATGGAGGAATAAAAATTCTTACTTTTAATGTAGCCCAGACTTTTGAGTCTTATTCTATATTGCTTTTATTTGTCTCCTATTTAAGATATCTTTCTCTTTTATTATCTTCTAGAAGCTTTTCTGTTTTGTCTTTTACATTGAGTTACAATCCATCTGAAAATGATTTTATATATAGTGTATATTAATTGTAGCTGAGATCGAGTTTCACTTTTTTCCATGTGGATATCCATTTGACACTGAACCATCTTTTGGAAAGACCATGTGTTCCTCACTGTTCTGCATTGACACCTGTGTAATAAGTCAGGTGTCCATATATGTGTGAATCTGTTTCTGAACTCTGTTCTATTCTGTTGGTCTTTTGATTCGTGTAAAAGTACTGCACTGTCCTCATTACTGTAGCTTTACAATTAAGTCTTGATATCCAGTAGAGCAAATCCTCCTGCCTGTTGTTGTTTTTTCAAGGGTACCTGTACTTGGAACTGTGAATTTCTGTAGAAACTTTAGAATTGGTTTCTCATGTTCTCAGTTTAACAAACAAAGCCTGTTGGGATCTAGGCTCAGGATCTCTCACGAGGCTGCAGTCAAGCTGATAACAAGGGCTATAGTTTCTTAAGATGTGACTGGAGTTGGAAGATCCACTTCCAAGCTCACTCATGTAGCTGTTGGCATGAGTTTCAGTTTCTTGCATGTAATCATTGCCTCCCCCAAGAGTGAGCAAAAAAGAGCAATGCTTTGCTGCCTTTTTTGGTCTGTTGAGTCACATACTGTCTGTCACTTCTACCTTGTTCTGTTAATTACAAGTGAGTCACTAAGCCCAGCCAACACTCAACAGGAAGGGATTACACAAGGATGAAAATACCAGGAGGGTGGGGATCACTGGGGGCTCTCTGGGGGTTGGCTGCCACATCTTCCATGATCATTGTAACCTGAATTTACCAGCTTTATTAGTCTTTTTCAAAGAACCAACTTTTGGTTTTGTTCTTTTTTTTTTCTTGTTTTGATTTTATATTTCACTAAATTCTGACGTTATTGTTTTCTTTCCTTCTTCATTTTTTGGTTTAATTGCTGTTATTGAAAAAATTTTTGAGATAGATACTTACTGATTTGTAGTTTTTCTTTTCTTTTCTTTTTTTTTTTTTTTGGCGGTACGCGGGCCTCTCACTGTTGTGGCCTCTCCCGTTGCGGAGCACAGGCTTCGGACGCGCAGGCTCAGCGGCCATGGCTCACGGGCCCAGCCACTCCGCGGCATGTGGGACCTTCCCGGACCGGGGCAAGAACCCGTGTCCCCTGCATCGGCAGGCGGACTCTCAACCACTGCGCCCCCAGGGAAGCCCTGTAGTTTTTCTTTTAACCTATAAATTCCCTCTCAACATGGCATTAGCTCATCTTCCAAATTTTGATGTTATTTTTATTGTCATTCAGTTTAGAATATTTTCCTAATATTCCTTGGATTTCTTATTTAGAGTTATTTAGAATATTTCTTAATTTCCAAACATATGGGGATTTTGTAGGTTTTTAAAAAAATAAATTTCTATTTCTAAACCACTCTAGTCAGAAAACATTCTTTAGGATTTTAGCCCTATGAAATTTGTTGTAACTTACATTGCAGCCCAACACATCGTCAGTTTTTCTTTTTTACTTCTTTTCTTTTTTTTTTTTTGGCTGTGTTGGGTCTTCATTGCTGCACATGGGCTTTCTCTAGTTGCAGTGAGCAGGGGCTACTCTTCGTTGCAGTGTGTGGGCTTCTCATTGCAGTGGCTTCTCTTGTTGTGGAGCACGGGCTCTAGGCATGCGGGCTTGAGCAGTTGTAGCACACGGGCTCAGTAGTTGTGGTGCACGGGCTTAGTTGCTCCGCAGCACATGGGATCTTCCTGGACCAGGGATCGAACCTGTGTCCCCTCCATTGCCAGGTGGATTCTTAACCACTGCTCCACCAGGGAAGTCCAGTCAGTTTTTCTAAGTGTTCCATATACTTGAAAAGAAGGTGTACTTTTTATTTGTTGAGTGCATTGTTCTATTAGTATGTCAATAAGGTAAAGTTTATTATTGTGTCAACTCTTTCATATCCGTATTGATTTTGCTTGTCTTAACAGTTTCTGAAAGAGTTGTGTCAAAACCTTCAAATATGTTTGTGGATTTGCATATCTCTTTTAAATGTTTCTATTCCTTTTATATATTGAGGCTATGATGTAAAGTGCATATGAGTTTAGAATTATTTTATGTCTTTATGAAATAGTCCCCTTAATCTCTAATGTCTCATATTTATCTAAGTTAGTTTGGGCATGATATCTGTTTTTGTTACCTTACTTTCATTCTTGTATTTAAGTTATTTCTCTTGTAAGCAGCCATATAGTTACGTTTTTAAAAAATCCATCTTGAATAAAATATGTCTTTTCTTTGAATCATTTCCATTTACTGTAGTTACTGTTATATTTATGTTTAGTTGTTCTTCCTGTTCTGTAGTCCTTTTCTCTTTCTTTGGTATTTTTAAATTTATTGTTCATCTCCCATACTCCCACATTTTCTTTGTAGTTATACATTCTTTACACCGTGCATCCTTGACGTATTGAAGTCTAATATAAACTAATACTTTTCACTCATTGATGATCAATGCAGGCACCATAGATCGTTTGAAATCCATTGAACTTCCTCTTGATTGATTTGATTTAGTTTGTATTTTACTCCCATATGTATTTTAAACCCCACAAGATACTTAATAGTATTTTATGCAGTTAATGTTCATTTGGTTTATTTAAATATTCACCGTTTGTATTATTTTCATTGCTTCTTATATCTCTAACTTCCATCAAGGATCATTTTCTTCTACCTGAAGAACAATGACTCAATAGATTCCAGCACATCCACACTATGGAATTCTGTATACTCAGTAGAAGGATTTATGGAGAATTACCACAGTGCTGCTGCAGTATTTTAGAAGTTAGAATAAGTAGTGTAGGAACTGTAGAGTTAGGGGATTTGGCTTGAATCCCAGTTCAGCCGCTTGCTGTGCTTCTTCGGGAACGTCACTTAACTTTTTCTGAGCCTTGGTTTTTCCTCACTACTCTAATGGGAATGGTGATATTACCCACTTCATAGTAAAGGTAGAATTAAGTGGGAATGCATATTTAAGTTGCCTAATATATTGTCAGTATCAACATGGCTGCTATTATTGTTTTGTACTATTTTTCATAGTAGATGAAAAGTATTAAGTCTTGTGTGCTTACAGGATTTTTGTGGATTCTCATGGAATCCCAACTTAGAAAAATTAAGGCTTAAACTGACCAAGTAACTTGTAAGTCACACTGAAAAATAATCTGTTCCTTTGGTAGTCTTGTATTTTAAATTATAATCTTTGTGAATGGGTTAAAATTATAATTAACGTCATTGAAACAAAGGACAAAAATGACAACTCTCACTTTCATCTAGTGAGTCCCTCTTACTAGCAGTGAAAGGTGAAAGGCAAAGTAGATGTTGAATAACTGAAACATGTAGGATGGTGATAATGTGATGCTATATTGTCATCTCCATTTTACCTATGATGGTAGTGATTATATTGAGGCTATAGTAGGACTTAATTTTTGTATATATATCTTTAAAAGATTAATTTGCTTGGAAAAAGTCTATAAAAGATGTATTAGAAATTTCATATTTTGAATAGGGCTTTGTCTTTTATTTATTGCTTTATCCATACAATCCGCATGTTAGATTGATAGGAAGTGTTTTATTTCCGGGGATTTTGAAATAATCATTTATGGTATGTGAATTCAAGTTACAAAGTTTTTAAAATTCTATGTCAGCAGATGTAGTAGTATGCCTTTCTCCAATTAAACCATTTCTTTTTTTTTTTTTTTTTTTGCGGTACGTGGGCCTCTCACTGTTGTGGCCTCTCCCGTTGCGGAGCACAGGCTCCGGACGCGCAGGCTCAGCGGCCATGGCTCACGGGTCTAGCCGCTCCGCGGCATGTGGGATCTTCCCGGACCGGGGCACGAACCCGTGTCCCCTGCATCGGCAGGCGGACTCTCAACCACTGCGCCACCAGGGAAGCCCAAACCACTTCTTTGTATCCAGTTTTTCTTGAACATTTTCCTGAACATATATACTCCATTGTCTTTTACTATATATAGACTGTATTGAATTGTGGTGCTTATTTCTATCTTTATTTTCAGGATATTTCTGACTTTGAAGATTATTTATCTGTTTTCATTAGCTTCATTGGCTTAATTATAGGGGTGTATACACACACACACACACACACACACACACACACACACTCTCTCTCTCTCTCTCTCTCTCTCTCTCTCTCTCTCTCTCTCTCACATATAGGCATACATACACTTCTTTTGAGGATTCTTAATTATAATTTTGCCCAGAGCTTGGGCAGTTCCATACTATATTGCTCTCTAATTATGATTTACGTTACTCTGCCCTGAAATTTTATTCTGTTTATTAACATCCTTCATCGACACTGTTTGAGGAGAACTAAGAAAAACCTCTTGTACTTACTACTTCAACAACTGCGTGTGTTTTTCTGTCCTTTATATTTGTTGTTCAAAAGTTATAGATCAAATAAGGTCTTAATAATAACACAGTTGTGGCCTCTCCCGCTGCGCAGGCTCAGCGGCCGTGGCTCACAGGCCTAGCCGCTCCGCAGCATGTGGGATCCCCCCGGACCAGGGCACGAACCCGTGTCCCCTGCATAGGCAGGCGGACTCTCAACTACTGCGCCACCAGGGAAGCCCAACACAGATTTTTTAATCTAGAGAGTTAAATAGTACTCATTTATTCTACTTAAGTGTTTAATCACAAACTATGTTAGTAAAAAGTCTTGGTACTATTGAAACCAAGCTAGAAGAAATGCATCTGATTCTCTCAGTAAAGAATTTGTTTTTACATAAAAATATTTTTCCATTCCTTTTTTTTTTCCTTTCTTTTTATTTATTTATTTTTCGCTGTGTTAGGTCTTTGTTTCTGTGCAAGGGCTTTCTCACGGGCCCAGTTGCTCCACAGCATGTGGGATCTTCCCAGACCAGGGCTCGAACCCGTGTCCCCTGCATTGGCAGGCAGATTCTCAACCGCTGCCGCACCAGGGAAGCCCTCCATTCCATTTTTTTAACGTAGTACATTCTTGATTGTAATTGTGAAAGAGATCAGGGCCCCATGTAAAGCAAAAGTGTAAAAAATATTAAATTATTGATTTTCTAGTTGAAACCGGGTATTAAGAGAGGGCAGTTTGTTTGCAGCATGTTTACTTTTCTAAATTTTGTTTTATTTATGCTAAAACTTTATTTTTATTCACTGAATTCGTCAGTTGCACAGCCAACTGTTGTTTGCCCATGAAAGTTACACAGCCAAAAGTTAATAACATCTTTTTCTCCTACTGGTAGTTAACATATGTTCATCCACAATGCTATTTACCTTTCTAATAGGCTGAAAGGACAATTACCAATTAATCATCTTTGTATCATCTAGTTCCTTGCCTACAGTAGACTCACAGTGAGTGTTTACCAGTTGAACGAATGGAACTAGAAGCAGTGCCCAAAGCAACCTTGGTCCCACGTAGTTTTTGCTCTGCCATTTTAGCTTCAAGGATCTTTCCCTTCAAGGGATTGGGAACTAAAGGAAGAAGGAAAACCATCTTCATTCATTTTGTTGCAAAAACATAGCCAGATTTTAATGGTTTTCATAGTCTACAAGGTTGAGAGGATTTCTCATATATTTATTACATATGACTAAAATACATATTAGAAGATTGATGTAAGAAATTGTTATTGATGTAAAAGATTAGATCTTTACAGCAACCTATGAAGGGACAAGGAAGAGATTATTATTTTAAAATTTATTTACTTTTGAAGTGCAGTTTCACTATAATGTGTCTAGATAAGGATGTTTTAAAATTTATTCTGTGTAAGATAATTTATGCTTTCCGAGAATTTACATTTTTCATTAGAGCTAGAAAATTATAAACTGTTACCTCTCTGAATTTTGAGTATCCTGTATTTCTACTTTTATGTACTCCAGTTGGACACAGGTTTTCATCCCATCTTTCATTTCTCTTAAATTTTTTTCTTTTGTCTTTTCTATCTTTTTCTATTTGAAATTATGGGTATTTTGTTCAGGACTCCCTCTAAGTCTTCAGTTGTATCTAATTTGTTGTTTAACCTATCCACTGAGTTCTTAATTTCGGTTAATATTTTTCACTTTTAGAAGTTCAATTTGGTTCTTTTTGTAAATCTACCTAGAATTAGATTGTTTATTGCTTATGTTTTCATTCTCTCATTTCTTTAAACATCTTATTTTCTGTAACTGATCATTTTAATAGCTGAAGTCTCAGGTCTTTAATCCAGCTGTTGTTTCTGCTAACCCTTGCTTATGGTAGCATGTTCCCTCATTTACGTAATTTGTATTTTGGAGTTGTGATATTATATTTAGAACTACAAATGCATATGAAGGTAGACTGTGCTTATGAATTCTCAGAGGAAACTGCCTCTCTTCACCTCGAGAGCCTAGACCAAGGCAGAGAAGTTTTCCTGTCATTTTCTTTTACTGACAGGTGATTTTTGTTTGTTTTTTTCTAGTTCGACCTTTCACAAAAATCTTAGCTTTATACAGAGGCCTTAAAACCAACTCTGTCTTGAATGAGCCAGAAGTCGTGTCTCTCATTGCCCAACAGGCTGTGAGTTCCTGGCTCTTTGGGGCAGCCATGGCTCATGATATTAGCTTAGCACTCTGGTTTATTGCTTCTTTTCTTTCTTTGTTTGTGACTGTTAAGGGCAGTTCCCCTTACTTATTTTAAGAGCTTAGCTATGCTTCTAAAAGAATGTGTTTCTAAGTTTTTTAAGGAAGGAGAGTTTTCTGGGAAATAATAGTATGTTGTTTTGCCCTATCTTTATTTTACAAGTTTAAAAAGCTCAAGTGACTTATTCAAGTTTATACTGGAAATGGTAAAAATGTGACTGCTTCTTAACTTATTGCATTCTGTTATTCTTGTTTGCCTTGAAGCTGAGATTTAAAGAATCAGTTTCAGTTAGGAGAACCAGAAAGGTTTCATTTTGGAAGTGACAATTGTTTGGACTCTTAAAATTCAGGTAGGAGTCTCATAGGTAGGAATACGAGGTAAAAGATTCTAGATAGTGGTGAATGACATGAACATAAGATGAAAAATAGGACACTGTAGGGAACAATCAACAATTACAAATAGTTTAGTTTAGGTAAAACCATATTCCACATGAATTTTTTGGGGGGTTCTACTTTTAAAAAAAATTTATTGAAATATAATTGATTTACAACGTTGTGTTAATTTCTGCTTGTACAGCAGAGTGACTCAGCTATACACATATATGTTCTTTTTCATATTCTTTTCCATTATGGTTTATTACAGGATAATGAAGACATTTCCCTGTGTTATTCAGTAGGACCTTGTTGTTTATCCATCCTTTATATAATTGTTTGCATCTACTAATCCCAAACTCCCAATCCTTCCCTCCCCCGCTGCACTCCCCCTTGGCAACCACAAGTCTGTTCTCTGTGTCTGTGAGTCTGTTTCTGTTTTGTAGATAAGTTGTATTTTAGATTCCACATATAAGTAATACCATATGGTATTTGTTTTTCTCTTTCTGACTTACTTCACTTAGTATGATAGTCTCTGGGTCCATCCATGTTGCTGCAAATGGCATTGTTTCATTCTTTTTTATGGCTGAATAGTATTCCATTGTATATATGTACCACATCTTCTTTATCCATTCTTCTGTCGATGGACATTTAGGTTGTTTCCATGTCTTAGCTATTGTAAATAGTGCTGCTATGAACATAGGGGTGCATGTATCTTTTTGAATTACAGTTTTGTCTGGGTATATGCCTAAGAGTGCGATTGCTGGATCATATGGCAACTCTACTTTTAGTTTTTTCAGGAGCCTCCATCCTGTTCTCCATAGTGGCTGCACCAATTTACATTCCCACCAACAGTGCAAGAGGGTTCCCTTTCTCCACACCCTTTCCAACATTTATTATTTGTAGACATTTGAATGATGGCCATTGTGACCATTCTGAGGTGGTACCTCATTGTAGGTTTGTGGGTTTTTTTAATTTATTTTATTTATTTATTTATTTTTGGCTGTGTTGGGTCTTCTTTGCTGTGCGCAGGCTTTCTTTAGTTGCAGCGAGCGGGGGGCTACTCTTCGTTGAGGTGCACAGCCTTCTTATTGCAGTGGCTTCTCTTGTTGTGGAGCACGGGATCTAGGTGCGTGGGCTTCATTAGTTGTGGCACGCAGGCTCAGTAGTTGTGGCTCACGGGCTTAGTTGCTCTGCAGCATGTGGGATTTTCCCGGACCAGGACTCGAACCCATGTCCCCTGCATTGACAGGTGGATTCTTAACCACTGCACCACCAGGGAAGATCCTCGTTGTAGTTTTGATTTGCAATTTTCTAATAATTAACAATGACAAGCATCTTTTCATGTGCCTATTGCCCATCTGTACAAGAATATTTTTTAATCTTTCCCCCATACCCTTCATTCTCCTATTCCACTCCCCAGCCACAGCATTTATTGCTATGATTTCATAGAGTAGATGTTGACAAAATTTTATTTCCTGTGGTATTATTAGAAAGATCTTGAATAGTCTCGAGTAATGGGCTTAAGATCTTTGTCTTGCTTTGGAAGAAAGGCTTTGGAAGGAAGTATTTTGTTTCAGTCCCAACTGGTGTACTACAGTTCTGTTGCTAACCACCAGAGTTAGTGCAGACCCCAGAAGTTAAAGGGCACAACGAGACTGCCCTTACTTTAGATACCAGCTGGCTGTACTTTGGGGCTCCCTGAACTCCTGACCAGTTGGCTGCGAATTTGAGGTTCCCCATGATCCCATCAGGTCCAATTATGTGCTAGAACAACTGACAGAACTCAGGAAAGTGCTAAACTTCTGATTACAGTTTTGTTACAAAGGATACAAATCAGGAAGGAAGTATTCTGTTTCAGCTGGTGTACTGGTGTACTGCAATTCAATTCTGGCATTAACCACTCACAGTTAGTGTAGATCCCACAAGTTAAAGGGCACAGTCTCCAAGTAGAAGATGAGAAACTAAGGTAGTGTGAGAAAGGGTGTGATTATAGACTGTGTTTTACAGAAATTTGTTGGTAGGGAAAAGATAGTAGATAGCAAGCCTAGGATAGTTTTCTGAGGATAGGTGGATTGAAGCCAGATTGCTGAAAAATTTAAGTGCTAGAAAAAGAGAGTTTGAATTATGTTGATAGGCAGTATGGTTTATGGATGAATTTCAAATACATGAGAATTAGGATCAGGATTGTTTTGAAGATGAGTTTGGCTGTGTAGAGCTGTTTGGCTACTCTTCGGGTGAGGGATGATGAGAGCCTGAATTAGATTGGTGAAGTCAGCAACGGAGTGCTAGTGTGTGAGAACATGTGGCAGGAGAACAAACAAAACTTGATGCCCTATTTATTTATTTACTTACTTACTTTTGACCACTTGTGAAAGGTTAAGGGTAATATGAGAGAGAGAGAGATAAAAAAAACAGATGAAATAATTGATGAAGCAAGAGAGGCTATCAGTAGCACAGATAGAGGGACTTAACCTTGAAAATTTAGAGAACCCTTTATCCTGCGACTAGGGCAAAGGAGAATAAAGTGGCAGCATTTTTGAGGTGAAGAGGAGGATCAGTTTAGGAGAGGCAGTTTTGCTCAGAGTAAAAGGGGAAATGGGTACGGAGGAGAGAGTCCTATAGCAGTTGGAGTTCCTGATTTGGGCAAGGAAAGGGCTTAGGATACCCCAAATGGTGCATGTTGATATAGAACTCAACAGGGAGATTAAAGAGTTTGTGGTGGATCAAATAATTGCAGTTTTGGATTTTTTCCAGCAATTCACAGTATCCTTTGAGTAAGAGTAGAAAAGCAAACCAGATTGTTTATCCATAGCTAACCAAGTAAGAACACCTTAAATATGACTAAACAATCAAAAAAAGCTCACTGATAGATGAAGGTGATGATTTTACTGAAAAAAAAAAAAAAAAGACACAAACTTAGTCTCTTTTAAAGGTCTTTAATTCAGTTATTTATATGCCAGGAAGTTTGACCAGTTCTGTTGCCCAGGCTTTTGAACAGCTACATATAGTGCAACTCAAAATCGAAGAGGCAAGTGATAAAAATTAAACTTACATTCATAACTTCGCATAACGGTTGATCATGATACATTTAAAAGGGGAGAAAAGAAAAAACTACTTTAGCTTTTAATGATTTTGAGGTGTCTTTTTAAAAATACATATATATTAGCCTTAGGCAGGAAATGGCTAATGTATTTCAGAATTTTCCACCTAAAAGAAACAAATAATATTATTTTTTTAAATAGGGAATATATACTTTGTTAAAATTTATTTATTTGGCTGCATCAGGTCTTAGCTGCGGCACACGGGATCTTCGTTGAGGCACACGGGATCTTTTAGTTGCGGCATGCGAACTCTTAATTGGGGCGTGTGGGATCTAATCTAGTTCCCTGACCAGGCATTGCGAGCGCGGAGCCTTAGCCACTGGACCACCAGGGAAGTCCCAAACAATAGTATTTTAAACAAGCGAGTTGCAGTGCTCCAGGATGCATTGAATCTCTATCTTTTAGCCAAATGGAATGTTGCTATGGTTATTTCCTGACTTCTAAACCTGTTAAATATAATGGTTTCCCATTTGAAACCCTCCAGTGGCTTCCCATTATAGTATTTCAGAATAAAAATCGGAAGTCTTTACCGTGGCTGTAGAGATCTGCTGGTTCTTTCTACCACCTCTCCCTCCAAATTTCTTTCGTATTACCCCCGTGGTTCACTGTGCTGCAGTCGTACTGGCCTCTTATAGGACACACTTTCTCCCCTCTTGGGTGGCCTTTGTTGATGCTATTACTTTTGCCTGGAATGCTTTTGCTGGCCTCTTCTCATCTTTCAGGCCCCTGCTTGAACATTACCCTTTCACCGAAACATTTCCTTATCCCCCTGACCAATCAAAGTAGTTCCCCCATCACTGAACCTACTTTATTTCCTTTATAACACTTCCCACAATTATACATATGTTTATATGTTTTTATACTTTTTATTGCATATCTTTCCCACTAAAAAGAAAGCTTTCTGAGGATAGGGACTGTATGTTTTTTTATTCACCACTTGCACAGGGTTTGTACATAGTAAGTCCTCAAATATTTGTTGGCTAGTAGGCCCTCAAATGTTTGTTGAGTGAATGGTTTCTGAGTATTAAGTACTTTATGTTTGCTCTGTCACTTAATACTCACAAAAGCCCTGTGACGTAAGGTCCTGTTACAATACCCACACTATAAACAAGGCAGCTGGGGCTTACAGAATTAAATATTGTGCCCAGAGACACACAGCAACCCAAATCTAGGGACTCCATGACCTTAAAATCCATCATCTCCATCACTCTGCCATATTCCCCTTCCATCCTGTTAATAATTTAAATTCTTTCATACATATTTTTAAAAGTAAGAAAAAATAAAACTAGACATTTAAAATGCTTATGAGCCTACCTTTTATAATAGTGGCATCTGTGGGAATTTTTTAAAGGGTTGGAGAATTAAGATTTTTTTTTTAGTTTTGAATATTGAATTATATTTAAACTACTTATGTTCAGGATGAATGAAAAAATTACTTCTTTTGTAGAAAGAAAATTATAAGAAATGATACCTATGATAATTTTTTACATTTTGTTTTCCTTTCTTTTTTGGAATATCTGTGGATATAAGTGGCTCATTCCTCAAGGTCATAACAAGTTGATTCTTATTGTGCAAAAGATTTCAATTTGAAGCTTTTACTGTGTAATTATGTCCCACATATGATAGAAGGCTAAGAAAACATAGTTAATCTGATTTTTATATGGATAATTCAGAATGTGTTCTGTATGTGAGGAGAATGGTATATTATTCTTTTTTTTCTTTTTGACAGAGATATAGGATGTTATAGTCAAAATTTGACTTTTAAAATTGTATTTGGTTTTTCCCATTTAATGTGGTTTCTTTTTTCTCTAAAACTGAAATAACTTAAGTGCCATTTAAAGAAAAATACAGAATGCAGCTGCTACACAATTGAGTTATATGAGATAAACACTGGCTTGAATCACTGGAGATGATTCAGTGTTTGAGGGAAAAATTTAGAGCTTTCCTGTCACACCTACACAGTAGAGACAGAGGCAGAATTTTCCGTTGTTTTACATGCAATATGTTTACATTTTAATTATTGCTTCATCTTAGTAACATGCAATCCTCTTCACATTTTAAGTACTGTCATCTGAATGGTACCATTTCTGGATGAGTTTTGCTTTGGGTTTTGTGGTTGTTCTTGTGGTTTTCTGTGTATGTTTTGTTTGTTTTCTGTACAAGGCAATATAAGTATATTTTTAGACATTTTGCAACTTGTCTCTTTGTATAATAGCCTTTTTTTAAAAAACTTATTTTCTCCTTTGGTGTTCAGTTTTCGTAGTGAAAACTATATGAAGCACAGTGTTTCTAATTGAATTTTATTAGTTTTCTACAATATGATTGTCTTACAGGGAAAAAACTTTAGACCAATTTTTTAAAAATTGAGTTATAGTTGATTTACAGTATTATTATTATTATTAAGTTTCAGGTGTACAACGTAGTGTCACAATTTTTAAAGGTTATATTCTATTTATAGTTATAAAATATTAGCTAATATTCCCTGTGTTGTACAATATATCCTATAGCTTACTTATTTTATACATAGTAGTTTGTACCTCTTAATCCCCTACTCTTATCATGCCTCTCTCTTTCCCCCTCTCCGCTCTGGTAACCACTAGTTTGTTTTCTATATCTGTGAGTCTTGCTTCTTTTTTGTTATATGTTTACTAGTTTGGTGTAGTTTTTAGATTCTATATTTAAGTGATATCATATAGTATTTGTCTTTCTCTGTCAGACTTATTTCAGTTAGCATTATACCCTCCAAGTCCATCCATGTTATTGCAAATGACAAAATTTCCTTCTTCTTTATGGCTGAGTAGTATTCCATTGTATATATGTACCACATCTTCTTTATCCTTTAATCTGTTGATGGACACTTAAGTTGGTTCCATATCTTGGCTGTTGTAAATAATGTTGCTGTGAACATTGGAGTGCATGTATCTTTTTTTTTTTCTATTTTTTGGCTGTGCCGCATGGCATGTGGGATCTTAGTTCCCCAAACAGGGATCGAACTGGCGCCCCCTGCAGGGGGGGAGTCTGGAAGTGCGAAGTCTTAACCACTGACTACCAGGGAAGTCCATGGGGTGCATGTATCTTTCTGAATTATTTTTTTCATTTCCTTCAGATGTATACCCAGGAGTGGAAAAGGGATCATTTGGTAGTTCTTTTTTTCATTTTTTGAGGAACCTCCACTCTTTTCCACAGTGGCTATACCAGTTTACATTCCCACCAACAGTGTACAAGGGTTCCCTTTTCTCAACATCCTCGCCAACATTTGTTATTTATAGTCTCTGTGATGATAGCCAAAAGTGTGACAGGTGTGAGGTATGAGGTAATGTCTCATTCTGGTTTTGATTTGCATCTCTCTGATGATTTGCAATGTAAAGCATCTTTTCATGTGCCTATTGACATCTGCATTTCCTCTTTGGAAAAACGGCTGTTCATATCTTCTGCCCAATTTTGAATTGGGTTGTTTGTTTTTTGGTATTGACTTGTAGGAGCTGTTTCTGTATTTTGGATATTAACCCCTTATTGGTCATATCATTTGCAAATATTTTCTCCCATTCTCTAGGTTGTCTTTTTGTTTTGTTGATGGTTTTCTTTGCTGTGCGAAAGCTTTTAAGTTTAATTAGGTCCCACTTGTTTATTTTTGCTTTTGTTTCCTTTGCCTAGGGAGACAGGCAGTGTCTTCTGCCCATGTTTTCCTCTACAAGTTTTTATAGTTTATCATTTTGCTTTTAGGTCTTTAATCCATTTTGAGTTTATTTTTTGGATATGGTGTGGGAAAAATTCTAATTTCATTCTTTTATATGTAGCTATCCAATTTTCCTAGCACCACCTATTAAAGAGACTGTCTTCTCCCCACTGTATATTCTTGCCTCTGTTGTACATTAACTGACTGTAAGTGCATTGGTTTATTTCTAAGTTCTCTTTTCTGTTTCATTGATCTGTGTGTCTGTTTTTGTGCCAGCACCAAACTGTTTTGAATACTGTAGCTTTGTATTGAATAGTATAGTCTGAAGTCAGGGAGCAGGATACCTCTAGCTCTGTTCTTCTTTCTCAAGATGTTTTGTCTCTTCACAGTCTCTTGTGTTTCCATACAAATTTTAAAATTATTCTAGTTCTGTGGAAAATGCCATAGGTATTTTGATAGGGACTGCATTAAGTCTAGATTGCCTTGGATAGTGTGGTCATTTTTACAGTATTAATTCTTATAATCTGTGAACACAGCATGTCTTTCCATCTATGTCATCTTCAATTTCTTTCATCAGTGTCTTTTAATTTTCCAAGTACATGTCTTTTACTTCCTTAGGTAGGTTTATTCCTAGGTATTTTATTCTTTTTGATGTGATGGTTTCCTTAGTTTCTCCTTCTGATAATTCATTGCTAGTGGATAGAAATGCAGCAGATTTCTGTATATTAATTTTGTATCCTGCAGCTTTACTGAATTTATTCATGAGCTCTAGTAGTTTTTTGGTGGTGTCTTTAGGATTTACTATGAAAAGTATCATGTCATCTGCAGATAGTGTCAGTTTACTTCTTCCTTTCCAGTTTGGATCTTTTATTTCTTTTTGTTGTCTGATTGCTTTCACTAGGACTTCCAATACTGTGTTGAATAAAAGTGTTGAGGGTGGGCATTCTTGTCTTGTTATTGATATTAGAAGAAATGCATTTCACTTATCACCACTGAGTGTGATGTTGGCTGTCAGCTTTTCATAATATGACTTTTATTATGTTGAGAAATATTCCCTCATACCCACTTTCTGGAGAGTTTTTATCATAAATGGATGTTGAGTTTTGTCAAAAGCTTTTTCTTCATCTACTGAGATGATCATATGGTTTTTATTTTTCAGTTTGTTAGTATGGTGTATCACATTGATTTCTGGATGTTGAAACATTCCTTGCATCCCTGGGATAAACCTCACTTGATCATGATGTGTGATCCTTTTAATGTATTGTTGGATTCATTTTGCTAATATTTGGTTGAGGATTTTTGCATCTATGTTCATCAGGAACGTTGGCCTGTAATTTTCTTTTGTTTGTGATATCTTTGTCTGGTTTTGGTATCAAGGTAATGCTGGCTTCATAGAATGAGTTTGGAAGCATTCCTTCCTCTGCAGTTTTTTGGCATAGCTTGAGAAGGATAGGTGTTAACTCCCATCTAGATGTTTGATAGAATTCTGTGAAGCCACTTGTTCCTAGACTTTATAGTTTTCTGGAATTTTTTTTTTATTACTGATTCAATTTCTAAAATAATTGGTGTGTTCATATTTTCTCTTTCCTCCTGGTTCAGCCTTAGGAGTTTGTCCGTTTCTTCTAGGTTGTCCATTTTGTTGGCATATAGTTGTTCATAGCAGTCTCTTATGAGCTTGTGTATTTCTGTGGTGTCAGTTGTAACTTCTTTTTCATTTCTGATTTTATTGATTTGGGCCCTGTTCCTTTTTTCCTTGTTGAGTCTGGCTAAAGGCTTATCAATTTTGTTTGTCTTTTGAAAGAACCAGCTTTTAGCTTTATTGATCTTTGCCTTTTTGTGTGTGTGTGTGTCTATTTCATTTATTTCTGCTCTGATCTTTATGATTTCCTTCCTTATACTAACTTTGGGTTTTGTTTGTTCTTTCTCTACTTTCTTTTTAGGTATAAGGTTAGGTTGTTTATTTGAGATGTTTGTTGTTTCTTGAGGTAGGCTTGTATTGCTATAAACTTCCCGCTTAGAACTGCTTTTGCTGCATCCCATAGGTTTTGGATCATTGTGTTTTCATTTTCACTTGTCTCTAGGTATTTTATGATTTCCTCTTTGATTTCTTCAGTGATTCATTGGTTGTTCAGTAGCATATTGTTTAGCCTCCACATGTTTGGGTTTTCTGCAGTTTTTGTATGCTTCTGTGCTTTCTGGACTTGGATGTATGTTTGCTTTCCAAGGTTAGGAAAGTTTTCAGCTATTATGTCTACAAAAACGTTCCCTGCCCCTTTCTCTTCTCCTTCTGCGACTCCTATAATGTGAATATTAGTACATTTGATGTTGTTTCAATGGTGTCTTAAACTGTCCTAATTTCTTTTTTTTCTTTTTTTCCTATTCAGCTTCAGTGATTTCCACTACTCTGTCTTCCAGCTTACTGATCTATTTTCCGTATCATTTAGTCTACTGTTGATTCCTTCTAGTGTATTTTTCATTTCAGGTATGGTGTTCATCTCCGTTTGGTTATTCTTTATATTTTCTAACTCTTTGTTAGAAACTTCTAACTTCTCGCTCTGGTTCATTCATTCTTCTCCCTAGTTCTTTGATCATCTTTACAACTGTTACCTTGTACTCTTTCTCAGGTAGATTGTCTGTCTCCACTTTACTTAGTTGTTCTTCTGGGGTTTTATCTTGTTCCTTCATTTTCAACATGTTCCTCTGTTTCCTCATTTTGCCTAACTTGCTGTTTTTGTTTCTGTGTATCTGGTAGGTTGACTACATTTCCTGACCTTGAAGAAGTGACCTTTTGTAGGAGACATCCTATGGGTCCCAGCAGTGCACTCTTTTTTGGTAACCAGAGTTATCTGCCCCAGGGTTCCCTCCTATGTCGGCTGTGTGGGTTGTTCCCTTTTGGCGGGCTGACTGCTCTTGGCAGTCTGGTAGGCGTGGCTGGCTCCCAGTCCGCTTGTTTGCCAGGTTCTGCCTTGTGTGGAGGCTGCCTGCTGCTGGTTGGCAGGGCTGCATCATGAGGTGCCTGGCTGCAGAACCCCGGCGGGCACTGGGGTTAGTGCTGGTTCACTGTTGGGCAGAGTCGGGGTCCAGGAAATCATGTGGCTGGTGCCTGCCTACCAGTGGATGGATGAAGCAAAGTCCTCACACTAGTGCTAGCCCACTGCGGGGGGCAGAGCTGGGTCTTGGCGTCTGGGTGCAAGGCCCAGGGGTCCCAGAGCTGGTGTTGGACTGCTGGTGTGTTCTGCCAGTTCATGACACAGTTGACTGTGTGGTCTGTGGCGTCCTGAAGCTTGTGTTGGACCTCTGGTTGGCAGGGCCGTGGCCCATCCCATCCTAGGGCTGATACTAGCCTGATGGCAGGCTTTGTGGCTGTAGTGGTCCTGGGGCTTGAGTCTGCTTCTTGGTGGATGAGACTTTTCCCAAGGCTAGATGTGGCTTGCTGGTGGGCAGGGCCAAGTCCCAGGGGATTCTGGGCCTACTCTCTGCCCACTGGTGGCTCCTGGTGCTCTGGCTGCAGGGCTTGGGGGTCTTGGGTCTAGTACTTGCACAGTGGTGTGTGGGACCAGTTCCTGGGCCCTCTGGTAGGCAGGGCCATGTCCAAGTGCGACTGTGGGCTCAGGTTCAGCCTGTCTGCTGGTGAGTGGGGCTGTGTCCCTGCCCAGTTAGTTGCTTGGCCTGATGTGTTCCAGTACTGACGCCTACAGACTGGTGGGTGTGGGCAGGGCTGGTTATACCTTCCTTGTAATGCTAAATCAATTAAAAATTTAATTATGATATTTACTTGATCAAGGAACAATATTTATTCACAACACTTATGAACAGATTAATTTACTAATCTCAAAGAATTTGCATTTAGGATCAATTGGATGGATGGCCAAAACGTCTAATTAAAGTTTGAGCCAAGGCCAAAATATATAATGTTAAGCCTTTAAATTAATCAGAGAATTAAAGATCCATTTTGTTCCCAGCCTTATACCTAATGGGAGACAGTTACAAAGGAAGCAAAATAAATTGTATTTACCCTCAATATAATAGAGGTACGATGGCCAGAAATAAATGTATACTTCTTAGATATTTCAAGTAACTGGAAAAATTTGATCTGGAAAAACTTCATGAAATATATCTTGAACAAAATTTTGAATAAATTAAAGTAGAAAAGCAACCAAGGAAATGCAAATGGCATATGAGAGCAGGTAAAATCCTGAAAAATGTAGTGCATGATATTTTGGAAGGTGATAAGACTATTTTAGTAGCTAAGATTTTATTAAAGAATTTGAGTCATATCTTAGAAGCCAATAGGATGATGGTTTCTGTGAGCAGGAGAGTTTAGAATAAAAAGACTAGAAACAAAACAATTAGAAAGAAGACTACTGTGTTATAAAAGAGTTGTACTGGTTAGGTTCACACCAGTATTGTGACTATAGAAATAGCACAATCAAGAAATAAGGAGGGACTTCCCTGGTGGCGCAGTGGTTGAGAGTCCGCCTGCCGATGCAGGGGACACGGGTTCGTGCCCCGGTCCGGGAAGATCCCACATGCCGCGGAGCGGCTGGGCCCGTGAGCCATGGCCGCTGAGCCTGTGCGTCCGGAGTCTGTGCTCCGCAACGGGAGAGGCCACTGCAGTGAGAGGCCCGTGTACCACCAAAAAAAAAAAAAGAAAGAAGGAGGTATACAACAGAGTCAGATTTCAGCACTATGGTACTTCCTAAAGTGTGTAAACAGTCCCTTTTAGCAGTAGAATACTTTAGCAATTAATTTTTATAGATGATTTCGTGTTTTCTCAGGCAGTAAGTCCTAACCTTCAATATTAATTTCTGGCCTTTTAATTACTATAACATGAAGCACACTGAACCCTCAGAGAGTGAAGCCACATTTTGATATTTATGCTTTTTATTTGACATAGGACACTGAAAATATGTATGGGGGAAGAAATGGTTTAATGCATTTTTCCAGGATGTGTTTGTATGAAAAACTTGTGTCTATGTTGTATCAACATGAGCACATGAGAATCTTGAATGAAGGTTAAAGGGGAAACTATAGCCTACAGTTTCTTTTGGCTCTTGTAGTAAGGTGGCCAGCCTTTTGACCATTATTTTATCTGAAACAATTCAGTGTTCAGTGCTGCTAATCCAAACAAAGATTTAATGTCTGGTTTTCCCCTTTATTCTTACCTAAAATATACCGATCACTCCAATTTTAGTGACTTTTGCCAGCTAAAAAAAGTTATTAATTTAAAAGTACAGTTTTAGTACTTTCATTTTTATCCTCATAATTTCAAATAAATAGAAGTATTTAGTTGTATTGTGTAATAGCAGCTTACCACAAATTAGAAATACGTAGTCATATTCTGTAATAGCAGCTTACCCCAAATTATCTGTAAACAGAAAATTTCATTTGACTGGATTCCTATCTCAAATCCTTGGCTGTAGCTAAATTCCATCTTCAAAAAGGCTTTTTTGAGGACCAGATTTACATCTTATTTACAAAAATTTAATAACATCAGATAACAACACATAGTCCTTATCTTGAACATAAAATGGAAGTAGTGGCATAATTGGTTGATGTAATGATGACAGCATCATGATTCTAGCATGTGTCTGTTCATTTGTGTGCACAGTATTGTTATAAGTGTGACTCTGATTCTTGGAAGGTACTTCAGTATCATTTGAGAAGTCATTAGTAGTTTTATTTGTAATGTCAAATAGACATATCAAGACTAATTTTAAATCACATACCAATTACTCTGTAGACTTTGCTATTAAGTGTATAGACTAGAAAATATTTGCAGAGAGACCTTGAAAATATGTATTTCCATTCATATGTAGTGGGATTTATGGACTTTTCCCACTGTACATAATATAAATACCTTCAGAGATAACAGTTAAATAATAAATTATTTTAAACATTCATTAATTTTAACCTACTTTTAATATACCGGTTACTGCAGTTCCTATTTTTAAAATGAAGCTGTGCTATTTGTGTTAGTTATGAATAATTCCTTTCTTCTGGAAAGAAAAAAGGACACATATTAGAAGTATTCAGAGTGGTACTATATGTTATCTAATTGAAAAGCTTCTCTCTGGTAGAAGTACAATTAAGTAGACTGATAATATTCTATTTCTTACATTTGCATATGATGAGTTGAAAGCAGATACATTGTTTTTTTTTTTTCAGTAGGAGTAACAAAAGCTGTATTTTCAATGGAACTCCAAGGATTGGCAGTTGTTTAGTTTTCACCATGAAACAGTATAGCCTGTCTTCAACTATGTTGGATAAAGTCTTGTGAAGCACCTTTTTGATAGGTTTGCAACTGTATTGAAGAGAAAATAGATTTCTACCATCACCTTGGCACTCTTGCCAGTGTGAAAGCACTGCTGATGAGCAGATATGCTGCAGTGCAGGTGTAACTGCACAGGTCTTTGCGGCTTGCAGATCGTCACCCCAGCCCAGAAGGCCAGATGACATCTACTACATGCAGCAGGCTATCATGCTAGGTATCTGGAGGAAGTTCTCTTTGGCTGCAAGTTATAAAATCCACTCAGACTACCTTTAGCAAATAAAGGGGAAGTATTGAAAGCTTATGGGGATTTCTCATGAAATACAAGGCAAAAACCAGGTTTAGAGCCTGGAACTGGAAGGCTACCAGGCAGTTTCTGAACTTCTTCCTTAATTTTCCTTCTTTCTCCCCATGCCTCCCTCCCCACCAGCTGTCTACTTTTCCTGTTCCTTGACAATGCAGCATCATAAACCCAATTCATAATCTAGTACTCCCTGGGATATGTCTTTCACCAAAATCCCTTAAATTTTATTCTATAAATATATATTTTTCAATTGGAATATAATATAAATATAGCTGCCAGAGGCCTCTCTCAGGATGGGGGTCGGGGTGGGGGTGGGTAAGGTACAGCTAAGCAGAAACTGCTGAAGCTGCCAGAATACTGAAGTTATAGTTAATTCTGACCACCTCTAGTGCGTCCAACCCCTTCACTGGCACCTTCTGGTTCAGCGACCTCTTCATAACCCCCACTCCCATTACCTTCACTAAAAGAGACTATGGCATACATTTTAAGTCTCCCAAAACTATTAGCAAGGACTTCTTATCTTGAGCTGAAAATTCACAGTACCTTGATACTGTAACGAAAATGAAAGTTTTTCTAAACTGCACTACATACAAAATATTTAAACTGTCTAGTGTCGCTGAAAACAGAGGAAAAGAAAAAGTAGCACAACAGCACATATGTGCTGAACCATAACTTAATTTTTTCAGTGTGAGACATGGGGAAATTTCACAGTAGGAAAAGTAATTTCCCTTAAAATCAACTTTACAGTATAGAATTTTAATGTTGAAAGAAATGGGATGATAGAGTGAATCACATAGCAAAAAAGGTGCACTGAATCACCTGGCAAAAAAGCTAGAGAAGAACTAGCCTCCCCTGTAGAATTCATTGAAAATGTCCCATTTCAGCCATAAAATGCTCTTTAAACCAACAGCATAAGTAGTTTACAGAACATTAGTGCTTTTTCTCAGCATGGGGAAGATGGCTGATCTGACTTACTTTTCATAAATTTATTTTAGTGGCATCCCTGAAACTGTATGGAAAAATAACCCAAGTTTCAGATTGCACTAGGGGAATGACTTATAAAGTATTAGACATGAAGCACACACACAGAAATAATGTCTCATTTTCTTAAGACAGTTAGGAATCGTGATCAGATGACCTGCCTTCCAGGTCATCTTTCTTTACACCACTCTTCAAAACCAAGCAGATTAATTTATCTTTGCCAAAGATTTAGTCTCAGTCGTGGCTTTATTTCTAATTTTGGATTTAAATAATTCTCATGGATTATAGCAGCAGTATTGTAAAGGTTAAATTAGAAACCTAGGCTGTGAATGTTAGTCATACTTCTTGCAACTGTGAACTTTAATCACTCTGCTTCAGTATTTTTGTAAAATGAGGATAGTCCTGGTACATAAAATAATGTAAAAAGCCTATGAGAAGATGTTGTTAGTGACTTAATGTTTCTAATATGCCAGTAATTTCTAAATGCTGTTACGTTTAAACAAACAACAAAAAGAAGCCTTTAGAATTGTAACCCATAACCATTTCTAGTCATAGAGACGTTTGCTTAGGATGCCTCCCCATTTTCTTAAAATTCTTCCTGCGTAGTGAGCCCTTCCTGATGGCTCACTGACTGGGCTTAGGTTCTGAGTCGTTCTTCCATATCTTCATAAGGTTAAAGCAACCTTACTTTTGGATTCTCGCTGACCTCTTTTGTGAGAGACGAACCAGGAGGAAGGGCGTGTGGTGGACGGGTCATGAAGTAGCTAAGCTGCTTCCTGCTTAGTCACTCCTAATGGTTTCTCCTGTCAGAGGGTTACTGGGTGGGTGGAGGTTGCTCCTCTTACTTCTCTCAAACCAGTGTAAGATTTTTCGCTTATGGAACAAGCTGTTGCTAATTATTTACTTTCTTTTAGCCTTATTCAAATCTAAAATCTGACCTTTTGTAAGGCAGGACTTTGTACTTTTCTGATTGGTAATGTTAAATCATTTGAGGACTAGACTAACCTCATGAACAATTTAAAATCTATTAATTTCTAAAAAGATTTATTTGGAAGTAATCTTAGTTAAAATAAATTTTCTTTGGATAACACTAACTTAAACTGTATGTTAGGTTTTTCTTTTGGTTGTATACTCATTAGCTTCATTTAATTTTCAACTAATAATTTCTTTTATAACAAATAGCTATATGTTAAAAAAATCAGCTCAGTATATACATGAGAAATTTTACATTTGATTTTTTTATTATTATTCAAGGGAAATACTTTCTAAGTGACAAGTATCTTTTAAGGAGCTGACTTGTCATCTTAACCTGTGATCTGTTTTCACGGTGATGAACGTTTTAGACATTAACTTGGGAAAATGTCTAAATTGAGCCTATCCTTCCTGGCCTTTATTAAAGAATTTTTATTGTTTTTAGACCTGAGAATATTAAAAGCCACCAGATAAATTTGGTCATTTTGCAAAATGCTTATTGTTAACCATTTTCTCAGCAATTAGAATTTTTAAACCTATTTTATTTAATTGCCTTTTATCTTCATTATGACTATTTTTCTTTAGATATAGCCTTTTGTTTTTTTGGCTTCTCGTTGTGGAGCACAGGTTCTAGGTGTGTGCGCTTCAGTAGTTGTGGCACACGGGCTCAGTAGTTGTGGCTCGCGGGCTCTAGAGCGCAGGCTCAGTAGTTGTGGCACACAGGCTTAGTTGCTCCGCGGCATGTGGAATCTTCCCGGACCAGGGCTTGAACCCGTGTCCCCTGCATTGGCAGGTGGATTCCTAACCACTTCGCCGTCAGGGAAGTCCCTAGATATAGCCTCTTTATAAAATGTTTTGAATCTTAGAATTTCTTTTCTTAAACTGGCATTGAGCACCAAATTACTTTTCCTGGTCTACTGAATCAGATTTGAAGGGGATATTGGTAATGAATACATTCATTTTCCTCTAATCAGCAATCTTCAGAGGTTTGTTTGTTGTCTGGTGAATAAGGAAAAAATGTCTACAGTGTAATATAAGTTTGTCTACAATGTAGTATAAGTTAAGTCCAAGGAGAAGTTAAACCGTAGGCCAATCATAAGTTATTTCAAGTCCAGTCTGTTCATATGTTCGCTCCATTTGATTCTAGTCTATCCATTAGCCATCTTTTCCAAATCTTCCCTATCTTCCAAGATTCATTCTTCTTTCTATGCTTTTTTGTTTGCAATCTTCCAGGATTCCTGAAAATAGCCAGCATTCTAAGTGCTTTTAATCCTCCCCCTCTCCACTCATTATGATCTTTTCTTTGGAATTATTATAATATCAATATTTTGTGTTTGTCTTATGGCATTTACTGTAAAGACATACCTTGTTTCATTGTGCTTCGCTTTACTGGGCTTTGCAGATATTGCATTTTTTACAAATTGAAGGTTTGTGGCAACCCTGCATCTAGCAAGTCTGCTGGCACCATTTTTCCAACAGCGTTTGCTCGCATTGTGTCTCTGTGTCACATTTTAGTAATTCTTGCAGTATTTCAAACTTTTTCACTATTATTTTATTTGTTATGGTGATTTGTGATCTTTGATGTCATTATGGCAAAAAGATTATGACTCAGTGAAAGCTCAGATGAGGGTTAGCATTTTTTAGTAATAAAATATTTTAAAATTAAGGTATACACAATTTTTTAGACATAATGCTATTACACACTTAATAGACTACAGTATAGTGTCAACATAACTTTTTAAAATTTATTCTTGGCTGTGTTGGGTCTTCGTTGCTGCGCGTGGGCTTTCTATAGTCGCGGCGCATGGGGGCCGCTTTTCATTGTGGTGCGCGTGCTTCTCATTGCGGTGGCTTCTCTTGTTGCAGAGCAGAGGCTCTAGGCACGTGGGCTTCAGTAGTTGTGGCTCGCAGGCTCTAGAGCGCAGGCTCAGAAGTTGCTCCTAGACATGCGAGATCTTCCCTGACCAGGGATCGAACCGGTGACCCCTGCATTGGCAGGCGGATTCTTAACCACTGCGCCATCAGGGAAGTCCCAGCATTACTCGTTTTTTGAAGTGTAGTTGATTTACAATATTGTATTAGTTTCAGATATACAACAAAGTGATTCAGTTATATATATATATATTTTCAGATTCTTTTCCATTATAGGTTATTACCAGATATTGAATGTAGTTCCCTATTGCTAGATAGTAAATCCTTATTGTTTTATCTATTTTATATATGGTGGTGTATATCTGTTAATCCCCTCACACACACCCCCTTCCCCTTTGGTAACCATAAGTTTGTTTTCTATGTCTGTGAGTCTGTTTCTGTTTTGTAAATAAATTTGTCTGTATTATTTTTTAGATTCCACATATAAGTGACATAATATCTGTATTTCTCTGTCTGACTTACTTCACTCAGTATGATAATCTCTAGGTCCATCCATGTTGCTGCAAATGGCAATATTTCAGTATTTTTTATGGCTTAGTAGTATTCCATTGTAGATATATACCACATCTTCTTTATCCATTCATCTGTTGGATGGACATTTAGGTTGCTTCCATGTCTTGGCTGTTGTAAATAGGGATGCTATGAACATTGGGATGCATGTATCTTTTCAAATTAGAGTTTTCATCTTTTCCAGATATATCCCCAGGAATGGGATTGCTGGATCATATGGTAGCTCTAATTTTAGTTTTTTAAGGAACCTCTACACTGTTTTCCATTGTGGCTATACCAGTTTACATTCTCAGCAACAGTGAAAGAGGGTACCCTTTTCTCCTCATACTCTTCAGCATGTATTATTTGCAGACTTTTTAATGATGGCCATTCTGACTGGTGTGAGGTGATACTTCATTGTAGTTTTGATTTGCATTTCTCTAATAATTAGAAATATTGAGCATCTTCTCATGTGCCTTTTGGCCTGTGCGTTTTCTTTGGAGAAATGTCTGTTTAGCTCTTCTGCCCATTTTTTGATTGGGATTTTGGGGGTTTTGATACTGAGTTGTATGAGCAGTTTGTATATTTTGGAAGTTAACCACTTGTTGGTTGCATCGTTTGCAAATGTTTTCTCCTAGTCCATAGGTTATCTGACATAACTTTTATATGCACTGGCAAGCCAAAAAAATTAATGGGATGTGATATTTGCTTTATTATGATGGTCTGGAACTGAACTCGCAATATCTCTGAGGTATTTCTGTATTTTACCTTGCCTTATGGTTATCTTAAACATATTACTCTTTTTTATTAGAATCTAATTTCCTTGGGCAGGGTCTGCTCTATTACTGACTAAATCCAGTGCCTTGCACATAGTAGGTGAGCTTTAGTTGACAGGCACAGCCATCTGTGATTCAAATTTATATCTGCATTTACAGATTCATTAATATCTGTAATTCTCAACCCACTTTGATAAGATGCAAAGTTCAGTACCCAGAGTCCAAGCAAAAGAGAGATCCATCTTCATTTGTAAGCTGAGATGCCCAGACCCATATACCCATCATTAGGCCTTATTTTGCTTTAGATCTCTCTTTCCCTTTAGTATTTTATTATAAAAATTCCAAGCATAAGGAATTATACAGTGCAAACCCATATACTGATCACCTAGATTCTCTAATTAATATTTTGTTTTATTTGCTTTGACATATCTATCCACGCTTCTGTTCGTCCATTAATTCATCTTACTTTTAGGTGCATGTCAACATATGTTGCCCATCTCAGTACACTTCACACCTAAATACTTCATGTATGTCATTAACTAGAGTTTAATATTTGTGGCTTTCCCCCCCTCTTTTTAAATAAATAAAATATTACAGATGTAGATAAAGCCCCTCGCAGATCCCTGCTGGCTCCCTCCCTTCTCAGGGTTGTCATTCTTATGTATTTTTAGTTTATATGTATGTATACCTAAACGAAATAAACTTTTAAAGACATGCATAAATGGTATCTCTAATTTCCTTTGCATCTTTTTTTGCTCAGTGTTAATTTGAGATTTGTCTTGTTCCTGTATTTAATCTCAGTGGTCCCTGGTTTTGGCATCAGCGAAAAATTTTGTAGACTCTTTGGAATTATTTCTTTTATTTTTGTCTGTTGAGTATATTAGGATTGGAAGAACCAATAAGCTGGAAAGGATAAAATGAAAACCATTTAAATATTAACCTTTGATTGAATTGTGTAAGTTTATAAACTGATGTGTATTTATGGATGAGAATTCTACAAACATTAATTGCTAAGGTTTTTTAGCATTTAACTACTTTATCATTAATTTTGGACTTACTTTTTTATGTGACTGTAGTAGTTGTACCCACATATTGAATGTAGGCGGTTGAGATCTAATCCATGGATTCATAATGCATTTCTTAGCAACCATCAGTGTTCTTTTTAGGAGCTGTGTTTTTAAGAGCCAGTGCAGCTTTGAGGAGGATGTTTCAAAGATATCTTTTTCTATTAATATAGCACAAGGAGCAACATAGATGACAATAGTTTTGATACCTTCTGCATTACCACAGACCCAAATTAAAAGGTTTAAGTTTGCTCCAGTATTGAACATCAGTATGTTGTCACTTTCTTCCCAGCCTCATCAACACATTAGACATTATGAATGTTCCCTTGTATATTAAGCCTCAATTGGAGTTACCTTTTTTAACTTACATTTTTATATGAATTTCACCAAAAGATTATAGAATATTTCACAGGTACTAATATTTCACAGTGCTTATTTAAAAGTGGTAAAAGCTTTTATTTCTACTTTAATGGTAAAATAGTTGCAAATATATATTAATTAATTTACCAGGTCAACACTTGTCACTTCACCCTTTTTTCACTGCTCAATTTTCTGTAACAGCACTGCTTAATAGAATTTTCTCTGACGATGGAAACGTTTTGTATTTGCACTACCCAATATGGAAGCCACTGAAGTGCAACTGAGGAACTGAATTTTTGATTTAATTAATTAAGATTTAAAGTTAAGTAGTCACATATGGCTAGTGGCTACTGGATTGGGCAGCAGAGCTCCATAAGCTCCACCAGCCCAGTAAACTGCTTCTGCAGTTAACCACCTACTCCCTAATTTCCACATCCGATGAACATGTTTTGTTTGTCAGCTTCTTAAACCCTTCTCTGGCATTTGATTGACTGTGTCCTTATTTTACAAACTTTCTCCTTCATTCTCTCCTGGTTCTTAGTCTTCCTTATTGTCACTTTTAGGGTTGGTATTGACGTTTTTAGATGTCTACTTTGGGCCGTCTTTTGTTCTTACGCTACACATTCTCTCAGCTGACTTTAGCTATTCATTCAGCATTTACTGAATATCTACTTTATCAGATACTGGAGCTGGAAAGAACTTATCCCGTTCTTCAAGGAACTCCCATGGCCTCAGCTGGCACTGGTGCTGAAAATGATCTCTCTCTCCCTCCTCTATTTCTTTCTCCTAAAGTCTAGACTCAGTACTCAACTTCCCTTTGATAGGTGCCTCAATTACATATTAGGTACTGACCTTATCTCCCATTCCCAATACCCTCCCCCTTGAAATAAATTAAAACCTTCCACCCATTATTCTTTTTTTTTTTTAACCTCTTTCTTTTTTTTTTTTTTTTTTTGCGGTACGAAGGCCTCTCACTCTTGTGGCTTCTCCTGTTGCGGAGCACAGGCTCCGGATGCACAAGCTCAGCGGCCATGGCTCACGGGCCCAGCCGCTCCGCAGCCTGTCGGATCTTCCCAGACTGGGGCACGAACCCCTGTCCCCTGCATCGGCAGGTGGACTCTCAACCACTGTGCCACCAGGGAAGCCCTTAACCTCTTTATTGGAGTATAATTGCTTTACAGTGGTGTGTTAGTTTCTGCTTTATAACAAAGTGAATCGGCTATACATATACATATATCCTCATATCTCCTCCCTCTTGCACCTCTCTCCCACCCTCCCTATCCCACCTCTCTAGGTGGTCACAAAGCACTGAGCTGATCTCCCTGTGCTATGTGACTGCTTCCCACTAGCTATTTATTTTACATTTGGTAGTGTATATATGTCCATGCCACTCTCTCACTTCGTCCCAGCTTACCCTTCCCCCTCCTCGTGCCCTCAAGTCCATTCTCCACGTCTGCGTCTTTATTCCTGTCCTGCCCCTAGGTTCTTCAGAACCTTTTTTTTAAAAAATATATATTCTATATATATGTGTTAGCATATGGTAATTGTTTTTCTCTTTCTGACTTACTTCACTCTGTATGATAGACTCTAGGCCCATCCACCTCACTACAAATAACTCAGTTTTGTTTCTTTTTATGGCTGAGTAATATTCCATTGTATATATGTGCCACATCTTCTTTATCCATTCGTCTGTCGAAGGACACTTAGGTTGCTTCCATGTCCTGGCTATTGTAAATAGTGATGCACTGAACATTGTGGTACATGACTCTTTTTGAATTATGGTTTTCTCAGGGTATATATGCCCAGTAGTGGGACTGCTGGGTCATATGGTAGCTCTATTTTTAGTTTTTTAAGGAACCTCCATACTGTTCTCCATAGTGGCTCTATCAATTTACATTCCCACCAACAGTGCAAGAGGATTCCCTTTTCTCCACACCCTCTCCAGCATTTATTGTTTGTGGATTTTTTGATGATGGCCATTCTGACTGGTGTGAGGTGATACCTGATTGTAGTTTTGATTTGCATTTCTCTAGTGATGTTGAACATCCTTTCATGTGTTTGTTGGCAATCTGTATATCTTCTTTGGACAAATGTCTGTTTAGGTCTTCTGCACATTTTTGGATTGGGTTGTTTGTTTTTTTGATATTATCATATCCATATTGCTTCTTAATTACTCTGAATTAAGCCTCTTTCTTTAACACACCATGTGGCATTCATAGTTCTGGTTCTCAGGAACCCATTTCATTGATTCCTAATCATTATCTCCCTGATACATCAAAAGAATCCACTTCCTGCTTGTAGCTTTTTACTCATTTGCTAATTGTTAATGTATAAGTTGACATCTAAACTCCTTGAAAGAAAGCTCTTCATGACCTACTTTGAGGTTAACATGCTTTAACTATGCCAAGCCAGTTGAGTTTCCCCAAAATGCTATTTCCTTTTCCTCCTCCATGTTTTCCTAGTGAGAACTCCTCATGTTTAATCAGCTCTTGAGATGGGAAATGTGGTCTTCACATTGATTTTTTTTTTTCAATGTGCATGTGATTACTGTCAGCAGAAAGCAAAGGACTTGAGATAAAACTAAAACCAAAATAAAAGCATTAATGATAAAATTTTAACTGTAGTCTTTGATGTTAGAAATATAATTAGATGTTAAACATTAAAAAGAAGTTACAATATCATTTTCTAATACTCCCTTCTCTAGGCAAAGTCAGAAGAGTGTTTTTCCTCTTTCCGTCATCAGCATCACTATCTTTAACATATATTAAATGCTTCCTACAGAGCAGGCACTATACTGAGTGCTGTTTGTTATCTCAGTCCTTACAACAGCGTAGTTAGGTCTGTAGATACTGAAACTAAGGTACAGAGGGTACCTAACGTTTCCCCTCTTTTTTTCATTTGTGTGATTCTTCTCAGTAGTCTGCCAAAGTGGCCTGTATCATTTTGCATTCCCACCAGCAACGAATGAGAGTTCCTATTGCTTGCATTCTCACCAGAAATTGGGGTTGTCATTGTTTCAGATTTTAACAATTCTAATAGGTGTGTAGTGGTATCTCATTTCATCACTGTTTTAATACTCAATACCCTTAATGACATATGATGTTGAACATGTTTTCATTTGCTTATTTGCTATGTAAATTTCTTTGTTGGTGAGGTGTCTGTTCAGATCTTTTGCCCATTTATTAAATTGAGCTTGTTTTTGAGTTTTAAGAATTCTTTGTATATTTTGGATACTAGTGCTTTGTTGGATATACGCTTTGCAAAGATTTTTCTCCTAGTGTTTAGCTTGTCTGTTTGTTCTCTTAACATTGTCTTTCCCAGAGGAGATGTTTTTAATTTTAATGAAATCCAATTTTTTTTTTTCTTGGGACATGCTTTTGGTGTTGTCACCTAGATTTTTTCCTCTGTTATCTTCTAAAAGTATTATAGTTTTGTATTTTACATTTAGGTCTATGATCCATTCTGAGTTCATCTCTGTCTAGATTTTGCACATGGATGATCAATTCTTCCAGCACCATCTGTTGAAGACTATTCTTTCTTCATTGAATTGCCTTTGCTCCTTTGTCAAAGATCAGTTGACTGTTCAACTGTATGAATGTATTTCTGGGCTATTTATTCTGTACAACTGATCTCTTTGTTCTTTTGAAAATACCATACAGTCTTGATTACTGTGGCTTTATAGTAAGTTGAGTGTCAGTTCTCTGACTTTGTTCTTTTTCTTCAGTATTATGTTGACTCTTCTGGGGTCTTTTACCTTTCTGTATAAACTTTAGAATCAGTTTGTCAATATCTACAAAATTACTTGCTGGAATTTTTGTTGTGACTGTGTTGAATTTATAGATCAAGTTGGGAAGAACTGATTTCTTAACAATACTGAATTTTCTTATCCATAGACATGGACTATATCTCCATTTACAGACATACCTAGGAGATATTGCAGGTTCAGTTTCAGGCCACCTTAATAAAGAAAATATCACAATAAAGCAAGTCACATGAATTTTTTGGTTTCCCGATGCATATAAAAGTTATGTTTATACTATACTGTAGTCTGTTAAGGGTGTAATAGCAATATGTCTAAAAAAACAATATACATACCTTATTAAAAAAATACTTTATTGCTAAAAAATGCTAGCCTTCAGTGAGCCATAATCTTTTTGCTGGTGAAGCGTTTGAGGTATGGCATGAATTACCAAAATGTGACACAGAAACACAAAGTGAACAAATGCTGTTGGAAAATGGTGCCAATAGACTTGCTTGATGCAAGGTTGCCACAAATCTTCAATTGGTAAAAAAACACTGCAGGCACTGTAAAGTGCAATAAAGCAAAGTGCAATAAAATGAGGTATGCTGGTATTTATATCTTCTTTGATTTATTTCATCAGTGTTTTATAGTTTTTCCCATATAGATCCTGTATCTATTTTGTTAGATTTATACTATACTTAGTTTTTTTGGTGCTGTGTTTTGTTTTTAATTTCAAATTACATTTGTTCATTTCTGTCATCTAGGGAAGCAGTTGACTTTTGTATATTAACCTCGTATCCTGCAACCTTACTCTAATCACTTATTAGTTCCACTAGTTTTTTGGTCAGTTTTGGGATTTTCTACACAGTCATGTCATCTGCAAACAAAGAGAGTTTTATTTCTCCCTTCATCATTGGTATACCTTTTCTTGTCTTACTGCATTATCTGTGTTCAGTATGGTGTTGAATAGGAGTTGTAAAAGGGGATATACTTGTCTTGTTTCCTGTCTTGGGAGGAAGGCATCTACTTTCTCACCATGATTTAGCAGTAGGGTTATTGTAGATATTTTTATCAAGTTGAGGAAGTTCTCCTCTATTCCTGGTTTGCCAGAGACTTTTTGTTGTGAATGAATGTCGGATTTTTTTCAAATGCTTTTCTGTGTCTATCGATATGATCATGTGATTTTTCTTTTCTAGCACATTGATGTGATGGATGGCATTAACTGATTTTCAAATGTTGAACCAACCTTGCATACCTGCAGTAAATACCGCTTGATTGTGATGTATAATTCTTTTTATTGTATTTTAGATTTCAGAATTTTTTGGCATCTGTGTTCATGAGAGATACAGGTGTGTAATTTTTCTTCCTTGTAATGTCTTCGTCTGGTTTTGGTAATAAGGTGATGCTGACCTCATAGAACAGTAGGAAATGTTCCCTCTGTTTCTGTTTACTAGAAGTGATTGTGAAGAATTGGTATCATTTTTTCTTTAAATGTTTGGTAGAATTTACCAGTGAAACCACTTGGGCCTAGTACTTTCTGTTTTGGTATGTTATTAATTGTTAATTCAATTTCTTTCATAGATATAGGCCTATTTATATTATCTATTTTTCCTTGTTTGAGTTTTGCTAGACTGTATCTTTCAAGGAATTGGTTCATTTCATCTGATTTATCAAATTAGTGCACATAGAGTTGTCTTAATATTCCTTTATTATAAATGCCTGGGAGGTCAGTAGTAGTGACCCCTATTTCAATTTTGATATTAATAATTTGTGTCTTCTCTCTTTTTGTCTTGGTTAGCCTGGCTGGAGGTTTATCAATTTTATTCATCTTTTTAGAGAACCACCTTTTGGTTTTATTGATTTTCTAATTTTCTTTTCTCAATTTCATTGATTTCTGCTCAGATTTTTATTATTTTCTTCTACTTACTTTGCATTTAATTTGCTCTTTTTTTCCTAGAATCCTAGCTTATTACATTGTTTATTTTATATCTTCTTTTCTTTTTTTTTTTTTTTTTTGGGCGGTATGCGGGCCTCTCCCGCCATGGAGCACAGGCCCCGGACGCACAGGCCCAGCGGCCACGGCCCACGGGCCCAGCCGCTCCGTGGCACGCGGGACCCTCCCGGACTGGGGCACGAACCCGCGCTCCCCGCATGGGCAGGCGGACCCCCAACCACTGCGCCACCAGGGAAGCCCTATCTTCTTTTCTAACATACTCATTTAATGCTATAAACTTCTCTCTAAGCACTGCTTTTGCTGCATCTCACAAATTTTGGTAAGTTGTATTTTCATTTAGTTCAAAATATTTTAAAATTTCTGATGAGACTTCTTTGATCTGGGTGTTATTTAGAAGTATGTTGTTTAATCTCCAAGTATCTTGGGATTTTTCTAGCTCTCTTTCTCTTGATTTCTAACTTAATTCCACTGTGGTCTGAGAGTATACTTTGTATGATTTCTGTTCTTTTAAATTTGCTAAGGCGTGTTTTATGGCCTGGAATGTGGTGTATCTTGGTGCACGTTCCATGTGAGCTTAAGAAGAATGTGTAAAGTCCAAGGGTGTGTCTGCAAGGGCCGTACTTACTCCGGAGGCTCTAGGGGAGAATGTCTTTGCTGGCCTTTTTCAGTTTCTGGAGGCTGTGTGTACTCTTTGGCTGGTAGCTCCCTCCTCCATCTTTAAAGGTCATCATTCAACCTCTATTTCTGTGATCACATTTCCTCTCTTTTTCTGCGTTTCTTTTTAAGGACTTTTGTGATTATATTTTATTCACCTGGATAATCCAGGCTAATCTCCCTTTCTCAAATCCTTGACATAAACGTATCTGCAAAGTCTCTTGTACCGTGTAAGGTAACATATTCCTAGGTTCCAAGCATTAGGATATGGACATCTTGGGGATGGGGTGGGGGTGGAGAACATTATTCAGCTACTACATTATTCAGAACTACTCTCACAGTAGTAGAGTCAGGATTTGAACTCAGTTTTTCTAGCTTCCCCGTCACCTTCCACATCTAGTTATCTCCTTTGTGCTGTGTTTTACTTGTCTGTGTTTACCTTTCCCGTTAGGATGTGACTCTCCTGAAATAGGACACATAGGATTTGAACCAAATTAGTTCAGATAAAGGAAATTATATGGAATGTTGAGGTATCAACAATAGAGAAAAATCATTGTTTTTGATTCCTCAGTCTTTTAAGGCTGTGTGCATGTCTGACTTTTGCAGTTTATCCATGTACCTCCTAATATTAATATAAATTATAAATTAAATATTAAAATAAGTATATGCATATTTACCTAAATTTAAGTAGCTTCCTGTGGCTAATGGCTCTGTTCTATCATTCCACCGAACTACTCTTATGGAGCTGTAATATATATGCTAAAGATGGTTTGTCTGAAATGAAAATTCTAACAACTCATTTTGCCTATTTTGTTTTCTTTTTTTGTGGGAACAGAGGTAAGGTCTACAATGATATATACATTTTAGAGGAATTTTATGTCATTATAAGTATGTATAAGTATGTCGTTTGTTTTACCAGATATTCTTCTTTCAGTCACTAGACAGCATAATTAATAGTAAAAAGCCTTGGTAGTTTATTTTATCATATCCCTTTATTCCTAGAAGCACTTTATGAGAATTCAACTATTAACACAGACTACTATAATAAGGGACTGTGTGAAAGCACATTTGGATAGTGTTTTCATTATGCTGGCAAACTTAACTATGTTTCTATGCAGTGTATGTGAGCCCCACCCAAACTTTAACATGTTTCCCATTTTGATGAGGTCCAATCAAGGGAAAATGCAACAACAAAAAATCTTCCTGTGTGGCCTGTAGATATCAGATCTGAAGATTATTAATGCATTTCCAGCTTGGGACCATAAGCAAACAAACTCTTCCACAGATGACTGCACCCTTCCTGTTTGGGATTGAGTTTACTGTGGAACAGATTTCGGAAATATGTTTCTGACCGTTGTGAATTTTATTTATAAAAGTTTGGAGGGTGAGGTTCTTCCTTTAACAAAAAACTGATTATTTCCTGTCTAATGCCCAACCATTGCATTTTAAGCAGTGTTTTTAGAAAATCTACCCTGTAGTAGAGAATTACATTGCTTTGGGCAGTTCTAGTTGTTCTTGTCAACTAATGTACAAAAATTTGTCTATTTCAGTGAATAATTCAAAAAGGATTTACAATTAAAAAATAAAACAGAACCTTTAAATGCTTGTATTATCTTGTCTCCAGAGTGACAGTAGTTTGCAGTTTAAATGTATGAACACATTTTAATATGGTTTTACTTTTGATATGCAAATCTGTAGTACATTTATGTTCTGTAAATATGCTAAACAAAGAGTTACAGTTTAGGTAAAACAGCAGATTTACATTAAAGAATTTGCAGGTTAATTCACAGTGTAACCTTATCCTCATCTAGTTACATCTGCTATAAAGAAGCCTATAAAATTTAGGCCACCCACAAAGTGGTCTTCTGAGGCCTGTGGTTGGTGTTAGAATGCTGTTATTATGTGGCTTGACTGGTTTGGTAAGGAATTTACCTTCTCCCATGGGGACTGCATTGGCTTCATTAGGTTAGGTACTCTGTGTTTGTTAGGCCAGTTCCTGTGCTCTATTGCCTTGACAGCCTATGTAATATCATGTGAGTGGTATACTGTTTCCTAAGTTGGTTTCTTAGAGTAGTTAGTAATGTCAATTCTGGGTCATGTAAACCTTAAGATAAACTGGAATAAATGTTTGGTTTAAATAGTTGGATTAAACTTAATGGCTATTAGTAAATTTCATCACTATTTAGAAAAAGGTGTGTGTGTGTGTGTGTTTGTGTGTGTGTGTTTGTGCTGAGATGGAGAAGGCAGCTGAGGGTTTTATATATTTTAATTTCTAGGTCATTTGAAAAACTTATTCTTTTTAATTTGGGGCTTGTGAATAGTTTTCAAGAGCAAAGAAGTGAATTTAGTATAATTTAGCAACCTAGTACTGATAGTCAAAAATAAATATTCTTCTTTAAATAGCTATTTTAAAGGATAAAAACAATCTTGCAGACATTTAAAAAATATTAGCAGCAACCACCACAACTAGCAGTGATCATTTGAGGAATGAAAACTATCATAAGCGAAGCAGTGTCTCAAATTACTTCTTTCTAAGGTTTTAAAAAATGAATAAAATCCTTTTTCAGAGAATAAACATGTTATGTTGATTGTTTTTGTTAAATTTGGAAAAGTTAAAATTAATGTGACAGTTCTTTTAAATCAGACAATTTGTATTTCACTTAATTTTCATGAAGACTTAACTGTAATATTTCTTTAAATACATGAATTGCAGAGTATGAAAAATAGCATAGAAGTCTAAAGTGCATTTTGTGACTGTAAACTGAAGAAATAACATTTAGTCTGGAGAAAATTTAGCAATTTTTGGACAGGAAATAATACCTAATTGCCATTGATAAAAATTATATATACATATTGAAGTAAAATAGTATAATGTATACATTGAGGTGGAAAAAAATATACATATATACACATGTATACATGTGTGTATCTATATATACATATATGTGTACACACATGCATGCATGAACATGTACGTGTATAACATACTGTTTTGATCTTAACTCTGCCTTGGTGATTTTAATTATGGTTAAATATTTATAACTTGAAAAGCTTTTTTCAAATAAATACTTTCAGCCTCCTTATAGTTGTTTTTTGTATACTAAACAATTTTAAATTTGTCATCTGGTCATGATTCAAACAAATAATCTGAAGTTAGGGGCTTGGTAACTTACTTCTTCCAAACAAGTAAAGAATAAAGCCATCAACGTGCCTTACCTAGCTGGCATTTGTTTTCAGTTCTTCTTGTTTCTAGTCTGATGTCCTGTTAGTAGACTGCCTTATGCTTGACAAATGCCATGCCAGATTTCCATAGTCAGTGATGTGGTGTATCAGTGCTTTTCTACTCATTCAACTTGTCAGCACATCTCAGAGACAGAGGTTTAAATGGCCTTTGGCAGTAGTGTATACTCAGAGCCAAGAGAGGTTCAGCAGTATTGTGTCTCCCTTTTAGATTTTTAGCACCATAGTTCTGCCAGCTGAATCAGCTCAATGTTTGGCTAATTATTCTTAGCTAACCACAATGTATTTCATCTTTCTAGGTTTACCGACAAGACTGTGAAACTTTTGGGATGGTTGTGAAAATGCTGATTGAAAAAGATCCTTCATTAGAAAAGTCTATACAGTTTGCATTGAGACAGAATTTACATGAAATAGGTGAGCGGTGTGTTGAAGAACTCAAGCATTTTATTGCAGAGTATGATACCTCTAGTCAAGATTTTGGAGAGCCTTTTTAGATTACCTGCTCAGGCAAAAAAAAAGTTTCTAGATTTTTCCCCCCCCTGGATTGTGTAAATCCTTAATATATGGAATTTTTGTGATGAAGAGAAATACTTTATGATAGTGACCGTATTTCCAATATCAAATAAACATCTAAAATAGTCTAAGATATTTTAATTAGAATTTTTTTTATCTACATGTAGAGCTTCCTAATCCATACTTATCTTTTTTTCCCTCCTAAAGTGATGGGTCAGTTAATTTTTCAAGCTTTCTTGAAAATGCAGTCCTGGAGAGCAACTTTCTGCACTTACTCATGTCCTGTAGTCTTCCTTAGTTATGCGATCATTTGTTTGGTCACACTAGTGTAATGTATAGGTTAGAGACCATTCCACTTAAACATTTATAGTCTTTTTGCATTTCATAGTCAGTGACACCATGTGAAGATGTTAGAATCCTGAGGCGATTTTATTGACTTGTTGCTTGCTTATCTTAGGCTTTGTAACTTTTAATATGTTTAAGTATATTACCCAAGTAAACTGAATACTTTGTTATCTTAGAGAATATTTGCTTTGAGGATAATTCTCATTGTGATAAAACAGAGCACTTAAATCTCTAAAAGTCACCCCATAATAAAATCCTGTTTTCCAAGTAAATAAACTCAGTGTCTTCTATTAAAATGGTCCTGAAACTCCTGACTAGTCTCACTGATGTGTGAGTTTTAAACAATATCATATATAAGACTAAGAGAAGGGGCAATTCAAGATGAAAGATGAGGCCTATTTTAAAGTTGAAATTTCTTTAAAACTTTCTAACCAGAAGAGAAAAATTTACAATATGGGGGAGTAGTGGAGTTTCATTTTTTCCATAGGCCCATATTCCCCATCTCAAGAAAGAAGGTGATTGATGACATATCCATAATTAAACCATTTACGGATTATGCCTTTGTTAATCTTGGTTTGTAGTCTAACAGATTGTTCTGCTGCCCTTTTTAGGGATGCATAGCCCTCTAAAAGTGTTCTTGAACGAAACAAAGCAGAGTAGGCTGTAAGCCTAGCACAACTACCCTTCACCAAGCAGCCTATGTAAACAGTCCTTCATGAGCGAGCCATCCAAATCACGGGTTAGTTAAGAATCTAACTGGGACAATTAGGATATTCCACTCATTTCCTGATCACTTCCAGCTGCCCAATGGCATTTAGCCAAAATATGTAATTTCATGGCATGTGTTCGGAAACCTTTAAAAATGTTTGTTATTGCTACCCAATTTCATTATCCTCCCATCCTCTTTCCATTTCCACTCTCTTCTCACTTGAATTCTGGCATTATTTTTAGTGGCCTCTATTGATTATATCCAGAGAGCTACCCCAGAGTAGATAAAAATTATATTAAAAGTGAAAACAGCAGTGTAAATAATTGTAGTGGATCCTGTAATGCGTGCCTCAAAATATGTATTATGCCATTCCACAAATTAAAAAACTAATTGAAGGCAACAATTATTAAGTTTCCTATATGAGACCACCTTGAATTTAGATATTGTACATAAGCCAGAACTAAACCCTGCGTATCATCTTTGCTATTCTTCCCTGATGTGAACAGTGGTTTTATCTGTTATCCACATTAGAAAGACTAAGAAAGTAGTCTTGTTTCTCTCTTGCGCCAATGTTTTTCTTCTTAAATATTCTAATTCCAGGATTCATTTCCTTAAGTCAATATGTCACAAGTTTAAAAATAAAACTTGAGACTCAACTACCTTGAGGCAAAGGAGTTGTTCACTTTGTTGAAATTCATTAAACTAGAGACGTTTTACTCACAGATGCATTTAAATATAGGTTCAACAGATAATTCCTTTTCCCCTTTCCCCAAATTACATTCAACATTTAAAGCTATTTATAGCTTGCCATCAGCATTATTCTGGTAGGCTTGTCAGTGTTAAATCTGTTTTATTTTTAAAGCTTTTTAAAGTCTTATTTTAAGATAGATGAATTCAGATAGTGCCAGAGTATGTATGTTGCAAAATGTTCTTGATTAAAGAAATTTGTTTGTAAATGATCCATTGTTTTTGAGTATGCCCAATTCCTGTGATAAAGGTTTCACTGTCTTACCATTAAGCCTTGATGATCAACAGGGGAAGAGCAGATATTGTGAAGCTTTTTGTGAATTTTAAAAGTGCAAAATAAAGCAACTGGGTTTAAATAATTAGATTGTCTTTTTTTTTTTTTTCTTAACAGGCTTAGAGTGTTTTGCTTAAATGTAGATTTTTATTACTGTCTACAGAAAGATTGCTCCTGACTCAGCAGCAGGATGGAGGAAGTTTGAGAAGCTATTAACTTTGGTGACTTGGGGAGTCTCCATATCTGAGAAAGCAGTTAAGCGAGATAAGATTGAGTGTACAGTAGTGCTCAATAATTGTGTAATTAGGACTCTGAGTTTCAGAGAATTACAGAATTAAAATCCTTTGTCTTTATAGTAACCTCTGGCGGACAGGAACCACATTGTCTCTGTGACCCCAGTTCCTAGCACAGTTTGGAACGTTGTAGGTCCTCCTAGTTTTTGATGCTTCACAAAGGAAGTGGCATTTGATTCCCCGGGTCTTGGAGAAATAGGACTTATTCAGGGAGAGAAGGAAAAGTATTAGAAGTTCAGGTTGGGGAAGACAATAGGGGACGAATGTAGGAAAAGGTAGGTTGAGAGCAGAATATGAAGGACTTTGAATCCGAAATCTCCTACTTAAGAATAATAAGATTTTAAAATAATTACCTTTGTATTTATTCTTGCCAAAAATGTTGATTTCTCACAGCGCCCCAGCCCTGAGCCAATTCACAGACCCAGAACCTCATGAAGGAAAGGGAGGGCAGATCCCCTTAAGAAAGGACTGTGCTACAATGCCAAAATATTGTATAGTGGTTTCAGCTTCATTTCACACTTTTTCCCACGAGGGATCCTAAACTCCTAGGAAAACGCTGACAGTTTTTTGGCAACAACTTTGGAGATGGTGATCTGGTCATCCCTGAAATATTCATGGTGGACAATATTCAGTGTTTTGGGCAGCCAGCCACCCAAGCGGCATAATGTCTGTCACACTGCTCAGGCTGGCACCGGCACCTCCAGTGAGTAATGGCCACATTCTGCTTGTTAGACCAAGGTTTGTGGGTTAGCATCTCCTTCTTGCCAGTTCTCTTGAGAGCACTGATGGTACCCAATTCAGTGAAAAAGAAAAAAGTGGTGGGGCGGGGGCAGCTAGTAAAACTAAGGTATAGTTAGCAGAATCTATTCTTCCCTTTTTCCGTGGTAATGGAATTGAAATTGAGTCACATGACAGCCTAATTAGGACTATATTTGCTGTGTCCCTCTTGTCACAGTTGTGATCAGGTGACCACTGATTTTTTTTTGAGTGGAAGTGCTGCTACTTCTGGGCTGGGACCCTTAGGACAGTGGATGTACCTCCTTCATGCTCTCTCTTATCCCTTCCCTAAAGTAATAGGAATAGCAACCCAGCCTTGAACTGTTGCAGAGCCACAAGATAGAAGGTACCTGGATCCCTGTGTGACCATACGGAGTGCTGAACTGTTATGTGAAAGAGGAATCAATGTCTTTACGGTTTAAGCCATATTATTGGTTTCTGGTTAGCAGCTCACCTTTTGCTCAAACTAATACAAATGATACTTGAGGGTTAGCTTCACTGAAGTTGGCTTTCAGCAGGCTGCACCAGTCCTGCATTTCCGTTGTGCGATAATAATTGATCTTGAAGTAATGGGGACTGATTATATAAAAGGCTTTGCTAGTCTCCTGAGTCTATTTCAAGTTGTGTTTAGGATGTCACTTGATGATAAATATTTTTAAGGCTGCGTGCACATTTGTATAGCAGTAGAGACAGCCTGCTTTTTATAGCATGTTGTTTTTTGAGCTCTGCTCCCATAGATTAATGGTGTTCTAATGTTAGACCATTATTATTGAAATTGTGTAAGGTTTTCTTGGGGGGGGTTGTGTTTTATTTTTTATTGAGGTAACATTTGTTTATATGTTTCATGTGTACAACCTTGTATTTCTACTTCTGTATACTCTACAGTGTGCTCATCACCAAAAATTTAGTTTCCATCCGTCACCATACAGTTGATCCTCTTTAGCCGTTTCACCCTCCCTCCCACCCCTACCCCTCTGGTAACCACTGCTCCGTTCTCTGTATCTACATGTTTGTTTTTGTTTGGTTTGCTCATTTGTTTTGTTTTTTACATTTCACATGAGTGAAATCATATGGTATTTGTCTTTTTCCATTTGACTTATTCACTTAGCATACCCTCAAGGTTTATCCATGTTGCTGCAAATGGCAAGATATTCCTTTTTATGGTTGAGTAGTAGCCCATTGTATATATGTACCACATCTTTATCCATTCATCAGATGGGCTTCTAGGTTGTTTTCATATCTTGGCTATTGTGAACATAGGCGTGCATGTATCTTTTTAAATTACTGTTTTCATATTCATTGGATAAATACCAAAAGTGGGATAGTTGGATCATATGATAGTTCTAACTTATTCTGAGGAATCTCCATACAGTTTTCCGTAGTGGCTGCACCAATTTATATTCCCACCAACAGTGTATTAGAGTTCCTTTTCCTCCACGTCTTCACCAACACTTGTTTAAAATTGTGTAAGGTTTTAAATCTTTTTCCCATTTGTGTGTGTATGTGAGAGAGAGAAAAGGTTGAAGTTTATTGAAATATAAACATTCGAGGACATGTAAGATAGAAAATAACCACAACATATACAGACGCTTGCTGCAAGAGGACATCTGAGGTCTCTATCCACCACCTGAGCTGCCCATGTGCTGTCCCGGTTCTCCTGGTTAGAACATGTATGAGATGGGGGGAGGCGAGGACAGAGTAGGCCTGGCTGACTGGCACATGGCCTTCAGGACTGCACCATCCGGGAAAGCTCCTCCTGCCTCAGGGCCCTGTTCTGGGACTCCTGCCGGTGCCCCCACTCAGGCTTTCTGGCTGAGACCCTGCTGTTGTCCTTGAGGGCAACGAGGGTTCACTGAGAGGGTAAGCCTGGGCAAGCTGCCCAGGGAGAGGGACAGGACCCGGTGACAAGACATGGTATGCTGTCCCTGCATCCTTCGAGTGGGAAGAGGCCATCCTTCATAACCAAACCCCTGAGAAAGACACACGGACCAAACGTCTGCGATGCCTTCAAGCGGGCCCAGCACCAGCCGACTGGTGTGCCCACACCCTACGCTTGCCTGAGGCTTCTGAGGCCAGAAAGGGTGTCAGCCCCCAGCAGATGGGGCTGTGTGTGTGTGAGAGAGAGAGAGTGGAGGGCTCAGGGAGGGGAGAGAGAAGCTACAGCCCAGCAGAACTGCAGCTCAGCAGGCTGAGGTATGTTTCGTGCTCAAGCGTTCGTGTTCCCTTTCCTTCACTGGCCAGGACTGAACCTTAGCCATGATGTGGGCTTGGCCAGTGTGGCTTTCCACCATCCCAGTGGGTGGAGTTCTGCTGAACCCTGTGGGGCTTACTCAACTGAGAGGCGAGTCTTGTGTGGAAATCACCTTTCCAACACAAGAGCAACCTGGTCCACCCCAGCGGCCAAGAGGAGAGGCACTGCTTTCTCAACATCTCATCTTCTGGGGCAGCTCAACCTCTGCTGCAAAGGCCACGGCCTCCCTGTCCTGAGGTGGGAATGTTGAGTGAAGGAGATACGCCCTCCAAGCCGGGGGAGGGGCCTGGGACTAGTCCCGCCTTGTAGGAATTTCCCATTTTTAAAAACTTTGTGTTCTGTTACTTCTGTATAGACTCTAATGTACCATATCGGATGTAGCTTACAGTACATTTCAGGTTTAAGATACTAAATGTAGGATTCAGAGAGGAACACCATGTTTTTCATTTGTTTCGTTATCTGAACAAGGTTAGAATGACCACACTAGTGTTCTTTAGATTCACACACACTTTCACATGTTATAAGCCAATAGGGATTTTTTTCTCACTTTACTGTTAAGGGCAGAAGGTATAAGTCATCTAAGGTCATATAGCAGGAAGGGGCAGAGGCAAGGTTTTACCCAAATCTTTCAATGCTACACTCAGTGTTCTTGGAAGAAGTGGAAGTTCAGTGGTCACTCAGAACTAGGTTCCAATCCTGACTCCAGGACACGCTAGCTATTGGTATGTACAGTTAAAGTGTGATATGATTGTAATGGGCAATATATAAAAGTAACTTTACAAAAAAGTTTCGATAACTTTCAAATCCTAGCTCGGTAGATTTTTCCTGGTTTTCACCTGTCAGTTCCCATGACCTGTGCTTTGGAGTTAGTTAGTTTAGAATACACCTTTGAGGCTCCTAAGAGGCGGTTGTTAAGGGGCAGGTAGCAGGTAGGGTCACAGCTCCCACAGCCAGAGCTCTTTGGCTGCGGTACTCGACCCACTGTGGTTTGCCAAGAGCCATTTCAGTGGAATGAGCCTGGTAATTCAACTCTCCTATTCTAGGAGCCAAGATTAAACAGTTAACACTTTTTCAGCTTTGCTTACAACTTGTTCAGAGATTCCGGACTATGCTGCCAATAGCATTGTAGAAAAAAAATCTTACTTTTCATCCTGTTAATTGGGGAGAAACAACATTTGGGAGGAAAATATCTTGTCTTCCACATACTCTATGCCATCTCCAGACTGCCTACATGCTCTGATAGGGAGATAACCATTTCCAAACTTCACGGTTTAGTTTAACCTCTTGCCCATTCAGAGTCCCAAGCATTAATATAAAAAAGCACCAACCGCCTTTACAGTTCCCAACTCCCATGAGCCATGGTGTTTGGAAGGATCATCCTTTTAGGCATCCTTGCCTAATATGTTGGTAAATGAAAGAGTCAGAAAAGGGAAACAACACTTTATGCTGAGTGGGAAGACTCTTCTGTTGGCTGACCCAATAAATCGAGTCTCCACAGAATACTGAAGCTGGAAGGAGACCTTTGAGGTGGCTGAGTACTCTCATTTTACGGAAGTGGAAACTGAGTTGGAGCTTTTAACCCGCCTGAGTTAATGAGAGACGGTCTCCTAACCCAGATCTCCTGAATCCTGAAGACCAGTGTGCTTTGCGTCACTCCAAGGTCAGCTTTATGGTAGGTTTATATTAGACCAGTAATCACCTTATCCAACATCAGTTACTTGGTTCGTTGACCTAAGCACACTATAGCAAGTATTAGCATTTAAGAGAACTAGTTTCTTACTTTTAGTATTTTTACGTTTGGAATCAAATGCTTCTGGAGAATGGGCTGCAAGCTACTTCTAAAGTTGTCCTAACAGCACCTGGTACACACGCAGCAGTAGGGATGTGAAATTTCTTTTGCAGAAAGAGAAGTTGAGGCTAAAATGGATCTCTAAAATGGGACTACCTGACCGGCTAGCTGGGTCTGTTGAAAAAGAATAGACTGACTCTGATCCTGTGACCAAGTCTATACACATACCCCATGTCTTACTTTTCCTCCACACTTCCTTCCTAAACATTTTGTGGAAGCCACCCTTCAAATTTCTTCCCCTGGTAAAGTTACTGCTTCTGTGACTTTGGCAAAACATGAGCTCAGAGATGCAAATTTCAGTTGCTCCTGTGTATTTCTCCTGTTTACCTGGAAGCCTTCCTCCTGTGCTTGACAGTGAACAGAAAACCCATGCGACTGTACAGAAGCATGCCTTGTTTTTAGACAGTTCGAAGAATGGCTAGAGAATCTAACTAGGCAATTAGCAATTTTCTCATTTGCCTAATTTAAAAGGTTTTTTATAATTGTGTTGCTAACATTAAATTGGTAATGAGGCTCTTAGTGGAATTTTTTTTTTTAATCCCAATTTTTCTTCCTTGTGCCTCAAAAAACGGTCACATGTATTTCTGTAAACAGTAATTAGTCGTGCCTCCTCTAGACAGCTCCAAGAGACAGCTTCAAGTGCTTAATTTATAACCCATGCATTGGTGGCTTGCTGATGGCAGGCTCATTTTGTTCAAAGGGTTTCAGAAATGTCTGAATTAGTTGCTAGCATTGAGAATCTGGCAGACGTTTTAGAGAAGTTCGAATTCTTCATTCCTTTTGGAAAGTCTGAAGGTCTAGCATGTACACTCTTCTCTGTCCACAGCAGCAGTTGAGTGCTCCTTAGGAGAGAGCAGGTCAGTCAACCAAAGCCTGCCCACACAGTGTTGACAATCCTGTGCGCTACGCACCCTCGGGCACTCCCCAAACACCTCCACACCCATACTTGCCCAGCCTGTCACCTGAGGACCTTGTGGGGCAGGGCAACATGCCACACAGGGAAATCTAGCAGTCTTCAGTGCCCATTCCAATTTTACTACCCTTTTAGGATGGCCCGTGCTTTGTATTCTAAAGTGAGAGGGGTTAGACAGCAAATCTCTCCCTGCACTTCTGGTACTTTTTATTTAACTCAGGAACTGGAAAGCAGAGTGCCAAGAAGAGCAAGTGCATACACAAGGTGAATCATTTTCTTTTACTGAGTGCTGAAAGGAGTTCCCATTGACGTTTTATCAGCATCCCTACGCGGGCTGTAAGCAAAATGTTCTCCAGTTTGGTCTGAAGTGAGGAAAATGCAATCATTAGGGTTCTGCTTCACCCAGGTAGAGATTAGAGGCAGTGTTTTAATATTTGATACTTACCTTGGGACCAAATTTTAGAGTTTAGTGACTGACTAGACACTTTGTTAACTAAATCTATATGAACACTTTATAGCAACTGTAGGCCTAGTTTTCTAGCCTAATTCTTTACAGAACTACAAGGTAGCTGCTTCCCTTTCTTCCTTTGCAGATAGTCTTCTTTGTTATTGCTATTAACCAAGATTTAAAATCTTTAAAGGGTACATTATTATTATGAATAAATATTTCTGCATTCCCTTAAAACCTTTGGCAATCTATATGACCCTTATATAAGGAAATGAAAAGATGAAGAGTGATTATTGCCAGAAGCAAAAGCAACTATGACTTGAAAGCTAGAGGACCGTGTCTTCAGCTTAAACCTGCCTTTCTCCAGGTGAAGTAAGGCTGAATATTACCTGTTTACTATTTGTTATCCATCCTTTCCAAGCAACAGTCTTTTCTAAAAGGATGCCCACTGTTTGCAGCATAGGTTCTGAAAAGGTCTTCAAAAATCAGGAAGTCTGCTCCTGTGTCACGTGAGACTGTGAGGGAAGAAGCACTCGCATACGTTGTAAATGTAGAGCAGGAGATGGCCTTCTGGAGGAAAACTGGTGATAACCCTGGTCCCAGGAACTGTGCTGCTCAGAATTTATGTGCATATGTGCCAGTGCAGGATAAGATGTCTATGAGGAAATTCAAGCCCATCACTAAAGGACTGGTGACATAAATTACGGTATATCCAAAAGTAGACTATTAAGCAGTCATTGCGAGAACAGAATGAGGCAGACCTATCTGCACTAATGTGGAATGTCCACATGTAAAGTGAAAAAAGCAAGTCTAAGCCGGTCTAGTGTGCTGCCATTTTTAAAAGATACATGAATGTAAATATGGTTTGAACATCTGAAGGATACACTAGAAATGGATAACAGTGGTTACTTCTAGGGAGGGGAACTGAGGGGTGGAGAGGGGAAAGGAGATTCCTCACTGTTTTTGTTGTTGTTTTTTAACCACGTGTATGCATTATTTTTTCGCTGCTATGTTTTTAAAATGAACCAGACAAGGGAAATGGTGATACGGTTATTGAGGAAAGAGCTCTCCCCTCACTGGTGTGTTTCTGAAGGGCCTCTGTCTAGATACCAAACCTTGCCCTATCCAGGGGTGGGTATAGTGGATGCTGTCGAGCACTGGTTTTCCTATTGGATTCAGGTCTGCCCTCCCAAGACCTAACAGCTTTTCCCCATACCAGTAAATACGGACAGCTTTGCTTCTGTACCTCAACTTCTATTTTGTGCCGACTGGTAGGGCAAGTGGACACGCAGGAGTCAAATGTTGGTCTGTTAATGGTAGGAGAACGGCAAGGTAAATCAAAGGAGCAGAATGGATCCAGTGATCTGGATATGTTTGCAGAGATCTGTGTTCAGAAAGGTAGTTTGTTATTTATTAAGCATTTATTAAATACCTTCCTAAAGTTCTGAGATACCACTGGGACATTGAGTTAGGACTGAAACATATGTGCAAGAATGGCTCATACCAAAATATTAGCTCATCAGTTCAAATCCAACGTAATTCTCCCTTGAAATAGAACCACATATTAACTTGAAGTAACCAGTAATACAGCATCCTCTAAAGATTTTAAAAGAAAAACATAACCAGAAGGCCCGGTTTTCAAAACTGCTGCTAAAGGCCAACAAATTAGCTGGAAAGGAGGGATGAAAAGGAATAAATCTACAAAGTACTCTGCCACAGAAAGCAGATCCTTGTAGTTTTTTTTGGTCTCTTTCCATGAGATAATCACTACCTTGCTGAAAATGGGAAAGGCAACCCCTGCCCATCCCAAAGGGGAAAAAAAGTATTCACCCAAACAGCTTCTACTTGTTTTTACCATATATTCCAGGTGTACATGTATGTGTAGGGGTTTTTTTTGTTTGTTTGTTTTTACATTTATACAGTTTACATTGCTTGACCCATAAATAACACTTGTAAGATTAATAGGGCCATAGTTTTAAAGAGTATTTACATAGCCCCACCATGCATACAGAGCCTTTTTAATATTGGAAAAAAAAAAGGGAACTTTCCATCACTAGGCAATATAAATTTGACCATCTAAACTTATAAACCCTGACTAAAATACAAGCAATCATTTCATCCATAAATGCTGTTTCTGGTTCCCTAACAAATCTAGCACTGCAGTGTAACAAACATCTTACATTTCAGGGATATAAAAATATCAGCTTTAAAATCTGAACTGTACAGTATATACATTAATATTTGCACCGTTAAATTAGGAATACACTTAAGTCTATGAAATACTACATTATAAATAGCAATGTTCTTTTCGATCTCTAGCTGGAGCTAATACAATATAATGTTTACCTGGCTAATGAGAGTTGGAAGGGGACGACGTGGCCTCGCATGATGGGACGCACAGTGTTGGCTGGGTCACATGACTACGTGCATGCCACACAACAGGACAGACTGTCAGGACCTGGGCCAACCTGGCGCAGATAAAGGACAAACACTAGTGCTTTACAAAGGTGGCTCAAGTTCTCCATTGTCTAAAATCGACACCCCCATCCAGTCACCTCTCAACAGGTTCTTGAGGCTCTCTTGAGGGTTGGAGATCAAAGCAGCTGTATCAAACTGTGATGCACCCAACAGGCACGAGAGGTCACGTCCACCTGGCACCATCCAAGGAGGGTAAATGGAGAAATCACACCTTCCAAAGGTTAATCTGACACTGTAAACAGCAGTCGGGGTCTCATTTACATGGGCAAAGCACTTGAATCTATTTTAGCAACTTTCCTATGGAAGAAAAAAGATTCGATGTAAGATGGTTAATGGCTAAGCTTAACCATCTCCACAGCTACTCGGTTAAGAAATGATACAGTTTTTGCCCTTGTGTCCCTTTTTCTTCTTGGATTTAGTTGTCCTCTGGCCAAACTGAGGAGTGGGGAGTGCGGAAGTTGGACTAGAAAGGTCGTCTGTATAGTATGCATATCTCTGTGGCCGGGGCTGAGGAATTGGTTGTCCAAGAAAGTATCCTTCTTCTTCTGAGTCGGAGGAGGAAGAGGTGGTGGAGGAGCACCAAGAGCCGTCGTCCTCCCCGTGGAGCCCCAGGAATCGAGGGCCCCCCGGGCTCCGCAGGGTGTAGCTGGAAGCGGCACGGGCGTACTGCCCATAGAGCTCAGCGTTCCGCACGTAGGCCTGGATCTCCCGCGCGCTCTTACTCTGGATAAACTTCTCATAGTTATCAGGGGCGTAAAGCCGCAGCCTGTCCTTGGGAGAGTATTTTCTTTCTGTAACAAGGTTCAGAGCATTGTCCGAGCGGGACTTCCTACTTCTTCTGCGGCGATGGTGATGAGACCGGGGTCCCCTTTCTTCAAAATGGTACACCCGTCTCCGAGTTCTCTCGCTCATCGGTGGCTGCCGGATTTCGATGTTCTCATAGCTTCCGTTGTCAATGACATCATCCGAAAACTTGACCTGCTGTGGCCTGGACTGAGACTTGGACCTTCGGAGCACTGGCAGGTGGACTGGTTTCTCCTCAGGCAGGATTTTTTCTGGACACAACTCTGAACTGAGACTCTTCAAGGACTCTGTGCTCCTGTGCAGCATGGAAGAGTTCAAAGTCCCCATATTGCTCATTTTCTCACAATCTTCTGCCTCTATTTCCTCGAAGTTTTGCAGAGAATATAACGATGGCCTTGGCTTGCTTTCTCCATCCACTGAAGCCCCTAAAAGAAAAGCCAAGACAAGATGTGATTCTCAGTAATCCTGACACTCTGACAGTTCTTACCAACAAGCTTCTGAAAGGAAGCATTTCAAAGTGAAGTCTCTCAAACCTCAGTATCTGATTAATGATCACTAGGCAAAACCAACATACTATAATATACACTTAATTGACAAGAGGTATGAATTTTGTTATTGAAACAAAGGGCCCAGCATCTCCTACGAGCCCAGCCGTTTTGGAGCCAAACGTGAGTTACAGCCCATGGGATGAGCACCAACTTGAAAAGCTCTTCGTTAAGAGTCCTGTCGTTAGCTTATTGGTACGACACATAGAAGCTTCTGTCTCTCAACCCATTAAAGTCAGATTGCTTCATCTGAACGTCTCTGAACGCAGTCCTTCCCTTTGCTGTCACACGACTAACATTATGGTCCTCTTCCTATAGCCAGACTAGTCTTATACCTGGTTGTGCAGCGCAAGGGCCACGTCCAGCCCACAGCCTATTTGTGGATAGAGTTTCACTGGGACACAGCTACACCTAGTTGCTCCCATGCTATCTATGGTTTCTTCCACAATGACAGAGTTAAGTAGTTGCAACAAAGACTGTAAGGCCCCAAAAGTACTCTCTAGCCCTTGACGGAAGAAGTCTGCCAAACCCCTGACCTAGACCTTCATCCAGTCTTCTGCCCCTTCAACCCATAAACTAATAATGCCACTTCCCTATTAATCTCATTTTAAAACTTTTCTCAAAACCAATATTGCACTCCTTGTTATAACAGGGCTCAGGCAAGTTAAGAGAAATGGATGTAACCCAGACAGCTGCAAGGAACAACAGGAAGTGGTGTGAACTGTTGTCAAATGGAGGCTACACAGCTTCCTACTTTCTAAAGAAAGCCTGTTTTTCAGCCCATCATTGTCAAGAAACGTCAGCACCAGCACGACGTATACCAAATGTTGTCTATTTTTGATATTAACTGTTAAAACACCTGTCATAGGGCCTAGCAAACAGGAGGTGCTTAATATTTAGTCTTGCCCACCATTCCTCAGGTCCCCTTTATTGTAGGCCTTAACATTGACAAGCCTGACCAAAGCCAGGGGAGTAGCTGTCTTATCCCTCCTTGCCCGGTACCTGGCACAGGGTCCCTCCTGGCGGCGGGCAGCTGCTCAAGCCTTTCCTGCCTATGTTACAATGTAACACAACCTTTATGAAAGGACTGAATGTCGTTCCTTGGACTGTAAAACTAGCCAAGTGACAGCAGTATTTCTGTATCCAAAGACTTACTGCAAATGTAAGATTCAGGAGGGCTGGGTTCCAGGTTCAATCTTGTCTTTAAACACGTATGTAAAGTTGGCATTTAGCCTCTCGGCACCACTTGCGGTATCTTTTAGTTCCCCGACCAGGGATTGAACCCTGGCAGTGAAAGCACCGAGTCCTAACCACTGGACCACCGGGGAATTCCCTAGCCTCTTGGAAATTCAAGTTTCGTCATTTGTAAAATGCAATAATATCCACTCTATCAGGTCATTTTAAGGACGAAACATAGATAACTGACATGAATGTGTTTTGAAAATTACTTTGTGAAATTATTTTATAATCTGCGTAAAAAAAAACTTAGCTCTTTTTGAGCTGTCTGTCACCACAGGGCAATTTAGGAAAATACAAAAAATGTTCTGTGCTTATAGAGTACACATGTTGATTTTAATATCTTGAAATTCACAGCATGATCCAAAGAGTCCAATATCTTTCTTCAGATACAGATGCAGACTCCATGATCCCAATAAATTCATTTCTCCTCTTCAAAGCAGGGATAATAAGACCTATCCCCAAAGACTGTACTGAAAATATATTTTATATGTATGCACACATGTATACGCGTGTTTGTTTTGCTACAGGGTTTTTGGCATTTAACTGAAACTCCTTCCTCTCCTTGGTCTACAGTTGTAAATAACATAGCCCCCGCTGGTGCTGACCTGTAATTTGTGGAATGAACTTTTTAGGGGCTCCTTTTTCAAATACCCCATAACCCCTAGATTATGTACCTGTGATATTAGACAAAGCCAAGGAATCCATAGAATCCCGAACGCTCTGCTCTGGTTTCAAGTCTGACAAACACTCCAGGGAATCTTCATACCACTGTGTTTGATCATGATTATATCCCGAAGCCCCATGGTCCAGATCCAATTCCTGGAGCCTTCGACTGCTCGCAGGGCCCGGGTGGCTGCCATAAGCAGAATCGCCCAGTCCATCTTGTGACTGTGCCCAATACATATCAGATTGGTATTTTTTACTTGCAAGGCTCTGGTTATTTTGCTTTAACTCGGTCTTATTTTTAACCATGTTATCAGATATCCAGTGCTCACTGGCTCGAATGTCCATCTCATTGGGCTGCTGCTGAAAGAGGCTTTTATCACCAAACTTGAGGAGCAGCTGCGTCATATAATCTTCATGCTCAGCCCATTCTTCAGGGTCTTCTGGGGTTTCGTGCTCTACTCTGCCTTTCCAAAATTCTTCATTGACGAAACTTGCTCCTTGCCTGGAAAGACTCAGATCATCCAGTTTCCGAGAAAGGGTGTCGTCGGCATTGCCTGAAAGGCCAGGGAACTTGTAGTTCAGAGCAGGGGACAAGAGGAGAGACTGTCGACACTGATCCGCTGACCGGCTGCTTTTGCCCATCCGGACACTTCTTCTGGAGTCTCTGGATCGAGCCGACTGGAACGCAGAGTCCGAAGAATCCGAGGCATGGACGTCTTCACCGAGGCTGCATGTCTTTGAGCAATAAATCTGACCTTGTTTGGGAAGGAAGGGGCAACCCAACAGAGAGGTTTTGCACTGGGCGCAGGAAAAGCAGGCCTCTGTAGCGTGCCAGTGCCGCCCGTCGTAGGTCATCTGCGCATGGTCCACACCTGTTTCAAAAAAGGATCCAGTAACAGGTCACAGTTCCATCTTGAAACAAAGGCAGAAGAAACAGAAAAGACAGACTGTGGGCATGAGGGAACGCTTGGGGGTGATGGGACTGTTCCAGATCTTGACAAGGCTGTGAGTTACACAGGGGCAATTAATTCCCATTATTTGCAGATTCCATATTTACAAACTTGCCTACGCGCTAAATATTTTGTAGTTCAAAAATCAATACTCAAAAAAAAAAAATACTCACAGAGCTTTCAAGGTCATTTGTGGACATGTGCAAGGTGGCAAAAAATTTTGAGTCAAGTGATGCGTGTGTGTGTGTGTGTGTGTGTGTGTGTGTGTGTGTGTTCCAGCTGGGGTCAAAGGGCACTACTGCACTCACACCTGCGGCCGATTTAGGGGCATTTTTTCGCATTTTTTGTGCTTTCTGTGGGTGGTTTTGCTGTTTAAAATGGCCCAAGCATAGAGCTGAAATGCTGTCTAGTGTTCCTAGGCGCAAGGAGGCCTTGGAGAAGCAATCCATGTGTTAGAGAAGCTTTGTTCAGGCAGGAGTTACAGTGCTGTTGGCTGTGAGTTCAATGTTAATGAATCAACAACATGTATTAAATAAGGTATCTTTAAACCTAAACATACACAAAACAAGATTATATATTGATTGGTTGATGACAATGTTGCGACCAGGGGCTCACAGGAACCTAACCCACTGTATCCCTAGGACCAGTGGCTCAGTGTGGGGTAATTCAGTGTCCACGGCAACTCTACAGAACACGACTAGCAGAAGTAATGAGAATCCAGTGTACACCCATTTATCAGAACTCATCAAGCCGAAACATTTAAAACCTATACATTTCACGGTATGTAAACTATCCCTCAATTAAAAAAACAAAAAAAAAAGGAAAGAAAGAAAAAAGAGTGTGGGTAATCAGAGACAGACTGATGGATAAGTGACAGAGCCAACCGGCTGGGCCACGGACGCACCAATATGCTCGCCGCAGGTCTCACAGTACTCGGCGTACAGGGACTCGAAGCAGCCGCAGCAGAACGGGCGGCCGTCCTTCATGATGTACCTCTGTCCCCCCAGGACCGTCTCGCACTCGAGGCAGCAGAAGTGTTTCATGTGCCAATGGCGACCCTCTGCTTCTGTGCACTCATCAGCAAAAATTATCTTCAGAGGAATATGAGGCCATAGGATGAAAAAAAATCATTGTGAACGATTTTAAAGGTCAAGTAACTGCACTGGATCTTAAAGCCGCTTAGACAGTGTACTTTGTTTCTTACAGCCTTAAGCTTAACTGACTAACTTGATTTAGCTATAAAACAAGAACAGAAAGTGAAAACATTGAAAAAGAGAAACTAAGTGCATGCTTATGCTTTAAAAAACAAAACAGAATTCTACATTGGATATCATTCACTTGGTCCTATTTCTGCTCCACAATCACACTTTGTTGGCATAATCTGGCAAAGAATACATTAACATTGAAATAATTTAGCGGTCTGTGCATCTTTTAATAAAGAAAACTCATTAAAGTGGCTGTGGAATCAACATAGTTAGCGCTCTCTGAATGCTGGATTATGTGAACACCACTTGTGTAGATAACACTTCGTTTGACGGTGCCGTCTCCAGATTAAGGACTTTTAATTTTTTTACATTTTTGGTTTCAAAAAATTTTCAAATAGCACATCATTGAAAAAACTTAAACATATAAAAGTAAAAACTGAAAGTTTACTGTCACTGATTGAAGTAGACTAGGGAGATAATAATGAATAAATGCAATGAGGTTCTCTGGATGGGGTCTTGGAATAAAAAAGAGACATCAGTAGGAAAACTGAGGAAATCTAAATAAAATCTATGGTTTAGTTAATGGTATTACACCAGTGTTAACTTCTTAGTTTTGATGCATATACCATGGTTATGTGAGACGTTTTAACAATAGGGGAAGCTGGGAGAAGGGTACACAGGGACTCTCTGTATCTTTGCAACTCTTCTATAAATCTAAAATTACTTAAAAATGAAGAGCTTAAGGAAAAAAATTTCATTTCACACCACCAGCCCTCCCCTGAGTTAACATGCTCACCACTGTTAACTTAGTGTATGTCTTTACATACCATTTCTGAGTGTTTGCAAATATGTATACAATCTTGTTCTTCCCCCCTTTAACAGAAGTAAGATCAATTGCTGCATACTCTTCTTGCAACTTGCTTTTTTCTCACAGTCCATCAAGGACATGCTACTTATCAATACACAAAGACACCTGCTGCTTTCTCTTTATTAGCTGCATATTATTCCATTGTACCAACTTGAAGGGTTATCTTAAAAACGTACACACAGAGCTCAAGCAGGAGAGATCTGTATTTTGCTTAGGTGTGAACAGTGGAACATTGGCTTACTAGAAGCTTATTTTTTTCCAGTGTTAAGGGATGAACTTTTTTACCTCGTCACATGCTGAACACCGGGGTTTGAGCAGCTCAGCATGGTGCCGGCCACAGTGAATTTTTCCATCCTGATAAAAATAGATGAGGTCGACCAGCAGCTCGTTGCACGTGCAGCAGACAAAACAGGATGGGTGCCAGCATACTCCAGGGCCCGCTCGAGAGGCAAACACTGCAATTTCACCTCCATTTATTTTCAACCCACACTAAAAACAAAAGGATTTAGATCTTAAATGACCCCTTTTTAATGACTGGATTCTCAGCCTTTTCCACTTTATGCTAAATCCCAAGTTTGTCAGCGAAACTTTAATTTTTGTCCCCTCCTATTTTTTTTTTTTTTTTTTGCAGTACGCGGGCCTCTCACTGCTGTGGCCTTTCCCGTTGCGGAGCACAGGCTCCGGACGCGCAGGCTCAGCGGCCATGGCTCACGGGCCCAGCCGCTCTGCAGCACGTGGGATCTTCCAGGACCGGGGCACGAGTCCGCGTCCCCTGCATCAGCAGGCGGACTCTCAACCACTGCGCCACCAGGGAAGCCCCCCCTCCTGCTGTTTAATGTTGGATTGTTCGTGATTCTCCACTGGAATGAACATGCCTCAGATTTACTACCACACTGGACTGCTCCTCGGACATGCGCAGTGGTTTTCTGGAGGCGTCCTCCTGTTGGATATACTCCTACTCTGAGGACAGCCAGTAAGGAGGCCCCGAATGTCTTCATTACGCCCCTGCGTTCTTGAGCACTAGGTGCACCCCAGCACCGCACTCCAAGCCAAGACCCCACGTAAGACCGTATTTCTCCCGATGCTTACATGCCTCCCCCATAATACACAGCAGTGTAGCCAGTTACCAACACGAATCCCCACATAGTAAGAAGCTACGCTGCCTTTCCTTCTCTCAGTTTTTGGAGGCCTTTAGGGCCCACGCCTGTGCTGGCGCTGCCACCTACACCCCGAGCTGATCCACGCACATCACTACTCATCCTAGAACCGGCTACCTGCTCGCACACAGCGTGCATCACTGCTCTGGACAGAAGTTTAATCGTCCCTCTTCCGAGTGCTTCTTTCTTCCGCTGAGCACTGAACACTTGCAACTCTTTTTTCTCCTCTTCACTCAAAGTCTGGCAATACCGCACCTTCACAGAAAGAAACAGAAGCACCACTCTGAAGCAAACAGCGTCCGTCACCAATTCTTTATTTCCAGAATCAAGTTTCAGGAAATAAAACAGCAAGTTGAGCTGGCCTGCCCCCGTGAATCGCCAGTTTAAAAATGACCCCATACGTTTAAAATGACCCCAAATCTTGCAGCCTCTCTAGCAAAAGGGAAATGCAATTTGAAGGAATAGTCCTTTTTTTTTTTTAAAGATGAAAAGTTTAATTTAAACTCTTAACAGCAGAGTCACTAAAAAAACATAAGACATGAACCTCTCTACAAAAGGTTTAAACTTGCTAATTGCCACCTTCATTCTACATTCTACAGGCACTCAAGTCCACTGCAGGCCTGAGCCACCATAAAGCACTGACTCTGGGTGAAGGGGTAGGGAGATCGCAGGAATTTGTAGGCTCCTGATAACTGGTGGGTGGCTGCAAACACTGTAAAAACCAACTTGTGTTAAGTTTATTGCACTGACACCCTTTTCTCTCCTAAAGAATGGAAAGCTGTATTCTCTGGCCCAATTTTAACTGAAGAAGGACAAAAGGGCCCTAGCCAGGGAGGAGCTGGGGTTTATGGGAGGCACCACGATGCTCAGGGTGGATTTTTTTTTTTTTTTCCTAATTAGCCTTCTTCCTGTTATTTTACCTCATTATCATGTGGTGGCAACTGGTACAAAAGCTGTTTAATTCGGTGTTTCTCTCCAGGGCTGTTAACATAAGGAACCTTTTCCTCTGGTAAGCAAGCAAAATAGAGCTGGATCTGAGAGAGAGAGAAGAGGACGTCAGCACACAGGAAGCGGACACTTCAGCTCATTCCATCTTCGAGTTACCCTGCCCTTTAGGTACTGGCTCTGGCCTCGGACAGGATTTGGCTACTGGTAGCTAATGAGAAGAGCAGCTGAGCCAACTCAGCAGAACTGCAAACCCTCAGATAGCTAGCATCCAGCTGCTAAATTGCTCTTCAGGAATGCAATTCATAGTGACAATTAGGGGCACCATAAATTATGGACCATAAGACATGCACATTTAATGCTAGGGTCAGCCGAGAGAGTCCTAAATGAATGCTGGAAATGACCACACAGGGCTGTGTGACACTGTCCACAATCCAGCCACGACACAACACATTGGATTTGCTCTCTGAATTTTACACGTTGCAAAGACAAAAGCTGTTTTGTTAAACTCTGTAAACTCTCCCTTATCAGGTTCTCTCAAGGTTCAGCTTTCTTTGCTTGCATGGGTGCTATTTTCTAAATATCTGGAGTCAGTTTCCCCAAGGAAACGGGAAGGGAGCTGTATTAACCTGTACTTAGTTCACTTGGAAAGAACTCAGTTTTTGTTTGAGATTTTTTTTCTTTCTGTTGTATCTAAAGGAAATCCTTAATGAGTACTGCGAAGGATACTGCAGTGCTGAGGGAAGATGAAAAGGATTGAAGGAAAAAATATGAGATTAGGCAATTTGGGGCCTGTCTGCTTCAATATCTTAGTGTCTCACAAAACCTACTCACCCTAAGCTGCAAGAAGGGTTCTCATTTAAGAAGCAGTTTATCAAAACATTGCTTTCCTACCTGGAGGACCAGCTCGCCACCCTCTTCCACTGTATCAGCCGCAGGAGCTGGTATGGTTGTAAACACTTACTGAATACCAGCTACCTGTGTGCCAGGTATTGTTCTAGACCCTGGATGAATTGGAGCTCCCATCAAAATGGGAAACACAACCATAACTCAGAAGCAATCATACGCCTAGTTGGCTCTTTTAATTTCAAACTATCTTGGCCCTTATGTCTAACACCAGCAATTTTTAATAAGTTCATCATTATAAGGATATTGGGAAGATAAAAATAGGTACACAGAATGTTCTCATCTTCCTTAAAATAACAATACAACAAAGCACAAAATGCGCTCTTTAATTTTTTTTCCAATTTACACCATGTGGTGACAGAATCTTTCACGTGCAAGGTTATCAAAGGTCAAATCCTACGCAATAACACTTCAGATGGTCTCTCACAGCTCTGTATCTCCTCTCTTCCAAAGCAAAGGCACTGCTGAGAACTGACTTGGAAACTTTCCTCTTTCCTTTGATTACCTTTTTGTTGTTACTGAAGTTTTTTAAAAAGTTAAACTCCTCCCACTCTCTCCAAAGGGACACCCCAGTCAGAAATCCACATGACAAATGCATAGGCAGTACTCTGGTCTTCACTCAGTAGGGCAAAAATAGCATCCTTATAGGGCTTCTGGATCCAAGAGTACAAAAGGGATTGAAAACGTCCATGGAGAAACTAAGTGTGACCTTAAAAGCAAACATTTAAAACCATCCAAAGAGTGAGGCCCAAGGACACAGCATGTCACTGTGTGGGGAAAAAAAAAAAAAAAACAACCCTTGAAGACCTTAAATCACATTGAAAAATAGAAAAGCAGAGGACTCGGTTCCTACCTGCTCGGGTCTGAGGCCTGGGGGGACCCAGGCGTACTCCTCCAGCGCGCAGCCCGAGTCGTCATCGGACGTGGAGCTCCGCTGGCACCCGAAGGCGAGTTTGCTCATTTTGGGCTCCATCTCCAAAGGCATCATAACAAAGTCAAACAGCCAGCTTCTCAGTCACAGGACATCAGACAGTGGCTGCTGTGGACAATATAAGACAAACCGAAGAGATGAACCCGAAGGCGTTGCTCTCACCCTCCAAGAGCTTTTACTGAATTCCCGCGTACGCACAGCGGGGCCCAGAGAAAGGGACCAAGACGCCAGCGTCACCGTCCCCAGGCCCCCGGAACTTAGAATCTAGGGCCGCGTGATTCGGAAAGAGGCCCTTTACCAGCTCAGCATTTCAGAAAATGCCACCCAAACTAGTTTACTTCCAGATGCCTTGAAAAGGTGCTTCTCTACACACTGTTCATTAGAAAGGTTCTCATGAAAACTGCTTTGCTGACTGCCCACAAATGAAATCCTGCGAAGCCTCGGGGGTTGTAGGAAGAAGCTGGGTTTGCGCCCCCTGCCTTGCCCACTACTGTGTGCCGTGAAAAGATGGCTCCAGTCACCCCACTTGGTTCCCTGCATTTCCTCATCCATCTTCCCAGCGGAGCACGGCTGCCTGCACAGATTGGGTCGGCTGGGCCACACTGCTTAGGTTTCAGGTTTCCAATAAAGTTGGAGAGGCACTGAACTTCGTTTACTCATGGAGTAGAAATAGCACTGTTAAATCCTTTCACAGCACATTAAATCCGCAAGCCTTTACTATCCATGGGCTAAAGTCAGCCAGACGTTCAGTAATGAGTTCCTTCATAAGACAGTAATTGAATCCAAGCACCAGGTTAAAATAAAATCCAGCGTGGTGACAACTCGTGTTTAGCGGTGTTACTAGAAGGCTTCCACTGAAAAGCTCTGCAGTACCTACTGTCCTGCATGCTCTCAGCCTGCTGCAGGGCCCAGATTCTTAAACACTGCGCCACCAGGGTAAGTCCGGCTCTGAAAGTCTCCTCAGATGAAGGCCTATAAAGGTGTCAAGACAACAGTCCCTGACCTACAGCCCAGGAACTTTGTTATCACCATGTGTGTTCCTTCTAAGTTTCTTCCAATTCTGAAAAATCATCCCCTGTCCCCAGGCACTAAGAAGAAAAAAAAGATACAAGACTTTCAGGATCAGATGCAGCTTTTTATACCTGCCCCTTTCCCTCCACCAAAAAAAGGAAAGAAATATACAGATAATTAGCCCAACCCCATTTTAAAGCAAACAAGGCTCGGGGAAGTTAAGTGACTTGCCTAAGGTCTCACAACTGAAAACCAGAGTCTAGTCACACTGCGTGTCTGACACATCAGACTTCCAAAAACTCTTCTGCCTTAAAAAAATTCTCTCATTTGCTGCAACAAGTAGGAAAGACAGTGGAACGTAAACATTGTCAGCCTGACACTCAGTCATTTGTCAGTGACTCTCACAGTGCAACACTAGATACTTGTTGTTAGAACATGGTACCTATTAAAGCCTGTGAGTATGAAAACTGACGATTTTTCTCTGATGAATCAAAGGACACTAAAAAATTAAAATTGTAACAGTTCACAAATGCGAGGCCAAACATCCAATGGCTACAATCTTTTATTAGGGAGGACCAATGCCCAACAGTAGATATTATTCCAACTAATAAATGTAACTTTCATTCACCCCAAACAAGAAGTAAAGTGACCTCATTTCCTGCCCCACCACTGGGAGGGACTGACCTTTTACACAAGACATAAGTTCACACCGGTGCACTTCATTCACGTCTGAGGAAAGGCTTTCTAAACATTGGCACATTCCTTGTACTCCTCAGTAAAAAAGGACGTGTTAATGAAAGTCAGAACATTTCTTGGATCTAGTCTTTCCCTTTTGTTTTGAAAAAAAACCACTCCCCCCAATGGAAGGAAGAGAACTAGAGGTTAAGAATTTAATCAGTAGCTCAAAATCCCACACCAGGAGAATGGGTGCCTTCAATGCAAATGAACCTGAATCATGAAATACGCACATCTTCCCTTTGCCAAATCTGGCCGAGGAAGGAAATGTGAAGGTACCTGCTCTGCACAGACTTAATAAGATCATAAATATTAACTAGAACCTAAATCTTAAATGTCACTATATTTTAAAACAAGAGAAAACACCACAAATTAAGACAAACTGCAAATTTTCCAGGCTAGAACAAAGATGCAGATTGCCAAAGAGCTGAATTAGTTTGACAGCTATATTGCCTGGTTAGCCTTCTGTGGAAACTGCACAGAAAATGACTACCCTCATCAAGGGAAATAACTTAGCACTCAGTGCCATGGTCCTGTTCTCCCAATCACCTGGACGTGCCGGCCGCGTCTCCAGCCTGCAGCTCCCACAGCCATCCCAGCCTCGGTTCAAACTGAACTGTCACTCACCACTCATCAGCGAAGCGACGAACTTCGTGATGAACTGAAGGAACATGAGTGACACAGGCGCAGCTTTCAGTGTCCTTTGTTGACACTCTGACAGCTACCTCTCACCTCCGTGCCTAGCCTGGCATGATCAGTGCTGTGACATCTGATCACCACGTCAAGCAACCCCACGAGGGCGTATCTTGCTTAAAACCGAGGAGGAAACCGAGCCTCAGAGAGATCCTCCACGGGTCAGCTGTCCAAGGGCAGTGGCCTTAGAACTGGGCTCATTGGGTGACCTTAAACCCCTGCAGCCCTGCACTGCCCCCTGGGTGGAACCTTTTCTTTGGTGAAGTAGTCACGCTGCTGCACTGCAGACATGCACAATGACACAGCCGGACAGGGTGGGGGGGGGGCAGTCCACTTCACCCAGAGGGGGCATTTTAAGGAGGACATACAGTCAAAAAGGATTATAAAAATTCAATGGCCTCATGAGCTGTTGCTTCAGCATTCTTAAATTTGGAGAAAGCCTCTCGTTTTCCTTTATATCAGAGGATAATTACTTAAAATGACAAAACATTACATTTACTAACAAGTTCTAAGAGCTGGCCAAAAAATAAACATTAAAAATATATATATAGGGCCTTCCGTGGTGGTCCAGTGGACAAGGCTCTGTGCTCCCAATGCAGGGGGCCCAGGTTCGATCCCTGGTCCGGGAACTAGATCCCACATGCAAGCCGCAACTAAGAGTTCGCATGCCACCACCAAGACCCAGCACAACCAAAGAAAGAAAGAAAGAAAGATTAAAAAATAGTAAGTTACTTCGCGTGACCCCCACGTGCCAGGCAGTGGTATGCATGCTGCATTACCACTAGGTATTTTTTCTCTACCTGATAGCATAACAACCTGAAGTTGGATTTTTCTTTTAGAAATTACCCGTCTTGTCAGCAGGTCCAGAAAGCATACTGTTAAGTATCTCGCCATCTCAGACTTCGTCATATGGAAGCAGCATGGTTCTTGCACATGCAAGAATGTATAAAATAACTGACAAAAATGTGATCTCACAAATATACCTTATGTAGACATTTACATTACTACATGGTATTTGCTTTGCGGCACGAGAGAAAGAGGGAAGCCTGGCCATTACTTGTGCTCTCTGGGTGATGACGAAGGGTCTTCCGAATGCCATCCACACGTGGTTGTGTTTGCTTTGCCAAAATACTACCTTTTAGGCCAAACATGAAACCACGCCTGAATTAGATCTAACAGGAAAATTCCGTTCATTCTCTTTCCAGGTGCTGTCTCTTAAGGTTGACCTGTGAAACAGGGCCCACAAATCAGGTTTGCAAGTAAGCTGAATGATAACGGAAACAGGACTATTCTGCTGCGGGCTTTGATATGGAGGGCAAGAGCTCTTCGAGATTTCTTTTTAGCAGAACCACACTTAACGTGGACAAGAGTGGCCCCGTCCTGTGACTCGGCCTTTAGTCATTTTGTATGTTATTCACTACTTTTGTACATTTTTATTTTGATGTAATTTCAAACTTCAGAGAAGTTGTAAGAAGAGTAAGGAACTCCTAGACAGCCTTTCACCCAGACTCACCAGCTGTTTGCATCTTCCTTCCTTTGCCATGTCACCCCCACCTCGTCCTCCTCAGCCTCACCAGCACACCCACACACTTCTGTGGGAACCATCTGGAAGTATTTTTCACATTCTCTTGCCTAACCCCAATTAAATTAAACATGTTCTCTTAAAAAAAAGTTTATTTAAAAACAAATAAAACTATGTGCGGGCTTCCCTGGTGGCGCAGTGGTTGAGAGTCCGCCTGCCGATGCAGGGGACACGGGTTCGTGCCCCGGTCCGGGAAGATCCCACATGCCGCGGAGCGGCTGGGCCCGTGAGCCCTGGCTGCTGAGCCTGCGCGTCCGGAGCCTGTGCTCCGCAACAGGAGAGGCCACAGCAGTGAGAGGCCCGCATACCGCAAAAAAAACCAAAAAACAAACAAAAAACAACAAAAAGACTATGTGCAAGGTACCGTGTTATATGTTAGAGATAAATAGAATAAAAAAGCCAAAACAGCTCAGGCCGCCAGTATTCCGTGCTTATTCTGAGGCAGGTTTATTGTCCCGGTCTTGAAATGCTGCCATAAACTGAATGAACTCAATCACAAGTGAATGACAATCATGCATTAACCAATTCTGTGTTAGGTTTGTTAAGGAAATGAACCAGTAGGGATTCCACCGCTCCAATGTCTTTATGATTCTGGATGTAAATAAGTCTGATAAGGCAGGGAAAAGAAGTGAAACGGTTTGAGTCTGACCATGAAGGAAATGTGTAGGGGAAGCAACATCTTTAAAGCTAAAACCACTGTCAAAGAGGCCTGAGGCTGGGTAAGGAGAGATGACATACTTTTTCCCAGAAACACGAGGATTCGGGGTTGCTCCCCAAAAGCCATGCAACGAAGTTGAAGAGTTCCATTTCCCCCCCTTGTCCTTTATTTCCCTTCTTCCTTCAAAATAGTTTTTTAAAAAAAAAGTTAAATAGCTACTTCTCACCATTTAAAAAGACTCAGAGACAAACAGCCGGCAGATGTATGACTTCTCAATCATCATATACTTGTCAAGAGAACACCTGACCCAAGGGACAGAAGCAGTGCTGAGGGAAGGCAACCTGTTGCCCCGGGCATTCGGTAAGCTCAGCCCTGAAGTCCTCAGACCTTTGACAAGTCACCAAACATTGTGGGACCTGGTTCTTTAAAACAGCAACTATTTTCCTTCCAAAGATGGCCTAAGGATGTGAAAGTTTTAAAGAAGAAAATAATTATATGAATATAAAGAATTAGAGTTACCACTGACATGTCAATCGCCACTGTTACTTCCACTGATTACACACATCTTGAAGCTGACCAGAATAAGAACACTTTAGTAACAAAGACCGAATGTTGACAGGGGAGTTTCATCTTCTTTGTGAGTTCGGGACACTCTGGACTCCTGAAGGGCAAACAATTTTGATACACTATTGGTCACTACTAGCCCTCAGAGTGAGCTTCTAACCAGTCCCTACATAAAATCTCTGACACAGACATATACACACACACCCCATGTCTGCGGAGCATGGCAGGGTCTTTCCAGGTGTCTTTGGCAAAGCAAAAATTGGGAGCACCCAGTATATGACTGGCTGTGAGATGGCACTTGTTCCCCAAATTCACTCATTTAAGGAGGGGTTCCTTGTGAGATTTACTTTCCAGATTCATTTACTTCACTCACGCATTCATCCTTATATTTAAAGACCATTACTGAGTCATTCTGGGAAACATCAAAAATCAAGGAAACTGACATTTATTCCATTAAAAGCTAGAACTTAAAAAACAAAAAATGTACCCACTGTGATAGGAATGTTTCCAAATTCCATTTGGAATTTCCTTGCTTTCTCTAATGGTGGTATGTGTGTAAGTTACATGTGATTTAGCCTTTGGCTGATCGTTTGTTTTCATTTTGAGTAGAAAATGAATAATATAAAGAACACTGGCTTCAGGATTCCAGCAAATGGAGTTCTAAGTCAGCCATCCAGTTGGGAGGAGGTGAGGGCTCTCTCACAATGCTGAGGTGATGTCCAGAACTGCATGGCTTCAGACACGTGCCTTTAATTTGTTGCTTTCGGTATTCTATAAATTAGGCAAATACAGTTTGAAAAGTTGTCCAAAAGTATACAGAATAATTATGCTGTGGACAAGGGCTTAAGCATTTCTCCCATAAGCACAGTAATCACTGGTTAAGGAAGATAACATACAGTATGTGAAGGTGTTATTCAAACTAAAAAACTGCCTTATTATTTTGCTATGCTGTTTTGGCCATTTGGAGATCATTTATTTTCTACTGGGCTGTATGCTGCATCCAGGATAGTTAAGGATTATTATTTTGATTGATCTTGACATATACATAAATGAGCCTTTACTATTTTCCTTAAAAAGCTTAACAGGTCAACACAGTATATGAAGGTCAAGAGGCAGTAAAGAGTTGACATTTTGCTGGAAGACACGTTCTTCCAAAGAAGCAACAATAGATGACCATGGTCATCTATGCACTGAGTAACATTTTCAAGAATTACACATCTCAAGCAGAAGACTTTGGGTTTAACCCTAATGAGAAAGAACAAAATGCATATGAGTAGGAGGGTGCCACTCCTGGTCTTAAAATTAAAAGAGAAAAGGAACCTGGAAGGGGCCTATTAGCCCACTGCCATCAAGAGAGCCTAAACATGGTGGCTTGGGAAGAGAAAGTAAAAGGAGCCGATAAGAAAGGGGGAAACTGGGTCAAACAGAGTTCTGAGTCCTAGGTGGCTGAAAGATGATGCACCAATATGGAAATACTATATAGGCGAGTCAGAAGGGGACTTAGGATTTGAGAGCATTGAGGAGAATGAGTTCAATCAGATTCAGATTGAGGTTATAACTGTACATCAGTTCTGGTATGGTTCCTATTATTCATCATTTTCTTGGACCAAGTTACCAAATCAAATTAAAATCATGCAAATAGAAAACAACAATTTTCAGCGCCTGCCATTGAATAATGAAGTCTAAGGTCATACCCCTAATTACAAATACTTTTCCCAATGAAATTCCACTGTAGTTCCTATGAGAAGACTACCATAGCATTATAGAATCCCTAGGAAAAAGTATTTCTTGTGTGAACACGCCCAGGGAAGTTAGAAGTCCTTTGATCACCAAAAACCAGAACAGATACTGATTTGTGAAGTCAGTTGGGCTAACATTCCCTAAGTGTCCCCTGCTGCTAAGTGCCATCCTGTGGGCCACAAGCTGCTTAACAACTTCTTTGTTAAACTGCTTGTTAACAAGGCCTTTGTACATAGAAGATGCAGATCACACACACCCATTCAAGAGCTACTCTAATTCAGCCGGGCTAAATATTCAGGTGAGTTAAATTTAGCTACAGACTAATTTGGTAGTACAGAACCTCCCAACACTTCCATCCTTTTCAACACACACACACACAATGTATGCATGTATGTATGTATGCATGTATGTGTGTGTGTATATATATATCCTAGTTTTATGATGTCCTTAGCTTAAAACTTTAAAAAAGTCAGAGACCTGCAAAAGCCATAGGTCTTAAAACTATTACAATCAAGATTTGAATTCTAGTAAATGACACTAAACTGTAATCTCTTTAAAGTTTTCACACAAACAGCACTCAAGCCTACTGTCTGCTAAAGACAATACAAAAGTCATGGCCAACAGAGGCCAACCCAATTTGACTTATACTGAAATGAAATGATAACTGTAAAATAAAAACAGAATGAAGGTATCCGAAGATATTGCTTACGGAAACATTCCTTGGCTAAAAGGACTTCATACCAGCAATTAGTGGCATTAGGCCATGTGCCCTTTGACCTTTTCTGTATTTTCCAGGTAAACCTCCATCCAACTTGTACATTTTCCGACAGCTGAGTGGCCCGTCAGGCACCATACCATTGCCAAGAAGCTATCCATTTTTCCAAGAGGAAATGTGGAACTCTGCAGGGTTTCAAAGCATTCTTATTTCATGCACAAATACATTCCACGACAGAAAGACAGCCTGCTTAAACAAAAGGAGGAAACATTATGACAAAGCATGGTCCCTTGCTAGAGCGGCGCTTTGGGGGTCAGGTTATTTGGCTGTAAACCGGTCTGTAAAGATAAAACCCGAAACGCTGGCTACGGTGTAAGACGGGCCACGCGAGGCACTGTTCTAATGAATTCACTATTTTCCATAATGGGGGGACGCAGATACTTTCTCAAAATCGTGTTCAAGTCTCCTATTGATTTTTTGAATTTCCATTTTCAACGGCGGCCCAAGGAAACGGCAGCCAGACTTGACTCCAATGTACACACAGACTCGGGTTTCACCCCGTCACCTGTTGGCTCTCGAACAACACTCTTCTTTGTGAAACTTACAGCCCTCATTTGAAACAAGTTTCCAGAGAAAACACTTCAAGAAAGTGTTTGAGAAGTCACGAGACTCGAGTTGTAAAAACAAATTCCATACATAGCCTGACTTAGCTGACACAGATTAACGTGAAAACCCGGGCTTTTTAAAAAGGCCGCGGGAGGGGAGTCGGAGGAAAGGATGCCACCGTCCTTCGGGAAAACCCTGCGGGCTAATTCGAGATGGGCCGCGGGTGATGGGCCGCCGGGCTCCGCCGGGCCCTCCGCGCCCGCCTCGGGAAGACGCTCGGAGCGGGAGCCCGCGCCCCCGCGCCCCCGCGCCCCGCAAACCCACCCTCTGCGCCGCGCTGGCTGCTCGGGCCGCTAGGCGGCGCCCGGGCCGCGGGTCCCACTCGGCCCCCGGCTCCTCCGCCTCCGCGGCCTCCCGCACCCAGAAGCCGAGCTCCAGACCCAGCGGCGGGGAGAGAAGCTCTCCTCGGCACCGGCGCGAGGCCCGCGAGGGCAGCCTCCCGACCCCCTCGCCACCTCCAGAGAGGGCCCCGCGCCGCCCTCGTCGCAGCGTCATCTCCCAGGGACCGCACTCGCCCCGCGGATCCCCGCGTCTATCCCCAGCTTCGGACGCGAAGCCCTCCCCGCAGTCTCAGCGTTCAGCCGCTGCCGCCCGGCTGCCATAGAGCCCCGGGACCCAGACGGCGGCTCCCCACCTGCGGCCGCTCGACCGAACGCGGCCTGCAGCCCCTCCGCGGAGCCCTCGGCGCGCACTCGCCGCCCCCCGCTCTGCGACCGGCCAAGGCTGGCGGCCAGGCGCGGGTGGCTCCCGGAGGAAAACAGGGCTGGGTGCTCTGCGGGTCACCCGCGCCCACCCATTTCCGGAGGAGACCCCAGCAGGGCGGGGACCGAGGGGCGGGGGCAGCAAGCGCGGGGGCCCCGTCGCGGCGCAATGCTGGCCCCACCCGGCGGGCGAGGGGTCGCCACCGCCCGCCGTGACGCGCTCACCGCCGGCCGGTCCTCCGCGAGCCCCCGTTCGGTGCAACGCGGAGATCCTCACCCGCGGCCGCCCGCTAACCTGCCGTGGGGGAACCGGCAAGAGGTGCCCCAGTTCCCCAGAGACCCTCTGTCCCCGACGGCGTCGCCGACTCTGCTTCCCCCGTATTTGAGTTGCTTACCCCAGGCCACAGCGTCCCCCACGCCCCAGCCCCGCGCCTCTACAAGATCCTTCACCGCGGAAAGAAAAAACCCGTCTCCCCTCTAGCCCCGGGAGCCGGCCCTGGGCCGGCAATCTTCAGAAGTAACCAGAGCCCGCATTAAAGAAAAGTAACCATTTCGCTTCCTGCCGGTCCTACCCTCCTCGCAGCGCTGCGGGCCGGCAGCCCGGCTTGTGATCCACGCCCTGCTCCGCACCCGGCTCCAGTCCGCAGGAGGCGCCTGCCCAGCCTGATCTCGCTGCCACCCGCTTTCCAGGAACTGTCACTGCAAACCCTGCCCCTGGCAGGTCTCCACGAGGTCCCGCGCACACGCTACTCCTCGAAAAGTTACCCCCCCACTTGGCCAGCCTCGTAGCTCGAGCACCTACCTCGGTCAGCCCGCTCCGTTCCCGGGAGCCCTAGTGAGTGGAGCAGCTGACATGCAAATACCCCAGGACGCTTATGTAAACTTCCCCCTCCCGCAGGTGCACGCGCGGGCCACAAAACGCTGGGAGCATATGCAAGGCCACCTCTTAAAGAAATCATCTCCACTCTGCCCATAACAATGATGTCAGCAAATGGCACGTTTAACCAAGTTCTCACTTGGAAGGGGTCATTAACATATGAATTCTCCTCTTAGGACTTTCCTCGCATTTCGGAGAGATTCCTACTGCTTAGCGCAGGAGATTTATTTTTATCAGTAAATAACAGCAAAAGAAAAGGAACCAGGTCGCGGGATGCACTCAGTCAAGCACATGAATAAGAGTTTTTATAAATAGGTTAAGTGAGTATCATTATTCAAACACAAGAACTATGCTCATACTCAAGGCTAATCTTGTTTCTGAGCTACTTATAGGTACACTAAGAGAAAGCGAAGCTTGACATTAGTTGTCTACAGAAAACAAAGAGAAGCAAAAACAGGACCTCAAAGCAAGCCCAGAAAGAAACGATAGATTAATAACGCACAGCAGAGGACTGAGTCTTCAGAACTACAAATTTTAATTTCTACAATAGCCTCCTTATCACAAGGTGAAAAAATGCCAAAGGAAGGGAGAGAAAAACATGCAATATTTAAGAGCTCTATCAGTTTATAAAATGCACATAAATGAAAACAACTTAAAATGGTCACCAGTTCCTTGGGTATCCTATCTCTTTTTCAGGCTATATATATTTAAAAAAATCCTTAAACCATCAGGATTCCTTGGGAGTGATTTGCAACATATATGTTTCTACAGTATACAACTGAACAATAGCCCATTGTAACTGACTTAAAAATACACAAATAAGTTGCCATAAATAGAGCAGTCAAGTAAATAATTCTGTGGCCAATTTCTGTTATCTCCGCTGCAAGGCAAGGCAGCTGAGAAGCCGCTTTTTTTTTTAAACTTACTTTTTTAAAGTGGCAGAGACAAGAAAAAAAAAAAAAGGTTGCACCTCGGCTGGTAGACTAGCTTGGAAACACTGATTTAGACAACAGGATTTGTAATTTAAATAGACTCTTTGTTGGCAAATCTAGACTCCAGTTTTGAATACAGTTCCCAAACAGTTCTCATATAGAACTCCTCTAGCCTTCAGGTCCTGTGGGGATTTGTGAGAGGGTGGTGGTGGACCTCACAGGTGACCACTTTCCTCTGTGGGGCTGTGAAATTAACCATGAATACCTAGGCCAGATTTCCTTTTTCCTATTTCCTTCCCTTTGGGCTTTCTCAGGGAAGTCATCAACTGACAGCGTACAGTCCATTACTGATTTAAATCCAACCCTGAACTATCGTGTCATTATAATAAAGGGAGTATCAGCACACCAATGCTTCAAGCCTGGTGGATGGATCCTTTTTGAAAGCTTTTAACGGAGAACTACACATTAGCCAAGGCCCCAGAACCCTCCCAACTACAAGCCATAGCAACACTTAGGAGTATCAAATGTCAGCCATTGTAAGTATGCTTCCTCTCATGCAGTTACTTGTAAATACTGTTTGTTACATTTTCAACCAGTACTGTCAGCTTTATTGCCTATTGTAAGTGTTTTCAGTGATGAAGCAGTTTGGAGACAGTTAAGAGCTTCCCACTAAAGTTTCAATCTGAATGCAGCAGACCTTCGTCTGGTCTGAAAGGCACTGTTATTGTCAAGGGTGAACTTATTCAGGATGCGGAGCAAGACCCCCAACCAGCATCCTTTTGTTTCAGCCAGGAGGAATATTCACTGCTTGCAGATCACACTTGCTAGGAGGTTGAGAAAGGAAGCCCAGAAATTCACAGGACTCGGTTCCCTCTTGCGATCCTGGTCTCTGCTCTGCTCTCACTCAGAGAGGCCTTTTCCAACTACCCATCCCAAATATCACCCCCCCCCCTTTTATTTGTGCTATTGTCTTCACAGCACTTTGCTTGACATTATAGGTCTATTTGTTCATGTTTGCTTTCTTCTCCCCTAGAAGGTAGGGACTTTGGGGATTCGTCACTATATTCTCAGCACTGAGATTCATGGCTGGCACTTAGCAGACAAGTTCAGTAAACACGAGTTAAATGAAGGAATGATTTTTGGACATTCCTCTCAGGCCCTCACAGCCATACCATACCTGAACAAGGAATGTTTCTAACCTAAAAGCCAGACTGAACTCCAGTGTCCTAATGGAGGAGACTAAGATAGAAAGACAGAAAAATGCCAAGGGCAGAGAAATAAAGAAGGGAGCATTTTGGTTGTCAAATGCCAGTCACCTTTATTGGGTCTGGAAGAAAGAGGTAAACATACAAAATATAAAGCACACCTGGGCTCTATTCCTTGGTTCTCCTATGATTTGTATATAGAGACCTTGAGGTCTTTTCTGCTCCTTCTGTTTTTTCATTTGTAAAACAGACTTGCTTTCTAGCTTTAAGAGTAAGAGTTGCTCTTGGTCTCAGACATTTGGAAGGATTTGTAGCTAAAAGCCAGTCATCTAGGAAGAGTATATTTAAATGACTGGATGTCTAAGTTTCTGAATAGAAAAGAGAAATCAAGGGCTCTAAAATTCATCAAATGATATTTCACTCACTAAATTGAAGGGGCAGTCGGCATAAGTAATGTTAACTAGGGTGACAGTTTTAGTTTTCAGGACAGCAGTTTGGTAGTTCTGACTATATAGAGATAGGTAACTAAAAGAATCACAACACCTGTAGGATGCAATTTCTAATGAAAATAAAATAGCTTAAAAAATGAATCATAGAGGACTTCCCTGGCGGTCCAGCGGTTAAGACTCCGTGCTTCCCATGCAGGGGGCGCGGGTTCCATCCCTGGTCAGGGAACTCAGATCCCACATGCCGTTCGGTGCGGCCAAAAACAAAAAACAAATCACAGAATCAGGCAATGTTAGAGTTGACAACAACCTGTAGGACCCTACATCTTGTCCAGAAAAAGAAACCGAGATCCAGAAAAACAATCTTAATCATAATTCTTCATGTTTGTCACCAAATTTGTTACCACTAAAAGTTTACGAAAAATGTTTTACTTTCTTGTTAATTTTAAACATTTGTGTCGTATTTCCGATGGGGCGGTATATCCTGCTGGGTCACGGAACATATGCAAATTCTAGCATTAGCTAAATCCGTAGCAGCCCCAGGGAAGGGCCCAAAGGAAGATATCAGCTCTTCTCAGAGTTAACAGGCTGGATGGTGTTTTATAATAGGTTGCAGTTTCTCTAGGTCTCAAATTACTTTCTTTCCCCCTTTGATTACATTTAAAGCAACGTGATTAGAGAGCAATGGTTCTTTAACATTTTCTACACCCAATCCCTCTTCAGATTTACTACTCCAGTCCTCCCAGCCATCCGTCCCCTCCCCCAACTCCTACCTCCTTTGTGAGTGAGGAAAATCCTCCCTGCAAAGTACCCAGATGCACTGGGTTTGGAGTTGGGAGACTTAAAAGTCTATTCTCCGTCAATTAGTAGGCTCTGTGACATTGGGATAAATCATTTATCTAAGGTATTAGTTTTTTTCATTTCTAAAAATGCTAGTGTTTGGGCTAGGTCGGTGGGTAGAACTTCTGAGAAGGGAACGCAACTAATTTTTCAACTAAAATAGCAATCTTTTTTTTTTTTTTTTTTTTTTTTGCGGTACGCGGGCCTCTCACTGTTGTGGCCTCACCCGTTGCGGAGCACAGGCTCCGGACGCGCAGGCTCAGCGGCCATGGCTCACGGGCCCAGCCGCTCCGCAGCATGTGGGATCCCCCCGGACCGGGTCACGAACCCGTGTCCCCTGCATCGGCAGGCGGACTCTCAACCACTGCGCCACCAGGGAATCCCGGCATCTTTTTAAAAAAATAAATTTATTTATTCATTTATGCATTTTTGGCCGCGTGGGTCTTCGTTACTGCGCGTGGGCTTTCTCTAGCTGCGGCGAGCGGGGGCTACTCTTCGTTGCAGTGTACAGGCTTCTCACTGCGGTGGCTTCTCTTGTTGCAGAGCACGGGCTCTAGGCGCAGGGGCTTCGGTAGTTGTGACTCACAGGCTCAGTAGTTGTGGCACATAGGTTTAGTTGCTCTGTGGCATGTAGGATCTTCCTGGACCAGGGCTCGAACTCGCGTCCCCTGCATTGGCAGGCGGATTCTCAACCACTGTGTCACCAGGGAAGCCCCTAAAATAGGAATCTTAATATAGAAACTGATGAACGTAAAACTGCTCTGTTGAAGCTCTGGGTTGGTTTCTTCCCAAACCCCTCCCACAACTACCTCCCCAAACCTACTCTTCCAACGAGGACCTCAGGCTCCTTCATCTAAGACTAGATGCTCCCAGAGGCTCCGCCAATTCTAATACTTTTTGAGTCCCTTAAATTTTTTTTTTTTTTTTTTTTTTTTTGCAGTACGCGGGCCTCTCACTGTTGTGGCCTCTCCCGTTGCGGAGCACAGGCTCCGGACGCGCAGGCTCAGCGGCCATGGCTCACGGGCCCAGCCGCTCCGCGGCACGTGGGATCCTCCCGGACCGGGACACGAACCCGTGTTCCCTGCATCGGCAGGCGGACTCCCAACCACTGCGCCACCAGGGAAGCCCAGTCTCTTAAAATTTGATAGCTCGTTGTGACACTAATACCAGGCAGGTGTCTTGAGTCTACAGCCCAGGCAGGTGTCTTGAGTCTACAGCCCAGGCTGGGTGGGAGAATATGGGGTCAGGTCCTTTGATTTGACTCTCGCTCAGGGTTATGACTTCTAATAGAAAATGGCAACCGTCTTTGCCCAACCCACTCCTCACTTTCAACTGCTCTGAAATAGCCCTTCCCCACCCCAGGAAACGTTTCTTTCCGTGGACAGATAATTAAACCAGGATTCAAGCACATTTCCTTAAGTTCTTCAACTTTCTCTACTCCTGTAGACCTGTGGTTTAATACAAACATACTTAAGATTTCATTGCTGAAAAACTGCCAAAATATTAAGAAATAAAGAATAAATCTTCCAGTAAATATTGAGAGATCTATACATGAAAAGAGATCCAAGACAATATTAAGATGCAAATCCCAATATATAGTATGATCACATTGTTGTAACTAATAATATATGGGCTAGTGTGTGCATAGCAAAACTAGTTAGAGGAATATAAATACCAAACCATTCATATGATTTCTAGGGAAAGGCAGATGATGGGAAACTATCGCTTTTGAGTTTACAGTTGACCCTTGAACAACGTGGGGATTAATCCATGGATAATTCCCTATCCTCAGTTCCTCTGCATCCAAAGACAACCAACCACAGGCAGTGCAGTACTGTGCAGTGCGGTATTTACTACTGAAAAACATTCAAGTGTAAGTGGACCTGTGCAGTTTCAAACCTGTGTTGTTCAAGCATCCACTGTATATTTGTAAAATAAATGTACTTTTATATGTATCTTCACGTTACTTATAAACTTTTTCTTTTTATAATGATCATATAAAAATTTTGTAAATGGTTTAAGAAACATTAGAGAAAATATTCTACAATATTAATATAAGGAAGAAAAGCTCAGAAGCAGAAGGTGACTTTCTTAAGTTATTAGCTGATATAGGAAGAAGCATGAATACATAATTCTTCACTGTGCTATCTTCCGCTCAGTCACAAACTTCAAGGGTGAAATCTCTGCTGCATTATTTATAATACTTTGGGGAGGGCGTGTCACCAGTCCCACACTTCCATGGAGCCAGACATATTGGAACAGGAGCTGCCCCAGCTTATGCCTCATGAATCCATCCATTGATTCACCGATAGATTCTTTGGTTGAATCAAAAGATATTTGTTGAACGGCAGCACTATTGGACCTAGACCCTCCCCTTAACTTAAGGACTTCGTATTTAAATTTCATATTCTATTTATATCTTGATAAAATAGAGGCATAGAAAAATACACAATATGAGCGGGGAAAATAAACAACTGGTCTAATTTTCCAAAATACATAACAAACCATGATATGTTGTGATTATACAGTTGAGGTGTGGTTAAAATTCTAATACAGGAACAAGAGGAAATGTTGATCAATCAATTCTGGTTGGAAGGTGAGAATCCAGGAAGGTGAGGTGACATCTCAGCTGGGCCTGTAAGGATTTGAATAGTTAATCAGGGTAACGAGTGGAGTTGGGTATAGGAAACAGGGCCCAGGTTGAGCCAGTCAAAGGTGCACCAGGCTCTAAATGGCTGTGTGCCAGGACTGCCGGGACTGCTCAGCTATTCCAAGGGCTACAGGGAGCCACAGAAGCTTAAAGAAAAGTGACATGACCGTATCTATGCCCTCGTTAGAAAGAGGGCAGAGAGAACAGTGCAGGGAAACCAGATGGGAAGAGCCTAGAAGCCGCTCCAGCAGTCAAGAGCAGAAAACACAAAACAGTGCGTCTGAGGGCGTGATTTCTGAGGGCAGACAGACTGGACTGTGGTGGCCCAGTGTGTATGGTGAGGACTGAGGGGTGGCCGATGGGGGCTGACATTCTGAAGGAGTCAGTGTTCCCTTAGTTTACTGGAAAGACAACCAATGCTTTAGCCCTGATATAAACTCCAGCTTAAAACCGCGGATATATTTCACTGCCCATGGGAGACAAACTCAAGGTAACCTGAAGTATTTACATTTCTGCTCAAACTTTATCTTCCTGTTGGAATCCACCCTTAAAATATAGCATTGGCGGGCTTCCCTGGTGGCGCAGTGGTTGGGAGTCCGCTTGCCGATGCAGGGGACACAGGTTCGTGCCCCGGTCCGGGAAGATCCCACATGCCGCGCAGCGGCTGGGCCCGTGAGCCATGGCTGCTGAGCCTGCGCGTCCAGAGCCTGTGCTCCGCAACGGGAGAGGCCACAACAGTGAGAGGCCCGCGTACCGCAAAAAAAAAAAAAAAAAAAAAAAAAAAAAAAAAATATATATATATATATATATATATATATATATATATATATAACATTGGCATCCTCCAGTGTTAAAGAGCTCAGGGTCCATCACTATGAAGGAAACAGGCCCATGACTTTCAGGTTGAAAGATAATCTACGCAGAAGAACTACCCAACCAACGCAGCTGCAGAGATGAATCGAAAGTGGAAACTTACTGTGTTATGTGGGGTCTACACCTAGCAGTTAGTGTTTTGTACAAAACATCTACATAATAAATATTGCTTTGTCTTAAATTTTAAAGTTATAGAATATTTGCTGCTTTTCTTCATGAACTACATGATCAAAGCTATTTCACTCACCTGTGTATTTTCTTATGCTATTTAAACTCTCCCCTACCTAAGATGGTTGATTCTCCACAATGAAAAATCTGGGCCAATCAAGGCAGGCCAGCTTTTAACAGTTACCGTGTACAATAAATAATCAAGGCGTTCTTACAGGGACTTCCCTGGTGGCGCAGTGGTTAAGAATCTGCCTGCCAATGCAGGGGACACAGGTTTGAGCCCTGGTCTGGGAAGATCCCACATGCCTTGGAGCAACTATGCCCGGGTGCTACAACTACAGTGCCTGCACTCTAGAGCCCGCAAGCCACAACTAGTGAGCCCGCAAGCCACAACTAGTGAGCCCGCGAGTCACAACTACTGAAGCCTGCGTGCCTAGAGCCCGTGCTCTGCAACAAAAGAAGCCACCGCAATGAGAAGCCCGCGCACCGCAACGAAAGTAGCCCCCGCTCGCTGCAACCAGAGAAAGCCCGCGCGCAGCAACGAAGACCCAACGCAGCCAAAAATTAAAAAAAAAATTTTTTTAAGTCTGTGGCTTACAAAAAAAAAAAAAGCTTTCGTACAGAGGTGTCAGCAAAGAATTATTTCAAGCAGCCTCTTGCCAAATGAAAAGGGTCAGCCAAGCTTTCCATAACATTTCTTTATCTTATCTAAGATCCCAAGTCCCTTTCTGCAACTTAAACAAGGTGACTTTGTAGTGGGGACTGGTTTACAAGCTTTAATTAGATTGTGCCAGGGCCAGGAGTTAGAATTCAAATTGTTCTATTGGATTGACTCACATAGTTCTAGATAAGTAACTGTCTTTTTTTTTTGAAATTTATTTTTTTTTTAAACAGCAGGTTCTTACTAGTCATCCATTTTATACCCATCAGTATATACATGTCAATCTCAATCTCCCCATTCATCCCACCACCACCACCTCCCCCCACCCCCTGCTTTCCCTTCTTTGTGTCCATACGATTGTTCTCTACATCTGTGTCTCTATTTCTGTCCTGCAAACAGGTTCATCTGTACCATTTTTCTCGGTTCCATATATATGCGTTAATATGCGATATCTGTTTTTCTCTTTCTGACTTACTTCACTCTGTATGACAGTCTCTAGATCCATCCACGTCTCTACAAATGACCCAGTTTCGTTCCTTTTTATGGCTGAGTAATATTCCATTGTATATGTGTACCACTTCTTCTTTATCCATTTGTCTGTCAATGGGCATTTAGGTTGCTTCCATGTCCTGGCTATTGTAAATAGTGCTGCAATGAATACTGGGGTGTATGAGTCTTTTTGAATTATGGTTTTCTCTGGGTATATGCACAGTAGTGGGACTGCTGGGTCATATGGTAGTTCTATTTTTAGTTTTCTAAGGAAACTCCATACTGTTCTCCATAGTGTCTGTATCAATTTACATTCCCACCAACAGTGCAAGAGGGCTCCCTTTTCTCCACACCCTCTCTAGCATTTTTTGTTTGTAGATTTTTTGATGATGCCAATTCTAACTGGTGTGAGGTCATACAGCAGCAATTTTGATTTGTATTTCTCTAATAATTAGTGATGTTTTGCAGCTTTTCATGTGCCTTTTGGCTAACTGTATGTCTTCTTTGGAGAAAGGTCTATTTAGGTCTTCTGCCCATTTTTTGCTTGGGTTGTTTGCTTTTTCAATATTGAGCTGCATGAGCTGTTTATATATTTTGGGGATTAATCCTCTGTCTGTTGACTCGTTCGCAAATATTTTCTCCCATTCTGAGGGTTGTCTTTTTTGTCTTGTTTATAGTTTCCTTTGCTGTGCAAAAGCTTTTAAGTTTCATTAGGTCCCATTTATTTATTTTTGTTTTTATTCCCATTACTCTAGGAGGTGGGTCAAAAAAGATCAAGAATGTTCTTCTTATGTTTTCCTCTAAGAGTTTTATAGTGTCTGGTCTTACATATAGGTCTTTAATCCATTTTGAGTTTTTTTTTGTGTATGGTGTTAGGGACTGTTCTAATTACATTCTTTTACATGTAGCTGTATACTTTTCCCAGCAACACGTATTGAAGAGACTATCTTTTCTCCATTGTATATCCTTGCCTCTTTTGTCATAGATTAATTGACCGTAGGTGAGTGGGTTTATCTCTGGGCTTTCTATCCTGTTCCATTGATCTATATTTCTGTTTCTGTGCCAGTACCATATTGTCTTGATTACTGTAGCTTTGCAGTATAGTCTGAAGTTAGGGAGTCTGATTCCTCCAGCTCCATTTTTTCCCCTCAAGATTGCTTTGGCTACTTGGGGTCTTTTGTGTCCCCATACAATTTTAAGATTTTTGTTCTAGTTCTGTAAAAAATGCCATTGGTAATTTGATAGGGATTGCATTGAATTTGTAGATTGCTTTGGGTATAATAGTCATTTTCACAATATTTATTCTTCCAATCCAAGAACATGGTATATCTCTCCATCTGTTTGTGTCATCTTTGATTTCTTTCATCAGTGTTTTTTTTTTTTTGTTATTTTTTTTTTTGTGGTACGCGGGCCTCTCACTGTTGTGGCCTCTCCCGTTGTGGAGCACAGGCTCCGGACGCGCAGGCCCAGCGGCCATGGCTCACAGGCCCTGCCGCTCCGCGGCATGTGGGATCCTCCCGGACCTGGGCATGAATCCATGTCCCCTGCATCGGCAGGTGGACTCTCTACCACTGCGCCACCAGGGAAGTCCTCATCAGTGTTTTATAGTTTGCTGAGTAACAGGTCTTTTACCTCCTTAGGTAGATTTACTCCGAGGTATTTTATTCTTTTTGTTGCAATGGTGAATGGGATTGGTTCCTTAATTTCTCGTTCTGATGTTTCGTTGTTAGTGTATAGGAATGCAAGAGCTTTCTGTGCATTAATTTTGTATCCTGCAACTTTACCAAATTCATTGATTAGCTCTAGTAGTTTTCTGGTGGCATCTTTAGGATTTTCTATGTATAATATCATGTCACCTGCAAACAGTGACAGTTTTACTTCATCTTTTCCAATTTCTATTCCTTTTATTTCTTTTCCTTCTCTGATTGCCGTGGCTAGGACTTCCAAAACTGTGTTGAATAATAGTTGTGAGAGTGCACATCCTTGTCTTCTTCCTGATCTTAGAGGAAATCCTCTCAGTTTTTCACCATTGAGAATGATGTTTGCTGTGGGTTTGTCATATATGGCCTTTATTATGTTGAGGTAGGTTCCCTCTATGCCCACTTTCTGGAGAGTGTTTATCATAAATAGGTGTTGAATTTTGTCAAAAGCTCTTTCTGTTGAGAAATCTATTGAGATTATCATATGGTTTTTATCCTTCAATTTTTTAATGTGGTGTATCACACTGATTGATTTGCGTATATTGAAGAATCCTTGCATCCCTGGGATCAAATCCCACTTGATCATGGTGTATGATCCCTTTAATGTGTTGTTGGATTCTGTTTGCTAGTATTTTGTTGTGGATTTTTGCATCTATATTCATCAGTGATATTGGTCTGTAATTTTCTTTTCTTGTAGTATCTTTGTCTGGTTTTGGTATCACGGTGATGGTGGCCTTGCAGAATGAGTTTGGGAGTGTTCCTTCCTCTGCAATTTTTTGGAAGAGTTTGAGAAGGATGGGTGTTACCTCTTCTCTAACTGTTTGATAGAATTCACCTGTGAAGCCATCTGGTCCTGGACTTTTGTTTGTTGGAAGATTTTTAATCACAGTTTCAATTTCATTACTTGTGATTGGTCTGTTCATATTTTCTATTTCTTCCTGGTTCAGACTTGGAAGGTTGTAACTTTCTAAAAATTTGTCCATTTCTTCCAGGTTGTCCATTTTATTGGCATAGAGTTGCTTGTAGTAGTCTCTTAGGATGCGTTGTATTTCTTCGGTGTCTGTTGTAACTTCTCCTTTTTCATTTCTAATTTTATTGACTTGAGTCCTCTCCCTCTTTTTCTTGATGAGTCTGGCTAATGGTTTATCAATTTTGTTATCTTCTCAAAGAACCAGCTTTCAGTTTTATTAATCTTTGCTATTGTTTTCTTTGTTTCTATTTCATTTATTTCTGCTCTGATCTTTATGATTTCTTTCCTTCTACTAACTTTGGGTTTTGTTTGTTCTTCTTTCTCTAATTGCTTTAGGTGTAAGGTTAGGTTTTTGTTTTTGTTTTTTTTTAATTTATTATTTTTACTTTTGGCTGTGTTGGATCTTCACACTTTGCTGCGGTGCATGGGCTCTAGGCACACGGGCTTCAGTAGTTGTGGTGTGTGGGCTGAGTATTTGTGGCTCACGGGCTCTAGCGCGCAGGCTCAGTAGTTGTGGTGCACAGTCTTAGTTGCTCCGTGGCATGTGGGATCTTCCTGGCCCAGGGCTCAAACCCGTGTCCCCTCTTTGGCAGGCAGATTCTTAACCACTGCGCCACCAGGAAAGTCCCAGTTAGGTTGTTTATTTGAGATTTTTCTTGTTTCTTGAGGTAGGATTGTATTGCTATAAACTTCCCTCTTAGAACTGCTTTTGTTGCATCCTGTAGGTTTTGGATCGTTGTGTTTTCATTGTAATTTGCCTATAGGTATTTTTCAATTTCCTCTTTGACTTCTTCAGTGATCTCTTGGTTATGTAGTAACCTATTGTTTAGCCTCCATGTGTTTGTGTTTTTTACGGTTTTTTTTCCCTGTAATTGATTTCTAATCTCATAGCGCTGTGGTCGGAAAAGGTGCTTGATATGATTTCAATTTTCTTAAGTTTACTGAGGCTTGATTTGTGACCCAAGATGTGATGTATCCTGGAGAATGTTCTATGGGCACTTGAGAAGAAAGTGTAATCTGCTGTTTTCAGATGGAATGTCCTATAAATATCAATTGAATCTCTCTGGTCTATTGTGTCATTTAAAGCTTGTGTTTCCTTATTAATTTTCTGTCTGGATGATCTGTCCATTGGTGTAAGTGAGGTGTTAAAGTCCCCCACTATTACTGTGTTCCTGTCGATTTCCTCTTTTATAGCTGTTAGCATTTGCCTTATGTATTGAGGTGCTCCTATGTTGGGTGCATATATATTTATAATTGCTATATCTTCTTCTTGGATTGATCCCTTGTTCATTATGTAGTATCCTTCCTTGTCTCTTGTAACATCCTTTATTATAAAGTCTATTTTATCTGATATGAGTATTGCTACTCCAGCTTTCTTTTGATTTCCATTTGCATGGAATATCTTTTTCCATCCCCTCCCTTTTAGTATGTATGTGTCCCTAGGTCTGAAGTGGGTCTCTTGTAGACAGCATATATATGGTTCTTGTTTTTGTATCTATTCAGTGAGCCTGTGTCTTTTGGTTGGAGCATTTAATCCATTCACATTTAAGGTAAGTATCAGTATATATGTTCCTATTACCATTTTCTTAATTGTTTTCAGTTTGTTTTTGTAGGTCCTTTTCTTTTCTTGTGTTTCCCACTTAGAGAAGTTCCTTTAGCATTTGTTGTAGAGCTGGTTTGATGGTGCTGAATTATCTTAGCTTTTGCTTGTCTGTAAAGCTTTTGATTTCTCCATCGAATCTGAATGAGATCCTTGCCAGGTAGAGTAATCTTTGTTGTAGTTTCTTCCCTTTTATCACTTTAAATATATCGCGTCACTCCCTTCTGGCTTGTAGAGTTTCTGCTGAAAAATCAGTTTTTAACCTTATGGGACTTCCCTTGTGTGTTATTTGTTGTTTTTCCCTTGTTGCTTTTAATAATTTTTCTTTGTCTTTAATTTTTGTCAATTTGATTACTATGTGTCTCGGAGTGTTTCTCCTTGGGTTTATCCTGCCTGGGACTCTATGCACTTCCTGGACTTGGGTGGCTATTTCCTTTCCCATGTTAGGGAAGTTTTCAACTATCATCTCTTCAAATATTTTCTCAGATCCTTTCTCTCTCTCTTCTCCTTCTGGGACCCCTATAATGTACATGTTGTTGTGTTTAATGTTGTCCCAGAGGTCTCTTAGGCTGTCTTCATTTCTTTTTATTCTTTTTTCTTTATTCTGTTCCATGGCAGTGAATTCCACCATTCTGTCTTCCAGGTCACTTATCCATTCTTCTGCCTCAGTTATTCTGCTATTGATTCCTTCTAGTGTATTTTTCATTTCAGTTATTATATTGTTCATCTCTGTTTGTTTGTTTTTTAATTCTTCCAAGTGTTTGTTCTTTAATTCTTCTAGGTCTTTGTTAAACATTTCTTATATTTTCTCAATCTTTGCCTCCATTCTTTTTCTGAGGTCCTGGATCATCTTCTCTATCATTATTCTGAATTCTTTTCCTGTAAGGTTGCCTATCTCCACTTCATTTAGTTGTTTTTCTGGGGTTTTATCTTGTTCCTTCAACTGGTACATAGTCCTCTGCCTTTTCATTTTGTCTGTCTTTCTATGAATGTGGTTTTCATTCCACAGCCTGCAAGATTGTAGTCCTTCTTGATTCTGCTCTCTGCCCACTGGTGGATGAGGCTATCTAAGAGGCTTGTACAAGCTTCCTGATGGGAGGGACTGCTGGTGTGTAGAGCTGGGTGTTGCTCTGGTAGGCAGAGCTCAGTAAAAGTTTAATCCACTTGTCTGCTGATGGGTGGGGCTGAGTTCCCTCCCTGTGGCAACCCAACACTGGAGCTTACCCGGGCTCTTTGGTGGGGCTAATGGCAGACTCATGCCAAGAGGTACTTCCCAGAACTTCTGCTGCCAATGTCCTTGTTCCTGCAGTGAGCCACAGCCGCACCTCACATCTGCAGGAGACCCTCCAACACTAGCAGGTAGGTCTGGTTCAGTCTCTTATGGGGTCACTGCTCCTTCTCCCTGGGTCCTGATGCACACACTACTTTGTGCGTGCCCTCCACGAGTGGAGTATCTGTTTCCCCCAGACATGTCAAAGCCCAGCAATCAAATCCTGCTAGTCTTCTAAGTCTGATTCTCTGGGAATTCCTCCTTCTGTTGCTGGACGCCCAGGTTTGGAAGTCTGACGTGAGGCTCAGAACCTTCACTCCAGTGGGTGGACTTCTGTGGTATAATTGCTCTCCAGTTTGTGAGTCACCCACCCAACGGTTACATGATTTGATTTTATTGTGATTGCACCCCTCCTACCGCCTCGTGGCAGCTTCTCCTTTGTCTTTGGATGTGGGGTATCTTTTTTGGTGAGTTCCAGTATCTACCTGTCGATGATTGTTCAGCAGTTAGTTGTGATTCCGGTGCTCTCACAAAAGGGAGTGAGCGCACGTCCTTCTACTCCGCCATCTTGAACCAATCTCAGTAACTGTCTTTTGATGAAAGTTACTTTCAATAGTTCCTTTCTCCTTTATGCTTGGAGCCCTTGCCTCTTCAGCATTGTATTTGCATTGAATTATACAGGGGCTAAGGGCAGGGATCTCACCTGTTTTGTTTAGTGATGGATCTATCCCAAGTGCTTAGATACACAGGCCTGGTCCATTAGGTACTTTGCCTGCTACATAGTGGAGTCTCAGTGAATATTTGTTGAGTGGTCAATGACTGGTTCACATTTGACCTTCCATAAACCCTGACTCAGACCTTGTTAAGCACTCCTACTTTTATATCAATTATCTATCTACTGATTCTATTTTTATTTTTATTTGGATAAAAAAAGTGAGTCAACTAATTTAGGGTTCAGTTCTCTAGTTTTAATATTTAAAGGAACCTCATCAAGTTTATCATTTAAGTTACTTGTTCTTTTTAGCATATAAGATCTGATATGAACACAAACCAATTGGCTAAATTGAAATCTCTTTAGAAAGCTCAAATTGTTAAATCATGTGCTCCACCCACCTCCAGACCAATAGCCTCTTTCCTCCTCTATTCCAAGTCTGTTTATGGTACCACCAGTACTCCCAGTAAGCCAGACACCTGACCATCACAGGTGCTTCCTTCATTAGGCGCCCTCCCTCTTGCCTGCCCTCAGTCAGTTGCTTATCAAATCTTTGCATCTTTTCTATTTTCTCTGTTGATATAGAAACAGAGTGTATATCCCATCCCTATCCCTCTGTGTATATCCCTCTCCCACCCCTAAAACTGCTGCCCACCCATCTTCCCAGGCCTGGGATGCTACTGCAGCCTAACATCGCCTCAGGGCTTCTCTTCCCTACACTCATTCTCCCTCACTTGACCACCACAAAGCTATGTCATTCTCCTTTAAAATTCCCTTCTTCAGCTTTCCCAACACCTCCATGGAATAAAGGAAGGTCCTCCATTTCCAGCCCCTACTGATCCCTCCAACCCTATCTCCATCACTTGTCATACCTCACCTTTGGCTCCAGAACTGGTGGTTTCTAAGTGTATCATGTTGTTTCAGGCCCCTTTGCCTAATCCCGCTGCTTCCTCTACTTGCAACTGTCTAGCCACTCACTTTTATTTGCCTGGCTAACTCTTACTTCAGGACTTAATTTGGGATGGGTCCAGGAATGTTCCCTGAGGCCCCATCAGACCAAAGGTTTCTACGCTGCACTTCCATTGCTCCAAGACCCTCCATTAGCCCCAAGATACCTATCTTATTCAGACCAGTCCCTACACCATAATTACTGCTTATTTTCTTTTTCAGTTAGAAATTCTATTAACTCAAGTGATGTGTTTCTCTTCCTCTGTGCACACAGCTTTGGGATAACCCAGAGGGTCAAACTTTCCACTCAGCAGCTACACCAATGAGGATAGGCTGTAGTCACTATTTTGGTTAATATTAGTGTATGGAAGAGATATATTTTGAGAAATAGACCTCCTGATGTTCCTAATTCCTTCAGAGAGCTTTCCCAAACAAAAAGCAGTAACATCATCCCATGATGATCATGGTGAGGAAGCTGTTTGTCAGGGATAAAACTGCGGTCTGGGTGGATCTGGAGGCTACAAACATCCCTAGCGCCCTTTGGGGAAAGGGAGTGCTGCCTCATAGCAGGCCATCGAGTACCTCGTACAGGGCCTTCCTTTCACTGAACATGCAGTGACCTAAAGATGGGGGTGGGATAGAATGAGCAGTCAAGTATGTATTAGAATTGCGTGTCACTTTGGACATATAGTATGATGTTACTGCATTTTATCTGGTGATATATCGAGTAAGAACATAATGTCAAGTGAACCTCTATTATTATGATGATTATTAAGCAGCTATAACGTATGGAGTACTTGTATGCTAGGCCTTGTGCTAAATCCTGTACATTAAAGACAATCCTGATAACCACGTGATAAGGTAGATCCTATATTCCTCATTTTACAAATGAGAAAAGTAAGGTAAGTTGCTCAGTCATCTCATCATCAGTGACTTAGTGCAAGAGCCTGTATTCAGAACTGCGTCTGACATCAAAGCCTACAGTCTTAAACCACTACGTTATTTGCTTTTGAAGCAGAGCTTCTTATAAATAGTGAAATAAAATGCTTTGCTTTCCCTAACTTGTCATTCAGTGATATCACCAGAAAGTAGGAAGGATAATTCTAGAAGTTTCATACTGCATTATTTCATCTAGAAATAAAGCAGTGATCGTCAGTCTCACTGAGGGGAGCACAGCCAACACACTGGCTGTGCTGACCTCTAGGACCAGTATGTTGCACAGCTCAAAGGAGCTGGATCACCCTCAGCCCCCAATCCTGCGGATCCTCAGACAAATGCGGCTCTGAGCTTTTGGAAGCAGTTCACTGCACCATTTTAATTTCTACAGATACAAAATCATTTATTGTCCAAATACAACAAAACTGGCCTGTATTTGAAGATCATTTATATAACAGTTGCTCTGATGCAACTATTCGTCATTACAGTATCAGGGTGTGCTAAGCTCCTACTCAAGTAAGGGTATCACTCTCGGATGGGTTCTGAAGCCCACCATAAGCTCCTCAACTTAGAGGAAGATTATGCTGAACAAAGGGCAAACCGTGAGAACGGTTCGCTTTGTAGCTCATGTGTGACCCACTCTGCTGAACGCATCTCACACGACATCCTGAAGGCAAAAAGGCACTGAAGTAATAACGCAGCCATTAATAAGCCTGTCAGACAAAATTGATTACAGCTCAACTCCCAGGACCATAATCCACTATTATTATTATTTTACTAAGGTCCTTCAGTTCAGTTGTAGCACATGAAAGAAACAAAAGACAATAGAATTAATAGTCTGTCTGGCAGCATTTCTTGGCAATTGTAATTGCCAGTATGTTCCCCAACAAAAATTTGTTGCAGATGAGCACAAATAATAGGAAACTATTAAGACTCATATAATACCACACAGGCTTGTAAAGACAATCTGCTTCTTACTGAAGGGCACACATTTTTTACTTAACACAAACTCTAGCTCTGATTTAAGACTGCTGACTACTTTGTTGCTTATGTAATAGAACAAACCACGTTTCCATTATCCACCATTTCTGAAGTTTTTAGCTTCTTTCAATAGATGCTAACAAGATTCCAGGAATCTCTGAAATGCTTCTCTCCACCTTTTGGAAAGGTAAGTTTCGGAGGGGGAGTAATTTAGTGAAGACTGAACGTATCATTAGCAAAATAGTTTTATGACATAATGCTTTCAGGATATAAAGAGTCAAATGTTTTTTGAAAAAAATCCAACGACATGGTTAGATAACCTCTTCAAATGGAGCCACCATTCAAAAGATAAAAGAGGAGCGCCACTTCCTGCACAAGCAACATTTCTGATCATCTTCTTGTCCTTCCAAGAATCTTTACAGTGACTTTCCCGAACATGTAACTCTCTGATTCCTAAGAGCACCGTTCATGAAGTGCATTTTTTTTTTTTTTTGCACAGTCAGGGAAATTAAAATCTACAGAAGAATGCTTGTCACTCTACAGAAAAATGTTTCTCATGCCTAATTAAGAGAGTTCTTAGGGAGAATAAGTACGATGTTCACATACGTAACTATTTGGGTTCCTTAAAAGCCTATAGTAGGAACATCTAGGCATTTTGACGCTGATGCTGTGTAATAAAAAGTTTAATTTGTAGTGGAATTATAAGGGGAAAAAGAATTCAAGATGACCACTAGTGTGCTAGCTAGGCTGCAAATTTTCTGTGCATCGTGAGGAAGATATTCTCACCGCTAACAGCGCTAGGACAAATTAGGAAACAGTGGGCTGGGACCTCTGCCATGTGACTCCTAGAAGCTTGTCAACGGGTATGGCAGCCAGGACCCTCACTGGGTAGATGCTCGGTGGCAGTTTTTGTTTTGAGTAGGTGAGGAACTGTCAGTTAATTTAAAGAATGGCTTGGGAATGAATGGACATTTATGGTTCTGTTTTTTTTCCAGAGGGTTTTATGTGTTCGACAGCTCTTAAAGGGGAAATATAGGGGCTACTTACCCAAGGTATTAATAGGCATGATTTTATTTTTTAAGTATTTGCTTCTCTGCTCCTTTATACTTCCAACTCTCAGGGACCCACATTTTACACTGGCATGTATTCTTAGGGCATATGGGGAAAAAGGGCCAAGTTTCAGATGTCTCTTTTCTCTATTTCTTTCCTTCATTGTAAGGTTTCCTTATGGAGCTTTCAGTCTTAGGTTTCCATAACCTCCTAATGCAAAACAGGCTAAGAGGAGCAGTGAATGTCACAAACCACGTGTTGCTCTGCTTTCCTTTTCTTGAGGAGGAAAAATCCAGCTTACAAGAAGAGTATGCAAATTTAGCAGTTCACTGAAATTAAAGATGTTATAAAGGTTTCTTAACCCCAGTCTTGGCCATCTTGTAATATTTTAAAATATAAATTGAAACATATGATTGTGATAAGCTCTGATTTTACTTAGAAGCACAGAGAAGATGCTAAGACCATGGATAATAGTTCACAAAATTAATTTTGACTTATGGGGCAATCTGAATATTTTCACCTCAGCCAAAGATAAGAGACACACACAAGAAATAAACTGTAAGGATTTCATTGTGAAATGGACACTAGCGCTTTCTGAACCCTGGATTAACAATCTCTATCTGGGCTTCCACAGACTTGCATAAATTATTCAAAATTTTTATGGCTCAATTCACCTGTCAAAGAGAAGGGCCTTTTGACAACACTTCACACCTGTTACTTATCTAGAACAGTTCTGGGCTTAGAGACTCCCCACCTGGATGAGCATGTCCAGACTTCCCTCACACTCATTTTACACAAGGGGATAGATTCTTTGCAGTGCTGGGTAGTAAAGAAATTAAGACACACACTAAAATCCCTGGAATTTTCCCAAATAGACTATCACAATACAGATCTTAACTAAAGTAATCACAGAAAAGAGCACAGACCTTTACAAAACCATCATAAGAGACAGTCTATTTAGAGCTCTTCCATGTAACACTTACACAAAAAACAAACAATTAAGGGCCATAGACTTCAATGTCTGTTCTAAGGAAAGCACCAACCAACCAAAAACAAACAAACAAGTAACAAATTATGAAAGCTGATTTTTCTTCTAGGTCCTACAGTCCTAAGAAATGTGAATGTCCAAAATAAATTCTCATCAGAATATTCCCAGCTGGGGTAACGCTCGGCTGTGGAAATCTTTATCCCCACACTTTCTTCCTTCCCTAACTCAATTACCATAATAAAGGGATGAAGCCTAGGTCAAGTTTGAGATTCCCACATCCTCCACAAGTCCATCCCTGTGGTCCTCCCATCATCAATCTGCAAGTAATTCGAAAGGGGGTCCTGGTTATTTAATTAAGTGACAAAGGGGATTCTTGGGGAAAAGAGGTTTGACACAAACATCTACTTTAAATTTTATGTCTGTGGAAAAAACAACAACAACAACAAAACCCCCACTTCCTCACAAAAATCATACATGGATTTTAGAAGATTTAAATGATCATCACACTGGAGTATTAATTTTGCTGATGGTTTTTTAAAAAGGGAAATGAGATGCGAAGAAAAGTGGAGTCCTAGGAAAAGTCTATGTCATAAAATATGAGGGTATTTAAAAAGCAGGGGATGGGACTTCCCTGGTGGCGCAGTGGCTGAGAATCTGCCTGCCAATGCAGGGGACACAGGTTCGAGCCCTGGTCTGGGAAGATCCCACATGCCGCGGAGCGGCTAGGCCCATGAGCCACAGCTACTGCGCCTGCGCGTCTGCAGCCTGTGCTCCACAACAAGAGAGGCCGCGACAGTGAGGGGCCCGCGCACCGCGATGAAGAGGGGCCCCCGCTCGCCGCAACTAGAGAAAGCCCTCGCACAGAAATGAAGACCCAACGCAGCCAAAAATAAATAAATTAATTAATTAAAAAAAAAAAAAGCAGGGGATGTTAAAAGTTGAATGCAGATTTCTGAAAACAGAGTAGGCTCAGAGGCGCCTCTCCGGGACCAGAGTCCTGGGAGTGGTGCCAGGAAAGGAAACTTCTTGTTCAGGGAAATCTGGTAGGCAGAGTATAGGAAAATTGCTTAGTTATAATCCAAGGGTCTTTAAGGAGAATATTCCGATGATGAACAAGTGTACCTGCCTCCCAAATGAGCACATTTGGGCAGAACGTCTGAGTGCAACTTGGGTCACTTGGAACCGATTCTACAGACGGGGCTACTTCCTCTCCCTTTTGGTGGCATCCAAGCATGGTAAGTACATTAGGGAACTATACTGCTGCAAACTGGGCTGTGTTGAAATTAATGAGGTTTGTATTAGTGAGGACACTTTTTGTAAGTAACAGAAACCAGACTAATTTAAGGGAAAAAAGGGTGGGGAGTGATCATTTGCTGGATGGATACAAGAGGTGTCTCAGGCAACACAGAGCAGGATTGTAGCTGAGCTTCAGAAAATGTGATTCAGAAAGAGAAAGGCTCAGAAAACTAGACAGTATTCTTTCTTCCTCTAGTCTTCCGTCTGCTGCTTTCTGGTTAACATTTTGTGCTTCTTTCCTTTCAGACAGGGCTTGGTGGCTCCTTAGTCTATGAGGTTAAAAAATGGCCCCCTCTCAGTTCTGGTGTTGGAATGCAACATGACCGCCAAGGGCCCCACTCCTTGACCATGTATCCACGTGGGTACGTGGATTTGGATTTGGGCATCTGTGTTTTATGGGCTGCAGGCCAGTAACTCCCAGTGAAGGTGGACCTGTTTCTGTCCTGCACAGATACTCCAAAACTGTCTATTAAATGGATTAAAAAATTCTATTTGTACAATGGGGCAAGAGAACTTGCTATTAGATATTATGGACGGGCATTGTCCCTAATAACGGTGAGCCAAGAGAAATTGATGCTGAGCTGGTTGACAGTTTAAGAATCACCTGGAAAGCCTAAAAATATATAGATGCCTGGACCACATCCCTATGGATTTTGATTCAGTAAGTCTGAGTTAGGACCCAGAAGTTTGCATTTCAGGCAGTCTTCCCAGGTAACTGCAGTTTGTAACTGGGTTTAGGAACCAGGCGTTGGTCTATAGACACCATTCACTTTGGTTACTAGCTCTCCTAAGACAGTGGTAAATTTGTGGAATGAAAAAGAGAAGCTACTTCAAGTTCTTATTGAGTAGTTGGTCGAAGCAAAATTCTACCCTCCAGCGTCTTCAATATTGCTTATGAAGCAGGCATGCTGATGAGTAAATCTCAGATCTCTTTCATAAAAAGTTCTAAAGGGATACATATCATTTTAGGGATCTGACCCACCTTAGTTAAGATGTCTTGCTCAAGTGAAAGTTAACTTCTCTTTTATTATATTAGGTGAAACTCTTCTTTTAATGTGACCTGTGGTGCTGGTTTTAATCCACAAAACATTTGAGAACTGTGGTTTCTAGAATGGGTTAGAAAAAAGCATGAAGTGAGAAATTTAGAACTCAAAGCCATTTAATATCTAATATTTAAGCCCATAATTGGGGGGACATACAATGCTTAATTTTATTTATGCATAGTTTCTGTCATTTCAACACATTTCCTCTGCAGAAGCTCCACTCTCAGGATGCTTTTGAGGCGAGTACTGCTCCCACTGATGTAAATTAACTGCTGTCCTGCTGGGTAAGGCTATTGAAACTTGAAGGTTGCTGGGAAGCTGCTGTCTCCCTGAGTTCTGAGTGTTCATTAGCGTCCCAGCACATGGACACATCGCAAGCAGATCACATGTCATTTCGGGAGACAGGGGATATTTACTGAAAATACTAAGAAGATCAAGGTGTGTAGACAAAGCAGAAAAATAATAAATCACGTGACCCTCACAGACATAAGCTGGGAAGGTGTTTGAATTAAACTAATTCACTGGGAGAGCACTGTCTTGGCAGAGGATAGAAAAGCCTTCCCCTATCCCACAACTTGCTGTCTGTCCCAAAGTAACAACAACAAATGATTCACTGTCCACAACTATATCTCTTGCTCTTCTCTGCTATAGTATTTTCCCTTTCTTCTTGCACCAGCTTTTTTCGTGCTCAGTCTTCTAATTTGTTTTATTACATGGAAGATTTTTTCCTGCAGATATTATTAATATTACTGTAAGAAAGAATTATTCTGGAGGAACTAACCTCCAATCCCCATCACACCATCAATGGAGGTTGCATCGCGCTGAGCAGAGAGCAGAGCCTACATGAGGTTGATGGACATTTCCAAAGCCAACGCATCTGTGTTGATTTAATGCAGGGAAACAGAAGGTGACTATGGTTAGTCATGTGACAGATGACATAGAAGCTTATCACCAGGCTGAATCACAGTATTGACAGGATTAGTTTTTCCTCATTAGTCAGAGAACAAGATAAATACATATCTGAGGACACAGAGTAGGATAGGATTGCACCTCCTGTTCCTGTGTGATTTTTATCAGGATATGAAATGCAATTACATCAATCTTATTTGAATTAATCCATCGATTTGTCACTATGGGGTTTTACAAAAGTTAACTGTAAAATAAGCAAAAGTGAAAATATATTTTAACGACGATTGAGAACACTGCTTTTACATTAATAAAAAAATCGTGAAAAGATAATAACCCTTCTTTTGTAATGGTCACAGTGGAAAATGAGAAGTATGGAGAATGTGGCTCTGAGAAGGAAGGAGGGAACAGGAAAAGGGGAAGGGGGTGGAATGTTTGTCCTAGACTAAGAATTTTTATAAAGGATCCTCCCCACTCATGCTGCTTAAGGGCACTAAGAACTTATTATATGGCAATAATCTTAGCACAACATACTTTCCTGTTAGAATATCCTGTACCATGGAGTTTTTTGGCTGAAAACTGAAGTATGCCTGAACATAATGTGTAATGTAATTCCCACAAATGAGCTACTGTTTGGGGGGAAAAAAAGGCAAGTGGTAATAAATCTGTAAATCCCTACTCAGTTTTTAGGATAACCTTTATTGGTCTGGGCTCAACAGTTTTATGTATGGGTATATAACATATACCAAGTTAGAAATTCATCAATGGAACTCATTGATAAAGAACTGTTGCATAAATAGCTTTATTCTTTAGAGTTTTACTTATTACTTAGAGAGCTATTATAAACAGCATTATTATTTAGTTGTTTGTTTAAAGGAAAAACAATATAGAGAGACATTTAGATTAGGTCAAACGTGGGAAATCGCTCACAACTGCGGGCTTCCAACACAGATGGGCAGAGAGGTCCCAGAAGCGGTGAGAATGAAGAAGTGTGATGGAAGTGGGTGGGCACACTCTCAGGGTCCTGGAGCGGGGCTGTTCCACTCCGGATCTGGGTTGGAGGGGAGGGCAGGGCTTGGCATAGTAGTCCTGCCTCTGGCAGTAACTGGCTGGAAGACCTTAACCCTCTGGGCCTCAATTTCTCATCCACAAAATGGTAGATGATCTCTGAGGTCTTTTGGCTGTGAAATCCTCTAATTCTCTGAATTCTTCGGTCTAGAAAACCTAGGAATGGAGGTCAGCTGTATGCACAGAGGCCACTTTAACCAAAGGCTGGTTTTAGGGTTTATTGCCACACCCCAGCATGGTGAAGTGGACCCAATGCCCGAATTCCCAGCGAGGGCAGCAGGAGAGAAGCCCACACACAGTGATGGGCCTGACCGTCTGTGCAGCCTCACGGACCCTTCTTGTCTCTTTGGGGTTTAGACGGTACAAAACTTCCAATGAAAGTTCCCAGGCATGTACCCTAAATTCCCCATCTCATCCGCGGCTCCTTAGTCTGAATAGAAAATTCTATTTCGGGAAACCATCTCAGGATACATTTAGGCTAACGTGAAGGAACAGTTGGAAAGCAAACTCGGACATAAAACGTAGACACTCTCAAAGAACTGTTGAAAAAGGAAAATGAGGTTCTTCCTTTAAAGCACACTCCAGAATAAAGTTCTAAAGGACTTCTTAAGAATAATGTTGCCACAGCACTTCTTACTTCCCTACCATATTCTGTTCACCCTTTAATCATTTGTGTGATGTCTGGGGTCTCCACTGGGCTGGAGGACTTATGTAGATGGAGAGCGTGATGGTCGTGCTCAGCACTGCCCCTAAAAACAAGCCTAACACCCATCACGCCCGTCAGGACTGACAAAGGTTTGTTGAGTGACTGAATGGTTGAATGATGAGTGCCATTAATTTTATGAGAATATCCGAGATGTGGAACATTCAGGATATTAAAATGTCAATTAAAAAATGATTACCATGTACCCAGTCTTTCTACTTTCTGTTCTACCAATGACCTTTATTAAGAAATAAGTCATGCCATTTGGTCTGAAAGATAAGATCATTTTTTAGTCAGAAACATGACATTTTCTTGAAAAAGTCTTTAATTGAGTTTCATTTGTATTTTATTCCTGGTACAATTCATCTTTTTGTTATGAGTAAACAAACATATCCCCCAAATTGATACTATTTCCCAAAAATCTTCATTGAGATGGGCAACTGGAAGGTTTACATGTTTGTCAAAAAGGAGCTCAGGTCCTAGCCTGTGTCATTACTGAAGAGCTTGAAAAAACCTTTATTTACCTGCCTAGCGGGGCCACTAACCTGCTCCATTTAGAGCCCTAATAAAAAGTGTGTGATAAAAATGCCAAGGCTTGCTTATCTTAAAAGATTCTTCCTAGTTCAAAGGGTCAGTTTCACACCAGGGTCCCAAGTCTTATCAGCTAGCTCTTCAGAGTCCTGCCATTGTAAAACAAAGGATTCCTCCAACTGGCATGACAATGGTACAATCACCAGACACTTCAAAAGAAGCGGGCACCGCACAGAGGATGCCCTGAGTTTGCCCCTCACTGGGATGTTTTTACACACGCATTCCAACAGCTCATCCCACAATAAAGGCGAGGCGGGACAGTCAAGGGCATCACGCCTGCAGAGTAGTCAAGGACTCTGTCTTTACCAATAAAGCCAGGGGAAACTTCAGTTTAAACACCATTTACTCCCAACATGGAGTTCTCAAAAGCCAGGGTCTCCTTTTTCTACTAGGGTGAGGAAGCTGCAAGGGGATGGAAGTGAGCTTCAGCGCAGCGTCCTCAGCGCATAATTAGAGAGAGACAGAGAGAGAGAGAGAGAAAGAAGTATGTCTGCAGATAACCCAGAATCATCTGCAGGTGTCCGCATGAAATTTGCAGATGTGGATAAAAATAAAAAAGTCTACACTGGCTTCGCAGGATGCAAAGAGAAAGCCTACAGGTACGAGGATAACAGAAGAACAGAATCTGCTGTATTCCCTCTGAGGGTCTGGCCTTGTGATGGGGGCTCTGATCTGTTGGCCTTGTTTGTTTAACTTCCCTGAAAATCAGAAACAAATACGAACTTTCCCAAACCAAGTTCCACAGGAAAACAGGTATGGAAATGATTGAAAAACTTACCTTTGAGGTTTGCCAGGCCTTTCTTGGAGATGTGTATTAGAGACATGTGTAGATAGGTTATTTCAAAGAAACCCAGGCACTCAGATACTGGGAAGCAGGAGGCTGAATAAGGAACAGCTTGATTTTGTCGACATCAAACAGTAAGTTATAAGGTTTTCTTTATTTTTCAAAGCCTGTACTTTGTACATTCTAGGATATCAAGGGTGTTTTCAAAACAAGCAAACAACCTCCAATTATTATAGGGAACCCTTTGTACTTTGCAAAGAGCTTGGTGGCCTTACTGAACACCAATAAGACTGTGAGGTCTGGGCAGTCCTTTAAGCCATCACTCGACCCCCAGTGGGGTCGTGCTACTCAAGCAACCTCGCCCTAGTTCTTTTCAGGTTCCTGTCTATGCTTCAACCCCAGTGAGGAGCCTGAATGCCTGTAACAGCGCATGTCCTACTAATCAACCAAAGGGGGGAAAAAAACGCGTTCAGACAAGGTTCTCAGGGAGATGGACAGATTTGTTTTTGTCAAGAAATAATTTCAACAGGCATTTTAGTGAGCCCGTTATGTATCCACCCAGCCCTCTCTCTGCCCCTCACTTCTCATCTCTTTCTCCCGCGTTATTTTTCTTCATAGCTCCTAGCCCCATCTCACAGACTATTATTTTGTTTGGCCCCTGCCTCCATCCCTGCCCCCAACACCACTAGAATGTAAGCTCCACCAGGCAAGGATTTCTGTCAATTTTGTTCACTGATGTAGCTCCAGGACCTCGTGCATAGTAGGTTCTCAATTAATATGCATTCCATAAATGGATATAAGCAACCGTGCTGGACACTGCGGTATAAAGAGGAACAACAGCTGCTTTTTGCCCTGAAGCAACTCACTACTCCCTCTATTTAAATATATACTGTCAATTCTTTCCTCATTTTTATGTCTCTCTTAAAGCTTTAGTGTGTCTCTTTTAAAAAATTATTACACAATAAAACATGGATATAATCTCACTGTATATTAGTGAGCTATTCAATTTAGTATATACAGTAGCCCCAAGACTATAACCATTCCAATATATATTTGTTGTCTTTAAAAATCCTTTGAGACATCTTCATTGCAATAAAATAGTCCAACAGTAGTTTGGTATACAAATATATCCCCAAATCATGAAACATTAATGATCTAATAAAGCAATTAGTTTCAGGTTACAGCAAATGAAACTACGTCTTCCATTCTGGAATTACAGATTCTTTTATTTTCTGCATTTCATATTTTCCTCTGTGTGTGCTGCGAGACTATTAAACCCCCCACCAGACAGAACTCTTATCTCATGGTTATTCAGTGGAAGAAGAATGATCATCATCTATTTTTTTTTCTGAATTTCTTGTGAGTGTTCTTATAAGAAATAGATTTCCAAATACGGCTTAATTTTTGTTACAAGAGAATGATTGCACGCAGACCAACAAAAATGCCTTGGGAAACTCACTGGCTGATAAGCTAAAATTAAATCTGAACAATTTATCTATTATACGTTGTCAAATTGAAAGATCTACATTATCAAAAATGAAAACAAAGTTTCTTTGCCCATCCTGGCCTATTCCACTTTTCAACTTTCTTTTTTAAAATTTCATTTCATTGAAATTATACAAGCACATACTTTAAAAATCAAACAATTCTAAAAGGCTTTTTCTGAAAAATAGCAGTCCCCTCCTGTACCTCCCTCTCCTGTTTTCTGCTTCCCAAAGACAGCCAAGTTCATCGCTTTTTATTGATCCTTTCACTATTTATCTCTACTTCTCTAGATAGGGCAGAGATATTAATACTTTGATTTTTCTTTTTTTTAAATGTATTATCTATTAACTCCTACCCTCACTCTATCTCTCGCACCCTTTCATGGGAGGTAAACCTGTCGAAACCTCGCATCCCTGATATTACCATCACCTACCCTTAACTTCAAAGGACACTTTGATGGACTAGTGAATTCTAAGCCCAAACTGATTTCTCCAGAGAATTTTGAAGGCACCACTCTGCTGTCTTTTAGCTGCCAGCGTTGCCATTCTGATTCTTCATCCTTTACATGAAACCTGTTTTTCTACTCTTTCTGAAAGGTTGTAGGACCTTTTATATTCCTAGCATTCTAAAATTACCCGATGATGTGCCTTCATATTGAGTCTATTTTCATACACTGGACAAGATATTTGGTGGGCCTTTCAATCCAGAAATTCATTTCCTTCAGTTCAGGAAAATTTATGGAATGATTTCTTTGATGATATTCTCCCCTCCATTTTCTCCTCCTATTTAGATGTTGGTTCCCTGGACCTGACTTCCCATTTTCGCATCTTCTCTCTCAGATTTTTCATTTCTTAGTGCTTTCATTTTACTTTCTAGGAGATTTTCTATTATTGTAGCTTCCAAGGCTTCTAGGGGATGGTTTTTCATTTCTTATTTTTAATTTCCAAGAGTTGCTTTGTTTGCCCATGAAGGTTCCTTTTTTTGTAGCATTCTGTTCTTGTTTACTGGGTACACTATCTTCTCCTTTCTCAGACAATACTAATTATATATATATTTTTCTTTTTCTTTTTTTTTTTTAAGTGTTCTTCTCCCTGGGTAGTATCTGTTCTATCAGTACTCTCTCTCTCTGTCTGTTCATTTCATATTAGATATTTCTTCCAATGTCTTCCAGACATTCTTCTAATGTCTGATGATCCTTGGCTATCTGTTTATATTTCAGAGTGAGACACTAAAAATCTGATTGGACGCTGTCTGTTTTTGGGAGAATGGGATCAGGGGAAGGGAGCTTTTTGACTCTGTCTTCACTCTAGACTAAGATAATACAGGAACCCCCAAAGTCGGTATCTCTAGTTTTGTTTCATCTTTTGCCCACTTTTGGCTAACCAGATTCTCCAGAGAACACTTCCCATCTCCTGCCTACAGGATGATACCCAGCTGAATGATGTGGAAGGTAAGTTGAGGCATGTTACCTGACTCCTCTGGTTTTGGTTAGGGATCCCTGTATGGTCAGGCCACCCAAGATGCCTGTTCTCTTGCTCTCTGTACAGCTCCTGCTTGACCAGTGCCTGCTTTAGCTACACGCTACTCACATGACTGACCTTCCTACATACTTGCCCCAGGCCCAAAGCTAATGATTGTTCTAGCTTTAGATCAGAACTCTCCACTATGCTTATCAAAGGGGTGGTGAGGGCTGTGCCCCTCTGCTAGCTTCCTGGCAACCAATGAGCCAACCTGTTGTCAATTTCCCTTATAACTGGTAATCTCCCCTTCCCCCTGGGAGCAAAGGCTGCCGCCACGTCCTGTCCTCTGTCCACTGCACACAGTGGGTGTCACTCCAGGACCTTGCTTCAGTCATGTAAGCTCCCCCTGTCCATTAAACCACTGATGTCTCTGCTGCTGACTCCGGGCTCTTTCTTCGCTCTTGAAGCTGGGCAAGTGCAGGCCTAGTGGGCCTGTGGGGTGCAGCCCGACAGCCCCTCCCTCAGTTGTGCTTGGTGTCTCACAGGCTAGAGAGGCTTGTTCTACTCTCCCAAGGATAAACCTTCTTGAGCCTTTTGGGACGTCTACGGAATAACTCAGGTTGCATCTCAACTTTCTCTAGTTCTAGATTAGGATCTGCTTCCTTGAGTCTTCTAAGTCCATTACCAATTACAGTCATCCCTCAGTATCCACGGGGGATTGGTTCCAGGACCCCCCCATAGAATGTTCAAGTCCCTTTATAGTCCACCCTCTGTATGCGAGAATGCAGAACCCATGGGTACAGAGGGTGACTGTATCCTGCTTCCAGCCTCCAAGATGTGTTATTTTCTTCTTTCCCATTCTCATCTTTGTGGGTTATCTCCTTTTAAAAAGTAATTTATTTACTGTCATATTAGTGAAATTCTGAAAGAGGACAGAGGTAAATGTGCATATTCAATCTGCCATCTTTAACCAGAGGTCCCTGTTTCATTTTTTCCATGGGCTTATTTTTAAGGCCATCCTCGAATACCAGTCTCACTGCCTCCTCCCAGCTCAAGGTCACCTTGCAGCTCTTAAGTCCCGAGTTTGAAGGAAAAGGAAAGGAATTTCTGTTGATAAAAGGCAAATGTGTCCTTAAATACTTAACTGGACACTTAACAAGAAGAGTGGGGGCTTTAGTAGTCTGAAAGGTGTTTCTCTGCATAATAAATGGGTTTCTTTCTGCACATCACATGGACATGAATTTCTAGAGCATGAAGGAGGAACTAAAAGGTCTCAGGATGTCTCTTCTAGATTTAAGTTTGTAATTCTAAAAATAAGAGAATTAAAAACCCAGCCTCGGGCTTCCCTGGTGGCGCAGTGGTTGAGAGTCCGCCTGCCGATGCAAGGGACACGGGTTCGTGCCCCGGTCCGGGAAGATCTCACATGCCGCGGAGCGGCTAGGCCCGTGAGCCATGGCCGCTGAGCCTGCGCGTCCGGGGCCTGTGCTCCGCAACGAGAGAGGCCACAACAGTGAGAGGCCCGTGTACCGCAACAAAACAAAACTAAACAAAAAACCCAGCCTAGTATAATGCCTTCATTTCATAAGCAAGAAAATTGATTTTACTGTAAAAGTTAGCTAAATTAAAAGCATCAGAAATTTTTAAGGACAGATATCTTTTTTTTTTTTTTTGCGGTACATGGGCCTCTCTCACTGTTGTGGCCTCTCCCGTTGCGAAGCACAGGCTCCGGACGCGCAGGCTCAACGGCCATGGCTCACGGGCCTAACCTATCCGCTGTATGTGGGATCTTCTCGGACCGGGGCACGAACCCATGTCCTCTAGCAACGGCAAACGGACTCTCAACCACTGCGCCACCAGGGAAGCACAAGGACGGATATCTTGATAGCACTATGACTGCTTGCCTCCTAACAAGAACAACTTTTTATACCCTGGATAATTTCTCATCTTTTTTCAACTGATGTGCCTTTCCCTAATAAGCACAAACAATAAATATACGACATGCTGAAATCCATATGTTGTGGATTTATTTTTTAACGAAGCAAAGTTATTTAAGTTCTGACACAACAACAGCTGTCAACTTAATTTTAAAATGTTAAAAATAGCTCAGGGGTACTTAATTTTTCTATATTTGTCCTTGCATCTGTCTTCCAATTTTAAAATGAAAACATTCTTGAATTCACCCATATAAAAGTTATGAGATGAATTTTAATCCTATTTTTATTTAAAACTGAACTGTATTCTACATTAGCATCTAGTCAAATTGATCCTGAAATTTATTTGGCAATATCTACTCATTGAGGCAAGAATAATACATCTTATATTTCTAAAAAAAAAAAAAAAAAAAAAACCTAGCAACAATAACCCTACAGCCTTCCAATAAACTGTAAATTGCACTTATTGACAAGATAATCTTGGAGCCTTGGTTCACACAGCAGCTTTGCCACTAGCTAGCTGTGCCACCTCCCTGTGCCTCTATTTCCTATTCTCTAAAATGGGGGCAATAATAGTACCTACAGCATAACGGTGCTGATGTGGGCAATAAAAATGAGAATTCATATAAAGTAGCAGGTCTTCCATGAGAGGCACTGTGGCTTCATAATGGATAATTCTCTGCTTTATTTAGGAAAGTCAGGCCTGAAATGTTGAAAGAATGGCTACTTTATTTCTCCCTCATGTACATAACCCTCAACAGTAATCACTGTCATCTTTAATACTGAAAAATGTCTTCAACATGACCAATTCTTAAATAGCACTCAGGGAACTAAACTATTGCCTCCTCTGTGTTTTTTTGGTTGGTTGGTTGGTTGGGTTTTTTTTGGCTGCACCACGTGGCAGGCAGGATCTTAGTACCATGACCAGGGATCGAACCCACACCCCTGCGGTGGAAGCACAGAGTCTTAACCACTGGACCACCAGGGAAGTCCCTCCACTGTGTTGTTAATAGACATTGAATGAATTTTTAGCTCTAGCTTTAGACTTTTACCAAAGAAAAGGGATACTTCAAGACTTCTGTGGCTTAATGTACTTGATCAACTCCAACCCCTTCGCTGATCTTGGTGAGGAAAACAAAGCAGAACTGTCCTGTGGCTTTGAGTGTTTTAATCCAGTGTTTACTTAGCAATTCAAATAACATTAAAGGCAGACCTGTGTGTTTAGCAGCATAGGCATGTGCTTTTTTTTTTTTTTTTTTTTTTTTTTGCGGTACGCGGGCCTTTCATCGCCGTGGCCTCTTCCGTTGCGGAGCACAGGCTCCGGAAGCGCAGGCTCAGCGGCCATGGCTCACGGGCCCAGCTGCTCTGCGGCATGTGGGATCTTCCCGGACCGGGGCACGAACCCACGTGCCCTGCATCGGCAGGCGGACTCCCAACCACTGCGCCACCAGGGAAGCCCAGGCATGTGCTTTTAAAAACAGTTGAGAAATACTGCTCTAAACCAGAATTTTTCAATCTTCTTTGTCCCGATCAGGATCAGTAGCTGTCCCCACTGTGGTGTATTTCAACCCACAGCACTCCCTCCCCTGCAGTTCTGATATGGCACACCCTCCCAGCAACCACTGCTTATGTAACGTAACCACACGCCCCATTTTGATTTGGAAAATCTTAGTTTGTGCCTCCTTTCCACATACAATTATTGACGTCACCCTCTTTCAACCTCTCAAGTGTTCAGGTTTGGATAAAAAATGATAAGGTCACTGTATACCTATGAGTCCCCAGATCTATGGTGGATCTGGAGTCCTGGAAGTAAGAGAGTTATATAGAATCTGCACAGGAGAACAGATGATTCCCCCAATACACCCTGGCAACCGAACCGCTCACCATGTTCTTCCGCCATAACCAACCTAACATGTGGAAAAGAAAGATGCAGGGCCTTGGTGGACGACATACATGAGAAGAATATTAAGAGACAGTGCACTGTGCAGAAGGACAGCCCTGAGTTAGAATGCCAGCTCTCCCATTTAGTAATTTCCTGAGGGGGGCATGTCACTTCACTCTCTCTTAGCCTCATTTTCCTCCACTACGCAATGGAGATGTAAAGTTTCCTTCACCAAGTTGTGATGGGGATTAAATGAGATGATGCATGAAAAGTGCTTAGCACAGTGGGGAGATTCAGTGAACAAGATCCATGCCAAACAGTCCTTTACATTGTTTTAATTTGATTAAGTCTTCACTTTAGTTTGTGTTATCTGTATAACCTAACAATACACTTTTAATTCAAAAGGTTTTGAACTTAAGAAAAAGTTCTTTAATTTAGGCAGAGCCTCAAACTGTTGATTGAATTTGGTTGGTTAGCAATACAGTGAGGTATTGCAAATCAGAATGTAAGCGTCAAAGAAATTTTTCAGTATATGCACAATTTGAATCAGATGTAATGTCATGTTTGGTAGTGTGTGCTTACATCTACTGATACAAGGAAAATGAGTTAATCTAGGCAATTTATATTGTATTAATACAAATGTTGATTATACAATTGAAAGTCAAAAGAGTGATGGCAAAGAAACTTTAAAACCTTATTTTGAGGAACACTATATTTCTTTGCCAATTACACAGTTAATGGATGAAGAGAAATACTTTTAAAACCACAATGTATTTCAGTTTCAAGACCGTTAGGAAGGGAATACAGTTAAAAGTGATTAACAGTGGAAATTAACCAACCAGTTAAAATTCAGAAGAAATGGTCTGCTGCAATCTGTCCCATTTCTCCCAGCACTGAGAATGTCTCCTATGAAGACACTAGCTGTATAAACCAACAGTGAAGAGTGAGACAACTACCCTCAGAACAACCCAATTTGGTTTTAATTATCTAAATACTTCAAATGAAATCAGGGGTTTTTTAGGACTGCCATTTTCTACTTTGCTTGTACAGCTAGAATAATGTGGAATTAAATGACTACAGTCCATTTGCAATAGAACCAGATCAAAGCAGACAAGTTTTACTGAGTTTTACTCAGATAATTCAGGCTATGTCTTGGCCTTGAAATTTGCAAGTTTGGTATTGTAAACCCTGGTTTCTAAATTATACCACAGCACAGTCCATAGAATTACCACCTAATGTGACAAGAGAAAGTATATTTATCTGACAATGTATCTTGTTTTAATAAATGTAGCCAACAGTCAAAAAATACCCTAAAAATTTGAAAATGAGAGCTATGTACATCTGGCGGGGTTTGGGACTTGGCCACATTAATGCTCCTTTCCTTTGCACCTCCTGTGGCACTTTGCCGTGGGAAGCCCACCACGGCACCAAGTGAGTTTTATTACTTTGGTGGCTGAGCAAAGTTTTCTTTTCTTCCATTAGCAAACAGAATCTTTCTTTAAAGCAAGACACTGGCAAAGTTATTTTTAAAGTGGATATGTTACATAAATTTGATCTTAAGGGATCTAGGAATTTTCAGTGAACTCTCATAAAGAAAGCAAGCTTTGTGCTACTCCACCCGTTTTATCCTTAACCACTTTAATATAAAGACTGCCCATGTCCCAAAGCAGTTCATGTTAGTTGAAAGGTGATTAAAAAAAAAAAAAAAAAACCTCTTTTACAAAGTTCTTTTTAAACTTGGAGCAGGCATTTAAAGGTTAATCAAGTTGCCCATTTTCTGAATTTCCCTCTAGCCCAATTGATGCAGGGGCATCTCTTGAATTGTGAACAGGACACAGGGAACTAGGTCTTTTAATGGCTACTTCACAAAAAGGTCACCTGGTAAATATTTCAATAAACTCTTTTTCACACAAGTGCATCTGTTCCCAACCTGTGTGAAAAAATAGGCTGATACTAACCACCTTTCTTGAGTCTTCAAACGACCAAGAAAGGAAAGAAAGAAGACGGGTGGAAGCAATGGATTTTCATATGCACGTCTTTCACATTCTCAGGGAGATGGCTCAAGGAATGCCCAATTATAAATAAGAACCCTCTTGGTGTATTAAAGGGTAAAAATCTGGGGGTCACATTACGTAGTACAGATGGAAATACATCTTACAAACACAGTCAAAACAGGTGATCTGTATAAACCTGCAACTTTTATCTATCTGCAAACTTAACCAAACTTATCCCATGCTTAAATGAAATTAAACCGTGTCAGCCACAAAGTTCAGGATAAAGATCTTGTATGTCAGGGACTTCCCTGGTGGCGCAGTGGTTAAGAATCCGCCTGCCAATGCAGGGGACACGGTTTCGATCCCTGGTCTGGGAAGATCCCACATGCCACGGAGCAAATAAGCCTATGCGCCACAACTACTGAAGCCTGTGCACTATAGGGCCCGCGTGCTGCAACTACTGAAGCCCGCGCGACTAGAGCCAGTGCTCTGCAATAAGAGAAGCCACCACAATGTGGCCCATGCACCACAATGAAAAGTAGCCCCCGCTCACCTCAGCTAGAGAAAGCCCGGGTGCAGCAACAAGACTCAACGCAGACAAAATAAAAATTTAAAAAAAAAAAAGATTTTGAATGTCAAACATAGCATTCTGAAGCAAGTTTTTATTAACTAGGCATTTTGTAAATAACATTTATCTTCAAAGTACCAAACACAGTACTCGTCCCCAGGCAAATAGTAAGTGCCTAGGAACAACAATTCAACAATGTTGAATTAACTTATGACCCTAAACATTCTTTCCTCTGAAATATATTTTAACACTTCAATTGAATTGACCATGCCTTCATTGATAAAAGGCACTTCCTATCTTTAAGCTAATTTTATTTCCATTAAAATGGCCTTTGCAACACAGGTAATTTGAAACAGCAAGCACACCTATAATACAGCAGCTTTACAAAGTGTTGTTTTGTATAGAATGTGTGATTATGAAAATCAAGGCTATTCTGAAACACTGCAAATAATAGAAAAACAAAGAACCAGTAAGTGCAAGCACCTGAATTTTAGTCATGTAATCCTTTTTAAATTAATTTTTTCCTACTAACCCAATAGTAGATTAAAGTTTTCCTGAAATAAAAACCAAAGTTAAATTATTGAGTAAATATTATTGTAATAATTACTGTTTAAATTTTTCACATTTACCTTAAAACTCTTCTTTATTAGTTATGATCCTTTTTAGAAGAAATGTTTGTTTGGAAGACAGTAAGGCACAGTGGTTAAGGACATGGGTTCTAGAATCATCAAGACTTGGTCCATATGGCAGCTCTGCCACTCACTAGCTGTGCCACCTCCCTGGGCCTCCATTTCCTATTCTCTAAAGCAGGGACAATAATGGCACCTACATCAACAGCACCAATAAAAATGATCATTCATATAAAGCACTATGCCTTCTACACAGTAAGTGCTCAACAGATGTTAAATGTCACTATTACGAATGGACCAAAGACCATCATAATGGGCAAGGAGGGGATGAATGCCTTTTCCCAAGAAATCCGTGTGTTTTCCTGCCTAGAGGGTAGTGAGAGGTTCCGTGGTTGAGAAACAGAGAGTGCAAGTGCAAAATCGTGGCCAGAGAGGTCTGGAGGGTGGGCTGGGACCACTTTGCAAGGGCCTTGCATGAGAACTCCGGTGAAGGGTGATCCATTGGCATGTTGTAGCAGGGCCAGGCCATGATCAGATTGCTCTTCAGAACAGGGACCATGGCTGCAGTGTGGAAAACGGTTCAGAGGAATGCAGAAAGAAGCCTAGGCAGAAAGACTAGTTGGGAAGCTGTTAAATAATCACGGTGCCTTAAGTGTGGCAATGAAAATGAGAGGAAGGCTTAGATTTGAGGGCGAGTTCCCAGGAAGACACAATAGTCTATGGTGCTTGAATGTTACAGGGGCCATTGTGAAATGGCCTTGTCAAGGACAGTGTGTCCAATATCAAACTGTGGACCAGCATTATCTCTACACATTCAGATGATCAAGCAGTTAAGAAAGGAGAAGTGAGGAAGTCAGATTGGGTCACTGGGAAAGGGTAGAATTTAAGGGTGTGTTTTCCTAAAGGAAAACTGCCTCCTTCTCTCTTCCTTCCAACCCAAGATGCAACTCAAGATTCACTTAGCAGGCAACAAGCACTACTGGAGGCCCCATCTCATGACCAGGACACGTTGTCATGAGAAGACTTTACTGGGAGCCCATGAAGACATGGCATGCAGAGGGCACTTAATAAACGCGTGTCCGTGAATTTGATAAGCAGGAAGTGAATAAAACAGTGGACTGGGTCTCAAAACTACTTGAATCTACTGAACTCCTGTGTTTTGAGTTTTTTCATTTATAAAATGGAGATGAGGGCTTCCCTGGTGGTGCAGTGGTTAAGAGTCCACCTGCCAATGCAGGGGACACGGGTTCGAGCCCTGGTCCGGGAAGATCCCAAATACTGCGGAGCAATTAAGCTCATGCGTCACAACTACTGAGCCTGCGCTCCTGAGCCCACGAGCCACAACTACTGAGCCCGCGTGCCACAACTGCTGAAATCCACATACCTAGAGCCTGTGCTCCACAACAGGAGAAGCCACTGCAATGAGAAGCCCGTGACAAAGAGGGGCTCCCGCTCACCGCAACTAGATAAAGCCTGCGTGCAGCAATGAAGACCCAGTGCAACCAAAAATAAATAAATAAATAAATTTATAAAACGGAGATAAAAATGTTAGGAATTAGAGAAAGAAAATTCTTAAAATAAGCAAGACCTGATCAAGGAGTATTGATGTTGGAAAGGAATAACTACCCAAGTTCTGTATCTAATGATAATCAATCTACTAAAAATTTTATATATACTCTATACTCTTTAATGTCTATCTAAAGTTTTATTTTGTATCTTTTTGCCATAAAGCAATTAAACAAATAAAATGAAGTGCAAGCTTTCTCAAATTTACATGGGAAAGCTAAATCTGTATGGAAGTCTTACTGTGGAAAACACTATATTTAAGGAAAGTTTTGAGAAAAACTTCTTAAGTTTGAGAAAAACTGAATGTTTGCAAGAAGTCTTCATATTTATAAAAATAAGAACATAATACTTATGGCCTGGTTTTACAGTTGCCTTTAAACATTATTTCATAATAAAACATTATTATTTTAAAGATCTTAGGTATTAGGAAAAAGTTAAATGTATTAAATTTAAATTGCCAGAAATTTTTATAGCTATCAATCAGGCAGAATTTGATGTAATTAGAAATGTTTGGAATATAACATGAGACTCCATTTGATATTCTCACAGCGGCTCAAAAAATACCCATTGACACACCTATTAGAATGGCCAAAATTCAGAAAACTGACAACACAAAATGCTGGTGAAAATCTGGAGCAATAAGAACTCTCATTCATTGCTGGTAGGAATGCAAAATGGCACAGCCACTTTGGAAGACAATTTGGTGGTTTCTTACAAAACTAAACATACTCTTACCATACGATACAGCAATCACACTCCTTGGTATTTACCCAAAGGAGTTGAAAACTTATGTTTACAGAAATATGGATGTTTATAGCAGCTTTATTCATAATTGCCAAAACTTGAAAGCAACTAAGATGTCCTTCAATAGGTAAATGGGTAAATAAACTGTAGTACATTCAGATAATAGAATATTCAGCTCTAAAAGAAAGAAGGTATGAAGCCATGAAAAGACATGGTGGAAACTTAAATGCATATTTCTAGGTGAAAGAAACTAATCAGAAAAGGCTACATACTGTATGATTCCAACAATACGACATTCAGGGAAAGAAGACAGTAAAAAGATGAGTGGTTGCCAGAAGTTGGGGGAAGGTGGAGCACAGACGATCTTCAGGGCAGAGAAAATACTCTGTATACTACAATGATGAATACAGGTCGTCATATCCCATACAATATACAACACTATGAATGAACTGTATGTAATGTAAACTACGGGCTTTAGGTGATTATGATGCATCAGTGTAGGTTCATCAATTGTAACTAACGTACCACTGCGGTGAGGGATGCTGATCGCGGGGGAGGCCGTGCACATGGCAGGGCAGGAGGTATGTGGGAAATCTCTGTACCTTCCTCTCAGTTTTGCTGTGAACCTAAAACTGTACTAAAAAAATTTTCTTTTAATCTGTTGAGTGTGAAAAAATCAAGAAATAATCATCACATACCTAACATGTAGGTGTATGACGAGCATGTGAATGAGCTGTATTAGCTAATTTTTTAAGGATCGCACAGACCTCCAGCATCTTAGTTAGAAAGCAGTCCTTGTAGCCTCTCACATAAATCTTCATGTGAAAACCAAAAGATGGCTCTTTGCCTCTGAAGTACCACCACTAAGGGCAGCTTCCCTTGAAAGCAGCCCCTCTTCCTCTGTACTTTTTTTTTTTAAAGAATGGATGTGTCAGATTTAGACCTTCTGCTCTGTGGCACTACACACGGAAACACTTATAAAATTACACTAAAAAATGGCAGGTTCTTTTTTTAATTAGGAAAAATTTCTAGTCCTTCAAAACTAGATATTTTGCTTTGATTTTATTTGTAATCAAAATATTTCTCTGGAAGCATTTTCTGTAGGCTTAATTACTCAATTAAACATGTTCCTGTGTGACTTGTATGTCGCCACTGCATGATAATCCTGCAGATGGCAAAGATTTAATATGGAATTAAACTAAGCTATTAATTATATATACAAGTTAAAAGAAATCTAAATGAATGACCTCTAAAAAATGTTTCTCATACTTGTCTACTTACCTGGGAGATACAAGAGTCAAGCTAGAAACAGAGTAATGATGAAGTGCTTGTACTTTGCTACTTGTTTTTATGAAATAAATACTAGCCTTTTATTTAAAATGCCACCATAGGATAAAAATGTGATTCTTACAGAAGTCAGGTCATCTCAGATCTACTGCTACTATATCCGATCGAAAACAAAACTATCCCAAGCTAGTACGACATGGTGTACTTTCATGTACGTTGAACGTGAGAGGCAGACAGCAAAGTCTGTAAAAGATGATTTTCACTGAAGACTCATGTTAAAGTGAATAAATGGAGAAATCTTTTTTTTTTGCAATCAGATGGCAAAGATGGGAAACATTCACTGCAAGTTAGGAATAAAAGAGTTATGTAAATATTTTTATCTTGGATGGTTATCTCCTCTGGAGGGAAGACAAAGCAACTAAATAATAATCCAAAATGTACAGATAGTAGAGTCTTACATAACATTATCTTCGGGGACTAAAAATTCTTTTTTGGTAGTTCTGAATACCATTCCGTTGAAAGTCAGTCTTCTCTTCTCCCCTCCCTCATAAGGGGAAAAATCCAGCTTGGAGTTTCTGTTCATGGAGGTAGGGTTTGGATCAAATTCATTAGATCCAAAGTTAGGAAAAAGGAAGAATTTGTCAAGTTGGATTAAATTATGGATTTTTATTTCTGCTTCTTCCATTGGTAGACAATGTAGTTCATTATTTTAAATGAAACACTGACAGAGAACCTGAAACTCTTTATTTTCTACTTTAGAAATGCCATGAATCATTCCCCCTAAATTATATTGAAGTCACTGTTTAATGACTTGCTAACTTCCCTAGTCAAACATAAGCTCTCTTTTTGAATCGGCATTTTCTTTACTACTCCCCTGGGGAAACGAAAGAGAGTTCAGTAACTCCTGAAGGTTCCTGACTTTTTCTCTAAGAGTCCCTGAGACGCTAGAGAAAAGTACAAAAGGCAAAAACCCTAAATAAGCAAGGAAGGTTTCACAGAGGATCTACTGGCCAAGTGACACAAAAAATTAAGTGCACTTTGTCCAGTTAATATTACAAGAAAAGCACAACCTTGTTCATCGAACATATGCCTTATCGCTAAACATCCTAAGGCTTTGTTTTTAATGTACGATAGTGTTAAAACAGTGGTACCTTTCCACCAATGATAGATCAAATACTCTGGATCTCTGATAAATGATCTTTTAGGCTCACAACCCCCTCCCCCTTCACATGATGTAGTTTTACAAAGATAAATCAGAAAGGTTTAAAAAACTATATACTGTTAACCTTTTCCATTTCATGATTGTCTACAAGCAACAACCGAGAAAGCGTATGCGTTTTAATTCGGAAGGAAGAATAATGCTGAGTCCAACTCTGAACCCCTTACAATTCACATAAAACATGAAAATTCGAGCCAACTTTACAGACAACTTAGAGCTAATTTTGATTTATTTGAATATAGTCGACGTGATATTTTTGATTCAATGTAAAATGAGCAACAGTTAATAATCAGAAGCATATCTTTATGAGGATGATAACATAATGAGAAACAAAAGCATTATTTTTTTCTTCATTTATTTATAACATATTTCTCATTTAAAAATTTCTGTTCTCGGGCTTCCCTATTAGCACAGGGTTAAGAATCCGCCTGCCAATGCGGGGGACGCAGGTTCGAGCCCTGGTCCGGGAAGATCCCACATGCCGCGGAGCAACTAAGCCCGTGCGCCACAACTACTGAGCCTGCGTTCTAGAGCCTTCGAGCCACAGCTACTGAAGCCCGCGTGGCTAGAGCCTGTGCTCCGCAACAAGAGAAGCCACCGCTCACCACAACTAGAGGAAGCCTGTGCGCAGCAATGAAGACCCAACGCAGCCAAAAAAAAAAAAGGAATTTCCATTCTCCCAGCATTTCTACTTCTAGCAGTAAATCCTAAAGAAGTAATCAGAGATGTGCAAAAAGATTTATGTACAGCGTGTTCCAAGAGTAATTTTTAATACTGAAAAATAAGAAGTACCTTGAAGATTCAACATTATGGGACTGATTAAGAATTAGTTAAATAATTATATTCAAGTGGTATAAAATTGTGCAGCTATAAAAATGATGCTATAGAACCAGTGCTGTCCAACAGAAATAGAGTGTGTATGATATTTGTAACTTTAAATTTTCCAATAGGTGCATGAAAAAAAGTTTTTAAAAAGTGAAATTAATTTTATTACTATATCTTATTTAACCCAATATTTCAACAGGTAATCAAAATAAAAATTAATAATGAGGCATTTTCCCTTTTTATGTACTTCCTCTGGAATTTGATGTGCTTTTTTGTAGTCACAGCACATCCTAATTCTAACTAGCCACAATTCTAGTGCTTAACAGTCCATGCTGCTGTGGTGACAGTACTGAACAGTGCAGTCACAGACAATACTTAGATCTAGAAAGTAGTTAATAATGTATGAAAATTTCAAAACAGATTATATGAAATATCTATAGTATGTTTCTAATCATATGCTTTAAAAATTCATGAACAGGAGAAAAAAGCATAGGAGGGTATATGCCGAAAATGCTCACGGTATTATTCTAGGAAGCAGGATTATAGTTATTTTCTTGTTTTCTTTTTTCTCTTCTGTATTTTCTAAATGTTTGAAAATAAACCTGTATTATTTTGAATTTAAGAAATGATTCTGTTAACAGGCTCCAGTCAGCACTGATTAGATTTATGATGACCTTAGACATTCAACTCTTTCTAAGAATTTGATCCCTGAAAAGTAACTGTATTTATTTTGTATTTCATACTAGTGAATACAAATTTCATTGTCCTCAGAGAATAATTCACCACTATGTACAAGATTTTGAGCATGAGCCCTAACATTTGCCCCTTGAATGCAGTGTGTGTATTTACAGTATAAGAACTGTGAGTAAATTATTTCATTGCCTGTTAAATAACCATTTCAAGTCTAGACAAAAATCATAAGTAGCCATTATTTATAAAGTTTCCATTCAAGGTACTCGGGAAATTGTATAATAAATAGGCAATGTGACCAACACCTCCTCGTACCCCAAATCACACACAAAAAAAGAGAGAGGAAATATATTAAATGGGCAAAGATGCTAAATACAGACAAAATCCACTTTGAAAAAGTGAGACTAAACTAAAATGACTGTTACAAGCTCGGCATCCACCTTCAAGCAGCAGAGAGCTTACTCTGCTGACCCTCTTCATCACTGTAGCCCACCCTCCCAAACCCCACACAAAAGGCTCTTAAGACAAACCAGCCTATATTTCCTCTTCAACCATCTCTTCTCAATATTCCCCATCACTGTCTAGCTCTCTGGCAGTCCTCATTTTATCCTCAGCAAAATTCCTGGGGCCCTTAAGGAGGTCCAGAAAACGTCTGACATTAACTAATTTTACTGATAAATATTTACTGAGTTCCTATTTACTGCATTAAAGTGGGGCTTATATCAGATAGGAGAAATATACAAAAACATAAAAATACAAAAATAATTTTAAATGGTGGTAAGGAAAATAACGGAAAAGAAGAGAGTGCTATGGAAGAAGATAATAGACTGGGGCTTGGGGCAGGAGCAGGGTGGTGGTCAGGAAAGCCCTCTCCAATGACAAAGGACAAACCCACTGTTGCTGAGGCCTGATGGATGAGAGGGAAAAAGCGGGAAGAAGTGCCTTGCTGAAGATGTGCATGTCCCAGCCCCGGGTGGACGAGAGCAGGTAAATTCAGGAATCTAGGGTTGGCTGGGTTAGGGTTAGGGAGTGGAAGAAGGCTGGAGCCACTCCAGCCCGTGGGAGTCTAGCAGAGGGGCCAGTGTGTAAGCATGGTCATTGCTAGTATTAACAACGACAGCAGTAGATAAAATATAAGCACTTTTGAGAAGCTAGGCACATGCTAAGAGCTTTACACACAATCACGGACTAATTCCTCACAGCAGCCCTTTGAGATGGGGATGATGAAGCACCTGTGAGGTTAGAACCTTGTCTGAGGTGACATGACTTGTAGAGGGCAGGGTAGGGGGTCTGCTGACACAGCATCCTCTTGGATGAACTGCCTCTCCTTCCAAGTTTTGCACCCTGATCCATTGTCACCAGAGTTATGGGCAAAGGCAGAGTGTTTTGAAAGAGGATACTGGAAAAAAACTGAGATTTCTGTTCCTAGAAGGAGAAACCTATCTTATGGACACGAAAGACCAAATTCGCTCATGTCTGAACCACAGAGGAAGGACAAAGAAAAATATGCGTAGCACGCTATAGGAGATACCTGCAGGTTTTGTCTTCCTGACACATTATTTTCATTTTTTTCTAGTAAAAACTATTTTCTTTGGGCAGCTCTCCCTCCCCCACTCTCAGTCTACAGTGGTTTTGGTAGGGCAGACCCTACCCCTGGCTTGCTTTAGGGCTGAGCACATGACTCTTCACACCTAGGCAACTGGAACATTTCATTCCCTAGAGTTACTGGCTGCTTGAGGGGTGCCAGACTCCGCGCTGTGGTGCAGAAATATGTTGATGAACAAGACACAGTCCCTTTCCCCCTTGGAGCTCATAGCTACTCCAGAGGGAAAAGGAAGGAAGCACAGGTGAGCATACCTACATCATAATTTACCTACAAACTGAACACAGTGCAGTAAAAACAGCACCTGATTAAAAAGAAAGTCTTGGTTCTCTAGTCTAGACATAAACATCGTCCACTGAACTCTATAATGAAAGGCTCGAAAGTGCAGAGGCCAAAAGACAGGGAGACCTGGAAGATGAGAGACCAGCCCTGGTAGCAGCAGCAGCTATGGGCAGAAAGGCTTAGTTAGAGCCAGAACTGCAGGAATCTAAGTGGACTCTGGTCTGTTTCCAGAAATAAAGCTGCTAAAGAAAGAAATCAATCTAGGAACTGAGAAGAGAACGTCAGGGGGGACACCACAAAGAGCCATGGTAAAAAATGCCTCCAGCTGCTACAAAAGGACGTGAACCCTGCAAGACTTTTCTGGCCTTTACCACCATAGCTCTCAGTAGCTCATCTCTCCTCCTGGCCAATTACTGTATTTCCCTGAGCAGTTCTATATCTGGCTCCCTCCTCAGTGAGGCGGGACATGAACTGCTCTGCCAAACGCAGGATCCAGGGCCCCAGAACTTACCAAGAGCACCTGGCTTCTGGGTTCCTACATTCCTGTGTGTCCAGCCTTCAAACGGGGCCTCTTCCCAACTCGCTGTGCAGATGTGTAGGTTTTTCACCCTACTTGCTATGAAGACTCATTAAGTTTCATGCCCAAATCACAGATTTAATTCATATTTAGTGGAGGTGAATGCTCTTCAATTAACTGTTTGGAAAAATTACATGTAGCCCACCTAGAGTTATATTCGTTCTTCTCCATTCTACAAGATCTCAACATAAAGATCCCATTTGGGTGTTGCTAAATTAAAACGCCTCACTCAACACAAATACGCTTCCTGAATTACCTGTTTTGTGTTAACTGGGACCTGAGGGGAGACTATTCTTGAATAAATGCACCAAGGAACAAAAACCAAAACCCAGTAATAATGGACCAAGTCAAACGGACTTAAATACCAACTCTAATGATTTGAGCAGTCATTTAACCATCACATTGATTCACTTATGCAACAAATTTACAGTGAGTGTTTACTGTGTATCAGACAGTGATCTAGGCTTTGGGGATAAGGCGGGAACAAGACATTTTCTGAATATTTTGTATGTACTGAGTACCAAACTATGCCCTCCTCCTTCATGGAGATAAATCCATCTTTCCTTCCTACTTTATTGACTCTTCCCAGGATATACTCTTAAAAATGGCATGTCCATGTCAAGACTCAGTTGTTCAAAGAAGCGTTCTTTCAACAAAAGCAGTCTTGTAACAGTAATACAAAAAAACAAAAAAAAAAAAACAAAAAACCCAAAACAAACACAAAAAACCTTTAAGATCATCTAATTCAACCCATCATCTACAGATGACAAACCTGAGGCAAAGTAAGTTAAGGGTACTTCCCCCAGGTGGTCCATATCATTAGTGCTGAAACAAGTATTAAATCTCTTGGTTTTTCATCCAGTGCTTTCTTCTCCTGCACCATCCAGTACGGTAGCCACTAGCCCCATGCGGCTCTTTAAGTTTAAATTTAGAATTAAAAATTCAGTTCCTCAGCTGCACTACCTCCGTTTCAAGTGCTCAACAGCCACATAAGCTGGTGGCTCTTGTATTGGGCAGCGAACAAAAGAGACTGTTTCCATCATTGCAGAAAGTTCACTGGACAGTGCTGTGGGGTCTAAAACACACTGCTTGCCTTATTCCAGCTCAGCACTTCTCAAACTTTAATAGGCAGAGTACCCAGTCTGTGGGGATCATGTACGAATGCTGATGCTGATACAGTATAGGTCGGGATGGGGCCTGACATTATACAGTCCTCATAAGCTTCCGTCCGCAGAACTGTGCTGGGTCTGAGGACCACACTTGGCAGTATGGAGTGTCAAGGTTCTGGTTCAATACTGCAGTTAATACTGCAAGAGTTAGTGTCCTAACAGTTTAATGTGTATGATGTTTTTGTCTGCCCCATGAGATTTTAAGCTGCTTAAGATAGAGCACCACATCTTATACTTCCCATCCTTCATCATGACTGCACAGCGTAGGGGCAGACCAGGAGTAAGTTTTCCTATCTATAAATGCATTATATTTGGTGCAAGTTACTGCAATGCTACACATAAACACACACACATAAACAGTTTCTTTCTTTTTTTTTTTTTTGCCACACCGCACAGCTTGTGCGATCTTAGTTCCCTGACCAGGGACTGAACCCAGGCCCTCAACAGTGAGAGCACGGAGTCCTAGCCACTGGGCTGCCAGGAAATTCCCTGTTTTTCTTTTCAAAAGACACCAGGTCTTTGATCTAACCATTCATTGCCTTTGATTTCCCAAAAGTGAGACACTGGTAGCTGTACTATGTCAACTTCAAGAAAACACATAGGAATTAATTGTATTTAATGGTTTTAAAATGAACTGTGAATTTTACTAAAGCATACATATTTAAAATAATTTTTAAATAGTTGAGAAAAAATATATAAGGTATATTTGATAGCTGAATGGATGCTAAATAGTCTCCTGAAAGTACAATTGAATATCCAACTTCTCTCTAAAATTAGAAAATGATTAAAATATTTACAAAAATAATACAATAAGAAATTTTATCTGTGTCTTTAAATTACTGTGGCCTTATTTCCTAGCCTGGAAACACAGGGCACCCTTTCTTAATGGGACAGCTGACAGCTGTCTTGGTATGAGCAGGCACTTCTATAATTCTTATCATAGTTTTCCATCAGCAATTTCCATTTTCCTAGAAATTTCAGTGATTACTATATGTAGTCAGTTATTAATTAAGAACTTTGCATTAGGTTTAAGAGTTCAATCACTTTTGTATCTAAAAGTCACATATCTATGCATTAAGCTTTTAAAGAAATGAGTCCTTTGTGCCTTTCTAAATGTATTCCTTATAAAGCAACAAGAAAAAAAAGTTTTATTAATGCACAAGACTGAAAGAAATGTTAAGTATGTAGAGTTCTGGTTTTGATTTTGGACTTCAGAGAAAGTAAAAGAAGCAGTGGAACAGAAGAGCCCTTTAATTACAATCCAATGTCCTAGAGAAGACTATCTGATATCTCTTCCAGTTGGCATTCGAGCCGGTGTAAGAAAATCAGCTGCGATGAGTACAACACAAAATCATCCCACCTCGTCAAGATGATCAGGAATTACACTGTGAGTATGTCATGAACCTCCCTAGTTTTGTTTAAGACCTTCTTGGACACATTAAAAGATGGAAATGTTTCAAGAGTTAAATCAATAAATTTATTTATGCTACACAACCTAAGCCAATAAAAGTTTGTGCTAAGATTCCACAAACTCCCACTTCATTTTGGGGAGGGTAACTAAATGAGCATTTTTTCCCCTAGGAGGAGAATAGACTGCTCTCTGGCAGGAAGGTGGCAGCAGTATGATGGTTGAGAGTTTGAGTCTGGAGTTACTGGCTGCATACAAATTCTCCACTCAGCCTCTTCATCATGTCAGCCTTAGGAAAATTAGCTATCTCTTTAAGACTCAGTTTCTTCATCTGTGAAATGGGAATGAGAACAGGATTGCTGGGAGCATTTAATGCAGTACTGATCATATGGCACTTGGCACAGTAAATAAGCATGTAACACACAGTAAGCTTTAAATGAACCTTAATTATTTTTACTAGATCTGAAAGGGATATATCATAGCTCAGTGGCCATGAAATATTTTCCTTCACTTTCATCAAGCTCCTTTAAGACCTCTTACTTTGTGTTTGCATCTAGAAATCTTCCCTTAAAATATTAAAAAAAAACATCTATTTATGAGAGAAATAAAAGATGTATTTGGGGATTTGTTTTTTCAAAACAAGTATGTTATCTGCTCACCTGGAAATGCTCTATAGCCCCTATTCAGAGAGAAAATGATTCAAAGACATTGAAGTACAATCTCAATAAATATAGTATCAATACCCAGATTGAGTCAGTAACATTAGATACACTCCTCTAGAAGAAAACTTTCAGTCATGGGGTTGCTGAAGTGAGGTCCAAGTAGCTGAGAACGAAGTAGAAGTAGACAAATACATAATTTATATTGCACAGGGGGAAAATTTGACTTAGTTCACACAGAGGACTGTTTTTGTCCTTCAGTATCTAGTTTGGTTGTTGCCTACACAAGAATCATGTCAACTCCTCTCTTTCCTTACTGAGCGCAGAACTGACAGAGAAAGAACAAGAACCGTTCTCCTCATCAGGGACAGGAGACAGTGGTCCCAGGAACAATCGCGCGGGCTGGCCAAGCTCCCATCATCAGCCAAAGAAAGGGCTTGTGTGTCAGCACAGTCAGGTGAGAAGGGGTCTGATGCGCACACTCCCTGCATCAGGGTGACCTGTCTCTGAAGGGAGGGCGGTGGACACATTCCCATTGAAGATGTTTATGACAGTGCTAGTCAGTAACAGAATCCAGGCCCCCTCCAGTCATATAAATTCTCCACTCAGCCTCATCATGTCAGCCTTAGGAAAATTAGCTATCTCTTTAAGACTCAGTTTCTTCATCTGTGAAATGGGAATGAGAACAGGATTGCTGGGAGCATTTAATGCAATACTGATCATATGGCACTTGACACAGTAAATAAGCTTGTAGCACATAGGTGCGGGGCAGGGGGGCGGCCCAGGCGCGGGGCGGGGGGGGCGGCCTGGAGCAAGGAAGAGAAACAGGCTTGACACTGCACGTGTGCATAGCACTGTCCCATCGACAAGGTCATAACAGAACTCACTTGACCATGGTCCTCATGAGGTTGGTACAGTTATTTTATCTCGTCAAGAAATGAAGGTCTGAGGGGAAGATGGCATGCCCAAGAAAACCAGCAACGTGGCAGAGGTAGGAACTCCATCCACGTCATTCTGTGGGCAGAGGGCGAGAAAAGGGCTGTGGGGAGGGAAGCACTGAGAACTCGCCTGTGGCAGCACTAGATTTCACCAAGATGTGGTTCTTGTGGCCTTTGGTTTTATTTTCTCCACTGTCAAAGCAAGTAAGGTTCTAAAACTAGGGTTTTTATATAATTTTTCATAATATCATCAAATATTTAATCTCTATTCAAAATTTTCAATTTGTTTTTCAATTTCTTTTTTTTTTTGGCTGCGCCACTTGGCTTGCGGGATCTTAGTTCCCAGACCAGGGGTTGAACCTGGGCCCTCAGCAGTACCAGTGCAGAGACCTAACCACTGGACCACCAGGGAATTCCCTAAAATGTTTTAATAGCAGCTTTTTCCTCACCTAACCAGGATCCGAACAAAGTGGTACACTGCATTTGGTCACTAGGTCTCTTTAGACCTTTTAGACTAGAATAGTGTCCCCATCATTTCTTTATTTTTTTTATTTTTTTGTTTTTGTTTTTGTTTTTTGTTTTTTTTGCGGTACGCGGGCCTCTCACTGTTGTGGCCTCTCCCGTTGCGGAGCACAGGCTCTGGACGCGCAGGCTCAGCGGCCATGGCTCACGGGCCCATCCGCTCCACGGCATGTGGGATCTTCCCGGACCAGGGAACGAACCCGTGTCCCCTGCATCGGCAGGCAGACTCTCAACCACTGCGCCACCAGGGAAGCCCTCCCATCATTTCTTTAAATCACACTGGCTTTATGAAGCATCACAACTGTTGTCTTCTAGAAGGGCCACATTCTGGATTTGGTTGTTTCCTTATATCGTCTTTTAACATATTCTGCTAGCCCCTCTATATCCTGTAACCTGGGTCAGGTTTGACTGGATTCTTGGAAAGAAGATTTCACTGGTGGTGGTATGTTTCACATTGTTCCACATCTCACCTTGCTTCCTATTGTTCTACATCAAGAAACGTATAAGATCGCCCCACTGTTACGGAATTTCAGAGTGATCACTCCGTTTAGTTGGTGAGCACCATATTTCTCCATTTTAAAAGTGGGTTTTGTTTTACTTTGTTTTTGTCAATCGTTAGTATACGTAATTTTTTTGGTACTATGTAGATAGGCTATTCCTCAACAATTTCTCAATTTTTGTAGCTATTTTTTATGTTATGTTTGTAAATGTATCATGTTTTACCAATTAAAATCCTTCTGCAACATTCATTATTTGGGTTGGGAATCTGGTGAGCCAAATCTGCCCTACTTCCACCTCCCAGTGTTACCTTCATGGACCCAACTGCAGGTTCAGGCCTTTTCCTCCACCTGCCAAGTAAAGATGGTGGGCCTTACCTTTTGCAGGACAGGGGAGTTCCATCAGGATATGGACAGAATTCAATCTCTACCCAAAACTCTAAGAACAATGCTAACCATCTGGTAAAATTAGTTATGCTTTTGAAAATGTCTATTTTTATCAAAGATTTATATACACACACACACATACACTTTTTAAAAGCAAAACAATGCTAAAAGGCTCACAACAGAAACAGTAGTCATTTGGCCACCCTTGACCAACAGAGTCAACCACTTTTAACTCTTGTAGTTATTTCTTCCACTACTTACCTCCATATTTCTAAATAATATGTAGAACTATTATACTTAATTTAAAAATTTTAGTCATTATCTCTGACTTCCTCTTACAGTAGATGAGGATTAGCTGCTTTTCCTAGTACTGGCTTTGGAGGAGAAGTGAACGTGAACTCCTAAGGTGACCACACTGAATTTTTTTTTTTTTTTTTTTTTTGTGGTACGCGGGCCTCTCACTGTTGTGGCCTCTCCCGTTGTGGAGCACAGGCTCCGGACGCGCAGGCTCAGCGGCCATGGCTCATGGGCCCAGCCGCTCCGCGGCATGTGGGATCCTCCCGGAGCGGGGCACGAACCCGCGTCCCCTGCATCGGCAGGTGGACTCTCAACCACTGCGCCTCCAGGGAAGCCCGACCACACTGAATTTTGACAACCACTAGCACATGGTTAGTGGGCCTTAAAAATACTGTTGAATGTCATTGGATGAATGATATAGATATCCAAATGCATAAAGCCAGGATGCATTCTGCAGTTTCTCATAGCAAGTATGCATTGAGCAGAATGTAGGAGAAATACCTCATCTTCCCAAATCACATACATTAAGTCGGTTATTTGTATTTTGTTTTAGTATGTTCTTAGAAAACATTAAAATTCAACACATTAAAATATTTTTAAAAGAGGAATGTCATGAAACTAATTTAAAGGACTCAGGAAAAACATCTCTGCAGCCCAAAGATTTTTTTTCAAGTAAATTCTTAATTGGCAGTAGAGAAAGAAATCTCTAGTTTCTTACTTTAGATGTGAGAAAGTAGTCTTTTCTAAACAATGATGAGCAAACATGCTTGAAAATATATGGGAGACCTTCCCTGGAGTCACGCAGGCTCAGAATTCAGCCCTTTGCCTCACAGAATTTCAAAGTTTGACGCTAAGCCAAAATAAAAGTATAAGTTATGAATACTCTGAAAAGACTCCCACCTCATTAATATGTCTCAAAACACATTGCTTAAGGGTAAAGTTAATTAAATCACAGTCCACATACATGTGAAATGGACGCATAATCAATCACAGACAAAATTATGTTATACAAAGACAAAATAGGTGTAGTGGACACTAACAAAAGTTAAATGAAAACAGATTCATACAATGGAAGGAATTTTTCACCTGACTTGCTGCTGCCTCTTTGTATTATCCAGCTTTCGGGACTATCTGAGGCAAATTGATGAAAGAATTAAATATTCTTCTTTACTTGGAAACCTTTAAAGTGGCAAATCTTCCATTTAGTACTTGAGAATTTCTCAAGCTGACTTCAACCAGCATCAGATTTTCTAACAAGGCACGAAAACTCTTAAATTTACTGGCTGAATTACGTAGCTTTGTGCATTTTCCAAGAACTCACTCTCCATGTTTTGTTGTGTGTCTTTGGGCCTTTCACTTTCATTGCATTTCAACTATTTTGCAAGAAGAGAAAAGAAAGAAACCGAAACCAGCCATTTTGATTACTTGTTAACAGTTCTGACAAAAGAGACCCTGAGTTTTGTTTTTTGTTTTTGTTTTCTGTAATTAGCTGCAGGCTCCAAGTATGCACGTACTATTACTAACAGGAGCAATCTGGAGCAGATGTGAAATTATTTTCTGTAGCTGGAATAATTTCTATCCCCTGTAATATTATTTCCCTTATATGTCTAGCTTTGGTAACATTGAATCTCAGAATGGGGAGGCTCTTAGAATGAGGTACTTTCAAACCTCCACCTGAGGCATCTTCCTAGCAAGGGCTGATAATAGGAAGTGGTGCACCGTGGTCAAAAGAGCAAGGGGTTGGGAGCCAGATAGTTTTAACCACTTCTAACAGAGGCTAACAACAGATACCCAGGAAGTACTTGGGCAGTTATGTAATGTAATAGACACACAAGAGTCAGTAGCACAATGCAATAGACAAAACCCCAGGATGTAGAGTTGGAGCTGTGTGTTTCAGGATAGGTTACTTCTCTTCTCTGAGGCCCAGCTTCCCCGCTGCCAAATGGAGAAAATACTACACCTAATTCACAATGTTATTTTTAAAAACCAAATGGGATAAAATGTGTGAGGCTCAGAAAGTATGAGCTACCATTATTAGAACAATTCAGATTAAAAACCGGGAACTGGATAAACCTACTTTCAAGGTTCTCAGATGAACAGTATTATGTACCTAATGAAGGCAGCGATTTTTATAAGTGACAATTTTAATTTACGAGAGAAGAAAATCAAGGTTAAAGTTCACAGTATATGTAGTAGAAAACATATCCTCTATCTTTAAATCTCCCTAATATATGAACAGAAAAATATGTATTCATGCTTTCTAAGCATAAGCGTAATACAGGCGACAGAAAGGACAATCCTGGGTCCTCCCCCAGGGACAGTCCATCTAGGAGTACACAGCAGTCACGCACACCGGAATAACTACACAAGACCGTATAAGCTAAGTGGTGAATAAAGGGTCCGGAATAATAAGTTCCAAGGAGCAAGGGCTGGCTCCCTTTCAGGAGGTGTGGTCAAAGCGGGGTGGGGGGGGGGGCTTCCCTGGTGGCGCAGTGGTTGAGAGTCCGCCTGCCGATGCGGGGGACACGGGTTCGTGCCCCGGTCCGGGAGGATCCCACATGCCACGGAGCGACTGGGCCTGTGAGCCATGGCCGCTGAGCCTGCGCGTCCGGAGCCTGTGCTCCATAACGGGAGAGGCCACAGCAGTGAGAGGCCCGCGTACTGCAAAAAAAAAAAAAAAAAAAGAGTAGGGGGAATTTGAGCCGGGCCCTAAAGGTCAGTTTTCCGGAGAGGAGGTGGGGAAGAGGAAGGTCATTATTTCAGATGGAAAGAATGTGCTGGCCTGTCCAACCCCCATCTACAATTTAAACTAATGATAAAGCTGCAGTCCAGAGTCTCAGAAGATTCCCCGATTTGGCATAAGAAGGGAGACAACTTGTAACTTTCTAGATAAGGTCGCCTCCCCCCACAGGAAGCTAGAATAAAGGTATGAGGGGTAACATTAAGGAACAATTGGCACCCATCCCAGCGTTCCTCATCTGCCCTGTGGCATCGAGGGGTCTTGCTGAAGCTGGTCAGAGGTAAGAACATACATCCAACAAGCTACAGCAGAATCCACACCAAATGGGGGTTTGTGAGGATACAAAATAAAGTGTAAGAAACACAAGAGGGAACGGGTTGAAATACCTGTTGTTGTTAAGCTTATCTTGACATAGTTGCATGGGTCATATGCAGAGTTCTCAGAGTGGGGCTTCCACTGACTCAAAGTCTCCTTTATGCCCTGGGATGGTGTAATGCCCCCATCTTCCACCCTACTGCTACTGACCATCTCCACTTGGGTGACTCTAGGCACCCTTTCCTTTCTCCTTCCACAGTCTATCTCATAGGATACGCATGCCTCCTCCCAACAGTGGCCTAATCCAGAAACCTGAAAGTCCCCATGGACTTCTGTCTCTTCCTTAGATTCTTTAATGGATGGGTCACTATCTCCCCAGTCTGGTCTCACCTCCTATAATCTATATATTCTCCAGACTGCTGCCACAAAGAGTATCACTTGCAGGATAAAAATCTCAACTCCTTTTTAGCAAGGCAGAAAAGGGCATCATTATCTGGCCCCAGCCGACCCGTCTGACCTGAGCTTCCAACCCTCTTTCCTTGAAATTTGCACCCTGGCAACATCTAATTACCTGAGAGGTCCCGGAACCCACCCTGCTTTGGGGCCTCCCCGTGTTGCAAACACTCTCCCCTCCCACTGTGCTGACAACTTGGAACATTTCTATTCATCCTTCTAGCCTTAGCTCAAGTCCTTTCTCTGCACTGATTCTTTCCTGACACCTGCCCACGTGCTGAGATGCTCCTGTCCATGTATAGCCTAGAACTGTGACCATTTACAATGTCTGTCTTTGCACCTGCTTTGTAAGCTCCTTGAAATCAGGAACAAAAACCTTTTTCCTTCCAGCTCTAGCATCCTGCACACAGTGCCCACCCAAACAAAACTTTGTTGAGCAAATGACTAATTTTAAAATGAAAAAGAGAGGAATCGATATTATTTGCTTAAAATCAACAAGTCTGAAGAAATCCACTGCAAACATTATAGTCTATTTAATTGGAGGTGGGGTGGACTTGCATGGGGATATTCTCCAACAGTTTATCTTTTCTTTGAAACTGTCAAGCCAATGAAATAGACTCACGCATGTTGTACAACAGGGCAAGGAAGCAAAGGAGCATTTGTTTAAAAGAAATGACCTCTATGGTACTACCTGAATTTACAGGGTTTTGGAACTCTTTTCCACCCTGCTGATACTCAAATTTAGAATATTTTCAACCTCTTCTCTACTACCAAAACAACAGAAATACCACAAAAATTTAGAAGCAGCCAGACAACAGAGACCTAGCACTAACTTAGCTTTGAGAACTCTCAAAATTACATTCAAAGGCCCCCTATAAAATGGGCGATGTTATGAAATTGTCTTTGCATCCCTCGAGGAAAAGGGTGACACACAGACTCATGCTGGAAATCGTAGGACTGAACTCTAAAATCCTCAAGTTTTGAGTATTTGGTTAATTGCAATCATTTACTTTCCTTGGGAATTAATAGAAACCATCTGCTTAATGATAAAGCTGAGCTCTGCAATTATTTGAGGAAACATGTGCTGTAGTCAGCGTCTTACTGAGGAAGCCTGCTAGACATACGTATTTTTGTTTTATAATTAAAGCCAATCACATTCATTAATTTAAAAATGCTGGGTTTTTAAAATTTATCAGCACCACCCTTGTTAATATGCACCTATGCAACCTTTAATTTTAAACTTATGGTAGGTTAAATAGCTGTAATTGTACAGATGGCTGTGATCACACATCAGAATGTTGAGGTGATCATGAGAAAAAAATAAAGATGAGAAATAAATGTCCACTCTGAACCACATACCCGCCTCTGGGTCTCATGCCTGTGTTCGGAGGGATGTTTCCCTCTCCTAGCAAACAGGAAAATGGCTGAGTGCTCCAAACAAAATTCCTTTGAACTGGCCATCTCTCAAAGCTCCTGCTAAATCTAACTGCAGTTCTGCTAGCAGATGTGAAGAAAAACAGGCAGCTTTTGTTACACGGCAGCCTAGAAAACGGGAAGAGCCAACGTCTCCTCTGAATGGCTGTAAATATTGATCCACCTGTAAAGAATAAGGGTGCCATCTCTGAATGGTGGCAAATAAATAAAGCAGGAGGAGAATAGAGGAAAGAGAAACACACACGTTGGGCCAAGAGCTCCAAGCCAGTTTCTTCTGTGTGTGTGTGGCCCAAGGGAGGAGGAGATGTTTATTTGGACATCTTCCCTTCCGAAAAGAAGCCAGCTGACTGTCTGCTTTTGTATGCGTCCACTGTTAGAGCCCAGTTAACTTCATAGGCAAAGACTGTCCAGTTTTTAACCAATGTAACGAAGGATTTTGAATTTTTAAAACCAGTTGGTAAGAAACAGCTAATCCTCACCACTCCAGCCCACCAAAAAAACCCACTTTGGCTCTACAATGTTTAACTAGTTATTACTATGGTCCTTAACCTACAGAACAGCAGAGGGGTTAAGAAGATGGGTTTTGCAAAGTATGACAGACACTGATTAAAATCTCCATTAGCCATTCACTACCTGTATACATTTAAGAAAGTTACTTAATGTCCTAACACCTTATTTTCTATTTCTGTAAAATGGAGAAAACAATAGTATCTACCATAGAGGGCTGTGAAAATCAAAAAAGATAATGGGGCTTCCCTGGTGGCACAGTGGTTGAGAATCCGCCTGCCGATGCAGGGGACACGGGTTCGTGCCCCGCTCCGGGAGGATCCCACATGCCGCGGAGCGGCTGGGCCCGTGAGCCATGGCTGCTGAGCCTGCGCGTCCGGAGCCTGTGCTCCGCAACGGGAGAGGCCACAACAGTGAGAGGCCCGCGAACCGCAAAAAAAAAAAAAAGATAATGTATGAAAAGTGCTTAGTCCAGGGCCTGGAGCAGAGAAAGTGCCCACAAATATGAGTTATCTTTGTCATTTTTATTCTTATTATCATTATGGCCAGTCTTACGGTAGAAACTAGCAGGAAAATCTTAGGAATCATCACGATTCCTGAGGGATCACCCCTGCCAGGGGCATCATTGCCAGAAAGAAGGCATCCTCTCTCTTCTTTTGAAAAGGAATCCAGGGAGGAAGTTGAAAGAGTTGGGCTGAGATAGCTGTGAGCAGTACCACAAGCGGCCGTTCTATCAGAAATGTACATAAAGACCCTGTTTTAAAGCTGAGTAAACACAACAAATCTTTTGGCAAAGAGGGAAGAGGTGTTTTAGGATATGAATATTTGTATGCCACCCTCAGTTTCTTTTTTTAAAAAGTTTCAAACAAATATGTCCATTGTATTATGTTATCAAAAGGCATATGGGTTCTAGAGTCAGGGGGACCAGGGTGCCTCTCCCGTGCTGCCACTTACCCTAGGTGACCTGGGGCAAATCACTGAATGTCTGCCTCAGTTTCCTCCTTTGAAAAGGGGTGATAATAAAAATACTCATCAAGTTATGTAAGCATTAAATAAGCTGATACTACAATGGGGCTTAGAACTGAATTCATTTTGCTTATCATTGTAAAGATCAAAAGAGATAATGCATGTATGTAAGACTTGCAGGTATTAAGTGCTCACTACACAGTACCTATCATTCTTACTGTAAAGAAATTAGAAAATAAAATGAACGAACCAGAATAAAGTAAAATAACTCAATTTTTAAATGGAAACTTCTAGAATTAAATAGTATAAAAATGACCAGAATTGTGGTTGGAGAAAGACACTATTTCTAAGAAAACTATGGAAATTTTTTTCCCTAATAATCCTTTTAAAAGGAGTCTGGACTAAGACGTTCCAAAGGTGGGAGATGACTTCTGTATTTCCCTTTTAGACCCATTAACAGTTCACAAATTATTCAGTGGAGGAACTATTAATAGAAACCTGTAAGACAGCAAAAGTATCACACGAAGCAAGGCAAATGCCTACTAAAATGGGAAGCTCCAAGTTCAATAAAGACTTTTAGCCAAACCCAAGAGAAGCAAGGGAATGCATTTATTAATGTCAACAAGTCCAAGTCCTATTCGAGGTGGAGGTTTTAAAATATGGAACTTTCCCCCTAAAACCCAGGTTCAAGTTCCCTTCATCAACTCTTTCCCTAAGGCACTGGGCAATAATGGGTATTAATATGAAAATTTCTCTAGTCTGAATCACAGAGAATGGACCTAGACCTTTTTTTAAACCAAGAGTGCCATACTAGGTAGTGTGATACAAACACTTGGAGGGGATGGTCCACTTAAAAGTATTGCTTTGAGTGGGCAGCTTTAAAAAAAAATTTCAAACTCCTTTAGAATACACAAATTCTGTTAGATTATAAAGGAAAATAGAATAAACTTAGGCCAAATATGTTGGGGGGTTTAAATAATATTATTTTGTTTAGATATGTGGAAAACAATAATCTTTCTGTGGGACTATAAAATCAGTTTAGCAATGTTTCTTTGCTTTCCTTTTCTTATCCCCACATCCAAAATTTAAAATCTTTCACAACATATGTACTGATTACTACATACATATAATTAATTTTTAAAATAAGAATGTACAAAAATAATTATTTCTAATGTATTTTCAAGTTTCAAATGACACAAGAGCTCAGGGTTAAATTTTTTCTCATGTTTTTTTATGGTCTAACACATAATTTTGAAATGTGACACACGAGTATTTGTAAATTATAAGAGTCTAAATATTTTAACAATAAGAAATAAAGCTTACTTATTCAAGAAGAGCTTTTTAAAATCGTCCCTCTAGGATCCTTCTAGAATAACCATTATTCCTATAACAGCATTTCTTTGTATGTTACATGGTTACTCAGAATTAGCAACAACCTTACTCTTATTCCTAGCGCATATAAACCTTTCATTATCCTAGGGAACCCAGAAAGTAAAAAGAATTACACCTTTCAGCATTTAATCACCAAATTTGATTTTCTTTACGAATAGCCTGAAGGTAGGTCTGTAATATTATGTACCTCTTAACTCCACTTTGAAGGTAAGCAAACGTTTACCACCCCACTTAGTTCCTGAATACAATCCATATTCTTGTCTGTGGTTCAGACATAAAGCCCTATTGATTATGTTCAAGTGGCCACTTACAAGGGTGCCTTAAGCAAGCGCTTGTTGAATTCACTGAAGGAGGTTCTCTGGCCTTGATAGAGGCAAAACGCTACAGACGTCACCACCACCGTGCCCCAGCTTGAAGGCTTTGAGGGCTTCCCAGGGTGGAGGATGAGGGCCCAAACTGGGAGATGTGGTCCTCCGACCTTTCCGGCTTCATCTCACAACATGCTCATCTTTGTTCTTTCTAATAACCACCAACAGTAATAACTACTACCCACACAGGACCTAAGCACTGGATATAAAGCAATTAATTTCGTCCTTACAACACCCTAGAGTGGAGGGACTATTATTACCCCCACTCTACAGAAGAGATTAAAGGACCTGCTTGAGATCTGCCAGCTAGCAAGTGCGGCAGCCGGGATTCAGACAAGCATAGTGTGGCTCCAGGCCTGAGCGCTCCCATCTTGACACTTAGACAGAGATAGGGTCTTGCACAAAGTAGGACCTCAATAAATCTTTATTAAATGACTGAACAAATGACTTCTACAAATAGTCAAGAAGTCTATACAGTCAATCCTGACTTCCCAGTTTCTACACATAACTCCATTATGAGTTTCAAAGGAGGATTTAAATGGATAATGCAGAAATTTGCTCAGCAAATATTGCAGAGCACCTACAATGTGCCAGGCACCCAGGCTAGAAGGGGACACTGCCCTGCCTCCAAAAAGCTCTTGGCCCAGTGTAGGACACAGACCAAGAACAGGCCACTAATTGCTACCAGAGTGGTGACTGCTGGGTGCTACTCAGCTACAGAATAGCTCATCTGAGCTGCAAAGAGCTAAGCCTTGGGGAGGGTTCAAGACAACAGTGAATGCTCTATAAATAAAGCCAGTTTATTCAACACATATTCGTTCTGCTTTAACCTTTTGTGAGCTGGCCTGGGACAGTGCCTGGCCTGAGGAGCAGCTCAATTACTGTTTGTTAAATGGATGAAGGAAGTCAAATGAAGGCAGCAAGCCAACTGTGACTGGTCACCTTGTTTGATGACCTTGGAAAATGCATTTCAGGTTCTAACCAAACTTGCAGGCTCATGTAGTTCAGGACTCTCATTATATCAGAGCAGGAGAGGAGCCATAGTTAACAACTCCCTGCCCCCCACATATGCTTCCCTTAAAAATGAGGGGCAAACAAACAAAAATGAGGGGCAAGTCAAAAATCAAAATAGCAAATGGAACTCCAGATTTTATATCACCTATTCACACACCACCCTCTCTTCCTTTCTGCAAATGCTTTATTTTTAAAGATGTCCATGTTTACTTAAAAGATGCTTTAGGGACTGGAAAGGCTGGATCCCTCCTTATGTCATCTGTGACACACGGAATACTTGAGTTATTAACAATTCTGAGCTTTCTGTGGGAGTCATTTTGTTTTTATAAAACTGGCAAATCAAAATTCTAGGTTTCATGACTGCTTTATGTAACCATGCAAAGTTTTTCTCTCTATATAAAAAAGGTTCCTCACGCACATTAAAATATTCCAAAATCATCACATTTTTTTCAATCAAAAACTGAACAGCTTTGACATTTTAAAATAAACTGTCACTTTCAGAATTTGATTCAACTATTCTAATAGCAAGCTGGAGTCATTAAAATTGGCTTTTAGAGAGATACTTCACATGCTTCGTAACTGGCATACTGTAGTGGCGACAGCCTCCAAATCAGGTTTCCAAGGAAGACAGTGTCTCTAAGGACTGGATAAATGCATGTCTCACGCGAGCCGCCCATTAGAAATGTGTTTCAATCTTGTTTAATCATACAAATGCTACATCTTCATAATAAAGTAATGCTATTTTGCATAAATAAAATGTAATATTTACACTTTAGTGCCCACATATTCTTGTGTTAGAAATGGAAAGATATTCTGGGAAACACTTACGCTACTTTAAGTCAAAAGTAAAGTACAAAAGAGCATTTCATAATTCTTCTCTTTGTCCATTATTACCATTAAGGGTGAAAAAGAGAGGGAACAACCCATAATTTGTTAATGGTTTATGAGAAAAATGCCAGGTTAATTAAAACAAAAACGGCACAATGTTTCCTAAGATTTACTACCATTTTATTGCAGGGCAAACTTTCTTTAAAATTCCAGATGTGAAAGTGCCTTAGGAAAATTCCGATGCTGTTGTGGAAAATGCGGTGAAGGTCTCCAACAGGACTCGGCATGTCTGGGTCCCCAGCAGCTCTCCCGGGAGCAGCAGATGCCAGCCGGGAGTGGGCGCTGGACCACAGGCTCACTGGACAAGCATCACTTTTGCCTTGGGGTCACTAAGCTACAAAGAAACGCTCTGTTTTAAAAGTCTTCTTACAGAAAGTAATAAAGTGCTATTTCTTGGCTTTTACGACCTTATATTCTTTTTTTTTGGCTGTGCCATGTGGCATGTGGGATCTCAGTTTCCTGACCAGGGATCGAACCTGGGCCTCCTGCAGTGGAAGCACAGAGTCCTAACCACTGGACCGCCAGGGAAGTCCCATGACCTTATATTCTTTTAAAGAACTTCCTTTTCCCATAGAGGAGCCAGAGCTGATGTATACGGTTGACATGGTATAAACCACAGCCAAGGGAAGCTAAACTGAGAAGGCAGAAGATACTGTTGGAAATACAAGTATATTGAATTAGTTAATTTTCTTAGGCAGTCAAATAGCTACCAAACAGGCAGGATTTTTTTTTTAATCTGACATTTAACCAGGCGTACTGAATTGAATGATTTATTTTACATGTCTTTTTTCATTTGTGAGACGTCCTAGCTTTTAGGTTGCAGTGTAGAGGGTACATTTCTGCAGAAAACTGAGAAATTGGGAGCAGTAAGTAGTTTGAAAGAAAAGAAAATCAAAGGACAATGAGTTCAGGCCCATGTGAAGTGCTAGACATGCACTGAAACTCCTTCAAAGAAATCACTTTTTCTTCTTTGTCACTAATATCATCTCTCATTTCAACAGCCACTCTGTTTCCTGGTGGCTTTTAGAAAATAATGGTAACCTATATAATCCATTTAGCCATCAGAGGTCTTTTATTTAGAAGAGTTATTTTGATGTCAAGATGCTTAAATGCTCCTTCCTAATTAAAATGTACCAAAATAGAACCTACTTAAGACTTTCCATGCGAAGGGAAACATCCTGATCTCTCTTCCCTTAGATATAGGCTACCGACCTGCCCTTGGCTCCAGTATTGATTTTACCTGATTTGATTGACCACAATTAAACAGGTTTTTACCACATTCTCAGAGCGGGGGAAGTACATTCCAGGTGCAAAGTCTGGAGCCTGTGCTGAAGGTGTTATACGATACACAAATCATTGGCAAGCAAAACAACTGTATCCATGCTCCCTAAACATTGCTTCACAAAATTAATGTGCTAACCATTAGTTCTACATACGCTGGAAAAGAAATAAATAGGAACAAGTTCTTCAAACAAAGTGGAGATGATATAAATTTTTAAATATCACAGATAAAATGGGAAATCATTCAACATTTAGATATTCTTAGTCTTTGAACTCAGTATTCAAACTTATGTATACCACTTCTATTGTCTGGACTATTTGTTGAAGAGTGTGGAAATAGTACCAGAGACAGAGTGTGGGAGAGAGAGAATAAGTGATCCAATTTTCCATTAAAGGCAAGCTTTTGTTAATTCTGGACTAGGCAGTTATTTAGTTACATCTGTGCTTTGCCGTGGCTGAAGGCAGTAGCCCCAACCCCGGACAGTCACTTCACACATGGCCACTACTGTTCACAAGGAACGGTAGGCAAGAATGGATGTGCATCTGATTCTGGAAAATATTTCCCTTAATCTTGGCAGGTCCCAAGCACCATCTTCATGCAAGAAACACATGTACCATTGGCAGTTCTAAAAACCAGTAATAATATTGCTAACTTGTGTTAATAATATAAAAAATATTAATAGAATACTACCCCCCAAAAGAACAAAAATGTCTTCCAGGACTTGTGATGCCTGAAATGCTATAAATCTCTGAAGACAGGTTATATCCTTCCCACTTCCCTGAGGCATTTGTCACATTGCCAGACAAGATTAGAACCAGATAAGCCTCAGACACTTTTTGAAGATATTAGAAAGATCATGTTAGGGGAAATGGCTTAGGGGTTATACTTTATCAAACCAACATCCTTCAAATGCCTCTTACTAATAATACACTGTTGTCTGCTACAGCAAGATGGTGGGCACTGAGGCAAGAAGGGAACCATATACTTAGTAATAACCTTTATTCTGTTTTCCTTTTCTGTGTGCTTGTGAGGGAAAGATCTATTAAAAAGATAACACAATAACACAATAGAAAATAAGACAATAGAAAAGTCTCCAGCACCAAAGGCATTTTTCATTTTGAAAGCCCTTTCTAACCACTCCCAGTCACTTCTCTGACCTTCTTTTTTCTAAACTTTCCTGTTACTCCACCCAAATTTTTCTCCTGAATAGTATTTTTTTTCCTACTCCATTCGACTCACAGTTTTGTAACACTCAGTCACAGAATAGCTTACTACTGGCATCTATCTTGGGTGAATATGTGTTTTCAAATGCGTTATTTACAGTAGAAAGTTAACGCTATTCTGTCCAAGAACTAATGAACTAATTTGGTTTAAATTTAAAGGTCATACTTTAGAAGCCCACAAATGTTTTTCAATTGCAGGCAAATATATACATTACAAATCCTCACTAGAGATTTTAGCAGAGTGTATAATGAAATCTGTCTTATTTTCCATTTTAGATGTCCGTTTTTAATGAAAATGACTCAACGCTTATGTACAGTAACTATGAAAAGTCATCTCTAAGAATGGCCAAGATACATTGCTAATTCAAAATCACTGTGGGAAATTTGTCAGTCATTGAAGTCACCTTACGGTTGCTCCCAGACAAACAGGTGAAAATGTAATGTCTCAGCCCCCCCATTTTCAAATCAATCAAAAGGCAAAGATATCTTATCTCATTTATTGTATTAGAAAATTAAAATATATGTGCTAACATGGTAAGAATACAAAGGGAAAGATTAGGAGGGGAGGGAAACCTCACTAGAGATTGTCTAGAAGAGTGAAACCCATTTTGAAGATGTAAAAGATGTTGATAACAGACTCAAAGTATATTATACACATAACAGAGCTAAAGGAAATTAAGAAAAGTTGCTAATGTACTTGAAATGTTCCTGAAATCAGCTGAAGTGAATTCTGAAATAAAGCACCTCTGGAAGATATCTTAAAAATAAATTTAAAAAATGAAAAAAATTAGAACTAGCAATGAAAGAAATGAGAAATGAATAAATGAATGAATATATGTAAGAAAAGCCAAGATGAGAAAGAATCAAAGCAAGGCAAAGATCTGCAGATAAAATTTAAATATCAACTTCATACTGTGGTGAAGACGCAAACTCTTCTCCTTATATGAAGAGTGGCTTCAGTACCCTAAATCACAGATGGAAAAGAGAAAAAAATAAATGATGTAACAGTGGAAGAAACTTTGCTGCTAAGACAGATGATGGAGATCACTGGCCAGAAACACTGGATCACCAACAAAGACATAGCTTGCATTCAAATTTTAGCAGATTTAATTAAAATTTTAAAATCGTGATCAGGACAATTTCACAGCTCTGGAAGATAAAGAGCTAAGTTACTGCCACAAACAGAAACTTGCCTGTGGTGAGCCAAGTTCAAGCAGGGTGAATAAGAATACTGACTGCGGCTTTTTCAAACTACACTTACATATTGGGTTTTTTAAAAGCCATTTATATGTATATATATATTTGCATTTCTTTGCAAGACTTAATTACAGACAAACAAAAATCCTGATCAGTTGTTTCATAATTAAATAGAATATAGTTGGGAGATCATATAATTTATCAATGCAAACCAGGACATTTTTTGAGTGCAACTAATAACTATGTTGGGACAATAGACATAAACCAGGATGTATAGTCATCCTAAATATAGCACAATTCTAAAGTGAAATAACATTAAAAAAATTGGACTCACCACCCCCCCTTCTCCCACTATGAAAAATGTCCCTTTCCAAAATTCTATTGCAATCCTTCTGGAGGTCGTATTTTAAAATGTAGGAATAACATTTCCGAAACTTCACTGAAGAATTCAAAGAAATATCCTCAGAAGGGTTAGTTGTAAAAGGATTTAATTTAATTTTTGTCAGTTTCAGAATCATTTGGATTCCAAAGTCCAAGTGGAATGTAAACAAAAGCAAAAGGATACATTTACTGTAATGTATCCAGATGTAGAGCTTAGTGACACTGGTAATAAAGAACAATAATTCAATTATTGCAAAAAGGATTAGCTTGCATTTAATTTGCATTAAATAAATACAAATACATTTCATCTGGGGCAAGACACTAGCACTAGCAAACTGAAAGTAAACAAAGAATCTCAAAAGGAGTTGACATTGATACCACATGTTTGAAAATATCGTTCATAAATATGAGTCAGTACGGTCAAGGTCAAATACAAATATTAATATCTCAATTAGGGTTCCCAGATTCAGGGACATCTGAGTTGCTGCTGGATATCACCAGCCTTCTGGGGACAGCAGCTCTCTCTGTGCTGAGGAACATTCAAGCAGCACAGCAGGACTGCTATGGGTGACGCCTAAAGGGAGAGGCCATCAGCGCTGAAAGTTTTAAAACAGGGGGTTCTTCCAAATTCTCATCAGCCAAGCAAGTTGGAGATAGGGGAGAGCAGTGTGGGGAAGAAAACCGGTGGGTTGGGTCACCTTAAGAGCCCAGAGAGTCTGGGAAGTACCTCCATCTAGGAGGGGTGTGTTTTGGAGACAGGGGGAGTAGAGCAGGGGTGTGGGAAGCAACTGTCCCACCTCAACCTCCCCCCATGCCCCATTCCCAAAGTGGTGCTTTATCAGAGGCCATAAAGACCCTGATGAACTGGCATTAAAGAAAGCAACATGGGGGCTTCCCTGGTGGCGCAGGGGTTGAGAGTCCGCCTGCCGATGCAGGGGACACGGGTTCGTGCCCCGGTCCGGGAAGATCCCATGTGCCGTGGAGCGGCTGGGCCTGTGGGCCATGGCCGCTGAGCCTGCGCGTCCGGAGCCTGTGCTCCGCAGCGGGAGAGGCCACAGCAGTGAGAGGCCCGCGCACCGCAAAAAAAAAAAAAAAAAAGAAAGCAACATGGAATATAGGATGGGATCCTTAAGGGACACAGGGAAAGAGAAGAGGTAAACAAAAAGGGAGCCCTTTTTATGGGTTCACTCTCCCCAACGACCAAAGGACCAAAGCAGCACATCTTCCTTACTGGTAAAGCCTGGCTAATCCTGCAATTTTTTTTTTTTTTTTTTTTGCCTCTTGGCTTACGGGATCTTAATTCCCAGAGCAGGTATTGAACCCCGGCCCCAGCAGTGAGAACACCGAGTCCTAACCACTGGACCACCAGGGAATTCCCCAATCCTGCAGTTTTATCCATTTGTTCTGTTTATTTGCTTGCATCTGCTTTTTTTTTTTTTTGCTAATTGCTTTTCACCCACAGCCAGTTCCCCTAGCTTCCTTTTTTCTTTTTAAATCAGCACTGACCTCATGATCCCAGAGGCTGGTGAGGGGAGGTTGCTGGAGACGGACTGGGCTAAAGGAACTGATGGAAGAACTACAACTACCCTCTGAGGAGCTTTCCTCCAGGTCTCTGGCTTTAACGCCTGATTCTGTGGCTTTTATACTCACCTACAGTGGGCCAGAATGAGAATCTGGGGGTGGGGGGAGGGGGAGGGGGAGGGAAAATGTGGTTCTGACCTGGAAAGAGACAATCTAAGTAAAATATGGGGGCACTCTGTCTGGCCTGTGTTGCTAGATGGTTAAAGGCAAAGAAGAGACTCGAGTGAGATGCTTGACGGGGTGGGCTCAAGAACCAGGCCATGGAGGGCTCACAGGAGAAGCACAATTTGAACGAAGAAGTGGCACAGTCAAATTTTCATTTTAGATCACTCTGCACTGTGAAGGCAGCACGACTAGAGTCCAGCAGTCTGGATGGTGGTTTAGTGAACGAAGATGAAGAACTGAATCTTGGAGAGAACAGGATAGCTGGTCCCAGAAATGTCCAGGAGGTAAATTAGATGGGACTTGTGGTTGAAGGAATGTGAAAAAGAGGAGTGGAGGATAACATTCAGGTTTCTAACTTGGACAACTAGGTGGTTTATGAAGTTACTGTATAGATATAGGACATATATAGATGGTGGGAAAGGTTTGAGGATGGACAGTGGCAAGCAGAGTGGCTGGCCGGGGAGGTGACAGTGGTGTCTCAGCGTAGGTACCCTACGTGTTGATCTCAAGCAAACTGGGGCGAGAACGTACTGGACTCGTGTAAGAAGTCTGGATTCCAGTCTGGTGCTAACATTTAGTAACTGTGTAACCCACAGTGATTCTCTCAACCATGGGGAACCTGATTCTTCATGTATCAAATGAGACAACTGACCCACAGTTTGTTACCAGGACTAAATGAGAATGTGTGTAAAAGCATTTTCAATGCTGAAGCACTGAAAGTCTGAACCTAAGAAAGTCTCCACACCCCCCTACACTCATCAAACGTTTGGTACTATTTTCAGCCAGGAACCAGAGGTACAGAAGTGGACAGTAATCTCACAGGGGCTGATACAGTCATCAGGATCTGGTGTCCCAAACTTGGTTTTTCACTTGAGAAACATTTATTTACTCATCAAGGAAAAAAATTTTGAGCCCCTACTTTACACTTATTCTAAAAACAGAAACACAAGTAACACTGTTTTCCTTAAGAGCCTCAAACTTCAGGGTGCAGGAGATAAAATATAAAGAGATGAATTACAATATGTGTTCAGCACTGTAACAGAGGTCCGAGGATGAATGAATTGGATGAATTTGCATGCCATCTTTGGCAAAGGGTTAGCTGAACTCCTTACTATTCCAATTTCTGTATATGAGGGGCAAAAAGATTATTACTACTATTTTATTTTATTATTTTTTTACTACTGTTTAATTTTAATTTTATTTTTTTTGGCCGAGCAGCAGGCAGGATCCAAGTTCCCCGATCATGAATTGAACCCATGCCCCCTGCAGTGGGAGCACATAGTCCTAACCACTGGACAGCCAGGGAAGTCCCTATTTTAATTTTTCAATTGAAGTATAGTTGCTTTACAATGTCCTGTTAGTTTCAGGTGTACAGCACAGTGATTTAGTTATACATAGGGTAGGTGTGCTGAATGCATTTTCGACTTACGGTATTTTCAATTTACAATGGGTTTATCGGGACACCTAACCTGTGGGTTGAGGAAGATTTGCATATGGAATACTTTTCCATATCAGAAGCAAAATTTTATATTGTGATATTAAGCTTCATAATGCCCTTATATTTGCAATTTTTATAAAGTATAGTTCAAGTCCACATTCATTTGGAACAGAAGTGACTGCTTTTAGGTAATGCATTTGTTTTACGAAAGGAAAGGTCATTTCAAATTTGTTTAAGACTGCCATCTAGTGCCTCCTTTCTCCCTATTGGATGCAGAGGCTTTCTGTGAGCAAGTTTAAGGAGAGTCTGTAGTTAACTTTCTGGATTGGTTAACTCAGGTTTTAGATAGATAGCAGTAACCTTTTTCAGCTTGGATGGCATTCTTACGGTACCAGCTGTGCCGATTAAGGAAATTAATTGTCCTGCTCAGCAGTCTTAGAGAAAAAGTGAGGCACAGACTTGAAGTAAAGTAAAAAGCAGTCATTTATTATCCTTTGTTGACCTATGCAATTAGACATGACCCTCAAAACAAGACAAATTAACTCCTTTGTGGTGATGTAATCCCTATAACAGATGGATTGATGATGGAAACATGTAACCCCACCAAAGTTCATGTTTAAGATGAGCAGTGTGGCACTGGAAACTCTGCTCTAGCCGGTATAGCTAAAGATTATGTCAGCGGCTGAAGAGCACAGATTCTGAAATCAGAGTCCTGCAGAGACACCTGCTACAGACTAGATAGTCACTGTGTGACCCAAGGCATTCCTTTGTGAATCAATGTGAAATCAATGTCCCAGCATGATGTTAGGTGGAATTGTGCTAATGGACAAGTAAACCAGTAAGGGACACACAGCAAAGGAGACTTCGGCCTTATGAGCTCATTAGCCAATTGGAACTGGAATAGTTCCAAGACACCTGTGTGGTTATGTCCACCTACCTGAATTACACTGGAAGTTTCAATTGGATATAGTTCCCTTCCATGAGTCACAGATTATTTAAGTTTTACTGTGCACTGTTAAACAATTGTCATATTCCACGCTTAAGTGGCTGCCTTCCAAATGGGGTATGAAGTGATTTTTGTCATAAAATTCACTGGAGTCCTAAAGTATAAACGAAGTGTACTGATTTTAGATAAAATTCCATCTGGAAGCTCAACTTATCAAGACATTGATTTGATTTCAACAGCTCACAGAATTATGATGAGGCAACTCTGAATGGCACCCATATTTCTCTTTCTAGAAAATACCTAGTTTACTCATAAGTAAAATAAATCTTGAAGAAAGTCCTTTCATATTTATTTCAGTTTAATATCACAAGTTAAAAATTCCAAATTCAGTGAGTTCTTGAAAATTATTATATAAACTTTAAAATATATAGTCAAAATAAGAAAATATTTAACTTTACTTTGAAGCAACTATTTTGTATATTTGGGAAATTATTTTCACAAGCATTTATGTGTTAAGGTCAACAATAACCAGTTTAATTTAATACGCAATAGTTTGTGCGAATGTAACCTTAACCCCAGAAGTTGTCTGAGCAAATATAAAACCTTTAATTTCCTAGGCTTTATCGTGCAAATCCCCTCAAATCACCTGTCAAATTCTACCTTCATCTAGCCACTGAAAAATGTAGCCTATTTGAACTGTGAAAGTAAGTATAAATGTCATGGATAGGTCATTTTTGCACATGTTAATATTAGAAAAGAAAAAAAACAAATATTTTGGGTTTCTCCATATTATAGACTTGGTATGAGTTTCAGAGTCAACAAAAAAGACCAGTAGAAGGGATTTTATGAAGAAGTTATTTCCTCCTCCAAGAGAATTCAAAAAGAAGCTAATAGGAAAAAGAAAATATCCCTGTAGCTTATATTATATGTTGATCAAAACCAAAATCCCTGAAACCAGCCTAGGGGAGGGTAAAACCAACTAGCACAAACCCAGTCTGTAGTTAAAGCCAGTGGTGAGAAGCAGACGAACTCCGGGCTCCCAAGCCTTTGGTTTGGAAACAAGCAGGGATTCTGTGGCTTTTCAAATCAAGCTCCTGGGATGGAAGCTTGCACTTGTTTTTATGGTACAAGATGATGATCCCCCAGCAGGACTCGGGTGACCTGGGTCTTCAGGTCCTGATGTGCCAACAGCCTCGTGAAAGTCACTTTCATTCATTGAGCATCAGAGGGCTCATTTACTAATGCAGGCCAAGCATCCTTCCTCTTGCGTGAGTGCATTCCCCAGCCCAGCCCACCACATCGTGGCGTCCTGAAGGATGGAGCGGGTGGGTCACATCTTTGGATCTTCCTTTCCTTTTGCTTCTACTCATCACCCCCTTTCTTGTGTTGTACAGGAATATGTCTATGTTTCTTCAATAAATATTTGTTGAATGAATAAAATGAATGAATGAGAGATAAATTTTAAGTGTGAACAATTCGGGTAGATTTCATATTACAATTAACCTTCAAAGATATATAAGCATTTGCAAATGAAAACTATCTATATTCCAGATTATCTTCATCTATACTTTAGAACATTTAAACAAGGAAATATTTATGGGTTTTTCCCCTGCCAAGAAACATGTAAAATATATCACTAATACTTAATTTCCTTATTTAAAAAGTAACACACCTACAGCATAAACTATGGAAAAAATGAAAAAGGGACACAAAGTCATATCCATTCCTAATCTACCCACCAAGAAATAAACCATTACTAACATTCTGCTGATACAAAAACTTCATGGAGAGTCAGTAGGCCATCCACATAGGGCATCAAACCCAAAGCACCTGGGGACCCATAGGTCCAGGAGAAGGTCCTCAGTTTCTTGTATGTTTTTAAAAGACTTTTCATCAGTTAATCCAGGGAGTTCCTCGAGCACTGCAGGACTGTTTTTTCCTAAAGAAATTTAGTGGCTTCTGATCGCTAATTAGACTGTACTCAGTTACACTGAGAAATGTAATGGCCAAATAAATAAGAATATTCCACAAAGGAGTCAGCTTGAGAAATGAAAATAATAATGAGGGCTACTTTAAAATTCTGGAGCAAAATAACCGAATTACCTTAACAGGCATTCTCTTCAAGCCAGGACCACTAAAACATGTGCATGTCAACTAGACCAAAAGCCAAGGATGGGCCCATGCAGGCACCTCTCCCTTGGGTTGCATTAGAATCAGGCTCACAAGCTCCCATCCATTTTTCTCTTTATGGATGGACTCTATTTGGCCAACCTGCAATCCGGATTTACCATCAGTTCTCCTTCCTCTTAAATTGCTGACTTATACGAATAGGTGACTTGACAAACATTGTTCCCAAAGATCGGGAGACTGAAGTATTTTTTTTTTTTTTTTTTTTTTGCGGTACGCGGGCCTCTCACTGTCGTGGCCTCTCCCGTTGCAGAGCACAGGCTCCAGACGCGCAGGCTCAGTGGCCATGGCTCACGGGCCTAGCCGCTCCGTGGCATGTGGGATCTTCCCGGACCGGGGCACGAACCCGTGTCCCCTGCATCGGCAGGCGGACTCTCAACCACTGCGCCACCAGGGAAGCCCTAGACTGAAGTATTTTATCCTAAGAATAAATTTTTGTATACATTTCTTCTATCTGTGGCTTTCAAACTGTGTGCTAGGAACCAAGACCCTCACCTGGCTGAGGAGGAGACAAGGGCACTGAAAGGGCAGGGCTATAAACGGGAACTTTGAGGTGCCAGGTAACATACAGGGTGCACGGTTAAGTCTGAATTTCAGACAAATCATCAATCATTTTTTTAGGGACATGCAATATTTGAGACACACTTATACTAAATATTCTTAATTGTTTACCTGAAATTCAAATCAACTGGGCATCTTGTGTGGTTTTCTTATCTTGACAAACCTGGCAGCCCTATCACTAACTCCCTTTCTCCCTCCCAACAAAAGCAGTTTCTACTTGACGTGCTGGAGTTCCAGATTATCTTGTGTTTGAGAAAAGTGTTCAGCTATCCAAAAAAAGTTTGTAAACCACTTTGCTAGACGAATCTGGGCAACACTCTGAACTCCACTGTCTGCGGACTTCTCATGAATAAAGCAGAGTGCATCTGGTTGTTGTGAAAATTAATTAAAGCTTGTAAAGCCCTTTGCGATTGGCATGTTCACCCACATATGCTACAAAATATTTATCACACGCCAGACTGCCTGAAAACATACTGATTGCTCAGTGAACAATCAGATGGCAGAAATTCTGGAAGATGTTAAATCACAATTTTAATCTCACTACACTGAAGAACCACATATTGAAACACAGCAGGCCTTCCAGCCTAAGAAGTGAACTTACCTTTGAAAAACAAACGTAACGTAATTTGCTTTTAAAAAGTACAGTATTCTAAATTATACTGTTATGGATTTTTTTCAGCTGAATCATAGTTTTTGAAACAGGAGATCAAGAAATAACAATCAGGAAATGAAGAAAATAGTTCATCTCCTACAAGTCTACTGTCTGCTGTTTCTGCTTGCTAAGGTTTTTTAGACTAAGAAAAAGTTTTTATGAAAACAAAACAGAGATACGAACACAATAAAACACATCTGGTGGCCACTTGGGGACATTTAGGCTGTTTTTTGTCCCAACCATTAGCTTTCATGGAAAGCACTTACAGCACTAAAGCAGATGTCATAAAAGTGCAACACATTATATAATGTTGTCTAAACACTTGAGTCTGAAATTGAAACCTGGCAGTGAAACTGAAGAGTAAATAAATTTAGATTTGTACCAACATAACAATGAAAAGACACAAGGGTAAATAAATACGTGGTGGGTTGGCCAGGTTAATGCAACATTTAAGGAGAAGAGAGAGCCCTCATTCAGAAGCTTAAAGTCAATGACAGAGAAGAAAGACAGGGTCACAATTAAAGTTGTCAAAACTCATCTCTTACTTCTGATTGAAACTGAAGTTTTATAAAGGTGACAATAAGTCCATGACTAAGAGCATAATTAGTCTTAGAGCCAGATAGAAAGATCTGCAATTCACTGAGCATCATGCTTGTCTCATGTTTCCTGCCTTTGCACACACTTTGCCTTCTCCCCAACCTGAGTCACTGTCCAATTCTAATGGCTTGGTCAACTCCTATTCAGTCGTCAAGACCCATCTCAACCATATCCTCCTCTCTGGAGCCTTCCTTAACATTTCACACAGAACAAATGACTTCCACTTTTGGCTTTGTGCCACTACTATATCTAGTACATTTCTATTCCTGCCTCCACCACAGTATTTCACAAGTGCTTAAATGCCTTCCTTCCCTACAAAATGGTGAGCTTTTTAAAGACAGGAACCATTCTTATTTGATGTTTGTATTCCCAGAGCCTAGCACAGTGCCTGGCAAACCATAGGACTCAATGAGGGTGTGCTGAAGTGAAAATGGTGCCCCCAACCTGAAATAAAAATGGGAAGTTTAACATTAAATGGTTAACATGTGTTTGTAAGTGCAATTTCTTCTTACCTTTCAGAGGAGAGAAAAGGCGGTAGAGAATATGCAAAATAGTTACCATCACTTTGAAGTGAATAAACGGTCAGGAAATGAGGCAGAAGATGAAAGGTTCTGTATACCCATTTAAGGAGCTAGAACAACAGAAACTACTGTGAGCTGTCCCTAAAACATCTCTGCAAAAGTATGCCAACTGTAACCTGGAGGGCTGGCCTCCAGACCAAGGAGCAGATGCGACTTTATTTCTATTCCTCCCTCTAACCTTCTGCTGAGAAGGCCCACAAAGGTGTCATTAAGAGATGGAATGCCTTCTTGCAGCACTTTCACACACTCATTACCATCTGATAGCGTTTGATCTCTGAGTCATGGCTGAAGCGACCCAGATTCAAACTGGTGATTATTAATGTCACATTTCTAGAGTACTTCCTATTGGAACAGCACTTATAGTCACTTGCAAATCTGCTGGGATCGGGGCCACGGCTCATTGAGTTGTTCATCTGAGCAACTCACGAACTCCATCTTCAGAGATATAAGTAGTACCCTACTTCCCAGTGGGCGGCTGTAACTTCAGGCTCAGCCTAATTAGAATGTGAATAAGATCCAAGGGCCTGAGAATCTGCGTAAAAGTTAGTGATTTAATTAATCACAAAAATGATTTTTGCTACAAAAATGGAACAGCCAGGCCAGTAGGTATGGTGACACAGGCCAGCATGTATTATTTAAGATTAATACAGAAAGAGTTTCACCACTGACTGCATATTTATACCAGCTTTTATTGGGAGGGTGGGGGGAGATAAGAATATTATTATGGTTTAAAAAATATTAAGAATGCAACTAAAATGGATGCTGGGCTACTTTTATTTTCCAGCAAACCCTCTCTAAATCTCCCCCAATTAATTCCAATTTGGTCAATGGACACACACATTTTAAACAAAATTATAATCACTATTGATTACATAAGTAAGTGAACATACTACTTTGAGTCTTACTTTATAAATTTTCCATATTTCCCATGTATAAACACAGTACTCACGTTTGTAGCTTTTAGTATGAATATAACTATGCCATTGTTGTAACTACATCAGATTCCTAATTTGCTCTGAATATTACTGCATTTTTTTAGTTCCTCATATTAAATTATAATGTAACTTATTAAACCAGACTTTTGGTAAGGGGAAGTGTACATTCTCTTAGGTCTTTAAAACACAGCTACTGTTGAATTTTGAATTGGCCACACTGAATCATGAATAAAGAGACCAGTTTTAAAAGTTGCACCTGGTTAACATGAATAATTTTGAGTAGATTGTTAAATAATTCTAGTCAGGGACTTAGGTAATGATGAAAATTAATAATGATAACAATATTAGCTCCCGTTTGTTAACTAGTCCCCTAAAGTTTTAGCCTCCAAAGGGAAGTCTAGTATTTTAGAATCAAGGAAATTTTGAGCCTAAAATGTCATCAGGCCTCTCACTTATCATTCGGGAAACTGAGGCACAAAGTGGGTAAGAAGTCCAAAAAATTAAGTGACTTGTCCAAGATTACCTGTAAGTTAGTAGCAGTAGAGGCTATAATTATCTAAAAGCATTTAATATAGAACAAATATAAACACAGCAATGTTTACAAAACAATAAAACTTCATCAAACTACTTTAGATAGATTGTAAGTGCTTGCTTATTTTTCCTCTTTCTTTTGTTTCCTTCTCTAGAAAAATTGAACTACTAATTTATTTAGGAGTCATCAAACCAAGGCTCCTTAGGAAGGTGCATCTTGAACGAACAGGCAGCTTCTCCATCAGTAAATTGGGGATAACCTTGGTTAGACCTCTACACAAAGATGCAGTGAAGGTAAATGAGATGAATCTGAAATTGCTTTGTGTACTTCGGAGGTATTAGCCATATTAGTAATAAAGAACCCCTGAGTTAAAACATGATAATTTCTGGACAAATACATTGGCACAGCTCCTTAACAGGAAAGCTGACTCACCGCCAATTTAGCCCTGGAACCTGAGACATTAAAATAATAATTTCAAGCAACCAGGTTTCCTACTGAGCTGGCTGAAATCACTTAGAGGATTAGCTTTTCACCTCTGGAATTTAAGTTAGGATTTCTTGAGTGAAAGATAGTCCATCATCCTTATTTTAACATAAAAGTCTGTCAGAAGATACTACCTTTTTTTTTTTAAGGTTACAGAACAGCATGGGTGCATTATGAAGTGGGAAGTCACATAGCTCACAAATATTTGGTCTTGCTTCTATTAATATGGCATCCATTCGCTATAAGATTACATATCATTGAGCACTTTGTGGTGGAGAGAAGGGAGGAGGGGTATTTGATCAGTTTCTTTTCTCATACACCATAAGATTTCTCTGGCTTTACTCAGATAAGGGAGGAAACAGCTCAGAAACTCCACTGTAGCTGCCCTGCCCCCAGCCAAATACACCAAAAGACTGTTTTGGAGATTTTCTCTCAGATAAAAACAGCAGTCAGGTCTCTGTTTTGTTTTTTTGTTTTTTTTAAGGGTTATTTTATGACATATAGATTTTTCTTTTTTTTTTTTTAAATTTATTTTTGGCTGCATTGGGTCTTTGTTGCTGCGCGCGGGCTTTCTCTAGTTGCGGCGAGCGGGCAGCTACTCTTCATTGCGGTGCGCGGGCTTCTCATTGCGGTGGCTTCTCTTGTTGCAGAGCACGGGCTCTAGCCACGCGGGCTTCAGTAGTTGTGGCACGTGGGCTCAGCAGTTGTGGCTCGCGGGCTCTAGAGCGCAGGCTCAGTAGTTGTGGCGCACAGGCTTAGTTGCTCCACAACATGCGGGATCTTCCTGGACTGGGGCTCCAACTGTGTCCCCTGCATTGGCAGGCGGATTCTTATCCACTGTGCCACCAGGGAAGTCCTGGTTTCTGTTTTTACTTTATATATAACATTAAAATGGTCCACAAATGCCTACCCTGTAAAATGAGAGTGGCCATTTGCTAACTTTATGATTCTATTATGAGAATGAGAATGTAAGAGTAAAACCCTCTAACTAGCTTATACACATTATTATACATATTATTAGATCAGAGAGGGGTGTTCCAATTCGAAGCTCCCCAAATATTTGCAGTCATTCATTCTGCAGGTATTTATTAAGTAGTGCCCTACTATGTGCCAGGCACTACTCTAAGAATGGGCATAAAGCCATATACAAGACAGCATAGAGATTTCTTCCTGGAACAAACAGCTACAATAAGTAGATATCTGTCCAGGAGTGGTATGTGCTATGGAGAAAAGTGAAGCAGGTTAAGGGGTTTTGGGAGTGCTAACTGGTGGCTGGGAAGGCAGGGGCACTGGTGTTTCATGTAAGGTGATCAGGGAGGGCTTCCCTGATATCAGATGCCTTTTGAGCCGAGACCTGAAGGGATGGAGTGAGCCATCTTCCCACTTGGAAAAACCAACACGTGTGCTTTTATATTAGCTTGAAGTCCAGAACAAACAAGATTAGCTGTGAAACTTCAGGAAAGTGAAACCTACAAATAATAAGGCTTACACCATACTTTGGACCAGCCCTCAATTTCTCTCCAATGATCCTGAAACCCTGTTTAGCGACTACTTAATCTCTTTCCTGACTAAAATGCCTCACAGTAGTATCCCTTCACATAACGACTAAGAGAGAGCTTTCCTGTTGCGTTGTACAAACAACCCAAGCAGATAACTCAGGTGTCAATGTCCACTCTGAGGCCCTGATTAGTTGATTTGGCAGTGGGTGTAGGAAAAAAGAGCTCACGCTAGCTGATTTTGCTACTGGCCATGCCTCCACAGTGAAAAAGTTCAGAGGAAACTGGACAGTTATCCAGGTTTTAGAAAGGTGAATTTTTAAAGTTCTTTTAATTAAAAACAAAACAACACCCTCCCTCCTCTCAAGAACAGCAACATACAATAACAACAAAAAAATCAAGTAAACTAGGTAAGTATCAAATGTCTCCTTTTGTTCCTATTATGCAGACACAGCCAGCAGTTATACTGATTGGTTTAAGTTATTTTTATTTAGTCTATGTTCTACAGTAATGGTAATAATGGATAATGATAGGAAATAACCCAATTTTTCAAAGACTGAAGAGCAGAGAAACAAAATGAGCAACAAACTCTTTTAATCAATTTGCACAAAACTATGCAACCAAGAATCTTCCTACCCTTGATAATAAAACTTTCAGATGCATCATAGTTATGAGAAAAACAGAGTGTGCTTCTCATATTTTATTGAGATTTTCTGATTTATCGTATCTAGAACAATATACAGATGTGTGTACATATACATATATCTGTGTATACACACATGCACTGTGGATATGGACACTTTAAAAGCACTTTATATGTTATGAAATATATGATGTGGAATCATGTCTGTAAAAGGATCCAACACAATTGCTGGCTATAAAAAACAATTATAATTAGCAATCGATTTAAAAAGTTTGACCTCTGTAATTTAAAATATTTTAAAATAAGACTTAAAATTGTAATAAAGTTGTACATTTGTCAGATAAGCTCTGAAACCTTTATAGTGATTTGGTTGGGTTATACTTCTTAAACTGACACACATAGGTCACGGCAGAAAACTGAACAATCATTCATTCAACAAATGCAGGAGCCCAAGAGATAAGGAAACATAAGACACATTATGGTTTTCATAGGATAATCTGTTTTTCATAGTACATTAATTGCACTTTCAAGTAATATGCTTAGTATCTTTTTTGTCAACCTCCAGATACCTTTTCAGGTGATGTAACTCCACATTTAAAGCAATGAGGCCAACTGTTAATCTCGGAAAAACTACAGTCAGTACACTATAGAGTATCCCAAAAGTCTGGAAACATAAGGGAAATAATGTATTTATTATGTTACCTTTCAGATGAACAATTACATCCATTGTTTTAAACTTGGAGGCACTTTACCTGAAAGGTACCTGAAGGCTGACAAAAAACATATTGAGCATATTATTTTACTTTATTTCATTTTTAATTTATCTTTTATTGAGGTAATATTGGCTTATAACATTATATGTTTCATGTGTACAGCATTATATTTATACTTCTGTGTACACTACAGAATGTCGACCATATTATTCTAAAATAACTAACATCACATTTTCAAAGATTCCTGAGTTTTGGGACTCTCTGTTGTTGAGTGTCCACTATGTGCCAGGCACTGTGTTAGGCATTGGGTATGAAATGGTGAACTAATGTGGTTCCTCCCTTATATCAATTACCATCTATTCACAGGAGCAGAACATAGATCTTCCCAGAACTGAGTTAAAATGATGTCTATATTTTGACAGCAACATTAGGAATGAACGTAGCTGTTAAGAATGAATGAACAAATGAACAAAACAGAAAGGAAGGAAGGAAGGAAAAATGTTCAGTCTAGTAGGATTAGAAACATAAAATTTTAGAACTGGAAGGAAATCTTAGAGATCATCTAATTTAGTGGCTCTTAACCACAGCTGTGTATCAAATTACTTGAAGAGCTTTTTCAACTTAAATGTACAAGACCCCACCCCAAACCTGCTGCCTTAAAAATCTCTGTGTATTTGCATTTTGAAAAAGCTCCATAGGTGTTTACGGTTCAAATCTTTGGTTAACATGCACTGACCTGGCCTAATTCCCTTACTTTATATATGAGGAACTGAGGCCCAGAAAGGCTGAGTGGCTGACTAGAAATCACACAGCTATTATACTACAGTCCAAATTTTCTGATTTTCAGAAAATGATGGTAGAAAAACTGACTTTTTCTGTACTATTATATTGCATCACCACTGTCTGTTCTTGACTCTCTGCTCAAGAAGAAACAGGATAAATGGACAAGTACTTGACCAAAAGTTACTGAACCAAAGTAAAAAAAGCTAGTGTGTACAGGCAACATGAACACATAAAAAACAAAGACCCATCATGTACCACTGTAACCTGGTTGCTCCCTGCTTAAACAGCCAAGTCAAGCCAGTTTAAAACTCTCCCACACAAATATCATTATTCCTATCAGTTTCTCATTTCAGCACTGCACTGAATAATAATTTTGGCTTTTGTGGGTAAGGAGAAGAAGAGAGTGATTTTTTCTGGTTTATTCCTAAAATTCAGAAGGTTAAAAAAAAATATGTTTCCAATACCTCAATATGAAGAAAGCTTGGTCTGCTTTTAACACGTTTGGCAGTACTTGAGGACATGTTTTTGGCTATTAGCCTGACAAGCTGTTTAAGCTTATAGAAGACCCACAAAGGGAACTTATATGATTAAGTTAGTTAAACACAAACATCTTCTCTGTATATTTTATTCCCTCCCTTCACATTCACAAAAACATAAAAGGCTAAAGCATTTCAGAACTAGGTGAGGGGGCAAGTTATTTATCACTTCAGCTCCCTTCCCAAGGCTTGTGTAAATAAGAACTGAAGCAACTCAATGAAATTATTCATATGATCCTTGCAAGGAACAAAAGCTAAGCATCAGAAAGGAGTTCAAAATTCCTTAGAAGCATATGAATTTCCTTACAAGAAACATCTGTGATGCTCTAATGCACTTCAGAGCTAACTTTATCTCTTTCTAAAAATTATGTAACATGCACATACTTCAAGCACTGAACATACTTATTAATTACATAGTCACGGAAAAATTTAAAATGCTGTCTCCTTTTGACACACATTATAACAAGTATTTCAACACTAGAGCACTAAGGAGTCTTCTTACATAAAATCTAACAGTTCCTGAAATTGTTTGGCAGAGATATTTTATTTATTTATTTTTAGGTCTTTTTAAAAATTAGTTATCTATTTTATACATATTAGTGTATATATGTCAATCCCAATCTCCCATTTCATCCCATCACCTCCCTCCCTTCCCCACTTTCCCCCCTTGGCGTCCATACGTTTGTTCTCTACATCTGTGTCTCTATTTCAAGACAGAGATATTTTAAAGCAAAACAAAATGCCATGCTATCTAGGTCTTTTTCAGATCCTAACGAAGGAACATAGATTATTCAAGCATGTAAATAACAGAGCTGGAAACATCAATTACAGTTAACAAGTTATGAGTTTCTTCAGAAGAATACCATACTATTTACTTATCACTGAGATAAAAGACAAAAAAGAAACAAGTACAAATGCCTCTCGTGAAACTATAACATGGTCTAAATCAGTTTACTATTATTAGATTAAAAGAATGTTGTGTATGAGTGTGTGTGTGTGTGTGTGTGTGTGTGTGTGTGTATCCAGAAGGCTGCACTGCAATGAGGGCAGAGGAGCTGGCCAATATAGAAATGGGTTTTAATAGACTTTCTACTTCAACCATAGTTACTATAGTGGGTTTTGTCACTATAGCAATGGACCTGGGTGGGCTGAGTATCTGGCAGGCTGGGGTGCTCAGCTGGGAAAGCAACATAAATCTCATTCTACCTTGAGTTGAATAAATTTCCTCTGAGAAGGTTTGCTTAATTGAAAGAGTTTTCAAGGAGAAAGGACAAGTCTAAGTGTCGGTTGGTAGGTGCTTCTTACACTAAGGCTAACCTCGCACCCTCTCCTAGCTTTGGTCAAAGCCCCCCACCATCATTCATTAGTGGTGGGACATTGGATGCAGGCAGTAACTTAACCTCCAGGATCTCAGGGATCCCTGGCAGCCTGGGTTAATTTCAGCTGTCTCTACAGGGGCTACATGAAACATGGCATTTACAAATTTGGATTACACAGCACTATTTATTACATGATGGAAGATTTCCAAAAATGCCAGAAGAGATGTTGGCATTTATGCAAGTCAACTACTATTCAACCCAAAGAAGCACTATATTCTATAGGATGTGTTTGCCAGGATTGAAAGAGTCTATGTGAAAACACCCTAATTGGGACCATCTTAGCACCTCAGCTATTGGATACCCTCTAGCTCTAGGTGTTATGTTTCAAATGGGCCAACAAACCATCCTGGAAACAGAACCCCCCAGTCTTGCAACTAATCCCTTCACTCTAAATCCTGAAAGTGTATATTTTCTTATTTTCAGATTTAATAAGTCAAGTATATCTGGTAGCTATTAAAAGATTTAAGCCACTACTGTTTTAAAAGGTTTCAGTGTTCAGAGATTTCAAGCCCACAGAGTGGGTGATCTGGAAGGTTTGGTTGCTGTAGAATGGTGAAATTATTTCCATGGTTCCCTCCCTGCCCCGCCCCCCACCCTATGCCCACTGTTTTAAGAATATTCTTATTGAACTTTCTCTACCTTTTTAATGTGTCTTTAACGTATGTTCATGGGCTCACAAAAAGAAAAGTAGAAGAAGTTGAACAAAAGACGCTGTACCCAATAATCTTCAGTGACCTAAATTGATAATTATAATGACAGATCCCTAAAGAAGGAGGGGGAAAAATTCGAAAACGTTGGCTACTTACAATATGTGATCAGATAACCTTTCCTTCTTTTCTTCTTTGGGGAAATCCAAACTGCTGTACAATGTTTCTTTACGTTTTCCTTTACTGAACAGTCCTCATGCTTGCACAAAGCCAAGGGCCATCCTAGAAAACCAGGGCCAATACTGTATCACATTAAGTGGTGGCTACCTTATATCAGACTTTTTTTAAAAGGTGACAAAAATGGGGTGGGGGAGAGAAGGTGGTTATAAAAAGCTTCCCAGGAAACCAAATAGCCTTTATTTAAATTAAAAGCAATCACAGCCTGATTCTTGGAACACACTTGGAAATGCTTTTTGGCATGCAGCTGCTACATGCCGCCAATATTGTGTGTAATTGGAAACATTTCAAACAGAATTGTTACCAAAGTCAAAGACCATAATTGTAAGCTGTGGGATCTGCACTGCAGATAAAAGCAGGGCAGCTGAGGGAGAGCACGCTGCACCCAGGGGTCTCCTTAAGGCCACATCTGACTACAATATTTTCACTGTATTATTGACAACTCTTTCTTTCCAGAGGCCCAATGAGACAAGAAGGAAACAGAGAGAAGCGTACACAAAGCAAAAGCTGGTGGGTGCTATAAATCAGCATTCGGGACAAAACTCTTAGAAAGGAGTACATGACTTCAGTACTTGAACAACTGAAATAACACAGCCCGCACTTTTTTTTTTTTTTCTTCTGAAGTGTAATCCACTCGAAATGAAAGGCTTCTCTCCCAAGACTTTAGGACAAATCTACCAGTGAGAAAAAATGCAACTGCAGTCGAACCGGTCCGTTGTTTTTTAGGATCGCTTCAGACGAAGTTATGGACAGGAAGGAAAAAGTCAAGTAAAGGGGAATGACAGTTGCCCGCTAGTTTACAGCTCTAAGTTTTAAAATGTTTACACTGGCTTCTGTCTTGCTGGTATTTTTATTTTTATTTTACATTTAAAATCTCTCTTCATAAGGAAATGAATCTGGAGAGGTCTAATCAGTTCAGGCTGGGCAATCGTTCTTGTTCCAGAGAGGTCCATTCAAAAGTGACCAAAATGCATTTAGAGTTTAGTCTAAACAAGCGCACAAAACAGAGACACAGGAAGAATTACTGCATTCTGTTTGCGAGGTTTGTACCCGCCCCCCCTGCCACCCCCCGGGGACTGGAAATAGAGCCAGTGGACCACTGGCTCAGGAACGGTTCTTGGAAAAATCGTGTCATTCTGGCACACGGGAGAGGGGTCCGATTATTCTGTCGTGTCTCTGCGCCAGGAGTGTCATGACATCAGCGTGCTCCATCTTGTAAAGCCTGTCTCTTCGCACCATCCCTCCTTCAGGAGACAGGAGAGTGAGCGAAATGGAGAGTGAGGTGGACCCCCGTGTGCCATTTCGGGCCAGGCCTTTTCCACTGTTCCAGAATGTTCCTCCACCAACACACACTTAGTTAACCTCCGCGACTTCAGTTGTGCACGGCCACAGACAGGAAGGTTGGCTATTGGTTGCTGGCGGCGCTGAGGTGCTAGGCTTGTGTGCATCCAGAGACGGAAGAGTCCAGAAGGGGGGCCGGCTGGGTCCTGGCACTTGGCTCTGGCTCCACGTACCGCCTGAGGTTTCGAGGAACTGCATCAAGGCAGGACTTGGCACCAGGACTACTGTACTTCCCTCTCCCAGCTCGTCTGCTAACACGACCTTCTGAAGACATTAGTGTGTAATACGGTACTGCTTTATTCTGTGACCAGAAGACAAAGCAGGAGTGCTCCCTCAAAACACCAAACAACCAACCAACCAACTAAGAAATATAACTCATTTACTTTCCTAATTCCTCTTTATTGTGAAATAATTGGACCTGCATTTAAGTAATCTGAATATTCTCACATGAATAAGAGTTAAACAATTAACATTATTTTATGTAACCTGGAGGGAAAAAAAGAGAGAGAGCTATTTTTTTTCCCAAGGGGAAGGAGTATACCCTGGTCTACTGGCATCTTTAACATTTCTATGCACAGATGAGAATCACTTTGATTTTCAAAATTACTTTCCTTCTTTAAAAGGAAAATTTTACTCTTTAGAAACTACTTTAATGGGAAAATTAACAGTAGTTAACTAGAATAATCTTTTCTGAAAATTGTTTCCTGTAATATGGACAACCCAAACTATATCACTAAAATAGTTAATTACTGGAGAATCATTTTAAAAATTCTTGTTCTATCTCACGAGTATTATGAAAAGTCACTCATAATACTCAAGTATTTGTATTTGGTTTTCAAGTAATTATAAACGGTTTTAGAGAAATTATCTTACAGTGTCACTTTTTAAAACTTAGATTTCAGCTTACTTTTTAAAATTCTGACTTAAGAAATTTTAACTTGTCACCTTTTTTCTTTTGTGTCTTTTCACAGTTATCATAGCAGAGGACATTAGGAATAACCAGACTTTTACCCATATCTGACTCTAAACTTAATAGTTTAGCTATTAACCCTATAAGGGTCTTTTTTTTCCTCCAGCTGATATTAGCTTTTATTTGGGTGACCCAAGCTGACTCATTACAACCTCCTTTATTATAGAGAAAAGTGGCGGTTCCATGGACCTTGATTTTAAAAACATGATAAACTTTTAATTAAAGGTTCAGTGGTATTGCTGGCAGAACTGATTGAATCTGTCACTTGAGTAAAATACATCACTTTTCTTTGAAAAACCTGTGAACCAACAGGCTCCCTCAGTGATAAATCACCAATTAGTACCAAATTAAGGATTGAAAATTAATTTACAAAATCTATTCTCTCACGTCAATATAGCTACCCCTATGTCCCATCCAGTCCTTTAGCCCTCTCTCCCTCCCTCCCACACTGATTCACAAGAAGAAGTCACTATTGTTAGCCATGGTTTATTAAAAGAGAGATTTTCAAGTTCATCAGCAAGTGTGCTAACTTTCAACTGTGGGTAACGTCCATTCATTTCTAGCACCTTTTAGTATTAATATGTAGAACACATGCATTGTTAACCTTTAAATCCTTTGTATAAACATTTCTGGAAGAGCTTGTAAAATATCTCCTTCTGTGTTTCCTGACTCGCCAGTTGATGGCATTTAGGAACCTCCTGGTACCAGCAGGTGCTGTATTTTGTTTTCTTCAGGCTCCAGCTGGGCTACAATGACAGATTCCTGTCCCAGGCCCGGCCCAGCCACCTAGGCTAGGACCACATGGAGGCAAACTGAACCGGGCCCCACCAGACAGCAAGATAAATGGCTGCTGTTTAAGTTTAAAATCCCCTAGTGGGAGTAAATATTGTTCCAAAGAAAAAGGCTTGACAAATATTGCGTCATCCTTCCAGAGCTGTCTTGATTAAAGCAGAATCTTTGGATTAAGTTGGTGCTCAATTCAAAATGTATCTATCTTGCTGTCATGGGATTTTTTTTTTTCCTTCCTAGAGTCTGAAAACAGACATATTGTTGGGGATGGTGAAACAAGGCTGCCACCTCCCAAGGGGCTAGAGTCCACTCTGATAATAGAAGGCGGCTGAACATTGACACTTCACTGAGGATAATGGAGACAGCAAAGGCTTAGTGGGAAAAGGCCAGTTGTCACCTAAGTGACAGGCAACAGCTGAGCTCACACATCTGGAGCCAGACCAGGGCAAACACTCAGCAACCCTCACCCATCTACACCTTGGGTTTGTCTGAAGTAACAGACGGAAGTTCCTTTTACTCCAAAGGCACATTATAAATTAACTGATGGTGAACCGCATCAATTATATAACATCAGCTGCAGACAGTGCCTTCTGAAGTCTGGTTAAAATCGGGGGGTAGACAAAACTGTACCGGCATGCACAAATACAATTTCATTACATGTAATCTGTCCTTCATAAAACCCGTCCCCAAAGCCACGTATATATGCATGCTTTTTGTAGCACAAATGCATCTTAACTCCTCGGGAGAGGCAAGATCCTTACATGTTCTTTTCCTTTAGGCAGTTCCCATGCTGTGTTCTTCACCCTGCTCAGGGCCGCAGCTCTGCCTACCATACTCTTCAAAATCAGCAACCAAACGTGTTTGGCTTAAGACTCTGAATCCTCCTCAGGGAAGGTGGAACTCAGGGCAGTGCCAGCCATCCTCCCCCCACCCCCACCTCCTTCTTCAGCCTCCTGAAGACAATCTGTGGACAATTTTCCCGAAGTCCCCCAAATAACATGGCACTGCCAACAGTCACTGGCGATGCCGTCTGTTTTTCTCAGAGGGCAATGAAAATTTAACAGCTTTCTGCTGCATCCTGAGTCCCGGTCCTGCTAATTATTAACATGCCCAGTTTCTCCAACTTTTTCTGCCTAAAGGGAAGAAGACGCTCCCACTCTTTCCCATATACGTGCAAAATCCAGAAAACACCACTGCTGGGGCGGGAGCGGGGGCGGGGGCGGGAGCGGGGGCGGGGGCGGGAGGGGGGAGCTGATGCACCTCAGCCAAAAAGCAATCGGCCCTTTCCCCAGAGCGTTAGGGGAGAATAGGCACCCTGCCTCCGGACGCCAGTAGGTGACAGGCGATCCTAAGAGGTGGACACAGACCAATGCACCCCGGCCTCCCCGCGCCCCGCATCGCCCCAACTCTGGGGCTACTGAACGGGTTTCCACGCAGGAGAGAATCAAGGGAAGAGTTGGTTGTGATGCCGCAAGCGGGAGCCGTGCGGGCAGCCTCTCTGAAGCCCTCTTGGTGCTGCAGCCCCAGTATCTGCTTTCACTGTCTACCAAGCTCAACAAACCGATTATGCCCATCTCCCCCATTTTCTGCGACACCGACCCAGTCTGGGTGTCACAGACCCCCCGCAGTGACGCGGACCGTGCCGGGCCCTTCCCCGCGGCGCTCGCCCCTCACCGCCGCACCCGCAGCCCCTCTGCGGAGCCCACTCACCCCGGCGAGGGAGCGGGACTCGGCTGGACTGTCGTCGGTGCCGCGGCGGGTCTGCGGAGCTGAGGTCCGCGGCGTCAGCGGCGGGCGAGGGTGGGCAGCACGCGAACCATCCGAAGCCCGGGACGTGGCCGTGCCGGCCGCGGTGCCCCTCGCGGAGGTCAGCGCAGGCTGTGCGAGGCGGGCACGCTCCGGGGCGCGCTGTCGGGCGCGGCGGCCGCGGGAGGCGGCGCTCTCTGGGCTGCAGGCGGAGTGCGCCCTGCTCCGCAGCCCGCGCCGCGCTGCAGCGCACCCCGCCCTCGGCAGCCTGCCCGGCGCTAGCGAAAACGCGGAGCGCGGACGCCGCCGCGGGATCAGGGCTGTTCGCGCGCCCACGCGCCCCTGGCTCCGCCTGGAAAGGCCGGGTAGGCGCCCGGCTCCGGCGGCGGGGCGGGCAGGACCGGCTCTGCGCAGCGGGAGGGCTGAGCTGGGCGCGGGGGGACGGGCTGGATGAAGTTCGCCTGGGCGCAACCCAGGTTCTCAAGTGCAGTTGGGTCGTCTCCTCTGCCCCGCCCCCGATCTTACGCCTTTTTTTTTTTAACCAACCATTCTGATGCATTGAAAGACAGGAAGGGTGAAGTGGGGGAAAAGACGGACTCAATTTCCTCTGATCAAACGGTTTGGGGGTTGCCTATTTGGGTTTCTTCTCCTTCGGCGTGGAGGGGGGGTAGTTAATTAAACTCTTACTTAGATTCCTTCCGGCGCGCCTCGCCTCACTGGGGACCCGCTTGGACTCGATCCTATCTCGTGTAATCCCACAGGCTGGGCTGTCTCCGCCTCGGAGCACGAAGCCAAAGATTCAGCCTCTAGTCTGTTCCCTTCCCTCCCCGACGATCCTGGTCATCTCAAAAAAAAAAAAAAAAAAAAAAAACTCTAAGTTTGGGAAGTGCACGTGAGAACCTCAGCCCATCGCAATGTCCCCAACCTGACCCAAGTTAGCGTGGCGAACTTAAAGCCGTGTTCAAAGTGTTAATTTGATCACGATGATCATTTTTCATTGGCCAAGCTACTCTCCATGTTTTCATTCTGCCCAGTTCCCAGGGCTGGGCTCTCAGGCGCTTTTGCTCAGGAGGAACTTGGACTTAGCCTGTTTGAAAGTTCTGCCCTGACGTCTGGGTTACCTTAGAACCTTAAAACCCTTCACTCGTTCCAGTTCCAGATCAGTGGAGTCTCACACCGTGGGAGTACTGTTTCCCCCGTTGCAGAGGGTGAATCCGACAGCAGCTGCTGAGCCCAACTTGACAGGTGTCTCTGCAAAGCTGGAGCTCCGTTGACCTCTCAATCCCTTCTACAGCCCTCTAAGACACTGTAACATCTTCCAGAAAGATGAGGATGTGTGTATGTGTGTGTGGGGGTGGGGGTGGGGGGAGTGTTGATCAATGTATTTCTTTTATTCCTTTAAGAAAAATCAGAACAGCCAATTTCTGGACTTTTCAGAGCACCAAATCTCCTTGATTTTCATTGGGAGTAAAACAAGGGAATACAAAACAAATTCGGAGCCTATGAAAAAGAGGATGTAGAGCAATAACATCTAAAGGCAGAAGGAAGGAGAAAAGGTACAAATCTAGGAAAATGTTTGACCACAGCCCTGTGCTCTGTGATTCCAAGTCAGATTCAGATCTCCCTACACTGTCGAAACCCCTCTAGATTCACGACTGAGTTTCTAAACCTCTGAGCATAGATCCCTCAGGAAACAAGGCTGTTGCTTTTGAAATAACTCCACTTGTTCCTGGTGTTTGTAACTAATGGGAATCTAGGGAAAAACAATCTGGACTGTCTTGCTCCTCTGCATTTTATTGGAGTTGGCCTTTTAAGTTGTGTCTGTTTATCTTGCCAGGGTTACAAATGCTTCTATTAAGCTGTAAACTTTTATCTTCTACCTGAACTCCAGAAATGCCAGGAAGACTGACAAAATGATTTATTCCACCCATGAAGATCATGAAAATTAGTACTTATAAGGGCAAAGAGTCCGCTCTCCTATTAGCATCTGTGGGTGCCTATCTGTCTATTGTCTCAATGGAGACCTTCAAATGAAAGCAGTTTCCCAACACACTGAATGACGCAGTGGAATAGAATCAATGGAGGATGGAGTGGACGACAGCATCATTGAACTCCTGCAGCTGTGTCTTTATGAGAAAGTCCTCTCTGATGGACCAGTAGACACTTGTAGCAGGCAGAGCTGAGTATGGAGAAGCTCAAGAGGAGGATATTTGTGGAAACTGCACTTGGCTCTCCCTATTAACTGGAGACAATGCTACTTTCTTATGATTAGAAATGAATCTGATATCAGAGGACTTACAGCTCTATGGTGACTTCACAAAGGTTTTGTTTGTTGAGCACCTATTGTTTGGTATCAAACATGTTGGGCACAGGAGGACATTCATAATTGTCCCTTAAGAGGACTGTTGCCTCTTTGGACAGTGCGCTGGGCAGCATCTTTTGGACCCATTGCAGAGACGAACCCTTGGTCTTCAACCAGGACTCACAAAATTACTTTGGATGTTACATGTGATAATTTGTGGTCAGAGAAATTTGAGTTCAAATCTCAGCCCAACTGCTTACCAAATGCAGCCTAGGATAATGTAGTTAGGATTAAAGCGGTGCTTGGCTTCTTATTTGTAAATGAGGATAATAATATCCACCTCAGAGAGCTGTTGGGAGGATTGAATGCTAGGTATGCAGAAGAGACTCAGTAGGTGGAAAGTTTATACAATGCCATTGTATAAGGCATTGTCTCACACCACTCTTCTCTACACCAGCCTCCATGCGAAATCCTACAAATTAGAAAAGAACAATTTTGAACGTAATCTGAAAAAGCATTCTTCATTGTGGACTATTCGGTTGCTTCTGGGTCTTTTATATTAATGGTGTTATTTTCTTTGTCTTTACAAACCAACAAGTACCAAATCTTTTATAAATAAATCAGTTCCTTAGGGAATGTCTACTTTTCTTTTAAAGCTTTGATAACAAATGCATCTTTTTGTAAATGATACCTTTATGCATTGAAGTGTCCTCCAAATATTCATGTGTTGGAGTTCTTGCTTCCAGTATCTCGGCATGCAACCCAATTTGGAAATAGGGTCTTTACAGAGATAATCAGGGAAAAAATTAGGTCACGGGGTGAGCCCTAATCCAGCATGACTGGTGTTCTTCTAGAAAGTGCAAACAGACACGCACATAGGGAGAACAGCATGTGAAAAGGCAGAGGTCAGGGTGATGTGTCTTATAGATAAGCCCAGGAACCACCAGAAACTAGGCACGCGACTTGGAACGGACTCTTCCTGTGGTTCTCAGAAGGAGCCAACCTTGCTGACACCTTGATCTCAGACCTCTAGCCTCTAGAGCTGTGAGACAATACATTTCTCTTGTTTAAGGCACCCAGTTTGTGTGCTTTGTTATGGCAGCCCCGCTCACAAATTCCATTCCCAATCAAGTCATGCTATGGATGACTTGGCTCGCTGAAGAGGACTTCCAGGTGAAGATGAGGAATTCACGACGGTTTAGGCCACAAGCTTGGGACTTCAAAAAGGAAGAACCTGATGGTGTTGTCAGGCTCTGTTTGATTCCCTGGTCTGCTGGGTTCCTAGGCTTTGCTTGGTTCCTGTTCCTTGTGTCTCTTGTTTGCCCACATCTGGGACTCTTTTCCCTGACCTGCAGGCTCAGCCCCACTTAATGTTTCCAGAATGAGTCATCTTGACCCTGGAATGACCTGCATGGGCTTAGCTGTAAGGCATGTTCCCCTGTTGAGGAATCCTACATAGACTTCCCAGTGCTTTCTGGATAGAGTGCACCCTATTTGGTTAGCCTAAAAGGTCTTTCATATTTGCACTCTGCTTATCTTTCTACTTTATTTTCCTACCACTCCCCATCCTATTTGCTCTTACCATATTAAGCTATTCACAATTCCTTGAAAGCATCAAGCTATTTTATGCCTCTGTGCTTTGAACACACCTAGAACATTACCCACTGGCAAAAGGTCCTCTTTATTAGCTAATTCCTGCTTATCCTTTAAAATTCAACTCAAGCATCAACTTCTTGACAGTCCATTGATTTGCATATTTGTTGTTTTGTCTGCCCAGCATTTGTTTCTCCTTTGTAACACCCCAGATTTCCTTTGGGGAACCAGCTTCCTTCACTGTGAGTGCACAAGCTTTCATTGCAGACTCATCCCTGGTTTTGCTGTTGGGATCATGTGACCCAGACCTGGAAAGGGAGAGCTCTGGATCCCCCTGATCAAAAGATTGGTTCAGGGAAGGGTATGCGATCCAAGTCAGGTCCTGAGATTTGTGCACAAGCTTTTAGGAATTCCACAACAACAAATTCAACAAATATGTACTGAGCACTGATGTACCAGCCACCTTTTTACTGGAAATCCAACAGTAAACCAAACAGACAAAGTCTCTACCCCTGTGGATCTTCTTTGAGCCCCTGGATCAAACCCTACCTGAAAACAACTACCACTGAACTTGTCAGATTACATCAATATCTTGTTGTTGTTATTTAAGCCAATTAGGGGTTTAAATGACTTGAAATTAAAGAATACTAACTGGTATATCCCTCCCCCATTTAGATGTCACTTTTCTCTGTTCAACTTTCCACTCCTTTATCACTTTGCTTAATTAATTAAACCTGACGTTATTCCAGAAAAGATCTAAGTCCACTTACAATCACGCAACAATAAAATGCAGCAAGTTAATGTGAAATTGTAATTTGAAAATAGTTATGAACTGTGAAACAGAAATGAGACAAATTCATAAAATTCTTCCCATAAAGAGTGGGACACAATTTAGCTTTTAGTTTTCTAGCAGCCAGTATAATAAGGGTTACACAATTCTTACACAATTGAAAATGTATTTAAGGTAAAACAATCCTATTAAGAGAAGTACAACTATTGTTAAATCAAAGAGCAGAAAGTAACACCCTCACCCCAGGTCTTTATGAAGAAGGCTCTAGAAAACTGACAAACAATATCCTCAACAAAATCGTCCCAGAAGCACACAACAATGGGTCTCTTGAGGCTGTTTCTCAGAGCACCCCTCAATTCACTCTTCAGAAAATCCGTGTTTCATCCAATAAAGATGGTTAAAAAAAAAAAAAAAGGAAAATCCATGTTTCAGAAGGAGCAATTTAATTCATTTCATTTTGTGACCGGCACTTCACAGAGTGTGAGCAATGACATTAAAGGGAGAGGTGCAGAGTGCTCTGGTAGTGCATAGCAGAGGCAAGCTACAAAGCTGAAGGGGACAGAGGTAGAGCGAGGGAAGGCTTCCTAGAAGAAGAGTCATCTGAAAGATGAGTTAACCTAGGGAAAGATGTATGTGTGTGTGTGTGTGTGTGTGAGTGTACATGTGTTTAAGCATTTTAGGCAGAGGGAACATCACGTGTAAAAGTGAGGAGGTGAGTGTAAATACGGCGAATCTGAGAAACGGAAACATGTTCCGTCTGGCTGCAGGCTGAGGTACTGGGGGAGAGTGATGGTGGAGGCTTGGATGAGCCTCGAGAGGTGGGCAGAGGCTGGGTCATGAATGAGCTTAATAGCAGGGACAAGTTTGTTGGGGGAAGATTCAGTTTTGGAAGACAAGAGAAAGTAACCTTCAATATTAGCTAAGAAGTAGTTAAAGCAAGTGGAAGGAGCTAGGGAGAAATCAGTGTGCGAGAATTCAAAAGAAGAGAGTATTTCGAGAAGAGAGTAGTACCTACCCTCTTCTGCTAAATTTTAGACTGTCCAGAGCAGACTATGTTCCATGGAGCCCTAAGAGTTCTATCGAACCCCTAAACTAAGAGGTTTGATGGAGGCTCTCAGAGGGCCTGACGGGCGGGTCCCGGGCACCTCGAGGGGTTTCAGAAGTTTATTCATATCCATAAAGTGGACCAACAAATCTGCATATCCTTCAGGCAATCCTCCTTAAATAAAAGTGCACTAGGCTTTGGGGAGTTTGACCAGCAGTGATCTTGAAATTATAATCCCTGGGAAATACTGAACTATTCCATGTTGCTCATTTTAAAAGGAATTGTATATGTTAACAGTCAGCTGAGCCCAGTTGATGATCTCTTGTAAAAATTCTGCCTACTCAGGACACCTGAGAATTGAAGGCCATTTCAAAGGTGAGTGGAAGGAGATCACTGGGTCAGGGTCCACTCGTCCATCACAGCAATCTTTGTGGTCTTTAATTTGCTGTCTCTTCCACTAGTCTGGTCCTTGAAGGCAGTGTTGCCTCTTTCAATGTTGTGACTCCAGTGCTTGGCACAGAGACTGGAACCCAGTTGGTGCTCAATATACACAGAATGATAAGTGAACACTGGGACCCAATGGAGAGCTGCTGGGGAGGAGGGAGAGAGGTGGAGGCAGGTAGGGCTGGTCTTCCCACCCTAAGGTGATCCAGCCAAGGCTAGTGTGGTCCTCAATCTGCAGGAGCTCAGGACCAGGCCTTTGGGCAGTAGGGACTCCATAGATGGAGAGGCAGTGGGCTAGGGGAAGCAGCAATCGGGGTTTAGGGGCAGGGTCTAACATCCCAGGAAGATGGAGTGTCAGGTTGTCAGTGTTCAACCAAAGGAGCTGAGGTTCAAGGGTGGACCAGAGTCCCAGTGGCCAAATTAGAAATCAGGGTGAAGTCCAGTGGTGTCTGTGTGTGATAGGGTCACAGCTGCTGCTTAGAGAAGCCCTATAGGAGATCCCCAACTTTGGAGAACAAGATGAATTCCAGACCTCCGCAGCCAAAATGAGGAGCTGGTCTGGAGAATAGATTGGTGTTTTATTTATCTTGGTTCTCTGATTCTGGCGTCCTTCTTTATACTTCAAACCAGACACTATCGATTTCACATACCTGTGAGTTTGAGAAAAAGAGAGGAAAAGTTAATGTCCTCTCGCTCACAGCTGTTAACCCTATCTATTTTTTTTTTACATCTTTATTGCAGTATAATTGCTTTATAATGGTGTGTTGGTTTCTGCTTTATAACAAGGTGAATCAGTTATACATATACATATGTTCCCATATCTCTTCCCTCTTGCGTCTGCCTCCCTCACACCCTCCCTATCTCACCCCTCCAGGCGGTCACACAGCACCGAGCTGCTCTCCCTGCGCTATGCTATGCGGCTGCTTCCAACCCTATCTATTTTATTTCAGGTCTTTGTGCTATGTAGAGGCACTAAGACTAATTCCTTCGCTTTGACAGCTTACAAAACTTAAGACAGTGGCATGATGGCTTCTAATGACCTTTCTGGAAATATCCTGGGTTAAATGGTGTTTTATTTTCTCTTTTTTTTTTCGTCTGAAAGGAACTTTGGAAGTTGTAGTTGAATCACTGAAGGAAGACTAAAGTCAACCCTTTGTCTCTCTAATCTTAGATTTTACTACCTATTTTCTCTTTTTTTTATAAAAAGTAGCAATTCCTGCTTCAGAATGTGGCTTATTCTTTTGGCCCCAGGCTTGAAGCTCTCCTACAGATAACACATGGCATTCCATAAATATCTTCAGGTATGACCTGCAATGTCTGAATTAGCTTTTCCCCTCACTAGTGCTTTGGCTGGGACAGAAGTTCCCAGATGTTGGAGTTTAAATAATCCCACGACTCCTAATCATACTTGCATCCCATGTCCCAACTCCCACCCTGAGCCCAGCATTTGTGGGTCATTAAAATAAAACAAAGCTCGGGCTTCCCTGGTGGCGCAGTGGTTGAGAGTCCGCCTGCCGATGCAGGGGACACGAGTTCGTGCCCCAGTCCGGGAAGATCCCACATGCTGTGGAGCGGCTGGGCCCGTGAGCCATGGACGCTGAGCCTGAGCGTCCAAAGCCTGTGCTCCACAGCGGGAGAGGCCACAACAGTGAGAGGCCCACGTACCACAAAAAATAAAAAATAAAACAAAGCTCAAGCAAGCATAAAAAAAAAAAAATGACATGCTCAGTAGTGTGGTTATGGGCTATAAGTGTCTAAAAGGAGCAACTTTCAAATAGAGATTGCTAGATTTACATCCATTTTCTTCTGGAGTTTAAGATGGGAAGGGCGAAATTGTGGGGTGCTGACTGCATGCCATTTCATGAGCAAAAACAGGAACTGTTGGCTTTGCTTAGCAACTCTGAAAATTCAGATACAAGCCACAGGGTAGAAAGAGGATGAGGGCAGCATTTCTGATCCCCTGAGAGCGGGCTCCCAGGCTGGCACCCTCCACCAGGATGTGGTTTTCTGGTGAGTGAGAGCCACTGATGGGCCTGGAAATTAGCCTTTTATGTTAGTGTGTTGACCACGTGACTCTCCATTACTGTCCTAAAGCATTAGCAAAATGACCTGTCACTCGTGATGTGGTTGAGAGAAATGTACAAAGGAAATGAGTTTACTAACTCCATTAGGATAAAAGGCAAATGAGAGACTGAAACCATAATCAAATGGTAATATTTTAATTTTCAGAATTAGTTATCTGACAGGGTATTTCTCTTTTAATTTAGCGTTCTATATGGTGAAATGATGAAGTTTAAGGAGCTTAATAGAGGAACAGAGGAAATTAGGGTGCCAGGCAAATCAACACGCTTAATCCGCTTTATAGAGTTTCAGAGTTACAACCCATTCTTGCTAAAAAGTACTATTCCAGCCGCCAAAGCAGAATAAGTCAATATGAGAAAAAGGAAAAAAAAAAAAACCACAAAAAAACCCCACCTCAAACCCCACACAGGAGCTGAAAATGAAATCAATGAATTTTCCCAAATGAATGACTCGAGATGGTGAGATCCCAGCCCATGCTTCTGCATGGTGCTTGAACTTCTATGTTTGCAAGTTATATGAAATCTCTTCTAGTCTGAAATTGGAGTTTGCCTGGAAGCAGCTATAATTCTCTTACTGTCTCATTAAATAGGTTAAAACAGGCAGGCAGTCCTGTCAGCAGGGCCTAGGAGAAATGTGAATACAGTGGAAAGTTGATGTCTCTGCACAGCGATTCTCTCTGCAAGAATCAGCAAAGGTGTGTGGGTGACAGTAGTAAGGAGGAAAAGGAAGAGAAAGGAGAGGCAACTCTCAAAACACAGCCAAAGGAAATGGAGCTCTTGTCACAACCCGGAGGGAATATACTGATACTATTTTTCCCCAATTGCAGTGGATGCCTCCGTCAGGGAAGTGCTCTCCGTGGGAGCAAAGTCCTTGGAAACAGATCTAAGCCATTCCATTTATAGTGCAAATGCCTATCAATGGACTCGGCTCTGGGCAAGTTGTTATTGTTACTCTTATCGACATTATTTTTATTGGATTCTTGAGGGTTAATACTGGAGGATGAAGTTTTCTTCTCACTTTTAGGATTTGATGCTGAAATTGATTTAAAATGTTTAAACAAAAACCTCAGCTTATTCACTGATTTATGGGCACCATAAGGATGGGATGCTAGGTGTGTTATTGTTAGTATTTAAGTGGTGCATTCTCTCTCTATTCTGTTTATGAATGAGGTTTGCTGACACAGCAGCTATGTGGTGGCAAAGTTTTTACCATCTCTCCCTCTCATCTGGCACTTTGCATATCTGCTTTCTTTTTTTTTTAAAGGATACAATTTTTAAAAAATTAATTAATTAATTAATTTTATTTTTAGCTGTGTTGCGTCTTTGTTGCTGCGTGCAGGCTTTCTCTAAGTTGCGGCAGGGGCTACTCTTCGTTGTGGTGCGTGGACTTCCCATTGTGGTGGCTTCTCTTGTTGCAGAGCACGGGCTCTAGGCACACGGGCTTCAGTAGTTGTGGTGCACGGGCTTAGTTGCTCCGTGGCATGTGGAATCTTCCTGGACCAGGGCTTGAATCTATGTCCTCTAAATTGGCAGGAGGATTCTTGACCACTGTGCCACCAAAGAAGTCCTGCACATCTGCTTTCATATTATTTGGCATGGTTTGTGTGCTTTAAAGCTCCGCCGATTAGATTGTTAGCCCTTGGAAGGCAGGGGTCATTTAGAAAGATTTAGAAAGATAGAAAGATTTCTTTCTATCTCTCCCATATACCTATGCACGTGGAACTGTGTCTTCACACTGTCGGAAAGCAATACATGCTGGTTGATGACTCACATTGATTAACTGAGTATTTCTACATCCTCAATGTACTCTGAACACAAAATCACAGAAGAGTTGTGGGAGACTCATTTTATAGAAGAGAAAACTGAGAAGAAAGAGAAAAACTGTGCTCATAGGCACAACACCAAGCGGAGATTAGAGCTCAGCTGTCAGACCTCTATGATTTCCTTTTGTTCCTTCCCAGTTGGAGAAACTGGTTTCATTAAGTAAAGTTCAAGAGATTAGGGGCTGATGGTAAAACGAATTCATGGCACACATTCTGGGATGCTAAGGCATCGTTCTTAGCTTTGAGTGTGATGGCTGTTTTGTAAGTAGAGCACAGGGTGTTCTGCACATCACTCAGGACCCAGGGCTATCGGGAATGCTTCTCTGCCTTGATATGGGACAAAGAGAATGTTCCACTAAGCAGTACCTCCCAGGCATGAACCTAAAGAGAAAGATGAGAACGTGGCAGCCAAAAGTGTGCTGCTGGCTTTCTTACCCGAGGCCTAGGCTGCCTGGTTTTCTGTAAAGTTTCTTTTTAAGCAGCTATTTCTGGGCACTGGCCGCAGGGCAAACATTCTTTTCTTTGACCACAATCCAAAAGCAAACATATAGGAGGGCTTTTTTCTGTTTGCATCCCAAATAATGGCCTCCTTTCCTCCCTCTCTTCCTTCTTTCCTTCTGAGAATATTTGTTGATCACCTACTACTATACGCTGAGCACAGTGCGGAGGAGATGATGGGGAGACAGTTATGAAAGACCTCTGCCCTGCTCTGGAGCGCCTGGGTTTATTAGGGAGATGAATGTCACCATTATTCACCCAGCAGTGAGATAAATGCTGAAGGAGGCATCTCCGAAGTGGGAGCACAAAGGAAGGGACAGCTAATGACGTCTATGAGGCCAGGCGAGCGTTTTCGAGGAAGTGACATTGAGTCTTCATGGAAGAGTTATCGGGTCAGGTTTCGCTGGAAGAGAGATGTCCCTGGCGGAGGGGGTAGCATGTGCAGCTGCAGGAAAACTCGGGAGGCTTAGGAACCCAGAAATGTTTTGGGGTGGTAGAGAGTGGGGAGTTGTGTGGAGGGGACCTGAAAGCCAAGGCAGGAAAGAAGAAATCTAAAGGACATTGGATGCTGTGCTAAGGAGTTTATATTTTAGCTCAAGGTGATGGGGAGGAAAGAACCAGCAGAGCAGAAACCTACAATACTAATGTCCTTTTCCTCAAAGTAATACACATTGCTAAATATAAATAGCTCTGCTGAAGAAAAAATAGACCCGGGCTCATTTTATTTTCCTATAAAGATGAAAATTAGTTCTTGGAGATACCTTTTTCTTTTGCAATTTTTAAGTCTTTCCCAGTGGTATACAATAGTACTTTTATAAAGCAAATCATGTTTTTCATGGACTTAAAATGTAAAGACTGTCATACAGGGTGAAGTAAGTCAGAAAGAGAAAAACAAATATCGTATATTAACGCATATATGTGGAATCTAGAAAAATGCTATAGATGATCTTATTTGCAAAGCAGAAATAGAGGCACAGACGTAGAGAACAAACGTATGGATACGAAGGGGGAAGGGGGTGTGGGATGAACTGGAAGATTGGGATTGACATATACATTACTATGTATAAAATAGATAACTAATGAGAACCTACTGTATAGAACAGGGAACTCTACTCAATGCTCTGTGGTGACCTAAACGGGAAGGAAATCCAAAAAAGAGGGGATATATGTGTACATATAGCTGATTCTCTTTGCTGTACAGCAAAAACTAACACAACACTGTAAAGCAACTATACTCAAATAAAAATTAATTTTAAAAATAATAAATAAATAAATTAATTAATAAAAATTAAAGCAACAACAAAAAGTTAATGGAAAGGGCAATGGAATGGAAATTGTGAGACCTGGTTTCTGGGTCCAGGGCCCCCCTTAACAGGGGAGGGTGGGAATCCCCTCTGCTCAGGTTTCCTCATTCATCAGGCGAGGGAATTGGAAGAGGAGACTTCCAGGGATCTTTCAGCATTAAGATTGGAGTGTGTAACTTGTGTGTATGTGTGACGTGTTTCTGTCTGTCTGTATTTGTGTATTTATATCTAGTCTAATTCCAGTAAGAATGTGAGGCAGATTAGAATAAAAGGCACTGATTCAATAAGAGTCAAAATCTTAAACTTAATAAGGTTAGTATAAAATAAACAAAGCAAAGTAAAACAGCCTACTGATTCTCACCATAACCAGGGAAGAGAATAATATTAGAATAAAGAACGGCCTTCTGAGTTGCCATCATCATGCCATCTTGTTTAAAGTTTATTAATTTTTTAGATAGAAGATACCTGCATAAGTTTCAAAATTTGAAAGTTAAAACATACATACAATAAAAAGCCTCCATCTCACCCCTTCTCCTAGCCACCCAGGCTTCCTCTCGCCAGGCAGGCACTATACTCTCTAGCTGCCCAGATAAGGTAGGAAATAGGACAATTTACAAAGTTCTCAAGGATCAAGGTTTATCACAAAAGAAAGGCACTTTTTTTTTTTTTGAGGGAGGAGAATTTTAAACTTTTAAAGAAATTTGTCAAAAGGATGCCTACACAGCAAATGCTCTTGAGTAAAATCATGGAAAATAAACTCAGTAATATCTATGGACAACGTAGAGGAGTTCCTCCTTTCTGAGCTCTTCATCTGTTTCAGAATTTAAAGAAATACTTTGTGGAATTCCCCAAATTCTGTCCCATTAAGAAAATCAAGAAGAACAGACTTTGACCTGGGTATTTTGAGGGAAAAATTTACCCCAAACCTCATTTATTTCTGCCCTCGAGGAAGCTTAGCTCCTGAGTTATGTTTAATTTTGAAAAGGACTGCAACCTGATTTGATTCTAAGATAATTTTTTCCCCAGATGAAGCGCTGTGTAACTGAATGGGGAAATCTTTTGGCTAAAATTGTTTAGTGTTATCCATTTACATATGACAGTGCAACTGACAGGAGTTTGGTTTGACATAATTACTATTTAGCTGTCCTCCTAGGCAGTAATTGGTCAACAGGTTCAACTGCTTTTAGAGGCCACTCCTGGAACGTGAAAGTGGTACCATGTGATCAGCATAAAAAGGGTCCTTCTCTTCTGTTGGCCAAATGGGTACCTTGGATTTGGAGCTAGTACCAAATAGTCCAGGTACAAGTTAAACTCAGAAGGGGTTGTGTGCCACTGAAAAGATGCTATAGTCGTCAGAAAGTGAATCCTGTCAGCTCTGATTCTCAGACTAGTAGGGAATTAAATGCGGTAAAGTGGTATTAAAAACCTTGGGTCAATGCACATTATGTAATCTGGCCATAAATCATTGCCTGTAGAATGAAGGACTGACACCAGATCAGTAATTGCCAGAAAAATTAAAATTTTCATTAAGTGAAACAAAAAGCAACATTTGAACAGTTAAACCTCAAACCAGCCTGCTTTCCAGGGGGCATAAGAGGTGGAGTGACCCAGGCCTGGACCTCGTTGAGCAGAACTGGCATAGAATTCCGAGGAAATGAGAGGAGGTGAAATGGGTCTATATCTCATTTTTGTTTTCAATGATCTTTGGGTCCATCTAGTTAATGGAGGTACAGATTTCTCCAAAAATCAGACCTGTAAATTGCAGTAGGTTAAAGAGCTCCCAGGGCAGGGCTTCCTTGGGACCCTTCTCTGGCTTAAGACTTGTCTTAGGGAGTGTTCTGGAAGCAAAACAAGAGCCCTTGTCCCGAAGCTGCAGCAGCAGAGCCGGGCCTTGACAGATCTGTAAGTCACAGTTCCTCCCGTCACAGTCCTGTGAAAACAAAGCCCCAGCCACCAAGTAGAGTCTAAGGGCCAGGCCTCCCTCTGAGGTCTGTGGGAGCCCCTCCCCTGCCCCTCCTCCCCCACCATGTGTGAACCCAAGGCAGCTTTCTCAGAAGTACACAAAAACCACGTGTTTCCTTGCTAGTCTGCCTCTTTTTCTCGGCTCCCTAACAGTTCCTTCCCAGACATGGGGCAGAAAAAAAGGGGCTGGATTCTCCACCAGAAAGCTCTGTTTCTAGGTTTAATTGATCTCCAGTTCATGGTAGCACTGGCTCTTTGGCCCACCCTGGCCTCTTCTCATCTTTCAGCCAAATAGTTAGTAACCTGTAAACAAATAAACAGCTGTCTAAGGGGATCCAGATATTAAAAAAGCCCTGAGGTGAATCTTTTGTGAAGCAAAGCATCTTTGTTTGTGATGCAGATATGCTTCCTCTGATTCATCTGTTTTATAGGTTAGTATGATATAGGGTTTTCCAACCATAAAGGTATCATTTGTCGTTGTAGTCAGAAGAATGCTGATGAGGTTTCCAGTTAAATTCAGATAAAATGAGGTCCAATTTCCTTATCGTGGCATAATGGCCATTACCTTAAAATGTCTCATTCCAACAACCCATTCTGCAGCGCTGTTTCACATTAAAGATCAGTGTTTTAATGGTTTCAAGTAGCAGGAACAAGATGAGTCTCCTCTCCACCAGGGAACTGCACATTCCTCCTGCCCGCTTTGTTGCCTGGAGAGGTGGGTGAAGATCCTTTGTGACGAAAGTAATGAACTTGGAGAGAGGAACTTCTGGAAGGGGGTGCCCTATCACAGGCAAACTGGGAGATAGTGCCAATGTCGGAGCTGAGTCTCTATTTGTCCACCCCTGGTCTTTAAACTTCCAAGAATGCAATGTATGGTTGGAATGCTTTATCTTTGTTAAAAGAAGTATTATTCCACAAGGAAAAATATTATATGAATACACAAAGATGAATAGGCTGTTTAAAAAGGAGTAGTGTTTGGATAACTCCCATTCTATGGTTTCTCTTCTACTGAAAGAACATGCTCATTATTAAAATTTTGAAAAATATAAAAAAGCACAAAGAAAAGTATTCTCTGGTCTTTTTTTTCCCCTGGACATACATATATTACAGAAACTGATCACATTGGACAAGTGAAACTCGCTTTTCAGTTAATATATAATGAACATTTCTCCATGTCAGTATTATTTTACAACCATTATTTTATAGCTATAACATACATTTGTTGGCCATTAACATTAAAATAACTTTGAAAAAATAAACATTCTTTAACTGGTGATGAGCATTCTTTAGCTAACTCTTTGTGCTCATTCATTACTTTCATAGGATAAACTTGTGAAAGGATTTCTGTTTTCTAAAACTGTATTTATCCAAAGTGAAGGGAAGAGGACTAACTAGCCCTGACTTCTAGGTACTCATATCGGGGGGCAGCATAACACAGTATTTAAAAAACACGGAATTTGCAGTCACACTGCCCTCATTTAAACCCCACTTCTACCTTATGGATGCTCAGTTTCCTCATCTGTAAAATGGGGATAATAATGGTACCTATATTCTAGGTTTGCTGGGAGATACAAATGGCTTAATATAGAAATGTGTGTCTGGCCCATTATTGTATTTTCCTCCTTTATTGCCATTAATGGCTCAGTTAGATGGTATTATTATGGCTAAATTGCAGAGGAGGAAGCAGATGCCCAGAAATGAGAAGTGACTCACCCAAAGCAGTTAAACACAGATTCTGTGTGTCTAGCTCCAAAGTGCATTCTTTCCCCTTTTATACAATAATTATTAATTTAATCCATGTAGAAACTCAAATGAAACATTAGTTCTAGAAGTACAATTTTTCAGTCTCCCTTCAGATCTCTGCCAAAGTATCACTGCCCCAGAAAAGAGCAGCTGCCTATCCCATCACTCTGTGTTTTCATCCCAGCATGTGTTGCAACTTTTATGATCTCTTAAACTCATTTTCTATTTATTGTCTGTCTTTCCCATTGGAATGTATGCTATCTGAGGGAGAGCCGTGTCTTTTCAATGATTTAGCACCAAATCTGGCACTTAGAATTTTTTTTTTTTTTTCTTTTGCGGTACGCGGGCCTCTCACTGTTGTGGCCTCTCCCGTTGCAGAGCACAGGCTCCGGATGCGCAGGCTCAGCGGCCATGGCTCACGGGCCCAGCCGCTCCGCGGCACGTGGGATCTTCCCGGACCAGGGCACGAACCCGTGTCCCCTGCATCGGCAGGTGGACTCTCAACCACTGCGCCACCAGGGAAGCCCTAGAATATTTTTTAAAAAATAAATTTATTTATTTATATTTTATTTTTGGCTGCATTGCGGCGCACGGGCTTCTCATTGCAGTGGCTTCTTTTTTTGTGGAGCACGGGCTCTAGGCATGCAGTCTTCAGTAGTTGTGGCACACGGGCTCAGTAGTTGTGGTTCGCGGGCTCTAGAGCACAGGCTCAGTAGCTGTGATGCATGGGCTTTGTTGCTCTGCAGCATGTGGGATCTTCCCGGACCAGGGCTCAAACCCATGTCCCCTGCATTGTCAGGTGGATTCTTTTTTTTTTTTTTTTTGCAGTACGCGGGCCTCTCACTGCTGTGGCCTCTCGCTGCGGAGCACAGGCTCCGGACGCACAGACTCAGCGGCCATGGCTCATGGGCCCAGCTGCTCCGCGGCATGTGGGATCTTCCCGGACAGGGGCACGAACCCGTGTCCCCTGCATCGGCAGGCGGACTCTCAACCACTGCGTCACCAGGGAAGCCCCGGACTGAGATTCTTTAGTGCAGTGATCATGGCCTTGCATTCCCATGGCCTAGAACGTTAAAGCATGTTGTAGGTTCTGCTGAATGAATGGACAAATGAATGAATGAATGAACTATTTGTGTGAAAATGTGCACTTAGATTTTGTTAAGAGGGCAACAAGGCACCAAGGGACGTCTCTATTTTCTTTCTCCAGATTCATTAAAATGTAATTGGCATAAAACATTATGTAATTTTAAGGTGTTCAACATGTTGATTTGATACATTTATATACTGCAAAATGACTACCACCACCACCCAAGGGAGGTTTTGTGTGTGTGTGTGTGTGTGTGTGTGTGTGTGTGTGGTACACGGGCCTCTCACTGTTGTGGCCTCTCCCGTTGTGGAGCACAGGCTCCGGATGCATAGGCTCAGCGGCCATGGCTCACGGGCCCAGCTGCTCTGCGGCATGTGGGATCCTCCCGGACCGGGGCACGAACCCGTGTCCCCTGCATCGGCAGGCGGACTCTCAACCACTGCGCCACCAGGGAAGCCCCAAGGGAGGTTTTTAAGTAAGGACATAGCAGGATCCAATTTATGGTTTAGGTCTACATGTTTGACTGTACTTAGCTCCACCCTAGTCCTAGCATTCAGCCTCTTAGGCACATGAGAAATTGCTGAAACTTACTTTTCTACCTTACACATTTCATTTGAAAACATTTTGTTTCATTTTTGGGTGCCTCTGTAGCCTGGCCCTTCTTTCTGAAGATTGTAATTTATTTACTTTTTTTCCACTAGATTTTCTTCAAATGTCGGGTGGTACTTTATCTTGATATTTGATACTTCCAAAATGTCATCTTTCATAGCACTGAAGCAATTTGACGGTGGACAGCAGGCGGAAAATGTGCCACATGCTCCTCAGATAGGGTTAGGACTTTCAGGCAGGATTGCCAAGTTTCTAGGGTGTTCCAAGCAGGAATATTGCATATTGTTTCTGTCACGGGTTTTCTTCCACCCACTGAACCCCCCTTAAGAGCAGTTTTGATATCTTATTTCTTGTTTCATCTCCAGCATCTAGTACAATGCCTGGTACATAGTAAATGTGGAGGGAAACAGTGTTCGATAAAATAATGAAAGACTGACTGACGGATGGAAGGAGAGCTCATCTGGATTTCAGGAACACTGATAGTCCCCAGAAGGGCAAGAGTGACAGAAGCTAAAATACTGTAGGTTTGTAACAAGGCCCTGCCACCAGTACCCCCTTTGGAGTTAAATGGTCCTAAGGTCTTGGGAAAACTCTTCGGCAAGAAGTCAAGTAAGCCCATGAAGTTCATCTTCTTTCACAGGGAATTTATAAACTCTAAAGCATATTTCTCATTACCAAGTTGAGCGGTAATGTCATTTGCAGGCTTTTGCTTTGGGAATTAAAAGTCAGCAACACCATTCCTTTATTTTAAATGGGTTCATGTTTGCCCTGATCCTGTTGATTCCTCTTTTTTCCTCTCCCAATGTCTCAAATAATACTTGCTGTGCAACTGGAGCTTCTAGGAGGGGAGAAGAGAAGCAGAGAGGGCAAGGATCTGTTGAGACCTGTATCTTTCTCGTGGAGAATGGGTGTTCTGCTGGGACAGATGGGAGGAAGGTGACACATCAGGTTTCTGAGTCCTGGGAGTGGGCTGCAGCTGACGTGGGCAATGCGGCAGCCTGCTCACAGCTAAGCTCTGGCTGCTGCCTTTGCATTCATCGCTGTGATTTAGATTTGGGCCTTCTAGGATGGACGCTCTTTAAAACACAGTAAGTGTACATTATTAGATTTCATGCTGGTCCTGCCAGAGACATTGTAAGTCCATTCATACCTTAAAAAAAATTCTACCCACAAGGCCCTGCCCTTGTTCACAACTGGGTTCCGGCCTTTGGGTTTAAGTCTGGGAGGGTCCCTTAGGGAACGTGAATGTAAGGTGACAGCCTTGTGTGGTACATTGCGCGTCCTTACCCTTTGCAAAGACACTTCATTTTCTCAACATCCCGCTTATGTTTGGGAGATGCTGTTGCCACGGTGACATTTAACAGACATGCAGGAACTTAGGACACCCAGTGGGCTGGATTCTGGGTCTGGGAGATGTTAAGTGGTGAGAGCTGTCTCTACCCAGAGCCTGGTTTCGAACTGTTCTTTGCTTTAGGCTGAAGGGATCACAGCCAAAGAAGCAGACTGAGGTGGAGCTGACTGCTGAGGACGCGGGTTTTCCCACAGCCTGGACGAGAAGGTCCCGCTCCTTTGGTTTCTGGGGCACAGCAGAGTGGAGCTCTGTTACAGCTCAGTCAAACGCTTTCTTCCAAAGCTGTCCCCCTGTGCCCTCATCCTCCTTCCCCCCACTGACCCCAGCTCTTCCACAAAGTTTAAAAAGAAAACTGTCAGAGTTTACGAAGCCTCACCCTACGTCAGCTGCAACTCAGGGGGATCATTTTCCTGGGGATTTCTGAGGAGAGATGAGAAATGCTTCCTCACAGGTCACCCAGGTTACACATTTGATCTTTCTACTATGCTGGATTCTATGTGATTTACAGTTATTTAAGCCTTGTCTGTCGCAAATATATATATATTTTTTAGGATAAAATAGTCGGTTTCTCTTTCCTGTCACCCTGACTCCACTTCCTGGTTGGTTTTCTTGGTTCAGTCACCGGGTTGTTGCTTATCTTGTGTCTGTCCAGCACGTCACCACGCGCTTGGCCCTTCTGAATGGTGGGCTCCCAGCAGTTCTAGGGGAGATGACTCACCCTCCCCAGACACCGCTGATTAGGCCAAGGGTGTGCAGTAGGGCCAATCAGAACCCCTTCTGTGGGATTGTGAGGAAGAGTCTGTCTCTCGGAGGGGATGGAACTTTAAGAGTTGAACCCGGGAGCAACGGGTGTCCGTCGTATATTCACTCGGTTAAAGAAAGTAACACCAGGGGCTTCCCTGGTGGCGCAGTGGTTGAGAGTCCGCCTGCCGATGCAAGGGACACGGGTTCGTGCCCCTGTCCGGGAAGATCCCACATGCCGCGGAGCGGCTGGGCCCGTGAGCCATGGCCGCTGGGCCTGCGCGTCCGGAGCCTGTGCTCCGCAACGGGAGAGGCCACAACAGTGAGAGGCCCCCGTGCCGCAAAAAAACAGAAAGTAACACCATGTTATGGAGGAAGAGGCTGAAGATTCTGGAGGAGAGGTGGAGAAATTCTTGACCCCTTTGCATTCTCGTTCTTGTATTCCTGAAGCCTGGTCACATTCCTGTCCTCGGGGTGTGAGATCACCTCTGTATCATCATGATAACACTCCCACTTTTTTTTTTTTATCACCTCTGTATCATTATGATAACACTCCCATTTTTTTTTTTTTTTTTTAGTTTGAGCAGGTGTGAAGTTTTCTTCTGTCACTTCTAATCCAAAGAATCCTAACTAGTTTGTATTTACCCAGTCCTTATTTCATTTGGCACTCTGCCACAACTCCAAGGGAGCAGAGAAAGGTAGAGGAAGAGAGAGCAGTATAAACAAAGAGGTCTTCATCAAACTGGGAAATGGGAGGTTTTCTTCCTTTCTTTATCACAGTCACACACTCCCTCCTTGAGGGAAACTTTGTGCTGTGTGTGTGTGGGAGGTTGGATCCCAGAGCCCATGGCAACAAATCACACAGAGCATGATGTAGCTACAGTCAGGAAAGAAATACGTTTTGAAAGACAGGGTCCAAGTGTAAAGTTTCACATGTGCAGAGTGTATGCCCAACAGAAAGATCCCGGTCCTCTTGGGCAGATCAAATGTTGGTTCTTGGATCCCTCCACAGGACACATACCATTGGTAGGAGCCAGGAATGATTTGTTCTTCAAGGTCTGATTACGATATTTTGAAATTTGCATATTGTCATCTTATTTGCATTCTGGGGGAACTGAGAGGGCCTTGAGAGTTGTTTTGATAATTACCACTCCCTTTTTCCACACTGGACATAGATAATTCATATCCCAGTTATGATGTGACTGATTCAAATATGATTATTATTCAAACATAAATAGTCTTATATTTTCTTTGCTAGAAAATAACTTTCTACTTGATAGAGCCAAGTTATGGAAAAGTCAGCACTGTCTGTTTTTCATAAAGCACATTCTTTCTCTGCTTCATGCCAAAATTCTGTCTCAGTTGAAAATAAAGTGGAAAAATCTTCATTGTGGTTGATGTATAGCTTTTTATGAGAAGGGACATATTATGATTCTAACTCTATCCTTTGACCTTCTGTTCTGATTTAAAGTTACATGCATAGGATATTTAAAAATCAGAGAGACTACTTGGAATATGGATATAAAAGAGAAATATTAGGAATTTTTTTATTTTGACATTAAAATATTTTTAAAAGTTATCTAAAAACTTAAAGAAAAATCTTCCATAAGACAGTTTTTTCTTTCACTTAGGAAGGTCAAAGCAATGTTATTTATCGATTCTATCAGGCAGAGGTGCAAATTTTCTCCCCAACGAACTTCATTAAAAATGTTGCTTACCACAAACTTCTCTTGGCAAAACTTAATTTCAGACCTTGAATTTCAATATTATGTACACAGACTGGGATATGGGTGTTTCTATCACTAACCTAGGCTGTTCTACTTTCTATTCCATGTTAACTAGATGGATTGGAGTATATCATCTTCCATTTTTATATTCCTTCCCAACCTGAAATGAGCAAATGTTTCATGGATTATTCCTTCTTGCTTTGGTTTCCCCTTGTTACACATTTTGCCAGATGGCTGAGTTTCATTTAGAGAAGAATTTTCCATAATAACATATCACTTGGTACTCATGGCCAATGGTCCCACTCCCCACTGCCATCTGCAGGAGCCATGGGATGGAGGAAAGTGGCAAATGAGTCAAGCCTGTCAGAGCCTGGAGGAAGAGGGAGAGGAGAGAGGCTTGGATTGGGAGAGACAAGGAAAAGCCTATCACAGCAGCAAGGGCTGAGTGGGGTTGTTGAGGGGAGGAGAGGGGGAGACAGAGTGAGAGGGAGAAAGGGAGAGAGAAGGGAAGGAGGGTGAGAGAGAGAGTGCCACGTGCACATACTCAGGAGGAATTGTGTATGTAAGTATTTTGGAGTGTGTAGCTGCTGGAGGGCATTCTGACAGATGTGGAACATGTGTGGCCCAACTTCATACAAGGGAGGGGAAGACCGGGGGAGAGAGGAATATCACTGAGCTGCCAGAAGAGACGAGGCTAAGATCCTGGGTGTGCCAGGGAGGGCTTGGTGAGGGAAACAGTACTAAGAAGATAGGACAAACTCACGTCGCGCCATTCGCCGTGTCTGCCAAATTTTCGTTATTAGAACAACAAAGAAGAAATGAAACTCTTTACCCAGAGCCTGAGTTTATAATTTTCAAGAAATTGCATGACTCATGGAGTCTGCAGGCAGAGTCACCATCACACAAAATCTAAACAAGGGGCTTGCTTCTGGAACCAAAACCTCCACTCTGCCCAATACAAAACAGGTAACTTGCAAATATGGTATTCATTTAGACTGGAGTTCCTGAGAGCTAACTTTTCGACTTAGTGACTTTCAGCAAATTTTATAGCCTCTCTGAGCTTCAATTTCCTCAATCAAAAACGAAGCAGTTGGTCTAGAGAAGTGTTCTCTAAACCGTTCTCTATGATTCCTACTAGAAAGTGCCTCTCCCTCACTTTCAGGGTTCAAGCAGAGCTAATAGGGCTTTCTCCACTTATATCCAGTCTTTAAAGAAGGCATTCCACTGATTAAAAGGAAAAAAAGATTTGGGATTCGCCAGTTTGAACTTTAAGCTCCCTTCTAGCTGTTATCCTAAATATGTTCACCTTGGGGTTGATGTGAACACATTCTGATCCATTCAGTCAGTCAACAAACACCACGGAGCATCTGTTATTCACTAGGCACAGTTATAGGCATGGAGAGTAAAGCAGGAAAGGAGACAAAGCCCTTCAACATTCTAGTTGAAGGAAAGATAATAAATGAAGTAATTACAGATGGTGCTTGGTATTTGAAAGCAGGACATAGAAAGCTCCCCAGGGTGACATTTGAACAGACACCTGAACAAAGCGAGAGAAAGATTGTAAGGATGTGGGGAAGAGCATTCCACGTAGAGGGAATAGTGAGCAGAAGATCTTGGGTGGGTACACGCCTGTAGATTTATTTTCCTACATGACCTGATCTGGGCCTTCAGGCTCCAAGCTCCCTTAAGGAAGGAAACACTTGGTTTGCTGACGAATAACATTGGAGTCTCTTCTGCTTTTGGTAATGCCTTGTCTTAGTGGTTCCTTCTTGCCCTTCTCCAGGGGCTCCTTCCACCTCGCCTACACAGCACGGTGCTCACTTCCAGCCGAGGGAAAAGTCTGGTCCTGTTCTGTCCCTGGGGCTCAGCCTCTGTCCTTGCTCTGTCTGCCGAGGTTCATGCAATGTGCCCTGACCCTGTTCTCCTCTTCCGCACTTGAATCTGGTCACCACCACTGATAACCACTGGCCTGACCACTGCCCCCAGTCCCCAGGATCCCTTGCCCAGCAGCTTGGGGCTCTCTGTACAGACTCCAGGCCTCTTTGGTCCTCTCAGCACTGCTCAGGCATGGAAACTTGATCTTTGATGGAAGGGGCGTGAGAGGCACTGGGACCCAAGCTCCCAAGCCTCAGCTCTTGGGTTTGTGTTCTGGTTCTGTGGAGCCCGGTGACCTCGAGTCTCTTTGTGTTTTTCTTTGTCTCAGTTGTTCAACCTGGAAAAGAAGGGTGATCATGATGGTAACTCTACCTTAGATGGTTGTTGTCAGGTATAAATAGGTTAACATATGCAAAATGCTTTTGAGAGTACATGATACAGAGTAAATACCTGATAGCTTTTTGGTTTATAAGACAACCCGAGGACACTGCCCTGGGTTTCTTGCTCAGCATTGCTGCTCACCTACCCTGTAGCCCACAGAACTCCTACTTCTCTGAGAGGCTCAGAGTACCCCAGAGTGGGCTGCAGGAAGTGATGCATCAGCTGCTGTGGTCTAGGTTTTCCTCAACTGAATGGGACCCTCGTTTAGAATTTAACATCCAACCACAGATGGTTTGTACTTAACAATATTTTCACGAGTTATTTTATTGACTCCCCAACATGACATTGTGAAGTTTGAATTATTTACCCCATATTACACATGAGACTTAGATTGGTTGTGACTTGACCACACAGGTCATCAATAGCCAAATTCATACTTTTTTAAAAAAGGATTCTGCTTACCGAGTTCCTTTCAGTATACCTCAGTTATCGCTAAGAAAATCTTTGGAAAAACACACAGGTCAGAATATCAGGCAGATGAACTGGCTAAATCCAAGTATAGAAATAACCTGTTTTATCAAAGTCTTGCTTCTTTGTTTTCCCACCTATTTTTCATGTCATTACTTAGCCTGGTCCTCAGTCACTGAAATGTCATGAGTGAAAATGGAGTAGACAATATAACTTTGAATTATTTTAGTACTTTTGTGTATTATCTTAAACACCATTTAAATAAGGCTCATTTAAAAAAAAAACTTCTTGGAAGAATTCCCTCTCTCCTTTTTATTATATTTAAAAGTAAATTACAAAATAAAATCACTAAATCAATAGATTGATTATTCATCAGAGACTTGTGACAGGTCAAGAAATCAATTACTCATCATTCTAATTGTGAGAGAATGGTCTATGGAAAGAATAAAAGTGTTAAGATAAATACTGTCGGGTTTCATACTAACCAATCCCTTTCAAATTACAAGTTTTACAATTAAACCACAGTGCAATTAAAATGTGAATGGACTGATTGCATAGAGTTTCTATCTGCAGAGTCCTGGTCCCAGACAGTGAAGCCAACGCTGCCACATTGACTCTTTTTCTGTAGCCATGACTCCAGTCAAAACCCAAGGATATTCCAGTAATTACTGTCTTTTTTTCCTCCAAAGATCACATACAGTTAGTATACAGTATCTTTTGATAGAATATCTAATTGTTAAAAGTAGTTTTTAGGAGAACATTTTAAATGTAGAACACAATCTTGGAGGCAAAGTCCTCTGTTTTATTGTGTGAGAATTTTTTTGGCTTGGCTTTTCAAGACCACTGTCTGAGTTTTGTCGACTATTAGAAAGCTGCTCATAGTTTCGAGAGTAGGGCTTTGGCTCTGACTGTGTAGCTGGCTTTAGAGAACCTCGGTGGTAATGTTCGTTGGGAGAGATCCTGCCTTATGCCGCAGCTCTGCTCTTGCAGCCATCGCCACGTGGACTTGTTATTTGCACGTGTCTCTAGCCCGTTTGCTCTGCCAATGATGGTTAGAGATGATGCCCCCACCCCCACCCCATGGTACCCAGGTCTACATCTCAATGACACAACCTGAACTTTGGCCAGCGGCTTCCATTTTCTCCATCTGAAGCTCCTATTAATTCATGTCAAGTAATTTCAAAGCTGAAGTCTTTCTTTTCTTTCTAGAAATCTTGCCAAGTGCATTCCTGCCTGGGGAGTCACTGCAGGAAAGTTCAGAAGGATAAAAGAGACATTCCAATTTCCATGATGTTGACCAAGAGTGGCCACACACGTTACTTTACAAGGGGTATAATTTAGGTCTTCATTTTAATCTGTGTCACTGTTTATGGCAGGAAACTGGGCCTTTCTGCAGCTCCTTGCTTTACAGGAAATCTCTATGGGCCTTTACTAGGAGTCTGTGTGCCCGTTTTAAAAGGAAATGCAACTTTCTCTTCTTTTTACGCTCACACGTCTGAAAGGAACACTGTATTTTGAGAGCACCACCGTACAGAGCAGAGCTAACTTTAATTATCTCCTTGAGGTGTCAACAATTAGGGAAACTGAGGAAGTCTCAACTTCTGAGATGAGTGAGGCTTTTCAGGTAACTCTAAGAGGTTTTAAAAGATACCTTGCGGGCTTCCCTGGTGGCGCAGTGGTTGAGAGTCTGCCAGCCGATGCAGGGGACACGGGTTCGTGCCCCGGTCCGGGAAGATCCCACATGCCGCGGAGCGGCTGGGCCCGTGAGCCATGGCCACTGAGCCTAAGCGTCCGGAGCCTGTGCTCCGCAACGGGAGAGGCCACAACAGTGAGAGGCCCGTGTACCAAAAAAAAAAAAAAAAGGTACCTTGCCACTTTCGTGAGTGCAGTTTCCCAACTGCTCTTTAATTATCTGTCATGAATGCACACGAAGAAAGCATTGAGACAACTGAACTTGTCTGAGAGAATAAAAGAATACATTTTTCTGGTGAAATAGCTAAAATTGAAGCTGCTTTAAGGCATTAAGTGGGGAAAATTGATTTTAGTCTGTTTTCTCTCTGTTGCAGTTTTTCCAGGTGACCAAGAGCAAATTATTTTAAGAGAGGGTGACAATTCTGCCCAGCTGCCTTTTAAAACATAGAAACCAAGTTCATTCTTCCTCGAAGATTTATTTTTACGTGTGTTCACCTTGGGTTGGGATCTGTAGCCTAACATGGCTCCATCATCTTCAGGCTTCCATTTCTAAGAATGATCAACCCAGGAGGAGAGGAATTTTCTTCTCCTCAGTTACATACTAATATTTCTCTTTCTTTACAGCTCAGCCTCTGTCACTATCCTACTCCATTAAGATTAGGATAATCGTCTCGGACTCCAGGCCCATCACATAGACTTGCCTTTCACTGTCCAAGAGCAGCTTTGTATTCTGAAACCTAATCAGAGGTTTCAGATTAGGTTCACCCCCAAAATGTTTCTTTTCACAATGCTTATTGAAGAACAGTATGCAAGGCTCTGTACCAGATGCTGGAGTAAAGGGGGGAACCAAACAGAGAAAGATCCCTGCCCTCCTGGAGCTTATGCTCAAAGGGAGGGGAGGTCAGCTTCTTACTGAAAATATAGGTTGGTCTACCTTATATCTTCCCGAGCTTTCTCATCCCAAGATGTGTACTGGTGCAGTTTATACACATTTTACCGAGCTCAGGACAGAATTCTTATTAAGAGAAAATTGTGTTCACTATGTTAAGGTTTTGGTAATTCAGAGCCATGAGCGCTTTCTGCTATAGATATATTAGTCTGGTCATCAAGATTACATGAGGACAGAGGGCCTGAAACCCCTGAGATCCTTGTTTTAAATTTAAATTAAAATTGAAAGGTGAAGACAATTGAGAAGCAAAACCAGAAAAGGCAAAAAAATTCCTGCTTTCATAGAGCTTGCATTTAGTTGGCGGGAGGCAGAAAACAAAATATAAGTGAGTAATATGTGTCATTGTGTCAGGTGCTGTTAAGTGCTATGGAAGTACTGTTGTCTACACAGTTTGCAAAGTAATCTCACAAACACCCTTAATTCATTTAACCAATACTTATTGAGCATCCCATATATACCAGTCATTTTGCTTGTAACAGCTATATAGTTGTTACGATTTTATACATATTTTAAGACTGAAATACTGCAGTAAAGTTATTTTTCCAAGGTAATAGAGCTGGTAAATTGCAAAGCCAGGACCCAAATTCTTATTTTCAATTTCCGAGTACGGTGCTCTTTCTGATGCAATAGCTGTAATTTAAAAATCTGGGCCCTGAAGCTAACATTTCTTTAGAAGCGTCCTTGTTTCTTCTTTCACTCTGTCACTTACTATTTAATGGCAAAATAAACACATTTCTAGGGAAATGGATTTCTAATTTCAGGGGCTCCTTGTTATGTGTGTTGGTGGATATTTCATTTTCAATTAGATGAGTTTGGTAGCCTAAAATTCATTATGACTTGCAAAATCAAAGTGCATTTGTGTGTTTTAAAATTTGCATTTATAAGCTTTCCTTTAAGTGAATTTATCTATTTATTTATTTATGACTGTGTTGGGTCTTTGTTGCTGTGCGTGGGCTCTAGTTGTGGCGAGCAGGGGCTACTCTTCATTGTGGTGCGCGGGTTTCTCATTGTGGTGGCTTCTCCTGTGGTGGAGCGCAGGCTCTAGGCACGTGGGCTTCAGTATTGTGGCACATGGGCTCAGTAGTTGTGGCTTGTGGGTTTTAGAGCACAGGCTCAGTAGTTGTGGCGCACGGGCTTAGTTGCTCCATGGCATATGGGATCTTCCCGGAACAGGGTTTGAAACCGTGTCCCCTGCATTGGCAGGCGGATTCTTAACTACTGTGCCACAAGGGAAGTCCCTAAGTGAATTAAAAGGGAATCATTTACCATAATCTTCCCCTCCCTGTCTCATATCCTTTAGTTAATTTTATTTCTTCAATTTCCTCTGGTTAAATGAATTCAAAATTCGATCTTTTGACTCTTTCCTAAACTGTATTTGGAGAGTCTTTCAAACCTGTCTTTGCTGGATTCTTAAAAGTCCATGTCATTCTGAATTCATCCTTTATGTGGGAAACGAGAGAGATTCTTGGAAATAATCTGAGTTGACGTCTATTTCTGCTGTTTTACAAAAGTTTCCCAAAGTAGGCAGTATAAAATAAAATTAGAACAATTGTGGAAAAGTCAGCACAGAGTTGTAAATTGTAGTGTTTGCAGGTTAGGGAAATCAGGCTTCTTTTACTGAATTTTTACATAGGGATTTTCCTTGAGTTGTGTTTTTAAAACTCTTCTCATTTCTTTTATTTTTGCCGCGTGGTGGATCCATCTCAGCTAAAAAGTTTTAAACTGATTTTACAGCAGGATGAATGCAGCAATGGAGATGTGAAGAAAGTCAGGACATTACAGTGGACAGAGCACAGCAATTTAAAAAATAATTGAGCAGCTTGTATAATTATTAATCTTTAAAAAGAAACAAAATAATAATCTTTAAAAAATACAAAAACAACTTTTGTTCAATGTAGAGATTGTTACTGTTAATATCTTGGTATGGTCTATCCTTTTGGTCATATTTTCCTCCTACAAAAATATGTGATCATATATTATGGACTCTTCTGTGTCAATTCCTTTTTCTTTTTTTTTTTTTTTTTTGGTTTGCCTCATTTTTATGGCTCTTTAGTGGACTGATGTATTATGATTTCTGTAACTATTTGTCTACTATTGACCATTTAAGTTATTTCTATTTTTTCACTCTTATTAATAATGCTGCAATAAATATCCTTAAAGCAAAATTTTTAAGCACATCAGTGATTTGTTCCTTAAACTAATTCACAGAAGTTAAGTTGTTAGGTCAAAGGATATATAGGATTTTAAGGCTTTTGTTAGTTTTGTCAAATTTTTCTCAGAATTCTATATTCCCACCAGTAATAAATGGTAAACTAAAACATTGGATAAGAAACTTCAAAAGGTAGAAAGTATAAAACATAGATTGAAAAAGTAGATTTCAGTTAATTTCAACAACTAAGTATGCTCTGATTCTTTATTTTTGGAGATTTTCTATTAGACAACCTTTCCAAAGAAAGAAAAATGGAACACCATTACAACTGAGAAGCTCTTTAGAGTGCGTTAAATTGGCAGTCAGGAAATTTGGTCTCTAGTCCTGGTCCTGGTACTTACTGATGTGTGAGATTCTAAGCCAGCCAGTTAGCCTGCCTGGGCCTTAGATTCCTTATTTGGTTCCAGCACAATTACTAGCATCTTACCTTACTCTCAAAGGGGACCACAAATCCTATGCTTACCCTACTTATCTATATGGGAGGTATTTCACCTGTTGACATGGATGTCTGTTGTTTTGGCTGCCTTGCCTGTTTTTGTCATTATGTGTTGCAGAACCACCTTTCCCACTATCACAGACTCTTTCCCAGCCTACACTTTGCAGTCTAACTCTATCCCGAGGCACATGACCAGGCTTGGCCAGTCAGAGCACCACATCCCCTCTGCCTCAGAGATGGGTCTAAATGTGGGTGTGTGGCCCAAGTCAGGCTCTTGTGAACAGTCCTCCTGGATTTCTGATGGAACTGGCTCACAGGGCCTGCAAGAGCCAATGTTAATTTCTAGGAATTTTGCCAATCAGTTGTTAAACGTAGCTATTATTAAAAAATTAGATGATATGAATTTACAATTAAATTCTGTTAAAATAAAGGTACTGAATGCTCAAAATTTACAGCTTTCTAGTTATAGTACTCCATTTTATTATTATCTATTCTCTTAAAGTTATATATGCGTGTCGTACCTTTATGTATGGTGGAAATACTAAACAATCCACCCTCCGTATTGAAGGGTTCCACGTTCGCGGATTCAACCAACAGATGACTGCAATTAAAATTGGAAACCCCTGGATAGAAGCCAACTCTACTAGCCATTTTATATAAGGGACTTGAGCATCCACGGAATTTAGTATCCGAGGGGTTGGTCCTGGAACCAATCCACCAGCCACACCAAGGGATGACTGTATAATGGACTAGTGCCCTTCCCAACTCCACGTTTAGTGATGTCAAGTTAGTAGGTTGAAATTGGCCACCATAGGAGTACTTACACCATGGAAATTGGCGAATGCTACAAACCAGAATTTTTTTTCTGGAAAGCCAGTTGTCAAATATTTACATTATTCCATTGGCTGAAACTATTGGGAGAAGACATTTTGCTTTTTTACTTTGTTGCTAGGCTAGTAAAATATAATCCTGGAGTAGCCAAAGGGCCATTTTAGTCATTTGTGGAGAGCTTGCCCCAAGAATAATGCCAAGAAAAAGGAAAGCAGAGCTGAGGGAGGCAGAGAGACAAGATTCTTAAGGTTAGGTAAGCATTTGGTATTTTAGTTGGATGAGAAACAGGCTCAAACCACATTAAGTTTCTGTAACTTATGAATGAAAGTCTTTTGATAATACAGATTTCATCATCTCTAAAACTCCCTCATAGGTTTGATAATACAGTTAATAAGATTCCAGAGTATGTAAAAGGGGAACTCCTTAGCTAGATATTTCAGTGCCCATAGTTACTATCTTTGAAAGAAGTCAAATAAAAATAGTCCCTAGTGAACTCACCCAATCTGTCCTCACTCAAATATTCAGTTCTGTATAATGTTAGCATTAAAAATCTTAGAACTGAATTTTAAAGTCATAATATAAATGGAATAAACTTATGTTAATAATGTTCAGTTCATTTTACAAAATTTTTCTCCTTCTTTTTAAAATGAAATATTGTTTTTAAGTTGATAACTTTATAAGATTTTAAAAACCTATTTTTAATTCTCCTCAGAAAATGAATCTTACCTATATTAAATCATAGCACTCTTACCAGAGAACCAGTTAGAATATAGTTACTCTACATTTTAAGAACACTGCATTTTCCCTCTTTGGATTATTGATTTCAGTTTACCAAAGCGCTACCTGCCAATGTGTACCCCGAGGTCCTCTTTCTTAATTAGCGATTGAGTCTGGAGTAGGTCCTACTGAGGTAGTAGGAATACTCTTGAATTTGACACTGCTCCAGTGTGTATTTAACACCTTACTTTGTCTCACTACAGCTATGACCCATTTCACATATTGTTGATTCAAAAGAATCAAAATCCCTTTGGTATGTTTACTTTCTGGTACTTGACTACTGATAACCCAGAGGTGTTAGTGGTTAATTGTCACCGTTCGTGAAAACCTAGGGACCAAACTTGACAATATGCCAAGTGTTAACATGGTTTAAATTTACACCCCCCACCCCAAATATAGTGTTCTTTTCTTTCTCTGCCTTTAAAAAGATGTTGGAGAAAGTCTGTCTAGATTTGGATGATCATATTTAAAAATAAACTCAACAATGAAAATCTTGACACTAGTACTATTAGCTCTGCTAGAATTACTTTTGGATGCCAGAATCTTGGGGTCTTGTTGCCAATAGCTAGCTGCCCTCTTTCAATTCTATTGCTGGTTTGCCCCCTTTTCATTAATGAGGTCTTATCCTGAAGCTATAAGAAAACTGGTTCAAATTAACATGAATGAGAACCATTGTGTAGTGGAACAAATCAACACGTCTTTTTTTACTAAACTTGAGTTAATTCCCTACACCAGCATTTGCATTTCCTAAAGTGTATTCTGAGGAGCCTACTTAGGGAAACTGTCCAGATCAGTGTTTCTAAACGTGCTGGTCGTCTGCATCTGAGCCTCCTGGGGTGTCTGTTAAAATAGAGACTCCAGGGTTGCTGTGGACTCCCAGTCTCTGGGAGTGGGGCTTGGCAATCTAGATTTTTAACAGTTCCTCAGGGTGATTCATACATCCTCTGGGAATAAAGGGTCCAATAAATTTGTGACCCACTTTCTTGAAGATTTACAAACCAAAGTAGCACATTAAAGGCTCTGAGAAGTCCTGTAGTAGGGACTGCTTAACTTTTTAAACCCAGGATTTCCCCAAATTATTTCATTACAAAACTTTTTTGGGGGAGAATATCTGTTATTTGACCAAATACTATTGGAAAAGTTTACTCTAACCAATAGCATAAGAATTGTAGGTTGTTTCAGGTGCTTGCTAGTTTGATACTAATAAATTAATGTCATATCTTAGTAGGTACATTAGACAGGAAGATCTAAGTGTGAATCATGGCTTTTGTACTGTTGGCTCAGTTGCTGACCTTCGTCCCAAGGGAGATGGGATAAAAACATGAGTTAGTACCAACTCAGAACCATTGTTAGAAAACTAATTTAAAGAGAAAACCCCTTTGGTAATGTCATCTTTTATGAAGAGCAACCCATTAATACTGATGGGAATGTACTTTGGCCAGACTTTCTACCTCCTCTCTCTACATCCCCAGGGAAGAGATCTGGTTACTATTTTACAAGGGAAGATATGGAGAGAGGAGGAAGGAGCTATTCTAGAGATGCCAATCAAGTTGAACAGTGGGAAAATAAAAATACATTTGAACAGGAAATTGTGTGGAAGTAAAAGAATTCTTTACCCTGTAGCAGAAAGGGAGAAAGGCGACCCCAGTCTTCCGTTCCATACTTCCTCCTATGAGGCACAAACAACACAGAGAGAGGTAAGGTGCAGAGAGTAAAGAAGTAAGTGAGCATGAACTGGGGAGACTTCAGTAGGTCCTTATCTCTGGGTGGGGCCGCCTTTTGTTTGGCTCTAGAAATAGAGGGTGCCCAGATGGGTCCAGATAAAGGAGGTAGGGGAGACACAAGCTGTAGGGAGAAAGATAAGGAGACCTTGGGGTTTCCTTTTAGATTGCCTGAGCTGGTTCACTGGTGTAGAGAGGGAGGCAAGGTCTTGAGAGCATTTTGCCCTCCCCCAGTCCCCCCAGGCATTTCATACCCCAGTGACTTTGCACGTCACCTCTTTTGTTTCAAATGCCCTGGCCTTTTTCTCTCCTACTTTGTGTTCATGGAACCTGGCTGATTCTGCTAGTTTAATCCCATAATATTATATTAATAGTATGTGGTTGGATTGGGAGCTCTTTAAGGGCAGGGATATATATATATATATATTCACATTTTTATGGGAGTATAAATGCTTTACAATGTTGTGTTAGTTTCTGCTGTACAACAAAGTGAATCAGCTATATGTATACATAGATCTCCATATCCCCTCCCTCTTGAGCCTCCCTCCCACCCTCCCTATTCCACCCCTCTAGGTGGTCACAAAGCACCAAGCTGATCTCCCTGTGCTATGTGGCTGCTTCCCACTAGCCATCCATTCTACATTTGGTAGTGTATATACATCAATGCTGCTGTCTCACTTCATCACAGCTTCCCCTTCTCCCCACGCCCTCAAGCCTGTTCTCTACGTCTGCGTTTATAGTGCTGCCCTGCCACTAGGTTCATCAGTACTACTTTTTAAAATTCCATATATATGCATTAGCATACGGTATTTCTTTTTCTCTTTCTGATTTACTTCGCTTCTGTATGACAGATTCTAGGTCCATCTACCTGGCTACAAATAACTCAATTTTGTTCCTTTTCATGGCTGAGTAATATTCCATTGTATATACGTGCCACATCTTTTTTTTTTAATTTTTAAATTTTATTTCATTTATTTTTTTATACAGCAGGTTCTTATTAGTCATCAATTTTATACATATCAGTGTATACGTGTCAATCCCAATCACCCAATTCATCACAACCCCACCCCCACGCCCCCTGGTAGCTTTCCCCACTTGGTATCCATACGTTTGTTCTCTACATCTGTGTCTCAATTTCTGCCCTGCAAACCGCTTCATCTGTACCATTTTTCTAGGTTCCACATATATGCATTAATATACAATATTTATTTTTCTCTTTCTGACTTACTTCACTCTGTCTCTAGATCCATCCACATCACTACAAATGACCCAATTTCATTCCTTTTTATGGCTGAGTAATATTCCATTGTATATATGTACCACATCTTCTTTATCCATTCGTCTGTCGATGGGCATTTAGGTTGCTTCCATGAACTGGCTATTGTAAATAGTGCTGCAATGAACACTGGGGTGCATGTGTCTTTTTGAATTATGGTTTTCTCTGGGTATATGCCGAGGAGTGGGATTGTTGGATCATATGGCAATTCTATTATTATTATTATTATTATTTTTTTTTTGCGGTACACGGGCCTCTCACTGCTGTGGCCTCTCCTGTTGTGAAGCACAGGCTCCGGATGAGCAGGCTTCAGCGGCCATGGCTCACGGGCCCAGCCGCTCCGCGGCATGTGGGATCTTCCCAGACAGGGACACGAAGCCGTGTCCCCTGCATTGGCAGGCAAACTCTCGACCACTGCACCACCAGGGAAGCCCTATTATTATTTTTTAAGGAACCTCCATACTGTTCTCCATAGTGGCTATACCAGTTTACATTCCCACCAACAGTGCAAGAGGGTTCCCTTTTCTCCACACCCTCTCCAGCATTTGTTGTTTGTAGATTTTCTGATGATGCCCATACTAATTGGTGTGAGGTGATACCTCATTGTAGTTTTGATTTGTATTTCTCTAATAATTAGTGATGTTGGGCAGCTTTTCATGTGCTTCTTGGCCATCTGTATGTCTTCTCTGGAGAAATGTCTATTCAGGTCTTCTGCCCATTTTTGGATTGGGTTGTTTGTTTTTTTAATATTGAGTTGCATGAGCTGTTTATATATTTTGGAGATTAATCCTGTGTCCGTTGATTCGTTTGCAAATATTTTCTCCCATTCCGAGGGTTGTCTTTTCGTTTTGTTTATGGTTTCCTTTGCTGTGCAAAAGCTTTGAAGTTTCATTAGGTCCCATTTGTTTATTTTTGTTTTTATTTCAATTACTCTAGGAGGTGGGTCAACAAAGATCTTGCTGTGATTTATGTCAAAGAGTGTTCTTGTTTTCCTCTAAGGGTTTTATAGTGTCCAGTCTTACATTTAGGTCTCTAATCCATTTTGAGTTTATTTTTGTGTATGGTGTTAGGGAGTGTTCTAATTTCATTCTTTTACATGTAGCTGTCCAATTTTCCCAGCACCACTTATTGAAGAGACTGTCTTTTCTCCATTGTATATCCTTGCCTCCTTTGTCATAGATGAGTTGACCATAGGTGTGTGGGTTTATCTCTGGGCTTTCTATCCTGTTCCATTGATCTATGTTTCTGTTTTAGTGTCAGTACCATAGTGTCTTCATTACTGTAGCTTTGTAGTATAGTCTGAAGTCAGGGAGTCTGATTCCTCCAGCTCCGTTTTTTTCCCCTCAAGACTGCCTTGGCTATTTGGGGTCTTTTGTATCTCCATACAAATTTTAAGATGTTTTGTTCTAGTTCCGTAAAAAATGCCATTGGTAATTTGTTAGGGATTGCATTGAATCTGTAGATTGCTTTGGGTAGTATAGTCATTTTCACAATATTTATTCTTCCAGTCCAAGAACATGGTACATCTCTCCATCTGTTGGTATCATCTTTAATTTCTTTCATCAGTGTCTTATAGTTTTCTGCATACAGGTCTTTTGTCTCCTTAGGTAGGTTTATTCCTAGGTATTTTATTCTTTTTGTTGTAATGGTACATGGGAGTGTTTCCTTAATTTCTCTTTCTGATTTCTCATCATTAGTGTATAGGAATGCAAGAGATTTCTGTGCATTAGTTTTGTATCCTGCAACTTTACCAAATAAATTGATTAGCTCTAGTAGTTTTCTGGTGGCATCTTTAGGATTCTCTATGTATGGTATCATGTCATCTGCAAACAGTGACATTTTCACTTCTTCTTTTCCAATTTGTATTCCTTTTATTTCTTTTTCTCCTTTGATTACCATGGCTAGGACTTCCAAAACTATGTTGAATAATAGTGGTGAAAGTGGACAACCTGGTCTTGTTCTTGATCTTAGAGGAAATGCTTTCAGTTTTTACCACTGAGAATGATGTTTGCTGTGGGTTTGTCATATGTGGCCTTTACTATGTTGAGGTATGTTCCCTCTATGCCCACTTTCTGGAGATTTTTTATCATAAATGGGTGTTGAATTTTGTCAAAAGCTTTTTCTGCATCTATTGAGGTGATCATATGGTTTTTATTCTTCAATTGGTTAATATGGTGTATCACATTGATTAATTTGCATATATTGAAGATACCTTTCATCTCTGGGATAAATCCCACTTGATCATGGTGTATGATCCTTTCAATGTGTTGTTGGATTCTGTTTGCTAGTATTTTGTTGAGGATTTTTGCATCTATATTCATCAGTGATATTGGTCTGTAATTTTCTTTTTTTGTAGTATCTTTGTCTGGTTTTGGTATCAGGGTGATGGTGGCCTCACAGAATGAGTTTGGGAGTGTTCCTTCCTCTTCATTTTTTGGAAGAGTTTGAGAAGGATGGGTGTTATCTCTTCTCTAAATGTTTGATAGAATTCACATGTGATGCCATCTGGTCCTGGACTTATTTTTTTTTTAATTTATTATTTATTTATTTATTTTTGGCTGCATTGGGTCTTCGTTGCTGTGCGCGGCCTCTCTCTAGTTGCAGCGAGCGGGGGCTACCCTTTGCTGTGGTGCACGGGCTTCTCATTGTGGTGGCTTCTCTTGTTGCAGAGCACGGGCTCTAGGCATGCAGGCTTCAGTAGTTGTGGCACGCAGGCTCAGTAGTTGTGGCTCACGGGCTGTAGAACGCAGGCTCAGTAGTTGTGGTGCACAGGCTTAGTTGCTCTGCAGCATGTGGGATCTTTCCGGGCCAAGGCTCAAACCCATGTCTCCTGCATTGGCAGGCGGATTCTTAACCACTGCACCACTGGGGAAGCCCTGGTCCTGGGCTTTTGTTTGTTGGAAGATTTATAATCACAGTCTCAATTTCAGTACTTGTGATTGGTCTGTTCATATTTTCTATTTCTCCTGGTTCAGACTTGGAAGGTTATACCTTTCTAAGAATTTGTCCATTTCTTCCAGGTTGTCCATTTTATGGTCATATAGTTGCTTGTAGTAGTCTCTTAGGATGCTTTGTATTTCTGTGGTGTCTGTTGTAACTTCTCCTTTTTCATTTCTAATTTTATTGATTTGAGTCCTCTCCCTCTTTTTCTTGATGAGTCTGGCTAATGGTTTATCAATTTTGTTATCTTCTCAAAGAACCAGCTTTCAGTTTTATTAATCTTTGTTATTGTTTTCTTTGTTTCTATTTCAGTTATTTCTGCTCTGATCTTTATGATTTCTTTCCTTCTAGTAACTTTGTGTTTTGTTTGTTCTTCTTTCTCTAGTTCCTTTAGGTGTAATGTTAGATTGTTTATTTGAGATTTTTCTTGTTTCTTGAGGTAGGCTTGTATAGCTATAAACTTCCCTCTTAGAACTGCTTTTGCTGCATCCCATAGGTTTTGGATCATTGTCATTTGTCTCTAGATATTTTTTGATTTCCTCTTTGATTTTTTCAGTGATCTCTTGGTTATTTAGTAACGTATTGTTTAGCCTCTATGTGTTTGTGTTTTTTACATTTTTTTCCCTGTAATTCATTTCTAATCTCATAATGTTGTGGTCAGAAAAGATGCTTGATATGATTTCAGTTTTGGAAAATTTACTGAGGCTTGATTTGTGACCCAAGATGTGATCTGTCCTGGAGAATTTTCTTGTGCACTTGAGAAGAAAGTGTAATCTGCTGTTTTTGGATGGAATGTCCTACAAATATCAGTTAAATCTATCTGGTCTATTGTGTCATTTAAAACTTCTTATCATTGTCATTTAAAGTTTCCTTATTTATTTTCATTTTGGATGAACTCTATGGGAGTTCCCTTGTATGTTATTTGTCATTTGTCCTTTGCTGCATTCAGTAATTTTTCTTTGTCTTTAATTTTTGCCAATTTGATTACTATGTGTCTCAGCATGTTTCTCCTTGGGTTTATCCTGTATGGGACTTGCTGCGCTTCCTGGACTTGGGTGGCTATTTCCTTTCCCATGTTATGGAAGTTTTCGACTGTCATCTCTTCAAATATTTTCTCACGTCCTTTCTCTCCCTCTTCTCCTTCTGGGACCCCTATAATGCGAATGTTGTTGCATTTAATGTTGTCCCAGAGGTCTCTTGGGCTGTCTTCATTTCTTTTTATTCTGTTTTCTTTATTCTGTTCCGCAGCAGCGAATTCCACCATTCTGTCTTCCAGGTCACTTATCCGTTCTTCTGCCTCAGTTATTCTGCTATTGATTGCTTCTAGTGTAGTTTTCATTTCAGTTATTGTATTGTTCATCTCTGTTTGTTTGTTCTTTAATTCTTCTAGGTCTTTGTTAATCATTTCTTGCATCTTCTCGATCTTTGCCTCCATTCTTTTCCGGAGGTCCTGGATCATCTTCTCTATCATTATTCTGAATTCTTTTTCTGGAAGGTTGCCTATCTCTACTTCATTTAGTTGTTTTTCTGGGGTTTTATCTTGTTCCTTCATCTGGTACATAGTCCTCTGCCTTTTCATCTTGTCTATCTTTCTGTGAATGTGGTTTTTGTTCCACAGGCTGCAGGACTGTAGTTCTTCTTGTTTCTGCTGTCTGCCCTCTGGTGGATGAGGCTATCTAAGAGGCTGGTGCAAGTTTCTTAATGGGAGGGACTGGTGGTGGGTAGAGCTGACTGTTGTTCTGGTGGGCAGAGCTCAGTAAACTTTAATCCACCTGACTGCTGATGGGTGGGGCTGGGTTCCCTCCCTGTTGGTTGTTTGGCCTGAGGCAACCCAACACTGGAACCTACCTGGGCTCTTTGGTGGGCTAATGGCAGTCTCTCAGAGGGCTCACGCCAAGGAGTACTTCCCAGAACTTCTGTTGACAGTGTCCTTGTCCCCACGGTGAGCCACAGCCACCCTCTGCCTCTGCAGGAGACCCTCTAACAGTAGCAGGTACTTCTGGTTCAGTCTCCCCTGGGGTCACTGCTCCTTCCCCTGGTTCCCAATATGCACAGTACTTTGTGTGTTCCCTCCAAGAGTGGAGTATTTGTTTCTCCCAGTTCTGTTGAAGTCCTGCAATCAAATTCCACTGACTTCAAAGTCTGATTCTCTAGGAATTCCTCCTCCCGTTGCCGGACCTCCAGGTTGGGAAGCCTGACATGGGGCTCAGAACATTCACTCTAGTGGGTGGACTTCTGTGCTATAAGTGTTCTCCAGTCTGTGAGTCACCCACATAACAGTTATGGGATTTGATTTTACTGTGGTTGCACCCCTCCTACCGTCTTATTGTGGCTTCTCCTTTGTCTTTGGATGTGGGGTATCTTTCTTGGTGAGTTCCAGTGTCTTCCTGTCGATGATTGTCCAGCAGCTAGTTGTGATTCTGGTGTTCTCACAAGAGGGAGTGAGAGTACATCCTTCTACTCCGCCATCTTGGTTCAGGGCCACAAATTTCGCTTCTTCCTTGATTTTCTCCCACCAAAAGTATCAGCTCTGTGTAGGCACTGTCAGTGGCTGCTTGGTTGTTGTATTTCCAGCACCTCACTCTGTGCAGTTCTGAAGAGGAGAGGGCTCCACACCTTGTAGGGCTGCACAGAGAAATGGTGAGAGTGGTCTCCGGGCACAGAGAAAGAAGCAACTTAAGGGCAGGGATATTGTCTTCTTTATTTTGAACATCTTGCATGAGGCTCAGCTCCTAGCATAAAACAGCATTTCAATACATGTTTCGTTGTGATAGCCAGGGCGTCAGAAACCTGAATGGGGTGCTCCTAAACAGTCTTCAGAGTATTCGTCTAGCGTTCCATGGATGCAGAATTTTAGAACAGGAGGGCATCTGGTAGATCCTCCTCATTTTACAAATAGGAAAGTGATAGTTCACACAGGAAGCAAGTGGTGGCCTAGGACTCAAGCCCCCTAGCTCCCAGGCCAATGTTCTTTGGACTACCCCAGGGTGGTTTGTGTAATTAAAGAATACAATTTCTTACACTACTCAATGCTGTCAGGACCTCTTCTGAATTATGGTATAAACCAGTACTTAAATTAATATTTGCATCAGTGAAAAATGCAGAATCATTGGGCTAGAAAGTGAGTTAAGGAGGATATTCCACCTTCAAATAGAATTTGTTCCATCTCTTTTTTTCACTCCTTGAGTTTTTGCATCCCATTGTGCTCCTTTCTGATTCTTGGCTTAGCTTGGAAGCTACAGTTAAAAACTGCTGGGTGAGAAGCTATTCTCCAGGTACTCTCAACTTTATTGGAAAGAGAAGCTGTCATAAATCACATAAGGGAACTGGGGCCTGTGGAATTACTTAGTTGCCAAGTGAATTCTTATTGATTGCTTTGGAAAATATGTACATTTTCCAGGAGCTTATCTGAAATAAAATAAAAGATTCATACTTTCTCAGACAGAGCTCTCTCTCCACCAAATTTCAATGATAGTCTGTTCATTTTAATACGGTGAAAGGGCAGTTAAATGAACAGCATAAGCATTAGAAGTTTAGTAGAAAACTTGGATAGGGCTTCCCTGATGGCGCAGTGGTTGAGAGTCCGCCTGCCGATGCAGGGGACGCGGATTCGTGCCCCGGTCCGGGAAGATCCCACATGCTGCGGAGCGGCTGGGCCCGTGAGCCATGGCCGCTGAGCCTGCGCGTCCGGAGCCTGTGCTCCACAACGGGAGAGGCCACAACAGTGAGAGGCCCACGTACCGCAAAAAAAAAAACAACAAAACTTGGATAGCAGAGCACAAATGTTATTCCAAATGGAGAAAGGTTTGGAACAACAAAGTGTCCCTAACTAAACATAAAATCAGAACCAGATTCAGGTTATACGACTCATGTTGACTTTGTCAAACTTATTCCTAAAAATGATCAGCATAGTAGAGGAATTTCTAGGAAAATCGTGATATTAGATGCAGTTATCACTTCCATATCAGGAAGTGGTATGAATTAGGGTTTCAGGGGAACTGAAATTGTGTATGTCCAAGAATAGTGAAATAAGTGGGAGGAAAGCATTTGGATCTTAATCCTTTTAGGCCACAGAATCTGTTGAAAATTTCTAAAAGCAGTGATTCTTTTCCCTGGAAAAATTCACATAGACATAAAAGCCTTCAGGCTATTTCAGGGAGTTCACAGACCCCCAGACACACAGGAATGTGGGACTCCATATTAAGGGCCCCTTATTTAGCTATTCCCCCCAAAGTTCCTGCTTTCTTCATGTGGCAGCTCTGCCTGGCTGGCATCTGGGACTTCCAACCCTGTTACAGACACACAGACACACACACACACACACACACGGCAAGGTCCTAGCAAATGGAAAGACTGAACATATGCTATGAGGCTGATTCAATTTTATTCAGAGTGAACAGAAGTGGCCTTAATCCCCCACAGATTTCCTTAACTTTTGTTGTGTGGTGAGATCATCTGGGGGAGATTTAGACTTCTCTTAGCATTTATTTACACTTTCCTTTATAGTATGTCTGAAAGGAAAATGCAAACTTTTAATTGGACTAACTTGGTCATTTGTTTCTGTGGTAGACTAGGTTTAGAATTGTCTCCATACCCATTCACTGGATGATTACGATTCACATGGGTAGCAGGCTCTGCTTGATCCTGGAGATATACAGCTCAAAGGATTTTCTAGTCTTCAGTCATTTCCATCTTATTGAATTCACTGGTGAACTAAGGAATTCTTTCTGTATTATTAGCGTAGCAAACATGGTGGTGCATCCCTGAACAGGCATGGGAAAGGAGGGTGGATAATAACAGTCTACAGCACTTTTTGTTTATCCAGAAATCAACCATCCCCAGGAGGCTGATGTGTAATCCCATGCTTAATCTGTCATCCATACTTTATGTAAAAATAATAATAATGATAATCATTTACACTTATACAGCCACTTACGTCTAGGGAATCTCAACGCTTTACAAAACACTAATTTTCCTAGTGTCCCTGTGAACTAGGTAAGGCCCATTTTACAGGTGAGGCAATTGAGGCACAGGAAGGACAAGTGGCTTTCTCAAGGCTATGGGGTAGCTGATGGCAGAGCCCAGAAGCCTGGAGAGCTCTGTACCTTTCAGGTGTCCAGAGCCAGCTGCATCTTGTGGGTGAGGGAGTGGGAGGGATCACACTAGGATGAAGCCCTCGCTCTTCTGGGTCTCATTTACCTAAGCCCAGCAGTTCGTAGAAATGCAGGGCGGCTTTCCAAAGTAAACACTTTCCCATCCCCACACGACTTGCACAGCCTGTGACGGGCTGTTTCTGAGGTCTAAGCAGTAGAGGGGGAGCTAAAATTGGCTGTCATATGTGTTTGCATAGGAAGGAGAGGAATGAATTTGGGTGGAAAATTGCCTTTTCGGTGGATGCCGCTGAGAAGCACTGCCCACTCTGTGCCAAATCGGAGCAGTCGTGGCCTTGGGCCTGTTTTATTCTGTTCCACCATATGAACAATCTGATATGCACATAACAGGGATGAAATAATTAAAGAGAGTCCCGTATGCAATTTGTCAGGGACCAAGTGGAAAATAGCTTCTCACTATTTACAGGCTTTTCAGTTGCAGAGAATTCTTAAAATTCCCCAAAACAGGTGGTGCTGAGTTCCAGGTAATATGATGGTCTATAGGAGTGCTTGTCAAACTTTAAGATGCATACAGATAACTTAGGGATCTGTTAACATGCGGATGCTGCCTCAGTGATTCTGGAGTGCGGCCCAAGGTTATGTTTCCAGGTGATGCCGACGCTAATGGTCCCTACCTCATACTCAGAGTAGCAAGATGCTAAGCCTACTATTTATCAATCTGATATGTCCATTCCCACCGCCTAATGCTCTGGAGAAAGTTTTGGACTCTTAGAATGAGGCTTGGGCTTAGAGGACTAAGGCCTGGGTTTGAAAATTGATTCTGTTACGTATTAGCTGAGAGAATTGGGACACCAAATCTTTGTGAACTTCACTTTCCATACCATAAATGAATTCCTCCCTCTTAGGGTTGAAGATGAATAAGAAAACCCAATAGGAAGAGTCTGTCCCACGGTGGGACTCCACACCTGGGCTCCCCAGTTCAGCGGGTCTGGCTGTCTTCCCTAACAAATACTGAATAGTTTCCTTCTGTGTCTGCCGTAATTACCAGCTACATTTAATCTATATTGCCTTTTTCATGTAACTTTATCTCTATACACTTTCTCTTCCACATGTAAAAGCCAGTATCAAATGTCACCTTTTTCATTATCAAAATGCTTTTCTTGAGCTAATTTCTTGTCTCCTTAACTATTACAATGTGTCCCTGCCTTCCTGGGTTCTCATTTGATCTAGGCTACGCAATGGAAGTGAGATTATAGGGTATTCATTTAGTAGATAAATGGTTATTAAACACCTACTATTCTAGGCCCTGGGTATACCACTGAGAATAAAATAGACTTCTTTCTTTTCTTTCTATTGTTTTTGTAGCCTCTGTTTAACTCTCTGGATCGCAGTGAAGTCTTCCTTTAATTCTCCATTTGTTGATGGCTTTAGACTTTTCTCTCATCTCCTAGTTTCATATTCTCTATTCTTACTGCCCATACTAATCCTTTGGTTCTTTTTCCTCTGAATCTAGTGGACTGACCTAAAGCTTCTCTCCTAAAAATCTTCATAAAACTCATTTTGTGTGAATGTCTCTGTGTAAAACTGTTTTTTTTTTGTTTTTTTTAAATAGCAACACTGAAAGTCATGTACAGTATATACATAGGAAAAAAATCTTGAATAACACACACCTCACTGTTAGCACTGGAACTGTGAGAGGGAACTCTCAATTTTTTCTTTATGTACTTTGGCATTTTGGGGAAAAAAATTCTCCCTTACAGTCAGCAAGTTTTATTCTGTAGCACAGGAAAAAAATGAGGAGAAAAAAATTTAACTGCATGGATTAATGAATAGCGCAAGGAAAGATGAAGAAACAGGAAAATAAGACTTACAGTCTTCAAATCTTCCCACATTCTCACTTGTAGTTTTATGTCTCAATTTCTGGGTCTGTCTTATTTAAGTTTCAAGTCACTGGTGCAGAACTCTGTCTTCCCGGCATTACACAGTGTCAGGAACACTGTTGGCATGAAAGCAACACTAATACTAAAGCAACAGGAGGCATTTTTACGAGAGAGAGCACAACCGAGATGGATTTTGATAAGGTTGGTATGTGCCCCAAGAGGTCATAATTACCCACATCAAAGAAGGAGTGGCTTCTTAAGCAAGTGGACTTTATCTTGCCATCTGCCAAAAATGTACCAAACACTCTTACTTTGTTAAAAACATGTGCACTCTTGGAACCAAGTCTTCGCAGCTCTGGACTGATGAACAGGACTGAAGAAATACTTTTATTCCTGATGCGTTTGACCTCCCAGCCTTTATTTGGCACCTTGCTTCTCTTATGTTCTCCTAGTTTGGGCACATCATCTGCAATGTGCATAAATGAGATAGGACTGGGTCATGACTGAACTGGGAACAGAGAGAAGTTATCTGATAAAACAGTGCAGGAAGAATTTAATTTTCCCAGCTCAACGGTCAATTTTCACTCTACCAGCTGGAATGCCGGGCTGAGTAGTGGTCAGAGAAGTGAGGTTGCAGGCTAAACTGTATTAGAATTTAGCTAGGACTCAATGTGGCTTATTAGAGTACCCTAGAGAGGCTGTTTTAGCCAGAGAGCTTGATTTAATCAGCCAAACTTTGGAATTAATAAAAACAACAATAAACAAGTCAAAACAAAACAAAACATCAAGCGCAAAATCCCACAACTCTCCAAGTGTCTGTTGTGCACAGCCTGGAGAGCGACTCCTGGGACCGTAAGAGGCCTTTGAATAGCACGGCTTTTTATTAGAGATCACACAGTTCTCCAAAGGAAGACTAGACACTGCTGAACTCCATTCTGTCCTGTGACTTTTGGTTTCATGTACATTGGAAAAGTAATCAGGTAGGTAGAAAAATAAATTAGAATAGTCCAAGAATATGTTGAACATTTATAATTGTGTTTCACGCTTGGTACTTTTTATTTTATATATATATATATATAACTCTACTATTTCATTCTCTCCAAATAAGTATATAAAACTCTACTGTTACATTTCTCTCCAAATAAGTCTGATTTCTTAAATATTACTTAATGAAGTGTTTTCCCTGTTGTTTCAGCAATAATTGTTATCAATCTTTAAAAAGACACAGGATAAAAATGTGTTTATCCTCACACTGGAGTTTCCGCCACTGGGGTCATCTTAAGATTTTTGCCTGCTTCTCCTTTTCAGAGGTGTCATACTTGTTAGATTTTTCATGGATTTGATAAAAGTGTTTGAGGCTAATTTTGCTTCTTTGTGGTTTTAATTCTCTTTATTTCCAGTATTACTTGGGGGTATATTTGGCTGTGTTGTTTCCTACTCCACCACTTTCCAGGGAATTCTGGGCATAACATTTTAGAAGGTACCCCCATGGTGGATAATCTGGATGTCAAAATATCTGAAAACCATGCTGAGTGATGAATATTTGAAGGAAATAGAGGCAAATGTCTTAGAAAAATTATGGTGAGAAATTGTAAGGTGATGGCTTCTTTAGTATATTTACTTTCTTAATGAATATTTTCTTTCTTAATTAAAGAAAACTTAGATCCTCCAAGGTTTTTTTTTTTTTCTTTTTTTTTTTTTTTTTTTGTGGTACTCTGGCCTCTCACTGTTGTGGCCTCTTCCGTTGTGGAGCACAGGCTCCGGACACGCAGGCTCAGCGGGCATGGCTCATGGGCCCAGCCGCTCCATGGCATGGGGGATCTTCCTGGACCAGGACACGAACCCGTGTCCCCTGAATCAGCAGGCAGACTCTCAACCACTGCGCCACCAGGGAAGCCCTCTCCAAGGTTTTAACCCTTGTTCCTTGATGTGCAACTTCCTTTAGGGCAAGGATGGTACTCATCATTCATCTATGCTTCTCCCTCTGTCATAGTAATGATCTATAGCAGTAACTGATCAAAGCATACTTTTCTGTTGAATCTGGATATGGCCTCAGAATCTTTCTCAACAGTACTCCAGGCAGCCACTACTAATTGATTGCTATTGGCATTAAAGACGCTTATTTGCAATCCCTACCTTAAAGCTCTATTGCTAAGTACTGCTTCCAGGAGGATAATTCTGCCCTTCAACCACCAAAGGCTTTATGATCCTTATTTGAATACCTAGATAACAGTTGAGTCAAGATTGGAATATTTTACTAGGACTACAATCAAGGCTAGGTGAGTAACAAAGTGGAAACAGAGTAACAGAACACTAGACAGTTTCTGCCCATTTTTCTCTACCCCATTCTTAGCCTGTGCTCCTCTAGAAGGATACATCCCTGCATAGCGCCTGGTCTTCCTCCATGAAGAGGAAAGCATTTTTAACTCCAGCTTTCTGGAAATATTTTTAGTATCTCCATTTTTAACTCCAGCTTTCTGGAAATATTTTTAGTATCTCCAGGACCTTGAAATTTAGATCCAAGAAAATGAAGCCCTGAGAGAGAGAGGAATTGCTCTGTTTGTTGCCTTCCGAGTTGTAAGTGAATTGCTTGACATTTCTCTGAAGATCGGCAACAGAATGTTCATATGACTTGTCTTTAAGAGAAACCACATTTCATTACCATTCAGTCATGATCTCAAAGTCCCAACATTCCTTCAGGAGATTCACACATGTCGAGGTTATAAATGCTGTCTTCAAATATTTGAAGAGCTACTGTGGAGAAGAGGTTATTGTGTATTGCTGCTGAGGGTTAACTAGACTAGTGAGTAGAAATTAGAGGGGGGCAAACTTGGGTTTGATAGGAGGGTATATTTTCTATTAATAAGAGCTTCCTTAACATGAACAAACTGTCTAATGTTATAGAATGCTCTCAGTCACTGGGACAAATAAAGCAAAGCCTGGATTGCCCTCTGTGAGAGATGGAGTTCAATGGATTCCTATCTTAGATGGAAAATTGAACGAACTCTTCTTTCCAGAGGGAGACCCTCGTGAGTTAGATATAACTAAGCTATGAAGTACAATATGTATGCTTGTATTGAGGTAGTCCATAGACCTTTTGACCTTTTCTATCCTGACATCTGCTGGCCAACACATGACTCATCATAGGTCATGATGATATATCTGCAGCTTCTGAATGGGAAGATCTTTGAGTGGGAAATGAAAAGACAAGGTGTTGGAAAAATAACCAGTGGTAATATATATTGGCACAGATTTATAAGTGAATACAACCTAGTTGCGTTATAATATATAAATGTATTCATTGTGTTATAATATATAAATGTAATATATATTGCGTTATAATATATAAATAATATAATCTATAGTTACAACTTAATAATTGAATGCAACATAGTCAATTTTAAAAGACTTTTAAACATAATTTTGAACTTACAGTTATGAGATGGAATATTATGTAGCCTAAATAACACTGCTATAGAAAATACATAATAACGTGGGGAAATAGTCACACAATACAGAATAAAAGCAGATTATAAAAATATCACGTGAAGTATGATTCCAACTTTTGATCGGGAAAAGCCTATCTTTGTGTTTTTAAAAACAGATTGGTTAAAGGTGTGCTTTAATTTTGTAAGAAAAAAAAAGACTGGAAGGATATACCTTGAACAGTTAATAATGGATATTATGCGATAGTAGAATTCTGGGTGATTTTTGTTTCCTTTTTAAACATTTCCCCAAATTTCCAAAATTCCTAAGATAAACACACATTACTTTGGTGGTGAATTAGCTTTGTATTGCTGTCATAACAAATGATGACAGACTTAACGGCTTAAGAAAACACAGATGTATTATTTTATGTTTCTGTGGGTTAGGAGTCAAACGTGAGCTCACTGGGTTAAAATCAAGATGTCAACAGTGCTCCTCTCCCTTCTGGAGACTCTGGGGGAAATTCATTTCCTCACCTTTTTCAGCTTTTAGAGGCCACTTGAATTTCCTGGCTTGTGGCCCCTTCCTTCATCTTTAAAGACAAAAATGTTAACATCTCTCTGATATTCTTCCATAGTCACATCTCCCACTGCCTGGCTTCAACTGGAAAAGCTTCTCTGCTTTTCAGGATTCTCATGATTACGTTGGGTTTACTTGAATAATCCAGGATAATCTCTCCATCTCAAGGTCCTTAACCTTAATCACATCTGCAAAGTCCCTTTTGCCAGGTGAGATAACATATCCACAGGTTCCGGGGATTAGGTCATGAATATATTTGGGGAGGACATTCTTATGCCTACCTCAAGTGGTCAGGATAACAAATTATTTTGTAAAACTGCATTGAATCCCTACTGAACTCATACTGCACTTTCCAATAGAAGTAATGCCATGCATGAGGTCACGCTCCCAGGCCAGCCATCAGAACTTACATGACCTGAGATAGAAGAGACTTTGCTCTTTTAAATACTGCAGTAAAGAACACTGATGGGACTATTTGATATAAAAAGCACGAATAACATTTTGTTTTAGAAAAATGTGTTCAGAGTTCTCAAGAGGATATCCCTTCCCCTGTCTTCTCAGCCTTTTCCCCCCCTTATCCTTATGATTGCCTCTCCCCTCTCCTCCTATGTTTGGGAATTGTGAGTAGAGGACTCAATTTCTAAGTTATGGTGGTGGCTGCCATGGTCTGTGGCATGGATTTGAGCAGGGTGGGTGTTGGGAGGCGAGGGACAACTGAGGAACTAGGTGACTCTGAAAGAAGGTGGCTGTGGGAACTTTTCCTGGTGTGAATGAAATCTCTGGGGGATACCCTAGGAGGATTCTGGATCTTTCCTTTAGTTCTCCCAGGGGCCTAAATGATGGGCTCACTTACTTCTTTCTAGTTGCCTCTGCTGGTCTCAACAAAGTCTTCTCTCCTTACTTGCTCACTGGGGGATAAGATATATGGTTGTGGGATGTCCCTGGTGGTCCAGTGGTTAAGACTTTGCCTTCCAATGCAGGGGGTGCAGTTTCGATCCCTGGTCGGGGAGCTAAGATCTCACAGGCCTTGTGGCCAAAAAAACCAAAACATAAAACAGAAACAATATTGTAACAAATTCAATAAAGACTTTAAAAATGGTCCACGTCAAAAAAAATCTTAAAAAAAAAAAAAAAGATATATGGTTGTGCACACAAGCCAAAGCCCTTCTGGAGTTTTCTGAGGGCTTTTGTTTCCAGCAACTAGGGGAGAAAAAAGTGCTCTGCCCTGCTTCCTTCTATTTATTTTTACTCGTATTATGTGGGGATCACACACATAGGAGCACTGTACAGAAAGGACGGCCTTGGAAGGCGAGGAACGCAGAAAGGCTCTGTAGCGGGATCAGGAACAGCGGGTCTGAGGGAGGAGAAGGGCTGCTTTTCCCTGACGGGGTGGGCGCTCCTCCAGCCCTGGCCACCACATTCCCACATGATCCCAACCAACAGAGCAAGTCCGTCTCCTCGCAGAGTTCAAAGGTGGCGGACCTATTGTTTTCTCACCTCCTGAGCTTCTCTGTGGTTAGCTGAGGGAGTGTGTGGAGAAGTCTTGTTTTGGAGAAGTTTCTTCTTTTGGGGTAGTTAAGGGGAACATTGCTTCTGACTGGCATCTAGGGCTCCCTTCCCAATAATGATGAGATAATGATACAAGTAGAATTGCTTACTCAATTCTAACACTGTGCTAGTGTCTACATGCATCGTCTAGTCAAATCCTGACGATAATACTATGACACAAGAACAAATGTGTTGTTGTTTTGTGCCAATGAATTCAAAATACCACAGAAAAATATACAAAACTGTGTACTAAATCGGTGCTCTATATAAGCCATTCAAAAATTATTGGGTGGTGCAGGTTGTGGGATGAATTGGGAGATTGGGATTGACATATATACACTACTATGTATAAAATAGAGAGCTAAGAAGAACCTGCTGTATAAAAAATAAATAAAATAAAATTCAAAAAAATAATTATTGGGAATAAGATAACACTGAATAAAGCACTGAAGTCATGGAAAGGACTTAGCTTGGTTGTTCCAGGCCCTGGAATAACACTCATAAAATAAAATCTGGAGTCCTTGCCTCTCCCCCTGCTGCTGCCCCTTGACTCACTTTTGTTTTTTAAATAAATTTATTTATTTTATTTATTTATTTTTGGCTGTTTTGGGTCTTTGCTGCTGCACATGGGCTTTCTCTAGTTGCGGTGGCGGGAGCTACTCTTCGTAGCAGTGTGTGGGCTTCTCATTGCGGTGGCTTCTCATTGCGGAGCAGGGGCTCTAGGTGCGCGGGCTTCAGTAGTTACAGCACGCAGGCTCAGTAGTTGTGGCTCACGGGCTTAGTTGCTCTGCGGCATGTGGGATCTTCCCCGACCAGGGCTTGAACCCGTGTCCCCTGCATTGGCAGGTGGATTCTCAACCACTGCATCACCAGGGAAGCCCTTGACTCGCTTTTGCTTGGCCCACCGTGGCTCTTCTAGTGCTCTTTCTGCCCCCTGAACATACCAAGCTTGCAATGAGCTGAACACTGTGCCCCACATTCACATGTTGAAGTCCTAACCCCAGTGCCTCAGAATGGGACTGTATTTGGAAATGGGGTCCTTAACGTGGTCCTCAGTTAGGGTAAGATGAGGTCATCAGGATGGGCCCTGATCCAATGTGACTGGTGTCCTTATGAAAAGAGATTAGGACACAGACACACTCAGAGGGAGGTCCATGAGAAGATGTAAAGAGAAGGTGGCATCTACCAGACAAGGAGGGAGGCCTCAGGAAGAGCAACCCTGCTGACGCCTTGATCTCAGACTCACGGCTTCCAGAAATGTGAGGAAATACATTTCTGCTGTTTAAGCCACTGAGTCTGTGGCGTGTGTTACGGCAGCCCTAGCAAACTAATAGAAAGTATTTTTAATGTCCCAAGAACTTTGTGCTCTGTACTATTTGGTTGGAATTCTTTGCTCCCAAGTTCAGTTCAAGTATTCCCTCCTCAGAGAGGCTGTCTCCACCAGTCTTTAGTAAAATCAGTTCTCCCATCCCTCAGTCAACCTCAAGCACCTGAGCCTGTTCTGTGTTTTTCTTACTTTGACTAGCACCTGGGCTACTTACCTGTCCAAGTGTTTATTTTCTCTCCCTTGATCCCTTCTAGAATGTAAGCTCCTCGAAGGCGGTTTCTCATTCCTTTCCACTAAGTAACACTTGATAAAGGGAATAGTTCCAGTCTCCCTGAAGCCACTGGTGCAAAGTCCAGAACACTGTGGTATCAGCTGGCTTCCCTCCCATGTGGTCTGCAAATGCTGGTTGCCTGCTCCCCCATCAACCACAATGGCTACATGTTAACGGCGGGACACCCTCACCCTCTTGGACTTTCCTGTGCACTTCTGCCTTTGCATATGCTCTGGTCTGTGTGTTGTCCTGATGGACTCAACATTCTGTGTGCCGTGGTACTGGGAGGGGAGTAGGAAACCCCCTCTGGCAGGGAAAGCTACTCTGTGCTTGGAGTCAGAGCTGAAAATAGATTTCTTCACTGGACAGCAATTTGGATGCCAAGACGTCTCCTGTCGCCCCATTTAACAGCCATCCCCCTACCCGGGGAGTAGTAGCTCAGGGATATTATTTGAACATTTTTTGCCCATTATGGTGAGGACTACATAGCCACAGGAACAGACATACAGTAGAGTATTAGAAATGGTGGGAATTCCATTTATTGTGTAACTAAACTGATCTTGCCAATCATTTACCAGTCAGGCTAGCTGGTCTCACAATTTCAGACTGATATATTGTACTTGAAGATTGATGATCTTTCATAATTTTGTTGCTGGCATGGGCAAATGGCAATCTGAGAGCTACCAGATGAAATAAAGACCCGGGATAATCTATTTTATTCCTGGGAAGAAAAATGAAGCCTACTGCAAAAGGACAGATCAGCCTGCTTATGTTTCAAAAAAATCTTATTAAAAATGAATACAATTTCAGGAAAATTCCAATGGTGTTTAATTTAGGTAATATCACTGCTTCATAGAAACGGAAGCATTCCACTATGTGACAGGTTACCCTTTACACTTATTAAATGTGTCATAGGATTTTTCAACTCCTGAAACAGGGCAGAAAATATAAAAACTTCCTTTTTTGTTTAAAAAGAAGCAGAAGGTAAAGCAAGGGACAAAATGTTACCAGACAGGGGCTTCCCTGGTGGCGCAGTGGTTGGGAGTCCGCCTGCCGATGCAGGCGACACGGGTTCATGTCCTGGTCCGGGAAGATCCCACATGCCGTGGAGCGGCTGGGCTCGTGAGCCACGGCCGCTGAGCCTGCGCGTCCGGAGCCTATGCTCTGCAACGGGAGAGGCCACGGCAGTGAAAAAAAAAAAAAAAGTTACCAGACAAATAAAGCACAAAATTCCAAACTCAAAACATTGAGGGTACTAATTTGCTAATTAGAATGTTCCTGGGACCTTCATTGCTTTAAAACTATGGACTGAACCATGAGCTGTTCCTCTTTATGGCTCATGGTTCCAGATTGACAGCTGCCATTTTTCCTTAGCAGATCGAGGCGCTTCCTTTTTCTGCTTTTCAGATGCTGAGCCTACTCAGTGAGCGCTGGGAAAGCAGGTCACTGATGTGAACACAGACAGATGAACGATTTACACTGCAATGGCACAAAACCAAACCCCAGTTTTGGACTTTGGTCTGACAGCAAAATTTGACATTGAGGTACTGATTAAAGCAAAACCTCCCTGTTTCAAGAGGTTTATTCATTAAAAAAAAAAAAAAAGCCTATTAGGAACCCAATGAGTTTACAGTTCTGAATAACTGTATGTATGGTGTATAGTAAACAACCTGAATAGCCATTCTAAATGAGTTCTTTATATTCTGCTTCTAGAAACTTGTAATTACATTGGAAGCAGGACATGTGATACAGAAGATATATAAAGCTATTCAGCCCCAACTGCCACTTAAATTCAATGAAGGCAATCCAGCGAAATCAGTGGAACACATGAGAAAATCACTGCAATTAATCATCTCTTAAAGTTGAACCGAGGAAAGCTTTTCCTTAAAAACAAATAGATTTAACTCTTTTTCATTAGTCCTGGGCCTTTAAGATAAATTGTGATGGTGTTGCATTTTCAGCAGCAATTGATCTTTTTGGTCGTACATTTTCTATCTTTCTTGGTCATGTTAGAAAATTATAAACATAAATACTGTCATAGCATTTCAGTTTGAAAAGTGAAGGTCTGAGAAGAGAGTTAGAAAAAAAAGTATGCTTTGATTTTCAACAACTCTGAAATCAAACGTGTGGCCACTTCAAGAATTTCTCCCCATCTTGAGCTAGGGAAGCATGATCTAGGAGAAGACATATATGCCCAAGAAAATTTAGAAATTTAAATATGAACAATCTTTGAATCAATAGGCCATGTTTTAAATGTCTTTATGTTAACAAAAATACGGCAACTTTGAAAGAATCTCCTTTCCAGACAGACTGACCAAAAATCTAACAGTTTGCTGCTAATAACTTTAGCAACCTGCAAAAATTTGATCAACTTTATTCTTCCCATCATGCATTTATTAATTCGAAAAAACATTTATTGAGCTTCACTCAGTTCTATAGCTAATGGCAGTGAACATTAAGGGTCTGAAGTTTCTTATTCATATTTCGGAATATACAGTCAATTTATCTTCTAATCTTTCAGGTTAGAATTAGGTCCGATCTAATTTCTTTCTGGTCTTGGCTCTCTTGGGCCATGTCAATTATGATCAAAGTCAACCCTCCCCTTACAAGCCTGGGACACTGATTGGCATGAGCTGATGCTGGAGAGCCATGCAGAAGAAATAAAGAACCATGCAGAAGCAGTGTGTAGGTGGTGTTGCAATCACAGACCACAGCATATGCTGCCCAAATGGATCATCACTACATAACTGGACTATTCACTGGTCTCCTAACCAGGCACCTCATTTGCTTGTTTCTGATGTTTGCACACGCCTTTTTGTCTGCTTTCTCCAATTTCAGCGCTTTGAATTTTAAACCATTCTATAAGACACAGACCTCAAATAATTTTCCTTCATGAAAGCATCTTTAATTTACCATCTTTATTCTCTTCCCAAGGTAATTTCTTCTCTTTAAATTTCCATTTATTTATATTTTTCTTTTGGTTCACATCAGAAGTGTGAAGCAAAAGAAAAATACAAATAAATGGAAATTATTCTGTGTGTATGGTAGGTATTTTCTCCTTTGTATTCCTACTAACTGTAAGTCCTTTGAAAATAACATTGTTTCTTATTTATCTTAGTAGCCCCTGGAAAATTTTGTTTTTTGTCTTTCAAACAGAAGGTACCGGATAAATATTAGTGGACAGAATTGGGAAAATTGGATGCAATGTTGGTGACCTGTATCTGGCATATGGGTTTTACTTTTACTGTTATTTTCTCTTCCATCAATAATAAATGGTAAAAAAAGAAAAAAAGGAATCCCCATATCAAGACTTCAGTTATAGTCAAAGTATCCTTGAATTAGAGTGAAACAACTGAGGCTAGAATTTAGCTCTTTATGTTACATTTGTGGAACTAATTTTTCTAGTGACAGTTTGGGAAATCACCAACACAGACATAACGTCATTGCAAACCAGGAGGCCAAGCATAGCTGTGGGAAAGAGAGCCCATGTTCAAAAGGAAATATCCAAAATAATAGAATGGAGGGTCTAGAAAATCACCACCATGAATGCCTTTTTTGTGGTCTCATTTCCCCCAAGGTTGCTCTAGTATGAAAGTCTTTCTTTAAGGAGATAACATAAAAAGAAGTAAGTGGTGGCAAAAAAAAGTCCACTCGTGTAATGGCCTTGTATATTCTTTGGCTATTTCAATGTAATGTTTATCTAATAAATAGCATTTCAGTGTTAAACAGTAGAGCTGTGTCTGCATTCCTGGGCCAAACGGCTGAACCTCCTTCAGGTCTTGCCATGCTCTTACTGCTGAAAAAAAGTCCTGTTTTAATGAAAAGAGATACTATGTGCCTGGAGCCAGCACCAGCAATGGCTGCTTAATGTTTTCGTGCTTCTGGGTAGTATTGAAGTCTTCAGACAGAATCACAAATTCGTGTGTGTGCGTGTGCATACATTTATGAAAAAATGTAATTTTAGTAAAAATTCATAGTTCTTGAATGATAAAAATCACGCAGATAATACTTTTTCAAAATATAATTCTTTGTAATTACTTCCTGTACTAAACTACTTGAAAGTTGTCTGTGATGTGATTGGTACAGTTGTATAATAACGTGAGTGAATATTTTGATGTCGATGTTAAAAAAGAAGGAAAAAGAAGACTAATGTGTGGTTGTGAAGTTTAAAGAAATGCTAATTCCAGAAGAGAGGAAATGAAACCTATGTCCAATTACCCACATCAACCTTTAGATGGTCAACACATTTAGATAGTATCTGAGTCAGAGTAAATTCTAGAAATGTAGTACCTGACCTTGCTATTCTCCAGTAGAGGGAAATGTGTTCTGAGAAGATTTAGATGGATTTCCAACATGGTGGAGTGAAGAGGTGACCGGGAGAGGGTAGGTCAGGTGGAGATGGACATTAAAGAGGATAAAATGTAGTGCATTAAAAATGGCCTCAACCACAGAGATAAATACATGATATTGTCTTGTTTATTTAACCTGTCTCTGTAAACTCAAAAGGAGATGTTTATGTGGTTCTAAGGCAGTGTTTCTACTCTGAAAAAGTATATGGATTTGGTTTATGGACCACGGAGTTTCAGGCAGAGAAATGGGAAAGAGAAACTTGGAAGGGCATTTGGTTAAAGTGCTCTTATCATCAGTCTGAACTTCTTACTAAACCCTTGCATACTCATTCCTACACTCCATTCATTTAAAAAACTATTAGGCACCTTCTGGGAGCATCAGAAAGGATGGCGACACTGAAATGCACAGGTCCTGTCCCTGAGGAACTTGAAATTAGTCAGGTTTAAATTATAGGACTGGTTAGGCGTAATCCATACGGCCTGCAGCTGGAGCTTATTTTATTTAATTATTTAATTAATTGCTTTTGGGGATTTTTATTTTGATCCTGAAACATCCAGCCTCTAGCAGTCAGCAGGCTATTCCATGTAAGGTTGGCATCCCTGCAGAATTCCATTGCAACCGGAGTACTTGATCACATATTCATAGGACGTTTCCTACATTCACTCAGTAAATACCTGCTGACTACGTGCCGGCACAGTTCTAGACACTGGGCAGAGTGAACAAACAGTTCAGCTATTTACACCCACTGAGCCTATATCCTTGTTTTGGAATAATGATGGTGAGGCCCCAAATGATCAGCCCACAAAGTATAAGAGAAACAGCTTTTTACAGGAAAAGTCAGATGTAGTATCCGAAACAGGAAAGGGGTGATAGGAAAGCAAAAGCGACAGATGTCTGTTTCAGTCCTCACCTAACATTCAGCTTGACACATCTTGTGTCTGTCACCCAGCATTTGACCCCTGACCTCGTTGTTTTCTTCTTTCCTTCCTGGCTCGGCACACTCCTAGGAAACTCTCCTGGTAACATCCCTCTTGCTTTAACCCAACCCCAAGACCCCTTCTTTTTGTACCCTGACCCAGTGGACAGTCCCTATTCCAGGGTGTACTGGCCATTAGGAGTCAGGGTGTAGGGGTGATGGCAGCGGGATGAGAGGAGACAGGACTGGGGAAGGGAGGGATTCATTGCAAAGAAATGAGGGTAACTTTACAAATACGGATGATAAAGTACAATAAATGGCAGTAACTCCAATGAAAACTAAATCATTTCAAAACAGGAAGAAATTAAAGGAATACTATTATTTTTTAATGAATAAGAAGCAAAGAATAAAGTGTCGCCAAGGAAAGGGATGGGAAGAGAAATCTACCACAGCATTCCTGAGTGTGGGCTGGGGATCACAGCATCAGCATCACCTGGGAGTTTGTTTAAAATTTTGCACTTGTCAGAAATCCTGAGGCTAGAACCCTCCAGGTGAATCTGATGTAGGACATTTTTGAGGCCTTTCATTCTAGCGGATGATGGACCCTACCTACCTGGTGATCCATTTCTTCTTTTAAAACAAGGTGCTGATACACATCTTTTAGCAATTTGTAAGATGATTCCCTTCTAGTCTCTTCTTTCTATTCCTTCTTCCTTATATTTTGTAATTTTGATCTGTAGCCCATGAGCATTACACAAACTGTCAGGGTGCAGGTCAATGAACATAGCGAGAAATAAGAGAAAGATAAAGAACAGCTTGCTAGTTCTCAGTGTATACTTTTTTTTTTTTTTTTTTTTTTTGCGGTATGCGGGCCTCTCACTGTTGTGGCCTCTCCCTTTGCGGAGCACAGGCTCCGGACGCGTAGGCTCAGCGGCCACGGCTCAAGTGTATACTTAGCAAGGAGAAATCACTTGAATCCATTCAATCTTCAGCTGGTGAACTGCTTGCTCACAAAAATGCATCAGTCATTTATTTGAGTAGACATGTAGCGCAGAAAGGGATTGCACAGTCTTTGTTGTACACTATCTTACACAGATACAGAGACACATGCAAATATTGTAGAGCTCAAACATTAAAGTTTCCCATCTGAAATGAAAGAATAATATATTTTTTAAATATACCATTTTTTAAACAAATAATATGATAATGTTTTAACTTGGCAAATGTGCAGAGACATGTTCAATATGAAGGAAAAAGACATCAGTTACAGGTCAAGAGCAAAGAAACCAATAACAACGAACACTTACATGATATTTACATGCAGGTCTTATCCTAAGTGATTGACTTATATGAATTTGTTCAGTCCTCACAATGCCCCTGAGAGTTACATGCGGCTAGCAGGCCCATTTTTATTTTTGTTTTGTTTTGTTTTGCTTTTTGTGGTACGCGGGTCTCTCACTGTTGTGGCCTCTCCCGTTGCGGAGCACAGGCTCTGGACGCGCAGGCTCAGCGGCCATGTCTCACGGGCCCAGCCGCTCCGCGGCATGTTGGATCTTCCCAGACCAGGGCACGAACCCATGTCCACTGCATCGGCAGGCGGACTCTCAACCACCACGCCACCAGGGAAGCCCTTGCAGGCCCATTTTAAAGATGAGGATGAGGCACTGAGAGGCTGTACCTTGCTGAGATCACACAGTCTGGATTTGAAGCCAGGCAGTAGAGCCCAAGAACCTCTGCTCTTAACTTCCCCACCACCTTAGCCTCTGTTTCTAACCACTCTTCACTCCCACTTCTTTTTTTAAAAAATAAATTTATTTATTTATTTTTGGCTGCATTGGGTCTTCGGGCTTTCTCTAGTTGTGGTGGCTTCTCTTGTTGTGGAGCATGGGCTCTAGGTATGTGGGCTTCAGTAATTGTGGCACACGGGCTCAGTAGTTGTGGCTCGTGGGCTGTAGAGCGCAGCCTCAGTAGCTGTGAAACACGGGCTTAGTTACTCTGTGGTATGTGGGATCTTCCCAGACCAGGGATCGTACCTGTGTCCCCTGCATTGGCAGGCAGATTCTTAACCACTGTGCCACCAAGGAAGCCCTTCACTCCCACTTCTGAGCACAGTTTAATGCTATTACTGTAGCTTTAGGCAGCTGGAGGGCAGTGAAAGAGCAGATGGGGGGAGGCAGAGCAGAGATACTGAAGGAAACAGAGGAAGGAGGGCTGAGACTGGACAACAGGACACAAAGAGGAGCAGAAGCAAAAGGAAGGGACGTGGAGTGGAGGCGGGAGAAGCTAGAAGTGGGCTGACGGGGTTGATGTGCAAGAATGAAACTCAGGAGGTTGGGAGGGAGTAAAGGAGATATGAGAATGAGCTTGGCTGCTGAGGGGTGGGAACAGCAGGAAGGGGCGTGGAGGGGCAGGTCCTTGGAGGTAGAGCCAAGGAGAGGTGAGTTTAGAAAAGAGGATCTGGGTCCAGAAAGATGAAATAGAAAGAAAAGAAAAAGAAAAGGACACAGTGAAAAAAGAAGGTCCTTTCCTTGGGCATTCAAAATGCCATCATGCCCTGTGGTCCTCTGCTAGTATGCGATAAAAATATTTTAATAAAGAGCATGGTATCAGCCTCATAGCACAGACAGGACAGCATTCGTTATGAAAATAAAAAAGGCTGGATCCAGCAGCGATGTCTTTTCATTTTGTCCCTCCACTCTCCAACAGCTCCTGTGCTTTTGCTACTTTAATATGAGACACAAGAGACAAAGACTGGCATTCCCTGACCACTCAAAACATGTCCCAGCCCTGCCACTGGGGCAGCCAAGAGGAAGCCATGAGCAAAAGAATACTGTTTGAATTGCCTTCAGAGGACTATCTAAACCTTCCACTGAGAACACAGCCCAGTTCAGCACAATAAGAGCATTTAACAGGGCAGCTGCCTCCTCAGGCTGGGCTATGAGCATCCACACTTCACAGCCTCTTAGTTGCTCAATGAAGGCATGTGGGGGCTGGTGTTGCATCTACCTGACAGGCCTGGGTTCTCAAAGTTCTTCAAGAATGTGATTTAGGACTTCCCTGGTGGTACAGTTGTTGAGAATCCACCTGCCAGTGCAGGGGACATGGTTGGAGCCCTGGTCCGGGAAGATTCCACATGCCGCAGAGCAACTAAGCCCGTGCACCACAGCTACTGAGCCTGAGCTCTAGAGCGCACGAGCCACAACTACTGAGCCCGTGTGCCACAACTACTGAGGCTGTGTGCTACAACTATTGAAGCCCTCGCACCTAGAGCCCATGCGCCACAATAAGAGAAGACACTGCAATGAGAAGCCCGCACACCACGGTGAAGAGTAGCTCCGCTCTCCACAACTAGAGAAAGCCCACACGTAGCAATGAAGACCCCACACAGCCAAAAGCAAATAAATAAATTTTAAAAAAATAAAGAATGTGATTTAACACAGACATAGAGAACAGACTGGTGGTTGCCGACCGAGAGGGGGTTGGGGGAAGAATGGAGGGGGAGGTTGGGGTGAGCAGAAATAAGCTTCTATATACAGAATGGATAAACAAGGTCCTACTGCATACCACAGAAAACTATAGTCAATATCCTATGAGAAACCATAATGGAAAAGAATATTAAAAAAAAGAATGTATATGTAACTGAATCACTTTGCTGTACAGCAGTAATTAGCACACGTTGTAAATCAACTATACTTCAACTGAAAACAATGTGATTTAACAAAGGGATACAGCCAAAAAAAAAAAAATCAGAAATATTTTGCTTATTGACCTGAGAAGTGAGAATTCTTACTTGCAAATGGATCGCCTCCTGAATAAAAACCAAATGCAAGGACTTCCTCAATCCTATGCCTCACATTCTAGTGTTCCCCAAACTCACCAGCTGTTAGCAATCACTTTGAGTGCTTATTTAAAGAAGGAAAATGTTTGCTAAAAATATATTCTGGAGATTTTTTTTGCGGTACGCAGGGCTCTCACTGTTGTGGCCTCTCCCGTTGCGGAGCACAGGCTCCGGACGCGCAGGCGCAGCGGCCATGGCTCACGGGCCTAGCCACTCCGTGGCATGTGGGATCTTCGCGGACTGGGGCACGAACCCGTGTCCCCTGCATCGGCAGGCGGACTCTCAACCACTGCGCCACCAGGGAAGCCCATTCTGGAGATTTTGAATCAATAAGTCTAGGTGGGGCTGAGGAATCCATTTTTCTCCCCCTGGGTACACGCACATACACACAAATAATTCTTTTGCTCTGACATGTTGGGAGGCACTGGCATACCTTATACGCCAACTCAAGTGCATTTCTTTTTGCTCAAAGATTTTCTACTCCTCTCCTGCTCTACACTTTACATCCAATAGCTCCATATGCTGACCTCTAGTTTCCTCAAATTCTACCCACCAATACCATCTCCTCCTGTTGAAATGCTAACCATTTTTCAAATGAGTAGGATTCCTTGACCTTCCCAGTTGAAAATGGTCTCTTCCTCTCTGCTCTCATATGAAATTTGGTTGGTGTTTATCTTGTAGCGCTGCTCACATTTTACCTTGGATTGTGGGTACAGTACCCATCATCTCCTTTTTACTCTATTGCAAACTTGTTGAAGGTAGTAATCATGTCTTCAAATAGCCCCACAGATATAAAATGTCTGGCACTCTGCTTGGGACACTGTATCTCATACTTCTCATTGCATCTCATCCCTTCCCTTCCCTTTTCCTTTTTGTATCCCTTTGGTACATAGCAAGGTGTTTTGCTTGTAGTATGTGTTTACTAAATGTATGTTAAGTAAATGAATAACTGATATAGGAACTTTGGGAGGCTTTTTTTACTTTGTATTACTTTTTGGTCTAGGGAAAACAAACTTAGAAAAAAGTACCTGGAGGCATTTAGAATGCAGGCAATCATAAATTACAACGCTAAGGTCTCGGCTTGGTTTAATTTGGGGACACTTTTAGAAGAAACGAGCATTTAATTGAGTATATAGGAGGCATAAAAATCTCTCCAGGGAACTAAGGAAGGACACAAAATAAATGGGGAAATGTCCTCTCATCCTCATCAACCGTTTTGTTTAAACATGAGAAAGGTAATACCAAATATCTTCTGATATAGTTCTAACACCTAATTGCTTCAGATTTCTGTCTGATTTGTTTAGTATATCTTTAGGTCAAATACAGCTTTACTTCCATTACTGTAATTCTAAGGAGATCAATAGTTTTCATCAATTTTTATAGTGATTTCCCTTAGTGAAAACTTCAGGTTATGTGTTTTGCTTGTTTTAGGTGACAGGGTTATCCTATGAGTCTTTAGAACCCTCTGGATCACTTTCCAGTTCCTTGAATCGAAATTGTTTCCTTCAGTTCCATCTTGATGTGTAACCCTGAGTTTGCAAGGAGCCTCCTGTAAAAACATCAGCATAATTGGATAATGATCGCTCATCCATGTAGTTTCCTTATAAGCATCCCTTATGCAGCTGGATGCAATTTCTTCAGAAATCAAGGAGGATTCTACCTGGGAAAGAGAGCTCTTCCAGATATACTTTTTTTTTTTTTTTGTGGCACGCGGGCCTCTCACTGCTGCGGCCCCTAGCGTTGTGGAGCACAGGCTCCGGACGCGCAGGCTCAGCGGCCATGGCTCACGGGCCCAGCTGCTCCGCGGCATGTGGGATCTTCCCGGACCGGGGCACGAACCCGCGTCCCCCGCATTGGCAGGCGGACTCCCAAGCACTGCGCCACCAGGGAAGCCCCCAGATATACTTTTGAGATTATGTTCTAGTATTATGATATAAAACTACGAAACAGTCATGTTCTGATGTTGACTAGACAGCCATGGCCACAGGATAGCAAGCATAAAAAGCCAACTTTAAAAATGCACTCAATTATCCAAATGTTTCTTAACATCCAGATGTTTGGCATTACTGGAACAAAACATCTGGATAGCCATAAAATGTTTTTAGTTATCACCAGCATATTTTGCTTCCTATAAGACCGTATAAGAGTCTTAAAGATATTATCAAATTTTTCTGATAATCACCTCCACAGTCAATGTAATCAAGGTCACAGAAATTTTAAACGTGAACTGTTTCCCACTTTTGAGCAATGCTCTGTGTTGTGAGCTCTCACCCAGCGTGAATGCATAGCGTGTACATTTCTTCTGAATGCACTGCATTCCGATCTCACAAGTGAGGCCTTTAAATAGCAGGTTATCATTATGTCAAAAGTCCTTAATGCTTTTACACCAGAAAGAAGGCATATAAGGAAAATAAGAAATCAAACTGTTCTAGACAATCACACTGCTATTTTTGTGGTTCAATGGGACACACAGTGACCTCTGAGAATCATAATTGTTCAACTATACAAGAGAGCTGGTACACTTAAAAGATGAGTTCTTTAGGAATTGGTTAAACAAAAAGATTCATTCAGAACTAGTTCTAATGCCTTTCTGTTACCTAATGTCAGATGTGAAAAAATTCTGTGCATATGCCCTATAGCATTATATAAAAATAGCATCTCTCAGGGCACTTGATCATCAGGTAATGTTACCGAAGTTAGAAGCAGGTAACAAGTAACAGTAATTTGTGGCTATGCAGCTCTAACAACAATAACCAAAAAAGGCAACCTAGTGAACTCTCTTTAGTTAGCAATCAGGCTCCTTTCATTCTTTTGAATTATAAATTTCCAGAGAAGAAAAGAGGGAAATGACCCACAAATATTTTACCTCAATTAATTTCAGCAGGATGCTGGAATGCATGTGTCAGACTCGACCATTATTAAACCTGGTATGTAATTACAGCAAAACATCTTGCAGGATCTTGAAGCAATCATTTTCATATTTTATTCTTCTTCGGTGACCAAAAATTACCATTTCAGATTTCAGTGAGTAATCCACATCAATTTTGGATATTTAAGAAGTCACAGAAACCTAAATATGGAATAAAATCTACAAAAGTATTCAGGTGGAACTATATGTGGTTCTTGGATAGGACACTTCAAGGTTAGCACTGCTTTATTCAGAATGATACATACTTGGTAAATAGAAAAAATATGTACCTTTACTACTCCTCAATTTTATCTACTTTATAGGACTGAGATAGCTCCTGACGCTGAATATGCTGGATTGGGACAAAATAATAATTTTAATATGTGATGTATGCAAGCAAAGAGAGTTGAGACTTTCTTGCTCACCAGAATGTAAGCTCTTTGAGGGCACAGGTCTAATTTTCATGGTTTGCTTCTGATCCCCTCTCTGCCTAGAGTAGTACGTGGCACATAGTAGGTGCTCACTAAATATTTGTTGAATGAATGAATGAATTCAATTTTTTAATAAACATGTTTTGAGAGTCTGCTCATTTGAAGACACTTCTAGATATCAAGGGAGAGGCAAAATCTGAATGAATGTACCCAGATCTGTGACAAAGTTGGTCTATTAGAAAAAAAAAAAGATCTCATTAGAATACAGGTCAGTGGGGGTTAAATATCACAGGAGTTGTACTCAAACCTGGGATGCTAGGATGCTTGGCATTCAGGGGAAGGAGAGAGCATTTCAAATGAGGGTGAGCACAAACACGCACCTAGATAATTTAAAACAAAAGAAAGATAATTTGCACTCTAGATAATTTAAAATAAAAGAAAGAAAAGAAAAGAATGGAACCTGTAGCTCTGGTTCCTTTTCAGAGAAGAGAAAGGTGAAAATAACCTAGGAAGAGTGGAGAGAAACTTCAGGAAAGCTAGGCAGCTGTGTGTGGACATTTTGGGGGAGGGAAGGGACTGGCAAGATGTCACTTGATCATACGAGTGACCATTTCATTGTTGGTTTTTAACTGTTATAGGATCTCTAAATTTCTGATTTCTGGAAGGGGCTACAGCAGAAGTGCTAAATATCCCGAGAGAAGGAGGAAATCATGTTGTCCTAAGAGTTCCAGTCCAGTTTTTTTTTTTTTGCAGTACGCGGGACTCACTGCTGTGGCCTCTCCTGTTGCGGAGCACAGGCTCTGGACGCGCAGGCTCAGCGGCCATGGCTCACAGGCCCAGCCGCTCCGCGGCATGTGGAATCTTCCCGGATCGGGGCACGAACCCGTGTCCCCTGCATCGGCAGGTGGACTCTCAACCACTGCACCACCAGGGAAGCCCTTCCAGTCCAGTTTTTCTAGACTGCAGAGACAAAATATTTGCCTGAGGGATGAAACTTTCAGGTGGTCATCCAAGACAAGCCGGAAAGGCTTCTGAGGTTCTCCAATTGCTACTTATCATTCACCATGATTCTTATAATTATAGGTTTGTCTGATATGATCCTTGATCCATTAGGTCCTTTACACATATATCAATTTTTCTATCTTATAATTGTCCTAGGAGTGATTTAAAGTTGTGCTATTATAGAATTTAAATCAGAAAAATAAATTTAGAAAATGTTACAAAAATGTTACCTCTGAAATGTATATTTATCCTTTATATAACTATCTCTGATTCATTTCAGTGGGTTTAGCATAGTGGGATGTGTTAAAATATAAGTGAAGTGTGACTTTTTCTGTGATTAGTAAAAAGCTTTTCCTAAGATTTGCTTAACTCTTGCTGTGTGCAATTGCTGATGGATTTCACGAGAAGATGTGTTGGATGCTAGCTAATCTGAATTCCCAGAAATTCAGGCTGCAGGAATTGTTTCAGGCATTCAGACCCATCAGAAGAAAAGACAACCCACGTGCTAGAGGACTGTCACACTTTATCTGCTTCTTTTTTCACGATACCGTTGGGAAGATCAATTCAGGAATTGTCCCTGCTGATTGCTTCATGTACACGCAGTGTTACCCTGCAGCACCTCATGCTTGTTTTCTTCCTCTGGGTTAAGGCAGAAAGCACGGCCATCTCTCACTGCTCCATTCTAGGCTTTTCTTGATGCTGTGGACCCAGACAGTGCCCCAACCTAAGCTACTCCTAAGTCAGCCTACTTTGGTATAAAAAGACACAAGAGTGCTCGCTTTCCCTCTGGGGTGAATTCTCACAGCTGTGTGTAGGAATAAACATTGAGTAAGACAAATTATCAATGGCTACTTCTTTTAGATAAGAATACTCTTTTGCTTTGCTTTTAGATGAGTGAGCTCTGGGGCACTAGAAGAGCCATTTCTATAGCATCACTTATTCTGGAGTAATGGAAAATGGTTTGGCAATTTCTTACAATTATTTTTATTTTATATTATTTGATACATTTATCATAGGACCCAGCCATTCCACTCTGAAGTATTTACCCACTATAAAACTTAGGTTCACACAATAAAGGGGACACCTCTATTCATAATCACCAAACATAGGAGACAGTCCAAATGCCCTTCCATGGGTGAATGAGTAAGCCTCTATTCGATGGAATATCACTTAGCAATAAAAAGGACCAAACTATTAATACATGTGACAACTTGCGTGAATCCAAAAAGCATTATGCTGAATGAAAGAAGCCAGTCTCAGAGTTGCATACTGGATGATTTCATTTATATGACATTCTCAAAAATATATATTTATAACTATAGCAACAGAGAATGGATCATTGTTTGCCAGGGGTTAGGTGTGAGGGGCGGGGATTGACTGAGAGTCATGGAACTAGTCTGTATTCTTATTGGGGTGTCAAAACACAGTGTTACAGACATACAGAACAGACTTGTGGTTGCCAAGGGGGACGGGGTGTAGGGGAGGGATGGTTGGGAGTTTGGGATTAGCAGATGCAAACTATTATATATAGGATGGATACACGACAAGATCCTACGTACAGCACAGGGAACTATATTCAATATCCTGTGATAAACCATAATGGAAAAGAATGTCTGTATACGTATAACTGACTCACTTTGCTGTACCGCAGAGATTAACACAACGTCGTAAATCAACTATACTTCAATAAAATAAATTAAAAAAAAAAAACAAGTGTTAAAACTCATAGGATGGTACACCCAGAAAAGTCAATTTTACTATTTGTGAATTTAATTAAACACACACACGTACACAGTGGCATCAGCAGCAGCTTAGGGAAGGAGCCTGGAGTACAGGGGTCAATGGATCCTAGCACGACCTCCAAGTTCTCCAGGGGCTCCTGAAAGGGGTTGATGGGGCAGCTGCCATGCTTCCTGATGCACGCAGAAGCCACGCAGCGCGACTGCTATCTAAGATAGCTCCAGTGACTGCCCGCCCCCCTTATCCTGCCATAATCCGTGACACTGTTAGTGTTAGAGCGTCCTCTGCTCCCCACCCCCAGCTTAAAGTAGTTGCCTTCGTTGTGTTATTCCAGTATTACCTAGGGAAAAGAATCCATTAACACCTTAGCAAGAAAGATGTTCCTTGGAGGAAGTAGACTCAGAGAATTCCAGGAAGACAGTGCACACAACTGCTGTCTTTTTTAGAAGGACAGGGAGAAGGAGGCTGGAGCAAGGTAGGCTCCCAAGTAAGGGAGACCTAGGGAAGTCAGTAGAGGCCACAAAGGCCGCCACCGCCAGTGAGGACCGTTCCCTAAAACAGGGGCAAAGCAGCCACATGAGCACAGCTCCTTTCCCATAAACATAAATACCAGGTCCGTGTCAATCAACCTTATAATAAGACCCAGTTGACAGATCACAAAACTCTAGCTCCTGGAAATGAGTTATTAAAACTGCTTTTCTGAAGCATGCTCACACCAGAGAGGTGTGAGATTTATTTATAATTGCTGGAGAGCAGATTCTGCCCATGAGTCCTTGTAGGACACCCCAGAGACTCCTACCCACTGCCTCCGGCCCAGACGCAGTGATTATGGAATGACTGAAGTAACTCCCCTCCAAGGGCCCCAGTGACTTACTGTCCACTCGTAATAAAACCCACACTATGTCTCATGGCCTTTGAGGCCCTACATGGCCTGGCCCCTGCCTGACTCTTAGATGTGGTGCCGGCCCTGCCTTGTTTATTATTCAGTCTGTCTGACTGTCCTGCTGGTCCTTGAATACACCGAGCTCAGTCCTACCTCGGGGTTTTTGCACTTTCGGTTCCACCCGATTGAACAATGTTTCCACTAAACCTCATCCTTCCAGTCTTAATTCTAGTGTCATTTACCTCCTCAGAAACGCCTTTCCTGACTTCCCGTCTAATGCGGCCTCCGCACACCAAGGCATACTCACATCACCCGCTTTGATTTTCTTCATTGTCTGGCCGTTGTCTGAAATTATTTGCCTATTTGTTTAGAGTGTAGTTTGAGTCCACTGATTCTGGAATGAGATGCTTGCTCTGAATCCCAGCATCACCGCTTTCTGTGTGACCTTAGGAAAGTGACATCCTGTCTGTGCCTTGGTTTCTCATCTGTCAAATGGGGATAATGAGAGCACCTACCTTAAGTGCTACGTTTTCAATTGAGAGACAACGCGTGAACTGTTTAGAATAGTGGTGTTGGTAAGTGCTGCGTAAGTGTTACTCAGATTATTACCGTAAGAGCTCTAAGCTTTTCAGGCAGAGTAGCTCATGCCCTGCCTGGTCAAGGTGACTTGTCACCTGGGGGGACATGTGACCCCAGCTGCACTATTCTGAGCCCTTCCTGGAGCCTGATATGGAGGGAAGGAGAGGACCACTCTCCTTTGGCAAGTTCAAGAGCTAAGATCACGCTCCTCAGGGCTTGCCAGGGGAGGACATAGACTTCCATTTGGAGAAAGCAGGGGAGAGAGAGAGAGAGAGAGAGAGAGATTGGGAATTCTCTTATTATTTGAATCCCTGATTCTTCCTATGCGAGAAGGCACACTACTATTAGAGGTTTTAGTTATATGAGCCAATTAGGGCTCTCTTTTGGTGAAACTAGATAAATTGGGTTGTTGTCATCTGCAACAGAAAACTGTGTCCAGAATATACAAGATGCCGTTTTGGCTACTGAGCATCTATTTAATCACCCCCTTGGTTTTCTGTTTGGAACCCATGCACCTCTCCACTCTTAAGTCATGGGTGGTGGCACTTGGCTTGGACAATCAGTGAATTCCATCTTCTTGGCTACAATAATTGGTTCAGGGGCTGGCACAAGGCAAAATCCATGTCAGAGAGACTCAGCTAAGGATTTTTATAGGAACTCTTGGAAGTATGAAGCGAGATTTTCTCTAGATTTACAACACTGGAGTTGCCAGCCCAGAGCTGTTGGGGCCATTAATGTGGAAAAGAACTGTCCGGAAGCAAAGCTCACAGAGAAAATTTGAACATGGAGAGATCAAGGCTGATGACATCAAGGTTCAGAAAGCTGAGGTTAAGAGGTTCAGGAAGCTTAAAAAGCACATTAAAGAGAGGTGTTGATCAGCTGCAGAGCACACATGTTTGGAATCTCGCTAAATCAGGGTCAACTTAAGCAGATTTTCCCACTTGCTTTTGTGATCCAGAGGAAGACTTTAGACGCAGAGTGAGTCAAAGGAGAACTTATTTCTGCCATTTCCTCTATTATATAGAAGGGTTAAGGCCATTCTTATTGAAAATTATGATAGAATCAGAATTTCAGAGCTGAAAGGGATCTTAGAATTTATCTGGACTGGTGGTTTCCAAGCTATGCGCCATATAGTTTTGGTTTTTTGTTGTTGGTTTTTTTTATGTGGACCACTTTGAAAGTCTTTATTGAATTTGCTACAACATTGCTTCTGTTTTATGCTTTGGTCCTTTGGCCCTGAGGCGTGTGGGATCCTAATTCCCCGACCAGGGATCGAACCTCAACCCTCTGCATTGGAAGGTGAAGTCTCAACCACTGGACCTCCAGGGAACTCCCATGCGCCGCATCGTTTTTACAAGTGGTCCTTAAATCTACATAGGTCACAAACTCTGCCCTGCCGATGAAAGAAAGCGCAAATCTGGCACACATACATGAATTATACTTTTTCAGATGTACATATCAATAGATGCTACTCTAATTTACTTTGCTAAGATTCACTTAAAGTCTGGACTGAAAGCATAGTAGCTATTTATCATGATATTTATCATTATATCTCAATCAGGATTGAATAAAAGTACTACTAAACTTTGTAAGGAGGAAGGTCGGAAAATTTTTTGATGCTAAAAAATTTCACCTAATTGAAAACATTTACCTTGGCCAAAATGTTGATTTCTATTAATTGAAGAAACTAAGAGTTTGCATGATCTGCCTGAATGTTTGTCTGTGATACCTCTGTTACCATGCATGGCTACTGAAAGGCAGCTGCCTAAATGACACGGTACCTAGGAGGTAAATGGAGACTCAAGAGTCTTATTGACCGTTATATCTTCCCAAGCTATATCCTTACCATCGGTGGCCAGGTCCTGCCGCACTGGCCCTGGTACGTCTCCTCCCCCATCATCTTGTCCCCATTGCCCCTTGCTCTCTGCACTTCTGTCACATCGAGTTTCTTGCAATGTTTTGGAAAGGCTTTGCTTTCTCTTGTCACAGGGGCTGTGATTGCCTCTGACTGAAATGGTCTCCACCCCCTGCCCCTCTTTCCTCACTGCTCAGCTCAGGAATCATGTCCGCATCAGGGCAGAGTATCCCAGCTCCTGTCCAAGTCAAGTTCTTTGTTATGTGTCTTCCATGACAGTACGGCTTTCCTTCTGAGCATTGCTCTCAGCATCTCACGCTGCTCTTGCGCTGTGGTTTGACCAGGTCTGATTTTCCCATGAGGGTGGAAGTGTCCTGAGAGCAGGAACTGTGTCCGTTTTTGTGCATCTTTATCTTTGCAGTGCCTGCACCTAATAAAGTTTGTTGCACCAATGAAGCGGGCCACTAAGCTGTCCTAAATTCCTGCTGTCTGTGCTCCTCTGCCTCTGTTATGCCCCTTTTTTACATTCTTTTGCCTGATTTCTACTTTTTCTGTCCCTGTAACTAGTCTTGGAACCCTTCAAGGCAGAAACTGTATTGCATTTATCTTTCTATCACCAATACATGTATCTATTTTTATCCAAAATGTGAATAGAAGGCACACCTGCAAGATTGTGACATAACCAGAAAACTATGTCCTATATACAGCCCTGTTCTAAAAATAGCCTGGCACATGCTCTGGTTTAATCTGACTCAGATGCTTCATACCGTAGCATTTCAGGAATAGGCCTGTTTTTATATACTAGTTAAAACTCAGGAATTGAGTTAGTACATTCAAGTGGCTGCTCAGATAAGATCAATATATTACTCCTGGGTTTAACTAGAAGCAAAGGATCCTTAAGCCTTCTGTGGCTTCACAAAGACCCCTTTCTCTACTCAACCTTAAGTGAAAGCTACAGGAATGAAGGACACATGGCCTGGGAGACCACCCAAGAATAGTGCCGCGTTTATCCCCGTGCCTAAGCAAAACTTTTGGAGTTACACACACTAGGTTTGAACCTAGCTTTGCTACTGACCAGCTGTGTGGCTGTAGCTGGCTACAAGATATCTCTGAGCTCTGTTTTCTTCACAGCTAAGGGGAGAGGACAATAGTACCTACCCCACAGGGCTGTAGGGAGCACGGCTGAAACCGTGCAAGTAAAGTGCTCTGCCCAAGGCCAGACGGAGGTTCAGTGTCATAATCGCTGCTTCTCCTCTGAGCTCAGGAGGGGTGGGTGGGGACTGGTGTAGCCTGAATGGGACCAATATTCCGGATTGGGGCAAGTCTACCAATTCTTTTTCTGCAGCCAGAGTGGTAAATGGGAAAGGATTAAAAAAGATCCCGGGGATAGAGAACAGCTCTGTCCAAGCCATCAGTGACCATTTGGTCTTTTTTTGGGTAAAAGTCAGTGAGGTGGGAGTGTTGGAGTGTGATAGCTTGAAGATAAAGGTGGGACAAGCGACTGACCTTTGGGGACAGCAGTAAGCTTGTTCCAATAAGAATAAACTCTCAAAAGACCTCGAGGAAAGAAGATGGAACAGATACATTTAAAATACAGTTCAGTACAGATCCTATGATAAACATTAAGCGCCTCAGAGCTTCCTGGCAACTGCAGACTGTTGGTATTTTTATTGTAGATTTTAAATGGGGCTTGCGTTTGTGATGTTTTCTTTGCGTGATGCCTCACTTACATGCTCATTTCCTCTGAAATCTGATGTCTAATTATTGCCTTTTTAAATGGTGAGTATTCAGATTAGATAATGGAGTGAGAAAGTTATAAAGTACAACACAAATGTGAAGAATAATCATTAAAACTTTCTAGCTCCAACAGACTGTCTCCATCACTTCCTTCTAATCCATTCTCCAGACTCACCATGGGGGCTATTCCTAAAACAGTCTGCTCACATCTTTCCCTTGCTTGTAGTCCCTCTGTCTCAATACTTAGAGCAGTAAATGTCCTTTTCTTTAAATTCTTAAGTTTTTGTTGAATGGTTGAAAGCATCAAATGGTACAGAAGAGCAGCAAATCTTACCTTACTTCATCCTTCCCCGGTCCCGCTCCTCAGAGGAAACCACTTTAAATTCTCTTAGCTCTTCAATCTCTTTTCGGGCTCTACATCAATAATATGCTAATAATAATATTTGGTTAATCAATTTTGGGCCATATCTGTTGACTTTCAGCACACACACACACAAACAATTATTCTTTTTCTAAGTCATTTGAGAATAGGCTGTAAATATCCTGCTCCCTTACTCTTTAATACTTCAGTGTGTATTTCTTAAGAACAAGGGGGGAAAAAAAAAGAACAAGGATGCTCTCTTATGTAATCACAGTACAGTTATCAAATCTAGGAAACTGTGGATTTGTATAATATGTTATCTAATCTGTAGTCCATTTGCCATTTTAAAAATAAATTTATTTATTTTATTTATTTTATTTTTGGCCATGTTGGCTCTTTGTTGCTGCGCGTGGGTTTTCTCTAATTGAGGCGAGCGGGGGCTACTCTTTGTTGAGGTGTGCGGGCTTCTCATTGTGGTGGTTTCTCTTGTTGCAGAGCACAGGCTCTAGGCATACGGGCTTCAGTAGTTGTGGCATGCGGGCTCAGTAGTTGTGGCTCACGGGGTCTAGAGTGCAGGCTCAGTAGTTGTGGTGCATGGGCTTAATTGCTCAGCGGCATGTGGGGTCTTCCTGGACCAGGGCTTGAACCTGTGTCCCCTGCATTGGCAGGAGGATTCTTAACCACTGTGCCACCAGGGAAGTCTGAGGCTTGTGGAGTACGGGCTCTGGGTGCGCGGGCTTCAGTAGTTGTGGTGCGTGGGCTCAGTAGTTGTGACTCGCGGGCCCTAGAGTGCAGGCTCAGTAGTTGTGGCACATGGGCTTAGTTGCTCAGCGGCATGTGGGATCTTCCCGGACCAGGGCTCGAACCCGTGTCCCCTGCATTGGCGGGTGGATCCTTAACAACTGCACCAAGAGGGAAGTCCCCATTTGTCATTTTTATCCATTGTTGTAGTAGTGTATTTTACAGAAACTTTTTTCCTTCAGTACAGGATCTAGGACCACATATTGCATCTTGGGTGGGGGGTGGGGGTGTGTTTCAAATTTCTTTAGTCTGTTAACTTGGAATAGTTCCTCAGCTTTTCTTTGTTTTTCATGACATTGTCATTAAAAAAAAAAAAAGGATTATAGGCCCCTGGTTTTATAGAGTGTTTCTCAATGTGAATTTTATGATACTTTGTCATGATTGGATTCAGTTGTATATTTCCAGCATGGATACTACAAAAGGAATGCTGTGTCCTTCTCAGGGCATCACATCCAGAGGCTTATGACATTCATTCTGATCATCTGGTCATGGGGTTGTCCAGTTTCTTCACTGAGTCTATTTTTCCCTTGCAGTCCTTGGGAAGACACTTTAAGAACATGTATATACTTGGCTTCTCATCAAACTTTCTCCCCTAGATTGAGCATCAATTGATGATTTTTTTTTTTTTTGCAGTACGCGGGCCTCTCACTGTTGTGGCCTCTCCCGTTGCGGAGCACAGTCTCCAGACGCGCAGGCTCAGCGGCCACGGCTCACGGGCCCAGCCGCTCCACAGCATGTGGGATCTTCCCGGATCGGGGCACGAACCCGTGTCCCCTGCATCGGCAGGTGGACTCTCAACCACTGCGCCACCAGAGAAGCCCTCAACAAAGCATTTTTAAAGGCAAGATGAGGGAAGGGCGAGGTTAGCTGTTGCAAACTTCTTGGTGCAGGAATTCTTTGTCCATGTAGGTCAGGTACTGATGTTCCTGTAAACATCCAACAAGACAAATGTTATTCTTTGTTTTGCAACTTTTTATCTCTGTGTGAATGGAAAAGTGTTATACTCCTAAAGGTCAGAGCCTTGAGAATAGACTATCCTGTATATTTCAGGCTATAGGCAACATTCTTAACTCTAAGCAAAAAGAATAGAATACAAAGGTTAAAGTAAAAGAAACATCTAATATGGAGTGAGATTTGTTCTTCCTTATTACAATGCTTTCAAGATGCATTTATCTCAGGAGCAGGAGATTGCAAAGTAAAGTCTTGGGGGCAAACCAAACCACACCCAAAACAAAAACAACCCTGCTATGATTTGAAGTTCCTAAGTTTTTTGAATTAGAATTTTTCTTGATTCTGCGCAAACTAGAATACAGAAATAAATTGGTTGCTGAGGCTGCTACATGATTGCAACTAGTGTCCATAAACCTCAGTTTCAAATTGTGTACTTATACTTTTGTAATTCTTTTTATTTATACTTTATGTTTACCCAAACAGCCTAATTTTTTTTCCATTGTTTGACCTTAGAGAAACTGAATTTGAACTGAATTCAGTTCAAACTGAATTGTAAAATCCATTCTAAGTTTCTGTATCAAGACCTTATTCTTTGGGTTTTCTTATAATTCTAATTAAAATGGAAATATTAAAACAACTCAAACTCTTTGAATCACTAACTGAAGCCCAAGCTCCTTACGAGGACACACAAGGGTCTTCATGATCTGGTTTCTTCCTAACATTCCAACCTTGTGTCCTGAATCCTCCCTACTTTTTTCAAACTACTTGAACCTCCTTGACTATGCTGAGGTTTCCTTGCTCTCCTGTCTTTGCCTGATGGTCCCTGCCTGGAATGTCCTTTCTTGACTTGCTCGCATGATGAAATTGTGCTCATGCCTCCAGACTCAGTTCAGAAGTATTGTCTTTGGGGAAATGTCCCAGAGGGAGTCTGTTCACCTCTTCTGGCTGCATACGGCCCCTCGTGCACCCTATGACCCTGGGGTGTGCTCATTTTCAGTACCTGCTCCTTTTCCGTGTTTCTTTCTCATAGTTATTAAAGGGCTCGGGCATCTTGCCTCTTTTTCTCCCCTGTGCCTAGCATGGTTGCAGACATGTGCCAAGCACACAGTAACTGTAATTATTTGACAAAATGTATGATGGTATGCTATTTTCATGAAGTCTGTTCAAATGCTGCCTTCATATTGAGAAACGCATCTCCTATTGAAGAAATTGAAGTGTCAAAAGTATGGATGAAGCTACCCCTTTAGCTATTTGTAAAACTTCCTCAGTGTTGAAGCTCTCACGACACTCTAATGCGTTGGTGGGGTTTCGAGGACTTTAAAATGTTATTTTTAAAATATAGCTATATCATAACCACTTTATAGCAAGTTTGGAACTTACCAAAAAGGAAAAATATGGCTTTGCTTTTATTGCCCTAACAGTACCACGGTTTACTTAAGCATTTCCATACTGTTGGCTGTCCCCCCCAATAAGATAATTATTCTCTTAATTTTGAGACATTTAAATTGTTTCCAATTCTGTTACTATAAATAATCTTATGGAAAGCATCTTTTCCCATATATTTTAAAATGATTTCCTTAGGAATGATTATCCAAATTGTAAAAGCTGGACCAAACAGTACAAATACCTTTATGAGTCAGGACACTTATTACCAAACTACCGTCAAAAATGATTTTGCCAATACACTATACTACCAGAAATACATGAGTGCCCTTTGCACCTCACTCTTGCCGATTTTAAAAAATTTTTGACTAAATAATATCTCAATCGAGGTCTTTTGTTTTGAATCATCTATAAAGTTGTCTAATTATTATTCTTGGTGGGAAACTTACTGAGACATAAAATTTAAAAGTCTACTTTTAAACTTAGATCCCTTTTACAGTTCAAAATACTAGAACTTGACTGCTTTCCAACTCCTAATTATCAAATTCTGGATATGATGAGTTCTAGCATCATTTTCTCATAAATTCACGTCCTGCAGCTTGTTGCCATAGTAAAAGTTACTGTGAATCACATGCCATCCATCCTGTGTTGGACGAGAAATAACTCCATCTCTGCAGTTGTCTGGCACATCTCGACTAAATATAAGGGGAAGCTTAGAAGTGTCTCAAAGTTTTCCAGTTCCAAAATTTGGGAAAAAACTGAGTTGTTTGCAAAAGCAGGCATAAAATGATTCACTTGGTATTAGTGCCTTTAGGTTCTTTGATTGAAGAGTGTGTGTGAGGGAATGGAAAATGTCCTCATTTAAATGTAATTAAAGGCTTGATATTTTTTTCCTCTTTGTTCACTAGAAGAGATTGATAGTATGGTAAACAGAGATTCTAAACTGACTCTCAGGCATTGTATTTACATGATGCCAGCTTTTGCAAGTGAACTGTAAATTTTGTTCTCAGGCAGTTGCACGGATGGCTGATCAAATTGATCCACTTGCCTTAATGGATCATTGGGTAACTGGGTGGAAAAACAGGAAACCTGATTGAGGCACCATTTTGATCAGAGACTGAAATCAAATGACATGAGTGCTCAGGTCATTTCGATGTCCTCCAGTAAGTCCGTCCTGTGTGACTTCATATCCGAGTAGAGTGGGAAGCTCTGCTAACCTCACCTCAGTCACGCTCATGACAAATAGAATCGTTTTTCACGGTATCAACATTTGATGTCTTTTGACAAAGGGTTCAGTTTTCCCAAAGACGTATTATACATGCAATACTTTTTTTGTTTTGAGAATTTTGATAATTTTCCGGGTAACTTTTTTTTTTTTTTTTTTTTTTTTTGTGGTACAGAGGCCTCTCACTGTTGTGGCCTCTCCCGTTGCGGAGCACAGGCTCCGGACGCGCAGGCTCAGCAGCCATGGCTCACGGGCCCAGCCGCTCTGCATCATGTGGGATCTTCCTGGACCGGGGCACGAACCTGTGTCCCCTGCATCGGCAGGCGGACTCTCAACCACTGCACCACCAGGGAACCAAACAGTTATGTGAGTGAATAGTCAAATTGACCAACCTGCCTTAATGGATCATTATATAACAGAGTTAAAAACAACAATAAAACACCCCTTTTTGCATTTAAGCTCTAGGGCTGCAGTGCCTGGATGTCAGCCACATCTTTCCTGCTCAGTGATGATGACCATGTGACAGCTTCCTGAACCAATCCTCATCTTGGGAGGAACTTGGGTTTTAGGTGAGGGTGTGGAGGTTCAGAGAGGGAATCTGCCTGTTTGGTCTCCTTCTGCTAAAATCTTCCCATTGATCTTTTAGTTATCTTCTTTCTCATTTTTTTTTTTCTTGACACTCCTCCCGTGCCCCTGACCACCCTAGCATGCATAATTAGCATGTCCTTTTCCTCCACTTCCTCCATCCCCTGAATCTCTTATGCAGAAGTTTCCTTAGCTCAGTCTCCTTGAGATGGACATGTCCCCAGAATTACAGCAGAGCTTCTTTCCTTTCCTTACGAGGGCCGTATCTCTGCCACAATAGTTTTTCCTGCTCCTACTGCCCTTTCACCAGGTTGTTCTATTGTCACTTTCCCCACGTTAGGCAGTCAGTGCTGCGCTGTGATTAGGTCAACGTTCTTTTGGGAGGTATTTTGACATTTGCCTGAGTTGTTTGGATGCTGGGCCCAGGGATATCTTCTCTGTAGTCTATGCAGGTAAACGACTCTGTCAAAAAGTGGTACAAAAAATGATGAGAAAATGCATATTTGTAAAATTGTAAAATAAAGCCAATATAAATGTGAATTATGCTACTGACTTTTCTTAATAGGAACAAAGTTTTCTGGCAACAGGGAATAGAAATATAAATTTAGTTTCTGGTGATTCATTACTTAATAGGAAATGTTCCATTTCAATATTTGTAAACAAGGTAAAACTGCAATTTATTCATCCATTTAGTCAGCATATATTAGTTGACCATCTTTTATGAGTTGGATTTTGCACTAAATAATGGAGATACAAAGACGAATAAAATAGTTCCCACCCACAGGGATGTAAGAGTGTAAAGGGAGAGACAGATACAAAAAGAGGTCATTTGCACAGATGTAGAGAACACACGTATGGACACCAAGGCAGGAAAACCGCAGGGGGGTGGGGATGGTGGTGTGCTGAATTGGACTATTGGGATTGACATGTATACAATGATGTATATAAAATTGATGACTAATAAGAAGCTGCAGCATAAACAAACAAACAAACAACTAATACTAAACTTTCTCTGGGTTATTTGTATGGAAATATGTTAATATAAATGTTTCAGACGTTACATGAAATTTCTAAAAATCTTATATGTTCTCGTATAATGTTATGTTATAATTCCAGTTATTACTTTAAAATGTATATCTCATAAATAACTAAATTTCCTTGTCAATTGCATTATTATGAACTTTCATCAAATCTTTAACCGTGGTCATTTTTAAGTCTTTTGTCACTTACAGACAGTTCTGGGTGTACTCAGATGCTTTTGCAAATATGTTCCTATAAAAGGGTTTCGGTCTTCCCTGGTGGCGCAGTGGTTGAGAGTCCACCTGCCGATGCAGGGGACACGGGTTCATGCCCCAGTCCGGGAGGATCCCACATGCTGCAGAACGGCTGGGCCCGTGAGCCATGGGCGCTGAGCCTGCGCGTCCGGAGCCTGTGCTCCGCAATGGGAGAGGCCACAACAGTGAGAGGCCCACATACCGCAAAAAAAAAAAAAAAAAGGGTTTCATCTTCAAGGAACTCGTGGAAAAGACTCTGACAAGTACAGGTTTCTGGTAACTGACTATACTGCTGAACTGAATGAATAAGCATTTTCAGAACTGTAGTGGAAAACTGATGAACTCATAAAAGTGCTAACGAAAGATCAAGATGAAAAAAAATTAATTACATGGAACTGAGTGAACTGATGAGGATGATTATATTTGTGACTTTCTGTTTGAATAAAAAAAAATCCCCCCCCCCAAAAAAGAGGTCATTTAAAAACAATGTGATTCTATCAACAGGATATACACAGGAGCTCAGGGAGTATGAATAAACGAATAATGGAAAGAGTGAATGAATCTACCATCTATTTCCTTTAATGTAATGAAGAGCAAGTAATTCAGTTGCAACTTCACTGCTTACTGGATGTGGCAGTTTGAAAACACATCTGCAGTTTTTTTTTTTTTAATAGTCCCCCTATGAAGAGATGGGGTTTATGCTCTTTTTCTTGAAGTTGGGCAGGATTTTTGACTATTTGCCCAATAGAGTGTGGTGGAAGTGATGCTAAGTGACTTCCAAAGAAGACGTAAGGGAGATGCAGTCCTGCCTCGCTTGTTAGAACACTCATGCTGTAGCTCCAGGTGCCATCTATGAGGAAGTCCAAGTTAGCCCTTGTATAGAGACTTCATGGAGAAGCCCTAGGACTACGAGAGAGAGAGAGAGAGATGCCTCGCTAGCCCCCAGTTGCTCCAATCCCACTACTGTTGGGCTTCAGTCACTATTTGACAGCAATCACATGGGAGCCCCCAAGCCAGAATTACCCAGTGAAGCCCTTCTCAGATTCCTGACCCTCAGAAACCATAAGACATAATAAAATGTTAGCTGTTGTTTAAAGACAGTAAGTATTGGGGAGATTTGTTACACATCGATAGATAAATGGAAGAGATTTTTGTTTTCCTCTTTTTTTTTTGGAGTGAGGTTCTGCTATAACAAAAACTTAAAACATGTGGCATTAGCTTTGGGTCTGGGCAGCAGACAGATGCTAGAAGAGCCTTGAAGAAATTGTTAGCAGAAGCTTGATGGACCTTGAGGAATCTCTTGTAAAAGTTTAAAGGAAAATGAGAAAAATTTCATTGAAAGCTGGAGGAAAGGGGACCTTTGTTAGACGGTGATAGAAAGTGTAGCAGAATTGTCACCTAGAGTCATGTGGAAAAGAAAACACACCAAATGAACGGATGGATCCGGCTGAGAAAATTTGCAGGCAGAAGGCTGAAAAGGCCAACTGCTTTCTTTTAGATGTGCGGGCTAAGATACAAATAGAGAGAGATAAGTCCAAATGCAACTGTTCAGTTTTCAATAAAAATTTAGAGGAAGTATTAAGATGCCAAGACTCTCTGTGCTTGAGAACGAAACTGTTTCTTATTTGTAATCTAACTAGATGACAAAAAAAACCTCTCAAATTTAGTAATAGTTTTAGGGCAAAGATCAAATCCATGGCGGTCCTGTAATGTCTTTGGTTAAGACCTCAGAAAAATGTCAGGTGGTACCTCTTAGATCATTTCAAACAGACAGAACATCTTGTAAGGATCTTGAGGGCGTGCCTCACAGCTTCTCTCTGTTAAACAGAGAGAGGCTGTTTAAATAGGACTTTTAAGAATCTTAAGAGAGTTTTCCAATAGCAACTTCACAGGAAGCCCAAGGTAGGGAAGGCTTGTCTTAAAGAGATTTGTATAGCTTATGTTCAATGGAGTGGATTATACATTAATATACAAAAATCCCACAAAAATTTTAAAGGAACTGTATCAGCTTGAACTGAAAACAACAAAGACAAAACAAAATGAAAAGAGGCCTATGTTTCTTCAAACTAATATGACCAAGAAGGAGGCTGAGGAAACTACTCAGCTGCAAATAGGCTGTTTTTTTACAGAAAAGTAAAAATGACTTGGTAAAACCAAGAGTGTAGGGAGTGAAGCCAAGAACCACAGAAAAACATTCCCTGGTAGAAGGATTGGGCCTGCAGCAAGGAACTGGGAACATGTGCCCAGCTGGGTTTCAGCTGCATGGACTAGAGACTGCTATGTGCTTCTTGTTTTTCCCTTTATGAAAGGGAGTGTCTATAATGGTTGTCCTATGCCTCTTCCACCACTGTGTGTTAAGTATGTGGGACAGACAACTTGTCATTCTATTTCATAATTGAGAAAAATTTTTTTCTCATTGAGAGGGACTGTACACAAAATACCACGCCCAAGGAATTGGACCCAAGGAATACCATAGTACTTGGATTTGATTTAGATAATGTCTTGAACCTCAAGCCTGATACCATAATGTAATGAAAATATAGTGGTCTTGTGAAGAGGGTAAATGAATTTTGCTTGTATATTTTGGGCTCAGAAAGTGAACTGTGGTGGTTTAAAAACACATCTGAAATCACTTTGGCACTCCTCCTGCCAAGAGGGCTTTTGAAATGGTTTAACCAATAGAGTAGGGCAGAGGGATGCTATGTGATTTCTAAGGTAGATCATAAATGGTAATGCAAATTCTGCCTTCTTTGCTGGAACATTGCTCTGGGGTCCTGGGCAGGCAGGTAAGCCATCTGACTGCCCTGGAGCCAACATGCTGTAAGGAAACGCAACTGGTGCATTACATAAAGGAGCCCTGAAGCAATATCTCTATCTACATATCTCTGTTTCTATGTTTGTATCCATCATCTGTTTATCTAGTTTAGCTATCTATCCATCTACACATATACAGTCATCCCTTAGTATCCTTGGGGGATTTGTTCCAGGACTTCCCACAGATACCAAAATCCAGGGATGCTCAAATCCCTTTTATAAAATGGCGTAGTACTTGAATATAATGTTTGCACATCCACCCGTATACTTTAAACCATCTCTAGATTACTTATAATATCTAATACAATGTAAATGTTACATAAATAGTTGAGGCACATGGAAAATTCAAATTTTCCTTTTTTGATACTTTTGGGAATTTGGGGGGGGAATATTTTCAATCCATGGTTGGTTGTATCTGTGGATAGGGAGGGCTGACTGTTTAGAGAGATGCCCGGCCAATCCTGTTACCCCAGACCTTCCATTGTTCATGCTCCAGCCCCTTCTGACTGGATGAGGAGTCCCAAGCCAGAGCTGCCCAGCAGAGCCCTTCCCCAATACCTGACTCACAGGAACTAAGTTTTGGGGTGATTTGTTGTAGGGTCATAGCTAACCAGAATACTGGCCATGCGTACTTAAACAGTATATAACTTATATTTCCAAATGGGAAAATAGATATTAATTTAGTCATTCATTTACTCTTTGCTTTATAACAGATATCTCGCAAACAACGTGTTGAATGATTGAATCAATGAATATCCCCGTTTTAAGGTGAGAAAACGGAGCCATAGAGAGAATAAGCAATTTATGGAAGGTCACAAGGTAAGGAAGGTCGCACCTGGATGGGAAACATCCCAAAAGCCATTCAGTAAAGTTTCATTCATTCAACAGATTCTTTATTATGTTTCAACTATGTGCCAGGCGCTGTGCCAGGCAATGGGGCTATAATGGGGAACATGACAGTGATAGTTCCTGCTTTCAGGGAGCTTACATCCTCACGAGAAACCAACAATAAACAAGAAGTAATTATACATTTTGATAACTGCAGAGAAGAAGTGTAAGAGAATGCCGTGATAGATTTCGTCAGGGAATGCTTACTCTAGAGAAGGTGTCTGGGAAAGTTCTCTCTAGGGAGGAGATGTTTGAGCTAGATCCTGAAGGCTGAGGAGTAGCCAGTTATGTGAAGGGAACACTTAGCATTTTTTTGAGAGGTTGTGTATAAAGTTTTCCACCCAGTACCTAGGCGTGTGGCTGCCCTTTCCAGAGCCTCAGATGAGTAGGACGGGCAGTGAAGATGCTTTGCAGTGAGCACTCTGACCGGGGTGTTTCTTTAAATTTTGCACCTTTGGCATCTCTCCCTCACCCTAGTCCTGGCCCTGCTTGTGAACTTCCACATTTAGGTCTGTGATGCATGACTGCTTACCAAGTTTAAGACTCAATTAATGCAATGAAAGATTCGACACAGACACAGACGCACACAGACACATGGACCTAGGAAAAAGTCAAAGGATTGATAAAAATTATGGTGTTTTAAAATAGAACTAATGGGAATCTTACGAAAAGCAGCAGGAGAACTGGCTCTTACATCCGGAGACAGGACTTGCTAAGGTATGAGGTTGGGGTTACACTGTGGGGTGAGCTGTCTCCTTACACTTGTAATGTTTTAGTACCTGGTTGGCGATGAACTAATCAGCTGCAGGTGGGCAAAAAGCAGTGATATCTTCTGAAACTCTGAGAAAAAAAAGTAGTGTTGAGCCAACGATCTCGGTGAGACGTTGTGAGGACTTCTGGAAAATTTTAATATGCACAAAGTCCTCTTCTGTAACACAAATACTTGTTTTGGTCAAGCTCTTAGAAACTCCCTCTTTCAGTGATTCGAAGAGCATGTGTTACTGCCCTAGGATTCAGAATGTATCATGGCCAAGTTGAACCCCCTTCATCAGTGGAATAATTTTATCCCTTGCGGGTTTGAAATCATTCTTGGGACACTGAAGACATTAGCCGAGGTGAAACTACATGACTTGCAGACACGGGGGGTGGGGGACTGGTAGGGGGAGGTGGTGCCAAGCAACAGACCTGAAACAAACCTGTACTTTGGGAAGAGATAATGTGCGTCCCCTCACTTCATGCTTTATCTTCCAAGTATTCTTTTGGTATAAGCAGCTTTGCTTATCCTGCCATTGTTCATTTTTCTTTTGCTTTCCTTTTTTTAAAAAAAATTATGTATTTATTTATTTATTTTTGGCTGCATTGGGTCTTTGTTGCTGTGCGCGGGCTTTCTCTAGTTGTGGCGAGAGGGGGCTACTCTTCGCTGCAGTGCCCACTCTTTGCTGCGGTGCCCGGGCTTCTCACTGCAGTGGATTCTCTTGCTGTGGAGCATGGGCTCTAGGTGCGTGGACTTCAGTAGTTGTGGCATGCGGGCTCAGTAGTTGTGGCTCATGGGCGCTAGAGCGCAGGCTCAGTAGTTGCGGTGCACGGGCTTAGTTGCTCCGTGGCATGTGGGATCGTCCCAGACCAGGGCTCAAACCTGTGTCCCCTGTTTTGGCAGGCGGATTCTTAACCACTGCACCACCAGAGAAGTCCCTATTTTGCTTTCTTTGAGGGATTGTTTTTTCAGAGGAAAATGTAGTTCAAGGTCATTTCTAATTCCCTATATTTGTTACTATTGGGTTATTAATGTCTTTTTACTCTATGTATACCCCTTTTTTTCTTCTCTCTGTGAGAAATTTATGGATATAACTTTTCTCCTTTACACACACTTCCTATTACAGGCCTCACTGCAGCCTAATCAGACCCAGGACTCAGAGGAGACTGAGGAAAGCCTGGATTCTGCTCTTCTGAAAAGCTCAGGCTAACACAGGTTTATTGAGTAACTCCTTGAGCCGGGCATTGTCTCCTGGGTGCTGGGGAGCTAGAATTTAGTGGGTCCCTGGAAGAACTCACAGTCTAATGTAATTATCCATTTACATAAATGTCTACAGTAGAGAGATTATAACACTAGTTTATAGATATCAAAAAAGCATAGAGTATGTGCTTGGAGTGAGCTGCTTACATGTGGGGTGGTGCTGACCACTCTTTTGAAGGATAATTTGGAGTTTTCTAAGTGCACCAATAGGGCATTCCAGATCAGGAGATTTATTAGGTCATTTGTCTTTCTTTTCTTTTCTTTCTTTCCTGCCTCTTTCTCTTTCTTTCCTTCTTTCCTTCTTCCTTCCTTCCTTCCTTCCTTCCTTCCTTCCTTCCTTTCTTTCTTTCTTTCTTTCTTTCTTTCTTTCTTTCTTTCTTTCTTTCTTTCTTTCTTTCTTTCTTTCTTTCTTTCTTTCTTTCTTTCTTTCTTTCTTTCTTTCTTTCTTTCTTTCTTTCTTTCTTTCTTTCTTTCTTTCTTTCTTTCTTTCTTTCTTCCCCTTCCTTCCTTCCTTCCTTCCTTCCTTCCTTCCTTCCTTCCTTCCTTCCCTCCCTCCCTCCCTCTCTCTCTCTCTCCCTCCCTCCCTCCTTCCCTCACCTACCGAAGGACATCTTTGCTGCCTCAAGTTTTGACAACTATGAATAAAGCTGCTATGAACATGAGGTTCATTTCTTTTCATTCGAGGTTGCATTTTAGAAAGCTTGCTCTGTCAACAATGTGGAAAAATGTTTTGGAGAGACAAAAAAAGACTTGGTAGAATTTTTCTCAATTAATTTATCTCTTACTGTTTCAGGGCAAGCTGTACATAATAAGTAGGTACATGGAAAAATCATTTCCAACACAGTGATTGCTAGCATACATGAAGCAATTTACATGATTTGACTGAGTGGTAAAGTATTTAAAAAACATATCAATCAGCCTATTGGATGTCAGACTCAGTGATTTGGCCACAACACAGCCTGAACCTTATTTGACCTTTTTTATTGCTTAGTGGATATAAGTAATTTAAAAGGAAGAATGTTTTCTCTTTTATGTCCCATAATTGTATACTGAATAAAATGATTAGTAGAGGATTTGCTAGTACTCAGGGTGGTGTCATATTATGGGAAGATGGATTTACTTTGATTAATGGATTAAAAAAAATCTTAAGAAAATCTAGGTGTTGGCTTATGAGATCAAATACCTGACACTTGTTGTCATTTACTCTGTAGACAGCAGAGATGATATGTAGGAAAATGCAGCTATTTCTTTTGCCTACCTTAAAGTCTCATTTTCAGTGAATAAATAAAGTCTGTTTCTTAACTTTCATTAACATTGATTTAGAAACCGTCAAGTGAGATGTAAAATTAGAGAAGAGGAGTTTAGGCTGTGGAATCTGACCACTCAGGTTCAAATCCTAGTTTCACTAACTATTTGACATTGGGAAAGGTACTTAAATCCTGTGATCTCACTTCCTCCTTTGTAAAGTAGGAATGATGTCTATAGTACTTTTTTTTAGGATTCTTGTGAAAGTTAATTGAAATAATATCTTAAAATACTTAACCAAGACCAATATATAGTATGTGATCAATAAATATCATCTATAGTAAACATTAACAAAATTAAGAGCCTACTTTAAGACATTGTGCAGGAATATAGTGATGAAATACTATATCACTTCCTCAGGGATTTTGCATTTTGCAATCTATTTGGAATGCCAGCTATGCAAAGAGCTAGCAATTAAAACTCAACCAGAATGAAATAAATGTTGTATTATTTTTACAAGATGAGGGGAAGCTAGCGTGACTAAGGATTCCTGGGTAGATTAGACGATGCTTCAGCCAAGGATGGCATTTGATCTGGATCTTGGAAGAGGATGATGGGTGCTGTAAATGGAGAAGCAGAGGAGAATGACCCAGACATGGGTCCAGAAAGGGTTTAGAGAGGGATTCTCTTGAGCTTAAGAGTAGAAAGGGTAAGGGTGATGGAGAAAAAAGTGATGGGAAAGGCAAGTAAAGAGTAGATTGTAGGAACTTCCAGAATTCCACAGGTGGTCCAGTGGTTAAGACTCTGTGCTCCCAGTGCAGGGGGCCCAGGTTCGATCCCTGGTCAGGGAAGTAGATCCTGTATGCCACAACTAAAAAGATCCTGTACGTGGCAACTAAGACCTGGTGCAGGCAGCCAAATAAATAAATAAATATTAAAAAAAAAAGAGTAGATTATGAAGGGCCCAGGATGCCAAGGGGAGAGGTTGGGTTGGGTTTGGTTCTAATTATTCTCAATGCTTTATAATTTTTTCATATCAGTGTTCTGAAAAAGCCATCTTGGAAGAGAATGCATACAAAGTTTTATTTCCCTTCCTTTGGAAAAAAAGCCCCCACCCTTGTAAATCATTAATGGTCCCTTTAAAAAGGAGATTACAGTCTTGAGAGTTACTATTTTTCTGTTCAGTAGAGAAATAAAAAGAAGCATACTGAATTATGTGAAATATGAATTGGTCTCTGTGCTCCAGTACGTATCTGGGACAGATTTATAAATAATAAAATGATATAAATGACCATCATTCAGCTCCTTTAATGTTAAAGAACTTCTAATGTTAAATCAAGGATACTGAAAGAGAAAGTTTTAGGGAAAAACAGTCTTAGTCTGGAAGCCTTGAGGTTATTTTTGTTTTCATCTGTGTTCATTTATGTCTAACCAATACTTGAAGATTTTTAGTTTTCTGCCTACTCCGCCAATTCTTAGAACATCTGAGGAACTGAGAATTTACTTACTCATTTATTAGTCCCTAAATACATTTTAAAGGTCACAGTGAGATCTTAAAATTATTTTATCACTTTTCATTGTGCAGTTCATTGAAGTAGAACTAATATTCAGATAATTAATTTCCAAGAAAGTTTTAATGTATATGTATAGCTGATACACTTTGTTATAAAGCAGAAACTAATACACCATTGTAAAGCAATTACGCTCCAATAAAGATGCTAAAAAAAAATGACAGAAGATTGCTTTCCTCAAAAGTTTAATCCAATGCCTCCTGGAATAATACTGGCGAGTAGTGTTGGGAGGAGATGACAAGAAATTGTTTCAAATTCTAGATCAGGCAAATAGTGCTCTAATTAGTAGACTGTAGTGGAAGGAAAAATTGTCCAAAGAATTAAACATGAAAACCAAATCTTTCAGTGTTCCAAGGATGTTTAATTCCTTTAGACAGGTCTTCCTATATCTCAACTGGGAATTATTTAAATTGTCTATGAAATCTTCAAGTTATTATTGAAAAGAAAAATAGAAATAAAAACTCCTCCCCTCAAAAGTTTTGTAGAGGAAAGTTTGGAAGCACTCACAAGTTTATCGTTAGCCTTGACCCATTCCTCCCCGCTTTCAGAGTCCAAATTGACCATCAGAGTTTTCTACTGTGGTATTTTTCCAGGCTTACCCTCCAAAGGAATTTTCTTGTTTTATCAAAACTAAGTTAAGTCATTTCCTTAGCGCTCTGATAAATGATTGCCAGTTTGAGTCTAGTGTTTATTCATTTGTTCATTCACTTAGTATTTATTGATTTCTGTGAATGTATTTATCATTATCTATTGGATAAACACGTTTTCACTTACTTAAAAGGAAGTGTGAAAATAATATAGACTTTATTTTTTATTATTTTTTAATTTTTATCTTATATTGGAGTATAGTTGATTAACAATGTTGTGTTAGTTTCAGGTGTATAGCAAAGTGATTCAGTTATACATGTACATGTATCTATTCTTTTTCAAATTCTTTTTCTTTTAGGTTGTTACATAATATCGAACAGAGTTCCCTGTGCTATACAGTAGCGTCCTTTTTGGTTATCCATTTTAAATATAGCAGTGTGTACGTGTCAATCCCTAACTCCCTAACTAATACATCCTAACTTGGGATGTGTGGCAGATAGTATGTTCTAAAGATGGCTGCAGTAATATCTCCTATCCCGTGTTCTCTTCTTGCACTGTGATCTTGACACACCTCCCATTGAGAGATGTGGTCTATGTCTCCTGTTGGTGATGTCGTGACTACCTCAACTAAGCAAGTATGGCAAGACATATTATATGACTTCTGAAGCTAGATTATGCAATGCCATGCACTTCTGTCTTGCTTTCTTGGAACACTCACACTTGGAAGCCAGCCTCAATGCTGTGAGCAAGCCCCTGTTGGTCCATGTGAAGAGGCCACATGTAGGTGTACTGGTGGACAGCCTAGCTGAGGTCCCAGCTGACGGCCAGCATCAACCACCAGTGACTGAAGATGCCTCCGGATGATACTAGCCTGCCTCTGGCCTTTGAGTCTCCTCAAGGAGCAGAGATATGCCATATATCCTGTGCCCTCTCCAAATTCCTAACCTACCTGAATCCATGAGCAAAGTAAAATAATTGTTTCATGCCATCAAGTTTTAAGGCAATTTGTTACACAGCAACAGCTAACCAGGACAAGATCGGAGGATTCATCTATTTCAAAACTATTCTTAACATTTTAGTATGGTTGTAAAGAAAATTGGAACTGTGTTACTTCTATTATTTTAATAGCTCTATCTTGTGATAGAAAGCTGTAGTTATTGCTTACTGGAACTCCAGAGCAAAGCAGTGATTTAAAAATATTGGAGTTCCCTAATGGCAGGGCAGGAATAAAGACACAGACATAGAGAATGGACTTGAGGACACAGGGGAGGAAGGGGAAGCTGGGACGAAGTGAGAGAGTGGCATGGACATATATACACTACCAAATGTAAAATGGATAGCTAGTGGGAAGCAGCTGAATAGAACAGGGAGATCAGCTCGGTGGTTTGTGACCATCTAGAGGGATGGGATAGGGAGTGTGGGACGGAGATGCAAGAGGGAGGAGATATGGGGATATATGTATACATAGAGCTGGTTCACTTTGTTGTACAGCAGAAACTAACACAACTTTGTAAAGCAGTTATACTCCAGTAAAGATACTTAAAAAAAAATTGGCGTTCCTACTTTTTCTCAAGCAGGACCAAATATAATGATGGTAGTTGTCATAGTCAGCTCCACCAGCATGTCCCTAAGTTTTCAATGGAGGGGCTGAGGTATTCCGGTTTGCTTCCACTTTTCCAAGGAATGAGTAGTGAGCCTCTTCACCCCCTTGAATGTCTTCAGAGTGGAATCCAATGGGAATTGTTTTTTGGTGCTACCATCTCCGGCATTTCATCTTTCAGAATGAGTGGCAAGCAGAAAGCAGACGTTCTGTGAATCATTTGGGAAGAGAAGTATTTTATTCTCTTTGCAGCTTGATAAGATACAGTTGGCTTTTCCTGAACCCAGATGTTTCAGTACTATAGCTCATCTCCTTCATCATTTCAAGAAGATTATAAGCTTTCTCTAAACTTCTGGACCTTTGCTCAAATGATTCATTCTGCTGCGAAGGACTCCCTTTACCCCTTAGCCTTTACAATCCAGTAGAAACTTACTTTCTTCATGAAAGTTGCATGAGTTAGAGGCAGCACTTAAACCTTCTTAGCACTTTGTTGGCACTTCTCTTAGAATTCTTAACACCACCAATGCCTGTTTCCCTGATTAGGTTTCAATGTCATTCTTGGCAGGGTCACTGTCTTGCTCTCCTTCATGACCCCTACTGTGGTTTCTCAGGAAATGCTTGTTGAATTCCATAAGGCAGCTTGAGGTGATGCCAAAATTGTGCAATCGGAGTCAAGAGACTTTGCTGCCAGTCTCAGGCCTGAGCCAGTCTGTCAATAAGCAGACCCTGAAAATGGTGTTGGGACCCTAGAAGATTTTTCATCTTTCTGGGCCTCAGTTTGCTCCTCTGGGAAACAGGAAGTTTAGAGTAGGTCAGAGGTTCTCAACTAGGGAAGCTTTTTCAATACCACTGGTGCCCAGAGGGTCTGGCACATCCTTGGTTGTACACCCTTGACTGGATATGCAACTTATAAGATGACTTCTGGTTTCAGAAATATACGCGGTTGTTGGATATTGCTGTGGCTTGTGGAGGTGGATGCAAGTGAGCAGATTGGAATTACAGGTTAGCACTTCAGAGGCAAAGCAAGACAGTGAATTGAGGCCACTCTCTAAATAATAATAGCTAACATTCATGAATCCAGGTATTGTGCTAAGGGCTTGAAATAATTCTTATTAAATACTCACAACACTCCTATGAGGCAGGTACTATTATTACCCCTATTTTTTATAGATGAAGAAACTGAGGCTTAGAGAGGTTAAACGATGAGCCAAATTGCTAAACTAGGTTACTAAGCACTGGGACAGATCAAACCCAAGATCCCCGACTCCAGAACCTGTATTTCTAAGCACCCACCAGCTGCCTCTCTCTTAGTTTTTGCTTGTGTAGAGGGACGTATGCTCACGTTGTAGGGATTTGTCACATACTTATTAAAAATACTGACTTTATTAGTCTCTGCAATTCCTCTTTCTCACTGGTGCCTGGTAAGTGATGTGTGCGCTCATAACCAATAATAATTTTTATCAAGACAGGCCATAGAGGCATCATCGGGCCATTTAATGTTTGAAAATTGCAGAGCCACTCCAGATTCATGCAAGAGCGGCATCTTTATTTTATCATACATACCAGGACAGACTTTGTAATATGAAAGGAATTTGCTTTCTGAAGGAAATGCCTGGAGTTAAAGGCAGAGCTGGTGTTACAAGATCACCAAAGACCAGGAAATGTAGCAAATCTTGTGGAAACTCACCCAGAGTTCTCATTAGTGGTGAGGGAAATGATGCTCTGTAATTGCATAGATAGAACAATGATAACCCACTTCCATTTGCAAAATGCTTCACCCCACAGAGTGATCAAGCAGTTAGCACTCACCGCACCCCAGACATTGTTCCTGTTTCTCTACGTGAACAGCTCCCAGATCTACCCTTTTACCCCCAATTTTCCTATCATTTCATCATTTCCAGCTGCCTCTGTAATGCCTCTGCCTGCTGAAATGACTTTTGGCTTCTGCTGAGCACAACTGATTTTCCCCTCAGGTGTTCTGAACGCCCAATTTCCTAGTTTTTGTGGGCAGAGCACCTTTGCCTTTGTCCGATAAGTACTTTGTCTTAAGGTCAGTTCGGCTCTTAGCCATTTGTGCTTTATCTTCTGATTGCTGTCTGATCTGGCGACTTTTACCTCCATGACGTTTCTAAAATCTCTTCCCACACTCTCCCTTTCTACCAGGTCCACCTTTTAGATTTAACAACTCTAAGTCACATCCTTTCCTACAGGATTATGACGTGCCATGTCCCCCGCCCCTGTCCTGAGTCCCCAGTGTTCATCCTCTACCCTGGCCCTCTTTAACCTCTGATCAGTAGAAAAAGTCCTGTTACAAACTGGTAAAGTGATGCTCTCCCTTCTAAGGAGGGTGTGAAATAGTGTAAGTGGGCCCAGTGTGATCAGCCCTTGTGCTTGGGGGGTCACAGGAGACAAAGGAAAGACAAGGCAATTGGAAAGGACCCCAGTAGAGTGGTGGAGGGCTGGCTCCAGGCATTGGTCAAAGCCTCTGGTCCCCACAGAGGGCCTGCTCCTGGGAACCTGGCACATGATGTCAGGGTCAGGACATGCAGCCCTGCCCAAGAGAGGGCTTGAAGACTTGGGCAAGTCAGTCACTAACGTCTCAGGGCTTCAGTCTCTGTATGAGAGAGGTCTCCCTGGTAGCCAGTCTCCCTTCCTTATATTATTGGAGGTGACAAAATGCCTCACCAAACATGTGTATTTCCCAGCCTCCTTGGCAGGAACTGTAGCCACATATGTCTGGCTGGGGAGAGCTCAGTGAAGTTCTGTGTAGACTTATGGAGACTTAGGGCTGCTTCGAAGTAGGTGGTAACTGAGTGGGAGGGCTTCCTTTTTGCCTTTCCTTCCTTCTTTCCTGCTACCTGGTGTGCAGATGTCAGAATTTCAACAGCCAACTTGCACCTTGAGGTGCTCGGGAATAAAAGATATGCCTAGTGTATTCATTTCCTACCACTGTGCAACAAATTACTAGAGATTTAGTGGCTCAAAGCAACACAAGTTTATTGTCTTACAGTTTCTCTGGCTCTGAGTTCTGGGTAGGAGGTAGCTGGATTTTCTGCTTGAGGTCTCATGAGGCTGAAATCAAGGTGTCAGCTGGGCTATGTTCTCATCTGGAACTTGGGCACCTCTTCCAAGCTCATTCAGATTTTGGATGAATTCAGTTTCTTGCAGTTGTGGGACTGAGGTCTTGTTTTCCTGCTCAGCTCCTAGAGGCCACTTGCAGGTCCTAGCGCCCTGGCCCTCTCACACATGGCAGCTTTCTTCATAAAGGCGAGCTGGTGAATCTCACTCAGAAAGGTTTAAAAGCTAGCTTTGAACATCTTCCTTTAGGAAGATCCCAGCACCTTTTAAGGGTTCACCTAACTAGGTCAGGCCCACCTAACTAGGTCAGGCCCATCCAGGATAGTCTCCTTTTTGATTAAGTAAAAATCAACTGATTTGGGACTTTAACTGCATTGGAAAATCTCTTCACCTATTTCATATAATGTAACCTAATCATGATGGTGAGAGCCATCCAATTCACAGCACTGTCCACTCTCACAGGGAGGGGGTTATTCTGGGCATATACACAAGGGACAAGAATCTTGGGGACCATCTTAGAGTTCTTCCCACCACACAAAAGATGGTGGAGCTGAAGGATGCAGAAAGCCTGGTTCTTAATGACCCTGGAGCCTCCACACAACCTATAGGCTGTTCTTCTTTAAAATGAACTTCTTTTATCTTTTTTTAATGTTGTCATATATTTTTATTTTATTTTTTCTCATTGGTATGTAGGGATATCTCATTTGGGTTTTAAAAATCTTTTTTAATTTTTATTTTATATTGGAGTATAGTTGATTTACAATGTTGTGTTAGTTTCACGTGTACAGCAAAGTGATTCAGTTATACATATACATATATGTATTCCTTTTCAGATTCTTTTCCCATATAGGTTATTACATATAGAACTATATTCCTATATAGAACTACTGAGTAAGGTTCCCTGTGCTATACAGTAGGTCCTTGTTGTTAATCTATTTTATATATAGTCGTGTGTATATGTTACTCCCAACCTCCTAATTTATCCCTCCCCCCCCCACCTTTCCCCTTTGGTAACCATAAGTTTGTTTTCTAAGTCTGTGAGTCTGTTTCTGTTTTGTAAATAAGTTCGTTTATATGATTTTTTTAAGATTCCACATACAAACGATATCGTATGATACTTGACTTTCTCTGTCTGACTTACTTCACTTAGTATGATAACCTCTAGGTCCATCCATGTTGCTGTAAATGGCATTATTTCATTCTTTTTTATGGCTGAGTAATATTCATGCACTTCTTTTAGGTAAGAGACATATCCTTGTTTTATGGAAGCCACTGTATTCGGGCTTTTTTTTTTTTTTTTTAACCAGCAGCTGAAAACTATTCCTAACTAATCCAGTGAGGGAGTTGGATCAGATAGTTTTTTTCATTCTCTGGGGACATTCTTTTTGGCATGTGCACGTTGGCCGATACCATGTCCTGGAATTCAAAACTCTTTTGCATGCCATTCACAGCTCTGCTCATCCCAGGTCTAAACTTCTCTACCTTTCGCAGTTCTCCAGAAGCAGTTTTCTGTTTGATGGAGAGAAGAAGACATGGAATCTGAAGTCAAAAGACCTAGCTTCCAGGGCTTCCCTGGTGGCGCAATGGTTGAGAGTCCACCTGCTGATGCAGGGGACACAGGCTCGTGCCCCGGTCTGGGAAGATCCCACGTGACGCGGAGCGGCTGGGCCTGTGAGCCATGGCTGCTGAGCCTGCGTGTCCGGAGCAAAGACCTAGCTTCCAGGTTGGGCTTCTTCAGTTATTAGCTTTGTAACCTTGAGCAAGTTATTTCCTATAGCTGAACTTGAATGTCTTAATTTAAAATGGGGATAGTAATCATACCTGCCTCGCCAACTGTAGAGGGTTGATGTCAGGAATAAACAAGAGAAATTCGTGAAGGTGTTTTGAACACCATAAATCTGTAAGCAACTGTTAATGACATGCCATGACCCCCACACCCTTCCTCCCTCCCTCTGCATCAGCTATTTGTCGAGCACTGAAATAGTGCTTGGGACTCTGAGACTTGTAAGAGAGAGTTCCTGGTTCCTGCCAGATAATAAAATAACTGAGTAAATTAGGTAGCAAAGATATGGAAGGAGGTAAGAGAGAGTTGTGCAGATGTTGGGAAGAACATTCCAGGCAGAGGCAACAGCACTTGCAAAGGCCCCGAGGAAGGAGTGGGCCTGGCATCTCGGAGTTTTCCTGAGTGGCTAGGAGTAGGAGGTGACCTCTGAGAGGCAGTGGTAGTGTGGGCTGGCAAGCCATTTAGGGCTTTTTTGATCATTTGAAAGATTTTGCCTCTTTATTAGGAGTGAGATGGGAAATCACTAGAGGATTTTCAGCAGAGAAGTGACATTGTATGTGGCTGAACCACGCTGGCTCCATTTTTGTCAGCTCCATCTTAGGCCCGCTGTCCTACTCCAGCCCTTTCTGTGTGACTGAGCTTTAGCCTAACTTACAAGGAATGCACCCAAGCCAGATAAGTTCCCTATCAGCTTATACTCTTGCCTTCATCTGATATGAAACCTGGAAGAATGCCTTTCGCTGACACAGATGGTTCACGGTCATGAGACACCCTGGGGGGAGGAAAAAACCCCGGATCCTGTGGCTGTGGACATGCTTCTCACTTGGTTGTCAGATTCTATTTTTAGCTTTGGCCCCTTTAAATCCCCCTGTACCCCCTTTACAGCTGAGAATGCCTCTGGATTGCTGTCTGCCCAATCCTGCCCATATGCAAGTTACCTACGATAAATGTCATAATTGCACTTTATGGAGTTGCCTGCTTCATCTTTCAGTCTCAGAGTTCCTTCTCAGTTTGGAGGATATGGTTCAATATTTCCTCCTCCCAACACATCATTTCCTTATGTTTTATAAGGATCGCTCTGGCTACTGTGCTGAGAATAGACTCTGGGAGGGAGGAAGTTTGGACAAATGTGGAAGCAGGGAGAGCATCTAGGAAGCTATTGCAATAATGGAGGTGAGGAATGATGGTGGCTTGGGAGAGCTATATTAGTGGAGATAGTAAGCAGCTGGGCAGACTCCGGATATATCTTGAAGACTGAACCTGAAGGATTTCCCAATAGATTATACAAGGAAGACTCCAAGATTTTTGCCCCGAGCAATGGGAAATCCTCTTACCTTCTGTCCTTAAGAAAAGGACCTGGTTTTAATTTTCTTTGTATGTTTCTTAGTTCCAAGTACAGTTTGGAGTGAATTTCAAGCTTTCGATAGAAACTATTTGAATTTAATGGAAAGATTTGCAGCCTCTAAGCATATAGCTACATGTAAAAGAATGAAATTAGAACACTTAACACCATACACAAAAGTAAACTCAAAATTGATTAAAGACCTAAATGTAAGACTGGACACTATAAAACTCTTAGAGGAAAACAAGAACACTCTTTGACATAAATCACCGCAAGATCTTTTTTGACTCACCTCCTAGAGTAATGGAAATAAAAACAAAAATAAACAAATGGGACCGAATGAAACTTCAAAGCTTTTGCACAACAAAGGAAACCGTAAACAAGATTAAAAAGACATCCCTCAGAATGGGAGAAAATATTTGCAAATGAATCAACTGACAAAGGATTAATCTCCAAAATATATAAACAGCTCATGCAGCTCAATATCAAAAAAACAAATAACCCATTCAAAAAATGGGTGGAAGACCTAAATAGACATTTCTCCAAAGAAGACACACAGATGGCCAAGAAGCACATGAAGAGCTGCTCAACATCACTAATTATTAGAGAAATGCAAATCAAAACTACAATGAGGTATCACCTCACACCAGTTAGAGTGAGCATCATCAGAAAATCTACAAACAGTAAATTCTGGAGAGGGTGTGGAGAAAAGTGAAGCCTCTTGCACTGTTGGTGGGAATGTAAATTGATACAGCCACTATGGAGAACAGTATGGAGGTTCCTTAAAAAACTAAAAATAGAATTACCATATGACCCAGCAATCCCACTACTGGGCATGTATACCCAGAGAAAACCATAATTCAAAAAGACACATGCACCCCAATGTTCATTGCAGCACTATTTAAGATAGCCAGGTTATGGAAGCAACCTAAATGTCTATCGACAGATGAATGGATAAAGAAGATGTGGTACATGGAATATTACTCAGCCATAAAAAGGAACGAAAGACCTAGAGACTATCATATAGAGTGAAGGAAGTCAGAAAGAGAAAAACAAATATTGTATATTAACGCATGTATATGGGATCTAAAAAAATGGTACAGACTAATCAGTTTGCAAGGCAGAGATAGAGGCACAGATGTAGAGAACAAATGTATGGAAACTAAGGGGGGAAGAGGGGGATGGGATGAATTGGGAGATTGGGATTGACATATATACACTACTATGTATAAAATAGATAACTAATGAGAACCTGCTGTATAGCACAGGGAACTCCACTTCACTGTAAGGTAGAAACCAACACAACATTGTAAAACAACTATACCCCAAATTAAAATAAAACAAATAAAGGAAAAAAAAATAAAACCCACAAAAAAACTTAAGAAAAAATAAAATTGGGGGCTTTCAACTAAACTCACAAACAATATACTAATTTGAGGCTTAAACCTGGTCACAAAGAAAGGTTTGAGTAGATTAAAGAAATTCTGTCCCTTCTGGTAAAGGAAGTTTCTTTATTGAATTACCAGTTGACAAGCTGAGATTTTTTTTTCTTGTTTGTTTGTTTGCTTTTTAAGAAAGTGAGGCAGCCACAAGGGGCTAGTAGCTTAGTTCTCCACATTTATCTTTGATTTGCCTAAGCCCAGATACATGCCTTTGAGACCCAAGCTAATAACAATAACACGCCAATAACATGAAAACCACAAAGGCAAAGTAGAATGTGGAGAACAAGCAGATTTTATGCCAGGGATTAAACTGCAGCTTGAGAATGTATCTGAATACCCCGGTCCCCGGCCACGTATTCCAGATGATTTCAAGTGCGAATTGAATTCAATAATTATGTATTGAGCACCTATTATGTGCTCAGTGTCAGACGCTGTCTCGAGGGAGTTTCACCTTTGGAAGAGGGGAATGGCAATACAAATTCCCAACTCAGTAAATGGTAAAGAGCTTGAGGAGGAGCCCAGGGCTGGGTTGCCTGGCTTCTATTCCTGGTTCTACTGTCTAAACACTGTGTGATCTTGGGGAAGTTATCAGCTCTCCTTTGGCCTCAGTTTCCTAGTCTGTAAAAAGGGTATAAGATCCTATGGAGTTGGTGGGAGAATTCAATGAGTTACCATTTGAGATGTGTGTGGAACGCTGCCTGGGACATGGGACATCCACGGTGCTGTTCTAAGTCCTCCTCCGGGTGTGTTTCAACATACCACACGCAGACTGAGTCTCCTTGATGTTCTACATCTACTAATGTAACCTAAGACTTTTAACTTTTAAAGGAAAATGTCTATAAGAGCCATTATCCACTCAGGTTTCTTCCACCCCATAGTTGTATAATTGGCTTTGTGAGCCTGAATGCAACTACTTACATGAATTTATTTTAAATAATTTCAGTTCACCTATCCTCTGATGTAATTTTGAATTTGTTAGTTAGAGGGATTCGTGCCATCTGTAATTTTTTAGCATAGACTAAATAAGAAAAGGCAAAGCCAGCACACTCCAGCACCCCACCACAAATTTTACTCTGAGGTTTTACCCATCTAATAATCAACACTTGGCTTTTGGATTCAACCAGTTGAATCTTCCTACAAATTGGAGTCACCATTCAGTTTGAAGCTCTTTACTGATTAGCAGACTGACATTGGGGAAGTTATGGAACCTCTCTGAACCCCAGTTTCATCAACTGTAAAGTGAGTAAATATCTATCTACTAGAGTTGCAGTGAGGGATGTATAAGATAAATTATGTAAAGGGTTTATCATAGTGTCAAACAAATGGTAAGCATTTAATGTCAGTTATTTAATATGTTATTTCTTTTGTTCATCGTATCCAATAGATATCACAAAGACTCATTATCATAGTTACAGTATTTTCTTATATTTGTTCTTCTGGAGTTTCCTCATTTTTGAAGAGTTTTCAAGGATTAATTGGCAATGATCTTGAAATGAGCCTAGAGACTTGTTTGAAGTAGGAACCGAGAGCAATTATGACTTCCTACAGAGCCCTGGATTAGCCTAGTGACACATACAAATAATATCATTAATTGGGTGTTTGGGGGAGAGGGAAGGCTAATTCGGCTCCATAAGAGCTGAAAGTCAAACCTAGAAGTCAGACAATAGGTTGTTTTTTTTTTTTAATTAGGTATGCCAAAATTGAAGATAATACAGGGTGATTTTTATAGATTAGATTACAGAGCCATCAACAGGACTCAGGGGTTGTTGCTCAGAGTGTGATGGCTGACTGCTGGCTTCACCTTGCACACTGTTTATCCCATAACATGATCATGATTAAGGGCTTCTGGGGTCAGACTGCCCTGACTCAACCATTTATTACCTTGGCTAAGCTCATAGCTGAAATCTTGGACTGAGTCTCAGTTAGATCATCATCTGAATGATGTCAAGAATATAAGGTGGTTTGATTCCAGTAGAACTATGCACATGTATTTCTAAAAAGACACGTTGTAGAATGTTCATAGCAATACTATTTATAGTGGTGCTAAATTGGAAATTATTGAAAAGTCTATAACAATAGAATATATAAGTCAGTTATGATAGATACATATTCTACAGCATTGGAGCATTGAGAATAAACTATCTACAATTATATATATACTGAAAAAAAATAAAAGGTGGTTTAAGGATGATGGGAGAAAGGGCATTTAAAGTACTTGTTTCGGTTCCTACTGAGTCCATAGTCAGTATTCAATAAATGGTAGCCATAATTTTAATTATGCTAAGAGAAAATTTCACAAAGGAAGTGCCCACAAAACACCACTAATTTGCAGCTGAAAATGATAACTGGTGCCTTTTCCAGAATACTTGCTTTTTTTCTGGTCAAGTGTATAACATTGTGACTGAATGACAGAAAGAGAGTGCTTTCTATCAGCGACCCCCAGATTTCTCTTTAACTGGAATTCAGCTTATTAGCTGCATGGCTAGCTCCAAGAGCCAGGAAACCATGTCCCACGCATGACACCTTTGTCAAGCAGAGGAGACAGATGTTTCTCGGCTTCCCCTTTCTGGGACTTAATAGTTGTTGAAGGTTAACGCTTATTGACTCATTAAACCGTGTCCGCCTGGGGGTCAGTGGTGGCGAAGCTTGTGTTAACCTCAGCAAGCAGCCGTCACCAAGCTTTACAAAGGGAGACGTTGCATTTAGGAGAAAGACAGGTGATACAACACACACGCTCTATGGCCATGGTTCCCTGGAGATGAGGACAAAATACGTGTTTTCTTAAAGGGTTTGAAAAGAAAACCTTTTGCTTTTTTCTGGGTGGCTTATTGATGGGAGATCTCAAAATTGGATCCCTTGTTCTCTCTCTGTCTTTAATCTCTCTATTTGCTAAGGAGGACCACTCACAACCAGCATCTACGACGGTGAGCGGCCAACAGGTGGGGTGCTGTGGTAACTGCTGGAGGCGTAATGAAACCCACTGGGAATGGAGGAAAAAACAATGTTATTCTCTCTTTCAGTGAAGCATTGAAAATAACTGGTTTTATTTTCTCCGTTCTCTCTCCGGTGTCCCATGTATGCAGTGATGGGAATGGAAATTAGTGCATTTGATGTTCCCAACTGAATTATTCCTAATCTATTCTGATGTGCTTCTATTTTTTGCTTACTGAATCTGGAGATACCTAATTTCTATGCTGTTCTGCTGCTAGCTCCCCAGGCGCAGGTCACGCTTCCTCTCTTGTGATCTCTTTGGACATCAGGCTGTTTCTGGAAGAGAAGTGCATGGATGAGGTGAAAGTGTGCTGTCATCATCAGCAGAGAATATTTACTGAGTGATTGTAAAATGGGCTCTGGAGAGGTTCCCATGACGTTCTCTTAAGTGAGCCAATGTGGTCTTCTGGTGAACATCCTTTAGTACGTGTCAGAAATCAGTTCTGTAATAATCTATCCTGGAACTTTGTTAGGCTTAAGCTTTATCATAATGTGTGTGCATTTCTAATTATCACCTGTAATAATTCCTCTGGAACTGTAGACTTCAATTTATTCAAAGGGAAAATGCTTGTTCCCTTGGGCTTCTGGTCTGTTTTATGAGGTTCACTCTATGCTTTATAATTTGAAGAACATTTTCTTTGGTGGCCAAATAAGGAGTAGGTTTCCTGGTACTACTAACAGAATGGTCAAAAAGGTTAGAGACATGGATGGAGTTAGAACTGTGCTTTCCAGTATGGTACATGTGGCCAGTGGCTACCATTTTGGACAGAGCAGAGACAGAACATTTCCATCCTCACAAATAGCTCTATGGAACGACACCGGGTTAGATGGTCAAAAGAGTAGGACCACCTTCTGGCCTGGAGGTCTCCATCAGTAGAAGTCAAGTGAGTGCAGTAGAATTCTTCAGGCTCCTATAAGCAGCCCTTCCCACCTCCCTGCCAACACATACTTTCTTTACCTCCTCTGTGGCCTTGGGACCACCAGGACTACTCTTATCATGTCACTCATCACCCGAAGCCCAAGACTGCCTGGCCATCTTCGTCCCTAGACACTAATTCCCCTATGATTCTACGTCTCCTCTTTAAAGGATTTCACTGGCCCTGTGGAATTTAAGGTCAACTGTCAGCATAATCCCCTGTATCCTCAAGGCTTTGCTGAATCTTCTCTTCACCTCCTTGCTCACCCCAAGACACTGCTTCCCTGCAGCCCTCTCAGGAGATTGCTGTTTTCTCTTCCTTCCCTGTTGCACTGCTGGACCTGGAGGTGAAGTAGGTATATTCTTTTACTCATTTCCTCCTCTGGACCACACTCTCTCTCTCTCTTCCACTAAAATCACTCAGCTATGAATCTCACTAGTCCCCACTCCCTCGTTGCAGTCAATTAACACAACTTGGACCACTCAGCCTAATTTCTTGAAGACGTTAGCTTTGGCTCACTGCCATTCCCTCATCACTCTTTCTTTACTGTTGGCAATTTGAATAGACATGTAGAGGATTCTTGACTTTCTCTCCTCCAATTATCTTGTCTTCTGTCCTAGGTCAGCAACTCCCTCTAATGGGTGATGTAGACCATGACTTGGGACACAGACTAGATTTCAGCCACCACTTACCCTTTTCAGCTGGGTACTTCTGTGCAGCACACAAGCTTCACAAGTGTACATGAAAGCCCTGTTTCAGTCTATTCATTCTGTCACATTTTAACTGTTCCTCACCAGCATCCTTAGTATCTCGCTTCCCTCTTTACCTAGTTTAAATTCCATGACCAATCATTATTATCACCCCTTTGTGTATACCCTCAACTCCCACGACTCTCCTTTGCTTTACTGTACTTTCTTGGCTAAACTCTAACTCTGGTTAAATCCCCTCATTTTTTCCTTCTTGCCTATAGTTCCACCATTAACATGGCTAAGAAAAAACACTTACCTGTGCTGCCTGTTCTCACTTCAAATTCATGATCACTAACCCTAAGTGGGTCATAACTTCACCCATCAATTGTACTGTATTTTCTTATTGAACATGATTTTCTATTTTCCTAGACAATTCTTTGATTTCCTCTTCCTTCTCTTTGAAACTTTAACACCTCCTCCCTCACTGAGTTTCAACTGGTGACCTTGTGTTCCACTTCGCTGAGGAAATTGAAGCCATTAGAAGGTGCTCCCACAAGATCATTCCAGCCCACTTACCTTCCTGCCTGTGTCCGTACACTAGGGCTTCTCTTCTGCCTGTTGCCTCCACTTGGGTACCGGGTCTCCCTGCTTTCGCCTACTCAGGGACGCTCCCCGCTCTTTTCTGTGCTACCAAATAATGCCTTTTCATCAGATCTTCTTACCAGAGTATAGACATGATTTCCTTCACTTTGAACACAGGCCTCCAGAGACCTCATTTCCCTCTTCAGTTACTGCTCCATTTTCCTATTTCCTTTCACAGGAAAAGTCTCTGAATGTGTGGTCTGTACTTGAGCTCTCCATGACTCTGGTCAGGCTTTCCCCTCCTCACTCCACCCAAACTTCTTTTGTTGAGGCCACCAATATCACCCACATTGCTAAATCCTTGCTCAATGATCATGCTACTCCTTGGCCCATTAGAGGCACTTAACATAGTGAGTTGGTGTCTCTTTCTTGGAATATTTTTTCGCTTAACTTCCAAGATGCCTGCTCTTCTGATTTCTTCTGACCTACTTTTCTCCATACACTGTGACTTCTCCTTTACTGTTTTTTCCTCACCTCTAACCTCTAAATATTGGAATGCCCCAGGGTCAGTCCTTGGTGCTCTTTCCTGTTTGCTCCCCACCTGGTCTCCAGGCTTCAAGTAACTCTTTTATGTTGGTGATTTTGAAATTCATGGCTGTAGCCCAGATGCTCCCCAGAACTTTAGATTTATGTTTCATACTTCAATTGCCTACTTAGCATCTCTACTTGAATATCAAATAGGTATCACAAACTGAACAAGCTCAAACTGAGCACCCGATATGCCTCCCTTCCCCAACCTGAAATCTGCTCCCTTATCTCTATGATGACAATTCCATTTTTTAAATTCATTAGCCCCCAAACCTTGGAGTCATTGATTTATATTATTTCTCATAACATCAACAAATTTTACTGGCTCTGCCTTTAAAATACGTTCAGAATCAAATCACTCCTCACTCCTTTTACTGCTACCACCCTGGATGAGCCCCTCCCTCTTCTCTTATTAGATGCTTGTAACAACAGTCTCCTAACTGGTCTCCCTGTTTTCACCCTTGCACTGTTTCAGTCTGTTTTCCACAGAGCAGCCAGGCTGCTCCTTCTCAAACATGTGATTCCCCTCCTTATAACCCTGCAATGTCTTCCCAGCTCACTCAGAATAAAAGCCGATGTCCTGTCCATAACCTACTATATGATCTGGCTCCCTGTTACTTCTATGCCCAATTACTCTCTGGCCTCCTCTCCTACTAGTTTTCCTCTCTCACTCTGTTTCAGCCACACTTCCTCCTTGAATTCATCAGCAAGACTACTGCCTCAGGACCTTTGCACTTGCTGTTCCTATGCCCTAAATGCTCTTCATCCAGATACCCACATGACTCATGCCCTCACTCCTTTCATATCTTCATTTAAAAGTCTCATTGAAGCCTTTTGTAGATCTCCTATGTAAAATTTCATTCTCCTGTGCATACTTTCTGTCTCGTCCTTGCTTCTTTTTCTTGGCTGCTTAATTTTTCTCCTTAGTACTACTTATTACTATCTAACATAACAGGTATTTTATATTATCTTGTTTTTTATTATCTCACTCTCCTACAAGAATTTAAGTTCCACAAGAGCAGGGCTTTTCATTTGTCTGTGTCTGTTTTGCTCACTGTTGTATTTCCAGTGCCTAGAAAGTGCCAGGCCCCCAGCAGGTAGTTAACAAATCATTGCCAAATGACCAATTGAAGGTAAAGAGGAATTGGCCAGTACTGCCTCTTTTTGGAAGGAATCATAACCTACTGCCTAAGAGCATGGTTTCAAAATCCTGCCTGTGTAACCTTGGGTAGGTTACTTAATCTGTTTCCTCCTTTGTAAAATGGGGCAATAAGAGTTCCTACAGTAGATTGATGGTAAGATTAAGTGAGATAATATATGCGGGGAAATCCATGGAGATTAGCTCTGCAGAGATGACACACGTAGAGTAAGTGCACAGTAGGCCTTCCTTCTCACCATTATTGCTGTCCTCTGTGAACATCACGTCACCTTCCCATCTTCCCCTGACACTTTCCTCCTAAGTTGTTTAAAAGTACAATATAAACCCATTTATAGGGATCCCAGCTCTGCTGCTCATTAACTGTGTGATTTAAGGCAATTCACTTAATTTTTCTGAACTTCAATGGTCTCACCTTTAGACTAGAGATGGTACTTTGCAGAGTTGTGGTGAGCAGTGTGAGTGAATGCTATGTAAAGAGAAGTTTGGTATCTTTCCCTTACACATAGTAAATGCTCAATTAATCATAGCTCTTAACTGTGTTGCGGGGCAGGATGTGGAAGAGGCATTCTGGCCGGGGAAGCATGAGCCCGGCCGTGGAGTCAGCTGGACTGTTCACATTCAGGTTCTTCTAAAACTGAAGCTTCTCTGAGAGCAGAATGTGCAGTCACGGTCTTTAACTCAGTTCTTCCTTTTTCTCACCAAGATCACTCCAAGCTTGTTTTTTTTTTAGCAGGGATTGTAATTTTTAGAGTTTCTTCACATGTGTCTCTTTTTATAGTTTCTTTCCTCCATAAGCTCTTTTCTCTGATTTTTAAACATCCTATGTATAGTCTAGGAAAAAAACAATCCCTTCTTTCTTTGTTTTTGTTCAACTTCAAGAAACACTCTCACTCTCTTCCAAGGTTCCAGTCACTTCCGTATCACTAACCAGTTGCTCCTTGTTGATTAGAATCACACAGATAGCAGAAAATCCACTTGTTCCCACCTCTACTCTTTAAGCATCCAGCAATGAGATTGACATTATTTATAGATTATAGAGCAACTACACTGAAGATGTATAAATTGAACTGTTTTAAACCAATGTTCCCTCCAGCCAGACTTAACCAGCTTTAGTACAATCCTGAGACTACCCGGCAAGCTGATTATTCAATACCACCCACTTTCACCCTCATACATTCTTCAGTATTGTTGCCCAAACTCATCTGCTGTCCTGATTTCCGAAGGAACTCCATGAATGGAAGAATCCCTTAGGGGACAGAAGTGAGAGTTAAATCCTACACTAAATACATAAGCTCATCTTTTTAGAATCCTGCAGAGCAGAAAGTGGAATTTTGCCAACACTTCACATTGACCAGGCAAACTTTCAATATGGTCTATTTCCTTTCTCTTACAAGGATTCAGTATCTTTAGAAAAACCTGCTATAAAACTATAGCAGAGAAAGACACCCTCATTCTAATCATGGCTCTAATTTTTTTAAATTGAAGTATAGTTGATTTACAATGTTATGTTAGTTTCAGGTGTATAGCAAAGTGATTCAGTTATACATACACATATATTTTTCCAGATTCTTTTCCCTTATAGGTTATTACAAAATATTGAATACAGTTCCTTGTGCTATACAGTAGGTCCTTGTTGGTTATCTGTTCTGTATATAGCAGTGTATGTATGTCAATCCCAAACTCCTAATTTATCCCTCCCCTTTCCCTTTGGTAACCATAAGTTTGTTTTCTATGTCTGAGGGTCTATTTCTGTTTTGTGTATAAGTTTATTTGTATCATTTTTTTTAAGATTCCACATATAAACGATATCATGTGATATTTATCTTCCTCTGTCTGACTTACTTCACTTAGTATGATAATCTCTAGGTCCATCCATGTTGCTGCAAATGTCATTATTTTATTCTTTTTATGGCTGAGCCATGTTCCATTGTATAAATATACCACATCTTCTTCATCCATTCATCTATTGATGGACATTTAGGTCGCTTCCATGTCTTGGCTATTGCAAAATAGTTCGTGCCTCTAATTTTTTTTTTAACATCTTTATTGGAGTATAATTGCTTTACAATGGTGTGTTAGTTTCTGTTGTATAACAAAGTGAGTCAGCTATATATATCATATATCCCCATATCCCCTCCCTCTTGCATCTCCCTCCCACCATCCCTATCCCACCCCTCTAGGTGGTCACAAAACACCAAGCTGATCTCCCTGTGCTATGTAGCTGCTTCCTAGCTACCTATTTTACATTTGGTAGTGTATATATATTCATGCCACTCTCTCACTTCATTCCAGCTTACCCTTCTCCTTCCCCATGTCCTCAAGTCCATTCTCTATGTCTGTGTCTTTATTCCTGTCCTGTTGTGGCTCTAATTTGAAGTGAGTGTGCAAAATGAGGAAAAATGGTTAAACACAGAGAAAAATTTTTGAATATGATTTTTAGAATGAATTTTTCCCCTAAGTAAAAATGTTGAGGTTGGGTGGTAACATAATCCTTGGAGCTGATAAGGGACTTTCCAGTTGTGGAATATAACATATTTTGTAATATATTTTATGCCATATCATGATACAGTTTTAGAAGGAGATGAACATGATTGCTAATTAGCTTGAATTTATTTAATTTCTGAAATAAAAACTTCTTCAGTATTCTGTTGCATAGAAAAGTGACCTTCCTTGAGCAGAAATGAAATAAATACTAATTGAATTGACAGTTTTTCTTCTAATGAAGTAAAAACTTGTTAACTTCTCTCCCTCAAATCTGTCTTCTTTTTATGTAATTCATAAGTATCCATCCTGATTTCATTTCTCCCACATTCATGCAGCTCTTGAAAACAAGCTAAAAAAATAGATATGGAATTTTTGAAGTTGTTTTGCTCTGTCACATTTGTTTTTAAAGAAACACTTTGAAAATCAATTCATTTATCCAGAAACTTCTTTTAGCAGTGCCTCTGTGGGGTGGGTCATGCCATGAGAAGAGGTCAGACTTTTGAAATCAGGACACATTTTTTTCTGAGATGCTGAGGATATCAACAGTATTGGTAACTCACTGCTCAGTCAAATGGGTTGATACACAGGGGAAACTTCTTTAGTTCTACTTTTCTGGCACCAGCTTTTCCTCTCTTCACATCAAGCTCAAAGGTGAACTATAGCCCCAGGCACACTTAGGCTTCCCCATTCAATGCACTCCCAAAGTGCTCAAGAATTCCTATGCTCACTTTAACCATATTGGCTATATCATTTGCAATATCTTTCCCATTCAGTAGGTGACATTTTCATTTTGTTGATGGTTTCCTTCGTTATGCAAAAGCCTTCTAGTCTGAGGTAGCCCCATGTTTATTTTTGCTTTTGTTGCCCTTGCCTGAGGAGACAGATCCAAAAAATATTGCTAAAACTAATGTCAAAGAGTGTACTGTCTATGTTTTCTTCTAGGAGTTTTATGATTTCAGGTGTTACATTTAAATCTTTAGTCCATTTTAAGTTTATTTTTCTATGTGGTGAAAAATCATCCAGTCTCATTCTTTTAAACATAGCTGTCCAGTTTTCCCAAAATCATTTATTGAAGAGACTGTCTTATCCCCACTCTATATTCATGGATCCTTTGTCATAAATTACTTAACCATATAAATGTGGGTTTATCTCTGTGTTCTCTATTCTGTTCCATTGATCTATGTGTCTGTTTTTGTGCCAGTACCAGACAGTTTTGATTACTATAGTTTGTAGTATAGTTTGAAATTAAGGATCATGATACCTCCAGCTGTGTTCTTCTTTCTTAAGATTGATTTGGCCATTCAGGGTCTTTTACGTTTCCACACAACTTTTAGGATTATTTGTTCCAGTTCTGTGAAAAATGCCATTGGTACTTTGATAGTGATTTCATTGAGTCTGTAGCTTGCTTTGGGTAGCATGGACATTTTAACAATCATAATCCTTCCAATCTATGAGAACGGTATATCTTTAATTTATTTGTGTCATCTTCAATTTCTTTCATCAATGTCTTATAGATTTTAGAGTATGGGTCTTTCACCTTCTTGGTTAACCTTTTTCCTAAGTATTTTTTTCTTTTTGATGCCATTGTAAAAGAGATTATTTTCTTAATTTCTCTTTCTGATAGTTGATTATTAGTGTATAGAAACACAAACGATTTCTGTATATTGATTTTGTATCCTGCAACTTACTTGATTTCATTTATTAGTTCTAGTAATTTTTTTGGTGGAGTCTTTAGGGTTTTCTATAATAGTATCATGTCATCTGCAAATAGTGAGTTTTGCTTCTTCTTTTCAAATTTGGATGAATTTTATAACTTTTTCTTGATTGATTGCTGTGACTAAGGCTTCCAATACTATGTTGAATAAAAGAGGCAAGAGCAAGCATCCCTGTCTTCTGATCTCAGGGGAAAAGGTTTCATCTTTTCAATATTGAGTATTATGTTAACTGTGGGTTTGTCACACGTGGCCTTCATTATGTTGAGGCATTTTCCCTCTATACTCACTTTGTTGAGAGTTTTTATCATAAATGGATGTTGAATTTTGTCAAATGTTTTTCCTGCATCTACTGAGATGATCATATGATCTTTATACTTTGTTTTGTTAAGGTGGTGTATCACATTGATTGACTGTAGATATTGAATCATCTTTGCATTCCTGGGGTAATCCCAAGGTAAATCCCACTTAATCATGGTGTATGACTGTTTTAATGTATTTTTGAATCCAGTTTCCTAATATTGTGTTGAGGATTTTTACATCCATGTTCATCAGGAATATTGGCTTGTAGTTTTCTTTTTTGTAGGGTTTTTATCTGGTTTTGGTATAAGGGTAATGCTGCCTCCATCAAACAATTTGGACATGTTCCTTCTTCAATTTTTTGGAATAGTGTGAGAGGAATAGGTGTTAACACTTAAATGTTTTATAAAATTTACCTGTGAAGCTGTCTGGTCCTGGATTTTTGTTTGTTGGGAGATTTTTTTAAAAATTACTAATTCAATTTCATTACTAGTGATTTGCCTGTTCAGTTTTTCCTTTTCTTCCTGATTTAACCTTGGAAGATTGTATGTTTCTAGGAATTTATTCATTTCTTCTAGGTTGTTTTATTTGTTGGCGTACACTTGTTCATAGTAATCTCTTATGATCCTTTGTATTTCTGTGGTGTCACTTATAAGTTCTCTTTTATTTCTGATTTTATTTCTTTGGCCTCTCCCCGCCCCCTCCCCCCACCCCCCCAAATCTTGTTAAAGATTTATCAGTTTTGTTTATCTATTTAAAGAAGTAGCTTTTAGTTTCATTAATCTTTTCTATTGTTTTTTAGTCTCTATTTCATTAATTTCTGCTCTTATCTTTATTTTCTTCCTTCTACTAACTTTGGGCTTTGTTCTTTTTCTGCTTCCTTTAGGTGTAAGGTTAGATTGTTTATTTGAGATTTTTCTTGTTTCCTGAGGTAGGCCTGTGTGGCTATAAACTTTCCTCTTAAAATTGTTCTTGCTATGTCGATAGATTTTAGAATATTATGTTTCTATTTTGATTTGTCTCCAGGTATTTTTAAATTTCTTCTTTGATTTCTTCACTGACTCACTAGTTATTTAGAAACATTTTGCTTACCCTCCGTGTGTTTGTGTTTTTTTCCAGTTTTCTTCTTGTAGTTGATTTCTAGTTTTATAACAATGTGATTGGAAGGATACGTGATATGATTTCAATCTTCTTAAATTTATTGAGACTTGTTTTGTGCTCTAACATGTGATCTGTCCTGGAGAATGTTCCATGTGCACTTGAAAAGAATGTGTATTCTGCTGTTTTGGGATGGAATATTCTGTATAAATCTACTAATTTTATCTGGTCTAATGTGTCATCTAATGCCAGTGTTTCCTTGTTGATTTTCAGTCTGGATGATCTAGCTATTGATGTTAGTGGGATGTTAAAGTTCCCTATTATTATTGTATTACTGTCAATTTTTCCCTTTATGTCTGCTTCATGAATTTAGGTGCTTCTTTGTTGGGTGCATAGATATTTACAAGTGTTATATTCTATTGCTGGATTGATCCATTTATCATTATGTCATGTCCTACTTTGTCTTTGTTTTAAAGTTTGTTTTGTCTGATATAAGTGTTGCTACCCCAGCTTTCTTTTTTTCCATTTGTATGGAATACCTTTTTCCATTCCTTCACTTTCAGTCTGTGTGTGTCTTTAGATGTGAAGTGAGTCTCTTGTAGGCAGCATGTAGGTGGGTCTCATTTTTTCTATCTAGTCAGCCACTTTAAGCCTTTTGATTGGAACATTTAGTTTATTACATTTAAAATAACTATTGACAGATGTGTGATTATTGCCATTTTGTTAACTGTTTTCTAGTTGTTTTTGTAGTTCTTTTCTGTTCTTTTCTTCTTCTCTTACTCTTTACACTTGTGATTTGATGACTATTTTTAGTGTTATGTTCGGATTACCTTCTCTTTATTTTTTATATCTACATTATAGGCGTTTGGTTACTATGAGGTTCATATACAACAACCTATATATATAAGTGTCTATTTTAAGTTGATGATGTCTTAAGTCCAAATGCATTCTAAAAGCCCTACATTTAACTCCCACCTCCATGTGTTTTCTACATCATATTTTACATCTTTTAATTTTGGGTATTCCTTAACTACTTATTGCACATATAGATAATTTTACTACTTTTGTTTTTTTATACTAACTTTATAAGTACTTGATCCACTACCTTTATCATATGTTTGCCTTTACCAGTGAGACTTTTTTCTTTCATAATTTTCTTATTTCTAGTAGTGACCTTTTCTTTTCCATTTAAAGAAATCCTTTAAGTTTCTTCTAAAGGTGGTTTAGTGGTGATGACTCCTTTAGCTTTTGTTTGTCTGGGAAACTTTTTATCTCTCCTTCAATTCTGAATGATAACCTTGCTGGGTGGGTATTCTTGGTTGTACTTTTAGTACTTTGAGTATACCATGCCAGTCCCTTCTGGCCTGTAAAGTTTCTGCTGAAAAAACAGTTGATAGTCTTAGGGTGGTTCCTTTGTATGTAACTAGTTGTTTTTTCTTGTTGCTTTTAAGATTATTTTAAATTTTGATGTTTTAGTTATAATGTATCTTGGTGTGAGTTTCTTTGGGTTCGTCTTGTTTGGGAGTCTCTGCTTCCTGGACCAAATGTCTGTTTCCTTTGCTAGGTTAAAGATGTTTTCAGCTATTATTTCTTCAAATAAATTCTCTGCCCCTTTCTATCTCTATTCTCCTTCTGGGTCCTCTATAACACAAATGTTAGAATTCTGATGTTGTTTCAGAGGTCCTTTAAACTATCCTTTTCTTCTTTTTTTTTTTTTTTTTCTGCTCTGATTGGGTGATTTCTACTACTGTGTCTTCCAGATTGCTGATCTGTTCTTCTGCATCCTTTAATCTGCTGATTCCCTTTAGTATACTTTCCATTTCAGTTTTTGTATTCTTCAGTTATGATTGGTTATTTTTTTATATTTTCTATCTCTTTGTTGAAGGTCTTACTGAATTCATCCATTCTTCTCCCTAGTTTGGTTAGCATATTTATGACTCTTCCTTTGAACTATTTATCTTTTTCTTTTTCTGAGGTTTTGTCTTCTTTGTTCATTTGGAAAGTATTTCTTTTCCTCCTCATTTTGTCTAACTCTCTGTGTTTGTTTCTATATATTAGGTACATGAGCTATATCTCCCAGTTTTGAAAGAGTGGCCTTATGTAGAAGGTGTTCTGTGGGGCCCAGTGGAGCAATCCTCTGGGTCACCAGAACCAGGTATTCCAAGGGGTATTCTCTATGTGGGCTCTGTGCACCCTCTGTTTTGGTTGGGTTTGTTTGTTGCAGGTGCACTTCAGGGCATGGTTTGCCCCAGGCCAGCTGGCTGAGAGGTCTGGCTGTGACTGCTGCAGGCAAGCTGATGTGTGGGACTTGTCTTCAGTATGCCTGGCTGTGAGTCCTGGCTGCAACTATTGTAGGCAGGCTGGAGTATAGGGCTGATTCCCTGGAATGGGAGCCTCTTTAGAGGGGCCCCAGTGCAGGTTGACACAGCCTGCCAGGTGGGCTGGGGCAGGAACGATTTTGCTGGGGCCAGCAAGGGCAAGTGGGTTGTGGGGGGGTGGTCCCCAGGAAATGCCAGGTTAGGGCACACAGCATTAGCTAGGTTGATGGAGAGTGACAGAAATGATGGAGACTGATGGGCCAGCTAGGTGAAAGGAGAGTGAAATAAATGGCACCCTCCAGTGCTTTTGTTCTCGGAGAAAGTTCCACCAGATCTCTGCCCTCTGGCGTATGCCCTAAAATTAGTTAATAAATTTCCTTCTTGTATTATCCATGCACTTTTCAACCTGCTGCCTCTGTACCGGGACTTGGAATGAGTGGGTTTGTGCACAAGCCCTTCAAGAGCAGAGTCTCAGTTTCCCACAGGCCTCTGGCTCTCCTGGATGTAAGTCTCACTGGCTTTCAAAGCCAGACATCATGGGGGCTTGTCTTCCTGGTGCAGGTCCCCCAGACTGGGGATTTTGATGTGGGGCTCAGACCCCTCACTTCTGAGCAGGGGGCGGGGTCTGCATGGTTATGATATCCCTCCCACTTGTGGGTTACTGCACCAAGGGTATTGGTTCTGACTAGGTTGTATCTTTGACCCTCCTACCCATCTGGATGTGACCTTTTCTTTATATCCTTAGTTGTAGAAAATCTGTTCTGCTAGTCTTCCTCAGAGATAGTTGTTCTATATTTACTTGTAGTTTTGCTGTGTCCATGGAAGGCAGTGAGCTCAGGATCTTCCTCCTTTGCCATCTTGATCTGGACCCCTCAGGATTTACTGTCCTATCTCCTCAACCAGATTGTCATATCTCACCTTGTGGGAAGACAATAACTCTTTTAAAAATTTTTTTATTGAAGTATAGTTTATTTACAATGCTCTTTTAATTTCTGATGTACAGCTAAATGACTCGGATATGTGTGTATATATATTCTTTTTCATATTCTTTTCCATTATGGTTTGTTACAGGATATTGAATATAGCTCCCTGTGCTATATAGTAGTACCTTGTTGTTTATCCATTCTGTATATGATAGTTTACATCTGCTAGTCCCAAACTCCCAATCCTTCCCTCCCCCCAACCTCGGCAACCACAGGTTTATGGAAGAGACTAACTCTTAACCATTTTCTCTCAAGGTGGATACTTTAATGAGAATTTCTCAAAGTGTGGTCCTCAATATCCTATGTCAGGAACATCTAGAAAGTCTAGCTAAAAATGCAGATTCTAAGGCCCTACCCATTTTACTAATCCAGTACTGGCTGTAGTGAGGACCAAGAATCTGGATTTTAACAATCTCCCCAGGTGATGCCTATGCATACCAAACTGTGAGAACCACAGCCTCATAGGCACAAGGCAGATAGTTGATGACTGGACTGCTTCCCACTGAATCCCTTCGGATACCCTCAGGATAAGTCTTTGAGGGCCACAAGGACCAGCAGGCTGGGCCTAAGAGTAGAATTTATACATGCATTCATTTAAGAAATAGTCATGAGCTTACTCTGCTGGGTATGGGTATACGATGGGGAGTTAGATAGGAAGTCCCTGCCCCTGTGGATCGTATAACTGAAGGAACCTGGAAATAGTTCCTTCACCAGCATTTTCTCTTCATTTCCCTTTTTGATTCCTCATATATTTTATGAGTATATTCTATTAGCCAGACTGTGTTCTATTATGAACAAGACAGATAAAGAGCCCTCCCCTCTTCTAGAGTTTACATTTCAGTAAGGAGAAAAGGAAAATAAACAAGTAAACCCAAACCACCAAGTTAATTACAGATTGCGACAATTGCAAGGAAGTAAATAAACAAAGTAATGTGTGGAGAGATTGACTTTAAAGGGTGAGGTGGCATTTGAGCTAAGAATTGATGGATGAAGGTCTTTGGGTCAGGACTGCAACGGGGCAGATTGATGAGGCATTTGAAGCACACAGGCCTAAGATGGAATGATGATGGTGATGACAATGACAGCTATTACTTAGTGAGCATTTCCTGTGCATCAGACTGTGTGTTAAACTTTTTATGGGCTCTATTCTATTTAATCTTGGCAGGAAGCCTAGGAGATAGATGTTATTACTCCCACTTTCAGATGAAGAAACTGAGGAAGACCAGACATGTTAGATGTCTTGTTCAGGTCACACAGCTAATAAGTGGCAGACTGGACAATTAAATGTAGCTCTGTGTGATGGCAAAGGCTGCACTGTTTGGCACGGCACTGTTTGCCTTTTTAGTGACTCGAGGCTGCTGCTGCTGACTGCAGAAGAAGCATGATGAAATAACAAGGGCACAGGCTTGTTATGACTATGAGAATGGTTAATATTAAAAACATATAGGGCTTCCCTGGTGGCGCAGTGGTTGAGGATCTGCCTGCCAGTGTGGGGAACACGGGTTCGAGCCCTAGTCTGGGAAGATCCCACATGCCATGGAGCAACTAGGCCCATGAGCAACAACTATTGAACCTGTGCATCTGGAGCTTGTGCTCCGCAGCAAGAGAGGCTGCGACCTGCACACCGCGATGAAGAGTGGCCCCCGCTCGCCGCAACTAGAGAAAGCTCTCGCACAGAAATGAAGACCCAACACAGCCAAAAAATAAATAAATTAATTTAAAAAAAAGAATAGCTTTATTATTAAAAAACCCACATATAATAGTAATGATTTAACACTGTTGAGCATCAACTCTGTGCAAGGCAGTGCGCAAAACAACTTATTCTTTTTTTTTTAACATCTTTATTGGAGTATAATTGCTTTACAATGGTGTGTTAGTTTCTGCTTTATAACAAAGTGAATCAGTTATACATATACACATGTTCCCATATCTCTTCCCTCTTGCATCTCCCTCCCTCCCACCCTCCCTATCCCACCCCTCTAGGTGGTCACAAAGCACCGAGCTGATCTCCCTGTGCTATGCGGCTTCTTCCCACTAGCTATCTATTTTACGTTTGGTAGTGTATATATGTCCATGCCACTCTCTCACTTTGTCACAGCTTACCCTTCCCCCTCCCCATATCCTCAAGTCCATTCTCTAGTAGGTCTGTGTCTTTATTCCTGTCTTACACCTAGGTTCTTCGTGACATTTTTTTTTCTTAAATTCCATATATATATGTGTTAGCATACAGTATTTGTCTTACTCTTTCTGACTTACTTCACTCTGTATGACAGACTCCAGGTCCATCCACCTCACTACAAATAACTCAATTTCGTTTCTTTTTATGGCTGAGTAATATTCCATTGTATATATGTGCCACATCTTCTTTATCCATTCATCCGATGATGGACACTTAGGTTCTTTCCATCTCCTGGCTACTGTAAATAGAGCTGCAATGAACATTTTGGTACATGACTCTTTTTGAATTATGGTTTTCTCAGGGTATATGCCCAGTAGTGGGATTGCTGGGTCATATGGTAGTTCTATTTGTAGTTTTTTAAGGAACCTCCATACTGTTCTCCATAGTGGCTGTACCAATTCACATTCCCACCAGCAGTGCAAGAGTGTTCCCTTTTCTCCACACCCTCTCCAGCATTTATTGTTTCTAGATTTTTTGATGATGGCCATTCGAACTGGTGTGAGATGAAATCTCATTGTAGTTTTGATTTACATTTCTCTAATGATTAATTATGTTAAGCATTCTTTCATGTATTTGTTGGCAGTCTGTATATCTTCTTTGGAGAAATGTCTATTTAGGTCTTCTGCCCATTTTTGGATTGAGTTGTTTGTTTTTTTGTTATTGAGCTGCATGAGCTGCTTGTAAATTTTGGAGATTAATCCTTCGTCAGTTGCTTCATTTTCAAATATTTTCTCCCATTCTGAGGGTTGTCTTTTGGTCTTGTTTATGGTTTCCTTTGCTTTGCATTAGGTCCCATTTGTTTATTATTGTTTTTATTTCCATTTCTCTAGGAGGTGGGTCAAAAAGGATCTTGCTGTGATTTATGTCATAGAGTGTTCTGCCTATGTTTTCCTCTAAGAGTTTGATAGTTTCTGGCCTTACATTTAGGTCTTTAATCCATTTTGAGCTTATTTTTGTGTATGGTGTTAGCGAGTGTTCTAATCTCATACTTTTACATGTACCTGTCCAGTTTTCCCAGCACCAATTATTGAAGAGGCTGTCCTTTCTCCACTGTACATTCCTGCCTCCTTTATCAAAGATAAGGTGACCATATGTGCATGGGTTTATCTCTGGGGTTTCCATCCTGTTCCATTGATCTATATTTCTGTTTTTGTGCCAGTACCATACTGTCTTGATTACTGTAGCTTTGTAGTATCATCTGAAGTCAGGGAGCCTGATTCCTCCAGCTCCGTTTTTCTTTCTCAAGATTGCTTTGGGTATTCGGGTTCTTTTGTGTTTCCATACAAATTGTGACATTTTTTGTTCTAGTTCTGTGAAAAATGCCAGTGGTAGTTTGATAGGGATTGCATTGAATCTGTAGATTACTTTGGGTAGTATAGTCATTTTCACAATGTTGATTCTTCCAATCCAAGAACATGGTATATCTCTCCATCTATTTGTATCATCTTTGATTTCTTTCATCAGTGTCTTATAATTTTCTGCATACAGGTCTTTTGTCTCTTTAGGTAGGTATATTCCTAGATATTTTATTCCTTTTGTTGCAATGGTAAATGGGAGTGTTTTCTTCATTTAACTTTCAGATTTTTCATCATTAGTGTATAGGAATGCCAGAGATTTCTGTGCATTAATTTTGTATCCTGCTACTTTACCAAATTCATTGATTAGCTCTAGTAGTTTTCTGGTAGCATCTTTAGGATTGTCTATGTATAGTATCATGTCATCTGCAAACAGTGACAGCTTTACTTCTTTTCTGATTTGGATTCCTTTTATTTCCTTTTCTTCTCTGATTGCTGTGGCTAAAACTTCCAAAACTATGTTGAATAAGAGTGGTGAGAGTGGGCAACCTTGTCTTGTTCCTGATCTTAGTGGAAATGGTTTCAGTTTTTCACCATTGAGGATGATGTTGGCTGTGGGTTTTCATATATGGCCTTTATCATGTTGAGGAAAGTTCCATCCATGTCTACTTTCTGCAGGGTTTATTTTTTTTTATCATAAATGGGTGTTGAATTTTGTTGAAAGCATTCTCTGCATCTGTTGAGATGATCATATGGTTTTTCTCCTTCAGTTTGTTAATATTGTGTATCACGTTGATTGATTTGCGTATATAGAAAAATCTTTGCATTCCTGGAATAAACCCCACTTGATCATGGTGTATGATCCATTTAATGTACTGTTGGATTCTGTTTGCTAGTATTTTGTTGATGATTTTTGCATCTATATTAATCAGTGATATTGGTCTGTAATTTTCCTTCTTTGTGACATCCTTGTCTGGTTTTGGTATCAGGGTGATGGTGGCCTCGTAGAATGAGTTTGGGAGTGTTCCTCCCTCTGCTATATTTTGGAAGAGTTTGAGAAGAATAGGTGTTTGCTCTTCTCTAAATGTTTGATAGAATTTGCCTGTGAAGCCAACTGGTCCTGGGCCTTTATTTGTTGGAAGAGTTTTAATCACAGTTTCAATTTCAGTGCTTGTGATTGGTCTGTTCATATTTTCTATTTCTTCCTGATTCAGTCTTGGCAGGTTGTGCATTTCTAAGAATTTGTCCATTTCTTCCAGGTTGTCCATTTTATAGGCATAGAGTTGCTTGTAGTAATCTCTCATGATCTTTTGTATTTCTGCAGTGTCATTTGTTACTTCTCCTTTTTCATTTCTAATTCTATTGATTTGAGTCTTCTCCCTTTTTTTCTTGATGAGTCTGGCTAATGGCTTATCAATTTTGTTTATCTTCTCAAAGAACCACCTTTTAGTTTTATTGATCTTTGCTATCATTTCCTTCATTTCTTTTTCATTTATTTCTGATCTGATCTTTATGATTTCTTTCCTTCTGCTAACTTTGTTTTTTTTTTTTGTTCTTCTTTCTCTAATTGCTTTTGGTGCAAGCTTAGGTTGTTTTTTCGAGGTGTTTCCTGTTTCTTAAGGTAGGATTGTATTGCTATAAACTTCCCTCTTAGAACTGCTTTTGCTGCATCCCATAGGTTTTAGGTCATCTTGTTTCCATTGTCATTTGTTTCTAGGTATTTTTTGATTTCCTCTTTGATTTCTTCAGTGATCACTTCGTTATTAAGTAGTGTATTGTTTACCCTCCATGTGTTTGTATTTTTTACAGATCTTTTCCTGTAATTGATATCTTGTCTCATAGCATTGTTGTCAGAAAAGACAGTTGATATGATTTCAACTTTCTTAAATTTACCAAGGCTTGATTTGTGACCCAAGATATGATCTATCCTGGAGAACGTTCCATGAGCACTTGAGAAAAATGTGTATTCTGTTGTTTTTGGATGGAATGTCCTATTAATATCAATTAGGTCCATCTTGTTTAATGTATCTTTAAAGCTTGTGTTTCCTTATGTATTTTCATTTTGAATGATCTGTCCATTGGTGAAAGTGGGGTGTTAAATTTACCTGCTATGAATGTGTTACTGTTGATTTCCCCTTTTATGGCTGTTAGTATTTGCCTTCTGTATTGAGGTGCTCCTATGTTGGGTATATAAATATTTACAATTGTTATATCTTCTTCTTGGATCGATCCCATGATCATTATGTAGTGTCCTTCTTTGTCTCTTGTAACAGTCTTTATTTTAAAGTCTATTTTTTCTGAGATGAGAATTGCTACTCCAGCTTTCTTTTGGTTTCCATTTGCATGGAATATCTTTTTCCATCCCCTCACTTTCAGTCTGTATGTGTCTCTAGGTCTGAAGTGGGTCTCTTGTAGACAGCATATATATGGGTCTTGTTTTTGTATCCATTCAGCCAGTCTGTGTCTTTTGGTGGGAGCACTTAATCCATTTACATTTAAGGTAATTATCGATATGTATGTTCCTATTCCCATATTCTTAATTGTTCTGGGTTTGTTATTATAAGTCTTTTCCTTCTCTTGTGTTTCTTGCCTAGAGAAAATCCTTTAGCATTTGTTGTAAAACTGGTTTGGTGGTGCTGAACTCTCTCAGCTTTTGCTTGTCTGTAAAGATTTTAATTTCTCCATCAAATCTGAATGAGATCCTTGCTGGGTAGAGTAATCTTGGTTGTAGGTTTTTCTCCTTCATCACTTTAAGTATGTCCTGCCACTCCCTTCTGACTTGCAGAGTTTCTGCTGAAAGATCAGCTGTTAACCTTATGGGGATTCCCCTGTGTGTCATTTGTTGTTTTTACCTTGCTGTTTTTAATATGTTTTCTTTGTATTTAATTTTTGACAGTTTGATTAATATGTGTCTTGGTGTGTTTCTCCTTGGATTTATCCTGTATGGGACTCTCTGTGTTTCCTGGACTTGATTAACTATTTCCTTTCCCATATTAGGGAAGTTTTCAACTATAATCCCTTCAAATATTTTCTCAGTCCCTTTCTTTTTCTCTTCTTCTTCTGGAACCCCTATAATTCAAATGTTAGTGTGTTTAATGTTGTCCCAGAGGTCTCTGAGACTGTCCTCAGTTCTTTTCATTCTTTTTTCTTTATTCTGCTCTGCATTAGTTATTTCCACTATTTTATCTTCCAGGTCACTTATCCGTTCTTCTGCCTCAGTTATTCTGCTATTGATCCCTTCTAGAGTATTTTTAATTTCATTTATTGTTTTGTTCAATGTTGCTTGTTTCATCTTTAGTTCTTCTAGGTCCTTGTTAAATGTTTCTTGCATTTTCTCTATTCTATTTCCAAGATTTTGGGTCATCTTTACTATCATTATTCTGAATTCTTTTTCAGGTAGACTGCCTATTTCCTCTTCATTTGTTAGGTCTGGTGGGTTTTTATCCTGCTCCTTCATCTGCTGTGTGTTTTTCTGTCTTCTCATTTTGCTTTTCTTACTGTGTTTGGGGTCTCCTTTTTGCAGGCTGCAGGTTCGTGGTTCCCATTGTTTTTGGTGTCTGTCCCCAGTGGCTAAAGTTGGTTCAGTGGGTTGTGTAGGCTTCCTGGTGGAGGGGACTAGTGCCTGTGTTCTGGTTGATGAGGCTGGATCTTGTCTTTCTAGTGGGCAGGTCCACGTCTGGTGGTGTGTTTTGGGGTGTCTGTGGACTTATTATGATTTTAGGCAGCCTCTCTGCTAATGGGTGGGGGTGTGTTCCTGTCTTGCTAGTTGTTTGGCATAGGGTGTCTAGTACTGTAGCTTGCTGGTCTTTGAGTGAAGCTGGGTGTTGGTGTTGAGATGGAGATCTCTGCGAGATTTTCACTGTTTGATATTATGTGGAGCTGGAGGTCTCCTGTGGACCAGTGTCCTGAAGTTGGCTCTCCTACCTCAGAGGCACAGCACTGACTGCTGGCTGCAGCACCAAGAGCCTTTCATCCACACAGCTCAGAATAAAAGGGGAAAAAGTAGAAAGAAAGAAAGAAAGAAAGAAAGAGGATAAAAGAAAATAAAATAAAGTTATTAAAATAAAAACATAATTATTAAGAATTTTTTTTTAAAAAAGTAAAAAAGCAAACAAAGAAAAAAACCGGATGGATAGAACCCTATGACAAATGGTGAAAGCAAAGCTGTACAGACAAAATCTCACATAGCAGCATACACATACACACTCACAAAAAGAGGAAAAGGGGAATAAATAATATATCTTGCTCCCAACTTCCACCTCCTCAATTTGGGATGATTTGTTATCTATTCAGGTATTCCACAGATGCAGGGTACATCAAGTTGATTGTGGAGTTTTAATCCGCTGCTCCTGAGGATGCTGGGAGAGATTTCCCTTTCTCTTCTTTGTTCACACAGCTCCCGGTGTTCAGCTTTGGATTTGGCCCCGGCTCTGTGTGTAGGTCGCCGGAGGGCGTCTGTTCTTCACTCAGACAGGACGGGGTTAAAGGAGCAGCTGATTCGGGGACTCTGGCTCACTCAGGCCTGGGGGAGGGAGGGGCATGGAGTGTGGGGCGAGCCTGCGGCGGCTTCTCGGCGTGACATTACACCAGCCTGAGGCGCGCTGTGCATTCTCCCGGGGAAGTTGTCCCTGGATCCCAGGACACTGGCAGTGGCGGGCTGCACAAGCTCCCCCAAAGGGAGGTGTGGAGAGTGACCTGTGCTCGCACACAGGCTTCTTGGTGGTGGCAGCAGCAGCCTTAGTGTCTCATGCCCGTCTCTGGGGTCCGCGCTTTTAGCCCCGGCTCACGCCCGTCTCTGGAGCTCCTTTAAGCAGTGCTCTTAATCCCCTCTCCTCGCACACCAGGAAACAAAGAGGGAAGAAAAAGTCTCTTGCCTCTTCGGCAGGTCCAGACTTTTTCCCGGACTCCCTCCTGGCTATCCGTGGTGCACTAACCCCTACAGTCTGTGTTCACGCCGCCAACCCCAGTCCTCTCCCTGCGCTCCAACTGAAGCCCAAGCCTCAGCTCTCAGCCCCGCCCACCCTGGCGGGTGAGCAGACAAGCCTCTCGGGCTGGTGAGTGCCGGTCGGCACCGATCCTCTGTGCGGGAATCTCTCTGCTTTGCCCTGTTGCTGCGCTCTCCTCCACGGCCTCGAAGCTCACCACCTCTGCCACCCGCAGTCTCCGCCCGTTGAAGGGGCTTCCTAGTGTGTGGAAACCTTTCCTCCTTCACAGCTGCCTCCCACTGGTGCAGGTCCCGTCCCTATCCTTTTGTCTCTGTTTATTCTTTTTTCTTTTGTCCTCCCCAGGTACGTGGGGAGTTTCTTGCCTTTTGGGAGGTCTGAGGTCTTCTGCCAGCGTTCAGTAGGTGTTCTGTAGGAGTTGCTCCACGTGTAGATGTATTTCTGATGTATCTGTGGGGAGAAAGGTGATCTCCGCGTCTTACTCTTCCGCCATCTTCCCCCTCTCCATGACTCTTTGAATTCTGATTTTCTCAGGGTGTATGCCCAATAGTGGGATAGCTGGGTCATATGGTAGTTCTATTTGTAGTTTTTTAAGGAACCTCCATACTGTTCTCCATAGTGGCTGTATCAATTTACATTCCCACCAACAGTGCAAGAGGGTTCCCTTTTTTCCACACCCTCTCCAGCATGTATTGTTTCTAGATTTTTTGATGATGGCCATTCTGACCAGTGTGAGATGATATCTCCTTGTAGTTTTGATTTGCATTTCTCTAATGATTAATGATGTTGAGAATTCTTTCATGAAAACACCTTATTCTTATTAACTCGTGGTCCTCAGAACAATCCTTTGAGATACAGGTGATGAAGTTGGGGTTTAGAGAGGTTAAGCAACTTGGCCAGGGTCTCTCAACTGGTCAGCGGTAGAACCAGATTCACATTTACAAGGTCTGATCCTGAATCTTGATTCTCTTCCCTCTGCTTCCCTGATGAAAGGAGCTAAGGTCTGTGCAAGGGCCTTGGACACACTTACACACAGGAAAGCTCAAAATAATCAACCTTCCCCCAAGCCCACCATAGCTCTTTTTCATCTGGCCTGGCTTCTGATGCCTGTGGCCTCCTCTCACTTTTTGGGGCATTTGCTACAGAACCATCATGCTTGTCCTCTCCTATGCTGACTTATGAGAAGTGACTGTTATTGGCAAGTACCTGGGCATGTCACAGGAGGTTTGGCCACTTTTTTCTGTCTTTAGAATGAACGCTATCAATCCAGCGTTACATCACCTTCAGTCATTAACAAGCCAGTATGGCTTTGTCTGTCACCATCTTTCCACAGGGAAGGGATTGCTGAAAGCGGGCACAGAGGAGCTAGTTGTGGTGGGAGGATGCTGCCTGCCTGGTTTGGAGGCGGTGGCAGGCTCAGGGAGTGAAGTTGTAGCAAGGACTCTGAAAAACTGGGCCCGAGAGGAAGGTGGAGACTCCCAGGGTTGTGATTTCCCCAGGAGGGCACGAGCCTCCTTGGAATGGAAGGTGGATGGAGAACCAAAGTAAACGTCAGTGTTTTTCCTAGTGTGGTCTTTTCTGCTCGTTCGTATTGAGTCAACAATGGCACCACAACAATAGCCTCAGTCTTATTATACATCTCTATATAACAGCAATGATGGCATCAGATGGCAGTGAATACGCAGTTTATGGTTCCATGTTGTTTATTTGCTTTTCAATATTAATTAAAATCTGAGACCTGGCAAATCTAGTACTTTGAGAGTTTTTGACCTGTTCTGCTTGGGCTGTTCTGTGGCTTGGATGGGAGTACATCGGGGTGATGACCTGGCCCCATTCCCTTTACCCTCTGTGTCGATTTGGGTTGGAATTAGTGGGATATGGCTTCATTCCCTGTGATTTGGGGTTGAGCTGGATTGGGTTTGGGAGAAAACTAGGGCTCATTCCCTATCCACCAACCCTACATTTTCAGGTCCCTACCAGTGTGATTTCAACATCTGCCAACTGGTCACACATTTTGAAGTTCCTATTATCTTTTCAAACTTAAATCTGAAAAGATGATTGGATCTTATGGATTCCAAGAGTGGTTTTTAGCTTTACCTTAATCTCAGACTTTGGTACGAAAAATTATTTTATCATCAGTGTTCCGTTTTCTTTTCTATCCGGGCTAATTGTATGTAAGTAGCTATTCATATGACATGCATTTAAAACTGCTCATTGTCAAAAAAGGGTTAAAACTAGGTTTGTGTACTATTTTACAGCATAGTTTCATTAGTAGGACTTTTTGAGAAAGCTAAGAATATATAGGTGGTATCTCTAATGTGTGGAGTTTGGAAAGAGTAGTAAACCAGGGGTCACTGACCTGGGCTCTGGTTCTTGCTTTGGCACCAACTAGCTGTTTGACAGTGGGCAAATACCCTTGTCTTTTTTTTTTCCCCCCATAAATTTATTTATTTATTTTTGGCTTCATTGGGTCTTCATTGCTGCAGGCTGGCTTTCTCTAGTTGTGGCGAGCAGGGGCTACTATTCATTGTGGTGTGCAGGCTTCTCATTGCGGTGGTTTCTCTTGTGGAGCACGGGCTCTAGGTGCATGGGCCTCAGCAGTTGCAGACCATGGGCTCAGTAGTTGTGGCTCGTGGGCTCTAGAGCACAGGCTCAGTAGTTGTGGCGCTCGGGCTTAGTTGCTCTGCGGCATGTGGGATCTTCCTGGACCAGGGATCGAACCTGTGTGCCCTGCATTGGCAGACGGATTCTTAACCACTATGCCACCAGGGAAGTTCCCCCCTGCCCCTTGTTTTTTATGCTTCAGCTTCCACATTTGCAAAGAAAGGTCAGAGGTGAAGGGTGGAAGATGAGAGGCTGCACTTGCTGACCCCCTACGCATCCTTCCAACCATGATTATTTTTTCATGAAAGTGACTTTTGACCTCTACAAACTGTGTCACTGTCAGAGGCAGTGACTTGACTTGAATGCGCTTATACTTTAGCACACTTACGTATGGTTTCTATCCTTATTTTAAAATAATGATGGCAATATTTGCAATGAATTAAGATTCCAGCCTTGCCTCTCAGTCTCTGATTGCTTTGGTGTGTTACTTGGGTGAAAAGGTTTCCACTGATTCTTTTAAATGGTAGGACATGTCTCCTCTTCGGGTTTCCAAATTGCAACTTTGAACATAATCTTTCCTTCTTAGCCCAGGCTTTGTTGAAGTCTTAGGCAGCAGATATCAAAAATCAACCAGCTTTATGCACTGGCTTTTTTTCTTTAAAATCTTTTGGCAAGCTTCACTGTGCTCTCATCTCACCCTAATACACAAGGGGACTACTTTCCCAGTTAATAGAAGAGCTAAAGACCAGGCTAACAGGTTTGCTGCCGTGCTAATATGGAATAATCTCTGATAACTATAATTAACTTGCATGCACCTGATACAGGTTGACTCACCAGAACATTCACACCCTGCAGGATTGCTATTCCTCTTTGAGATGCAAGCAGATGCTTCCACCAGCTATCTAGAGCCCCAGCGCTGCAGCCTCAGTTTTGTACGCATTTATCCTTGGCTGGAGCACCATTTATTTTAGGAAGGTATTTTGACATGTCACCTCTGGGCTACAGTGTCTCCAAAAATGCATTCAGTGAATAGAAAAGCCCTCTCCCCCATGTGACTGTCAGTCCCAGCATGTGCAGTGGCACAGGAAGCTGGCCCAAGACCAAAGTAGTTCATCAGCACTGGGTTTATTCTGGAACTCAAGGAAGATTCCTGGCCATTCACTGACAGCTCTGCCCAGGCTTCCTCTCCTGGTAGCCAGTCCTGTTACACAGAAGGGCTGGACAATGTGCTTGGGAATTCTCACCAGGGTGCATTCCATGAAAATGAGTATGTTGCTGGGCTTCATGTTCAGGCTCTTCTGAGGACACTTGAGAAGAAAAATCTTTTTCCTGGTAATCCTGTGGTCTGCCTTGCTCCTCAGAGAAAGCTGTGCTTCCTTGCATGCGTTTAGAAGAGTTAGGGAGGCTATCTGTTGCTTCCCTCTGTGGCAAAGGTGAGAATCGGGATGAGGAAGCATTTAGAAAACAAAGGAAATAGCACAGGCTTATTTGACATGCAAATAAATGTGCATAGAGATAAAAATTAAGAGATTTATATGAAACAAGGCCATGGTTTATTTTCTAGATCTGGGCAAAATGGAATTGTATCAGACAAGACAGATCTAATCCAATGAGAACAAGTTAGTGAAGTTTGCATAGGAAATAGTAGTGAGAGAGTGTTTCAAATGGGTTTCTTAATGGAATGAATTCCAGGGATGGTGTTATGGTCATATTTTTCTAAACTATTTCTTGGTTTTCTGGAAGTCCATCTTCTTCACATTCTCAAACCCTAACCCACCAGCATTTAAGCCACATTAGTAAGAGAATCTGCTGTTAAGTGCTAGTGACTTTTACCAAAAACACAAAGTGCCTCAAAGGAAAAAGAAGTCTACTGCTCTTTATAGTAAATATTTTTAAAATTACAGAGTAGCAGCTGTCAAGTTTTCTGATGTAAAGGAACGTTTTATTTGTTTTCAGGCATCTTAGGAAAGTCTTAACTTGCTCTTTCTGATATTTTCCTTCATCTTTTTTTTTTTAAGGATCATGAATTCCCCCCAAATGATTTCCTGTAAATCAGTCATTAGAAGTGGTACAGAGCAGAGAGGGCAGACAGCAGAAGCAAGAAGAACTATAATCCTGCAGCTTGTGGAACAAAAACCACATTCACAAAAAGATAGACAAGATGAAAAGGCAGAGGGCTGTATACCAAATGAAGGAACAAGATAAAACCCCAGAAAACAACTAAATGAAGTGGAGATAGGCAAACTTCCAGAAAAAGAATTCAGAACAATGATAAGATGATCCAGGACCTCAGAAAAACAATAGAGGCAAAGATCGAGAAGATGCATGGAATGTTTAACAAAGACCTAGAAGAGTTAAAGAACAAACACACAGAGATGAACAATACAATGACTGAAATGAAAACTACACTAGAATCAATAGCAGAATAACTGAGGCAGAAGAATGGATAAGTGACCTGGAAGACAGAATGGCGGAATTCACTGCTGTGGAACAGAATAAAGAAAAAAGAATGAAAAGAAATGAAGACAGGCTAAGAGACCTCTGGAACAACATTAAACACAACAACATTTGATTTATAGGGGTCCCAGCAGGAGAAGAGAGAAAGGACCAGAGAAAATATTTAAAGAGATTATAGTCTAAAACTTCCCTAACATGGGAAAGGAAATAGCCACCCAGTCCAGGAAGCACAGAGAGTCCCATACAGGATAAACCCAAGGAGAAACACGTCGAGACCCATAGTAATCAAATTGGCAAAAATTAAAGACAAAGAAAAATTATTGAAAGCAGCAAGGGAAAAATGACAAATAAATACAAGGGAACTCCCATAAGGTTAAAAGCTGATTTCTCAGCAGAAACTCGACAAGCCAGAAGGGAGTGGTATGATATACTTAAAGTGATGAAAGGGAAGAACGTACAACCAAGATTACTCTACCCAGCAAGGATCTCATTCAGATTTGATGGAGAAATCAAAAGCTTTACAGACAAGCAAAAACTAAGAGAATTCAGCTCCACCAAACCAGCTCTACAACAAATGCTAAAGGAACTTCTGTAAGTGGGAAACACAAGAGAAGAAAAAGACCTACAAAAACAAACCCCAAACAATTAAGAAAATGGTCAAAGGAACATACATATCGATAATTACCTTAAACATGAATGGATTAATGGTCCAACCAAAAGACACAGGCTTGCTGAATGGATGCAAAAACAAGACCCATATATATGTTGTCTACAAGAGACCCACTTCAGACCTAGGGACACATACAGACTGAAAGTGAGGGGATGGAAAAAGATATTCCATGCAAATGGAAATCAAAAGAAACCTGGAGTAGCAATACTCATCAGATAAAATAGAATTTAAAATAAAGAATGTTACAAGAGACAAGGAAGGACACTACATAATGATCAAGGTATCAATCCAAGAAGAAGATATAACAATTATACATACATATGCACCCAACATAGGAGCACCTCAATGCATAAGACAAATGCTAACAACTATAAAACAGGAAATAGACAGTAACACAATAATAGTGGGAGACTTTAACACCTCACCTACACCAATGGATAGATCATCCAAAATGAAAATAAATAAAGAAACAGAAGGTTTAAATGTCACAATAGACCAGAGAGATTTAATTGATATTTATAGGACATTCCATCCAAAAACAGCAGATTATACTTTCTTCTCTAGTGTGCACAGAACATTCTCCAGGGCTGATCATATCTTGGGTCACAAATTAAGCCTCAGTAAATTTAAGAAAATTGAAATCATATCAAGCATCTTTTCTGACAACAACACTATGAGATTAGAAATGAATTACAGGGGAAAAAACATAAAAAACACAAACACATGGAGGCTAAACACTATGTTACTAAATAACCAAGAAATCACTGAAGAACTCAAAGAGGAAATCAAAAAATACCTAGAGACAAATGACAATGAAAACATGACAATGCAAAACCTTTGGGATACAGCAAAAGCAGTTCTAAGAGGGAAGTTTATAGCTATACAAGCCTACCTCAGAAAACAAGAAAAATCTCAAATAAATAATCTAACCTTACACCTAAAGGAACTAGAGAAAGAAGAACAAACAAAACCCAAAGTTGGCAGACGGAAAGAAATCATAAAGATCAGAGCAGAAATAACTGAAATAGAAACAAAGAAAACAATAACAAAGATCAATAAAACTAAAAGCTGGTTCTTTGAGAAGATAAACAAAATTGATAAACCATTAGTCAGACTCATCAAGAAAAACAGGGAGAGGACTCAAATCAATAAAATTAGAAATGAAAAAGGAGAAGTTACAACAGACACCACAGGAATACAAAGCATCCTAAGAGGCTACTACAAGCAACTCTATGCCAATAAAATGAACAACCTGGAAGAAATGGACAAATTCTTAGAAAGGTATAACCTTCCAAGACTGAACCAGGAAGAAATAGAAAAGATGAACAGACCCATCACAAGTAATGAAACTGAAACTGTGATTAAAAATCTTCCAGTGAACAAAAGTCCAGGACCAGATGGCTTCACAGGTGAATTCTATCAAACATTTAGAGAAGAGCTACCACCCATCCTTCTCAAACTCTTCCAAAAAATTGCATAGGAAGGAACACTCCTGAACTCATTCTATGAGGCCACCATCACCCTGATACCAAAAACAAAGATACTACAAAGAAGGAAAATTACAGACCAATATCACTGATTAATATAGATGCAAAAATCCTCAACAAAATACTAGCAAACAGAATCTAACAACACATTAAAGGGATCATACACCATGATCAAGTGGGATTTGATCCTAGGGATGCAAGGATTCTTCAATATGTGCAAATCAATCAATGTGATACACTATATTAACAAATTGAAGAATAAAAACCATATGATCATCTCAATAGATGCAGAAAAAGCTTTTGACAAAATTCGACAGCCATTTTTGATTAAAAGTCTCCAGAAAGTGGGCATAGAGGGAACTTTCCTCAACATAATAAAGGCCATATATGACAAACCCACAGCCAATATCATCCTCAATGGTGAAAAACTGAAACCATTTCCACTAAGATCAGGAACAAGACAAGGTTTCCCACTCTCACCACTATTATTCAACATAGTTTTGGAAGTCCTAGGCTTGGCAATCAGAGAAGAAAAAGAAATAAAAAGAATACAAATTGGAAAAGAAGAAGTAAAACTGTCACTGTTGCAGATGACATGATACTATACATAGAGAATCCTAAACATGCTACCAGAAAACTACTAGAGCTAATCAATGAATTTGGTAAAGTAGCAGGATACAAAATTAATGCACAGAAATCTCTTGCATTCCTATACAGTAATGATGAAAAATCTGAAAGTGAAATTAGAAAACATTCCCATTTACCATTGCAACAAAAAGAATAACATATCTGGGAATAAACCTATGCAAGGAGATAAAAGACCTGTATGCAGAAAATGATAAGACACTGATGAAAGAAATTAAAGATGATACAAATAGATGGAGAGATATACCATGTTCTTGGATTGGAAGAAGCAACATTGTGAAAATGACTCTAGTACCCAAAGCAATCTACAGATTCAATGCAATCCCTATCAGACTACCAATGGCATTTTTCACAGAACTAGAACAAAAAATTTCAAAATTTGTACAGAGACACAAAAGACCCCGAATACCCAAAGCAATCTTGAGAAAGAAAAACGGAGCTGGAGGAATCAGGCTCCCTGACTTCAAACTATACTACAAAGTTACAGTAATCAAGACAGTATGGTAGTGACACAAAAACAGAAATATAGATCAATGGAACAGGATAGAAATCCCAGAGTTAAACCCATGCACATATGGTCTCCTTATATTTGATAAAGGAGGCAAGAATATACAGTGGAGAAAAGACAATCTCTTCAATAAGTGGTGCTGGAAAAACTGGACAGCTACATGTAAAAGAATGAAATTAGAACACTTCCTAACACCATACACAGAAATAAACTCAAAATGGGTTAAAGACCTAAATGTAAGGCCAGAAACTATCAAACTCTCAGAGGAAAACATAGGCAGAACACTCTATGACATAAGTCACAGCAAGATCCTTTTTGACTGACCTCCTAGAGAAATGGAAATAAAAACAAAAATAAACAAATGGGACCTAATGAAACTTAAAAGCTTTTGCATAGCAAAGGAAGCTACAAACAAGACGAAAAGACAACACTCAGAATGGGAGAAAATATTTGCAAATGAATCAACGGACAAAGGATTAATCTCCAAAATATATAAACAGCTCATGCAGCTCAATATTGAAAAAACAAACAACCCAATCCAAAAATGGGGAGAAGACCTAAATACACATCTCTCCAAAGAAGACATACAGATGGCGAAGAAACACATGAAAAGCTGCTCAACATCACTAATTATTAGAGAAATGCATATCAAAACTACAATGTGTATCACCTCATACCAGTTAGAATGGGCCACATCAGAAAATCTACAAACAACAAATGCTGGAGAGGGTGTGGCGAAAAGGGAACCCTCTTGAACTGTTGGTGGGAATTTAAATTGATGCAGCCACTATGGAGAACAGTATGGAGATTCCTTAAAAAACTAAAAATAGAACTACCATTTGATCCAGCAATCCCACTACTGGGCATATACCCAGAAAAATCCATAATTCAAAAAGACACATGCACCCCAGTATTCATTGCAGCACTATTTACAATAGCCAGGTCATGGAAGCAACCTAAATGTTCATCAACAGATGAATGGATAAAGAAGAATGTGGTACATATATACAATAGAATATTACTCTGCCATAAAAAGGGACGAAATTGGGTCATTTGTAGAGACGTGGGTGGATCTAGAGTCTGTCATATAGAGTGAAGTAAGTCAGAAAGAGAAAAACAAATATCGTATATTAATGCATATATGTGGAACTTAGAAAAATGGTACAGATTAACCGGTTTAGGGCAGAAATAGAGACACAGATGTAGAGAACAAATGTATGGACACCAAGGGGGTAAAGTAGTGGGGGGTGGTGGTGGGATGAATTGGAGATTGTGATTGACATATATACAGTAATATGTATAAAATGGGTAACTAATAAGAACCTGCTGTATAAAAATAAATAAGTAAAATTCAAAAATTCAAGAAAAAAATAAAAGAGGGAAAAAAAGGAAAAGTCATACAAATTCATAAATCTCTCTAACATTATCCTGTGGGAAGGCATGTCTCACCCCAGAGCTCCATGTGTTCTGAGTCAGAAAAGCTATAGAAACTGTTGACAGGAATGTCTATGTGATCAATCACCTTGGCAAACAAAACAAAACAAAACGAAACAAAATGCCCCCAAAACAAAAACCAAGAACAACAATAACCAGAAACAAATCACTATTAGGCTGGTCATATATATATTTTGGAGTCATCAAATATGACTGATGAGATTTGCTGTGAATCTTGGTGGTACCAGCAACACTGGAAGAGAAACCAGAGATTTTCCTAGATCTGAGAAATATTTGTCAATGTCTCCCAAGCAACTACATGAACACGTCCAGGTATCGACAGCTCAAAGATTTTAAGAGAGACCTTCTGTTGCAAGATTTAGGAAAAAAATGACAGAGGATCAGGACATTTCCTGAGGATAAACTACCTGTTGGAAGGAATTCACAGCATTAACTTCAACCAAGTGCCATTAACCCACCATTCCCTGGAATTGCTCTAGGCAGCTCGCCATTTATGCCAGACACATGTGCTACTTCTGATCCAGGTGAACTGGAGAAGATGGAACAATTGTTTCTGGAAAATATGTTCCATAATATTATTTTTGAGAGTTTGAAAACTTCATTTAATGCAGGTCCCATTAGCAGGGAAGTTTCATACTGTCACAAGCAGTTGAGGCTGGAAGGGCAGACTAGCAGGCAGTGCGGTGTCTCCAGTCCGCTGACTGTGCCAGTGTTCTCCAAGCTCTATGCCATGTGCCTGGGGTGGTCATCAAATCCATAATCTTGAAAATCTCAGTGCTTGAACCTACCTTAGGGCAACTTTTTGAAAGTTATATCAAATAAGTTTTAGAGGAAGTAACAGTGATGGAATTAAATTAGGGGAAAGGAGAGTAAGAATTAACTGCCTGGTAGTCTTCATAAAACTAACGTTATTTCTTTGTAAGGTCTTTGCAATTATACTTCAAAGCCAGGCAGCATCTTCAAAACTTCCCTGTTTTCTTTTAACCATTAATGATAGTCTCTATTTGTTATTGTTTTAAAGTGCAGCATTTTCAGAGTGAAGGAAAAGGAATTCTTATTAAGGAGATAAGCAAGGCAGCACTGCAAAGAAGACAGTGCAATTTCTAGATGGGATAATCTGTTGTTACTTTAATTACAGTATTTGCAGTTAAATTGTTTTGATTATTGGCCCACTGCAAAATACAGTACAATTTACATTTTTCTACATTTTTAGAGTTTAAACAAAGCATATTTTAAATGATAGCAAAAATTACACTCCAACATTTCCACCTTTAGAATTCTTATTTTAGTTTTCTTCTGATTCAATGGGATCTCAAAAAAAGTGTATCTGAGTATAAAAAGAAATATCTGGAATACAATTACTTAAAAATATTCCATTTTGCATTTATAATACATTTCAAAATGTGGAATGAATATTTTATGCAGAATCCACTTTTGACTTGAAGAAGGTTTTATATTTAAAAGTCTCTATCCAAATGTATTCTCAAAAAGAATATATTCAGCCACCCATTGTTCTCATGTCCAAGCTACTGTCCGAAGAAGGGAGTATTTGGTGATATTCCAAGAGTAATTTTTCCATTTGTAGAAAAGATAAATTAGAATCTTTATGTTAATGTGGTATGCTCAGCTGACCTTTGATTCTTCATATGGTTGAGTAAATAGATGGCATGTTTTATAGGTTTTCCTATGAAAATGAAAGCATGACACCTCTATCCAGTCTCCAAAGGTGAAAATTGAGATTGTAATACCATTTATTGAACATCAAGTACAGTATATGCTATGGACTCCTCTCACAGTATCTTAGTTTTCACAGAAAATAGGTAAATGTGTGAATGGTGTGGACAAAGGCAGAAATGTCTTGATAAAGTAGTGTTTGGCATGGCGTATTATCTCTGTGTGGTTTGTTCTGCCCTCTGTTCTCTAATTCCATCTCTGTGCTTGGTTGGGCTGGGGCTCCTGCTCTCTGAGATCTCCCTTCCCTCCAGGCTCTAGTGGTGGGAAGGTTTGTGAGCCGCTGCTTTTGGCACAAGGGTAACTGAGCTGAAACATATCCTCCATTGAGCCAAAGCTTGAAAGCTCTACCACTTTCTGTGAAAAGTCATGTCTCCTGCCAATACCTGACTAAATCAGCTAAAAGGCACTACTGTGTAGTCCTGTTACCGAACACAAGTTCACATGCCTGATGCACAGAGAGGCCAAACAATACCAAAACGTGGGAGTTTTGAGCAGAGAAAGGTTTATTGCAGGGCCATGCAAGGAGAATGGGTGGCTCATGTCCCCCAAACCCCTGAACTCCTCAAAGGGTTTCAGCAAGGCTTTTTTTTTTTCTCATTTTCACCAAGGACTTTATTGAACAATGTATTCACCTTTTTGTTCCACTACCCTCCCTCTGCCATTTTCAGACAACTTCATAATTCCATCTTCCCAAAACTTTTAATCTTTTTGAGCAAAGAACTGTTCCAGGTACCTTTTACAGTCTTCCAGGGAATTAAAATTTTTTCCATTAAGAGAATTTTGTAAAGATCGAAATAAATGGAAATCCAAAGGTGCAATGTCTGGTGAATATGGTGAGTGAATTAGAACTTCCCAGTCAAGCTGTAACAGTTTTTGCCTGGTCATCAAAAAACATGCGGTCTTGTGTTATCCTGATGGAAGATTATGCGTTTTCTGTTGACTAATTCTGGACGATTTTCGAAGAGTGCTGCTTGAAGTTGGTCTGCTTGGGAGCAGTACTTGTTGGAATTAATCGTTTGGTTTTCCAGAAGGAGCTCATAATAGCGGACTCCCTTACAATTCCACCATATGCACAACATCACCTTCTTTGGATGAAGACTGGCTTTTGGTGTTGTTGGTTCATTTCGCTTGCTCCATGATCTCTTCCATTCCATGTTATTGTACAGTATCCACTTTTCATCACCTGTCACAAGTTGTTTTAAAAACGGGACGTTTTCATTATGTTTAAGTAGAGAATCGCATGTGGAAATATGGTCAAGAAGGTTTTTGTTGATTAACTTATGTGGAACCCAAACATCAAAGTGATGAACATAACTAAGCTGGTGCAAATGATTTTCAACACTTGATTTGGATACTTTGAATATGTTGGCTATATCTCCTGCGTGGTATAACATTGATTGTTCTCAATTAATGTCTTGATTTGATCACTATCAACTTCAACTGGTCTTCCCGGCTGTGGAGCATCATCCAGTGAGAAATCTCCAGCACAAAACTTCGCAAACCACTTTTCACATGTTCGATCAGTCACAGAATCTTCTCCATACACTGCACAAATCTTTTTTTTTGCATTTCAGTTGCTTTTTTTACCTTTCTTGAAATATTAAAGCATAATATGCTGAAAATGTTGCTTTTTTTCTTCCATCTTCAATATTAAGATGGCTACACAAAAATTCACCAATTTTGATAAGTTTTTTTTTGAATGCACACTGACGTAACAGCAGTCACAATACAATCTAACAAAATTGTTTCGAATGAAGTTAAAGACAACCAAGTGTTACTAGAGCCATCTTATGGAAAAAACAGAATGAACATTTTGGCCAATCCAATATTATTATTGTTTACATGTTATAACTTTTCCAATACATACAGTAAATTTACCCTTGTTAAAATTGAAATTAGATTTAAAGAAAACCACATTCCATTTATTTTTGAGGGGTATCCCACTGTAGTAACGGGTCCTGTTGATTATCCATTCATGCAGTGAAGGATGTTGGAGTACCATCCAGGTTTTGGCAATTATAAATTGAGCTTTTAAGAAGCATTTATACCTGCAGGTTTCATGAATGTAAGTTTTTATTCCTGAAAAGCAACTATCTTGAGTGGGAAAGTTGCATCAATTGTTGTGTGATATAATAGTATAAAAGAAAATACTGCACTGACATCTCAAGTGATTGTACTATTTTGCACTCCCACCAGCAATGGATGAGAGATTCAGTTGCTCCATGGCTCAAACAGCCTTTAGTATCGTCAGCAATTTTCACTGTGGCCATTTTTATGGGTATGTATTATGCAATTAATGTGCTTCTAATATGGAAGTTTGAAGGCATAAATAATATAATAATTCCATTCTGCAATCCCACTCCTGGGCATATATCCAGACAAAACCATAATTCAAAAAGACACATGCACCCCAGTGATCATAGCAGCACCATTCACAATAGCCAAGACATGGAAGCAACCTAAATGTCCATCCACAGAAAAATGGACAAAGAAGATGTGGCACATACACACAATGGAATACTCCTCAGCCATAAAAAGGAACGAAACAATTCCATTTGCAGCAACATGGGTGGACCTAGAGATCATCATACGAAGTGAAGTCAGTCAGAAAGAGAAAGTCAAATACCATATGATATTACTTATATGTGGAATCTAAAATATGACACAAATGAACTTATCTGGGAAACAGAAACAGACTCACAGACATAGAGAACAGACTTGCAGACTTGCAGACTTGTGGTTGCCGAGGGGAAGTGGGGGTGGGGGAGGGATGGATTGGGAGTTGCGGATTAGCAGATGCAAACTATCATATAGAGAATGGATAAACAATAAAGTCCTACTGTATAAAACAGGGAACTATTGAATATATTCAATATCCTGTAATAAACCATAAGGAAAAGAATATGAAAAATATGAAACTGAACCACTTTGCTGTACAGCAGGAATTAACACAATATTGTAAATCAACTGTACTTCAATAAAATAAATTAAAAAGAACATAATGATTCTACATAAAAAAGGGAGATAGGATAATATATATATATATATATATATATGTTTTTGTTTTTTGTTTTTTTTCCACACACACTGTATTTTATTTTTACAAGAGATAAATAGACTGACACCAAGCATTGTAAATGGATGACCACAGCAAAAGCAACAATGACTGCAATTACCAAACACAAAACACACTCATACTATGTCATAATATTGACATTCAGTCCAGTAATCCTCCACTGTAACAGCTCTTTTACTTTGCAGTGAAAATTGATTTGTATATTTTTTGCCTCTGAGTCCTTGTGGGATTTTTTTTTTTTATTCAAACAGAAAGTCACAAAAATTATAATCATCCGCATCAGTTCACTCAGTCCCATGTAATTAATTTTCTTTTTATCTTGATCTTTTGTTAGCACTTTTATGAGTTCATCAGTTTTCCATTAGAGTTCTGAAAATGCTTATTCATTCAGTTCAGCAGTACAGTCAGTTACCAGAAACCTGTACTTGTCAGAGTCTTTTCCATGAATTCCTTGAAGATGAAACCCTTTTATAGCAACATATTTGCAAAAGCATCTGAGTACACCCAGAACTGTCTGTAAGTGACAAAAGACTTAAAAATGACCACGGTTAAGGATTTGATGAAAGTTCATAACAATGCAATTGACAAGGAAACTTAGTTATTTCTGAGATATACATTTTAAAGTAATAACTAGAATTATGACTTATAACATTATACCAGAACATATAAGATTTTTAGAAGTTTCATGTAATGTCTGAAACATTTAAATTAACATATTTCCATACAAATAACCCAATGAAAGTTTAGTGTTTTGTTTGTTTGTTTGTTTTTTATACTGCCGGCTCTTATTAGTCATCAGTTTTATACACATCAGTGTATACATGTCAATCCCAATCGTACAATTCAGCACACCACCATCCCCACCCCACTGCAGTTTTCCCCCCTTGGTGTCCATACGTCTGTTCTCTACAACTGTGTCTCAACTTCTTCCCTGCAAACCGGCTCATCTGTACCATTTTTCAAGGTTCCACATACATGCGTTAATATACGATATTTGTTTTTCTCTTTCTGACTCACTCCACTCTGCATGGCAGTCTCTAGATCCATCCACGTCTCAACAAATGACTCAATTTCATTCCTTTTTATGGCTGAGTAATACTCCACCGTATACATACACCACTTCTCCATCCATTTGTCTGTCGATGGGCATTTAGGTTGCCCCCATGACCTGGCTACCGTAAATAGTGCTGCAATGAACACTGGGGTGCATGTGTCTCTCTGAATCATGGTTTTCTCCAGGTATATGCCCAGTAGTGGGATTGCTGGATCATATAGTAAATCTATTTTTAGTGTTTTAAGGAACCTCCATACTGTTCTCCATAGTGGCTGTATCAATTTACATTCCCACCAACAGTGCAAGAGGGTTCCCTTTTCTCCACACCCTCTCCAGCATTTGTTGTTTGTAGATTTTCTGATGATGAGCAAGGCATTTTTAAAGGCCAGGTGAGGGAGGGATGGTTGTTGCAGACTTCTTGATGTAGGAATCCTTTGTTCTTGAAGCTGTTCCGTAGGTCAGGTTACGACGTTCCTGTAAACCTCCAATGAGACAAATGATATTCTCTGTTCTGCAACTTTTATCTTTATATGAATGGAAAAGTGTTATACACTTAAATGTCAGAGCCTTGAGAATGGACTTTCCTGTATATTTCAGACTATAGGCAACATTCTTGACTGGATGCAAAAGCAATAGAATACAAAGGTTAAAGTAAAAGAAGCAGATCTAATATGGAGTCAGATTTGTTCTTCCCTATTACAGTCCTATTGTATCCCATATTACATGGGTTACAAGTGTACCTAACCATATACAGGACTTACAGAGTTATAGAAGTTCAGGGCTGGAAGGAACCTTTGACATCATTTAGTGCAGTGGGTTTCAGAGTTTCCCAGGGTATGGGTGTTGGGGAAGGAGGCAGAAAGAAAGGCTTGGTCCCTTTCAACAAGAACAGGTCAGCTTTTATTTTATATATTGTCGTTCTGAGTAGGATTTATTTAGGGAAGAAATGTTTTGCCATTTTTTCCACTAAAATATTTGAGAACCGCTGAGCTGTCTTTTTACAGATAAGGAAATAGAAGCCCAGAGTGATGTGTCTTAATTCAATGTCCCTTGCAAATACAGAGATTTTTATCTAGGCTGGAAATTCTTGCATAGCCAGTATGTAATAAATGTATCACTTCAGGGGAAACTTCCTGTCCAGAAAGCCATGAACAGAACGTCTATATGGCCCATTTCTGTGCCATTGTTCCAGTCCTGAAATACACAACCTCAGCACATGAGAATGTGTGTGTGTGGGGTGTGGGCACATATGTGCTGCTTACATTAAGCTGTGGGAGCCATTGATGCAACAAGTCTGTAGAACTTAGGGGTCAGTTTGGTCCCCTCAGTAGCTCAGGGGACAGTGCTAGGAACACTTCCTAATTTTCCCATGATAAGGCAGGCACTACTTGCAGCAGGAATCAGATGAAAAATACAATCCCAAATCCCTTGGCCCCTATTGCCACCAACATGGCTTTAATACTGGTGTTGATTGAAGACCTTTGGATGTTTGGGAGAAGCCATTAATTTAATGAGACTGTTTTGTCCTGCATGTGGTACCCAGGCCCTTGAGTGCACAGTATGTTTGGGAGAGGCAACTGGACACTGCCACCTGATGCCAGTGTGGCAAAGAAGCCTTTGTCCATGGTTATAATCTGATCGAAATTTGCTGTTTCTAAGTTTTTCAGTGGTCACAAAATGCTAAACTCAGTATCCACTTTCCCTCCTGTGTACTGCATTCCATTCAATTGGTCCCACAAACATTTCTGCGTGCCTGCTCTGCGCCAGGCACAGGCCATGAACCATATGTGAAGGACTCTGTGTTACCTTAGGCCAGGATGTTCATATTTCTTCCCAATAGATTATTTAAAAATAGGTTTAAATGGGATTGAAAACTTAATGTCTATCAGAACAGATTGTAAATGAATGGAGTAGGGAAGTGGTGAAGCCCGTCCAAGGGGTTAGTCAATTCCAGCCCATCGTTGGGTAGGCTTTGTTGTTGCCAGATCATCTAAATCATGTGAAGCAAGAAATCCAGATTTTTAAAATGTTGCGTATCTCAGTTTTTAAATATTGGCAACTAAGTAAAAAAACTTTAAAAGCCCACGTCAGTGAGCTGTTATCTCCTTCCCAGAAAACCTAATTTGTGACTAATGCTTTAAACTCATATTTGAGGGTGATCCCCTCATTTGTAGTTGACTGTCCTGCTACAGGAAACACATTGTCTGAGTTCATGATGCTAGAAAGCTTGTGCTGCACATACGGTTTTGTGGACATATTGTGGGCAGCCAATGAATATTAATTATTGGCAGCAGTTTTATCACCACCATTATGCAAGCTTGCGAAAGGCATTGTAGAGTAGTTAGTAGCAAACCTGCAACAGTAATTGTGGGACTGCTTTGGAAAATGATGATCCAGAAATAGATCTCACTCACATATTTAAAAGCAATTATAAGCCATGAGAGAGAAATATGATAACAGAATGGTCCAAAGGCTGAGATATTTTAAAGTAATTTTTTATGGTTTGAAGAACTGCATACCTTGCCTTCCATGAAAACTTAGTACAGGTGATTATAAAAATATATATTTTGGCTACTTGGTTTCATGGAAACCATGAAATGCTTACTTGCTCTATTGGTATGGCTGATGCAGCTGCTGCTTCTCTATTATACACAATCAAAAGCGCTATCTTTCCAGATTTTACAATTGTAGAGACAAAGTTTAAGAGATTAGTCCCTGAAGAGAATAAAAAATATGTTTTTTATGAAAATGAATTGAGGGGACAATGTGTACATCACTCCTAAGAAATAAATGTCCTTGATATAGACTGAAAGTTTGTGTTCTAAAATTCATATGATGGTATTTGGAGGTGGATGGTACTTGATGGTATTTGGATGGTATCTGGTCCATTCATATGATGGGCCTCTGGGAGGTGATTAGGTGATGAGGATGCAACCCTCATCTGGTCTAATGTGTCATTTAAGGCTTGTGTTTCCTTATTAATTTTCTCTCTGGATGATCTATCCATTGGTGTAAGTGGGTTGTTAAAAGTCCCCCACTATCATTGTGTTACTGTAGATTTCCCCTTTTATGGCTGTTAGCATTTGCCTTATATATTGAGGTGCTCCTATGTTGGGTGCATATATATTTACAATTGTTATGCCTTCTTCTTGGATTGAGCCCTTGATCATAATGTAGTGTCCTTCCTTATCTCTTGTAATAGTCTTTATTTTAAAGTCTATTTTGTCTGATATGAGTATTGCTACTCCAGTTTTCTTTTGATTTCCATTTGCATGGAATATCCTTCCCCATCCCCTCACTTTCAGTCTGTATGTGTCCCTAGGTCTGAAGTGGGTCTCTTGTAGACAGCATATATATGGGTCTTGTTTTTGTGTCCATTCAGCCAGTCTGTATCTTTTGGTTGGAGCATTTAATACATTTACATTTAAGATAATTATCAATATGTATGTTCCTATTGCCATTTTCTTAATTGTTTTTGGTTTTTTTGTAAGTCTTTTTCTTCTCTTGTGTTTCCCACCTAGAGAACTTCCTTTAGCATTTATTGTAAAGCTGGTTTGGTGGTGCTGAATTCTCTTAGCTTTTGCTTGTCTCTAAAGCTTTTGATTTCTCCATCGAATCTGAATGAGATCCTTGCTGGGTAGAGTAATCTTGGTGGTTGGTTTTTCCCTTTCATCACTTTAAATATATCGTGCCACTCCCAGAGAATGCAACCCTCATGAGTGGGATTAGTGGCCTTATACAATAGGCCCCAAAGGACTCCCTTACTCCTTCCATTATGTGAGGACACAGTGAAAAGATGGCCATCTGTGAACCAGGAAGAAGGGCCTCACCAGACACCAAATTTGTGCCTTATACAAGTACTTCCCAGCCTCCAGAACTGTGAGAAATAAATTTCTGTTGTTTATATGCCAACTAGTCTATGGTATTTTGCTATAAAAACCTGAAGAGACTATGACAGCCCTTAAAATTAAAATTCGCAATTCCTAAGCTGCCCTTAATAGAATACTTAATAGAATCAGTATTTAGAGCCAGGAACAATCTTACAGATGATCTACCTCAACTCTAGGATGAGTAAATGCAGACACAGAGAAGTCAAGTGATTGACCCAGTGCCACACAGCCAAACAGTACTAGAATTTAAGTCTCCAGCACCAGGTATAGGAATCTATGACATTTATAGATTTAATACTTGTAGTTTCAGTTACATACCAATGATCTAAAACCCATGGCATGTAGTATTTATAATTTTGCTGAAGCAGGGATTTGAACGCATGCATAGTGATGCTGGTACATTGAGATGAGCCACTTCACTGCTAAATGAGCCTAGCTGACTCCTTGGTATCCAATCTCAACCCAGCTGTGCTGTTTTCTGCTCTAAAAGGGTCACTTAAATTGTTTGGTTTTATTTTATTGCCTGCCTGTAGCAAGATTTCAATAAGATGTTTCTTAAATGAAGGAGCGAATGAAAGACTACATTTTATAGAGAAAATTATATGTTACAGAGGCATTTGCAAATATGACTTCATAATTTCTCATGATGTTAGTCTTTGTGAACGTTAAGTGTCAACTGTAGTTTGTGTTAATAGAAAAGATCTTCAGATAAGGAGCTAGAGTCTCCAGTGATTTCTCCCAAGGGAATCTGAACCAGGCTCATGATTTTGTGGGGTTAAAAGATAAGACTAAAATAAAGACTTACAAATATTGAATCAGATTCCTCCAGTTCTAAAACTAGTCCCTGAGATTAAGTTAGGGACCTATGAAAGCTGCGTCAGACTGTTCCAGTAAATCTACGTTCTGTTCAATAAATTATTGCTTTAGGGACAAAAAATTTCATGCCTAGATACTGTACAATGTCATGTGATTAAGGCTCACTTTCTGAATATATATGTTTGACTTGGGAAAGGCACTTAGCCTTTCTAATTCTCGGTTTTCTCATCTATAAAATTGACAATGACATCTGGTGCTAGAGGGTGTCTGGAAATGGGAAGGACCTATTATAATTCCATCTAGGAACTCTGGTTTTTTAAATTGATGGTAGTAAGTATTCCTTGACCTTGATGCTCTGACTTCCAGCATTTAGTTCTGACCTCACAAAAAGGAAGATGGAGGACACTTATAATCCATGTGTAGGGAATTTTGGTATGTGACTTGACTGTCAATATGTTATTGGGTTGGCATGTCCTGAGCAGGGCTTTGGGGTTGGCCTACCCTTGAGGGAATCTGGACTTTTTTGTACTTTTCTAGTAGAAGCCAGGGATCTGTTCTCTCCTTCAGAGTTAAATAATATAATCGTTGAATAATGTAGCCATTAAATAGTATAGTCATAGAAGGACCAGCATAGTTTATGTCTCAGTGAGTCTCAGCAAGTACTGGTTTTACTGTCCCCTTGTAAACCTCCCAAACTCAGTTGAGTATTTCTGTTATTGGTGATTTTCCTGTCTGACTTCACCTAGGATCTTTACGTATAATTTGGGAAAACTTCTCTTCATATTAGTCATAAGTGAGATCCACCATGGCCTTGCCCTTCTAAATTTTGGGTTGGCTTTAGTCTACTCAATGGTGGGTTGAAAGCCATTGGTGACCCTGGGCAATGCTGGACCCAAAGGTTGGTTTTTTCCAGGCCCATGGACTGTAAGGGGCCCTCCCAGTGGGTGGGAGTGAGAGGCTTTTGTGTGTCCCTCCCTTTGCTGACAGGGTATGTGGCTGTGCCCTCTTGTTCCTGGTGCAGCCACCTTGCTGCCCTCTCTAGCCTCATGATAGCTTCCTCCTCTGTTCCACAAAGAGCACACCCGTCCTTCCTGCTCAAGAACTTACCCCTATTAGCCCAACAAATACACTCAGCTCAGTGGAGAAAGGCGGGGAGGTTTTGTGTGTGTGTGTGTGTGTGTGTGTGTGTGTGTGTGTGTGTACATTGTATACAACAAAGAGGGGTTCCTCCTTGGATTTTGTAGTGTGTCACATTCAAGCTTGTTGTGTTATGTCACTGCCCCACATTATAACAAAGATCATTGTTTCAAAGACTGGCTTCTCAGGGTTTTTGTCAAGCAAAAAATAACAAAGATTATAGAAAATTAGAGAAGCAGAATTGGGAAAGTCCATGGCTCTGAGATTACGTATAACACAATAATGTGTTTACTTGTTATAATATTTTATGGTTTTGTTCTCCCCAAAGCACAATTTACAATGGTTTTACTAAAGGGTTTCAAGTCGTCTTGGTACGTGATCTTTTGTTTACGTGTCTTTTAATTACTCAGATCGGTTTTTCCTTGACTTCAGCTCATCTTAAAAACTTTCAGAGGCTGTGCCAGGGTGGCTTAGGGGGCACCAGGTTTCTTGCTAGACAGCCAGAAAAACCACTATACATTTGTTCTGGGGAATCGTAAAAAAATTAAAAGGTGTAAGGGAGTGGTCTTTGTAATCATACACTATTGTTGAGCCCCAAACCAGTTGTGTGCTCTCTCCTAAGCTAAATCCAAAGCTATGTATGGTATTGGTATGAAACAGCATCATGCTTGAGATAATTATGTCTGTCTTGAGGACTTGACACAACCAGGCTGATACTTCATAAGGAAAGTCTTGTGATGCTGGCGTACTTGGCATTTGCCTGGGGCTGTTTGCAAATTCACTCTGTTAAAGACACAGGCTCTTCCGAGAGAAATGTTCTGTCCTTGGAACTCCTCAAAACTTTTCACTTTAAGCTAATTGCAGCCTTTCATGTGGGCACAGAATCAAGTAAATATACATTTAAAGTGAACTTCTGATGTCCACTCATAAACGCATAATTTAGCCCAGAATGACTTAAAACTGAACTCTTGGTTCACTATTGATGCTCCAACCAAATTGTACTTAGGTGTGCAGTGCTTCTGTGCCCACGTTCCCAACTGCCTTTCTGCATCTTCATATATTCCTACAATGTTTGACTTTTGACCAAAATAGCTAAGTCATCTATGTCAGTCCCATACCATTTAGGCCATTCCCCACACCTAAATCTTCTCTGTCCTCAAACGAACCTCATTCCCTTATATATTTATACTTTTCTAAGCTTCTGCACATAGTTTTACTTACTCTGGCATTTGCATCCTATTCTTTTAACCTTGACCTGTCTCTGCATTTTCTAGCTGGCTGGCTTTGGGTGACTTGGATAAACCACCCTCTGCCTCTGAGCTGTGGTCTTTAGGGTGGCAGATAAGAACCACTTATGCAAAGTGCTTAAAAGAGTGGCTGGCATGTAGGAAATGTTTAATACAGGCTGGTTAAGTGTTCTCTCCATTACAGACAGGAAACTCTGCTTTAAGTATTGCCCTGTTTCCCATTCTGCTATATGGGCAAAGGGCTCCAGTTGTGGGTAGAATGAAAACAATCCCATTTTCAGAGCACCTTCTCTGCTAAGCACATATTATTTCACTTAGTCCTTCCAACAATCCCCCAGGAGACTGACACCATCACATCATTACAGGTTTGGGGTAATGACTAGTTTGGGGTTCAGGAAGTATTTTTCCTCTCTTGCATCTCAGAAACCATGTCTCTGAACATGTCCTACGCCACCTTTGTGCTTGCTTGAGGTGCCAGTGGGCTTCTGTAGGTTGTCTTGTGGGCTTCCAAGTGAGAAGAGATCAGTGAGCTGGAGCAGGGGCAGTCTTTGGGGATGCCGTAGGAGGCTTTCAGTGTTTTGGAGGAGTGTAGGGCATTCTTGGCAGTGTGGTTACAGAATTGTATATACCTCCTGGATACTTTCTGGAAAAAAGATCTCTAGAGTCCAGAGAGAGATTAGGGAGTGGTAAGCATCGTGAGAGAATGTTAGTGAAAAACAGAATAATTTTGTGAAAATAACTTGCTTGCTTCTGTTCCTGGGATGAATCATTGACGGTATTTGAAAAGGACTGGATGCTCCTAGCAACTCCTTGATATGAGAGTGAGGAGCTGAGTGGCAGGGAGCCCTGGGACCTGCCTGTCATCAATTCTCGGCAGTGGCCCTGCCAGAACCTGCATGGTGGATTCTCCAGGACTGGGGCAAGGTCTGGACCAGGTGTTCTTCAGGTATTCTGCTATGTCTCTTATGGAGGAAGTGACAGGGCAGGGAATCGTGAGGTGACTTTTGGCTCCATTTCCAAGGAACGTGCATTTGCTAAGTATTAAGACTTCTGTTAGAGAGCTGGAGAGGAAAATAGAACACTTACCCCTAAACCCTAATGTTCAACTCTTTCACAATTGCTACTATAGGTTCTAAAGAGAAGAGAACAGAGGAAACAGTCTGGGAAAATGCAGCCTGTTTGTTGTTATGGGGCTTTGGTCTTGAATCCCAGTGGTTGGGATGAGCTAGGTTGGAGCATGTGTCAGCGGTGAGCCTACCATTTGCCTGTCTAGGTTCAGGTGGAAGATAAAAAGCTGAAAGATAAGTTCAAGGTAAGATGAGTCGAAATAGGAATAAGAGCCAATAAAGCATAATCCTAAAGTCAGATGTGAAAGGGAGAGAATTTTATGCTCATGAATGAGATAGAGCATGAGACTGGCCTTACAGGCATTTACAGTTTCCATGCTGGACTTGACTTTGTTTTGTGTAGAACCATCTCAAGCATGGTGCTGGCATGCTCCCTCCTCAGGAAATAGTGAAATCAGGTGGGAGAAACCCTGAGCTTCTCCCAATAGCTGAAATGTGCCTAAAACACTCATTACAGCATTCTTAGAGGGAGTTCTCTAAGGAAAGTTGTATTCCCTGGGGCTGGAAATCTTAGTAGACTACAGTCATTTTCAAACTTTCTTTTTTGCAAAGAGACTTCTTTCAGGCATAAAACTTATATAGAACTCTAATAAGTAAACTATTAAAAATGTATTCTATTTGTATAAACTTATTTTATGAACTCAAATGTAGTGAAGCTTTGCTGCATACTCTCTTTGCAGGATACATAAAACGTGAAGGTTGGCGGGGAGCTAACTGCTCACTGAAAAGGAGCCTGCAAACCAAATTTCCAAAAGAAATGAAGAAATCAAAAGTTCAGTAATACACTTATAAAAAACCAAACTGAACATGAGTTTTCTCCATGAAGTAGTCTAAGACATTAACAGAGAATGCTCAAAGAGATAAATGAAAGAATGATTTTCATTGAAAAGGGCAAGAAATTATGAAACAAGATCTGGTAAAAGTGAAAAAAAGTTTAAGGAAAAAATGAGCAGTTAAGAAAATGGAGAATCAATTGCAATGCTCCAAAATATCTATAATAGGAAATTCAAGAAGAATAAAATAGAGGTAATGGTGGAGAATCAATATTTTGAAAGGTGATAATTAAAAAATGTACCAGAATTGAAGGAAGACATAGGTCTTTGAGTACTCTTAGTACTAATCCCAGAATGAATAAAAATAAGTTAATAAGTAGACACATGATGGTGAAACTGCAGAGTATCAAGGTGTATTAGTTTGCTAGGGCTGCCATAACAAAGTATCACAGACTAGGTGGCTTAACAAGAGAAATTTATTTTCATACCAATCTGGAGGCTAGAAATCCAAGACCAAGGTGCCAGCAGATTTGGTTTCTTCTGAGGTCTCTCTCCTTGTCTTGCAAAGGGCCGCCTTTTCACTGTATCTGCACACGTCTTTGCTCAGTGCTTATCTGTGTCTCAATCTCCTTCTTATAAGGATATCAAGAAGGTTGGATTAGGTCCACCCTAATGGCCTATTTTTAACTTAATCATCTCATTATTGGCTCTATCGCCAAATACAGTCACATTCTGAAATGTTGAGCTTCAACAATATGAATTTTGAGGAGCATTCAACTCAGCCTGTAATACAAGAATAAGGAATAAAATCTTCAGACTACCAATCAGAAAAACTCTCACAAAGGAGTGGCCATCAGACTTTACCTCGGTCACAATAGATGTCAGAGGACAAGGGAGCATGAGCTTCCATTTACTGAGAATGGATAGAAGTTGTCTGTAGAGTTTAAAATGAAGCTAGAATATTGTTAAAAATGAAGCACAGGTAAGTTAGGTATTTTTGTTGAGGCTGCAAAACTAATAAGTGATAGGGTTAGGCTTTGATTTTAGGAGTCTGACCCCAGAGCCTATACTTTTGGTCATTATGCTGTTAGGAACAAAAAGGGGAATAATTACAGTTATGGTTTTAAAAAATAACAAGGAAATATCACCAACAAGTTGGTGTTAATAAATTGAAAACTTAAGTGAAATCTATACTTTTTAGAAAAATATAAATTATTAACATTGACACAAAGGAAATAGAAAACCTGATTAAATTTCAATTACTACAGATATTTAATGCCAAGTCAAAAGTCTTCTCTTCTCCAAAGTACACAGGCCCAGATGATTTTACTGACAATTTTAAATAACATGTTCAAAACAGGTAATTTTTATGTTATATAAATAGTATTAAAGAATTAAAAAAAAAACAACCCAGGAAACCCACTTAGCTTGTGTTATAACACTAGGAGAATTTTGACACTTACGCCAGACAAGAGCAGCATAAGAAAAAACGTTTTGGGTCATTTTAATTTTTACACAAATTTCAAATAATAAAAAAAGCTTAAATAAGCTGATTCCAGCACTTCAAAATTAAACCAAGGCCATGGCCAGGAATATAGGGATAATTTATCATCCAAAAATCTATTAAAAGGTATATACATTAATAGATTAAATTTAAAAATTATCTCAAAAGATGCAGAAAATGCATTTGATGAAATTTAATAACAATTCTCAATTATAATGATTATACAATACAGATAGAAGGAGATTTCCTTTCCCTAATAAAGTGTGTCTACTAAACTTCCACAGTAATGTCATATAACAGTGAGACCTTAGAATCATGTTCATTAAAGTCAGGAAGAACACAAGCATGCCCTTAGTCAACATTTCTTTTGAACTTGGTACTTGAGATTCTAGCCAATGAATGAGACAAGTAAAAGAAAAATGGTAAAAAGGGAGAGATCAAACTATCCTTATTTGCAGGTGATAGGATTCACTCCTAGAAAATTAAAAAGAATTTACAAGTAAATTCTTAGAAATAATAAGCGTTTAGCAACATTGATTGTTGACTATAAGGTCAACATAAAAATATCAATAACTTTCTGTACAGTAGAAAGTGAAATAGATTGAAAGATCCCTTTTACAATAAGAACCAAAAATAGAAGGTAGATAGAAATAAATCTAACAAAGAATGTGCAGAATCTTCATGGAGAAAATCACCAAAGACTGAAGGACACAAAAGAAAACTGAATAAATGGAGAGATAGATAATGTATGTGACTACAACAACTCAGTATTGTAAAGATGGCAATTCTCCTCAAATTAATCCATACATTTAATGTAATTCTAATCAGATGTTATAAGGATATTTTGTGGTACTCAATCTGAAAATTAACATTAAACAGCAAACTGTGAAAAACAGGAAAACTGTGAAGGTTAACAACATGGGGGGGAATTGTGCTATCATATCTCAAGGCCTATTATATACTGTAGCAACCAGTCAGAAAAATTGAGAGCCTGGAAACAGACAACATGTGTGCATTTCACATAAGTAGAAAAAAGGAGAGAATATTCAATATTTTTTTTTCTGGGACAATTGGTTAGCCACATATAAAAAAGTAAATCCTTACCTCAAACTATACAAAAACCAATTCCAGGTATATTCAAGGCCTAAATATGAAATGAAAAAAAAAGTAAGGTTTTAGATGAAAATATAGGAAAATATCTGTATAACCTTAGAGTAGGAAAGAAATTGGTAGAGATACCACAAAAAGCACAAAGCATGAAGACTGATATATTTGACTACGTTAACACTTAGAATAAATGTTCAATAGAAGGCACTATTAGAAAGTTAAAAGAGAAGTCACAGAAGAGAAGGAGATATTTGTCAGGCATGTAACTGACAAAAAATATTAAAGAGACTCTTTATATAAAGCTTTACATGAAGTAATCTTACAAATTACGAAGAAAAGGACAACCCAAGAGAAAATGGGCAAAAGAAACAGAAAGGCAATTCTAAGAAGAGGGAGTTAAAAATGGACAATTAAACGTAAGAAAAGATGTTCAAACTAACAAGTAATTTGGGAAATATAAATTAAAGGGAAAGTGAGCTATAATATTATGCCCATCAGAGAGGCAAAAATGAACAATACCAAGTGCTGTAGAGATCGTGGAGCTGTTGTAATCCTCATACAACATAGAGAACATATAATGCTAAGGAGAACACTTTGGAGAGTACTCTTTGACAATATCTTATAATTTTGTATCTGAGTATTCTCTGTGAAGCAGCTATTCTACATATAGGTATAACCCTTAGAGAAACCTTACACTTGTGAACAAGGCGTCTCATTTATTGTTGCGTTGTTATTAACCAAGGAGGTTCATGGCCTCAGTGTCTATTAACAGGAGAACGAATAAATAGCGATATAGTCATGCAACGGTGACAACTAACCTACCAGTTTAAAATGAATTAATTACAACTAGGTGTATCAATAAGGACAAATCTCAAAAAAGATGGCTTGGCAAAAAAAAAAAAAAGGTACAGAATTGTTATCATAAATATAAAACTGTATATATATTAAAACTTTACTATATATAACTACATATATAAGTTGTAATATTATTAAAGCTGTATGAAATGAAAAACAGAATATATTAAAGAGGTTTGCTCTGTAGTAGAAAGAATGGAATGGGATTGGGAAATGACAGGCTAGAATTTTCAACTGTACCCGTAATGTTTTATTTCCAAACAAAACAAAGCATAATAAAACAGGCAAATATGGCAAAATGTTCAAGAATGTTTATTGTTATATTCTATAATGTCAATAGAAAAATTTTAATTTCAATTGAAATATTTCATAGTTAAAAACAAAGAACAACACTTATTTAGAAGAAAGTCTTTCAATGAGAAAAATGGACTGAGTGAAAGTCTTAATATGCCACAACAGACGGATCGGTTTACCACATGATCTGGGTAAAAGCAAAGTACAGTGCCTTTTAACTGCATCATTCCAGAGCACTGATTTTCAAATATTTAGAAATGTATTATGCCAAACTCCAATATATAAAATAGAGTAGTGGTAGTTTACTAAGGTAATTTATTTCATAAGAATATATATTCTTATAAATACATATATATGAATATACAAAAATGAATATATATTCATCAAAAGGCAAGGAGACTAGATTAAGCATTCCTATTATCTGTGGAAAAAAAGAACCCAATAGAAAAATTCTCAGAGGATATCCAAATGGCCAATAAACATATGAAAAAGTGTTTAACCTCGCTAGCGTGCCAGTGGACCATAACATATATCCTGGTAATAGTCCCAGTTAACTCTGCTTAACTCACTAAAATTTTAAAAACACCCCCTTTTGCTTTTGGTTTAGATGATACGTTTTGTGGTTGCCCTACTTATATCAGGGAAATACAAACTAAAATCCCAGTGAAACACCGCCACGTATCAGAATTGAAAAGACTGGCAATGCCAAAGGTTGGCAAGGATGGGAGACAATACGAACCTCAACTCTGAACAGCAGACAGAGCCCCATGGCTCATTCACTATGCTCTCATACTGGAACCTATTTGGGGAGGTGGAGAGGAGTGACTACTTTTGGAATTTTAGAATCCTTTCTCACCAGGTGGGCCTGAGTCCTTGCTTAAAGTTCCGGGAGCTTTGCTTAGGGAGTCTGTTTCAAAGCTGGTGTAACTTAGTTGGCTGTTTATGATACATACCCATAAGCAATTTAGTTATGGTTAAGCATTAATTCAGAACTGAGTAAAACTTTGTTCAAATGTGGTACGTCCCCAGTCCTGAACTTACAAATCAGCTAAGTTACAGAAATCTTGATGGATAGGAAGGGGGTATCAGATGGCTGCTGGGGACAGCCTCCCTGTATTTTTCTAGGTCTCTACGACCTCACTTCCTCAGGGTACACAATGAATGAGGTCAGTCTGTGAAATCTTCTTCCTGGAGGCCAGCTCTAACTTGTTTCATTCATCTCTTCAGGGCTGCTGCCTGGTCCCTTACAGGAAAAGAGGAGCTGAGATCTCAGACTATCTTATTCTTTGGCCTAACACTGAGACCACCTTCTTGCAAAATCCAAGAGAACCAACTAATTGCCCCAGCCTCCAAATAACCCTCTGTGTCTACTTTCAAGCCACCAAAAAGAGCAAATTCAACCAAAATCTCTATCACTTTCTGGTTCTTCATTCAAGGAGAAATATATATTTTTTCTAATTTAAATTAAATTGCAAAAGTCAGGGTTAACAAGTCACCTGGGATTCCCGGCCGCACTCTACTTTCCTCACTTTGTGGCTCCGAGTGGAAGAATGAATGTGCCTTCAGTATGCATGTGTGGTGAAAATGGATTCTTGTTTGACTCCATCACTCTTGTATCAGACAAGAACACGGCCTGGCGTCTTCTGCCCTGTTCCCTTTTTGATTACCTTTGCTTTGATGCTTGAGGATTTATTAACCAGCCAAGCGCTCCCCGGGAACCTCAGCGCTGGGAGCCTGGTGCCAAAATCACAAGGTGCTCTTTCCGTCGCACAAGGCTTTTGTTTAAACATTTCCCAAGCAGCGAACTCCCCTGTCAAGGCTGATTCTGTGGGAGAACATATTTGTAAGACAAAGCAAGGCTGCGGCCGACCAGGAAGCCTATGACTCGCGCGGTGAATTATTCACTCCTGGCCATGCAGGGTCACCGATGCTCACAGCGGGAGCGAGGCGTTATTCATTACCAGGCTTGGGTTTGCTGTCTTCAGAGAACCCCTTTCCCCCTTTCATTGCCCCTTCAGGTTTTAACAAGACATCACATTCTTTTAAACTTCCCCTGGGCGGCAAAGGTCTCCCCCCCGCCCTCCTTTTTTCCCACAGGCAGAAGGTACAATGTAGCTAGAAAGCTGGAGCTGTTGTAAATTGCAGCAGTTAACGTGAAATTGATGGAGCAGTGATCAAATGAAGTTCATAACCACACAATGCAACCTGAGGGCGGAATGCTGTTTCAAACATTTCTAATGACAGGGTTATAAAATCATAAAAACGGAGCCCCTCCCCACCCCCAGCAATAAAAAGACTTCATGTGGGTGACCAAAACTATTAATGAGGATAAGAGTGGACATTGGTTTTGGGATGGTGGTGCCCCGGTCAGAACTTCAGCTTTGGGACATCCTCAGAATTAGGATTTTCCCAGCTCTCTACCTCCTGGTTTTCTAACCTTGACTGCAGGGATAACAGGGAAAGTTCACTGGTCTAGAAAAGCAACGGTGGCAAATTGCTGAGCTGTCTGCCTAGCTCCGGCATACAGAATAGTCCATTCACAAAACAGAATGAGGGACAATGTCACACAATTAACAGGCAGCGAAACATTTAAAAACCTACTAAACTAGACGGTACGCAGCTGACTTCCAGCTGTCTATTTAGCTGCGGACAGCAGAAGGAAAAGTGATTAGACACAAGAAAACATTACAATAAAAAGAGTCAGAGAATAATATTGAACACAGCCCATTGTTACTTTCATATAGAGGGGAAGAACAGATCCACTCACTTTTAACTATTATAATTCTCTCCTCCAATGGAAGTAAATGGTATGAGAATAATATGGCTTCTTTAGAATGATTTAGTTGCAGGGAAAGGAAGAAATTGAACTTGGTGGCAAGAATAATAACGTGAGATGAACGACAGAGGCCACTGAAATGACAGTTAGGGTCTCCTCTCTCTGCTGCTCTTACTCTGACTGCATGGTCTGCTAGCTGTGTCTGTCGCTAATATCCAAGCAGAAAAGTGAATTGTCAACTTGTTTTCAAGGAGGCCCCCTCCTGTCTTTAGGGATGTATCTTCTAACTGTTGAAATTGTGGTTTGTGGAAATAACCACTTTATTCTAGACTAGAGATAGCCACGGAAACGACTGAGTCTGTAACATAGGAAGATGCACATAAGACTGTAAAGATAAACATATATGAAAGTATATAAAGTGCACAAAAGAATGAGTTAGGTTTATGGGGCTTGTGTACAGAGCACAGAAAATCACATGTGCCTGGGTTTTTCTGACAAGCAGCTTTGGCTTGCCCTTAATTACCTAAACAATTCAGGACCTAGTTGAGCCGTTTTTGACGGACCATCATTTGGGTAGCTCCCTTTGATTGTGTGGACCTGGGTATGTAATATGTTATGTTTCAGTTCCTATAATTTCAAAGGCGTAAGTGTAGGCTAAATATCGACAAGTAGCATATGGTTCCTGGAGGATGCCAGCATTCTCCCACTAATTGACCTGCTAAGAACCAGCAGCAACATGCTCTCCAGTAGTGATCTGGAGGCTGAATTAAAATAAAAACCCACACTAGTGTCTTATTTAGATTTGTCCGATTACAAAACTCACATACAAAGCTGATGAGACCCACTTTAGTTGCAAGTTAACGCTTGCTGGCTTCTTGCAGTCAACTCACCAGCCCCACTCAGTCAACAAACAAGAACTTGCTCTCCTTTCCCTTGGACCCTTGGTCACCTCCAGAACCCAGACCACAGGTCTTTCATGTGTAAAGTGGGGGAAGTGACCTGGACCTCATAGATGGTTGTGATGTACACAGGAGATAAAGCTTGAGACTATCTCCCCACAATCACGTCATTGGTACTGAGAAGACTGATGTTTGCCAGCCATTTACTGGGCAACACATCACAGTGGGGATTTGTGTTGGGAGAGGACCCTGTGAGAATACGACCAGGGATGTTCCTCTCCCTTGAGATACTGTCTAGACTCCAGTAAATGGATCTCTAGGTAGCAGGAAAGCAATTGTGTCTGACTTATGGGTTGTTGGGCCCCGCTTAGAAATAGAATATCTTTAATAAGGTTTTTAATGACTGTTCCCTTCCAATTTGAGGCAAGTCTGCTTTGAGAGAAATCTGATGCCTTGGGCCTTGGGAAGCAGAATTAGCATATGTCTCTTCATCTTAAAGAATAAGGAGTTTTAGTTCACAACCACCCAGTGCATCTTGTCTAGGCCTCCTGATATACTATGTTCAGGTATAATCCCATCAAATGGGAAAATCAAATCAGTTCTGGCTGATTCAAAATGTCCTGGCTGAAAGGCAGAGGTGATGTCAGTGGAGATTTCAGACTCAGGAAAAGGGCTTAGGTGCAGCTTTGACTGCTTCTTCTGTTCTAATCAGAGAGGTCCTCTGTGGGTCATAAGACAAGAAACAAGAGGTTTAGAGAGCCCCTCAAGAACAAGGGGGCCAAAAACTGGATCTGAAGAGCCAGACACTTAAACAAGCTCTGGCTGAGAAGTGAAGGTTAAATGACTCCAGGAATGCACCAGCTCATCCTGAAGCAACTTCCTTGGTTTTGAGCCAGAGGGCCAGTTGCCCAGTGCCTGTGAATATACAGGATTTAAGGCAGACTGCTGCACTCAAGAACCTTCTGTGCTTTTTAGCTCAGCCTTGGAGGAGTTTTATTCCATAAATTGTATATTTTGAAAGGCAAACCTGTGATCTGCTGGGTCCTGGACACAGAACCCATGCTATGAGAAAAAGGACTTGACCCGTAATAAAATGCTTTGAGATTTAGTCCCAGCAAAAAGATAAAAATCTTAAGGTGCCAGCATTATAAGTTTTAATTTTATTTAATCATAGACATGGTTCCTGCTATAACTTTTTAAAGATGGTCTACATTTGAAAAGAATTAGGACAATCCTGTATCTTTGATCAACTCAACGTCTCTTTAGGGGAAAAGATTTAATACTCTCGATTTTAAACAGAAGTATAAATATGCATCAGCTAACAGTTTTCCGAATTAGGCAGCAAAACTTTATGATTTCCTGACATCCAAATGAATAGGAGGCCTGTGTTGTACTTAGAAGTGACTGTCTTTTAACTAAATACACTAGAGCGAGGGGGTTTTGTGTGTCATTATTTTTGACACAACTTGTCATTAGTTTTAACTTTGACTGGGTTGTAATGAGGAATTTGGTTGTGCAAGTTTACCTACTGTTTATCTATACCCAGACTTAATTATTGTTTCACAGGTCAATCATCACCATTTTAAGTGGAAAGAAACGGCCTTTACCCATGGGATGATTCCCACAGAGTTTATTATATGTAGTTAGACCATGAGGTCAGGTGTATAGCTGGAGTGGGCAGAGTACTCTGGGGGTAGGGATGGGGTGGGATGTGAGCCAGTTACCGGGGAGGGGGGGGGGGAATATGGAGGTACAAAGCTTTCTCCCTTTCAGAAACACTTCAGGGAGATGGACCAGTCAAAGACTACATAGGGGAGGACGAGTGGCCGTCTTATGCCGTCTCAGAAAAGTCCTTTCTGTGTCCCCACCATAAGGCATTTTGAAATGTCTGCTCTTAAAGAACTCCTTACAATGAGAAGCCCTACTGACATGATGGCAGGGTCATTCTTGTTGTGTGGAATTTCCTGAGTATTGCAGGATGTTTAGTGTCTCTGACGCTCTCCTCCCAGTTATTTTGGCAATAACAATGTCTCCAAAATGTTCAAGAATTGCTAAACACATTAACCGAGTCAGTAGAGAGCCATGCATGACCCAGGCTGAAAGGTCACAGACATTTTCTTGGGGAAAGAGAGGAGAGGGAAACTTCAGAGCATGTGATAGATCATGTCGAGAGGTAGAGGCACTGAAAAGAGCACAGGCAAAAAATTTGCCTGTGCGAATGTGGCCAAGTGTGCCCCCTGTTGTGTAGGGAGTTGAGGAAGAAATAACATTTATTGAGTACCTATTATGTGCCAGTATTTTGTAATAATTATTTAAATTAATCATCATTATTTTGTGAATTAAGTGTAATTATTCTATCTGCACATAAAGAAATTGAATCAGAGAGAGCTGACAGTGACAAAGGCAGGATGGGAATCCCAGGCCGTGTAAACCCTTTCTCTTTTTAAAGTGTGGACTTATGATGAAGCGCCCCGTGCATTCCAAGTTCAATGTTTTTCTTGTCATCCTGTGTGTCCAAGGTTGCATGAGCAGATAAGAAAGCTAGTGGTTCTGTTACTGTAACTTGGACAGGTAACCTCTTCCACGAACTTGGTAGAACATTAGCCACACAAGGTATAATGTGTACCTCTCTCTCCAGTGCCAATCAGAGATACATTTGCTCAGTGCCTGTCCTGACAATTATTGCATAATTTCTGACAACATTAGGCCATACTTCACACTGAGGTCACCATAGTTTTCTTCTCTGTGGCTAATAAAACACAGTTGTCAAGTGACTGTTGATAAGGTATTAATGATACTACTGATGGGCTGGAAGTTGGGTCTAGGGAAATGTGCCAGAGACTGGCTAGGTGTTTGCCAAAACTGTTTTCTTTTCCACCGGTACATGCAGCTAGACAACAGCCTCCAGCCTCCCTAGCAATGAGGTGTAACTGTGAACTGAATTTTGGCCAATAGAATGTGACTGGAAGTGTACATATCACTCCTAGGCCTGACCCATAAAATCCTCCTTGGGAACCTGTACTCTCCACTTTCCCTGTCTGCTGCCTGGATGTTGGCATCAAGATGACCCTGGGAACCATGTGTTGAACGTGGTGGAGCCTTCATCACCTTGGGTCCCTGTGAAGCAAACTTCTCTTCTCAGCCTTTCCCACTGTTGACTGGATTTTATGCATTGGGTTAAGTCCATTGGGGTGCTGTCTCTGGCTTGTACTGGTTGGCAAGAGCCGACTGTTAAATTTTAAGGAATTTTGTAGCTCGTGGACATCAAGTTGATGGCTTCAAATCATCATGATTGGAGCATTTACAGCACAGAAATTGGCAAATGCCACAAACCAGAGCTTTTGTCTTGGGGAGTCATTTTACTAGCACATCACTGGTTAAGCCACTGAGATTTTATTTGTATACAGGTAGCGTTACCATAATTAATATACATACTGCGACTCGAAGTGATGCTCTTCTTTAACAATGCCTAAAAGATGTGAAACTGGCTTGATGGTTGGGTGGAGGTTGGCAAGAGCTGGGCATCAAGGAAATGGATATCAGAAACTGGAAAAGCAGTGACTCATTTTACGTAGTGGCAAAATATTTGGTAAAACCATTATCTGTAATAACTCAGAAGGCAGACTAAGTGCCTATGCAGCCTCTACCTCTTGGAGAAGTGGTTGGAAAACAGAATGGCAAGTAATGTGTACTGTTTATTACTGGCTGTGACTAAAAAGTATTAAAACAAGAGGTGAACTCAGGCATGGACTTGTTTATAAATAGAAATAAAAATAGGGGTAAAAAATATAAAGGTTTGTAAAACTGGAGAAGTTTACTACGTTAGGACCCCAAATAGTAGGAAATAAAGCAGGAAAAGATTTTGCATGCCAAAGACTCTATTCAAAAGTGAATCTGTACTCTGGTGGGTTTATTTATTTTTATTACATTCTTTTAAATCATGACAAACACTTTTAAGATGGGGAGTGTTTGAATGCATGGAAATTGAGTCTCTCTTTGAATCAATGAGAGAGCAAGATGAGCCATCCTGGTTAACTCCTACCATAGCACTGCTGTTCCCGTTACCTTTTGTCATATAAGAAACCATCCTAAAACCACCTTAAAACAACAATCATTTATTTTGCCCATGAATTTGTGATTTGGGCAGAGCGTGGTGAGGAAGGCTTGTCTCTGCTCCATGCAGTGTCAGCTTGACTGAGAGCAGAAAGGGCTGCTTCCAAGGTGACTCACATGCCTAGCAAATAGGCACTGGTTGTCGGCTGGGACTGAGGGTGGGGGGCTTTGCTTCCTCCCCACGTGGCTTTCTCCACGTGGTTTGGGCTTCCTCACAGAATGGTGGCTGGGTTCTAACAGCGTGTATCCTAAGAGAGAGCCGGTAAGCTGTATTGTCTTTTATACACTAAGTTGGAAATCACAGAGCATCACTTCACCTGTACTCTGTTATTCAAAGTAGTCACAAATTCCTGCCCGGCTTCGAGGGGGGGAAGCATAGATTCTACTTTTTGATAGGGGCATCAAGGTTCTGGAAGAGCCTGTGGGGTATGGAGTATCATTGTGGCTGCTTGCCACACTTACTTTGCTGGGGAGTGAGAATTCATTTAAGAACCCATCTTTGTTAAATGATCAAAAGGAATTTGATATCTCAAAGTTAGTGCTAAATTTTCTACTTGTTTAAGGTAATCATAATAAGGCAACTTATTATCCAGTAACAATCAGAATACCTTCTATAGGAAAACAAGTCCTGAAGGGGTGCCAGGGATATTTAGAGAGGAAAAATGAGTCATAATTGGATAAAGCAGAGATGACACTCATGATGATGCATGTCTGCGGTGAACACTTGTTGAAAGACTTCAGTATGTCAAGCACCATTCAAGTCACTAAGAAGATAAAAATGAATGATTTATTTCTGTTCCCAAGGAAACTAACAGTGGTATGGGGGGTGAGGGTTAGAGGTGAATTGGGAGACATCTGTAGGTTAACAAATTACTATAGACCCAACGATAGAGATGGGAATAGTGCTTGAGAAGTACTGAGAAGGTCTCATTCTACTTGGGATAGTTGTGAAAGCTGGAGGGAATTTGCCCTGAATCTTCACTTATCAAAGATCATGAGTCAGTTTCCTAGCAGAGGCAGAGCTGCAGACCCAGCTTTCCTGACTTAGAGTCGGTGCTCTTTCCACGACATCACACACGTTTTTGGGTTGAGTTGTGTTGTATAGATTATATATATTATAGATTATAAGTGTGCTGGCGGTTCAGCTGTTAACATTTCTTGTGCTGTTGTGTCTGCTCCAAACCCCAAGGAGATTCAGCTCAGGGTCTTCATTAGATGTGTTAACGATGAACGGGGAGAGCATGAAAAGAGACCATGTTCAGAATAAGCAGAAATCTCCTTGAAGTGGAGAGTTTGTATCCTCTCTGACTAAATTGTCGCAAGAATTGTTAAGATACCAAAGAGATTTATTTCCATTTTATTGCTTTCCTTTCCATTATCAATATTCTGAAAGAAACAGTAATAATCATCATAATGGCCAAAAGGTGAACAGGAAAAATATAAAGACATGTATGTGTTGCCAGTTCAGAAATTAGGAATTAACTAAACAATGACATGTATTTTTCATAAGAACTCATGTATTCATGATCCTGAAAACAGTGGACCCTAAATATTTGACACAGAATTTTTTTTTCTCCTCCATCCTTTGTAAGTTTTGTGTATTTTGTCCAGAGTCCTTAGTCTGACCAAGATAAAAAACAGTGATTACTTGACTCTACTTTGGCAAAAATCCTAGGGTATTTTTGCTTACCTTAAAGGTATCTAAATTTCTTGAAATGGAAAAATTTTAAATTAAACTCATTTTTAATTTTAAAAGTGGCATTCCCCTCATGAAGTGAACATAGGAGAAATTAAGTGAATTTAAGAGAAAAAGAAAAATATTAGTAAATGCAACAAATGATAACTTGGCTTGAAAACACTGAAAATGTTTGCAATCCCTGGCATATGGGGTGGGAGATGAAAAGTTTTAAGAAATTATGGACTCATTGTGACATTTCGTGTATCTGGAAACTTTACTTAACCTTCTACTTTCCCCAACTTTGCCTTAAAGCAGTCTTCTGATGAACCGTGTTCTGATCTTATACCATCTCATCATTGTACAGAGAGCCGAGAAGAACTTGATGTGTCTTCCTAAGCCTGTGACAGTTCATGGAGATCAGAGCATCAGCCCATTTCAATAATCTTCATGCTGTAAATAATGTGACTTTGTAAGAAGATGGCGGTTGCTGGCCAAGTATGAAAAAACATGCTAATTTTAATAGAAAATTCTATTTTCAAGTGCACTTCACAGTTTATACTGAGTGAGAAATGCCTAATTCTCACCATGTGAACTTCCAGATTGCTTATGTTGAGTGGTGCAGACATGGCTGTCTTGAGACCCTTGAAGCCACAATTCAACTTTTATCTCAGAACGTCTTACTTTTACAATAACATGTGAGAAGCGGTGATCTGTCTTAGCATCATGAATAAGTTTTCCATCACTGCTGAACCCATGTGTTGAGCGGCATAACATGTGTAACATCATGTCTGTTTGATTCTAAAAATCTGCACTAGAGTTTGTGGATAAAAGGTTTAGGCCTATCTGGCAGCTGTTAAATTACAAAGGCTATTGGATTGTGAATCAGACGCAGAATGTATTTATTTAGTGGTCTAGTGGATTTGAATTCTATACTGTATATTATGTAGATGTTTACGGTGGATGATATCCCAGAAAAATCTAGAAACACTCAGTAGATTAATTAATTGCTTGAGTCAATGACTTCTTGTTGCTTTTAGGATAAAGCCTATAGTTTCCAAGGTGATATACTAGTCCCTGCAGGGTCTCTCTAGACTCATTTGACCTTATTCTTCCCTCTCTGTCTGTGTACAAGCTATGATGGACTTAGTTTCTTGACTGTTGCATGCTCTGTCCTGCCCCAGAGTCTTTGCACTTGCTGTTTCCTTTGGCTGAAAACTTCTCTTTCTCTTGGTCCCCTAGTTCACTATTACTCATCCTTTAGATTTTGGCTCAAATGCCACTTCTGCTGGGAAGCTGTCCCTTACACATCGTTGTACACTCTAATCACACTGTATAACTCTCCTTCATAGTGCTTAGCACAGTGTGTAATTATTCACTTACTTCTGTGTCTATTTGATTGGTGTTTGGCTCTTAGGCAGAACTCTATGAGAATAGAGACCTTGTTTCTTTTGCTTATCATTTATACTTCCAGTGTCTAGTAAAGTGCCTGGCTTATGGGTAATGCTCCACAAATATTTGTTGAATAAAAAGATTTCATAAAGCACCTAGCAGAGTGGCTGATATGCAGTAGGCTCTAAGTAAAGAGCAGCTATTAGACTGGTCTTCTCAAGAAGCCTGAAGATTTAGCTCCTGTGGATGTTTTTCTCTTTTACATTAATGGTTAATTTTACTTCGCACTTCTAATGACTTCCTGGACAAACCTGGAAGGTCACTTCCTTAGTGCCTCAATTTTCCCAAGAATGGGTTGATAGATATCAGTAGTTGCATCAGCCAATCCCTAGGGAAGCATGAATGCCAAACTGATGGTGAGATGTGAATATATTTTGGGAAATAATTCTGGTACTGTGTAAACCTATGAACACTAGTATTGGGTCCTAAACTCTTCCTCCCGTTCTTTCATGCCTGTCCTTTCTCTCTCTTCATTCTAGGCTTAATGCCTTTGAGAGGAAAGTTGTAGGGCAGTAATGTCTGTTTCCCTTTCTCTGTGCCACACCATTTTATGTATAGTGTTTCATTTTTAATATTCTCTCCAACCTTTTGAGATAGGTATTTTGATCTCCATTTAATGGATAAGGAAATTGAGGCCCAGAGAGGTTAAGAATTTGCCTGAGGTAATTTAGATAGTAAATGATAGAGTTGGAGTTTAAGTAAAGGTCTCTCTTATTGCAGATTTTGTGATATTTCCCCCTATTCTAGTTAGCTTTTCAAGTGTCTCTAACACCTAGAGGATTAGTTATCTGCTCTAATCCAAACAGGGTAGAAGTTGGGGTGACTGGAGTTGGGGTACAGTTCTCCTCATGGTTACATTTTCTTGCCTCAGTGAACCCACAGGGGAGAAATGTGAACTTGGCCCAGGCTGATCAAAATCTGTTTGACTAGTGTAACCAAGATGGAGTTTGCTGTTGCACCATTTAGAGACCCAGAAGATCTCTAGAGAGAGCTCACCAAAGTGGAAGAGAAGGCTGGCTTACAGAATCGGACCCAGCGCTGGCCCAGAGGTCAGAGGGGAGAAGTATGGCAGTTGACAGTCATGGAACCCATTCCACCTCAAGCACCCTGGGAAAGAGTCAGCCTGTCGAGAGGAAGACCGTGGTCAAGCCAGATGACTTGGCCCCAAACTGAAGCTGATACGGAAAGAATAGTCTCTCACTCAGCTGTCATGTGATACACCAGTTTTACTGACAGAATTTTCAGGGAGCAGTGCCACAGAAGCAGAATCTCTGACCCAGAGTTGTCTTCCATGCGATTTTATGTGGTCCTGGGTGACCTGATAGTGATGGAGAGCTATGGCCAGGTATATTTGTCCTGAAGATTCCTTCACATATTTGTGACTGAAGGGAGATTAAGTTTCCACACGTTTTGGAGTCAAAGACAAGTGCTATTAACAGTGGCGTGGATCTATCTCTATTCACTGTTTAATGAAGCCTGAGATACTTGGGCTACATCTGGGATAACAAGATTAATGAACCAGATTTTCTCGACAGGCAGGTTCTATTATGCATAAGGGACCAGGGCTGTAGGAGAGGGGATACATTATCTTTTAGTTTGTGTGTGGAATTTTCACTTTCTCTTAATTAAGAAACTCTATTTTGAACAGAATACTCCCTTAAGACTCTGACCAATTTGTTAATATAAGTAGAGAAGAGTTAACTCAGGTTTCCATAGTGAAATAGATAAAAAGAATTGGACTAGAGTCAGGAGACATGAGTAAAAGATAAATAAATCTATCTAGTAAATTGTTACTCAAATTTAGCATTCTAGGGGGTGCTGGGGATGCAATGGTGTCTTCATGAAGCTGATCAACTAGCGGGGAAGATAGACATTAAAACTGATTGTACAATCTTGTATAATTAAAGAACTACATGAATACATGTAAAATTATTGGAGTGCGAAGTGCTGTGAAGTTAATGGTTTGGGCAGAGCCTTGAATAGGGGAATGTGGCTTAGTCAGGGAAGTCAAGCAAGGCTTCCTGGATGAGAATCAGCCTCTACGTAAGGATTTGGGTTGGGGGTGGGGACAGCTGGCAGAGTGCTTTTATTAAGTGGGACCAGCAAGGCCAAACGCTCAGTGATGAGGGGAAGCAAGCGTTTCCTAGTCTTACCTCTACAGTAAAACCAGGGTATTGAACAAGTTGATTCCTTGACTTCTTTTTCAATCTAACAGTCCCTGAGTTGTTTACATTTGAAGGTATGTTTTCTAATCATGTGTGAGAACATGAGTTTGAATTTCCCCTCTACCACATCCTAGCTTTAAACTTCCTCTGCTGTAAAATAGGGATGAAAATATATGTTTTACCCACATTCCAAAGTTACCCTGTGGATCAAACAAAATAATACAGCCTGTATATGACCCTATAAATGTAAGATACTTTTCTTAAATTCGTGCACAATTTCAACCTGATCCATCTGAAGGCCGACGTTCTAGGTCTGGAGCACTGGGCTATGATTCTCACAAGGTGGTGAAAGTAGCATCATTTAACACATTTAACACATTGTTCTTTGGGGAAATGTTTCAGAATTCTCATGGTGCACAGGTGGTGTCACTCAGGGAACTAGGAATAGAGATCTGTCATCACCTACAAACACAATTCAGGACCCTATAATGTTGGAGTTAAAGAAGAGTTTTCCTCTGGCCCTTTGTCCCAGTATATATTTTTAAGTGAATGAAGTTCGAAATGAATGCTTATTAAAACATTTTTTCCATGGAAATAAAAAAAAAATGTTTTCAAAGGCCTCACGACAGAAAATGACTGTGCAAGATAGACTAATTGGAATGGATGATGGATAAGGAGCCTGAAGACCTGCACTCTGGTTGGGGTTCTGTTATCAATGAGGAGGTGGCATAAATGATATCTAAGCCCTCAGGAGGTACATCTTTTCTATTTAATGTTTTATGTGGTATCACAGATCCTTTTGGCTATCTCTTGTCTGCAGTATGTCCCAGCTTTCACCGGCCGTTGAATACTAATGAGGCATTCATTTCAAATCTCACCAGCTTTGAGTCTCCACCAGTTTGCAAAGAAAGTCCCATTCTTTTCCTGGGAGCCCCTCTTCAAATAGTTCCATGGTGCCCGCAAATCAATCCTTAGCACCCAAGCTAGCTGTGGAGCCCCAATCCTGAAATTTCTGCACTGATGTTGCTGGCACAGGAAGGACACCCTTGGTGAACACAGACAGCCGGCATGGGTAAGGCGGGCCCCTGCCTTGGGAAACACCCCAGTGCAGGACCATCTCTAAGTCAGATTTCAATAAAGCTCTGATACAAGGGATAACACGCAATAGGAGACAAATGGTGGAGCGAAATTACCACCTGTTGGGAGTTGTGAAAGGCTGGCTACATAGAAGAATTGGGATTTAAACCAAACTTTGAAGGATGGACAGGATTTTGATGGGCGTAAATGAAAATAAAATGCATTTAGAGTAGAGGGAACATCTAGGAAAAGGGGGCAAAAACATGAAAATAAGGAAAATTTGTGGCAACCGAAGTAGGCCAGAATGGTTGAAAGATCAGGTGTTTAGCGGGTGTAGTGTTGATGAAACTGCAAAGTCTGGAAAATGTCAAGTGAAGGAGAGAGATTTGAAAGTCAAATAAGAATTTGGGCTTCATTTTATTCACCTGTATTGCCACTGACAGCATTTGAGTAGAGGAGTGACAGCACAAGATCACTCTAGCAGGGCGATGGACTGACAGGGAGAAGATTCTTGAGCAGTGCTATCTATGGAAATATAATGTGAGCAACAAAGTGTGGCCAGGTGTAATTTTAAATTTCCTTGTAGCCACATGTATTAGTTTTCTGTTGCTACTGTAACAAGTTACCATAAACTTAGGGGCCTAAAAAACACAAGTTTATTCTCTTACAGTTCTGGAGGTCAGAAGTCTAAAATCAAGGTGTTGGCTGGACTGCTTTCCTTCTGGAGTCTTTAGGTGATAATCTGTTTCCCTGACAACTCTGGCTTTTAGGGACCGCCTATATTTTTTGGGTCACGACCCCTTCCTCTACCTTCAGAGCTAGTAGTAATAGCGTCTTCTGTAGTCAACTCTCCCTCTGTCTCCCTTTAATAAGGACCTTGTGATTACATTAGGCTTAACCGGATGATCCAGGACAATCTTCCCACCTCAAGATCTTTAACTTAATCACATCTCCAGAGTCCCTTTTGCCTTGTTAGGTAAATACTCACAGGTTCTAGGGATTTGGATGTTGATATCATTGGGAGGCCATTATGCAGCCACATTAAAATATATAAAATGAAACTGGTGAGATAATTTAGTATTTTAACCCAATATATTAAACATATAATAATTTCAACATGCAATCAATATACAAGTTATGAATGAGATCTTTTATATTCTTTTTTCCCTACTGAGTCTTGGAATGCAGTGTGTCTTTATACTCACAGCATGTCTCATTTCAGATGAGGCACATTTCAAGGACCTCATCACCACATGTGGCTCATGGCTGCAGTACTGGGCAGCACAATTCCAGAGGCTGGGTGACTTGCTGGGAGCTGGAAATCTAGGCGGGCTGTAATATGAAGGGAGGAAGGGAAAAAAAAGTGAAGATCTTGAAATCAGCATTAGGTGAATGTGGGATGTGCTAGGAAGTACTGGGGAGTGCTGGATGACAGAGAAGATGGCTGTTAGCTACAATCACTGACATGGGAATTTTTGTTTCTTTGAGGGAGAAGCATATGAGTCCTTTTCTGGACAAATGAATGAACTGTCCAGTAGAAAGTTAGAAATGGGGGTCTGGAAGTCAGGGGAGGGGTCAGGCTGGAGACTTACAATTAGAATTGCTTTATGATAGATGGCTGGATCCACGATGGTGGCTGAGGGCCAGAACCTTGGAAATGTCCATGTGGGAAGGGCAGGTGGAGGCAGGGGAGACTGAGGAGTTATTCTCTTTAGAGAATAACTTTATGGCTGTATCTACCAAGATGGGTTTAGCATTTGACAATTACATGGTTAATTTGATGAGTATAGATAGTAGAAGGGGAGGTTTCAGGCTCCTTTCTCCTCAACTCCAAAGGAATTTCTCTCTATACAGATAAAATTAACAGAGTAATTGCCAGGTCTTCCTTCAGTGTGACAAGATTTAAATTGATCTATCACTTCTTTGGGACAAATGATCCTATTTCCTTCCTAGATTCTTGCTTTTAATCTCTTAAAGGGCACTTCTGTGCAATAGTTGAGTGTTGAGTTTGGAAGTCAAACTAGCAGGGTTCAAATCCCAGCTCTCACTCTTACTAACTGACTTTGAACTAGTTACTTAATCCTTTTGTGCCTCAGTTTCTCATCAGAAAAATATGGTTAATCACAGAATCTACCTCGGGATTGCTGTGAGAATTCAATGTGTGCGTATATTTATATCTGTATACATTGCTTTCCTCTGAACCCTCTGCAAGAGTTTAGAACATTCTGTCTCAATTTTAACAGTATGGAATGACTCCTTTGTTGATTAGATATTTCATGTGTCCTACCTTAAATCATTACCTTAAATCATTCTACTTCCAGTCCCTCCCAATCCAACTCTCCCGTCTCTGGCTCTGCATTAAAATGCTTGAAGATATTTGCTTGTACTTCACCTATAACATCATGTTTAGTTACAAATAAGTCTAACAGCCAGACAAAGGCTTCATTGATTAAGCCCTGTGTAACTGACTCAAGCTAGATTAAAAAAATTTAAAAAGACAAAGGTGAAAAATAAGATCAAACATACCTAAATCAACATTGCTATATTGTACAGCTATTTCTTCATTTTATAATTTTATTAAAGCCAAAAACTTTGCAGAATTAAATCAGTTCCGCAAGACTCAAACAGAATTTACCAATAGATATTTCCTTCACACTTTTTCAGAAAATTGTTTCTTACATATTGGTACTAAGTATGGTTGAGACGGGAAGCCATCTAAATATCTTCAAGTTTTATTGTCTGATTTATTTGCACCAAAAGAGTAGCCCTTATGGGTAGAAATGGGAAATTGAGTTTTTCTCATTCCCATAACTTATTCTGTGTTAAGAATATTCAAATGAAAATGTGCACACTTCCTATGTGCATGCATAGGAAGAGGCAAACTAATTCCCAAGGTTGAAATGATTTCACTCCAAAGAAATCAATCCCAGCTGAAGGTGGCTGTCAGAAGTTGTAGGTGAATGGTCTAAGTGGCGGGGGTGGGGGGGATGGTCGATCATTTTATTTAATACAAAGATTAAATTAAAAATGGATATAAAACATCCAGCACAGTACAGTATACCACATGCAGTAGAATCTCAGCAAATTCAGTTATTTTAACTTCGTAAACTTAGGATCTGAGCTGCAAACTGGATAATTCACATATTACGAGGAAAGGGATTTTCTGCTTATTTCCTAGGTAGAGAGCAGGAAAAAGTTCGGTCGCAAGAACCTCCTGTTTTCTCTGCACTGGTTGATGCTGCTCGGCTTCACGTTGGTTGCCATGTTGAATATACCCACTCATTTGATCTAGGTTTTTCTTTATAAAGCTCTGGCTGTGTATGCTTTGTCCCTAATAGGCAGGCCATCACCATGATGAAGCAGGCTAAGGAGACTTTCCTTCTCTCCATGGTCTCTTGACCATATTTCCATCTCTTTTTAGCTCTCCTCTTGATCTGTGCGCATCAGGAACTAAAGGCCTCTGTAGGTATCAGAGGAGACACACCAGCTGGGAAGGCAGTGAGGTAATTAGCTGGAGAACCTAGATTCCAATCGTGGTTTTTGCCTCTGAAGTTATATGACCCTAGACTCTGTGATACTTAACCTTTTGTTTACCTCTGACCTCAGCTTGACCATAATGGTTATTAGGAAATTCACCACCATCCAAAAGGAATGTTTGGAAGGTTAATGACATAATTGTGCCTAATCCTGGTGATGAGGAGAGAGTAAATGTCTACGTTTTGGAAATGCATAATAAATCTTCCAGGTAAATTACATTTCATTTATTGAACTAAATGCATCCTAAAGGGAAACATATGAAGAGTTTTCAGTTTTAAAGTTTTTGCTCCCTTTAATGGCCTGAGAGAGTTCCAGAGCTTCTAAAGTAGGGCAAATATATTCTTAGTACAACTGGAACTTCTGATATTAAAGACCTGTGAGTTCCCTGCAAGGAAGGCATCTTTGTAATTATCTAGTTAGATTAACAGACAGCATTTTCCTTGAGTCTCCCCTGAGCCAATTACCACACCTGTGTCCAAAGCGAAGCAACTCAGATTTTTCCGCTTGTGTTTTATCTTTTCTGGATTCAAGACCTCACAGACCACTTCCTCTACCTCATTCTGCTTTAGGATACCAAGGTGAGCCAAAAATCTAGGCTATCCTAAAATCATGTTGCTTGTCTGTAGGAAGGTACCCCTTTTTAACTCCTTGAAATCTCAGTTATCTGAGACCAAAGTTTTATTTGATCTGAAGAATAAGGGAAGAATGGAGGGCAGAAATGTGAGGATGGGGCCTGGCTACCTGGAGAATGTGGGGAAAATGGGAGAGGGGTGCAAAGTGCTCCAAGCTCCCCAGCATCAGCTATGAATTTTAAGCAAAGAATTCACTCTACACAAAGAAGAAAGCTAAGTATTTATGAGCAAGTACTATTTTCCGAGTGTGATGTGAGGTATTTTCACATACATTATTCTGGCTTAATCTTTGCATCAGTTTTCTGAAGGGTATTATTATCACCATTCTTAGTGCTTAGGAAAGAGTAGTTCAATCAATCGCTTGCCCAAGGTCACACAGCTCGGTAAATAAGAGCTAGGATGCAAATCCAGATTAGTCTGACTCCTAAATCCACACTGGTTTTCATAAACCACTATCCTTTTGCAAACAGCAAAACTCCCTCACCTCTCTCTTCTTCTCAGTTATCACATACCTTTGTGACTTTTCTAAGGAGTTTGGAAAATTCAGTTGTACACATGAGCATGTGAAAATGGAGGCAGCAAGCTTTTTGCAAATTTGATGGTAACCACTTGCAAAATGCTTAGTATATGAATGCAACCCTATTATTACCTAGTAATGGTGTGTATTATTATAATAACATACAATTATTTAGCTTGGGTAAAATTAGAGTGGTATATATTTAAGATGTCATCCAGGTTCTATTTTTCGAGACACTCTGGAATATACTGTTACATTTAATAAATTGCATCATAATCTGTAACACATAGGAAGTTGATTTGCATTAAATTTTCACCTTAGGAATTTCCTGTTTTCTAGTAAGCTTTACCAATTTGAATTTATTAACACTGAAAATGCATTAATCAAATAACATACAGATCTTATACAATTCTTGATATGAGGAGTATCCATGGGAACAATTTGGCCCAGCTAGCTAAATGTCTAATGTGTTTGAGAGAGAATCTGCCCCCAGCTCCAGACTGCTGGGCAGCAAGCCCAGAGACCAGGTGCTGACATGCAGAGACCTCCAAAACCACCCAAACCTTTCCCATTGCAGCAAGCTTACTAAGTAGCTCTGCTAGTACAGAAAATACTCAATTCACCAGGCAATCATTTTTCTGCTCTTTTGCTAAACCTTTGACTTTTAAGGGATGTCTCTCCTTCCGCCTCTGTGCCCATTAGAATATTGATTAGAAGAGGTGGTTAGAACCAATATATATCATTCTGAAACATCTTAGCAGTGGTGGTTAAAAAAAATTGGTGGTAGATAGTTTTGAAATAATAAGCCCAAATTAGTTTTTTTAAAACGTCATCGTTTTGAAAAATTCACGATTTCTCTGACTTTATTTGATGAACACGTATTTATTTGTCAGCTATGATGCCTCCACTCCTTTATAAGCTTATACTAAGATATACAAGTAAATTCATTGTAATATACAAGTAAGTCGAATACAAGGGACTATGTAATCTGTGGTATGTACCACATTACCAGCCAGGATAATTAAGTTCAATGAAGGTTTGCTGCTTACACACTGTGTGCCAGACTCAATGCTGGGTTCTAGGGATACCAAAGTGAACGGAAAATTGATTCTAAGCACCACCCCCTCAATTTATCAGATAGCCAGAGTTTCAATAAAAAACGTCTTGTAATGGGTGATAGATACAGATGAAATTTTTAAGGACAAGTTTAGTCCTGAATATGGTATTTGAGGGAGATATAAAACTTTGAAACTTCGGTCATCAGTCTGGGAGTCAGCATATTCAGGGACGTGCTGGGGCTCCTTGCCCCTCAGAAATCCTGGCTGGGTGCTGATGTCAGCTTCTGCTCCTATTTGCTTAAGAGTATCCTGTCTAATTTCTGGCTCCCTCCAGTTTGCGAGTCTCCAGGGAAGGTGCTTGTTTGCTAGTAGAGGAGAGAGGGAGGGTATGTAGTGTCAGTATCACCCTTGGGCAGACGCCAGGGCTGACCTGAGTTCCTGGGAACCATTCAGGGCATGAAGATTTACTAGGGCTTGGACTTCATCCACCATTGTAACCAGAGGCCCAGAATCAAATTGGATAATGGAGACCTGATCCAGCTTGCCTGAGGGGTTTGGCAAGAAGGCGAGTGTCTGTGTGCCTGCTGGTGCATCGTGTTGGCTCTGCCTGTTGCAGAGAAACTCTGAGGTTGCTGTTGATTAACATGCATGCAACTGTTGGACCTCCGTCCAAGTGAAGTGGTTCAGTGCCCTGGACAGTGCAGGTGGGGCCAGGACCTCCTCTGCCCACCCTTCCTCTTGTTAGGCTTCTTCTTGCTCTCAGACGTTTGCCCTGTGGGGCGGGGTACAAATTCTTTTTGGTTGCTGGTTGCCCCAAGGGATAGGGTGAGTCTTGTTAAGCAAGGAAGAAGCCACTGGTGAATCTAGCTTTTGTTTTGCAATCCTTTGGGACAGGCTTACAACAGAGGATTTCATGATGAGTAGATTTTGGTCATTCTATAAGAAAAATACATCTACTGATGTATTTGTCTCCTGGCTGTGGTTTCTGAAGTCATATTAAATTACATTAAGAGCCCTTCTCTCATTGCCACTGGTCTTTTAGTATTCAGTAGACATTTAGAAAGATAATATGTGGGTGAAAGATAAAAAGCTGAATGATGGTCACTGACTTGGGGAAGATGGTCTCTTATGGAGGAAGTGCACTGCTGGGCAGAGCAGGGAGGTCATTTCTGGGCAGCGGGATGGTTAGAATTCTATCTTCTGACGCTCTGCTCTCGCTCAAAGTGTAGCTGAGCATTGCCAGACTAGTTATTTTAAGCTCTTGCAAACAATCTCATAGCTTTATTTTTGCCCTGGCTCTAGCAAATTGGGGCCCCCATGCAGTGCGCTGTTGGCATTAAAATGAATCTGAGCTGCTTAAGGACTGGGGATATGGAGGGATGGCACAGTGGGGAGGGCAGACAACAGGGTAGGACCATTCAAGGATAGAGCATAAAGGATGCTTCTTTAGGAATCTACAGGGCTACAAGTACAGTTCTGTAGTGTGTGAATGCGAGCATTGGTTTGAAAGCCTTTCCAATACTCTCAGAAAAAGAGATCTTTTCAGGCTACTTTGTATTTCATTTCCTTTTGTTCTCTGGTTTGAAAATTTGTATTTCCCCTTTATGATAGTTTTTTTTTTTTTTTTTGCGATATGTGGGCCTCTCACTGCTGTGGCCTCTCCTGTTGTGGAGCACAGGCTCCGGACGCGCAGGCTCAGCGGCCATGGCTCACGGGCCCAGCCGCTCCGCTGCATGTGGGATCTTCCCGGACCGGGGCACGAACCCGTGTCCCCTGCATCGGCATGTGGACTCTCTACCACTGCGCCACCAGGGAAGCCCATGATAGGTTTTTTAAATCTATCTATCTATATGTATCTATCTATCTATCTATCATCTATCTATCCATCCATCCATCCATCCATCCTATCAATTAGTTTCAGAGAGAGAATTCAGTAGTGAGAGAAAGATGTTGAGAAAGGTATTTTGAGCGTACTGCTTATGAGTTTCAGTCAGTGGAAAAAGCAGCACACAGGAGAGGATAGTGCTGGCCTGTTATTAGTTAGAACACTTAAATTGCTCATAAGAAACAAGCACAAATGGTGGGCTGCAGTTTCCCATACATCTGGAGTCCGTGGGGACACACTAGGCTGAGGAAAAACAGTCTTCATTCTTACCATCTGTGCATCCTCTGTGATACATAGGGGATAAGGCAGGCTCGAAATGAGTAGACAGATTAATTTGAGGGAATCTGGACTAGGTTATTTCCTCATTGGCTCAAGATTCCCTCAAATCTCATTGCTAGGATGTTTTTCTTTGGCTTGTGACCTTGTTAATATCCCATAGCTGCCTTATCAGGTTTTTATACCTTAGTGTGAATTAGTTTATTGGCTTCTTTCCTTAGATCCAGAGAGAATGATGTGTGGATGATGAGGGAGAGAGGTCCAAGGGGAAAAGTGTAGGAAAGCGGATGCTTGGGTGTACTGTAGGTCAACTTCTACCTGAAAACTTTGCTGAGGAGTGGTCGTGCCTGTGGGCTCTGCCGCAGGGCCTGCCAGCTGCAAGCACTTCCTGTGCCCTTCAGCAGTTCTCCAAACAGAACCTTCTTTCCATTCTTGAGATGTGACATCTGTTTTAAATTATGTCAATTGTACCTAGATAGTCAAGTGATTGACACCATCTTCAGAGTATGTGCAGAAACTATAGTAAAAGTGAGGAGCCAGATGCTTCCAGGAGAGTAAATTACTCCCTGCATGTAAGTTAGTCAGGGGGTTGATGCATTCACTTTTTTTAGGTCACCAATAAATTACTCCTATGGAGTAATTGGACCCAGTGTGGCCTGAAGTCCTTGTACATGTAAAGAATGGGGATTCTTGCCTCTATGCAACATCTTTTCTCTAAATAATTAAAAATGCTTAACACTTGGGATTTGTATGTTGATTCACTACATCTTTAAATCAGTTTCCTTAAAATCTTTGTAAGGTCCTTAAGCAGGCAACTGTATTATTAATCAAATTTTTCTAAAAGGTAAGCCTCTGAAGCTAGGCCAAACTGCTTACCAAAATAAATTATTATACTTATTTTTGTCTTTTGGGTGAATTCTCTCATCTCTAGGATTATATAAATTTTACACACCTCCAGGTCACATTTAAGTCGTCATATTTTATATATATATACACATACATACATACACACAAACTGTGATGGCTTTGTGATATGTCCAGTTAGCTACTCTGGAACTACATTTCCCAGAACTCCCTTCCCTGTATGGTTTTTGGTTATTGTCACCACAGGAGATGTTTTACCCAAGATTTGGAAAGTTCAAGTGAAGTGGTGGTCATATTGAGTTCTGAAGGTCGGTGCTGGGCATTGGCACTGTGGCGACTCATACATGTTGGTGCATGTCTGCTGGCTTGCCTGGTTGGTACAGGGCAGTTCCCAGTCCTGTGGCCCCTCCAACTCTCATCAGATCCCCCCCCATCAGCTTCCCCAAGTGCTAAGACAACTGAATGTGCAGCACCAGCAGATCACCTAGGGCATCAAGGTTGAGATGGTGAGAGACAGACTCGATTCCCAGGTCATCCTAATGGTTTCCTGCTGTCTTTCTTCTCATCTACATTCAGTGTTTCTTCCCAGCTGTCAGTCTGGCTGATCTATAGTGAGTTAACTATAGCTAACTAGTCACAAAGGCAACAACCTGCATAGACTCCTCCATCAGCCCCACAGAGACTACTCCCACAACTTCATATGCTCTAACCTCTACAATAAACCTCTTTTTTGTATTATTTGGAATGATACAGTGATGCAACCCTGACTGATACATAAAAATTTAGATTTTTTAAAGAAGCATGTGAAATGCAAGTTACATGAAGGTAGCAATCCTTTAAACTTTCTTTTTTCACTGCTCTATCTCCTGTCCCTAGCATAGTGCTTGACACATAATAATCCCTCACTAAATATTAATTGGATGAGAATCACAAGTTTGGGCTTTCTATCTATAGAGAGACAAGACACGTAGTTCCTTAAGTTATGATTTTATCTTGCATTTCAGATACCTATGGTACTCCCAGCTAGAGATTTGCTAACTGGTTATATATATCTGGAGATCTGTAGAAAAATCTGGATTGAAGCTATAGATTTGGAGATCATTAACATATAACAGGTATAGATAAGAACACAGGAAGAGATGAGAAGGAGCAAGGGCTGAGAAAAGAACCTTGGAAAACAAAATTGAATGGTTGTTCTGAATCATTTACTTCCTGGTAATTGAATTTTATACCCACACCCTTGCAGTAGCTTCATGGTGGGTGAATGATGCAGCCATACCTTGACATTGGGCTGGACTCTATTACTTCCTTTGTTTTATGTATATGATATGAGCAGATGCTTGAAATGTGCTTGTGCACTTGGGCTTCCTCTTTTATGTTCTGGTCATCTGCTATGAGAGAAACCCAATTGTCCCCAGTTGCCACTGGGACAGAGAGACAGAGAGGACCTGAACACAACTAGCAACCTGGGCTCAAGTCCAACTTATGCACTGTCTGAAGCTGAGATCACCCTAGTTAGATCAAACTACAGTTCATCTGCAGATCTGAAAGTGTGAAAATAGATACCTGTTATTGTAGGGCCTGAGATTGGGGATAGTTTGTTAGGCAGCATTATTGTAGCAATTGCTGATTAATATAAATAACAACAATAAATTGAGGAAGAAGATCCTATGAAAGGATCTGAGGAGGAAGAGTCAGACAAGTAAGGGAGAATTCAGGTGAGAGAAGCATCACGGTTGCCAAGAAGCAGGGCCCCCTGGGGTTCTGCTGTCAGCCACCTCATGACCAGGCCCTGACAACTAGCAGCCAACAACCTCCACACAAGGCAGGCAACCCAATGGACTAGGGGGTCAACCAAGCCTACCAGACCACCCACATAGTCAGCCCACCACAACAGAAAGACTTATGCAGCCCTTCTAGGGGGAAGTCCTAGAGCATATGGCTTGGATGATGAGAGGGGTGTGCATTGCTGGTATGCATAGGAATCTCCTCAAGAAGCCCACTTCTCCAAGGTTGGAAAACCTACAAGATACATAAAAATATAAATAGTAACTTAAGCAAAGTTAGGTGGCAGAGAAATATGCTTCAGATGAAGGAACGAGATAAAACCCCAGAAAAAGAACTAAGTGAAGTGGAGATAGACGATCTACCTGAGAAAGAGTTTAAGGTAATGATTGTAAATATGATCAAAGAACTTGGGAGAAGAATGGTTGCACAGAGCAAGAAGTTAGAAGTTTTTAACAAAGAGTTAGAAAATATAAAGAACAACCAAACAGAGAAGAATAATACACTAACCCAAATGAAAAATACACTAGAAGGAATCAACAGTAGACTAAATGATACAGAGAAACAAATCAGCAAGTTTGAAGACAGAGTAGTGGAAATCACTGAAGCTAAACAGAAAAAAGAATGAAAGAAATGAAGACAGTTTAAGAGACATCTGGGACAAAATTTAGTTCACTAACATTCACATTATAGGGGTCCTAGAAGGAGAAAATAGAGAGAAAGGGGCTGAGAACATATTTGAAGACATAAAAGCTGAAAACTTCCCTAACCTGGGAAAAGAAACAGTCACCCAAGTCCAGGAACACAGAGAGTTCCATACAGGATTAACCCAAAGAGTAATACACCAAGACACATTGTAATCAAAATGGCAAAAATTAAAGATAAAGAGAGAATATTAGAAGCAGCAAGGGAAAAACAACAAATAACATACAAGGGAATTCCCATAATGCTATCAGCTGATTTTTCAGCAGAAACTCAGCAGGCCAGAAGGGAGTGACACAATATATTTAAAGTGATGAAAGGGAAAAACTTACAAACAAGAATACTCTATCCAGCAAGGCTCTCATTCAGATTTTATGGAGAGATCAAAAGTTTACAGACGAGCAAAAGCTAAAAGAGTTCAGCACCACCAAATTAGGTTTACAACAAATGTTAAAGGAATGTCTCCAGGTGAAAAAGAAAAGTCCACAGCTAGAAACAAGAAAATTATGAAATGAAAAAGCTCATCAGTAAAGACAAACACACAATAAAGTTAGGAAATCATCCACATACAAAGCTAGTAGGAAAGTTAAAAACAAAAGTAGTAAAGTCATCTATATCCACAGTAAGCAAACAAGAGATATACAAAACAGTTAGATATAAAATATGACATCAAAAACAGTTATAATGAGGGAGGAGAGTACAAATGCAGGGTTTTAGAAATGCATTGAAATTAAGAGATCAGCAACTTCAAACACACACACACACACACACACATATACACAACTCGTGGTAACCACAAACCCAAAATCTATGATAGATACACACACACAAAAAGAAAAAGGAAACCAAACATAGCACTAAAGATAGTCATCAAATCACAAGAGAACTAAAGAAGAAGAAAGGAAAAAAAAAGACCTACAAAAGCAATCCCCAAACAGTTTATGAAATGGTAATAAGAACAAACATATTAATAATAACCTTGAATGTACATGGACTAAATGCTCCAATTAAAAGACATAGAGCAGCTGAATGGATACAGAAACAAGACACGTATGTATGCTACCTACAAATACTCATTTCAGAGCTAAAAACTCACACAGACTGAAAATGAGGGGATGGAAAAAGATATTCTATCCAAATGGAAATCAAAAGAAAGCTGGAGCAGTGATACTCTTATCAGACAAAATAGGCTTTAAAATAAAGACTGTTACAAGAGACAAAGAAGGACACTACATAATGATTAAGGGATCAAACCAAGAAAAGGATAAAACAATTGTAAATATATATGCACTCAACATAGCAGAACCTAAATACATATGGCAAATATTAATGGACATAAAGGAGAAATCAATAGTAACACAACAATAGAAGGGGACTGTAACACCCCACTTACATCAATGGACAGATCATTCAGACAGAAAATCAATAATGAAGCACTGGCATTAAATGACACATAAGACCAGATGGACTTAATTGATATACATAGAGCACTCCATCTGAAAGCAGCAGAATAAACATTCTTTTTAAGCACACATGGAATATTCTTCAGGAAAGATCACATGCTAGGCCACAAAACACACCTTGGTAAATTTTCTTTTTCTTTTTTTTATTAACGCCTTGGTACATTTTTAAAAAATTAAAATCATATCAGGCATCTTTTCCAACCACAAAGCTGTGAGACTCTAGTCAACTACAAGAAAAAGCTGCAAAAAACACAAACACATGGAGGCTAAACAATATGCTATTAAACAACCAATGCATCACTGAAGAAATCAAAGAGAATGTTAAAAACCACGTAGAGACAAATGAAAATGAAAACACAACAATTCAAAACCTATGGGATGAAGTAAAAGCAGTTATAAGAGGGAAGTTTATAGTGATACAAGCCTACCTCAGGAAACAAGAAAAATCTCAAAGAAACAGCTTATCTTCACACCTAAAGGAACTAGAGAAAGAACAAATAAAACCCAAAGTTAGTGGAAGGAAAGAAATCATAAAGATGAGAGCATAAATGAATTAACTAGGAACAGAAAAGATCAATGAAGCCAAAAACTAGTTCTTTGAAGAGATAAACAAAATTGATAAACCTTTAACCAGACTCATCAAGAAGAAAAGGAAGAGGGCCCAAATCAATAAAATCAGAAATGAAAAAGGAGAAGCTGACATCACAGAAATACAAAGGATCATAAGAGATTACTATGCAAAACTACATGCCAATGAAATGGACAATTTAGAAGAAATAGACAAATTCTTAGAAAGGTACAATCTTTCAAGACTGAACCAGGAAGAAATAGAAAATATGAACAGACAAATTACCAGTAATGGAATTGAATCAGTAATTTAAAAACTCCCAACAAACAAAAGTCCAGGAGCAGATGGCCTCACAGGTGAATTCTACCAAATATTTAGAGAAGAGTTAACACCTATCCTTCTCAAATGAATCCAAAAAATTTCAGAGGGAGGAAAAATTTCAAACTCATTCTATGAGGCCAGCATCACCCTGATACCAAAACTAGACAAAATGTCAAAAACAAAGAAAATTACAGGCCAATATCACTGATGAACATAGAGGTTGTCTTATATTCTTTACTTTTATATGCTTTTATCTCTCTCTCTGTATATCCATCCACACATTTGTGCATCTGTCCCTCCATCCATCTGTGCATGCATGCTTCCATTATCCATCCATTTCTCCTCCACATTATTCCTTCAAAGCTGTCAGGGAACTAACAGACAATATTATATTGAAATATTAAATTAAAAATAAAAAAATCAATGCACAGAAATCTCTTGCATTCCTATACACTAATGATGAAAAATCTGAAAGAGAAATTAAAGAAACACTCCCATTTACCATTGCAACAAAAAGAATAAAATACCTAGGAATAAACCTACCTAAGGAGGCAAAAGACCTGTATGCAGAAAACTATAAGACACTGATGAAAAAATTAAAGATGATACAAACAGATGAAGAGATAGACCATGTTCTTGGTTTGGAAGAATCAACATTGTGAAAATGACTATACTACCCAAAGCAATCTACAGATTCAAGGCAATGCCTATCAAACTACCAATGGCATTTTTTACAGAACTAAACAAAAATATTTTACAATTTGTATGTAAACACAAAAGACCCCGAATAGCCAAAACAATCTTGAGAAAGAAAAATGGAGCTGGAGGAATCAGGTTCCCTGACTTCAGACTATACTACAAAGCTACAGTAATCAAGACAGTATGGTACCGGCACAGAAACAGAAATATAGATCAATGGAACAGGATAGAAAGCCCAGAGAAAAACCCATGTACATATGGTCACATTATCTTTGATAAAGAAGGCAAGAATATACAGTGGAGAAAAGACAGCCTCTTCAATAAGTGGTGCCGGGAAAACTGGACAGCCACATGTAGAAGAATGATATTAGAACATTCCCTAATGCCATACACAAAAATAAACTCAAAATAGATTAAAGACCTAAATTTAAGGCCAGACACTATCAAACTCTTAGAGGAAAACATAGGTAGAACACTCTATGACTTATATCACAGCAAGATCCTTTTTGACTGACCTCCTAGAGAAATGGAAATAAAAACAAAAATAAACAAATGGGACCTAATGAAACTTCAAAGCTTTTGCAAAGCAAAGGAAACCATAAACAAGACCAAAAGACAACCCTCAAAATAGGAGAAAATATTTGCAAACGAAGCAACTGACAAAGGATTAATCTCCAAAATATACAAGTAGCTCATGCAGCTCAATATCAAAAAAACAAACAACCCAAGCCAAAAATGGGCAGAAGACCTAAATAGACATTTCTCCAAAGAAGATATACAGATTGCCAACAACATATGAAAGGATGCTCAGCATCACTAATCATTAGAGAAATGCAAATCAGAACTACAATGAGGTATCACCTCACACCATTCAGAATGGCCATCATCAAAAAATCTACAAACAATAAATGCTGGAAAAGGTGTGGAGAAAAGGGGACCCTCTTGCACTGTTGGTGGGAATATAAATTGATATAGCCACTATGGAGAACAGTATGGAGGTTCCTTAAAACACTAAAAATAGAACTACCATATGACCCAGCAATCCCACTACTGGACATATACCCTGAGAAAACCATAATTGAAAAAGAGTCATGTACCACAATGTTCATTGCAGCACTAGTTACAATAGCCAGGACATGGAAGCAACCTAAGTCTCCATTGACAGAAGAATGAATAAAGAAGATGTGGCACATATATACAATGGGATATTACTCAGCCATAAAAACAAACAAAATTGAGTTATTTGTAGTGAGGTGGATGGACCTAGAGTCTGTTACACAGAGTGAAGTAAGTCAGAAAGAGAAAAACAAATACTGTATGCTAACACCTATATATGGAATCTAAAAAAAATAAAATGGTTCTGAAGAAACTAGGGGCAGACAGGAATAAAGATGCAGATGTAGAGAATGGACTTGAGGACACGGGGAGGGGGAAGGGTAAGCTGGGATTAAGTGAGAGATTGGCATTGACATATATACACTACCAAATGTAAAATAGATAGCTAGTGGGAAGCCACCACATAACATAGGGAGACCAGCTCAGTGCTTTGTGACCACCTAGAGGAGTGGGATAGGGAGGGTGGGAGGGAGGGGATATGGGGATATATGTATATATATAGCTGATTCACTCTGTTATACAGCAGATGCTAACACAGCAATGTAAAGCAATTATGCTCCAATAAAGATGTTAATAAATTTTTAAAATAAAAATTAAAAAATCAGAATCAAGAAAAATATAGATAAGAACATATGTAGACACATGGTGAATGCCCCAAACAATTTTTTGACTGAGTGATTGAATAGCAACCCAGCAAGAAAATTATGCTCATAGACACCATTCTAGAGCTCTGGATTTACCGTTTAGAAATCTACCATTGCAATTAGGTTATATTTTAAGACATAAAAGGGAATTTGAGTAAGTTAACATGAAAAGAAAGTAATATTTAAATCATAAATGCTCACTATGGAAAGCCTTTAGTTAAAACAAATTCTCCTTTGTGTCTTAAATTACACAGAGAAAGAAATTATATTTATGTAATTTCCTCCATTCTTACCAGATCGTATGGTCTGTTTCTCTTGTCATACCCGTTCCTTAGGACGGATAAAACAAGTAAGGTTATCAGTTGTTAGACCTTAGAGAATAGAGAATATATTACTATTTATCTTCTTCAGAGATGGAGAAAAGACTGCAAAATACACATTGAATTCTAATTTTTTCATATACACAAAAACTTATCTTCTGTCTCCTTTAAAAGGAGATTGGTTTTCCATTTCACTTACTTATTTTTATAATTTGTGCCTCGTAAAATATAAGATTATTTTTATGTTCAAGGAATTTTGGCCAAAAAGAAAAGAAAAGAAATTTGGCTCTCCTGGTTAATTAATGCCTTTTCCAGCTTCTCTTCAATTGGTAAGGAAATGAAATTAGTATAATAAACCCTATGTGATCAACATATTTCAAAATCATGCTACTGTTAATACTTAAAAGATAGATTTAAATGACTAGTTCCATCTCCCTTTTAAGTTTAGTATTCATATAATTTGAAAACTATTTAGCAAACATAACTATGTATCCCCTTGAGTTCCAGAAAGAGCCTTTTAAGAAGATAAAATATAAGCCAATCCAAGTCACTGATAGCCTCAGGTTTCAGGACCACAATTTCCTCCAAAACTTCTGGCAACACAATTAATTCTAGTCATTTCCCAGACCTTTCCTACATCCCAGCTACTGCTGTGATCATCTAGTGACAGGTCATCCTTCTAGATGGGAGATAAGTCTTTCTTGATGATACCAAGGTTTTAATCATTGCACATCTTCTCTTGACTTTTAGGGTAGCTTTTCCTTACTCTGTTGATCAGCACCTAGATTGAAACCCTTATATAGAATTCTATGAAATTCATTCATTCATTCACCAAATATATTTTTAGGGCCTTCTATGTGCCAGACACTACACTAGAACCTAGGAATACAATGATTGACCAGACTGAATTTCTTTAGGGAACATTCTCTTTAGTGCTGGAGACAGGTAAATAGAACAATACATCATGATAAGAATTCTTGTTACTGAATTGATCACCTGGACCTGCCCTGAGGTCCTAGGCAGGGCCAAGACCCCTTGTCTCAGCTGGGGAGGTTCTTTTCCCACTTGGATTTGCAGAGCCAGTAATGAAACTGATGCTGAGACTGAAATAGCACAAGCTTTATTCAATAGCCAGAGAATGGAGAAGCTGGAATTTAGTTTGCAAATCAACTTCTCAACCCCATTTGGGCTGAAACACCATATATATAGGAGGGTCGAGGTAAAAGGGAAGGAACTGAGTAAAGAGAGAGAGGAATGTTCATGACTTATATGAAAACAGGGCTGTGGTTTGGACCTGGAACTGAGGCAACACTCCTTTTCAGTCCTTGTATGAGCTCTTCCCGTTTTTGTCATGGCAGTTGTCAATTGTCATGATGCTGGTGGGTGTGTCATTTAGCATGCTAATGTACTACAATGAGTATATAAAGTGGTTCAAGGTCTACTGGAAATCAGGTCTTCCCCCATCTTGGGCCTAGCTGATTCTAAGTAGTTCTTGTTTTCCTCTGCAGTTTCCTCCTTTTGTGGTTGAGGCTGAAACTCAGATAAGAGCAGTTGATTTCCATTCGAGGGAGGGGCAGGGGTCTGATTCTGGGGTAAAAGCCTGGTAACACTCTCATCACATTTATATTTCTTTATTCCTCTTACTGGATCAAAGCATCTAAATTTGGGGTGGGGAAGTAGTAGTCTATGAACATCGTAGAAGTCTTAGACTCTTAGAAGTCTAGGTATGTTTTATGATAATTAAAAAATTTTAAATTCACTTTGATGAGAACTAAAATTTTTTTAAAGAGTATTCTTGGTTATCTGGATGAGGAATTTGTAACAGTGATATTCTGCAATTTTTGTGCTCAAGTGTAAATACCGTGATTCAAAAAATATCATTTGTAATAAACAGAATTATATTCACATTGAAAGATTTATGTTATACACAACATCATTTGTTATATAAAATTAAAGCTGTTAATCATAATTTGTTGGTCTTGTTTTCACTTAATATATAAAATATTTAATTTTGTAGCTGTATAAGGACATAAGCAGAAATAGTTAATACAAAGGTTTATGCTTTCATTTTATTTATTTATTTATTTTTACATCTTTATTGGAGTATAATTGCTTTACAATGGTGTGCTAGTTTCTGCTCTATAACAAAGTGAATCAGCTATACACATACATATGTTCCCATATATCTTCCCTCTTGCATCTCCCTCCATCCCATCCTCCCTATTCCACCCCTCTAGGTGGTCACAAAGCACCGAGCTGATCTCCCTGTGCTATGCGGCTTCTTCCCACTAGCTATCTATTTTACGTTTGGTAGTGTATATATGTCCATGCCACTCTCTCACTTTGTCCCAGCTTACCCTTCCCCCTCCCCATATCCCAAGTCCATTCTCTAGGAGGTCTGTGTCTTTATTCTCGTCTTACCCCTAGGTTCTTCATGACATTTTTTTTTTCTTAGATTCCATATATATGTGTTAGCATATGGTATTTGTCTTTCTCTTTCTGACTTACTTCACTCTGTATGACACACTCTAGGTCCATTCACCTCACTACAAATAACTCAATTTCATTTCTTTTTATGGCTGAGTAATATTCCATTGTATATATGTGCCATATCTTCTTTATCCATTCATTTGGCAATGGACACTGAGCTTGCTTCCATCTCCTGGCTATTATAAATAGAGCTGCAATGAACATTTTGGTACATGACTCTTTTTGAATTCTGGTTTTCTTAGGGTATATGTCCAGTAGTGGGATTGCTGGGTCGTATGGTAGTTCTATTTGTAGTTTTTTAAGGAACCTCCATATTGTTCTCCATAGTGGCTGTACCAATTCACATTCCCACCAGCAGTGCAAGAGTATTCCCTTTTCTCCACACCTTTTCCAGCATTTATTGTTTCTAGATTTTTTGATGATTGCCATTCTGACTGGTGTGAGATGATATCTCATTGTAGTTTTGATTTGCATTTCTCTAATGATTAATGATGTTGAGCATTCTTTCATGTGTTTGTTGGCAATCTGTATATCTGCTTTATTTTTTTTTTGCCGTACGTGGGCCTCTCACTGTTGTGGCCTCTCCCGTTGCGGAGCACAGGCTCTGGATGTGCAGGCTCAGCGGCCATAGCTCACAGGCCAGCGGCTATGCGGCATGTGGGATATTCCCGGACCGGGGCACGAACCCGTGTCCCCTGCATTGGCAGGCAGACACTCAACCACTGTGCCACCAGGGAAGTCCTGTATATCTTCTTTGGAGAAATGTCTATTTAGGTTTTCTGCCCATTTTTGGATTGGGTTTTTTTTTGTTGTTGTTATTGAGCTGCATGAGCTGCTTGTAAATTTTGGAGACTGATCCTTTGTCAGTTGCTTCATTTGCAAATATTTTCTCCCATTCTAAGGGTTGTCTTTTGGTCTTGTTTATGGTTTCCTTTGCTTTGCAAAAGCTTTGAAGTTTCATTAGGTCCCATTTGTTTATTTTTGTTTTTATTTCCATTTCTCTAGGAGGTCAGTCAAAAAGGATCTTGCTGTGATATAAGTCATAGAGTGTTCTGCCTATGTTTTCCTCTAAGAGTTTAATAGTTTCTGGCCTTACATTTAGGTCTTTAATCCATTTTGAGCTTATTTTTGTGTATGGTGTTAGGGAGTGATCTAATCTCATACTTTTACATGTAGCTGTCCTGTTTTCCCAGCACCACTTATTGAAGAGACTGTCCTTTCTCCACTGTACATTCCTGCCTCCTTTATCAAAGATAAGGTGACCATATGTGCGTGGGTTTATCTCTGGGCTTTCTATCCTGTTCCATTGATCTATATTTCTGTTTTTGTGCCAGTACCATACTGTCTTGATTACTGTAGCTTTGTAGTATCATCTGAAGTCAAGGAGCCTGATTCCTCCAGTTCCGTTTCTCATTCTCAAGATTGCTTTGGCTATTCGGGAACTTCTGTGTTTCCATAGAAATTGTGAAATTTTTTGTTCTAGTTCTGTGAAAAATGCCAGTGGTAGTTTGATAGGAATTGCATTGAATCTGTAGATTGCTTTGGGTAGTATAGTCATTTTCACAATGTTGATTCTTCCAAACCAAGAACATGGTATATCTCTCCATCTGTTTGTATCATCTTTAATTTATTTCATCAGTGTCTTATAATTTTCTGCATACAGGTCTTTTGTCTCCTTAGGTAGGTTTATTCCTAGATATTTTATTCTTTTTGTTGCAGTGGTAAATGGGAGTGTTTTCTTAATTTCACTATCAGATTTTTCATCATTAATGTATAGGAATGCAAGAGATTTCTGTGTATTAATTTTGTATCCTGCTACTTTACCAAATTCATTGATTAGCTCTAGTAGTTTTCTGGTAGCATCTTTAGGATTCTCTATGTATAGTATCATATCATCTGCAAACAGTGACAGCTTTACTTCTTCTTTTCCGATTTGGATTCCTTTTATTTCCTTTTCTTCTCTGATTGCTGTGGCTAAAACTTCCAAAACTATGTTGAATAAGAGTGGTGAGAGTGGGCAACCTTGTCTTGTTCCTGATCTTAGTGGAAATGGTTTCAGGTTTTCACCATTGAGGACCATGTTGGCTGTGGGTTTGTCATATATGGCCTTTATTATGTTGAGGAAAGTTCCCTCTATGCCTACTTTCTCCAGGGTTTTTATCATAAATGGGTGTTGAATTTTGTCGAAAGCTTTCTCTGCATCTATTGAGATGATCATATTGTTTTTCTCCTTCAGTTTGTTAATATGGTGTATCACAATGATTGATTTGTGTATATTGAAGAATCCTTGCATTCCTGGAATAAACCCCACTTGATCATGGTGTATGATCCTTTTAATGTGCTGTTGGATTCTGTTTGCTAGTATTTTGTTAAGGATTTTTGCATCTATGTTCATCAGTGATATTGGCCTGTAGTTTTCTTTCTTTGTGACATCTTTGTCTGGTTTTGGAATCAGGGTGATGGTGGCCTTATAGAATGAGTTTGGGAGTGTTCCTCCCTCTGCTATATTTTGGAAGAGTTTGAGAGGGATAGGTGTTAGGTCTTCTCTAAATGTTTGATAGAATTCGCCTGTGAAGCCATCTGGTCCTGGGCTTTTGTTTGTTGGAAGATTTTTAATCACAGTTTCAATTTCAGTGCTTGTGATTGGTCTGTTCATATTTTCTATTTCTTCCTGATTCAGTCTTGGCAGCTTGTACATTTCTATGAATTTGTCCATTTCTTCCCGGTTGTCCATTTTATTGACATAGAGTTGCTTGTAGTAATCTCTCATGATTTTTTGTATTTCTGCAGTGTCAGTTGCTACTTCTCATTTTTCATTTCTAATTCTATTGATTTGAGTCTTCTCCCTTTTTTTCTTGATGAGTCTGGCTAATGGCTTATCAATTTTGTTTATCTTCTCAAAGAACGAACTTTTAGTTTTATTGATATGATTTTATTTTTAACATTTAGTAGCGTTCTGATAGATTCCATATAAGTCAAAACGCATGGGTCTGCACTTAAAATTATAGGGTAATTTTCCTTTGAAAGGAGTTTGTAATTACTTCTGTTCAAAAAACGTAGTTCTGGTTCTATGTTAGTGATCATTCAGAGATGCTATTCCATAAAATCCCTTTTCTTCATTACCCTTAATGGATGATAACTATCATCTGAGAGCTTACAATACCTAGTCAGTCCCTATTTGTACCCTCAGCTCCTGAAGTAAGGGGATGCCTGGCTACATGTGATGGCAGAATATAATTTAGAAATACCCCAAGGGCTGAGAGTTTTTTAACCCCATTAACAATTACCTAAATGGAACATAAAAACATTCAAACAATGTTAAGCACAGTAACCCTCTGTGTTATTTGCAGGTTGGATTTTCAGTTTTTAAAATGGGTCGTTTGTACTCCCAGGATGTGAGGCGGCATGGAGGATATATGGCAATCACGTTTTAATGTCAGTGAAAATTAGAAAATGAAAACAAATGCTATGTATTGGATAGAATACAATTTGTATGTATATTTAAGGGAAAACTTCAAAGAAATTCCAGGCTTGAGGCTGGGCACTGCTTTGAGATGTGCTAGGGAACCTTCCAGGCTCTGGCAATCTCCCTTTTCTGTCTTCAAGGGCTACTTTGGTGGAAACCTTTGGAAAGCATTTCACCTGGGAAATGCTCCAAAGAGCTAGAAACCTGAAGCTATTCTCTCCCTACTAGATTTTGAGTATTTGCCTGGGAGATTGAGAAGTTTCTTTTGTGAGATTTCCTTGCGGTAGTTTGTGGACTCTTGGGTATATTTTGGTACTCCCTATCACCCCATTATGACAGTGATTGTATTTTTCTTTGTTCAATTTATAGCAAAGTGCTTATTGCACATAAGGAGTTGAAGACATTTGCAATAGTTACTATGCTCTCTCTGGGATTTTCTGTCTACAGGTTGTAAACCACAAAATAGTTGAAGTTCCTTTCATCTGATCATCTCATTCTCATCATCTCCTGTTCTCTGCTTACCAGTGTATCAAGTCCACTCATTCATTCAACAACGTTGCTGGGTCCCTCAAATGCAAGGAATCATCCACATGTAATTGGAAGCTCTAAATATGCTTTTCCACAACTCTCTTTTCTATTAAATATGACATCTCCTTGCCTTTGGTTTCAATGCATTATCTATTTAATGTGGGTTCTTTAGCCTTAATGTCTGTTTTAGTCAGATTGAATCAATAAGCTCGATAGCCAGTTTGGACCAGATCTCTAGATTACCTTTCCAATTTGGTGGCCAGTTAAATCAGCAGGCCAAATAACCAGATTTGGGCCCAGAGACATGGGCCCATTTATCTTGTCAGTCTTCCCAAGCCTCTTGTAAATTCATCTACCAACATCTTGTGTCTATCATTTGCCTGACTCTCCTTTGAATAGCGCTTCTCAGAGCAGGTGGTGGTAGAGTGGCAGGTGTGAATTTAGGACCTCCGCTGGTATGTGTATATTTTGAAGTATATTCTAAAATTATCACGACCTGAGTTATTTCAAATCTTAATACTTTTAAATTTTTTTCAAATAACAGTAAAGGAAGGTGGATGATTTTATGTTTTTAAAAGAAGGCATGGGTTTAAAGAGATTGTAAAAGATGGCCTTAGAATTTACAGAGGGGATGAGATCTTGTCTGCCTTCCAGATTTCACCCAGCACCGCACACAGTGATAACACTTTACTTTTAAAGCTCCATTCCTGAGAATTCAGGGTAATTGTGGCTTATCAGAAGGTCAGATTTCCAGCAATCTCTACATCTTAAGAACAAGGAAATAATAAAATAAACAGAAGCCTTTAGAGACTTTGAGTATATATGTAATACGCTGGTCTGGAAAATCATGCCTCTATTTTAGTTACGTATAGTTAAATGGCTGTTTTGGTCCACAAACTGTAACAGAAATGTTGTTAGAACTTTTAGGACAGTAAGAAGAAGGTCCTATCCTTTGATTATTCCCCGTTCCTTCTTTCTGCTGCTTGGAATGGGACTGTAATGGTTAGAACCCCAGAGCCTTTTTAGAGTATGACAAGTCACAAAGGGCAGGGAAAAGACAGAGGCATCTAATAGCATTGTGGAGTCCTCCTGCCTGGATTGCTTACCTCCACACTACCTTTATACAAGTGAATACACCTTTGCATTTAAGCTATTGCAGTTGGGTTTCTGTTACTCACAGCTGAACCTAACTTTTAATGATACACCTTGTTAATTTGATTTCTCAGTAGCTTAAAAGGACCAAATTAGAAGGAGGAAGGGCTGCTTCTGGTAGCAAGTGAGGAAACAGAAAAATTATTATAGGCCAGGAAATGAGTTAATGGTGATGTGGCTGACGTCAATACAGCAAGAAGGCAGGAAAAGGTGTGGAATATTTCATAAAGTTTTTTATTGAAGATGGTTGATGTTTATAAAACTCTGACAGGGTAAACTTCAGTTACTTTTAGATTTGACACTTTTGACACTTAATTCCCCTTATCAACCTTTTTGTCAACAACATTGATGGAGCTAGCCATTGTGTGAATGGAGACAGAAAACAAACACACTATAACGCTGCATTCAAGCTGTTCACCATAGATCCTGGGAGGGTGAGACATTGTCTGAGTGAGTATTCAGGGGTGTGGATGTACATTTATTTTGTGTAAGTGGGTAGTCAGGACAGCTTATTATTTCAGAGAATGCTCCTCTAGCTACCCATAGCTGTGTAAGTTGTCCTAGGTCAAGTGGGGAGACGGTGGTTGAATGTGAAACCCAATAGTCCAAGCTCCTAGTTTGGTTCTCTAAAAAATGACACTGCCTAGCTTGTCCTAAACTCTCTTTAAATAACTACAATTTATTTCCTTCTTGACTATATTCTGACAAAGGGGCTCCTGTTCTCTTCCTTTCTGTCACTCCCAGAAATACCAGCACAAGAAAGCTTCATCAGCAACAAGGGTCAGTGTCAGACAAAGCTTATTGTCTGGGTTGGTGATTTTATTCCAGGAAGAGAGCTCTTAAAATAATACCACAATACCAAAAAGCAGAGCTGGAACTTATTCATCTCTGAACCTTTCACAGTTCTATTTTGTAAACCCAACACACTGAATAATTAATTTTCAAAATCTACGGGACTCCTTAGTAACTACCCATTTTTGTGGGTAGAGATAATTCCTTGAATGGAACATGAGCAGAGAGTTGATTTTAAGTAAGGAAATGGGGTCAGGGAGAGGTTAAGTGGCCGGCCTGGGGTCAGATAGCAAGCTGGTGACTCAATGTTGCAGCTCCTGGATCTGAGTCCTGCAAAGAAAACCAGAGCCCATTTCCTCTTGATAAGTTAGCTACCCCATATCTGTGGTCTGTGAAAGCTTTTAAGAGCCACATTCCTTTTCTGATTGCAGACCTGAGCTCCCGTGACTTTCATCGGAGCCTGGAAAACACTTTCAAGGTCAGACTGTGGTATACAGAGGACAGAACAGCACTTCATTTACCACTGAAAATCATTATGAAATTCATAGGAGTTGCCATCTTTCTGGTGTCTTATGATCTACATCCAGTACATATTCCCAATACCCAGTCTATAGAACAGAGAGGGTGATGCCTCAGAAATGATGATAACCTGTGTTTATGGAGAGCTTGCTATGTGTCAGCTACTCCATGAAGAGTTTCACATGGATCATCCCATTTGATCCCCACCATGACCTTGTGGAGTCCTTTTTACCAATGAGGATGCTGAGAATTTTCAGGGCTAAGTACCGAGCCCACATTGACACTGCTAGAAGGCGACTCTGTGATACAAAATTCCTGTACACTCCTATTGACATTTTCCTCTCAATTCTGTTATTTCAGTATTTTTATAGATTAAAACTGTGTGTGGCTATAATTTTCATTCTAGCCTTAAGCAAAAGGTCTGATTAAAAAAAAATTGAGATTTTAATAGTGAGGTTGATTGTCCTTCCTGCAAACAGATCAAAGATGCCTCTCATTGGCTGCTGTTTGGGATCTTAGTTGTAGTCCTCAGAAAATAACTTTTTCCAAACTAAAAGGCTGAAAATCAAAATATTTGAAAGTGGAATTCTATTTGAAAGTTCATGATGTATGGTGACCCTTCCCCCATCTTTCTTAGATTTCTTCCAATAATCTTCATTTTCTGGAAAACATGACCCATTAAACTAAAAAATATGATGGAATGGACGTCTATGGAAGTTTTTGTTACTTGAAAACTTTTCTTCTAAAAAATGGACTTAATGTAGGTTTGTTGGAGAAGCGTCTATTTATTTTTAATGGGAGACAACAATTACAGATGAATAAGAAAAATACAACTTAAGTCTTAGAATTTTTATTGTTTTAAGTGGCAAAATGTCATCTTAGAAACCAATAGTTAGACATTGTAAATTGAGTCAAAACTTTTAGTAAGAAATGATTTTATTAAACAATGTATCGGGCAAATTTGTGTGTGTGTGTGAGACTTTGGAGCATTGGTAGACTTCAGAGTTCAGTTAAACCAACTCTCATCAAATCAATTACAAATGCAAGAGGGAGGGGACCAAGAGAAAATGAAAAGAATGAGAGGGGCATACTGTAATTCTTCAAGATATGAAAATTTGAGCTTTTTAAAATAGTACACATTATGAACTAACTTACAAGGATATAAAATGTTAAGTTGGAGACTCAAAACCTCTTTATTAAGACATAATGGCTAAAGCACCCCACCACCTCTGGCAGCAGACCTAAATTGTAGGCTACTCTTTTGGAGATTGTGAGCAAATTTCCTAAAAGCTAAAACTATAATTTTTAAAGCTATTAAAATAACTCTTAAAAAAAGTTGTAAAAGCACCGTTCATTGTGAAAAAATAAAATAGAAAGCACAGATAAGTGAAAAGGAGGAAATAAGAGATACAGTCTTATCACCTAGAATAGCCACTGTTAATACCTTGGGGTTTGTCCTTGCAGGTCCTCCATAACTGTGTGTCCACACACAAACAAGCACACATTTAGATCATTTTACATACTATTTTATAACAAACTTCTTCCATTTCATTATAAACCATGATTATGATGTTAATATCCATAAGTGTTTTTATATTATATAATTTTCCATGGCTGTAGTTGGACATTTAATATTGTTTTTGATATTTTGCTTCTATAAAAACCGTTGGATAACTTTTCCTTTTAGGAAAATTTTGAACCTTCTCCTAATTATTTTCTTAGGTTGAGTTCTTATTTTTATAATTTCTGGATTAAAAGGAATGCAGAGGCAACCCTCAGAATGGTAGAAAATATTTGCAAACAAAGCAACTGACAAGAAACGAATTTCCAAAATATACAAACAGCTCATGCAGCTCTATGTCAAAAAAAACAAACAACCCAGTCAAAAAATGGGTGGAAGACCTAAAAAGACATTTCTCCAAAGAAGACATACAGATGGCCAACAAACACATGAAAAGATACTCAACATCACTAATTATTAGAGAAATGCAAATCAAAACTACAATGAGGTATCACCTCATACGGGTCAGAATGATCATCATCAAAAAATCTACAAACAAATGCTAGAGAGGGTGTGGAGAAAAGGGAACCCTCCTACACTGTTGGTAAAAATATAAATTGGTACAGCCACTATGGAGAACAGCATGGAGGGTCCTTAAAAAACTAAAAATAGAGCTACCATATGACCCAGCAATTCCACTCCTAGGCATATATCTGGAGAAAGCCAGAATTTGAAAGGATGCATGCATCCCGACGTTCATTGCAACACTATTTACAATAGCCAGGTCATGGAACCAACCTAAATGTCCATTGACAGAGGAATGGATAAAGATGTGGTACATATATTCAATGGAATATTACTCAGTCATAAAAAGGAATGAAATAGTGCCATTTGCAGAGACGTGGATGGACCTAGAGATTGTCATACAGAGTGAAGTAAGTCAGAAAGAGAAAGACAAATATATATTAACGCATATATGTGGAATCTAGAAAAATGGTACAGATGAACTTATATGCAAAACAGAAATAGAGTCACAGATATAGAGAACAAACTTATGGTTACCAAAGGGGGAGGGAGGAGTGGGATGAATTGGGATATTGGGATTGACATACATACACTACTATGTATAAAATAGATAACTAATGAGAACCTACTGTATAGCACAGGGAACTCTATTCAGTGAGTAGAAATCTGAAAAAGAGTGGATATATGTACACGTGTAAATGATTCACTTTCGTGCACAGCAGAAATGAACACAACATTGTAAAGCAACTATACTCCAATAAAAATTAATAAAAAAGTAAAGGGAATGCAGATTTGGGGACTTTTGAAACAGTTCTATAGTGCCCACTGGAGAGGTTTACCAGTTTACACCATGATTATTGGTATGTATAAGCCAAGGTTAGCTTGGAAAGTCTGAGAAATTATTTTTGGTGACAACTGTGACTGCATTGAAAATTGTGCATGTTAGAAATAATATCTTTTGTGTGGTTAGCTTAGAGTAAAAGATGTCACTACATGGTATATATTATTATTAATAGTTAATATTGAGAGCTAAGATGTTTTAGAGGTCTAACTGAATGTCATGCAAATTCATTGACTGCTGGTCTTTCTAAGTCATGAACATTTAGCAAGTTTAGGTATAATTAAAATATGATATCTGAAGAAATTTTGAAAAAACTGACATATGCGGAAAGCAGATGCTTTGTATTGATAACCAGCTAAGGTTTGCATTTGGAATGTTGAACCATAAGGATAAGACTAATATCTTTGAGAATATGTGGATGTTTTTAGCAAAGAAGCATATGTTTAAGAGAAAAAAATCCCTCACATAATTTTAATAGTTAATTTTTAGTGGAATATTCTTTCCTAATGGTGCTTGAATTATTTAACACTCTCCTTTTATTGAACTATCATATGATACATAGAGCTGTATTTTAATTGTGGAATTTGCATTTTAGCTCTTTTAATCAGATCAATAATTCTATATCATTAACATTTGTACATCTTTGTTTAAAATGGTGTTTAAATTTTGTTGACATTTTCCCCAGTCACCTCAATGGACCAGAAAAATACATATAGTGAGGTAAAATTATGTAGAGGTAATTCAATATATCTAGGCTTCTTGTAGATGAATGACTCACTTAGTCCTTCATCTATCCATTCACCCATCCATCCAGCCAGCCACCTACCCATTCACCTAATACGTTTTTATTGAACACCGATTTTGTATTAAGTCAGTGAAAGGACCTGTGTCTTACGGAAGAAAAGGCATTGAATTAGACCCACTGGCAACAATAGAAGTTTAGAAAATTACAAGAGTAAATTTGTGTGCGTAAATAGAAAGTTAAAGAATTTGGGATGAAAAGGCCACCCTTGTCTGTATTTCTGAAAGTTTTAGATAGGCTACTTTTTTGCAATACCACAGCAGGCTGTCCTTATTCATTCTCATTACTTGAGATTAAGTGGAACTCCATTTTATATTAATTAATTAGTTTATTCAATCAACATATTTATCAGATATCTACTGTGAACCAGGTCCTGTTTAAATCACTAGCAACAGAGGGATGAACAAGAAACACCAGCTTTTCTCTCATGGAATATAACATCTGAACTATACACTCTCCCCCACCAACCTCCCCTGGGCTAGCATTCTGTATTTCCACTGCTTCACTGGACTGTAATTACCTGTTTATCAGCCAGTCTCTTCACCACGCTGCTGATCTCCTTAAGGGTAGAGCCTCTCTCAGGCTTCCTGCTCTGTTTTCAGCCTCTGGCACAGTCCCAACTAAAGTTGTCCCCTCTATATGAACTGGATGGATGAATGTTCATTTACTATCCCTTCAGTTTATTTTAGAGCTATGTTTACCTTGTCTAAAACAATTGTGTATATCTCACAACCACAAGAAACTTCTGTTTGACTTCAATTTAACTTTTCCAGGTTAAAGTCCTACTGCATCCCCTCATGTACCCTATGCTAAAGCACTTCTAGTTCTCCAAGTGGGTCCTGTTCCTTTACTGATACTTTCCTGTTGCCTAGAATAACAATCTCTCTTTGTTTCTCTTCTTCAAGGCCTAGCTCACATTAACCTGCTCCGTGAAGCCTTCCCTAGTTGCCCTGCTTAGAAACTATCACTATTTACTCCTCTCATGCTGCTATAGAGCACTGATTGAACCTCTTTAGAGTACTTTTCTCTTTTTTCCCCCTGCCTTCCCCAACATCAAATAATAATTCCTTGTTATTAGTCTTGTTTAGTCTGTGTCTTCCTTCCTTGAATGTAAGCTCCTTTGAGTAAGGAGCAGGTCTCTTTCATTTTGGTTTCTTCCACAATGTCCAATGGGCTTTGCACATAGTAGGAGGCCAGTAAATGCTTACAAAATGAATGAATGAATGAATATATGAATATACTCTCCACAGTGAATGGACGTCATGTGTAACTCAGTGGGAGAAGCTTCAAATGTGTACTTGGGATTTATAACATTAGATAAAGGGAAGGGCAGTCCATGGGGAGGGACACAGGAAGGATATGCATGGACCAGAGCAGGAAAGGTATTTATGCAGAGAGCAATAAAGGGATAAGACTGACTAACAGGTGAGTCTAGAGTCCAGAGGGCTTTGGGTATGGGACCGAGGAACCTGGCCTTGGCCCAAGGTGAGCCACGTCCTTGGTTCTTGAATTGAATGTCAGATATCCAGATATGTGTGGCACCAACTCATGTTCTCTTCCATCTATTCCTATGTTCTTGACCAATGCATTCAGTAGGATATATGTCATAGCTATAGAAGATTTCAGTGATAACTTTCATCTAACCAAAGCAGGTGTTACATTCACCTGGTGGTTATGGGAAAATAATACTTCTAATAGTACTTTACATTTGAATGACACTTTAAAGTACACAAGCTGTTTTCTAGTATATTATGTTTTTACCCGCACAAGAAATCTGAAAGATGCTGAAGGGGAAACTGAGTCCAAGGTAGCACAAATAGTATAATACTAGAGTTAAGACTTCTGGGGGTACTGAAACCAAGTCTAGTATTTTTTCTCTACAATTCTCTTATCTTTGCAATCATGAAGGTAGTTGGGAAAGACAAGGAATGGATGATGAGAGAAGAATGGAAGAAAAAGGGGAGGTGAAACTGTGATTTACTCTTTCACTTAGTGATTGTATATCAAGCACTCTTTCTCTGCTCTCCCCTCCCCATACCAGCCCGTGTCTCAGTCCTCAAGGATACTCCAGGCAGGCAATTGAAAGACAGAGGGATAAGGGCCTTGGGAGCACTCAGTGGGATACCTAGTTTAGTTTGGGAAAATCAGGAAAGCTTTCTAGAGAAAGAGACATCAAGACTGAAACTTAAGGAAGGCAAAGGAGAACCTAGGTGAACGGGGCTTGGTGTTGAGGGTGGGGAAAAAGTTTCAAGCCAGGTTGTGAAATTGCACAACTGATCTAGGACCAAAAAAACACACCCTAGAATGGAAAGATAACTTTCAGAATGTGGGCAAAATGGGCAGAATGAGTCTTGAATCTCTGTTTCCTAGGGCTGCTCTTTCCCTGCCCCTCCTCCCTCACACCCTGTGCTCTTTTCTTTTTTTTTTTTTTTCTCTCAATGAGGAGGGGGAATAAGCATCTGGCCTCTTTGGCCCAAGGTCTACTGTGTTTTTATACTGAAAGGTTCATGGGAGAGTAATTAATTGTGTTCCTGACCTTATTTTATCAATGAATTTTCTATTCCAGCCCCAGTGGTGCCCATCAGATCTAACCTGATGTGGCTCACACTTCCTACATTCTCTGCAAGCTTGGATGCAAGGCTCTATTAATACTCAACCAGGTTGAAGATGTAGTTGCCTTCTCTTTGGAAGAGATTGGCATCCATAACTCAGAGAACAAATAGAAAATATACACTGGGAGGAAAGGAGTAGATGTGATGCTGGGTTATAGATGGGAAAAAGAAAATGTTAATAATTTTGAAGATGTTGCATGATTACACTATTTTAGTGATTAAAAAATACTTCTTCTTGTAGTATTTGCAATGATTGATGTTTACAGAATATGTATATTCTGATTACTGTACTCTTTTTCTTCCCATTAAAAATTAATTCTCTGCTTCAATGAGGCTCTTAAATTTTATTTCTCATTAAGGTAATATGGCTGAAAGCTAAAACAGCATAGCTGAAGTTATGCTTGAACTGTATTTTAAAAGAATTTTCTTACAATGTAAAACAAAATTTCCTATTTTTGAATTCAGAAGTCAGTATATGTTCCACAGTGGCTCTGAAAATCAGAATCTCAGTATATCAGCTGAACACTGACTTTTAAAAAATGTGTGAGTTAACCTATTTACAGGCTGCCAGAATGCAAGAAAAAAGGTTTCTTCCAGAGTTGAGCTCAGAGAGTCTATTTTGCCAGAAAAATAGAGCCAAACATATTAATATCCAGTGACTTTTCAAAGTCCAGGCAACTGGAGGAATGCATTTGAAGGAGAGGAATTCATTGTTTTAGTCAGTCTGGCAAATAGGAACGGAAAAGTCAGTGACCTCTCAGCAAATCCTTTCCTACACACCCTGATAACCAATATTAGCCCATTTGCAAGGCTCCCATTTCCCCTTTGTCCGGAGATGTGAAGAACTCTGTGGCATAGCAAATAGTCTTTGCTGTGAAGAAACATACATGTCCTCGCTATGTTTATGCGTTGGAACAAAGGTGCTCCAGTCCGAACTACAAGGGCTGTGTTACAAGTTCGAAGGTGTAAAATTCAACCTAACCACGTACATGATATCTACATGTAATAGAATTTTCTTGCATAGTTTAGGGAAATTGAGCTTATTACACTGTCACAGCCCAGACAAATGAAATTTTAACTAAATTCTACTGTGTGAGTGTAACTTAAAGCTAGATTGTGTACAGTCCTCCCTCTGTACACACAGGGGACTGGTTCCAGAGCCCCAGGGAATACCCCAAACTGCGAATGCTCAAGCCTTACATAGAACGGTGAAGTACAGTAGGTCGAGCGTGTCCGTGGGTCCTGCGTCTGTGGATTCAACCAACCTTGGATCAAAACTCGCAGATACAGAGGGCTGACAATACGTAGAACATTGACCATTCAACTCCAGAGTATAATACAGCAAGTTTCATACATTTTATATTGTTGAATCAGAGCAGCCAAAATCTCCATTCTGGGCTGGGAGAATCATATTCCATCTACGTGGAGGGAAGACTAGACTTGTGGATGCCCAAAACGTGTATTTTTTTCCGTATAGAACAAAAGAGTTCATTCTTTTCTTCTCCAAAATGTGGAGATTCAGAAGTGACTGCTTCACTGCTGGGACATTTCTCCTGTAGAAATACTACTCCATGGGCTCCAAGGTGCTGAGAAACATTAGAAAATGAAGGGAAGGGTCAATGAGCTTGCCTAAGGAAAGGTGAAACAAGTCAACTTTCTGACAACTTGGACAATAATCTTCCTCCCTCCCTTCTTCTCCCTACCTCTCACTCTTCCTTCTTTCTCTTCTGCCCCCTTCCCTTTCCTTCCTTCTTCCCTCCCTCCCTCCCTCCCTTCCTTCCTTCTTTCCTTCCTTCCTTCCTTCCTTCCTATAAGCACTTTTCTACACACTACTGATAGAGATAAGACACAAAGATCAGACTAAACGGGGTATATACATTGTAGCAGTCTTTCAAAGTAGTTTCCTTCTGAGCTTTGTAACTTAAACTCAAAGTAAATTCTTTAAGGTTAAACCTTGGCCCTTTCAAGGTATTGATTTTACAGCTTGGCGATGATTTGTGTTAAAACCTTATATAATATTAAACTTCATACAGAACTGTAACTCTTTAGATTGAAGGGGAAAATGTATATGTGGCTTTTAATCTTATCACTTCAAAGGAGATTTGTGTTAGAAATGGAAAATGTACGGGGCATTGACCAATTAGGTGAACTGGAGCTTTGAGGTTTTGGAGAAAGAAAAGAACTCTTTATAAAAACTGGAAACAAGAAGCTTTCATAATGCAACTGTGTTCCTCAAATGGTTATCTTGGTGTGTTTTAATTTATGGTCTCTAATGGGTAGGAAATCTCTAAGTAAGAACAAAGAGTTATGAACCCACTAAGAAGGTTATAAATGGGTCTTGACAAGGTAGCTTAAAAGGAGACATTATGGCATCCAGAGGACAAGAATTTATATCTTGTTCTTAGAATGTATAATTTGCCTCAAAATCATCAAAGTTATCATCAGATAATATTTCTTAAGCTCTTTTAAGAACCGGGTATCTTAAGATCTATACAAAATCAAACACATAATCACACATAGTTAATGTAAGTCACTTTACATTTTATGTTGTTAACAATCTTTTCCCAAAATGTCTTAACTCTAAATCTCTAAATACCAACCTCACAAGAAAGAATTTTGCAAATACCATTTTCCATACTGATAGAAATGAAAGTATATATATATGACAAACCAGAAACTTGCAAATCCCTGGTATTGGAATATAAAACTTGCTGTGAATAGTTCAGGTCCAATTACGGAAAACGCAGGAAAAATCAGTGCAAAAAACCCCCCAAACAACAAAACTACTGTAGACTACCAAACTCTAAAGAGAAAGATATTTGCAAAAAAAACCTTTTTAAAGTAAACCACACTTGAGAGAGAACAACTGTGATCATGAAGTGGTCATTCTAGCAGTCCAAGGGTGATTGAATTGGTTAATTTGGACTTACAAGAGAGTACTTTTCATACATTTCAGGGTACTCTCTGGAGGGAAGATAATGGGGCTGTGTTTTTAATCCCCTCAACTGAGTTCTAAGAGAACCTCACAAAACCTTGAGGTATGAGGGTTGACAGATGAAACTGGAGTGCTCAAGACAGTGAAAAACCTTGTCAGAAATATGGACATTCTCTGTATTAAGACTTCATGAATAAATTGCTTGGTCTCAGGCAAAGCATAATATTTGCAATTGCTCCAATACTGAGGGTCCACTATATAGATTTCTTGGCACTAAATACCTTGGATACAGTGAGCACAACAAAACAGCCAGGGTGTATTATTTTCCTTGTTTTATAGTTTAGGAAACTGAGAGATGTAGACTCACTTTTTGACTCCCTCCTCAGCCAAAAGTTGGTAAGAAGACAGGAGCTTTAGGGCAATGACTACAGGGCCACACAAAGTGAGGGGAATTGCAGCACCCTGACTCTGAGCCCTGCACAGCCTTGACTTCTGGGGCAGTATGAGCTTTCACTTCTGCATTTCAGTATATTCTTTCTTCATCTCTGTTGGGGGAGGCTGGGAAAGTATCTCAACTCCATTTTTCAGCTAGGGAATGTGGTCACAGGGAGGTTTTGGATTTACACATGGCGAATGGGATTGTGCTAACACAGATCCCACTGCCTTTCCTCAAACAGACAACCTCCGTCGCCTAGAGTCATGGAAATAAAAACAAAAATAAACAAATGGGACCTAATTAAACTTAAAAGCTTTTGTGCAGCAAAGGAAATCATAAACAAAAGAAAGAAACAACCTATGGGCTGGGAGAAAATATTTGCAAATGATGCTACTGACAAGAGATTAATTCCCAAAATATAAAAACAGCTCACATAGCTTAATATCAAAAAAACAAACAACCCAATCCAAAAATCGGCAGAAGACCTAAATAAACATTTCTTCAAAGAAGACATACAGATGGCCAACAGGTACATAAAAAGATGATAAACGTTGCTAATTATTAGAGAAATGCAAATCAAAACTACAATGAGGTATCACTTCACACGAGTCAGAATGACCATCATTAAAAAGTCTACAAATAATAAATGCTGGAGAGTGTGTGAAGAAAAGGGAAACCCCCCTACACTGTTGGTGGGAATGTAAATTGGTATAGCCACAATGGAGAACAGTATGGAGGTTCCTTACAAAGCTAAAAACAGAGGTGCCATATGATCCCACAGTTCCATTCCTGGGCATATATCCAGAGAAAACTCTAATTCGAAAAGATACAAGCATGCTACGTTCATAGCAGCAGTATTTACAATAGCCAAGACATTGAAGCAAACTAAATGTCCGTCGACAGATGAATGTATAGAGAAGATGTAGTACATATATACAATGGAATATTATTCAGCCATAAAAAAGCAGGAAATAATGCTATTTGCTGCAACATGGATGGACCTAGAGATTATCATACTAAGTGAAGTAAATAAGACAAAGACAAATATCATATGATATCACTTATATGTGGAATCTAAAAAAATCATATAACTGAACTTATTTACAAAACAGAAACAGACTCACAGACTTAGAAAACAAACTTATGGTTACAAGGGGAAAGGTTGAGGGGGAGGGATAAATTAGGAGGTTGGAATTAACATATACACACTACTATATATAAAATAGATTAACAAGAAAAAACTACTGTATAGCACTGGGAACTATATTCAGTGTCTTGTAATAACCTATAATGGAAAAGAACCTGAAAAAGAATATATATATTCATATATATATATATTCATATATATATATTCATATATATATATATTCATATATATATATATATATCTGAATCACTTTGCTGTACACCTGAAACTAACACAACATTGTAAATTAACTATACTTCAATAAAAAAATTATTGAATAAAAGAACTAGTTTATCCCAGTATCACACATTACCCTCAATATTGACTTTGTATGCACTGCTCATACATTTTCAGAAGAACATGAATCATAAAGTTAAGAAAAATGACAATTTCTCTAGTGAACGAAGCTAACAGTTACTGGTTGCTTTTTCTTTTTATATGGTTGATTTCTATGCTTCTAAACATGAGAAAAGTGGCCTTAAATTAGTTCACACTGCTTTAGGAACGTGTTCTTTAAGAGCTGTGTCTGAAGCGCTCTCAACTGTGTTCAGGTTAAAAATGCTTTTGTATTTTTGTTTTATTTTTCTATAACTAAGAAAAAGAATGTGTTCTATATGTTCTGTGAGCAAGCCTTGGTATAACAATACCTATCACATATAATCATATAAATAGAGACATTTTCTGGGCCTCAAAAAAAACCCCAAAACCCCTCAAAACAGACAACCTCCAAAGAATGCCAAGCAGTGAGGCCCAGGGTCCGAGCATCAGGTTGAGGGAGGGTTATGGACCAGGTGCTCTGACAACACTCAAAAGGTCTTTAGATAAACATTTCTTACTCATTTGGATTCTGTACATGCACACACACATGTACACAACTCAAGGTTACAAATTACTATAAGGTAATTTATTTTATTGAAAGAACAATAAGCCCCCCCCTCCCCAAATGAAGACAAACATTTCACTTAATATAGTTAATGTAGTCAGGTGTGGAAAATTTCGAACTTTTGAAGACTATATCCCGAAGTTCTTAGTCTTGTGCAAGCATACACACTAATAGAAATCGGAGCTCCCCAGGTTCTTTCTCTTAGAGGATATTTTTTTTTTTGCTTCTTGTTTGGGTCTGCTTAACTTACATCTTTCAGGCTTAAAGTCCCTTTGAAGGCTCTAAAAGTAATCAGAAGGCAGAAGTGTTAAGATTTCTCCATGATATCATTAATAAGGCAGCACTGGCCTCAGAACTTAATTCACCTTGAACAGCTTGTCACTGAGGAGAGAAAATGTCATTTTCTTTTGGTAAGGAGAGAACAGAGTGGGGCAGAGAGAGGGAGAGGGTCAGTGTCGGGCTTCCTGACAGCTGCATCATTGTGAGAAGTGTCAGGTGACTCCTGTCCCTGCCAAACAGGCTTTCCCCAGTTGTTTCAGCGTCTTCAAAACGCTAATAAAAATACTTTCACATTTTCATTGGTACTGGCTGGGGCTTGTATTAGTTAAGGTACTGCCAGCTGCTACAATAGATAAAATTTGAAATTTTCGTGGCTTAACCCAACGGAAGTTTCTCAGAAAGCCCAAGAAGGTAAGGAGGTACCTTCTCGGAGGTAAGGGTCATAGGAAGGAGGGGAGGAGGTGGCACTCTGGTCCACACAGTTATTCAGGGATCCAAGCTGATGGAGACACTGCCATTTCAACATGTGGTACCCAAGGTGGCCCTCAGTGTCAACACCTACTTTACCCACACGGGGAAAAAAGAGAGGGTGGAGAAGGCACACCTACTTCTTAACCGCTTGGATCTAAAGATGACACAGATCACTGCCATTCATATTCTATAAATGAGAGCTAGTTATGCAAACACACAAGAGTGGCAGGGCACTGGGAAATGGAGTCCCAGCTGACAGCATCTCTCAGAAGCAACTTTGTACTCTGGAAGAAGAACACAGATGGAGAGTTTGCATGCTCTGCTACAACATTCTTTAGTGCAAGCAATAGAAGTTAACTGGTGACCTTTCATAATAAGATGAATTTATTAGGAGGATATTAGGTGGCTCAAAGAACCAGAGGAACATTTCTGGGGTGAAGTGGTAGAAACTACCTGAAGGTTTTGTCAAGATGAGGCTGCCACAATAAAGAAACAAATATTTTTTTATCTTTTTGTTCAGCATTCAAATTCCCAGGAGGAGTATATGACTGACTTAGCTTGGGTCCTTTGCTGGCTCCTCAGACTGGGTCCAGAGGTAACTCCTCAGAGGGAAAGAAAGTAACGAAAGGAAATGAAATGAATGTGAAACAGCCACAGCAACAAATGTTCACTCACCATCTTTCCCAGCAAATGGCTATTTTGAGGTAAGAAAGAGAAGAAAATCAATTTCTACCTCATGAAGATTATTGTTTATGAAGTATAAAGGAGAGCACATTGGAAATTGTAAGTCTTTGAAAGTATGACAGACCACAGCAGAGTCAGAGAATGTAATTAACTGCTTTTATAATCATCACAATATATTTCTTTTCTTATTGCTGTTCTTCGGAGATAACATGTATTGTTATCATCTTTCAGACCCATGAAGTGCCCCTTTCCATGGTTATCTGAGTGCCACCATGATGTTGTCTTTGATGTCTTGGTCATTTGAGAGAGAAACACAAGAAGCCACATCTTTCCCCTCCATCAGGTGGAGCGAGTAGAGATCACATATGTTGTGCACTTTAAACAGATTGAGAAGACGTAGTGCATTAGGACTCTCAGTTGTGAGAGTTGGAAACCCAACTTCAAACAGCCTAAAGAAGAGGAATTGTGAAGTCCGAGAACTTACGGTGTCGTTAGATCCAGGGGTTCATGTGATATTATGAAAAATTAATCTCTTTTTTCCCCCCATCTCTTGGTTTTGCTTTCTCTATGTTGTTTTCATTAGCAGGCTCTTACCAGTTGGTAACCAATATGGTTTCAGGTGCTCAGAAGGAAAGAACCACAGAAAGAGACAGAGGCTTTTTTGGTTAGTGTTCTGACCAATGCCAGAAAAAGGATTCTCATTGTCCTTACCAGGGTCCCAGGCCACTGCTGTTTCCAGGGGCTTGGGGCTCTTTGTTAGTCCAGCCTATGTCACATGTGCACCTCTGAGGTGGGGAAGTAGGAGTCATGTGACTGATAGGCCCACCACACAGCAGTAGTGTCATTCCTGGATGGAAAAAATACTGAGGTGATCAAAGTGTCCATTTCACATAATCTTAGCAAGACAAACAAAACCTCCAAACTAAATGGCTTAAAACAACAAACACTTATTATTTCTCCTGATTTTGTGGGGCAGCTGGGAGTATTTTTAGGTTTGGACTGGCTCTGCTGATTCTGTAAACAGCTGGTGGCTCAGCTGGGCTCGATGGCCTGGGCCGGGCTCATTCACATGCCTGTTGATTGGCAGGCTGGTTATATGGTGGGGAAGGGGGTGCTTCCGCTGGCTACACATCACTGCTCTCTCTGGTCTCACATCCTCCAGTAGGCTAGCCCGGGCTTCTTCACATGGTGGTCTCAGGATTCCAAAGACCAGTAAGAGAGAGGGCAAACTCTAACGCAGAAGCAATTTTTAAGCTTCCGCTTGTGTCACGTGGCCAAAGCAAGCTGAATGACCAAGTCTAGATTCAGAGTATGAAGATATAAACTTCACCTTGATGTGAGGAGCTGCAAAATCATATTACAAATGTGCTTGCCTAGGGCTTCCCTGGTGGCGCAGTGGTTGGGAGTCCGCCTGCCGGTGCAGGGGACACGGGTTCGTGTCCCGGTCCGGGAAGATCCCACATGCCGCGGAGCGGCTGGGCCCGTGAGCCATGGCCGCTGAGCCTGCGCGTCCGGAGCCTGTGCTCCGCAACGGGAGAGGCCACAGCAGTGAGAGGCCCGCGTACCGCAAAAACAAACAAACAAAAAAACCAAAAAACAAAACAAAAAAAAGGTGCTTGCCTAGAGGGATGGGAAGGATCTTGGCCATTTGTGCAATCTACCGCAGTGCTCGTTCTCTCTTCACCTCCTCCTGATGCTTTGCTTTGCCTTGTCTGTAAGTGACCTCACAGGTCCAGTGCCCACTACAACTTAGCTATGGTCTCTTTATCTCTTAGTTCAAAAATGTGTGGTGTGTGTGTGCGTGCGTGTGTGTGTGCGTGTGTGTGTGTGTGTGTCAGAGAGAGAGGGAGAGGGAGAGGGAGAGGGAGAGGGAGAAGAAGAGGGAGAGGGAGAGAGGGAGGGAGAGAGAGAGGAAGAGATTGAGAGAGAAGGGTCAAGTATGCACAATGGACCTAAGCAGCTCTTGTTGGGGGCAAGTAGGGTCACACTGTAAAGTATGGTTATGCCTTTCATGGGACATGGATGGAATCAGTTAAATTAGAAAATTAGAAGAGGATAACGGGCCTGGCAGGCCAAGTGGCTGATGACTGTCATTGAACATAAACAGGACTGAATCCAAAGTCATTTCTCTTAAGCCCTTGGATTCTGTTATGGGCTGTTATGCAACTGAAACTATGTGAACACACCTTAATATAGTGCACTGCACATGAAAGAAACGAAATAAATTCCAACCAGACTATCTGCTCTGATGGTTAGAAATGATGTTTACATGTGCTGAGGCAGAGTAGGAGCTCACAAATTCTTGACGGCAGTTGAATGGGGAGAAAGTCTAAGGAGGAATCATGAAGCAAGCATAAATGAAGTTTAGTAAAGTCCAGTTTACCAACAGTGTTTGTTTATTTGTTTGATTCTCTGGAAAAGGCCAAATTTAATACAATAAAAGACATTTTCAGCAGAGTATCTCATATTTGAAGGCAGTTCCGAATATCGTGTTCCTTAGATTATTAGGTAAATAAAAGGAGTGAGAAGAGATAAAATAGGACAATCTGGGAAATTTTGTGAGGATTATGCAGACTACACAAATCTTAGAAAGTGGAACAAACTGTGAGAATTAAAATTCAGTTTGACTTAATTCCAAGATAGAACATTTCTATTTTTTTAGTTTGAAGTTCTGTTCTTTATTTTGTATCAGAAGAAGTTACTATTAAAACTGGACATAAACTGGGCCTTGAGTAAATGTCCCTTCATCCTTAAGTGGCCCATGGATTGAGACAGAAGTCAGACACAAGGAAAAAAATGTCTTTCTTGATGGAATACCTGGATAAGAAATGATGATATTCTAGAATGAGAAAATAATGCCTTCAGGACATTTTCCCTGCTTGTCATAATGTAACTCCTTAGTACAACTCTTCTTTTTCAAATGAAAAACACTGAACTTGCATATTTCATTTCTCAGTGGTTCATGGTGAAGGGAAAAGGAAAATGAGTGGGGAGGAGAGCATGAAAGAATAGAGTCGGCCCTCCGTATCCTTCGGTTCGACATCCTCAGAGTTAACCAGCCATGGATTGAAAATACCTGGGAAAAAGTTTTTTTAGAAAGTTCCAAAAAGCAAAACTTGAATTTGCTGGGCCCAGGCAACTATTATATAGCATATACGTTGTATTTACAATGATTTCCATATAATTTACGTTGTATTTCAAAGTATTTACATAGCACTTACATTGTATTAGGCGATGTAAGAAATCTAAAGATGATTTACAGTGTATGAGAGGATGTGTGTAGGTTATATGCAAATCCTATGCCATTTTATATTAGGGAGCTATACATCCACAGATTTTTGGTATTCATTGGGGTCCTGGAACCAATACCCCATGGATCTGAGGGGTGATTGTATAGATAATTGGTATCAACAGATACTTCCCAAGCCTCATTTCTTCATTTCATCCATTAATTTTAATATCTCCTTCATTCTATCTGATCTTACACAGAATTGCAACAAACAGCTCATAAACATTGCTTTGATTTTTAGTTATTTTTTCAAAGTGATGTGGTTTTTAAAAGGTACAAAGAGACACAAAAGCAGCTTGCCAGAAAGAAGGAAAAATAAGGATGTGAAAATTTCACATTATCTAAGAGTGGCCTCTGTTAGATGTGAACTGGTTTATTGGGAAAAGGTCAGTCATGGTAATTGTGTTCCATGATCTCAGCCTTGGATGACTGATACGATGGACACCAAATCACCTGGAGAAGGGTTGGAGAATGGCACCGAGAAGAAAAAACTCTGTAAGAAAAAGTGATAAGAACTAACTGAACAAATTGGATTACTAAGATGTCAATGCTAAGGGTGGCAAATAAATCAAGATGATAGCAACAGCAACACTTTCTCCATTGATTGAGTGCCTACCCGATGGTATAGTAGGCCCAACTCCACTACCATGGTTAAGCCTCTAAAAGCAGCCCTATGGGATAGACCGTATTCCCCAAGCTGTGCATAGAATTCCAGTCCTGAGAAAGTCTTGCCTGTTCCCACTTGAGGAGATAAACCTTAGCCCTAACACCTGGATTCCACGAGCCTTAGGACAAGTCTTGTTTATATCCATCAGTGACAGCTGGGGATATTCAGGACTGATCCTTGTCGCAAAGAATGTGATCAGCAGGCTATGGGGGGGTCTCTGTAAGACCAGAGGTATCAGGAGAAAAAGCAAGAGCCTGCAACCCAAGTCTTTGATGTCGTTTGGAAAATATGGTCCTAACTTAAAAGTGAGATTGCTTTACTTTATCATTCTTTCGCCAAATCAAATCCTTTGAGAAGAGGGGCCATGTTATTCTTTTTATTGCAACTTGTCCATAGGTTCCTTTATGAATGACCATTTAAGATAAACTGGATCTTGATAATTCTGAGAGCAGCTTGACAACAGCTCGGCATTCACAACCTTCGTTTCAATACAAGATCAAGCATTTACAAGGCACATATTATGTGACTAACAGGGTACTGGGCTTTGTCATGTGCAATGAAAGAAATACAAGCCCTTGTCATTTTACTAAGTTAGCCTTTTGCTAGAAAACTATACAATATCTAATAATGTGCAAACTTGCGTGACATGCATTGTATATGTAATAAAGGTTCTGAAGAGAGAATAATGTGTGAGGGCTGGAATTGTGAGGAAGGCTTTTGAGGAAGTTAGAGTCTGGGCCTTAGAAGATAAACAGGGAATATATTGGCAGAAAGAAGAGGAGAGAAGACTAAGAGTGAGACTTTGGGGCCCAGAAGTTTCTTCCTGCCTGGTGGGGCCACGATGCTTTCCATGATTAAATGCTGACTTGTTTCAGGGATTGTATGGGTTTAGGAATGCCTGGTGCCTGGTTCTGCAATGGCAAATTTATGGCACACTGTGTTTCTCAGCACATTGTTTGGTGTAGCCCCTGCCAATGTTTTAAAATCAGAGTTGAAATTTATTTGTTGACTTTTTTGGATACTTCCTCCAAGACCACAGCTGTAGAGATTTATATATGTGGATAACATAGGCAAACTCCTCTCTCTTTGAAAAAGATCTGTCCCACTGCTCCTTAGTTCTTTTTGTTTTTCTACTCCCATTAAGGAAAAGTAATGAGAAATACATTTAGCTTTAAATAAACACCTAGGTTGTGCTAAGTAACACATACCCTCTATCTTAATTCTCTGAAGCATTTTAGGATTAAAATCTGCATTGTTGGTGGGCCAGTGGGTCCCACTATTCTCCACACTTTTCATAAGCAGGACCATATGTTCAATACAAACTGACTTGCAAAATCCATGGACCAATGACCTAGCTGATGTATGGGATAAATCATTCCTGACCCAACTATCTAAATGTATGCAGGATATTATACCACAAAATCAAAACCTTGGATTTCTCCTTGTTGTGGGTTCCCTGAACTAGCTCTCTAAAACACTGTTCTCTGTTCACACATTATTCCCAAACAATGTTAACAAAATATTTAAAGAATGTTTACACAATACTTTTGCTACTAATAGCTGCTGAGCTTTTGGAGGAATTTGACATGACACAAACCTGTCCACTATGCTCTGCTGGTAACTGGCTTTGAGAGGTAACTTGAATTATTGGCTTCATTAAAATATGGACCAAATCTTATTGAATAAATCGATTTTACTTGATTATATTTATATTGTCATCTGTCTAGGAGAACATAAGGTGGAAAAATAGCATTAGAACAATTTATAAATACTGTAGAACAATTTTCAGAGTTAGCCAGAGTTTAAACCCAAGCCAGCTATTACTCCCTTGAAGTTCTTTAAAAGAAAATATAAAAAGACAAGATAATTTCAGTTGGTAAATTATGGGTGTCAAGCCACACTTAACCTTTGGCTGTTACAAGTTTCTGTCATCAGATTCATAGCTTTTAAATCAAACTGTTGATGTTTTTAGTCGATCCAATAACCCCAATGAAATACTTCATTCAATGTTGTCCTTTATCTCTCAAACGGGGTCTTCTGAGGGCTGTGTGTTGAGAGCAGGTGCTGCACTTTACTCTTCTTTGAATCGCCTGTAACACCTGGCCCAGTGCCTGGCACCACGCAATAGTCATGGAATTAAATGGGTTTGAAATACTGCTTCCTGCCACAAAGTCTTCTTTACATTTAATCACATGTCATGAATTTGAGTGAAATATAATGGAGCGTATATGTTACATCATAGTAATATAAGGAATCTAAGGAGCTGAGAATACTGGTTCCAGGTAATATGTGAGACCAAAATCTTAAAGGAAACTAATTTATATTAGAAAACTTTAATTACTTCCTCTTACTGCACATATGTCAGTCATCACTAAGCCAAATCAGTATAATAAACATGATTGAAGGTATAAGACATACAAGGATTTATTGATATTGATTGAGGTCTAGATTCAAATTCTTTTTTTTTTTTGCGGTATGCGGGCCTCTCACTGTTGTGGCCTCTCCTGTTGTGGAGCACAGGCTCCGGACATGCAGGCTTAGCGGCCATGGCTCACGGGCCCAGCCGCTCTGTGGCATGTGGGATCTTCCCGGACCAGGGCACGAACCCATGTCCCCTAGCATCGGCAGGCGGACTCTCAACCACTGCGCCACCAGGGAAAGCCTATATTCAAATTCTTGATTAGGTTTTTGCCATTGATAATGTATATAATGGCTCTGGAAGATTTGTGTCTATAAAAGAGACATAAATGATTAGTGTTTAGACTGATAGTTTGGTTAAATGAAGTTCTATTAGTGTGTAAATGATAAAAAATTGTGAACGATTGTCTACATTAAAAATTAAAAATGATGAGCTGGTATTACCATGATGTGATGGGAAATACTTAGAATTCCTACTGTCTCTTTTTTTTCAATGTGGAAATTGATTCCTAGTCATTAACTCAACAAATATTTATTGAGCACCTATTATGTACTTGGAATTGTTTTAGCCTCTTGCGATGCAATGTTGAAAACTGTCTGACTCTTAAGAAGCTTTTATTTTGGTGGGATAGAGACACACTATAAGAAAATTAAATAAATAAAGATAATTTCAGATAGTGCTCTAAAAACAATAGAACAAGATAATGTGGTAGAGTGAGCTGGTATGTAGGGGACTCTTGTGGCTTGTGTGGTTAGGGTAGGTCTTCTTCTGGAGGAGATAACATTTGAGACAAACTATTATGGCCAGTAGTCATGGAAATATTTTGAGCAAGAGCATTCTGTGTAAAGAACAGCAAGTAGAAAGACACAGAGGTGAAACACTTTCAGTGAGTTCAAGGAACAGAAACAAGCTTAGTATGACTGGGGTGTAGTGAGATGGGGCAATGGGGTGGGGAGGCTGGGGATTGTAGGATATGAGTGTGAAATACTAATCTCAGAGAGTGAGAAATTACTAAGTGATCATGAAGGGATTGCAGGTAGTGTCGAGTACTCATTTACAATTCGTAGTCGTCACAGACCTAGAGAACAGACTTGTGGTTGGCAAGGGGGAAGAAGGAGGGGGTGGGATGGATTGTGAGTTTGGGATTAGCAAATGCAAACTATTATATATAGAATGGATAAGCAACAAGGTCCTACTTTATAGCACAGGGAACTATAGTCAATATTCTGTGATAAACCATAATGAAAAAGAATATGAAAAAGAGTGTATATATGTGTATAACTGAATCACATTGCTGTACAGTAGAAATTAACACAACATTGTAAATCAGCTATACTTCAATAAAATACATTAAAACAATTCATAGTCATGACTTTCTCCAGTAAAGATTTCTTGCTGCAATTGTGGAATAGATAGCTAAGTTTAACAAATTGTGCTTTCTGCAAAGGTAGGATGATGGAAATGAAGGGCAAGGTGGTAAAGTGTTTGTTAAGTGATGACTGCAATGATGAATCATGGAATCTAGGATAGGTTATGAGGACTGGTGTTTTGATCGTCTCCTCTTCACCTCATTGGTGAGGGAGGGATTCCTGGGGTGATGAGGATGGCTGAACACATGACACTCAACACTGAACAGTGAACAGATGAGATTGACAGCAGTTTATTAGTCACATATACTCATAGCCAGGAGAAGCAAGATGACACCTGATGCTGTGCAGCGTCACACAAAGGTTGTACTTGAAAACAGAGTACACAGCCAGTGGTTGATAGAAGCAGGCTTTGTAGTAGTATCAAGAGGGTAAGGTGCTCCTTAGTTCCTGCTGGAGGATGTGGTTAGCTTTTTAAAATAATTTTGCAGGCTTGCGCAGAAGTAAAAACTGCTTCTCAGGGATAAGCAGGAACTGTGCATTGTTCCTATGATCAGGAGGGTTACTTGGCTAGAGGACCTTATCTGTGGCCGTAGAGTGGAGACGGGAACTTGTGGTTAGGCCGTTTGATGTTCTCCTGATTGTCCCCAGATGTTAAAGCAACAGCATATTGAATCTTAATTTTAGATCTCAAACCACAGCTGAGAAGGTAAGAGAGGTGATGCACAGGAACAATGCAGTAATGGATTAGAGATCTCTATATGTTTTACGGATTACTGGAATGGGAATAATAGCACGAGTGAGGTAAGAGGCTAGGAGATAGTTGTGAGTGGGATGATTGAAGTTGTGATCTCAGAGGAGTTTCAATTGTTTGAGAATTGAAAATGAAGGATATGACTTTGGAAGTGGAAAGCTGCAGTGGAATTGGGTAGCAGTAGGCAATGATGAGTGACAATAGATGACCTTGGAGATGGGGAATTCTGTTGGTGACCGAGTTGTGAGGCATGATAGGGTTAGTTTTAAAATCATTGAGACATAGGTAAGCAATCAGACTACTGTTATAGTCATTCATTGAGAAAATGTGAGCCCACTGGCTGACTCTTCTCTTCTGGGGGAGAGAATCTCAAGGGGGCACAAGGAGCTGGGATGGCCAGGTGGAGGTGTGTTCTCACCAGCAGCACCACAGGTCTCAGACCACATCTGCTGAGGGCCATTGCCCTGCCATTAGGTGGAGGGTGCTCAGTGAGTGTTGGTCAAAAGGATTTGAATTGAATGTGTTAATTAAGTAGAACACTGCCAATGCCTATTTCTGGAACTCCATCTTTACCCTTAGGGGGTTTCTGGATTGATCAGAGAACTATTTCTTTTAGCTTGGTCAGGTTATGAGATCCTCTTAGGTACCAGGCTCAACTTAATTCAATTATTTAACACACATTTAATTTGTGTCTACTAGATGCCAGACATGGTACTAAGTGCTGAGGATATAATGGAGAATAAGATAGAGATAGACCACCTGCTCCCGCCTGCTCCAAGAAGGACTTTTTGTAGCCTATATATTTGGAAAATTTGAAAAATATATTTGGCAATAGGTAATTATGACACAGTATAATAGGTGTTATGATAGGACAAGTACAGTTACTTAGAAGGGGTATTTAACCTAGAGTTAGGCTAAGGGATGTCTCCATGGAAGGGGTAATACCTAAGCTGGAATCTGAAAGATGAATAGAGTTTGATTGCAGGGGTTGGAGTCAGGGGGTAAGGAGTAGGAAAGTGTGTTCCAGAATAAGAAAAATAGAATATATCCTAACCCTTTTGGGTACTTTCTTTCCCTTTCATTCTTAAAATGCTTTTATTCTTGTCCTTACATAGTTAAAAGTATGCATTATATTAATTCACGTAATGATTTTACAACTTTATTCTTCTGTTTATTAAATGTATGTTCTGTACATCCATAAGCTTTTGGGGGTCTAGCCTATCTAGTTCTTCAGAAAAATATGAAATTGGGTGCTTACTAAATGGTGAGGCAGATAACTTTCTATTACATTATAAAATTATATGCCTCTGAACAATAGCTGCACAAGTAGGAAATAGAAATAACTTACACATAAAGAGTGAATGTTTAATAAACAGACCCACATGTACAAATTCAAAGATAAATGCTTTAACTTAGGGTTTGTGGGAGCTATAATTCCTTGAATTTCTAAAGAATGAAAACAAAATCCAGACTTTCAAAAATTCCGTTTCTACCCAAGGTGGAAACAGCTAGCAGGAAAACAGGTCCTTAATAACACAAGCTTGGAAGAAGATTTTTTTTCCCTGTTGGAGCCTCTAGATGAGAACGCAGCCAGCTGATACTTTGCTTTCAGCCTTGTGGAATCTTGAGCAGAGAATTCAGCCAAAGTGTACCAGATCCCTGACGCGTGTAAATTTTGTGCTAAGCTTGTGATGATTTCTTATGCAGTGATGGAAAATTCATACTAAATGATAATTACACTTTTCCCCAGTGTTGTTTTGAGGTACACATGAGATAATCCATGCAAAATAGTTAGCATAGCACCTGACACACAGTAAACACAGCAAGTATTAGTTACTTAACAGTATTAGTTTGATTTTAGGCAAGTTCTTTAATCTAGCTAGATCTTGGTTTTTCGTATCCCTGATATGGGACATTAGATTAGACTAAACTTTTATAGACCCTGAAATTTGATTAAAAGTGTACAGGGATTTCTAAAAAGCCAAACCTCTGTTAGGATGTTGTATGAAAGAACTGTGTGGTGCTTCAGAAGCAGGAACTGCTAATACAGGCAATTCAGGTTTTTGGGGTGTGTGTGTGTGTGTGTGTGTGATGACTGTTTTTTTTCATTATTTGTTTTCTGTGTGTGTGTGTGTGTGTGTGTGTGTGTGCGTGTGATGACTGTTTTTTTTTCATTGTTTGTTTTCTGTGTGTGTGTGTGTGTGTGTGTGTGTGATGACTGTTTTTTTTTCATTGTTTGTTTTCTGTATGATTGATTTTGGAGAGAACAAAAGTTAGAATACCTTGTGTGTATGGAACACTGTGCTGTAAGCATTCAGCAGTGGCTCATCATTTCTTTCAGAAAATAGGGCTCTTTTTAAAAGGTGAATTCAAAAGGTTAAGCTTTATTAGCCAATTAATGCTGAACAAAGAGCATCCCAAATCAAACAAGAAAAGCTATGGTATGTTTTAAAACTCTTTTAAAACATCAATGTACCAACAGAAGCCACCTGGTCCCAGGCTGAAAGTAAGATGCATGATTTCAACTGTTGAAAGTAAAATTTAGAGAGTGTTATCAACTAGGTGCTAATATATCTTTATTAGGGCCCATAACTTCAAAATTAAGTTTTCAGAAAGTGCTCAGATTGGATCTCATTAACTATTCTTCTCTTTCAGGATGAGATATTAGAAGTCGGTGAATTCTCACAGCTGTTTAAAAGCAGGGTTCCTGGATTTCACGGTGTTTGTTAACAATGTGCAAAGATCAGCTATAAAACCTAATGTGTTGGACCAAGTCAGTATGACTTCCCAGCCCTGATGAAATGTTCTTCTACCATATGCTCATTACAGAGCCCGCGTGCAGTAAGCATAAAGGAGCAAGGATAAATCAACCTTCCAGCAACCTGTAGTGGAAAATTCTGCTTTTTTTTTATGTTGGCAGCCTCACAGGAATGGCTTCCTTAATTCCTTTGGTGGAGATTTTATGTAAGCTGTGATAACTGGAGAAAGAAACTAGGAAAACAAGCCTTGGTAAGGACATGGTGAGGTTACTCATTTTTTAAAATAGGTGTGCACATTTCAAATTCAAGAGGATCACCAGCAGTTACCCCCCTCCCCATTTGTCAGTTATTAATTTAACTTTACTTATTATAGTTTATGTTTGTGTATATGTGGTTATATTTATCTTTGTCTTTGAAAGTTACAGCATGTTAAGCATTTACCTATGCATTTCTGCAGCAATCCATCGGCCACTAGTGCCTCAAAGAGAATTGTCAAAAGGGTTACTGGACGGAGATCTTTATTGAGTGGAGCTGGGCTTTTCAATCAATAGCCCTTGAATACCGAAGGCCTGCCGTGTTTATTGGCCTAGTACTTGTACCTCCTTTTCCCCCTAATTCAGCCCCTCTGTAGCAACTGTGATTTCTGATGGGAGACAGTCTTATTTACTGCTCTCATTTGCTGCTGTGTATTGCTTGAAGTCTCTTTCCTAAATGATTTGTTGAAAGGTGGTAATTTTCTTCCCAACTTTACTTATACTCAACATGCTCACTCTTCACTTACCAACTGGTACAATGTATTTAACCTTTTGTTGCTTATAATATAAAACTATGAAATCTGCATATGGAGACCACCCTGGGTTCTAAAATTAAGTGGTCTTTCGGGCAGGTGGTCATCCATTAAACAATACTCCTTGTAGTTTATGCTTCTAACACACGTGGAATGATTCTTCAGGGCTTTGTAATCGATTATTATGTTAGAGTCAATGTTGACGGCCCTGAAAATCCCCCAAATTATCCCAAGGATTTTCTGGGTGATCTTGTGTGGAGTGGGGTCCCCATAATCGACCCCAGGAAATCTGCAACAAGTTTATTCATCGTATTAACCATTAAGTAGGGCCATTGCTTGGCATTAGGGTCTGAAAACTCAGCAGGGAAGCTTAAAACCTCATGTGGGGTGGTTTTAAGAAAAGCATGGCTTATGCAGAGAGGCATATGTGAAGCTGGAGCTGGCTAGGCAATGCATTTTATTTAACTTTTTTTCTCAAAAAAAAAATTCTTTTGAAAAGGGCCTGCATTCATGTTAGGCAGGTGGTCTCTTAAGGTATGTTTAAAACACATTATTTTGATGGGAAATAAGCTACATGCTCAGAGCCCTTAGCTATTTTAGAAGGTGGTCTCTGGATATAGGTGGTCTCTTTAGTAATTTTTATGTTACACATTTAATGTATATATGTGGTCAGTGCGGCTTCACTTGTCTGTGTATCCTGTGTCTGCTTACAAATGGACTGAGAACTGTCTTTTATCATGCCTATTTAATATGCATAAAATGTGCTGGTTATGTTAAGTTTGTGGGTGGTGCGAGAGAAAGGGGTTTACTAGGCATATGACTGATTTAACAAAGTCAAGTTACCCAGCTAGAGCATGGGATAGGGAATTCAGATGGTTTATCCAGAGGGTTAGAGACATGCCCATATGAGAAACCAGGTACCAGGTCTAAAATAGAGAGAGATGACAAAGGGTAAGTCAAATCTCCATTGATCAGAGTATCGGAGTGTGAAGCAAATACTGAGGCAAAGTCTGGCTTAACCGGGGTCCAGAGCATGGTCTAGTCTCATGACTATAAGATGACCTTGGCCTTCAAGTGACTTGAAATAAGTGGCTACATCAGGCAAGGAGGAATATGGGAGTACAGGTCTGTTCTTGGAATTTTTCTGCCATATTTTCCATTCTGCTTCACCCGCACTTAAGCAAGACCACCTTACTCTTTAGTTTCAAAGAACTTCGCTATCCTTCTTCTTTAAATATTAACACAGGGGAAGCTTTGGTGTTAACAGGGGTGGACAGACCATCTGTGCTCTGACATCTTAGGTGTGAAATGATTGCACCTGACATTTGATGTAGTGTGAGGCCTGGAGGTGCTGATGCCCAGTTCAGCTTCTTACCATGTTGGTGGCCCTGCCCTTGACCAACCCCCACCACCCATAGTCACTTGGATCCTCCACAGATTCCTCAAACTCAGAATGACCAAAACTAAATCCATTGTATTTTACTCTAAAACTTATGGATGAATTATCCATCTTAGAAAACAGAACTACTATCATCCCAGGAATTTGGGAGACATGGATGACCCCTGCCTTTCCTTATCCCTCACTCCTTCAGCCAATCAAGCGCTAAAGTTGATTGCTCCTACCTTCTTCCAGCTCCCATTCTCGAGCTAGTGCCCTGGGTTGGCTCTTATTATCTCCAACGTGGATTGTTCCAATCCTCCTCTGGCCTCCTTGCCTCTAGGTTTGATCCCTCCAACCCATTCTCAACAAGCTGCTAGAAGAATCTTTCTAAAAACCCAGATCTGGTCATGTCTCTCCCTTGATAAAGCCTTTCAATGACCACAAGTGTTCTTAAGATAAGACCCAAATCCTTATCATAGACTATAATCTGGCCCGTGTTTACCTTTCCAGTCTCATCTCTTGCTATGTTCTTTCTTATATACCATGAAGTAGTTGTATTGAACTATTCATAATTACTTGAATAAATAATACTATTTCATGCTTTCTGTCTTTGTTTAGGCTCCACATCAACCTTCCTCTCCCTCCTTATCTGGAGAACACCCCTGCTTAACTGGGAACATCTTTCCTTGCTAAGGTCAATGATTACCTTCTTTGTAAAGCTGAACATTCCCTCACATTCCCTCACCTTCCTCATCCAGCAACTGGAAGAGCTAACTATACCCTCCTTTACATTTTCACTGCACAAATGTCTATAATAGTAACTATATCACTTCATTTCTTCTATTTGTGTGTGTCACTCTATCCCTTTACTAGACTAAATTTCTGAAGAGCAAGCATCATGTCTTATTCATCTTGCATGGTGTACAGTGCCTAGTAGGGATCACATATATTTGTTGAAAAGAAAAAAAAAGAATAGACTTGTGGCATACCTAGTGACCTCAGGTATAAGATTGATGAGAATTCTTATTAAATCTGGATTGAATAGGTGACTGAACCCAGTTAAGGCCACTTTCTACATAAATTTTTAAGATTCTGGTGGGTGGATGCAGAGGTCTACACATCTTATGATTGCCCAAGACAAGACTCATATATAATTTCTCTTGCTTATTAAACCTGCCACCTACCAATCTGGAGTGGTTTGCCTCTTTCTTTGGTTTCTCTTTGCCCACGATGTACAAGGACTTGTTGCAGATTTCACCCTGTGAACTCTCGAGGTTTTGAACCAACAATTTGTGAGCCAGCCAGGAGACAGAAGAAATGGGTCTTGGGAAAGAGGCATTCACTAGGAAATCCCAAGTTGGCTGCCAATCTCTGTGTAGGGAGGGGTGGCCCACATGTTACATGTTTGTGGACTGCCATGTGGATACAGGGACACCCTGAAAACACTGACTGTTTTAATGAATTTATCTGAGAAACTGCACAGAGGGCAATGTGGCAAAGAAGGGAAGTGAATGCCTGCTGTGGTGGGCTGGCATCTACTCTGGGCAGGTCAGTGGCCACTGATGCCCAACTAGAGATTGAAGGCCCAACTGGAAAGTTGGAAGCAGAACTGAGGTTAGAGAAGGACACGTGGGTGTTTGTTACTCTGCTATCTTTGGGGCTGGTGACAAGGTGGGAGAGCATGACAATAAGTTGGAGAACTTAGTGTGCCATTTTACAAAGCTAGGAGGGCACAAAATGCTATGGATTAAGATCTGGGAGCTTGTGACAAAGTTTTATTAGGACACTAAGAGGTGGAATCCCTGGGAAAGTGAGGAGAACAAAGGGGAGGGTGTTGTGGTGATAGACAGTGAAACAGATGAAGTGCCAAAAGCCATCTGACTCTTAATACAAAGGTGTGGAAGCCATGGGGGGGGGCAGTCATTGTCCCCACTTGCACGGTGGATCAATGTGTTATGCTGCTGAGAACACCCAGCTCCGTCACACCTGGGAAAGGTGTTATCCACTGGAATTTGTGTTAGGACTTCCCACTGGGATGGGTGACTTACTTTGTATGGGTAGGGGTGCAGTTTCCACTAGGATCCTGTTGTCCTGCTGCAAGATGGAACAGTTGAAACATACTATGCTTGGAATGGAACATGCACCATTGAAAGGGGGGAGGAGGTGGGGACTCTGGTCTGGCATATTCTTCCCTAGTCCATTTTCTCATGCCTGACAATGCTTCCTCCCCTGGTTAACATAAGTGGTTTGCACAATAAGGTCAAGTTCCTAAAGCTGCCAACTTCCCTCTCCTCAAGGCTAGCTGGGCACGTTATTTTCCATGGGTACAATCATTTGGCTGCCATCTTTGTTCCCTCCACTGGCCAGGAGACATTATAGGATGCATAGAAGCCCTTACCTTCATCCAGCAAACAAATGATAGCTAGCAAAGCCTGTCCTTACTGAACACTGAAATGTCTCTAGCAAGAAAAGTTGTCTTCCAAAATAGGATGGCCTTGGACACTGTGACTGCCTTGCAAGGAGGCACCTGTGCCATTATCTAAACAGAATGTTGTATGTTCATATCTGATGAGTCTGTTAAAGTGTCATCTGTATTAAATCACATAAGGACATAAGTGAAAACCATGAGTAATGCAACCCCCAGATTAGGAGTTAGTAAATTGATGGTTTGGATCATGGGGCTCTCAGTAGAAAAAATTGTTACATATATTGAGAGTCATTATCTTAATCTGTGATTTCTCTTACGTGTGCTTATTCTGTTGCTGTGGCATCTGCTTCCAATGCAGCCAGATAATCAGCAAAGGAGCCACCTCCATGCTAATAAAACCCTTTGCTCAGAAACATTATGGAAGAAGGGGACATATAAGTTTGTAAGAGATGGTCATGAGGGGTAGAATATTGGAGGAGGTCATCGAGAAGACATGACTGCCAGTTGACCCTGGAGCTGGACCTGGGCAATCAGAGCCTTCTTATTTCCTCCCCTGTCCATGGAATGTTTCACCTACTAATACTATGTTAGCAGCTATTTCAAGGATGTAACCTTGAGAGAGTAATGTGGTGTTAAGACCATCAGACTGTATAGTGACTGAATCCAGTTAAGATCTCTACATAAGTTTTTAAGATTCTGGTATGCAGGTGAGGAGATCCACTATCTTGTGACCACTCAAGACAAACCTTGTATGTAAGTTCCCTTGCTTATTAAACTTGGTCTGCCTCTTTCTTCAGTCTCTCCTTGTTCTCTATGTAGGGCAGCCAGTTTCAGATATCACCTGGGAAGCTCCTGAGGAGGTTTGGAACCAACAATCTAGCTAAATGCTAAATGTCTTACCAATTCCATTATGAGTTCTTGTTTGAACCTTGAATATGTTGGTGCTAGATCATGCTTTCTGGGTGCTGCTCTGATTTTCTTTTAAGCATATATTACTATATTTTGAGATAGATGTTGTGATAAATTTAACTTCATTTTTTCCCAAGTACACATTAATTTCATTTTTGGTATGTATTTTTTTATGTTTTTAAGGTGTGCAATGAGAATAAGAAAATTGAGGTCCATATTAATTTTTTTCTGAAAAACGGATATAGAAAGAAAGAAAGTTGGATAATATACGCTTGTTGAGTAAAATGCCTTAAAACTTTATTTCTATATAGTTTACTTTGTACATCATGTCCTTAAAGCTTTAAAAAATTTTTTTCTTCATTTTTCTTTTTTTAATTGAAGTATAATTGATTTACAATATTATATTAATTTCAGGTGTACAGCATAGTGATTTAGTATTTTTAGATTATACTCCATTAAGTTATTACAAAATAATGGCTATAATCCCCTGTACTCTACAATATATACTGTTGCTTATCTATTTTATACACAGAAGCTTGTAATTCCTAATCTCACACTCTTATCTTGCCTCTCCTCCCATCTCTCTGCCACTGGTAAACAATAGTTTGTTTTCTATTACCGTGAGTCTGTTTCTGTTTTGCTGTATACATTGGTTTGTTTTATTTTTTAGATTCCACAAATAAGTGATATCATATAGTATTTGTCTTTCTCCATATGACTTATTTCATTAGGCATAATACACTCTAGTTTCATGTACCTTGCTGCAAATGGCAGAATTTCAATTTTTTAAGGCTGAGTGATATTCCACTGTGTGTGTGTATGTTTGTGTGTGTGTATATGTGTATATATATATATATATACACATATACACACACACACACATAGCACATCTTCTTTATCAATTCTTCTCTCTTTTTTTTTTTATACAGCAGGTTCTTATAGGTCATCCATTTGATACATATTGGTGTATATATTGGTCAATCCCAATCTCCCAATTCATCACAGCAACCCCCCACCCACCACTTTCCTCCCTTGGTGTCCATACGTTTGTTCTCCACATCTGCATCTCAATGTCTGCCCTGCAAACCGGTTCATCTGTACCATTTTTCTAGGTTCCACATATATGCTTTAAAATGCAATAATTTTTTTTCTCTTTCTGACTTACTTCACTCTGTATGACAGTCTCTAGATCCATCCACGTCTGAACAAATGACCCAATTTTGTTCCTTTTTATGGCTGAGTAATATTCCATTGTATATATGTACCACAACTTCTTTATCCATTCATCTGTCAATGGGCATTTAGGTTGCTTCCATGTCCTGGCTATTGTAAATAGTGCTGCAATGAACATTGGGCTGCATGTGTCTTTTTGAATTATAGTTTTCCCTGGGTATATGCCCATTAGTGGGATTGCTGGATCATATGGTAATTCTATTTTTAGTTTTTTAAGGAACCTCCATACTGTTCTCCATAGTGGCTGTATTGATTTACATTCCCAGCAACAGTGCAAGAGGGTTCCCTTTTCTCCACACCCTCTCCAGCATTTGTGGTTTGTAGAATTTCTGATGATGCCCATTCCAATTGGTGTGAGGTGATACCACATTGTAGTTTTGATTTGCATTTCTCTAATAATTAGTGATGTTGAGCAGATTTTCATGTGCTTCTTGGCCATCTGTATGTCTTCTTTGGAGAAATGTCTATTTAGGTCTTCTGGCCATTTTTGGATTGGCTTGTTTGTTTTTTTAATGTTGAGCTGCATGAACTGTTTATATATTTTGGAGATTAATCCTTTGTCCGTTGATTCATTTGCAAATATTTTCTCCCATTCTGAGGGTTGTCTTCTCATCTTGTTTGCAGTTTCCTTTGCTGTGCAAAAACTTTTAACTTTCATTAGGTTCCATTTGACTATTTTTGTTTTTATTTCCATTACTCTAGGAGGTAGATCAAGAAAGATCTTGCTGTGATGTATGTCAAAGAGTGTTCTTCCTATGTTTTCCTCTACGAGTTCTATAGTGTCCTGTCTTACATATAGGTCTCTGATCCATTTTGAGTTTATTTTTGTGTTTGGTGTTAGGGAGTGTTCTAATTTCATTCTTTTACATGTAGCTGTCCAATTTTCCCAGCACCATTTACTGAAGAGACTGATTTTTCTCCATTGTATATCCTTGCCTCCTTTGTCATAGATTAGTTGACCATAGATGCGTGGGTTTATCTCTGTGCTCTCTATCCTGTTCCATTGATCTATATTTCTGTTTTTGTGCCAGTACCATATTGTCTCGATTACTGTAGCTTTGTAGTATAGTCTGAAGTCAGGGAGCCTGATTCCTCCAGCTCCGTTTTATCCCTCAGTACTGCTTTGGCTATTCGGGGTCTTTTGTGTCTCCATACAAATTTTAAGATTTTTTTTCTTCTAGTTCCATAAAAAATGCCATTGGTAATTTGATAAGGATTGCATTGAGTCTGTAGATTGCTTTTGGTAGTATAGTCATTTTCATGATACTGATTCTTCCAATCCAAGAACATGGTATATCTCAACATCTGTTGGTACCATCTTTAATTTCTTTCATCAGTGTCTTATCATTTTCTGCATACAGGTCCTTTGTCTCCCTTGGTAGGTTTATTCCTAGGTATTTTATTCTTTTTGTTGCAATGTTAAATGGGATTTTTCCTTAATTTCACGTTCAGATTTTTCATCATTAGTGTATAGGAATGCCAGAGATTTCTGTGCATTAATTTTGTATCCTGCAACTTTACCAAATTAATTGATTAGCTCTTGTAGTTTTCTGGTGGCATCTTTACAATTCTCTATGTATAGTATCATGTCATCTGAAAACAGTGACAGTTTTACTTCTTCTTTTCCAATTTGTATTCCTTTTACTTCTTTTCCTTCTCTGATTGCTGTGGCTAGGACTTCCAAAACTATGTTGAATAATAGTGGTGAGAGTGGACATCCTTGTCTTGTTCCTGATCTTAGAGGAAATGCTTTCATTTTTTCACCATTGAGAATGATGTTTGTTGTGGGTTTGTCATATATGGCCTTTATTATGTTAAGATAGGTTCCCTCTATGCCCACTTTCTGGAGAGTTTTTATCATAAATGGCTGTTGAATTTTGTCGAAAGCTTTTTCTGCATCTATTGAGATGATCATATGGTTTTTATTCTTCAATTTGTTAATATGGTGTATCACATTGATTGATTTGCATATATTGAAGAATCCTTGCATCCCTGGGATAAATCCCACTTGATTACGGTGTATGATTCTTTTAATGGGTTGTTGGATTCTGTTTGTAGTATTTTGTTGAGGATTTTTGCATCTATATTCATCAGTGATGTTGGTCTGTAATTTTCTTTTTTGTAGTATCTTTGTCTGGTTTTGGTATCAGGGTGATGGTGGCCTCATAGAATGAGTTTTGGAATGTTCCTTCCTCCATAATTTTTTGGAAGAGTTTGAGAAGGATGGTTGTCACCTCTTCTATAAGTGTTTGATAGAATTCACCTGTGACGCCATCTGGTCCTGGACTTTTGTTTTTTGGAAGATTTTAAATCACAGTTTCAATTTCATTAGTTGTGATTGGTGTGTTCATATTTTCTATTTCTTCCTGGTTCGGTCTTGGAAGGTTTTACCTTTCTAAGAATTTGTCCATTTCTTCCACGTTGTCCATTTTATTGGCACAGAGCTGCTTGTAGTAGTCTCTTAGGATGCTTTGTATTTCTGTGGTGTCTGTTGTAATTTCTCCTTTTTCATTTCTAGTTTTATTGATTTGAGTCTTCTCCCTCTTTTTCTTGATGAGTCTGGCTAATGGATAATCAATTTTGTTTATCTTCTCAAAGAACCAGCTTTTAGTTTTATTGATCTTTGCTATTGTTTTCTTTGTTTCTATTTCATTTATTTCTGCTCTGATCTTTATGATTTCTTTCCTTCTACTGACTATGGGTTTTGACTGTTCTTCTTTTTCTAGTTCTTTCAGGTGTAAGATTAGATTGTTTATTTGAGATATTTGTTGCTTCTTGAGGTAGGCTTGTATAGCTATAAACTTCCCTCTTAGAACTGCTTTAGCTGCATCCCATAGGTTTTGGATCATCGTGTTTTCATTGTCATTTGTCTCTAGGTATTTTTTGATGTCCTGTTTGATTTCTTCAGTGATCTCTTGGTTATTTAGTAACATATTGTTTAGCCTCCATGTGTTTGTGTTTTTTACATTTTTTTCCGGTAATTGATTTCTAATCTCATAGCATTGTGGTCAGAAAAGATGCTGGATATGATTTCAATTTTCTTAAATTTACTGAGGCTTGATTTGTGACCCAAGATGTGATCAGCCCTGAAGAATGTTCCATGAGCACTTGAGAGAAAGTGTAATCTGCTCTTTTTGGATGCAATGTCCTATAAATATCAATTATATCTATCTGGTGTATTGTGTCATTTAAAGCTTGTGTTTCCTTGTTAATTTTCTATTTGGATGATCTGTCCATTGGTGTAAGTGAGGTTAAAGTCCCCACTATTCTTGTGTTACTGTTGATTTCCTCTTTTATAGCTGTTAGCAGTTGCCTTATGTATTGAGGTGCTTCTATGTTGGGTGTATATATATTTATAATTGTTATATCTTCTTCTTGAATTGATCCCTTGATCATTATGTAGTGTCCTTCCTTGTCTCTTGTAACATTCTTTATTTTAAAATGTATTTTATCTGATATGAGTATTGCTGCTCCAGCTTTCTTTTGATTTCCATTTGCATAGAATATCTTTTTCCATTCCCTCACTTTCAGTCTGTATGTGTCCTTAGGTCTGAAGTGGGTCTCTTGTAGACAACATATATATGGGTCTTGTTTTTGTATCCATTCCGTGTGCCTGTGTCTTTTGGTTGGAGCATTTAATCCATTCACGTTTAAGATAATTATCGATATGTATGCTCCTATTACCATTTTCTTAATTGTTTTGGGTTGTTTTTGTAGGTCCTTTTCTTCTCTTGTGTTTCCCACTTAGAGAAGTTCCTTTTAGTGTATGTTGTAGGGCTGGTTTGGTGGTGCTGAATTCTCTTAGCTGTTGTTTATCTGTAAAGCCTTTGATTTCTCCATCGAATCTGAATGAGATCCTTGCCAGGTAGAGTAATCTTTGTTGTAGTATCTTCCCTTTAATCACTTTAAATGTGTCATGCCACTCCCTTCTGGCTTGTAGAGTTTCTGCTGAGAAATCAGCTGTTAACCTTTTGGGACTTCCCTTGTATGTTATTTGACGTTTTTCCCTTGCTGCTTTCAATAATTTTTCTTTGTGTTTAATTTTTGTCAGTTTCATTACTATGTGTCTCATTGTGTTTCTCCTTGGGTTCATCCTGTATGGGACTGTCTGTGCTTCTTGGACTTGGGTTGCTATTTCCTTTTCCATGTTAGGGAAATTTTCTAGTATAATCCCTTCAAATATTTTCTTGGGTCCCTTCTCTCTCTCTTCTCCTTCTGGGAACCCTATAATGCGAATGTTGGTGCGTTTAATGTTGCCCCAGAGGTCTCTTAGGCTGTCTTCATTTCTTTTCATTCTTTTTTCTTTATTCTGTTCCGCAGCAGTGAATTCCACCACTGTGTCTTCCAGGTCACTTATCCGTTTTTCTGCCTCAGTTATTCTGCTATTGATTCCTTCTAGTGTAGTTTTCATTTTAGTTATTGTATTGTTCATCTCTGTGTGTTTGTTCTTTAATTCTTCTAGGTCTTTTTAAACATTTCTTGCATTTTCTTGATATTTGCCTCCATTGTTTTTCCGAGGTCCTGTATCTCTTCACTATCATTATTCTGAATTCGTTTTCTGGAACGTTGCCTATTTCCAGTTCCTTTAGTTGTTGTTCTGGGGTTTTATTTTGTTCCTTCATCTGGTACCTAGCCCTCTACCTTTTCATCTTGTCTATCTTTCTGTGAATGTGGTTTTTGTTCTACAGGCTGCAGGATTGTAGTTCTTCTTGCTTCTATTGTTTGCCCTCTGGTGGATTAGGCTATCTAAGATGTTTGTGCAAGTTTCCTGATGGGAGGGACTGGTGGTGGGTAGAGCTGACTGTTGCTCTGGTGGGCAGAGCTCAGTAAAACTTTAATCCACTTGTCTGGTGATGGGTGGGGCTGGATTCCCTCCCTGTCGGTTGTTTGGCCTGAGGCGACCCAACCCTCCGAGCCTACCTTGGCTCCTTGGTGGGTCTAATGGTGGACTCTGGGAGGGCTCACGCCAAGGAGCACTTCCCAGAACTTCTGGTGCCAGTGCCCTTGTCCTCACAGTGAGCCACAGCCACCCCCCTGCCTCTGCAGGAGACCCTCCTACACTAGCAAGTAGGTCTGGTTCAGTCTCCTATGGGGTCACTGCTCCTTCCCCTGGGTCCCGATGCTCACGCTACTTTTTGTGTGCCCTCCAAGAGTGGAGTCTCTGTTTTCCCTAGTCTTGTTGAAGTCCTGTAATCAAATCCCGCTAGCCTTCAAAGTCTGATTGTCTGGGCATTCCTCCTCCCATTGCCGGATCCCTAGGTTGGGAAGCCTGATGTAGGGCTCAGAACCTTCACTCCAGTGGGTGTACTTTTGTGGTATAATTGTTCTCCAGTTTGTGAGTCACCCACCCAGAGGTTATGGGATTTGATTTTATTGTGATTGCACCACTCCTACCATCTCATTGCAGCTTCTCCTTTGTCTTTGGATGTGGGGTATCTTTTCTGGTGAGTTCCAGTGTCTTCCTGTTGATGATTGTTCAGCAGTTAGTTGTAATTCCGGTGCTCTCGCAAGAGGGGGTCAGCCACTGAGTCTTGACTAACGTTTTAATTCCAAGTAGCTTAAAGTGACCTGGCACAAAGTAATCTCGCCACTCGACACATCATCTGGCAAGGCCTTGAGTTGGAACCGGAAGCCCTATCACTTCTTCTCTTGATGGACACTTGGTTTGCTTCCATATCTTGGCTATTGCAAATAATGTTGCTATGAATATTGGGGTATATATCTTTTTGAATTAGTGTTTTCCATTTTTTCCCAGATATATACCCAGGAGTGGAATTGCTTGATCATGTGGTAGTTCTAGTTTTAGTTTTTTGAGGCCCTTCCATACTGTTTTCCATGGTAACTGCACCAATTTACATTCCCACCAACAGTGTACAAGGGTACACTCCACATCCTCACCAACATTTGTTTTTTGTAGACTTTTTGTTGGTAGCCATTCTTATAGGTATGAGGGTTTATCTCACTGTTGTTTTGATTTGCATTTCTCTAATAATTAGTGATGTTGAGCATTTTTTCATGTCCTTGTTAGCTATCTGTATATCTTCTTTGGAAAAATGTTTATTCAGGTCTTCTGACCATTTAAAAATCAGGTTGCTTTTTATTTTGGTTTTGAGTTATATGAGCTGTTTATATATTTTGGATATTAAGCTGTTGTTGCTTGCATCACTTGTAAATATTTTCTCTCATTCAGTAGGTTGCCTTTTCATTTTGTTGACGGTTTCCTTTGCTGTGCAAGATCTTTTAAGTTTAATTAGGTCCCAGTTGTTTATTTTTGCTTTTATTTCTTTTGACTTAGGAGACAGAATCAAGAGAATATTACTACAATTTATGTCAAATAATGTTCTGCATATGTTCTCTTCTAGGAGTTTTATGGTTTCAGATCTTACATTTAGGTCTTTAAACCATTTTGAGTTTATTTTTTGTATGTAGTGTGAAGAAGTGTTGTCATAATATAATTGTTTTACATGTGGCTGTCCAGTTTTCCCAGCACAATTTATTGAAGAGACTGTCTTTTCTTCATTGTATATTCTCACTCCCCTTGTCATAGATTAATTGACCATAGGTGTGTGGGTTTGTTTCTGTTCCATTGATCCATGTGTCTGTTTTTGTGTCAGTACCTACCATACTGTTTTTTTTGTTTTGTTTTGTTTTTGCGATACGTGGACCTCTCACTGCTGTGGCCTCTCCTGTTGCGGAGCACAGTCTCTGGACGCGCAGGCTCAGTGGCCATGGCTCATGGGCCCAGCTGCTCTGCGGCATGTGGGATCTTCCCGGACCGGGGCACGCACCCATGTCCCCTGCAATGACAGGCGGACTCTCAACCACTGCGCCACCAGGGAAGCCCTACCATACTGTTTTGATTACTGTAGTTTTGTAATATAATCTGAAGTCAAGGACCATGATACCTCCAGCTTTGTTCTTTTCTTCTAAAGATTGTTTTGGCAATTTGTGGTCTTTTGTGGTTTCATACAAATTTTAGGATTATTTGTTCTAATTCAGTGAAAAATGTCATGGTATTTTGATAGGGATTGCGTTAAACTTATAGATTGCCTTGGGTAGTAAGTGTATTTTAGCAATATTAATTCTTCCAATCCAAGAGTGTGGGATATCTTTCCATTTTTTGCATCATATTCAATTTCCTTCAGCAACGTTTCATAGTTTTCAGAGTATAGGATTTTTACCTCCTTGGTTAACTTTATTCCTAGGTATTTTATTCTTTTTGATGCTATTTTAAATGAGATTTTTTTTTTGCTTTGTCTTTCTGATAGTTCATTAGTAGAGTACAGACAAACAACAGATTTATGTATATTAATTTTGTGTCCTGCAACTTTGTTGAATTCATTTATTAGTTCTAACTGTTTTTCAGTGGAGACTTTAGGGTTTTCTATACATGGTGTAATGTCATGTGCAAATGGTGATAGGTTTACTTTTTCCCTTTCAATGTGGATGATTTCATTTCCTTTTCTTGTCTGATTGCTGTGGCTAGGCCTTACAACACAGTGTTAAATAAAAGTGGTGAGGGTGGGCATCCTTGTTTTGTTTCTGAATTTACAAAGAGACCTTCAGCTTTACACCATTGAGTATGGTTTTAGCTGTGTTGTCATAAATGGCCTTTATTATATTGAGATATGTTCCATCTATACCCACTTTAATTAGAGTTTTTATTATGAATGGATGTTGAATTTTGTCAGATGCTTTATCTGTGTCTATTGAGATGATCATGTGATTTTCATCCTTCCTTTTGTTAATGTAGTGTGTCACGTTGATTGATTTGTAAGCACTAAACCATCCTGGCATACCTGGAATAAATCAGACTTGATCTTATTGGTATGATCCTTTTTATATATTGTTGGGTTCAGTTTGCTAATATTTTGTTGAAGGTTTTTGCAGCTTTATTCATCAAAGATATTTTCCTGTTTTATATATATATATATATAGTAGTGTCCGGTTTTGGTATCAGGGTAATTATGGCCTTGTAGCATGAATTTGGGAGTGTTCCCTCATCTTCAGTTTTTTGCAATAGTTTGAGAAGGAGCAGTATTAGCTTTGCTTTGTATGTTTGGTAGAATTCTCCTTTGAATTCATCCAGCTTTGGACTTTTGTTTGCTGGGAGCTTTTTAAATTACAAATTCAATTTCACTACTAGTGATCAGTCTGTTCAAAGTGTTGTTCCTTGATTCAGTCTTGGCAGGTTGTAAGTTTGTAAAAATTTGTCTGTTTCTTCTAGGTTGTTCACTTTTAACAAATTATATGAACATATAATTGTTCATAGAGTTCTCTTATGATTTTTTGTGTCTCTCTGGTATCAGTTGTTATTTCTCCTCTTTTATTTCTTATTTTGTTTACTTGGGTCCTCTCTCTTTTCTTCTTGGTGAGCCTGGCTAAAGGTTTATCAGTTTTATTTATCTTTTCAAAAAAACAGCTCTTGGTTTCATTGATCTTCACTATTGCTTTTTTGGTCTCTATTTTATTTATTTTCTCTGTGATATTTATTACTTGCTTCCTCCTGCTGAATTTGGGCTTTGCTTGTTCTTATTTTTCTAATTCTTTTAAATGTTAGATTAGATTGTTTATTTGAGATTTTTCTTGTTTCTTGAGGAAGGCCTATATTTCTATAAACTTCCCTTTTAGAACTGTTTTGCTGCACCCCGTAGATTATGGAACGTTGTGGGGTTTTTTTGTTTTTTTGTTTATTTTGCAGTACGCAGGCCTCTCACTGTTGTGGCCTCTCTCGTTGCGGAGCACAGCCTCCGGACGCACAGTCTCAGTGGCCATGGCTCACGGGCCCAGCCGCTCCGCGGCATGTGGGATCCTCCCAGACTGGGGCATGAACCCATGTCCCCTGCATCGGCCGGTGGACTCCCAACCACTGCGCCACCAGGGAAGCCCTGGAAAGTTGTGTTTTGATTTTTATTTGTTTTGAGGTTTTTCTCTAACTTGCTCTTTGATATTTTTCATTGACTCATTGATTTTTTTTTAATAGCATGTTGTTTAGTCTTCACGTTTGTACTTTTCCCTTTCGCCTTTCTGTAATTGATTTCTAGTTTCATACCATGGTGGTTGGAAAAACTGCTTGATATAATTTCTATCCGCCTAAATTTGTTGGGACTTGTTTTGTGCATAGCATGTGATCTATCCTGGAGAACATTCCATGTGCATTTGAAAAGAATGTGTGTTCTGCTGTTTTTGGATGGAATGTCCTGTAGACGTTGTCCAATTGGTCTATGATGTCATTTAAAACCACTGTTGCTTTATTAATTTTCTGCCTGGATGATCTATCCATTGATGTCAGTGGGGTGTTCAAGTCTCCTACTATTATTGTATTACTATCAATTTCTCTCTGTTAATATTTGCTTTATATATTCAGGTGCTCCTGTGATCCCTTTATAATGTCCTTCTTTGTCTTTTGTTATAGCCTTTATTTGAAGTCTATTTTGTCTGATATGAGTATTCCTACCCCATTTTCTTGTTGTTCCCATTTACATGAGATATCTTTTTCCATCCCCTCACTTTCAGATTGTGTGTGTCGTTAGTTCTGAAGTGAGCCTCTTGTAGGTGACATATCAATAGGTCTTTTTTTTTTTAATCCAGTCAGCCACCCTATGTCTTTTGCTTAGAGCAATTAGTCCATTGCCTTTATTTATTTATTATTTTTGGGGTCCATTACCATTTAAAGTGATTATTGATATGTGTGTACTTATTTTATTATTTATATTTATTGATATATATGCATATTTTATTACATTTTTTTCCGCTTGTTTTCATAATTCTTTACTCATTTCTTCTTTTTGTTTCTTCCCTTGTGGTTTGATGATTTTCCTTAGTAGTATGCTTGAGTTCTTTTCTTTTTAATTTTTGTGTATTTGTTATAGGTTTTTGAATTGTGGTTACCATGTGGTTCATATATGTTGACCTATATCTACTTGTTTTAAACTGGTAGTGTTTTAAGTTTAAATGCCTTCTAAAAGGTCTACTATTTTTACTCCCCTTCCCTGCATTTTATGTTTTTGATGTCATATTTTACATCTTCATGTTTTTTCCTTAACTCTTCATAGGTGCTATTATAATTTTTTGTCTTTTACTCTTTATACTAGCTTATTTAAGTGGTTGATCCTCAGGCCTTATTATATATTTGCCTTTCCTAGTGGATTTTCCCTTTCCTTTTCCACTTAGGGAAGATCCTTTAACCTTTCTTTTAGGGTAAGTTTGGTATTGCTGTATTCTTTTAATTTTTGCTTGTCTGAGAAGTTCTTTGTCTCTCCTATTCTAAATGATAATCTTGTTGGGCTGAGTATCCTTGTTGCAGGTTTTTCCTTTTCAGCACTTTGAATATATCATGTCACTCCCTTCTGGCCTGAAAAGTTTCTGCAGAGAATTCAGCTGATAGCCTTATGAGGATTCCCTTGTACATGACTCTTTGTTTTTCTCTAGCTGCCTTTAGAACTATCTTTAACTTTTGTCATTTTAATTATGATATGTCTTGCTGAAATGCTCACTGAGTTCATCTATTCTTTTCTCTAATTCAGCTAGTAATCTTATTCCTAAAGCTTTGAATTCTTTATCTGGCAAATTGTTTATTTCTGTTTCATTATTTTTTCAAAGGTTTTTTCTTGCTCTTTCAGTTGAGACCAGTTCCTGTGCTTTTTCATTTTGCTTAACTTTCTCTACCTCTAGGAGTTTAGGTTTGAAACAGTTACCTGTTTGTGGTCTTGAAGGGGTGTCCTTATGTGGGAGTGTTCCTATACAGACTGTTTGTTTCCAGTGCCTTTGTTGGGAGAGCTGGATTTGATGTGGATACAAGTTACATCTTTCCTCAGAGTGTGCTGGCAGCTGTCACCTTGGTAGGAGGTGGGGGTGGAGGTAGAATGGGTAGAGCTGGAACTGCGTGTGAGGTGGGGTTTTCCCCCTGCTCAGTGGCTGTCACCACCCAATTGTGGGTGGGTTCTCATCCCAAGTTGCTGGAGCAGAAGCTCTGAGCATTGAGCCCATGCTGGCTCTGCTCCCTTTAAGTGTGTGCTTCCCTCTCTCCCAGCACCAGGACCCTTGCCCCAGAGGTGGGTAGTGCAGAAGCAAGGGGTGCCCCTTTGGGCTCTTTGCTCATGTTGGCCTCAGACAGTGGCCCAAGATGTTTCCTATGCGCTGCCTGTGCAGGCGCCAGCAATTGTTTCCATCACTCTGCTCAGACTCAGTGGGTTTAAGTCCCTTTTGTCCCTCACAGCCTATCACTGCCCCTAACCTCTGCCAACTCTGCCCTGTTTGGAGCCACACTGCAGGGCCAGTTTGCCCCTTGTGGACTCTCAGCATATATCAGGGTGTGAGCTGTGGTGGAGTGGCCGGCACCAGAGTCCTGGGCTGCTTCTGATGCGCTGCTTGAGTAAAGCATCAACGATGGCTGCAGTCACCCCACCCAGATGCTGCCCTAGGATCAAGCCACTTTCGCCTTCTGCAGCTGAGCTTTCTCCCTGGCCATGGCAGCCCTATATTCAACGCAGTGCTGTGATGTGGAGTAAGCGGGTCTGGAGTGTTCGCTAGGCTCAGGCTGATGCGCCGGCCAAGGCAGTCATGGGAAACCTGTCAGCCACTGGGACAGTCCTCCAATCTCCGCCTCAGGGGCAAGCCAGTACGAGTGCTTCCCATGAGTGGAGTCCAGGCTTCCCACAGCCCTCCTGTTAGTCCCAGCGGTCCTCCAACCAGCCAAGGGGGCTCATCTCTCCTGTGTAGGACCCCAGGAGTGGGGTTCCCAATCTGTGGCTTGACTGCTCACTCCCCAGTGTAGGTCCCTTCCCAGGGCCACAGGTCCTGACCTGACTGCTTTTCCTCCCTTCCTACCTAATTACGTGTGGATCTTACAGCCTTGGTTGTACAGGACCTTTCTGACAGTTTCCAGTTCCACATGTAGATGTATTTTTGATGTATTTGTGGGGTGAGGTGCATTCTCCTACCCTGCCATATTGATCCTCTCCTTGAAGATTTTTAAACAAAGCTTTTTTTCTCTCCCCATGTTCAATGCAGCCTTTTAATAATAGCATAGAATGAAAATAAGTTTACTTGGGAAACGTAGACTGATTTGATATGAATACCAAGAATTATCAGCGAAGACCCCATCCATACATTTTGAGCGCAGGAAAGAACATTTCAAACTTAGAACTCATTTCATCTCTTGGACTGTAAGGTAATCACTCTTGGACTTTTGGATTTGTTCATGAAGCTATTATTTCAACTGAAATAAAGTTGAACAAAAATAGCCCATCATTACAATTATACCAAGTATAACCAATTATAGTAAACAGTTTTCATACATTTAATTTGTTTGCATCCCAGAAATTAAATCTTTTCAGCTCTTTAATTCATAGCAAGTTTATTTTTATTCATTCAAAACGTTTTGATAAGATTTCCTACCAGACATTCTTTTTCCTGGCTTGGAGTCATTTCTTCTGTTTTGTCCCATTCTCCCTCTCTTTGCCCCCGCACTTTAAAAGTAAAGGCTGTTATCCTCTGTCCTTTGTCTGCAGTGTGAGAAGGCTCACTGTATGGCTGTCTAATGAGGAACCCCCCGGGGATGGTGGTGACAGTCACTCCCCTTTGCCATTGCAGGCTTGTTCCACTTACTGACCAAGAACTTGGGCGGGGTCTGCAGCACATATGTTCTTCTGATGGCCTCATTTGGGATAATGTTTAAGAAAAGCGTGCTATAGCAATTCCCAATTGCATGACCCATAATTAGTCTGAATAACATTTTCCATTTTAAACCCTGATTTTACAGGGATTACTACTTGGCAAATAAAATCTTGTTCCAAGCTTAGACTTGGCGTAGATTTTCGCATAAGCAAATTTACCATAGCAATAAATCATCAGCTCAGTTCTTGAACCTATGGGATGAAGAGAAAACTCATGTTAAGTGACAGGGAAAAGCACCCGCATGTTTGGGAGAGGGTGGCGGCATCCTTGCTGTTGCTAGTTTTGTGCACAAGCTGTGCAACGTCAGCGGCGGGCCTGACTGTGCAGGTCCAAAGTGGGATTCAGAAAATGGAAGACAAAGGTAATGCTCCTGTCCTCAGGGGAGTAAAGAAGTGGTAAAAGACTTCTCTGAGAAAGAATAACAATGATATGATTTGGGGGAGTCTCTTCCCTATGGATTTGATAAATGAGCACATAAGCTCTCTGAAAAAAAAAAACGTACCTAGGACTGGCATATTTTTTGTGATAAAACATGTCTATTTGAGTACCAGCACCTATTTTTTTTCTTTCACCTCAGAACATTAGCCAACACCGCTAAACGTTTCTTTTTCAAATTATTTATTTGACAGGGCCATCCATGGGAGGAAGTATCAGTATTGTAGCCTCAGTTAGTGGACTATAAAGTGGTCATTGTCACCTGGGAACTCATTAAAACTGCAAATTCTTGGGACCTCCTTCCTGAGACCAACTGAATCAGAAACTGTGGAGTGAGGCCCAGGAATCTGTGTTTTTATCAGTGATTCTAATGCCTGCTGAAGTTTGAGAACCACTGGTACACAGGTTAGGATAATGGGCTTTGTGATTAGGTGGGTCTGACTTTCTCTCTTGGCTCTGGTCTCTTCTTTTGCAGATTATTGAACTTCCCTGAGACTCAATATCTTATTTATTTATTTGCTTACATGTACATGTATGTATGTACTGATGATGATGATGATATTGTAAAAATAATAAAGATACTGATAATAGCCACATCATAGGGTTTTTATAATTATGAAGTGAGCTAATGTACATAGAGCCCTTAAGACATTTTCTGATAGATAATTAGTGCTTAATAAATAATTACTGTTATATTCATACAAATAGAGAAGAAAGGGAGAAGCGGCAGAGGCATTTTGAATTTACCAAGATATGATACAAAGATCCCTTATTCCTTTTAACCCATGTGGCACATTTTGTGGGGATGTAGGTTTTGGAGTAGTTGGACCAGTAGCTTGTGTCCTGTGTAGCTAAGGCGATTCACCTCTCACTTTGGCTGTTGAAGGCTAATAACTCTGTCCTTACATAATGTAAGCCCAGACAACGAGGAGAGTGAAGGATGGGTCTGGATAGAATACTCTCCAAATAATAGAGGCAATTGAAACAAAGAACAACTAACAAAGAAGTTGTCTTCCCAAAGCCTCAGAAAATAATCTTCAGATTTCATTTTCATGTTAGATATTTCTCAGTTGTTTTTCAAGTTATTTAAATAGAAATTAAGCAACTAATGGAAAGTATATAAAGTGTTAATAAGGCATGAGGGCTCTACTTGTTCATATGATTTGTGAGGATATTTGAAAGCATTAATCAGCTAATGCTTTGAAGATGAGTGTTACTATATAAGTTACAAAAATTATTATTGTGTCATAGATTATGAATCTGTCATTACCCATGACAATTATAATCTGCAGCTCTACTATTGCCTATAATCACACATATTTATTTCATAATTTATCAGCAAAGGAAACTTAGATTCCTTGAAGATTTAAATATAACTTCCATAAAGAGAAATTATTCTAAGTAAATAAACACTGTAATGGTAAATTCTTAAACAATTATCTGTGATATTTGGCATGTCAAAAGTTTGTCATTACTACTCTGATTAAAAACAAGTGATGTTTCACTTTGAACTTTGGAATTTATATTCATATTCTGAAATCTTTTCTTATCGTGCAAGTAGCTTGAATTGACTCTCTCTCTGTAAACATACACACACACACACACACACACACACACTCACACACACAAGCTTGCACGTGCCCACACAGACTTTTCTCCCAAAAGTTGAATTCTTTATATATGTTTACAATATATATACACAATATTAAAGAGTTATTTTTCAAAATAAAATATCTACATGGACACAATTCAGTTTTCCTTCCTCAAATTTGATCTAAGTGTAGAGATGAAGACTACTAATAATAAGGAAACCTAAGTCATTTCATTTTGGAGTGCAACATTATTAACTAGGTATGGTACAGTGATATAAATAATTTCACAGATAAGGTAACCCTCAGAGAGCAGCATTCCCCGTGTGAATGAGAGTGGGGAGAATATTTAGGAAAGAGATGCCTGGATTCCATCATAAAGTCCTTCCATGGTGATGGTGCAATGTGGGGAGCTGGGAAATGTCCTCTTCCTGTAGGTACAGTAGAAAGGGGGGAGGGCAGCCTCTCAGGGAAGACAGGCCTCTTTCCCCTCTCCCTCTTAACTTCTTGACTGGAGGAGAAGATGCTGGGATGTAGCATGATGTAGATGAAGAGAATGAGATGTGAAATCATTTGGATCTGGGGTTGAGTCTCCTCTTCACTACTTTCTAGCTGTGTGACTTTGTGTGAGTTGCTTAAAGTCTCTGAGCCTTAGTTTTCTGAAAGTTGTTAAGTGGGAACATTGAGCTCATTTGAGATAATATATATGAAAACGGGTGGGAAAACTACAAAAGCTAGCTGTTATTATCAAAGATGTCATCTAACATTATGCTAATTTCCTCTTTTCCTGGAAAACAGTTAGTAGGCCAAGGAGCTTGTTACCTTTCTCTCACCCTTAACATTCCAAGGAAGGCAGACTGGACACCTAAAGCATTTGAGCTCATGAGGTGACCATGATGCTCGGATATGGCCTTGATTCCCTGAATCTTAAATCATCATGCTTAAGAATACATATAAACGCCAGTTGGGTGAACTGGTACATTTTTCCAAATACCCACATCAACTCAAATATATAAAGGCTTCCATCTTTTCTCTAACTCAGGAGACACCACTTAGGAGCATTTCTAAACGCCATCTTTAGGGTCAATACTGAAGGGAAGCTTCAGAAGCAAAACATTTTGTGGAAAAGAATCCTGCTCAGTCTCCTACCCTAGACGGGATCGGAGGTGCCAGACCTTGATGTGACTTTTTGTTTGTTTGTTTTTGCGGTGCGGGGGCCTCTCACTGTTGTGGCCTCTCCCGTTGCGGAGCACAGGCTCCGGACGCGCAGGCTCAGCGGCCATGGCTCACGGGCCAGCCGCTCTGCGGCATGTGGGATCTTCCCGGACCGGGGCACGAACCCGTGTCTCCTGCATCGGCAAGCGGACTCTCAACCACTGTGCCACCAGTGAAGCCCTGATGTGCCTTTTTGTCTGTTAGCATCTTTAGAATGCTGAGGTTTCTGCACATGGTGGTGATTTTTTTCGATCTGTCTGAGGATTTAGCAGAGGGTTGGAAGACCCAGCCAAGCTACCTTTAGGAACAAATATACAATACAATGACTTTTCTCTTCCTCTCATTTTGTTTTCTTTTTTGTTTCTCATTATGTAAATTCCAGAAAATTACTCATGTGTTACAATAGGACAAGCAGTATCTTTTTGGTTCACAGGCCTTAATTCATCAGTGGTAGATGCTCAAGCACATATTCAGCATTGTATTTTAATTTCTTGAGAAGGAGGGAGATTGAATGTATTCCAGAATATCTTTGATTTAGTAAAGGAAAAATATCAGGCCCAGAATGTTTCAGAATACAGGGCTGACAACAGAATACTGCAAGTAGTCACTTTAGGAAATAGGGAGTTTAGCCTTCTCATAGGAGGCTAAAGATTGAAACACTTTAAACAAATATATCAAAGAATGTTCTTTCTGATGTTCACATTTTTTGATTTTCACTAATCCATGAAATTAGTAAATCTAATTCCTGATTTTTTTTTTTTCCTGAAAACCCTCTGCCAAATAATTTTGGGGTGGATTGGGCTATTAATGCCCTGCTTCACTTCTTTTTCTATTTTCTCCTTTTTAAAATATATTCCTCCCAAGTTCAGCTATTTGGACCCCATCTACAACTATTAATTATCAACCATGTAATATGAACTGGCCAAAGTGTTAGGAGTACTTATCATGCATAATCCTATTTTCGTTTTGTAGTAATTCTGAGTGCAGATGCTATAATTAACCCTATTTTATAGAAAAGGACATTGAGGTGTGAAAGATTAAATAAATTGTCCAAGGTCTCTCAGCTAGTAAGTGGTAGAATAAGGATCAACTCCTAGATTGCTTTTCACTTAAGATCCTAAGACCTATCTGGTCCCTAGTTAGGAGGAAAATAAAGAACCTAGTTTGATAGTCAGGTGACTTGGTTCCAACTCAGCTTTTCTGTTTTAGTCCTGTTTCAGTTCTGTTTTGTTCGTGTGATTGACTCCTAGCCCTTGATTTTGTGTCATAGTTCTTATAACTGTCTTTATCTTATTCCCTATACTGGGCTTTCTCAGTGGTAGCATTATTTTGGACAGAGAATTATTTGGTATTTGGGGCTGTTCTGTAGATTGTAGGGTGTGTGGCGGCTTCCCTGGGCTCTACCCGTTAGATGCCACTGGGGTACTCCTCAAGCATGACAACCAAAGTATCTCCAGGCACTAAGTGTTCCCAGTGGGGAAAATTGCCCTTGGTTGGAAATCTCTGCCTTATAGCCACGCCCCTGACTGGGTGGTCTGTTGATGACTTTGTCCTGCCCAGACTGTGACTGTCTTGTTGGGTCCCTAGCCCTGAGTGTCAGTCCTGTGTCTGGGCCCTCTTAATATCACAGCTCCCTAAGGTCAGCTGCTTGCTGTAATCCCTGCATATTTTCTAGGTCTGAACTCCCCATCACCATGTACCTGTCTTTGGGACACACCAGTTGGCCATCTACCAGCAACCACCTAATCTGATGACAAATTCTCACTAGGTACTATGTTCTCTGACTCTGTGTTAAACTCCCTAAATAGACTTCCTCTGACTGCCATCACCACCTGCATCCGTCGTCTCATCTCTCTCAATTTGTTCTATTACATGGGTGGCTGGGACTCTGTTCCAATATAGACTTTGTCTCCCTGAGGGCTACCACTCCTGAATTAATTAACTCAAATTAATTCTCTACTTTGATCCTTGCTTGTATTTAAATTTTCACCTTCGATATAGCTGGAATTGTGCATTCTGTGGGAATTAGGTAGCTTCCCAAGTCGGCGGGAAAGGCAAAAATTTATACAGTCAAATTTTGTCCTGAAAATTTCCTATGAAACAGCTAGCTGAAGATTATTTTCATCTTTCCATAAATCCAACCCAGTCATAATTCAAAGTCTTGTCCGATAACTTAGTCTCACAAAATTTATTATTTCAAATAATGGAGCAAAAGCTTTCCCTATAGAGATTCAATACTTCTTCAGGACAGATTCTGAGAAGTAGAACTTAAGGGTCTAAGGTGTTCACATTTAAACTTTAATACAAACTGCTAAGTTACCATCCTTAAAGAGGGATCTAATTTAAAATTCTACCAATGGTATGAGTCTTTCCTATGCCAATACCCTCACCAAAACTGGTTATTAATAATCAAATTTCTGCTAGTCAAGTGGATGAAAAATTATATTTTGTTACTTTCATTTAATTTTCCTGATCATTGGTGACATTTATCAGCTTTTCAAATATTTACTAGGCATTTATATTTCTGCTGTGAATTGCTTTTTCACATACTTAGTTCATTTTTTTCTTCCTGGTTGCTTAATTTTTCATATTGATTTTCAAAAATTATTTCCTGAATACTTTTCTTATAGTTGCTTGTGCTGTATATATTGCATTACAGTCTGTAGTTCACCTTCTAACTTTATGGTTTCTTTAATTGTGTGGAAGTAAATATTTAGGTACTCAAATCTCTTACTCTTTTCCTATCTGATTTTAGGGTGTTGTGTTTTGCTTGGGAAGGTCTTCTTCACTATAATATTTTGAAAATATTCTTTTAAAACAGTATTTTATATTAAATTTTTGTTTAGATATTACTTCCACATATGGTAAGGATCTATTTTTCCTAAATATACAGTCTGTTTTTTTAAGACCATTTTTTGAATAATTCATCATTCCCTTGTTGAGTTCATATGCCATATTTTTCATTTGTCAAATTTCTATATATAATTGGTCAACTTCTGCACTCCGTATTTTGTTTATTCATTTATTTATTATTGTACCAAGAGCAAAGTATTTTAATTGATTTTAAAGTATGTTACATTTCCCACTCACTGTTCTTTTTAAAATTATTCCTTGGCTCTTTTCTACATTTTGTTTTCCAGATGAATGTTAGTGTTTGTCAGATATGAAAAATATTTGGTTGGTTACAGATTAAAACTATATTAAAATTATAGGCTACCATGAAGTAATTGATAATTTAAAAATACAAGTTTTTCTAACCAGGAATATACTCTTTCTCTCCATTTATTCTGGTCTTTTCTCTTAATAAAGTTGCCTTCAAATAGGTATTGAACATTTTTGTTAGTTTTATAATTTTTGTTGCTATTGTTAATTGGATCTTTTAAAACACACTTTTTAATCACTTATTCCAATGAATGCTATTGATTTTTGTGTATTTATATTGTAATCAGTCACCTTTCTACACACTTTCATTTTTCTTAACATTTTTCAGGTGATGCTTTTGGAGCCCTTTGATTTTTATGGAATGCATCTAGGTCTGATGTGAGATGAGTTATAAAATAACTGTCAGTATCCTCCCAGTCCCTAGCTCTCTCACAACAGTGATGCACCCACATATCACACAGACAACCGTGGCCCCATCGCAGACATTTTCCCAGGCCTCCTCCTGTTTCCCTGCACTCTTTCCTCCTCATGCATCCCTGCCTTATCCACATCCTGACTCCTGTGATCTACTTTGTTTAGGTAACCCATTAGGATCCTATATCCCAGTCGCACCTCTGTCTACCCGCTTGGCTTCAGTGCACCTCCAGATCCAAGTACGACATGATCCTTCTACCAGCCTCAGCTCTTCAGAGCCCTGTCTGTCCCTCCTCCTCCACAACCTGGGCTAGGCCATTGAAAGTACAGCGGTGAACTTGAACAGCCCTATCTTGCCCTGTGTGGTTTCCCCAAACACCTCCACAAAATGGCTTAACAATAATGATAACAATTTTACTTGAGCACTTGCTAGGTTCTAGGCATTTGACTAGGCTCTAGGGAAAGAGTCATGAATACTGCAGACATGCTTTCTATCTTCAGGGAGCTTGTATTCTGTGGGGAGTCCAACACGGAAGGGGAAGTCTTCCACAGGGGTTCCTGTTAGTGCTGGGATTCTCCAGGTCTTCAGGCCCTCAACCATTTCCCAGGAAGCATTTACCTTCACGTCTGCTGTCAATGTTTGGGAGAGTGGCGAGTTAAAACCAAATGGAAATTAACTGTTTTCATTTAAAAAAAAAATAAATAAATAAACCTTGCTGAAAGTTTGCACTTCTGTACAACTTTGGACAGTATTTATGCCCACAATTTATTTTTATTTGTAGTCGTATTTCCTCTACTTGTTTGTAAATTCCCACAGGAGCAAGCACTTAGCTCTATACTTTTCATTCTCTTGAGCATAGCCAGGAGTCTTGCACAGAATTGCTGCTCTGTAAGTATTTGTTGTCTCTCTGGATGGGGTAACTTGATAATATCCCTCAAAGTCTTATTTCATCCCATTTAGTTAGTTTCCTAAGGCATTTCAAGTGACTACTTACTGCACCTTCCTTGAAGTTGGGAGTTTAAAAAAAGCAAGGGGAAAAGTTGGGCATATTATTGTGGTCTTGTGTGGCATATCTTGTGTTAAATGAGAGAAGTCACTCTCATCTGTGGTTTGCTAATTATTGTTTTTTTTTTTTTCTTGCAGAACAAAGAAGAAAAAATTTCTTTTAAAGAAAAGCCAAAAAATTATTATAGATCTTTTCTTTTGACATTCCTAAACAAGAACAGGCCTAGATGGTGTCATGTTTAATTCTTGCCCTAACTGGTATTGCTTGATTTGTTTTTTTGCAGATTGCCCTGAATTTTTGCCCAATTTTGTTTGTGTGTGGGGTGAACACTACCTCTACATGGAACAACTAAGGTTTGTTAACCGTCTGCTTATATACAAAATAGTGTATTATCTTCTTCTGAGTTTAACAACTAACTTTATGTATGATGTTAGTTATCCTTTGAGTTTTTCTTTTTGAAAGGATGTACTAACATCTTAGGCCCCCAGAGACAAAGAATCCATGGAGATTGTATTTGGAATTTTCCCCTTATTATCTCCATATGGCAAAATCACAACTCAAAAGAAAACTGGATGTTGTATTATATGATTTGGAGATTTGTACTTTTGTTTTAGATTTCGTATGCTTTCTTTCTAGGTTTTCTTTCTATCCATCTGGCTTAAGAGACTTTTTTGGTACTAAGGAAAGTTGTAGAATAAGTTTCATAAGGAGCTTATGAAAAACTGCAAAATCAGTTTTTCAAGCTTCAAAAATTGCATCAAGGATTTATAAAACTATGAGGGGAGATTTGCTATTTCATTTGTCATATTCAAACCAGAAACACACTGAAGTTCTAATAGCTTAGTGTTGGACTGAAATTTTCTCAAAGCAGATTTCAAATATAGGAAAAAATAAAATGTACAAGTGTCATTTTAAATTCTAATTTGTATTGGTCACACAGCACAGAGGCGACAGAGGACTAGTCTTAGAACAAAGAGCAACCAGTGAACAGTCCTTATTTAAGCTGTTCATCTTTTTGTCTTGATTGGCTGATCATTTTAGCTCTCTTTCCAAGGGTGTCAAATCCATTTAAGATCAGAATAAAAACATCTAGCCAAGTAAACTAGACATGCTTCATAATAAATAATTACGTCTAGTGTATGGCAAAGATTGGGAAGATGATGGTCAAAAGCCACCTCAGTGTATCTCAGGGGAAACTTCCTTTTGAGAATTAACAAAGCTGGGATTTGAAGACAATGTCTGGGTACCCAGATGTCTTACTTAGGTTGTAACTGATTTTTAAGCTGAGTTTATAAATTCCTGCTCACTTGTTTAAGTCTCTTGGCAAATGTGTTTGTGAGAAGGAAAGAGGGGGAGACACAAGGATTTTGGTTTTAAGCATTTTTGTATGGTGCAGTCACCCAGTGAATAAAGAAGAGGAATTACAGCCAGGGAAACAGTATGGTGGAAAGATGGACCGTGAACTCAGTGCATGTGATTTTAAACATGTGATCTTCCCTTATGTTTTCTGAAGATATAGCTAACTTGTTCTTGAATTCATACATAATATTTTAGAATTGCTAAATATGCTTTTCTTTCATCTCCTGAAATAAATGAAATGCTTATGTGCCCAAGGGTCAAACATGAACTCAAGAGTTGAGTGGTTGCTTAGACACTGGTGTGCTTTTATTGATACAATTAAACTTTGCTCTCTTGCCTTCCCCACCTCCAGAGATTTTTGGTGGCCTTGCACTTTTGAGGTTTTTTATAAATGCAGTTTTTTTTTAAATGCAGTATGAAAAAGGAGGATTCTTAAACCCTTTCATGCACTGAGATCTAAATTCTGGAGTTAGATTATGTTAATAACAGTTACTAATCTTTATTGATACCAGGTGCTAGATAGTCTGCTAAACATTGCATAAATGTTATTTAATTTAATCCACAGAGCTACCTTATGGGGTAGGTAGTATTTGTTCTGACCTTGTACACACGAGGAAATTTAGGCACAGAAAGGTTAAGTAACTTGTTTAAAGTTATGCAGCTAGTAAAGGGCAGAGCCGGGATTTGAACCTTGGCATAATGAACCTAGGCAGAGCCATAGTCTTAACCACGGTCTGATAGTGCCTTCTTTCCTGACCAATCAAGCCCTCATTAGAGAGACTCTATCAAAAGGAAAGTCAAAGTACTTGTATGCTCTGGTGTGATCAACACTTGGTTGTTTACCCAAGAGCCATTTCCACTGTCCCTCCAATTTTGTTCAGGTGTTGGGCAGCCAAGAACTTCAAGCACAGTCCCAGTCTTAGGCAGTTAAATAGCAATTAATCTAGCCAAGACTGGTAACTCCATTATATTGCTTTTAATTGGTTTAGGAATGGTCCTGTGGCAGAATTCTTGTGAATAAGACATAAAGATAATTCTACATGATGGCATCTGGAAAAGTGTACTTTGCTCTGAAAACTGGATAAGAAAGAGATGCACTCTGTCTTCCCTTCCTAAGATTGACGGGTGGGCTATGAAGCCTGGAGCAGCTGCAGCCAGCTTGCAACCATGAAGACATAAGACTGAAGAAAAAAATCCCTTGAAGATGGCGGAAAGAACTTGAGTTCTGGCAGCTGTTGTTAAGCTGCTGCATTAATTAATCTTGGAGCCTCTTTGCCTCTAAACTTCTTACTTTGGAGAAAATAAGTATGCCTAACTGATTAAGCCATTTTGAGCTGAGTTTCTTTCTTTGTAGCTCAAAATGTTCTAATTGATACATCTGGGTTCCAGACTATGTCCCTCTCCCATATCTTCCATGCTTTATCCCCTTATAGGTGATATCACTTTATGTTTTTCTTTATAGTTTTTCTTTAGGTTAGAAACTGGCTATAAGATTTTCTAAACAGATGTTTGAAACTTTTCCAAACAGAGGTATTTTGAACAAAAGTGGATAGTTTTGACTTTAAGAACTAAATATTTACAGTTTCTCCAAGCCTCTAAAGCTGTCCAGGAAGAAAATTGTGAGTGAATGTTCTATCACATACGGAGTGGAATAAACAGCACACACAAGAGCCCTCAGGGGACTGTCAAACTACATGAAATTTTACACATCTTTAAGCAAATCCACAGAGTCCAGTGCAAAATGGGCCATCAGAGCTGTGAGTGGGTTTGGGATGCTCCCTAAGGAGTTCTCCCCTCTCTTGGGAATATCCATCAGTGATCCATGATGTTCAGCCACAAACAGACTCATTATCATCAGGAGACAGTTTAAAGAATTCAGATGGAGTAGACAAATTTCTCAGTTGAAGTTTAAAATATTCTTGACTTTATTTATGTCTAACCCCATGTGTGAAGAGACCACAACTAACTGGAAAGTGTTCATGAAGGTGAAGGGCAGGTTTAACTGTTTATCTATCATCTATCTATCTATCTATCTATCATCTATCACCTATCTATGAAGCATCTTGGATGCCTCTTAGGAAAGTTAAATGCATGTTGTAAGTCTTCCTCAGCTGTGGCCTGTTATCACCAGCTGTGACATGATTTTTATGTTAGTAGTACGCATGTCACATTTCACGAAATGGAACTCAGAGTGCTTTCTTTCGGAATGTAACCCCTTGGTGTCAAGGAGCATTTCTTATGACTTGGTTTTCTTAGGATGGGACATCTCAGACTCTATCCTCAAAAATAGGCTTGGAATTATCTCTAAGACTGGCTCAGATAACCTGGTAAGTTATGAATGCTGAGTTATTTTTTCCCCTGGATCCACGAAATCAAATATACACTGTGTCTGGAGACCTTTCCTGTGGGTCTTGGGGGTACTCTAACTCCTTCTGATACGATGTCTGACCACATAGTAAATGTCTCCTCTAGTTTGTTCTGCTTCAATTAGTGACCAAGGATGGTGAGTTTATGTTTGTTTATGAGGGCATCTCCCTCAGTAGATGGTGAATTTCTTGAGGAAAAAGACCCTTGTTCTTTTGCCTTCCCAGCATGTAGCACAGTATCTGGTACACAGTTGCAGGTGATCAGTCAGTTCCATAACCCTTTTTCTCCCTTCAGTTGCATGAAGGCACAAGAAAGAGGTAAAGACAAATACAGCAATGTGTTCTACTCTGATCCTTTGCCAGAGAGTAGAATGGGCTAAGTAGACTCCAACCCAGTTGGTGTTCTGTATGCAGCCAAAGATTTCAAGGAGATGGATAGTCGCCTGGAACTGATTTGTCCTGGACAACAAAGGCAAAAAGCCAGATGTGTATTTGTAGGAAATTCATGGTGCTCTTGTTACAGCTCAAGGCCCAAAGCAAAAGATCTCTCCCTTCCCTCTAAGCACTGAAATTTGGAATTGGCAGACACATCATAGGGCATGTCTATGGTTACTAAAGAATGGAAAACTACAAAAATATTAAATCTAGGGTTATAATTATCTGATTAACCACAAATGGTACAAAAATTGAAAATCTAATAAGAAAGCTGGCATGGCAAGTAGGATTGAGACTTTCATAAGACTGATCAACATATCAAAACAGAAATGCATTGAATGTGGTACTTGTGACTTGACAAGATTAAGATTCCCCCCACCCAGAATCATTCGTAATGCAACCCCAGTGATAAGGAAATCCCCCAAATGTCATGTTCTTCATCATGCCTCTCCTAGTGATCAAAATTCAGAATGCTCTTGCACAGGGCAAGGAAAGCTGCATGGGTATAATTACAAGCAGAATGTCTTTGTTGGAATATTACTTTTTTTTGATCGTAGGATACTTTCCTTCTCAAAGTGCTCTGGGAAGCATATAAAAATATGAAAACACATTACCTTGTGAAGGAAACCAACACAGAGTAGAATGAAGTGGGAGAAAAAGTTGGCTCAGAAGATGAAACTTGAATCCCGTTCTGTGAAAGGGACCAGGGGATATATAGTGTTTAAACAGGCCAAAAGGAGCATTCATTTTAAAATCTAAATTATATTCCAGATCAGAATGACTTGTATAAGCACTTAACTTCGGGATGTTGTCTGTCAATACACGCTCAGGGTTTCTTAAGCAACTGGGATTCTATCAGTAAAAATGAGTATCTTGCAGTTTTGTTTTTTCCCCACTGCACTGTTGCAGCAAAGCACTAATTTCTCAATATTACACTTCAGTGAACAGTGACTGGGAGAGAGCAGGACGTTCAAAGATAAGACTGTACTTATAAGGAGCTTTGATGGGTGTTTCCTCAATAACCTCTGCCCTTCCTTCCCACTCTTGCTTGTAAAGCACAGGCTCCAGAAGTGGTGGCATTTCCAGTTTGGGGATATGGGCTTGGGAGAGGTGAGGTATAAAGCCCAGGCAGTGTCTGTGGAATGGTAATAGAGCTGTTCATTTCTAACAGAGAGTTCCCATGAGGGATTAATGGGATCGAAGGCTTGAAAGGAAATCCTAAGGGCTACCACTGATCCTTGACTTTGTGTCTGCCACTGTTCTAAGTGCTTGGATTATATAATTTTATTTAATCCTTATGGCAAGTTTATTAGTTGGGTACCTGTCAGCATTTTAAAGGCCCAGATAGGATGGGTAACAGGTTAAGACCACAGTATTAGCAAGGGTGGGCCCTGGAATTGCGCACAAGTAATCTCACCTGGGACTGAACTCAACTACCACACTTCAGCTGCCTTTATCGGTAACATAAGATCAGACCACGGACGCCTTGAACATTATACTTATTATTTATTTACTCTTTATTCTGTTTGTAGATAAATGATTTGGAAACTTTTTTTTTTTTTTTTTTTTGCGGTACCGGGTCCTCTCACTGTTGTGGCCTCTCTCGTTGCGGAGCACAGGCTCCGGACGCGCAGGCTCAGCGGCCATGGCTCACGGGCCCAGCCACTCCACGGCACGTGGGATCTTCCCAGACCGGGGCACGAACCCATGTCCCCTGAATCGGCAGGCGGACCCTCAACCACTGCGCCACCAGGGAAGCCCTGGAAACATTTTAAAGGTTGTGGAATGCTCTTTCAAATGGCATTTTGCCCATATATGAAACAGATAAAAGCGAAAGTGCCGATCTACTAAGCAGGGACATTGACTAACAGACCAAGTGCACACGCTCTGGTTGAAGTGGACAGGTTCTTGGGCCCCATCTACTCTGCTGCGCTCTCTGCCGTGGCCCGGGAGACTCATCCGCGACACTCTCGGGAGCAAGGTTGAAAATAATGGCTGTATGCAAGGGGAATGCTGGAGTTTTTGAATAAAGTAGTATATCACTGAATGGGGTATTTTCTAGAATAGAGAATAGAATAGGGTCTCTTTAGAACTGATGTGCAAGATGATAGGAAGACGGAGAGAGAGTAGGCAGATGACCACCAGTCACGGGGTCACTGTAGGGGCCAAAGCTTGATTTGATGAAGACCTGTTCTAGGTGACAGAAACAGAGCAAGAGGTGGATGTGAAGGAAGAATTAAGCAAAGGATAAATGGTTGACAGAGAAGAATTACAAAAGAAGAGAAGGTAAATATTTCATCCAAGAATATATATATATATATATTATGGTTTCCTTTGCTGTGCAAAAGCTTATAAGTCTGATTAGATCCCATTTGCTTATTTTTGCTTTTATTTCTATTACCTTGGGAGACTGACCTAAGAAAAGAATTTTTTTTCTTTATTAAGAAAACGAGGTGTCAAGAGTCATAGGGCTGTTTTGCTGATTTTTTTTTTTTTTTTAGTTCATTCATTTAGTTCATTTTCTTTCAGAGCAATTTTTTTCTTAGTTCAAAACCTTTTTTTGGTTAAAATTTTTAATGTTTTCCTTCCATATTTCATTTTAAAAGGCAGGTTTAAGATGCAGGATATATAGAACATGTTGTAATCCTCAAGCACTCAGGCATTAACTAAAAATCACACGATTAATTTAAACCTCAGAATGGTCTGTCACTACTCTCTGATATCAAACAAATGAGAGATTGATAGAGCAGTACCAGACCCACAGAGGGAAACCCAAGTGTGTGGAGTGAGCGGAAGGGTTGTGGTTCCGCAGACCTGACTTCAAGGAATGTACTCCTGGTTTTAAGAATCAAATAGAACTTTTATGTTGATTGTATCAAGCTCCTGAATCTCTTTCACCTCTTGATGTCAACCAATCAGATTATGGAATTTTTGTAAAAAACTTCAGTCCAAAGTTAGATGGATATGTTGCTATGTGGATGGATGAACTTTCCCCCATCTTAGACCCAGAATCATAAATCATTCTTAATTGACTAAAGCTGGTCCCTGAAGAAGAGGAATCAAAATTGAGTGCAGGCTAATGAATCCACTGTGAAAGACAATTGTAACTCTTCTGATGGACGCCATTGTTTTTAAATGGCCACTAAATTGTTTCAATTAATTTCATTTGGATTTATGAATAAACACTCATTCTCCTTTGGGCTTTCTAACCTGTCTTTGCCTTAGAAAAGTCACCTCAGCTCCATCAATCCATGATATGTTTTTTTCCAGTGGTAAGATTTATACACTCAGGATTTTCTAATTTCTGTTTTTTCAAAAGCCTATCTCCGGGGACATCACGTTCTTGGGCAGTTAAAGCAGTCTACTGGGTAAAATATATGAGGATGACTTAAAAGCAGGAGATGTTAATGTAAAGAGAAAGTGTGATTTAACGAGCTCTTTTGAAACAAGTTAGAACATTGACATTGTTGGGGAAGGGGGATTCCCAACACACTCCTGGCTTCAGGACTATTCCAGAAGCTGTAGTGAAGTATTTCTTTAAACCACAGAGTGTGAAATCTTTCTAAAGCTTTGCAGAAAGCAAAAGAGGAAAACTCATGAACACAAACTACAATACAATTCCAATTTTACATCACACTTAACGTTGCCGATAGCTTCTTAGATCATAATTAAGTCAAGTCAGAAGGAGATTCTAGTAGAGCAATAGTCCTCTTGGCTGACAAAGTGGATACTGATTTAAGTATTATTTACCCTAGGCTGACGATGTGCAAGCCAGCACTGTGGAGTTTATATGGGGGATTGCAGGAGCTATTCAAACTCTTTTGAGTATCTAGTGATTTCCTTTACAGTATGAAAAAACATCTACTTTGGGATGAGAGAAGAAAAGGGGAAATTATGTTTATACACTTAAATTCTCTCAATAGAAGACTAAAAAAGGCAGTACTATCCCTCCAAAAATATAACGTAGTTTTCAAATAAGAAGTTGCTTAAATTAACTTAGGGAGCAGTCTTATACATGAGTGCATTGACTTTTGAAAGCAAATTTCCCTGAGTATTTTACTTTTTCTCTCTTCTTGAGCTCCATAAAATGGAAAAGGCTGTACTCATTTTTTTTTCCGGTGGGCCGCTATGTTGTAATTTTAAAATGCTGGTTAAAAAGGAAGGGTAGCGTCATTAAGCTTTGAAAAGAAAAATCAGGAAATCTAACCATGTAACTTCAAATGAATTACTTAAATGGTTCTCCTCCACTGTGATGATCCCCCCTAGAACCTGATGGCTTCATCTTTACCCTGTTGCCTGCTGCTGTACTTTTCAGCTCTCAGGGGTCTTTCTGCTGGTTTCGCAGAAATTCCACTGAATTGGATCTGCCTCTCAATACTTCCCTCTTCCCCTTCTCCAGTCAGCCTTGCCCAGCAGCAGCTGACTGGGCCATATCCACTTGGGAAAGGGATTTCAGATCTGCCTGATTCTTTCCTGTCTTTCCTCAGCCCACTTCTTTAATTTTTAAAGACCTTATTTACATCCTAGAACTTCCGAGGTACTGATCAAAACTTTGCACTGAGGTACAACAGAAATAGCAAATGGCCTTATGTCAATGAAGGAGTTAAAGGACATATTTTCCAGGCACTTGGCCTCAGATTAGCACTCTGGAATGTGGGGAATGTTTTAAACATAAAAAAGTTGAGTTGTATATTATAATACATGGTAACTTTAAATGTTAGGGTTTCATATCACAGAACGTACACACTGGAAATTAAGTGACCCATTGTTTTGAAACTTCTGCTGTTCAGATACTTCCTTAAGCACTAGTTAGAGCTGATTTAAAGACAGGGGCGGGGACCTCAAATGCCTTGTGTATGATTTGAGGTTCTGCTTCCATTACTTTTTATAAAAGCTTGGACAAGCCAAATTCCCAAACATTGGTCTGAAGATTGAGGACTTATTTTACCATTACCTTTGGATCAGGTGGGTGTTTAATTTCTTGAAAAGCAGGAGAAAACAATACACTATAGCCAATAAAGTAACAGATTGATTTTCAATCTGCTGTTTGATGAAAAAGTTTTTTTTTTTTTTTTTTGGTACATCAGGTAGGTTTCAAAGTATGAATTTTCCACCATGGAAAATTATCTTCTACACTCTTGGAGAATATGAAATATATCTTATGTCTTCTTACAAACCTCACATAATTATTTAGTTTGCTTTGAGGAAGTAGATAGCAATCTTGGAAGAGTTCAGAGAGTCTTGTGACGGTGCAGCTGCCCAGTCAGCGGTCAGGCTGGTAGTGTCCTGAGGCAATGGCCTGGGAAGGACCACAAAGCCTGCCTGCTTCCTAAATGCCTGCCCGCTTCCTAAATGCCTGCCCACACTTTACCATTTCTTTCATCCAGCAACTTCCTCTTTTCCCTACTCCAGCCATTGCTCTTTCATGAAGGTCAAGTTCCCCCGCCTGGAGGTACTCCCTTTGTTACTTCCAGAAGGTGACCTAGAGCTAAGTCCTGGCCAAATGGGAACCAGAGGGGATCAAACTTTTCATTCCTCCCTTCTTTCCCTTTCTTTCTTCCCCCTTTCTTTTTTCTATTTTATCTCCTTCAGAAAGAATTTATGATAGTGCTTCATTAATTCATTGACTTGGACGCTTTGGATAAGATTAGGTGATTTAGGGAGGGAGAGGAAGAATTCAGGGCATGACTCTTGCTTTTTTTCAGCCTCCAACAGATGAGTAGATACCTTCCTTCACGTGGTCAGCTCTGCTGGGTTTTCTTAACACCTTTCAAATTATCCAGATTTATTATGGGTTTCCCTATGAAAGATACTAGTAAGCCAGGGAGCAATGTGGAAGCAACTGGCTTCTCTCCCCCACCCCCATTTCCTGGGGAGGGAAGTCTTGATAATAAAAGCAGTAAGTTTCAAGAGTAGGATTATGGGCGGTCATTGAGTGGGAAACTTCATCCTCTTCAAAATAAAACGTGTGCTGAAAGAATGACTAAAAAACTTTGCTTAGTGTTTTCCTTTTGGTAGTGCATGATGCAGCAGATAAGAAGAAGATGGTTTTGGATAGATAAGAAACCCACTGATGGAGCCAAAAGAGATGCAGAATTAGGTGATAGCAAAGTAAAAAGAGAATTTTACAAGATACAAATGAGTATGTTTGAATGCAATGGAGTCCTTCAGGCATCTGCCTATATCCTCAGGCAGAAACTGTATAAATAAACCAGAACCATTAGGCCATTTTGAAAGCTCATCTAAAATTGTTATGTCTATTTAATCACACTTTCATTTTAGGAAAATAATAGAATCTGCCAGAACATTTGAGAAGAGAACATAAATAGTGATCAAATTTGTTGTCTTATACAAGATTTCTGTCTATTATCTATCTATCTATCATCTATTGACTTAATTTCTGCTGTGAATTTAGAAAACTTGATGGTGTCAGAGTTGTCCTAAAACTAATGCAACTGGCATGACATTTCTCCAGACTAGTCTCTACTAGGCCACATTCTATGTTTTCGGTTTTCAGGCATGCTAGAAAATTTTCTCCTCCTCCCTTAAAATGCTAGCCGTCATTCTGACCACTGTTCTCATGCGTAAACTTCATTATTCTTGCTGTATTATAAATAAACTTAAGAAGAACATTCCAGAGAACAGGACTGAAAATGAGAAGGGTAGAAAGTTGCCTGCAAGGGGGGAAAGAGTAAGTAAAATGGAAATTGGCTAAGTCAGAAAGAGAAAAACAAATACCGTATGCTAACACACATATATGGAATCTAAAAGAAAAGGTTCTGAAGAACCTATGGGCAGGACAGGAATAAAGACAGAGACGTAGAGAATGGACTTGAGGACACAGGGAGCAGGAAGGGTAAGCTGGGATGAATTGAGGGGGTGGCATTGACATATATACATTACCAAATATAAAATAGATAGCTAGTGGGAAGCAGCGGCATAGCACAGGGAGACCAGCTAGCTCAGTGCTTTGTGACCACCTAGGGGGTGGGATAGGGAGGGTGGGATAGGGAGGGTGGGAGGGAGACGCAAAAGGGAGGAGATATGGGGATATATGTATATGTATAGCTGATTCACTTTGTTGTAAAGCAGAAACTAACATATCTTTGTAAAGCAATTATACTCCAATAAAGATGTTAAAAAAAATGGAAATTGGGGTCTTGTAATATTCCACTTTATAATTTTGTCAATAGCTATTGCCATAGTTATCTTAGAGGAGAATAAAGAAAGAAGTTACATGATAGATGATCTTACGTGCTTCCTCATACCTACTGATGTGTGAGGAAGTACATTCAGTGGAACATGGATTACCATTAATTGATGTGGGTTTTGGAGACCTCTTTCCTAAGAGAAGCCTCGGTTTTAAGATTGGAAGGTGGTTGTATTAAAGAGCAATGTTTTGTCTTTTGTTTCTGTCACCATGAGAGAGACTGAGGTGGGATATGCAGGGTATGCAGGGAGGAAAAACCAATCTTAAAAATCTCATAGGTATAAAGAGCAAAAACTTCCCTCTGCAATCCTGGTTCTAGAAGAAATATCAGTGTAACTATGGTACATAATAACTATAATAATAGGTTCCTGAATCACTGAACAGTACTGCCTTATTCTTTTGTTCTTGCTGTTAGATTTTTTTATTCCTTGTTAAACATTTAACTCTTCATAGGCATGGGCTTTATGGGTTTAAATACCAAGCTAGATCTTTGTACAAATCATCATTAGAATGAATTCGTAGAAGTGGAATTGCTAGGGATTTTGATACTTATCGACAATCTGCAATCCACCAGGGTTATACTGATTTATATGGTCACCAGTAGTGTTTTTTCCCTCAAATACTTGCCAATAATAAGTATTCTAGGACTTCCCTTGTGGCGCAGCGGTTAAGTATTCGCCTACCAATGTAGGGGACACGGGTTCAATCTCTGTTCTGGGAAGATCCCACACGTGGTGGAGCAACTAAGCCTGTGTGCCACAACTACTGAGCCTGCACTCTAGAGCCTGCGGGCCACAGCTACTGAGCCCATGTGCTACAACTACTGAAGCCTGCACTCCCTAGAGACTGTGCTCTGCAACGAGAAGCCATCGCAATGAGAAGCCTGCGCACCACAGTGAAGAGTAGCCCCTGCTCAACGCAACTAGAGAAAGCCTGTACACAGAAACGAAGACCCAATGCAGCCAAAAAATAAAAAAAAGGTATTCTAATTCTTTTCAATATTTGTTAGTGTCAGAGGTGAAAGATTAGGTACCTAATTTAATTTTCTTAGCTTTTTGAAGCAAATACTTTATTTTCATTTATTCAGTTTTTTTGCAATAAAGCATTTAGGCTACAAATTTTCCTCTGAGCATAGCTTTTACCATTTCTTTGGATAGTTAGCTCCCACTGTTGTTATTCTTTAAATAGTTAATATTGATAATTAAAATTTTTCTTAGCTCAAATTACTCATGAGTGTTTTAAAATTGCTGTATAGTTGTTCTTAGTTGAAATCAAGCTATAAAACATTTTTAAAAAGCCACACCATGAGGCCCATGTTATGGCACTTTTTTTTGAAGTTTTCCTTATAGCGTTTCATTTTATGTTTTGGTAAACATTCCAAAGATATTTACAGTTTGCAGATTTTGGCAGGCATCTATTGCTAAGGCTTCTAACGTTATCCAAAACCATTACATTCCTTTTTATTGTTTATTTAATCAGTCAGAGGTAAGCCCACTGACAATTGCAATCTTAAAAATTATTTGTTGTGTTTTTGCTTTATATATTTTGATATCTGATATTTGGCATGTTTGTATTTAGTCCTGTAATATCTTCACTGTAGAGTATAACTATCTGACAAAATAGCTCTCTTTTCTTCACTTTTGACTTGAATTCTACTCTGTCTGATATTAATAGGACTACTTCTTTCTTCTTCTTTTGAATAGTTTTATGCCATTTTAATTTAGTGTGTCCTGTAAATAATATACACAATTGTGGTTTTGTGTGTGTCTGTGGGGTGTTTGTTTGTTTATTTATTTTGCCTAACTAGAGAGAGTGTTTGGCTTTCACAGAGGAGTTTGATTCATTTACTTTTCTCATGATGATTGATATGTTTGACTTTACTTCTGCATCTTATTTTATGTCTGCATGCTGCCCTCTCTTTTGTTCTTTTCCTATCTTTGCTGTACTGATTAGATTTTCTTAGGTTTTTTTGCCACCACTTTGGAAGTTATGAGCTCCATATTTATATAACTATTGGCTAGCTTAAAAATTTAAATAACATATTTCAACCTATATTTATTTATCAACATAAAGGCTGAAACAGTATCTACTTATTATTTAATAGCAGTGTATGAAAATTAATGTTTTTTAAAAACACTATGCCATCAGTTTTTCTTAAAAAGTTTTGGGTTATTAGATCTTAAGGCAATCCATATCAGGGCATAATGGAGAAAAACACGAGAGATATACTAGAAAGATTGAAGTTGTTTATAAACAATGTTAGAGTTAAGAGTGAAAAAATTATGTTAGGTAGCTAGAGCAAAGGGGTTAATTTGAGGAATAATCTATATGAATAAAATTAAAGATTTCATTATTATTTTAAGTTGATATGGCGGGATATATTTTCAACATCTGGGTTTGTTTGGGATGGTCTGATTTAACATAGAGGCCATGTAGTAGGGCCACCAGAGAGAGGCAACTCAGTGACGTCATCCTCCAGAGTGGTCACCTGTGTGGGTTTGCAACAGAGATTCTTGATGCAAGCAGGTCTCAGTGAAACCTGATCCAAGATGAGCAGAAATGGGGTCTTACCTATTTCCTGATGCACAATTGGCAACTCAGAATAACCTATTAGAGCACAATAAAGTTAGATATACTGTAGGGACCAGGTAAACGCACTCCACAAATCCTAGGGCTCAGAGTTGAGATTTAATCTGATGGCTAGGAATGCATTTCTGGTTCCCAAGAAAAAAGTAAAGTCTGGACCAAACGGCATCTATTATAGTTCTCTGTCTCCATTAGGTCCTTGGAAAATTCTAAGAAGAATCATACATTTCTCACTCTTGTGTTCACTTTAGGAAATGTACTCAAATATAGGATTTATGGTATGCACAGGCAGTATTGCTTCCATAAAACATTTTGTTTAAATTCTAGTTATTAGGATTTTAATTCCACACAGATGTAGTTCTTATGAAGCATTCTATCCACTCAAGAAAGAGTCATGATTTGGGGCCATCTGTGGTATATTTAGGTGTGCCTGAACTGTTTCCTGTAAAACTACGGAAAAATTCTACTCCATTTTTTTTCTGATTTTACAGGCATCTCTTTAATCAGTTAATAAGATCTATGGTGAAACTATGACTTGCCTGACCAGTCCTCTGTTTACTGAAAAGGTTAAAATGATCTAAGAACATTGTTTTGGAAATGAACCAATGCTTGCCTCATCGGGAGTCAAAGCAAAAGGAAGAATCCGGAAGTATCAGTTAAATGTAGTGAGTGGGTGTACGTGTGTGTGGGGTGTATGTGAGGAGGTGCAGGGCAGGGATAAGTTCTTAATTGATCTTAAGGAAAGCAAGTGAAGAAGGGTATTAGGCCACTGAGTTTGGTTTCAGGCATGTTTAGTGTCTGTAACAATTTTTAGTAGAAAACCTCTTAGACTATCGTAAAATGTTTCTATAACAAGGCTATTATCATATAATATAACTGTTACCCAACCAAATGATAATATTTGGAATATGAGCATTAACTATCCTATCTCCTATTATCCAGCTATCTAAAATGCTATTCATTTTCCTTGGTAAGGCCTTTCTCTTATTCCTCAAATCAGAGTGTTTTTGTCCTTTCATTTGACTTCCCACAATATGTTGTTTATATACCCATTGTAGCATTTTATGAGGTATAATCTACATACAATAAAATTCACTCTTTTTAAGTGTACAGTTTGGTGCAAACGTGTACAGTTATGTAACTATCTTTACATTCAAGGTACAGAACATTTCCATCATCCCCTCAAGCCCCTTTATACCTCCATCTACCCCAATATCCCAGCAGCCAGTGCTCTTTTTTTCTGTCATCACAGTTTTTTGTTTTTTTTTTGTAATTTAAATGTCTTAGGAAGGAAACGTTGCATAGATCCTGTATGATGCACAGGTTAAAAGAATGGATCTGTCTCTATATAATTTTGCATTTTATAGAATGTCTTATCAATAGAATCATACAGTTTGTAGTATTTTTAGTCTTTTAGCTTCTTTTCCTTAGCATAATGCTTTTGAAAGTCATCCATGTCATTGCATGTGTCCAAAGTTCAATCTTTGTTATTGTTGTGCAGTATTCCATTTTATGGATATACCATAATTTGTTCCGTGTTAATTATCTTCATTAAAAATAACCCTGTTGGACTTCCCTGGTGGTGCAGTAGTTAAGAATCCACCTGTCAATGCAGGGGACATGGGTTTGAGCCCTGGTCTGGGAGGATTCCACATGCCGTGGAGCAACTCAGCCCATGTGCCACAACTACTGAGCCTACACTTTAGAGCCCGTGCTCCATAGCAAGAGAAGCCACCACAATGAAAAGCCTGCGTACCGCAACAAAGAGTAGCCCTTGCTCGCCGCAACTAGAAAAAAGCCTGCGTGCAGCAACAAAGGCCCAATGCAGCCAAAAATAAATATAAATAAATAACCCTGTTACCTGTAGGCATAAGGTGCCCATTTACCTTAAGCTAAGCGTGTCATGGGTGCTGGGGATAAAAAAGTTAATTAGGACATAGTTCTGATACTTCTGAGATTTTTATATAAACTTCTGATACTTCTGAGATTTTTTTATACTTCTGAGATTTTTTTATATAAAAAAGTTAATTAGGACATAGTTCTGATACTTCTGAGATTTTTATATAAACAGAAGATGTTAATATAATAAGGCTGGGACAGGGTGGGATATGTTCTATGAGTATAGAGAAGGGACATTTAGAATAAATTGAGCCTTTCAATAGAATAAGAATTAGCATAGCAAAGAAAGGTGGAGAAAAGCAGGACAAGGAGAGGAACGAGCCTGAATAAAGGCATGAAGACAGATAATAGCATAGAAAATGCTAGGAACTTAACTAGAGCATTAAGTTTAAAGCCTGAGCTGGCAAAGAAGGCTAAGAAAATATGTAGTAGCTAGAACTTGGGAGACTTTAAATGTCATGGAAGGAGCTTATTCTTTATTATGTCATGTGAGGGAGTCTTTGATGTATTTTAAGATGGGAGAGACAGTCTGATTTGCATGTTAGACTAAATTCAGTGTGGCAAATGGAGTACAAAAAACCAGTTTTAGGTGGTCTTTGCCTTATTGCTGGCCAGTAATAATGAGGACCTGAATCAGAACAGGAGTCTAAAGGGTAGAGAAGTAAGAATCAATTTGAGAAATCTTTAGAAAAGAACTTTGTTATTGAGTGGTTGTAGATAGAAAAGCACAGAGAGACAGAGAGGATGACTCCCATGTTTCCAGAAAGGATGTTTGGATGGATATTTGTGTAGGTTTGAGGAAGGGAGGTAACTTTAGTTTTGGACATAGTGGGCTTGAGATGTCTATTGTGTTTTCGAGAGGAGATTTTTAGTAGGCATTTTTGTTTATGAATCATGACGATGTGTGAAGATAAGGCTGAGTTTAGGAATAATTAGCATGTAAGTAAAATACATGGAAATTGAAGAGTTAAAGTTCTTGGAGAGTAGGGACAAAAATCCTACTTATGTCTGTGTTTTTCATGGCTTATAACACAGAGGCTGAAATGGAGAAGATGCTCCAAAATATTTGTTGAGAAGATGAATAGATGCTTATTTCCAAATTAAATTCTGTCTTATGCCCTGCACACTGGAATTCATGGGATTTAGACATATAACTAAGGCATGGAATTGCATGACCTATTTAAAGGCAGCTGGATAATATTCTCTATCTATGGCAGATAGAGCTTTGTGCAGTGAACACACAATAACCTTATAGTTATTTTCTGCTTCTGGGTTGTTGAGGGAAAGAGAGAAGGCCACCTGGAGCCTGGGCTGCACGGATTGCCAAACCACCACTATGTCTACCGTTTAGTTCTACCCTGATTAGGCCAGAACTGGGTAAATGAATGTTTAATCTTGCATCTTTCCACATAAACAGATGTTCTTACCCACAGATAAATTTAGAAAACTGTGTGGTTTTATAGAAAAGGGAGGCTATTTTTTCCAGTTAGGAAAAAGGTGGCTGCATATCTTTACTCTTAAAGACATGTTCATTTTTCAAAACCCAGGTAAAACCAATCCCAGCTCTTCCAAGAAGTCTTCTCAGATATTGCCAGTTGGAATTAATCTCTATCTACCATTTACTCTTATATTATTTGTTTTGGAAGCTGCCCGATACATTGGAAAGAGCCTGGATTTTGGAGTTGGGTAGTCATAGGTCCTATTTTGGTGTTGGTAGTTACTAAACTTCTCTGAATCTCACTCTCCTTATCTGTAAATTACCTGTAATGATGCATATTGGGGTGGACCTATATGTTTCCCATTCTTAAATCCCAAACCTTGAAAGACACATATAGGAGAGAGATGGACCTAAAATACTGGGTGTTCCTTCCTAATTCATTAATCAGTTAAACCTCTCCTTCTTTTGCAAGAGATTGATGAAAAAGCTGTTAGTGCAAGTCATATACTTTTCTTTCCTTCAGAGTAGAGTAGAAGTGGGGAATAAATCGTCCCTCATAAAAATACCTGCTTTTAAGTTTATTTATCTGAAGGGCTACGAATAGCATGAGGGATGTGGGGAGCCCAAGAGAGGGGCAGGCAGGATAAAGCCTCTGTCTTTCTTTCCTTAGAGCTCTTTATAGCACTAAGTATTGTGCTTTAATATGCAGGTTATCATTTGATATTTGTTGAAATGAGTTAGAAACAAATCTAATTTGTTTCATTAATGTTAGATATTGAATTTCTCTCCAGAATTATTATGCTTCTTTTCCTATATGATCTTTAGACATGGTAGGTCTGTACAATTTGTTTTTCTTTCTTACTTAAAAGTAACTCCTAATTTGAAGTATAGATATACGTACAGAAACATATAAAAATCACAAATATACAGCTTGAGGAATCATGACAAATTGAACACACCTGTGTAACCATCACCCAGATGAAACAATAGAACTCTACCTGCATCCTGGAATACCCTCTTGAGTCCCTTCCAGAGGTAACCATTAGCTTTATTGTTAACCTTATATTAACTTTGTCTTTTTTTTTTAACATCTGTATTGGAGTATAATTGCTTTACAGTGTGTTAGTTTCTGCTGTATAACGAAGTGCATCAGCTTAACTTTGTTTTTGAAGTGTGTATGTGTGTGGTCTTATTCAGGTTATGTGTATGAGATGCGTTTACTTCATTTTCTATAAAAATAATGTGTTCATTTTTATTTGCTGGATCATTTTCTATTGTATAAAGGTATTACCATTATATATTGAATCTACTGTTAATGGACATTTGGATGGTTTCCAGTACTCTGCTATTATGAATAAACTTGCAATGAAGATTCTTAAACATTTTTTGGATATTTATCTTGAGTACATACATAAGAGGGAGATTGCTGGGACACAGTGTAAGTATATATTTAGCTTCAGCAGATAATGCAAAAATAATTTTCCTGGTTGTACCAATTTACATTCCCACTAGCCTTGTATGAGAATTCTATTGTCCCATATTGTCACCAACACTGGGTAATTTCAGGCTTCTGAATATTAGCTACTCTGTTGAGCATGTGGTGATATCTCATTGTTGTTTGAGTTTGCATTTACCTGATGATTAATAAAGTTAAGCATATATTCATCACAATTTTTTTTGTCACTTGGCATTCTATCATGTGAAATTCTTGTTCATGACTTTCACCTATTTTATGAGGTTATCTGTATTTTATTATTAATTTTCAATCTAATTTAGAACCCATGTTTTTATGATTAGTGCTTTTTCATGTCCTAGTTTAATAAAGTATTGCCTACCTTATGTCATTAAGATATACTTGTCTGTTACCTTCTGGAAGCTTCCCCTCCCTCTATTACATATACATCTACATTAATCCCAGAATTGATTTTCTGTGTATGGTATGAGATAGGGTCTAGGTTCATTTTTTATATGAATAACCAATTGAGCAGGACTCTTTATTAAACTGAACATCTTTTAAATTTCCCCATTGTTCCTTGGTTTCCCTTTGTCATACATCAATAGTCTATATATAGAGATCTGTTTCTGGACTTCCTATTATATTCCATTGTTCTGTTGATTTATTCTTGATTACCACAATGTTTTAAAGCTATAGATTTGCAATGTCCTGATGTCTTGCGTCATAAGTCTTCTAGTTTTTCTTTCAGATTGTTGGTTATTCTTAGCCCACAGCATTTCCATGTAAATTTTAGACTTATCTTGTCAATTTCTGCAAAAAAATCTGTTGGCATATTAAAATTATTTTTAAATTTTTGGGATAATTTTATACCTACAGAAAAATTCCATAGATAACAGGGAGAATTCTCATATGTCCCTCATCCAGTTTCTCAAAATAACATCTTACATATTACTATGGTACATTTATCAAAGCTAAGAAACTGACAGTGATATATTATTGTTAACTAAACTCCAGGCTTTATTTGGATTTCACCAGTTTTTTCCATTAATGTCCTCTTTCTTTCCAGGATTCAATTCAGCATACCACATTGCATTTTGTTGTCATGTCTGTCTAGTCTCCTCTGGTCAATGATGGTTTCTCAGCCTTTATTTTTCATCATGATTTTGATAGTCTTAAGGAGTACTGACTAATTATTCTGTAGAGTGTTTCCCATCTCAGGTTTTCTCTTGTTTTTCTTATGATTATTCCGGGGTTTTGGTAAAGAATACAACAGAGTTGAGTGCACTTCTCATCACATTATATCAGGGAGTACATGATACACACATGAAATTGCTGGTGATGTTAACCTTCATCACTTGGTTAAAGTAGTGTTTGCCAGGTTTCACCATTTTAAAGTTATATTTTTTTCTTTTCTTACACCATTCTTTGGAAGTGAGTCATTAAGTCTGGCCCACCCTGGTGGTGGTGGTGAGGGGGTGGTATTAACCTCTACCTCGTGATTCACATATTATTTGGAATTCTTCTGTAAGAAAGATTTGTTTCTTTTCTATTTACTCATTCATTCATTCATCCATTTATTCATATCAGTAGGGACTCATGTATGTTTACATTATATTTTGGGTTATAATCCAATACCACTTTACTTATTTTGTTGCTCAGATTGTCCCAGTTTTGGCCAAGGAGAAATTTTTCAGCTTGGTTCCTGTGTCCCTTTGATGTCCCTATAATTTTGTTTGTGAAGCATTTCCTTACTTTTTGGCACTGTTAGATGCTCCAGGCCCATCTTTTATATGCCCTGCCTCAGACCTAGAATCAGTGATTTCTCCAATGGGCCCTTGTTCCTTTTATTGGAGAGTGATATTTAGAAACCAAGATCTGGGCATTTGGTATGCTTATTGTTACCATTGCTTCTAGGCCCTCTCAGTGAATAGTACTGAATATAATATATTTATATATGCAGACACACATGCAGACACATACATATACACACAAATGTATGTATATATGTATGTCTATGTATACTAACCCATGCATATACACATTTACAATTGTTCTGCATCTATGCATCTGTGTATATATATATGTATATATATATATGCTAAATATGAGTTTATACGGATATTTCTGACTTATTAATTTAAATCCAAAAACCTGACAGTAAATGTTGGCAAGGTTGCAGATCAACAGGAACTCTCATTAAATGCTGGTAGTAACAAAAATAGTACAACCACTTTGGAAAACATTTGGCAGTTCTTATAAAGTTAAACACAGACCCACCATACCATGCAGCAAGCACACTCCTAGGAATTTACCAGAGTGACTTGAAAATTTATGTCCCAACAAAAGCTGCTAAATGTTTCTAACAGCTTTATTCCTAATTGCTAAAAACTGGAAACAACCAAGTTGTCCTTTAACAAGGGAATAGATAAACTGACACATCCATGCCATGAACTACTATTCAGCTACAAAAATGAATGAGCTACTGATTCATACATTGACATAAGTGAATCTTTAATGCTTTCTATTAAGTGAAAGAAGCTATACCCAAAAGACTACTTAGTGTATGATTTCACTCATATGACATTCTGGAAAAGGTAAAACTGTAAGGAATGAAGACAGATTAGTGGTTGCCAGTGTTTAGGGGTGGGGGATGGTTGACTACAAAGAGACCTACAGAGGAACTATAGGGTGAAAGAACTGTTCTGGAGTGATGGACACATGACTGTAAGCATTTGTCAAGACTCAGAACTATATATTACAAAAAGTGAGTATTAATGTGTGCAAACTAATTCACACATTTGAAAATTGATGTTTTGACTAAAAATTATAAGGCTACACGCAAGGAACTGTACATAAACACTGTACTCTAGTTGATGAATTTCCTTCTCATAGATAGAGCACACAATTCTGAAACTGCTTTAGTTGTATACTTGTTAAACAAATAAGTAAATAGATAATAGATGGTGAATACCAGGTTTCTCACCAGGGGAAGGATTACAGATAAACAAGCAAGGAAGACTAAAATGAACTGGGTAGTAATGGATTAGAGTCAGAAATATCAGTATAAACTCATGTTTAGCTCTATATACTTCTTATTATATTCACATTTATTAGTATGAAGTTGTTTATAATCCTTTTATTAATGTCTGTAGGGTATATAGTGATGTCTAAATTTTAGTTTTTATTATATTGGTAAGTTATGGTTCCCATCTACTTTTTTCTTGGTAGTTTTACTAGAGGTTTATTAACTTTATTAGACTTTTGAATAAACCGGCTTTTGGCTTTATTGATTCTATTGTATATTTGTTTTATATTATATTGTTAATTTGTTTTTATCTTCATATATTTTTCTATTTTAAACTTATTGTTCTTTTTTCTGACATTGAAATAGACACTTGGACAATTATTTTAAGCCTTTATTTTTCCTAATAAATGCATTCAAGACTATAAATTTCCCTGTAAGCACTGCTGCATCTCACAAATTTTGAGACATTATGGTTTTTGTTTACCATTTAGTTAAAGATATTTCTAATTTCTATTATAATTTCTTCTTCTATCCCTAAGTTATTTGTAAATAAATTAATTTCCTAAAATTACATCTTTAAATAATATTTTTATTATGATTTTTAATTTAATTTCACTACATTAGAGAATACTCTGTATGTTTTTAAACTTAGAGATTTGTTAAACTTTTCTTTTGGCTCAGTATATGTTTGATTTTGGTACATGTTCCTCGTACACTTGAAAAGAATGTGCATACTGGCATTTGTAGGTGGAATGGTCTATATATATGTTAATTAGGTTAAGTTCTATGCATGTTATTTGTAGCACTCAACTCTGTATTCTTAATAAGATTTTAGCAGCTTGCTCTAACAGTTACTGAGAAGAATGTGTTAAGGTCTACCACTCTTTTGGATTTATCTATTTATCCTTTAATTCTGTTATTTGCTTTATACATTTTATTTTATTTTTTAAATTTATTTTTATTGAAGTGTTATTAGGTGCAAACAAATTAAAAATTATATCTTATTGGTACATTGAACTATGTATCATTATGATTTGTCCATTTTATCTCTTATAATGCTTCCTATTCTAAAATCTACTTTATTTGATATTAATATAGCTACACTAGCTTACTTTTTATCAATATTTTCATTACATAAACACATACATGTACAGTTTACCCTTGAACAATTCGGGGGTTAGGAACACCGACCCTCTGTGCTGCTGAAAACTTGCATATAATTTATAGCCGGCCCCCTGTATCCATAGTTCCTCCATAGCCACAGTACTGCATCTGCAGATTCAACCAACCATGAATTGTGTCGTACTGTAGTACTTATTACTGAAAAAGATCTGCATATAAGTGGACTTGCACTGTTCAAACCCATGTTACACAAGGGTCAACTGTGTGTGTGTGTGTGTGTGTGTATGTATACATATATATTTTTCTACATTTCTGTATTCTAAAATTTGACGTCTGTCTCCTAAAGCATCATAAAGTTTATTTTTTAATGCAAGGTTTCACTTATACTTATTTGGAGTATTTAGCTTATTTTCAATAAAAAGTTACAGATGTATTTGTATTTACATTTATGATTTGTTTTCTGTTTGTTCCAAGTCTTCTATGTTTCTTTGTTTTTAATCTTTTCTTAACTTCTTTTGAATTAAATCTTTTTTTTTTATTTCCCCTCTCTGTTGACTGCTTAGTTACATATAATTTTGCTTTTTGTTTGATAGTTACTCTAGAGATTTCAACATAGTCTTGCCTCATTAATGTCTAATTAAATTAGTACTTTTATCATTTCCCAGATAATGAAATGATCTTAGAACACTTTAACTCCATTTTCTCCCTCACATCTTTTATTATTGTTGTCATGTATTTTTATTCTATAGGTTTTTAAGCCCACAGACATTATTGTTATTTCATACTCTCTATGTTAATTTAGATGCACTTACATTTCTACCCTTTATATTGTTCTTTATTCCTTCCTGCATTTTCATACTATCATCTTGTTCCTCCTTCCTGAAGTACTTGCTTTAATGTTTCCTTTAATATGGATCTAATTTTATTTGCCTGAGAATGTCTTTTTTGCCTTTGCTTTTGATAAATATTTTTGTTGGAAACAGATTCTAGATTGGCATTTAATAATTAGTTATTTTCCCTCAGCACTTGTAATTTTCATTATTGTCATCTGGATTCCATTGTTTTTGCTAAGTAGTCAGCCCTCAGTCTTTTTTAAAAAATTTTATTGAAGTATAGCTGATTTACAATGTTGTGTTAATTTCTGCTGTACAGCAAAGTGATTCTTATACACATATATATTCTTTTTCAAATTCTTTTCCATTATGGTTTATCATAGGATATTGAATATAGCTCCCTGTGCTATAAAGTAAGACCTTGTTGTTTATCCATTTTATACATAATTGTTCAGTCAGCCCTCAGTCTTACTTTTTAAAGGAAATATTTCTTTTTTTTCCCCCTCTAGTTGCTTCAAAATTCTCTTGTCTTTGGTTTTCAGTAGTTTTACTATCATTCTTAGGTATAGTTTTCTTCAAACTTATTCTGATTAGGATTTGTAGCACTTTTCAATTTTGTGGCTTGGTAGCTTCTTTCAGTGTAGCAAACTTTAAGGCCATTACTTTCTCAAAATTACTTTTGAACTATTCTCTCTTTCTTCTCCTTCTGGGATTCCAAACATTATCCTGGGATACCATATGTCTTTTATATTCCCTCATCCTGTATTTTCCATCCTTTTGCCTTGTGTGCACCAATCTGAATACTTTCTTTTGAACTTTTGTTTCACTACTCATCTATTTGTGTCCATTTCTGTTAACTTACTTATTAAAGTTTTAATTTTAGCTAATGCATTTCTCAGTTCTAGAATTTTTTTTGGAAAAAATTCTGCATCTCTTCATCTAATTTCTTCAGCATATTAATAAGACATATTTAAAAGTACATGTCTAATAACACATCTTTTCTTCTATGGGTCTGTTTCTGTTTTATTTATCTTGGTTTTTAGCTCCATAGTCTTGTTTTCCGATATGCCTAGTAATGTTTGATTGACTGCAGGATCAGATATGAACAACTGTGGAGATAATTGAGCCTTTGGATGGTGCTTTCTGCATCCCTAGAGAATTTAGTTTTGCATCTGTCAGGCAGTGAGGGTCAATCACCTTAATCCAATCAGAGACTGAGTTAATTCAAGTCTGGGATTCAATCTTTGCAAGCACTGATTTAATTTTGGTTTCTCTCTATTCCTAAGGTGAAGGGTTTTTGTGGGCTGAAATGAAGGTCTGGGTAGTTTAATATGGACTTTTCTTTTTGAACTCTAACTTTTGTCCCTCAGTCATAAAACTGTGAGAAGTTTCCTCAGCTTTTTAGCCTCTTAAGTTGCCACTTTTGGGTCAGCTTCCTATCTCAGCAGTCACCTGAGAACCCAAAAATGATTTAAGAGGAAAAGCAGTACCAAATGTTGGTGTTATCCCTTCTTTTTGGAATCTTTGCCACATGGCTTTGGAAACCTCTCATGTCTTCAAAGAAATAATATATATATATATGTATATACACATAGTTTGGCTTTTCTTGTTTTTCATCATGAAAGAGTGGTCCACAACACATCTGTCCATTATTATGGAAAGAAGTTATTACCTGTATGATTCTTGTCCATCATATATATCTGTAAGATGAGTATAATAATACTGAAGATTATTGTGAGACTCAAATTAGATCATAATGGGAAAGCATTAAGCAAACTGCAAAGCTCTATGCAAATATCAAGTATTATTATTATCCTAGTATAGAACATGATCTCTTTGAAATCTGCAGCAGTGTGGCAAAGAAGTATTTAATAATTTCTTATCTGTTATTTAAAAAAATATGGATCTTCTTGGGGGCTTCCCTTGTGGTGCAGTGGTTGAGAGTCCGCCTGCCGATGCAGGGGACACGGGTTCATGCCCCGGTCCGGGAAGATCCCACATGCCGCGGAGCAGCTGGGCCCGTGAGCCATGGCTGCTGAGCCTGCACGTCCAGAGCCTGTGCTCCGCAACGGGAGAGGCCAACAACAGTGAGAGGCCCGCGTACCGCAAGAAAAAAAAAAAAAAAAAAAAGAATCTTCTTAATGGGCTTGGGTCGATCTAGTGTAGGTGCTACTCAGTGTAGAAGTTGGAATGGTATAAAGGTAGGGGTCCCTATGCCTGGTAAAACTGAGAGATATGTTTCCCCATGGAAACCCAAAGGTAGAGGTTATCCCTCAAGAGGAACTTAGACAGTCCCAGATGTCAAATTCCAGCAGTGAGAATGAGCAGCAGGTCACTAGCATGTGTAATAAAGTCAGAAGCTGGGTGAACAAGGATAGAAAGGAAGGAAATGGGCAGGTGGCATAGGTGATGAGCAGTGAGAGATACTAGAGTTTATCTGGTACATTTCATGGGGAATGGCTGTGAGACTTAAAGAAACTCTATGGGGTCTCTAATTTACAACCTGTTGTAGTTATCGTGGACTTCTAATTTTACATGTCCGCAAGGTATCTACTAGAATTATTTCTTTTCTGCTATTGTCTTATACCCAAGTTAGAGATTGGGATGTATGTCAGCAATATTGTTGAAATGCATTGAATATTATTATGCATATCTCTGGATATTGGTGCTGTGCTGTAGGAAAAATGTGGGTACACAAAGGAAGATGTATGAAAATGAACAGAAGGACAATATGCCAGGGTTGAAGTGGTCATCAGTCAGTTTAATTAAAAAAAATCAACACAATGTACTTTCTGCTTAATATTGAAAATATGTCATTTTCTTTTTTTTTTAACATCTTTATTGGAGTATAATTGCTTTACAATGGTGTGTTAGTTTCTGCTTTTTAACAAAGTGAATCAGTTATACATATACATATGTCCCCATGTCTCTTCCCTCTTGCATTTCCCTCCCTCCCACCCTCCCTATCATTTTCATTATTGTAGTTACTATTATTGTTATTGGTTTGTTGTTTTTGAATCCATAGAGTCTATTGATGGTGGTGGAATGCTATTTTGATAGATATCCAAGATAGGTGCTACAATATATCTTTCTCTCAGGTCTGCTTGTCACGATTCTTAGTTAGGAATGGCCCCAGACTTTAACCCACCCACTCTGTCATTCCTTCTTTCCAGTCTTGCTCAGGGATTTCACTGTTAGCAATCCTCCACTTACCCTTTCTTCCCTACTTCCTACTAGTCCTAACTCCTCTCTGAGCTCAAGCTTTTTTGTACATTAGAAGTTTCCAAAGGCAAAAGGATGGGAATTAGCATTCCTTTCATGCCAAGCACTGTCTCTTGATATATAGTATCTCATAAAGTAAAAAGGCATTTCCAAATAAATCTTACCTATTTTTAAAAGCAGATCTTATAAATAACTGTAAAGAACACTGCATATTAGCCTAGATTGAGTTTATATATGTTCTTATATATTAATTATTCAGAGTTATAAAGGCCACCTCAAATGATGAATAAAAGAACTGTCAACAGTGATATAAAAAACAAATAGAGATTTAGAGTGAGTATGGGAGGTGGGTCCTAATGGAAGTACATTATTTGTCATAAAAGGGAAAAAATAGATGTAGTTTTATAAATCGAGGAGTAGAGATAAAAGCATTTTATGTAATGTGATAATGGAAACTCCCCAGAAGAACTAAGGCTAGAAACCACTGAGTGGTTATCTTGTGGAAGGGGGACTGGGAGTGCTAAGGGGAGAGACACTTTTTCTTTTAACCTGATACCATTCTGTACTCTGACTTTTTAATTTACCATGTAAAGTCTTTCTTTTATAATAAAAATAGTTTTAAAAATAAGTGGATGTATTAGACAAATGCACAAAATGTTAAATAAAGATAGCAATTATAATAACAGAAATCAATATTTAAAAATTCAAAAAACCCTAAAGATGTGAAAGTGCATACATTCATAATTTCTTCAGTAAAGGAGGAAATCAAAACCAACCGTATAGTACTCTTCAGAATTGACAAATATAGATTGCATAGAAAAGCTGTACTGTGCAGTTATTGGTTATATTACTGTGTAAATAGCTATTCACCTGGTAATGGGCATTTGGATTGTTTTCAGTTTGGGGCTAATACAGATATCTTATTCATTTGCCTATGTAGGTGTCCTGACCTACATAGGATATGATTTTCATTCTGCCTGAAGGACTTTCTTTAATATTTCTTATGGTAGGGGTCTATTAGTCATCAGACCCATTCTTCAAGTTTTGTATGTCTGAAAGAGTCTTTATTTAACCCTCATTATTGAAAGATATTTTCATGAGATATACAATGCTAGGTTGACAGCTATTTGCTCTTAGTTCTTTCAAGGTATTTCTCAACTGTCTTCTCATTTGCATTGTTTCCAATGAGAAATCTTCCAGACTCCTTATCTAGGTCCCTCTCTGTATAATATGTCCTTTTTTCTCTGGCCATCTTTAAGGTATTCTATTTATCACTGGTTCTGAGCAATTTGATTATGATGTACCTTGGTGTAGTTTTCTCTGTGGATACTTTTGTATTCCTATAAATATTCTTGAACTTTGTTCAAGAAATTAATTTCTATTACTATATGTTCATGTTCATTAATCTTTTCTTCTGTAGTGTCTAGCCTACTATTGATCTCATTCAGTGTAGTATTCATATCAGACATAGTTGTTTTCATCTTTAGAAGTTTAAATTGTGTATTTTTGGTCTTCTCTGTCTTGACTTAACTTTTGAATGTATGGAATAGAGTTATATTAGTTGTTATTGTTCTTGTGTGCTAACTCTACGTGTGTGTCAGTTATTGTTGATATCAGTTAGTTCATTTTTATCTTCATTATGGGTTACATTTTCCTGCTTCTTTCCATGCCTGGTGATTTTCAATTGGTTGCCAGATATTGTGAAATTTAGATTATAGGATGCTGGATATTCTTGTATTCCTTTTGGGATCTTTTAAAAATCTCTTCTATATTTTGACTTAATTTTTTGAACATAACTTTTATAATGTTTTCATGTACTCATTCTAACATCTGTATCAGTTCTCAGTTAGTTTTTTGATTGATTAATTTTTTCCTTATTATGAATCATATTTTCTGTTATTATGGGTCATTTTTTCCTGCTGCTTTGCATGCCTGGGAATCTTTGATTGGATGCCAAACATTATAAATTTTACCTTTTTGAGTACTAGATACTTTTGTAGTCCTATCATCTTGAGCTTTGATCTGGGGTGTAATTAATCAGTTAGTCCTTTTGGGTTTTATTTTTGAGATTTGTTAGGTGGGACCGGAGCACTTTTTAATCTAAGGCTAGTTATTCCACACTACTGATGCAAGTCCCTTCCGAATACTCAATGCTCTGCGAAAATAAGGTTTTTCACACCGGCTAGTGGGAACAGGCAGTATTTCTTGCTCTGTGTGATGCTGGGTAATGTTTCTTCTAATACTTTGGGTAGTTCTTTCCCTGGTTTCAAGTAGTGTTTACACACATTTGCCCTGATTAGTATGCTACTGACTCAAGGTGACCTCTGGAGATCTCTGGAGTTCCTTTGTGTGCAACTCTTTCCTCTCCAGGCCTTATTCACCTTGGTTTCCATAGACTATTCACTTTGTCTCCTCAACTCAGATAGTCCACCAGCCTCTGCCTAGTGTTTCCCATTTTTCTCTACCACTTCCTAGAAACTTGCTCAAAGAAGTAAGTTGGGGCAATCAGAGTGCTCACCTCCTTTGTTTTCCATCTCTGCCCCAATGTCCAGTGTCTTGACTACTGCTGTTTCAGAATTTTTTTCTTTTTGATTGTTTTAGGCAGGAGAGTATGTCTGGTTCTTTTTACTTCATTTTGGTCAGAAGTGGAAGATAATAAATTCATTTTAAAGTGTTAATTTTAGAAAGAATTTCAAGAAAGATGTCCTTAAGTAATGAGATAGCAAAAGAAGTATGCTATCTTCCACTTGGATATTAAATCATTCTAGGGTGGGATAACTGTTAGACATTTACTTTTATGAAGATACAGACTTTGTAAAATTTTTAAGCTTTTCCAAAAATGATCTATAATAATTGTAGTTCTGACAGTTGAAGTTTGAGCAATACATCTGTGTATTATTTGAGTATACTAAGTGTAAAAACATATCACAACTTACATAAGGATCAAAATATCTAGATTGAAAAAAGAAGCCTGATTTTATGCTCCAGGCATCTTATTTTAAAACATCAATCTCTTTTAGAAATATTTCTTTTATAATTCCCTTTAACACATTGCCTTTGATTTATAGTATCTGCTGATAACACTAGAAATCCAATACATTTATTAATTTGACACTGCTTTAGGATATTTCAGGACATTCTTAATATATATGAAATGGAAAATGGTAATGAGGCACAACCTATTTCTTGTTAAGTGTATATAGAATGAACCCAGTTTTGATCTTTAATAATGATTTATTTTAATTTAGTTGCAAAATTTATGTGTTTTTTCATGTGTTCTGTGCAAAATGTATGGATAAGCTTGTGATAAATAAGACATCAATTAAAGTGATAAATTATACATCAATAATTATAAAGTAATTTCAGTTTGAAATAGCTTGGTTTTAAAATACTTCTGAGTACATGTAAAATGCTTAGAACAGGGTCTGGAATGTAATGAGTTTGATAGAAGTTAAAAATGAAATGATTTCCTCCTGTTTGATTTATCTTTTTTGAGATGTGTATGATTGTAGTGTAACTGAAGTAATGAAACTGATTCTGTAAGTTACTAGATCCTTGCACTGATGACAGATTGCATTCATTACCACCAGTCAGTGTTTGACCTGAGACCAAGGTGAGTCACATGCCAATATGGAGGCTTTTTAGTCCTTTCACTCTTTGTTGATAGTTTTTCATTTTAATTTCTGATCCTGTGGTAGAGCTTTCACTCCAAACTGACACTGGGTGAGGAAGAATGTTAAAGTAAGGAGCTGTGAGGAAAGAGGAGGATGGAGAATAGACATGTAAGGCAGGAAGGACATTTCTACAGAGGAGGCAAGAGAGCAGTACAGAATCAAGATTCATTTCTTGCATATTAACTTTGCCAGAGACTTCTCAGGGGAAATTCTTTCCCTGGAAATACAGTTAGGAGATAGAGAACCAGTAGAATTTTAAAGCTGGAATAAACCTTAAAGTCTGCCAGATAAAAGCAATTTAAACAGGTGAGAGTAGTATTTGTAAGAGCTGTAGTGGGACAGCTAGCAACCCAAGAACAGCCCCACTTATTGAGCCTATACTATATGAAAGTTTCTTTGCTGTATATAAATTATAAAGTTTAGCGTTTTCTTCAATTTAAAAAAATTGAAGTATAGTTGATTTACAATGTTGTGTTAGTTTCAGGTGTACAGCACAGTGATTCAGTTATACATACATATCTCTCAATATATTTTTTTCAGATTATTTTCCCTTGTAGGTTATTACAAAATATTGAGTATAGTTCCCTGTGCTATATATGAAAAAATGCTCAACATCATTAATTATTAGAGAAATGAGAATCAAAACTAAAATGAGGTATTGCCTCGCTCTGGTCAGAATGGCCATCATTAAAAAATCTACAAATAATAAATGCTGGAGAGGGTGTGGAGAAAAAGGAACCCTCCTACACTGCTGGTGAGAATGTAAATTGGTACAGTCACTATGGAGAACAGTATGGAGCTTCCTTAAAAAACTGAAAATAGAGTTACCATATGATCCTGCAATTCCACTCCTGGGCATATACCCAGAGAAAACTCTAATTCCAAAAGATACATGCACCCCAGTGCTCATAGCAGCACTACTTACAATAGCCAAGACATGGAAGCAACCTAAATATCCATCAACAGATGAATGGATAAAGAAGATGCAATATCTATCTATCTACCTATCTATCTATCTACCTATCTATCTATCTATCTATCTATCATCTATCTATCTATCTATATATACAATGGAATATTATTCAGCCATAAAAATGAATGAAATAACGCCATTTGCAGCAACATGGGTGGACCTAGAGATTATCAAACTAAGTGAAGTAAGCCAAACAAAGAAAGACAAATATCATCTCATATTATAGGTGGACTCTTAAAAAAAAAGGTACAAATAAACTTATTTACAAAATGGAAATAGACCCACTGACACAGAAAATAAAGTTATGGTACCAAAAGGGAAAGGGTAGAGGGATAAATTAGGAGGTTGGGATTAATATATACATACTGCTATATATAAGACAGATAACCAATAGGGAACTACTGTAGAGTAAAGTATAGCGTTTCTTTAAGTAAATTTTCTTGGTTGTTTGTTTTTTGTTTTTTTGTAAGGCAGATCCTACATGAATGGTAATGTAGTCATTATTGACATGAATAATTTTTTATTTCTTTTTAGATTCAGAATATCAGTGTTTTCCAAAAATAGGAATCTACTCAATAGCATTGTCAAAAGGTAATCATTGAAAACGTACCACATTTACTCAATTTTTGGACTGCCATGGGGCTACAGATTCTTTTTTATACTAAACTTAATTATCTCTCTGCTACATTCATCCATTGTAGTTCAGTATTTTTTGGAGTGAAATAGAATAAGCCTTATCCATTTCAGGTCTTGAAGATAGCTCTGCAACCCCCATTACCCTTTAAGTTTTCATCATATGACATGGCCCCTTTCCCTTCACAATCCTGATTATCTTTCTAGGTACTGAACTGATTACCAAGGTCTGTCTTGAGACTACAGTTGAGAAAGAAATATAAAATGGGCTCCATACCATTAAAGTACTTACAAAATATTGATTTTTTTCCCCAATGTTTGTTGTGTATTTTTATGCCCAACAGGTATGACAGGTAAGCAGCTACCAAAGAGGAATTCTAAAAAATAAAATCAGTTTAAGGGACCTGATGAGTTCTAAGTAACAGTGAAAGTTTGTTTGCAGCATGTGCTGCCCAGACACATACATCCCAGTAGAAAAGGACAAATGCCAATGAACTAATTCATTCAAACATTATTTTATTCATTCATTCAGTCTTGTAAATTTCTCAAAATGTGTTCTGGGAACCACTCTGCTGAGAATAGTTTTCTGTTGCTAAGTAAACTCTACATACTGTGTTGCCCCTTTGAGTTTCTCTGTATAATTTTCACTTAAAAGATTCTAGTCAATCCTATAGTAAAGAAGCTCCTTTAACATTGTTTCAATCAGCTTTTCCAAACTTTATTTTACTACAGTAAATTTTGTGTGTAACATTCATTGACTTCTTGCTGAAAATATTTTGGAAAAACACTGCCTTAAAACATTGAACCACAGGTTTGATCCCTGGTCCGGGAAGATCCCACATGCTGTGGAGCAACTAAGCCCATGTGCCACAACAACTGAGCCTGCGCTCTAGAGCCTGAGAGCCACAACTACTGAGCCTGCATACCACAACTACTGAAGCCTGTGTGCCCAGAGCCCATGCTCCCCAACAAGAGAAGCCACCACAATGAGAGGCCCATGCACTGCAATGAAGAGAGCAGCCCCTGCCCACCACAACTAGAGAAAGCCTGTGCACACAGCAATGAAGACCCAACACAGCCAATAATAAATAAAAAACAAACAAAAAAATTGCCGTCTCGCAAACCACTAAAAAAAAGACATTGACCCACAGAATTGACTGGACTTTTTATTCCACACATTTCAATGTGAATATAACCATTTTCATGAAAAATGGTTCTCATAGGAAGACTGAGTGACATCTGAACTTGACTCCTATTTCTAGTGAAGATTTATCACAAAACCCCATGAGAAGGGAACTGAATGAGGCCTATGGAAGAGAGGAAACCAGCAAAGTATAGCAGCATGTGATTTTGGGGGAAAATCATGAAGGAGCCAGAAAGCAGGAAATCTAAAACTGAGAAGAACCCTGGAGATTTTTGTGTCTATTCCATGGCTTTCCTTTAATTAGGACAGTATTTGTTAAACAATCCTCCATCATGTAAAGAAGATGTGTTACATGTATACAATGGAATATTACTCAGCCATAAAAAAGAATGAAATAACACCACTTACAGCAACATGGGTGGACCTAGAGACTGTCATACTAAGTGAAGTAAGCCAGACAGAGGAAGACAAATATCATGTGATATCACTCACATGTGGAGTGTGAAAAAAAAAAAGACACAAATGAACTTATTTACAGAACAGAAATAGACCCACAGACATAGAAAACAAATTTATGGTTACCAAAGGGGAAAGGGAGGGGAGGAAAAAATTAGGAGGTTCAGATTAACATATACACACTACTATGTATAAAATAGATAACCAACAAGGACCTACTGTATAGCACAGGGAACTCAATATTTTGTCATAGCTTATAAGGGAAAAGAATCTGAAAAAAAGATATATATGTATGTATAACTGAATCACTTTGCTGTACACCTGAAACTAACACAACATTGTAAATCAGCTATATTTCAATAAAAAACCCAAAAACCAAGGAAAAGAAAACCCAATCATCCGTCATGAACGTATTTGATTAAGTTAGAGTATTTATAGATAACTATCTACAAGGTGATATAAATGGAGAAAAAACTGTTATGCCAAACAGCTCATAATTTAACCACAGAGGAAAGCTGTACATCCAGGAAATAATCAGATAATGATATAAGGCACTGTAATTAGCTGTTGAGTTGCGTGGCTCAGGTTATAAATAGCCTGGAGTGGAGAGAAGGAAGGCATCCCTGTGAACGGAGTTAGAGAAGGTTTTCCTTTTTTTTTTTTTAAAGAAGATGTTGGGGGTAGGAGTTTATTAATTAATTAATTTATTTTTGCTGTGTTGGGTCTTCGTTTCTGTGTGAGAGCTTTCTCTAGTTGTGGCAAGTGGGGGCCACTCTTCATCGGCGTGCGTGGGCCTCTCACTGTTGCGGTCTCTCTTGTTGCGGAGCACAGGCTCCAGATGCACAGGCTCAGTAGTTGTGGCTTACGGACCCAGCTGCTCCGTGGCATGTGGGATCCTCCCAGACCAGGGCTCGAACCCGTGTCCCCTGCATTAGCAGGTAGATTCTCAACCACTGCGCCACCAGGGAAGCCCCCGGTTTTCTATTTTTAAGGACTCCTCAGGAAGGAGAGTTTTAATTTGTCCTGGTAACGATTTTTGCAAGAGAATAACTATAAAAGTTCTTTATGTTTAACAGAGGTATTTATTGCTGTAGTTCATACAAATTTCTCTTGGTGAAGCTTCAGTATGAACAGAGAAAGGACATCGCCTAATAAATGAATAGCATTGCTGCTAGGAGAATATCTTCAGGAAAAGATCATTACAATTCTCTTTTGTTACAAGAGGGTTTTACAAAACATTTAAGTAGTCAACATATAGGTCTGCAATTTAGTGATAGCATTCGAAATGTGAGATGACTTTAGAGAACAGTTTGGAAAACTAGAAGAGTTATGATAAGAAATAAATAAAAGGATGAAATCTAACAAAAGCAATTTGATACAAGCATCAGAAAGAAAAGAGCTAATAGGGCATGTGTATTTAAGTAATAGAAGAGACAGAAAAAAAGACACACACAGGAAACAGGTCCATGGGATAAGTGAAGGCTGAGATTAACATATGGAAACCAGACAGCAGGATGGGTCAGAAGAGAGCAACAGCCACCTGGGGATAAATAAAGCAGCAGATAAGAAGGAATGGAAATATTGGATGGGGGGTTTACTTCCTATTTTGGAAAGACAGGGGAGGAGAAAAAAGGACTACCACTTTAAACAGTTTAAAAATTACATACTTCCCCCTTTCTCAGAAGGGTTATGTAATTTGAAAATACTAAGGCAGACCTTTAAAAAAACAATGGCATCACTCTCCATGCTATTTTTAAATAACTTTTCATTCATTAGGCACAATTAAGCTATCGGGTCCTCTGTTTTAACTATGCAGAACACAGTTCTCACAGCCAGAAGCACACCGTGGATTAGAGACATTATGAACAATTCTGAACTTGCACAAAATATAATTGGCCAATTTGGAGACATTGTTTTGCACAGTATGATGTGTCTCATACATTTTTCATATAGGGGCAATGCATTTTATGAGACACATAATAAGCATATGGAAATACATGCATTCTCAGGAGGCTAAGAACAGTAGAGGGGATGGGCAACCAGTAACTGAGCTGAGCCGTGGGACAAGATTTGTGAGCTCTGAAACTTGACAAGCTTGGAAAAGACTATTCTAGGCAAGCTTTCTAAGGCACTTACAATACTAATTATATCTGGTGCACTCCATGTTTTCCTTGTTATAATTTCTTTACTGGTTTTAATTAAGTGCTCTTAATGTCTATTAGGAAGGTGGAGCAACTAGGAGGGTGAGCTGAACCAGACAAGTTTCGCCCTGCCCGCACTCATTTTATGCCCTATCCAACCTGTGTCTTGTTAATCTTTCATATGAATACCTACATTTCTACTAATTGATGGCTCTTTATTCTTTTCTTCTGCTAATTCTACAAATTAAGGTTCTACTTAAATGTTGTCAAGTTCAATCAATACCCTCTTTTGAGTCGTATTAGAGTAAATGGGTAATATTTTGTTGACTGACGCGGTGATATTCAACATTACTGATGCAGCTTGAAAGCATCTTTGTAGAGAACACAGAGGAAGCACTGAACTGTGGTGGAAAAAGCCTCTGTGGAGGGTGAGCTTCTATTTGTATAGACAGCCTTGGATCTGGGGTGTAGAAGGAGGACATGGCTCCATCCAGTCCAGCTTCGGCTGAGTCAGCACTTCCTGACTACAGTGTTTGGTACAAAGCATGCTTGTTATAACTTCAGAAGTACATCTGAACATTTAAAGCTGAACATACACATTATAGCATTTAATATATACAGGCCACTTATCTTTAAAAAGAAGGAAAGAAGTCCTTTTTATTCCTTCTCTGAATCACCCAATGTATTTTGGCTGCCTTGTGTATGTAAAGCACTAGAATTGAATGTAGAAATGGGTGGAATGAGACCAACTCAAGAAGCTGACATTCTGATAGGGGAGAGAGAACATGTATAGAAATAAGAATCATCTGAGACATTCATTCTTTTTTTGTTTTCGTTTAGCCTTTATTAGCTGACTACTCTGTGTCAGGAACACGGGGATAAGAATACGAAGATGAAGAGAACACAGTGTGTGTTCCCAGAGGATTGGATAACTGGGACAGGAGCACAGACGTGTAAATGTACAATGGGACCAATGGAGTAACTGCTATTATATAGTTATATGCAAGTAGTTATCCGAACCCTGAGAAAGAAGCCTGAACTCTGCAAGGAGGAGTCAGCCATGGCATCCTGGGAATAAAGAACATTTTCTCTGGGTGGTTTGAGCCTCAAGTTCCAGGTCCTTCTCATTTTCTTGTGCTGGATTATGTGAGAAAATAAATGATCCCACTTCTTCTTCTGCTTCAGTAAGTTTGAGTTGGATTTCTGTAATTTACAGTCAAAAGAATCCTGTAAGATTCAGAGCCAGGCAGAGGCTTGCATGTGTATTGTTGCAAAAGTGCTTGGAGAGATATTAAGGAGACATCATAGGATACTTGTTTTGTCTTTTAACCAGAAAGATGACTTCATTTACATTTAAATTATCTTCTTGTACATTTACAATCTTCTTCCCTATTTTTGTATTCGAATTTATTTCTAGTATTTTATTCTGTGTTCTCTATTTACTATGCTTTTTTACCCCCCTCCTGTTTTTCTGCTGTTTACTGGATGGATTACATTTTCATCATTCCCTGCTTTCTCTTTACTTATCTGGAAATTAAACATTCTATTTCTATTCTTTTTGAGGTTAGCATTAAATTTTTTAACATCAAGGGTTAAGTAAAACATTAATCAATTTATCTATCCTTCTTCTATCGAATACATGTACTTTATCATTAATCACCTTTCCCTTTAATATCCCAAATAATTGCTTGGCATTGTTTTTACCCCTCCCTGTTAATATTATTAATAACATTACTGTTATTATATTAACAACCTATAGTTGTGTAGGTTTACTGAAAGTTTACAGATTTTATTGCTTGCTAATTTATCTTTAACCTATCATTTTCTTTTGGACTCCATGCTATAGCTTGGCACTGGATCTAGGATGGCCAGGACTTAGGAAAAGAATCAACCTAGTAATGCAGGGGTGACCTGGGAGATTGGGGTGTTGCCTAGGTTGGGTGGTAATGGCCATTGTTATTGCTCACTCTAACAGTGCCTCAGAAGCAGCCCAGACTTCTGATGGTAGTGCAGCTGCTTGAATTTCCACAACCACCACACCATGCCCCCCAGTCGCAGCAGAGCAAACACTCCAGCCCTGCCTACTCCACATGACAGCCTAACTCTAGATCTGGGGTGACCATGACAGGGGAAAGACGCAAACTTGGGCTGTGTCTGAGCAGAGCCACGATGCCTACATAGGCAGTGCATTAGACCTCTGTAAGTGCATGGGCCCCACTTGCTTCAGCATTCCCTTCCTTTGGGGCAAATGCCTCAGTGTGGGAAGAAGGAAAAGCACACACTTAAAGGGAATAGAGCCAGCTTGAACCCAGCCCTCAGGGCTTCCACTCCAGCAACTTGTGAGCAGACCATGCCTCTGATAGGGTGGTGAGGGCCACTGTGCAGAGAGGAAGTCCCACCTCACACCCTGTGCAGGCTCTAGCTCCTCCATCACCAGCAACACCCCCTACCAAGGTGATAGGGCAGCAAGAACACCCCGAGAAAGAATATGACTGGAATCCCCATCAAATCCAGCCCTCCCACCAAAGGCATTGGGTACGTACAGTCTACATAGGGACTCTTCCACATAAGAACACCCCTTCAAGACCACAAGAGGTAACTGTTTCACCTAAATTCATAAAGACAAAGGCAGTTAAGTAAAATGAAAAGGCAAAGGAAATACTCTCAATTGAAAGAGCAAGAGAAAACCCCTGGAAAAAATAATGAAACAGAGATAATCAGTCTATCAGACAATGAATTCAGAATGTTAGGAATAAAAATGCTAACTGAATGAAAAGAATTGATGTAAGTACAGATCATTTTAACAAGGAACTAGAAAATATAGAGAAGACCCAGTCAAAAATAGATATTCAATTTCTGAGATGAAAAGCATTGTAGAAACAATGAATAGCAGACTAAATGACACAGAAGAATGTGTAAGTGATCTGGGAGATAGAATAATGGAAATCATCCAATCAGAACAGCAGACAGAAGACAAATTAAAAAAATAAATCTATATATGGGATCTATGGGATAATATAAAACATGATGACATTCACAATATTGGGGGTCCTGAAGGAGAAGAGAGAGAGAAGGGGATTAAAAATGTATTTGAAGAAGTTATTGCTGAAAACTTCCCAAACCTAAAGAAGCAAACAGATATCCAGGTACAGGAAGCACATAGGGACCCAAATAAGATGAATCCAAAAGGACCCATACCAAGATTTAATTAAAATGGCAAAGTTAAAAATAAAGAGAATACTAAAGGTAGCAAGAGAAGAAAAACAAAGAGTCATATACAAGGGAATCCTCATAAGGCTATCAGCTGATTTCTCTGCAGAAACTCACAGGCCAGAAAGGAGTGGCATTATATATATTCAAGACCTGACAGAGAAAAACCTGCAACCTAGGACGCTCTACCCAGCAAGATTATCATTTAGAATAGACAGAGATAAAGAATTTCTCAGACAAGCAAAAACTAAAAGAATTCAGCAATACTAAATCTACCCTAAAAGAAATGTTGAAGCATCTTCTCTAAATGGAAAAGAAGAATCTATAGGAAAGGAAAAATCCCAAGAGGAACAGCAAATATATAGTAAGGGTTGAAGATCACTTAAATAAGCCAATATATAGATTAAAAGATAAAAAGTATAAAAGCAGCTATACCTACAATAAATAGTAAAGGAATAAAAATGAAGGTGTAAAATATGACATCAAAAACACAAAATGTGGGGAAGGGGAGTAAAAAATGTAGATCTTTTAGAATGTGTTTGACCTTAAATGACAATCAATTTAAAGAGAGTAGATATAATTATGGATCAACATGAATCCCATGGTGAGCACAAACCAGAAACCTACAATATACACAAAAACTTTTTAGAAAGGAACACAAGTATACTACAAGAGAAAATCATCAAACCACAATGGGAGAAACAAAAAAAGAAGAAATGAACAGAGAAGAGCAACCAAAAAAATTGGAAAACAAGTAGTAAAATGGCAATAAGCAATACTTATCAATAATTACTTTAAATGTCACTGTACTAAATGTTCCAACTGAAACACGTAGAGTGACTGATTGGATAAAAAAAAAGACCCACCGTGCTGCTTACAAGAGACTCATTTCAGGGTGAGAGACACACACAGACTGAAAATGAGGAGATGGAAAAAATATTTCATGCAAACAGAAACAACAAGAAAGCAGGGGTAGCAATACTCATATCAGGCGAAATAGATTTTATTTTGTATTGAATTTTATTTTATTTATTTGTTTATATAGCAGGTTCTTATTAGTCATCAATTTTATACACATCAATGTATACATGTTAATCTCAATCACCCAATTCATCACACCCACACCCCCACACCTCATCTCTTTCCTCCCTTGGTGTCCATACATTTGTTCTCTACATCTGTGTCTCAATTTCTGCCCTGCAAACCGGTTCATCTGTACCATTTTTCAAGGTTACACATATATGTGTTAATACATGATATTTGTTTTTCTCTTTCTGACTTACTTCCCTCTGTATAAGAGTCTCTAGATCCATCCACGTCTCCACAAATGACCCAAATTCGTTCCTTTTTATGGCTAAGTAATATTCCATTGTATATATGTACCACATCTTCTTTATCCATTCATCTGTCGATGGGCATTTGGGTTGCTTCCATGACCTGGCTATTGTAAATAGTGCTGCAATGAACATTGGGATGCATGTGTCTGTTTGAATTATGGTTTTCTCTGGGTATATGCCCAGTAGTGGGATTGTTGGATCATATGGTAATTCTATTTTTAGTTTTTTAAGGAACCTCCATACTGTTCTCCATAGTGGTTGTATTAATTTACATTCTCACCAACAGTGCAAGAGGGCTCCCTTTTCTCCACACCCTCTCCAGCGTTTGCTGTTTATAGATTTTCTGATGATGCCTATTCTAACAGGTGTGAGGTGATACCTCATTGTAGTTTTGATTTACATTTCTCTAATAATTAGTGGTGTTGAGTAGCTTTTCATGTGCTTCTTGGCCATCTGTATATCATTGGAGAAATGTCTATTTAGGTCTTCTGCCCATTTTTCAATTGGGCTGTTTTTTTTTAATTTTAATATTGAGCTGCATGAGCTGTTTATATATTTTGGAGATTAATCCTTTGTCAGTTGCTTCATTTGCAAATATTTTCTCCCATCCTAAGGGCGGTCTTTTTGTCTTGCTTATGGTTTCCTTTGCTGTGCAAAAGCTTTGAAGTTTCATTAGGTCCCATTTGTTTATTTTTGTTTTTATTTCCGTTACTCTAGGAGGTGGATAAAAAAGATCTTGCTGTGATTTATGTCAGAGTGTTCTTCCTATGTTTGCCTCTAACAGTTTTACAGTGTCTGATCTTACATTTAGGTTTCTAATTCATTTTGAGTTTATTTTTGTGAATGGTGTTAGGGAGTGTTCTAATTTCATTCTTTTACATGTAGCTGTCCAATTTTCCCAGCACCACTTATTGAAGAGACTGTCTTTCTCCATTGTATATCCTTGCCTCCTTTGTCATAGATTAGTTGACCATAGGTGTGAGGGTTTATCTGTGGGTTTTATATCTTGTTCCATTGTTCTATGTTTCTGTTTTTGTGCCAGTACTACCATATTGTCTTGATTACTGTAGCTTTGTAGTATAGTCTGAAGTCAGGGGGTCTGATTCCTCCAGCTCTGTTTTTTTCCCTCATGACTGCTTTGGCTATTCGAGGTCTTTTTGTGTCTCTATACAAATTTTAAGATTATTTGTTCTAGTTCCATAAAAAATGCCCTTGGTAATTTGATAGGAATTGCACTGAATCTGTAGATTGCTTTGGGTAGTATAGTCATTTTCACAATATTAATTCTTCCAATCCAAGAACATAGTATATATCTCCAACTGTTTGTATCATCTTTAATTTCCTTCATCAGTGTCATAATTTTCTGCATACAGGGCTTTTGTCTCCCTATGTAGGTTTAATCCTAGGTATTTTATTCTTTATGTTGCAATGGTAAATGGGAGTGTTTCTTTAACTTCACTTTCAGCTTTTTCATCATTAGTGTATAGGAATGCAAGAGATTTCTGTGCATTAATTTTGTATCCTGCAACTTTACCAAATTCATTGATTAGCTCTCGTAGTTTTCTGGTGGCATCTTTACGATTCTCTATGTATAGTATCATGTCATCTGCAAACAGTGACAGTTTTACTTCTTCTTTTCCAATTTGTATTCCTTTTATTTCTTTTTCTTCTCTGATTGCCTAGGCTAGGACTTCCAAAACTATGTTGAATAATAGTGGTGAGAGTGGACATCCTTGTCTTGTTCCTGATCTTAGAGGAAATGCTTTCAGTTTTTCACCATTGAGAATGATGTTAGCTGTGAGTTTGTCATATATGGCCTTTATTTTCTTGAGGTAGTTTCCCTCCATGCTCACTTTCTGGAGAGTTTTTATCATAAATGGTGTTGAATTTTTTCAAAAACTTTTTCTGCATCTATTGAGATTATCATGTGGTTTTTATTCTTCAAGTTGTTAATATGATGTATCACATTTATTGATTTGTGTATGTATATTGAAGATTCCTTTCATCCCTGGGAGAAATCCCACTTGATTATGCTGTATGATCCTTTTAATGTGTTGTTGAATTCTGTTTGCTAGTATTTTGTTGAGGATTTTTGCATCTATATTCATCAGTGATGTTGGTCTGTAATTTTCTTTTTTTGTAGTATCTTTGTCTGGTTTTGGTATCACGGTGATGGTGGCCTTGCAGAATGAGTTTGGGAGTGTTCCTTCCTCTGTAATTTTTTGAAAGAGGTTGAGAAGAATGGGTGTTAGCTCTTCTCTAAATGTTTGATAGAATTCACCTGTGAAGCCATCTGGTCCTGGACTTTTGTTTCCTGGAAGATTTTTAATCACAGTTTAAATTTCATTACTTTTGATGGGTCTGTTCATATTTTCTATTTCTTCCTGGTTCAGTCTTGGAAGGTTATAGCTTTCTAAGAATTTGTCCGTTTCTTCCAGATTGTCCATTTTATTGGCATAGAGTTGCTTGTAGTAGTCTCTTAGGATGCTTTGTATTTCTGTGGTGTCCATTTAAAATTCTCCTTTTTCGTTTCTAATTTTATTGATTTGAGTCCTCTCCCTCTTTTTCTTGATGAGTCTTGCTAATGGTTTATCAATTTTGTTATCTTCTCAAAGAACCATCTTTTAGTTTTATTGATCTTTGCTATTGCTTTCTTTGTTTCTGTTTCATTTATTTCTGCTCTGATATTTATGATTTCTTTCCTTCTGCTACCTTTGGGTTTTGTTTTTTCTTCTTTCTCTAGTTCCTTTAGGTGTAAGGTTAGATTGTTTATTTGAGATTTTTCTTGTTTCTTGAGGTAGGCTTGTATAGCTATAAACTTCCCTCTTAGAACTGCTTTTGCTGCATCCCATAGGTTTTGGATCATTGTGTTTTCATTGTCATTTGTCTCTAGGTATTTTTTGATTTCCTCTTTGAGTTTCAGTGATCTCTTTGTTATTTAGTAACCTATTGTTTAGCCTCCATGTGTTTGTGTTCTTTATGTGTCTTTTCCTGTAATTCATTTCTAATCTCATAGTGTTGTGGTCTGAAAAGATGCTTGATATGATTTCAATTTTCTTAAATTTACTGAGGTTTGATTTTTGACCCAAGATGTGATCTATCATGGAGAATGTTCTGTGACCACTTGAGAAGAAAGTGTAATCTGCTGTTTTGGGATGGAATATCCTATAAATATCAATTAAATCTATCTGGTCTATTGTGTCATTTAAAGCTTGTGTTTCCTTGTTTATTTTCATTTTGGATGATCTGTCCATTGGTGTAAGTGAGGTGTTAAAGTCCCCCACTATTATTGTGTTACTGTCTATTTCCTGTTTTATAGCTGTTAGCATTTGCCTTATGTATTGAGGTGCTTCTATGTTGGGTGCATATATATTTATAATGTTATATCTTCTTCTTGGATTGATCCCTTGATCATTATGTAGTCTCCTTCCTTGTCTCTTGTAACATTTTTTGCTTTAAAGTCTATTTTATCTGATATGAGTATTGCTGCTCCAGCTTTCTTTTGATATCCATTTGCATGGAATATCTTTTTCCATCCCCTCACTTTCAGTCTGTATGTGTCCCTAGGTCTTAAGTGGGTCTCTTGTAGGCAGCATATATATGGGCCTTGTTTTTGTATCCATTCAGCAAGCCTGTGTCTTTTGATTGGAGCATTTAATCCATTCACATTTAAGGTAATTATCGATATGTATGTTCCTATGACAAATTTACTTGTTTTAGGTTTGTTTTTGTAGGTCCTTTTCTTTCCTTGTGTTTACCAATTAGAGAAGTTCCTTTAGCATTTGTTGTAGAGCTGGTTTTGTGCTGTTGAATTCTCTTAGCTTTTGCTTGCCTGTAAAACTTTTGATTTCTCCATTGAATCTGAATGAGATCCCTGGCAGGTAGAGTAATCTTGGTTGTAGAATTTCCCTTTCATCACTTTAAGTATATCATGCCACTCCCTTCTGGCTTGTAGAGTTTCTGCTGAGAAATCAGCTGTTAACCTTATGGGAGTTCCCTTGTATGTTGTTTGTCATTTTTCCCTTGTTGCTTTCAATAATTTTTCTTTGTCTTTAATTTTTGTCAATTTGATTACTATGTGTCTTGGTGTGTTTCTCCTTGGGTTTCTCCTGTATGGGACTCTCCGTACTTCCTGGACTTGGGTGGCTATTTCCTTTCCCATGTTAGGGAAGTTTTCCACTATAATCTATTCAAATATTTTCTTGGGTCCTCTCTCTCTCTCTTCTCCTTTTGTGACCCCTATAATGCGAATGTTGTTGCATTTAATGTTGCCCCAGAAGTCTAGTAGGCTGTCCTCATTTCTTTTCATTCTTTTTTCTTTATTTTGTTCTGCAGCAGTGAATTCCACCATTGTGTCTTCCAGGTCACTTATCCGTTCTTCTGCCTCAGTTATTCTGCTATTGATACCTTCTAGTGTAGTTTTCATTTCAGTTATTGTATTGTTCATCTCTGTGTGTTTGTTCTTTAATTCTTCTAGGTCTTTGTTAAACATTTCTTGCCTCTTCTCGATCTTTGCCTCCATTCTTTTTCCACGGTCCTGGATCATCTTCACTATCATTATTCTGAATTATTTTCCTAGAAGTTTGCCTATTTTCACTTCATTCAGTTGTTTTTCTGGGGTTTTGTCTTGTTCCTTCATCTGCTACATAGCCCTGTGCCTTTTCGTCTTGTCTATCTTTTTGTGAATGTGGTTTTTTTTTTCACAGGCTGCAGGACTGTAGTTCTTCTTGCTTCTGCTGTTTGCCCTCTGGTGGATAAGGCTATCTAAGAGGCTTGTGCAAGTTTCCTGATGGGACTAGTGGTGGGTAGAGCTGACTGTTGCTCTGGTGGACAGAGCTCAGTAAAACTTTAATCCACTTGTCTGGTGATGGGTGGGGCTGGGTTCCCTCCCTGTTCGTTGTTTAGCTGGAGGCAACACAACACTGGAGACTACCTGGGCTCTTTTGTGGGCTAATGGAAGACTCTGGGAGGGCTTACACCAAGGAGTACTTCCCAGAACTTCTGCTGACAGTGTTCTTGTCTCCACAGTGAGCAGCCACCCCCGCCTCTGCACGAGACCCTTCAACACTAGCAGGTAGGTCTGCCTCAGTCTCCCCTGGGGTTACTGCTCTTTCCCTGGGTCCTATGTGCACACTACTTTGTGTGTTCCCTCGAAGAGTGCAGTCTCTGTTTCCTGCAGTCTCTGTTGAAGTCCTGTAATCAAATCCCACTAGCCTTCAAAGTCTGATTCTCTAACAATTCCTCCTCTTATTGCCAGACCTCCAGGTTGGGAAGCCTGACGTGGGGCTCAGAACCTCCACTCCAGTGGGTGGACTACTGTGGTATAATTGTTCTCCAGTCTGTGAGTTACCCACCCAGCAGTTATGGGATTTGATTTTACTGTGATTGTGCCCCTCTACCATCTCATTGTGGTTTCTCCTTTGTCATTGTATGTGGGGTATGTTTTTTGATGAGTTCCAGCGTCTTGCTGTTGATGATTGTCCAGCAGCTAGTTGTGATTCTGGTGTCTCGTAAGAGAGAGTGAAAGGACGTCCTTCTACTCTGCCATCTTGGTTCAGGGCCCCAAAATAGATTTTAAAACAAAGGATATAAGAAAAGCCAAACAAGGGCATCATATAATGATGAAGGGCTCAATACATGAAGAAGATATTATATTCGCTAACAATCCTGCACCCAATACAGGAGCAACGAAATATTTAAAGAAAATACTAAACTGACATAGAGGGAGAAATTGATAATAATACAATAATAGTAGAAAACATTAACACCCCACTGACATCAATGGACAGATCATCCAGATAGAAAATCAGTAAAGAAAAGCAGTGTTAAATGACACAATAGAGCAATTGGACTTAGTTGATATCTATGGGACATTACACCCAAAATAATCAGAATACACATTCTTTTCTAGTGCACATAAAATGTTCTCCAGGATAGATCACATCTTAGGTCACAATACAAGTCTCAACAAATTTAATAGGATAGAAATTATATCAAACACTTTTTCCCAACCACAATGGTATGCAAGTAGAAATCAACTGCAGAAGAAAAATGGGAAGAGAATGAACACATGGAGACCAAACAACATCTTACTAAAATAACCCAATGGGTCAAAGGTGAAATCAAAGAGGAAATCAGAAAATGTCTTCATAGAAAAAAGATGGAAACACAACTTTTCAAAATCTATGGGATACAGCAAAAGCAATTCTAAGAGAGAAGTTCATAGTGATACTGACCTTTCTCGAGAAACAAGAAAAATCTCGAATAATCTAACCTACCATCTAAAGGAATTAGAAAAAGACACATGCACCCCAATGTTCATTGCAGCACTATTTACAACAGCCAGGTCATGGAAGCAACCTAAATGTCCATTGACAGATGAATGGATAAAGAAGATATGGTATATATACACAATGGAATATTACTCAGCCATAAAAAGGAATGAAATTGGGTCATTTGTAGAGATGTGGATGAATCTAGAGACTGTCATACAGAGGGAAGTAAGTCAGAAAGAGAAAAACAAATATCGTATATTAATGCATATATGTGGAACCTAGAAAAATGGTACAGATGAACTGGTTCGCAGAGCAGAAATTGAGACACAGATGTAGAGAACAAACATATGGACACCAAAGGGGAGATGTAGCAAAGGTGGTGGTGCTTCTGCTGTGATGAATTGGGAGATTGGGATTAACGTATATACACTAATATGTATAAAGTTGTAACTAATAAGAACCTGCTGTATAAAAAAATAAAATTAAATTAAAAAAATGAAATAAAGGTATTAGAAAAAAGAGGACAAGCAAAGCCCAAAGTCAGCAGAAGAAAGGAAATAATAAATATGAGAGGAAATAAATAAAATAGAGACAAAAGAACAATAAAGAAGATCAATGAAATCAAGACCTGGTTTTTTGAAAGGATAAATAAAATTAATAAACATTTAGCCATGTTCACCAAGAAGAAAAGAGGAGACCCAAATAAACAAAATAAGAAATGAAAGAGCAGAAATAACAACTGATACCACAGAAGCAAAAAATCATAAAAAGATACTAAGAACAGTTTTATGTCAACAAATTGGACAACCTAGAACAAATGGCCAAATTTCTAGAAACATACAGTCTTCTAAGACTGAATCAAGAAGAAACAGACAATTTGAACAAACTGATCACTAGACATGAAATTGAATCTGTAATAGTAATTAAAAAAAAAAAAAAACTCCCTGCAAACAAAAGACTAGGACTGGATAGCTTCACAGTGGAATTCTACCAAACATGTAAAGAAGAGTTAATACCTACTCTTCTCAAACTATTCCAAAAAATTGAAGAGGACAGAACACTCCCAAATTCATTCTACAAGGCCACCATTACCCTGATACCAAAAGGAGACAAAGATACTACAAAAAAATAAAATAACAGGCCAATATTTTTGATGAATATAGATGCAAAAATCCTCAGTAAAATATTAGCAAACTGAATCCAACAATACATAAAAAGGTTCATACACCATGATCAAGTTGGAGTTATTACAGTGTCACAAGGATGGTTCAACATATGCAAATCAATCAATGTGATACTGATACACCACATTAATGAAAGGAAAGATAAAATCATGATCATCTCATGGTAGCTCTATTTTTAGTTTTGAGAAACTTCCATACTGTTTTCCACAGTGGCTGCACCAATTTACATTCCCACCAGCAGTGTATGAGGATTCCGTTTTCTTCACATCCTTGTCAACATTTGTTATCTGTGTTCTTTTGGATGATAGCCATTTTATCATCAGGTGTGAGGTGATATCTCACGGTGGTTTTGATTTGCTTTTCTCTGATGACTAGAAATGTTGACCATCTTTTCACGTGCCTGTTGGCCATCTGCATTTCCTCTTTGGAAAAATGTTTATTCAGTTCTTCTGCCCATTTTTAACTCAGGTTTTTTGTATTTTTGATGTTGAGTTGTATGAGCTGTTTATAGATGTTGGATAGTAACGTTGGATATTAACATCTGTAATATCCTTTATTGGTAATATCAATTGCAAATTTTTTTTCCCATTCAGTACGTTGTTTTTTTGTTTTGTTGATAGCTTCCTTTGCTGTGCAAAAACTTTTAAGTTTAATTAGGTCTCATTTGTTAATTTTTCTTTTATTTTCTTTACTTTAAAAGAAAAATCCAAAAAATATGTTGTGATATATGTCAAAGAGCATTCTGCCTACATTTTCTTCAAGGAGTTTTTTGGTTTCTGATCTTACATTTAGGTCTTTAATCCATTTTGAGTTTATTTTTGTGTTTGGTGTTAGGGAGTGTTCTAATTCCATTATTTTACATGTAGCTGTCCAGTTTTCCCAGCACCACTTATTAAAGAGACTGTCTTTTCTCCATTGTATATTCTTGCCTCTTTTGTCATAGATTATTTGACCATAAGTGTGTGGGTTTATTTCTGGGCTCTCTACCCTGTTCTACTGATATATGTGTCTGTTTTTGTGCCAGTACAATGCTGTTTTGATTACTGTAGCTTTGTAGTATGGTCCGAAGTCAGGAAGTGTTATACCTTCAGCTTTGTTCTTTTTCTCAGGATTGCTTTGGCAATTCTTGGTCTTTTGTCATTCCATACATATTTTAATATTACTTGCTCTAGTTCTGTGAAAAATGCCACTGGTATTTTGTTAGAGATTGCATTGAACCTGTAAATTGCCTTGAGTGATATGGTCATTTTAGCATATTAATTCTTCCAATCCAAAAACATGGTATATGTTTAAATCTGTTTGTTTGTCTTCAATTTCTTTCATCAGTGTCTTCTAGTTTCCAGAGTACAGGTCTTTTGCCTCCTTAGGTAGGTTTATTCTTAGGTATTTTATTCTTTTTGATGTGATGGCAAATGGGGTTGTTTCCTTAATTTCTTGTTCTGATACTTTGTTGTTAACGTATAGAAATGCAATAGATTTCTGTATATAAATTTTGTATCCTGCAATTTTACTGAATTCATTGATGAGTTCTAGTAGTTTTCTGTTGGCATCTTTATGATTTTCTATGTAAAGTATCATGTCATTTGTAAACAGTGACAGTTTTACTTCTTCCTTTTCAATTTGAATTCCTTTTATTTCTTTTTCTTCTTTGATTGCTATGGCTAGGACTTCCAAAAATATGTTGAATAATAATGGCAAGAGTAGGCATCCTTGTCTTATTTGTGTTTTTAGAGGAAATGCTTTCACCATATGACCCAGCAATTCCACCCCTGGGTATATATCTGAAAAAAACAAAACAAAAACAAAAACACTGATTTGCAAAGATACATGCACCCCAATGTTCACAGCAGCATTATTTACAATTGCCAAGATATGGAAACAACCCAAGTGTCTGTCAATGGATAAATGGATAAAGAATATGTGGTATGTATATACAATGGAATACTACTTAGCCTTACAAAAGAACAAAATTTAGCCATTTGCAGCAACACAGATGGACTTGGAGGGCATTATGCTAAGTGAAATTAGTCAGACAAAGAAAAATACTGTATGATATCACTTCTATGTGGAATCTAAAAAATAATACAAACAAATGTATATGCAGAACAGAAGTGAACTCACAGATATAGAAAACAAACTTATGGTTACCAAAGGGGAAAGGGAAGTGGGGAGGGACAAATTAAGGGTATTGGATTAACAGGTACAAACTCCTACATAGCACAGGAAATTACACATTTTATTTTGTAATAACCTATAATGGAGTATAATATGCAAGAACACTGACTCATTGTGTTGTGCACTGAATCAAATACAATATACAATCAACTATAGTTCAGTTAAAAAAAGATTTTTATTATGTTTATATTTTTCAGTCTCACTATCATGTATATAGGAAGGATATTGTTGTTGTTGCTTTTAATTCTCTTTGGGGTCTGGTAAAGCCATTCCTATCTTACCAAGGAATTATTTTATTTTATTTATTTGTTGCCTGTGTTGGGTCTTCATTGCTGCACACGGGTTTTTCTCTAGTTGCAGCGAGTGGGGGCTACTCTTCATTGGGGCATGCGGGCTTCTCATCACAGTGGCTTCTCTTGCTGTGGAGCACAGGTTCTAGGCATACAGGCTTCAGTAGTTTGGCTCACGGGCTCAATAGTTGTGGCTTGTGGGCTCTGGAGTTCAGGCTCAGTAGTTGTGGCACATGGGCTTAGTTGCTCCGCGGCATGTGGGATCTTCCTGTACCAGGGCTCAAACCCATGTCCCCTGCATTGGCAGGTGGATTCTTAACCACTGAAGCACCAGGGAAGGCCCAGGATATCGGTTTTTATTTATGCCCTTTGATATGCTTCTTAAATTTCAGAATTAAATTTGAGACTTTCTTTCATCTGGTGACAATCTCTACTGAGTCCCAGTCTTAAATTTGAGAATTCATGTTTTTTGTCAATTCTAAATGTTTCTCAGTTTTTTTACCTCTTCAAATATTCCATCTCTTTCATTCTAATTCCTACTAGATATATGCTGGACTTTCTATTCTGTTCTTCAGATAGATCTTATACTTTAACCTTTCTTTTCTATTTTCCATCTCTGTATTTTCTATGTTCCTTTATGCATAAATTTCTTACCTATATTCTAATTCACTAATTCTTTCTTCTACTATATTTAAACTGCTGTTCTCCAGTTCATTGAGTTTTTAATTTTAGTTACTAAATCTTTCATCTTATGATATTATAATTTCTCTTTTTTACATTGCCATTTAAAAAGTATCACCCTTTCCTTCTTTCTTAATTTTTTACCTCCTTAATAGTTTTAAGGAGATAGTTTTATAAGCACTTTGCCTGTTACTTTATCCCATATTCTTTGTAGTGGTAATCTCTCTGTTACATTTGCTGATTCTCTTGTGTTGTGAACTCATCTTCATCACATGCATGGCCTCAAGGCCATATTTTCTGTCACTACTTGGATATTTTCCCTTTGGCCAAATATATCCAATATACCACCAGGCTGTACTATTATTTCAGCTCTTGAGTTTAATGTTCTGGCTTTGACTCCTGCTTTGTTTCTGGTTGATTTCCCTTTTTGTCTTTTGAGTTCAGCTCTGTATTAAAATATTTTGCTATATATTTTTTTATTTCTATATGTTTGTAAAGGAAAGGATGTTCTCTTTCCTGTTCTCTGTGCTGCTTAAACAGAACATCTTTTTAAAAGCAAGTGTTTAAAGAACACTTGTTCTTTTAAAGAAGGGTTTAAAATGGCCCATTTTATATTCCAAAGAGATCCATATTAAAAGGATGCATGTAAGCCTGAGTATGGAAAGGACCGTGCATACAGATTGGAGTAATATTTAAGAGGCGTAGAGTAGGTCAATTTGAGAGACTCGAGCCTAAGCACTTGGTGAGGTTTTGTGGTGGTGCTGGTGGCAGTTTGGTCTGGGTCTCTTGGTGAATCATGGTGCTGTTAATCTGTCAAGCTGCAAAACTGTGCTGTTTCAGCCACAGGGACGAGAGAGCTGTTTCTTTTACACAGGATAAGACCCTAGAGCCAACTACTTCTGAACAGTTGATGAAACATTTGTAGGTCTTATGCAAACTAAAAGCTGCTTTCTTCTCTGCCTAAATCAGAACTCTCTCCTCTACCATCATTTCCCCTGTGAGTTCTAGCTGCTTGGGCCTCCATGAACATTCAGCTCTGTCTCTTCAACTCAGGGAAGCTCCGGGACTCAGCCTGGTTTCTTTCCCCATCCCCGTGCTGTAGCCTGGAAAAGCTCTCAAGGCAGGAAGTTGGGGCAATCGTAGGGCACGTTTCTCACAGATCACTGTCATGTGTTGCCTGATGCCCAATGTTTTAAGAATCAAATTTTTAATTTATTTGGCCTGTTATTTTAGTAACTTCCTGTCAACGTTGCATCTCTTTCCTTCCTACCTTGACACCAGTAATTTATGAGGAATCTATGTAGTTTGCATTTGAATGACCTCCATGTACTTTAGTTCCATTTTTTGATTTGACTCTCTAATTTGACACTTCTTTCCCTTAGTCAAACAATTTTTTTTTTTTTTTTTTTTTTTTGGTGGTACGCGGGCCTCTCACTGTTGTGGCCTCTCCCGTTGTGGAGCACAGGCTCCAGATGCGCAGGCTCAGTGGCCGTGGCTCACAGGCCCAGCCGCTCCACGGCATGTGGGATCATCCCGGACCGGGGCACGAACCCGTGTCTCCTGCATCGGCAGGCGGACTCTCAACCACTGCGCCACCAGGGAAGCCCAGTCAAACAATTTTAATCAAGTTAATAGTAAGCAGTAAAAGGGCAGTTACATGAAAAGTCCTATATTTTATGTGTTTAAACTGTTTTTCATTGTCTTTACTTGTAAGGTGTTGAAGGTGGGGTGCACTCCTGAATCTTCTTTCTGGTGGAATAAACTACATATTGTTCTGGAGTGCCACTTCGATGAATTCATGGTTTGTCCAAATGAACTTACCAGCAGTCGTGTTCTTGTTGTTGGAGCATCATTGATTGCACAGTGAAGCCAAGGATGCCGTTCCGGGGGCACCATGCTTCCATCCACATCCCGTGATGTGTTTCTGCCATTCATTTCAGTAGTGTGTATGACTCATCAGTGGTGGCCAAAAAGCTGCTTGCTGTCTTCAGAGTGTTTGTTTCCATGTTTGTCTTCCCCACTAACGTACCAATCCTCACGTCGTTTGCCCTGAGGAAAATTCATAGATTGCCGTGGAGGCCGACGTGGCTGCTGACCCGCTGCAGCCCGCATTCGGGACTCGCAGGAACTCCATCGTGTCCCACAGGCCCAGCCTCCGGGGTGCACCAAGCAAAACCCGCTCAGGGAGAAAGCCGCCAGGAGCAGCTGGGAGCGCATGATAGAACATTTCACGTGGGAGAATATGCAGACTCCTCTTACGTCTTCTTCGGTAAGAATTAGAAGCTGATTTTATGCATTTAGAACTAATTCTTTTCATTGTCATAATAAAAACAATTTAAGAAACACATTAGGATGGATATACAAATGTATATTTAATAGCCAAATTCTAAGACTTAGAATGAGGAGAGCAGGGAAGCAGAACCTTGTGGAAAATGAAGCCCTAACAATGCTTATTCCTTCTGGCTGTGTTTACTTTACAAAACAGCATTCAAACAGCAAACACTTCAGTTTTAATGAAGTCTCAAATGGGACATACCTGATCCGGATTTAATTAGTTGAAAAAAATTGCCGAAAATTAGTAGTTTGGAATTTTTGAAAGATACTGTCTTGGACTACTGATAATTGCAATCATAGTTGTTTTTCAGTTGTAGAGCTGAAATTTTGTATAAAATAAGCCATTAGAACTGAGGAAAAAATTAAGAATACAGAGATACTAGGAGGACCAGGGAATTATTTTATATCTTCAGGCCTGGCATTATGTCCAGTAGACTTGTGAGACTCAGTGAATACTTGTGAAATAAAGAATGAATGGAGGGATGAATTCTGACTCCTGGAAGGCAAGGATTGTACTTATCTTGTTCACTGTTAAGCTTACGAACCTAGTTTTTGGTCTGGCACATTGTACGCAGTAAACATTTTTATTGGTTGGGTTAATGAATGAATTAAAATTACATGCCCTACAGGTATACCGTTGTATGCCAATTTGAAAATATATTTTCAGTTCTGGAAATTTCCAGTCCTTATCTAACTGAAAAGTTATGCTAAAAAATGGGAGGCAACCCAAGTCAATGATATACTGGTTGGAGGAGTTTACACATCTCTTCCAATCTAGTGATGAAGGAATTTACGTTGCAAATAAGAGTTGTGTTGCAAAAGCTGACAATTTGTAAGAGTTCATCTGTAGGAGATTCCTTTTTCCATTTCTATTTGAAGTCCCTTTCATGAAGAAGAAATGGAAAGATAAAAATGCCTAAAAAGCAGACACAGGAATTTAAAGAGAAAGGAAAATTAGTCAGCAACCATGCACCACAAATCACTACTCAAACAATGAAGACTCATGAGATCCCGAAAAAAGATGCTGCAAGGCCAAGGCTAGACCTCAGGGAACAAAAGGGGGCTAGTTCCGATGTCTCCCTCCCCTCCCCCCACCCTGAGTTCACAAGAATGTTTTATCATAAACTCCTTGTTCATTATAAGTAGAAATGCCCAGTTTTCTTCTTGCTCTTCGAAACCAGTTTTGGCGTAAGTAAGGTGGTCATGCTGTCAGATCACTGTGGAGACCCAGCCAACATGGATGGGTGAAAATGCCTGGAGAGAGCAGGCCAGGTCAACAGCTCTCCCGGTTTTATTCCTATAGGGGCATGCGAGAGGCTATATTAGCATCCTACCAGGAAACAACTGTCACAAAACAAGAGTGCTTAACATGAGAAACGCTAATTTTATACTTGGGTCATTTCAATCTTACTCACTGATGTTAGACTCCAGTTATTGGTGGAGGTACTTCTGAGCATTTAGGTTAAAAAAAAAAACAAAACCCTACATAACTGCCCCCAGTTCATCCTCCCTACCTCCCCTGCCTGGGATGTTGGAGAATCTGTGTGAGCCTGAAACACAGCAGCAGTTCCCCCTCTCTCTTCCATTGGACCCCAAGGAAACAGTAAGACCCAGTTTGTGGGGACTTTGCCATTCCTCCACTCAGCAAAAGACAATTTCCTCTGTGTTGCAACTTTCTATTTGGCTAGAGGATAGAAGGGTTGGCAGGACCAGAGCTGGCTACTAAAAGCAGGCACAGTAAAACCTCACAATGAGTTGCCTCTTTCAGCTTGGCACATGATGTTAGGAGCTGGAATAGAGAAACACTTGTAATAAGTTGCAGTTGGGAGGAGGGTGATGGTGCTTCTGTAGAAGTCTTGTGTTTTTATCCCCTCCCCCCCTTTCGGTGGCATAATCATGAGCTTCACTTTTGTTTTTCATATTTTAAATTCAGCCTGTACTGAACTTGCCACAGAAATAGATCTGCACTGACACTCCCACTCTCAAGCTGCCGGTGCTAGGTCGCAGGTTTGACATTGCTTGAGCTAACTCAGAAACTAGACAGTTGAAGTGGCATTAAAGACGTAGCTACATGAATAGACCCACTTCCTGGCTGGAAAACCTGGATCGTGTTTTATTTCCATCTCTGATACTCTTACACATCTTTAACATCACCACTAGGCTCGTCACACTGTGATTGCCCACACTCACAAGGTCGTGTTAAAAAAGGGAATTGCTTTATGACACAGGCATATTTTTTGCCCAAGTGAAAGGGTACAGTGGGAATCATTCTCACTTGGACAAGCTCTCCTGTGGATGCCTGATGCCTGGAAGTCAGATTAATGGAACCACTGGGTCAAGGCCTGTCATCAGAGTGGGAGGTCAGAATCAGGGAGGTCTAGAGGGAGGCAGCAGGAGGTCCTGGCAGGAGAGGTAGACAGAGCATCAAAAGTGGAGGTTAGAAAGGCAGACCAAGATGTCAGGGACCCTTGCCAGGGGGGACCTCACTCCAGGGCTGAAAGCCAGAGCAGGCCTTCAACTCTTGGAGGAGTGCTAAGATAGGGTGGGAGGAAAGAGAGCCCAGAGCTCTGTCCCTAGAGACTAGTCAGCATTTATGGAGCAACTGAGCCAGGTACCGGGCTGCCAATCTTCTGTATGCCAATCAATGCTCTTGTCCCAATACATGTCATCTGTTTTTTCACTCTCGTATCTGTCACTGGATGGTGAGTTCCTGGAGGGAAAAGCCTATGTATGTCTCGATCACTGAACGGGATACCTGGCATATAGAAAATGTTTGGTAAATGTTTGTTGATTGAGTAAGTGACCTTACATCTTTCAAATTATTCCCATGTTCCTGTTGACCAAACCGAGTGTCAGAGAGATTAAGAGGGAAGAGAGGTCCCAGATTCTGCAAATGGAGTCCAATGTGGACTCAATCTGAATTTCTGATAAGCCAAGAATCAAACCAAGGGGCAGAAGTTAAGGGTTACTTATCTTTTAGGTCTAATAGCTACAGTTGCAGACCTTCCAAAAAGGAAAGCTGTAGCAGTAGCAAAGCAAATCAAGACTCCAAGTTTAACTGCCACATCAATGAAGATGTGGCAGTTAGGGTTAAGATTGCCAGACAAAATCTAGGACACCCAGTTAATTAGAATTTCGTATAAACAACAAATAATCTTTTAGTATAAATATGTCCCAGATATTGTATGGATGTACTTAGATTTCAAAAGTATTCTTTGTTTATCTGAAATTCAAATATAACTGGCACCCTGAGGTTTTATTTGCCAAATTTGGCAACCCTAGATGGGGGTTTGTTTTTGGGATGCAGGTGGGAATCGGGAGGTAGGTTAACCCATCTCAGCAGCCACAAAGCTAGCTCCAGAGGGTCCCAGCACTCCCATGACCGGGGTGCTCTGTCTAGGGTAAGAAGCTTTAGAACCACAGCCCACCAGGTTCTGATTTAGCAGCAGCCTGAGTGCCCTCTTGTTACCTCCTCAGAATGGGAGCCCACTGGTGCTGCTTCCTTCCCCCGGTCCTCCCGCCCGCACAATGCGTCTCGCTGTCATATTTCCTAAGACAGCATACGGCTGTGGTAGTTTGTCACTATTCAGTATAGATGGCCTGCCACAGAATAGGTGCTCAATAAATATTTCTTGAATGGATGAACAAATCAGTTTCTGTTTTGTTTTGTTTTGTTTTTTGCGGTACGCGGGCGTCTCACTGTTGTGGCCTCTCCTGTTGCGGAGCACAGGCTCCGGACGTGCAGGCTCAGCAGCCATGGCTCACGGGCCCAGCCGCTCCGCGGCATGTGGGATCTTCCTGGACCGGGGCACGAACCCGCGTCCCCTGGCATCGGCGAGCGGACTCTCAACCACTGCGCCACCAGGGAAGCCCAACAAATCAGTTTTAAAATGTGTCACCACCCTTCTTCCAGACTGTCCACAGTCAACTCTGGCACATATTCTCAGATTTAATTAGTTGTGGCAGAAGTATCAGGGCCAATTAGGGTCTCGGTGCAAAAGCGTAAGAGTATTTTTCTGAAAGACACCCCTGGGCTTCTTTCTCAGCCGGGATCTGTAGGTGTGGCAGGTGATCTGAGATTTTATCCTGTCAGTTGGCATGGCCCATCTGGTACACTCGACTTATGCAGTCAGCCTGTCTGAGAAGCATGGCCCGTCCAGGATGCCAGCCTCAGACCATTAACAACCAAGAAGCTTTAGTCATATTAATGTTGGGGTGATTATATAATTCATTATCTAAACTGAGATACTTTGATGGAGTAAAAGAAAGTGCTAATCAAAATGCAACTAGGAAAAATAATATAAACCCAAACTGGGACATACTGACATCTTGATTTCTGTGAATAATAAACACCCCCTAGAATCCCCTGGATGCTGTGATCTCCAAATGCCACTCTTTGGACACACTGACCATATTACCCGATCAGCTGCATACATGCCTCTGGACTGCTTTTCCTCGAGGTATTTTATCAGGAAAGAGTCTATGAGATTTTCCTCACAAATCTGATTCAGGTAATACTTTGCTGAGTATGTTTCTGTCTCTATCACAGATTAGGCGTCTCTTAGAGATGATGGTCCATGCCATTTACTTTTGTATTCTAGCACCTGACACAGTTCCTTACACTTGGAAAGTGTACTTGTATCAATAGCATAGGCTGTTATGGTGCAAAAACAAACCACCCTCAAATTTGGTGGCTTGTAAGGAAAAGCGTTTTTCTTTTTCGCACCACATGTCCAGTGTTGGTCAGCTTGGACCCTGTTCCACATCCTGTTTAATCTGGAACTCAGACTGATGAGCAATTTTTATCTGGAATGTGGCAGATCTCATGGCAGAGGGAAAACAGACGATGTCGAGTCACAGACTCGCTCTTAAAGTTTCTGCTCAGAGGAGAGAGTTACCTCCACTTGCTTTCCATTGTTAAAGCCAGTTAGGCAGCCAACTCTGCTTCACTGAGGAAGGGAAATAGAATTTTCTCACAGGGAAGCGTAGCAAACGTTTTGAACAATAGTACCAAATCTACCACATACTCAGTGAATGTGAATGGAACTCAACTAAGCATCATTATTTAACTCTGTACTCCAGATTTTCCTGACACGAAGGAGAGATGAGGAGGGATGCAATGGGGGTGGGGTAGGGGAAAAAGCACACTCTGTGTACAATATTTGAAGAGCCCAGCACGTCTGCTCACCTCTCTGCTTTCTGTTTAGGCACATTTCTACCTGGGAGGAACGAGGAAAGCTTCAGTTCTACTCTTTTCTTTACCCATCTTCTCCTTCCCCAGGGTCACGGCTGGGAAGAGAGTCTAGCCATCCTAGCAGGATCAAAGAATAGCAGCTCTCTGATTTTAAACCATTCCAGATCTGGGGCTATAATATGACTTCCTTCAATTATTTGACACCTACCCCTTGCCAAGTGCCAGGTACCGGGCACTGTCCAGGGGCCCATGAAGGTTTCAATAATGTCAAGGTTCTTGCCTTCAGGCAGCTTGCGCTCAGTAGAGGAACAAGACATGTGCAAGTAATTCTTGGTGACGGGACATATGTCAAGCCCTCAATGCTTGAAATTCCTGTGTTCCAGCCCACTTGAGTCTCTCTGGTTGCAAGTCCTGGCCAGTTTGGGTTTAACCCAACACACTAGGTGCAGATGGAGTCCCAGTGGTTATTCAAGTGACTCCTGCCTTCTCCAGGAAGGCTTTCTCAACTCAGACAGAGGAGGCTTAAGTTCCTGCCAGACTCAGTCTGACCCCTTCGCTCCCCTCCTGTGCTGTGTGCTTTGAATGTAATTATAAAGATATTCAATTGAATTATCTATCAAATATTTGGGTGTATCATGGCCCCTGTGATCCACCGCCCTGAAATACAATTATACAAATACAATTGGATTTTTCTAGTGATCCCAGGTTAGAATTTGGTCACCGCCTTGGGAAGATCATTTCTATCCTGAGGAGCTAATCAGACAAGATGGGCATGACCAGAGTCCTTAGAACACACCCCGGGCAGACCACAGGCATTCTCAGCTGTGACAGTCCCTTCCAAGGCCACCCTAAGGACCACAGCAAGCCTCACAGAGAGTCACTTAGCTCCTAGGTGAACTGTTTCACCATCCACGTCTCACTAAGTGGTTTTGGGAAATTTAGAATTAGCTAAGGTCTCAGGACACATTTCTTAAAATGATCAGGGTTTAACCATACTTCCAAGCATACTTCCCAGCAGATTCTAGAGTTCTGATCCATTAACGTTCTGATTCCAGGTTGACATCTCAGACTTCTGTTTGACCCATGAAAAACTGAAGTTCAGGGAGATTTAAGCAAGTTTTCCTAAGGTCATATATTGTTGATTGAAACATTCTACAGCTCTAAAACGTTAGACCTATATATGAACTGGAATCTGTTAGGACATTTGATGGCCAGAAAGGCAGGACAAGTTTTCATGAGTTCTGTGTTTATGAAGATGTGTCTTTTTATATTTTTCAGTTTATAAGAGTCACGTTAAATTAGGTAGCTCTGGGGAGCATGTGCTGCTTGTTTCACAATAGTACTGATACTTTAAAAGTCAGATTTCTGAGTCATGTTGAGTTATTCACACAAACAAAACCTGAACCTGGGAAATGAAATAACAGGGACAAACGCAGTGATGTCACGTCTCTTCTATAAAAGGCTAGAGAGACCCAGAAAGGAAGTTTCTCCGGGAATTAGGGCAAAGTTGAATACTGAGCATCACCCAGTTACAATGACAGATAAAGGAAAATCATGTCTGCTAAACTCGACAAAATTGGGATATTGTCTTTAATAAGCAACAAACTGCTGTTGGTGTGGAATTTAACTACTTAGTTAAAAGTAAACTGTATTATGAACTCCACTTTATGGGCTCCATGAATATCCTCATACCTTTGGGGTTCCTTTTTGGACCCTACTGCCTCTTCTCCAGGAGTCAAAATACTCCTTGTTTTTCAGGGACAATGCTTTTTCATAATTTTCTTGATCCCTCTGGTTGGAAATAGCTCCCCTCTCCTTGTTGCTTCTGATAGTGATTTGAATAAGCATCCTTTATAGCCTTCATCATATTCTAGCCAAGCACACATAATTATCGTCATGTTTCATTTCTTCTGCTGTATAATAAGCCACCTGAAGATAGGGATTGTGTCATTTCTCCTTTGTGTCCTCATAAGGTTTAGCACTGTGCCAAGTGCATATTCCACATCCTCCAAATGTTTGTGCATTTAGTGAAACTGAATTATATTTGAATTGATAGGGCCATGGCTCGGGCAAAGCCTAAAAAACAGTCTGTTGATATAAAAGAAAACAAAGAAATGATGAACATTTTATTTTAATTAAATTAAATTAATTAATTAATTAATTTATTTATTTTGCTGTACGCGGACCTCTCACTGCTGCGGCCTCTCCCGCTGCGGAGCACAGGCTCCGGACGCGCAGGCTCAGTGGCCACGGCTCACGGGCCCAGGCGCTTCGCGGCATGTGGGATCCTCCCGGACCGGGGCACGAACCCGTGTCCCCTGCATCGGCAGGCAGACTCTCAACCACCAGGGAAGCCCAGAAATGATGAACATTTTAAACATCAGAATTAAGATGGAGGAACAGGTACTTTTCAAACTTGGAGAAAATTTTCTCTTCTGTTCGTTGTATATTTTGTATGATATGATTAATATATATTATCAAAAATGAGTTAAGTATATTGTTTCGTGCTTGAAAGAAAATATGCTTCCTTATGAAAATAATAAAAAAAGGCTTTGAAATATTACTTTCCTCCTTTTCTATGCTTCTACTATCCTAAATAATACAAAGGCCACATTAATGACCTGTGTTAGAAAGTTGGCTTTTAAAAAGTCACCATAAGATGTTATATTCTTATTTAAGTTCCATTTGCAGGCTTGATAGCCCATTTACCCTTTTTACCCTTTAAAAATTCTCTGTATTCAGTGGTGGACTAGAGAGCCCGACCCTGTGGAAACACTGGCATGCTTTATGAGTGGACAAGGCTGAGGCCAGCTCAATCTAGAGCGAGAAAAAGATTAAAGGGACAAAGGCCAGCCCATGACCCACTGTCAGTCTGCAGGCCCTGGTCAACACCTAGCAGATGGAGTGCGACCTCTCCACAGAAGATTCCTTCAGGAGATGAATCACTCTAGTTTACGGTGCATTTTGTGTGGTCAGTTGTGTATACTTGGCTTGTGTTATGAGAGTTTGTACAGACATTTAAAATGTGTGGATACTCTAGGTAGTACGTGTATGTGTTATAAGGAACCAATACACAGGGGGAATGGATAAAGGAGACAATATGTGTTGAGTACCTGCCGTGCTTTAGTTAATATAACTTTAAATAATTATAGTAATAATAATGATGATGGCAAAAATAATGTTATTTTTAATAAGTACTTGCTCTGTCCACACATTTAGCTATTTAATTCTTCCAGCAAACTTTAAATGTACTCTGTTTGTTTTATAGAGGAGTGAATAACCTTGGTGATTTTAAGTAACTTGTTCAAGATCTTATAGTCAGTTAGTGCTGGAGCCAGGATTTGACCTGATCTAGCCAGGGATGGTTTAGTTGCAGGCTCAGATCTTAATCTCAGGCTAGCTCAAGGAACAAAAGAGGTATTTTCTTTAATTTAATTAATTAATTAATTTTGGGGGGCTGCAATGGGTCTTTGTTGCGGTGCGGACTTCTAATTGTGGTGCTTGGGCTCCAGGGTGCGTGGGCTCTGTAGTTTGCGGCATGCAGGCTCTCTCATTGAGGAGCACAAGCTCAGTAGTTGTGGCGCGCCGGCTTAGTTGCCCCATGGCATGTGGGATCTTCTTAGTTCCTTGACCAGGGATCTAACCTGCGTTCCCTGCTTTTGAAGGCAGATTTTTTTACTACTGGACCACCAGGGAAGTCCCCTTTTCCTTTATTTAAAAAAAAATTGTTTTTTTAATTTTAGAATACTTTAGACAGAAAAAATTGTGAAGCCAGTACAGAATTTCCTTACACTCAACAGTTTCTCTTATTGTTAACATACTGTATAGTTTCTCCGTTATAATTAAAAAATCAATATTGACACCTTATTGTGAACGATGATCTATAGTTTATTCAGATTTCCTTAGTTTTTACCCAATGTCCTTTTTCTATTCCAGGATCCTAGCCAAGATACCATATGAAATTTAGTCATCCTGTCTCCTAGGGCTCATCTCAGTTGTGATGGTTTCATACACTTCCCTTGTTTTTGATGACCTTGACAGTTTTCAGGCATACTGGTCAGGTATTTTGTAGACTGTCCCTCAACTGAGGCTTGTCAGTGTTTTTCTTATACTTTGACTGAGGTTATATGTTTGGGGAGGAAGAGCACAAACATAAAGCACCATCATCATCACATTGTATCAAAGTTACATGCCGGGCTTCCCTGGTGGTGCAGTGGTTGAGAGTCTGCCTGCCGATGCAGGGGACACGGGTTCGTGCCCTGGTCTAGGAAGATCTCACATGCCGCAGAGTGGCTGGGCTCGTGAGCCGTGGCCGCTGAGCCTGTGCTCCGCAACGGGAGAGGCCACAACAGTGAGAGACCCGCGTACCGCAAAAAAAAAAAAAAAAAAAAGGTTACATGCCATCAACATGACTTGTCACTGTTAATGCTGAATTTGATCACCTGGCAGAGGTAGTGTTGTCAAGTTTCCCCACTTTAAAGTTACTCAAAACAAGTTTTTTGTTGTTGTTGAAATAATTCAGAGAAACTTCACAAAAATGATTTCTAGCTGGTTCTTCAGGAACTGAAAATTATCAGGAAGCTACTGATGTTCTCTCTTTGGGACTATAGGCTCTCTCATTTCCTTTACCTTGAGTGTTTTCTTCATTATCTCTTTTTTTTTTTTTTTTTTCTACTAACTGGTGATAGATTCCTGGCTCTCAGTAACTCTGTTTTCTGATTTCACTATTCTCCTCTCTCTATGCTTTTTGACTTGGCTGCCGGCAACATGCCCCACATCCCTCTCACCTCTTCCTGGTCATGAACCTCCTCAGCTTGTGTCTCACTTTCTTCTAGTTTCTTTTCCCATCACAGGTGCCCCTTGATCTCACCTGGTGCCAGTCACTGTCCCAAGCACTTGTCCCTGAACTAACTTGATCATTTAAACAACCCTATGATGTGGGATTTCACTGGTGGTGGTCCAGTGGTTAGGACTCGGTGCTTTCATTGGTAAGGCCCTGGGTTCAATCCCTGGTAGAGGAACTAAGATCCTGGAAGCTGTGAGGCGTGGCCAAAAAAAAAAAAGAACCCTGTGAGGTAGGTAGAATATCTCTATTTTATAGATGATGAAATTGAAGTTGAGAGCAGAGAAGGTTAAGAAACTTTCTTAAATTGCTATAAGTGATAGACTTGGCCTTGAAGTCAGGATTTTCAGACTCCAAAGCCAATGCTTGAAAGCCTAAAGGCACATCACCATCCTATACTGAGCCTCTAAGACTCCTAACAATCCTTTAAGGTTAAGGAGTTTAAGTGTAGGATTGTCCTTGCCCTAGATTAGCCAGCTAGTAAGTGGTGGAGCTGGGCTTAGACCCTGGTTTTCGCAGCCTGAAGTCCACCGCAACAGCTTGTCTTCCAAAATACTGAAATATGTAAATTAGCCAGATGAATTTCATTGTTTCAGGCCTGTTCTGAAAAGGTGAAAATAAAGATGTCAAATCTAATACCCAACTATTCCTGACTAAATCAATTCAGATCCAGCCTTTGTCACTCATCAGCATTTACCTTGAGTGAGTACTGAATCAGATAAGGCAATTTTAGATCTGGACCTTGTGATTAAAATATGTATTAGGAAGTTTGCAAGGCTAGTGGATGAGAAGAACAGAAAGATAAATAAACAATAAAAATACTGAAACTTCAGTAGCGTTATTTACAATAGCCAGGCCGTGGAAGGAACTTAAGTGTCCATTAACAGATGAATGGAGAAGGTGTGATATATATATATATATATATATATATATATATATATATATACACATGCATATATATGTATATATACAATGGAATATTACTCAGCCATAAAAAATGAGATATTGCCATTTGCAGCAACATGGATGGACCTAGAGATTATCACACTAAGTGAGGTAAGTCAGACAGAGAAAGACAAATATCATATGATGCCACTTATATGTGGAATCTAAAAAACTGAACCAAATGAACTTATTTACAAAACAGAAACAGACTCACAGACATAGAAAACAAACTTACTGTTACCAAAGGGGAGACAGGGAGGGATAAATTGGGAGTATGGGATTAACACTACCATATATAAGATAGATGAAAAACAAGGATTTACTATATAGCACACTTTATTCAATAGCTTGTAATAAACTATACTGGAAAAGAATCAGAAAAAATATAGATATATACATATCTATATATATATAACCAAATCACTTTGCTGTATACCTGAAACTAACACAATACTGTTAATCAGCTATACTTTAATAAAAAAAAAATACTGAAGCTTCCATAGTTGGTAAATGTGCTGTTTTGTGGATCTTAATGTGTATGTACATTGGTGCAGATGCTGGGAACCATGCGTATTGAGGGTGTTTCCTGATACCCCTGATATCCTGAGATATTGAGTGATTGTCATGGCCTTGAACTTGTAGGAAACAGCCCCACTTAATCTTGACTTTTCTTAGTATATCAGTGGATATAGTAACCACAAAGTAGTTAGTAAAGGTGAAAAATGATGGCAGCTTGGATGAGGTAGTACTAGAAGAGGTAGAGAAAAAGAATGAGTGGTTTCAAGACATTGAATGTGGAGGCAAAGATGTGGAAGTCGTCAAGGATGATGGCATGCAAATTAGTGTCATTTACTAAGACAAGGACACCAGAAAAAGACCATGTTTGGTTGGGTGGGGGGGGTGGGGGCGATCATGACTATGGATTCTTTAGACATCCAAAGGGACATGTCAAGGGTAGACCACTGGATATATGACTAGAATTCAAGGAGAGATCTGGGCTAGAGTGATGTATTTGTGAGTCATCTACATATGGGTAAGTAACACCACGGGTATTGTTCAAATCTCCTAGAGAGAGAAAGAGTGAAAGGATAAGAGGGCCTAGTGGCTAGATAATGATTAATTTTCAAAGGAGAACAATAAGTGATAGGCTAATAATTGGAGACAAGCTGGAAAAAATCCACGTGAATAAATATGAGAACTGGAAATAATCTAGTTCCAGGAAAGAGACTATTTCAATAAGAGAGATAAGTTATAGATGAACAAACCATGGAATCATTAGTTAATTCATCAATTAATCAGGCAGTTAGTGAAAATTTCTTCTGTGCCAACAATGGTTAAAAACTGGGACTATTAAGACTATTAGGACCCTAATAAGTTTAGTTCTTTGATATGGCCTCTTGAGTCAGAAGCTGGTCATGGATTACTTGTACTAGTTACTCTCCTCCTGATTTCTTCTCCATTTTATTTTTGTCATTTCTTTGCATTTAGCACTTCCATGAAGGACTAGGCAATAATAGAGAAAGGAAGTTATAGCAAAAGCACTAGTTTTTCTTCTCCATATTTCCTAGTGTTGATACGAAATTGATGGTGTAGGAATAAAATCCTGGGAACGACTAGGCTTTTAAAAGTTTGTTTTTTGTTGTTGTCACTTAATCTCAGAGTTTGACATTACTTAAACTGGACTACAAGGTTTCTAACTGTATGTATTTTTCTGATCAGACTCATGTAGTATTTCAAAGTAATTCAAGTGAATATAATGCATCTAGAAAAAATGAAGAAGCTAGTATTATTGAAGAGACAATATGCATTTGACAACTATTTAATATTTCAATGTCTTTTATGTTCAAAACCATCTAAATATTAAGAAGGTAATAACCTGTACAGTTAAATACAGGATCATATAAAACAGTGTCTTACTAGCAAAAGTATTTTCCCTCCTCGCTGACTGTTATCCCAGAGGGGGAAGAACCTTGATATATCACAACTCCAAGGTTGCACTGGGATGGGATACTGTAAAAACTCAGAATAACTTGAAAATGCTTTCATTTCATTTAGAGACAAAACAGGATTCATTTTGTGAGAGTCCTTTATCATGCAGAAACTTCTTATATTCTTAGTGTATCCTGACTGATACTGACTAAATGTTATTTAGGATCACGGCTTTCAGATTGTTGTATCTTTTGGTATGAAATGACATTATGCAGTAGAAAGGCCATCTATTTGCTGGCAAACATATCATTGAAATCAAATATTCTGTCATGCCGTTTCACACCAGAAACAGAGCCAGTTCTGGCATCAGGAGCCCGGGAGGAAGCAAAAACCTGTCTTCTGCGATTCAAGGTTTCTCCAAAAGTTCTTTGCTCATAACATCTCCATGCTTAACTCCCACCCTCAACCAGCCATCGTGTGAAGCATTCCCATTACTCACTCTTTTGAATAAAGCACTAATGTATAAATGCTATCTTGGAGTGATAAGATATAAAGTCATTTTTTTAAGATAAGACATTTCATTACTTCTTGGGAATGAGACATTTGGATATGGGAAACAGCCAATTAAATACTCAGCACCATGTTATCATGTCTTGCATGATATAAAGTAGTATGTTTTTTTTCATGTCCTCACACAAGTTATATTCTTATTTTAAGCTATACTGAACAGAAACTGAGCTAGGCATTCATCTTAACATTGTGAAGACGTATGAAGAAAGTAAAACATAGAAAAACAGTGTGTTCTAAACAAAAGGAAAATGACCAAAAGAGATGCTAAGTTTGATCTAGGTACTTTAATGATCTTTTAAGGGGAAAAAAAGAAAATAGCCAGGTCTTTTAGGCAGGAACTTCAAAATCCCGCTTTAATGGCTCGTGAAGTTACCATTCCTCGTGTTTAGCAATGTTACTCTTTATTCTCTGGACCATTCATTTGTTTTTCATATTTCACTTATTGACATCCATTTCCCCATCTCAAAAAGTGACTCCCAAGTGGGATATACTGTGGAAATTTGCTCATCTCACTACTTACTTACCACATATCAGCAAACTCCCACCAACAGTCTCCAGTGATCTTGACCATAACCGAAGTGCCAGGACTCTCCAGCTGGGAGTCATCCTAACACACGAGCCTCCCTGTGCACAGGCAGAAAGGCACCTGCTTGTGAAATAATGCTATTCCCTTCGTTCCTGGATCCAGGAGTCTACTTCTGCCAGCCTGGTCCAGCTATGAACCTTGGTCAATAAGGAACTTCTTTTAACTTCTTCCCCTCCTCTCCCAGCTCTGCTACTCTTGACCATCTGTGCTGTAGCTCATTATCCTGCAAGGAAGCACTTCCCAGCGTGGGACTAACACTTATCTGCAAGACTGACTCCGAAATGTTGTGCACATTGTCGTTCTGGATGACTGTGGTCACTAACCAAAAGTTAGACAATAAGCAAGTCAGAACATGTCAAGGGTACTTGGAGAAAAACAGTTAAAGAAAAATTACTTGGGTGGAAGATAAAAGTCCAATATGTTTTCATTTAATTTGGCTGAGATAGCATGGTATTAAATTATCCAATCATCCACATTCATAGCCGAAGAGTCATTTTTGTGGTAGCTAAATCTAAAAGAAATCTGTAATAAATAGACATCCATAAATAAAATCAGCTGCCTTATAATTTTTATTGGCTTCAATGAGAGGATAACATAAATAGTATTTTGTTTCTATTATAACACAGTTATTAAGGCAGGATAGTCAAACGTTATTGTAGTTCCTCCTAATTATGTAATTGCTATTATATAAACCAGTTTCCTTTCTGCTGGTTAAAGAAGAGACTTTCTATTTTATAGCAGCTCAACAATGTCACTGGTGTGTTAACAAAGCACTATTTGTATCATTCAGGATTCACCCATTATTTTATACTCACAAAATTTTAATCAACATCATCATTGCCTCTCTTTGAAAGGTGAGAATTTTACTTTTGCAGAAAAACATAGGCTTGCCTTATTCTTAGAGTGGATTTTTATTAAGAACTAATTTCCATACAAAATAATTAATGAATGTTCTTTCCAGTTGGAGAAGACACTGGAATGTATAGTGTGTTCTTTCCTTATGGACTATGCATAACTAGCTTCATTTCTTCATTTCTTAACCTGCAATAGAAGTCTTGGCCTGCTTTACAAAGTCTATTGCCTTGAATTGGGGTAAATTTGAGATGTTCTCAGACCATCTTTAATCAAATGGGCAGAACAGATAATATTTTTAAAATAATAGCATGCCTGTAATCCTTGTTCACAATTCTTTGTAGGAAAGACAGTAGATTTCCTTCTCTCTATTTCTTGGACACGGCTAGAAAAGCAACTGGCTTTAGTGGAGTCAGAAACTCTGGCCCTGTGATGTTGGGAAAGACGTTTAGTATATTTGAGCCTCAGTTCTCTCCCTGCAAAGTGAGATGTTGAATGGGATGTTCTTTGAGTTCCCTTTAAATTGTATAGAAATTGTAAAAAGCTGATTAAGCTGACTTTCCATGCTTATTTATGAAGGTTCTTTGAAACAGATGATGGAGAGAAAAGCAAGCAAAACAGTGGAGGAAGAAAACCCAAAAAGTGGAGAACGTGTAGGACGATGCGAGGGCGGCTCATCGTGGCTGGCAGCCTGACTCTCCTTCCTCCCTCTGTTTCCGATAACTTTTTCCACGATGCCCTGAATGATCTCACACCACGAGGAAAGTCTGGGTGTGGGTTGAAAAGGAAGAGGGTGAATTTTACTTGTTGAGAATGCCAAGTTTAGTCTGAAATTCATTAGTTCTTTAAGTGATAGTTAAAATAATGGAACATTAGGTCAGAGGGGCAGTAGTTAAAGAGAGGCAAAAATAACTGCTAATCCCAAATTCCCCTGTAATGTCATTCGAGGCAAAAGTTTTCCAGAATTAAAAAAAAAAAGTTTAGTTATATCATTTAGATGGTCAACATATGTCATACCCCGAAAACATATGCTTCTCCCTAAAAAGCTACTTGGAAAATGTATCTTCTAAATTTGTATCCTAACTACTTTTTCACTGTGTGCGTGTGCATGTATGTGTGTGTGCATCCATGTGTTTACTTTTCATAAAGTCACCTGGAAACCTATGATGGCCCCAAGTAAATCTGCCTGAGGCACATTTTTTTCTTGGCGCTATGTTTCCTCTAGGTCTGTGTTTGCCATAGTGTGCTGTGGTGGTTTGTCTTCATTTCACCCAATGAGAGAAGTCCCTTGAGGACATAAATTACATCTTATATTTTCCCAGAGCCCAAACTGCCCATGGATCAGGGTGGATCAGTCATGGTGCTAGGGTGGGCGATGGGCAGATGCAAGTCCAAACTTAGATGCTTAGAGTTAAGTGGGGGTACCTGGAGTGAAAAATGTCTATGATGGCAATATATGGTAATAGATCCTCTAATTGATATGTGACCCAGGGGACAATAAGTCATAAAATGTTTGGTTCAAAGGGCAGAAGAATGAGAAAGAGTGATGATAGAGTAGCTTGCCTTATAATCACTGAGTATTAGACTTTTCGCATTACTACTAGATACTGCTGAAATTAGAGATAATAAATGCTGAATTAGAGAGTCAGTTTCCTTACTTCCAATGAGATGATGATGTGTCATAGTTCCACACAGGTGCAACATGAAGTCAGGATTTAAAAAACTGAACAGTAGGCAATAGCCCCACATTGCTCCCAACTCCAACTGTGGGCCCCATACTCCAAACTAGGAGGAGATAAATGCAGGCTTCACCTCCAGCTTCTGTCCACACAGTCTGTTCTCTGGGTCTGGAAATGCTTCCCTCCACTTCTCTGTCTGATGATTTCCCACACATCTATGATAGGTTAAAGATGGCTGCAAATCCTCTCATTGAGAGATGGAGTCTGTATCTCTTCACTTTGAACCTGGTTCAACTCTGTGACTACTTTAGAGATAGAATTTGATGATCCCAAACCTCAGAGACTGGTGGATTCCACTTCCTATCTCTTGGAATGTGAACTCTGGAGGAAGCTAGCTGTCATGTAATAGGTCTGGCTACCCTGTGACTGCTATGCCTGTGTGAAGCCCATGCCCCGGAGAGAGGCCATGAAAGGTGAGATGTCATGTGAAGAAAGGAGAGGCCAAGGGACACTGAGGTACCAGACAGACAAGTGAGGGAGCCTCTTGGGAGTGGATGCTCTGCCCACATTGCCTCAACTAACACCCATGGGTCAGAGATGAACCATTCACCTGAGCCCTTCCTGAATTCCTGACCAACAAAATCATGAACAAAATAAGATGGATATTTTAAGGCAGTAGGTTTTAGTGTAGTTTGTTACATAGAAATAAATACCCAAAGCAATATCCTTCAAGACCTGGTTCATATATTATTTCCCTTGGGCAGTAATTGTTCTGTTTGGGGGGCAGATTTAGTCTTCCCTTCACTTCTCCCATGTTCCTCTGTCCAAAGCAGTTGTAGCCGTTACATTTGGTTGACTATCTCCTATGTGTTAGGCACAGCACTTGGTGTTTTACGTACGTTTTCTCACTGATCTCTCAGAACAAATCTATAAAGAAGATATTCTCATTACATTGACCAGTAAATTGGGGCTGGGGATTACCTGAGATTATTGAAGGTCCCCCAGGGAAACGTTGTGGAGCTGGAATCTGACCCTCTGTCTGCCTGACTCTTTCCACAGCAGAGCCCTGTATCCATTCCAGCCATTGTCTTTCTAGATTATGATTATCTCCTTACGAATCTTTCTTCCCACACTGTGCAAAGGAGAGTTTTCTATTCACTGTGATGCTCTCCAGTGTCTAGCACAGTGTCTCATGCTCAACCAATCTTCCTTGAATGAGTGAACAGCCTGCAGAACAATTTCTAGAAAATCAACACAAAGCCCTATTCATGTAAGAGAGCTGTCTTCCAGTGGAAAGGGAACAAGTCTTAGCCATACTTTGAAACCCAGGTTCTGCGATCCCTACCTAATCCATCCTGAGAATATTGGCAATGGTAGCGTCCAGTGCATAGCCGCGAGCCTGGCCTATCTTTACCTGAGTCCTGAACAGATAATATGTCAGCAGGTTAACAGGGAGCGAATATTGTCTGCAGTTTGCTGTGAGAAAAACTGTCTAATAAATGAGTTTGCTCTAAATAATAGAGAACTCGGTCCCCTATATGGTGAGAGGATCCTTCTATCCTTCACAGCTAAAGCTATGGGAATTGTGAATGCAGAGCTGATGCTTACTTAAAATCAGGGAGACAGATAAGCAGCCTTAGATAAGGCACAGGCCAGGTAAAGATAAGATGTCCCAGAGGTGGGGCTTTCTGATTTGCTGGCACTCTCACCCTTGTTTATTATGGACAAGAATTTTCTCTGGGTCCCCTAAATCTTGCACTCACTGACATCGTTCTCCCTTTGACACTTTATTGGGTGCATTCCATAAGCATTTGCCCAACAGGAAATATTCAGCAAAGAATATTTAAGAGAAAGCAGCACAGCCCAACTCCTTTTGTGAAAGCAGAGCTGATGCAAGGGATTTCCAAGCAGAGCAAGGCAAATAAAATGCCATCTTAGAGCTTAAATCCTGCCAGATGATCAGAGATAACTTACACAATGTGCCCTTTTCCCAAGCATGTTTGCATGCGGGAAGGGTTACAATAAGAAGTGAGAAATGGTCTGCAAGAAAGAATAGACCTTGAGATATCACTTGGTGTGTCCCATGGATATCCCTCAGTGTGCAGTTAAAGACACGTGAATCATTTAGGAGAGGGTAGAGATTTTGTTAATTGTGTCCTGTATTGAAAGAGAGAAATGAATTTCCGTTATAATTCCTTACATTTTGTTAATGGATTTGAAGAAAGAGACAGATTTTGTGATGGATTGATTTTTAACTAGCTTTCTGTTCCATTCCTGAGTACATGAGGTATAATAATAATAAAATATCTTTAGTCTTATTGGGGTCAAGCAGCTGTAATTTTGTGGGTTTGGAGATGAGCATGCACCATTTTGCTGGCCATGAGAGGGTCTGTACTCTTGTTAGTAACACGTAGGTATTGTCTGCTGTGTGAGGAATGTGTTTGAAACTCAAGGGGAAAATATGGATCATCCAATGCTTGTATTATATTTCTTTCTTTGCATGTCTGTCATTTTTGTTGGAACATTCAGTGAAATTAGGTCAGTTATGGTTTTAGTTAGCAAAGCAGCTCTTGTGTTGTACACAAATCATATGATGTTTCTAATTATGTCTGCTTTTTAACATCGATCTGAAACCAAATCCTTAACTATGCATGGCTTAGAGGTGTTTCCCTCTCCCCCTCTCCTTTTTGCTTTGACTTCTTTCTGGGGCAAATATGAAACTTTATCTTGCAATAGCAAGATACAATATTTTTGGCTTTACAGGCAGCTTGAAAGCCCAGGGTTAAGAGGCAAAGAAATGGATAATTACTGGATGTATAGTTGTAGATGGAAATTTTTGGAGTAATTAATTGGGTGATCCATTACTCTACCTCTAAGAGGTACTGTGATGCTTATCTGTATTTTCTGGCTATACCAAGGGACCTTTGGAAATCTCAGTGGTCTGCCTTAGGCCAAGAGCTCTAGATTTTCTGACTCCTGAGCTGTGCTCAGTTTCCAAGGGTATGGAAGCAGTTGGAAAGGATTTCTGAGGGTCTCAAAATGTGATCTTCAATGTGGTGGCAGAGGGAGGGGAACCTGGGAAACGCAACATGACGTGTAAGGAGACACTAAGCTTTATTTTATTAACCGAGTAGTGGGAACGGAATCCCAAAGAGTTTTTCAAAAGCATGTCTGTTGGCTTTTATCAGTTGCTAGGATGATCTAACTGTACAGATGTGCCTCAAGGCAGAGACCAATGACCTCTGAATGCTTTCAGATCTGCAGCTCTGTAAAGAGACAGGAAAACCATCAGTGTTACCTGGCCCTCTGGGGCTGGTCCTTGGTTATGTTCCTTGAGAATCCTAGGCATGATTTGCAGCAACATGGTTGGACTTGGAGGGCATTGTACTAAGTGAAGTAAGTCAGGTAGAAAGAGACAAATACTGTATGATATTACTTATATGTGGAATCTAAAATATACAACAAACTAGTGAATAAAACAAAAACGAAGCAGACTCACAGATATAGAGAACAAACTAGCGGCTCCCCGTAGGGAGAGGGAAGGTGGTGGTGGGGCGAGATAGAGGTAGGGGATTTTTAAAAAAGGGTTCTTATGGGGTTATATGAAATCATGTGTATGAAATTTTTGAAAATTGTAAAGCATTATAGAATTTTTAAATAAATAAATGATTTTTTAAAAAGGCTTTGGCGTGGAAGATTCTTGGAAGCCTAAGGCTTGAGACAAGCTGTACATTAGGAAAAGAGAGAGACAATTTCACTTATAACCCACTTGCTTTTCTTTTCCTTCTTCAGAAACATATTTATTAAGTACTTATTAAGAGCTATGATAAGCCATGGGGATTAAGAAAAAAAAGAGTAGGAGATGGTCCTTGCCTTCAAGGAGCCCAAAGTGTGATGGAAGAGACATACATGTGAACCAATTCTTATGATACAGTTCTGACAGAGGAATTGTAGTGAATTGAGTTGTGTCCCACAGAAAGATAGGTTCAAGCCCTTACTCCTGATACCTGGGAATACAAGCTTATTTGGAAATAGAGTCTTTGCACATGTAGTTAAGTGTAAGTAAGATCAACCTGGATTTGGGCTGGACCCTAAATCATTGACTGGTGTCCTTATAAGAGAAATGAGAGGAAAATTTGAGATGCAGAGACACACAGAGAGAAGGCCATGTCATGACAGAGGCAGAGATTGGATTTAAGCAGCCCAAGCTAAGGAATGCTAAGGCTTCCAGCAGCCATGAGAAGTGAAGAAGAGGCAAGGAAGGACCGTCTCTTGGAGGCTTCAGAGGGAACCGTCCCTGGCGAACCCTTGATTTTGTACTTCTGGCCTCCAGAGCTGAGGGAGCATACATTTCTCTTGTTTTACGCAGCCTGTGTTAATTTGTTATGACAGCCTTAGGAAACGATTACAGTTATATATAAAAGAAGAATCAAAGAGCAGTCATGTCTAAAAGCTCAGGGAGGGCTTCTCAGAGAAGGAGTCACTTCAGCACAGTCTTGAAAGGAGAGCAGTTCACCAGTTGCACAAGGGGGTAAGAGACATTACAGGCAGAGGGAGCCTAACAGTGAATTCAATGTTAACAAAAGTGATGCCTTTAAGAAATTCTGTGTCATCAGTGTTGCTGGAGTACAGAGGGTGATGTGGGGGATGAGAGACAATAAGAAAACTTGGAGCAAAATTGTGAAGGCTTTGTACAGCATGCTAAGGAAAAATGGAATTTTCTCCAGGCTATTTGTCCTCAATTTCTATGCCACGATGCAGTGTGTCTATGAGATATATTGCAAGTGATTTATTAAGAGTAATAAAGTGCTGATGTTTTCTAAAATAATTAGTTTGACTTTCAACTCGAGAAGATTTGAAGTTATTCAGGTAAATAAGTCATCCTTACTCCCTTGTATTTTCGATGTGTTTCTTCATTGGGAGGGAAAGGGGCAGAGCTATGACAAACATTCAGAGAACGGTGTATAACTGGTACCCATTGGTGAATATGAACATCTGTTCTCTGTGAGGCAGAAAAGAGGTTGAGATTCACTGATTTGGGCAGTAGGGATCTAACGGAGACTTTGAAGTTGAACAGTGAGAACATGATTTTGACTTTTCAGGATACCTTTGAAGGTGATGGTGAGAATGGAAAAGAAATGAAAAGATGTTTGTGCTGGGGAGCTGGTGGTAGTAGTTGTGACGAGGATCAGTGAAGTCGTGATTTTAGACAGTGGCTTTGGGAATGGAAAAGTGAGGGGGGCAGTTTTCAAGAGATGTTTCTGAGACAGAAATGACTAGTCTATGTGATAAGGATGATTTCTTCAAAGCTTGGAAGAATAGATGGTGATGCCATCAACGGAATTAGGGAATCCTGGGGGTGGGGCATGCGGGAGGAAGGGGATAAGTTTGTGAGAGAAGATAATGGGTTGAACTTAGACATATTTGATTTGAATTGAACATCCAGAACATCCAGGAAAGAGGTGGCTGTGTTCTTCCAGAAGATAGAGTACTGGGTATCATCGCCCATTATGGAGTCTGAGACCATGACTGGGAACTCTCAGTTGAAGGAAAACTGTCTAAGGTATACAGAAGAAGGCCAAGAACAAAACTCTGCAAGAACATCTCATGATAGTAAACAAGAGGATGATAAGCCAGAGAAGGGGCCTGAGAAAGACTGGTCATATATATAAGGGTAAGAGGGGAACAAAAATGAAGGCTGTCTTGAAAACCAAGGAAGAGCTGGTGTACTAAGGCTGCCATCACAAATTACCACAAACTTGCCTTAAAACAAAAATTTATTCACTCACAATTCTGGAGGCTGGAAGTCTGAAATCAAGGGCCCAGTAGACCTATAGTCCCGCCAAAGGGGGAGAATCCTTGCTTGCCTCTTCCAGCCCCTGCTGGCTCCAGGTATTCCTTGGCTTGGGCAGCACAACTCCAATCTCTGCTTCTCTCTTCACACGGCCTTCATCCTTTTGCCTCTGTGTCTCAAATCTCTCTCTTCATTTCATTATAAGGACACCACATGTCATTGAATTTAAAGCCCACTCTAAATCCAGGATGCTCTTATGTTGAGATCCTTAATTTCATTTGCATCTGCAAAGACCCTATTTCCAAATAAGGTTACATTACCTGGGGTACTGGAGGTTGGGACAAGGACATAGCTTTTTGTGAAACACAATTCCACCTGCTACAGAAGTTATGGTAAATGTCAGGGGAAGGAAGACTGGGCATTGGATTTGACAATAAGAAGGTTACTGATGACTTGAATCACAGCAATTCCAGCAGAAGAGGGGCTTGGAAGCCAAACTAGGGGGTCAAGCAACAGATAGGAAATTATTTCTCTCTCAAGATATTTATTCATCTCATGACTTGAGAGACCTACAGGTATTGATGGGTATAGCGTTCCCCCTAGAAGAAAGCAACATCAACACTGCAGCAGGCAAGATAACCTAGTTTACAGATGATCTGGCAGAAGACAAGAAAGGTTAAGTAATTTGCTCAAGGTCATATAATTGGAGTTCAGCCTAGATTTCCATCTTCCAGGGCTCTGTTCAGATTTATTTATTTTTGAAAAATACAGAAAGCTCCCCTCGAAAGTAAAAATCATTCATAAACCCGTAGCTTTAGAAAATAACCTGACAGAGGGCTAGAGAGGTTAGTATTCTACTTTAGGACTGAAGGGGAGTAGGGTAGCCAACCATTCCCTGTTTGCCCAGACCTGGAAGTGTTCCTGGGACACACTTTAGTGCTAAAACAGAGAATCCTCAGCAAACTAAGATGATTTGATTACTGTAATTAGAGGATGGAATTATTATTGGGACTCAGCAAGAACTGTAGCTCAGGGACAGAAGCAGAATACAGCTACTGAGTAACCAGGGTCTAGCATAGAGGGCGCTGGAGGTAGGGAAGGTGGAGAGAAGGAGGTGGAAAGACTTAGGGAGTAAATACCCCATCCTCTCTCTCTTCCCAATTTCCAAATTGCTGACTTAACTAGAGGGTTGAGGAGTCCAGGTTTGTATTCCATCAAGGTCATTCTCCTGGACACTTAGAAGTTTAGGGAAGGGCTGAGAATGGATCTGAGGAAACAAATGGCAGATAACCCCCAGAAGCATCTATTATGTGCTGGACATTGTGCTTGATGCTTTAACAAAAATTATCTCCTTTAAGAACAGTATGGATGTTCCTAAAAAAACTGAAAATAGAGCTACAATATGATCTTGCAATCCCACTCCTGGGCATATATCCAGAGAAAACCATGATTTGAAAAGATACATGCACCTCAATATTTGTTGCAGCACTGTTTATAATAGCCAAGACATGGAAGCAACCTAAATGTCCATCGACAGATGAATGGATAAAGAAGATGTGGTATATATATATATATATATATATATATATATACACACACACACACACACACACACACAATGGAATATTACTCAGCCATAAAGAGAATGAAATAATGCCATCTGCAGCAACTTGTACAGACCTAGAGATTATCACACTAAGTGAAGTAAGCCATACAAAGACAAATATCATATCACTTATATGTGGAATCTAAAGAAAAATGATACAGATGAACTTATATATAAAACAAGAATAGACCCACAAACATAGAAAGCAAACTTAAAGTTACCAAAGGGGTAGGAGGGAGGAGGGATAAATTAGGAGTTTGGGATTAACATATACACACTAACATATAGAAAACAGATAAACAACAAGGACCTGTTATATAGCACAGGGAACTATACTCAATGTTTTATAATAACCTATAAAGGAAAAGGATCTGAAAAAGAATATATATATATTCTTATATATATATATTCTTATAATATATATATATATAAAGAATATATATATATATGAAACTGAATCACTTTGCTGTATACCTGAAACTAACACAACATTGTGAATCAACTATAATTAAAAAAAATTATCTCTTATAATCTTCAAAAGCACTTTGAGAGGTAGAGATCATTAAGTTCAGCATTTGCAGATGAGGGAGTTTATGCTTAGAGGAGAGTAAAGTAACTTTATTCATGAATGCTTTCTTATGTCCAGCCACAATACAGTACCTCAATTTCTTCCTTTAAATCACATAATCATCCTAGTTACCCAGATGTGACTTGGGAACTTCCAAATCTGTATATTTGTAGCTACAAACTTATTGATAATTTCTAGGGTTACTTTTACATATTTTTCTCTTCATTCTTACATAAAGAATTTAAATTATTTTATTAAAATATAGACAATCATAAAGAGTCAAGAATGGCAAAAAATGTCACTTTGAAAAAAGTCAAAGACTGAAAAACAAATTGAATATAGATACTGAGGTTGCAAATAATTATCAGTTGCTATAATTGGGCTGAAAACTTGACCTGAATTTCCTGGTGGTCAAAATGAAAAGGTAAACACGGGCAGTCACATAGCTCTTATTGTTCCCAAACGATAAAAATGAGCACTTACTATGAGATAAATACTCTTCTAAGTGCTTTCCTGTCTATCTCATATGACCCCCCACAAGAACCCTTATTTGCAGATGAGGTGAAAGTGGCATTCAGAGGTTAGTAGTTTACCCACAAGCATATAACTAGTATTTGGTGGAGCTGGGTTTCAAACCCAGACCATCTGACTCCAGGTCTGTGCCTTAACCACTGTACTAGGCTGTTTCTAAAGGCAACCATATCTGTCCTCAAGAGAAAGAAAAACTTTTTCAAATACTTAGTTCTATGTTTTCTAATGTGGGACATTTTACATAGAGAACCCTAAAAGAAGTAGTGGATCAATTTCTTAATGATCCTTCTTTGCTCAAAATGAAAGATTTACCAAAAATGAAAGTCAGTAGGTAGAATCCTTCCTGAAACCAAGACAATATGATCTACACTTGGGTAATTCACCTATGTATTAACCTTTGTTAGTCTCACTAACTGATTCCATGTTCATGAAATACCTTGCTTTTTTTCTTATGCACAATACAAAATATAAGCCATGTGTGCATATGCTATAATGCTAGTGAGGAAGATGAAAGGAGAAGGAAGGAAGGGCTGGTTCTTCATAAAAATGCACACCAATGCAAGGAAATTAAATTACTAGGGTCTGCAAGAGGGATTGGTGTTATGGACTGAAAAACTTCCATGGTAAGAGTTAACTGGTGTTTCGCCTGCAGATATGGAATAAACACATGGATTTTAATACTCTGTCATGATTTATTTCATGTTATGTTGAAAGGTCTTTGAACCGTGACAAATGTCTTATGATCTGTTCCAAGGCATTTTGTCATTAGGATTTTTTGAGTATAATCAAGATCACTGAACATTGGAGAAACACACAGCTTGACCAATATATTTTTCATGTCGTGTGCATAGGATTTAGAAAGTTTTAGGTCTATGCACACTTGGTTAGCCCGCAGGTGGCTTGCAAACAAAACAATTTACAGTGCAGTTCCCATTATGTAGCTTGGATTAAAAATATTTGGCATTGAGGGACTTTTTACTGCTTGTTTGGGAACCTGTTGTCAATCTCCTGTATCATTATACATTCAATTCACAGTAGGCGTCTACTTCAGACATTAGTCAGAATGGTTACAGTTTTGATTTATTGATTTTTGTTGGGTCATTTTGGTTTTGGAGAGACCATTTATGCCATCCTCACTGCATGCATGTCAGATAAATGTGCTCTCTCTGAAGGTGGAAGACCCAGGGCATGTGAACAGCTTGGTGGGAGCGGGGAGGGGGACTGGCACAGCACAGGTTGTTGACTGCTGGGAGTATCTAGGCTGAAAATATATGAGGTAGAGGCAAGGACGTGGCTGCGCATCATTTTTTTAATGTACTTTTTTTTTTGGCTTTAGTTCTGTGATTAAATTTAAACGTGGGAGGATCTTGTGGGTGTGTATATTTTACATGAGAAAAGAAATTGTTTGATGATGCTATGAAATTTTGATTTCTTCAGTCAGGTTCACAGCAATTCACATGGTCTCAAGCCACAAACATTACCTCATAAATGGCACCATGGACATGTGTCAACAAAATTCGACCTACTGAAATCAGGTCTTAGAATAACAGCTGCTGGTGTTCTGGCTCAAAAAGCAGGTGTGAGACCACCTACGGTACCAGCTCAGGAAGTTTCCTGTCAGTATGAAAACAGCTTGGGCTTCCCCCAAGGTGCCAAATAATGCAGCAGATAGGGTAGCAACATGAAGATAAAATGTTAATACAATTTGCTTTTCATAACCACTTGGGTTAGTGCCAGAGAAACAAATTAATGATGAAACAACTGCTCAAACCAAAGTGCTCAGCCTGCAGCTAATGTACCACGGTCTGTTTCTGAACATTTATGTTTTTCTGTTTATGGAGTACCAGGCTGTGAAAATCTTCATGGTTGGAGGTAAGGGGGAGACAGGCCTGGTTTAATCCATTGTAGTCCAGCACTTTGCATCTGCTTTTACAAGAAAGGACATGTAATGTGAGATGTATGTGCGTGTGTTAGAGGGTGGGGGGTTGGGAGTGATTAAGAGTGGAAAACTGAGAGGGCCATCAAGCATGGTGGTGTGGGAGTCCTCAGTCAGGGAGGTCCAAGGTTTTATTGCCTGAGAACTGTCTAACTCACTGCCAAGGGGGAAACGGCTCCACCCTCCCTGTGCAAATGAAAGCTACAAACGCAAAGGACAAGTGAAGAAATCATTAGGAAATCCTTGCCTACAACACAGAAACAGCATGGTGCTCCCTGCTGTCCTTGAGGGCCCCTACCCTTGCAGTTCTGAGACAGGCAACGTTGTGTTCACCGTGTTGGAAAAGACATTGTGCGAACCCTTAAAATCTTGAAAATTTGGCTTGCATTTGCTTCCCTGCTACTTGGAAGATTTTTTTTTTTTTTTAATCACTGCATGCTTTTAATAGCAATTTACCTTAAAGGTCTCTGGTTAATTTTATAGTTTATTAAACGTCTAAGGTTTTATGGTACAAATGAGTATGGACCGGGATTAAGTGTTGGAGAAAGGAGCAAGCTGGCTGACTATACTGCAGGAAGCTGCAGGCAGAGCAGAAAAGAAGCAAGAAACTGTTTTGCTTTCATGAATTTCATCTTGATATGACGGGTGTCTGGATTTGAGAGGACCACATATACTCTAAGTAAGGTTGTCTATGTCAACTAATGCATACTGGGTGGTAGTCTAAGAGTGTCTTTATTGTGTTGTTTACTCACTACAATCTATTTTCCGTGAAATTGATATCTGTAAATAAAATGTAATAGTTCGGTACTAAGGCAGCAACAATTACACTGATTAAAATTGAATCCCATTAGGTTTATTCTCTTTGGAAATCCAGCGTCCTCTGATAAAGGAGGGCAAATCAAGCCAGGTATGACTGTACTGTTCTCAGTTCAGCCTCGGTTCTTGTTCGGGTTGCCTGGGACCAGGTATGAGAGAGATTATTGTAATTAAAAAATAAAACTCTGAGGAGATATTTTAAAACTCTTCTCCTGTATAGATAGACTTTGGAATGACCCAGTAAAAAAGAAAAGATATCCTTCTGTATAAGCGCTGGACAGGCCTCTCCCTCAGGTATTCAATTTGTTAAAATTAATTGACTTAGTCTTTTAGAGCAGTTTTAGTTTTATGGCAAAACTGAGCAGAAAGTACAGAGAGTTTCCTACATAGTCCCTGCCTTGACACACAACACACATGCAGCCTCCCCAACTACCAACACCTCTCGCCACCCCCCCCCAAAAAAAATACATTTGTTACAATCCATGAACCTACATTGACCCATCATTGTCACCCGAAGTCCACAGTTTACATTAGGGCTCATTCTTGGTGTTGTAAATTCTGAGGGCTTAGGCAAATCTATGATGACATAAATCCACCATTGTAGTATCGTATAGAATGGTTTCACTGCCCTAAAATCCTCTGTGTTCTGCCTTTTCATTCACCCCCCTCCCTTACCCCCTGACATCTACCGACCTTTTTACTATCTCCATAGTTCTGCCTTTTCTATAAGGTCATATAGTTGGAATCGTGCAGTGTATAGTCTTTTTACGGTGTCTTCTTTCACTTAGTAATATGCATTTAAGGTTTCTCCGTGTCTTTCACAACTTGGTAGCTCATTTCTTTTTTAGTGCCGAATAATATTCTGTTGTCTGGATGCAGGTATTTAATTTCAAGTAAAGGATTCTGCTGAAATGGAAGAAATAGGAATGTGGTTTGCGCAATGTGGGGCAGAAAGGGACTTAAATAAACAGCTATCTCCACCAGTGATAGTTGAATGAATGAGACCACTCCATTTTTCTTGGTAAAACAGACTTGAGTTTTCCAATACAGAATATGGCCTCCATTCTGGGAATTTCCTCATTGTCACAGGGGAATCCCATTCTACTGGGTTCTTTAAATATTTAGACTACATTTGTTAGTGAGGACAGAACTTCCTGTTCAGCCACAGCATACTGGATTCTCTGTACCCCTGGACTGAATTTTTCAGTAGAGAGAGAGCTTTCCATTGAAAGAAAATTTCAGGAAGTCAGCTCCTATCGCATGAAAAATTTGCATGTCATTCATGGAACATCATACTCTGGCATGCTGGGTACTGTTTTACCATAAAGGACAGTTCTGTACTGGTAAATTTTAGCTTTTTTTTTTACTTTTGTTGATAAACTTAAAGGAAGCCTTTCCCTCTTTAGATTTAATAGTGAGAGAAGAAAAGCAGCTTCATATAAGAGGCAAAACAGACATAGAAGAGATGTTTAAAGTTACTATGAGGATGTTCAGTATAGGGGCCCTTGAAAGAATCGATTAATTCTATAACCATGGTGTGTAGTAGAGTAGATTAGGGAGATGATCACCAGTTTTCCAATCCTCCTGGGTTTAGGAGAGTTAGCTTTGAATGTTTTCCAGCTTGATGCTGGATGTCACGAGGAGACACATGGGCTGTACAGTTTGTTAATGATGTGTTGTTAGCATTTAGTTGAGTACCTACATGGAAGAGCTGGTGCAGCTGACTCAATGCAGTAAACATTTGACTCATCCTGACAGAGCCTCTTTTCATGATGAAGGGCACCACCTGGCAGAGGGAGTGCCAAAGACTGATTTATAGTCCCTATAGCATTGACACCAATGAATTCTGGATTCCCTCACATTGCCTGCCACCTTTACAATGCCAGAATGGGCATCATCCTGTTTCATCCCATCACCTTCAGCCCTGGAGTGCTTTTACCCTGATGTTTGACTCAATGTCCCCTTTCCAAATTCTCAGCCCCTCAATTCTTCTATTTGGGAATGAAGAAGATGTTTTATTTCAAAGTTGATTTCTATCAGGCATTATAACCAGGGCATGTAAAAATTCCCAGAATAGATCCTGAAAAATTATCTGTCTAAACATGAAGAGAATTAAGGGTCAGTTAGCAGTCACATTGGATTAAGACAGATTGAGCTCTTACCACATGCCAGGCACTGGGTTAGGGACTGAGGCTGTATAGATGAATAAGCTGTTGGCAGTAAGTGTGATGGAAAGTCCTTATAGGCAAATGCTGAGAGTAAAGCTTGATATGGGCAACAGTATACACATCAACACTAGGGTAATTAACTTTGTGTGGGAACCAGTGCAGGGTGTGTATCATGGAAGACTCAATTTGGCTCACTAGATGGAAAAAAGGAGGAGGGCATTCCAGGCAGAAAGAATTGCATGTCCAAGGCACAAATGTATAGTATGTTACAGTAATTAGAAATTTAGAATTTGTTGTTGCTGGAGCATAAAGATGGGAGAGAGAGGGTAGGACAACTGAGTGACTGGAGAGTCAAGTAAAAGCCATATCAGGAAGCAGTTTTTAGGCCACTAGGAGTTTGTGTTTATCTTATAGATAATGGGGAAGCATCAAAGGATCATCAGAGGAGTGACTTGGTTTTCCTTATAATTCAGAGATACTTGTGAGCCTTGTAGAGGTGATTTAGAAGAGGACAAGATTGGACAGAGGTAGACCAATTAGGAAGCTATCACTCATATATCAGGTACCATCCATAATTAAGAAGATTGAAGACATTATGAAACAGACAGAGAAGACAGAGTCAGATGGGAAGTGGACAGAATCTGGAGATATGGTTGAACGTGAGGGGAGAGAGAGATCTGGATGACTCCCAGGTTTCTGTCATGGGGAAGTAGTCACCACCACGGTGAGGCCACAAGGGAGGGAGAGAATACAAGGGGAGAAGCAGGATTTGTGAGTTGTGTAGTGGGCGGTGACTGAGGAGGCATGAAGAATAAATATTTGGGGGCTGGGCACTCTGCAGCTGGGGGTATCTGTGGGATAGCAGGTGAAGGACGCTAGTAGACAGTGGAAATGTAAGCATCAGGGCTGTATGGTCAGATTGGCATATTTCATAGGGACTCTCAGCTCTAGGTGTTTTGTTCTTTGACAAAAAGATATGCTAAAACTTAGGTCTGGATGCTACTCGTCAGGTGTTCAGCTTGGCAGCGTTCTTGTTCCTAAGATACCTGTTATTCCAAATACCACTCAAAGTTTTCATTTCAGTTTTTGTTCTATGTGCTTATGGTTAAGACACACATCTGTTCCTACTCTTATTCTTTACCTTTTCTTCTTGCAGTGGAGAATATTAATAACACCTACTTTGACAAGTAGAGATATGCCTCCCAATCTAATATTCCAGCTTCATCTATGCCTTTTCTCTGTCTCTCTCACCATGTTCTAGTCACCACAATAAATGCAACACCTGTCCTGTGTTATCAAATCCTCATGGCAACTCACTGCAGGAAATGCTTTATAGTTCCATTTTGAAGATGAGCAAAGGGGCTGAGACGAGCTAAGTGAATTGTCCATTGACAAACAAGAGCTGAATTTGAACCTGACCAATTTCAACACCTATACTCTTAACCACTAACTTATGTTGACATATTTCTCATGATTTGCTTAAATAAGTCAAAGAAATTTCTTGATATATTCCATAGTATTCATGCAACATTCTGTGGAGTTGAAAAAATGAACAAAGGAATACAATTCAACACAGCCCTAGCACTTTTTTAGTACCTCATTTAGTACAAGGGTCTGTCTATAACATACTAGACAAATTCCATCATTGGGCTGGTTCAAGATAATGTTTTTACTTACCAAAGAACACTCAAGAGCCTCATTTTGAGGTTCTTCAGCTGGAAACATCTCCATTTGCCAACCTTACTGCAGGAGATCCAAAGAGACGCAATGGATTGCACTTGTGAGGACATGAGATGGGCGATCTGGGAGCCCTGAGTCTGGTCTTGCTCTAGCTCCGTATGCCTTTAAGAAAGTCACTTTGCCTTTCTGGGCCATAGTTCCTTTTCCATGAAATGAGAGTTTTATAATAGATCAGTAATTTCCAAACTTTTTGAAGCAAGAGACTTCTTCCTTCTGATGACAGCTTAAAAGAAAGCCCAATATGATAGACAGGTAAAGGACAAAATGATTGGTTTAAAAAGAATGATGATGTGTAGAGTCCCAACCGTCCCTCTTCTAAACTTCTGATTTTGATGATGCCTTGAGAAAGGGAAAAAATGAAAACATCTTTAGGTCTGACATGAATCAAATATTCCATCTTTGATTATAAAATAATGACCAAAAAATAGCCAATGGCAGACAGTGTTCCCAAAAATGGAAAAAAAGGGAGAGACAGAAACCCCTAATGGGAGACAGCACAGGTTCTGTGGTCAGACGAAGCCACAACCCAGTTCTGCTCCTCACTAGCTCATGAGGTCATGGAGTAAATTGGCCTGTCAAAATCTCACTTTTCTCCTCTTTAAAATAGGGTTAAGAATAGGCTCTATCTCATAGCAACATGGTGAAGAATGATTAGGGTGCTCTTTGTAAGTTGGTTAGGACAGTGCCTGACACATAATAACTCAATAACTGTTAACTGCTATTAGTGTTATTCTTTTGAAATTGCTATTCAAGCATTTCAATGCAGTGCTTGGCACCAAGTGTTTAACAAATGATTGCTGATATGATGAAGGGATGACAGTGACCATGACCAAAGACAATTAAAAAAAATCAACTCCAGATTAAAGATTTAAATGTCAAAAACAACCACCAACCCCCTAAAAAAAACCCACTTTAAAATCTTTAGTAGAAATTCTAGGTAAATCTCCTTTAGACCTTAATGTTGGGAAAGATGATAGATTATAAACTTACATGTCAAAAACAAAGCTTCCGAATTCTTAGTAGAAAATATAAGTGATTATATTTTAGACCTTAGGGTTGAGAAGAATACTCAGCATTGCTAGTGATCAAGGAAATGCAAATCAATATTTTACCTGGAAACAACTTTACACTCAAATGGCAAAAATTTTTTAATTTAATAATACCAAGAGTGGGAGAGGATCTGTGTGTACACGTTGCTGGTGTAATCAGGGCAACCACTTTGGAAAGCAGCTTGCTATTATCTCCTAAAGTTGAACATTCACTGAGTTCCAGTGATTCACTTCTAAATTAAAAAAATATAAAGGATGAAGATGTGTAGACCCCCAACTATCCATCTGCAGGTCCTGAGGAAACTCCTCAGGGTCTAGCTTGAAAACCATTGAATTGGGTGATCTCTAATACTGATTTTAAAATTGCCTGGTAGGACCTTGATCAAAGCCGTGGTGGTCTGCGGTGGTATATTTTTCCTTTTTTTGGAAGGTTGGTAGCTGCTATCTTGGAGGGGATCCTGGGGACCTAGGACAGAAGACTCCAGGGGCAGCAGCCAGGATGAACTGAGGATCCGAAGCTTCCTCAACGTTTCAGGATTGTGCAAATCTCTGTGTTCCTGAGAATCACAGACAGCAAGGGAAATTTTCCATCAAAATGATTCGATTGTCTTTCCTGCCATCCCTGATGGTGGGAGCTTAGCCAGACTGAATTACACTCAGGACTATGAAGGGATGGACCATTTACCTTGAATGCTTGGTGCACTCACGGTACTAATTTGTGCTTTAATGGATTTGAGGAAGTGGGTGTATTCAAGCTCCATCACTACCCCACACAGGATGGAAAGGAGGAGGAAGGAGCCATCCATCCTAAGACAGTGTTTGATGAGCAACGATGTGTTGTTTATTTTATTTTTAAATTTTTAAAAAAACTCTTTTTTAAAAAATTTTTATTTTATATCAGAGTATAGTTGATCAACAATGTGTTAGTTTCAGGTGTACAGCAAAGTGATTCAGTTATAGATATACATGTATCTATTCTTTTTCAAATTATTTTCCCATTTAGTTTATTGCAGTATTGAGCAGAGTTCCCTGTGCTATACAATAGGTCCTTGTTGGTTATCTATTTTAAATATAGCAGTGTGCATGTGTCAATCCCAAACTCCCAATTTATCCTCCCCTCTTCCCCCCCCCCGTAACCATAAATTCATTAAGCCTGAGTCTGTTTCTGTTTTGTAAATAAGTTCATTTGTATAATTTTTTTTCTTAGATTCCACATCTAGGCAGTATCGTATGATATTTATCTTTCTCTGTCTGACTTACTTCACTTTGTATGATAATCTCCAGGTCCATCCATGTTGCTGCTAATGGCATTATTTTTAGTTGCTAAGTAATATTCCATTGGATATATGTACCACATCTATTTTTTTTTTTTTTTTTTTTTTTTTGCGGTATGCAGACCTCTCACTGTTGTGGCCTCTCCCGCTGCGGAGCACAGGCTCCAGACGCGCAGGCTCGGCCATGGCTCATGGGCCCAGCCACTCCGCGGCATGTGGGATCTTCCCGGACCGGGACACGAACCCGTGTCCCCTGCATCGGCAGGTGGACTCTCAACCACTGCGCCACCAGGGAAGCCCGTACCGCATCTTCTTTATCCATTCATCTGTTGATGGAAATTTATGTTGCTTCCATGTCTTGGCTATTGTAAACAGCACTGCAGTGAACACTGGGGTGCATGTATCCTTTCCAACCATGTTTTCTAAAAGCTTTAGGCATTATCAACATATAATAAACTGCACGTATTTAAAGTGTGCAATTTGATGAGTTTGACCTATATATACACCCAAGAAAACTTCACTGCAATCCAGATAATGCATACATCCATCACTCTCAAAACTTTCTTGTGAACCCCCCAATACTTTGCCACATCGCCAGGCAACCACTGACCTGTTTTTGTCATCATGGGGTAGTTTACATTTTCTAGAGTTTTATATAAAAGGATTGATAGAGCACATACTCTTTTTATTTCTGGCTTCTTTACTCAGCATAATTATTTCCAGATTCGCCATGGAGTGTCTATCCATAATTCCTTCCTTTTTATTACCAAGTGATTTTCCATTTTATGGATATACCACTTTGTTTATCCATTCATTCATTGGTGGACATTTTGGGTGTTTCCAGTTTTTGGCTATTGAAATGAATCTGCTATAAACATTCATGCACAAGTCTTTGTATGGGCATATGTTTTCTTTTCTCTTGGGTAAAAACCTAAGAGTGGAATGGCTGGGTGATACGGTTGGTGCACGTTTAACTTTCTGTGAAACTGCCAAACTGTTTTCCAAAGTGATTGTACAATTTTGCATCATTACTGGCAATGTATGAGAGCTACAGTTCCTCTATGTCCTTCAAGCATTTGATATGGTTAGACTTGTCAATTTTAGTCATTCTGCCAGATGTGTAGTGCTATTTCATTGTGGCATTTTGCATTTTCCTAGTGACTCATAATGTAGAGCATCTTTTCATGAGCTTATTTGTTACATATAAAACTTCTCAGGCAAAGTGTCTATTCAAATAGTGCCTACTTTTGAAAATTATGTTCCTTTTTTATTAGTAAGTTTTGTGAGCTATTTGTGTATTCTTGGTACAAGTTCTTTGTCAGATATATGCTTTGCAAATTTATTTTTTCCATTCTGTGGCTTGTCTTTTCATTCTCTTAACAGTATCTTTAAAAGAGCAGACATTAATTTTGATGAAGTTGAATTTGTCAACTTTTTCTTCTATAGAGATGCTTTTAATGCTGTACATTTAATGCTATAAATTTCTCTATAAATACTACTTCATCCCACAAATATTGATATGTCCTCATTTTCATTCAGTTGACAAGACTTTCTAATTTCCCTTTTGATTTCTTCTATAGCTCACTGGTTATTTAGAAGTGTATTATTTAGTTTCCTAATAGGGATTTTCCATGTAATTTTATGCTATTGATTTCTAATTTAATTCCATTCTGGTCAGAGAATATACTTTGTATGTATTAAAATCTCTTAATTTACTGAGACTTGTTTTATGACCCAGAAGATGATCTATGATCTATCTTCAAAAATTTCCTGGGCACTTGTAAAGAATTTATATACTGAAGTTGTTTAGTGGAGTGCTCTATAAATGTCAATTAGATCAAGTTTGTTGATAGTGTCTTCTATAAGCTTAGGATTTTCTATTTGTTTTTATCATTACTGAGAGATGTGTATTGAAATCTCTCTAAGCATGAATCTGTCTATTTCTCCCTGGAATTCTATTAATTTTTACTTCATGCTGAAGCTCTGCTATTAGGTGCTTAAACGTTTATGCACCTGTTGGTGGATTGACCCCTTTTTATTATTATGAAACAACTTCTTTATCAGTAATATTCTTTGCTCTGAAATCTTTTGATTTGAGTTAGCATCCTCCAACCCTTTATTCTTAACCTGAATGTGTCTTTATATTGAAAGCGCATTTCTTTCTTTCTTTTTTTTTGCGGTACTCAGGCCTCTTACTGTTGTGGCCTCTCCTGTTACAGAGTACAGGTTCTGGACGTGCAGGCTCAGTGGCCATGGCTCAGGGGCCTAGCCACTCCACGGCCTGTGGGATCTTCCCGGACCGGGGCACGAACCTGTGTTCCCTGCATCGGCAGGCAGATTCTCAACCACTGCACCACCAGGGAAGCCCGAAAGCGCATTTCTTAATGGGCATAACACTACGTCTTGCTTTTAATCTAATTTTATAGTATCTGTCCTTTAATTGAGATACTTAGACCATTTGCATTTAATGTTATTAATACAATTAGGTTTAAATCTTTTAGCTGTTTGTCCCATTTATTCTTTGTTTCCTTTGTCCTCCTTTTCTACCTTTTGAATTAACTAAATTTTTTAAGGTTCCATTTTATCTCATTTTCTGGCTTATTCTAGTCTTTATTTCAGTGTTGTTTTCTGATTTACAGTATGCATCTTTAACTTATCACAATCTATTTTCAAGTGATATTAAACCACTGTATGAATTGTAAAAGAACCTTTCAACAGTGTACTTCCATTTATCCCTTTCCAACATCTGTGCTATTGTTGACATACATATTACTTTTATATATGTTATGCTGTTATTATTTTTGGTTAACCACCAATCACCTTTTTTAAAGGTTTAAATAATAATAAAAACATCGTATATATTTACCATGTAGCTACCATTCCTATTGCTCTTCATTCCTTTATATAGATCCATTCTTCCTTTAACATTTCTTGTAGTATAGGTTGACAGGTGATATATTCTTTCAACTTTCATATGTCTGAAAAAGTGTTTCACTTTTGTTTTTGAAAGTCATTTCCACAGAATTCCAAATTGACAGTTTTTTTTCTTTAAGTACCTTAAAGATGTTGCTATACTCTTTTCTCACCTGCACTAATTCTGATGAGAAATCTGCTGTCATCTTTACCTTTGTTCCTTTTTTATGTAACTTACCTTCTTAATTTATTGGCTGCTTTTAAGATTTTCTTTTTATCCCTGGTGCTCAGCTGTGATGCATGCTGAGAACTTAGTCAACTGGCCACTTTGGGTAAAGGAAACTGGGAATAGGCTTATATATTGATATATGGGCTTTAAAACTCAAATTGCCCTAGAAAGTGTCTGGCCAGGATCCCCCCAGGAGGGCAGGGGCCCCAAGTCAGGAGCCTAGTGGCATAGGATGGGCCTTATGACCAAGAGTAGGAGGACACTGAATCTAGACACCCCCATGTTTCTGGCATTATGGCTCATTCCAGAGTTCTGTGGCTGATGACTGAAGCATGGGATAGGAAGTGGTGTGGCTGAACTAGATAGGGAGGCAGCAGAAATCCTACTGGAAGCACTGGGAGATGGCAGACCTCAAAATAACCCAGAGTAAGATTAGAGTAAAATAATGGAAGTGATACAGGGGATTATATCATAAGGCTTTAACTCACGGAAGTAAACATTTAGGGGTGTGTGTGTGTGTGTGTGTGTGTGTGTGTGTATTTGCCTAGTAGAATTCCATTACATTTCCAAAGTTGCCCTTTCCAAATGGGCAAAAAGTAAGAGCACTTTGTACAAAATAACTGTCTTATAAAATATCTTTAAAATATATATTTTAAATATTATAGACTAATAATATTATTAAAACACAGTTTTGTATTAGGCATTTTGGAATAGTATCAGGAAGTCAAAAAGACCACCCCCCTCGTCCCCCAAACAAAAACCAACTTTTACTGTTCCTGTGCAGTCAATTAACAAAAATTATTTTGACATGCTGCCCTTGATATGATTTTGTTTTGACTTTCTATTTTTTGCCTCTTGTTCTGTATGGGCAAGTTCCTGCCACCTATGGCCATCTTTGCAAATAGGGAACTCCTCTGAAAGCTTTCATTTAATCTGGTTAAATGAGTTACTAATGATCTTTAAGCAGGGACAAATCCAAAGTCACCCCATGAAGGATAATTCATAATAGTTTTTTTTAGCAACAATTTTCTCCTTTTCTTGCCAAACTAGTCAGCAGTCTGGCAGTTTGGTTTTTGCAATGAATCAGAATATATGTGCCAGGCCATTTGCACCATCTGCTCCAGGAGTGTCACGGGAGAGAGGACTGTGGACACCTGGTGGGTTGACGTTGAAATGTCAGCTCGAGGGTAAATGCCAGCTCCAGTGAAGAAAGTCCAAGAAAGCATAAAGCCTGAGAGGAGAAGTTGCTGGTAGCAGCAAAAGAAAGAGGCACATGTGTTTCTGAACTGGGAAGAACATAGTTATGCATGTGTGTATGTACGTATTTTCAACATTAGTGACTTTTAAGAATCTTTAAAGATAGGGATTAAATTCTTGTGAAAGATAAGATCATCAGATAACATTATGCATGCAAGTTGTGGTAAAGGCAATAATACTATTTGTAGAAAGATCTGTAAAACATGCATATATACATATGTTGTCTGTGGATAACTTGAGTGAGATTTTCCAACTGCATCCTTTAGGAATAAAGCCATAACCATGGACTCAGAAAAGCTCTTTTAATTTCTTCATTGTATTTGTCATCCAATATACTTAATTTTGGTGTCTTTTTTATTAAGGAACTATTCGATATCCCCCCAGTTTTTAAGGTGATTAAAACAGCCAGTGTTTGAAACCAGCTGTGAAGTTGGCTTAAGGATGTTGGTTTTGAGTAACACAAAACATCTGGACATGACGGGACAGGAGTTGTGAGTCACTTTCCAGTTACGGACTCTTGAATTTGGTTCTCTACAGTGATAGCTCCCTGTAAAAATGAAAGCAACTGTCTTTTGTGTGCATTTTACCAGTTTACATGTATACACACACCATCATGTATGCACACATGCTCAAACATCTTTTCCTTCTCCCTGGTGATACACGAGTAAAGGTCATCATCAGTATCATGCTTGTAGGAGTTTAAGGTCAAAAAGTCAGTAGAGGGGGCAGCTCTCAAGGCCAGGTCCTCAAGCCCCAAGGATCATATGTATTTTTACTCCACCATGCTGCATGATAAGACCTTTGTATAATACATTAGCTCCAACTTGCCCCATTGTTGATAAACAAGGTTAAAGGAGATTGGGCTGTAAGTTGTAGTTGACCTCACTGGCATCAATTTCAGAAGTTCAGACCCCATTCCAAGCATTTCTAACTTCCTCTAAGAGTAAACTTACTGTAATGAACATAAATGTAAATCTTTTTTTTTTCCTGACTGCTGTGTAGTTATAATTTTGTTATATGTCTAAAATTCTTATATCTAATTTTCCATTTCTACTCTCTTGTCTCTCTCCAATTTGCATCCATTTTCCCTGTCCCTGTCTTAGTTCAGGCGCTTAGAATTTTTCACCTGGAACTTGCAGCTTCCCATAGGCATTTCTCCTGATCCTTGCTATGGCACACATGATCATTTGTGATGTGACCTCTTATAGCTTGCTTCCTTCCTGGCATCCTGAGCTACCTTCTATTAGCTAGATGTTAAATGTACAAGACTGTTTTGTGTTCCTGGATCCTTTTCTCTTCTCTGCTCTAAGCCTCTTCTCTGAGTTGCCTGATAACTCACTCCTAAGACTTAGCTCAAGAGCCTCCACTATCATGAAGCCTTCACTGATTGTTCCAGGCTTTCTCCTCCTTGCTCTTTTAGCACCTTGATTATCCTAATTACATTGCTCTAATGATTTTTTAATTGCCTATCAACCTGATGCACTGTGAGTCCTTCCAAGGCAGCTCCTGAGTTATATTCATCTCTGCAACTTCCAAACCAGCAGAGCGCTTCACACATAAAGGTGCTTAATGAGAATTTTCTGATATTGTTCCTGAATGCCTTCTGAAATCTTCTGGAAGTATTGTTGGTGTTTGGGGAGAAGTATTATTATTGAGTATCTGTGGTGTGTTTTTATGGGAGGTATTTGAACATGACTGGGAGCTACCAAGGGGAACTTGACAAATTATCTACTTTATGAACATAATTAAATGCCTTGGGATTGGAACAGTTTTTCAACTCTGATGCTCAAGGGATCAGGGACTTAAATTCATGCAGATGATTCCAGTATTTAACTGTTGCCCAGAGAGCTCTCTGGAGGGAATGCCATACCCAGAGTACCTATTAAGTATACCTGCTTGCATACCTCCCAGGGCACCCAAATCCTCCCCACTCCCCACCATTGCAAAGAAGTATGAATGGTACCTAGATGCCCAAGCAACAACCTGGGAATTATTCAGAATACTGCTCTCCCTTATGCTCCTACTTTCAATAATCACCAACTTCCGCTAAATCTCCCTCATTAATAATATTGCAAATCTCTCTTCTTTGCTCCAGTGTCATAACTCCCTATTAGGGGTCCCCGTTTTGTTCTCCCCGGATAACTGAAAACAGCTCTGGTTTGTTTTGTCTTCTCCCATCATCTGTTCTCTACAATGCAGGTTTTTTTCCGAAAAGCAAATGTGATCATGCACTGGTTCTACATAAAGCTGTCTGTGGCTTTCCATCACCTTCAGAATCGACCCTTCATCCTGTGGTGCCTGCTTCCTTCTCTAGCTGAGCTCCACTCACTGCCCAGACCCCAATGCTGTGCTTTAGCCATACTGAATTACTTGCTTTTTCCCCCCAAAGTGACATATTTTTGCCTTCAGGTTTTTCAACATAATGTTCTGTTTTTCTAGAACCTCCCGCTTACCTCCTCATTCCCACTTTCAACTTCCTACTTATTTTTCAGTCCTTAACTTAAACATGATCTCTTTTGGAAGAATTTCTTTATTCTCCCAAACTGAGTTAACTGCTCCTCCTAAGCGGCCCACGAAAACATCTAATATGATTCTTACCACCAGCATTGTGGTGATCTAACTTGTGTTTGTCTCTCTCACTGGACTGTGAATTCCATTGGTACAAGGCTAGATCTAATTCATGATTATAATCCTAGTTTCTGAGTGTCTGGGCACAGAAGTTGCTCAAGAAGTGTTTGTTGACTAAACAAATAATTGTCAATACATACCCACATAAATACATTGCACAATTTGCAAATACTTTGAAGATCTACTCAGGCAAAACTCTTCCTAACTAATACAATATTGACATTTGTTTGAACCCGGATACGTTGAGCATTTAAAAATACTCACCTACTTCATTCAGATCTCTGTTTGTTTATGAAGGGTGAAAGAATCAGTCCAGTCTAATTAGGAGTGGAAAAAGTCTGGGGTGTGCAGCCCGACCCTACAGTACATAGGAAGGGTGTGTATTGTCTTGGCCACCACTGGTTAAAATAATGGTAAAGAGAAGTGAAACTAGGAGAGAGTTCATATATCTTCTTATGGCTTGAGCAAATTATGAATTTAAGACAAAGGAGATTATTTAAGCAGCAACTATTTTAACCTTGAATCATAAAAAGTCTGAGAAAAGTTTGCATGGGTAGAGAAATAATACTAGCCTTCTTGCCCTAGTTTACTACTGAGGGCAAAATTTACATATGATTTCCAATTCCTGTATGGATGACCTCATTTAAAAGGTGTTGAAAGTCAGTGATTGATCATTATCTACACTGATCTCCTTTGCTTAGTTTCAAGTCTAGGTACAATTCATGAAACTTTTCTGGAAACACCAGGAAGACTAGTTAAGAAAAAAAAAAACACATGCGTGCACACACATACATGCACATTGAGTTGAATTACCAGCAACAGTTTGTTGTATGGATAATTTTTTTAAGTTCAAAAGAATTAAATAAGCTATTTGAAAAAAAATTCATATGCACAGTAGATTTACACTGAGCCTGCGTGTCCCGAGCCTGTGCTCCGCAACGGGAGAGGCCACAGCAGTGAGAGGCCAGCGTACCGCAAAAAAAAAAAAAAAAAAATGGTATGGGAAGAGCAGAGAAACATAAAAGTGCACAGGATGTTAGGGAAAGGGTGGGTGTTTTGTAGGGGGAGTTGAACAAGATTTTTAGAAAGGGAATGATAAGATGAAGCTACAAAAGTGGGCTGTTTTCAGATCTTGAAAAATGTGGTATAATAACTTCAAAACATTATTACCATGTTTTATTAATTTCTTAGACTTTTCAACTTTTTTTTTTTTTTTTTTTGCGGTACGCAGGCCTCTCACTGTTGTGGCCTCTCCCGTTGCAGAGCACAGGCTACGGACATGCAGGCTCAGCGGCCATGGCTCACGGGCCCAGACGCTCCACGGCATGTGGGATCTTCCCGGACCGGGGCATGAACCTGTGTCCCCTGCATCGGCAGGCGGACTCTCAACCACTGTGCCACTAGGGAAGCCCCTAACTTTTTAATTCAATTAAAATTTTATATTTAAATATATACCCATATTCAAATTAAAACAAGAAATAGTTCTACTAGACTTACTACAAAATTTTATTCGTTCATTCATTCATTCATTCATTTGTCAAACACTAAGATTGCTCTTCTTATACGCCAGATGCTCTACTAAATACTTTACCAGTATTACCTCATTTGAAACTAAACAGCTGTCTTCTTTCCCTCTCTACATCACGTACCAGAGTCTTACTCCGCGGGACAGCATTTTAAACTATTTTAGTTGTTTCTTTTGGTGTTTTCCTTCATGTTTCTAAAATAACAGGTTTAGGTTGCCATTTGATATTATCAATTGAATTCCTGCTATTGTGTAGTTAAATCATCATTTTTTTGATTACATCAGTATTCAGTATTTACATTATTGTGCTCACGCAAATACAACTCACAGATGAGTCATATAGAATTCTATGGTAAGTTTAATTTTTTGTGAAAAGTTCTTGTCCTTTCTAGATATGATAATTGTCTTGTAATTGCTTCCTTTTTCATGTATTCATTCTTCCCCAAAATCTTTGTCAGAGGTGTTAGTATTCTCTTAACACATCCAAGTACATCAGCAATTCTATCAATTTCTTGTCTTTTGAAGACATCCCTCTGGGGCCAGCTGCTCTTCTGCCCTAGTCTGAGCCTCTGACTCTCTGGGTCTGATGCCCAGTTATTACTATTAAATCCTCTTGGACCATAATTCTGGGGATTCCTTTCACTTCTTTCCTGGGTTCTTGGATTCTTTGTAGTCCTTTTTTGGTTTACTTTCCTGTTTTGGGAGAACACTTGCTCTAGTAGCTTTTCAAAACAATTGTGTACATGAAATTTTCATAGATATTGAATTCCTGAAAATATCTTTATTCTACTTTAATTGATTTTGGCCAAGGTGGAATTTTGACAGTGTTAGTCCTTTTTCTAACACCATCGGGATTCCTGTTGCTTTGCAATAACCTGTTTCTGTTTTACCTCAACTAAGCTTGTAGGATTTCCTCTTTGTCTCTAGTGTTTTAAAATTTCATCATAAATATCTTGATATAGGTCTCCTTCACTCTTTATTGAGGACACTCAATAAACCTTTTCAATCTGGAAACTCATGTAATTAATTCTGGGAAATTATCTTGAATACTTCCTGTGTCATTTCCTCTTTTCATTCTTTTTTTTTTTAACATCTTTATTGGAGTATAATTGCTTTACAATGGTGTGTTAGTTTCTGATTTATAACAAAGTGAATCAGTTATACATATACATATGTCCACATATCTCTTCCCTCTTGCATCTCCCTCCCTCCCACACTCCCTATCCCACCCCTCTAGGTAGTCACAAAGCACCGAGCTGATCTGCCTGTGCTATGCAGCTGCTTCCCACTAGCTATCTATTTTACGTTTGGTAGTGTATATATGTCCATGCCACTCTCTCACTTTGTCCCAGTTTACCCTTTCCCCTCCCTGTATCCTCAAGTCCACTCTCTAGTAGGTCTGCATCTTTATTCCAGCTTGCCCCAGGTTCTTCTAACCATTTTTTTTTTTTTAGATTCCATATATATGTGTTAGCATACGGTTTTTGTTTTTCTCTTTCTGACTTACTTCACTCTGTATGACAGTCTCTAAGTCCATCCACCTCACTACAAATAACTCAGTTTCATTCCTTTTTATGACTGAGTAATATTCCATTGTATATATGTGCCACTTTATCCATTCATCTATTGATGGACACTTAGGTTGCTTCCATGTCCGGGCTATCATAAATAGAGCTGCAATGAACATTTTGTACATGACTCTTTTTGAATTATGCTTTTCTCAGGGTATATGCCCAGTAGTGGGATTGCTGGGTCATATGGTAATTCTATTTGTAGTTTTTTAAGGAACCTCCATACTGTTCTCCACAGTGGCTGTATCAATTTACATTCCCACCAACAGTGCAAGAGGATTCCCTTTTCTCCACACCCTCTCCAGAACTTATTGCTTGTAGATTTTTTGATGATGGCCATTCTGACTGGTGTGAGATGATATCTCATAGTAGTTTTGATTTGCATTTCGCTAATGATTAATGATGCTGAGCATTCTTTCATGTGTTTGTTGGCAGTCTGTATATCTTCTTTGGAGAAATGTTTAGTTCTTCTGCCCATTTTTGGATTGGGTTTTTGCCTTTTTGCTATTGAGCTGCATGATGAGCTGCTTATAAATTTTGGAGATTAATCCTTTGTCAGTTGCTTCATTTGCAAATAATTTCTCCCATTCTGAGGATTGTCTTTTGGTCTTGTTTATGGTTTCCTTTGCTGTGCAAAAGCTTTGAAGTTTCATTAGTTCCCATTTGTTTATTTTTGTTTTTATTTCTATTTCTCTAGGAGGTGGGTCAAAAAGGATCTTGCTGTGATTTATGTCATGGAGTGTTCTGCCTATGTTTTCCTCTAAGAGTTTGATAGTTTCTGGCCTTACATTTAGGCCGTTAATCCATTCTGAGCTTATTTTTGTGTATGGTGTTAGGGAGTGACCTAATCTCATACTTTTACATGTACCTGTCCAGTTTTCCCAGCACCCCTTATTGAAGAGGCTGTCCTTTCTCCACTGTACATTCCTGCCTCCTTTATCAAAAATAAGGTGACCATATGTGCGTGGGTTTATCTCTGGGCTTTGTATCCTGTTCCATTGATCTATCATTCTGTTTTTGTGCCAGTACCATACTGTCTTGATTACTGTAGCTTTGTAGTATAATCTGAAGTCAGGGAGCCTGATTCCTCCAGATCCATTTTTTGTTCTCAAGATTGCTTTGGGTATTCGGGATCTTTTGTGTTTCCATAGAAATTGTCAAATTTTTTGTTCTAGTTCTGTGAAAAATGCCATTGGTAGTTTGATAGGGATTGCATTGAATCTGTAGATTGCTTTGGGTACTAGAGTCATTTTCACAATGTTGATTCTTCCATTCCAAGAACATGGTATATCTCTCCATCTGTTTGTATCATCTTTAATTTCTTTCATCAGTGTCTTATAATTTTCTGCATACAGGTATTTTGTCTCCTTAGGTAGGGTTATTCCTAGATATTTCATTCTTTTTGTTGCAATGGTACATGGGAGTGTTTTCTTGATTTCACTTTCAGATTTTTCATCATAAGTGTATAGGGATGCAAGAGATTTCTGTGCATAAATTTTGTATCCTGCTACTTTACCAAATTCATTGATTAGCTCTAGTAGTTTTCTGGTAGCATCTTAAGACTCTCTATGTATAGTATCATGTCATCTGCAAACAGTGACAGCTTTACTTCTTCTTTTCCAATTTGGATTACTTTTATTTCCGTTTCTTCTCTGATTGCTGTGGCTAAAACTTCCAAAACTATGTTGAATAATAGTGGTGAGAGTGGGCAACCTTGCCTTGTTCCTGATCTTAGTGGAAATGATTTCAGTTTTTCATAATTGAGGACCATGTTGGCTGTGGGTTTGTCATATATGGCCTTTATTATGTTGAGGTAAGTTCCCTCTATGCCTACTTTCTGCAGGGTTTTTATCATAAATGGGTGTTGAATTTTGTTGAAAGCTTTCTCTGCATCTATTGAGATGATCATATGGTTTTTCTCCTTCAATTTGTTAATATGGTGTATCACGTTGATTGATTTGCATATATTGAAGAATCCTTGCATTCCTGGAATAAACCCCACTTGATCATGGTGTATGATCCTTTTAATGTGCTGTTGGATTCTGTTTGCTAGTATTTTATTGAGGATTTTTACATCTATGTTCATCAGTGATATTGGCCTGTAGTTTTCTTTCTTTGTGACATCCTTGTCTGGTTTTCGTATCAAGGTGATGGTGGCCTCGTAGAATGAGTTTGGGAGTGTTCCTCCCTCTGTTATATTTTGGAAGAGTTTGAGAAGGATAGGTGTTATCTCTTCTCTAAATGTTTGATAGAATACGCCTGTGAAGCCATCTGGTCCTGGGCTTTTGTTTGTTGGAAGATTTTTAATCACAGTTTCAATTTCAGTGCTTGTGATTGGTCTGTTCATATTTTCTATTTCTTCCTGATTCAGTCTTGGCAGTTTGTACATTTCTAAGAATTTGTCCATTTCTTCCAGGTTGTCCATTTTATTGGCATAGAGTTGCTTGTAGTAATCTCTCATGATCTTTTGTATTTCTGCAGTGTCAGTTGTTACTTCTCCTTTTTCATTTCTAATTCTATTGATTTGAGTCTTCTCCCTTTTTTCTTGATGAGTCTGGCTAATGGTTTATCAATTTTGTTTATCTTCTCAAAGAACCAGCTTTTAGTTTTATTGATCTTTTCTATCATTTCCTTCATTTCTTTTTCATTTATTTCTGATCTGATTTTTATGATTTCTTTCCTTCTGCTAACTTTGGAGTTTTTTTGTCCTTCTTTCTCTAATTCATTTAGGTGCAAGGTTAGGTTGTTTATTCGAGATGTTTCCTGTTTCTTAAGGTAGGATTGTATTGCTATAACCTTCCGTCTTGGAACTGCTTTTGCTGCATCTCATAGGTTTTGGGTAGTCGTGTCTCCATTGTCATTTGTTTCTAGGTATTTATTGATTTCCTCTTTGATTTCTTCAGTGATCACTTCGTTATTAAGTAGTGTATTGTTTAGTCTCCATGTTTTTATTTTTTTACAGATCTTTTCCTGTAATTGATATCTAGTCTCATAGTGTTATGGTCGCAAAAGAAACTTGATACAATTTCAATTTTCTTAAATTTACCAAGGCTTGATTTGTGACACAAGATATGAAGTATGCTGGAGAATATTGCATGAGCACTTGAGAAAAACATGTATTCTGTTGTTTTTGGATGGAATGTCCTATAAATATCAATTACGTCCGTCTTGTTTAAAGTATCATTTAAAGCTTGTGTTTCCTTATTTATTTTCATTTTGGATGATCTGTCCATTGGTGAAAGTGGGGTGTTAAATTCTCCTACTATGAATGTGTTACTGTTGATTTCCCCTTTTATGGCTGTTAGTATTTGCCTTATATATTGAGGTGCTTCTATGTTGGGTGCATAAATATTTACAATTGTTATATTTTCTTCTTGGATCGATCCCTTGATCATTATGTAGTGTCTTCTTTGTCTCTTCTAATAGTCTTTATTTTAAAGTCTATTTTGTCTGAGATGAGAATTGCTACTCCAGCTTTCTTTTGGTTTGCATTTGCATGAAATATCTTATTCCATCCCCTTACTTTCAGTCTGTATGTGTCTCTAGGTCTGAAGTGGTTCTCTTGTAGACAGCAAATATATCGGTCTTGTTTTTGTATCCATTCAGCTAATCTGTGTCTTTTGGTGGGAGCATTTAGTCCATTTACATTTAAGGTAATTATCGATATGTATGTTCCTATTCCCATTTTCTTAATTGTTTGGGTTCGTTCTTGTAGGTCTTTTCTTTCTCTTGTGTTTCTTGCCTAGAGAAGTTCCTTTAGCAGTTGTAAAATTGGTTTGGTGGTGCTGAACTCTCCTAGCTTTTGCTTGTCTGTGAAGGTTTTAATTTCTCCATCAAATCTGAATGAGATCCTTGCTGGGTAGAGTAATCTTGGTTGCCGGTTTTTCTCCTTCATCACTTTAAATATGACCTGGCAGTCCCTTCTGGCTTGCAGAGTTTCTGCTGAAAGATCAGCTGTTAACCTTATGGGGATTCCCTTGTGTGTTATTTGTTGTCTTTCCCTTGCTGCTTTTAATAAGTTTTCTTTGTATTTAATTTTTGACAGTTTGATTAATATGTGCCTTGGCATATTTCTCCTTGGATTTATCCTGTATGGGACTCTCTGTGCTTCCTGGACTTGATTAACCATTTCCTTTCCCATATTAGGGAAGTTTTCAACTATAATCTCTTCAAATATTTTCTCAGTCTCTTTCTTTTTCTCTTCTTCTTCTGGAACCCCTATAATTCGAATGTTGGTGCATTTAATTTGTCCCAGAGGTCTCTGAGACTGTCCTCAGTTCTTGTCATTCTTTTTTCTTTATTCTGTTCTGCAATAGTTATTTCCACTATTTTATCTTCCAGGTCACTTATCCATTCATCTGCCTCAGTTATTCTGCTATTTATCCCATGTAGAGTATTTTTAATTTCATTTATTGTGTTGTTCATCATTGTTTGTTTCATCGTGAGTTCTTCTGGGTCCTTGTTAAATGTTTCTTGCATTTTCTCTATTCTCTTTCCAAGATTTTGGATCATCTTACTATCATTATTCTGAATTCTTTTCCAGGTAGACTGCCTATTTCCTCTTCATTTGTTAGGTCTGGTGCATTTTTATCTTGCTCCTTCATCTGCTGTGTGTTTTTCTGTCTTCTCATTTTGCTTATCTTACTGTGTTTGGGGTCTCCTTTTGCAGGCTGCAGGTTCGTAGTTCCCGTTGTTTTTGGTGTCTGTCCCCAGTGGCTAAGGTTGGTTCAGTGGGTTGTGTAGGCTTCCTGGTGGAGGGGACTAGTGCCTGTGTTCTGGTGGATGAGGCTGGATCTTGTTTTTCTGGTGGGCAGGTCCATGTTTGGCGGTGTGTTTTGGGGTGCCTGTGGACTTATTATGATTTTAGGCACCCTCTCTGCTAATGGGTGGGGTTGTGTTCCACCTTGCTAGTTGTTTGGCATAGGATGTCCAGCACTGTAGCTTGCTGGTCGTTGAGCGAAGCTGGGTGCTGGTGTTGAGATGGAGATCTCTGGGAGATTTTCGCAGTTTGATATTATGTGGAGCTGGGAGGTCTCTTGTGGACCAGTGTCCTTAAGTTGGCTCTCCCACCTCAGAGGCACAGCACTAATTCCTGACTGCAGCACCAAGAGCCTTTCATCCACACAGCTCAGAATAAAAGGGAGAAAAAGTAGAAGGAAAGAATTAGTAGAAGTAGAAAGAACGAAAGAAATAAAGAAAGGAGGGAGGGAGGAAGGAAGGAAGGAAGGAAGGAAGGAAGGAAAAAAAGAAAGAAAGAAGATAAAGTAAAATAAAATAAAGTAAGATAAAATATAATAAAGTTATTAAAATAAAAAAATAATTTTTAAGAAAAAAAATACAAAAATACAAAAACGGACGGATAGAACCCTAGGACAAATGGTGGAAGCAAAGCTATACAGACAAAATCTCACACAGAAGCATACACATACACACTCACAAAAAGAGGAAAAGGGGAAAAAATCATAAATCTTGCTCGCAAAGTCCACCTCCTCAATTTGGGATGATTCGTTGTCTATTCATGTATTCCACAGATGCAGGGTACATGAAGTTGATTGTGGAGCTTTAATCCACTGCTTCTGAGGCTGCTGGGAGAGATTTCCCTTTCTCTTCTTTGTTCTCACAGCTTCCAGGGGCTCAGCTTTGGATTTGGCCCTGCCTCTGCGTGTAGGTCGCTGGAGGGCGTCTGTTCTTCGCTCAGACAGGACGTGGTTAAAGGAGCAGCTGATTAGGGGGCTCTGGCTCACTCAGGCCGGGGGGGAGGGAGGGGCACAGAGTGCGGGGCGAGCCTGCCGCGGCAGAGGCCGGCGTGACGTTGCACCAGCCTGAGGCGCGCTGTGCGTTCTCCCAGGGGAGTTATCCCTGGATCCCGGGACCCTGGCAGTGGCTGGCTGCACAGGCTCCCCGGAAGGGGGTGTGGATAGTGACCTGTGTTCGCACACAGGCTTCTTGGTGGCGGCAGCAGCAGCCTTAGCATCTCATGCCCGTCTCTGAGGTCTGCGCTTTTAGCCGCGGCTAGTGCCCGTCTCTGGAGCTCCTTTAAGCAGCGCTCTTAATCCCCTCTCCTCGCACACCAGGAAACAAAGAGGCAAGAAAAAGTCTCTTGCCTCTTCGGCAGGTCCAGACTTTTCCCCGGAGTCCCTCCCGGCTACCTGTGGCACACTAGCCCCCTTCAGGCTGTGTTCACGCCGCCAAGCCCAGTCCTCTCCCAGCGCTCCAGCCGAAGCCTGAACCTCAGCTCCCAGCCCCACCCGCCCCGGCGGGTGAGCAGACAAACCTCTCGGGCTGGTAAGTGCTGCTCGGCACCGATCCTCTGTGTGGGAATCTCTCCGCTTTGTCCTCCGCACCCCTGTTGCTGTGCTCTCCTCTGCGGCTCCGAAGCTTTCCCCCTCTGCCATCTGCAGTCTCCGCCCGCGAAGGGGCTTCCTAGTGTGTGGAAACCTTTCCTCCTTCATGGCTCCCTCCCACTGGTGCCGGTCCCATCCCTATCCTTTTGCCTCTGTTTATTCTTTTTTCTTTTGCTCTACCCAGGTACGTGGGGGAGTTTCTTGTCTTTTGGGAGGTCTGAGGTCTTCTGCCAGTGTTCAATGGGTGTTCTAAAGAGCAGTTGCACGTGTAGATGTATTTCTGATGTATCTGTGGGGAGGAAGGTGATCTCCTCATCTTACTCTTCCGCCATCTTCCCGGAAGCTCCTGTTTCTAGGTATTTATTGATTTCCTCTTTAATTTCTTCAGTGATCTCTTGGTTATTAAGTAGTGTGTTGTTTAGTCTCCATTTGTTTATATTTCCTATAAATTTTTTCCTGTAATTGATATCTAGTCTCATAGTGTTGTGGTCGGAAAAGATACTTGATACAAGTTCAATTTTCTTAAATTTCCTAAGGCTTGATTTGTGACCCAAGATAGGATCTATCCTGGAGAATGTTCCATGGGCACTTGAGAAGAATGTGCATTCTGCTGCTTTTGGATAGAATGTCTTATAAATATCAATTAAGTCCATCTTGTTTAATGTATCATTTAAAGCTTGTGTTTCCTTATTTATTTTGTTTGGATGATCTGTCCATTGGAGAAAGTGACGTGTTAAAGTCCCGTACTATGAATGTGTTACTGTCGATTTTCCCTTTTATGGCTGTTAGTATTTGCCTTATGTATTGAGGTGCTCCTATGTTGGGTGCATAAATATTTACAATTGTTATATCTTCTTCTTGGATCGATCCTTTGATCATTATGTAGTGTCCTTCTTTGTCTCTTGTAATAGTCTTTGTTTTAAAGTCTATTTTGTCTGATATGAGAATTGCTACTCCAGCTTTCTTTTGATTTCCTCTTGCATGGAGTAGCTTTTTCCAACTCCTCACTTTCAGTCTGTATGTGTCCCTAGGTCTGAAGTGAGTCTCTTGTAGACAGCATATATATGGGTCTTGTTTTTGTATCCATTCAGCCAGTCTATGTCTTTTGGTTGGAGCATTTAATCCATTTACATTTAAGGTCATTATCGATATGTATGTTCCTATTACCGTTTTCTTAATCGTTTTGGGTTTATTACTGTAGGCCTTTTCCTTCTCTTGTGTTTCCGGCCAAGAAAAGTTCCTTTAGCATTTTTTGTAAAGCTGGTTTGGTGGTGCCGAATTCTCTTAGCTTTTGCTTGTCTGTAAAGCTTTTAATTTTGCTGTGAAAGCTGAATGAGATCCTTGCTCGTTAGAGTAATCTTGGTTGTAGGTGTTTCTCCTTCATCACTTTAAATATGTCCTGCCACTCCCTTCTGCCTTGCAGAGTTTCTGCTGAAAGATCAGCTGTTAACCTTATGGGGATTCCTCTATGTGTTATTTTTTGTTTGTCCCTTGCTGCTTTTATTTATTTTTTTACATCTTTATGGAGTATAATTGCTTTACAATGGTGTCTTAGTTTCTGCTTTATAACAAAGTGAATCAGTTATACATATACATATGTTCCCATATCTCCTCCCTCTTGCGTTTCGCTCCATCCCACCGTCCCTATCCCACCCATCCAGGTGGTCACAAAGCACCGAGCTGATCTCCCTGTGCTATGCGGCTGCTTCCCACTGGCTATCTATTTTATGTTTGGCAGTGTAAATATGTCCATGCCACTCTCTAACTGTGTCAAAGCTTACACTTCCCCCTCCCTGTATCCTCAAGTCCATTCTCTAGTAGGTCTGTGTCTTTATTCCCGTCTTACCCCTAGGTTCTTCATGACATTTTTTTTCTTAGATTACATATATGTGTGTTAGCATATGGTATTTGTCTTTCTCTTTCTGACTTACTTCACTCTGTATGACAGACTCTATGTCCATCCAACTCACTACAAATAACTGAATTTCGTTTCTTTTTATGGCTGAGTAATATTCCATTGTATATATGTGCCACATCTTCTTTATCCATTCATCCAACAATGGACACTAAGGTTGCTTCCACCTCCTGGCTGTTGTAAATAGAGCTGCAATGAACTTTTCGGTACTTGACTCTTTTTGAATTACGGTTTTCTCAGCGTATATGTCCAGTAGTGGGATTGCTGGGTCATATGGTAGTTCTATTTGTAGTTTCTTAAGGAACCTCCATACTGTTCTCCATAGTGGCTGTACCAATTCACATTCCCAGCAGCAGTGCAAGAGTGTTCCCTTATCTCCATACCCTCACCAGCACTTATTATTTCTAGATTTTTTGATGATGGCCAATCTGACTGTTGTGAGATGATATCTCATTGTAGTTTTGATTTGCATTTCTCTAATGATTAATGGTATTGAGCATTCTTTCATGAGTGTGTTGGCAGTCTGTATATATTCTTTGGAAAAATGTCTATTTTGGTCTTCTGCCCATTTTTGGATTGGGTTGTTTGTTTCTTTGTTATTGAGTTTCATGAGTTGCTTGTAAACTTTAGAGATTAATCCTTTGTCAGTTGCTTCATTTGCAAATATTTTCTCCCATTCTGAGGGTTGTCTTTTGGTCTTGTTTATGGTTTCCTTTGCTGTGCAAAAGCTTTGAAGTTTCATTAGGTCCCTTTTGTTTAATTTTTTTTTTTCCATTTCTCTAGGAGGTGGGTCAAAAAGGACCTTGCTGTGATTGATGCCATAGAGTATTCTGCCTATGTTTTCCTCTAAGAGTTTGATAGTTTCTGGCCTTACATTTAGGTCTTTAGTCCATTTTGAGCTTATTTTTGTGTATGGTGTTCAAATCTCATTCTTTTACATATGGCTGTCCAGTTTTCCCAGGACCACTTATTGAAGAGTCTGTCCTTTCTCCACTGTACATTCCTGCCTCCTTTATCGAAGATAAGGTGACCATATGTGTGTGGGTTTATCTCTGGGCTTTCTATCCTGTTCCGTTGATCTATATTTCTGTTTTAGTGCCAGTACCATATTGTCTTGATTACTGTAGCTTTGTAGTATAGTCTGAAGTCAGGAAGCCTGATTCCTCCAGCTCTGTTTTTCGGTCTCAAGATTGCTTTGTGTTTTGGGGTCTTTTGTGTTTCCATAAATATTGTGAAATTTTTTGTTCTAGTTCTGTGAAAAATGCCTGTGGTAGTTTGATAGGTATTGCATTGAATCTGTAGATTGCTTTGGGTACTAGAGTCATTTTCACAATGTTGATTCTTCCATTCCAAGAACATGGTATATCTCTCCATCTACTTGTATCATCTTTAATTTCTTTCATCAGTGTCTTATAATTTTCTGCATACAGGGCTTTTGTCTCCTTAGGTAGGTTTATCCCTAGATATTTTATTCTTTTTGTTGCAATGGTAAATGGGAGTGTTTTCTTGATTTCACTTTCAGATTTTTCATCATTAGTGTATAGGAATGCAAGAGATTTCTGTGCATAAATTTTGTATCCTGCTACTTTACCAAATTCATTGATTAGCTCTAGTAGTTTTCTGGTAGCATCTTAAGACTCTCTATGTATAGTATCATGTCATCTGCAAACAGTGACAGCTTTACTTCTTCTTTTCCAATTTGGATTACTTTTATTTCCGTTTCTTCTCTGATTACTGTTGCTAAAACTTCCAAAATATGTTGAATAATAATGGTGACAGTGGGCAAACTTGTCTAGTTCCTGATCTTAGTGGAAATGGTTTCAGTTTTACACCATTGAGGACCATGTTGGCTGTGGGTTTGTCATATATGGGCTTTATTATGGTGAGGAAAGTTCCCTCTAAGCCTACTTTCTGCAGGGTTTTTATCATAAATTGGTGTTGAATTTTGTTGAAAGCTTTCTCTGCATCTATTGAGATGATCATATGGTTTTTCTCCTTCAATTTGTTAATATTGTGTATCACGTTGATTGATTTGTGTATATTAAAGAATACTTGCTTTCCTGGAATAAACCCCACTTGATCATGGTGTATGATCCTTTTAATGTGCTGTTGGATTCTGTTTGCTAATATTTTATTGAGGATTTTTGCACCTATGTTCATCAGTGATATTGGCCTGTAGTTTTCTTTCTTTGTGACATCCTTGTCTGGTTTTGGTATCAGGGTGATGGTGGCCTCATAGAATGAGTTTGGGAGTGTTCCTCCCTCTGTTATATTTTGGAAGAGTTTGAGAAGGATAGGTGTTAGCTCTTCTCTAAATGTTTGATAGAATACGCCTGTGAAGCCATCTGGTCCTGGGCTTTTGTTTGTTGGAAGATTTTTAATCACAGTTTCAATTTCAGTGCTTGTGATTGGTCTGTTCATATTTTCTATTTCTTCCTGATTCAGTCTTGGCAGGTTGTGCATTTCTATGAATTTGTCCATTTCTTCCAGGTTGTCCATTTTATTGGCATAGAGTTGCTTGTAGTAATCTCTCATGATCTTTTGTATTTCTGCAGTGTCAGTTGTTACTTCTCCTTTTTCATTTCTAATTCTATTGATTTGAGTCTTCTCCCTTTTTTCTTGATGAGTCTGGCTAATGGTTTATCAATTTTGTTTATCTTCTCAAAGAACCAGCTTTTAGTTTTATTGATCTTTGCTTCATTTCATTCATTTCTGCTTCATTTATTTCTGATTTGATTTTTATGATTTCTTTCCTTCTGCTAACTTTTGGGGTTTTTTGATCTTTTTTCTCTAATTGCTTTGGTGCAATGTCAGGTTGTTTATTCGAGATGTTTCCTGTTTCTTAAGGTAGAACTGTATTTCTGTAAACTTCCCTCTTAGAACTGCTTTTGTTGCATCTCATAGGTTTTGGGTAGTCGTGTCTCCATTGTCATTTGTTTCTAGGTATTTTTTGATTTTCTCTTTGATTTCTTCAGTGATCACTTCGTTATTAAGTAGTATATTGTTTAGCCTCCATGTGTTTGTATTTTTTACAGATCTTTTCCTGTAATTGATATCTAGTCTCATAGCATTGTGGTCGGAAAAGGTACTTGATACAATTTCAACTTTCTTAAATTTACCAAGGCTTCATTAGTGACCCAAGATATGATGTATGCTGGAGAATGTTCCATGAGCAGTTGAGAAAAATATGTATTCTGTTGTTTTTGGATGGAATGTCCTGTAAATATCAATTAAGTCCATCTTGTTTAATGTATCATTTAAAGCTTGTGTTTCCTTATTTATTTTCATTTTGGATGATCTGTCCATTGGTGAAAGTGGGGTGTTAAAGTCCCCTACTATGATTTTGTTACTGTCGATTTCCCCTTTTATGGCTGTTAGTATTTGCCTTATGTATTGAGGTGCTCCTCTGTTGGGTGCATAAATATTTACATTTGTTATATTTTCTTCTTGGATCGATCCCTTGATCATAATGTAGTGTCCTTCTTTGTCTCTTCTAATAGTCTTTAAAGTCTATTTTGTCTGATATGAGAATTGCTACTCCAGCTTTGTTTTGATTTCCATTTGCATGGAATATCTTTTTACATCCCCTTACTTTCAGTCTGTATGTGTCTCTAGGTCTGAAGTGGTTTCTTGTAGACAGCATATATATGGGTCTTGTTTCTGTATCCATTCAGCCATTCTGTGTCTTTTGGTGGGAGCATTTAGTCCATTTACATTTAAGGTAATTATCGATATGTATGTTACTATTCCCATTTTCTTAATTGTTTTGGGTTTGTTATTATAAGTCTTTTCCTTCTCTTGTGTTTCTTGCCTAGAGAAGATCCTTTAACATTTGTTGTAAAGCTGGTTTGGTGGTGCTGAACTCTCTCAGCTTTTGCTTCTCTGTAAATGTTTTAATTTCTCCATCAAATCTGAATGAGATCCTTGCTGGGTAGAGTAATCTTGGGTGTAGGTTTTTCTACTTCGTCACTTTAAATATGTCCTGCCAGTCCCTTCTGGCTTGCACAGTTTCTGCTGAAAGTTCAGCTGTTTACCTTATGGGGATTGCCTTGTGTGTTATTTTTTGTTTTTCCCTTGCAGCTTTTTTTTTTTTTTTTTTTTTGCGGTACACGGGCTTCTCACTGTTGTGACCTCTCCTGTTCCGGAGCAACAGGCTCTGAATGCGCAGGCTCAGTGGCCATGGCTCACAGGCCTAGCTGCTCCATAGCATGTGGGATCTTCCCAGACCGGGGCACGATTCTGCATCCCGTGCATCGGCAGGCGGACTCTCAACCACTGCTCCACCAGGGAAGCCCTCCCTTGCTACTTTTAATATTTGTTCTTTGTATTTTATTTTTGATAGTTTGAATAATATGTGTCTTGGTGTGTTTCTCCTTGGATTAATCCTGTATGGGACTCTCTGTCCTACCTGGACTTGATTAGCTATTTCCTTTCCCATATTAGGGAAGTATTCAAGTATAATCTCTTTAATCTCTTCAAATATTTTCTCAGACCCTTTGTTTTTCTCTTCTTCTCCTGCGACCCCTACAATTCGAATGTTGTTGCGTTTAATGTCTTAGAGTTCTCTGAGACTGTCCTCAATTCTTTTCATTCTTTTTTCTTTATTCTGCTCTGCAGTAGTTATTTCCACTATTTTATCTTCCAGGTCACTTATCTGTTATTCTGCCTAAGTTATTCTGCTGTTGATTCCTTCTACAGAATTCTTAATTTCATTTATTGTGTTGTTCATCACTGTTTGTTTGCTCTTTAGTTCTTCTAGGTCCTTGTTAAACCTTTCTTTATTTTCTCCATCTATTTCTAAGATTTTAGATCATCTTTACTATCATTACTCTGAATTCTTTTTCAGGTAGTGTGCCTATGTCCTCTTCATTTGTTAGGTCTGGTGGGTTTTTGCCTTGCTCCTTCATCTGCTCTGTGTTTTTCTGTCTTTTCATTTTGCTTAACTTAATGTGTTTGGGGTCTCTTTTTCGCAGGCTGCAGGTTTGTAGTTCCCTTTGTTTTTGGTGTCTGTCCCCAGTGGCTAAGGTTGGTTCAGTGGGTTGTGTAGGCTTCCTGGTGAAGGTGAGTAATGCCTGTGTTCTAGTTTTCTAGATGAGGCTGGATCTTGTCTTTCTGGTGGGCAGATTCATGTCTGGTGGTGTGTTTTGGGGTGTCTGTGGCTTTATTATGATTTTAGGCAGCCTCTGTGTAATGGATGGGTTTGTGTTCCTGTCTTGCTAGTTGTTTGGCATAGGGTGTCCTTCACTGTAGCTTGCTGGTCATTGAGTCGAGCTAGGTCTTGGTGTTGAGATGGAGATCTCTGGGAGATTTTCACCCTTTGATATTACGTGGAGCTGGGAGGCCTCTTGTGGACCTGTGTCCTGGCCCTCCCACGTCATTGGCACATCCCTGATGCCTGGCTGGAGCACCAAGAGCCTGTGCTCCACATGGCTCTATAACTCTGTCCAGTGCATTTTTTGCTTTGATAATTCATATCCACATGGAAAATGATTTATGTCCCACAGGATTCCACTCGCGCAAGTCACAGGTAGCCCTCTCTTCATTATTTATGTAACTCCTAATAGTTTGTTGTTGGAATTCGTGGGCTTCCCTCTCCTCCATTTTCAATACCTCAGTGAGAAGTGAGATGAAAACCAAATGAAGACTAACACCCAGTGATAACTCAGGCAGGAAAATAAAATAATGTCAAGTGGTTGAGTCCATTCTTTTTAACATTAGCAATAAGAGAGGCCATTTTAAATACATGGCTGCTTGGGTAGCTGGCCAGCTATCTAGGAAATGCAGCTGCAAACTTCTAGCTTTCTGGAACATTCTAGAACATATGCCTATGAAGGACTGACCTCACAAAACTGGCTTCATGTGTTTTAGGTGTTTATCTAGCAGAAATTACATCTAATCTTAGAAAGTTTTAAAAATTTGGGAATAGTTGCTTTGAGTTTGTCCAGATAAAAATTAGGTTAGTGTATTCACCTAGTAGAATACAGGCTCAATGCAGGAAGCTTACAAATTCTGTGGGAGCATGACACACTCAGAATTTCCTTTAAAATAGGCAGACACCTGGAAGTGGTATATCTTTCCCCATTTTTTCCCAGAAACTTGACTTTTAGTGTTACATCCTTTTCCATAAGGTTTTATAAAAAGAAAAATAGTTCCCCTAAATAAGAGCTGAGGTCTTTTAATTGGAGAAGTATTTTTGATGTTAACTCTTGGTGGAACTTGCATATATGTAAAGAAGCCAGGTAACCACCATAAGCTTGAAGAGAATTCTTAAGGTACTTGCAACGCTTCTGGACAATCTTGAGCCTTAGACTGTGTCATTCTTCAGGATTTAGAATAAATGGAGGATTAAAGCTGCCTCCACAATCTAGGCATGAAGTCTGAAGGATGGCAGGGACTCTTATGTTTCAATTTCCTTCCTTTGTACCAATGCATTCTCCTAAGTAGACTTAATAGTAGTATACTAGCTAAAATGTGGTAAGAACCTACCTGTGCTTTTTATATAAGTAACTGTTCCAGGTCCTATTTTCTCTCTCTCATCTCATTTAATTGTTTCAATCATTTTCTGAGATAAGTCTAATTCATTATATCTATTTTACAATTGAGAAAATAAGAGTTATAGAGAGGTTAAGAGAGTTGGCCCAAATCACAAAGCTACTGAGAGAGAGAGGCAGAATTTGGACACAGGCAATCTAACATCAGACCCAGTGTTATTCGGCTCCCCAGGAATGAAATTAGTACTGAAAAGACTCATGAGCCACCAGAGGCAGCACTGCTGGCCGCTGTGGGGAGTGCCATGGTGCAGACTTATGTGTGCCTGTGCGAGAGAGTTGCTCTGGATGTGCAGTCAGAGAGCCAAGTGGTTCATACTAGCCACTTACTTGTTTTTTTGTTTGTTTTTTTTTTGTTTTTTAATTAGAGTAGAGTTGCTTTACACTGCTGTGTCAGTTTTTGCTGTACAGCAAAGTGAATCAGCCATATGTATACATATATCCCCTCTTTTTTTGATTTCCTCCCCATTTAGGTCACCACAGAGACTTAAATGGTTTTCAACTATACATTCAGAAATCCGGCTTTCACTTCCAGCATTTATTTAACTTAAATTATTTTCTTTGAGATTAACAATGACCTCCCAATACTAATGATTTAGTATCTGATGGCCTTTCTTGGTCTCTTTGAATTGTCTGCAGCTCTCTCTCTCTGTCTTTTCTCTTTCTCTTCCTCCTCTACTGTAGGTCTCTCTGTCTCTCTTCTCCTTTGCTCTTTTGTTCTTTTTCTCTTTCTCTCTGTACTCTCTTGCTTCAGAAAGGGACAAATGTCTATAATAAAACAAAATAGTGTGAAATCAAACTTTGATGAGGAAAACTGGCAATGGGAAGAGAGATAAGAAGGTTATGAAGGTCATGGGTGAGATAAAACACAAAGTGTCACATCTCATTTGGAACATTTGCTAGAGTTGGGCCACGAATTTGCATCTAAGGTTCTCCACAGCTACATTAAAAAGTTTCACAGTTGGTTACCAGATTCACAGTGTCCTTAAGATAAAAACAAAGTGGTTTTTCAAGATGAACAAACATTTCCTAGAACTGTGACTCAAAAGACATCTCCCTGGGAACATAGTGAACGTTTTCCATAACACTTGGCTGTAAATCCAGCAGTGCATGTCACAGTGCTCTTCTTCCAGGTTTCTCTGAGGTCTACTCTGTCACTTCATTGCAGCCTCTTCTCAGCTGCCACCTTCTCAGACAGTGGCCACATCTAAAATGTCACCTGCTCTCATTCCCCCACAACTCCTTTCTCTGCTTTACTTTTCTGCTCACCAGCTGATGTATCTTTGTTGGTTTGTTTAGTGTCTATCTTCTCCTTTAGATTGTAAGCTCCACGAGAACTGGGACATGGTTTTGTTCATATCTTGCAATTGCCTAGGACAGTGGCTCTCACACAGTGGTATCACTATATCGTTTTGAACGAATGAATGGCTAAAATGTCATCAGTAAGCTCTAGGGGCTTTAAGGTTGTACTTATGGAAAAGTACCTTGTTGGAGGTAGAGCCTGACTAGACAGTTCCTGCAACAGTTGAGGTTGCTTTTTGTACCAGTTGAGTTTGGCTTTTTGCACCAGGTCAATATAGTAGGTTGAGACTCAGTGGTCAGCAAAAGAAGGAATATTCTCAAGTGAAATTGTGAGAAGAGTGACTCCTGTCCTGTTTATGAGCAGGAAAGATTGGAGGCCATGTCACTTCCTGAGGTGGGGAAGGAGTTATGGGTTAGCAAGTTGTAGAATAATGGGGCAAGATTGGTTCTCATAGAGAGAGCCCCTTAACATACTTTTAAATAAGGATCTGATAGGACTGCTATGGGATGAAATTGTGTATGGCAGGGGTGTGGCCTTTACGACTGAGCCATCCTTTGGAGACTCAGTCCTTTCCTTTTCTTCCTTAAGAAGACAGGAAAATAATTAGGGAAACCAACCTCAGTGATGTTCCTAAAACTTTCTGAGGGAAACTTATACCCATTATATGGAGGTAAAATCGCTCTCTTCCTGTGCTTAGGATTTCTAACTTAAGTCATGACAAAAAAAAGGCAGCCTCTAGCAAGAGCATGTAAGATTCACATTTTTAAAAGTCCTATTTTTGATCACTTCCACTTTGGCTAGCTTATCCTCATCTTTTATAACAGGGGATAGAAAGCTACCCTAAGAAGATGCTTCTCTGAATCTGCTGAGAAGGGGGGCGGTGACTAATCTGGAATTAAGTATATTAGAAGCATAAGAGTTTATAAATAGTACAAATAATCTGGCCCAGGGCCATCTACTTTGCTTTCTTTTATGAGTTTCAAAATCATTTGCTTCCTCAAGATAGCCTGGCCCGGGTGTGTTATACAAAGGGTTAATTTTTGTTGATCCCCCAGTTATCATTTCTCCTTGGCTTGTATAATATTAACCTTCTTTGCCAAAAATTCATAGGTTATATATGTCAGAGGTCATGGATTTGAAAACACAGTTTCTCTTTTCATTATAAAGTTATTTATTTTTTATGGTTTTGATTCAGTCTTATAGAGGCTAAAGGATCCATGGGGGTCACCAGAAAGGCCTTTGGATACTGGAGGTACAGGAGGTTAGGGGATGCAGGTGAGGGTGGGGAAAGGAGTGCCCAAACTTCCCTAATTATGGTGATTTGAGTCCTTTACCTATGGTCCCTTGATGTTCATTATAAAAATATGCTAAAACCAAGAAACAATATAAAAGAAGAAAAAATGATGGAAAATTTTAAAAAATTAAAAGGGACAGTTGGTTAAGTAGAGGTTAAAATTTTAAAAGAGAGAATAAGGTAAGAAAAATTAAGCTAAAAGAGAATGAAGTGGAAGCTAAAATAGAAGATTTAAAATCCCCACAAAGATAAAAGGTTAAGAGTTTAAAAATACAAAGCACAAGAGATTTAAAAATAAAAGATAAAATACTATAAGCCAATGAGATAAAAGGTTAAAACATGAGTAAAAACTATAATAGTTAAGGCTAGAAGGCTAAAGCCCATAAGATGAAAAGCTAAAAACAGATCATTCCTTGGGATTAAGGCTATGGAACAGGAAATCAGAACTAAAAAGGCAAAAGAAGGAAAAATTAAAATTAAATTAAAATTCTAAGAATAAAGTGGATTAGGGGAACTATTATTTAAAAAAAAATAATTAGCAGAAAAACAAAAAAAAGAACTGGTTAGAGGAAATGGAGTATGTGACAAAATTCTCAGGTCAGCCTGGCCTTCCCTGTGGGAGAGAGGCTGTGTCGGGGCTGCATTGATTGTGTCTTTGGATGTGGAGTCCAGGGGCAGAGGGCAGGAAGCTGGGAGGAGGACCGCACAAGTGAGATATGGTCTGGCATTTGGAGACATCCTGGAGAAGCACCCCCTTCCTCCTCCTTTTAAAAATTCCCTCTCACTTTCTCTCCATGTTTCATCCCTACTGCCACTCGCCAGCCTTGGCCTTCAGCAGTTCCTCTGTGATATTTGATTTGGCTACTGCTCCAAGGCTTTCTCCTTCCAATCTCTCCCCACACTGCAACCAGACTAATCTGAAAACACTGAAATTCTATTGCATGAAAACCTTCTGTACTTATCATTTTAATTATTAAACTCCCGAAAGGCCTTACAAAATCTGACTTTAATAAGTTTTTTTCAAATGAGTTAGAGATCTTCTATGTTTGTACTTAAAATTCAACTTTGTCTGCTGCATTATTTATGCTAAACCCCAACATAACTGGAGGTTAAGTATTTTGAAGTTCAGAGTCTGATTATGAGATTTAGAATTATTTCAGAAAAAAGAAATCCTTAATTTCATTTAAAAAGGAGTCAAAGTTAATCAATATTTTGTTTCAGCTTCTGGTTCCCAGAGGAATTAGAGAGAGAGAGAGAGAGAGAGAGAGATATGGAAAGAGGGAGAGAGGGAGAGAAGGAAAAGAACTAGAAAGCTAGAATTCATGTGCACGTGATGTACTTCTGGGAAAATTAGATTTTTGTTTTAATCAGAATGAAGATGGAGCTCTCTTCTGAGCTCTGCCCTTGAATGACTGTCTTTCCTGAGTTTAAAGCTATATCATCTTTAAAAATGCTTCTTGAGTATTTCTCTACTCAGTTCTGAAAATAATGAAAATTTAGCTTCTCTCAGTGTTTGAAGGGGGAAAAAAAAGATTTGGGAAAGAAAACTAACCATATTTAAGATTATTCCAACGAGCTTTCTGCCAAAACACCAGATGCTACTGGAAAAAAATATCTGCTGCAATTTGCTGTCTGGGAGCTGTGCCTGCTTTTTTTTTAACAGGAGAGCAATGTAAAAGAATGAGGTAAATGGCAATCCTACTCCAGATAAACAGCACTTTTATATTAAAAAATGTTCTAATTAGAATTCTTATGATTATAGTACTAATTCATGGTAAAATTCTATTATTTATTAGGAAATGCCAGAGCACCTCAGAGCAAATGCAGTATAAATGCTGGTCACTGTCACACTTGGCCTTCCAAAAATTTTTAAAATCTTTAAAATTAAACTTTCTAGCAATATTGTATATTTTAGCCTGAGAGCATTCTAGATTAGGAGCTAAGTCTTACATTTCTATTTTCTCCTGTTGATTTTTGTTTTCCTTTTAATTTTTACATGGCTTTGAAAAGCCTTTTATAAGCCAAATCTATGCTGCATTTGCCATATCCACATTTAGATCCATTTTCTCTCTTCTCAGTGAACTAAAGCAGCATCAGACATAGAATTGAATTTTGAGAAATGGATTACGTGTGTAGCTTAAAGTGAGGCAATTGAAGCAAACCTCAAGTTAGAAGATTATTCCAACTTAATATTATTTTTGAGCATTAAAATTGCTTGGGTGACTTGTGTCCTCTATTTTCAGGAAATTCTGCTATCTGGCTCCAGCCTATAGTAGGAACAGAGGTTCCTATAAATTGTGTGAAAGGCAGATTTTGCTATACTTCTCATAAGTCTCCAGGATGTAAAGGAAACCCAGAAGGAAGATGGGATCTAAAATTTCCTGCCTTCTGCTTTTTGAGTTACCCTTTAGAACACGGAGGAGGGCCTGGCTCATGGAAGGTACTCAGTATTTATTTTGTTAACTGAATGAATAAATGAGTAGATGAACAAGTAGATAAAACATCTAAGCTTCTCATAACTGAACTGATCACTGAAGTGGATTCCAAAAGGGAGTATTGCGTTTCCTCCCTTAAAAATGTTATATGTATACCTGTCTTGTTTATTTCTGATTGTTTTGGGGCAGTCCCAACTAAAGCCCATCCTACTTTTTTTCAACTCTGGATTTTATTTGGATTTCACTGGTATTTGCATTAATATTTTCTCTTTTCCAGGATTCAATTCAGGATACCACGTTGCATTTAGTTGGCATGTCTCCCTAGCCTCCTTTGGTCTATGATTGTCTCTCAGTTTTTCCCTTGTTCTTCATGACCTTGAGGAGTACTGGCAAACTATCCTGTATAACGTCCCTCAATCTAGATTTGTCTGATGTTTTTCTCATGATCATACTGGGGTTATGGGTTTTTGGAAATAGTACCTGAGGTGAAATGCCCTTTTCATCATGTGATATGAGAAGGTACATGGTAGCCACATGAAATCACTAGTGATGTTAAACTGAAGTTGTTTGTACCATATTATTATGACTACATAATACTTCTGTAGTATTTGCAACAGTAATACCTCGTATCTTCTGGTTGGACATAGAAGATCTCAACCTCTTGTCCCTAAATTCAGAAATGAAAGCTTCTTCCTTTTCACTAATGTTATAGAAAGTGAGATATGTATATCTTTATGTATGGTCTTATATGTAATGAATATTATCTTTGTAGCCTAATCTTTTTCTCTCTATCTGAAGAACCATAGTGAAATAAGATGGATAAATTTATAAGGAGGGACTTTCCCTAAGTTAATTCCTGAGATACAGATAGGAACTTTGATGGCATAAAGCCCAACTTAGCTCTCCCTGTATTAGTGCAGTAAGCAACTTACAAAATATAATTTATTTAATGTCCTGCCAGCCATACCACCCTCAAGTGTGATGTCATCAACACATTAAATAAGGATGTTTGGGACCTCCCAAAATGAGTATTTTCAGGTAACCCAGAAGGTAGTATGAAGGTAGTGGTGTGGGCTCCTTTTGTTTACCCCTGAGTGATGCACTGGTGCGTAATCACAGGGCAGGGTGCTGTGAGCCAATGCACAAAAATAAAAAGCCATAAAACTGAGTCAGACCACTTCATTTTAAAAAGATTGAGATGTATCACACAGCCTTATATTTTGTGGGAACATTGATATTGGAGCTTATCCAAAGTTGAGTCAAATTAGGGTGAGTAAAGTAGCCTGTGGGGAATAGAGTGCTGGTCCAGAATGGGTTGTTCCCTTGGCCAGGGTTTGGCACATGAATGAACACTTTGCTCCCAGCAAGGTCTTTAAGTTGCCCAGCTTCATTCTTGAATTGGGACCATTGTGCCTCACTGAACTCTTGAAATTTTATTGGCTATTCATTATTTACTTTCTGTCTTGGGATATAATTTAATGCATCCATGGTCACAGTGCACTCAAGAAGTGCCTGTGACTCAGAAAATGACATGTTAAGTGCGGGTAGGTAGTAAAGAAAATTTCTGGATTAAAGTTATTTTGACCACAAAGGTTGACTTGAACTATGATTTCAAAAGTGCCTTTTTCTAGTTCAATAACTCTTTTTGAGTGTCTTTTATGTGCAAATCATTATGTTAGATCTAAAAGCGTAGAAAGAGAAATAAGAAATGGCCCTGCCTTCCCTTAGTGTCAGAAAAAGACCAAATCTGCACTCACCAATAATCAAATCCGGAATATTAAACAAAATAAAAATAGAATGAAAATATAGCAATAGATGTTATGAAGCTGCTTATTTTGTTACAATGTAGAGAGCTATGTAAACTGGGTGGACATTTCATTTTGTTAAGAGGTAAAGATGTGCCTTGTATTTGGCCACCCATAAGCATTTCCAAATCTCATAGATAAGACTTCACACTTGCCTTTGGGATTTGTTGTAGGGATATTATCTCACCAAACTAGAGGACAACCTTAGACCATTCAGTTGCATAACTCGGCAGTTCTCAGTACTGCACCCACATTCCTTGGCAGAAAAAGGCTCCCAAGGAATTCTGAGTTCCTAACCTCTAAGTTTTCTTGTCATCAACCACACCTGTAGTCACCCCCTTCATTCCTTAAGCATTCCACTAAACTGAGTACCAACCAGTAATCTACTCAACACATATGCTTAACTTTGAGAATATTAAAGGATGCAATAAATATTGGGAGGCTTGCCGAGAAAAGAACGTGTGAAAGCATTGTAGTGAATTTTGTCATTTGTTAAGTATGATACGTTTTCCCTAATCTGTGGTTCTAAGTAGGTTCTAATTTGGAATGCACTGCCCAGGAATAAGGACCCTGTGTCTGGTTTTCAAGGATGACACTTTTCCCAGGGTATCCACACTTTTTTCTTTGCTGTTTCCTTTATTTTTGGTGGGAGAGAGAGGGTGAGGGCTGGGGAATTTTTCTTATTTTCATATACTCTCAGCAATGCATTTAAAATAATTGTATTTTATTTAGCATTTAGGTTTTTATTGTTGAAGAGCTTTACAGAATATCTAGTGTACCATACTCTTCAAAGTGGAAGTTCTCTCTAGAAACTGGAGAGAGAGGAAGTGGAATAAATGCATGTGATTTTATCTCATTCCTTTCAGGTTTATCTCGTGCTTTACCCATAAAATACTCTCTTGCAATGAATGAGTGAGGTACTGCAGTCTATTCATTGATATTACTAGAACACAGAATTTTGCTAGGTTCTCTTTTATACTTTCTGCAGCACCATCTACTCCATCTCCCTCCCCTACTCCCCACACCTGAGTCATTGTTGTGGAGATAAGAAACATGAAAATGTGACGTGGTCTTCCTCTGAAAGAGCAACAGTAAGTCAGGCCTCTTCTGCCTATTTTCTAGGCAGCCATATAGGATGGCTTGGCCTCGTGCAAGAACTTGGAAGAAAGTTTCATGGTGGGGCATAAGTTGGTATATCATTGCTAGGGCCAGGGATAGAATTGGGGTATGATCAGAATAACCAGGGGGTCAGTGAAGGTACAGAAATAATGATGATGAGGCTGGTAATGACAAAAATACTTATATCAGTGCTTATGATCCATCAGGCATTACTTTAAGCATTTCATATATTTAAACCATTTAATGCTTACCACAGCTCTGAGAGGGAGGTAGCATGATTTTGTCCATGTTATATTGTTCATACTCTTTGCCTAAAGTCATGCAGATAGAAAGTAGAGGAACCTGGCCTTGAGTCCATGTTCTAAATCTCCTCGCTGCATCTCATGAATCACTCCAGATGTCTAACTTTCTGGCCTGCATTCTTAAGTCCACAGGGTCATCTACTTGGATATTTGAAAGGACATACATTTCAGTCTTGTGTTTATTAGCAATAGGTGATTAGTTACACCTAGACCTTTTTGTACATTTACATCGTGAATTAGTAGTTTTAGTTTTCTGTTTTAGAGGTAGGTGGTAAGGGTAAGATCAATTGTCATGTCCTTTCTGTGTTTAAGCCAAAAATTGGGAAATATATCAGCTATGGACTTAACTAAATTCAATTAAACTGTAATCCTTAGATCCTTTCCCATCATTTGTGTCCATCAGGTGTCTATCACTTGATAGAACAGAGAAGAAGAAAATGAGTTTATTTCCTTGCTTTTATATCTACTTTTGTTCAGCTGTAACATTCAACAAATGTTTCTTTTTATTTTAAGTGTCCTTTATGTGCCAGTTGTTATATTAGGATCCAGGATAACAGTGTTGAACAGGACAAACAAGGTCACAGGGCTATGTGGTTTTAAAATCTGCTGGAGGTTATAGACAAGTAAATAAGAAATGTAAATACAGTTGGATGAAATCGAAGAGATATTCAGCCTTTTCTATGCACAGACACCTAGTTTTCTTGAGATTTTGCTATTAAAGTCAAAATTTTAAATTAAAAAAAACACTAATACAGATACAAGATAAACGTAAAGAAATTGTGGCTGTTGATCTATGAAATTTTACAATGATGATTCTCTGGCATAGTGAGATTTTATGTAATAAAAAGCATTAATGGGGGGAAAGCTGTGATTCTGACATCCCTAGGTATAAAATTTAAGAAGATGGCAGCAAATTGGAATGGCACTAAATGAAATTCAGATATATTTGTTGAATGGATGAATGAAGAAAAAAATTGGCTACAGAGCTCTGCCATCTTGCCCCTCACCTGAGACGCATTTGAACTATTCTTGTAACTTGCTTAATTTCATTCCTCATGTTGATGATTGCCCTGCTAGTTCTTAATTATTTTATCAGGTTTTATTTTTCTTTCCAAAGAATCCAGCAATTCTTTTCTTTGTTCTGTCTTAGGAACATCTGTTGCAAATCTAGTGTTGAGTTTATTTGAAACTAACAGCAGCTCAGTAGTATGTTAAGAGAAACAGTCTAGGTGAAATTGCCCTGCAGATTCCTTTCTGAAAGGGTTATTTCTAAAAATTTAACTTTAATTACATTTAAATTACGTGATATGAGGGATACGGGAATGACAACCATTCTCTCTGTTTAGCGTGATGGATCAGTGTTTTGTGTTTATGATAATCCTAATGTATTTAGTCCAGATATTTAGGTATTTAAAGGCTACAACAGCAAAAAAGAAGTTACAATTTGAACTTGAGGCCAGCTCGTTTATCTGGCTCTTGGCTAATGCTTTCCAAGTGAAGTGCCACTGCCCAGACTCTATGAGTTTCTTTGACAAATTCCCAGCTCATGTCTGCCTACAAATCACATTAAAATAAATTTGAACGGTCTAACAATCCGAGTCTTTGAGAGGAGCTTACTCTCCACAATTAAACAAACAATAAGCTACTACTAAAACAACCATTAAAAAGAAAACCACAAAACTACTACCAGACTAGACTCTACAAATCTTTGGGCCTCTTGATACCCAAGTCAGAAGTTTTAACTGATTCAGTAAGGAGCATGTATGAAATGTTTGCAAAGTCTCCTGTGGATGCATAAAATACAACAGCAAATTCTTTAAACCTTGAATTTGTGGAATTGCTCAACAACCCAATAAGACATGCTCATATAACATAAATCTTTGTACAGAGTCTATTAGACTAAGCTTCTACCTATACCACCTCTCACTCCAGACAACAGTCTTGAGAGATGAGGATTATTGCTAACCTCATGTGGAAAAGGAGGAATGAAAATTGAATAATTCATTTAAAGTCAGGTACCAAACAGACGTGCCAAATCTAAGGTCACTGACCTAGAAAATGGCCAGGCTGGGACAGACACAGGCCTTTCTAATTCAAAATCCCATCTGCCTTACTGCAGCTGACGACTTTTAGGTATCTGCCCTGGGAGAGTGCAAAAGTCATAAAGAAAACAGTAGGGATGGAACTCAAAAGACAAAGAAACACTGGGCAGTTCTGTGGCAATATGCTGGCTTTCTCTTTTAACTCCATCCCCTGAAAGTGAAGCCCTTTCTAACTTCTCCTTTTCCCTGTCTTTCCCTCTTGCCTCTATACCCCTTATTTCCTTTGTTCTGTGTACTGCTTATTCCTACTATGTACTAAAATGGGTAATTCTTTCTAAGTGCTCATCAAGGTCTACAAAACTCTCTACATATCACAAGACAAAGGGAACTCAAAAGATAGCTAAATAAAAGAGTGTAGAGACCAAAATATATCATTCAACCCTCATAGTGAAGTTTGGTTTCTTCTGTTCTCTTCCAATAAACTGGACACAAAGAATCACTGACTGATGGCATTTTAGAGCTAGAAAGAACCATAGGTGTACTCATGTCAAGGTCTTCACTGTAAAGACGAAGGAAGTGTGTCCTAGGGAGCAGGGTTGACTTGTATAAGGTCACAACACCAGTAGGTGGCAGATATGGGACTTTGCCATGGAAATCTTCATGCTCAGCTTATATCCCCTCCTTTGAATCCATGTGACGGTAGTCTCCTTCATGGCACACAGAGGGACTGCTTGCCTTCTCTCCAAGCATGGGATTCCATGCCATGCTGGATGAGGCAGTGTACGTTGCCTTCCAGACTTTGAGTTCTGGAATCAGATAGACCTGAGTCCAAATCTCAGCTCCACCACTTCCTAACTGTGATTCAAGGTCTGTTACTTACCCTCTTTAAGATCCATTCTCCTCATTTGTTAAAAGTGGATGATACTTCATGCCTTCTGTGGTTGCTGAGAGGATTAAAGGAAATAATACTTAATGTTTATAGACTGCTTGCTTGCCCTGTGTCATATTCTGTGTTAAATATTATACATTGTTTCTTTGATATAATACTTATAATGTATTTAAAGTAAATGTGTGTGTGTGTGTGTGTGTGTGTGTGTGTGTGTGTGTATGAGCACATACATATATCAGTTAAATAAGTAGCAGTGTCCTGTGGTAGGCAGTCCAGGGCCCTTGTGTTTGTCCCATGAAGGTACCATGGCTCACACTCTTTCTTTCTGTCCTGCCAAAACCTTGGTAGCAGGCTTCCATGCTCAAGGTCACAGGATGGCTGCTTAGTTATACTACCATGTGTGCTTCAGGCAGTCAAATAGTGGGAAGGATATAATAAGGAGCAGAAGGGCAAAGCATGTGCTCCTGGAAACTTTGCCCAATGATACATAAGTGCTCTTATTTACTTATCGTTAACACTTCTATCTACAAGAAAGGATGCCAAAGAGAGTTTTTATCTGGGCATATTCTATCCTCAAGTATATGAAATGTGTAGGTAATTGGCAATTTCTGCCACATATTAAGATCAGGTGAAGATTCTGTACAACCCTCTCCAATTTAGTGGGATATACATATATATATATATATATATATATATATATATATATATATATATATATATATATATATATATGTAAATATACACACACACACTCACTGTATATTCACACATATACATTTTATTGTAAAGAAAACATGGCTACTTATCAGAAGTAGCAGTGGGTCTTAGTATATGTAAAGGTCAGGAATGTGAATATGATTTTTATGTCATCCCAGTGAATTGGTGGCTGGGATTTGGGGGTGGGATTAAGAAAAAAAAAATGATCACACAAATAAAATGATTTGTTCCATGATGGAATAACTGAAACAGGATTCAGAAAGGAATATGACAGCAGGGAAGAGGCAAATCAGCTAGACATGTGATCAAAGGGATAGCTATGGAAGGAAATTCACCTAGGTGGAGAAACATTGTCCAGGAAAGAAACATATCTACAAATATCTATAAGTAGGAGATCTGGAGGGTGCTTTTGCTCAAGAAGTTAGGAAGCTGACTGAAGGGAGTGTCACCTAACCTTGGGGTCAACAGATGGAGGGAACTGCAAAGAAATGACTTGGCTTCTTCACTGATGGGACAGGGGAGAGAGAGAGATCTCCAGTTCATATTTGGGACAGGAAGGAAATTAGGATTAGAAGAGGAACTTAATAGCTTATAATAAGTTGCTCCAAGTTGAATTGAGTAATGAATCTCTATACTTACATTTCATGACTTATAATAATAAAATAAATTCTCCACCCTCACTGCCTCCCTGGGCTTGGGCTTTGTTCCACAACCCTTACTGAGCGGGTCACTGGGGAAAACAAACAGCAAAAGGACACAGAGCCAAGGCTGAAGTCTTAGGACAGCCTCTCCTGAGACACTGGTTGAGAACCATAGAAAGTTACTTGTGGCACAAACTTTCTGGAACTTTTCCATTCTAAGATACTCTGAGCCCATTTTATTGTAGGCCTTTGTGACTCGATAAATGAATGACATATGGACTAGTTCCTGCAGCTTAATAAAGGATAGCATGACATCTCATGGGTATATCAACCCCTTATTAGCTGTGTTTGAGGCTGAGTTACTCTATTAAAATGTAATTAAATTTATTAATTAAATTAAATGAATGAATAACTATCTAGATAGTTCTTAGGTGGCTCCAGTAAATGGCAATATGGTTATAGTATGTTTACTTATTCAACTATGTTAGTGCTGCAAAAACTAGCTTGTAAAAGTACAATTTGAGTTTTTATTTTCTAGTATTTGGTTGAAACTGTCATGAATGGACCATGCAGTGAAAGAGTGCTTCGGAGGAATAACAGCAACAATTGCTTTAAAATATGTTGATTTCCTGTTAAAATGCTTGAAATCATATCACTTTGCTCAAATCTGCAATTTGAGAAAATCTTTCCTTGCCCCACCAAAAAAAAAAATCCTCCCAGATTAAATTAATATTCATAACGATTGGCTGAAAATCTTTTGTTGTTGTTGTTGTTGCTTTTTGGTACGCGGGCCTCTCACTGTTGTGGCCTCTCCCGTTGCGGAGCACAGGCCCAGACTGGGGCACGAACGTGTGTCTCCTGCATCGGCAGACGGACTCTCAACCACTGCGCCACCAGGGGAGCCCTGAAAATCTTTTTTAAGTGAGGCTTTCTTCTTTGTTCCTACAAATAGTTTTTTTGTTGTTTTTTTTGTTTGTTTTTGTTTTTTAGTATAAGCCTTAGAGGTATGGGTCTGATGAGCTCAAAGTCTTTCCGACTTTGCATATCTGATGTTAATGGTCGTTCATTCAACAACGATGTGGCCCTACTGTGTTTGAAGCAGTGAGTCAAATAAGATCTGATTACTGCCCTCAAGGAGCTTTTAGTCTACCAGAAAATAAAATTACATAAACCATCAGTTAAAATACAGTGCTGTTAGGTGATGCAAGTGCTGGCATACAGTGATGTAAGTGCTATAATAATGATGATTTGTGCAGGGTCTTTTGGCAATATAGGGAGGCAGAATCATGTCATTTTAACAGCTTAACTTGGATTTTGAAATCTGTATTTAAGTTTTCTAACCTGCTTATGCCCCTCACTAGCTGTGTAATTACTTTATCTCTCAAAGCCTCAAATTCCTCATCTTCAAAATGATGATGGTAGTAATATTCATCTCAAAAGCTGCTGTGAAGACTTGATGAGATGGGTTTATGATGAAATCACTTAGAATAAAATAAAAACTCTTTAGTATCGGGCTAAGTTCCAGCATGGTCTCTCACCAATGCTATCTTTCCCACCCTCTCTCGCATGCCCTTTACACAAGCCACACTTCCTTCAGGTGCTGGGGGGCACCAAGCCTTCTCTGTCTCAGGGCCTCAGCACATGCTGGGTTTTTTTGTCTGAAATGGTCTAACACCCCAATTCACCCTGCTAATTATACCTCATCTCTGAGATTTCAGCCCAAATGTCCCTTTTCTGATCCCAAAGTGTAAATCAGTTCCATTCTTTTGCTGTCTTCTTTCCTAGCTGCCTACTGTTTTCTACATAGAACTTGTCATAATTTGTAATTCTATATTCTGCTATATTTATATAATATGTATCTTCTTCACTAGAACATACCCCAGGAGGATAAGAGTCATATCTTTTTGGTTCATCACCATAAACTAAGTTCAGCACAAATCTTGGCATGCAGGATTCACTTTATTTTTTCTTTTTCTTTTTAACATCTTTATTGGAGTATAATTGCATTACAATGTTGTGCTAGTTTCTGCTGTATAACAAAGTGAATCAGCTATACGTATACATATATCCCCATATCCCCTCCATCATGCATCTCCCTCCCACCCTCCCTATCCCACCCCTCTAGGTGGCCACAAAGCCCTGAGCTGATCTCCCTGTGCTATGCAGCTGCTTCCCACTAGCTATCTATTTTACATGTGGAAGTGTATATATGTAAATGTTACTCTCTCACTTCACCCCAGCTTACCGTACCCTGTGCCCGTGTCCTCAAGTCCATTCTCTAAGTCTGCATCTTTATTACTGTCCTGCCCCTAGGTTCATCAGAACCATTTTTTTTCAGATTCCATATATATGTGTTAACATACAGTGTTTGTTTTTCTCTTTCTGACATACTTCACTCTGTATGACAGACTCTATGTCCATCCACCTCACTACAAGTAACTCAATTTCATTTCCTATTATGGCTGAGTAGTATTCCACTGTATAAAAGTGCCACATCTTCTTTATTCATTCACCTGTCAATGGACACTTAGGTTGCTTCCATGTTCTGGCTATAGTAAATAGTGCTGCAATGAACATTGTGGTACATGACTCTTTTTGAATTATGGTTTTCTCAGGGTATATGCCCAGTAGTGAGATTGCTGGGTCATATAGTAGTTCTATTTTTAGTTTTTTGAGGAACCTCCATACTGTTCTCCCTAGTGGCTGTATTAATTTACATTCCCACCAACAGAGCAAGAGGGTTCCCTTTTCTCCACACCCTCTCCAGCATTTATTGTTTGTAGATTTTTTGATGATGGTCATTCTGAACGGTGTGAGGGGATACCTCCTTGTAGTTTTGATTTACATTTCTCTAATGATTAGTGATGTTGAGCATCCTTTCATGTGTTTGTTGGCAATCTGTATATATTCTTTGGAGAAAGGTCTATTTAGATCTTCTGCCCATTTTTGGATTGGGTTGCTTGTTTTATTGATATTGAGCTGCATGAGCTGCTTGTATATTTTGGAGAGTAATCTTTTGTCAGTTGCTTTGTTTGCAAATATTTTTTCCCATTCTGAAAGTTGTCTTTTCATCTTGTTTATGGTTTCTTTGCTGTGTAAAAGCTTTTAAGTTTCAAGAGGTCCCATTCATTTATTTTTGTTTTTATTTCCATTTCTCTAGGAAGTTGGTCAAAAAGGATCTTGCTGTGATTTATGACAAAGAGTGTTCTTCCTATGTTTTCCTCTAAGAGTTTTATAGTATCTGATCTTACATTTAGGCCTTTAATCCATTTTGAGTTTATTCTTGTGTATGGTGTTCAGGAGTGTTCTAAATTCATTCTTTTACATGTAGCTGTCCAGTTTTCCCAGCACCACTTATTGATGAGGCTGTCTTTTCTCCATTGTATATTCTTGCCTCCTTTATCAAAGATAAGGTGACTATATGTGCATGGGTTTATCTCTGAGCTTTCTATCCTGTTCCATTGATCTATACTTCTGTTTTTGTGCCAGTACCATACTGTCTTGATTACTGTAGCTTTGTAGTATAGTCTGAAGTCAGGGAGCCTGATTCCTCCAGCTCTGTTTTTTCTCAAGATTGCTTTGGCTATTCAGGGTCTTTTGTGTTTCCATACAAATTGTGAAGTTTATTATTCTAGTTCTGTGAAAAATGCCATTGGTAGTTTGATAGCGATTGCATTGAATCTGTAGATTGCTTTGGGCAGTGTAGTCATTTTCATAATGTTGATTCTTCCAATCCAAGAGCATGGTATATCTCTCCATCTGTTTGTATCATCTTTAATTTCTTTCATCAGTATCTTATAATTTTCTTCATACAGGTCTTTTTTTCTCTTTAGGTAGGTTTATTCCTAGGTATATTATTCTTTTTGTTGCAGTGGTAAATGGGAGTGTTTCCTTAATTTCTCTTTCAGATTTTTCATCATTAGTGTATAGGACTGAAAGAGATTTCTGTGCATAAATTTTGTATCTTGCTACTTTACCAAATTCCTTGATTAGATCTAGTAGTTTTCTGGTAGTATCTTAAGATTCTCTATGTATAGTATCATGTCATAAGCAAACAGTGACAGCTTTACTTCTTCTTTTCCAGTTTGGATTCCTTTTATTTCTTTTTCTTCTCTGATTGTTATGGCTAAAACTTCCAAAATTTTGAATAATAGTGGTGAGAGTGGACAACCTTGTCTTGTTCCTGATCTTAGTGGAAATGGTTTCAGTTTTTCACCATTGAGGATGATGTTGGTTGTGGGTTTGTCATATATAGCCTTTCTTATGTTGAGGAACGTTCTCTCCATGCCTCCTTTCTGGAGGGTTTTAATCATAAATGGTGCTGAATTTTGCTGAAAGCTTTCTCTGCATCTATTGAGATGATCATCTGGTTTTTCTCCTAAAATTTGTTAATATGGTTTATCACATTGATTGATTTGCATATATTGAAGAATCCTTTCATTCCTGTGATAAACCCCACTTGATCATGGTGTATGATCCCTTTAATGTGCTGTTGGATTCTGTTTGCTAGTATTTTGTTGAGGACTTTTGCATCTATGTTCGTCAGTGACATTGGCCTCTGGTTTTCTTTTTTTGTGGCATCTTTGTCTGGTTTTGGTATCAGGGTGATGGTGGCCTTGTAGAAAGAGTTTGAGAGTGTTCCTCCCTCTGGTATATTTTGGAAGAGTTTGAGCAGTATAGGTGTTAGCTCTTCTCTAAATGTTTGATGTAATTTGCCTTTAAATCCAGCTGGTCCCGGGCTTTTGTTTGTTGGAAGATTTTTACACACAATTTGAAATTCAGTGCCTGTGATTGGTCTGTTTATGTTTTCTCTTTCTTCCTGGTTCTGTATTGGAAGATTGTGCTTTTCTAAGAATTTGTCCATTTCTTCCAGGTTGTCCATTTTATTGGCATATAGTTGTTTGTAGTAATCTCTCATGATCATTTGTATTTCTGCAGTGTCAGTTGTTACTCTCCATTTTCATTTCTAATTCTATTGATTTGAGTCTTCTCCTTTTTTTTCTTGATGAGTCTCGCTAATGGTTTATCAGTTTTGTTTATCTTCTCAAAGAGCCAGCTTTCAGTGTTATTGATCTCTGCTATCGTTTCCTTCATTTTTTTTCATTTATTTCTGATCTGATCTTTATGATTTCCTTCCTTCTGCTAACTTTGGAGTTTTTGGTTCTTCTTTCACTAATTGCTTTAGGAGTAAGATTAGGTTGCTTATTTGAGATGTTTCTTGTTTCTTGAGGTAGGATTGTATTGCTACAAATTTCCCTCTTAGAACTGCTTTTGCTGCATCCCATAGGTTTTGCGTTGTTGTGTTTTCATTGACATTTGTTTCTAGGTATTTTTTGATTTCCTCTTTGATTTCTTCAGTGATCTCTTGGTTATTTAGTAGTGTATTGTTTAGCCTCCCTGTGTTTGTATTTTTTAACAGATTTTATTCCTATAATTGATATGTAGTCTCATAGCATTGTGGTCGGAAAAGACACTTGATACGATTTCAATTATCTTAAATTTACCAAGGCTTGATTTGTGACCCAAGATATGATCTATCCTGGAGAATGTTCCATGAGCACTTGAGAAAAATGTGTATTCTGTTGTTTTTGGATGGAATGTCCTATAAATATCAATTAAGTCCATCTTGTTTAATGTATCATTTAAAGCTTGTGTTTCCTTATTTATTATCATTTTGGTTGATTGTCCATTGGTGAAAGTGGGGAGCTAAAGTCCCCTACTATGATTGTGTTACTGTTGATTTCCCCTTTTATGGCTGTTAGCATTTGCCTTATGTATTGAGGTGCTCCTATGTTGGGTGTATAAATATTTACAATTGTTATGTCTTCTTCTTGGACTGATCCCTTGATTATCATGTAGTGTCCTTCTTTGTCTCCTGTAATAGTCTTTATTATTATTATTTTTTTGCGGTACATGGGCCTCTCACTGTTGTGACCTCTCCCGTTGCGGAGCACAGCCACTGGACATGCAGCCTCAGCAGCCATGGCTCACAGGCCCAGCCGCTCCGCAGCATGTGGGGTCTTCCCGGACCAGGGCACTAACCCGTGTCCCCTGCATTGGCAGGCGGACTCTCGATCACTGCGCCACCAGCGAAGCCCAATAGTCTTTAGTTTAAAGTCTATTTTATCTGATATGAGTATTGCTACTCCAGCATTCTTTTGATTTCCATTTGCATGGAATATCTTTTTCCATCCCTTCACTTTCAGTCTGTATGTGTTCCTAGGTCTTATGTGTATCTCTTGTAGACAACATATGTACAGGTTTTGTTTCTGTATCCATTCAGCCAGTCTATGTCTTTCGGTTAGAGCATTTAATCCATTTACAGTTAAGGTAGTTATAGATATATATGTTCCTATTACCATACTCTTAATTGTTTTGGGTTTGTTATTGTAAGTCTTTTCATTCTCTTGTGGTTGGGTGGTGCTGAGTTCTCTTACCTTTTGCTTGCCTGTAATGGTTTTAATTTCTCTGTCGAATCTGAATGAGATCCTTGCTGGTTAGAGTCATCTTGGTTGTAGGTTGTTCCCTTTCATCACTTTAAATATATTCTGCCACTCCCTTCTGGCTTGCAGAGTTTCTGCTGAAAGATCAGCTGTTAACCTTATGGGGATTCCCTTGTATGTTATATGTTGCTTTTCTGTTGCTGCTTTTAATATTTGTTCTTTGTATTTAATTTTTGATAGTTTGAATAATATGTGTTTTGGCGTGTTTCTCCTTGGATTTATCCTCTGTGGGAATCTGTTTGCTTCCTGGACTTGATTGACTATTTCCTTTCCCATATTTAGGGAAGTTTTCAACTATAATTTCTTCAAATATTTTCTCAGACACTTTATTTTTCTCTTCTTCTCCTGGGACCCCTATAATTCGAATGTTGGTGTGTTTAATGTTGTCCCAGAGGTCTCTGAGACTGTACTCAATTCTCTTCATTCTTTTTTCCTTATTTTGCTCTGTGGTAGTTATTTCCACTCTTTTATCTTCCAGGTTACTTATCCATTCTTCTGCCTCAGTTATTCATTTTTTTTTTAACATCTTTATTGGAGTATATTTGCTTTACAATGGTGTGTTAGTTTCTGCTTTATAACAAAGTGAATCAGTTATACATATACATATGTTCCCCTAACTCTTCCCTCTTGCATCTCTCTCCCTGTCACTCTCCCTATCCCACTTCTCTAGGTGGTGACAAACCACCGAGCTGATCTCCCTGTGCTATGTAGCTGCTTCCCACTGGCTATCTATTTTACGTTTGGTAGTGTATATATGTCCATGCCACTCTCTCACTTTGTCACAGCTTACACGTCCTCCTCCCCATATCCTCAAGTCCATTCTCTAGTAGGTCTGTGTCTTTATTCCCATCTTACCCCTAGGTTCTCAATGACTTTTTTTTTTTTAGATTCCATATTTATGTGTTAGCATATGGTATTTGTTTTTCTCTTTCTGACTTACTTCATTCTGTATGACAGACTCTAGGTCCATCCACCTCACTACAAATAACTCAATTTCGTTTCTTTATATGGCTGAGTAATATTCCATTGTATATATTTGCCATATCTTCTTTATCCGTTCACCTGTTGATGGACAGTTAGTTTGCTTCCATGCCCTGCTTATTGTAAATAGAGCTGCAATGCACATTTTGGTACATGACTCCTTTTGAATTATGGTTTTCTCAGGGTATATGCCCAGTAGTGGGTTTGCTGGGTCATAAGGTAATTATATTTTTAGTCTTTTAAGGAACCTCCACAGTGTTCTCTGTAGTGGCTGTATCAATTTACATTCCCACCAACATTGCAAGAGTGTTCCCTTTTCTCCACACCCTCTCCAGCATTTATTATTTCTAGATTTTTTGATGATGGCCATTTTGACCAGTGTGAGATGATATCTCATTGTAGTTTTGATTTGCATTTCTCTAATGATTAATGATGTTGAGCTTCCTTTCATGTGTTTGTTGGCAATCTGTATATCTTCTTGGGAGAAATGTCTATTTAGGTCTACTGCCCATTTTTGGATTGGGCTGTTTGTTTTTTTGTTATTAAGCTGCATGTGCTGCTTGTAAATCTTGGAGATTATCCTTTGTCAGTTGCTTAATTTGCAAATATTTTCTACCATTCTGAGAGTTGTCTTTTCGTCTTTAGGGTTTCCTTTGCTGTGCAAAAGCTTTAAAGTTTCAAGAGGTCCCATTTGTTATTTTTGTTTTTATTTCCATTTCTCTAGGAAGTGGGTCAAAAAGGATCTTGCTGTGATTTATGTCATAGAGGGTTCTGCCTATGTTTTCCTCTAAGAGTTTGATAGTGTCAGGCCTTACATTTAGGTCTTTAATCCATTTTGAGTTTATTTTTGTGTATGGTGTTAAGGAGTATTCTAATTTCATACTTTTACATATGGCTGCCCAGTTTTCCCAGCACCACTTATTGAAGAGGCTGTCTTTTCCCCACTGTATATTTTTGCCTCCTTTATCAAAGATAAGGTGACCATATGTGTATGGGTTTATCTCTGGGCTTTCTATCCTGTTCCATTGATCTATCATTCTGTTTTTGTGCCAGTACCATACTGTCTTGATTACTGTAGCTTTGTAGTATAGTCTGAAGTCAGGGAGCCTGATTCCTCCAGCTCCATTTTTCGTTCTCAATATTGCTTTGAGTATTCAGGGTCTTTTGTGTTTCCATACAAATTGTGAAATTTATTGTTCTAGTTCTGTGAAAAATGCCATTTGTAGTTTGATAGGGATTGCATTGAGTCTGTAGATAGCTTTGGGAGGTAGAGTCATTTTCACAGTGTTGATTCTTCGCATCCAAGAACATGGTATGTCTCTCCATCTATTTGTATCATCTTTAATTTCTTTCATCAGCATCTTGTAATTTTCTGCATACAGGTCTTTTTTCTCCTCAGGTAGGTTTATTCCTAGGTATTTTATTTTTTGTTGTTGCAATGGTATATGGGAGTGTTTTCTTAATTTCACTTTCAGATTTTTCATCATTAGTGTATAGGAATGCCAGAGATTTCTGTGCATTAATTTTGTATCCTGCTACTTTACCAAATTCATTGATTAGCTCTATTAATTGTCTGGTAGCATCTTGAGGATTTCCTATGTATAGTATCATTTCATCTGTAAACAGTGACAGCTTTACTCCTTCTTTTCCAATTTTGATTCCTTTTATTGCTTTTTCTTCTTTGATTGCTGTTGCTAAAACTTCCAAAATTATGTTGAATAATAATGGTGACAGTGGGCGACCTTGTCTTGTTCCTGATCTTAGTGGAAATGGTTTAGGTTTTTCACCTTTGAGGACTATGTTGGCTGTGGGTTTGTCATATATGACCTTTATCATGTTGAGGAAAGTTCCCTCTATGCCTACTTTCTGCAGGGTTTTTTTTTATCATAAATGGGTGTTGAATTTTGTCAAAAGCTTTCTCTGCATCTATTGAGTTGATCATATGGTTTTTCTCCTTCAATTTGCTAATACGGTGTAGCAGGTTGAATGATTTGTGTATATTGAAGAATCCTTGCATTCCTGGAATAAACCCCACTTGATTATGGTGTATGATCCTTTTAATGTGCTGTTGGATTCTGTTTGCTAGTATTTTTTTGAGGATTTTTGCACCTATGCTCATCAGTGATATTGGCCTGTAGTTTTCTTTCTTTGTGACATCTTTGTCTGGTTTTGGTATCAGGGTAATGGTGGCCTCATAGAATGAGTTTGGGAGTGTTCCTCCTTCTGCTATATTTTGGAAGAATTTGAGAAGGATAGGTGTTAGCTCTTCTCTAAATGTTTGATAGAATATGCCTGTGAAGCAATCTGGTCCTGGACTTTTGTTTGTTGGAATATTTTTAATCACAGTTTCAATTTCAGTGCTTGTGATTGGTCTGTTCATATTTTCTATTTCTTCCTGATTCAGTCTTGGCAGTTTGTACATTTCTAAGAATTTGTCCATTTCTTCCAGGTTGTCCATTTTATTGGCATAGAGTTGCTTAGTAATCTCTCATGATCTTTTGTATTTCTGTAGTGTCAGTTGTTACTTCTCCTTTTCATTTCTAATTCTATTGATTTGAGTCTTCTCCCTTTTCTTCTTGATGAGTCTGGCTAATGGTTTATCAATTTTGTTTATCTTCTCAAAGGACAAGCTTTTAGTTTTATTGATCTTTGCTGTCGTTTCCTTCATTTCTTTTTCATTTATTTCTGATCTGATCTTTATAATTTCTTTCCTTCTGTTAACTTTGGGGTTTTTTTTGTCCTTCTTTCTCTAATTCATTTAGGTGCAAGGTTAGGTTGTTTATTTGAGATGTTTCCTGTTTCTTAAGTAGGATTGTATTGCTATAAACTTCCCTCTTAGCACTGCTTTTGCTGCATCCCATAGGTTTTGGGTCATTGTGTCTCCATTGTCATTTGTTTCTAGGTATTTTTTGATTTCCTCTTTGATTTTTTCAGTGACCCCTTGGTTATTAAGTAGTGTATTGTTTAGCCTCCATGTATTTGTATTTTTTACAGATCTTTTCCTGTAATTGACAACTAGTCTCATAGCATTGTGTTCAGAAAAGATAGTTGATATGATTTCAATTTTCTTAAATTTACCAAGGCTTGATATGTGTCCAAAGATATGATCTATCCTGGAGAATGTTCCATTAGCACTTGAGAAAAATATGTATTCTTTTGTTTTTGGATGGAATAGTCTATAAATATCAATTAAGTCCATCTTGTTTAATGTATGATTTAAAGCTTGTGTTTCCTTTTTTATTTTCATTTTGGATTTTCATTTGGTGAAAGTGGGGTGTTAAAGTCCCCTTCTATGATTGTGTTACTGTTGATTTCCCCTTTTATTGCTGTTAGTATTTGCCTTATGTATTGAGGCGCTCCTATGTTGGGTGCGTAGATATTTACAATTGTTATTCTTCTTCTTGGATCAATCTGTTGATCATTATGTAGTGTCCTTCTTTGTCTCTTGTAATAGTCTTTATTTTAAAGTGTATTTTGTCTGAGATGAGAATTGCTACTCCAGCTTTGTTTTGATTTCCATTTGCATGGAATATCTTTTTCCATCCCCTCACTTTCAGTCTGTATGTGTCCCTAGGTCTGAAGTGGGTCTTTTGTACACAGCACATATACGGGTCTTGTTTTTGTACCCATTCATCCAGTCTTTGTCTCTTGGTGAGAGCATTTAATCCATTTACATTTAAGATAATTATTGATATGTATGTTCCTATTTCCATTTTCTTGATTGTTTTGGGTTTGCTTTTGTAGGTCTTTTCCTTCTCTTGTGTTTCTTGCCTAGAGAAGTTCCTTTAGCATTTGTTGTAAAGCTTGTTTCGTGGTGCTGAACTCTCAGCTCTTGCTTGTCTGTAAAGTATTTATTTCTCCATCAAATCTTTATAAGTTCCTTGCTGGGTAGAGTAATCTTGGGTGTAGATTTTTCTCCCTCATCACTTTAAATATGTCCTGCCACTTCCTCCTGGCTTACAGTTTCTGCTGGAAGATCAGCTCTTAACCTTATGAGGATTCCCTTGTGTGTTATTTGTTGTTTTTCCCTTGATGCTTTTCATATGTTTTCTTTGTATTTAATTTTTAATAGCTTGGTTAATATTTGTCTTAGCGTGTTTCTCCTTGGATTTATCCTGTATAGGACTCTCTGCACTTCATGGGCTTGATTAACTCTTTCCTTTCCAATATTAGGGAATTTTCAACTATAATCTATTCAAATATTTTCTCAGTCCCTCCTTCTTCTCTTCTTTTTCTGGTACCCCTATAATTCGAATGTTGGTGCATTTAATGTTGTCCCAGAGGTCTCTGACACTGTCCTCAATTCTTTTCATTCTTTTTTCTTTATTCTGCCCTGCAGTAGTCATTTCCACTATTTTATCTTCAAGGTTACTTATCTGTTCTTCTGCCTCAGTTATTCTGCTATTGATCCCTTCTAGAGTATTTTTAGTTTCATTTATTTTGTTGTTCATTGTTGCTTGTTTCCTCTTTAGTTCTTCTAGGTCCTTGTTAAATGTTTCTTGTATATTCTCCATTCTATTTCCAAGATTTTGGATCATCTTTACTATCATTATTCTGAATTCTTTTTCAGGCAGACTGCCTATATCCTCTTCATTTGTTAGGTCTGGTGGGTTTTTACCTGCTCCTTCATCTGCTGTGTGTTTTTCTTTCTTCTCATTTTGCTTATCTTACTGTGTTTGGGGTCTCCTTTTTGCAGGCTGCAGGTTCGTAATTCCCGTTGTTTCTGGTGTCTTTCCCCAGTGGCTAAGGTTGGTTCAGTGGGTTGTGTAGGTTTCATGGTGGAGGGGACTAGTGCCTGTGTTCTGGTGGATGAGGCTGGATATTGTCTTTCTGGTGGGCAGGTCCACATCTGGTGGTGTGTTTTGGGCTGTCTGTGGCCTTATTATGATTTTAGGCATCCTCTCTGCTAATGGGTGGGGTTGTGTTCCCTTGTTGCTAGTTGTTTGACATAGGGTGTCCAGCCCTGTAGCTTGCTCGTCGTTGAGTGAAGCTGGGTCTTGGTGTTGAGGTGGAAATCTCTGGGAGATTTTCACGGTTTGATATTACATGGAGCTTGGAGGTCTCTTGTAGACCAGCGTCCTGAAATTGGCTCTCTCTCCTCAGAGGCACAGCACTGACTCCAGGCTGGAGTACCAAGATCCTTTCATCCACATGGCTCAGAATAAAAGGGAAAAAAAATAGAAAGAAAGAAAGAAAGAAGATAAAATAAAATAAAGTTATTAAAATAAAAAATAATTATTAAGAAAAAAATTTTTTTTAAAAAGTTGAAAAAAAAAAGGATGGTCAGAACCCTAGGACAAATGGTGAAAGCAAAGCTATACAGACAAAATCTCACTCAGAAGCATACACATACACACTCACAAAAAGAGGAAAAGAAGAAAAAATAGTATATCTTGCTCCCAACTTCCACCTCCTCAATTTGGGATGATTCGTTGTCTATTCAGGTATTCCACAGAGGCAGGGTACATCAAGTTGTTTGTGGAGATTCAATCCGCTGCTCCTGAGGCTGCTGGGAGAAATTTCCCTTTCTCTTCTTTTTTCCGCACAGCTCCTGGATTCAGCTTTGGATTTGGCCCTGCCTCTGCTGTAGGTTGCCTGAGGGCGTCTGTTCTTTGCTCAGACAGGACGGGATTATAGGAGCAGCTGAATCGGGGGCTCTGGCTCACTAGGGCCGGGGGGAGGGAGGGATATGGAGTGCAGGACGAGCCTGTGGCAGCAGAGGACACTGTGACATTGCAGCATCCTGAGGCGCGCCATGCATTCTCCCGGGGAAGTTGTCCCTGGATCACGGGACCCTGGCAGTGGCGGGCTGCACAGGCTTCCAGGAGGGGAGGTGTGGATAGTGACCTGTGCTCGCACACAGTCTTCTTGGTGGTGGCAGCAGCGGCCTTAGTGTCTCATGCCCGTCTCTGGGGTCCGCGCTGTTAGCCACAGCTCACGCCCGTCTCTGGAGCTCCTTTTGGTGGCACTCTTAATCCCCTCTCCTCGCGCAACAGGAAACAAAGAGGGAAGAAAAAGTCTCTTGCCTCTTCGTCAGGTCCAGACTTTTTCCCGAACTCCCTCCCGGCTAGCCATGGTGCACTAATCCCTTCAGGCTGTGTTCACACCGCCAACCCCAGTCCTCCCCCTGGGATAGGACCTCTGAAGCCCGAGTCTCAGCTCCCAGCCCCTGCCTGCCCCGACGGATGAGCAGACAAGTCCCTCTGGCTGGTGAGTGCTGGTTGGCACCTATCCTCTGTGCAGCAATCTCTCGGCTTTGCCCTCTGCAACCCTGTTGCTGCGCTCTCCTCCGTGGCTCCGAAGCTTCCCCCCTCTGCCATCCGCAGTCTCTGCCCACGAAGGGGCTTCTAGTGTGTGGAAACCTTTCCTCCTTCACAGCTCCCTCCCACTGGTTCAGGTCCTGTCTCTATTCTGTCATCTCTCTTTTTTCTTTTTTCTTTTGCCCTACCCAGGTACGTGGGGAGTTTCTTGCCTTTTGCGAGGTCTGAGGTCTTCTGCCAGTGTTCAGTGGGTGTTCTAAAGAGCAGTTGCACATGTAAATGTATTTCTGATGTATCTGTGGGGAGGAAGGTGATCTCCATGTCTTACTCTTCTGCCATCTTCCTCAACTCCCTCCTGCTTCAGTTATTCTGCTATTGATTCCTTCTAGAGAATTTTAAATTTCATTTATTGTGTTGTTTCATCATTGTTTGTTTGCTCTTTAGTTCTTCTAGGTCCTTGTTAAACGTTTCTTGTATATTCTCCATTCTATTTCCAAGATTGTGGATCATCTTTACTATCATTACTCTGGATTCTTTTTCAGGTAGACTATTTCCTCTTCATTTGTTTGGTCTGGTGGATTTTTTCCTTTCTCCTTCATCTGCTTTGTATTTCTCTGTCTTCTCATTTTGCTTAACTTACTATGTTTGGGGTATCTTTTTTGCAGGCTGCATGTTCATAGTTCCCGTTGTTTTTGGTGTCTGCCTCCAGTTGGTAAGTTTGGTTCAGTGGCTTGTGTAGGCTTCCTGGTGGAGGGGACTACTGCCTGTGTTCTGGTGGATGAGGCTGGATCTTGTCTTTCTGGTGGGCAGGACTGCGTCCAGTTGTGTGTTTTGGTGTGTCTGTGAACTTATTATGATTTTAGGCAGCCTCTCTGCTAATGGGTGGGGTTGTATTCCTGTCTTGCTTGTTGTTTGGTATGGGGCATCCAGCACTGGAGCTTGCTGGCCGTTGGATGGAGCTGGGTCTTAGCCTTGAGGTGGAGATCTCTGGGAGTGCTCTTGCCGATTGATATTACATGGGGCTGGGAGGTCTCTGGTAATCCAATGTCCTGAACTCAGCTCTCCCACCTCAGAGTCTCAGGCCTGACACTAGGCTGGAGCACCAACACCCTGTCAGCCACATGGCAGATGAGTTGATGAACCAACATCCAGATGAAGAGATTCATAGGGTGAGGTTGAGAACAAGGAAACGTCAGTCCTCTTGGAGTTTGGAGCCCAGCATGGTGGCATGTGGAGGAATTCTGCTTCACCAACCTGGCAGCTCTCTGAAACCCCTCCTTTTGGGTTTTTAATGGTGGCTTCAGTACACAGGCATGGTTGATTAAATCCTTAGGCATTGGAAATTAATTCAACCTCCAGAAACTTTCTCCTCCTCCTGAGTAATCAGGGGGTGGGGATGAAAGTTCCAACCATCTAATCAAGTTCAGAATACACTTTAAATATTTGATATTTGATGAATAGTTAAATGAGTGGAAGCATGACTTTGCATATAAAGCATTAACACTGTGTTTGGCTGTTCACGTCTTTTAAATGCCACCTTTTATCATTTCAAAGAACAAGTATCAGATTTGGCGGGGTTGGGGGATGGTCAAAACGTTTTCTTACAAGAGATGACATTGGAGATACATTTTGAAGTCAAGTTCTTATATCCCCCATATTTCTGGCCTTATACAACAGAGGTTTTCAAGCTAGATCAGTATGTCTTATTCCTTAGAAGAATCTTAGGAAAAAATGACTAGTACTTCCCTTCTGAAATTATTTAATGTAGTTTCTTCTGAAGTGTTTAAAGTATTACCTCTCCTTGAGGTGGGTAGCAGGAAAGACGATTATTTTTGTTTTGGAGGTAGAGAATTACTTAACAAAAATCATAACTTAAGTCAGGCTATCTGATGGAACTTCTGGAAGAGATGAAGAGCTAAAAGTCAGAGGGCAACAAAGCAAACTTTAAAGCCTACAGGTCAAGGAGACTATTACTGAATCCCCAGCATATTACACATTTGGCAGCTATAAACTACATGCTGGAAATGATCTACCCAAAAATGGCATGTAGGAAAAGGGAGTGGTCCACATTCTAGCAGTCTGGACCCTGCAAGCGAAACTCACCAGAGCCTCATTGGCAATGATGATGTTTCAGTCTTGGTGGGCCTTGGCCTTGATTCTGTGGACTGAAATGACCTCCAGTAGGTCAAAATAAGACTCAAAGTCTGAAGTGTTGCAAGGTGCTCATAGTCTTAACTTAGGAATGTTTTTTGTTTCAGAAAATACTGAAGATTTCAAATTTGAATGCCTATTTATGGAGTTTTGTAGGAGACCATCATTCTACCACATACTCTGATATTTCAATTTTGCCAATCTAAGCTCATCTAAGGGACTTAAAATAACCAAAGAAGCTGAAGTATTTAACATATATTTTCCTTAAAATGAGTGGAAGGCAGAAGGATTAGATTTTGTTTTTGGGAAAGTCATCAAAGTTTACAGCAAGAAGAAAAAGATTCTGATTTCTGTTTAAGAATTTTTTTTTCTTTCTTTCTTTTTTTTTTTTTTCTTTTTTAATTCTCCCTTGCTCTCTGGCCTCTAAAGTAACAACTCTCAGAAGAGATGACAACAGAGACTATCTATCAAGCCTGACCTCTCAGTTTCTTCTGTCTCTGCTTTGGCAGGCTTGTCCCAGCCCATCTGAATTACCAGATTCAGTGTCGTTCTTGAAATGAGTACAGTTACTTTCTCCTGCCTGACATGCTAGTCTTGTAGATTGAGGCTATGACTCCTTTGAGTCAACATTTATTTAGTGTTTGTTATAAGCCAAACTCTAAACTAAACTCTAAGAATGCAAAGACAATAAAACAAGATCATTTCCTATGAGAAACTCTAATCTAGTGGGTAGGGAGAAATGTCAACAATTTGCTGTAGTGTGATAAGTACTCCATGATAGGCACACATTCTTTGGAAACCCAAGAGAGAGTAAGGCCATTAAATCATTAATTTGTGGAGCGTCCACTTAAGGCAAAGCCTTGCCCTACAGCTGAGGAAGATAAACACTGAGAAAGAAGTTTCTTTTCCTCCAGGAACTCCACATGGTCCTATGAGAGGCAAACACAGATAAATAACTCATTATATATGATGGAATCTGCTATAGGTTCTTTAAAATAACCATGAAAAAGTACTCTGTGTCTTGGAAGATGTCTATTTCAAGTATTATGGCAAACTAGAAAGCCTAAAACCCTCCCATATCAAAAATGCTCAGTAGGATATTTTAAAATACAGTGCTCATCTGGAAACAAAGTAAAAAGAATCCTAAGAAGCTGAAAAATAAAGCAAAACTACAAATCTATAAAGGTAAGCCAGTGATAAAAATTAGCTGTTCTATCTACCATTTCCCATGACTCAGAGCTTTGGTTTTGTTGCTAAAATGTGGCTCATGAAGAAAGACTACAACCATATCATAAGGGATATCCGATTAGAGATAAAAAGGCCCAGACACCCAAAATTACAGTCAGTGAAATGGTGAACTAGAAAAATTCCTTCCTTGGTCTTGACTCTGGGTGGTAGAAAAAACCCTGATTTGGTCATCACAGGAGTTTGGGGCCCACATTCATGCTACTTCTGTGTTTGAGATACATTAAGCTGAGAATTTATTATAAAGTGACCCCATGTTGGAAGAAACAAATATAAATTCTCTCTGGAGGAATGCACCTTTTAACTCTAGGCCTCAAAAATTCCCACTGATGAAGTTTATGGAACATATGCTTATGATAAAAAAATCATAAAATTCCAGGAAAGGAGCAGTAAAGAACATGAATCAGAAAAAAACCCCAAAGGAACATAAAAAGCTAAACAAATTAAAAATTAAAGACAGTAGCTTCAGACCCACAAATCCATTAGATATTGTAATTATTGAATTACTATATTTAATGTGTATAAATAAATAAAAAAGAATATTTGAAATATGAGTATAGAACAAGAGATCTTAAAAATGAATAAGCAGATTTGAAAAGACTCAAATAGAAATTATAGAAGTAATAAGTATAATACTTCAAAGGAAAAGCACAAGGAGTAGGTTAAACAACACATTAAACAAAGCTGAAGAGAGAATTAGTAAACAGGAAGATATCCAAAGAAATCCAAAAATTAAGAAACATAAACGATGTAGTGAGACAATATAACAAGTATCTAATTGGACTTTCAGAAGAAAAACAAAGATAATGCAGAGGCACTATTTGGAGTGATAAGGTCTGAGAATTATCCAGAAATGATAGAAGAACTGTGAATCCATAGAAGCAGGAAGTCCAGAAAGTTCCAAGCAAGTTAAGTAAAAAGAGATCCACATTAAGACATTTTGTAGTGAACTTTCTGAATACCAAAAAACAAACAAAAATGAAAATTACCTCTTAAAAGAAGCCAAAGAGGAAAAACAAGTTACCTATGGAAAAAAACCAGATTGATATCTAACTTCTCAAACACAACAGTGTAAACTAAAATAACATAGACAACCATCTTCAGAGTGTAAGGAAAATACTTGTCAACCAAGAGATGTGTACTCAGTAAAATTATCTTTCAAACTTGAGAATAACATAAAAGTTTTTTCAGATAAACAACATGGAGGAATTTGTGGCTCAATAATACACCCTAAATATGCAAGAAGGGCAAATAAACGTGAACAATTGTATAAACAATAACAATACTGTAACAATACTACCTAATTTTGTGGATACAATAGTGATATAACCAAAATATTATGGTAATTAGACTTTCTTTGATTAAATATAGATGTTAAAATTCTAGGTTAATAATTAAAATAAAAAAGGAAGAATTTATAATTCCAAATGAGTTGTGGGCAGAAGCAAGAATGAGAAATAAAGTGGCACAAAAGTATGCAAGAAAGAATATTAAAAGAAACACAGAAAAAACAGAAAATTTAGAAAGCGCAAAATAAGAAAGTAGGAATGAATCAAAATATGTCAGTAATCATAACAAATGCGTATGGGCTGAGTTTATTTTTAAAAGGACAAAATTGCCAGATTGAGGAAGAAACAAAATTCAGCTCTGTATTGAGTTCAAGAGTCATGCCTAAAACACAAGAATTCAGAAAGGTGGAAAGTGAAAAGACGTCACAATCGATATGTAAAACTGCTCAAACTCTAACCGTCAAAGAAATACAAATAATGCAACCCTCCAGATATCAAAAACTAAAAGTTCACATCTGGCAAGGATGTGGAGTACTAAGGATGTTTATATGCTGCTGATGAGGGTGTAAACGGGTGCCATCATTTTGGAAAGTGCTCAGACATTATCTAATAGAGAAATTCACACACATATGCCACAGAATACATGTACAAGAAAGTTCATAGCAGCACTGTTGTAATATCCCAAACTAGAAAAATCCAAATGTCCCTCATCAAAACAACGGATAAATGTGGTGTATTCGTAAAACAGAATACTACGCAGCAAGAATATGAAGGAAACAGCCATACAAAATAGCAAATGTTATCATATTGAACTAAAGAAGAAATACACAAAAGAATACATAGATAATGACACCATTAATATATTAAGTCCTTTTATTAATGCTATTTTCCCAAATAACTTGCCCACAGGCACACAATTGGCAAGTGGCAGAGATGGGATCCAAACCCAGGCCATCTGACTCCAGAGATTGTCCTTAACCACTCTGCTATGCTGGCTGGGAACAGGAAAGATGGAGAAACAGGGAGATGCAAGGCAGGTTTGGGGAACATGTGATCAGGTCCAGATAGACTGTGGGAATATTGGTGACAAAGGTGAAAAAGTATCTGGTAGGGGAAATAGAGCAAACTTTGAATGATAAATTGCGTTAGTTCTGTGTGTACTAGGGAGATACTGAGGATTATTGGGCAGAGAAATGACACAATGAAATCTGTATTTTAGGAGAATCTGTCTGCTGTCATGGAGGAGAAACATTTGGAGGGTGAGGTAGCAAGGTCTTTCAGCAGAAATTAGAAAGGACCTCAGCCAGAGAAGTTTAGATAGAAGAGAAATATAAGAGGAAGGTGCATTTCTGAGGCAGAGTTGATATTTGATACATAATTAGATGTGGAGAGTGATTTGAAATTTCCAAATCTCTGCAACTAGGAAGAGGATGATGTCATGAACCAAGATAAGGAATGAAAATGAAGGACTAGTATGTAGGGAAGGTGAGCCCTAGGTTGGATGTGCTGACTCTAAGACATCTATGAAATGGAAATACTTAGAGGTCCATTGCTGATGCTGGAAATGTGGGCTGGACTTAGAAGCGAAATAAGTGAAAAAGGAAGGGCTAGAGATGCTGGCTTGGGCATCATTCTCTGTGGTGATAATGCATCATGGGCAGCTTCTGAGAGACATTTCTTCAGAGGAGGGAGCCCTAATCCCAAATGGAAAAGGTTAGAGAAGGGAAAGGATGGAGACGTGCAGACATCCAGTGTCTGCTGATCTTTTAAGAAGTTGGGTAGTGAGAGAAAAAGAAGGAGAAAACGGTAAACTAGAGGAAAATGGCGACAAACCGGAAATAATTGCTGACATAATATTGAGTATTTATTAAGAGCTTTACATAGATTATCTCAGTTAACCCTCAGAACTCTGAGATGGGTACTTTTGCTATCTGCATTTCATAGATGGGAGAACTGAGGCACAGAGAGATTGAGACCACACAGCTAAGTGGTAACGTCAGCATTTATACAGAGGCCGTCTGACCGGAATGTACTTTTTAAACATGATAACTAAAACACAGCAGGATTCTCAGCAGTAGGTGAGATTTCAGCATGTTGGTAGAATCAAGGGAGTGGAATTAGGAGAGGGATTGTGAAGAAAGAGGGCAAGGTACAGCAGGAAAGAGGAGGCTCTGGGATGACCCAGGAGGAGTGGTGGGTACATAGAAAATGCTTTCCCTTGGGGCTAGAGGAAAGGAAGGCGGATGGAGGTACTTCGGGGCGTGGGTGGCAGGAAATAATGGGCGTTCATTTGGGTGATTTGGTCTCATGGTTGAGTCCTGGAAATCATCTCTTTAGGTAAAGGGAGACCAGAGTAGCTTTGTGGCACCGAGCGGTAGCTCTGGTTTCAAAGAACTCGGGGCCAGAGAGGCTGAAACAGTGGCAGTGCAGTGGAGAAGCACATTACTTGGGGTTACGATCTAATGTCAGCACATAAAGTAAAAATCACATATAACCAAAGTTACTTCTGAAAAATTCCTCAAGTCTCTTATAAAGTACAGTATATACAGTTTGTGTATACTGTCCTGTCTCAAGAAGTCTGACAGAGCTGGCTTTGCCTCTGGGGATGAAACAGATGGCTATTTCTTTGGTTGAGCCCCAGAAAAATGAGTTGCCTTGCGCTAGGCTCTTCGTATGAAAAAACTCCATGCAGGATAAGATTTCACTGCAGGGATGTGTTACAAGGATAGCCTGTGTAGACAGACTAGGGTGTGAATCCTGGCCTGACCTGTTAGTTGTGTGATGATGGGCAACTTTACCAGATTTTTTTAGTCTCATTTACCAGATTTTTCTTTCTGTTTGTTTTTCTGTAAAAATAATTAGCCTGGGGCCTGGCATAGATTAGATGCTCAATTATGAGTAGAGAATAAGAAAACATAAAACCAAACAGTAAAACCAGCTGGTGTGGACAAGTAAAGGAGGATGGAACCAACATGAGAAAGTTGAATTTACCCAGAATTGAGGATCAGTGTTAATGCTATATTGGACATGTCTATGTAAAGTCAAGAGCAATAGCACCTAAGGCGCTGATAGGAGAAAGTGTTGCGAATAGTTGTCTTGGGAGACTACCTTGGATGATTACAGAGAGGTGGGAGGAGTTAATACACTGAGAGAAGAAGGGAGAATCAAGGAACTAAAATCCACACTGAGTTTTAACAGCAAGATCAGTCAGGATGAGGGAAGAAATGAAGTAAAGTTTGGGAGGTGATGGTATAGGGGAAGAAAGACTTTTTCTCTACTCTCTTAGGTTCTGTGCCTGGGGCCCACAAATTAAGCTGGCAAAAGGCGGATTAACAGGAAAGAAAAAAAAGACAAGGTTTATTTGATATTAATATTTTTATGTGGCACTGGGGCTTCGTAGGAAGAAATGAAAACCCCAAAGAAGCATTTAGACCTGGGGGCTTTACTATTTAACAAAGGGCAATGAATTGCGGAGATGTTATAAGACAAAAGAAAAATGGGTTTGGGCCAGGGCCAGTAACTTGTGGGAAAGTGACTAGGAAATATATGAGGGAAATTAAAGGGAGATAAGGGTTATTTTAGTAAGTAAGTTATTTTCAGCCTCCTCTTGGCATCCACTCCCTGTCTCTGGTGATAAGAATGTTCTCTTCTTCCTGGTACAAGGAGAGCATCTTTCTCACTGGAAATTTATGCCCAGCTTTTAGGTAGAAAAGGGGAGGGCACAGAGCCCTTCCTGCATCTGTTATTTCTCAACTGCCTTTGGCTCAAATAATTAATATGCCAAAGTGGCATACTTTGGGTGGTATGTTTTGATGCTCTTCAGTGGAGTCAGAGATAGCATCTGGAGACTGTCCTCACTGATCTGGAGCTTTCCTTCCACAATAATGCCTTTCATGGACTTGGGGGTAGTCAGAGACAACAGAACACTTCCTGTCTAAAGTCAGATTTCGATTGTGGGGCTCAGCACATTTCTTTGAGTAGTCATGAGAGCCTTGTTATTTTTAAGGGCTGCAGCAGCATACGCTGTTAAGATCATTAGATCTGGAACCAAAAGCATGACGTCTGAACCATATCCTCTAAGTTCAAATGCTAGCTCTTCCACTGACCAGCTGTATGGCCTCGGTCAATGGGACTAAGTTCTCTGTCCCTCAGTTTTCCCATCTGTAAGGAGAGTCAAAGTGGTTAGTGGGAGGCATAAATGAGTTACACACTTTGAACTGTGATGAGCTCTCAGAAAATGCTTGATAAGTGAGCTGTTACTTTATTATGCAAATGGGAAAAAGCTGATTTTCTGATGGGTACTGAGCTTTTTCGGAGCTGGTTTTAGTTTCATTGTCTAGTCTGTTTTTAATCAATGCTGGGTACTTTGGAGTTTGCTGGCTGGGATTAAAAAAGCCATCTGTAGCGGTGGAGCACACTGTGCTCTGTCAAGGGAATGACCCTGGTTGGGATGAAGGGTTTAGTCTGTGACTGTAACTTCGGGAACCCCGTGATCAGCACGACTGGGAAATGTTACTATCTGCTGGCACCTTTCCTTTGCCGCCATGGAGACAGACAGAGCTCTTCCTCACTCTTTTTTTCTAGAGGTCTTTTCATCCCTATAGAGGAAATCTATCCCCAACTCCTGATTACTCTTACAGACAGACCTGTACAATCACATCTATTGTTGCTTTTTTGTCATAATTTTAACTTAAAAAGATCTGTGTAGTTTGCAACCTGATGACTGTTTCTGTAACAACCATCACTATGACAGAGATAATGATACCCAAGTACAGTAAGGAATGAATAATTTAACAGGAAAAATTAAAATCCCAGTATAAGCTTTTTCAAAGAGATTTTCTGAATGGAAGGTGAGGTAGTCTGTTTGGTGTAGAATAAATTTACCCTTTCTTTTGGGTTCAGAACTTCTTGGAGGGTTGTTCATATCTTATATGAGTAAAGTTGAAACAATGAGGTATTACCTATACATCTAAAAGCATCCATGCAAGATACTCTTGTTGTATGAAAAATCCTTGGAATAGTTAGTGCAGCAACCTATCTAGCATAAATGTCTAACCTGTGTCCCCACCTGGTTTCTCAAAATGTCTTTCACACATAGAACCCCAAGCTCTAAAACCCTCTGAAGCCATATCACGCTTGACTCTTACTGACTGGAAAACCAAGCTGCTTTGATTCCTTCCACAAGGTTCAGAAACTAACTCTGATGCGACTCCAGCGCTGTATGCTCTTAATGTGAGGAAGGGCCAGAAACCAGATTTGTGAGGCATTTTTCTTATATACCAACAGTGTTTGGCAGTGTTTGCTAATGGAAAATAGGACAGGAGAGGCCATGAAGAGATATTGGTATTGCCAGGATCCAGAGAGCTCAGGAAAATGTGGGACCTCAATGACATTCAGGTTGAAACAAAGAGGAAAGGTGATTTATAGTTTAATAAACCATTATAGTTTTTGACTTTAGAATTTCTTCTGGAACTAGAAATCTGGAGAGCAATAGCCAAGTAATGGTAGTAAAGAGTTTAAAGAAGAAAATATGTTTTTGGTTTCAGTATCTCTTTTAAAGTATGCCTGGAAATAAGGAATGGATGTTTGGGTCTGCAGCTGGGAGGTCAAAAGGCCAATGGAGAAGAAGTTTTTTTAATTGTAAACATAAGAATTAATCATAACTCAAAAATGGATCAGGAGAAAACCTGCAGCTGGAAAAGAAAACAAAAGAAGAAAAAGCGTTTTAATTAATTTAGTTGTATATACACACACACAGTATAACTATGTTCTCATACTCACCAGCTAGTTCTTGAAAATCATGACCTCAAAAGTAGAAGCAATACCGAGTTGACACTTGGGTAGAAAATCTAGCATTCCTATTTTTACCTTGGGCTCAATGTTTAAGCTGGAGTCTTCTTAACAGATTTTAATACAAAAGGCTTTCTTTACACCTATTTACACCCCAAATCTGCTATATTTCCAAAAGTAGGAATTATATTCAAAGCCGTGTGAGTTCTTGTGTGGCAGAGCCTCAGAGGTGTAAAGAAGGCCAGCAGCCAGAGAGGAACATCGAAGCAGCAGGAGGGTAAATGGTTCTTCTTCTCTGCTTTGAAGTATTTTCTTTCTAAAATTTGCTCTATCTTTCTATCTGTCTACCTATCTACCACCTATCTTTACCACAGTACAATGTACAAAAACATCTCTTCTAACTTTATTCTTTTTCCTTCTTCCAAATTAGACTTTCAGAATTTACAACCCCGAATACTGATTCTAGTCAATGTGGTTAGTTCTCCCTCACAATTACTGGCTACTCCAGAGGGCTGGGGTCAAACGCTTGATTAAATAAATTACAGCTTCGGGTCCCCTCCAATAAGCCATGTCAGGCTGTAGGCAACCCAAAACAATGCTCCCTGTTTTAACCCATAATGGACAGTTGAGTTCAGTAAGTGGCCTAATCACTGTAGCATAAATATTTATGGGAGATTTTTTCCAATTAAGGTAGAGGCTTGTTTAGATGCTATCAGTTTAGAGAGGGCTCTTCCAACAAGAAAATTACTGTTAAAAGACATCAGGAGATGGTTAAACTCCAGAAGGCTAAAAGGTCAGTGAGTCTGCAATGCACCAGGGCTGCCATTCTGTTACCACTGTCTGCATGTGTTAAACCTCCCTCTTTCTCCCTTAAATGGGGGATTAAAAAATAGCCCTTTCTACCTGGAAAAAAAAAAAGTTGGTTCATTCATATAAAAAATATCTATGTTGAGAAATAAAAAATGTGGGCAGTGACTCAACCAGGTTTGGTGTTATCCCAACTTTTACAACAGGCTGTACATAGGTCTTGCTTGTATGCTGGGTCTAGAGTATGGAAGGGGGTGCCAATAATGGTATTGAGTGCTTTCATAGTACGTGCTGTTAGCATGGACTTCAAGGATCTCTGTTGCATGCAACCTAGGAAGAGATGCAAACATGCATTTTGTGAGTCATATTATCAAGAAAGAGCTATATAAAATCTGAAATGTGGAGTACAGGCAGAAAAACTCCCAGAGGAGAAGAATATGTGATCTCAGTGGGAATTCATTAATCTACCAAACAGTGTGGATGCGTGTCTACCATATGGCATTTTACTCTAAGGGAAAACATGAAAAAGAGAGAGAAAGTGGGAAAAAACAATCCCCGTAGAATGTGAACACAAAATACCTTTGCCTGAAAATAAACTTGCTAAGTTTATAGCAGAAGAAACATGGGAGAGTATCCTAGATCACACTATTAGAGCTGAGATGGTTTTAGAAACATTGCCATCTGATTTTGATTTTCCTTGGAAGATGGAATAAAGTATTAAAGATTAAGGTTATTTAGCAACAATTTCAACAGTTAGCTATGACGTAAAACACAGCATAAACCGCATAAGATGGGGAAGATTGGTCTATGTGAGGATAACTTGGGTCTCTTGAAGCCAAAAGTATGAAAGATTCTTTCCAAGTCACAGCTGTTACAAAACCAAAAGGCAGTGAGACACCTGAAAAAATATGAGACCACAAAGAGAGGCATTCGCCATTTCATAATTAGACTGGAAAGACAATCTACTTTGATCCGCTATCCAATCCCTACTTTCACCTCCATCCTCAATGTGAACCTGAAAAAGGCCGCTGAGCTCAATCTTAGCAATGACTTTGGCTTTTGCCCTAACTGCCCTTTTCTTCCTAGGACTGCAAGTTAAGTAAACCAGAGCTTGAAACACTGGTGCAAGCAGAGTTCCCTGGAACATTCCTTCAACCAAGAAGGTGCATGCCTATAGATGCACAGAGCATGGGTTTGAGGGAGAGCCACTCTGAAACAGTGACACTTTGTCAGAGCTGACTTGGGTTCTGCACAAGACATCCTGGAGCGTGGAGAGTGCAAAGCAGGTTGGCTACTAAAAATTCGCCCCACTGGGGTTGGCTTTGGGCAAGGAATTTGAGGTAAAAAATTTCTAATACTTATTGTTCCTGCCCTTCTTATTCCCTCCTTTTAAAATAACATATGTTCTTAGATTTCCCCTTTCATATTTTCAACTTAATGATATTAGTTTCTTCAGAACTGAATTTCACTCGAGGGGGAAACTGAAGCACAATGGATAAAACTTCTCTTAATTTGGACTCAAAGACCTGTTAGACACCATGGTGGGGAAGACAGCAGGTTACACAAACCTAAGCAAATTCTTATTCTACTCAGACTTGTCTCCTATTAGGTAAAAGTGTGTTTGTAGTTAGAGAATTTGAGTTTCCACTTGAGAGACCATGTTCTATAGTATGCAGGATAGGAGTCAGCTCAGATCCCTATCATTACCCTTTTTTCTGAAATGTTGACTGGCCTAGGTTTCGAGGAGGACACAATTTTAATGCTGTGTTTGGCTTATGAACTAGCAGCTGAGAAACAAATGCATTTAGAAAGTTCTTCTAAGTTAGATCTCTACTATATGGGGAGATTTGAGATTTGGGCAGATTTGATGTGGTTTTCTGATTTCCCATCTAGAAGTGTTTTAAAGATCAACAAAGTGATGTTGATAATTGCTTTAGGAAAATGCATTGAATAGGTTGAAGACTCACTGCTAATTAGGAAAAGGAAGTTAATCTTCCTTCTACGTCTTCTTAGGTCTGTTTAAAGAAACCATCACAGATAATTTTAAGAGCTTTGGCAGGAGTGCTGGATCATCGTGATGATCACACTGGGGCTTTGGTGGACTGGTGATTTCCTTCCTTGTCTCCAGCTAATGTATATTGCAGTCTTGACCATCTGTAACATGCAATAATGCTTCCTTTTCCTGACATAAGGACTTCAGCATGAGTACTTATTCAGTAACTTTTTAAAATGGGTATTTTTATTATAAAAACTGTAATCTGTCCTTTAAAAATAAGCCCACAGATTATAAGAACGGGCAGAATTTTTTTTAGGTTTAGGCAAAGAGCATGTAGCAACAGTTCTCCATTCAGGTAGTTTCTCAGGTGTTCCTTCTCACATACTTTCTGTGCATGTGTCTCTCTCTAAGCTAAGTGAAGGAATGACAAAAAGAACATGCTGAGTTAGTTAGCTCTGTTTTGTCTTCTGACCCCAAAGATTGAAGAGAAGTTATTCTTGCTGATAATATGCTGTGATTTAAATTGGAAGAATTTTTTTTTTTAATTTTTGTTAGGGATAAGTAGGGCACTATTTAACATGCGTTTCATTGCTTGTACTATGGCGATGACTAGCCCCAAATAAATAACTAAACTTGAATCACATATAAAATAATAAAATCAGAACATACATGAGATGTCTTAGGAAACCTACTGTTTGTGTGCAGATAAATGAACCCATCTGACTAGCACTGAAACAAGCCACGATTCCATTTCAACACAATGAGCTTGAGTCTGTGGTGGACCAGGTTGACCAAGGCTTTGAGTAAACTGTTTACTTCCAGCAATCAAATCAATTCTTTCCCAAGGATTTGGGGCTTCATTTAGTGCAGTTTTGGAATTGAGTAGTGTTCTGCACACCCAGAGAAATAAGGACTAGACTCAAGAAACTTTAGTTTGGGATCTAATAGTAATTCCACATATATATATATATATATATATATATATATATATTTTTTTTTTTTGCTTTGTTCTTTTTGTTTTACTCTCATGGAAACTGCCATTTATGAGGAAATTCTGAATTTGTTTAATGTTATAATAAGTTTGTGCTGTATTCGTCAAGTGATATAAAAGAAAGAATAGTTTTATAAATGATTTAATTGAATGCAAATTTTGAGGGTACTATTGAATTGTTCATGTTTTTTTTTTCCAAAGTTCACCATTTTGTTTTATTTATTTATTTCTTTATTTTGGCTGTGCTGTGTGGCATTTGGGATCTTAGTTTCCCGACCAGGGATCAAACCTGTGCCCCCTGCAGTGGAAGCACAAAGTCCTAACCACTAGACCACCAGGGAAGTCCTGAATTGCTTATGATTTAAAGAATGGGTTTAACATCCTTCAGGACTTAACATTCTGTTTTTCAGTAATTTTCCATTTTATTCTGTGGATGGATTTATATTATTTTGCTTACATCACATCATTTTATATAAAATTCAAGTACAGCCACCATTAAAAATACATACAACACAAAAGGGCAATGTAGTAAAAAAAAAAATCCTAATTTTAATAATACATTACATTACTGAAATGTTGCTAAAATCAGTCACAAATTTATCTGTTTTTTTCTAACATATTATTTAGAAAAAATAAACCGGAAACATACAATGCTAATTAAATATTGCATTTGTAGAGTACCTTAAAATTTTTGAAGTTGTTTTATATCTGCGACTTAAAAACAAATGATCTTAATAATGTTTTAGTGGTAATATATAATTGGCTTTTCCCACCAGTGTCCCTGGTGGCTAATGGTTGAGAGTACTTTTGAATTCGATCACATAAATATTTCAAATGCTTGGCTGGAATACGTTTTTTGGTGATGGCCATATTAAAGCAAAACCACTAGATTACCAAAATGTCTCTGTATACAGAAAGAAAACCTACACTTTAAAAAAAGGTGTTTTTTTTTTTTCAGTAAGTGACCATAAATGACATATGCAAAATTTGAAACTCCAGATGATCTGCTGATTTTTAAGGTGGACATCATGATGATCTATGACTTTTTTTGTGAATTTTTCTTTGCTTGTTTGTTCACTTTTTATTGAAGTATAGTTGATTTACAATGTTGTGTTTGTTAGTTTCTGGTGTATAACAAAGTGATTTAGTTACACACACATATATAGATCTATGATTTTTTAAAAAAGAAATTGTCAAGGTTTAGACTCACTATTTGATTTCAAGAAGTTGATTTTAATCATTTTCAGTAAGTGCTGGTGGTAGTTACAGGGGAGTGGGGGGGACTCCATTTACAGTTTCTGAGACACAGGTCTGTGATCCCAAAGTTGGCACTTGGGATAACTGTGGCAGAGACGACATTGCTATAACTCAATTACTTCACAAGTAAGGAACGCGTGTCTGGAAATTTCCTTCTGAAGTGAATTTTTCCTTCTGCTGATAGCTGTGGTGTTGAGAGTCGCAATCTGCCACACGATTTCCCTTACTCCATGGCTAGTCTAGACGGTGCAACAGAAGTCAGGGGTTCTGACAGCTGGAGCCTCCTTTCCTAAGACTTTTCAAAAGCCTCCATCGTTCACTTCTTTGTACACCTGCTGACAGTTTCTTAAATGGATCAGTGGTTTCCTTTCTGTTCTACAGAACTGATGACAGTTTTCAAGGGGGTATGAGAAATATCCTGGCCTTGAAATTGTTTACACCAATATTCACAGTTGATAAATTGGGCTGTCATTCTGATCTTACCACAGAGGGCAGAAAGGGGATTTAGTGGTAGCGTTGATCACAGTGATACAAGACACAAACGGATCCTACATCCATTACCAGATTCCTGCATTTGCCACCATCTGTTCTTCTCCATCTCTGCCTAGAGTGGGCGAAGAAGACCTAGTGGGCGACAAGAAGGATACAGGTTGTGATTCTGAGGAAAGGACATCTGGGAAATGAAGGTGTTACATCCCGCACTGGACGCCTGAGAGAGTTTACACGCCCTCCTTACACTAAAGTGTTTTCAACTTAAACTGGAAACTCTACTGTGTGGGGACTAGTTTACTAAACATTCTTGTGTAAAGACCATGAAGAAAAAACGATCTCTCAGTGGTTGTTTCATGATTTTGATTCTTCGGTTCTTTGGTTCACTTCCAAACAACTGAAATGTGTGGAGAAGCAGGCTAAATTACAGAGTTAAAAATAAGTGATGTTATGTTTAGGAATGATTTATTTCTGATTAAATCTCTATATATGAAATTCCCAATTAATGTGCAATGTCAGAATCATCTGGATAATTTTTGCAAGCAACTTCAATGTAGCTGAACCGGATTATTCTTGGGACTAAGGTGGGAGGGAGAAAGGCTGGTGAAGTCTGGCCATGTGATTAGCTGCTGTCCTGCTGACCAACACTGCTTTTGGTAAGTCAGTGTTTCCTAAAATCTCAGCTTCTCAGGATCACCAGGGGAGCTTTATCAAAATATAAATATCCAGGTCCCACTCCAGCCCTGAGCAATCAGAATCTTGAAGGGGTGGTGGAGGGGCAGGACCTGGATATCTGTTTTTTTTGAAAAATCTGCCTAGATGATTCTGATGCCCTGACAGGTTTGGGGACCCCTGCTCTAGAGGATGAAAGAAATTGATGGAATGAGAACAGCATTTTTAACGATGAAAAGGCTACCTGACACAAAGGGAGAGATTCATGGAGGATTCAAAGCTGAGATTTGATGAAGACTATTTTCATTATCAGTATTCTGCTTACAAAATCAGTTTATTGAAGTTGCAGTTTTTTTATTGACAATCAGATATATTTATTGTGTTAATAGCAGCAGTGACAATGGAAGAATATAGATATTTCTGAATATTAAGGTAGGGATGTTCAGAAATGAGCTTTAATTCAGAAATTAGTCTAAGGTACAAGGCTGATAGGGGGAAAAAGTGGAATTGATGAAAACTGGCTATTCTATCTGTGGGCTGATGTGTGGATGAACAAGGGAAAATACTGATCGAGCTGCTAGTCTGTTTGCAGGGTTCTTGCGTTGAGCTCTCTGTGGTGACTCTGACTTGCAAAAGATTGCCACAGAATACTGGCTGTTTAACTATTTAAGTAGTTACCTGAGATTGGCAGAGTGCTCTTTTAGGGGTGTGTGGTGAGGGGGATGGGAGAGGGGTTGGAAGAAGCTGAGAAATTTGGGAGGAAACAAGAGTCAGAAATCACTGCACAGCCTGATAAGCGTAGAGGGGAATAGATTTTTTATAGGGATAAGGTGGTTCTACTGCACCCAGGTTTTGTCAGCCTTTTGGAATGATAATGTAAGCTCTATCTCATTTCCCACTTTTTAAGAACAGCAATCTATTAACCAAGTTAACATTAGAATGTAAAATTTTTGTTTTAGATAGTGTAGGTGTACAAATGATTCCTTGGTTACAAAAATCTTGGGAACTTCAAACCACCAGAAAGGAGGCTGGCTTTTATTATGTAAAGCCCTCTTTATCAGAAGTGGCCCACTAATCTCAAAACTGGAGTTATGGGAACCACTATATCTCTTGCAGAAATTGGATAGGAAGTAACTGAAACTGGTTTTCTAAATGGCAAGGATCAAACCATTTGGAAGCCTTAGGCTACAGTAACAGAAGTACTGGAGCCCTGCTCTGTGAGCTCCAAGTCCCTTTAAAGTTGTGCCACTGACTGAGGAGATAAATGGTGATAAGAGACAGACAGCAGCAGGGCCAGGGCTGTTTTCTTTCTGGGGAACAGCCCTAATTTGAACTCTGCTACTCCCCATCCCCTTCTCCTATTCTCTAGATCATGGATGTTTGTTTGTTTGTTTTTTAATGCTGTCACCTTTCAATGTAAGATGCTAAAGGAACAAGGACTGTTTCATTTGAATGTTTTCATGTATATTTCTCAATACAGTGGGTACTCTTAATACATACTAAGTAACTCAAAACTTTAAAGTATATTTACCTCCCTAAATTTGTGCTCTAAAAACATTCTATTTTGTAAGATTTCTTGGAAGAGAATCTGGTGGGTTTCAGAGAAACTTCTTAGACACTTTAGTGCCAAACTGGAAAAGAGCTTTTGCTAAATGAACACAGGCTTTCTTGTAGTGGGCATTTATGCAGCATTAAAATGTAAAATGACCAATTATCAATATCACATTAATAGAGCCAGTTTAATTAGCATTTAAATTATCTCGCAGGATATGTGTATGGGCTACGGCAAAGGATGTGAATCTAAATCACATGGATTTTTATTCATTACGAGAATACTCTTCAACTCAGTTAAACAAGTAGTTGACGAAATATCTGGAAAGCTGACTCAGTTTTCAAGGCCCTAGAACAGTAGTGGAAGAGCCAATAATTTTCTGAAGTCCTGATACCCCCTGACCTGAGGGAAAAAAGCATTTGATCCCAGGACCTAGGCTAACTGGATAACCTGCAGCACAATAGCCTAATGAATAATGGGATCTGGGCGATAAATAAATGTCAGAAGGAACTTCACAATAATGGCTTACAAGCAATAATCTGGTTTAGAAAAATATTAAATTAGGCCTAAATGGAAAATGGTGCTTAAACAGTTCCATTTGAGGGACCCAGATTGCACTCTGCTAAGCAGTGTTGGCGGGCAAAGGGCGTTTGTTTCTGCCGTGGCAGGAGTGTGATTGATGCAGCTGCCCCTGCAAGCTTGGTAACCAACTTATTATTACAGCAGCTCTGAGGTTTGTCGCTGGGCTGTGCAAACAAATGATCAACATCATGTGGGAATGGCAGTAAGTGGAAGGGCCTCGGTGGAAAACATCGTTTGTGAAACAGGCTTTTCAGCCCAGAAGTTAGCTACTGAGAGTGTAAAAACAAAGGTCTTTGCAAGAGAGACAGTGAGCAAAGCATGATGGATAATCTCGACCATGCACGTAATTGCTTCCAGGTGTCTGGCCACTTTATTACTCTTGGGGTTATGCTACCACCCTGACAATGTTTTCTTTCTCAAACACGATAACTCCTCAGAAGGCTGGTGCCAGCGGTTACTGTTACCTCCATCACCCTAGGTTTGACTCGGTTATAGCCCAGTCTCCAGACAACTGCTACATTAGGGAGATTTAATAAGGTGCATGTATAAAATGGAGTTTAGGGGAACCCCGTGAAAAGTCAGCTGAGTGCTGGAAGTTTGCTTTCTCCATCTGGGTTACATTGTCCACTGCTACAAGTATCAATAATTTTTTTAAAAGGCAGGTTTTCTTCTCCTCTGTATGACAGTTTTTTTTTTAAATTACATATTTATTTATTTATTTTATTGAACTATTGTTGATTTACAATTTTGTGTTAGTTTCAGTTATACAGCAAAGTGATTCAATTTTATATATATATATATATATATATATATATATATATATATATATATATATATTCTTTTTTGGATTCTTTTCCCTTATAGGTTACTACAAAATATTGAGTATAGTTCCCTGTGCTATACAGTAGGTCCTTGTTGATTATATATTTTATATATAGTAGTGTGGATATGTTAATCCCAAACTCCTAATTTTAGATAAAGTACATAGCTTTCTTTTATGAAACTGACTGGCTTTCTAATGCCATTTTCAAAGTTTTTGGTATTCACAATTTAGTATTTAATGAGTTAATTCAGATTTAAACAGAGTGAAAATATAGTGTGTTCTTGCCTGAATGTCAACACCTGGAAGTAAGAGAGTTCAAGCAGTTTTCTTAACCACCTACTTTTCTAGGCTAGAAAAATTATCATGAAAGCTTGAAAATAATGTCACATTTCATTTCTAAGATGCTTGTCCCAAGAATAATCAATTCAAATTCTTATGTCCTTTAAAGTTATTGATACAGGCAGATTTAGGGACTTTGATAATTCAATATATAATTTTAAAAATTTCTGTAAAATATCAAAATCTTGTCAATTAAAATAAATACTAAGGACGTTTTGTAGCTATTCACAGTTTCACTGCCCCTCCACCCTCTGCCCCTGAATCTCTAGAATCAATGAAGAGGGAAGGAATATTTTTTGAAAGCTGGAAATAAATGATAGATTTGATGAAAAAAATATGGTATGTAGGATAAAACAATAACTCATCTAATCTGTTTTACCATTAGGCATAATTTGATTTAAAACATACCTAAAAGAAATATAAATAAATATAAATATATAAGTATATATATACTTTATATATATATATAAGTATATATATATAAAGTATATACTTTATACTTTATCTTATAAGAATATTTTTATACTATTACTTTAAACTCTCACAAGAAAAAATGTTATCAAACTATGAGAATAATTTTACCCATAAAGTAAAAATAATTTTATTTAAATTTTGATTATTATTTTAAAAAAAGTTGGTCATCATGTCATCAGAAATAGCCTTTTGTTCTAAACACTGACTGGCACCTACAAGGTGAAAGTCCTGCCCTTGGGGCAGCAGAGGATTTTACATTTCAGGGCCCCTACAGTTGGACCGTCATTCACCCATTTTTTTTCACGTGTCTGTGTTTCTCTTCTCTTTTTGACTGTATCTAATATAGTCACAATTCAGGAATGAACTCAAAGCTTAGATCTTACATCTAAAAATTCTAATGTATTTTTACTCACATGGTTCAATCAAATTTTACGCTAAAGTTGAATTGTGTTGGAATACAGACCTAATCCCCAAGGATGCACTGAAGCATCACTTTTGACCTGGGTGAAACCAAATGCATCTGCGCACTGGTAGGGGGGCCACAGTGGAAAGCAAGATGGTTATTAAAAAATATAATAGCGTGGGAATTGCCATGAATTTTAATAAATTTATCTTCCTGCAATTTAAGTCCATTTCTTCTATAAGAATATATAGATGTATGTATATATATAAATAAAATGGTCCTCCTTCTTCTTAAAAAGATGATCACAATAACTTTTCACGGTTCCAGCGTGCCAAGCAAAAGGCTTTTATTTTGTATAAAGCAATATAAACGGGGACCTGGTCTTCGGTACCACAACAGTTTTAATGATTTGTCTGAATTTATTTTACATTCCCCGTGACTGAAGTGGCAGGTCTAGAGTGGAGAATAGTCTGCAAGTAGGTCTTTCACAGACGTGCGGCCTGGTTCTGCCCTTTCCAGGGCACTATTCTTTTGGCCTGCTTTTGCACATTCTGCCCTCATTCGCTCACCCATCTTTGCTGTGAAGGTCTCTCTTCCTCTGGAGCCAATTAAATGACTGATCCTGTTCTCTCGGACCACCTCTCCCATTCTCTAGTGGTTAAAAGGAACATTTCTGAGTAACAGCTCCTGGCGTCTTCCCATGAGGTGCCTGGAACCTCCCTGAAAATACAGTCTGCACCGTATCACCCATGAAATGCTTGGATTCACAGCATGAACCCAGTTTAGGGCTTTCCTCTGAGAACCTTACGTGAGACGGTTAAAAAGTCAAAGTGAAGAAGGAGCAACAGTGGCTCTGGAAGGAGATAGCCAAGGATAAAATGTTTCCTCTTCATCTAGGGCCTTGGAAAGGCTTTAAGCAAAGGAACCCTGTCATGGGGTCATCACTTTTCTTTTTGTGGTGGTGAGCATTCTAGAATAAGGCCACCGGAAAACAGGTGAGAAAAGTGAAAGCTTAGTTGCATATTGCAGGAAGGTGAGTCAGACCCAACCTTCTTGGTGTTAGCAGAGGTTTACATGTTACACAGGTGCCTGGGTTTGTCACAAGAAACAGGAATGTGAAGGGCTGACTGAGGCAGATATAACTCAACAGTTCTGCTTTCAGAAGCAAACTGCCAAGGCAGAGGCAGTTTAGGAAAAGATTGTTCTGTGGTCATTGGTTTATCAAGAAAATGGCAGTCTGGGCTTGAGTCTTAGAATTCTTTGTACCAGTGGGCTGTGGAAGGATCGTAAGCTGTGACCATGGCACTGACTCCTTCCTGGCCCACGCACACCTGACTGGGTGAATCTTCCAGGGCTCTGCTTCCGCTTTTCCTACTGTTAAGTCAGGGAGCTTGCATTTTCTCTATCTGAAATGTTCATCCAGTTCTACTTAGCCAAACCTTGACCATGCCAGGTGGCTTAGCTCCGATGTCATCTCCTCAAGTTTTTGCTGATCACCTCGACAAAGACTGATCTCTCCTTTGAAATCTGTGTGGGTTGATTGTAATGCTGTATAATGTTTACTTCCTATAGCCTTCCAGTGCAGTTATTTTTGTATTTATCCTAGTTCTTCTATTGGATTTATAATCACTTAGTGGAGACAAAATTCGTATGTGGCACGCAGCGTATTCATCACTGTTTTTATCTAATCTCTTTTAATTCTGGTGAAATATCTCTAATCTAGGCATTAACTGTCCTCATTTTTAAAATGAAGAAACTGAGGCCCAGAGAATTGAAGGAAATTGTTGGGGTCCCATGGGTATTAAGTGGGAGGGTGGAGATTTTGACTCAGGTGTGTATGACTGCACAGACTGTGCTCTTTCCAATATTTTATGCTGACACTCTCAGGGCAGGGGTGGGAAATAATTTTTATCCTTTCCAGAGACTGTTAAATAATTGTTGATTTAATTAGTGATTTTGACCAATTATTTGGCATTTGGCTTTGTAAACATTGTATTCTAAAGTGGTTGAAGATGACATTAAAGAAAAAGGAGTGAGTTTTGTATTGGATATTGTGGTTAATTGATGACATGTCATTTTAACATCCTAGGGTCCAGTGATAGGGTAAAATGATAGGAAAAACTGATCTATTGGACAAAAGGTCCTTAAATTTCTCCCTATTATTTTAGTGCATTTTAAAATATGGATGAATTAAAGAAACGTTGGGGTCAATTAATTTATTTAAAATACCAGTAGCAAATAGGAGACACGGTGTTCTCATTCCCTTGAGTTTTTTCATAACAGATTAAGCAGATGTTGAACTCCAGGTCATCCTGAGAACAAAGAAAGTGCACACTCTTGGTCTGAAGTCACTGGTTCTACGGAAGGAATAACTTTGAGTGCAGTTTAATGTAATGTCCCTGGAATTGAGGTCCATCTCAGGGGAACCTGAGCCAGGTTGAATAAAAAGACCCAACACCCAATGGGCCACAAGGCGCTCTGCAGGGCAAGTGACTGGGTAAAGCACTGGGGAGGTAAGACCGGGCTCTTTCCCCTCCAGCTGACGGACGAGGCCACTGGGGTAAAGCAGAGGAGCCATGGGGCTTTCACATGCAGGGAGGGAGGGTAACAACAGAGTCAAGACTACATATGTCTCAAGGGTAGACAACAAGTCTTCCTTGCTCATTCTTTTAATCCCCTCTACTCAGCAATTTCCTTGTCCATAGTTCTTAAAGATGCTTGTTGAATGAATGGCTGTTAGAAGTTTTATGGATCTGTGCTTTTGTCAACATACAAATCGTGTTATATAAAACGTTAACTAACGTGTTATGTGAGACCAAGAGACCCATTATTTGTGAATGCTACTTTCTCAGGGTTATTTGGAGTTAGGTAGGAGGCAAGTGGGGCTGAGGGACAGTGATTTCCACAGTAGGAGCTAACCTCGGGATTAGTGTTTCTTTCTTTCTGATCCCATTATTCCCCTGGGTAGGTACGGCTTGAGGAAATAGGAGTAACATGCTTACGTATTTGTGCTGAGATTTACATCATGGGAGATAGTTCTTAGGATAATAAGATGAGTACTCTTGGAAACTGTTTTGTCTTTTTCACGGATCGTTTAGTAAATTTTTTTTTTTTTAATCTTAAAGGGGCCCCAATATGGCCACAAAGAGATAATGTAACTTCCAAAATTCTTTATATTGTCCTAGGGACTGACATAGTCTCAGGAGAAGCTATTTCCAAATTTAGTTTACAAACACAATAAAACAATCTCTGTGGTAAAAGTTTTGAAGATATTACAAAATTATTTAATTAGGCCCTGAATTTAGCACCCATTTAACTTACCATCTATAGCCTCGTATAATACTTCTAAGATTGCTGACTTTGAATTCCATTTTGAGCTTGTAAGCCTTTTTCAAAACCTCATTTCCTTAAAAGGAACAAGAAGCCCTGTTTTTGTCCCTCACAGAGGAATTTGCTCAGGAAACAAGAAGGTAACAGGGTTAGTTATTTGAAGCAGATTCCTGCTGCGTGCAGCATCGTTGACTAAATTACATCTGAGGCTCCAAAGACAGTTTACTCAAAATAGGTATAAGAGCTTTCTGTTGATCTTAGAGAACAAATGAAATCAAGACACACCATCCATCTTCTGCATTTCAGAATTCCTAGAAGATGCTTCTGCTTTCTTTATTGACACTTGATGTAAAAATTCATGGTAAAAGGCAGATGTTCTTAATTAGCACCTAGGAATATTGCTGATAACCTATAAGTCTAGCCATTTGCTGGTAAGTCCCTAAATGAACTTGAGAAGCAAAGAAGTATTTTGAGGGAGGAGTGGAGAACCTGAGAAAAAGAAGCTCTGTTAGATTGAGGAATGACCCCAATTCTCGACTGATGAATAAGGTTCTTGTTTGCAGGGAAGAGACATTTATTCGGAGGAAAGAAGCAAAAAGAATGAACCTCAAACTGGAGACATGATTTCCTTCACTCCTGAGGCAGCAGCCAGACCCCGGCACAGGATGGAGTCCTGTGCATTTGGGTTTTCAGAGAATGTCATCGTGTTGCATGCAGTGATGGAGTTTGCTTACCTACTTATTTTTTGATGCTGTTGATTAAGCCAGTATGGGAGTCCAAGGTCCCAGACCAGATGGTCACAGAATTGTCCTCTGTGTGGTTTGGTTCACCAGGGTCATCCATTTATCTGTTGTTTAGAAACAAAACATAATCAAGCTCAAAACAAAAACAAAAACAAAAACAAAAACCCCCTCCAAAAACAACATAATCAAGCTCGTAAAATGGTTAGGACTCATATCCAGTCCAGGCAATGAAGGAATAAGGTCAAGGCCAGGTCTCAGTAGAATGCTGGGTTACATGTGGCAAGAGGCAGAGGGGGAATAAGATCAAAAATTGAAATATCAAGGACAAAATTGGGAGTGGAGAAAGGCAGGAGAGAGGATCACAGGGCAGGATGCCAGGGAAACCACACTGATGCCTTTCTTCTCGCCTTCTTGAAGAGAAGCCAACTTGCCCTCTGTGACAGAATAATAATGCGTTGGATTTACATAGAACTTTTGTAAGTAAGAATTTTGCTTCTATAAAATATTGACATTTAGAGAACTAAATATTTTCTTAAAATATGTTTTTCTTAAGAGTTTTTATGCAATAAACATTCCTTTTGAATCTAAAATATAAACCCCATAAGAGCGAGGAGTGAGTTTCACTCACCATTGCATTCCCAATGCACAGAACACGACAGTACCTCCTAAATATTTATTAAGTGAATGAAACAGAAAGGAAACTCTCATGTACCAGGCACTATGCTGGACACACATAGCTCCAGCTTTCAAGAAGTTTATTAGAAGATTTAGGACATATTCATAAATAACCAAACACAAGGCAGAAAATGGCATCAGAGGAGATCATACTCAATGCGTTTATAGTGAGGGTGGAGTCTTCTTGGTGGGTGGGAAGTGGGGGGAGATAAAGGAGGACTCCATAGCGTCAGTTATATTCTAGTTAGGGTTTGTAGGATGGGATGGGGTTTAGAAATGGCATGGATGGAGAAAAAAGTATTCCAGGCCAAAGAAAATGCATGAATGAGGGTATTTGTGAAAGTGTAAGGACCCTGAGTAGTTAATTTGAGCTAAAGTGAAAGCTACAGGATGGGGGAATCATGGGAGGTAAGGTTGGGAATGGGAGTCAGGATAAACTGATTGAATTGATCACAGAAAGTAGTGTGAATACCGTAGAAATGAGTTTGGGCTTTATTCTGCAGGATGGAGAGGTACTGGGAGTTTTTGAAAAGGAGAAATAAGGCTAGGGTTGTACTCTTGAAAAATGCAATAGGCAGTAGGACAGGGGATGAATTGGAGGAGAGTGAGGTTAGAAGCAACTAGGGACCCCTTCCCAGGGCCCAGGCAAAAAGCCATGAGCATCTGAACCAGGGCAGTGATAATGAGGGTGAGACATGCAGATGCACATGGAAGGTATCGACATCACAGAAAGAGGGTCTGAGGTGCAGAGGAAATAGCCAGGTCTAACTGTGTGAGGTAGAGTTGGAGATGTAAGAGTGAAACTTGGGAGAGAAAGCAGGGAAAGGAAAAGATTTGGAAGCCATTTTTATAGAGCTGTTGGTTGAGGCTACAAAACTGAACCAGGCACCGAGTGAGAGAGAGTCAAAAGAACAGGGAACTTGGCCGAGAAAGATTCTTTAGGAACACCTGAATTTATGGAGATGATTAAGGAAGAAGAACTGGAGAAAAATGCAGAGGAAAGACTGTCAGAAGCATAGAGAGTGAGAGGCATGCATGATGGAAACCATGCGAGAGGATTTCGAGAGTGAGTGCTCACAGCTTCTCATGTGGTTAGAAGGTGATGACGCAAAATGAGAAAAAACTCTGTCAATGAAAAGTGTCTCATTAGAGACACTTAAGGGAGTACGCAGTGATAAAACTGAGGCAGTGGCACAATTCACGAATTCTGGAAGTTTAAGAGCAAAGAGCTATATAGTGCCTTGACTGAGAGCTAAAGGACCTGGGGAAAATCTTATGGATAGGACTGGCTTGTGTTGCCTGTTACGAACGGAAGGATGGAAGGAGTAGGACAAAGAGGGAGAGAGGGAAAATGGAAGGTGGTAAGGGGGGAGGGAGGGAGGAAGAGAGAGAGAGAGAAAATGGACGGAGCATTTGGAAATATCCTGGAATCACTGGACATTTTTTTCTCTCTGATTCTTTCCAGTAGAGCCTAGAAAAGGGGCTTAGTAGATAAGAGATGTCAGATTATCTGTTGACTATGGAATGTTTTCCTGAATTCTGCTTTTGCCAAGACCCAAGTTATGTTTTTGCAGAAGATCTTTTTCCTATCATTGTCTTATCATTTGTTGGCTGGGATGTTCCCAGACTGTACCTGGTCTGCCAGTTTGGAAACAGACCTAGACTTTTCGTTCCAGAGTATAAAAACTTACTGTTGAAGCTATTGTCATAACTTATTCTTTCATTCATGTGAATGGCTCAGATTAGAATGGCCCCATCAAGTCATGTTGTCCCTCTTAAGGGTTATTTCTGCTTGTTTCTTGGCACGGGCTTGGGCTGCTTTTGAAAATGGAAGCCAATGCCAAAATTACACGCATATTCATAAACTATAAACAAACACAAAATTATACATACACAATCCGACACACCCCCTATAATAATAAAACTGAAACCAAAGACACCACACAAAATACTTTTTTGCTTTGCTGGCAGAGGTTCTGGAAGGCTTTTTGTAATACTGGGCTCAATTTTCAGAGCCCAGTATTACAAGTCCACACTAAGATAGTACACACAAAAGAATTATTCTCAGATGTAGGATTGCAGTACTGTTTGCAACTCAAATATGCACTATCTGGGGTGCTGTTTGAGGTTCACAATCCAGTACTTATAACTATGTAGCCCTGGTCTTGTTTTCAACATATTCTTGGAAAAGTTCCTTTATTTGCTTTTTAGCATCCACAGGCCTTTGCAATTTGTTCTCTTATTTGGACTGTATAAACAGCATCAAGATGCTTTTTGCCTTTCATTCAAACAAACAATGGCTTTGTAACTAAGAAGAAAATTAGTAACAGGTGAAAGTTTATTTTTAATGACGTTGAGATCAAATTGCTGTTTAACTTACAGAACAAACTCCCCCCACGTCTCTTTTAATGTTTCAAAATTATTTATAAATTAAACTTAACCTCTAAACATGCTCAGAGCATAAAAATGGCCTCTTTATTCTGTATTACTAACCGAATACAAAGAATATTGCTTTGTTCTGACTTTTTTTCTTTGCAAATTTATTTTTAAACCATCTTGCATTATAAAAGTTTACATAGAGCTGTCTTGGAGATTTTTAATTTTGTGCTTGCATATACATCAGAGTTTTGTGCTTAGAATTATGTTTTTTTTTAAAATTTATACCAATGTTTGCTTTTATTAGATATGTTTCATATTTCATTGTATCAACATTATTGTATCTTTTGGGGACTTTGCTTTATACTTATCCTATTTCATTACTGTAATTTACATAGTTTATAACCACCAATTTAATAAGAATATTCACTAAAGGTTAAATCCTCCCTACGTTCTTCCTCTTTCTTTAAAAAGCCATAGAGTGTCTGGCACCTATAGAACTACATAAACAATATAAATCAAGATCAGGTTTTACCCAATGTCTCTACTTCTACCATAAATTCCTGTTAAAATAACTCAAATGTTGAATGATTCCATTAATAATCTTTTCATAAAGTATTTGGGACAGAAGGAAGATAGATTTCAGCTCAAACAAAGAGTGTTTTAAAAATCGAGAGCTCTTCAAAGATGGGAATAGTGGTCTTGAAAGGTGGAGGGGGTCCCGAAAGTAGGTCGGAGATCCCCTGGGGAGGAGGCATCCCTCTTAGATGAGATACTGGGGAAAATTGCCCATGCCTTGGACTTGTTATGTGAAATGCTAAGAATCTACCAATCTATGAGAATTGCAAACTTGAGAATAATTCCACAATGGGATCCAGCTGAAATAATGCAGATTTTGAATCCTGAGGTGCGACGTGGTGAATGGATATGTTTGAGGGGGGAGAAATAGCTTTATATGGCCTTGAAAGTGACTTTGGTGACAAGTTAGAATTTCATTTCATTTTATTTTATTTTTGCTCCAACATTAGGGATTTTCTGTCTTATTTTGAAGGCTTTTGTTTGTAACACTGTACAACACATGTGACTATTTCTAAACGAAATTTAAAAAGGTAGGTTAAGAGTGCAAACTCCCATGGGTTCAGAGCATGTCTACTTCATCCAGCCCTTGGCATTCTTGTGCAATATTCTAAAATATCTTGTGACTATGAGATTCTGCAAATACTGCACAGATGCAATCCAATCCCACTTAACAATTTATTAGATATTAGTTATGTGTAGTAATTTTGCTAGCATAAGACCCAGTCCTCTAATTAAGGGGTTTGCATTCAGAGGGATAGAAAGCAGGTAGAAGACTTAGGTGTTTTTACTTCTCTTCTACTCTCTTCCTCATATTACCTTTCCTCCTTTTTCCCACTGACAAACTGAGTGAGGAAATCCAGACTAGGGAACCATGGGTGTTTTGGGAACAGTTTAGCTTGGCAAAGAGGTTCTGATGATGGCAGCTTCAGTGGCTTAGAGGTAAATCTGGACATAGGGAAACCTGCAACATTTTTTCAGGCCAAGGAATGGGTGACATTCCAGTGCATGGAAGGAATCCATGTATTTTGATTTAACCAATACGTAGGTAGGATCAATTTCAGTGTTCCTCTCCCAGCTACGTTCCTAAAACCTTTCTTTCCCTCCTTACTTTGGTATAACCCCCATTATCATGCTACCATGAGTCTCCAAAATGCCTTCCCCTCTCCTACTCCAAATCAAAACTACACTTCTCTAAGGAAATGATTTTGATCATTCTTGACCCGGAGTGAATGGAGTCCCAGGGCACCTCTGGGAAGTGGTGCATTTTAAAGACAAACACATTGATCCAGTGACCATAAAACTGGTGTGAGGTGTTGGGTGACAGCACAGGGAACACAGTTCTGGGTTGGGGGCTGCTGGCCTGCTCATCTTTCCAAGGACTAAAATGTATGGAGTCAGCTTTGCAGAAACAGATGTTTAGCTGCCACTTTCTCCCACTTGTGTAGACACTGCATCCCAGGGACTAAGAAGAAAGAGCTGTTGCTCAGTGAGAAGGTGTGTGTTCCCAGAGTGTATCACAAATATTGGAAATCCAGGCTCCCAGCAGTGGGGTCCTCTTTGAATCTCTTGCAGCACAGTTTTAACTAAGTATACTACCAGCACTGTTCCAGTCACCTACTGCTACATAAAATGCCCCAAACTAGGAGGTGTAAAACTGCAACCATTTTACAATGCTTATGATTCTGGAGGTGAGGAATCACAGAGGGCGCAACTCCACAATAGGTGGGGCCTCAGCTGGGAAGACTCCAGTGACTGGGGCTGACCCACAGGACTGGGGCTAGAATCACCTGGAGATGTCTTCAGTCACAGGCCTGACACTTGGGCTGGAATTACTCAGAATGGGCTCCATTGGGATTGTTCACCAGAACACCTACCTGTCCCCTCTCCAGATGGCTTGGGCTTCCTCATAACGTAGTAGCTGGGTTCAGAGAGGAGGTGTCCAGGAGGGTCAGGAGAGTGTTTCAAGAGAACCAGGGGAAGCTGCAGACTTTCCTCACCTCGCCTGGGGTTACAAGGGTGGCACGAGGCCAGCTGGATTCAAGAGGAGAGGAAGTAGAGCCACTTCTTGATGGAGGAGAGTCCCCGTCACCCTGGAAGAGCATGTGGGAAAGGAGTTAATGGCGTGGTCCTGCTGGGAAAGCACGGCTGGCCAGAGCACTTCACAGCATGGCCCTTTATAGTCCAGCCCATGCTCCATCTCCACACATGGTCTCCAGTGCTCTCAGCCACCCTGAAGGTAAACATTACCCTCATTTCTGAGCTAAAGAAACTGAGGCCCAAAGAAGCTTAGAGACTTGCCTCAGGCCACACAGTGATAAAGCCAGAATTGTACCCCAGCTCTGCGTTGCTCCAAAGACCACACTCCTTCCATTTATGACATTTTTATATTAGATTATATGGGGAAAGGGGAAAATTGTGCTTAATAGAACTAGTTTTAACTTGCTATGGTAATTAGCAAATTATAAGGGATTATTTAAACTGAAATAAATACATGTTCACATTTGAAAAATGAGAAAGTCTCACACAATACAAGTCATTTTCCCTTCTTACTGAATTTTTTTTTTTTTTTTTGGTCTACCCTGGAACAAGTTGAAAATATGACGTAAACATGAAGGTAGACTTTCTAAATTTGGGTTATGTACTGTTTAGGCAATAAAGGGGTAGTCAAATGCTTTGGGAGGAAAGGAACAAAATCTCCCAATTTTTATAGTGAGCCAACAGCAGATTATCTGAAAGTGTTAACTGTATGTGGCAGACACATTGTGAGAGCGAAAAATCAAGATTGTTTTTAACTACATTCCTTGTTTCAAAACTTTCCAACGCATCTCTCTATAGACTCTCCGACATTAATTAAAACCAACTCGTTCAAGCGTTTGTGATGTATTAGATAAAATATTAAGATATTTTATTTTCAAAGGAAAAGTGTAAATGACAAATGCTTTGTTTGTATCTGTACGTAAATGTACATTGCTATGACCTGGAGTTAACTAAAAAGGTAGAAGATAAAATTTCACAAAATGTATACAGATACTAAATTTCTGGTTCTAGCATCTTTGTGTGTATATATATGTGGGAGAGGGAGTGGGGTGCTGGGAGAAACATGCTGCTTTTTCTTTGAGGAAAAATATTGCTTTCAAACTAGTTTGATTTATGTAACTTGCATATATTTACTTTAGAGAACAAAGAGTAAATTATCAGGACTCTGAATGACCGGTAAATCCCACAGACACAGATTCCTCATAATAGTGAGCTGTTATGCTTTCTAGATAAATGTGTTAATAATTTACAACTCCCAGGCAGTTTGAGGGGTGATTCTGAGGTGTTTTCAGGGAATGGAACCTCAACTCTGATATATGTTGTCGTTGCTAATTGAGCATTTGTGTCATTATTCACAGTGTGAGTTTTAAAGTTTCCTCTCTAGAGTTCCCATGGAGCACAGCTACAAGCAACGGGCCTAGAGGATTGTCAGAAGAAAGCATCACAGTTTCAGAGTCTGGGAAGGAGTGGTGTTTTGTGGGAAGGGAAGCTCAGGAACCAAGAAAGGGCGGGAACTACATTTCCCCCCTTGGATTCCATGTTTGTTTGCTAGGGCTGGTGTCACAGAGTAGGTACCACACACCAGGTAGCTCAACCAGCAGAACATTTATTTTCCCAGAGTTCTGGAGGCTAGAGGTCTGCAATCAAGGTGTTGGCAGGGTTGGCCTTCTGCAGGCTGTGAGGGAAGGAGCCATCCCAGGCCTCTCTCCTGAGCTTGTAGACGGCCACTTTCTCCCTGGGTCTTTACATTCATTGTCCATTCTCTATGCCTGTCTGTGTCCAAATTTCTTATTTTTATGAGGACTCGTCATGTTGGACTTGAGTCCCTCCTAATGGCCTCATCTTCATTTGATAACCTCTCTAAAGACCCTACCTCCAAATAAGGTCACATTCTGAGATGCAGGGGGCTAGGACTTCAACACTGTGTGGGGGTGTGGGCAATGGGGACACAATTCCACCCATCTTTGACTCCATCCTGAGCTTGGACTCTCAGGCATTCTCTCTTCAGAAGAAGGCAGATACGGATCTGGAAAGAGGCATGAAGCCCTCTGGCTGTTTGAGAATCTGGCCATTCAAAATCATTCAGAGGATTGAGAACACTCAAGTTCCTAGTGCAAGGGTGACTGCATGATGTATCATGCCACGAGGACCCTGGAGAGCACAAGGGCCACTAACCAGATGATGTGCTGGGCTGTGGTGCATCCTGGGACTTCACCTTACTGTTGCCATTTCGAGAGTCCCTGGTTTGGAATGGATGCATTCCTGCAGATGGCGCTGCCTCCCCCAAATGCCCGCTGGTCACTGTCCTGTGCATGGCATGATGACATCAACAACTATCACTCTCTGCGCAGCGGGCGTCTGCCCTCCCTTTCCTGTGATGTCTCGTAATCTCTCTAATGTTCTTCATGGCAAGTGTTATCTCCATGAAGAAAACGAGACCCAGAGAGAGTAAGTGATCCAATGGAAGTCACACAGCTACTAAAAAGAAGAGTCTGGATTCCTACCCAGGTTATCCCCTTCTCCAGACTATTTTCTCTTTCTCTCTCTCTCTCACCATTTTACTTTCTGCTCTCGATCATTGTGCACAGGGCACCCTGGAATGCAGCAAACTAATGTGGAAGGACTTTTTCCAGTCTGAATTTGCATCTGCCACAAAAGCCTGGCCTAATACACATGCACCGGGAAAGGGCTGTTGGTCTTGTGTTGGTTCTACAACTACACATGCGCAAAGCAATCCTCACTTTAGAAACACGCCGTCACAAGACATTCTATTAACCTGACTTACATAGTGTCATAGAGGGTTGTTTTAAAGATCTGGATGGATGGTTCACACATGTCTGGTTAACTAATACAGGTTGGTGAGCTTACCTCCATCATACCACCTGAAGCTTTTGCTTCTGGTTATAGACTTGGGGTCTTGCCACTCTTTTCTCGAGATGCATCATTTTAAAGCTCTTTATAAGTCTAAGTTCTGGAGCATGATTGCACATATAGCACTTATCAGGGTTGATAATTGTGCCCTTTGACCCAAGAAGAAGGATTAAGTGATTCAATTCACATTTAATCATTTTTACTTCATTCTGATGCAGAAATCCATTTCTTTCAGAGTGAAATAATGATTGAATCTTCCTCCAGAGAAGAGTTAAGGTAAATGCAGTTGCCACATAAATTCCAAATAGCTCAAGGTAATGTTACATATTTCTAAAAGTAGGCAGTTGGAGATGGAAATGAAACTTAATAATAAGACTGCAGGCATGCCCTGGGATTTTATTATAAGTTTATTTTGAGCATAAATGTGGAATTTACATACAATATATGTATTTCAATATTAGATTTTGTTAAATTAGTTCAGCATTTAGTCATTAACTTGTTGGTGGTATGTTATGGTATGTTATTTATATTCCCTTTGCGTTGCACACTCGACTTCTGAGACCCACAAAATGAACTAAAAATCAATTCTTTACCCTCACAATATATTCCAAAGCAGAGTTTATGTATGTTCTCAGTGTTTCAACCACTTAGGAGGTTTTTGGCTAAAACACCTGTGAAAAATTAAATCTGTTCTGTAATCTGTGTGCTTGTGTGTATGTGTGTATGTGAGTAAAATTGAGGGTTTGACATGGAAATTAAGCCATAAATGATTTAATGACTCACCTAATGATCTACAAGGAAACAAAATGACTTCCTTCTCTAAATTCCTAAATGAAACTCCCAGGGCAGTCCATCATATTAATTCACCAGGGAAGCCCACATGTTGTCTGTGTCTGAACTACCATTTTCTAAACACACGCTTGACCAAATCCCAGACGTGGGGCTCTGGAGGGTTGTCACTGCCATGCTCCATGGCTGGGGGTCCTGTGGAGTTGGTTTTCCTTCCCACCTTTATTCCCCTGTTTTGTTTCTATCTCAACCCCCTCCACGTTGCCACATTTCTCCCACACCTGCCATCACCTGGTCCTCTTAAGCAGGGCGGCCAACAGTTCTTCTAAATTCCTATTTCCAAAGCCAAGTCAAATACATTAGGACAGTGCATTTTCCCTTGCTTTGGACTATCCTGGGTCTTGTAAGAAGTATATCATGAATTTCAGTGCCAGAAAGAGGCTTTAGCTGATCTTGTCCACCCCACCGATTCTTAGAATCTTATTTATGTTAAGTTCCATTTAGTGTAGGCTTATTACAAATGGTTTTAGTAAAGAAGAAAATGTTTCCAAAGGACTCACTTTGAAGTATTTATTAAAACACACAATGTTCTGAAACCTTATTATAACATCATTTTAGGGTTCAATTCACACAACTGCACAAACACAGAATCTTCCCGTACTTTTTGTAACTAAATTTACTTGGATGAATTTCAAGATAGATCAAGTTTATAGTCACAAATTGAATTGTTATATCCCAAATGTAAGCTGTGTCTACACCCATGCCACCTACTAGTGAAAGCATGTGAACAGTGAATAGTGACTACAGAATTTTTTACAGTGGGTTTGGGCTAGAAAACTAGAACTTGTGGTGGGGCGCTGCATTTGCATGGCAAGCACATTTTTCTTTTTCTAAATAAATTTGCTCTGTTTCTAAAATGATTTTTATGTTACAGATCAGTTGAAATAGCAGCCTTCTATTTCCAGATGCTTTTGTTCACACCTTATTAACATTGAGACACGTCAAGCAACTGCATATATATATATATATATATATATATATATATAAACATGTTTATTGGAGCATAATTGCTTTACAATGGTGTGTTAGTTTCTGCTTTATAACAAAGTGAATCAGCTATGCATGTACATATATCCCCATATCCTCTCCCTCTTGCGTCTCCCTCCCACCCTCCCTATGCCACCCCTCTGTGTGGTCACAAAGCACCGAGCTGATCTCCCTGAAAAATATTGAAAATATTGAAAAATATTATTTCATTTTACTTAAGGCAATTAATAGATAGCCTTTTTGTGTGGGACTCAAGCCCCCTCCCCACATTCAAGCCACCCCTTGGTGCCAAGATAAGAGAAAGTTAAAGCAATTTAAGAAAACAAGAAACAAACGCAAAAACTCAATTTTGACCGTGTGAATTGGTTGGTTAATTCAAGCCTCCGATTCCCCATCCCGAGCTCTCATAGTCTGACAAATATTAGGAGATGATGCAATCGTAAGCATAGCACAATTATGGAAAGAGGGAGAAAATATTAAACCTGGAAAGAGAAAACAATGATAAAGATTCTTATATCAGGTTGTATTAGCAAGGTGAAGGCAGAAATTCTTCCAGAAATTCAAGGAAGATTCTAAATGCTGTTTTTCTCATTCCATATGCCTGTGCCAGTGACCCTGGGGGGTGGTGTCGGTGTCCTTGCTTTCATGACCCTTACAACTCACCATTTCTCCTTTTCCCAATATCCTTCACGTTTTCTGCTCATGGCCCAGTACTGCTATCTACACCTCCTCCTTGCTGAGGTCATCCAAAGAGCTCTGGCTGCTCTCCCTCATGACTCGAGATTTTTAGCTTTTGTTTACTGGCTCTCCATCTCCATTCAAAATTCATGGGTATTTCAATATCCATGTAGACAGTCCTTCTAATAACCTGCCCTCAAATTTCCTCTCTTCTAATTTTCTTGTTCTCCATCCCACTTCAGTTGTCGACGTCTATGGTCATGCATACCATACACAGGCTTTTTAATTATCAATAATAGCATCTCCTTTATGATAATAATTTTAAGCATCATACATTCTGACTCCCTCTTCCTTTCTTTATAACTTACTTCATCAAGAACTTGGCTCGAAATATTCTCTGGACCCACTGGGAGAAACAGCCTATATCCTAACCCTAACCCTCTTTGATACTTCTACTCTTTCATTGTTTTCCATTCCCTCTTGTCCTTATTTCCCTCTTTACCCAACTTCCATTCCATGATCCTTCTTCACCATCTTCATTATCACCATCATCCTAGTCACAACCTGCACCATCTTGCTCCACTTTCTCTTCATTCTGCTCATCTAGAAAATCCTAACTGCACAAATTCAACCCTGCATCCATACAGCTGAATGTAGCTGGAGAAAAAACCCTACCATGCCACCTGGTCTCCCTTTCATTTCATGACTGCCATCCTCAAGTGGCTTCTCAGAGCTTCCAGGCAATCCTACGTCCTGTCCCTAGACTATTCATTCCATGGTTCTTCCAGATGATTATGTCATTCCTTCTCCCCTTAAGCCTCCAAAACCTCTTCCCATATCTCTACCCTCAGCTGATTACTTTGCTTTCTGTATCTCTAAAATCATATCGTATATTCCCACCACCATATCTACCAACCAACTAACACTTGTATCTATAAGTTTAGTGTCTAACTATTACTATGGAAGAAATATCCACACTCCTTCTGCCTAATTTTTCTGATTGTGCACTAGATGCCCTCTCTTCTCCTTTTCCCAAGGATACCACTGCAGCAATTTTCCCCTCTTTCCTGGAATCTATAAAATTTGGCTTCTATGGTTACACAATTCTATAAAGACACAAACATGCTATAATGTCTGTCAGCTAAAACAAAACAAAACAGAACACTTAAACTACTTTCCTTTCCATATACTTCTCCATTTCTCATTTCCTAACTGAGAAACTTCCTTCAAAGAGATTAAAAGAAAGTTTACTAGTTTTCCTACTGAATATGTGTTAGTGGCTAAGGAATTGCACCCAAATTGTAGATCAAAAAAGTGTACCAGGGTTCTGGGGAAAAGGCAGGAGTAGAAGCAGATGTTTCTCAGTCTTAGCCCATCTGACTTGATAAAAGTTTCTGTCCCTCACATCTCTGTCTTCATGCATCAAAATCATTAATATTCTTAATGATTCTTATTAGTATGAAGATCTCTCTTAAAAAGAATTCAAAACCTGGAATTGTTTTTATTTTGCCAGCACTATTTTATGAGACATATATTTTATCCACAAACACTGAAAGTTTTGGTAAATCTGAATCAGCATTTTGTTTGCTGAAAGCCTTACAGGGAGTTTAAGGGAAAAGTTGCTGACTATAAGGGATAGGAGGGAAGAAGTGTCAGGACAGAATTCATTCTGCATTTATTATATTTCTTTCTGTTAGAAAATTTTCTAAACGTTTAGAATAGATGGTACAGTTATTCGAGTAGCACCAGATGACCATAAATTATATGAAGACTATTTATTCAATCATAGCTTGGCAGCTAAAGTGAAATCCTGCTTTCAAACCATATATATATATATATATATATATATATATATATATATATATATATATATATATGTATATGTGTGTGTGTGTGTGCATGTGTGTGTGTGTGTTTCTTGAAAAAAATATTTTGAAACCCACTGCCCACCCACCTTGAAGTACAAGTGATTCAAGCAGAAGAAAAAAGTCAGAGTAAAATTCCATGAAGAAATAGAGTAATTTGGGAAGTAAGAAAAAAACTGCCTAGCCAAAGAATAAAACAAAAGTCTTCTGGACAATTGAATTTTCCAGGGTAGCAGGTAGTAATGTATTAGCCACCTTGAGAAAGATGTGCCGTAAGGTTGATCCAGACTTCACATCATACTCTCATGGGAAAAGATAAAATGCTGTTATTAAAATGGTTTTGCATCTCTTAGACATTTTGTCTCTATAGTTATAACATTTTACAATGTAACTAACAGACACTTGACTAATTCATGAGTCCAGAAATTAGCATACTTCAGTAGTCAAGAGACACAAAACTGCTGTTGAAATAGAATCTTGCTTGGAAAAAATATCAGAGAACATAGGTTTTTGGAAAACACTTGAGGGTCCCATGATTTATACTTTTGCATTTTATGTATATATGACTTCTGTATTTACTTATTCATTTTTTCCCAGAAAAATTCGCATCAAAGTCATTTCTTGAGGCCATATATAAAAATGTGAAAATCAAGGCGAATAGGAATAAACAAAAGCCATGTGTATCTGAACAAGCTGTTTGAGGCATGCTTAGGAGGTGCTGTCTGTAAAAGTCCTAAAGGCTGAGCTAAAAAGTGACCAAAGTATCATCAGTTCTGAAAATTAGAACTGTTTTGATTTATTGTTAAAAAAATAGATGCTCTAAATATTCCTGAGAGCCATTCTTCTTTCTCATTCTCTCTTCCTTAAGGATACTTCATGATAAGAAGGAACAATGATGACTGATTTTTTTTCTTTTTTGTTAGTGCCAGTCCCCTCCCCTTCCCTTTGGTACTTCTCGAGTCAGCAAAAGCCTTTCAGAGCCCTCCCTGAGCTGGGGCCTTACAGTTCTCAGAGGCCAGAGTTCTGGCAAGAATCCAGTTCTTATCATTCAAAGTCACTGTTGTTTCTTCTCTGGAGGGGGTAGGAAAAGGAAGACAATTTCATGCATTGCTTGCAGCCAGAATAAGTCTTTATTTTGAATCTGTTCAAATAATATCTTTTTCAAGATTTTCTATCTATAAAACTTGATGCAAATTTTGAAAAGGATTTCTGCAGAAACCAGATTTCCTGACAGTTGCTTTCTATAATTCATTGGCTAGCTGTGAGGAAGCCTTTTATCCAACTTAAAATGTCTTTTATTAAAATCTTTGTACCAAAGATAAAATAAAGAAAAACCTATTTATAAGGCCCAGGCTAAATCTGTTTTTACCATCTTATTTTGGTAAAATGTTTCAGTCATATAAAATAACGGTATAAAGTAACAGAACAAATAACTGTTTCTAGCACTTAGTTAAGAAATAAACCATTATAAATGCAGTGGAAACCTCCTGTGTACCTTCCCCACTTTTATACCTAATCCACAGGTAACTATTGTCCAAAATTCAATGCTGATCATTTCTATTGTGACTTTATACTCTAGTATGCTAAATCTTCAGAACAAATTTAGCAACCTAAGTCAAAGCACATGGAGCAGTAGAATAAGAATTCATAGAGACTATGTATATGGCTAAAACATAGAGAGCTTTACAGTCTCTCCACACTCTAAAATTTCATAATTCTGTAAAATGTGGGAAATACAGTGAATCAGCTAATTTGTTAACACAGAATCAAATGACAAGTTTGAAATCCAATCCAACCTTCCTATTCCTTTAAGTGAATTGCGTTTATTCATATTCATTATATTCTTATTTGATTGTGTAAATTATTCTTGGAACTTTTAAAAATGAAAAAAAAATTATTTCCACTCCTAGGGATATGACTTCTTGATTCCTTCTCATCCATCCTTCTATTGATATATACTTATAAAACACAGCTCCCATACTGAAAGCAAATAGCAAAGCACATTGAACATTAGAGCCCGTGTGAGGCTGTAAATTCAATTTGCATTGTAATTCAGCCACCTGTGGGATTAGACTTTGATTTTTGGATCTGAGGCTTCAGAAACAGTGACAGTGCAGAGGCAACAGCTTTCCTTGGACTTCTCCACCAGCTTCCCTTTATGGGTCCACTTTTGTAGCTGGACAGCCTAGGGCCCCAGATTCACCTGCAGAGTCCAACTTGGCCACCTGCACCATTGCTTCAGGAGAGCTGGTTAGTGGATTTCCTCTGATGCATCCCCCCCCGCCCCCCCCAACAGGAAACATAATTATATCTTAGCCAAGTTGACACAGATCTAAGAACTTCATAGTCCCTTCCCCAGACCTGGAGTTGGGAATTTATAGGCTTGTGTGTTCATGATTTTCTTTGTCCATGCTCTGCAGTGCACTAAGAAGTGACAAACCAACCCAATGTATTCTTTATTTCCACTAAAATATTATCTGGTTGCAACTACTTGTTCATTTGAAACCTATGTACTGTAAGTATTTGATTATAAGTGGTGATAGTGGTGATAGTGGTGATATGGTGATGCCATAGCATGCCAGGGACAACCAGTGTCCCCTTTACCAATGAGCACAGGGTCACTAGTGCCTTTAAATCCAATTTTAGCAGAGCAATAGTTCCTGATTCCCATCGTTGCATGTAGTTCTGTCCTCTGGAGCCAATTCTGGTGGCAGTAACTTAGTCAGGATTCAATTGGTGAAGCAGAAGCACTAGGAGTTAATACTATGAAATAAGGATTTTTTTTTTAATAGGAATACAGTCTATACATTTGTAGGAGAAGCTAGAGACATAGGGTCTGGAAAGGGGAGTTGGAGGATCAGAGAATATTTGCTAAGCAACCCTCCTAACGCCAGGTACATCCACTGCCAGGAGTGCACACATAGGAGAGCTGGTGGAAAGAAAAGAGAAGGCCATCATCTCTGCATTGGGGGATGGACCTGCGGTCACCAGTGGTCAATCAGGCCAAATGTCAGGAAGAAAAGCTAAGTCTGGAGTGGGGGAAAGGGAAAACAAGCTGGACCCCACAGCGCCTGTGCATCCATCTCTTACTGCATCTAAGCAGTACGACTCTCAGAGAGTAACGGCTTCTGTGTCATTTATGTCCCCTCTACCTAAGGCCAATTTCTCTTCTGGCCAATCTCCACCTAGAACCACATAGGAACAGGATTCTTGGAAATAGAGTTTCAGCTTCACCAAGTTGGTGCAAAACAAAACCAAAACCACCACACCTTCTTCTCTTCAGTTCTTGGCCCTAACTGCTGACTTAGAATCTATCTTTAGACTCAAATTTTCTGGTTCATTCTTGCTCAGACTTTTTTTTTCTTTTTGCCTACTATTGCCATATATCTGAGTTAGTCTACTGTTTGTCCATATATCTGAATTAGGTATGTCTTTATCTCTGACTCCACCGAAAATACTGGGCTTTTATATTTTATCTATATTTTCCCAGTATCTAACTTCAGTCCTTAAGATATTTGTTATATTTGTGGCCACCAGCATCTTTTGAAAGCATTTTCTACATTATGAGTTCTTCCACCCCAAAACATAAGCTGTATCTCATTTTCCCAGCTTCCAGTGATCTATGTTCTGCAAGTCAAACTCACCACCATGGTCTCAGACTGGTATTAAAATTTTGGATGCAGCAATAGCAGAACTTCCAGTGGGTGTGCTCTGTGCTGGGAATCCTCAAGGGAGAGATGTGCTGACCATTCCCACAGGGCGAGAGATGTTGAAGGCACACCCACCAGCATTCTGATATTGAGATTACACGTAATTCCTGCATGCAGAGTCTCCAAGATGATTCTTTGGACATTCCAGAGGCTCCAGAACCTCCCTATGTCCTAATATTCTTTAGTACAATACTCCTCAAACTGTAGTGTACATAAGAAATAGGTCTAGAATAGGGCCTGGGATTTTGTATTTCTAACAAGCTCCTACTGATGGCAAAGCTTGTGATCTAGTTGATACAGGCCAAACCTATTTTCAACTTTGCTACTTTCTTGCCCTTAGTGGTAAGGCCAGAGTAGTGGAGGATAATAAGAACTCTAACTGGTAAAGTCTGGTACTAGTGGTGAAAGTTCCAGCTGGAGATCTATGGAGCCCTGGTGTTCCTGGGATTTTAGGGCAGTGAACCTCTTGCTGCAAATAAGAGAAGCGTGACTATCATTTTTTTCTACCTTGAGGGAAGAGGGACTTCTTACATTTTACTTATTATTTCATAAGATTCTAACTATGACTGGCAATGCTGGACGATCTCATGGCTTCAAGCACCATCTATACACTGTTGACTCTCATGTTTCTTTGTCCATCCCAGAACTCATCCCTGACCCCTGAACTTGTATATCTAACTGTCAAGTCAACTTTTCCACTTGGAAGTCTCATTTTAGATTTAACACAACCCAAACTGATCTCATGATATTTTCCCCAAACCTCCACTCAAAATCTTTCTTATCTCAGTTTATGGTAAATCTACCATTTGAGTTGCTTATGTCCAAACCTCAGAGGTATTCAGATTCCTCTTATTGCAAATAATATCCAATTCATCAGCAAGTTCTCTGCAAAATCCATTTCTTAGCACCTTCACGGTTCTCACTCTGGTCTAAACCACCATCGTTTTTCACCTGGATTATAAGCCTTCCAATGCTTCTATCCTTGCCCTGCCTGTCTGTCTGCAGCACAGAAGTTAAAGTTTTACTGATAAAACACATCATCATGTCACTCCTTTGTTCATAATATACTGGTGACTCTTTTTTCCTTTCAGAATAAAACCAAATTCCTTACAGCGGTCAGCAAGCCCCTAAACACTTAGGCCCATTGTCAACATTTGACTTTATCTTCTACACATTGATCCTCTACATTTAGCTACAGCCAGATTGGCCTTGCCCTCTCAAACACATGAGTCATGGACCTACCTCAGGGCCTTTGCACTGACTAGTCTCTCTATCTGGAATGTTTTCCCCCAGATATTCACATAATTTGCTCCTGCACTACCTTTAAGTTTTTCTCAAAGTCCCATTTTCTCAGTGAGGCCTTTGCTGGCCATACTAAAATTCAATCCCCTCTCCTGACCTTTCCTGTGCCTCTTCCCTGCTTTAGGTTTTTTCCTTTTCCTTATTACCATTGATCATACACATATCTTGTATATTACCAATTTTTCTTACAAGAGTGTAAGTTCCATGAGGGAGAGACTCTGCTTTTTTTTTTCCATTGCTCTTTACACAGTGCCTAGAAAAGTGCCTGGAACATAGTAGGTGGTCAGTGAGAATTTGTTGAATGAATGAATTGATGGAAGAGAAGATAAGTTGGTGTTAGGCCTGCCAGTCAATAAGAAGTGAATTTCAGGCCTTTCAGGTAGATACAGGCATAAAATATGCTGATTTAGGTCCAGTTAGATAAGACGACACTGTATGGGAACAATTCTTTGTAGTGACATTTATTCAGTACTAGGAAATGTGGGATACAAGATGTACAGAGCATAGTCTTTGTTTCTAAAAATCTAGAAATCAAATTAAGATAGAAAGTATCTCTAAAAATAACTGTAATACAAGATGGGTGTTTGTGGGTGGGGTCTTCCTAGAATGTGCTATAATCAAATAATTTTTTTAAGGTTCACGTGGGTAGACTGCAGTGGAGAGGACACTTTTAAAGCCTTACAATGAGATGATACCTGTAATCACACAAGCCAATGCTAAGTAAGTGGTAACCATTATAAATAATAGCATGTCTTCATAATAATGCCATTATAAGTAGGAGAGGGGCTGAATGAAAGAGAGCTTGTCTCAGAACTGGCATTAAACTACCATAATTTTTCTGATTAGTTAAGTAGGACTGCTTATTATATAAAATTGCAAAATTGAGCAAGGTCAAAATATCAAATGAGGAAATTGAAATTCACTGATAATTCTACTACCCAGAGTTAACAAACTTTGATGCATATGAATTAGATCAGAAGGCATATTCTGTCTTGTATTTTTACAATTTTATCTAGAGAATTTCTCTTTATCAACGAACATCTTTTAAATGTAATTTTAAATGCTTAAAAATGTTTCATTTTATGTATGTTATACAATTAAAAAATTGTTCTCTAATTGTTGGATATTTATGCCTTTACCTTTTTTCAAAATCATAAATAATACCATCTATTTTCCTATTATTTCCTTAGGATGGATTCCACAAAATTACAATATTAGTCAAAGGTTTGATTATGTTTAAAGCAAAAAAACAAAAGCAAAAAACCATACTGCTATATAGCACACGTCATCTAAAGAGGTATCAATTTACTTAGTAAGTGAATGAATAAATCAATAGAGATGGACATTTTTACTGGCTACATAATTAGGAAAATGTGCTTTTCCCACGTTGCAATACAAGCACTCGCAATTCTGTATTTCCTGTTGACTTGGTGAGTGTCCAATACCCTTGGCTCCAACCAACCATTTCACTGTTGTTAGGAAGAACTTGGAGGTGAAACATTTGGATCCTTGGGAGTGTGGTTCTGCTTTGCCCACCTAGTTTGTACTAATCACTGGAAGCATTTCTCTTACATGATCACCTGAAGGATTTCTCTTACATGACATAAGTATGTTTAAAATGTTTTCTCTGAATCAGTGCTGTGTTCTGCTGGTGAACTGTTTAAGAGAGGTAGGGGGAGAGAGCCCTGCACACCCCCAGTGTTGCCCCTGACAGCAAGCAAGCTTGGGAAACCCCATAATGCCAAAGTAAGCTATTGTACAATGGTGGAAATGTCTTCTCATCTTCAAAGCATTACCCAACATTAACTCATTAACCTTCATGCCATCCCTGTGAGGCAGGCACAGCTAGTTAGAAAAAACTAAGAAATGATTATAAGTCCTCTTTAAAATAAAAATGCTATATAAATGCTGAATATCAGATCATAAAAAGCAGGTAAATATTATTATGCCAGTTTTATAGACTGGGGAACTAGGTCATGGGTATTAAGAAATCGCACACTGGGGACAATATAACTAAGAGTACAGAAGAATTCATAATTAGAACTCAGGCATCCTCCAGTCTGAGAGGCTGTGCTCAGAGATTTGAACCAGGTCTTTTGGCAATGGTATTATGCACTGGGACCTATTAGGGATTGGGAACTACTAGTAAAGATTAACTGCTTGAAAGCAAAATATTCATAGCTTGTACTGAAATGCTCTTTATGTTTGGCAGTAAAAAACTAGTTGCAATTGAAGCCATAGTAGGGTCACGGCAGAGCTACTTCCTCTGAGCTTCCATTGCACAGTAAATATGTTAATATAATAGCATCTCTTTCTCCTAATAGTTATATTTTTTTGACATTTGTGTCTTTCACTAAAGACATCTCTGAGATCATGAATTGCATCTCATTTTTTGTATCTTTGGTGCCTAGCTTAGTACATGGTACCTTGTAGATATGAAATAAAATTTCATTGAATTTACAAAAATAGAATGATTAGAAATATGGCAGCATCATAATCTCATACAACAAATATACCTCCTAAGAAAAAGTATTTCAAGGGTTCTCAATGGAAAGTTCATATCAGAATCCACTGTAGAGCTTTTTTTTTTTTTAACATCTTTATTGGAGTATAATTGCTTTACAATGGTGTGTTAGTTTCTGCTTTATAACAAAGTGAATCAGTTATACATATACATATGTTCCCATATCTCTTCCCTCTTGCATCTCCCTCCCTCCCACCCTCCCTATCCCACCCCTCTAGGTGGTCACAAACCACCGAGTTGATCTATCTGTGCTATGCAGCTGCTTCCCACTAGCTATCTATTTTATGCTTGGTAGTGTATATATGTCCATGCCACTCTCTCACTTTGTCACAGCTTACCCTTCCCCCTCCCCATATCCTCAAGTCCATTCTCTAGTAGGTCTGTGTCTTTATTCCTCTCTTACCCCTAGGTTCTTCATGACTGTTGTTTTTTTTGTTTTGTTTTGTTTTGTTCTTAGATTCCATATATATGTGTTAGCATACGGTATTTGTTTTTCTCTTTCTGACTTACTTCACTCTGTATGACAGACTCTAGGTCCATCCACCTCACTACAAACAACTCAATTTCGTTTCTTTTTATGGCTGAGTAATATTCCATTGTATATATGTGTCACATCCACTACTGGGCATATACCCTGAGAAAACCATAATCCAAAAAGAGTCATGTAACAAAATGTTCATTGCAACTCTATTTACAATAGCCAGGACATGGAAGCAACCTAAGTGTCCATCATCAGATGAATGGATAAAGAAATATAGAGCTTTAAAAAAAATAAAGTATCTACCTCAATCCAGACCTTATAATTTAAAGTATCTAAGATACTTTTTGATAAGTCTCCAAAATTAATCCCCGTGTTCACTATTGATGGAGATTATACAGTCCTTTTCCTTGGAAAATCCTTTAGTATCCTATTGTCACCTTACTACTGAGTGACATAGAAGTCCCTTTACATGATATACTTAATTTAGTGTGAGAGATATTGATAGAAAAGGAAAAGAATGACTGTGCAGAGTAGGTGCTACTGTACTAATTTTCTTTATTTAAAGATGGGAAAATTGGACCTTCATATTTCAAGTTAAATGTTAGTTACTATTAACAGTCTATTGATTTCAATTTCCACTCAATATTGTGTACAAATACAATTAACTTTTGCTGTCTTATGAAGAGTCTTAACTCTGCCACCCTGTTGTCCTTTACTTAGTAAATATTCAGTCTATTTCTATTATTAAATGCATTATGCTGGGTCCTGTCCTTCCCATTTGGATTAAAAGCTTTACAAAGGCAAATCTTATCTCTCTCTTCCTCCCCTCTTTTGTTCTCTCTCTCCTCCCTTGCTTCCCTTTTTCCTCTTTTCCTCCTCCTTCTTCTTCATCTTCATCTTTGTCTTCTCATTCTTCTGCTTTTCTCTCTCCTGTTCTAAAGTACAGGTTTTATTGTTATTCATGTTTAGGAGGTCAATGGATCAGGAAACAACTGTCATTGAAAAGATAATTTAAGGTTCCCAGGAGGAGGAGCATGCCATGCCACCCAGGGCTGAAACCATGTACCTCAGATTGGGACTTGACCCGTGTGCCAGGACTCGAAGCCAGCCAAAACCCAGATTGGGACTTGAACCCACACAGCCAGGACTCGAACCTGGCCAAAACCCAGAGTCTTCCAACTGAGATCACACACTTGGTTTCAGGGCTTACAGAAAGAATTCAGTGAGAGACAAAGTGATAGGTAAGAAGTGGATTTAGTTAGAGAGAAACACACTCCACAAGACAGAGTATGGGCCATCTCAGAAGGTGAGAAAGGCACCAGGGTATGGGGCTGTCAGTTTTTATAGGGGTGGGTAATTTCATAGGCTAATGAGTGGGAGGAGTATTCCAGCTATTTTAGGGAGGGATGGGGATTTCCAGGAATTGGGCCACCACCCACTTTTTGATCCTTATGGTCAGTCTTGTACCTGTCATGGTGCCTGTGGGTGTGTCATTTAGCTTGCTGATGTGAGCGTATACTGAGGCTCAAAGTCTAGTGGAAAAAGTTGACTTGTCCACCATCTTGGACCCATTTTGTTCTAATCAGTTTATGTCATGTCCTTGGGCTATTTCATTCTTTCAAAGATTGTGCCCTGCCTCCTTCCCTCCTGTTTCAGGGTCACATGGGGATGCACCAAGATCAGTCAGGAGGCAAAGGAGCAAGGGGAAAACAAAGGCAAAAGTCTATGGAACAGGAACAGAACAGAAAAGGTGAGCAGGTTTAGAACTGGTTATTTTGAATAATTTCAATTCAATTTCTGGGCTGTAGGGTGGTCTTTAGCAGTCTAGTACCTGGCCCTGGGGTATTTTAGGGCAGGGAGTTAGTGTTCTGGACTGTAGGACCTTGATAAAAGGGGCAAGTGGGGGTATGGCCTTGAGATAGGTTTGTTTGCATAGCAAAAGCTTTCTCAGGATAAGTTGTTTGCTATCTCTAAGAACTAGCTGATAGGGGCAGTCCCTCCCCTGGTCCACAAACCACCAAGATGTCAAAGCATCATAAAATATACAACAATTTAAAAAATATGATTAATACACCCTCTGTCTTTATATTAATACACCAAAGCTATAGTCAGTGGGGAATAAGACTCAATACATTTCTCATTTAAAACCTAGAGCAACAACAACAAAAAATGAAGCTGTGGAAATAGCTCTAGAATATGCATAGCAGATTTCAAGCTAAACACCTTTTTAGAATTACTTTTCTTTTAAAAGAAATTTTTATGTTTCACTACAGTAAGTGATGTGAAAACAAAGATGAATGAAACTAAGCCAATGATCCAGTGGGAAGCAAAATAACCATAGAACCGGCAATTTTTGTCCTTAAAGATAAAGAAGACTTCCAATTCAGTCTTTAAGCTTAAGAAGTTGTTTTTTACAAGAATAAGCATGCTGATCCAAGTGCCCAGGACAAATAACTGTATTGTAGCTCTATTATCTTAATCACTTCCTACCCCCTGACCCCCAACAATGGTCTCAGGACATTTTATAACCTAGAAACATGTTTGGGGGTAATAAGATAAGCATGTAATTAAACAAAGGAGGAGGTTTTAGTCTGTGGAAAACCCTTGAATAATGTCAGCCAATATGAGGCAGAATAGATCTAAATGTCAGCTTCCTACTCACAAAAAAATTAATTGTGAATAACAAAGAGAAGCTGGATCCACTAAGAAAATAAAAATCATTCCATGTTTTCCCTGGCAAAGTAAACCATAAATATAATATACTGGTTGCAATTTTTTTCTCCTTAATGCACATTTTCATTCCAGGTCAGGAAGAATTCATGAGGCAATATCCATGATTGGAATACCAGCTGCTTATAAAAGAGGATTAAGGATTAAAAAAAAAAACATTTTAAATAAAGTGAAGGATTACTCGAGAAGGGTGGTTAACTTTAAAAAGACTTTACATAGCCCCTTCTCTGAAATCGTTAGGAAATGATGCTCATTTAAACTGCTTCTTCAGTCAAGCTATACCTTCCCAGTTATATTCAGTATCGCTCTTGGAGGGGTGAAAAGGTATAAGTGTAACTAAAATGGTCATAACTGATGTTGCTGGGACCTCCTGCACATATTCACCTCATTCGGTGTTCAGAGCAATTCTATAATCCAGGTCATTGCTTTCATTTTAAAGATAATGAAAGAGAGGCTCAAAGGTTTATGTGACAACCCAAGTATAAATAGCCAGCAATTGGCTAACCTGGGATTCAAGTTCATAGCTTGTCTTATGTCCTTTCAACCACAACATCCTGCCTCCTTTCCCACTGTCGGTGCTGCACAGATGTGTGCTGAAATATAGTGAGTTGACTTCAAATTTTGAAGGAATTCCAAGATTACAGATTATTTCTTTAGCAATCTTTTCCCTTGGAAATTTAAAATAAGCTTATGAGTAAAAATTGGACTTGGTCTCCAAAACTCTGGGAATTTTTGACCTGTGATAGGAGAATAAAACTAAGACCATAGGGGCCCAACTTTCTATGGTTCCTTAAAAAAAAATCCATCCCCTACCTTCAGGTGTCCAGGCCATCAGCAGCTGATTTGGCAGATACATCAGAGCTACCTGTGTTCTTTCACTTTCCTACCAATCCAGAGATTAACTATAGTCTAGTCTCAGTGGAAGAGGTAAAAGTGTCTCATTCTTTGAGGTGTACATGGAAGGGAAGAAAAGGAGAGGGAGAAGAATATAACTGAGGTTATGTGCTGTCAAGGACACAGATCATTTTCACTATCGGATTGGGAGCTGTGCTCATCAGCAGTGATAGCTGTGGATAGTTTCTATGCTATCCTCATGATTTAAAACCTGATGATTATTCCATTTGTTTCTGTCAAGCGGTACAAACGCCATTCCAGTCTGACAGTAGCCAGTGTCCAAAGGCTGCTTCACTTTGCTGCTCAGTCCTCTACTAAGAAATGACTATTGTGGAGGGGGGATGTGAGGTAGTAACCAAGAGATCTTGAAGCTGAAACACCAGAGAAATTTATTTTTCCCAGAAAGTATCTGCTAAGCACAAATGATTTCTTTTGTTAGATTACCGCCTTTGATAAAAATGGAGGTAGCACAGAAAGCAGCAATTTGTATCACTTTCTCTCTGATCCTGTTTAGTACTTAGTTAAGTACTAAACGTTGACTTTTGGGGTACAGGTTGAATTTCCTCACAGTAATCAATTCTTGCATCTGCTTTTTCTTTATGGAGATTTATTTATTTATTTATTTTTCAGAGTGGAGGAGATTTTCTCAATGTTTGTTCTGGCTCTTAAATTTGATGAAACTCTGACTCTAATATCAGTCTTCTGTCAAAATCTCAATTGTACAGCTGGGCTAAATAAACCTACCCTTGATTACATCTGGACTCCCATCCATCTTGCATTTAAGAAAAATGCTTTTCTAACATGTTTCAGAGCTACTCTAATAAACCTAATGGCAAATCACCTCTCCCAAAGGTCAAGGGCAACATCTTAATTCAAAGCTTGAGTACTATTAGGATTTAATTGTGGTAGATGCCACTAATGCTGCTTTTGGCAAAAATGTTTTGGACACTGAAATGGATGGCCTCTGGGTTTTGTAATCTGGGGATGAGATACAGCTTGTATCTCAAAAAATATGGAGTGAATGTTTACTTATTGTGCCAAAAGGATGTAGAGCTAGTCATAGAAAACTAAAATAAAAACTAAATCTGTTTTGATGCTGTTTATGGCAGGGAGGAGAGTGAATGCGGGGAAGGGAAGAAAGCATTTCATTTAACATTTGCTGCCCTAAGTAGTAAAAACTAGGTCAAGTGGTGAAAACAGCACTGTACTTCTAATGTGCTGTTAGATCATACCAAGTAGTTTCACAAGACATAGTCCACTGATATAGGAGTCACTGTAATAGAAATTCCAAATTTTGGATTCATGGACTACAGTACATGCATAATTTCCCATCTGATATCTCTTTTAGTGTTGATTGTTTTCATATTGCACTTGGATTTAAAATTCAAAACTTTTCTTTTAATTATACTAATCGCATAATTTCAGTTTTAAGACTAGCATAAGGAAATATCTTAGTTTATGAACTGAAGTTTGTAGTGGTTAGATATATATTGGACTTTATCATAAAAAAATTTGGGAAAGTTGGAGTAGTGGTGGGATGAGTAGGAGTGATGTTAAATGTATTCACATCTGATTAATTACAAAAACAGCAATAAATCATCAGTACTGATGAATGCCTTGTCCCTTTGGAGTTAGGCCTATTTGCTTAGAGCACTAAATGGTAAGTATTGCTTCTCAGGTGAAATGAGGTGGCTTAAGATATATGCCACCAAACTTGTTCAAAGCCACCAAAGGAAATTAATACTGCCAGATCCCACATTTCTAATTTGTCTTCAACTTGCCAACAGAGAGGGTTAAAAATTTGAAACTTAACATATGTCAGTTATGAATGAGATTGACAGGAGAAGTTTAGTCATAATAGGGAATTGTATGTGCAACTGACATCCAATTGTTACCACTGGCCATTAGGCCAGGTAAATACACAAGATGTGTGTGCAAACCTTATATAGACATTTACATTTAAATTATTTATGTTGAAATAAAAATGTCATTGTGTGGATGGTATTCTTTATCTCACTGAAAACTTGACACATCTTGCCTAATGATGTCATTAGATAGGAGAATGGGCTTTCTGGGAATCCAACACTCAGATATGTCTTTTTTGTTTTCCAAAATGGTGGTGATCTGGTATATGTCATATAAGCTGACAGTGGGGACACTAGACTTCTTCATGCTCTCAGTTTTCAGGTTAAGTATACAGATTTCCCTAAATTAGTAACCCAAGATGAAAGGTGAAGGACAATAGCTTCAGTAAGCAAAAAGTCATGGCATATAAAACAGGCTGTAGTTAGCTAGAAAGGTGAGGGCACAGAATACTTTTTAAAAACCAGAAAATTCTCAATGATTATAGCTCTTTCTGTCAAAATATTCAGGGCTGAAATTACTGAAACCCACAAGAGCAGGTGTTCTGAATGATCATCTAAGGTGTAATTAAAGTTTCTGAAGAACAGTATGAGGTGAAGTTAATTGAAAGAGACTATATGGTTAATCATGGAATGACTTATTAAAAAAATTAAAAATAGACTGACAAGTTATAAAAAAAAACCCTATTTCCCACATCTCTATTTTGACTAAACATAAAGCTGAAATATGTTGCTACTTTGACTAAAAAATGTAAGCAATTTAGTTATGTCTTTAAAATAGTATATAATTATCTCACTTTTTATGATATTACACCTCATTATTTACATAATATGTAGGTTGTTTCCAAGGTTCAGAAAACCGTGCTTAGCAGACAGATTATAGGGATAAGTGGTAGGACAGTGTTTTAAATTCCACTTGGATTAAAGGACTAAAAAAACGTAGAATGAAATAGAGATGTAGCCCTCTCCTCTTGATATTTGTAACCACTTCAGATATTCATATTTAAACCTCTGTAATCTCTATGGGTCTATCAATAATTTCTTAGTCACTGCTTTTTCTCAATTCCCCCCCACACTGAGCTAGAGATCTATAATTATGAAAAGAATTTTAATGGATGATAGTGGATGCTGGTGTGACAAGTTGGAACAAGAATCCTTCAGAGGTAGGACTTCATTTGAATACTGGTATGTGGGGACAGGGATCACACACCATTGATAAGGAGGGGATCAAAAGAGCAGAGATGGAAAGAGTATTAGAGGCATCACGTCTTCCCCCTTTATTATGCAAATGACAAAGGTGAGGCCCGATGAGATTAAGAGACTTTCCCAAGTTTCCAATAAAGAGCACTAGGTTCATGGAGAAAATAATGTGATCAGCGATCAGTAGCTTGACATGATCCGTGAGAAAGGCATAGATGAAATACTGTGGGGTTCAAGAGAAAGGAGACATCACATTCAGTAGCAGGAATGAAAGAGGTATCATAAAGGGATCTTTTCCATAACTTTACAAAATGGGCGCTTAGAATTCTCAACAGTTGATATGGAGGTCAAGAGGAATGACAAGAGGGAAATATTCTACTGTGAACAATGATCTTGTGACAGGAAATATGGGATACCTTAGGGTAAGTTTTCTCAACCTCAGCTCTGTTGACATTTGGGGGCAGATAATTCCTTGTTGTCAGGGGCTACCCTGTGCATTGTAGAATGTTTAGTAACATCCCTGGGCTCTACCAATATTGCCAATAGTATTCCCACCCCCACACTCCTGAATTGTGACAACCAAACTATTGCCAGACTTTGCCAAATGCCTTGGGGGTGGGGGTGGAAATTTATTCCCTAAGCTCTTGAGAACCACTGCGTTAAAGTAACAGAGAGCCATGGAGAAGGGTTGCAGTCACTGTGTATACATTAGTCACTCCTAAATATTTGTTAAAAATAAAGAAGGGGGCTTCCCTTGTGGCGCAGTGGTTAAGAATCTGCCTGCCAATACAGGGGACATGGGTTCTAGCCCTGGTCTGTGAAGATGCCACATGCCACAGAGCAACTAAGCCCATGAGCCACAACTACTGAGCCTTCCCTCGAGCCACAACTACTGAGCCCACATGCTGTAACTACTAAAGCTCGCGCGCCTAGATCCCATGCTCCACAACAAGAGAAGCCACAGCAATGAGAAGCCTGTGCACCACGAAGAAGAGTAGCCCCCGCTCGCTGCAACTAGAGAAAGCCTGTGCACAGAAACGAAGACTCAATGCGGCCAAAAATATAAATAAATAAAATTTATTTAAAAAAAAATAAGGAAGGAAAGGATAGAATATGTTTTTCCTCCAAAACTTTGTCACTAAGTTAAAAAGCATCAAAATAAAAAAAAAATTTTGTTAATTTTAATGGAAAAATTGTAAAGCACCTCATCTTAAACTGAGATGTCCAAAAGCATTTGCACAAATAGAAAAATATACCAGTGAACTCTAATGTTTTACTTTGGAACATAAAATTCAGTGTAAGGAAGGTTTATTGTACTTCACAAAGGAGGAAGAGAGGATGTGATAGTTGGGGTGCTGGTGGTAGGGTATGAAGGAGTCATTTGTTGGAAGGCAGTGGAGAGTCAGATGATCCACTTTTGGCAGGCAACCTCTTTGTGACTCATGGTTACCTTGTACTCAAACCACATTTAAAAATAAAGTAATAGCACAGAAAAACATCTTCAGGCCAAAATAAAAGTTAAAATTGAGAGGGTTTTGGGACATATGGAAATAGCACAATGAGCACAGAAGAGTGAAGAAGAGTAAAATTTGCTGCCTCTTTATCCCATTCACAAAGCAGTGTGTTTTGAGTTCATTCAAAATACGGTACATAATTCAAATTTGTTCCCTGTGATAGTCTCAAACCAGAAATTGACAAATCAAATAAATTGGTAAGAATACCTTTGCCTGAAGTGTGTCAGGGTGTCACTTTTTAGAGTGTATTTTTCTGAGGGTTAAAATATTAAACTGTGAAACAAAAATCATAGATATCTTCAAGAGTGATATAAGGCTGTATGTGTGGGGCTCACGGAGACAAAGCTGTGAAAGTAGAATCGAGACATATGATTTAACAAATATTGTGGTCAAGTATATGGGACATAAAGATGAAAAACACATGGAACCTATCATCTAGGAAAAGTCGCTCTAGGTATCAGCACAACATGAATTTATGTGTGACCAGGAGACTCATGAAGGCTTCACAGAGGAGGTCATCACTAATGAGCAAGATTCCAAAAGAAGTGCTTGGGGGAAGAGCATGTTCTAGGCTGAAGGAAGGCTGGAGGCTAAGCAGACAGACGGGGTGGGTTTGTGAAATAGAATGGAACTGAGGTTTCTGAACATAGTTTAGTGGTGAGGTGATATGGATACAGGGACCTAAGCCAGATCATAGAACAGCTTGCATGCACTATGAATAAGTTAGGTTTTGCTGCATAACAAACCACCCCTAAACTTGGTATCTCAAAGCAGCAAACATCTGTTACTTCTCATGACTCTGTGGGTTACCTGGTTTGGGCACAGTCAGCTGACTTCTGCAATATATCAGCAGTGTGGCTGGGCAGGTTTTCTAAAATGGCATTCTTCAAGGTTTGGTGGTTTGCAGGCTGGTTGCTCGAGAACAGGTTCAGCAAAATTCTTCTATAAAGGATCAGGTAGTAAATATGTTGGACTTTTCAGGCCAAAAGAAAACATTGAGGGTATTATGTAGGTACATACATACCTTTCTCTGTATGTACATACATACAGAGAGAAAACTATCTCCATAGATTTTTTATGGACAAAATTAAAAATAAAATAAAAATTGAGGATTTTTTTGTGATATAGGTCTTCTAATGAGGATAATGGAACTTTTTTTGGGGGGAAGGGGTAATACCATACTTAATTAGGTTCAAAGGTAGGATTCCCTGTCATCAAATCAATCTTTTTCTTTTAATTGGAGTATAGTTGCTTTACAATGTTGTGTTAGTTTCTACTGTACAATGAAGTGAATCAGCTATATGTATACATATATCCCCTCCCTTTTGGACCTCCTTCCCACCCTAACCCTCCATCCCACCCATCTAGGTCCTCACAGACTGAGCTGAGTTCCCTGTGCTATACAGCACATTCCCAGTAGCTATCAATGATACACATGGTAGTGTCAATATATCAATCCTAATCTCCCAATTTGTCCCACCACCCCCTTTTCCCCTGTGTCCACATGTATTTTCTCTACATCTCTGTCTCTCTTCCTGCCCTGGAAATAGGTTCATCTGTGAACCATTTTTCTAGATTCCACATATATGCATTAATTTATGATATTTGTTGTTTTCTTTCTGACTTACTTCACTCTCTATGACAGACTCTGGGTCCATCCACATCTCTACAAATGACCCAGTTTTGTTTCTTTTTATTGCTGAGTAATATTCCATTATATATAAGTACCATATCTTCTTTATCCATTCATCTCTTGATGGACATTTAGGTTGCTTCCATGTCCTGGCTATTGTAAATAGTGCTGCAGTGAACATTGGGGTACATGTGTCTTTTTGAATTATGGTTTTCTTGGGGGTTATGCCCAGTAATGGGATTGCTGGGTCATATGGTAGCTCTATTTTTAGTTTTTTAAGGAATCTCCATACTGTTCTCCATACTGGCTGTATCAGTTTACATTCCCACCAACAGTGCAGGAGGGTTCCCTTTTCTCCACATCCTCTCCAGCATTTGTTGTTTGTAGATTTTCTGATGATGGTCATTCTGAGCAGTGTGAGAGGATACCTCACTGTAGTTCTGATTTGCATTTCTCTAATAATTAGTGATGTTAAACATCTTTTCATGTGCCTCTTGGCCATCTGTCTATCTTCTTTGGAGAAATGTCTATTTGGGTCTTCTACTCATTTTTTGATTGGGTTGTTTTTTTTTAATATTGAGCTGCATGAGCTGTTTGTATATTTTGGATATTAATCCTTTGTCAGTTGCTTCATCTGCAAATATTTTCTCCCATTCCCAGGGTTGTCTTTTCATCTTGTTTATGGTTTCCTTTGCTATGCAAAAGCTTTTAAAGTTAATTAGGTCCCATTTGTTTATTTTTGTCTTTATTTTCATTACTCTGGGGATGGGTCAAAAAAGATCTTGCTGCGATTTATGTCAAAGAGTGTTTTTCCTATTTTTTCCTCTAAGAGTTTTATAGTGTCTGGTCTTACATTTAGGTCTTTAGTCCATTTTGAGTTTATTTCTTTGTATCGTGTTAGGGAGTGTTCTAATTTTATTCTTTTACATGTAGCTGTCCAGTTTTCCCAGCATCACTTAATGAAGATGCTGTCTTTTCTCCACTGTATATTCTTGCCTCCTTTGTCATAGATTAGGTGACCATAGGTGCATGTGTTTATCTCTGGGCTTTCTATCCTGTACCATTGATCTATATTTCTGTTTTTGTGCCAGTACCATATTGTCTTGATTACTGTAGGTTTGTAGTATAGTCTGAAGTCAGGGAGCCTGATTCTTCCAGCTCTATTTTCCTTTCTCAAGATTGCTTTGGCTATTCAGGGTCTTTCATGTTTTCATACAAATTTTAAAGTATTTTGTTCTAATTCTGTGAAAAATGCCATTGCTAATTTGATCGGGATTGCATTGAATCTGTAGATTTCTTTGAGTAGTATAGTCATTTTCACAATATTGATTCTTCTGGTCCAAGGATGTGGTATATCTCTCCATCTGTTTGTGTCATCTTTGATTTCTTTTATCAGTGTTTTATAGTTTTTGTAGTACAGTTCTTTTGCCTCCTTAGGTAGGTTTATTCCTAAGTATTTTATTCATTTTATTGCAATGGTAAATGGGATTGTTCCCTTAATTTCTCTTTCTGATCTTTCTTTGTTAGAGTATAGGAATGAAAAAGTAGAAATTATAGTTGACACCGCAGAAATACAAAGGATCATAAGAAACTACTACAAGCAATTATATGCCAATAAAATGGATAACCATGAAGAAATGGACAAATTCTTAGAAAGGTACAACCTTCCAAAACTAAAACAGGAAGAAATAGAAAATATAAACAGACCAATCACAAGTAATGAAATTGAAACTGTAATTAAAAATCTTCCAACACACAAAAGTCCAGAACCAGGTGGCTTCATAGGAGAATTCTATCAAACATTTAGAGAAGAGCTAAGACCTATCCTTCTCAAACTCTTCCAAAAAATTGCAGAGGGAGGAACACTCTCAAACTCATTCTACGAGGCCACCATCACCCTGATACCAAGTCAGACAAAGATATCATAAATAAAGAAAACCACAGGCCAATATCACTGATGAACATAGATGCAAAAATCCTGAACAAAATATTAGCAAACGGAATCCAACAGAACATTAAAATGATCATACACTATGATCAAGTGGGATTTATCCCAGTGATGCGAAGTTTCTTCAATATACGTAAATCAATGTGATACACCATATTAACAAATTGAAGAATAAAAACCATATGATAATCTCAATAAATGTGGAAAAAGCTTTTGACAAAATTCAATAGCGATTTATGATAAAAAACTCTCCAGAAGGTGGGCCATACAAAGTTTGGCCATAATAAAGGCCATACAAGACAAACCCACAGCAAACATCATTCTCAATGGTGAAAAACTGAAAGCATTTCCACCAAGATCAGGAATAAGGCAAGGCTGCCCACTCTCACCACTATTATTTAACACAGTTTTGGAAGTCTTAGCCATGGCAATCAGAGAAGAAAAAGAAATAAAAAGAATATGAATTGGAAAAGAAGAAGTAAAATTGTCACTGTTCACAGATTACATGATACTATATGCAGAAAATCCTAAAGATGCCACCAGAAAACTACTAGAGCTAATCAGTGAATTTGGTAAAGTTGCAGGGTACAAAATTAATGCACAAATCAACTGTTAATATTTTTCTATGAAAACCTTCTTAGCTCAGGCTGTACCAAAACAGATGGCAGGCTGGATTTGGTCTGTGGCTGGAGTTTGCTGATCTCTGTTCTAGAGATCTATGGCTCTGCTCCATTCTCTAGTAGGCCTCATTCTCCAGCATGCAAGCATGGGCTTCTTCATGTGGGTTGACTCAGGAGTCCAAAGATAGCAAGAGAAAGCAAGCCCCAATGTGCAAGCACTTTGTAAGTCTCAGATATGTCACATTTTCTAATGTTCCATTGGCCAAAGTAAGTCATATGGCCAAGTCCAGATTCCAAAAGTGGAAAATTAGATTCTATCTCTTGATGGGAGAAGTGGCAAAGTCATATGACAAAGGGGTGTGCACACAGGGGTGGGAAGAGTTATGACCATTTTTGCAAACCATCCCTCATGCATTGCTAAGAGTTTTGAATTCATTTGCAGGCAGGGAGGCAGTAAAAGTTTTTTGAGCAAATGACTACCATATCTGGGACTGAGCTGCAGGGAAATTAACCAGGCAGACATTTAAGAGAGATGACAACCATGGTGATAGGGTTAGGGTTAGGGTTAGAGACTAGAGGAAAAAGACCAAGTGGCAGCAACTACAATTGAAGCAAGATGGCCCTGATTAGCAGAGCAACAGAAGAAATGGAAAGGAAGGGATGAATGGGAGAGTCTCTGGAGAGGCTTCCTGGTATAGTAGAAAGATTTTGAGTTTTTAAGTTGGTCAGACCTGGCTTTGAATCCTGACTGTGTCACTTGCTATGTGAACATAAGTAAATAACTTTATCTCTATTTGTTAAAACAAGCTCTTAAAGCTGTGAGGATTAGAGATAATGAGTACAATGTGTGCAATATTTTGAGAAACAAATACAAATGTGCCTGTCCTTTTTGCATTTTTTAGCACATGATGGCCTCTCTAGCCAACTCATACCATGCATTTCCTGTGTGCGTGCGTGTGTGTGTGTGTGTGTGTGTGTGTGTGTGTGTGTGTGTGTGTGTGTAGGGAGTTGTACTTACAGCAGGGATGGAAAGCAAAAACAAGTATTACTCCAGCATCTGGTATCCAAAATAAAATTTTGTATTAAGACTGCATTTATAGAACAGGCTTTGGTGGAGGGAGGTAAAAATTTCTTTATTTTCCACCTTAACAAATCAAGAGGCAAGCATGGCTGAATTGGTGTTTTATATAAGGGAGGCTCTATCCACTCAGGAAGAAAAGTGGGCAGTGGACTTGACCTCTGCAGTTCCAGAGGTTATGGGAAGAGGAAGATGGAGGGAGGCAGGAGGGCCAGGGGTAGGGATCCCTGGGTGGATCTCTTTCCCCTGGAGGAATGATTGATTCTGTGGAGTCTAAGAGTGTAGGTGGTGCTCAACCAAAGTAACTCCATCTTTGTAGCTTGTTGAGGTAGAAGGAAAGCCAGAGTTGACTTTTTCTGAGCTGTTTTTGATTTCTGTGTGCTGTGAACTGGAAACAGAATGTCCCAGATGACCATGGTGGAGCCACAGAAAACAGTTGAGCAGAGAGCCATTGTGGTCCTCCCATTGGTACAGTCTCTGTAGGGGTGTGGTGACCCACCACAGAGGCTCCAAGTGACGAGCTTAAACCAGCAGCCAATGGGAGAAACTGTAACCATTAGAAGGTCTCTAGCACCAGTGGGAGCAAAGCATCAAGGCAGATGACTGGGCCTGAGTTATAAATCACAGACTTCAAAAGCAGATGCAGCCAGAATTCCCAGAGATGAGACCAGTGTTGACTCATTGGCACCAGTTCAAAAGACAACCCAGTGAGCAGAACAGAGGGTACACTGTTCTGTCCAAGGATCTCATTTAGACACCTCACCAGGAGGAGATGTTGCCAAGATGCCATCTGGGAGAAGAGCAGAGGGAAACAGTTAGATATATGAGAGATCAAATATTTTTATCCCAAGAGGAAGAGGCTGCATGTATCTAAAGGACCCAGTTAAATTGTCCTATTGGCTGGACTGGACTAATATTTAGGGGATTTTTTTCTGCTACTTTTCAAATAGGGCTTATGAGGAAAAGTCAGAGCAGTATTAGAGAACAAAAAAGCTTCACTTCTTTGCAAAGCAGCATGCAGTGTGACCCCATTTTTTATAAGCACATCTTAGTAGGCAATAGGAATTCACAGGATGGTTGCTATTATTATATGACTTAATAACTGATTGGATTTGGGAAATTGAGAGAAAAGGATAAATCACAGAATATGGCAAGATTTTGCCCTAAATAATGGGGGGAAATGAAGGCACAAAAATATGGATATCAGCAAGATGAGTTCATTTAGGGTAAAGATCCGGTGCTGAAAAACAAGAGGGTTGGAGCATGGAAGAGTTGAGAATAATGACGACAAAAATATAAAGTACTGCATATTTATAATAAACAGCAGGGAGTCCTCAGGATCAGGGAAGAGATTATTTATAGGAACTGGATCCTGGTGGCTGAAAGAAGACTAATGAAAGTCTTGGTGGTGAGTCACAGATTTTATTCTTTCCTTACAATTGTTGGCTCCAAAAAGTGGTCAATACGTGAATTGATGTTGAAAAAAAATATGTGAGCAAATGCAACACATCTAATATACCATAGTTTGGGATTGAGGAAACAGTAAATGCTCAAATAAAATTTAGAAGGTTACTATTGTTACTTTTAGAAACAAACTAGTTTTCTCAGCCTTTTTTGATTCTTCTGTTTCAGTGAAGACCAGTTGAGGGAGGAGCCAGGAGAACTGGACCAGACAATGCAGTCTCTTCTCACTCTTTCTGCTTTGTTTCACTTCTCCTCCATATAATCTCCCAGCACTACTATTTCTTAGCCCTCCTGGTGAAAGAGAAACTGTCTTCTGAAAGTTCTTTCCCTTCACTGTGAGAGGTTCAAAAAGTCTAAAATTTGTAAGGATCTAGATTATTAGAACTCAGTTCCTCTGTTGGCATTTACTTTTATGTTTTAGTTTGATGGGTATCTGCTCAAATGGGTCTTTATAAGAATATTAAAGTATAAAAGAGAGAACTGCTAATAGAAGTTGGGAGGAAATGAATGAATGTTACCTATTATGTGTAGACTGATTGGTTTACCTAGAGATATAAGGGTGTATAGGGGACACTCAGGACAGATCCTTATTATCGAGCTTCCTGGAAGCAGTGTTCCACTCTTTTGTCCCATAAAACTTATGACTAAAAAGTTCATTCTCTACTCTAGGGCTTTGGGGTGTTGGGAAAGTGTGAATCATTCCTCCAACTGGTGCTAGACAGTGGGAGATGGGAAAAAGGGGAAACTGAGAGTTGGAGAGTGTCCCAGAGGAAAATGATATTGGAGGAACCTCAAGAGTAGCAGAAGACCTAGTGGTTGAAGGCAGGATTAAATCAGTGGAGGGGATTGAGCTGGAGGATGTGAGGTGGGGCTTGAAGGACTAATGCAATTTAGACCATGAATTGAAGGAGAAATTATGATGGACAAAATATAGGTTTTTTAAAATGTGAATATTTTCTTTTAAATCACGTGCCATACTTGTGCACAGTGAATAAAAATAATTAGAATTCTACCCCAAAAGACCTTTTACTAGGTGACTGTAAGTTTAATGTAATGTTTGTTAAGTTAATGTGATAAAAGCAAAATAATTCTGGAGGCAAGCATATCTCTTAATTGTAAAAGGCCTTTTCTTCCTTTCTTTAATTGGCCATGCTGAGGAGAGACACCTTAGAACATACTACTTAACAAGCTGCAGAGTGTTTCACAAGACAGAATTTGTGTCAGGTAAATGTCTGCTCTTCCAATGCAGTGAAGTATTTCATGTTACCACTGTTTTGGGTGAAATCTTACCCCTGAGTCTTAAATGGAAGGTAATGCTAGTACCCTTAGATCACTTGCCAGCATTTCCATTTGCAGTTGTCACTTTTTGCCATTGAGTTAATTTAATGTCTTTCCCTCCCTCCCTTCTTCTCTCCCTCTTTCCCTCCCTCCCCTCCCTCCCTCCCTTCCTTCCTTCCTCTTTCTTTCTCTCTTTCTTTCATCAACAACAAACCTACAGCATAACCAGGCAACTGAATATTATTCATACATAATTGCCACATCCTGTTAGATAATGAGCATACATATGAGAGGCTCATAAAATAGCAAATTTTTGTTGAACAACACACTTCCTACACACTCCTTACCCCTTTCAATCCGGCTTCTACCCCCATCATTCTTGAAATAGCTCCTGCTAAGTCCACCAATCATCCTTAGGGCCTGGCATTTAAAGGATACTGTTCAGCCTGCATTATACTTGATTCCTCAGTTGATTTCACAACAGCGAATCATTCTGTTCTTAAAACAATCTTTTTCCTTGTCTTCTGAAATAAAGCCATTCTCCTGAGGTTTTATTCCCTCTTGCCCTTTTCAGACTTCTTTTGCTGGCTCATTTTACTCTACCCAGTCTTTAAATATTGGAGTTCCTTAAAGCTTCTTTCCAGAATTCTTTCTCTTCTGATCCTGTATTTGATCTCTTTGCCACGGTTATCATCTATGTATCAATGACCCTCGAATTCATATTTCCAGTTTGAATGAGTCTCTCCAGAATCTCAGACCTGTGTATTTGGCTTACTTGATATCTTCACCAGGAAGCCTCACAAGGACTCCAAAGACAACATGCCCCAAACCCAACTTATGAAGATATCTGCAACCTCCTTCAGTCACCCTTACCATAGTGAGTGGTGCCATCGTTCATGGAAGTTCAGAAGCCAGGAATCTAGATATCATTCTCGAACAAATCTAATCCTGTCAACTCTCCTTCTTACTGTCATCACTCTGGTCAAAGTTATCATTATTGCTTGCTCGGACTGATGCTGTTGCCTCCTAAATGATCTCCCAGACATTCATTCCTCACTTTCTATAATCTGCCATTTTCATTGCCACCCAAGTAATCTCTTAAAAACATAAACTTTATCATATCAATATCCTGCTCAAAACCCTTGAATGACTTCACGTTGTTATTAGGATAAAACCCAAATCCTTTCCTCCCAACATTCTCTCACCACCTTCCTAAACTTCCTGTGATGTATATATTGACTTTGTTCATTTCTTTGAATGCATCATGTTCTCTTCTCACCTTTGTGTGTACCTGTCTCTATACCTGAAATACTTTCCCCTCTGCACTTTACTGAAGATTTCTACTCTTCCATGCGATTTCATTTCTATGGTCATTGTTTCACGGAAACTTCATGTTGTCTATATTCTTCTATGCTCTCACAAATCCCTGTTCTTTACCTTTGTAGAATTTTCCAGAGTTTGCAACACTCTATTTATGGACTTATTTGCTTATTATATGTCTTCCTCACCAGACTGCCATGGGGGCAGAGACCACTGCTTTTCTGCTGATCATTGTACACCTAAATGCCAATCATAGTGCCTGGCACATAATTGGTATGTTACTTGTTGAACCAATGGAGAGGCTATTTCTATGTTGGTTTCTGACTCATGCAAAAGAAAAATGAGTTAATTTTAGTATACCATAAGTCTCTATATACATATAAATTTATAAAACATGAGCTTGTTAAGGAATGAACCAAAATAACTTTACCCTGTGAAGAAAGAAGACATTAAACCTAGATAGCATTCAGCCTAGAATTTCCTTGGAGATAGAAATACACTTTTCTGGGGTCTTTGGGGAATTGAATGTTATTTATAACTATTATTGTTCCTTTGCTGTGGTTCAGAAGATCAGTGAATAATGGAGAAGGGCAGTGATTAGAGTGTGTGATGACAAGCTTGGGCAAAGTGGGCAGTATTCAGTTCCAAGCTCCACTGACCATCACAGAAAGGTATTGGTGAGCCCCACATGTGGCGCTGAGAGACGCCCATGCAGAGCCTTCAGAGCAGGCTTTGAGAAGTCATGTGCTAGTGTGTACAGTCAGTGGGATGCTGAGTTTTTGCCACAAGGGGAAAAGAGCAGGTGATCGTTTACAAAGCACTTCACAATTATTTCTTCATCCAACCTGAAATGAAACATATAGAGTGTCTATGCTCCAGTCTGTGGATCGTATCACTGGAAAAGTCAAAGACTACGGGTCAGAGTCTGCAGGAGTTTCCTTTCAGGTTTTTTGTTTTTTGCATTTTTGCCTTCAGGAAGAAACTAAGAGTAAACAAAAATCACGGTTATTCTATTGGCACCAGAATAACATGTATGTATTTTTAGATTGCTGCATTTTAGTTACAGCTATAAAGGATGGAGGCAGGAGTGAAAATGATATATAAGAATTATCCTTTTTGCATTTCCTGATTATTTGAATAGCTGTCACCAATGTGAATTTAATATTCAGAATTCTAATTCTTCTAACAGAAACTCAATAAAGAGAGAATGAGCTCTATTTCAGATAGTTTTTGTGTCACTGGCCTTGAAATTTTGTCTGTTTTCTTTTTCAAGGTAAGGGATCTGTTTTTGACCTGTTTATTTTGTTTTAGTCATGACATGAGGAAATGAGGTATAAAAGTTAATTATTTTAGTCCTAATAAAATGATAACAAACTGTAACTACATGATATACTCCTCAAATGGTCAATTTATTTAAACAGTATGTAAACCATATTGTTCTTTTTTGGTGATTTGTAAACATGTGGCCAAAATATTCTTCATGGAAATGGATTACTCTAAAATCACACTATCCTACAGAAAATCTGGAAATGAATAAAATACAAAATCTTATTCTATTCTATCCCAGGTGTCTTGTCTACATTACTGTAATTTCAAAAGATTTAAAACAGTTGTTGAGATCCATAAGAAATTATGCTAAGTTATTATGGCCTTACCATTTTTACCCCTCAGGGATGATTTTCTTCACGAGTTTCAGATCTGGTGTAAAATTCATAAAGTTTTGCAAGAACCTCTTATGAAATAGTTGTCATCTTTTGGGTACATGGGTTTTCAAATTAGCAAACAAATAAAAATCACTTCCCTTGCGTATTTCTGTACTGGGTTGAATAGTGTCCTTCCGAAATTCATGTCTACTGGAATCTCAGAATGTGACTTTATTTGGTAAAAGGGTCTTTGCAGCTGTAATTAGTTAGGTTAAGATAAGCTCATACTGGATGTTTTGGACTGTATGTTTGTATGCCCCCCAAAATTCATGTGTTGAAAATCTAATCCCTAATGTGATGATATTCAGAGGTGAGGCCTTTGAGAGGCAATTACGCCGTGAGGGTGGAGTCCTCATGAATAGGATTAGTGCCTTTATAAGAAGAATCCAAAGAGCTAGCTTGCCCTTTTTCCACCTTCTTTGCCCTCTTTCAAGAAGTTGGCCTTCTGAAACCTGGAAGAGGGCTCTTACCAGGACCTAAGCATGTTGGCATCCTGATTTCAGATGTCTAGGCTCCAGAACTGTGAGAAATACATTTCTGTTGTTTTTAAGCCACCCAGTTTATGGTATTTTGTCATGTAGTCTGAGCTGACTGAGAAATTGGATTAAGATGGGTCTTAAATCCAATGACTGGTGCTTTTAGAAGAGAAAGGAAAGAAGATTCAGACATAGAGACACAGACACAAAAGGAAGAAGGCCATGTGAAGATGGAGATAGGAGTGCTTTAGCTACAAGCCAAGAGACACACATCATTGCTAGGAACACCCAGAAACTTGAGACGCAAGGAAGGATTCTTCCCTGGAAACTTCAGAGGGTCATTGGCCTTGGTGTTGCTTTGATTTCGGACTTCTGGCCTCCAGAACTGTTTGAGAATAACTGTCTGCTGTTTTAAGCCACCTAGTTTGTAGTCGCTTATTATGGCAGTCCTAGGAAACAAACACAATCTCCTGAGCTATTTCCCTACCTTTTCCACTTCACAGTTGAATTTATTGAATGAATCACCTACAATGGCTGTTTCTTTTTCATTGTGTGACATTCACTCCTCATCCACTGCAGTCTGGGGTCTACCCTCATCATTTCACAGAAATTGCTTTCACCAGGTTTACCAATAGCCCCTGGTGGCTGTATTCAGTGGATAATTCTCAGCTTTTGCATTATTTCATTTTTCATTATTTCCTTTTACCACTTCCTCCCTGAGTTCCTTGACTGCAGCCACAAAATTTTCTTGTTATCTTTTTGACCACTTTGCTTCAGTGATTGTTTGAGTTCCTCTTCTTGTTGTTGTCCCTTAAATGTTGGTATTTGTCAGGATTCTGCCATGGATCCTCTTCTCCATCTAAGTACCCTGGGTGGTTTCATTCACATGTGTCTATCTGCTCATGTTTACCAAGTCTGTCTTCAGACTAGATCTCCATCCTGAGCTTCAGACTTGTTATCAGCTCCACAATTTAACCGGGACTTCCCAAATTAAATGCATCACAGATCTCTCAAAATCAGTATGTTCGGAACAGAAATCACCATTTTCTCTCTCCCAAATCTGCTCTTCATTTCTCCCCAGATCATGGCACCACCTTTCTCCCAGTTATCAAAGTCGAAAACCTGGGAGACATCCTTCATTCCCTCTTCCTCTTACAACCTGTATCCTGTCTCTCTTTTGATCCTCACGGACAAAGCTCTGGGCCCATCTGCTGGCATTTCTCCCCTGACTTTCTGCCGGAGTGCACTAGCTGGTCTCCTCCCTCATATGCCCTTGAGAGAACTTTGAAACATAAATTTGTTTGTATGACTCTCTTGCTTAAAAGCTTGCAATGTTTTCCCAAACCTTGCAGGGTAAAGTCCAGAATGGATGACAAGGCACAGCATGACATGTTCCTCTATGCTCAGGCCAAACAGAAAACACCCCTTTCAGCTCTTCACATATGCCATGCACTTTCTGGTCTTGGATGAGATGTCACCCATGGGAAGCCTCCTTCACCCCCCATGATACTCATCCCACTGGCTGGTAATTCTCTGCTTTTCCCAATGGTCCTCTGAAACACAAGGAGCTCATCTATTTTATTTACCATGGACCTTCAGTGCCAAATACAGTGTCTGGAGTAGAGAGGAGCAACAAATATTGCCTAAATGAATGACCTGATCCCCATAAAAGAAAACCAAGGCTCATGATAATTAATCCATCTGGCCAAGCAAATGCAAGCCAGGGGCCAATTCTTCTAGTTTCTCTTATATTCCCTTTAAAAAAAGGAAACAACTTGCATTATGTAAAATTAAATCATAATTGTTAGAAAACAACACTTGTAAATTACAGCACACAAATTACAAACAAATTATAAAAACCAAGAAAGGCTTAGCTGTAAATGCTATCCCTTGCTGCCAGTTTTAAATAAGATTTTCTTCTAACCATGGCAAAGGCCTTTTCATGGGCTAATACAGTCACTTTTGTAGCTTTGAACTCTTCTCCTGCAGCTTGTACTCAGCTGCTGGTTAGTCCACAGGTGTCAAATGCCACATTCTGCTCTTTGCTCACTCCAAGCCCTAGTAGTGCCCTAGAGATGCCTTTTGCACATTTTTAGCTTAATCCAGCCATTTGTAAGCTCTGACTCTGCTCTGAACCCTCGCTCACCTTGCTTGCCTCTGAGCTGCCTTTGAAGGGGCAGGCTTGTCATGGGTCTGAATCTGCCCCAGCTGTTCCTAATTCTTTCATTCCTAAAGCACTCCTGCCTCAGATAATCAAAGTGGTACCTGCTTCTCAGAGAAGTAGCTGTACTGGGAGAAGTGGGGGCCTGCAATCCATGCTGCACAAGGGTCTACCCCTCTCCCTCTGGGCCTTGGGAAACAGCTGACATTGTCCTAGTCAGTGATGCAAATATGTTGTCTTTGTTTGCATTTTTTTGGTTTTGTTTTTTGCTCAAAAATAAAATTTTTGATATTCATTAAAGAAAAAGTTGGCAGTAGAGAATATTAGAAAAAACAATGCACAGTAGAGATAGTTTCACCACCCAATCACCGCTGCCATAAAGATTTTTATTTTTAAACATCTTTGTTGGAGTATGATTGCTTTACAATGTTGTGTTAGTTTCTGCTGTATAACAAAGTGAATCAGCTATACGTAAATATATATATATATCTCTCTCTATATATATATCTATATATATATATATCCCCATATCCCCTCCCTCTTGCATCTCCCTTCCCCCTTCCCTATCCAACCCTCCCTATCCCACCCCTCTACGTGGTCACAAAGCACCGAGCTGATCTCCCTGTGCTATGAGGCTGCTTCCCACTAGCTATCTATTTTACGTTTGGTAATGTATATATGTCAATGCTACTTACTTCGTCCCAGGTTAAACTTCCCCCTCCCTGTGTCCTCAAGTCCATTCTCTATGTCTGTGTCTTTATTCCTGTCCTGCCCCTAGGTTCTTCAGAACTATTTTTTTTTAGATTCCATATATATATGTTAGCATACGGTATGGGTTTTTCTCTTTCTGACTTACATCACTCTGTATGACACACTCTAGGTCGATCCACCACATTAAAAAAAACTCAATTTCTTTTATTTTTATGGCTGAGTAGTATCCCATTGTGTATATGTGCTACATCTTCTTTATCCATTCATCTGTCAGTGGACACTTAGGTTGCTTCCATATCCTGGCTATTGTAAATAGTGCAGCAATGAATTTTGTGGTAGATGACTCTTTTTGAATTATGGTCTTCTGAGGGTATATGCCCAATAGTGGGATTGCTGGGTCATATGGTAGTTCTATTTTTAGTTTTGTAAGGAACCTCCGTACTGTTCACCATAGTGGCTGTATCAATTTACATTCCCACCAACGGTGCAAGAAGGTTCCCAGTACTCCACACCATCTCAAGCATTTATTGTTTGTAGATTTTTTTTTGCGGTACTCGAGCGTCTCACTGTTGTGGCCTTTCCCATTGCGGAGCACAGTCTCCGGATACACAGGCTCAGAGGCCACGGCTCACAGGACAAGCCACTCCGCGGCATGTGGGATCCTCCTGGACCAGGGCATGAACCCATGTCCCCTGCATTGGCAGGTGGGCTCTCAACCATTACGCTACCAGGGAAGCCCATTTGTAGATTTTTTGTTGATGGCCATTCTGAACAGTGTGAGGTGATACCTCGTTGTAGTTTTGATTTGCCTTTCTCTAATGATTAGTGATTTTGAGGATCCTTTCATATGTTGTTGGCAATCTGTATATCTTCTTTGGAGAAATTTCCATTTAGGTCTTCTGCCCATTTTTGGATTGAACTTTTTGTTTTTTTGATATTGAGCTGCATGAGCTGCTTGTATAATTCAGAGATTAACCCTTGTCAGTTACTTCGTTTGCAAATATTTTCTCCAGTCCTGAGGGTTGTCTTTTTGTCTTGTTTCTGGTTTCCTTTTCTGTGCAAAAGCTTTTACGTTTCATTAGGTCCCATTTGTTATTTTTGTTTTTATTTCCATTACTCTAGGAGGTGGGTCAAAAAAGATCTTGCTGTGATTTATGTCAAAGAGTATTCTTCCTATGTTTTCCTCTAAGAGTTTTATAGTGTCTGGACTTACACTTAGGTCTTTAATCCATTTTGAGTTTATTTCTGTGTATGGTGTTAGGGAGTGTTCTAATTTCATTCTTTTACATGTAGTTGTCCAGTTTCCCCAGCAGCACTTATTGAAGATGCTGTCTTTTCTCCATTGTATATTCTTGCCTCCTTTTTCAAAGTAAGGTGACCATATGTGTGTGGGTTTATCTCTGGGCTTTCTATCGTGTTCCATTGATCTGTATTTCTGTTTTTGTGCCAGTACCATATTGTCTTGATTACTGTAGCTTTGTAGTACAGTCTGAAGACCTGGAGCCTGATTCCTCCAGCTGTGTTTTTTTCCTCAAGATCACTTTGGCTATTCAGGGTCTTTTGTGTTTCCATAAAAATTGTGAAATTTTTCCTTCTAGTTCTGTGCAAAATTCATTGGTAGTTTGATAGGGATTGCATTGCATCTGTCCCTATCAAACTACCAATGCCATTTTTCACAGAACTAGTAGATTGCTTTGGGTAGTATAGTCATTTTCACAATATTGATTCTTCCAATCCAAGAACATGGTACATCTCTCCATCTGTTTGTATCACCTTTAATTTCTTTCATCAGTGTCTTATAATTTTCTGCATACAGGTCTTTTGTCTCCTTAGGTAGGTTTATTCCTAGGTATTTTATTCTTTTTGTTGCAATGGTAAATGGGAGTGTTTCCTTAATTTCTCTTTCAGATTTTTCATCATTAGTGTATAGGAATGCAAGAGATTTCTGTGCTTTAATTTTGTATCCTGCTACTTTACCAAATTCATTGATGAGCTCTAGTAGTTTTCTGGTAACATCTTTAGGATTCTCTATGTATAGTATCATGTCATTTGCAATCAGTGACAGCTTTGCATCTTCTTTTCTTATTTGGATTCCTTTTATTTCTTTTTCTACTCTGATTGCTGTGGCTAAAACTTCCAAAACTATGTTGGATAATAGTGGTGAGAGTGAGCAAGCTTGTCTTGTTCCTGATCTCAGTGGAAATGGTTTCAGTTCTTCACCATTGAAAATGATGTTGGCTGTGTGTTTGTCATATATGGCCTTTATTATGTTGAGGTAAGTTCCCTCTTACTGGAGAGTTACTGGGGAGTCCAGGTACTTTCTGGAGAATTTTTATCATAAATGGGTGTTGAATTTTCAAAAGCTTTTTCTGTGTCTATTGAGTTTATCATATGGTTTTTATCGCTTAATTTGTTATTATGGTTTATCACATTGATTGATTTGCATATATTGAAGAATCCTTGCATTCCTGGAATAACCCCCACTTGTTCATGCTGTATGATCCTTTTAATGTGCTGTTGGATTCTGTTTGTTAGTATTTTGTTGAGGACTTTTGCATCTATGTTCATCAGTGATATCGGCCTGTAGTTTTCTCTTTTTGTGACATCTTTGTCTGGTTTTGGTATCAGGGTGATGGTGGCCTCGTAGAATGAGTTTGGGAGTGTTCCTCCTTCTGCTATATTTTGTAAGAGCTTGAGAAGTGTAGGTGTTAGCTGTGCTCTAAATGTTTGATAAAATTTGTGTTTAAAGCCATCTGGTCCTGGGCTTTTTTTGTTGGCAGATTTTTAAACACAATTTCAAATTCAGTGCTGGTGATTGGTCTGTTTATATTTTCTATTTCTTCCTGGTTCAGTCTCAGAAGTTTGTGCTTTTCTAAGAATTTGTCCATTTCTTCCAGGTTGTCTTTTTTCTTTTTTTCTTGTCATATATGGACTCATAGGTGGACTCTCAACCACTGCACCACCAGGGAAGCCCCCAGGTTGTCCATTTTATTGGCATATAGTTGCTGTTGTAATCTCTCATGATCCTTTGTATTTCTGCAGTGTCAGTTGTTACTTCTCCTTTTTCATTTCTAATTCTGTTGATTTGAGTCTTCTCTCTTTTTTTCTTGATGAGTCTGGCTAATGGTTTATCAATTTTGTTTATCTTCTCAGAGAACCACCTTTTAGCTTTATTGATCTTTGCTCTTGTTTCCTTCATTTGTTTTTCATTTATTTCTTATCTGACCTTTATGATTTCTTTCCTTCTGCTAACTTTGGGGTTTTTTTGTTCTTCTTTCTCTAATTGCTTTAGGTGTAAAGTTACATTGTTTATTTGAGATGTTTCTTGACGTAGGATTGTATTGCTATAAACTTCCCTCTTAGAACTGCTTTTCCTGCATCTCATAGGTTTTAGGTCATCGTGTTTTCATTGTCATTTGTTTCTAGATATTTTTGATTTCCTGTTTGATTTCTTCAGTGATCTCTTGGTTATTTAGTAGTGTATTGTTTAGCCTCCATGTGTTTGTATTTTTTACAGATTTTTTTTTCCCTGAAATTGATATCTAGTTTCATAGCATTGTGGTCAGAAAAGATACTTGATTGACTTCAATTTTCTTAAGTTTACTGAGGCTTGATTTGTGACCCAAGATATGATCTGTCCTGGAGAATGTTTCATGAGCACTTGAGAAGAAAGTGTATTCTGTTGTTTTCGGATGCAATATCCTATTAATATGAATTACATCTATCTGGTCTATTGTGTAATTTAAAGCTTCTGTGTTCTTATTAATTTCATGTCTGGATGATCTGTCCATTGGTGTAATGGTATTACATTACTGATATTATTCATGTAGTCTCTTTTTTCCATTGTATTTTAAATGGTTATTTCAGTTCTGCAAAAAGACTATACGGTTTGATGTATTTATTTTGAATTGACCCCACTTCACAAAATTAATTTAGAAGTTTTTCCCATAAAATTCTTTTTCAGATATATAATCATATCACCTCAAAATAATAATAATTTTGTCTCTTCCTTCCAGTATTTTTCTTTTTCTTTTCTTAGCATCTAATAGCATTTTTTAGATCTTTCATATAAAAAAATGTCAACAGTACTTATCACTACTTTATTTCTAATTTTAGTAAAATGACTAAATTTTGCTACTAGTATTTTATTAACTACTGGTTTGAATTAAATATTGCTTATCATTTAAAAAGAATATTAATCTATTCTGATTTTTTAAAAAGAAATTTTGAATTAAGGATAGTTTGGGATTTTATCAGGTAAATTTTATAAATCTTTTGGGATGACCTTATAAAAAAAATTCAACTTACTGATGTAATATATTATTTACCCTGATTTTCACCCACTCATGAATTACTAAAATAAATATTTCTTGGTCATGACAGATTACACTTTTAATCTTATACTGATTATTTTGTTTGTTTTCACATCTCTATTAATAAGGGCTTGGTTTATAGTTTTATTTGATATTTATTTTTTGTTAGAGAGTTGATTTTGAAAAAAAAACATTTGCTTGGTAAAATTAGGGGAAAGCATTTCATCTTTTTATATTTCCAGAAAATAGGTATGTATCTGAGAACTTTTCTCTGACAATTTGAAATAATTTTACCCTTAAGATGACCTAGACCCAAAGCCATTTGTGGCAAATATTTCTTTGATGTTTATTCAATTTCTATCTCAGTTATTTGTCTATGCATCCTATATGGTTTTTGTTTTTCTTTGTGATTTCTTTTTTCTCAAAAATCACAGTTTAAGTTTTAAAATTCATTAAATAAATTATTTATAAAACATTTTCATATGTTTAATGTTTTAATTGCTGCTTTTTATATTTAAATTTTATTTATTTACTTTTTAAATTTACTCATTAGATTTTCTAATAGACTATTTGAAAAAACTCATTTACTTATTTGTTTACTTATTCCACATTTACTTATTTCAATATAGTCATTTCTATTTTATACACTGTCACTTATTTTTATCTGCTCTCCTTAGGATTGTTAATATCAGCAGCTTGAGTTAAATGCTTAGTCCATTTATTTTTTCCTTATCTCTTTTGAGATAAAAGATTATATTTGTATTTTAATTGTTGTCTAAGTCATGTGCTATTTCTAAGTCATGTGCTATTTCATTTTTTATTTCTTACTTGAATCAATAATTAATTAAATCTTTTCCATAGTTTTGATTGTTATTGTTGGCTTGAATTTTTATTTATAATTTCTACTTTTTCTTGTGTTGTGGTCAGAAAATGTAGCCTGCAAATTTTCCTCCTTTTTGGAATTATAATTGTTCATAAATATAAGTTCAGTTATAAATGTTGAAGATGATGTATTTCTTTTTTTAATTGATAATGTTTGATACATATTTTATATAAATTTTAGATTAAGTTTTAAACATTTCCTCTATCTTTAAGTCATCTATCTCGTCTCTTATTCTACCATAAATTGACTAACAAGATCGAGCTGGACTTTCTACAATTTTGTTTTGTTAGTTTCTTATTGCCTTTCAAACTTGTTTGACCTGTTATTGGTGCTTTACAGTTCTCCATTGTTATGCATTTCTTGTACATTTTTACCTCTCTGAAATGATCTTTTTTATCTCATTTAATGTTTTTCCCCTGTAACTACTTCCTTGTGTAGTATTTCTCTAGTAACTCTTCCTTTTTTATGTATATATTTACATATCCTCTAATATGTTTGCTAATCCTTTAAATTTCTACCTTTCTGTTTTTATGTTGCTTTCACCTTGTGTTTATCCCTTAATATGCAGAGTATATTTCATTTACTTTTCTCTTCAAACATTTGCAAAGCAGATAGAATTAGTTTTAAACTATTTTAATGTACTTGTGATTCGTAAAACTATGAAATTTATCATGAAAATAGAAAAAGTTTAACATTCGGCTCAGAAAAATTTTAACATTTAAATCATGATCATTTACAAGTTAGATAAAACTACCTGGCTAGCTAGTTGAGTGCTCAACACTGGACAATTTTCTATCCCCAGTTCACCATTCTCAAATTCCACAGCACCAGCCCCTTCTGAGGGCCCTCCTATCCCTCTGGCCCTTTCTTCGCAGTTTCCTCTGCCAGCAACTTCCACTCTCCAGAACCTTGAAGCAAGTGGAGTTCCTAAGGGCTCAGTCTGAGGTCCTTTCTTTGTGAGAAGTGACAGATGAGCTGAGATTTGAAGCATAAGTAAGAGTCAGTCTCATGAAGGATGTGGCACTGATTTCATCCAGTTCTGTGATATCAAATATCACCCATATGTAGTCATTTCTAAATCATGTCAGGAAGTCCAAGAGGATGTCTTCACACCTCACTTCCCATTGCTCCACAAAGGCAATCTGTTGATTCCTCTGGCATTTATACAGCAGAGTCCAGAGCCTGCCTCCATGGAGTCAGCTCTGATCCATGTCAGCTCATTGTTTGCCTGAGCTACCATAATGGCATGCAACCTCACTGATGTATCTGTCTGACTTCTCACTCCATCCTCTACCCAATAAGGAGTGATTTTCCAATTTAGACATCAAATTGTGTCCATCTCTGGCTTGAAATTTTTCATTGCCCTCTCATGGCACTCAATATAAAATCCAAATATTTTAACATAAACCCCAAACCTTTTATGATCTGGCCTCAGCCTACCTCAACCTACTCACCTCGTACCAAGTACCATTTTGCTTTCACAGGTCACCTTTTAGTTTCTTCAATGACCTGAGTTCTTCCACAGGATTCTTCCACACTGTGCCCTCTGCCTGGAATGTTCTTCCTATATACTTCATGAGGCTGATTCTTTCTTCCCATTCAGATCTCAGGTCACCTGTCACTTCCTCAGAGAGGCCTTTCCTGACCACATAATGTATTATATGCCTCACTCTCAACATCTTTATTCTCTCTCATGGTGACTTGTAAATGTATATTTACTCACGTGTTCATTTGTTTAGTGGTAGGAAGCTTCAAGATGGGCACCCATGACTCCTCACCTCCTGGTTTCATTCCCTTGAATTATCCCCTCCCTTTGAGGATGGGTTGGACCAGTGACTTGCTTCTAATGAATACAAATCTTTGAGGAGATACTTTCCATGTCAAGTTACTTCCGTCCTGTCCTCTGGCTGGCTTGCCCTGGGGGAAGCCAGCTGCCATGTGATCTTCCTTTTGGAGATGCCCTTTGGTGAACATTTGGGCCAACAGTTAGTGAGGAACTGAGGCGCTCAGTCCAACACGTCATGAAGAACTGCTTCCTGCCAACAGCCACTTGAGTTACCATCTTTTCCCCAACATGTCAGGAAACAGCTTTGGTAAAAAAACTAACCAGTCTCTGCCACAATAAGGCTGGCTTACTTCATTTCCCATACTCATTTTTTGTGACCACTCCCTCACACAAAACCTATTTCCCCAGCCAGAAACCTGGTAGCTTGTTATTTAGTCAATTAATTGATTCAATAAATATTTACAGAGTGCCTGCTATGTTCCAGTTACTGAATTAGGCATAGGAATAAGGCAACGTACAAAACATACAAAACCCCTCTGTTGGTGGAATTTATGTTGTAAAAAAGTGGAGACAGACATTGCAAATGTATGATATGTCTAATTGTGATGAATGTTCTTGAGGCAAATAGAGTAATGGGAACAGGGAGTGCCAGAGTGGTGTTATGGGTCACTATTCTATTTTGGGTGTTGTCAGAACAATACTCCCTGAAAAGGTGATATATGAACAGAGACTCCAAAGGAGAGAGGGAGAGAGTCACTCAGCTTACAAGGGAAACACGCTCCCAGTAGAGGAAAATCCTATATAAATTCCCAAAGCAGGCATGTTTGAACCCACCAAGACTGTGTTGAGTTCTAGATATTTACCAAAGGTAGAGATGATAAAATTTGCCTGTGGATTGCATGTAGGATATGAGAGAATGAGGAACTTGAAGACATGTCTAAGGTTTCTAGCTGAGTGTCTGAATGAACCAAATTGCCTTTCATTGAGATGGAAGAGACTGTGAGGTTTTTTCGGGAAGGGGGGTGGGTAATGGGAGTTTGTTTTGTACTCATGTTCTGGAAACGTACGTTACCTTTCACTTTCTTTTCACTGATTGATCTTTCTAGAATCTCTCATCACCCACTCCTTGCCAGGCTCACTCCCATGGGTGATATTGTCCTCAATGGAGGTATCACCTCTTCCGGGTACCCCCTGCTCTAGCAGACCCCATGCTTATCTTGGTTAAAAAGCCTAATGAAACTGTTTCTTACAATTCTTCCTAATTAGAATGCAGGCTTCCAGAGAACAGGAACTATGTCTTATTTATCTTTAGAAATCCAGTGCCTAGTAGAGTGGCAGTCACCAAGCTGGTAGTCAATAAAAATGAAATGTTATTGAATAACTGAACAAAAGGATATAAGAAATTGAACAACTGAGGTAATACAAAGAGCAAAGCATTTTCCAGACATGAACAATGAAACAGCACAGTGTATTTGATGAACTTCAAATAATTAAAAATTGCTGAGGCAGGGAGTGGGCAGCTGTGTTGGGGTGGGAGAGGATGGTGGGGGAAGGATGGTGGGAAACAAAGCTGGAGAGTGGAGGGGCTCTAATCCATGCCAACATGCTTCGCAAGTGTCTTGACTACTAACAGGTTGTAATCAGAGCACTTCTTTTGTCTTTGATGATATGTCTTCTAGTTTCCCACCAAAAATAGAACAGGCATTCTATTTGATTTCTTTTTTTCTATGTAAATATAATTTAGAGGAAAACTCTTCCACCTAACCTTTAGGATATTATCCACCCCCACCAACAATTTCTGCTGAAGAATTTATTCATCTGCTTCATGTTGATTTTTTTCTGCTTATTCATCCTTCAGTAATTAGAAGAGTTAGGCTGTGCTGCTGTCTCAGGTTCCCTTACCATCCGCTAGATTGCTCATGAGACTGAAGTCTTTCAACATTTTTAGTAGTCATTTTTCGTTTTTGGTGTTATTTTTTCTAATAGTGTTCAGCTTTTAAATTGCTTATTATTCTTTATTGACAATCTAGAGCTGTTTGTATATTAAAAGAAAAAAACAATTTTTCAAAAACTTGTCATTAAACATGACTGAATTATTTCTGTTATTTAGAGTCCTTTAATTGGCTATTTCTCATTTAGATATCTACCATTACCAAGAAATATGCTTCAGGGACAGGCAGCTCATTTGGGACAATGAGATTTACATTTAATTCTGGTAAAACTAGCACTGTAGTTCTTTTCTAAAAAAGCCAGGGTGGGGCTTCCCTGGTGGCGCAGTGGTTGGGAGTCCGCCTGCCGATGCAGGGGACGTGGGTTCATGCCCCGTTCCGGGGGTATCCCGCGTGCTGCGGAGCGGCTGGGTCTGTGGGCCGTGGCCGCTGAGCCTGCGCGTCCAGAGCCTGTGCTCCGTGGCGGGAGGGGCCACAGCGGTGAGAGACCCGTGTACCGCAAAAAAACCACAAAACAAAAAAAAGCCAGGGTGTATGCAAATGTAATCATTAGAGCTGAATTACAAAACCATCAGTGTATTTCTTTTATTACTTGATATTACACATTATAACATTTAAAGAGAAATATTAAGTTTGGGAATGAAAACTTAGACTGTGAAACTCTTACCAACTTCTCCACTCCTTAGAATTGCAAGGTTTAGAAAATATCGTAAAAAATTAATAAACAGAAAACTCAATTAAATGAAAAGACAGACCCCTTCTTCCCTGGCAACAACTCAGCTAATGAAAAGCCACAGACTCTGTTTTTATAGCCCTCTCAGCTTCCTTTTTCCCTCTACAAAAGTGTTCTCTTGCCATGAGGGAACTTGTACGTGGCTCACCATGGTTGCAGACCTCAAATTGTAATTCTCTGCTAATTCTGACTAAACCCATTTTTGCTGGAGAAATAACTGGCAGTCTATTTGTTTTAGATCAACATTTTGGTAGCCCATAAGGGACCAGAGAAGACCTCTGATTGCTCCAGGGATGGTGAGCAAAAAGATGAGGTATCCATAATTGAGCGCTAGTTGCTCGCTGCTGTTCTCATTGGCCCTGGAGTTTGAAGGCATGTCTTTCTACTGAATATGAGCTTCTGCCCTATTTGTGTTTGAAGCTCTCCAGGCTGTATTTGGGATCTACTTTAAGGATTTTTCCTTCCTGGTTAAGGCCTTGTTCTCTATGCAAGTACTCATTTGGCACTTTGGTCTAATTTTGAGATTAGACTGTTTCAACTGAAATTGGTTAGACTTTGACCCATTGCTTTGGGAACAGGGACTGTTTCATTGAAACTGTGCTCTTTTCAGCAATTGGCCTGTTCCTTTGGAATAGGGGCTGTTTTATGGGAATTGCCCTGAAAAGCCCTTGGCCTCACTCTTCCAGGACAAATTTGTTTCCTTAGAACTGGCTTGTATTAAGTTTACAGGTTGTTTGAAATGTTTGCTCTGTAAGATGTTTGAAGTATAATCTATTTAGGCTGTTTGAAAATTATTCTTTTAGTTTAGAGAAAAACCTTGAGAAATGGGATCTCAGTTATCTAAATACTATGAGGGCACAACCCCCCACCCCAGGAACTCTGGCCGATTTTATGTTTAAAAACCACAGTCCTTTTGACCAAAGGCAATTTAGACTATCAATAGCAATTATGGGGAACTTTTGAAATTCCCACACTTAATCTCCTTAAAATTGAATTGGACTACCATAGCTCAAAAATTTCCAGAACTGAATGGAATAACTATTTCAACTGGTAGCTCTAGGCTTCCAAATGTTATCAGGAGCCTAAAATTGCCTCTCTGTAAAATAATATTTTAAGATTAACTGAGGCAAACAATTGAAGAAAAAGAAAATGGATTCCAAATCCTCTTCTTTCTTCGCGTTTTGTCTCAGGCTCCGCCTCTGGTGCCATCTTCCTTTTTCCTTTCCGTATCTCCTATACCTCCTCTATACCCTCAGCTCCCCCATACTAATTCTCTCACTGAGCTTACCTTCTGCTCTGAAACTCTCCCCACCCCCCTTCCTTGAACTTATGGGAAACTGTCCCTTTAAAATGAAGCCTTCTGTGGATCCAGAGGTTAAACCCTTATTTCTTCTATTCCCTGGGCTAAAGCTGAACTGCAAGCCATAGCCAAAGATTTTCCCAAAGGAATCAAAGATCCTCCAAGGTTTGCTGAAAAATTTAATATAGTCATTCAAACTTATCAACCTGGCTTCTCTCTGACTTATATCAGCTAGTTCATAGGCTTGTCAGTGAAGGCTAGGCCCAGCTTTGGATGAAAAGGGCTAATTGGGAAAATTCTGAAAGGGCTCAAGAATTACAACTGGGAGACCAGCCCACTAGCTTATTATATGATCAGGCTTGGACAATTGCTAGGTGACTTCATCAAGCAATTCCTAGGGCTTTTCCAAAGCCTGTTGATTGGAACAAAATTCAGGTTTGCACACAAAAATCTGATGAACCTTTTCATGACTATTACAGTTGACTTCAGATTATTTTTAAAGAAAATTCTGGTCTTCCTTCAGATGTTAATTCCACCTGGGTAGCTTTTAACTCTGTGCTTATTAATGAGCTCAACTGGGACCTTTCCCTTGTAGTAAAAAGGACCAGAATGGAATAGGAAACTCTGTCCACTCCAGATTTTGTTAATCTAGTAAACCAGGTTCCTCACACGCTAGATGAATCACCTAAAAATCACCTGCTAAAATTCTTAATCTTCAACTCCAGCAAAGGAAGGCTCCTAAATGAAACTCTCCTACTTCCTGCTATTACTGCAAAGAGCCAGGACATTGGAAGAGAGATTATTACAAATTCAAGCCCTTCAGGTGCCTTGAGACCTCTAACCAGCCTTTCCAACATCCTCCCAATTCTCAGTGATGAGGTTCTAAGGAACTGCAGGGGCTCTTCTCAATCCTCCCTCTTAACTGGAGAAAAATTCCTCCAGATTGGGGATGAATCTCTTTTAGTCCTAATTGACACCAGCGTCACACTCGTGGTTCTCAACCTCACTACTATGAAACAGCCTCTACCTCGGAGCAGTAAAACATTTCAAACAGTGGGGATTTTTCATGGAATCCTGTCTCGGAACCTGTTCCTTTTCATTAGGTCCTTTGAGAGATGCACACCCTTTTCTCCTCAGCTCCTCCACTCCTATCCATTTGTAGGCTCCCATCCCTGCTTGTTCCTTGCAGAGTAGTTTGGAAGTCTCATTTTATCATTCATGTGTAAGTTCTTCCTGGGCTCATATACATGTACCAGGCACTATGTGAGGCCCTGGGGACACTCAAACAGTATGGTCAACACCCAGGTCCTGGAGGATTCCCAGCATGGGGCTCACTTGTAAGCAAAGGTGAAGAGCATGGCCTGGCACACATGTGCTAGACATCATCAGAGCAGCAGGGACAGAGGGGAGGGAGGGACACCATCTTCATGAGCCCACGCTTCTCACCCTTGATCTAGATTAGAGCCTGGGAGACACCTAGATTAGTGTGGGGCCCAATGGGGCCTGGATAAGCTAGTTTCCACATCTGAACTAGATCTCAGCCCAGGGGTGTATTTATCATACATTTATGGGGCCTAAGATGAAGTGCCCAGGACTGAGCACTGGGGTGAGAAGGAATGAGGAAGACGTAGGTGGTACCCTTACATTGATCACCCATGGCCAGGGTTCCTATCCTCATGAGTGGGAAGACACAGAGTTTGGGCCTGAGAATTCCAAGATTATTTCAGAGAAACTCTCAATTTGATGCCTCTTGGTCATAGAGAAGAGTAGCAAGGACCACCTCACCTCTGAGATCAGCTCCCAACCCTTTCCTGAGCTCACTCTCCTCTGGAGGCCATACCCTACCCACCTCCGCTGCAACTAGAATGTTTTACAGCTGCTTTGATCACATGGTGTGGGATCTCTTCAATTTAAATGCTTTTTTGGGCCAGACAATCATTGGTTAATACTGTCTAGAAAAGGACTAACTGTTAGGTAATTTGTAGAACCAGATGAAAAGTAAAACTGGTCCCTGTCCTGACATCAGGGAGAACAGGTCTCAGAGCCTCCTGTCTCCAGCCAGACTCTGTGGCCCGTTCCCACTGACCCGTGTCAGACTTGATTCCTGTTCTCTGCCTCTCACCAAGTTCCATGAAGGAAACTTGGTGATATGTCACAGTAGATGGAGAAGATAACAGAACAGGAAGGAACCTCCTCTCTGCAGACATTTAGGACAGTATCGATGCCATTCTCAACCAAGTCATTATGCTCGCATCCTGTTTCATTCCCACGTAGAAGGAGCATCAATATCATTGTACAGATGGCTATGGATGGACTCAGGTGGTGATGCTGTACTGATTCTCATCTTCAGACTTTGGAATCCATCACTCCCATGGCCCAGGTACCATTTGTGTCTTCCTTCTGCCCCTCTATACCTTTTCCCTGTTAAGGTCCATCCAAGGCTCTGGGCCCTGCTTTTTCCTATGGAGCCCACCACATGGCTCTCTCTGGATTTCTAGAGCCCTTGCTCTTGGTATCATTAAGTTAACATTTAAACACACACTGTCAGGAGTCCTTCAGACATCACTGGGAAATTGTGATGTAGAGATTAAGGATTTCTCGAATAATTTTATTATGAGAAGCTTGTTTCTGGGGGAGAAAAAGAGATCTTTTTAACCAAGCACTCTCATTTTTTGTTTTGTGGGAAAAAATATCAGCACCTGCAAGGCAATCAAATTCTATTAAAATACATGTATTTCACACAGGATTCATGATCCAAAAGGATCCTCAAGTCATAATTTGCCTCATTTTATATTTATATTGAATTAAAACAACTCCCTTGGTGAACCTGAGAGTGAAATTACCCCAACTCTGCCTGGAGGCTCCTCCTTTCTCAGATTCCTCCAGAACTGGCTGATGCATGTGGGTCCAAAAGAGCATCCTTGCAAAAGGAAGGAGCTCTGCCCCAGCACTCCAGCTAAGATGGAGTGAAGATTAAATTTGAGCCCCCTTATAATAAAAGAGCTTTGGAAATGTGGAGAGGGACAGGAAGGAAGCTACATTCAAGAAAGTATTCCTTTAATGCTAAAGTTTCTGAGGGAGCAAGGGTTGGGGTTACTGCAGTCTCAGGCCTGGCAAGTGCCCCACACAGAGAGGATGGGGAACAAGGAATAAAATTGTAATTGATGCCAAACTCATAGTATAAGCTTGGAGTCTCTCCCAAGAGGCAGAGGTGTGAGTGAAAGTGCATAGGATTTGGAATTGAAGTGTTAATCTACAGTGCCTGGTTCCCCATTTGCTGGCTGTACAACTCTGCATAATTCATCCACCTTCTCAAAACTCTCTTTTCTCATAAGTTAAATAAATACAGTTGTAGATTTTTTTTGTGTGTGTGTGATCAATCAAAATGTCATGAACGAATGTAAAGACCTACTCAGAGTTAAGATTTATTATTAAATGAAGTGGTTACTGTCCCAGTAATAGGGATCGTGAAACACAGTTTTGTCCATTTAGAACTCCGTGTGAAAATTTTCCTGGATGGCGACGGTGATTTTTCCTCACCTCCTGAGGTGTACTTAACCTACAGTATACTGCACATATTTAAGGATTACAATTTGATAAATTTTAACATATGTCCTACATTGTAATAAAGATTATACTTAGTCCCTTGTTCTTGGCAGAGAGCTTCAAAAATCCTTGAAATTTCTCGAGTGGTAAAACTGCTTTGCTAGGCCATGAGGTGACTTTGTGGGCCCTTAGGTAGCTTCAGGAAGGCCATGAAAGACCAACTGCCTGGTTAGAGGGTTGAAACCTTGAGCCAAACTGACCTCCAGGGAGGGGAGGGGGCTGGAGATTGACTTCAGTAAGCTGACTAATGATTTGATTAATCATGCCTGCATAAGGAAACCCCAGTAAAAACTCTGGACACTAGTGCTCAGTACAACTTCCGGTTGGTGAGCACATTGATATGCCAGGAGGGTGATGTAGAAAATCTGTGCAGGACTCCACAGGGAGAGGGCAAGGAAGCTCTGCCTCCAGAACACTTGTAGGCTTCACTTATGTGTATCCTTTATATTAAAGCTATAATTTTAAGTATAGTGCTTTCCTTAGTTCTAGTAATTGGTTCCAGGGAATTACTGAACCTGAGGGGTTGTGGGGATCCGTAAATATATAGCCAGACTGTCAGAAGTACGGGATGCCTAGGGATCCTAAAATTGTGTCTCTTGTCTGATGTAAGGACAGTCTTGCATGTGACTTTGTCCTAACTTGCGGGATGCGATGCCAACTCTGAGTGGTTAGCAGAATCGTACTGCTATAGTTAGTAGGGAAACAGAGCATTTGGTGTTAGAAATGTGGGATTTGCTAGAAGGACGCTGACTCATTGAGACATGTGGTTTAGGAAGAGAAAAGATGAAAGGGTGGGGGGATGAGGATCCTTTGATTACTGGGCAGCCAAAAGGTTATCTATGGGATGGAATAGCAGCTGTGCTGAACACAATTAGTCACGTTAACCGTTAACAATAGAATTTAGAGATGATGGACCAAACTCCTGGGGAGTTGGCCCACTGGATGCATGAGTAAAATAATAGGAAAATGGTTAAATATGTAATTCCTTGGTTATTGTTATCTGTAACAGCTAAAGTGAAATTAAAAGGGTGCTGGGTCAGATCTTGGTGCCGACCAAGCTCAGATTATGGTCAGTCTGAGCTATGGCCACTAGCCTCAAAGCTTTCACCAAAGGGAAAAGTTATGCTTGGACAATAGAGACTACCTCTGAGAGCCCTTGTCATCAAAAAGGTCATCCAGGTCAAGGGGATGGAAAGATCAAGAAGTTACTGAAACCAGGAGTTACAGTATGAAGGATTTTTCTCATTTTGTGGATTGGTATCATCAACTTCCTGAAGAATCCTTATTGAAATGGGATGTATAAGGGTCTAATTTGGGGGCTGTGTCTTTGGTTTTAAATACTGCAGAGTGGAAAAGTATGTTTAGGTTGATACATGACCTACATCACACTATGGAACAATCACAGATGGCTATGCATGATCCAGACACACCGCAGATTATTCCTGAATTAACAGCTGGCCTGGTGGACAAAGTAAAAGGCACTGCAAAGTTTGTCTACCTTGAGAAGGGGTACTGTCTGACTCCCCATATAAATGCTGAGTGGTACATCTCAGATGAAGTAGCTGATATACTTTGCATGCAAGCTATACTGGACAGGCTTTATGATGATCAGATATTAATCTGTGAAATATGCCCCTTTTCCATGGTATGATAAGTGCTGTGATTAAAGGGCACCTTTTGCTTGGGACACCATACAACCTCACTGCTGCAAATTTGAACAATTGCCCAAAATGACTTATTGGATTTTTCTGTCTCCGTTTCCCTTTGTGGATCTTATAGATGCTAATAAAAATAGATTAAGTAACACAAAAATGGGGAAAAGCAGAAGGGATAGTCAAGGGACTCATCATGGCAGAATGGACATCTTTACATGGTATTTAAGTAATGGGGTGAATAAAGCAGACAATAATGGGGTTGAAATAAAGGTCTTAATGGAGCACTACCAAAGGATGAGTGGGCCAATGGGATCTCCTTGGGCTCCCCAACATTAAAGGTCCTTAAATATTTCTGTCCACTCTATGTAACCCAGTTTGGAGGAATTGTAAAAGTTAGAAGGCAAAGATTACGTTGAGAAATCCAACCTGAATTACTTGGGGCCATAGTCAAGCAGATTAATCAAGATAAAGGTTGACAAAAGGGTCAATGTATTTTGGCTCAACCCTCTGCTGGGGACCCAAAGCCTTATGCTCATGAGTGAGTTGACTAAGGAGTGGAGAAGAGAAATTTCTCAGACTTCTTGACAAGGGGACTTCATGAACTCTTTAGTACCAAAATCTGTTGGTGAGACCCTAATGGAACCTACAATTACATTGAGAAAGTTTAGGAATTCAAGAGTTGATAGGATTAAGGTAAAAAGTTTGGATGAAAAATTGGAATGTTTATGTAGTTCCTTTGTGAAATGATTGTGTCTGTCTTACCTAAATGTATTATAGGGATGGACATTGTGTCTGATTGGGGAATGTTTCCCCAACCGACATTATAAAAGAGAAGGCACATAATACCACCCTTCCACAGTATTTACTGGACATGATAAGTGGGAATCAATAGGAATGCCAGAGCCCACACAATGTAAAATAGAAGCTGGAGTGTTGGTACAAGTCAATTCTCTGTACAATAACCCTGCATAGAGTGTAGTCTGGGGTTTGTGGCAAAATCCCATGAGCTTCTCCCAGTGACAATTGCTGGGACCATGGACTAGAAAATTTCCATTTGAGAAGCAATTGCTATCTTGCTATTGGACGTTAATTGACTCTGCCCCTGTGAATAAAGGACATAAAATAATATTGAAACCCCAAATACCCATAATATCTTGGGTGATAGCAGAGAGACACTCCATTATAGAGGGCAATGCCCGGATGAATTCCGTAATACAATGGAAATGGTTAGCCCAAGACCATGCTATGAAGGTAATGCAAATAATTTCTCAGCATATTCATGAGCACGTACATTCTTTTCCCCTAGATCTGACTTTGGAATTACATGAGGAGCTGTCTGATTCTATTGCCACTTGGACAGTGCCTTGTAAACAGCTCTTGATTGACAAACACAGAGCTGCTTAGCTTTTGGATGGCAGGTCTAAAGTGAACAGTTTGGAAGTCCATCATTCTGATCAAAGAAGGTAAAAATAAATGAGCTCAATGGGCTAACTTGCATGCTGTCTGACCCTGTGTTTAAGTTTTTACTAATGCATGGGTGGTGACCAATAGCCTGGCCATATGATCAGGCAGGAGCGCAAAGGGAAACTGGCTTATTAGAAGGATGCCCAAATGTGCTTTCACTCTATCTGGCCAAAGGGGGTTAACAGTGAATGCACCTATATTGCCTAGCAGTTAAAATAGCCCATTAGTTCTGTACACAGGGAGAGATGGGGAAATAATAGTTGAGGCTAAAGGAATAAACACATGGGTTATGCAAAGAGGGAAATCCAGTATTCTTCAAAAAAATATCTTAGTTACGCCAGTTGCCTGAAAGGGTGAAGCCATATATAGCTGAGACCACTCCTTCTTTTAGAACCTGACAATCTCAACAGGGAGCCTGCAAACTTGTGTGGCCTTGCCCCAGGAGACATTTTGTTCATAAAATTTGATGATGGGATGGACTAATTTTTAATGACTGAAAGGAACTCTAGTAATGTGTTAGTACCTTTTGAATTTACTTTTCAGGTTACATCTATTATATTGCAATATAGTCTAACACTGGCATTGTTGGTAAGATTATGATACCAATATTGATAGTCAAATATATTGGGAAATATATTTGAACTAAAACCTATCATCTGTCATCTGTACCCCACACTTGCTCCTCCAAATATTAGGAATATTCAAGTTAGTACTATTGCTGTATCTGTTATATAAATGCCACACCAAATGTAGGTGCTCAGACAGATATGATCATTTTGCTGTCAGGCAACCATGGCCAAAGACCAAAAGAGGGGAGGGCAGACAGACATCAACTTCAGTCATGTGAGCAGTGCTTTAATCAATTATGCCTTCAGAAATTATCCACTCTGAAACTCAGTGGAGTTTTTTGTTTGCTAGGACAGTGATATGCTCTGATTCCTCAGAGAGAGGGCATGGAAGCTCTGCTTCTAGGACCCTCCAAGATCTCATCCTATCTGTATTTTTTATAATAAAACTGTAATAATAGGTATAGTACATTTCTGAGTTCTGTGAGTCCCTTATAGTGAAACTTATATCAAACTTGAGAAGGTCTTGGGAAACCTTGAATTTATAGCCAGTCTTTTGGAAGTGTGGGTAGCCTGGGGACCCCCAAAGTGTGGCTGGTCTCTAAAAAACAAGGGCAGTCTTATGGAAGACTTTGTTCTTAACTTTGGGCTCTGATAGCAACTCTGGGTGGTTAGTGTCTGAATGGCATTGCAGTACATCCAACTAGGGTGGGGAGAGAGCACACGTATACCCATGAAGCAATGGTGATAGGATTTTTAATTAAGAAAGTTGACTCTTGCAGTTTTACTGTATAAGAGGAATATAACCCCAGGGGAAGGACACACACATGCACACACTATCACACCACAAAAACTCACATATAGACATACCCCATCCCCCAGGACACAAACCTATATATCTTCAAGGAATACAACTTCTTGTGGAAACACGGCCATAGTTCTTTATCCATAAAATCTTTTTCTTTTTCCCAACCATCAATCCTCACTCTCACCAGAAAGCTGGAATCATATTGATTCCCTAGACAAAAGCCAGCAAGGAAGATCCACCTTTCTTATCATGTGGTTTTTTTCCTCAGCAAGTGACTGACCCAGAATATGCACAGATTTTCCTTTCTCTTGAGGCCACCTGCAGTTACAGAAAAGAAAGCACTATGAAGATCAGGTCATTCTGTGTCCTGTTTGCGCAGTTCTTTTTTTCTCCTGTTGATTTTAGAAGATTGGATGGGAATCAGTAGTCAAGAGAAATTATAAGCAAGAACAGAGGAGCACACACCAAAAGACATGACCTTTTCTTGGAGGGTGTGTCTGTCAAGTCTATCTTGGTTGGCAACTACAAAAGTCTTAAAGAGGAAACATCTTTGCTGAAGAAAAGGTCTCCTACTGGCAGTTTATAACCTGATGCTCCAGTATTTGAGTGCCTCTTGAGTCAGGCAACAGTTGGAAAGTGACTATCCTTCCAGCCCTCGAAAAAAACTGTAATTAACCTCTAATGTACATGGTAGGTTTTCATATCTGAACTAGATTGATTAAGGAAAAAATCAAGAAAGCAACATTTCTATCTCAGACAATCTTAACTTAGTATTAGATGAGGCTTGCTCTATTGGCCAGCCAATTGGTCCTCTGTGGGCCTAGGAGGACATAGATGAACTTTCAGCATGTTGGTGGGACTGTTCATGCATTACTCTAAACCAGTTATGTAAGAGAGTTGCCAAAAAAGGGGTTGGACATCAGGATAATAACCAACCGGTACTATGAGCCCTTATTTGTCACTCTCCCTAAGTTATGAATCTCCTGGGATTTGAGCATTTCTAGGGCTTGTGGTGATAATGCTATCAAATACCACTAAAATATCTCCTCAATTATTTGTTTAGGTTTGATGCTAAAGAATAATCCCAGCAATGGCAGAGGTTGACCAGATTGCCATTCTTCTTGCCTCCAAACTCAGAATCTGCAAGCTGACCAGAAGCACCTGACCTTTCTATGTATCTTTTACACATTTCCCAAAATGGCTAAAATTTTAAAATTCTGACAATACCAACTGTGGGTGAGGTTGAGCAGCAACCAAACTCTTCCACAGCAGGTGTGAGCGTTAGGTGTGCACTCCATTTGGGAAACTCTTGGTCAATATCCACTGAGGGCGAACATAAGCCACCCCTATGTCCCAGTAATTCTTCTGGTAGAGAAATACCTAACAGAAATGCATACATATGTTCCCCAGAAGACATTTACAGCAAGGTATCTAACAGCATTATTCTTAATTTCCCAAAGCTGTAAACTACCCAGACTCTCATAACAGTAGTATGTGTCAACAAATTCTAGCATATTTCAACAACTGTATGCTATACCTTCATAGGAAAGAATGACCCTTAAAAATACACAATAACATGAGTGAATATCACAGAATGTAGAGTAAATGAAGCCAGACACAAAATAAAGCATGGTTTCCTTTATTTGGAAGTGGTTGACAGTGGTGACCCTTGGAGGTGAGGTTCATGATGGAAATTTTTTGGGTACTGGGTTCCAGTCAGGTATTTTTTTTCTTTGTTTTTTAATCTAGGGAATGACTACACAGTTTGTAAAGATTCACTGAACTGTACAATCACGACATGAAAGAATTTTTGGTAGGCATATAATATTTCCATTAAAAGTAAGAAGTAACAAAGAAACAAAGAAACAGTAATGTTTCAAACATGTTATGAAAAGCTCAGCAGTGACAAATAGTTGCAGACTGGGTATTTGAGTAATTTGTCGCAAACCCCAAATCACACCTCTGTGCCCAATTGCAACAAATACCTGGGGATGTTTAGAGTAACTATTGATATTTGGCAACACCAAAAGGTCCCAGGTGGCTGCAGGAGCCTCCAACCTGCACACCCAATTAACCTCACCGCCAGGACCACCCTGGAGCACCACTGCCTAGCACTCACCACTGCATGAGCCTTGGATATGGGAGGGAAAGTCTCCTAAGCACATGAACAGCATCAGACGTGGGGCTTTTTAAAGAAATATACATTGGATTTTATTTCTTTACAAATTCTTCTCGTCCACCGGTTAGACTTTAATTTCCATGATTTCATCCACTTTTATTGAGCATATTGTTGGATGTGTACTGCACTTGTGAAGAATCCACATGCATACAGAAAATGAGGAGTCAATCATACGGTGATGGAAATTATACAGGTTGCTTACCCCTTCCTCCATTCTCGCTGCTTCCTTAATAAGATCCTAATTTTATTTCAGGACAGTGATGTGTTCATCCGAAGTAAGTGCTGACACAGGACCAAGTTTATTAAGGGCTCTCGTTAATTTAGTCTGCTTATGATGTCAAGAGAAAATAATTTGTTTGCTTTTCCTTCTATATAAATATGTCCAAATATGAGTAAACACATGCTTATACAGAATGTATATTTTAAATTTCATTATTTTCATAATGCAACAGTAATAAAAGGAAGGAAAAGAGGATTAGAAACAAATAAATATAAAATCCAGATAGCTGGAGAGGATAAAACACATGAACTTTCAGCTAATTAGAAATTCACCTATATTTTTCTGTCAAATTAGATATCCAGGGGCTTAAGATTCTATAGCTGCCAGAATCATAGATATTTTAAAACATTTAAAAAACTAAATGTAGGGGGCTTCCCTGGTGATACAGTGGTTGAGAATCTGCCTGTTAATGCAGGGGACATGGGTTCGAGCCCCGGTCTGGGAGGATCCTACATGCCGCGGAGCAACTAGGCCCGTGAGCCACAACTACTGAGCCTGCACGTCTGGAGCCTGTGTTCCGCAACAAGAGAGGCCGCGATAGTGAGAGGCCCGCGCACCGCGGTGAAGAGTGGCCCCCGCTTGCCACAACTAGAGAAAGCCCTCGCACAGAAACGAAGACCCAACACAGACAAAAATAAAAAATAAAAATAAAAAAACTAAATGTAGAACTAAAAACATGGTTGAGGAATCATAGATTATTAAACATGAAACTACTAGGAATGAAAAATATAGAAATTAAAATTAAAAACTCATTTTATGGACTCTTCCAGAAGTCTAGAGATAGGTGAAAAAGAAACATAGAAATGGAAGTTAGATTTTACATATTTTCCCAACTCAGGTATACAAAGAAATGGAATGCTCAAATAAGAGGTTAAATATTATGAAACACAGAATGAGAAGATCTGATAATCTTCTAAGTTTATTCCAAGGAGAAAATGGAGAGGACGGAAGAGAGAAAACATTTGAAGTAATAACAGCTGATCTTTTCTTAGATTTGATAAAATATATAAATTCTCAGCTTTAGGAAACAGGATGAAAACCATGATGTGTAAATAAATAAAAAATCCACATAAAGGTATATTAAGCTTCATCTCAAGAAAAACAAAAGGAAAGATGAGAAAAACATGCTGCTTACCCAGAAAGAGTAACCAGCAAAAGTAGAACCAAAAGAAACTGAAAAACACCTGAATGTGCTAAGATTTAAAAGAAGGTCTGTGTAGAATTATAGACATAAACTTTTATTCAGTGAAAATAATGATGATTTTTCAAGACAAACTGAGGAGAATGATCTCATAATGAAAGCTTGTGACATCAGAATGTTCAGCAAATATTGCTAAATATTGGTAAGCAGAAATGACATAGTCACCAGATAAAATAATAACATTTTCCAAATTGGGGGGTCAAAAAAGTTGGAAGCAAACTACCACTAAACAAAAGTAACGCTTAGGGTGAGAAGAATGGTTATCCGATTGGAAGTGTTCTCATTTTGTGTGGAGTGAGGTAAGCATACTGATTACTTTGCACTTTAAGTTAATTTTGCTTGTTAAAATTTTCAGAGTAACTTTAAAAATGATAGCGTATATGAATTCCATAATAGCACAATGGTAAAAATTACAAAATAATTTTTTGTAATAGTGAGTGTATTCAAAAGTAGAAAGAAAAGAGAGCAGAATCATAAAACTATCAGGGCAGCTAGCAAAAAAATAAAATAAATAAATACAATTATATTATCATTCATACTAAATTTAAATGGACTTAACACGAGAGTTAAAAAGCTTTATCCAGAGTGGATAAACTATAAAATGCATTCCTAAATATAAGCACACATAAATGCTTTTGATTAAAATGTTGAGAAGATTAGGCAAATACTAGTGGAAAAAGAATAACAATTGAAGCTACATTAATAAATAACAAACTAAATATGCTTGGAGTAAAAAGCATTATTTTGTCTTTAGAAGAGGTCTTCCTTGGGCTGAAGGGGTGCAGTGGGTGGGGTGGAGGAAAGCATCAACAATAACAGCCCCCCTTGTTGAGGGCTTTGCTTATTTTCTCATCAAAACCCTGAAAAAGCTCTGAAAGTGGTACTTTTGTCATCCCCATTTTACAGATGAGGAAACTGAGGCTCAGAGAGATGAAGTCACCTGCTCAAAGCACACAGTGGTGGGAGGAAGGGTCTTGACCCCTGACCCAGATGTGTTTGCTGAATGAAGAGACAGAGGATCATTCAGGGACACACAGTGATTTCTACGTTTTGGGGAGTTCAGCCTGCTTCCCCCAATCCCAGAATACTGAGGGGCCACAATGCCAGCATCTTCTGAGCTTCTGGGTCTTTAGGAGCTCTCAGAGCTCCAGAAGGGTACAGCCCTAATCCCACCCCACCTCTCCACCCCTACCTCTGATTGTCAGAAGCCTCCCTTGCAAATACTCAGCCCCCCACCCCGCCCACCCTGGGAGCAGCAGCAGGGTGGCATTCAGAGCAGCAGGGGGCCATGCCCACAGTGCACCTGCCCAACTACCTTCCGCTCTGTGCTACCAGGCAGCACTCAGAGGGCCACCAGTCCTTCTCGCCAGGACTGCTCCAGCAGTGGCCAGGCACCAGGAGCCTTGGCATCTGGTCCCACTGTGCACATTGTCTCCTCCCCGCCTGGAGGAGAGCTCACGCCACCTCCCTGAGCCTCCTGTACCCCACCAGTCTTCAGTAGGAGCGTCCCGCTGCAAATACTGTGTGCCTGCTGGCCTCAGGTCCATTGTCTCTAGTGCACCCCTAGGGAACATGGGAAGGCATCTCAGGCTCCACTTCCCCAAGGGAGTATGGTCAGTCCAAAAGTTGGACAGGAAGAAGGCAGAATCTCCCCCGCCACGTCCTCCCAAAAAGATGAGCACCTTGGGGCCCTACCGCCCCTCGACTGCGGATAGTTAGTTCTGGGATCATCTGCGGAAACCTACATTCTGAGTACTGCTGCCCACTTGCCCTCTGACTTCCAGTGAATTCCGGGCCCTCTCTGACCCTCCATTCCCTTAACTCTGCCATGAATAGCTGGTTTTGCTGAGGCTTTTTTTTTTTCAGGTGATTATGCAAATAAAGCACTCAACATAGTGTCTGGCATCTATAAAGTAATTCATTAATATTAGTAATAAATGGCACAGTCTTTCAGGGAAAAGGTGCTGGGTCCCTGCTTGGGTTTTACCTTCTTCCTTGGCACACTTACATTCTTCATTGTGACCAGAGGAAATGCTAGGAGAGTGGGTGCCCGCGTGGTAATCGGGCTTCCCTCCTGGATAGGGGTGGGTTTCACCCCAGCCAGACAGCCCTGGTTGGACAGGGATCTGAGAGGGTGGGGTCTCAGCAGGGGTAGTGGGGGGGAGTGGTTTGCTCTGCTTGCACCCTTCCCTCCTGTCCCTCAGCATCAGGTGGAGCAGGAAGAGGTTAGAGTTTTCTCCTGGCTAAGTAACTGGGGCTTCGCAGGTACCTCAGGCACCTTGGCTCTGGTGAGCAGCGGCAGAGGCCAATGTATGGTGGGAGGTGATAGTCATGTGAACTGAGGGTTGAACAAATACTGCTGTTAAGAACAGGTACACACCTTTTTGACAAATGTGGAATATCTGTATTTGTCTTTGATTACTCGTGGAAGGTACTGCATTAAAGCCTGATGAATTTTGATAGACACATGCCCGTGAAATATCACTGCACACAGTATTAAAATTTTCAGTACTGTTTGTTTGTCTGCTGGTTGCACTGATCAGAATTTATGCCTATTATCTTATATATAGTTTAGGACTATATTCAGGGTTGACAGAGCGTCTTTTAAAAACACTATTGGATTCTTTTAAGTTTTACCCTCAAGGCACCTGTCACTTTTGGAATGCACTCCAGCCAGGAGAAAGAGAGTCATCCCAGTGGCTATGAAATGGAATTTGAGTTTTTAGTTTTAAAACTAGGAATCTGAAAGATTCACTTCCTCGTGATTACAAAATATTTATTTCTTAATATTTTGGTTTCACACAGACCAGTCTGGCATCTATAAAGTAATTCATTAATGTTAGTAATAAATGGCACAGTCTTTCTGGAGAAAAGGTGCTGGGTCCCTTCTTGGGCTTTGCTTTCTTCCTTGGCACACTTACATCCTTCAGTGTGAACAGAGGAAATGCTAGGAAAGGAAATGCTTTTGAAAGAGATATTGTTGCTTGGGTTGTTTCACTTTTGACTTCATTCTTGGAGGTGGAACAATAATAAATTTGAGTCTTTCTTTTTTTATAATATATATGCGTTCAATGTTATAAATTTCCCTCTAAGTACTGCTTTTACTGCACTCCATACATTTTGATAAGTTGTATAATCATTTTCACTTAGTAAAAAAGATTTGAAATTTCTTTTGAGAGTTCTTTTTTTTTTGATCTATATGTTGTTTAATCCCCAAATATTTAGGGGTTTTCCAGCTATCTCTCTGTTTTTGTTTTCTACTTGTTAGTCTGAGAACATGCTTTGTATGATTTCCATTGTTTTAAATTTGTTGATGTGTGGATTTTTCTTTTTAATATTTTTACCCTGAATGTTGTCTATCTGGTGAATGTCTCATGTGAACTTGAGAAGACTGTATTCTGTTCTTGTTAGATGCAGTATTTTATAAATTTCAATTAGATCCAGTTGATTGATGATACTGTTCAGTTCATCCTTACTGATTTTCTGCCTGCTGCATCTATCAGTTACTGAAAGAGCAGTGTTTAGTGCTATAATAGTGAATTTGTCTATTTCTATGTTTATCCACTGTGATAGTGGATTTGTCTATTTCTCCTTGCAGTTTTATCAGTTTTTGTCTCACATATTTTGATGTTATGTTGTTAAAAGCATTTCTGTTAAGATTGCTATGTCTTCTTGGAGAACTGGTGCCTTTAACATTATGCAATACCTCTCCTTATCCCTGATAATTTTCCTTGTTCTGAAGACTGCTTTGTCTGACGTTAATATAGCTACTCTAGCTTTCTTTTGCTTTGTGTTAGCATGGTTTATCTTTTTCTGTCCCTTTACTTTTAACCTATCTACACCTTTATAATTAAAGTGGGTTTCTTGTAGACCACATATAGTTGGATCTTATTTTTTAATCTGTTCTGATGGTGTCTCTCTTTTAATTGATGTATTTAGACTATTCATATTTAAAGTGATTATTGAGATAGTTGGATTATATCTACCATAATTGTAACTGTTTTCTACCCATTGCCCTTGTCCTTTTGCCTTCTACTCTTTTAAATTATTTTTGGCCTTTCCTATTTTTAACTGAGCAATTTATATGATTCCATTTTTCTCCACTTTTAGCATATTAATTATACCTATTTCTTAAAAAAATTTGATACCGTAGAGTTCACAATGTAAATTTAAAACTACCCTAATTTCACTTTCAGATAACACCATATTTCTTCATGGTTAGTGCAGAGCATTCCAAATTTCTCCCTTCCATCCCTTATAAAATGGCTCTCATCATTTTCCTTATCCATGAAGATATTTTGGTGATGTATTTTGGTGATCATTATTTTGAACAAAATGAATCTTTTAGATCACATGAGAATAAGAAAATTTAAATTAAAAATATATATTTTATTTTACCTTCATTTATGCCTTCTCTAACACTCTTTCTTTCTTTTTGTATACCCAAGTTTCCAACTTACATCATTTTCCTTCTTTGAAGAACTTCTTTTAGCATTTCTTTTATGGCAGGTCTACTGGAGAAAAATTCAGTTTTTATTTATCTTAGAAAGTCTTTCTTTCTCCTTCAGTTTTGAAGGAGAAATTTGATGGATACAGAATTCCAGGTTGGTGTAATTTTTTCTTTAAACACTTTAAGTATTTTGGTCTACACTCATCTTGCTTGCATGGCTTCTGAAGAGAAATCCAATATAAGTCTCATACTAGTTTCTCTACAGGTAAGATGCTTTTTTCCTGTGCCTTCTTTCAAGGTTTTCTCTTTGCCTTTGCCTTCTAAAGTTTGAATTCAATATACAAGGGTATTGATCATTTGGTATTTATCCTGGTTTGTGTTCTCTGACATTCCTAAATCTGTGGTTTGTTGTATGTCAAATAAAAGCTACTTTAAATCTCTCTCTCTCTCTCTTCTTCCTTCCTCCTTTCCTTTCTTTCTTTCTTTCTTTCTTCCATTTACGCAGATGTTACACCTTTTGGAATTTTTCCATAGTTCCTGGATGTTCTTTTCTATTGTCTTCAGTCTGTTTTCTCTTGTTCTTTAGTTTGAGAAGTTTCTGTTGACATATCTTCAAGCTCAGTGATTCTTTCCTCAGTCATGCTCAATCTATTCATGAGCTCATCAAAAGTACTCTTCATTTCTGTTACAGTGTTTTTTATTTCTACTATTTCCTTTTGCTTCTTTCTTAGAATTTCCATATTTATGTTTACACTTCCCATCTTTCACTATGTCTCCTTTTTCCATTGGAGCCCTTAGCATATTAATTATACTTATTTTAAATTCCCAGTCTAATAATTCCAAAATCTCTGTCATATCCCAGTCTGGTTCTGATGTTTGCTCTGTCTATTCAAACTGCTTTTTCTGGTTTTTTTTTTTTTTCATTTTTTTGCTTTTTAGTATGTCTTCTAAGTTTTGGTCAAGAGATGGACATGATGTATTGGGTAAAAACAACTGAGGTAAATGGTCCTTTAATGTGAGTTTTTAACGTTCTAGGAGTTAAACCATATTTACTGTTTGCTGCTAGTCATAGGTGTCAGAGCTCTCATTTCTTCTGGGATCCTTTGTTTTTTCTGAGTTTTTTTGTTTATTTTGTCTTCCCTGTTCTCTTTGGTTTCCTTTGATATTTATTCTTCATTAAAATCTGAGATGTCAAGTTGTTTCAGTTACGATCTCATTTTGATAAAGGAGTCCTATGAATGCAGTGGTAAGGTGTAGGGGAAGAGGAAGTGTTCTATAGTTCTATGATTAGATCTCAGTCTTTTAGTGAACCTGTGTCCCTGGGATTTGAACTTTACAAATCCTTCTCAGACTTTTTTCCTGGTAGGTGAAAGAATGTCAGAGGGAGTTAGAGTTGAGAATTTCCTTTCCTCTATATGGAAAACTAGAAGGGACAAGATTTGGGTATTTCCATTCTCACTTGTGCTCTGGTAGAACCCAAGGTGGTTGCTCCTTGTAAAATGAAAGGCTTTCTTACGGAGAACAGACTGCTCTGGGTGTGTTTCAGAGTGGTTGCTTTTCTTCTCCTCCTGCCAGAGGCATGAAAGAATTTTCTTTGATCTTCACCTTGAGAATGTGGTTAGGCTGCTAGAGGTAAAACTCATAAAAATGTGGAGGATCCCATAAGACTGGCTCCCCCTGGAGTTTTTAACTCTCAATCTCCTCCACACTTAGCTTCCAGAAATTCATCAATTACAGTTTAAGTTTTGCTACCCAGCTTTGGGCTCCAGCACAGGCCTCTGCTTTGTTAAGCTGTGATTCTCTGTATTCACCTGTCTCACCAATTTTTGTGGTGATAGTTTACCCTGTGACCTCAATGCTCTGAAAGATTTAGGAAGAATTATTGATTCTCAGTTTATTCAGCTTTTCTCTTGTTGTGAAAACAGGATTGTTGATCTTTAAGCTCCATACATATTGGACCACGAACTGGAAGTCTTTTAATCTTTTATAGTTAAAATGAACTAATTTTAACTTGTTTCCTTTGCAAAGAGTTCCCTTTCATCCTTATTTTTGGATAAGGGAAGAGATGTATTCAGGGAGTCCTGCTTTTTTAAAGCAGGGTGTCACAAATTGCTCAGGGACATGTCACAACCTAGAATTAAAGTTTACCCTGGCCCAGAAGCTTTGATGTCAGGCCCATACTCTCTAGGTGAAATGTATATATATGTGACATGCCTAGGACTTTAAAAGCAAAAAAGTCAAAAAAGAAACTGCTACATTCTAAGGGACTAAACGTGTAGAGCATGGACTCCTGATGTACACTAGGGATGATCCAGCCCACCTAGAGGGAGGTGAGAAGCAGCTATTCTAACAAGCAAGGATGAGTCGCCCTGTTTATCACCCCCTGGGTCCATTTTATCCTGGTCTGCATCATTTAAACTCAAATCAAACTTTTTAATAAATTCAGGTGCCAGTCCTTCTAGCCATCAGTTGTGCTACTCTCCACACCCCATGAGCTGGGCCACAGGAAACTTTAAAGAGGTCTGGCTTCCCATGTCACTGCTCATAAGAGTCAGTGCTTTGAACACTTGACCTACAGAGCACAGACATATGGGAACTATGCAAAGGAAAAAGAACAAGGCTTTAAGTTATGGAGAAGACAAAAGGTTTCTGAGAGGAAAATGGGGGAAGGGGAGGAGTCTGCTGTTGGCAGCAGTGAATGACCCCCCTGCTCCAGGACTGGAGGGGACAGGACAAAGACCTCTGTCTATTGTCTTGGGGACTCTAATCACTGGAATTGGACAACAGCCTCAAACTACCCACCTTTGGGGGAAAAACTGCCAGGCAGGGGCAAGAATGGAATGCTGTATCTCTGGCACCCAGTTTGTTCTAGGATCGTAGAGGTCAGGGCTGGACTTGCATTTAACAGCTAAATGGGGCCCATGAAGCTCAGCCTGGGAAGAAAGTGGACACTGGCTACTTCTCTAGGAAGCTATTTGCTCAGGTCAGCATTTTCCCCTTAGATCCCAAGGGAGTGAATCCTGACCTGGAGGAAAATGACTTGGTTGCTGTCCCAACAGGTTTATGTACAACCAAACCCTGGATGTGTGATTAGGGGGCCCTAATGGCAAGCCTGCTCCTCACTGTGCCCCCTTAGAGGCAGGGCTGCTAGGAGAAGAGGCTGGGATGGACATACTCCTTAAAGGCAGCCTTGCTGGCAGTGGTGCTGGGCCCTCGGCTGGAAGTAAGAGGCCTCTGCCTGGGTGCACCACCAAGGATGTGACTTAAGATAGGAGTCATAGTGCCTCCAAACACAGGCTTATTCTTAGTGCTGGATCTTGTGGTCACCATGGAGGTGCTCTGGCGATGGGGTGGGCCCAGATGTTCAAATCCAAGATGGTGGTGACTGTGACTGAGGCTGTGCTGTCATTGGGTGGGGGGGGGGCATCTGTAGGGCCTAGGAAGATGGGAAGAAGCACCCACAGGAGACAGAGGGAGACCCCAAGAGGAGAGGCTGGGAAGGTGGAGTGAAGTCCATGGGGGCAACCTCACTCAATGTCAGAAGCAGGCTGGTGGGGGGAGGGCCACCAGGATTGGTGATAAGAGAGGGGCTCTGAGAGCTAAATATATACACATGGATGTGGGAGACTCCATTCTGGAGGTGCTGGGAGCAGCAGAGAAGGCAGAACTGCATCTACTGCACCTGTGACTGATGCTTTAGGATGTGAAGGGTTTCCTAAACCCCCACTCAGAGGGGGCCTCCAGATAGGCTTCAACATGTGGCAGGAAGGGAAACCACAGGAGGTGCAGGAACAGGACAGTCAGGAATTGGGCTTCTCATTGCACCATCCATGCCTGGTCCAGGGGAGGGAGCAGGGGTGGAGGGATTTGGGGACCAAGCAGACAGGGCAGCCCTGCATCAGTGCTGGGGAAGAAGCAGGGGTCAGCAAGGTGAACAGGGCTGAAGTCAGCAAATGTGAAGAGTGCCTGGAAGGGGTTCTGACAGGGACAAGATGGGGCTGGATAAGCTGTGCTTCCTCGCACAGACAAAGGAGGCACAGAGGTCGCCACTCCAGCAGATTCCAGGACAGGTATTGGGCCTGGGGACTCCTGCATCTTCCCACATCTCTCCAGTTGTGGATTCATGCTGAGGGCTGGAGAGAGAGCTGGTGGAGGAGCAGTCCCTGTGCAGAGTGGGAAAGAACAAGAAGGCTGCATAGCTCCTCAGTCAGAGATGGCCTCATCTCACCCTGCAATGCACTGTTAATGCGCTTGAGTGCTGCTGCCCTCTCCGAGTCTAAGTCTTCAGCAGTGACTCAGAAACCCAGCTCAGAGGGTGATGGAAGTTTCAGAGGACCTCCTCACCTGTGTGGCAGCAGAAAAATCTTGCACTTTTAGGACCTGGAACTTTCAGATGTGGGTGAGCATTCTTCCAGTGTCGTTTTTGCCCTGTTGTTGCATCTGCATCATTTTCAAGCTGGCTCTTCCTCTGGGAAACCACCAGAGCTGCAGAGGGAGACCGAGGGCCCTCCTCACTCACTTCCCTTGAGGACTTCCATCTGGGGAAGCTAGGAGGGGTTTGCGGCAAGACCCCTCCTCTGCACTGGTGGGAAAACTTGGGTGAAGCTGTATGTGCCTGTGATGGCGTTTCCAGTAGGAGCTCATGCAAGAGGGCTGGAATTTCATGTTGGGTATGTCTTCTGAGCTCTTGGCATGGAGGCATCTCTCCAGAGGCCCAGGCCTATGCACGAAGGAAGAGAGGCCTCCCTGGACACCCATGGGCCTAAATGCAGACTGTGAAGCCCTTTGGGGCTCTTTTCCTAAAGTCCTACCTCTTTATGATTGGGGGATCTCCTTTCTGCTTGGCCATTCCACCCCTGTGCTCTCCAAGGGGCCTTCACATGATCATCTCTGTGCAGGAGTCCCAGGCAATCCTGGTTGTTGTGGGCAGCATAGGAGGGACTAGCAAGAGTCACTGCACCACACAGTGACTCTGCCCACTGAAGACATTGAGCTGCAGGACATTGTCCAGGTGTGAGCAGGTAGTACCGCCTTCTTCTGATGGCCATACTTGCAGATTAAGGTAAGGATGCCCAGAAAGGAGTGCAGGGTCTGCAGGATCATGGAATATTGCCTCAGAGATGCTATGACAAAGTGCAGATGTAAAGTCACTGGATACTTGTAGGCTGGCTTGCAAGTGGATCCAGAAGCATGGATAGCTAGGGGACCACACTGGGCCAAGGGAAGTCGGTGAGCACAGGGAACAGGCTGGAGATGGCTAAGTCCTCCTGGCAGGTGCTGGACCCCAGTGCCCAAGGCAAGATTGAGAAGCAGAACCTGTCTAGTTAACTGTCCATCAAGCACTTGGGTAAGGTGAGTCCTTGGATAGAGAGCTGGGTTCCAAGCACTCTCCTTCAGCTGTCAACTCAGCCAAAGGCAAAGTGCCCTCTGTTTGACCTGTTGCTAGGACCATGTAAGGATGGGGGCCGTGAGGAACTCTTGTGTTTTTTCACTTGTTTCTGAAGAAGTTCCTTTCACATCATTTTATATCTAGTTACCTGATGATTAACTCTTTATTTTTTATCTTCATCAGCTTTTGTTTTGCTTTCATATTTGTTTTGCCCTCAATCTTTAAGGATAACTTTCCAGCATATAGTATTTTGGGTTGATAGTTTCTTTTCTTTCAGTATTTTAAAGATGTTATTCCAATCTCTTCTGGCATCTGGTTTCTGATGAGAAATCACAGGTCCTGGAATTGATTTTTTTTTTTTTTTTTTTTTTGTATAATGTGTCATTTTTTTCTCACGGCTTTCAAGATTTTCTTCATCTTTGATTTCTAGCAGATTGACTATGATGTGTTCGTTGAGGGTTTTCTGAGCTTCTTAGATCTGTTTTTCACAAATTTGTGAAGTTTTCAGCCATTTTTCCTTCATTTATTTGCTTCTGCATAAACTTCCTTCCTCCAGGAACTCCAATGGCATAGAAATTAGAACTTTTGATGAGTCCTCCACATCCCTGAGGCCCTGTTAAATTTTGTTGAACTTTTTTCTGTATGTTCTTCAGATTGTACCATTTTTAATGATCTGTTCTTTCCTCTGTTTTATCCATACTGTTGTTGCATCCATCCAGTGAATTTTGATTTTGGATATTAAATGTTAAGTTCTAAAATTCTCATTGCCTTCTTTTTCATAGTTTTTATTTCTCTGCTAAGAACTTGTTTCTTTACATTAATTTCCAAAATATTTGCCCTTATTACACTGAGTATGGTTATAATTGCTGCTCCGCCTGAGAAATTTCTACATATGGGTCAACACAGCCTCATGAAGTTTCTGATTTGTGTACTTTCCCTTCAACATGGGACTTGACAACCAGGGAAGATCCTTCCTGGCTCTGAGGGACAAACTGCTCCATGTAGAAACCCTGAATTGATGCTTTCTTGGAAATATCTTGATCCAAAGAGGGAAATGTGGAAATAATGAAAAAAACCCAGTTAAAATTGAGTTGGGACAGACCTGTAGAGACAGCTCTCACACTTTGCCATGCATCATCAATTACTCCAAACAGGAAGAGACAGCCTACACCCTACTTGTCCAGTAAAAAGAAACCTCTACTATCCAGCTGGGAGAAGAGAACTTCTCTTCACTCCATGACAGATCAGCCAATCAGACACAGTAGAAGCCCAATCACTGAAAAGACTCCATACTATGGACTCACACCTTCCTCCAATGGACTCTGGTTATCACAGCCCTTCCAACTCCTCCCTTTTCCTTATAAAAGCAAGTTCCCCTTCCTTGTTCTTTGGATTTGCCTACAGTCCATCATAGCTTGCTTTTCCTGAATTGTAATTCCTCTGCTACTCCTGAATAAAATCACTTTTGCTGGTAAAATAACTGGCTATTATATTATTAACATTGACAGGATTTATGGAATTATGCCCAAGTAAATGCTTTTAAAAGTTACTTTTGGTGGGGATGGACAGGGGAGACTTAAGTTCTTGTTTTACATCATTCTGGGCTATAAACTTTTTATTAATAAAACATTGTTTAAAATTTTTTTCCTCCTTCCATCTCCCCAGGGCTACCTCGCCTCCCACAAGACTCCGTGGAGCCAAGGAGCACAATTAGAAACAAAGTATTAGGCATGCACTACCTATGCCACAAAACGAATTATGCAAACATGTCTTCCCTCATTTTCCAATAAATTCCATTAATTTCTATTTTGAGATTCTATTTCTACTTATGACAGAAAAATATTCTTAAACACTAGGACTTCTCTTGAATATCAGGTTTAAAAGGCATCTTCTACAATTACCTACCTCTCCAACTGCCCTCCATCCTGAATTCCAGGGCTATAAGAAGGGTAGTTCTGTGTGGACAGTGGTTCTTCCTCACTGCTGGATGGGGTCTGCACTGGCAGGACCCTCGATCATGAGTCCGTGCTACCACTGTATCTTCAATTAATGGAATATTAATTTTAAAAATGTCTTCTTCATTAACACATGGTTCTTCAGGGGCTTCATATGAAAAAAAGTGTTCTTTTCTGTGGACTGCAATGATCTTTAAATTTAATTTACTATTCTAAGTTTGTGGATATTCCCTTTGTAATGTTGTAGCAGTTTTCAAACAAGAAGTACTAAACTGTTTGAAGGATTCTGTTATTTTTCTGTTCTCCCTGATATGATTTATTGCAATGTCCATGCATCCAATTATTTTCCAGGAATTTACTGATCAAGTTTGCTGCCTGAGTTCCGCAGTTCACATCCTGGCATTCAGGCTAGGCATTTGTATTTGTGCAGATGATATAGGGAAAGGGTCCAGGTACAGACAGAGCAGCCAGCCTGCCATTGTTGGTCCTGGCACACCCCCATGCAGAGACCCTCCTGGGCCTAAGGCTGTAACTGCTGCTGCCTCTGCTGCCATCATCACTTGGGGACCTGCTAACCCTGGACTGACCCCATAATGCACCAGATGGCCAGCCCACCTACTCAGCTGCATGCTGCCCAGTGCCTGCTGTTCCTACATGCTTGAGGCCACTGGTATATACCATGTCATCCATGCATTCAACTAGTCTTTACTGGACTTTTCAGGGATTAGTAGCCTGTACAGCACTACACAGGCCAGAGACCCCTGCCTTTTGTTAAAGAGAGATGCCACGGGGGTATGTTTCAGATGCATCCTTGAACCTGGTTCAATAACCTGCGTCAATGACAGTCCATGCCAGTGAGCAGCAGAACGTCCCTGGGGTACAGGAAGCCTGAAGTGCATTTCTGAAATCCTGAAATGTGATCCCATTTGTAGGAGAGCAACATTTTGTTTTCAATCAAAACAATCCTTAGTTTGTATATATATGTATATGTTTTCAAATTGTTCGATAATAGGATTCACAAGCATTGTAATGGTTGACATGTTTTTACATGTGGACTTACATTTTAAAAATCAGTCAAGGAAATGTAAAAAAAGTCTTTTTAGAAGTTATTTTTAAAACAGTGCTTTAAATATAACATGGGCAAGTATTTAAGGACTGTCCTCAGGGATCCTGTGGCATATACAAGGCCCCATGGTAAGCCTGCTATATATGCCTGTAAATAGCAAAAGCCATTTACAGGTAGAGCTGTGGCTTAGTGAGAAATGACCCAGCATGCACACATCTGGGATGTAAAGGACTAGAAATAAAGGTCATTTACTAACTAAAAATAAGTCCCCATAGCTAAAACAAGATAATTCTGAAAATGGATCCATCTAAAAATAAATATATAGAAAAATAATACCTCTAAAATTGCATGACTCTAATATAAATACCAAAAAAACAAAGAAATGCCATGACTGAAATAAACCAGAAGAAACTAAAAATTAATAGTTGTAAGAATACAATCCTGATAAAGATAAGTCAAATAAATAGTTCAGAAAGGAAATGTTTTAAAATATGTAATGGAAAGTGACTCTATTATCCAAATGATTCTGAAAATACACATCCATTTAAAAAATTGTGTCTATAGATTTGGGAAGATGGTGGCAGCTGTTACCTTTTAAGACAAGGCTTACAAGGAGGAGGAATAATCAGGAGTGGAATCAAATTAGAGAAGTACAAATTAGGCCAGGTACAACAGAGGTGATGGGAGAGAGGACCCATAGGAGAGGGTGGGAGAGCATCAGAGCCAGGAAATATCAGGGAACGGGATACCACATTTGTGAGCACATTCCAGAAACATCAGAGAGAAGCTTTGTGAAGTTGGAAAAGCTTTTCTGGATCATACTGCTCACTACAAATTCAAGATCACAAATGTCATATAAAAGACTAACTGAAAACTATTGATGGGAATATACCAATATCAATACGAAGTTACTTACTATGGGGGGGGGGACAAAGAAAAAGTATAGAGTGATGCCACTGCAAAACATGGAGAGTATCCCTCCTGCTGTACTTTACAAACTATGTCATGTGCTTTTTAAAAAATGAGGTCAAAGTCATTAAGAAAGTGATGCAAGATATGAAAGTACATCATAAATCAGAATTAGAAAAACTCAGAAATAAAGTGACACAACTCAGGAAAGAAGAAGAAAAAATTGATCACTTCATAAATAAAATTAGAGCTAGAAGAAACATGATGACAAATAATTCCTTATAAGAAACAGTAAGTGCAAAAGGGGAAACTCTTGAAAACTATTGAAGCAACTCTTGAAAGATAATATAAGGAAGAGATTATAAAATATTTGATGCAAGTTTCAAGCGTGGAAAATAATCACAAGAGATCTGATATGTGAATGACTGGGGCATTTGAAAGAGAAAAAACAAAGCAAAGATACAAAGCAAATATTAAACATTATAATTCACTTTTTTCTGGAAATAAAATGGTTTGAAATTGCTTATTAAAGAGAACACTGAGCATTCACTTGGAATGACTGAGCAAGTGATATTCTAGTAAAGTTACTGGGCTTTAAAGAAAAAGAAAAATACTTTAGACATCTAGAATAAGAAAGCAAATGACATAAAAGGGAACAAAATTTAGAATTTTATCAACATTTTCTTTGAGAGAAATACTCTGTGTCAGGGCAAATTATTTAAGACGCAGAAAGAGAGAAATGAGGAGTCATGGATTTTATAGCAGCCAAGCTAACTGGATAGCAAAGGCCCTGACATCCAAATCATCATGAAAGGTCTAGGATAATATTGTTTTCATGATCAACTGAATGAACAGACTTTAAACAAAATGATCCTTAGAAAGACACTGACACAAGGACAGATGGTGAGTACTAAGTTTGCAGTTACCTTGTTCAGTTAAGATTAAATGAATGTTATATGAGAGAGGGAGTGATCTTGGTGGTGGTCACTAGAGTGGCTGCCTTACAATAATTCATTAAGTTCTTACCTCTGTTTAAGGTGCTTTTCTGTATATGTGTTTCCTTTTCTTTACTTTACTATTGAAATATAGTTGATCTACACTGTCATGTTAGTTTCAGGTGTACAGCCCGGTGATTCATATATATATATACTCTTTTTCAGATTCTTTTTCTTATAGGTTATTATAAAATATTGAGTACAGTTCACTGTGCTATACAGTGGGTCCTTGCTGGTTATCTACTTTATATATAGTAGTGTGTATATATTAATCCCAACCTCCTAATTTATCCTTCCTCCCTCCCCTTCCCCCTTTGGTAACCATAAGTTTGTTCTCTATGCGTATGGGTCTGTTTCTGTTTTGTAAATAAGTTCATCTGTATCTCTTTTTTTAGATTCCACATATAAGTGATATCATATGATGTTTTTCTTTCTCTGTCAGACTTACTTCTCTTAGTATGATAAGCTCTAGGTCCATCCATGTTGCTGAAAATGACATTATTTCATTCTTTTTTCTCTTTAAAAAATATTTTTAGAGCAACTAGAAGTAGATAAATATCATTTAATATAAACAACTTCCATATCTGATTAGTTACAGAATATATATCTATAACTAATACTAAATCTATGCAGTAGAAAAACTAAATTTGTACCAAATTAGGTGTCTTGGGAGATGAGCAGTGAAGCCGCTCCTGTTCATCCAGATGGAGCCTCCTGATGCTGTATAAGCTCCTTCCCCTCCAAGGCCTAGGCTGAGGCATCCAGGTCATAACCTTCATTGGTTTCAGACCAGAACCTGCAACACAAACACAGGTGCTGGAATCACTGGGGAGGCGCAGAGACAGAGGGAGGAGGGCTCCCTGGGATGGGTGTGCTAGACCCAGGAGGTAACCTTAGGCCCTGACATCCCCAGGGGTCAAGTCCCCAGGGCACTGGGGTCTCTTGGCAGCTCTTTGCTGATGGTGTTGTCTGTTAGCAGAGAGTGTCTATAAATGTCCTCTAGGAGCGATTTACCTGTGCATTCGGCTGTGCAGCCTTCAAGTGACTGGTCCCTGGATGGTGAAAGTGATAAAGCAGAAAGGGGAGGCTCTGAAAGTCCAGGATGAAAAGGCCAAGTCCTCACCTGGGACTGTAAGGAGGAGGAAGTCTGATGACCCAGGTGGGAGTGGTGACCCTGCCCCTTCACCCCACACTCACTGGGACCCATCCTGAGACCTGCACAGTAGAAATGGACAGAGAACTGGAGTGCTCGCTTTTTCTCCCCAAAACCATTTTTATAACACCTCAGCCAAACTTGACTCTACTTTTTAGTTAAAAAAAAAATCATTATGAGCTGGTAATAAAATCATAAATTTTACCTTTTGAGTATATTCCAACACAAAAAGTTTACAGAAGACACTGCACTTTAAAGTATAATAAAACCAGTCGTATTTATGTTATTTAGTTACAAAGTTGGAAATAAATTAAAGGAACAGAAGTAATTTGAATCCTGCCCTTTAACTCATCCAAAGTGAGTATTGCATGGAATTGCCTTCAGGTGTTTGTTCTGTTTGAATTGGACATACACACAAAACATCTACAGAACCTCAAGCCTCAGGATGAGAAGCAGTGCCATGAAGTGACCCAGGCCCTCCACAGGGCTCCACAGTGGCAAGGAGTTTTGGCAACTCTCAGTCAGACTGGGATCCTGTAGTGTCCCCTACTTGACAGAGCATCCAGGTATGCAGAGCTGGGCCAGGTGAGCTGTCCCACAGCATGAGCACTGAGGGGCTTTGTCTTCTTCACTCTTTTCCCAAGAACCCTGAAAAGGGGGAGGTCAGGGCCACCCCTTGTGGTTTACTGGGGATGCTCCATGCTGACTTGGAGGGGTCAGGAGACAGGGGTACGTCTTGCAGAAGGAGATGTTGAACCACTCCAGGGATTCACAAAGAACACAATGTGAACGGTCCCTCTTGGATTCAAGCACATGGTGGCCCTACAGGTTCCCCCAGCCTCCCCTCCAAATGTAAGAGCTGCTGGAAGATGCTACCTAGCAAACTCAGGGGCTTCTAAGGAATGGTATCAGTTCCTTGGGAAGATGTGGTCAGGACATCCTCCACTTGCCTGCATGGATTATTCCCATCCTCTTGTCTCCACTTTCGTGATCACACACAACAGCAGCCACCTGAGTGTTTTTGTTGGTTTAGCTGAAGTGCCAACAAATAAGTTAAGGATGTGATTGAGAACATGGGTATTTGTCTGCCTTACCTTTTCATCCCCAGCCCTCCACATTCACTTTTCCTCTTCCAGGTCATCTTCACCCCAAATGGCTTCTCCTACTCTTTATCTTGGAGAGATTTTATATACAGGTGGAGGGAAGAGAAAAATTGCATTGTGGATGTCCAGAGCAAGCCAGGGCAGGAGAACACCCATATGGGAGGCCTCAGGGCAGTGCCAGACTTTATGGGGGTCCCTCCAGCAGGGTGGACCCAACTCATCTGATTCCCGGGTCAGCTCCCTGGCCGAACCACTCAGGGTTGCTCAACATGATTTAGTGATACACAGTGGTGGGGGCGGGGGTGGGGGGGGGCGGGTGTCAGGAACCAGGGTGATGCCAGGAAAGTGGGAGAGGAGAGCTGCAGAGAGATTTTCTAAATTTTCTTGAAGATCCTGGGACCTCACTTGCGTGGATGAGACCATGTCCTTCAGGATGAGAATCATAAAAAGAGGGAATGAGGAGATAGGGAAGAGCTACAAAGAGCAGCTTATGGATGAGAAAAAGAGAGAAAATGAAAAAGAGATTAAAGAGGAAATAAATTACATGCAGATTGTCCATCTCCCTTCTGACATCTTCAAAATCCCCAAAGTGGCATTCTGAGGCCCAAGGGCAGCAGCAACGACGGAGGGCAGAGAATTAGAGTTGAGGTGAGAACTTGGAGCCCTGATGTTCCTGGGACCAGGTAGCCTGACCTCAGGACCCGTTCTGTCCTCATCTCTAAGGGCCTCCTAAGGCCTCCATTGTTTCACTTCTGCAATGAAAGAGTCGTGCATTTCTCTGATGCCAAAATACTTTTCCAGCCCTCAAGTTCTCTAAATAGGGCCAGGAATGAACACCTGTGTCATCCTGTTCCTCTCACTGGCAGTCACCATCTCCATGCCTTTCTGTGCACAACACGGCCTTCCTCCCTGTTCCCTCCTCTTCCTTACCACTTCCCTCCCTCTTTTGTTTCTCCTAATTATTCTCCATTGCCTTTCTCCTAGTAAACCTCCACCAATCTAATTGGTCTTTAATATGGAAAAATTGGAGGAAACGTAGAATATATACCACCACCCACTCCAATAAATCAATTGATCCTTCCTATTTCAGAAGCATGTGTTATGAGCCTGGAAATTCTGTGGGCCCTGTGGGGAGAGGGACAACCAACTCCACATATGAAGTGTCTGTTCTGTGCTTGAGATGAACTTACTTGGGAGACACTTTAACCTTTAAACAACCCCATAAGTTCCCTAAACTGTTAGAGAATGGACACATGATTAGAAGTAAAGTAACTTGTCCAAATTCCCTTAAGCAAGGTGACAGGGTTTCCACAGCAGCAGGGCCACATCAATACATGGAACTTGCCAGGTTTGCCCTGATCTTTGGAAAGACTGGGAAGGAGGGGACCTGGGAAGGCCCAAGGAAAAGTCATAGGGTGGGACATGGCTGGGGTGTGGGAGAGCAGGGGCAGTGCTGTCTGGCTGGAGCAGTGGGTTCTGAGAGGAGCAGTGACTCCCTGCTGCCTGGAGTCTTTGTCCTGGCACCATCAGAGAACAGGGGCAGAGGGGATAGAGGGACACTGTCTTCATGAGCCTCTGATTATGGATTAGAAAATGGGGAAGGCAATGGCAAAGGCCCCTAACGAGGTGAAAGACTTGTACACTGAAAACTACAAAACATTGCCAAAAGAATTCAGGAAGACACAGATAATTGGAATGACATGCCATGTTCATAGACCAGAAGATTTAATAGTGTTAAACACTTCCATACTACCCAAAGTGATCTACAGATTGAATACAACGTCTATCAAAATCCCAATGTTATTTTTATAAAAATGGGAAAAACAATCCTAAAATGCATAGGGAACCACAAAGGACCCCAAAAAGCCAAAACAATCTTGAGAATGAAGAACAAAGATAAAGACTTCATACTTCCTGACTTCCAAACACATTACAAAGCCACAGGAACCAAACAGTATGGTACTGGTATAAAAACAGGCCAAAAGACTGATGTCCCATAATCGAGAACCCCCAAATAAATTCACACATATGTGGCCAAATGATGTTTGACAAGAGTACCAAGACTACACAATGGGGAAAGGATAGTCTCTTTAACAGCCAACAGAGTGAAAAGGCAACTTACAGAATGAGAGAAAATATCTGCAACACTTATATCTGAAAAAAGGTTAATACGCAAAATATATAAGAAACTACTACAACTCAACTGCAATAAAAAAACACATAATTCAATTTAAAAACACATAATGCAATTTTTAAAAGCACAAAATCCAATTAAAATGAGATTTGCACAATGAGATATCACCTCATACCTGTTAGGATGTTATGTTATCAAAAAAAATTAACAGGTGTTGGCAAGGATGTAGAGAATTGGAATCTTTGCACACTGTTGATAGAAATGTAAAATGGTGCAGCCACTATGGAAAATAGCATCAAGGTTCCTCAATAAATTACAAGAGAACTACTATCTGATCCAAGAATTACAGTTCTGAGTATGTATCCAAAGAAATGAAATCAGTATCTTGAAGGATAGCTGCAATCCCATGTTCACTGCAACATATAATACCAATAGTCAAGATATGGATACAGCCCCAATGTCCATTAACAGATGAATTGATTAAAAATATGTGGTATATACATACAGTGGAATATTATTCAGCCTTTAAAAAAAAGAAAATCCTGCCATTTGTGGCAACATGAATGAACTCCATGAGGATCTGATCATGCTGTGTCCCATTTATATAGGTCTTTTGCTCGCTTGGTGACAGTAGAAAACCAGAGGGGAAACAGTGGCAGAGTCAAGGGAACCCAAAAGGAAGACAGAGCAAATTTACTCAGGTCAAAAGCCAAGAGTTTGTCCTGGAGGATGTATCTCCCGAGTCCATTTTGGTTGGCAACCACAGAATTCTTTTCCAAGGAGGAAAAATTGCTGCAGGGGAAAAGCTTGCTACAGTTTGTAACTTGTGCTATCATTTTTTGAATGCCCTTTTGATTCAGGTATCAGTTGGTAATAGACTCACTGGACATTAACCCAACCAAGGAAATTGTTTATATCACCTGTAATGTAAATGCTCAGGTTTTCATATGTTAATTCTCTTAAAAATACATAAAGCAATGTTTCTATTTCAGACATAGAAAGATGAGCTTACCTGGATAGATTAGGTCTTTTCCTCTTTTCTGTCACTGCACATGGCCTCCAAGGGGTCCTCATGGGGAGCGAGGAGGACAGAGCAACTATCAGGGCCTTCTGGGTGCTGCTTATGAATTACTCAGGGAGCATTGCCTGATGTGGACATGGGTGGGAGCGTATGGATGAGGGTGGGTAGTAAGTATGGACTGAGCTGCTGCTGGCCCATCACACTTGATGGATGAAGGAAGGCAAAGGAGAACAGGGAAGAAATAAGAAACACAGCCTTTGGCTTTCTAGCTAGGGGAACATAGTCAACGTGAAATAGTCAATCTAGAAAAGGGTAAATAATAAGAATTCACACTATGTTTTAATGACAGATTCCCATGATTCCTCCTGCCTATTTTGAAGTTCGGCTAGATGAACACTTTCTTCTTGACTTCTTCCAAGATCGTTTCTTCCCCCAGGATCCACAACTGCTGCTACTATATTTATCATCTCTTCTGTAAGACTTGTACTTGATTGAAAGCAAATTGTAGGGACTTCCCTGATGGTGCAGTGGTTAAGAATCCGCCTGCCGATGCACGGGACACAGGTTCGAGCCCTGGTCCGGGAAGACCCCACATGCTGCAGAGAAACTAAGCCTGTGTGCCACAACTACTGAGCCTGCATGACATAACTACTGAAGCCCGCTCCTAGAGCCCGTGCTCTGCAACAAAGAGAAGCCACTGCAGTGAGAAGCCTGTGCACCACAATGAAGAGTAGCCCCTGCTCGCCGCAACTAGAGAAACCTGTGCACAGCAACAAAGACCCAACGCAGCCAAAAATAAATAAAGAAATAAAGAAATAATAGATAAAGAAATAAATTCATTAAAAAAAAAAGCAAATTGTATTGGGGGACTGAATTGAATCCTAGACAAAGTAGCCTGTTATGCTTATTCATTAAGAAAATCAAATATAGAAGATTTGAAAATACTGAAATTCTACCATTTAAAAATAGCTACTATCAATCATATGATGTATTTTTTTTTCAGCCTCGTCTTTTCTATATAATGTGTGTGTGTCCAGTGAGTCAGTGGCACAAGCCATCTAAAAATGGGATAGTTCATTATGGAGAGGAGGCCTGGACACTATCTAACCCAGCTGTGCAGATTTGCAACAAGGGTGAGGGACACCAGGCTAACAACCAAGTTTCACTTTGAGTTCTTGTTGGGTGTGTGCTTACAGGATATGTGCATTTCTAAGGATTAGATAATGTTATCAAATACACTAAAATAGCTCCTCAACTCTTATCTACTTTTGTCCAAGTGCTAAGAAGTGACCCCAGCACTGATAGTTGTTGATCTGTCTTGTCCTCCATGGGCCCTCACCTCTCAGAATCTGTGAACTGACCCGGGACATGTGGGCTCCCCATGTGCATTTCACCTAATGACTATACTGAAGTCAGCTGTTAAAATGCACCTAGAGCTGCCCTGGGTTCTGTGACTACTGAGCCTCCTTATAATGAGGGGCAGTGTCTAGGACCTCTGGAGACTCTAGTACTTCCATGTACGTACGTGGATGCTGAGAATCCCTTGCTCCATGAGAATCAACAGTGGGACCCACAGCTGGACTTACATTTTGGCTTTCCCACTTAGGAGGGTCAAAAACTTGGGCCATTCATCTCTGCACCATTTCCATCAGAGGAAGGGGAATTTTAAACAAACCTTTGGAAACATCTGTGATAAGGGAAGAATGAGTTAATAATGTACAGAAAGTGTACAGTGATGAAGAGATTTTTAAAAAAAAATGTTAACGTGTATTGTGCTGTATAACTGGGAAATATCTCCTGAGGAAACACACACAGACTCACATACAAATTCACAATCACACCACCTAGACTCCCATATAAACACCCTCCAACCCTCATATGCACAAGCCAACCAATTAAATGACATGGTTGCTTCCAGGGACCATACAACATGCCCATCTTTCTTTTCTGGGAAATCAGTGTTTTTCACTACACTCCAACCTTCATTCTCAGCAGGAACCCGGAATCAAGGAGGCTTTCCAGACCAAGCAGGCAAGTAAGCCCCACTTTCTTCATCACCTAGATTTTTGCTCAGCAAATGACTGGCTCCAGAATATGTACAGTTTTCATTTGCTCTTGCATCCACTTGTGATTAGAGAAAAGAAAGCATTGTGAGCATAGCAGCATCCTGTGCACTGTTGGTACAGGTCTTTTGTTCTCTTGGTGAATTTAGGAAATAAATGGGAAAGAGTGGCTGAGTCAATGGCCCCCAAAGAAAACATAGAGGACATCTGTGCCAAAGGCTCCAGCTTTTCATAGACAATCTCTCAGGTCCATTTTGACAGGCAAATACAAAGTTTTCCTTCAAGAAGGAGATTTTTCTGTTGAGGAAAGTACTCACTGCCCTAGTTTGTAATTGATGCTGTCATTTTTCAATGCCCTCTTCAATCAGGTTTTGGTAATAGACTTTCATTCAACATTCCCCCAAACAAGGAAATCATAAATATCATCTATAATGTACATTGTCAGATTTTCATATCTGAATTCAATTGAAAAAGAATAAATGCAGCAACCCTTCTATTTCAGACAAAGAAAAGTGAGCTTACTTTGGGGGTAGACAGGGCCTCTTTCTCTGCCCTATTACCGGGAAGGTCTTCCAAACAGGTCCTCAGCAAGAGCTAAGATGACACAGAGTAGCTGTCAGGACATTGGTGGTGAGCTCAGGAATTACTCAGGGAGCTTTGCTTGAGGTGGATACAGGGCAAGAGTATATGGATGTGGCTGTTTAATAAGTATGGACTAAGCTCCTTCTGGGCCATCCCCCTTGGTGGATGAAGGAAGGCAAAGGAGCAGGAAAAAACAAGAAACCAAGCCTTTGGTTTTCTAGTTAAGGGGAAACCTAAAGACAGGAAACAGTCAATCTGAAACAGGGTAAACAGTGAAATGCGTGCTGTGTTTCAATGACAGATTCCCATGACTCCTACTGCCCCATTTTCAAACTCAGCCAAATTCCCACTTTTTGAAGTTACATGACCATTTCGGCTTCCATGCATTTGTATATGTTGCTACTGTATTCATTATCTATCCTATTGGATTTTTAACTTTTTTATTGTGATGAAATATATATAGTAGTTATCCTTTTAATAATTTATAAGGATACAGTTCCATGGCATTAATTACATTCACAATGCTGTGTGCCCATCACTGTTTTCTATACCCAAATCTATTCATCATGTCCAAATAACCTCTTTATCAATTAAGAAATAATTACACCTTCCCCTCTGCCTCCAGCCCTTCTTAATCTCTACTTTTTGCTTTTACGAATCTGAATATTCTAGGAATCCTATAAAAGTAGAATAACACAATATTTGTCTTTCTGTGCCTGCTTTATTTCACTAACCATAATACTTTTTATTAATATGGTCCATCCATGTTGCAGCATATTTTAATTCCTTTTTATGGCTGAATAGTATTCCACTGTGTGTATATATCACATTTTATTTATCCATTCATCATTTGATGGACTTTGGGGTTGTTTCCATCTTTTGGCTATTGGAAATAATACTGCTATGAACATTGGTACAAACTTCTATATAATACTGTAAAGATAACACATGCCATTATGCAGTTGTCAAAACTGCCACGGCACAAAGAGTGATTTTTTATAATGTAAACTATGGACTTTTAATGAATAAAAACGTATCAAAATTGTTTCCCTAATTGTGACAAATGTACCACACTAATGTAAGATGTTATTAATAGGAGAAACTGGAAGGGTGGGATATGGGAACTTTCTGTATTTATTATCTGTCCAACTTTCATGTTGATATAAAGCTGCTCTAAATAATGTCCAATAATTTTTTAAAAAATCAGGAAACACTGTTTCAGGGAGAGATCTATTTCAGCTAATGTTTGAAAATCAGTCGATGTCTCAGCATTGTTCACTATTAAACGTGAACCAAATTCTGAGCTGTAAATGCACCTTTATTTCTGTAGTTATAGCACTACTGACAATAATTTTAAAGTTGCATGCATGAAATAAAAGAAGAATATGGCTTAGTACTTTAATAATTTTTTTCTTAAATATGGGACACTGAATAAACTAGAATAATTATTCCTGAACTAGCTTAATGAATACATCCACAGATATTCCACTGGGTTGTCGTCTATGGGCTGCACCATGTTGTTTGGCCAGACGCGGATTCTTGTGATCCATTGCTTGGAGCCAGCAGTTGATATTCTTGACTTCAGATGACCTTTTCTTTTTATAACTTTGAGGCAAGATCCTGGGAAATGCACTACTATAGACAGAACTGTTGACATTTTGCTGGCAGAAGACCACAGGGAAATCAATAATAATTTATCCAAGTTCAATCTTTTGATCCCTTTATTCACCAGTTGCCCAGAAGAGACTCCTGAATCAAAGGTGGACTTAGAAAGATCTTGAAGTTTGGTGTGCACTTAAAACACCCAACAGACAGGTTTTGTGGGCTATTACATTTATTTAGCTGAGGCATTATAGGAACAAAGAAACACAGCAAAGCAATGTCCGTGGCTGACGGCCTGGGTTCAGATCTCATTCCAAAGAAGCACATTTATGTCCTGGAGGAGGTGTCTGAGCCAGGAGAAGAGTCCAAATCCTAACCTAGCCTTTGCCTCTATGTTTCAATCCCTGATCCAAATTGCAATAGTTTCTAAACAAAGCCCCTCTGAAGAACCAGGGGAAGTCCAGCTGTGGACATTGGCTTGTGCCATCTTCACACTGTCAGCTTTCTCACATTGAGTCTTCCTGATGACCAGTGGACCACCCTGAGTGACCAGTGGTCTGTTTGGCTCCCGAGCGGGCTCAGAGCTCACAACATTGTAAACCAACTGTCACATGACTGCTCTGCCAAGAATTAGCTTCCCTTCAACTGACCAACCCTGGATGAGCAGTTCATACAAACGAACTGAGAAAATGGCCATCTGGGCTGGTGCTTTGGTGGCTTAAGAAATTAAGTTTGTGATGTTCAGTGTCTCACTTATTATTGATCTGAGCAGCTGTTTGAGAACTTGGACCAAGGCCTGGCTGAGTATGGGCAGGAGCTCAAATTTTCCTTACCCAAATCCAGTCACTACTCTATAAACTCCTCATCTTTCTCTAGACCCTGTAGTGGCAGGGGACAGAACCCCATCTCCTCTTAGAGGGTCCTCTCCATACCCACAGCCCGGAGACCCCATCCCAGGACTCCCCCTGAGGACCACTAAATGGACCCTCCTTCCCTCTGTTGCCAAATGTTCATTCCACTAACCAGATGGCACTGTCTCTTCTCACCACACTCCCAGGCAATGCCCAAACCATCAGTGATCCTGTCCACATCAGCCCATGGAAATCCTGCCAGGAAATCCCAGTTTTTTTCCTTTTAAAAATATCTCTGGATTTAGACTGCTAATATTTGGTTTCAGATTTTGATATCTATATCCGGAAGAGTTGAGCTGCAATTCCCCTTTCCCATAATGTCTATTGCTAGAGTGGCATCAACGTTCCCCTGATCCCCTGAAAGCAGTGTGGGTGTGTTCTCTGTGTCTGTTCTCTGTAAGGATATGTAAAAATCGACATTGGGAAATAGTACACTTTTCTAAATTAAAAAAAAAAAATTAAGGCAGCCAGCTAGATGTAAGAATAAAAAAATATAAAAAGTAATACAGCAAAACTATAAAATACATTTATAACTCTGTAGACAAACTGGAGTGGGGGGAATAAAGAGAAATGAGGAAAATATTGTTAGTGAAAGTTAACCAGCTCATTTTAAGGAACAGCACTCAGAAAAGAGTTATGAACATAACTCCAGAATAACAATACAGATTTCCCATTCTTGAATACTCCAGGTGGGAAGCTATGAGCTTCTCACTTATTACCAAATTTGAAACTCTCAGCTCACAGTGTGAGTTGGAACAGAAAGAAAGATGTGCATCATCACATTACCATGGCGATGGATCATCACAGAACTTTCAGAGTAAACAGAACTCTGCACACTATGGGTCCAACTGCTGCTCTCTAGACAGGTGTGTGTTTCCATGGACAATTGTGGCATTTCAGAGCACAGATTTTGTTTCAAAAGTTGAATCCCAGCCCCACACATTGCCCTCCTTTAATGGAAACAAGTTATATGAGGAAAAAAACAGCCTGATAGTGAAAAATATAGCTGATAGTGAAAATTTCTGAGTGATAGGGACAGAGCTCACACGTTGAAAAAGTAAAGAGCTTCCACTCTTGATTGAAATCCCATCTCCATCCATTCCTACTATTCCTGAGTCACCAGATATTTCTAGATCAAACTATTTGTTCCACATGAAATAAAAATCAGTATCAATAGAAATTCAATTTTAAAAAGTCATATTTCTCTCTCTAAGCATGTATTTATCAAATTATGTAAATCCTTCTCTCATTCTCTGTGTACCTCCTTTTTCTCCAAAAAAATCTATAAACTAAATCTATATACTTAATTATTTCTCAGTTTCTGTGAATGCACTGAACATTTTTCCTGTCACTGTGTATGTAAAAGACCAGCTATTCACTGAGCAATTAAGAAAGGAGAATCACCAGTGGGTTGGGTGAAAACATATAATCAATGCTTTTCTAAGTGAAGACATTTAGATAACCCCAAACTCGGATTAAATGTGTGTTCTGGTTCATAATTCAACACCAAATTACACCCATTCTTATGATAATGTTATAAAACTGGCTATTGGAAGGTAAGTAATTAGGCCCTTGAAGCATGAATAGTGAAATTTTAGGAGAAAGATCAGAGAGTTGCCATATTTAAAACAATGTAAGTATCCTTCCCTTCAAGGTGTGGAATGCTATAGTATAAATCTCTGTCACTCCTGATTCACCCTAAATATCTAGAACTAATATATCAAATGGATTATTGATGAGATATAAAAAATATAGACGGTGGCATATTTTCTCCAAGGATTACTCAGTTGAGGGAGTGACTGAGTGAGGGTGGAAAAAAATCAGGTAATATTGCATTGCTCTTGGTGAAGAATTGTAATGCCCCCCAGCTTGATAGAAAAAATGTGTGTGTGTGTGTGTGTGTGTGTGTGTGTGTGTGTGTGTGTGTAGATAGAAAATTGGGAGAGAAAGTGAAAAAGAATTAGGGGATAGAATAAGAAAAATATAACCATCCGATTTGAGGAACAGCATTCAAAAGCCAGTAACAAAGAGCAATTCACATTCCCATTTATGAGGAGCAGTCAGAATGAAGAGAGGACTTCTCTTCCTGCTGTCACCTGAGTATCCATGGTAAATAAGAATAAATGAGTAAATACAGGTAAAGCCCTTAGAAAAATGCTTGTCACAGTATCACTGCTATATGAAAGTCCAATTAATAAATCTGGAAGGAAGACAGAAACTTAGCAATGGTTCCTTCCAGAGACAGAACCTGGAAGGCTGCAGAACAGAGAAGGAAGAAAATTCAGATATTAATGTACATTCTATTCTTCCTTTTGAATTTTGTACAGATGTGTCATTCTTTTTGTTCTTACCATAAAATTTTTAAAAAATGAACTCCCCATAATAGTGGAATGAGACACCACTTTATTTTGCTCATGGTCACAGGGTAAGGAACTCAGGGCACATCTGCTCTATGATGGTGGGGCTTCAGCAGAGAAGACTCACGGGATTGGGCTCCCTTGACATCCAGGGATTGGAATCCTCTAGCTGACTTCACTCCCATGTCTGCTGGGTTTGACTCCATTGAGACCTCTCCATGTGGCTGTGCTTCCTCAATGCAGGACAGGCTCAGGGCATTCAGAACTCTTCCACGGTGGCTGAAGGTAGCACAGACAAGTGTCCAGGCAGAGCCTCATGGCCTTTTCTACCATAACCTTGGACACTACACAGTGTTATTTCCAGAACATCTGTCAGTGACAAGTAAGAAGCATGTCAGCTCTGGTTATAGGGAGGGGCCTAGACCCCACTGCTCAATGGGAAGAATGTCCAAAAAATTGCAGGTTTTAAAATTTCTACATGCATAGACCAGTTTTAAAAATAGTTGCAGAGATATAACTCCAACACAAGTGATATAAGAAATGTTGCCTTTTGGCATAAGGCCAAGTGCAAGGTAAATGTGGGTTGGACTCCTGCCTTCATGAGCTGTTTGACAAGTAAGCACAAACACTGAAGAACCCTTATAGAACAGTTATGAGATAATCAAGCCTAGTATCTACCTGAAATGTTGCTCTATCAAGGAACCCTTTTTTCCATTCCTGTGTCAGGGTGCGTGACTTAAATCCCCCATGCCTCCTGCACTTCTCTTTCAAAGCAATAAACATACTTGTGACTATTCATAGATTTGTGTACCATTTGCATAGGGGTCACTTTCCCTTTCAGCCTTGAAGCCCTGTGATGAAGGAAGTCAAGGTTGTTTTGTTCCTACCTGCTCTTGGTTCACTTGAAGCATGATAGGGTTGTGCTGAAAATAGCACATCACTTTCTTTCTTCAGGCACTAATCTACAGACCTTTCCCACAATTCAAAATCCATAAAGCTCTTACCAGTGAAAGGCTTTCTTCTTAAATTTGGCACCAAAACTGAAACGGCAGCAAACCTGACCTCAACTGAAGAGAATCCGTTTATACTCTTTTTACACTCTCTTTGACATAAATTTCTACACATTTTGCTACAGGAATATCAATGTGTTTGAATTGCAAAGTCGACCTCAGGCCTGGCTGGGGGTGTTGAGTGATGTATGGGATCTGTACCCTATTTCCTCTCTCGTTTGGAAGAGAGGGTCATGGACCATTAAGGTTTTCCCATCTCAGTTTTTGGAATATGCATTTGTACTTCAGGCAACAGCAAGTCCTGAAAAATCTAAGTAGGAGAGTAGCCAGAAGACTCCCAATGGGGCACATTTGGAGGTAGTTAGTGGGAGAGTGAGTCAGAGGAGGGCCCAGTGAGAGCACCATTTTCAGAGTTTATAATAAAGTTTCAGAGTTTACAATAAAGTGGTTGAGGAGAGAGTCAAGGACAGAGCAATGGTGAGGGGTTAGAAGAGAAGAAATCTGGGTTGTTAGATAGTATAAGAGGGTTGAAAGATGAGACTATAGTGAAGTCCTGTGTCTCATTTTTAGATGCATGGGCTGAAGGAAGTCCTTAAAATAAAAGGACTAACTGGAATAGAGTGAAGAAAGTGATATTATAATTTATGTTATGATGACATATTACATTGAGACCTATCTATAATTTACATAACGGTTCACCAGTTTTCTCAACACCATTTATCCAATAGTGCTACCCATTTACTATGACTGACAAGACTATCAGAAATCACTCCAGTGTTTCAAAGAGAGGGGTTTATTAAAGGGCATTGGGCACCAATGTGTTGTTAGGGCTGCAGGGGGCAAGAGAGGAAGGTAATGTTAGGCTATGTTAATCCTGTGTCTAGTAGAGGAGCAGAAGCCTTTGTCCATAGACCCCAGACACGACTTCTCCAAGGAGGTCATTTCTGCTTTTCTCTTCAGCATGAAGCTTCTGTAGGGGGTGCACCTAGAAAGCATGCCAAAGAGTTCAAACTCAATCCCAGTGTCCTCCAAACCTTTGAAACAAAAGTTTGAAAAGAAATTTGAAGTAGATCACTGAATCTCTTATTTTTCACTCTATTTAATTCAGGAAACCTCTATGCTGATAGTTTTCCATCATTCTGATCTGGTATGGCCCTGTGTCAACTCTGTCATTTCTATCTAGAGCTCACGTATCTACCCCAGATCACCAGATTCTTACTTAACATTATCACAAGGCTGTACAATAAAAAGCTCAGTCTTAACATGTCCAAAGCTGAAAACCTGACCTTCCTAAATCTACTCAAATATGCTCCACCTGCATTGTTTCCATCTCTGTTAATAGCAACTCCATCTTTTCTGACAGGACAGTGACCTTGGAATCATGCTGGTTGACCAGTTGTTTCACATCCCACATCCAAACTGTTGGCAAACCTCATCAGTTCTATCATCAAATTATGTCCAGCATCATAACTCTTATCACTATCTCCACTGCAACCAGTCTGGTCCCAAGCCTCCTTATTTCTTGCTTGAATTACTGCAAGATTCATCTAACTAGTCCCCTTTCATCAACTCTTGTTTCCCATCCTCACCCCAGAAAGGCTATTCTCAGCACAGCTGCTTCAGTAACTCATTTATAACATTAATGAGATCATGTCCCTTTTCTGCTGAGGACCTTCCAATGGATAGCATCTCATACAGTGTTCCCTGAGGCCCTATACAGTTGGGTCCCCCTTCATCTGACTCTTCTCCTATTACCCTTCTGCCTCTCACTTCACTCCTGAACATCACAGGACCTCCTGGCTTCTGCTCAGACACTCTAGTCACGGCCTTGCCCTAAGGCTTTGCACCTGCTGTCCCTCTACCTGGAATGCTCTTCACCCAGATGTGCCTGGCTCATATCCTCACCTCCTTAAAGTCTTTGTACAAGTGTCACCTTCTCAGGAAATAAAGCCTATTTAATATGCAACCCCTTCCCTTCACCCTGATCCCCTTCCCTGATTTATTTTTCTCCAAAATTACAGTAATATTTATTGATTTATTTGTTTACTATCTGACTGAATCCCTTCAGTTGAATGAAAACTACACAAGGTGGATATTCTTGTTGTTGTTGTTTTCACAGTTGTTTCCCCAGTAGGACAAAACCTGGACATCATACATTTTCAAGAAATACATGTAGAGTGAATGAACTGACCTCACTTTTGTTATTTCTAAGCATCACAATATCCAGTTAAAACTCACTCTGCAACCCTCACCTGTGCTCTGAAACTTTCCACCTTCTGTCTTTCCACATAAGCTTCCATCCCAGGCTGACATCACTGTCATCCTCCTCTCACCAAGATTCAACTTAAATGTCACCTACACCAGGAATCTTTTCTTTATCCTGCCTTCTTTCTGTTTTCTAAGTTCTCTTTCTAGGAGTCTCTACTTTGTGCTGGAGTTATTTTTTATATATCTCATCCTTTCTACTAAATTGCCATTTACCTGAGAACAAACCAGCCTTTTTTTCCTGTAATTTTTTAATCATACAGAACACCAAGAACCAAACCTTAAAAAACCCTTTTATTATGAGAAATTTCAAACATACACAAAGGGGAAAGAATTGCATAATGAACACATACTACCCATTACCCAACTTCAACAATTGTCAGTATATTACCAAATTTGTTTCACTGAACCTCTTGACCCTTTGACTATTGCTAACACTGAATCTACACATTCCCATGGGCTCAGTGATTTCACATTATGTGAGTTTCCTGTACATACACTGGCCCTGGAGGTCTAAGATCTAACATAATTGCACCATTGCCTGAAACAAGAAATGTTGAGAAATAGACTAAATGTCTCTCAACAAGGAACTCAATGAGGAAATAAATAAATGATAATCACTCAGATGCAGGGAATTGGGAAGCTGTCCAATATGACTTGAAATTATTACTGGAAATTAAAAAAAATGTTTTGAAACTGCATATTAAAAAAAGCACACTGGATGCTTCAAGATGGCTGAGTAGTAAGACGTGGAGATCACCTTCCTCCCCACAAATGCATAAAAAATACACGTACGGGGCTTCCCTGGTGGCTCAGTGGTTGAGAGTCCACCTGCTGATGCAGGGGACACGGGTTCGTGCCCTGGTCCAGGAGGATCCCACATGCCACGGAGTGGCTGGGCCCGTGAGCCATGGCTGCTGAGCCTGCGCATCCGGAGCCTGTTCTCCACAATGGGAGAGGCCAAAACAGTGAGAGGCCTGCATACCGAAAACAAAAAAAAAACCATATACATGTGGAACAGCTCCTACAGAATACCTACCGAATGCTGACAGAAGACCTCAGACTTCCCAAAAGTGTGTGAGGCCTGAGTCTCTGAGGTGGGAGAGTTGAGTTCAGGACATTGGACTACCAGAGACCTCCCAGCCCCATGTAATATCAATCAGCAAGACCTCTCCCAGAGATCTCTGTCTCAATGCTAAGACCCAGCAAGCTACAGTGCTGGACCCTGCATGCCAAACAACTAACAAGGCAGGAACACAACCCCACCCATTAGCAGAGAGGCTGTCTAAAATCATAATAAGTTCACAGACACCCCAAAACACACCACCAGACATGGTCCTGCCCACCGGAAAGACAAGATCCAGCCTCATCCACCAGAACACAGACACCAGTCCCCTCCAATAGGAAGCCTACACCAGCCACTGAACCAACATTACCCACTGCGGGCAGACACCAAAAACAATGGGAACTATGAACCTGCAGGCTGCACAAAGGAGATCCCAAACACAGTAAGTTAAGCAAAATGAGAAGACAGAGATATATTCAGGAGATGAAGGAGCAGAGTAAAAACCCACCAGACCAAACAAATGAGGAGGAAATACTCAGTCTACCTGGAAAAGAATTCAGAGTAATGTTAGTAAAGATGATTCAAAATCTTGGAAATAGAATGGAGAAAATAAAAGAAATGTTTAACAAGGACCTAGAAGAACTAAAGAGCAAACAAACAATGATGAACAACAAAATAAATGAAATTAAAAATTTTCTAGAAGGAATCAATAGCAGAATAACTGAGGCAGAAGAACAGACAAGTGACCTGGAAGATAAAATAGTGGAAATAACTACTGCAGAGTAGAATAAAGAAAAAAGAATGAAAAGAATTGAGGACAGTTTCAGAGCTCTCTGGGACAACAATAAACACACCAACATTCAAATTATAGGGGTCCCAGAAAAAGGAGAGAAAAAGAAAGGGACTGAGAAAATATTTGAAGAGATTATAGTTGAAAACTTCCCTAATATAGGAAAGAAAATAGTCAATCAAGTCCAAGAAATGCAGAGAGTCCCATACAGGATAAATCCAAGGAGAAACACGCCAAGACACATATTAATCAAACTATCAAAAAATAAATACAAAGAACAAATATTAAAAGCAGCAAGAGAAAAACAACAAATAATATACAAGGGAATCTCCATAAGGATAACAGCTGATCTTTCAGCAGAAAGTCTGCAAGCCAGAAGGGAGTGGCAAGACATATTTAAAGTGATGAAAGGGAACAACCTACAATGAAGATGACTCTACCCAGCAAGGATCTGATTCAGATTTGATGGAGAAATTAAAACCTTAACAGACAAGCAAAAGCTAAGAGAATTCAGCACCACTAAACCAGCTTTACAACAAATGCTAAAGGAACTTCTCTAGGCAGGAAACTCAAGAGAAGGAAAAGACCAACAAAAAAAAAAAATGGTAAAAAAATTAAGAAAATGGTAATAGGAACATACATATCGATAACTACCTTAAGTGTAAATGGATTAAATGCTCCAACAAAAAGACATAGACTGGCTAAATGGATACAAAAACAAGACCTGTATATGTGCTGTCTACAAGAGACCCACTTTCAGGGGGACTGAAAGTGAGGGGATGGAAAAAGATATTCCATGCAAATGGATATCAAAGAAAGCTAGAGTAGCAATTGTCATATCAAACAAAATAGACTTTAAAATACAGACGATTACAAGAGACAAAGAAGGACACTACATAACGATCAATGGATCAACCCAAGAAGATATATAATGATTATAAATATATATGCACCCAACATAGGAACACTTCAGTACATAAGGCAAATGCTAACAGCTATAAAAGAAGAAATCGAGGGCTTCCCCGGTGACGCGGTGGTTGAGAGTCCGCCTACCGATTCAGGGGACATGGGTTCATGCCCCAGTCTGGGAAGATCCCACATGCTGCAGAGCGGCTGGGCCCATGAGCCATGGCCACTGAGCCTGAGCGTCTGGAGCCTGTGCTCCGCAGTGGGATAGGCCACGACAGTGAGAGGCCCGCATACTGCAAAAAAAAAGAGAGGAAATCGACAGTAACACAATCATAGTATGGGACTGTAACACCCCACTTTCACCAATGGACAGATGATCCAAAACGAAAATAAATAAGGAAACACAAGCTTTAAATGAAACATTAAACAAAATGGACTTCATTGATATTATAGGACATTCCATCCAAAAACAACAGAATACACTTTCTTCTCTAGTGCTCATGGAACATTCTCCAGGATAGATCATATCTTGGGTCACAAATCAAACCGTGGAAAATTTAAGAAAACTGAAATCATATCAAGTATCTTTACCAACCAACATGCTATGAGACTAGATATCAATTACAGGAAAAAAAACTGCAAAAAATACAAACACATGGAGGCTAAACAATACACTACTAAATAACCAAGAGATCACTGAAGAAATCAAAGAGGTAATCAAAAAATACCTAGAAACAAATGACAATGAAAACACGACAACCCAAAACCTATGAGATGCAGCAAAACTACTTCTAAGAGGGAATTTTTTATCAATAAAATCTTACCTCACGAAACAAGAAAAATCTCAAATAAACAACCTAAGCTTACACTTAAAACAATTAGAGAAAGAAGAACAAAACCCCCCCAAAGTTAGCAGAAGGAAAGGAGTCATAAAAATTAGATCAGAAATAAATGAAAAGAAAAGAAGGAAACAAGAGCAAAGATCAATAAAACTAAAAGCTGGTTCTTTGAGAAGATAAAATTGATAAACCACTGGCTGGACTCATCAAGAAAAAAAGGGAGAAGACTCAAATCAACAGAATTAGAAATAAAAAAGGAGAAGTAACAGCTGACACTGCAGAAATACAAAGGATCATGAGAGATTAATACAAGCAACTCTATGCCAATAAAATGCACAACCTGGAAGAAATGGAGAAATTCTAAGAAAAGCACAACCTTCCAAGACTGAACCAGGAGGAAATAGAAAACATAAACAGACGAATCACAGGCACTGAAATTGAAACTGCAATTAAAAATTTGCCAACAAACAGAACCCCAGGACCAGATGGCTTCACAGGTGAATTCTATCAAACATCTAGAGACGAACTTACCCCTATCCTTCTCACTCTTCCAAAATATAGCAGAGGGAGGAACACTCCCAAACTCATTCTATGAGGCCACATTACCCTGATACCAAAAACAGAAAATGATGTCACAAAAAAAGAAAACCACAGGCCAATATCACTGATGAACATAGATGCAAAAGTCCTCAGCAAAACACTAACAAACAGAATCCAACAGCACGTTAAAAGGATCATACACCATGATCAAGTGGGGTTTACCCCAGGAATGAAAGGATTCTTCAATATACACAAATCAATCAATGTGATACACCATATTAACAAACTGAAGGATAAGAACCATATGATCTTCTCAATAGATGCAGAGAAAGCTTTCGACAAAATTCAACACCCATTTATGATAAAAACCCTCCAGAAAGTAGGCATAGAGGGAACTTACCTCAACATAATAAAGGCCATATATGACAAACCCAGAGTCAACCACTCTCTCAAGGGTGAAAAACTGAAAGCATTTCCACTAAGATCAGGAACAAGACAAGGGTGTCCACTCTCACAGCTATTATTCAACATAGTTTTGGAAGTTTTAGCCACAGCAATGAGAGAAGAAAAAGAAATAAAAGGAATCCCAATCGGAAAAGAAGAAGTAAAGCTGCCACTGTTTGAAGATGACATTATATTATACATAGAGAATCCTAAAGATGCTACCAGAAAGCTACTAGAGCTAATCAATGAATTTGGTAAAGTAGCAGGATACAAAATTAATGCACAGAAATCTCTTGCATTCCTATACACTAATGATGAAAAATCTGAAAGAGAAATTAAGGAAACACTCCCATTTACCATTGCAACAAAAAGAATAAATTATCTAGGAATAAACCTACCTAAGGAGACAAAAGACCTGTATGCAGATAACTGTAAGACACTGACGAAAGAAACTGAAAATGCTATGAACAGATGGAGAGATATATCATGTTCTTGGATTAGATGAATCAACATTGTGAAAATGACTATACTACCAAAAGCAATCTACAGATTCAGTGCAATCCCTGTCAAACTACCAATGGCATTCTTCACAGAACCAGAACAAAAAATTTCACAATCTGTATGGAAACACAAAAGACCCCGAATAGCAAAAGCAATCTTGAAGAAGAAAAAGGAGCTAGAGGAATCAGACTCCTTGACTTCAGACTATACTGCAAAGCTACAGTAATCAAGATAGTATGGTACTGGCACAAAAACAGAAATACAGATCAATGGAACAGGATAGAAAGTCCAGAGATAAACCCACACACATATGGTCACCTTATCTTTGATAAAGGAGACAAGAATATACAATGGAGAAAAGACAGCATCTTCGATAAGTGGTGCTGGGAAAACTGGACAACTACATGTAAAAGAATGAAATTAGAACACTCCCTAACACCATACAAAAAATAAACTCAAAACGGATTAAATATCTAAATGTAAGGCCAGACACTATAAAACTCTGAGAGGAAAACATAGGCAGAACACTCTATGACATAAATCACAGCAAGATCCTTTTTGACCCACCTCCTAGAGAAATGGAAATAAAAACAAAAATAAACAAATGGAATCTAATGAAACTTCAAGCTTTTACACAGCTAAGGAAACCACAAACAAGACAAAAAGACAACCCTCAGAATGGGAGAAAATATTTGCAAACGAAACAACTGACAGAGGATTACTCTCCAAAATATACAAACAGCTCATGCAGCTCAATATCAATAAAACAAACAACCCAATAGAAAAATGGTCAGAAGACCTAAACAGACATTTCTCCTAAGAAGATATACAGATTGCCAACAACATATGAAAGGATCCTCAAAATCACTAATCATTAGAGAAATGCAAATCAAAACTACAATGAGGTATCATCTCACACCAGTCAGAATGGCCATTATCAAAAAATCTACAAACAATAAATGCTGGAGAAAAGGGAACCCTCTTGCACTGTTGGTGGGGAAAAAATTGATACAGCCACTGTGGATAACGGTATGGAGGTCCCTTAAAAAACTAAAAGGAGAACTACCATATGACCCAGCAATCCCACTACTGGGCATATACCCTGAGTAAACAATAATTCAAAAAGAGTCATCTACCACAATGTTCATTGCAGCTCTATTTACAATAGCCAGGACATGGAAGCAACTTAAGTGTCCATTGACAGATGAATGGATAAAGAAGATGTGGCACATATATACAATGGAATATTACTCTGCCATAAAAAGACATGAAATTGAGTTATTTGTGGTGAAGTGGGTGGACCTAGAGTCTTTTATACAGAAGTAAGTCAGAAAGAGAAAAACAAATACCATATGCTAACACATATATATGGAATCTACAAAAAAAAATGGTGCTGAAGAACCTAGAGTGAGGTCAGGAATAAAGATACAGATGTAGAAAATGTACTTGAGGGCATGGGGCGGGGGAAGGGTAAGCTGGGACAAAGTGAGAGACAGGCATGGACACATATACACTACCAAATATAAAATAGATAGCTAGTGGAAAGAAGCTGCATAGCACAGTGAGATCAGCTCGGTGCTTTGTGACCACCTAGAGGGGTGGGATAGGGAATGTGGGAGGGAGATGCATGACGGAGGGGATAAGGGGATATATGTGTAGGTAAAGCTGATTCACTGTGTTATACAGCAGAAACTAGCACAACGTTGTAAATCAATTATACTCCAATAAAGATGTTAAAAAATATAAAAAAGGCACACTGAATATTGAATTTGGAATCACTAACGGCATGGCATATGCCACTGAAATTACTGGGTTTTCAAGAAAGAAAAATTGTTTGGTCATCTAGGAACAAAAAAGCAAGTGACATAAAAGGGAAAGAGAATTAGAATCTCATCAGCCTTCTTGCAGTCATTTGTACAAGAAGAAAACGGAGTACAATATTTACAGACCGAAGTGTGAGCCATGAATTTGATATTCAGCAAAAGTAACTTTCAGGGGTAAAATGCACTGACATCCAAGTCATCATGCAAGACCTCAGGTAATACTGTTCCCATGATCTCTCTCCAGAGGAATGAAAAAACTTCAGAAAATAAAATTCCTTGAAAGACATTGATGTGAGTACAAAACTTTGTTTGTTTGTCTTTTTCATTTGAGATTCAGTGAAGGTTACATAAGAGAAGTAGTGGCCTTGATGGTGACATTAGGGTGACTGTTTATAATCCTTCATTAAGAATATAATGATTATAATCATTCGGTAAGATCTACTAACTTTATTTTCTATTTATGTGTTTTATATAAAATATTTTTAAATGAAATGTAGTAAATTGTTTTATGTAAAAATCTTCAGCATAAAACATATATATATACATATATACATATATATATATATATAAAAATTTAATTCTGAATCTCTACAATTCAGAAACTAATTAACTGGCATTAAATTAGTTGATTTGGGAGAGGAAGAGCAGTGAAGAGTCTCCTGTTCCTTGGCCTGATTTAAGCTTCCTGACACTGCAAACTCAATCTGCTCTGAGATTCAGGCAGAGGTCTCCAGGTCTTGGCCTGCACAGGTATCCATGCCAGAATCTTCCACATAAATACAGGTGCTAGAATCTCTGGGAAGATGAGAGACAGGTGGAGTAGAGGCTACCATGGTTGGGGTGTGCAGAATCCAGGAGGGCCCTCAGGCCCTGGAGAAGTGACCCCGACTCCCTAGGGATTAAGTTCACAGTGCACCGAGGACATTTTGCTGCTCTCTGCAGAGGGTGTTGGCTGCCTGCTTAGAGTTTCTACAAATGTCCCACCAAAGCAATTTAACTTGGGTATTTGGCAAGGCAGCCTTCAGGTGACTGGTCCCTGTACTGTGAAACTGATGTGCAGGAACGGAGAGGCTCTAGGACTCCAGGATGAAAAAGCCAGTGCCAGAACCCTGGGCCCAGGGGAGCAATGTCTGATGACACAGGAGTGGACGTGATGCCCATGCTTTTCTATCCCTACCCTTAATATAATCCAACCATGAGATTTTCGTATTGAAACTGGACAGCCTCTTGGAGCACTTTCATTTTTCTTTAAAAATCTCTTTTCTTTTCTAAGACTAAAACCAAACTTTGCTTATGCCTTTAAATTAAAAAAAAAAAAAATTATGCCCTGGTAATAAAAACATAAATGTAATGGCTTTAGTATATTCCAACATGAAAAGGTTATAGAAGGCACTCTTCTTAAAATGTAACAAAATCAGGTATATTCATTTTATTTAGTTACAAAATTAGGGGATAAATAAGAGGAACATAATTAACTTGCAATCCTTTCCCTGTAACTCACTGCAAGTGAGCATTGCATTGAATTTCCTTCGTGTTTTTGTGTTTGACTTGAATGTTATTTACATGCAAAAGAATCTATACCACATCAGCCTGAGAAGCAGTACCACTAGGTGACCCAGGCCTTCTACAGGACTTCATAGAGCTGAGGAGGGCTCCGGGCTTGGACAAATCCCAAGTGTCCCCTACTTGAGGTCAAGGCCTACTAAGAGCCCAGAGGGATGCAAAGCCGGGGCAGGCAAGCTAACCTGATTGCATGAGGAGCTACCCCACTGTGTCTCTGTCCTCTTCAGCTTTTTCCCTGGGAGACCTGAAGTAGGTGAGGTCAAGGCCATCACATACTGTATCCCCACACCCAACTCCCTTCTGATCTTAAAAGAGTTGAGTGAGCAGCATTGGGTCCTGCAGGGAGAGATGTTGAACAATCTAGGGCACTCTTCACAAAGAATACAATGTGAAGAGAATACCACAAAAGCTCCCCACCTGATGCCTTACAGGAACCTAAAGCCCTCTCCTCCAAATGAAGGAGCCACTGAAGGGCTTGGCAGAGCAACCTTAGAAGCTTATATGAAATGTGTGTCCATTCCCTGGGACGATGTTCTAAGTATATTTTTCACTTGCCTGCACTGATATTAACCATCTTCTTATTGTTGCCCCTTGCATCCCTTGCATGGTCACATGCAACAGTGCCTCAGTTTTGTTGTTTTACTGAAGTGCCAAACATTTTTACAGGAACCATAGGATATGTGAATGCTTATTTGCTTTCCCTTCATCTTCTTACCTGTTTCATACTCATATTTCCTCTTATTCTTCTCTTTATCCCCTATTACTTGCTGGATTTCTCTTGAAACAAAGACAAGATAATTTCTGGAACCAGATTCCTGCTGGAGCAGTCTCGACAGTTGAAGGGAAGCAACCAAAATTGTGCATGTCCAGAACCAACAAAATCAGGAAGACATCTCTGTGGAAGGTACCTGGCCAGAAGCAGACTATATTGGGTCCCCCTTCAGCAGAGTTGTCACAGTACTTCTGAATCCTAGCCCAGCTCCCTGTCTAGGCCGTTCAGGGTTACTCAACATGATTTAATGATGCTGTGGAAATAAATGAAGACCAACAAAATAATAACAACTAAAGGTGATTTATTCAGAGCTTGCTAGAGCAAGGGAGTCAGCCACCGTCATCTTCATCTGAGCAATGACTCAAAGGCAGGCAGAGGAGTGGGGAAGCTTCGTTGAGGTAAAACAGAAGGCTTCAGTCATGCCCTGATTAGCAGCTAATGGAGTGAGGAAGCTATAGATGGGCTATCTAGAAGCAGGGAACCCCATTGATTGATAGGGTTGCATATTTGGCTTTATATGTTGGACCTAAGTTGGAATTGGGGATAAACATTAGGGCATCTCTCAGTTATAAATAAAGCCATGGCCATTTCGGACCAATTGCTACAGGGGTTATTGTTTAAGTTCCTGGGCTGGCTGCTCAAGATAGTGGTCTGATTTCCTACAAATCTGACTTATAGATACTAGTCTGGAAACTGTAGGTAATGGATTGACTTCCTTGGCTTGTTGCTGCAGGTTGCTTGTCAGAGTCCTTTTTCTATATAAGGTCTGGGCACTGTGCATTTGTATCTTCTATTCTCAGTCCCCCATTTTGGTGATTATCTCACATGTGAGAGGATGACAAATTCAGAGCAAATTAGAGATCCTGAACTTCACTGACAGACATTGTCTTATTGTCTTCATAGCCAACTGTATTGAAAGATCTTCCTGACCTTTTTCTTGTCATCATGGCAATCAGATGATGAGAGAGCATCTACATTTAAAACTCCGGAGAGAATGCAATGGGCCATCATTATAACCACTATGAAAAAACACAGTAGTCAACGTAAGGTGCTTCAAAACCAGGAACCACACTGCCCAATCAAGATCAAAAGAAAAAATCCTATAAGCCATGAGGATCAAACTCAGAAAGCTGAACAGCTTTTTCCTTAAGGCAATTCATAGCCTATTTCACCTAGTCTGTTTTTATTGATCCAAGCACAAGTATTAGCAATAGTACAGATGCCACCATGAATAGCCAACAAAAAATCTAGAGCAATGTGACTGTCCATCACTACTCAATGCCAGTGAGTTGATACTGATCTGAATTCCATCTAGGACAGAGGTTACATTATCAATAACTTTTGTCAAAGTTAGAGATAGGTTTCTTTCACCCTTTCTTCATTCACGTGATTCCCACCAAAGAAAACACTGCTCCAGTTGTTTGCATAAGTTAGCCAATAATTCCTTCAAGAAGTGTGCCTGAATAACCAAGGGTGTTCATTGATTTTAGAGCTCACATATGAGTTAGAATTTCCAACCTTGGTGATTTCTAGAATTAGGGTCTCTCTGTATAAACAAGTCTTGAGCCACTATCCCCAAAATGCTTGAGTGTTAGTTGGAGGTGAACAGGACTGGGCCTCCTGGCCACAGTAGAGGTAGTATCCAGAAGGCACACGTGGAGATTTGGGGAAAAAGGAGTTGTTTACAGAACAGGGCCAAAACCAAGGACCTACACTAGCTGGGTCATGTATTTGGATCTTTAATTTCTCCTTGGTGGTAAGCATTTAACCCATTGCCCTACAAAGATTGTTGAATTTAAATTTATAATTACCTAGAGACTTATCAATAGATTGTGACAATTGGATCTTTTTCTGGGAGAGGGGGACAGTAGAAAAGTCACAGATTGACTTGTTTAGAATCAACTGAACATGTAGGTGAAAGTAGGAATGCTATTGTCTAAGATTACCTGTGGTCTCATTTTATGAAACCAGAATTTCCCAAAGGTTTTTATTATGAGGTCTGGTGGTAGATGGCTTATCCAGCAGACAGGAAGACTGGGGGAAGTGGCAACTGTTTGAACATATTCTGACCTAACAATTATAATAAGTAGGGACAAAAATAACAAAAGGATCACTATGGGTGGATGGCAACGAGTCTGTAGAAAATGAGAAGACTCATTATAAGCAAGCAGATAAGAAACAAAAATGGAATTAGATAGGTGTCTTGGTCCAATGCCTTGGGTGATCGATGTCCATTCTCCATCATCACTTGCTTGTTCTGAAGGTTGGGTCAGCTGTCTGCTTCTGAAGACTGGCTGCTTCTGGAGAATCTCTGAGAATCCTCCTTTTGAGGCCTCCTAATTCCAGTAGCTTTCCAATTGTGTGGAATTCTGATTTTTTTTTTTTTTAGTTGTGAAATATGAACCTGAAGACAAACTCCTAGGAGTTTCACCACTTTGTTTTTAACAGTACCTGATAGGGCCTCTTCCAATGAGGTTTAAGAGCAGTTTTTCTTTAAAAGCAATCTTCCAGTAGACAAAATCTTCGTTTGAAAATCATGAAGACACTTTTTAGGTGGTGTTGAGAAAACACAGCCTTAACCTGTTGGTGAAAGTATTGGGTTTATAGTACAAGAGTCCTTTACAATACTTTGCCATGTCTATATGCAGTAGGGCAGAGTCTAGAATACCTAGATACTTGGGTCTTCCAGCTACTAATTTACAGAGGGAGAACAAATGTGCTCCTGAGGGTACTGACTGTATGGCCATAACTGCTAGTGTGTATTCGCACCAAGGGAGCTCAAAGGTTTCTGAAAGTTTTGATAATTTTAATTTAAGGATGAGAGTGTTTTGTCCTCTTTTGCTATCTTATGACTTAAATAATGAACAGCTTCTGGCAAAATTATAATTTCTTTTGAAACTTTATGCTCCTTTTTATTTTTTTTAAGCTAAGATTGAGAACAAGTAAGTGGAATCCTTCCTACAGGCTTCTGTTCTCTGAACAAAGTAGGAGATCACTTACATATTGTGTCAGAACTGAATTGCTAGAGAAATTTAGATTTTTAAAGTCTTGATGGAGCACCTGGGAAAAGTAGAAGGGGCTTCAGTGAACTCCAGGGCCATGATTGTCCAGGTATACTATTTTCCTTTCCAAGTGAAGGTAAGAAGTATTGACCCTCCTGGTCTAGAGGCACATTGAAAAAGGCAGAACAAATATCCACAATAGTGAAGCAAGTGGCTTGTGGAGGAATTGATAACAGGATGGTATTTGGATTAGGTGCTGCAAGGAAGTAAGGGCTAACAATTTTGTTGATGATGCTGAGGTCTTGGAAAAATCAATATCCTCATCCATCTGGTGTCTTCACTGGCAAGACAGGAGTGTTACAAGGGCTAGTGGAGGGTGAGTGAAGACTTTTGGATGTAAGGCTTTTAACTACAGGTTTGAGTCTTTCCTTTGCTTCTGGCTTCAAGGGATATTGGGGGAGATTAGATGGTGGTTTGGTAGTCTCTGTCTGAAATGTTATATGTTCTGATCCATTTATTTTGCCTATGTCAGTGGGATTTTTAGTACACAGAGTATCAGGTACAGTGCCAAGATCCTTATGTGGAGTGTACATAAAATATAATGAAAGAGGCAAAGGTATATCCAGGGCAGGCACAACTTTATTATGAATAGAAGAGTCCTCTGGGACCTCAAGAAATAGTCTCTCCAGTGTGCATTGAATACTACAATTTCATTTGCTAAATAAGGTTCTTCCAATTAAATCTGTAAGATGGTATCACAGAAAACCAAAGATACTTCTTTTCAGTCAAGGACTGAAAAGTTGTAGTTAAGGGCTGAGAGACAGGGAAAACTTGTGGTTATTTGACATACCTATCACATGTATGGTATGTTTACTCTAAGGAAGAGGGCGAGCAAAGGTGGCAGCATATAATGTAGAAACAGTAGCATCAATATCTACCAGGATTTGATGAGGATGACCTTCAATATTTATAATTAATTCATCTTTTTTGAATGCTTAAGGGCAGGGCAGGGTATTCGGTGCTTTTTTCCTCAGAGCACCCTCATTGATCTGAATTGAGGAATTTTTCTTGGTCTTGATTTTCTTTCATAAGAAAAGATCATCTTTTTTCCGGTGTTCCTTCTATTTACAATATCTACAAATATCATTGTCAGTGGGATCTTGGTTGGGGAATAGGCCATCTAGCTGTTTGATGTGCAGAGCCAGTATTGCATCCTGTCTCATTTTTGTTCTAAAGCCCTTTCACAATATCCTGCCAGGTCTTGTAGTTCAGCTAAAGGGGCTATTTTCCATTTTAGTAATATTTGCCAATTAGATCTCCAGTTTCAGTGTAACTCCAATGACACAGTGAGATGGAAGGGGTGCTGCTACATCAGCACTTTCTAAACTCATGAATGTTGTCAGAAGTTATTTTCTAGTCTATCTGGAATTTTTTCTGTTTGCATGATTGACAATGGTCCTATTAATTTTTATTAGAAATATTTTAGGTATGGCTTTTAGGAGATTTTGACTTACTTTTATACACCCCCCCCCTTTTATCATCCTTTGGTTTCTTGTGGAAAGAAGGAAACTGCAGGTCTCTTTCCAGGTCAGTCCGATCAGCTTTTGCCATCAGGATTAAGCATTTGAGGGTCTGACCAACATGTATACAAGTTAATAATGGTCAGGTAATCCTGGGTCATGTGCACCTAAAGGAATTCTAAATATATCCATGAATATTTGCTGGTCTTCTTTAGGTTAGGAAAGTCATTCATTATAGATCTCAATTAAGCTTAGTTTCAAGGCTTCAATTCTACAGTTGCCTGCACATCTGGTAATGAGAGGGATGAATATTTGGAAGCAATTGGTACTTTGGTGTTTTAGAAGAATTTAGGGGAAAAGGTTAGGAATCTAGACAAGAGCAAGAGGAGGGTGGAGGTGCAGAAGGAGAGAGATCAGAAGAATAAAGAGGGAAAACTGGATACAGGGACCCAACTGGAGTACAAAGAGTGGAAAATCTACTAGGGAAATAAGTCTAGTTTATTTTTGCCTGTTTGTCAAATTGTTCATTAGCTTTGGCCAAAGAATCTTTTAGGAAGAAATTTTTGATTCAGAATTTGGTTTGGAGTCCTCATCATATAAATCAGAAAGTGCTGCCCATTGGGCTTATGAAATCTTCCTTCCTTTTCTAAGGCTCCTCGTAAATGAACAATTTTGTTCTAACTAAGTCTTCTCCAGAGCGGGCACTGAAGACCCAAATCTTCCTTGGTGAAGTTATGCCATTTAGAAAGGGGAACAAAATTAGGATTTTAATGAGAGTGCGTACAAGAATCAGATTATTTTTCTGATAGAAGAGAGCGTTTAGACTTAAATATCCCAAGGTGACAGTTGGTACAAATGTAATGCTTGTGCACCTCATGTCTTGGGCTTCCAAAATGACAGCCGCCTCTGAACACAGACTAAACCAACTGAACCATCTGTACTCCCAGCCAGTGGAAAACCAGAGAGAATATTCTCTTAGAACATAAAAATCAAGACAGAAGGAGAACCTCCTCTGGTTTGATTCATGGCCTTCAACAAAGTTCATCCAGGTGGATGCCAGTCCAAAGACAATGTTAAACTCAAGGGTCTGTGAGGTCAGCTCAAATAAGTCTCATGGGACCTATTCTTGATTTTTTCCCCTGATTCTCCTTCTTATGACACACAACACTTTTACACAGCACAACACAAAACAGTAACACAAAAGACAGCAAAAAGGGATGAAAAGGAATGGCCTGATTCCACCAAGGAGGCTAAACAAATGGGCACCAAACAGAATAAATAGCCTAGGAACTCACACAAAGACAGTGAAGTTCAGACCCAGTGGATTTACCACAACATCATGAACTCTACCAGCTGCAAGCAGCGTGGCATAAAGGGGCATCTATGGGTATCACACATACCTCAGCTGGGGTCTGGAGTAACAGGAAGCTCATACTGGGCCTCAGTGGGACCTCCATAATTAACTGTCTAATAAACAAATGCCAACCAAATGAGAACAACTCAAGAATATTTATTCAGAGTTTGCTGGAGTAAGGAAGTCAGCCACTATCACTTGCATTTTGACAGAGACTCAAAATCAGGCAGAGGAGTGGGGAATATTTACAGTGGGAGAAGGGAAGTCTTCAGCTATGTCCTGATTAGAGGCTGTAGAAAGAGGAAGCTGTATGAAGCTATCTAGAAGGAGGTCATCCTATGTGATTGTCAGGGGTGCATATTTGGCTTTCTCTGGTTGGTCCTAAGTTGGAAGTGAGTACAAAAAATTAGGAAAACTTTCAGTTATAAATATGGCCATTTTAGACCAATTGTTATAGGATTATTGTTTAGATTCCTGAAATGGTTGCTAGATACAGTGGTCAAACTTCCTACTAATCTGACTTATACATGGTAAGCCTGCTTCCTGGCCTGAAAACTGTAGATAATGTGTTGGTTCCTGGCTTCATTGCTGCCTATTGCAGGTCAGAGTCCTATTTTTACACATGGTCAGCTGTGGTCCATTTGTATATTCAGTCTTTCATTGTAACTAGGTGGTCAGAAACTGGGTCAATGCAAAAATATGGGTGAGCAGGGCTGGAGAGGGATTTATAGACATTGAAGATCCAATGGCCTCATCGGCCTGGATGAGACCAAGTCCTTCAACATGAGAATTGTAAAACAGAGGAAAAGAGAAAGAGAAGCTTAGGAACAAGAAAGAGTGAAAATACAAAAGGAAAAAGAGGAAATACATTATATGCAGATTGTTGATCTGTATGTTGAATCTTCAAAATCTGTGAAGTAATCATCCACATGTACAAGGACAGGAATAGTGACAGAGTGGCCTTGGGAAAGAAAAGGGAGTGTCAGGCCCGAGGGGAGAATTTGGACCCCTGCTGCTCCTGGGGTTGTATAGCTGATCCCAGAACTCAATTCTGTCCCTATCTCTACAGTCTTCTCCCAGGGTCTTGATTGCTTTACCTCTTCAATGAGGGAGTAGGTCTAGGATGTCCAGGGATGCTTTTCAGCCCTCAAATTCTCTAATTATGACCAGAAAACAATGCCTGTGTTATCCTATTTCTTTAAGAAGGCAGTCACTGTATGCTTACATTTCTGTGCATGACATTGTCTTACTTCCCTCACTACTTCCCTCAAATTACTGCCCATTTCCTTTCTCTTTGTCAACCTCCTCCAATCATATTATTCCCTAATATGGGAACACTGAAGGAATGATTGTTGTTATACCACCACCCTCTCCAATTAATTGATGAGTCCATCCTACTCAGGGAATTCCTGGAATGGGCCTGATATTGTGTTGGTTCCTGTGGAATGTGACTCCACATCTCAAGTGACTGTCCTGTGCCTGAAGTGACTTTAGTTACTTGGGCGATATTTAATGTTCTCAATAGCCCTGTAAGTTTCCTAGCCCATTAGAGACAATGAGTGCAAATTTAGAGGTAAATTGTCCAATTTCTATTAGTCTGCAAGCAGGGTGACAACGTTTCCATGGCACATAAATACATGGTAAGCTATTGGTTAAAGCCACTGAGAGGATAATCGTGGGATCTCCCTTAACCATTTTGCACCTCATGCAATAAAAGCCCTCCTGAATTCTCATCACACTCAACATTTCTCAGTCAACCACCTCACCTCCTACGAAGTCTATTTGTTAACTGCTCCTCACATGATTCTTTTATACCATAACCCGAGCCCTGCTACTCTTCTCACTTTTGACATCAACAAATTCCCTCGTGACTGCTTAACATAGATCACCTACTGACTCCTCATGATGATCTATAGGAAAATCTTTTCGGTAATGCTGACTTCTCATGGTTCACTGGTGGTTCTTATTTAAAGAGTGACAATGGCAAATATGGTGCTGGGTATGTTATTGCAACTCCATTTTTTAAAAACATCTTTATTGGAGTATAATTGCTTTACAATTGTGTGATATTCTGCTGTATAACAAAGTGAATTAGCTATACATATACATATATACCCATATCTCCTCCCTCTCGCATCTCCCTCCTACCCTCCCTATCCCACCCCTCTAGGTGGTCACAAAGCACCAAGCTGATCTCCCTGTGTTATACAACTACTTCTCGCTAGCTATCTATTTGACATTTGGTAGTGTATATATGTCCATGCCACTCTTTCATTTCATCTCAGCTTACACTTCCCTGTCCCTGTGTCCTCAAGCCCATTCTCTACATCTGCATCTTTATTCCTGTCCTTCCCCTAGGTTCATCAGAACCATTTTTTTTTTAGATTCCATATATATGTGTTAGCATACGGTATTTGTTTTTCTCTTTCTGACTTACTTTACTATGTATGACAGACTCTAGGTCCATCCACCTCACTACAAATAACTCAATTTCATTTCTTTTTATGGCTGAATAATATTCCATGGTATATATGTGCCACATCTTCTTTATCCATTCATCTGTTGATGGGCACTTAGATTGCTTCCATGTCCTGGCTATTGTAAATAGTGCTGCAATGAACATTGTGATTGTAGTACATGACTCTTTTTGAATTATGGTTTTCTCAGGGTATATGCCCAGGAGTGGGATTGCTGGATCGTTTGGTAGTTCTACTTTTAGTTTTTAAGGAACCTCCATACTGTTCTCCATAGTGGCTGTATCAATATACATTCCCACCAACAGTGCAAGAGGATTCCCTTTTCTCCACACCCTCTCCAGAACTTATTGCTTGTAGATTTTTTGATGATGGCCATTCTGACCAGTGTGAAGGGATACCTCATTGTAGTTTTGATTTGCATTTCTCTAATGATTAGTGATAATGAGCATCCTTTCATGTGTTTGTTGGCAATCTGTATATCTTCTTTGGAGAAATGTCTGTTTATATCTTCTGCCCATTTCTGGATCAGGTTGTTTGTTTTTTTGATATTGAGCTGCATAAGCTGCTTGTATATTTTGGAGATTAATCCTTTGACTGTTATTGCAACTCCTTTTGATGTTGTTGATGTTTACCTATGGTTACTTCAGCTCAACAGGCTGAATTATATGCTCTTACATGGGTTTGTACTTTAGCCAAGGGCAAAACCGCCAATATTTATACTGATAGCAGGTATGCTTTTGGAGTCGCTCATGATTTTGGAATGTTGTGAAAGCAACATGTCTTCCTTACTTCTGGTGGAAATAAAATTTTAAAAATGCCCCTATGTTCAGGAATTATTGGATGAAATTATTACCTGCTACTTTAGCTATTAAGATTCTGGGACATTCTAAACTTGACTCTCTAAAGCTAAGGGGAATCACCTTGCTGACATTTCTAAAGAGAGCACTGCCCTTAAAGAAACCAAGAACAGACAAACCTTTGTCAGGACAAAAGGGATATTTCCCTGAATGATAACTTAGAAAAACTGACTAGAGAGGCCCAACAATGGGCCTCAGAAAAGGAAAAACAAGATTGGAGATTCAACAGTTGTTGGTCTGATAAAGAGTAAACTCTAGTTTAGACCAAATAACAACGCAGTCCTACTGGAGATTCTAAAATCCCCATTCCTCGCCACTGTACAGGCATTAAACCATTGGTATTCTGACAAATTATAGCATTAATGAACCAATACTGTGGGAAACATTAATAAAGCTGTAAAAAGTGCCCACTTCACTGCCTCACTTGTCTGAAATACAACCAAGGGAAGCCTGTTCATACTGCTAATGGACTTTTTAAACTGGTGGATCATTTGAGATTTGGCAATTGGGTTTCCTACAATTTCCTGCATCTCATGAATATAAATATGTTTTAGCCATGGTATGTATGTTTTGACACTGCCTTCCCTTGCAGACAGGCTACTGCCGCCTATGTGGCTAAAATCCTTTTGGAAAGGATTATCTGTATTGAGGAACTTCTCTTAAACTTCACAGTGATTGAGAAACGTGTTTTGCAGGTCAAATATTTTAATTGTTTGGCCAGTTTTACAGCACTTTCACTGTGTTTACCACCCTCAATCTTTTGGTTCAGTTGAATGCACTAACAGCATTATTAAGACTCAATTGGCAAAATTTGTAGAGGTCCTCTAAATACTTTGGTCAAAAACATTGTCTTTGGTCCTTCTAGATCGTAGATCCACCCCTTTAGGAACTGTTAAACTCTCACCTTTTGAATAGTCACAAGATGCCCAATGCACTTGACTCCTGCTTCTTTTGACCACAATTGATAAAGGAGAGATACTCCAATATCACAAAGGTCTAATTGCTTCAATTAAAAATAACCATGTCTTGGTAGAGCAATCTTTTCACAGTGCACCCTAAGGAGGTGAAGACCTTAAGCACCAAAACTTGCAACCTGGAGATTTCATCTATTGGAAAAGACACCTCCAGAATAATTCTCTTCAACCCCACTGGAAAAGCCCCTAATAACTATTGCTAACAAACACCTGTACTGCCAAATGCCAGGGAATAGACTCTTGGATTAATGTGCCACACTTAACCTGACTGGACCTGCACATCATCTGGTGAACTGAAGGTAAAGATTTCCCCAAATTGAAGCAGAAAACATCTGATGAAAGAGATTTCCCAAGATATCCCAATCAGACCAGTTGGAAGCTGGTCATCAAAACTTTGATGATGACATAACACTTCAAATGAACTCCATTGTCTATGATCTTGATAACTTATGGACTTTAAATAAAAGTGTCTCAGAGTTCTCCCTTCTACTCCTCTTGTACTTGAATGTGATATTAGTAGGTTTCTATCTGTGTGCTTTCCCTCCAATATGGGACACTACACTCAAGAAAGGTCTTTCCTGGCATTGAGGGGAAAAGATCCCTCAAGAGTGGTAAACCTGGCTCTTGATCAGCAATGATTTCAGAGAAAGGTCTTGATCAAAAGGGGGAAATGTGAAAAATTAATAAACAGAAATCTCACTCTCAACTTTCTTTTCTCCCTCAATAAATGAATTCTCCTTCTTTTGCTATGTGGGGACCTGCACATAGCTCATCATGGTTGCAGACAGCAAACTGCAATTCTCTGCTGATACTAAGTAAACCCATTTTTGCTGGAGAAATAGCTGGCAGTCTATTTGTTTTAGGTCAATAACATTCAATGAATAATTATGAAAATTGAATTTTGGTTTAATTTTTTTTTCTACTTTTCTTTTAAAATTGTCTCTCCCTGATGGCATGTATCCATTGTTATAATGACAACCAAGAAAAATAATCCCATAAAATAAACAGGTTTAATCTAGATAATATAGAGTAGTTTCTCTCTCTCTCTTTCTCTCTCTCTCTCTCTCTTTCTCGTTCTTTTATCAGCAGTGTGTAATGAGGACAAATTTTGTAGACTGTGACTTGGGCTCCTTTTACCTTTGAGTTTTTTTCATAGAGGCAATCTTAGTGACTGCAATATCTTTTCTTTTAGTGTTATTGAACTTGTCATGAAATCCCAATGAACAGATTAAAATGTCAGAGAAAGCAGAACGGTTAAGTCAAAAGAATCTGAAGGACAAGATACATGGAATCTAAGCTTCAGTTGCAAATTTGTATTAACTATTCCTTAAAAGGAACCATTTATACACTCTCTTGTCAATTTTGAATCTATCGACAAAGTAGCTACCTCACAGGTTGGTGCCAAATCTAATGTACAAACCTCTAGAAAATATTAAAGCCAGTCAAATACAAATTTTATTTATTACTCTCACTCTTTTAATATTTAATTTATAGGGATACATTTGAAACCTGTACAAAAAATTGAGCAATTTAGGAAAAAAATGAGTTATATAAATCCAAGACATTAACTGCTCCCAATCATCCTGTTTTTTAGTAGGGAATAAGGAGTGAGATTTTTATGCTATGGATTAGGCCTGAAGTTCATTTTTTATTCTTCCTGGAAAGTCTGGGTGAGGGGACCACTTGAACTTTTACAGCAGGTCAGCTTTTCATATGTATCTTGCACTTTTCTCAACCTTATAAAATCCTATGAGCAAAAGAAGATTATACAAGCATAGAAGAATATACAAGCAATAGGTAGTTATATACTTATATTTGTTTTTAGAATTTTGTTTCCTCTGAAGGGAATGGGAAAATGACCAGAAGCATGTATGTTCTGTGTGAAGCTAAGAGAATACATCCTGGAGCACTCTTACTGGCTCACAAATCCCTCACTGGTAAAGCTATATTTTTTGTTTTAAGAAAGCCCCTGATTATTAGTTCAAGCTGGAGTATTCAAGAGGACCTTGCCATAACTATAAATTTACATTTGTAATATGATTAAATGAGAAGGTAGAAGAATATAATCTCTTACATTGGTTAGTCTTTACTATAGCTGAAGCCAAAATTTTAGGTCCAAGATATCTTGTAAGAGATAAATCTTAATATAAACCTATAAGGAAAAAAAGTCATAGCAAGTACAGCTTCAGATGAATTTTGCTTAGAATAAACTCAATGGCCTAATTGGCATGAATGGGTTTGGATGTAGGTGGGTAGATGGTAATAACTCTGATGTTTGTATTAAGAAAGAATGTTTTGATCAATAATTAATTGGTATTTTAATTTTCTTTTTTTAAAATTATTTAATTTATTTTTGGCTGCATTGGGTCTTTGTTGCTGTGTGTGGGTTTTCTCTAGTTGCAGCAACCAGGGGTTACTCTTCATTGCAGTGCGAGGCTTCTCATTGCGGTGGCTTCTCTTATTGCGGAGCAGGGGCTCTGGGAGCACAGGCTTCAGTAGTTGTGGCACATGGGCTCAGTAGTTGAGACTCATGGGCTCTAGAGTGCAGGCTCAGTAGTTGTGACACACGGGCTTAGTCACTCCACGCATGTGGGATCTTCCCAGACCAGGGCTCGAAACTGTGTCTCCTGCATTGGCAGGCAGATTCTTAACCACTGTGCCACTGGGGAAGACCTGGTATTTTAATTTTCTTTGATAAAAATGATTTTCTCTGCCTTCACTCTGGCCAGAAAGATTATAATTTTTTCTAGAAACATATAAAAAGCAAAAGTTGTTTCAAAGATAAATAAATTATCCAGGGAAATTCATCTAGTAATGTTTACATATTTTTTAAATAAAAAATTAAACAACCAAAGGATCATTAGGGAAAGTTTTCATGTGTTCTTTTTTGTTTGTTTATTTTTACCATTTAGTGGTAAATGTGCCAAGTTAAGAAATAGGCCCATTCCAAGGATAAACCCAAGGAGAAACACACTGAGACACACAGTAATCAAATTGGCAAAAATTAAAGACAAAGAAAAATTATTGAAAGCAGCAAGGGAAAAATGACAAATAACATACAAGGGAACTCCCATAAATTTAACAGCTGATTTCTCAGCAGAAACTCTACAAGCCAGAAGGGAATGGCATGATATACTTAAGTGATGAAAGGGAAGAACCTACAATGAAGATTACTCTACCTGGCAAGGATCTCATTCAGATTCGATGGAGAAATCAAAAGCTTTACAGATGAGCAAAAGCTAAGAGAATTCAGCACCACCAAACCAGCTCTACAACAAATGCTAAAGGAACTTCTCTAAGTGGGAAACACAAGAGAAGAAAAGGACATACAAAAACAAACTCAAAACAATTAAGAAAATGGTAATAGGAACATACATGTCGATAATTACCTTAAATGCGAATGGATTAAGTGCTCCAACCAAAAGACACAGGCTTGTGAATGGATACAAAAACAAGACCCATATATATGCTGTCTACAAGAGACCCACTTCAGACCTAGGGACACATATAGACTGAAAATGAGGGAATGGAAAACGATATTCCAGGCAAATGGAAATCAAAAGAAAGCTGGAGTAGCAATACTCATATCAGATAAAAGAGACTTTAAAATAAAGAACGTTACAAGAGACAAGGAAGGACACTACATAATGATCAAGGGATCAATCCAAGAAGATGACATAACAATTATAAATGTATATACACCCAACATAGGAGCACCTCAATACATAAGGTAACTGCTAACAACTATAAAAGAAGAAATTGATAGTAACACAATAATAGTGGGGGACTTTAACACCTCACTTACACCAATGGACAGATCATCCAGGCATGAAATTAATAAGGAAAGAGAAGCTTTAAATGACAAAATAGACAAGATAGATTTAATTGATATTAATAGGACCTTCCATCCAAAATCAGCAGGTTACACTTTCTTCTCAAGTGTGCATGGAACATTCTCCAGGATAGATCACATCACTGGTCAAAAATCAAGGCTCAGTAAATTTAAGAAAATTGAAATCATATCAAGCATCATTTCTGACCACAACACTATGAGATTAGAAATGAATTACAGGAAAAAACACGTAAAATACACAAACACATGGAGGCTAAACAATACGTTACTAACTAACCAAGAGATCACTGAAGAAATCAAGAGGAAATCAAAAAATACCTAGAGACAAATGACAATGAAAACTCGACAATCCAAAACCTATGGGTTGCAGCAAAAGCAGTTCTAAAAGGGAAGTTTATAGCTATACAAGCCTACCTCAAGAAACAAGAAAAATCTCAAATAAACAATCTAACCTTACACCTAAAGGAACTAGAGAAAGAAGAACAAACAAAACCCAAAGTGGCAGAATGAAAGAAATCATAGAGATCAGAGAAGAAATCAATGAAATAGAAACAAAGAAAACAAAAGCAAAGATCAATAAAACTAAAAGCTGTTTCTTTGAGAAGATAAACAAAATTGATAAACCATTAGCCAGACTAATCAAGAAAAAGAGGGAGAGGACTCCAATCAATAAAATTAGAAATGAAAAAGGAGAAGTTACAACAGAAACCACAGAAATACAAAGCATCCTAAGATACTACTACAAGCAACTCTATGCCAACAAAATGGACAACATGGAAGAAATGGACAAATTCTTAGAAAGGTATAACCTTCCAAGACTGAACCAGGAAGAAATAGAAAATATGAACAGACCAATCACAAGCAATGAAATTGAAACTGTGATTAAAAATCTTCCAACAAACAAAAGTCCAGGACCAGATGGCTTCACAGGTGAATTCTATCAAACATTTAGAGAAGAGCTAACACCTATCTTTCTCAAACTCTTCCAAAAAATTGCAGAGGGAGGAAGACTCCCAAACTCATTCTATGAGGCCACCACCATCCTGATACTAAAACAAGCCAAAGATACTACAAAAAAAGAAAATTGCAGACTGATATCACTGATGAATATAGATGCAAAAATCCTCAACAAAATACCAGCAAATAGAATCCAACAACACATTAAAAGGATCATACACCATCAAGTGGGATTTATCAAGTGGGATTTATCCCAGGGATGCAAGGATTCTTCAATATACACAAATCAATCAATGTGATACACCATATTAACAAATTGAACAATAAAAACCATATGATCATCTCAATAGATGCAGAAAAAGCTTTTGACAAATTCAACAGCCATTTATGATAAAAAGTTTCCAGAAAGTGGGCATAGAGGGAACCTATGTCAACATAATAAAGGCCATATATGACAAACCCACAGCAAACATCATTCTCAATGGTGATAAACTGAAAGCATTTCCTCTAAATCAGGAACAACACAAAGATGTCCAGTCTCACCATTATTATTCAACATAGTTTTGGAAGTCTTAGCCATGGCAATCAGAGAAGAAAAAGAAATAAAAGGAATACAAATTGGAAAAGAAGAAATAAAACTGTCACTGTTTTCAGATAACATGATACTATATAGAGAGAATCCTAAAGATGCCACCAGAAAACTACTAAATCTAATCAATGAATTTGGTAAAGTTGCAGGATACAAAATTAATGCACAGAAATCTCTTGCATTCTTATACACTAATGATGAAAAATCTGAAAGAGAAATTAAGGAAACACTCCCATTTACCATTGCAACAAAAAGAATAAAATACCTAGGAATAAACCTACCTAGGGAGACAAAAGTCCTTTAGGCAGAAAACTATAAGACACTGATGAAAGAAATTAAAGATGATACCAACAGATGGAGAGAGATACCATGTTCTTGGATTGGAAGAATCAATATTGTGAAAATGACCAAACTACCCAAAGCAATCTACAGATTCAATGCAATCCCTATCAAATTACCAATCACATTTTTTATGGAGCTAGAACAAATATCTTAACATCTGTATGGAGACACAAAAGACCCCGAATAGCCAAAGTAGTCTTTACAGAAAAAAACAGAACTGGAAGAATCAAACTCCCTGACTTCAGACTATACTATAAAGCTACAGTAATCAAGACAATATGGTAGTGGCACAAAAACAGAAACAGAGATCAATGGAACAAGATAGAAAGCCCAGAGATAAACCCACGCACCTATGGTCAAATAATCTATGACAAAGGAGGCAGGGATACACAACGGAGAAAAGACAGTCTCTTCAATAAGTGGTACTGGGAAAACTGGACAGCTACATGTAAATGAATGAAATTAGAACACTCCCTAACACTATACACAAAAATAAACTCAAAATGGATTAGAGACCTAAATGTAAGGCCGGACACTATAAAACTCTTAGAGGAAAACATAGGAAGAAAACTCTTTGACATAAATCACAGCAAGATCTTTTTTGATCCACCTCCTAGAGTAATGGAAATAAAAACAAAAATAAACAAATGGGACCTAATGAAACTTCAAAGCTTTTGCACAGCAAAGGAAACCATAAACGAGACGAAAAGACAACCCTCAGAATGCGAGAAAATATTTGCAAATGAATCAACAAAGGATTCATCTCCAAAATATATAAACAGCTCATGCAGCTCAATATTAAAAAAAACAAACAATCCAATCAGAAAATGGGCAGAAGACCTAAATAGACATTTCTCCAAAGAAGACACACAGATGGCCAAGAAGCACATGAAAAGCTGCTCAACATCACTAATTATTAGAGAAATGCAAATCAAAACTACAATGAGGTATCACCTCACACCAGTTAGAATGAGCATCATCAGAAAACCTACAAACAACAAATGCTGGAGAGGGTGTGGAGAAAAGGGAACCCTCTTGCACTGTTGGTGGGAATGTAAACTGATACAGCCACTATGGAGAACAGTACGGAAGTTCCTTTAAATACTAAAAATAATATTACCATATGATCCAGCAATCCCACTACTGGGCATTTACCCAGAGAAAACCATAATTCAAAAAGACACATGCACCCCAATGTTCATTGCAGCACTATTTACAATAGCTAGGTCATGGAAGCAACCTAAATGTCCATAGACAGACAAATGGATAAAGAAGATGTGATACATATATACTATTGAATATTACTCAGCCATGAAAAGGAACGAAATTGGGTCATTTGCAGAGACGTGGATGGCTCTAGAGACTGTTATACAGAGTGAAGTAAGTCAGAAAGAGAAAAACAAATACCGTATATTAACACATATATATGGAACCTAGAAAAATGGTATAGATGAACCAGTTTGCAGGGCAGCAATTGAGACACAGATGTAGAGGACAAACGTATGGACACAAAGGGGGTAAAGCCGTGGGGGGGGGGGGTTTGGTTGTGTGCTGAATTGGGCGATTGGGATTGACATGTATACACTGATGAGTATAAAATTGATGACTAATAAGAACCTGCTGTATAAAATAATAAATTAAATTAAAAAAAAAAGAGAAAGAGGTCCATTTCAGTGTGAGACATGGTGCCAAACACCACAGAAAATATGAAGGTAGACACAAAATTCCTACATTGTGTTGCACTTGCAGCTTACTGCATACTTTAATATTTATTATTCATTTTGATCTTTCAACCACCCAGGGAAGTACACCTGACAGCTATCATTATCAATCTTTTTGGACACAGAGGAGGAAACAAGACCAGAGACAGTAGTTGCCTTGCGCAAGGTCAAACAGCTAGTTTGGCAAGGCAGTGTCTTAAATTAATAATGGCTGTAGGGCTTCCCTGGTGGCGCAGTGGTTGAGAGTCTACCTGCCGATGCAGGGGACACGGGTTCGTGCCCTGGTCCGGGAGGATCCCACATGCCGTGGAGCGGCTAGGTCCGTGAGCCATGGCCGCTGAGCCTGCACGTCTGGAGCCTGTGCTCCACAATGGGAGAGGCCACAACAGTGACAGGCCCGCGTACCGCAAAGAAAAAAAAAATTGGCTGTAAAGGGTTTTTATTGGGACCCTGACAAAAGAAAGACCGGTTCCAGCTGGGGAAATGAAGATACCAATTTCAGCTCGGTAAAATAAAATGGGCCTTGAAAATGGTTTAAAGTACAAAGATTTGGCATATCTGACAGTTGAAATGATGTTAAATAAAAGCATGGATTTATGAAAATTCGGATGTTGGATGATGGAGGCTCTTGCATAAGAAGATGGGGAGCCACCAAGTATTTTTGAGATAGTTTCTTGTTCATGAAATGAGACTCGGTCTACTGAGGTTTAAATCTCGGTTCAGAGCCCTTATAAATTGTTTGATCTTGGACTTTAAACCTCAGTTTATTCAACAGTAAAATGCACATAGAGTCATTACATTTAAGGATTGTTGTGAGGCTTTAAATGGGCAAAGTACATATACCTGAAACATAGCACTGGAAAATAATTATTAGTCATAGCTAGGATGTGATTAAAGGTGAACCTCAGGAAGGTTATGATGGGGTGAACTGACAACAGGCAGTGGGGGTGGGGGGCGGCAAAGGGAGGTAGAATACCTGGAGAAGGGAGTCAAGTTGAGGTTCGCAAAGCAAGTTGGAGCCTATTTGGCAAGAGGTCCTAATGAGGTACAGTGAGGGCTTGACTTGGGGTGCCAATTCCGGTAACATCAGGGGTCAAACATTTTAAAACCTTCAAGAGGTGAGAAATTAAATGTGAAATGTGTGGTTTTTAATTGTCCAAAAATTAAAGCTTTTCCCTGTTGAGTGTCTAGGTTTAAAAAGTTTGATGACCAAATTTACAATGGTTTGTTCCAGTCAAAAAATTCTGTAAATACACGTGATAATTCTAGCCTTCACACCTGTCTAAACAGCAACAAAGATCAAATTAACTAGCAGAAAGACCAACCCCTTCCTTTCTTTAATGAGGCTCCATTGATTTTTGCAAACAAATAAAAGACAATAAATTGCCCCAAATTGCCCTTTTTTCAAAGCCAGGTTATAGGATTGATTTGGGTGTTCCCAGCCAATTCAAGGCGGTAAGGCCTCACAGCTGCACCATAAAATGCTTTTGCAGTTCTGAGGATATTCACCAAGTCCCTTTGTTCCCACCAGAGCTTTGGGTATTTAGAAGTCTATCCTATTGGTCCCAAGACTAACATGTTTTTGTTTGTCTGTTTCACAAGTCAATGACCAAAACCTCTAAAAAGTCACAAAGAAGCTCATGAGGAGGTCAGAGGCTTGCCAAGGGGCATTTGGTTTCTGGCCCAGAAACTCAGTACAGACCTGAGATCTGGGCTGGAGTAACTCTTAGCAACCTGTCATTACCTACAAGAGATAGTGAGTGGACTTCCTTCCGGTGGCTTCTGTTTTGTATGTTCAATATTTCCCAGAAGACTGAGGTCTAGCGCTACTCTGTTCAATGTGGGAGCCATGAACTGCTGAGCCCTTAAAACGTGGCTAGAATTGACATGCACTGAGTGTAAAATACACCGGATTTCAGAGGCTTAGTATATAAAAAAAGAATGAAAATATCTCAATTTTTTATATCGATTCCATTTTGAAATGATAATATAAAATTAATTTCACTGGTTTCTTTTTTACTTATTCTAATGTGGCTACTAGAGAATGTAGATTACATATGTGGCTCCCCTTGTACTTCTGTGGGAATGTGCTGCTCCAGAAGAATGCCATTGGTCTCCCAGATTCTCCTAGGTTCAAAGCATTTGGTAATTCTTGATTATTTTGCTGAAACCCTTTGGTTGTACATATAAACTCACTGTTCATGGGAGCTGATTATCTCTATTTATATTTGTCTTGTAATTTGTAATTGTCCTGAGAATCTGATGCTAGTGCTAGGTGACTTCTATTTGGTTTTAATAAAAGCTGAAGGGACCAAATTAGGTAGAAAATAAATAAAGACAGATGGAAAAAAAGGAAGGAAAGAAAAATACACTCTATTGGGAAGTTTCTACTCAAAACACCTCTGTGGGATGTATGTTATTTTCTCTGTTTTCATAGGGGAAGAAACAGCAGCTCAGAGAGGTTAAGTAACTTTTCCAAAGTAATCCAGTTCATGCTTGTCAGGATTCAAGAGGTCTAACAAACTCCAAAGCACAAACTCTATCTCCTCATTATAATGCTTTTCCTGTACTGACAATGTTTGAGGAAACCAAACAGTAACAACTGATTTTGGAGATACTTCTTTTATTAATCACAAATGTCCTTATTTAAGATTTATGCTTGTGCAAGTGCTTATTTGTCAAATTATTTTAATATTGATTAAAGTATGTAGAACAAACTTTATTCATAAGAGCTTTTATTCATTAGTGGTCAATAAGTATTCCACATACCCTCTACTCTCTCTTCTGGTTGTGTAACCTTAAATAGTCACTTACGTAACATGTATTTAATGATACAAATCTCATAGGGCTGTTAAGGGGCTAAGAGAAGGCTCTGTGGGAGGTAGAGCTTTGTGCAACATAAACTTACCAGGCAGCCTCCCCAAACCCTATTCCTATCCCTGGAACGTACATGACATAACGATTGTTACACCTTGTTCTGCTACATTTATATTATATTGACAGACTTTTGGGGCCACTTTTCCTCTCTGTAAATAAGATACAATATGAAAAAGCTAGAAGTTATAAGGACCTTATGGTCACCTACTTTACCCCTCTCTTAACACAGGACCGTTTTTCTGGAACCACAGACAAGACTCATAAAGTTTCCTTTCAATAATCCAGTCCAGCCCTTTGATCTTTTTACTCAAGAAGTCTTTTTTCCCCCTTTGCTAAACTAAATTTTCCTCATTAATTACTTTGGATGAAAATGAGAAAAATACTGGAAGATTATTGTCACCCCATAACTTTGTCTTCTCTAGACTATTATGCTATGGCGTTTAAATTTTCTTTAACTCTTTCCTTCTTATTCACTGCTATCTCCTGAAATTCATTCACATGAATTTTCATTTAATAGGTTCTTATTTATTAGGTATGCAGCAGTTCTGATTATAGATAAAGGGATGCTGCCATTACTTTAGAAAGTTTTCCTCTAAACTCAGTATTTGTTTTCTTGCTTACACTCAACTCCAGGAAAATGATTTAAGGAATTCAGGGATAATAATCAATGGTTTGTTGTTTGCTGCTGTTGACTTGATTAGTTTCCCATTTTAACATATGAAGCTAAAAGTAAGATAAAGGAAAGTAGAGCACGAGGGTCAATGGAAAAGGTGCCCTTTGTTCACCAGCACTTGACATGGAGTCAGTGCAGTGTGCAGGAAGTGGTAGAAATAAACTGAAGCAATTAAAGTGCTGCATGAGGTCCCTCAGGCTGGGATGGTCCCACCCAGGCAAATTTACTCTCACTATAGGGGTTGAGGGCATTGCCAAGGTGAATGTGTTAATAACCAAAAAGACAAAATGTAAGGAAAATAAGAATGACTTCTCAATATGTATCTTACTGATCTACTCTCAAAGCACTTTTCCTGTACTTTAATCTCCACATGTTTAGAGATTTTAGTTCACAAGGAAGGAATGTTCCCTTCCTTGTGGGACTGCAATATTCGTCATTGCAGTGTCCCATTGCAAGGGACACTGCAATGGCGGGTTACCACATCAGGCAAAGAGCCAAGACTAGTTAGGTGCCTGATGAGGTTAGAGAGAATATAGAACACTAATGGAAGAAGGGTATTATAAATACTAACTACAGCCCTGTGAGTGGTTTCACAAACAAGGGCCACAGAAGTCATATGTATTTTTTCCTTGCTTTGCTATTAATATATTCCTTTACATTAACTAATCTTTTCCTCTGCTCATTTCTCTTAAAATCTAAGGTGTGTAATCAATGATTAACCCTGTAACCTCAATATTAAACTACATGGTATCAAAGAAGGAGTGTGAATCATCTAGAAAAGAAACAAAGATCACCCAGAGATGCATAAAATGATACGGGGCTTTGTGTTTCATCTTTTGTGGAGGTGAGCTTGTCTTCAGTTGAATGAATAATAGTTGCAACATATTAGGTGGAAATATAATATTTTTGTCTTTATTTGGAAATTAAATATAGGTAAAGGGATGTTTATGAATGTTGAGTTGATCCAACCACCAACACTTTTAAAAGCGATAACTATATTTCTAAGGATTTGCTTCCCTGTATGGTTCTGGCATAGTTTGCCAATGAGAAAAACTACTGGAGATTTGGAATTTGGAAATAAAGAAGCCACTAGTCCTGGGAGGACATGGCGGGAGCATGTTGGCCATATGTGGTAGCTCTCCAGGAGTTTCACTTCATAGCCAGACATGGTAGCATCACAGATCTTTCCATGAGCCCCTCCTCCACAGTCATGGCAGCCAGCTGTGGTAGATTCTTGACCTTCTCAGTGACTCTGACTTGGCCACCTTCTCCAATGCTGTGGACTGAAGTCATGAGTAATTGCTTCTCTGATGTTCTAGCTACAGACTTCCAGGTATTTGCAGCCTAGTTCTTCCCACATTCATAAAACCTCTAATTCCTATGTTATTTAGCACTTTATTTTCAACACATGTGATGTTTCAGTTTCCCTAACTGAACTCAGACAAAAATAGTATGTGATCAAGTGATCATTATTGTTTCCTTATTTTCATTCCTTCAACATTAATTGCCATAAATCTTGGGGACCTAATATTTTATTATAATCATTATGCTTAAAACTTATTGATGCCATATTTGTAAATAAGTAGACAAACACAGTTTTTGGTTGCTAGACCATGAATCTGGAAATATTTTGAAACAGACTGGTTAAAATTATGTTGACATTTAACTCTATGACTCTGAATGAGTTATAAAAATGATAAGGGGACACATACCAATATTTTATACTCATAGTTCGTTTCCAGGTAAGATGATGTTCAGTAGGAGATAGTCTTGCTGATGATGTCACCAAAATATCTAGATGAATACTGAGGAAATCAATCATCATCTGAGTTCATAGTGTTAAACATTTTGATACTTTCAATATTTTAGAGTTTTGACATTTTGTAGATAAAATACAAAAATGATTCATGAAGCTTTTAACCTTTTATGCAGATGTTTGCCATAGTGCTCTTAGAGTAGAATAGGAAAACTCTAAAGTGCCATTTGTTTTGATTTCCACATTAATGTAAAAGGAATCTAATTAAATTGTCTAAATGCTGAGACACTGAATTAAGCACTAGTTCTATAACTCAGGCAATTTCGTCAAATGCATTTGATGTTTCTGGACTCACATCAAATCACCTGGTTTAGTGCCAGTTTCGTGAATATCAATGGCAAGAGAACGACTAGTTAAAATGTAATTAAACATGAATGATTTCCCACTGCAGTTTTGTAAGCTAAAGCATATTTAGGTATGAGATGGTAATAAAACATAAACAAATATGTTCTCAAACACAAACCTCTCCCAAATCAACCATGAAAACATTGGCTTTGCTAAATATGTCTACTGTGCCAGTTAGGATAATTTTAGATTCAAGTGACTGCATGTCTAATTAAACCTGGCTTAAACAATGAAGACAATTTAGTATTTCACAAAACATGGACTCCAAAATTTCCAAGAACCAAATTATGCTAATTTTTTGACTTTTTAAAAATTGTATGGGTCATTTTTTTAAAGTCTCAATGGCAAACATTTTAAACTATGTTGGAAGAATAATTTGATAATGAATAGATGTTTAAGGTATCTTTGAACTTTTAAAAAACAAGTCTCCACAATTTGCTTCTGTAAATTACTGTGATTTCTGGAACTGTGCTCACATATATATTCAATAAGAATAGATTTATACAGAAAAATCTCTATTGCAATTATTCTGAATATTCTAGTTAAAGGAGATTTATCCTATGTCAAATATGATAAATTCTTGCAATCATAGAATCTCAGGATTGGAGTGAATTTTAACATCCATCTACTGAATTAAATAAATGAATATTTTTAGAGAATCAGTTTAATAAGTTATATTTAACATAATCAGGCGCTATTTAATTTTGTTGCTGGCAACAGAGTATTAAAGATTTTGCTGCAGTTTTATTGTGGTTACCAGTTATACTCTAAAAACGCAAAGGTTTTAGTTCATACAGTGTGTAGGTAGTAGAATGTCATATAAACCAATTCCACCCATAAATTTAAATTTTCATTATTTGAGTGTTCCAGAGAAATCATGACCACAGACTGCTGGTAATAGCGGTCTGCCAAATGCTATATCACCAGAGAATTTCACTAACTTGTTAATCTAGCCTTAATGGCGCACCAATTCGTATAGTGTCAGGAAACCTCATTGAATGTAAACCTCTAGTAAACATCAAGACAAGTTGGACGAGGGTGTTAAACCACTTCTGTGCTGAATAATGACCAAGAGAATCAGCCTTTACAACATCTTAAGCAGTATTAACGCCTATTAAACTTGAGGAAAATATTTTGAAAAAGACAAGTTATCTGGCCTTAATAATAACAACAATAATATATTCCTGATTATAAAAGTAATATATGGTCATTATTATATAAATTTTGGAAAATGGGAACATAAAATATGAAGAAAAATAAGTCTCATAATCTTACAATCCATAGGTAATCACTGCTTTTATTTTGAAAATATTATTTATGAGTATAAATTATTTATATATATAAATTTAATTCAAAGGATATATACAATTTTGTGTATTACATTTTGTATTATTTAAAAATATTATTTTTAATTCCCCAATATTATTCAATCATCTGGGTGTATCATAATTAATTTAACCAATGTCAAATAACTGCAAAATTAGATTGTTTGCATTTTTTGTTACTATGAATAACTCTTTGATGAGTATTTCTGTACATAATTTTTCAGCATATAACAGATTATTTGCTTAGATAAATTCCTCAGATGAGACATTGTTAAGTTAAATGGTAGGAACACTTTAAAGATTTTATATTTATTATTTTATAATTTATATATTTACAATTTATAATTATATATACTTCTGTATTTATTTATACATTTATTATATTTTCTATCTTATTCTTCCTTTTTCCCCAAACCTCCACATCTAGCTTGCAATTTTGTAATATAATTTTAGTTTTTATTTATTGTTCTGCTGTTATCGACCTCAAGTCCTTTAGGGAAGGAGGTGGTACTTAAGTGTATATATTTAAGTAAATAATCAACAGAGAGAAAGTAACACAGGTTCGGGGAAGACTTTTTATTTATTTATTTTTATTTATTTATAACTAAGTCCTATCCAGGACTATTTATTGATGGAAGTATTTCTTTTTCATGTAAGGTTGGTGATACTATCTCTTTCATGCTTTTATCTCTATGCTCTTTGTCACAGGTCCCCTTCCAAGAGTGACTAAACGGTTTCAAGTCTCACCTTACAAAACTAAAATCCTTCCTTTGGGGTTTTAAAATGAAAGCTCCAGATCCCCTCCAGCCTCTGCCTTCTCTTTCTCTCCATGTTGAAAAAAGTCGGCAATCACTGTCTCCACTACTTCCCTTTCATTTCCCTAGCCGTGAAGCTGTCTCCTTGAAAGTCAGCCTGATTTCCTCAGTGGTCAATCCATGCCATACTTCTCAGCCCTACTGATTTAGTTCTCACTGCTTCTTTCTCAGAATGTGCTGTTCCCATGGAGTCCCTGACACCACATGCTACTGGAATTTTTTCTTACTCTCTTTCTGGCCTCTCCTTCTCAGCTTCTTCTTCAAATTCTTCTAACTCCATCTGTCCCTTAAAAGTTAACATTTCCAGGGTTTGGTTTCACTCCCTCTTTTCATCCTGTACACAAATTCTGTGCAGTCTCATTCATTACTAAAATTATATATCTAGCCTGATAACTCTCCTCATCTCAGTTGCCTATCAGATATGGATGTCTAGCTATCTTGCAAGCATGTCACCTCAGCAGCTTTCCTTCTTGGTCTTTCTCCCCTGGACCTGTTCCTTCTTTTGTTTTTCTACTTTTGAGAATGGTACCACCAGATGGCTTCTTGTCAACTCCAAAAACCGAGGAGTCTTCTTTTGACTCCTCTCTGTGCCTGTCTCCATCCAAACAATCACCCAGTCCTGGTGAAATGCTGCCTGAACATCTTCCAAATCACAACTGCAGCCTGATGCCCCCAAAGGGACTATATTCCCTCACTCACCTGAATGTCCCCTGTGCTTTGCACAGTGCCAGGGACATAGGAAGTGCTCAAAATATTTCTTGAATAAATAATTAAATTAATTTCAGAAAATTGAGAAACACTAAGAGATAACAGAAGTTATAGAGTTAAAAAATATCCTTCACTTTGTTATGAAGCAGAAACTAACACACCATTGTAAAGCAATTATACTCCAATAAACATGTAAAAAAAAATATCCTTCATGTTATTAGCACACAACTTGCTTTAGCAAACCAAATGAGACCAATATTTTTTACACTGAATTGTTTTTGGGAATATCTAAGTCAAAAATGTATACTTAAAAATGTATTTTTAATGACTTCCAGGAGGCTGTTTCTCCACATTTTATGTGAGAAAATGCTACACAGTGAGTAATTTAGTCATAAGAGCTTTTGGCTGAGATTTAACATATAAACATTTAAAGTCAGAAAACATCAAAATGAAGCAGTATATAAACTGAAGTTTGCTGTAATGAAATTTCATATATTATTTGCTTTTGGGGATGCAAGAACATTTCCAAACATCTTTGAAACCTACTTATAAAATTCATGGAAAGAGAGTCACTTTAATGTATTCTAATTTGTAAAAGTAAGTTCAGCTTCAGTTTAGTGATAAAATTCTAATTGTTCAACATACATGTGTTGATAATGAGGCAACAAAGAGTGTGAGTAATTGGGTAGCTCTTTTGAAAATTGAATCCTGGTAATTCCTCTATCTGTAATTAATAACTGGATGCTTCACTTTCCCAGGGCACTACTTTTAAAGATCTTGCTGAAAGCTTCTGCAACGCAGCATTCACATCTCATATTCAGCCTCTGGCCAACGAATACTACAGGACTTTAAGAAATGAGAAGAAGAAAAGATTAGTTATGAAGGGTCATTTGTGGAAGAGTAGAATTGCTTCTTGAGGTTGTGTTCACACCACAGGTCTGTCTAGATTTCCCCCGGTTGTCATGAGACTCTTGGAAGTTCTATTCTGCCAATTGGGATGAACGCCGTAATGTTGAGATGCTCTATAGTTGGGGGATGATGGGGTGTGTTGGGAGGTGAATTAGAAACTCTTTAGCCTGGGTACTGTTTAGAGATTGGTGTTTAGAATTGATCATCCTTGTGATGATTAGCCTTGCATATATGCTCAGAGACTGAACAAAAAGGAGAAACATTAGCTAAAGTCATCACAGTTAATATCTTTAATAGATTATGTTATTGCCCTTGACCATTAGAATCTTGATGCTGACTTGGTAGTGTACTAAATGAACTCGTGAACTTTGAGGTTAGGGTTGTTTAAGACACTGGATGGACAGGTTTCCAGTACAAAACTGGACATTTACACTCTTTGTTTGCGGGAGATTCCTTTGACATTGGTGAAAGCCAAAAGAGAGGAAACAGCATTCAAGGAGGCAGAACTTAAAATGAAAAACACATGTCATAAGCTCTCTGTTTAAATGAAGCATGGAACACTGTCTAGGAACGTGGTGGTATTTGCCCTAGCACAGTTTGGCCTGATGACTCAGAGGAATGCCTGACATTATGTTGTCCATGTGCAATAGGCACAATAAAAAAGAGGTAAGGATTGGGCAGTGAAATTTCTTATATAGTGTCCCAAAAATATAAACATTTTTTGATCACATGTATGTGTCTGTTCTGTAAACTTGTTAATGGCTGTGAAGTTCACATGTGTCTTTCATCTTGTTTATTTCAAGACACCAAATTAAAAGGCCATTAATTTCTGTGATTCTTCCATATTGTATAAGGGAAAGAATAACAAAAGCATGTATCTACAATTCAGAGGTGGGAGATTTGTTACAGGGGGCTCTGACTGCGTTGTGACAGATGCTATTCTGTATTGAAGTTACTTATATTGTTAACTAACATTTATTGTCTCCTATAATGATAGCATTAGCATTTAAAAAGGAAAACAAATCAATTACCCGTATGAAAAATAATTTGCTAAAATTAGATTTTAAAAACAATTTTCTATCACTCTGTGAGTGGGATATGAATTGCCATGAACCTAACATATATATTTTTTAAATTTCATTATATACTAATAAATATTTTTTCTTTCAGTATAAGTACGTGATTATCTCTTCCACTAATATATTTGCCTTGGAGTATTTAATCAAAAATATAATTTTATAACAAAGATAGTACATTTGATTCATTGCCTATTATAAAGTGTATATAACTAAAAAAATGAACTAGATTCTTATTGAAGGACAAGTCAATGCTGTATATAAAAGAAAATATTAGTTCTTTCATCTTTTGCCTTCTCCTCTAGTCAAGAATGATGATGCGATTTTAAAAACTGCTTCCCATGACCTTACTCATCCTGATTTCAATGTTGATTGCCCTTTCCTTCTACTCTAAATTTGGTGAAACCTTACCCATCCTTCAAAGGCCTGTAAAAATGTCATCTTCCCCAAAGGACTCTTCACGGAAGGAATCAACTTGCTTTCTTATGTGCTCCCTTTGCCCTGGGCCACTGGGTTGGGCAGCACCTATGACAAAGATACGCTGTCTGCTGTGGTTTTTATTTATTTATTTATTTATTTATTTTTGGCTGCATTGGGTCTTCGTTGCTGTGCGTGGGCTTCCTCTACTTGTGGCGAGCAAGGGCTACTCTTCATTGTGGTGCACGGGCTTCTCATTGCAGTGGCTTCTCTTGTTGCAGAGCACAGGATCTAGGAGTGCCAGCTTCAGTAGCTGTGGCACGCAGGCTCAGTAGTTGTGGCTGGTGGGCTCTAGAGTGCAGGCTTAGCAGTTCTGGTGCATGGGCTTAGTTGCTCCACAGCATGTGGGTTCTTCCCGGACCAGGGATCAAACCCATGTCCCCTGCACTGGCAGGCAGATTCTTAAACACTGCACCACTAGGGAAGTCCTGCTGTGGTTTTTAACGAAGGTGGCCTGCCACTTCACCTTCTTTGGGGCCCAGTGGGTGATTCAGTACCTGTCACACAAGAGTGTTTGACTTAAATAGTGAAACATAAAATAAGTTGACAGTCTTTAGATATGTTTCAAATGAAAATACCATTATTTTCCTACTAACTCAAGGAAATAAAAATTTTACTTCAAAGAAATAAACATTTATTATCTTCATGGTTCAAGTGATGGGATCCAGGCTGAAAGGCTTTTATTTTGTTTCTCTCTCTGTACTTGTTTTTGAATAGGTTAAAGACCAAATGGCTAAATATCAACAATATTTATGAAAAATAATGCCTATTTAATTTGCTAAAATTGCTCTATTTTCTCCAATTTTGCTTAAGAATCATCTTTTGTTTATGGCTCCAGATACACTACTGCTCAAAGCAATTGTAACAATCAACAGTAAAATATATGTCGCCTGTAGCATGATATAATTCAGCTTTTAAGATCAGCTTTACAAATGTTTCATGAAAGGTTGTTATTGCTCCATTTGTCCTTATTTTTACCTTTGATGTAAAAAATGATGATATAAAAGCAAATATTTTGAAAACATATTAAGTAATAATAGAAACCCTGATACAATGATTTGCATTTGGGCCAGTGACTTTTCTTATATATATGCGTATACACATTTTGTATGCCTGTAATTATATTGAAATTACTGAACACCATATCATAACATTTCATCACGTTTCAGCATGGTCTTCATTATTACAATTTTTAGAAAAGTATATTCTTCTATTATGGCATTGTGTTATAATGTATGCATATTATACACAGATATACATATATGCCATATATACTATATATAATATAAATGAAAATTAAATTTATTATTTATATAATATACATTAAAATAAATATATAAATTTGCCTATCATCTATCTATCTCTCTATCTCTCTCTCTATGTATCTATCATCTAGCTAATTAGGGAAACATCTGTCCGAAATCCAAAATAAATCGTTCAGGCTACCTAAATGAAATATAAAATTCTCTCTATTTTCTTCTGACAATTTTGTTTAGAGGTCTGTGGCAAAATGAAAAATGTTTTGTCAGAAAATAATGGGCTATTGATTTAATGACATGGGGAATAGCAGGAAAAGAGCTTGTGGCTAAGGACTCTTTTTTTTTTTTCCAGATGGATGGAATACTTTATTTCCTTTAAAGTACATTTTTGAATGCTTACTATGTTTTAGAAATCGGGATTTTGCTGAAATCACAAAAATGCACATACACATCAACTATTAGAATTTATATTCCAGTGGAGGGAAGAAACTAAAAACAGATAATTAGACAAATAAAATATTTATGAATTATAATACATCCAGGAAGGAATTTTTTTAAAAAAAGCATCACAGATTGGGAATGTCTGTTTAGTGAGAGGTTGGTGAATTCCATATTGGTCCTCTGATTGCAAGGGGTCAGATTGTGTGGGGAAAGCTTTCAGGCAGTGGGAACACATGAGATAAAGCTCTGAGGTGGAGAAGAGCTTATTTGAAAAACTAGTAGTGGGGGTGGGGAGGAGTGAGCCTCAGACAGTGAGCAGAGGGTAAATGGCATGAAGAGACTGAAGTGACAGGATCAGATTGAGAGACTCGATAAGGCAGACTTGTCGGCTGGGATTAGCAATGTGGGCTTTGTTCTTAGAGTAATGTGAAACCTGTGAATGATTAATCAACATGGTAACATGGTCCAACTTCCAAGTTAAGTTTACTCTTCACCCAACGTGAAGAATGAATTGAGGGAGGAAATGGAGACCACATAAAGGCAGTTGAAATTGTCCAGGTCAGACATATTGGCATCAGGGAGTAGGATGATAGCAGAGGAAATGGAGAATAGTAGGCAAAATGAGATGTGTCTTCTAGGTGGGAACAAATGTATAAGGTGATGCTTGGATGTAGGGAGTAAATAAAAGAAAAATCAAGAATGACTTAAATGTCTGACTAAGCAACCAAACTGCTGGTGGTAACATGTATTGAGAGGTGGGAGACATATGAGTTGGTGGGATGGATAGCAGTGGTGCCATTAAGTAGCCAGTTGAATACAATGGATCTGGGCTCTGAGAAGATGGTCTGGCAGGGGAGGCTGGTAGACTCTTTTGGTGCTGGGGAAAGGCCCTATGGCTAAGGCCCTCCAACAATATGTGTGCCTTCATCTTAACTATGCCTTTAACTCTGAGGAAATGGATGAAATCATTTACAGAGAAAGAGGAAAGGTCAATTCGAGATCAAGGTCGAGAACACCAACATTTAAAGGTCGAGTGGAGATGGAGAAGCTCACAAAGGAGATTCGACAGTTGAAACCAGCTTTATCTGTAATATTTTATCCTTAAGGTGTCTTGAGCAAAAATTACAAAATGTATTGATAAATCTGGATGACAGATGCATAGATTTCCATTCTCTTATGTTCTATAGTTTTTTAATATGTTTAAAATACTGCTTAACCTAAAAGATTTTAAATTATGGAATGCTTTGCAATAGTCATTCATAACATGATAAATGACACAAACTTCACAAGCTCACATTTCTTTATTAGTTAATGACTAACAAACTATCACTATAAATGTTGGAATTGACAACACTGAGGTTCTTGTAATGCTAAATGATGAAGATAATAAAGCGTAATATGCATGATCACCTACTAGAGAAATTTTAAAGTGACCTTAAAAGTCAAGTCTCTGAAATGAAACTGCCTTCAACTCATGTTCTCCATTTGCTGTGAGCCACTGGTCCCATGGGAGGAAGGGGTTGTAAAGACTTCTAATCCATCACATCATTTTCTGATGGAGAAACTGAAACTCAGAGATGCTGAAGGGGTTGTTCATAGTCTCAGCCAGGTCTTCGAAATTCTCTCTCAAGACTCTTCACGTAGTTCCTATAAAGACACATTTTGATGACATGTCTCCAGAGATGGCTTTATGCTCTATGAGAAATATGCATTTCAGACATCAGGTTTTGCTTGCATGAAGTTTGGAAAAGCTCAAGTAGACCATTTTATAATATAAGCTTTGATTTTTAAAACATCTGTGTGCTGTTTGTAATTACTGGTAGGCTGCAGGAAACTTTTCTACAATATAAAAAATAAAAAGTTGTGAGATGTGTTTTGATTTAAGCAAGCTGATTATATAACAAACAAACTATACCTAAATGACAAAAATGATTAAACACGTTACAAAAGGATTTTTTTTACTTTATGCAAGTATCCTACATGCTATTTCCTTAAACATAAGATCTCCTAGTACTGAAATGGCAAATAGGTTTAATCATGTGTGTCACTTCTAATTGGTAGTGGCTGCCTGGAGCAAGCATTGAGAAAAGGCCATGCCTGGACTTACTGGGCATATCAGTTAGAGCTCTCCAGAATCAATGTGTATATTGATATACAGAAAGCGATTCATTTTAAGGAATTAGGGCTAAAGTGTGGAATCTGTAGGGCAGTCCAGCAGGTTGGAAATTCAGGTAAGAATTGATGGTACAGTCTTGAGACAGACTTGTGTCTTCTTTCAGAAACCTCAGTCTTTGCTCTTAAGGTCTTCAACTCATTGGGTGAGCCCCACCCATATTATGGAGGGTAATCTGCTTTACTCAAAGCTATTGATTGTAAATGTTAATCACACCAAGGCAATATCTTCACAGCGACATCTAGACTGTATGACCAAACAACTAGGCACTCTAGCCTAGCCAAGTTGACACATAAAATTAGCTATCACATTGAGGAAGAGGGCAACTGTTACTGAAAGCTCAGCTTCTCTGTACGCCAGTGCTGAATCGAATCTCAGAGACAGAGCTTTGGGTGAAGTAGAAAAGGATAGCTTCATTATTTTGTCAGGCAGAGGGGAACACAGCAGGCTCCTGCTTCGAAAAATGATGTGTCCCAACCGGGGAGGATTTGATGAGTTTTTACCAATACTTCAAGGGTGAGGTTGCTGACAAGATTAGAGTGTGTGCAGGGTCTCAAGTGGTCTCTTAATCTTAATGAGCTTCCCTGGTCCCTGTAATCTGGCCTCAGGTGGTTTCTTGGCTGCTTCTCCCTTGACTAGCAACAGTTCAATAATATGCCCTTTGGAACTCAGGGAAGGTCATGGAGGCTGGAGTCTTGCTTACAAGAAATGGGGAAAAAAAAGAGACCTTCATGCACAGGCCCCACTCGATTTCACAACAAAGGCTTGCAGCATGTTGAGGAGGGCTGAGAAGCATTATTCCTGCCATGTGTTTGCCATCCTTATCCTGGTTTTATTTAAATCTTCCTTTAGTGTAAGAAAATTCCTTTTATTGGCAAAACTTCAAGAATATTATTGCATAAAATGAAATAACTTAAGTCCTAAAGATTTTTTAATTTGAAAGGTGGGAAGACATAGACTTTATATCTCATGAAGAGAGATTTCAATAAATGTACCTTTTACTTTATTGCTGTGTGATTTTCTAAGAAGGTGTTTAAAATCCTCCCTATCTTGTTCCATCCCATTATATAATTCAAAATTTCAGACCACATTCGCTATGCATCCCTCACTCACCCGTCTATGCTGTAGAGAGTTCCCCACTGGTAATACTTTTATACCTTTACTTAGAGAAATTACTGTCTGGATTTTTCAGAAACTAACCACCACTTATAGTCTCAAGATTAAAGTGTAACTGTCAACAAAAATGTAATCATCATTTGATGGATTTCCTTCATCTATTATGTTAGTTTTAATCTTTTAAGTGATGTGACACATCTTAAACTTCTGGTGACTTCATCAGTGTCTCATCTTATCTAATGCTACGTGCCACAGCCCAAACAATTGTACTATTGTATCATAAGGCCTACAGTTTCAGAAAACTGTGGGGGAAAGTCTCATTTGAGAAGTGGCTTCAGCTATACTTTTTAGTTAGATGAGACTTGAAATAAGACTTAAAATAACAACCTTTGTTATAAAAACATCTTCATAGAAGAACATTCAAAAAATCTCAGAAAAAATAAACCTTTAGAAGTAAAACAATGATTACCAAAGGAATGATACTTGGATGACATTGGAGTAAAACCAAATCCAACAAGTATTTTCATTAGGGTGTTCCTTTTCTTCTCCTCAAAAATGTTTTATATTATTGAATATCACATGTCTCTCTGAATTTCTGTTTTCAGTCACGTTTCCTGCTCGGAACATATGGAAAGGGTAAATGTAAAATTTGAATGATATTATAAACTATGAGAGAGGATCTTGAAGGATTAAAGAGAGGATCTTTAGTTAAAAGAGCTAAAACTGTGTCTGCAGTTAGATGTAGACAACCATTTTGCTTATACTATATTCTTTTTATAGAATATGAAAAAAATGTAAAAAGCAGATCTTATAAAATCCTGTTACTTTATATGTTTACATTTTGATGTTGGTATCAATTTACTCTCCTGCAAATGTTTAATATTATTATGTTCTGAATACAGAGAAGTTTCATGTGTATAAAACTGCAGAGAATCCTAGGGGTGGACATTTATGAATTGGGAAATGATTCCATAGAGGACTTTCACTCAGAACTTCAGTGCTGATTCGTGAAGTCTCCTGTGCCTAGGGCTTGGGTCTCCTGAACAAACTGAAGTGTGTGGTTCTTAGATGTTAGAGATGAATTTGAGTCACGGCCAAAGGTAAGGGTAGATATGGGGTGTTACTTCAGTAAATCGGGTGTAAAATGTGCTGTTAGTATTTGGCCCATTTAATCTTCACTTGTCTACTTTGCTGAGGTTGGAAAGACGTGGCCTTTCTTTCCTCTCATAGTTTTAAATCTGGACCTCCAGAGTACAAAACACCCCGATCCTTAGTCTTCCTGTGACTACTCAGAACCGGCGCTGGGGCACAGTGAGCGAATCAGCCAATGCTGGACTCAGAGGCCAGGGCAGATTGCACACAGGGTGTGGCTCGCTAACCCCGGCCAACCTGGGGAGGTAATAATATTAACTGCACATTTTATCTCATGCCAGACCATAGGACACACATGCTTGCCGCAGGCCTCCCGACAAATCTACAAGGTAAGCTTAGTACTCCTATTTCACAAATAAGACAACTAGTTTAAGAGTTACCTATCTAAGACTAAAGAAGTTCAGAAGTAGAATTGGAATCTGGCTCTGTTTCCAAACCCTGCTTTGTTTTTGTTGTACTTTTGTTATTTTTTTCATTACTGAACCTCATCTTGTACATTTTGAGCTTACTCATCCAACTTGATAGTGACTTGTTCCATAAAAAAAAGACAAATTATACCTGTCAGTTCTAGGAGACATTTACTATTTCACTGACTTTCAAAAACAGGTCATCAGAGCATTTGAATTGTTGTCATAGCAGCAGCTTACAAAGCTGAAATAAATAGGGTTTGCTGGTAATGGAGATGAGGGGTTCTTTAAGAAAGAACCCAGAATGCTCTGAATTGATTTGGTTGTCCTGTAGGCCTGAAATTGGTCGTCATTCAAAATTCAGGGCAGATGGTCTGCAGTGCTGTCGTGTACTCCTGGGTATTTATCAATTAGGATTCAGCAGCATTTTGCCTGTTCTCATTAGGTAATTACATTTAAAATCTCCCTTATCACAGGAAAGAAAATCTTAATTACTAAATCTTGATTAAACCTTGTGCTAGAGGCTAACCTCTTGACCAGTGACACATGACCATGATAAAAAAAAAAAAAAGGCAAGCCAGAAAATTGCTTAGGGAGGCTGACAATCACCAGTGAACACACAGTGACTCATCTAGGAAAAGTGTTTGCTTTCTCTTTGTTTTGCCCTTTCCTAGTGTCAATGATTACAAATAATATTAGCAGCATTGCAACCACATGTACTGTTGACAACCACATCTTTTCTTACAAGTATGTCTTGATTTTGCTATAACTCCAAAGCTCTTCAAAATACATTCTTAAAGAGTAGCTTTGGTGGCCAATAAATGAATAGCAGCACATTTCCTTTCTTATGCCTCCTCTTCACAGGCAGAGAGCATAAGATTGCATTGATATACAATTGGAACCTAACCTGCATTTTAATTTTTATTGAATCATATGTGACAATAAACTGAAACTTCTCTGTCTTTGACAGAGTGTCTTTGACAAGTGTCACTTTGACACTTGTCTTTGACAAGTGTCTTTGACACTTTTATATTGTAAATTCTATTATCATTAGGCTAATATCACCAGGCTAGATACTTCTCACAAAATGTTTTTTAAATGTATTACTAGATATTTTGGACTAGTGTGCCATGGTTTCATTTGTGACTATAACTCCAGGACTTAATGTGGTAGATATTTTTATCATCTTTATTATTTTTAGAAGGATTTGAGGACCAGAAAAGTAAAGGGAGTTTTTCAATTTTTTAACCAACCAGTATCTAAAACTTTCTCCCTTTTTACCATTTATAATGTATACTTTTGGGGAAACAAGTTTGTTAACCATATCATTTTCATAACAATTTCTGCTCTTAGTGCATATTCAAATAAATTCAGAAACAAGTTGTTTACAAGAAACCATGATCCCCATGCTCCCCCTTTCTTCTTCGTGAAAGTGCATAGTTCCCCCTCCTGTGGATGTACTTACTTTGAAAGTCCTTTCTAGTTTCAGGTCTTCTGAAGGTATGTAGGATTAAGACTGTCCTCTTGAAGGAGTCTTTTCTTGACCATCTTATAAAAGCCTCTCTTCTCCTTGTTCTGGCAATAATTTTGCTTATTTGTTTTGGTTATGTTTTACCCCACAAGAATGAAATCTCTGCAAGTGCAGGGATCACGTCTGTCTTATTTACCAAAGTTTGCTCAGTGATCGTGGTTCAATGCTTGGAAGATAGTGGATGCTTAAAAAGTATCTGGAGATGGAATTAATGTATGAGTGAGTGGATGTGAATTAATGACTGAGGAAGAAGTGTAGAATGAGATTCCAGCAGGGGAATTCACCTGGGTCACTTCTGATGGGATCCCAGCATATTGGATGTAGAATTTTATACCCATTAGTGGCTGCAGGCTGAGTGATGAAAAACAAATAGCAACAACAAAAATCCAACAGGCAGATTTGCTACTACAGCCACTTTCATTTATTAAACTAGTATTATAGGCCAGACCTTGTGCTACATTTCATTTTTCCTTATTTTTTTTAGTCCTCTCTACAGCACTTGAAAGGTCAGGGTAGGCCTCACTAAGAAGGTGCTGTCAGAGCAGGAGAGAAGGCAGAGAGGAAAAAGGAGAGGAGTAGAGATTTGAACTATTACGCAGGTAATTCAGGCATAAAGCACCCTCAGCATTTGGCAGATTTTGACATTTCTTATCAGTGTTTCTTTGCTTGTGGAGAAATAGTTTTATCTTTTTACTATTTTGAATTTGATCCCTTAGAGGGTCAAAAGGCACATACACAGTGTCCTATGGTAAATGTCTTTCCACAGAGCTAACCCAGTGCCATGGTTCATGTTAGTGGTACTGGGCTCACAGTTTAACTGGCAGAGGGAAGAAGTGAGTCAATGACATCCATCATGTCTACCAGGTAGGTCACGCAAACTGCAACTTGTATCACTCAGCGGGCAGCCCTGCGCAGTGCATAGCATCATCAATGGGAGAGAATCTGTGTTCAGAGAGGCCATCCAAGAGGGTAAAATGTACGCAACTTACAGTCAAAAGCCATTGCAAAGAGTCACATTAGAAAGAGCTTTACCACCTCCTTCCCTTCTCCCCCTCACACACCCCAATGTATGAAGAGAGGAGAAAATTCAGAGATAAATTGCTTGTGGTTGTAATAGGGAAGAACAAATCTGGCTCCATACTGGATCTGTTTCTCTTTTTTAACATTTGTGCTCTGCTGCTTGTACTTAGTCATGCTGTCTCTGTACCTTGTGTAAAAGAGTGTTGCCTATAGCCTGAAATATACAGGACAGCCTATTCTCAGGGCTCTGACCTTTAAGAGTACATTCATATAGAGAGAAAAAGTTGCAGAACAAAGAATAACATTTGTTCTGTTGGAGGTTTGCAGGAACATTGTGACCTGACCTACGTGGACAGCTGCAAGAACAAAAGATTCTTGCACCAAGAAGTCTGCAACAACCAACCACCCCCCTCCCCTTTTTAGTATAAAAGAGGCCTGAATTCTGACTGGGGTAAGATGGTTCTCTAGGACATTAGTCTGCCATCTTCTTAGTCTGCTGGTTTTCAGAATAAAGTTGCTCAATTCCTTGTCCCAACAACTTTTCTCCCGATTTACTGGCCTGTTGTGTGGCAAGCAGAATGAGTTTGGACTCAGTAACATGGTGAGAAGTAACTGTGCATATGTGGGGTTTGAAATGCCAGATAGAGTGACTCTATCCCATCGTATAAGGAACCATAAGAACCACTTGGGCCTCAGGATGCAATTCTGACACTTGAAATGCATTAATACATTCTTTTTCATCAAACTGTATAAAGATCATAGACATATATCGATTGTACTCTGTTTCTTGGCTGGTCATGTTTGCTGGGAAGTAGCACATTAACAGGCATTTTCTATACCCTGAACTAACTTACCCATAATTCTCTGCACTTGTTAGTTTGAAGAAATGTGGATAATGAGATCAAGGCTAAGGGACATATAATATTTCATCCTGCTGTCAAAACCTATTCTTTAAATAACTGAAAACTTCTGAAACATTGAAATAAAAGTAGTCCTCAAGGGAATAGAAAGGATTTTTTAAAAAGCAGGAAGAGAGACAGAAAAAGAAGAAAGAAATTGGACTTTGGGTGATAATGATGTGTCAATGCACGTTCATCCCTTGTAACAAATGTACCACTGTGGTGGGGGATGTAGATGATGGGGAGGCTGTATGCATGTGGGAACAGGGTATATATGGGAATACTTTCTGCTCATTTTTGCTATGAACCTAAAACTGCTCTAAAAAATAAAGTGTATTTAAAAATATAAATAGATAAGTTTAAAAAAATCTATGCATGCAGTTGGGATACTGCAGTGTGTAGGACTTAAGTAGTCATGTTGATTACTACATCTGAATTAATGACCACGCATAGAATGGGGACACCTGAACTTTCAGATTATATCTGCTTCCTCCTTATGAATTCCTCCCTCACAAGGCAGTGACTTTATCACTTTTGCTCTGAGCTATCCTCCCATACAAAATTTCATTTGGCTCTTATATATGAAAATATACTTTTGAGAGAAGTCTGACAGGATTATGCTTGACAGTTCTGAAAGAATTCCTCCTAGGTAAAAAAAAAATCTCTCTTAAAATTCAAAGGTCTAAAAATCATTGTGAAGCCAAAGCTAAGAAGCTGGGCCTCCATGGATGGGGATGCCTGCTGTAAACCTGGGGAAGCTCAGATTCTAGGTTCCTGTAAGTGGTGGGATACTCACCAATTATGGTGATTCTGCCTCCATAACCTAGGGAGATATTCCAGGCCTGACTGCCTTGCTTCCATGGAACTTAAAGATTAAGGTTATATTTGTTATATTAACTTGTGAAATTCTTGCTTTGCCTAAGGTTTCTCTGAATAAGAGTGAGTTTATTAAGGTGAGGAAATTCATTGTCTCCTTTTTAACTAATTTTAATACTTATCTCCCACTATATGTCTTACATGTTTACAAATAGTGCTTCTTTTTCTCTATAAACTCTTCATTCCAAACTGATTATTACCATGTAGCAACCCTCACATCCATGTCCATTGTCATTAGAATGAGGTTCATGAGATGTTAAAGTTGCAAACCAGAAAGTGCAATTTTTCACCCTTTTAAATTGACCAGGTTTTCTGGGGAAGGGTACAGCAAATGGCTAGAACACATGGCAACCAAAACATGAGATTTGAAATGAGTTGGAATATTAAGAACAGAAGGGAAGAAGATGAATGAATATGTGCTATTTGGTGGAAACTATATAACTTTTGCTTTGGGAATTGTGATGTACAACTCAAGTGAATTCGGAAATTCAGTTACTGTACATTTTGTTAAATAATTTCATTCCTTGTATTTTTAAGAAAAGCATTTAAGCATTTATTGATGAATAATTTTCAAATATATTAGGATGCCTTTCCTTTTTTCTTTTTTTTTTTTGCAGTAGGCGGACCTCTCACTGTTGTGGCCTCTCCTGTTGCGGAGCACAGGCTCTGGACGTGCAGGCTCAGCGGCCACGGCTCAGGGCCCAGCCACTCCGCGGCATGTGGGATCTTCCCGGACCGGGGCACGAACCCAGGTCACCTGCATCGGCAGGCGGACTCTCAACCACCGCGCCACCAGGGATGCCCTAGGATGCCTTTCTTGATGATCTGTTCTAAAATAATCATCCACTTTCCCTTTGAGAATTTCAAAATCACATTTTAGTCTATTGAATATATACATTTCCATTAGTAAACTATGTTAAAATTGCTTTGGGTACTGTTTCTTGGACACCAAGAAACATCAGTGTTTCAATCAGTGTACAAAAAGCACTGATTGGTAAGTTTGTTTTTTTTTTTCCATTAGCTATTGCATGATTCATCAGCTATTTATTGGGCTTCAGAAACAAGTTCATAAAAATGGACAATAACAATTAAAACCCCCTGAGGGTTATTAATTACCAACTGACTTTCTTGAGCCCATTACCTTACATAATAAAAATTATATTCCTACATAGTATGTCTCTCTGTAATCTGTGTGAATGCACACACAAACACAATTATCTTTTCTAAGTAATGGTCTCTTGTTATGTTTTCTTTTCTACTATTATTCTCAAAAATAGAGGTAGGTGCAGGAAACTTCCAATTCTAAATCTGGTATTATGTAAAACCATTTATAAGCCTCTTTCAGTTGATGCTATTTGTATTTAATTATTACCAAATCTTTATTTCCTGTGGAAACCATCAAATAAATATTACAAATATTTCTTCAGATTATTTTAATACCCTTATTTTTGCATTAAATCTTTGTAAAACAGCCTTTTCAGCATAAGTTGTAGTGGGAAATATATATATATATATATAATATATATATGTATATAATTTCAACACAGTGAGATCTGCATAAAATTTTCTTCCTATAATGTTTATCCTTTGGAAATTCATTCTCATGCATATACCTGACACTTCTTTCTATTCTTGTACTTAAAATATTTCATTCTTTGTCTTATTCGGAAAACATTATGAGAAGTTTTTATCTTATTATAATTCTTTTTTCATAAACAACAACATTAAAAACTCCCTTACATCTTGTGTTCATGACATAAGTATAGAAAGCCACATTTTGGAACTTAGAATATTTATTACTAATGTTTTAATTGAAGTCCCTTTCACTTAAAAAGAAAACACCTAGATATCAGGTTATTTCCAGTTACAATGAGACCTCTTACTTAGGCAGAATAATCTATAATAATCTAAATAAATAATCTATTTGGGCAGAAAATCAAGTCATTTAATTTGTGTCCAGTATCAAGTTTTCTCCAACTTAAGTTTGTAAAAATAGTTGCTCAGTGTTGTCTGAAGTTATCTTGCATACAAATTATCTGAGGTTCTTGTTAAAGATGCAGATCCCTAGACCCAGCACTCCATTGAAATAGCTCTCATCAAAATCTGCAATGATTCCTGTCTTGTCAAACATAATTATCATATGACTGCTCACCAGCACTTGCCACAGTTGCCAGTCTATCCCCTTGATGCACTTTCTACCCAAGAATTTGTGAAAAAGCCTTCACTTTACCTCACATCAACAGCTTAGTCTCCTTGCCTAGTTTTCCCTCTTCTGAAAATCTGCTGTTGTTAACAAGCATCCCATATAATCCTCCCACCACAATATGGCACAATAAACACTTTACTTTCTTACCTTAATTACTTATTACTAAGACATTTCACCCTCTAGTTGAGGTGATTCATCACCAATACATTTCACTATTTCATTGAAAATTTATTATGCTCAAACATTCAAAGACGCAAAATATACAGTCACTGTTTTTCAGGGAGAGGGATCCACGTGAAAAGTTAAATAATCAGGGGGAACTCTTCCAAACACATTTTATGAGGCCAGTATGACACTGATACCAAAACCAGACAAGTATGCCACGGAAGAAGAAAATTACAGGCTAGTATTCCTGATGACATTGGTGAGAAAATCCTCAACAAAATATTAGTAAACTGAGTTCAACAATACATTAAAAGGGCTATCCACCATGTTCAAGTGGGATTTATTCCAGGGATGCAAGGATGGTTAAACATCTGCAAATGAGTCAATGTGACAAAATTAAACATTCATTTATGATAAGAACTCTCAACAAAGCAGATATAGAGGGAACAAATATCAACATAATAAAGGCCAAATATGACAAGCCCATAGCTAATATATTCAACAGTGAAAAGCTCAAAACCTTTCCTCTAAGATCAGGAAGAAGATAAGAATGTCCACTCTCACCACTTTATTCAACATAGTAGTATCAAAAGTCCTAGGCAGAGCAATTAGGCAAGAAAAATAAATAAAAGGCATCCAAGTTGGAAAGGAAGAAGAAAAACTGTCACTATTTGCAGATGACATGATATTATATATAGAAAGCCCTAAAAACTCCAACAAAAAAACTATTAAAACTAATAAATGAATTCAGCAAATTTCTAGTATGTAAAATCAATACACAAAAATCCGTTTCTTTACACTAGTAATGAACAATCAGAAAGAGAAATTAAGAAAACAATCCCATATACAATGGCATCAAAAAGAATAAAATACCTAGGAGTAAATCTAACCAAGGTGGTGAAAGACGTGTATAATGAAAACTACAAGACATTAATTAAAGAAACCGAAAAGGACATAAATAAGTAAAAAGGTATACCTTGCTCATGGATTGGAAGAATTTATATTATTAAAATGTTCATACTACCCAAAGCAATCTACAGATTCAGTGCAATCCCTATCAAAATGTTAATGGTGCTTTTCACAGAAACAGAACAAATAATCTTAAAATTTGCATGGAAGCACAAAAAACTCTGAATAGTCAAAGCAATCTTGAGAAAAAGAACAAAGTCAGAGGCATCACATGTCCTGATTTCAAACTACATTACAAAGCTATAGTAATTAAAACAGTATGGTACTGGCTTAAAAATAAACTCAGAGATCAATGGAACAGATAGAGAGTTCAGAAATAAGTCCACATGCATGTGGTCAACTAATTTATGACAAAGGAGCGAAGAATATACAACAGGAGAAAGGATAGTCTCTTCAATAAATGGTGTGGGAAAAACAGGACAACCATGTGCAAAAGGATGAAACTGAACACTGTTTTACATCATACACAAAAATTAGCTCAAAATGAATTAAAAACTTGAATGTTAGACCCAAAGCCATAAAACCAGAGAAGAAAACATAGGTGGTAAGCTCCATGGCATAAGTCATGGCAATAATTTTTTGAATCTGACACCAATAGCAAAAGCAAAAATAAACAACTGGAACTACGTCAAACTAAAAGGCTTCTGCACAGTAAAGGAAACCATTAACTAACAAAACAAAAAGGCAACCTACTGAATGGGAAAATATAAGAGCAAATAATATATTTGTCAAGGGGTTCATATTCAAAATATACAAAGAACTCATACAACTCAAAATTTAAGAAAAGTGAAAAATCTGATTAAAAAGTGGGCAGAAGGTCTGAATAGACATCTTCTCAAAGAAGACATACCAATGGTCAACAGATACATGAAAAGATGCTCTACATCATTAATCATCAGGGAAATGCAAATCAAAACCACAGTGGGGCCAGGGGCGTTGGTGGTATGATGAATTGGGAGATTGGGATTGACGTATATACACTTATATGTATAAAATGGATAACTAATAAGAACCTACTGTATAAAAAAAAATAAAATTCTAAAATTAAAAAACAAAACAAAACACAGTGGGATAGCACCTCATATCTGTCATAATGGCTATTATCGAAAAGACAACAAATAAGTGTTGGTGAGGATGTGGAAAAAAGGGAACCTTCGGGGCTTCCCTGGTGGAACAGTGGTTAAGAATCTGCCTACCAATGCAGGGGACACAGGTTCGAGCCCTGGTCTGGGAAGAGCCCACATGTCGCGGAGCAACTAGGCCCGTGAGCCACAACTAGGCCCTACTGAGCCTGTGCATCTGGAGCCTGTGCTCCGCAACAAGAGAGGCCACGATAGTGAGAGGCCCGCGCACCACGATGAAGAGTGGCCCCCACTTGCCGCAACTAGAGAAAGCCCTTGCACAGAAATGAAGACCCAACACAGCCAAAAATAAATTAATTAATTAAAAAAAAAAAAGGGGAACCCTCATTCACTGTTGATGGGAATGTAAATTGGTGTGGACACTATGGAAACAGTACGAAAGTTCCTCAAAAATTTAAAAATAGAACTACCACATGATCCAGCAATTCTACTTCTGGGTATTTATATAAAAAAATGAAAACACTAATTTGAAAAGACACATGCATCCCTCCCACACCACCATGTTCTTTGCAACATTATTTACCATAGCCAAGATATGGAAACAACCTAAGTTTCCACTGGTGGATGAATGAATAAAGATGTGGTATACATATATAATGGAATGTTATTCAGTCATAAAATATGAAATCTTGCCATTTGTGACAACATGGATAGACCTCAAGGGCATTAAGTGAAATAAGTCAGAGAAAGACATACTGTATGATCTCTCTTATATGTGGAATCTAAAAAACCAAAACCAAAACCAAAACCAAGCTCATAGATGGAGAACAGATTGGTTGTTGCAAGTGGCTGGGGGTGTAGAGTGGTAGAAATGGTTGATTATTTTTTTAGTTTAAATAAATAGAATAATTTTTTTTTTTTTTTTTTTTTTTTTTTTGCAGTACATGGGCCTCTCACTGTTGTGGCCTCTTTGGAAGCCCAAATAGAATAATTTTTAATTTAAATCGTCAGAATAGGGCTTCCCTGGTGGCGCAGTGGTTGAGAGTGCACCTGCCAATGCAGGGGACACGGGTTTGTGCCCCGGTCCGGGAAGATCCCACATGCCGTGGAACGGCTGGGCCTGTGAGCCATGGCTGCTGAGCCTGCACGTCCAGAGCCTGTGCTCTGCAACGGGAGAGGCCACAACAGTGAGAGGCCCGTGTACCACAAAAAAAAAAAAAAAAAAAAAAAATCAGAATAAAAGGTATATCTCAAGCAAGATCTATAAATTCATAGGAAAAATGGATCTTTGTAAATTTCTTGGAGAAAGTAGGGATTGAATTAGGCACTGATGGTTGGACTCTTTTAATCAAGGAAGCTGTAGATCTAGTTTCTGTTTACAACTAGGGAGTCATAATGGCAAGTGAAATCTCAGGTCTTGGATTCAGTCTAGATGAGAAAGCTGTATTATATTTTAATTTATACCTGTTGAGTGAGTAGGCAAGATTAGATTTAGCGGGTACACTGAATTTGAGAACTTTGATGTAAATGGTTTTTCAAAGAGATTCCTGTTCATAAATAGTATTCCTATGAAGTTATCAATTTAGGAAACTAAATAAAAAGCTCTAAACAAGCTTGTAAAAACCATCAAGGCAAAAGCAAATAGCAAACAACTGGGGAAGCCATTAACAATTTAACAAAAAGGAGTAGGGATTTCACCAACCAAAGTGAATAAAGTATTACAGATATGTTTGATATATTATGCAGCTATCACAGAAAATGAGGTTGGATGGCTCCTAGGGCTGTTATTATTCTTTAATCTTATTACATTAATCACAAATATTTCTTTATGAAGTAGCTCGTGTTGGATTTTATTATAATTGTGATGGCGGTGTCTGTTGTCTAGTAGTACATGGGAGAAAACTGAGTGAGAATATGAAAAGAGAAGAAAATTATGGAACACAAAGTAGATTGGTAGTCTTAGAACCATCATTTATCTTTCCAGGGAACAATAATCACTTCAATAAACAAACAGTCTTGGGATTGGAAGACTTCTGACAACATTTATACAAACAACATTTCTCAACGCCTATTGTATATACAGAAGGTAGGCACTTGAGTATTCCTAAAACACTCTGCAAATGCAAACATAAATTAGTCCTGGATTCTACCTCAGGAATCTTACAGTCTGGTAGGGGAAATCTGTCAAGAATACCTGTGCATATTATTGTAACCCAGTTAAATACTATGGAGTTCAGAGGAGGGAAGTTATTTATATTAGCAGGAAATATATGCCCTTAAAAACATATGACCATGGTTAAGTCTCTTCCATCTCAAAATACAATGATATTTTGCAACAAAAAATCTTTGTTACAAAACTTTTTACTACAAATCCAAGAATAAACCCCTTCCTTTATGCCTCTGTCTCCCTCTAGGAATTTTTCCAGACTTCTTCTCCTCTGCTAATACAAAGTTCTTAAAAGGAAGAGTCTTTAGTTCCTTTTTCCCAATCCTTGTCCAAAACCCATCCATTTTACAATCATCTACAAACTGACTTCTACATCCACCACTTTACTGCATGTTACATTAATACCAAATACAACAAATTATTTTGAGTCCTTCTATCACTTTTCACATCTTATGCATTTAGATCTTAATTTCTTTTTCCTTGAAACTGTTGCTCCTGCTTAGTATGCTAGATTTTGCACTCTGCTTGGTGATTTCTTCTAGGTCTTCTTCCCAAGGTTCTCTTCCCTAGCCTGTCTCTTAAATGTTGCTGTGCTCTAGGAATTCATCCTTGGCTTTTCCAATTATTTCTCTCATCACATTTCTCCTGGCTGCAATCTTTCATTTGGTGACTTTTTATACAAATAACTTAGTCTCCTACAAAATATTTATATTCTCTCTTCCATTATGTAGAGAGATTAAGAATTATTAAGAATGTATTTCTTACCAAGCACCCTTGGATCCAGGAGAGGGCACAAGACAAATTCATGACAATAGAATATGAGGAGAAATGACATGTCATTTCTGGGCCAAGGAACTTTAAAAAAAACCTCTTCTGATGTTTCCTATCTGCTTTCCTGGCATAAAGTGGAACTACAAACTGACAGTAACCTGGAATTCATAATCAGTATGTAAATAACCACCAGCCAGGAACATTTATAATGGACACTTATGTGAATCAAAAATAAATTTATATAGTATTAAACCACTGAAATTTGGGGTTTTATTTATTTCAGTAGCTAATGTTACTATAATATGTAAGTTAGAAACTTGAAATGTAGTGCTATAACTTAAAAACCTGGAATATGTGGAACTGGTTTAGTATTTGGGTAGCAGGCAATAGGAAACCAATATCAGAGTGTGGGAAGATGATGACAAAGTCACACAGTACTAGAATATTTGGTAAAACTATCATTTGTAATAACTTGGAAGGCATCCAAGACTCCTCTCTGTAGTTGTAGGAGCAAAGATTGGAAAACAGAATGTTAGTACCATTTGTTGATTTTTACTGGTTAAGTTTAACAAGTTATGAGTAGAAAAAGATGAGGTCAGACAAAAAAGAAACATTATATGAGCAATAAGTGAAAGAAGTAGAGAAAGTACTGAAATATGGAACTTCTGAAGGTGAGAAAACATTACTGCTTTTAGACCCAAGTCAAAAAGAAATAAGACTTAAATAGGCTTTGAGGAGATACAACACCAAAGGCACAATTAACAATAGAAATAATTGATAAGCTACACTTCATTAAATTAAAAACTGATGCTCTTTGAAAGACACTGTCAAAAGAATGAGAAGATAAGCCACAGACTGAGTGAAAATATTTGCAAAGGATTATCTGATAAAGGAGTTATCCAAAATATCAAAGAACTCTTAAAAACTCAACAATAAGAAAATGAACAACCTGATGAAAAAGTGAGCAAAATATCTTAAAAGATAACTTATCAAAGAAGATACACAGATGGAAAATAAGTGTAAGAAAAGATGCTCAACATCGTACATCATTAGGGAATTGTAAGTTAAAGTGATTAGTTATGTTTCTCTGTCTGACTTACTTCACTTAGTATGATAATCTCTAGGTCCATCCATGTTGCTGCAAGTGGCATTATTTCATATTTTTATGGCTGAGTAATACTCCATTGTATATATGTACCACATCTTCTTTATCCATTCATTTGTCAATGGACATCTACGTTGATTCCACGTCTTGGCTATTAATATTGTGGTGCATGACTCTTTTTGAATTATGGTTTTCTCTGGATATATGCCCAGGAGTGGGATTGCTGGATCATATGGTAGCTCTTTTTTTAGTTTTTTAAGGAACCTCCATACTGTTCTCCATAGTGGTTGTATCAATTTACATTCCCACCAACAGTGTAGGAGGGTTCCCTTTTCTCCACACCCTCTCCAGCATTTATTGTTTGTAGCTTTCTTGATGATGGCCATTCTGACCAGTGTGAGGTGATACCTAATTGTAGTTTTGATTTGTATTTCTCTGATAATTAGTGATGTTGAACACTTTTTCATGGGCTTTTTAGCCAACTGTATGTCTTCTTTGGAGAAATGTCTATTTAGATCTTCTGTCCTTTTTTTGATTGGGTCTTTTTTTTTTTTTTTTGACATAGAGCTGCATGAGCTGTTTGTATATTTTGGAGATTAATCCCTTTCCATTGCTTTGTTTGCAAATATTTTCTCCCATTCTGTAGGTTGTCTTTTCATTTTGTTTATGGTTTCCTTTGTTGTGCAGAAGTAAGGTTAATTAGGTTCCATTTGTTTATTTTTGTTTTTATTTTCATTGCTCTAGGAGGTGGGTCAAAAAAGATCTTGCTGAGATTTATGTCAAAGTGTGTTCTGCTTACATTTTTCTATGAGAATTTTATAGTATCTGGCCTTACATTTAGGTCTTTGTTCCATTTTGAGTTTATTTTTGTGTATGGTGTTAGAGAATGTTCTAATTTCATTCTTTTACATGTAGCTGTCCTGTTTTCCCAACAATCCTTTTTGAAGAGACTCTTTAATCCATTGTATATTCTTGACTCCTTTGTTATAGATTAATTGACCATAGGTGCATGGGGTTTATTTCTGTGCTTCCTGTTCCATTGATCTACGTTTCTGTTTTTTTGTGTCAATACCATACTTTTCTGATTACTGTAACTTTGTAGTATAGTCTGCAGTCAGGGAGTCTGATTCCTCCAGCTCTGTTCTTCTTTCTCAGAATTGCTTTGGCTACTTGGAGGTCTTTTGTGTTTTCATATAAATTTAATTTTTTTTATTCTAGTTCTGTGAAAAATGCCATTGGTAACTGGATAGGGATTGCACTAAATTTGTAGATTGCCTTGAGTAGTATAGTCATTTTGACAATATTGATTCTTTCAATCCAAGAACATTGTATATCTTTCCATCTGTTTGTGTCATCTCTAATTTCTTTCATCGGCATCTTATAGTTTTCATAGTACAGGTCTTTTGTCTCCTTAGGTAGGTTTATTCCTATGTATTTTATTCTTTCTGATGTGATGGTAAATGGGATTGTTTCCTTAATTTCTCTTTCTAATCTTTCATTGTTAGTATATAGGAATACAAGAGATTTCTGTGTATTAATTTTGTATCCTGCAACTTAACCAAATTCATTGATGAGCTCTAGTAATTTTCCAGTAGCATCTTTAGGGTTTTCTATGTATAGTATCATATCATCTGAAAATAAGGACAGTTTTACTTCTTTTCCAGTTTGGATTCCTTCTATTTCTTTTTCTTCTCTGATTACTGTGGCTAGAACTTCTAAAACTATGTTGAATGAAAACGGCAACAGTGAACATTCTTGCCTTGTTCCTGATCTTAGAGGGAATGCTTTCAGCTTTTCACCATTGAGAATGATGTTAGCTGTGGGTTTGTCATATATGGTCTTTATTATGTTGAGGTAAGTTCCCTCTATTCCCATTTTCTAGAGAGTTTTTTTTATCATAAATGGGCATTGAATTTTGTCAAAGGCTTTTTCTGCATGTATTGAGATGATCATATGGTTTTTTTTCTTCAATTTGTTAATTTGGTATATCACACTGATTGACTTGCAGATATTAAAGGATCCTTGCATCTCTGGGATAAATCCTACTTGCTCATATGATATCACTCATAAGTCCACATATGTCTAATTTCAAAAATGATACAAATGAACTGATTTACAAAACAGAAGCAGACCTACAGATATCAAAAACTATGGATACCAAAGGGGAAATGTGGTGGGGGAAGGATAAATCAGGAGCTTGGGATGAACATACACACACTACTATATATAAGATAGATAACCAACAAGGACTGACTGTATAGCACAGGGAAATCTACTCAATATTCTGTGATAACCTATATGAGAAAAGAACCTAAAAAAAGAATGAATATATGTATATGTATAACTGAATCACTTTGCTGTACCCCTGAAACTAATACAACATTGTAAATCAAATATACTCCAATAAATTAAAAATAAATAAAATGATGAGATATCACTACACACTTATTAAAATGGTGAAAATCCAAAATATTGACAACACCAAATGCTGGAGAGAGTGTGGAGCAATAGGAACCCTCATTAATTGCTGGTGGGATTGAAAAATGGCATAGCCACTTTGGAAGATAAGTTGGCAGTCTCTTACAAAAATATATATACTCTTACCATACAACCCAGTAATATTGTTCATTGGTATTTACACAAACAAGTTGAAAACTTATGTCCACAAAAATTCCTGCACACAGATGTTTATAGCAGCTTCCTTTATAGTTGCTAAAACTTGGAAGCAAGCAAGATTCCTTATCTCCATCACACATCCTGATTTAAACGCCACTATAAATCCATAGTAAGAAAAACGGTATACTATTGGCATAAAAACAGACACATAGACCAATGGAACACAATTAAGAGCCTAGAAATAAACTCATACATATATGGTCAACTAATCTTTGATGAATTTACCAAGAATATACAATGGGAGAAAGGATAGTCTCTTCAGTAAGTAGTGTTGGGAAAACTAGATATTCACATGCAAAAGAAGGAAACTGGACCCTTATCTTACACCATACATAAAAAATTAACTCAAAATGGATTAATGACTTAAATACCATACCTGAAACTATAAAACTCTAATAGAAAACAGGGAAAAACTTCTTGACACTTTTCTTGGAAGTGACTTTTTTGAATATGACACCAAAACACAGGTTACAAAAGCAAAATAAACAAATGGAACTATATCAAACTAAAAAGCTTCTGTACAGCTAAAGAAATAGTCAACAAAATGAAAAAACCTATTGGATAGGAGAAGGAATGCCCTGGCAGTCCAGTGGTTAGGACTTTGCTTTCACTGCCCCGAGGGCACAGGTTCGATCCCTGGCCAGGGAACTAAGATCCCGTAAGCCACGAGGTGCAGCGAGAAAAGAAAAAAAATAGAATAGGAGAAAATATTTGCAAACCGTATATCTGATAAGGAATTAATATCCAAAATAAATAAGGACCTCACACTACCCAATAGCAAAAACAAAACAAAACAAAGCAAAAAGCACACACACAAACCAAATAACCCAATTAAAAAGTGGGCAAATGACCTGAATAGACATTTTGCAAAGAAGACAAACAAATGGCCAACAGATACATGAAAGGTGCTGAATATCATAAATTATGAGGGAAATGCAAATTAAAACCACAATGAGATATTACCTTATACGTGTTAGAATGGTCTTAGTTAAAAGACAAGAGATAAGTATGTAGAAAAGGGAACCCTTGTACACTCTTGATGGGAATGCAAATAGGTGCATATTATGTAAAACAGGATGGAGGTTCTTCAGAAAATTAAGAATAGAATGAACGTATGATCCAGTAATCTCATTTCTGGATATATATGCAAGGGAAATGAAATCAATTTCTTAAAGAGGTATCTGCACTCTTATATTCATTGCAACAGTATTCATAATAGCAAAGATTAGAAACAACCTAAAACCTACATTTTAGGTTTTTATTGATAGATAAATGTATAAAGAAAATGTTATATATATATATATATATATATATATATATATATATATAGTGAGAGAGAGGTATATGATGCAATATTATTCCATGATAAAAGGAAGGAAATCCTACCATTTATGACAAGATGGAGGACATTATGCTACATGAAATAAGTCAAACTACAGAAAAACAAATACTGTATGATCTTACTTTACATGTAGAATCTAAAAAAGTCAAACTTGTAGAACCAGAGAGTAGAATAGTCAGTGGTAAGCCGATGGAGATTGGAAGATGGGGAGATGTTGGTCAAAGTGTACAAATTTTCAGTTATAAGATGAATAAGTTATGGAGATCTAATGTACAGCATGGTAACTATAGTTAATAATACTGTACTGAAAGCTTGAAATTTGTTGAGTTCTCACCACACACACAGGAAATGATACGTATGTGAGGTGATAGATGAGTTAATTAACTTGATTGTGGTAATAATTTCACAATGTATATGTATATTTAATCATATTGTACAACCTAAATATGTACAATTTTTTATCAGTACAATATGTACAATTTTTTTATACGTCAGTAAAGCTGGGAAGAAAAAAAAAGAAATGTGGAAACTTATATGCATATTGCTAACTGAACAAAGCCAATCAGAAAAGCCTACATACTGTTTAATTCCAAGTATATGAAATCCTGGAAAAGGCAAAACTATGGAAATGGTAAAAAGGTCAGTGGTTGCTAGGGATTAGGTATTGGGGAAGAGATGAATAGGCAGAACACAGAGGATGTTTAGAGCAATAAAACTATTCTGTATGACTTTATAACAGTAGATATATGTCATTATACTTTGTCAGAACTCAAAGGGTGTACAACACCAAGAATGAACTATGGACTTAGGCTGATAATAATGTGTCAGTGTAAGTTCATCCATTGTTACAAAGGTACCACTCTAGTGTGGGATGTTGTTAGTGGATGCTGCTGTGTGAGTGTGGACAGAGCTATATGGGAACTCTGTACTTCCTGCTCAATTTTGCTGTGAACCTAAAACTGCTGTAAAATAATAGTCTATTAAAATGGTAATAAATAAAATTTTCTGGTCCTGATTTGTTAAAAAGAAGCTTTGAGAGCAACAGTCTCATTAATATTTCTTACAAAACAAAGGAACACAGCCTGGTTGTCCTTGCCTCACCCATGCTTATTGCTTTAGATGGCCTCACAATACCCATCTTTAAGTTGAGAGAGATTAGTATAAGGGCGAGAAGGCATAGAAATGGAGCTAAGTAGCATATACCTAGGAAAAATCTTGGGGCATATTTGCTGCCACAATTACACTGACTTTTACTTAAAACAAAAAAGCTAAATAAGATGTATATTTAGTTTTTTGAAGAAATACAGTGTCAAAATAACCAAATCGTGTTATTCTGAAACTATCACTGAACTCCCAAACAGGCACCAGCAGGAAAGGGCCGGAAAAGCTGTGAAGGCACTAAGAAGGAGATATGTCCCCAAATGCATTTCACATGTGACCATGGAGGATAAAGAACAAGAAAAAATCTTGCAGAGGTGGAGCCAGGAACCCTAAGAACAATGGTCAAGGATATTCTTCCTAGAGAGTAGAAACAGAATCTAATGAAGGAACTCTCCCACTGCCGGGGCGGGTGTGCCCATACTGCCTGCCCAGCAGGAAAATATTGCTATGGAATGCTATGTGTCTCTGATTCTTTTTTCTGAATGAAGGCTTTTATAATATCTTCTGGTCCCGATGCAGATATTATCTGTTGGGGTAGGGCAAGGGAAAGAGGAGGCACCTTGTCTTCAAGTTCATTTGCTGGGCGATAAGGAACAATATATGAACTTGATGGAGAAGGTTCCTCGTCACTCAGTGATTCTTGAGCTGGATGAAGTGACTGTATTGGACCATATGGTGTCTTCCTTGAAGAGGTAAATGGTGTATAGGATATGCCCACGAATTTGGTGGCTGGAAATGTGGGCTTTGGATCTCCATCAAAACTTCATGCTCCACTTTCATACTTGTATTAGTCAGTGTTTTCCAGAGAAACAGAACCAATAGGATGTGTATATATAGAAGGAGATTTTGATGAGGAATTGGCTCATATAATTATGGAGGCTGTCAAGACGAAATCTGCAGGGTGAGCTGGCAGGCTGGAGATTCAGGAGAGCCTCTGGTGCAGATGGAGTCTGAAGGCTCTCTGCTGGAGAATCCTCTCATGCCTACACTCAGTTGCTTAAGCTAGAATTTGGGTGTTTTCCCTTATCACTGATTCTTATCACTGATTCTTCCTCATTCCATGTAGCTGATTAATGACTAAAGCCTAGTAATTTTACCTCCTTATCCATCTTATTTATCTCAGCTACCATGACCTAATGGGATGGATCATCTCCCTCTGACTATCTTCACAGTCTTCTACCTAGTATTTTGGTCCCTATTCTAGTTTGTTTGTTGTGAATACTTCCTTCACAGAGCTGCTTTAGTGTTCCATCTAAATCATGGGTTTGACCGCAGCACACTACTGCCTAAAATTCTTTAATTTCATCCACTACTCCAGGATTAAACCCAAACTCCTTGGCATGCACACAGTGCCCCCTCTAATCTACTCCCTTTAAAACTATTCAGCTTTTCCTCCAGTTACTCCCTCCCTACCTCAAACTTGACATTGAATCAACAGTTCCACTGCTTGTTGTTCTGAGTTTCATCTTACACCTTCTTTGCTGTCCTCTCCTTCCTTCAGATGACCAGCTTAACAACTTATTAGTATGCTTAGCTTAGGTACCATGTTTTCTCAGTATACTATCCTCTCCATTCTCTCCCTCATGTGTTAGGTATCTTTCTTTCTTGATCGAACAGTCAAAACCTGCCTCTAACACTGCACTTAATTTATAGGTTAATGACTATCTGTTGATGTGCCTGTCTGTCATCACTAACTGAAGTTTCTAGAGGATAGGGACTAAGTTTATGTTCAAATACTTATTAGCTACTTTTATGGAACAAGAAACCAATTTAAGTGCTAGTATTACTGACAGATATGATTCTTGCCCTCAAGGAGCTCCTTCTATGGAAGTGAGATATAAAAATGAGTAAAAAGCATAAATAATGAAGGTAGTTTTAAAGGTTGATAAAGGCTGTGAAGAAAATTAAACAATATAATGTGATTCATAGATAGGGAGGGATATACTTCAAGTAGTGTGGTCAGGAAAGGTATTTCTGAAGAGTAATATTTGATTTAAGACTCAAAGTATGAGAAGAAATGTGGCACATGAAGGAGTGGGTAAAGTGGTGAGCAGACTAGAGTGTAATGGGCAGGAGAGAGATTGTTACAAGTCCGTTTGAGAGAAGAGACTTTGAAACTTTTTCCATTTGAGGTATTTGAAATCCCTCAAATATATTGAGTTGTAAATGACAGATATTCAGCTTAAAATATTACTGCTCTTAAGTAAAACTAGAAAAACAAACACTTTCTCCTCCTTTCTCAAATATGATGTCATCTGCCCCACTAAGCCCCACCCATACCCCCTAGATCTTGGGAAGGGAGATGGTACTTCCTCATGTCTTTGATCTTTATTTACTTCACTTGATCGCACCTCTGCAATGCAAAAACCCTCTGCCACCCAGATCATCAGTAACTTACACTATGCTCACAGAGAGGCCTCAAGGGAGTGTTTTCTGTTGACTTGCTTGTTCGTGTGTGTATGCATCTATTGTTGATGAATATCAAGTAAAGAACTAAGTTTAGGGAATGGCTGAAAATCAGAGAGTAGAAAAGAATTCAGTGAAAGCTGGATAAGGCAGCTGGAAGTAACCATGAGACTCCCCAGTCTTTCTCTGCCACTTGATGAATTTGGGTTCCACGCTACTATCACTGTTATAACCATTCATTACCTTTGAACTGTGTGCAAAATTGTATTACCTTCATTAGAGGGACTGAAGAAGATTTGGAAGATTTGATTTTAAGCTAATTGAGGACAGGGATTACATATTTTTGTAGCTTTATATTTTATTAGTTAAAAGTTTAAAAAAATATAAGACATAACTTGACAAGCTTAAGGAAAGTATTAGATCTGTCTCCAAGATACTGATAAAAAATACTACTTAAATTGAATCATTGAATAAAGCCTAATAATTTTTTTTTTACTATTAATGAGTATATTGTTAAAATGTACTTGTACTTCCCAAGGTCAAAACCACCCACTTTGTGCAAAGGTCTTGAGGTCAGCAGTTCCTGTCAAGGCCATGTGGATGGCCTGGAAGAACTTATCTACTGTCTCTTGCATTGAGCACTGTGGGCTATTTAGAATATATTTTAGGTTCTGTAGTTACTTTTCAGGGCATCCGTATACACAAGATTCATTTTAAATCCTTTAACACATTTTCCTCATACGGATGTTACTGTTATAGTCTCTTGTGAGAACATGTGTTGGTTATGTTAGAATAAGACTTAAAGTAGCAAACTGACTTCCTTTCAAATGTTTTAGAAAATTTTAACCCTCAGGAATAAATCCCTAATTAGGTGAATGAAAATTGGGATCTGGATAAGTGTTAGGGAATAAGTGAATATAGATCAGGGGAAGTTTTCTAGCAGAGATCTCCCTCTGGAGACCCATCGTAGGAGGACGGGGTGTAGGGGGAGGAGAAGTTGTCAGGAAACCACCATTCTCCCCTTACAGTCTTCCGAGTTACCTGCCACCATGTGCTGGCTGTGCATAAATAAAGGGATTCTTAGATGGGGAATGAAGGGAAGTAGGCATTGGGCCAGTAATTCTGGGAAGCAGGGTGTAGAAATAAATGTAGGAGTGCCCATTTGTAAGGAGAGATTTGGAGAATCTATTGCAAGCAAGGGCAAAGACTTAGTTCATTTAAAATACATTTCCTTTCCTAGACTTGAAGGACATCATTAAATCAGACTCCTTCTCTACTCTTGCTTTGTCTCTCTGCAAACTGGATTCTCCTTGACCTACTCCAGTGCATGCTTCTGTATTCATAATATACTTTTATATGTATAATTTCTCATGCATTATCTCATTCTATCCTTACAATAGACATACGAAGTAGCTGGTAGCATCAGTTTATAGATCAGGAAAGTAAGGCTCAGATGGGTTATGGCTATATTTTGAATGTCTTACAACTAGGAAGTCTCAATTTTGGGTCATTTGTTTCTAAACCTCATAGTTGATTCATCATATGCTCTTCACTAGCCTCTCCATCTCCTCGCAATCAGGATCTTCTTTCCTTCTCAAGTCTTGTATCTTATTACCTTCTCATTTTGGGGTCTATAGTTCAGTCATGCTGAACATCTTCCAGGTCCTCACTTTTGTCCCAGCTCCTCTCACTTCTGAGTATTTACTTGAGTGTTCTTTGCTTCTGCCTTTAACACTTTGGCCACAATTTTGTGTAATTAACTCAGTCAATCTTCACATTTCATTGCATGTGTCATCACATCCAGGGAACCTTTACTGGCCAGCCACCTCTGTAGTCCCCTCCATAGGGCCTAGCTTGCACTGCATCTTCATAATGTTCCGTGTTGTAATTTTATCACCCGCTGGTCTGTGAACTATGGGAGGACAGAAGATCATGTCTATTTTATTCAGTGTCTGGCTCATAATAGGTGCTAAATATTTATTCTTTTGACTGATTAACTGAAAGGATCAATGAATGAATGGGCAAATATTTTTTTATTCGAATATACTCTTTCTTCCAGTTTCCAAGTCACCCTTACTATTTTCTCAGATGTTTTAGCATACTAAGAATAACAGTTAATTTGACTTAAAGGTGTGTCCTACCTTTATAAATATGAAGCTTCTTTAGTCACTCAGTAACTTTCTGAGAGTAATGGGAAAACCAGACACCACTTTGAGTGAGGAGACAGAGTAAATGAAAAAGAATCCTGCTTGCTACTTTTCTCCTTCCACTTTTTCCCACTACCTACTTTTCAGCCTTGAATTCCAATAAGTTCTATTTTTAGTCCTTCCATCAAGATTTTTGAATATTTTCTTTGAATGATTTGTTACCTATACAGAGCTAACTCATAGGTCAAAATAACAATAAAAAAGCAAATTTATAGGAGTTTCCCATTATGCAGAAAAGGTAATTTGAATTCTTGGTCTGAATATATTGGAATCTTAGACCTTGCTGAAATCATTTTCCCTTAAGATTTTCCATCCATACGATTAGTAATGTGTTCTTGCCTGTCTTTCTTAGATTTCGCAGTCCTAACAAGCGACTTTGAAAGCTTGAGCATACGTTAGTAGGGATTTTTTAGTCCAAAGGAATAAAAGTTTCTCAAAGGTTCTCTTTCTTGAACTATGTCCCAATTTTCCATGAGTGAGCTACATAAAGTCTTGCCATATGTTTCTCTTCACATTGATACATCTGAATAGAGTAAGATATTTATAAAATGATCTAGGTATACTTACTGACTGATGAAAGACATTGGCTATTGAATACTCAGATAACTCAATATCTAACATTGTTTGCTTTACCTAGACAAGTGAAATGTGGTTAAAACAAACCTATAGGGTCTTATACCTTGAGGCCTTTAAAAAAAATTTTTTTTTTTTTTTGGCCTGGAAAAGGTCTGGGGAGCAGCTGGCTACCACCTGGAGGCTCATACTGTTTTATTGAAGTGGAATTGGGGCTTTAACAAGCTTAATTATAACAAGACTTCACCTGCATCAGAGAACCCATTACATTGCCCCCCACTCCCTTTTTAACACATTTCTGGTTGTTTTGAAGCCTGCTTTCAATATTTCCACCCAGACCACATTTGATCTGAAAGCTTTATAGTATACCCTTGATTTATTTACCATGGCATAAAAGGGTAAATTAAATCTAGCTACTTTTGTGTAGGTCAGATCAGGAATGGGGTGAGGGAACTTGGAGAGGATGGTGTTATCTGTAAACTTGATTTAAGTGATAGATCTTCTTTTTCAAGGAATTGATGAGAGGACCATGTGTTCATATCATGTGTCCTAAGGGTTTACCTTTATTTTGCTTTATGATTCTCTTAAGTATATTATATTATGTAAGCCTCACATTGATTGTAAGTACTTCTAAATACTTCCTAATGTAGCTGATGTAGTTCTCAGCACACAACTGACACTTCGAAGATACCTTCGATAGCTTGATTTATTGGAAGTCTATATGGATTTGCAAAAAAGATTATTGATTACATATTTAAATATTATATTACAAACTCTTGTTTTTTCTTTTAGCATGAATTGCTAAATGATGATTAATGGCTGCTATTTCCTTTTATTGTGAACAAATGATTGTTAACGTCTTTAAGATGATGACTTGGGGGAAGGTTTAGAGAGAGATTTAAAATTGCCTTTCAACAGGAAGAGAAAAAAGTGATGAGAATCTCTGAGTGGTGGCAATAGTAATAATACAATGTAAAAACATTGGTAAAAAGTAATAGTCCCTTGTCGATTTTTGTGCTAAAAGATTTTTAGGTCCTGGGCAGCCTGGAAAGGCACAAGGCCTACGTGAATAAATTAGATGTTAGCATGAAATAAGTGGGTTGACTCATCTGGGTTTATGTTTATAGCTTTCTTGTCCTCAATAAGGTAATTACATTTCTATTTGCCTGTAACTCTTGGGATTAGAGATATTTATAGGTGTTAGAAATAGAATTGGCTCAATCTAACAACAATATTGCAATAGACAAGATTTTCTAAACTGAAAATTGGATGAAAGAATCATCTATGATATTTACTATGTACCCAATTTTAGGAGGTTTAGCTGATGCACGATATTCAGTGAAAGACAGGGAAGTGTCACATTGCTTTGAACAATTTTATGAGAGAACATGGTCCTGTAATAGAAGAAAAGAAACTGTTTCTTATAATTATTATATGTATTATATTATAAAGTCTGTTTCAAATATTTTAATGGTTAAATTCAATTTCCCTCAAGCCCTGAGATTCAGACTCAAACATTATCTCTTCTTTGAAACTTCCTCTGACTTTCCTTCCTTCTCCCCTCCACCCTCCCTCTCCAGGAGGATTACATCTCTGCTAACTTCTCTGCTAACAGGGCATTCCTCTTCTCTTATAACACTTCTCAAATTGCATTGTAATTATTTGTTTACATGTCTGTCTCCCTCACCAGGCTCTGAGCTCTTCAAAAACTGAGACAGCGTTTTATTTAATTCACTTGGTATACCCACAGCCTGTCAGTGTCTGGCACATGTTAGGCAAATAATAAATGCTGAAAGAAAAAAGGGAGGGGATTAATGAACGAATGTAAATTATTGTCATCTCTGATTTATTTGGCAGTCATATCACTGAGTGTAAAAAGCAACACCCATCTTATTACTCCTTCAATGTCATGTAGTCCCTTCTCTAAAACTGGAGTGTTTAACAGTCTTCTCAACTCATTTTGCACAATTCCACAGTAATGATAACTGTAATCAAAGCCTGAGCACTACCAAATCGTTGTAAATCGTACTATGTTGCAATCGTGGAATCTACAGGTGTGATTTTTGGTTTCAATTGTAATTCTGTCATTTTTAAAACAGGAGTTGATTTCTGGTTGATTGTATAAAACAATAACTAATGGTTAGACTTTTAAAATTCATTTGTATTTACAAATAGTTTAAATTAGAATTTATTCTTAGGAAAAAAAATAGCGGGTTTGTTGAGTCATTGAGATGATCAAGTATGCTTATTGGTAAATAATATACTCTCTCAAAGGCCAAGATTAGCACTCACAGTGGGTGGGTAAGTAGGATGGTAGTTGAAAATCCTGCTGGGTATGAAGTTCATCTTCTGAACAAATGTTTTAGTTTCATTAAAAATGAATATGTATTCCACCCAGGTTTTCCTGTTAGTATGTAAATGTATGTGTATTTAAGAGAAATTTAATTATTCTGTTTCATTCATTTACACTTGAGTCATTAAAAGGATATTTGGTAATGGATAAGAGGGGCCTCTTTCTTGGCTTTACTCTTTGTTATTTTAAACTCCCTAAGACATTTTTTGCCTGACATTCAACAAACTTAACCAGTTACATGGTCTGACAGTAGTACAAATGCCACCAATACCAATTTTGGTTGAAGAAATGAAAAAATTTCATTCACTACCTTTAGTAAATGATGTCTGATAGGTGGTACTGTCATTTTATAAACAAACTTATGGAAAATTAAACAACACAAAAAACTGCAACGTGTTCTTTAAGAACAGGGACAGTGATTTCTTATTCATGGTTATATTATGAGGACCTAGCAGAATGCCTGGAACAAAACAGACTCTCAATAAATATTGAATATGGATTAATTGACGAATGCATCAACAAATGTTATAGGATAAAATTTGTTTAGTGATGAAATCAGCAGAGAGGAATGCAAAGGTCATTTTTGTATTTGAAACATGTGAGGAATTTCAGTAATTGTGGGAGGACTGCAGAGAGAAACCTTGATTTATATGCAACGCCTATTTTGTGCCCTGGAGAGAAAAGAGGAGGGTTGGTCTTACTTAAATAGAACAAAGCAGAGATTTAATTAAAATGACAGTTTCTGATTAGCCAATACTGGGACTAGAAAAAATTTGGGATAGGAAGATGAGAAGTTGTTTGTTTCCTTTTCCTGATATTCCTAAACTGACCAACACAAAGCAGTCAGTAGGGAAGGGGCAACAGTTTCCATATTCCCTGACTCAGCAATTTTCCCCCTCTGGATTAGAATTTTTAAACTTTAGAACTATTGTACACACTGCTATATTTAAAATAGGTAACCAACAAGGACCTATTGTACAGCACAGGGAACTCTGCTCAATATTCTGTAATAACCTAAATGGGAAAAGAATTTGAAAAAGAATAGATACATGTATATGTATAAATGAATCACTTTGCTGTACACCTGAAACCAACACAACATAGTTAATCAACTATGCTCCAGTATAAAATAAACATTAAAAAAAAGAAATGTGGAATATAATATAGAGAAAATTTTTTTTTAAAAAAAGGAACTCTTGGCTGGTTGGCTGGAAGAGCGTCTGGCTCCAGAGCATGCTTTAGAGTAACTTCACCACATCTTTGAGTAGGCTGTGAAAAGAAACAAAATTGTCATTTATTTTTATTTTTATCTAATAATTTAAGAAAATGAGTTAAGCCCTTCTCATTCTTTGGATTTTTTTTGTAAATTTGTCGAGTATAACATACATACAGAAAAGTGAACAATGATAGGTATACAGCTAGATTAATTTCATAAAGTTAACACACTCAGGTAATCAGCACAGATCAAGAAATAGGCATCAGCAGCACCACAGAAGACCCACCTCGTACCTCCTGCCCGTTGACTACCCCTCTACAAAAATCTCTATCTTGACTTCTAATGCCATATACTAGTTTTGCCTTTTAAAAAAATTTACATAAAGAGAATCTTTTTTGTGTCTTATTTTGTATCTGGCATTTTTATACTCATCAGTATGTTTATGAGTCATCTCTATTGTTACATGTAGGTGTAGTGCATTCATTTTCACAGTGTTGCCTATTACCTTGTTATATGAATGTATCACAATCTATCCATTCTACTATTGGTGAACGTTTGGGTTTTGTTGTCAATTTTTGGCTCTCCCAAATTGTGCTGCAATAAATAGTATTATCTACCAACATTTTGGTTGGATAAATACCTAGGAGTGGAATTTCTCTTTTTTAGGGTATGACTATATTAGGCTTTAGCATAGAGTGCTAAACAGTTTTCCAAAATTGTTGGAATGATATGTCCTCCCCTCACTCCTATCCCAAATGCTGTGAACACATGGGAAGAAAATGCGGTGGAAATGTGAAGCATTATTTTAGGAACCAAATCTCTGTAGCCTCGAAGCTTTTGCTAAGCACTGCATCTATAGGTGACATATTGCCACATCTGTTTTTGAGGAGGGGAGGCACACCCTAGGTATCATGAGATGAGTCACCTCATGAAGGAGCATAATCTACTTGAGCTTTTGTGTTTAAACTGCTCTCTGGTATAGTGAGCTGTGTAAGGTCGGATCTTAACAAACGGCACCACGAAACAGAGGAAAGCTTCAAGTGAGCTTTATTAGGGAGCGTTCCCGGGCGAGGTTCACTGGTCCGAGAGAAAGGGGGCCAGAGAAGTCGCGCCCGGGCGAGGGTTGGGCAAGATTTTATAGGGGAAGAAGGGAAAGGGGTGTGGTGAATCTGAGAGGGCGCAGGGTATTCCTTATTTGGTGGTCTTTTCGGGTATCCTGGGGGACCGTTAGTCCCGCCCCTCGAAAGGCGGGAAGGCTGGGCTGATTTCAAAGTCCCCAGGTCAGTTCCTGGAACTGGGTGGTCCGGAATGTCTCCAGGGCAGTTTCTGGAACAGGGTGGTCCGGAGAATTTCGTTCTGATGCAACCTGTGAATCTGACTGTGTTCCCCTGCCTCGGGCCAGTTGGCCTTACAAGCTGTAGTATTGAAGCTTTAGGTGTTATATATCTAGGCGCCTTGGTAACACCTTGCCAAGAACAATAGCTACAGAGGAGAAAAATCTCCTTCCTTTCGTTTCCTCTCAGTCTGTCTTTTTAATGATATTACTGCTGAGGCAAAGGCAGTGAGGATCCTCAGGTGGTGCTGCCATGAAAGACCAAGCCATCCCACACCTGTTCTGGAATTAGAGCAGCTGAATTTGGCAAGGCAAGAACACAAAAATAGAGGAAAAAAGAACCAGAAATATGACAAAACACCACTAAAATATCTCTAACCAATCATTAAATATCCACAATAGTTGAAATCAGGGATTCTAAGTCTGGCTCTCAGACAGGGTCTTTAGTATGTAACCGTTGGTATGTATTATCGATTCCCTAGAGATTTGCCTTTAGTTTCCCAAAGTCTAAACAAAAACAGTGACTTTAACCGTCTTTGCAGTTCATTCTTGGGGGGCTCTCAAAAAATTCTTTTTCATTATACATCATTCGTTTGTACGAAGAGTATTATTTTCTTTGACTCTAAAATGTTTGTAAGGCATTTTAGTAGCTATTGATAAATTGAATCCATGAGGTAGACACATCTTTCAAAAGAAAATATGTAGCTTGATAATGAAAACGTGGACCTCAGATTGGAACTTGAACCCACGCGGCCGGGACTCGAACTTGGCCAAAACCCAGACTGGGACTTGAACCTATGCAGCTGGGCCTCGAACCCGGCCAAAACCTACAGTCTTCCAACTGAGATCACACACCTGGTTTCAGGACTTAATGAAGCTCAGGTTCTTGATGTCGCATCGCAGAAGGAATTCAGTGAGAGACAAAGTGATAGAAGTGGATTTATTTAGAGAGAAACACACTCCACAGACAGAGTATAGGTCATCTCAGAATGTGAGAAAGGCACCAGGGTATGGGGTTGTCAGCTTTTATAGGGGTGGATAATTTCACAGGCTAATGAGTGGGAGCTATTTCAGGAAGGGGCGGGATTTCCAGGAATTGGACCACTGCCCACTTTTTGATCCTTATGTTCCGTCTTGGAACTGTCATGGTGCCTGTAGGTGTGTCATTTAGCTTGCTGATGTGTTACAGTGAACATGTACTGAGGCTCAAGGTCTAGTGGAAGTTGACTTGTCTGCCGTCTTGGACCCATTTTGTTCTAATCGGTTTATGTCATGTCCTCAGGCTATGTCACTCTTTCAAAGGCTGTGCCCTGCCTCCTTCCCTCCTGTTTCATTCCCCCCTCAGAGATTTTACTCCCATATTCTTTTTTTTTTTTTTTTTTTTTGCGGTACGCAGGCCTCTCACTGTTGTGGCCTCTCCCGTTGCAGAGCACACGCTCCGGATGCACAGGCTCAGCGGCCATGGCTCACGGGCCTAGCCACTCCACGGCATGTGGGATCTTCCTGGACTGGGGCACGAACCCGTGTCCCCTGCATCAGCAGGCGGACTCTCAACCACTGCGCCACCAGGGAAGCTCTACTCCCATATTCTTATGGGAAGCAGAAGAGTGATGGTCTGTCTTCTGTAGCTGCTTCAAGGCTGAATAAGGGCATCAACCCTGCCTGTCAGGGACTAAAAATTTCTGGGTGCCTGATCTAGGGGCCCAAGGGGCAGGGCAGCTCCTTGTTTTAAGTCAGTATGGGCTGGAATCCTCGCATAGCCATCATCTTGGTGTGGAACTGTTTTAATTGTTTCCATAGCCTTTCTATGAATCTCCTTGATGATGAAGCACTTTTTTTGTAACAGCATCAGAGTACAAAAATATCTATAAATGACAAAAGACTTAAAAGGCATGGATAAACATCTGATTAGAGTGTAATTGATAAAGAAACTTGGTTACAATACCAGAATTATGAATGATTACATTTAACTTAATATACCAAATAATCTTAGTTAAATATTTCTCTTTAGGATACCTCAGAGGACTTCTAAAGTACCCCAAAGTTAGCTGGAAATCAAAAGAAACTTAATTAAAATTTGGTATGTGGTAAGTTTGTCAAAAAGTTTTAAAACACTTGGTCAAATAAGATCATACGTCACCGTGAGACAATACTTATTCCTTAACCAAAGTTACAAAAGATCTCAAAAGCAAATACAAGTCACTTAAAGGCAAAGAAACTCACACAATCTGTTGTCAAAAGCAACATTTCAAGACTACTTAGGAGGGAGAAACCAAATCCAATCTTGTTCTAGCCCATTCCTAACAAAATCCATTTACCCAACTAAATTCAATCCAATCTTAGAAAATCCTGATCATGCATAACTCTTTTCAGTACTTTTCGTTCTTCACACCTTTTACTAAAAACACATATTTTGCTTTTCTTAAAAGTTTTTTTTCACATTGAGTTACTTTTCTTGTTGACAAATTTGTAACCGATAGAGTAAGGTCTTATTTGACCTCTAATAAACCTAGGTACAACAGAAGTATTATACTTGACATTGATCACTGATGACTCTAATATGTCTGTATTAATCAAACCAACAAGCTTAAAGCCACCTTCAGTACCAGATGTCAGTTTAGTACTGAATATTTTTCAGATGACGTGAACTGAAATTCATTCTGGCCAGATTGTTTTTTATTTCTGAGTATTTATATTAGTGCTTAAATTTTTAAAAAGCCAATTAAGTAGAGCTCTTTTACGAATTAATTTTTGGCAATACCATACACCTACAAGGCACATATGGATACATGTGAACACACAGAAAAACAGAGGCTTCATAGTTCCCATTCCAAAATTTCAGCCCTGAGTCAGGTACCACATAAAATCCACAAGGGGTTGGACTCAAATTGGGTTTCTAGCAGATGGAACAAATCAAGGTCACCTACCTAGATGGCTAAACCCTTTTTACTAGTGTTTACAGAAAAGACACTTAAGATTTCTATTTATCCTTCACAAGTCAAGTTCTAAATGACTTTACCCTCTTTTTAAAATTTGCATTTAAAAAGATGGCAGAGATAAGCGTTCCTGAGAAGACCAGATAGGACAATTGCATCTCAAAGGTACAGGCAAGTTCCTCCTAGGATGACTTTGTTTCCCCTTTGTTTAATACTTACAAGTCTCTTAAGATACATAGGGAAGGTTTGGGGAGCATAGAAGGATTGGTGGGTTTTGGATTATTTTTGGAGCCACACCTGTAGTCCTGTAAAGACTATATTTGTAAAACAAGGACAGTTTTGTTTTCTTTTTCAAAGAAGTGGGTGGTTACCTCAATGATGTTGAAGGATTGACATACCCATTCACCTATGTTGGAAAGTTTTACTTTTCCTCATTTAGCTGAGGGGAGAAGGCCTCTTCCAAAATTCCTATCAGGCTCTGATTATCAGCTATGGTCAGTTTAGTCAGACCAGGGGCGTCCTATTTTGGTACTATACTTACAAACATTTCTGAGGATCTTCTCTAGGTTTAAGAAATGTGTACCTTATATTTAGACGCTATATAACCCTTTTTACTTAATAATCACTGGCTGGATATATTTGGCCAAGCCTGGAACCTTGATATTCCACATTCTAGGGTCTACTAAGGCTTCTATTTTAGCTTCAGATTTTACCTGTTCCTTTTTGCTTTTTGTTAGAACCCTTTGGTGATAAGGGTAATTCCCTTGCCCCTTGAGAAACAGAGTGGTCCCTAACTTAGTTAATAAATCTCTTCCCATTAAAGGGATGGGACAGTCAGGCACAAACAGAAAAGAATGTAAAAACAGCTGGCCCTTGATCCTGCACAAAGGGGTTCTGAGAAAGCGTGCCCCTGTCTCTTCCCTGACAACCCCATATTGTATTCCTTATGATTGTTAAGGTTTCCAGTCCTTTGGGTTAAGACCAAGAAGGCTGCACCAGTGTCTATAAGAAATTCTATCAAGTGGCCAACCACATCAGTGACCACCCAAGGCTCGACATTAGTTATGTAGATGGTATCTCTAGGCAGAGCCACTTTTGGACTTGGGCCCCTTCAGTCTTCTGATTGCAAAACCATCAATGGCCAAGGGGCCCCCATCGCTCTCTGGCATCTGGGGCATTCTCTCTTCCAATGCCCTGGCTGTTTGCAAAGGGCACATTGATCACAATCTTCCCTCCAGTGCCTTTTGTTTGCACAGGGTACAATGGCCTTGTACGGGTACCCGTGGGCCTTGTGGTCTACCAGGGCTAGATTGGCCCAGAAAAGCTGACTTCCCCTTTGGTGTCTTTGAGTGGACAAAGCCACTGCAATCATTTGCACCTTTTGCATATTTCTCTGGGTGCATTCCGGCTTTTTGGCCATATCCCTATTACTGAAAACCTGATAAGCTAATTGGAACAAATCATCCACTGGAGTCTGAGGACCGGCAGACGCTTTCTGAATTTTGCACCTGATGTCTGGGTCAGACTAGACTATGAAATGCATAGCCAAAGGGCCTGTGCCTTGGGGGAGGAGGGATCCACTTTCATCCGGGATCCATGGCCCTATAGGGTGGGTCAGTTAAAATGTCCTCTGTCTTGGACCTGCTGTTCGACGTGCATAAGTATAGGAGTTGACCCGCCAGTCAAAAATGAGCAGACATTGGCAGAGCGTCTTCCCCAGTATGTCTGACTTGCGGCATCCCATGGGCCTCTTTAAGACCAAGACTGAACCTTCAACATTGTCTTATCTTATTACTGGCCCTTCGTGGTTGTCAGCTGAAACCATGCATCTCAGATTGGTACTTGAACCCACGCAGCTGGGACTCGAACACAGCCAAAACCCACAGTCTTACAACTGAGATCACACACCTGGTTTCAGGACTTAATGAAGCTCAGGTTCTTGATGTCTCATCGCAGAAGGAATTCAGTGAGAGACAAAGGGATAGGTAAGAAGTGGATTCATTTAGAGAGAAACACACTCCACAGACAGAGTGTGGGCCATCTTCAGAAGGTGAGAAAGGCACCAGGGTATGGGGTTGTCAGTTTTTATAGGGGTGGGTAATTTCACAAGCTAATGAGTGGGAGGAGTATTCCAGCTATTTCAGGAGGGGGCAGAGATTTCCAGGAATTGGGCCACCACCCACTTTTTGATCCTTTTGTTCGGTCTTGGAACTGTCATGGCACCTGTGGGTGTGTCATTTAGCTTGCTGATGTGTTACAGTGAGCGTATACTGAGGCTCAAGGTCTAGTGGAAGTCGACTTGTCTTCCATCTTAGACCCATTTGGTTGTAATCAGTTTATGTCATGTCCTCAAGCTATGTCATTCTTTCAAAAGTGGTGCTCTGCCTCCTTCCCTCCTGTTTCAGTAACATATCTGAAGTGGAACATTCACTTTTCCCTTCTGTACAGTTTGTCTTAGGTTTGTCTACTATATCCCAATATTTGGGTAAAAATTCTCACCTAGACCAACATAGCTGTATGACCCAAGTCATGAATCAATTAGTACTGGATCTGTAAGTAGAACAGAGCCCATAATACTATCCCACATATTAACTCATTGTTTTACCCCCAACTCCTACCTTCACATCCTTCTCAAAAAGAGAAAGAGATGTAATCCAAATGATAATCATGTCTGCTGCTCTTTAGAGAGAGTTGTACAGTCAGTATATAGATACGGGATTTAGCTGACCCCTGGTTATAGTATTTTTTTGTCATTAAAATTGAGGGCTAAAGCGTCTGGGTCATAGGTTCAATCCCCACTGATGTCCAGTTATCTTTAACAACGTGGAGATAACCTTTTCCATGGCCTAACTGGCTTTATGATGAGGTAATTGTGTAACTCTATCTCGTTGATTTGAGAGGCATAGAAATGTTCTCTTTCTATTCCATTCTAAGAAAGGTATAAGCAACATTGTGTTTATTCTTGTTGCTGACAGCCTCACCTTACTCTTTCTTTTGAGCTTAAGTAATAGATTTCCTCTTAAAGTGTAAACATAATTTAGAAACCATCATATATTAGTATACCACCAACCCTCAAATTTTCCCAACATACAGAAATGTGAGGGAATGCAACTCTGGAGAAGTAAGCTGTGGTGAAGTGCAAGAAGGCAGGAACAAATATAGTACAGTCTCAAAAGAGAGAAACAGTGGTTATCTTATGGGGCTGGGAGAAGCAGTGAGGACTTGGTTTTACTGATTACAGAAAGATAAAAATAATACAAGACAGAGCACAGAAGAGTGCCAAGGGGAGTGCCCAGTTCTGCTCTCCTTTCCTTTTGTCTGTTATTCTTGTCAATGAGTGGTGCTGGCTGGAAAGAGGACCCAGGAAGGGATATGGGTGGCTCAAGGAGTATCACCGCAATGGAGAAATACTGAAAGATGCTTCGCTGTAGGTCAAGAATCATAAGATGAAAGTGTTTAGAATGCAATAGCACACATATTATAGATTCTATAATACACCCATCCTTGTTCCTAGAGCATAATAAACATTCAGTGAAAGTCCTCTTTCCTCCTGCTCCTTCTTACTATTTTTACTGCTGCTTTTGTTACTTATTCTCATGACTTCCTCCTGCCTTTACTTCCCACTGCAGCTATATAGGTCTTACACAACCATTAAGGTCATTTCTCTAGTTTTTAAGTTCTACCTCCTTCACTGAGCTTTCTCTAATCCTAACCTACATTGACCTCCTGTGTTCGGATTAATACTTAGTTGCCCACTATCTTAAATTGTTCCTTGTTATTTCAAGTATTATTTAATCTTCTCAGCTGAGCAAGGGGAGAGATACTTTGAAGGCTGAAACCATATCCCTATTTATTTCTCTGTATTTACCAGGATAATTATAAAAATGTTGAGCATATAGAATCCCCAGATAACTGTTTTTCAAATAAATTCTAGGTATTTAATAAATACTGTTTGATTGACTGTTTTCCCTTTGCATGATCAGAAAAATATATATGTCAGTGTACTGTTTTTATATATATGTCACTGTACTGTTTATATATATATATATATATATATATATATGTACAGTACTAGAAAGGAAGAAGTGGGTTTATTCATGCTCACAATTTACTTGGCAAACTCATATTTGTGTCCTGCCCAGTTGAAATCTATCCTTTATTCACTGTTCTGGCCAAAACAAACAAAAACAAATGAACAAACAAAAGTTCCCAAAAGAGGAAAAAACCACAAACAACAGCAACAAAAAAACCCCAAAAAACATAACAAGAAAAACACACCAAAAAATTCAAATGTTTATGAAATGAATAAAAATAATGCATTTATAAGGTCAACATAGATAATTGAGTATGGATTACAACTGGGAAAGAATGACTTAGTCAAGGTTGTGTTTATTATCCTGGAACTGAAACAAATATTTGAAATGAATTAGTTTGCATCTGATTTTTTTCCACATAATCTATTTTAGATCAAGATTACTTTGTGGCAAGAACATGAAATCAGTTGAGACCAGCTGACCTTTGCAAAGAATTGTGGCTGGTTAATCTCATAGTTCACTTCATATTGTATATGAGACATGAACGAAAAATCTTAGTCCCCATGTGCTGAATTACCCCCCTTCCCCTCCTTCAAAAGCCATACAGAAAACCCCTTCTACCACAAAGCCCTAGAGTGGAAGATGCATACAAATACCCTACTCTGTCATATCCGAGCAGTAAAACAGCCATTTTAACTCGTGATTAATTCAAGCAAACAAGAAGACAATACAGTTATATATGATTAAATATGCAGCAGGATACTTTTTCCTTTACTTTAAAATATATTTTTTTCTGACTGCTCTCATAGTTTGTCAGATCAGCATGAAATTAATCATATGATAAGGAGGAGGAAATTAATTCTATGACGTTATATCATTAATTAATTAATTAATTATATATTTTTATATATATATATATATTTTTTTTTTGGTCTGGGTTAAGGACATAAACTCCACAAGGTATCTTCTAAGATATGTTAAAACATATCCAGCCAGATTCTTTTTTAATTATAGCTTCTCTTTGGTTAAAACTAAACTTCTTCTGAATGCTTGATAGCAGAATTCTTCCAAGCACTGGTATAGCCATAACTCTCTTGCAAGCTGGGTAGTACAGACGTCTCCAAGGCTGAAAAAAGGACTGTTAAGAGAGTCCTTTCTCCATTTGGTCTTATTCCTCGATGCTTCCCAGGCAGACCTTATTGGAAGAACATCAACACCAGTACATTCCAAATAGTTGGCTAAATGAGATAGTCTATGGAAACTCTACCGCAAAGATACTCCATTCACAAGGTAGTGTTTGGGCTTGGCATTGTGCACTGTGCTTTTATGTCTGCATCTGTGCCTACTTCTTTGCATTGTGAACTTGAACTGTTTTTTCCTTTAACTATTCTGCTCCATTGTACCTAGGGATGCACCTACCTCTTCTCTAAGACAAATTATCTTTTTTCATGCCTATTTTTCATCTAATGTAAACATTGATCTCTCACAAAGAATCTTAGTTCCCATTATCATTTTCCCTGGAGGTCTCACCTCCCACTGGCCTTGATAGGTAGGCTTGTATGAGAATTGTCTTTCCTTTGTACACCATTTCTTGATCAATGGACAAGCTGTGTGAGCAAGTATGGTGTAAATTAAAGAGAGGAACATTTTATTTTATTTTACTTTATTTTTACATGTTTCTACTTTCACATGATAACATAACAGTTGGAGTGGAAGGAACCTGCCCTTTGAAGCACCTCTTATTTTTATCACTTTAAGGCCATTGTTTCCTGCTATGTGACCTTCCTTAAAAATCACTGCTATTTTCTTCCACACCCTGCACTTTATTTCAGGTTATATAAACTGTTTGGCACAAAACTTCCCTTTCCATGTGCTCCCTGCAATCTTTTTCAAAAACTTCAAAACTTACACTTTTGACCCTGAAGAGTCCTTGATCTGATTCCTTTCCACTCCTGAGACACAGAGTGAACTTTATCAGCCTAAGTCAACATTTTTCTTTCTGAGATCTTTAATTCAGCACTTACCTGCTTCTACCAGTTTTTTACCTGCCTCTTTCTGCATTTAATTCAACATTTATTCTCTGTTCTCTTTGGCACCAGTACATGCTCAAATGGTGACTCTGGTCTCTGCTTTTTGAGCCAGCCTTGTATCCACAGCCAATTTTTTCAGTTGGCCTCTCTGATTCTTCTTTCTGCCCGACTCATCAACTCTCAACCTTGGATGACCTCCACCAGTTGCTTTCCCTGTCTTTTAAATTTAATTTTATTCTATTTTTGAGTCTACAGAGTGTTTTCAATATTCCCTAACATTGAAAATTTGCATCGTAATTGAGCTTTAGCAATCAATTTAGAAACATTGTTTCCTTTTATCTCCCAACACCATCATGAGATCCCACTATTTTAGGGCGAAAAACACATCAGGTTTACCTACTTTTGCCAACTCTAATCTTTACTCCCCTATGTTCCTTTCTCCTCTACTTTACTCCAATTTAAACTTCACCTCTCTCTCAATCTTCTGGACTCCAAACATGACCAGTGTTTTCAGGATATTAGTATCACAAGTATCTACTTTTTCTCTAACATCTTCACTCTATCCTAATCTGTAGACACGTGCATTTTAAATAAAAACAAAAGCAAAACCAAAGCTCATTCATTCAGCATATATTTATTGAACTGCTGCTCTACTTAGGCACTTTTGTAGGTGTCTGGGATGCAAGGAAATAAGATTCAATGTACAAAGACTTTTGTGTGCTTGCTATCTTTCCTATATACCAGTTAAACTCTTTACTTTCTTCGAAAACTTTTCAAGTGTGGTGCTAAATTCACTTCTTCTCCTTTTATTCTAACCATTCCCTTAGAAGTCACTTACATCTGGCTTTGCTTCCATTGATGCCATTCTCTCAAGGATTAAGATAAAATGATGGCTTTTTTGTTTTATTAGATCTTTTCTCTGTCCTCATTCTCTTTGTTTACTTCACTTCGTCTTATATTCTGTTTTCCACTTTTCTGGTTCTCCTTTCGTGTCTCAGACTTCTTCTCTCCTCTCTGGTTGTCCTTTAAAGTGTTGTCATAAATCCTGTAATATTTTCTCTTTAGTCACTCTATCAAGAAATAATTATATTTTAAAGATTTCTCACTGTCATCCTTTTGTCCTGCTCCTAAAGTCATATCTCAACTCTGGCCTTGTACCTCCTCTGCCGCCCATATTTCAAATGGCCTATCCAGTGCTTCTATTTGAATCCCCTGCCACACCTCAAATTCAACATGATCACAGCTATCATATAGATCTGGGACACGTTGAATTATGGAAGGACAGGAACTCTAACTGGGATGAGGGCACACAGAAAGTTAACATTTCTATAGAGTCAGCCTGAGCAACATCAGTGGGAAATGTCCCAAAGGCACGAGTCCAGTGGATATATTCATTTTATGCACAGTTCAGGCAAACCAGTAGGTCTAAAACATTATTAGCAGCATGGTGCCAGGGATTTTGGGAAAAGGGTAGAAGTGTAGGGAGCTGTTTATACTTAGCAAGCCCTCAGTTCATAGTTGGATACATGGAAAATATAAAACAAATATAGGCAAATGGATAAGCAAGAGACATGGAAGGCATTTTGGATGCAGTTATTAGGTAAAATTCCTGGAAGATCCTAGAATAAAAAGCAAGGTCACAGAACAGACTACATATAGACTGATGGTCAAGGCAAAAATCTAGTTATATAGATGATGACACTCAGACTCCATGGTGCTGGGAAGAAAGAGAAGGGATCAGAGGAAAGGTGTCTTTTAGCTGAATGACAACATGGGATACAGGGTTACCTTCTGACAAGTATATGGGAAGAGTCAAACTGTTGATGAATTACCTGTGCTATTGCAATTCCTTTCTTACTGAACATCTCTTCAGTACTGACTTCAGTACTATCAGCCATACACACACAGTCTCTACTGTGCTAACATCAATGAGGAGACTCTTTTTTGAATCTTCTATATTTTCCTGAATATTTCTTCTTAGTCTTCCTTATGCACTACTACTCTTTTTGTACTCTCAAAGCTTGGTTGTTTCCTGGGATTCTGCCTTTGGTCTTCTGACATTCTGTCTTTACTTTCCTTGGATAAATTCATTCACTTTCTTGATTTTAACTACCGCTATATCCTTTTTTTTTTTTTTTTTTTTTTGTATTCTAGGTTTACAGTTCTGTTATCTCCCTTGAGCTTCAGACTCATATATTTAACTACCTTCCAGTGAAATCCATTTAGATGTCTTACTCATCATGTTCAAATACAACATGTTCAAAGTGGATCTGAATTTACTCCCTCTCTCCATACCCACTCTTTCTTCCGATGTTTCCTATATTAATTAATTGCAACATTATTCACTCATCACTCCAGCCAGAAATTTAAAATCAACCTAAGCCACTTCCTCTCCTTTACCCCCCACAGAAAATCAACCAGCCAACCCTACTAATTTTATCTTATGATTATTTCTCAATCTCTTATACTCTTCCGGTTCAGTCCATCATAATTGTGCACCTGGAATATTCCCCTAAGCAAACCCCTGCCCTCCCTGATTGCTGACTGGCTTCTCCACATTACATTGCCCTTTGAACAGTCTGGGTGCTGTATCTGAAATCCACATCTGCCCAGGTCACTTTCCTGCTTCTAACGTTGCCATGGTTCTTCATCGTTTACTGAATCAACCTAAGTTTCTTAGTACAACTTAAAAACCCTTCATGAACTGGCTCCTATCTGGGCTCTTAGGATTATCTCCTCTTGTACCTTACCTTAAATTACTTGCCTAAAACTGAACTCATGCTTTATTTTTATCCACTTCTCATTCCCCAAACATATACCTCCTCTTAAATTCATGATCATTTTATCCAATCTTCTAAACTAGAAAAGAGGTCAACAAATACTTCTTTACTTTTCTCATTGATAACTCAAAACAGTTGCTCACCAAATTTGATTAATTTTATGCCAGAAAGTATCTCTCAAATCTGGACCTTCCATCGTATTTCTCTTCTAATATTTTTTCTCTGAACTACAAAAGCATCTTGCTACTACAGAGTTTAGCTTTCCTAGTATTTGTAACTAAGAAATGGCCACATTCTGTGTTGTGGCTTTGGGTTTTCCTGAAAATATTTGTAAAATTATTAAAAATTTATGGAGGAAAAGGATGTATTATGAGTATCTATATCTACCTGTCTATCTGAGACATATCACCACTGGGTCCAAAGTATGTAGTTGATTAATACATAATTGGGAGAAATTACATAGATAGATAGATAGGTAGATAGATAATAGATACAGGTAGATAAATACATGGTCAGAGTCACTCTGCCATATTCATAGATATAGGGTAACATTTATTTCCCTATAGGTTTTTTGGTGGCATAAGGGAATAGCATAACATAAGGATGGAATATCTTTTTCTTCCTTCTAACAAAAAACCATGGAACACTTATTATACAATGAAGGGAGATGGCAAAATGTTCATCTAAATAACCTCCATGTCATCCATACTCACCTCCTTGCCCTGTGTGGAGCAGAAAGAGTTTCGAAGTTATCTAGGCTTTTATGAAATAGATAAGCAGCTGACTCCACAAAATTTGGGAGAAAACTCAAGAGAATCTTTCTTTCTGGAGAATTGCTGTTCCATATTTTTGATGTGACCAAAAATGCTGTTAAGTAACATCTGTCTGGGAAGTAGTTTCCATGAAACTTCTCTTACTTTCCTTTTTCCTCCTGCCATTTCAGGAAAAACAGCTCCAAATTCAGGTCTTAAATTGAGGCCTGATGAACAACTACATGTTTTTGATAATTCAATAGCTGCATAAATGGTGCCTCAAGGCATGAACCTAACTGCCATATATTCTGTTAATGAGAATGGGAAACTTGGAGAGAGAGTGGAGAAGTGAGTCTGCTTTGAAATTAAAGATGATCTAAAGATGCCCTCTGTTTCACAGTTTAAGTAGCAATTATAAAAAGCGACTACTTACAATGTTCCGAAGAAAGGTCTCTGTTTATTTTGTGGGAAGATACAGATAGTTTTCACTTTTCATCAGTTCATTTTGGGGGACCTGCTTGTCACCATACCTCTTATTGGACATTGAATCATAAAGACTCATATTTCACTTTTCACCAACCTGAGTCACTCATTTGGTGGCTTCCCCTCACATCCGACAGCTCATGCATAATTTGATGTAACACAAGACCAGCCAGCCTTGGCCTTGCCGCCATCCTCTGTAAGTTGCATTTACAGCAAACACTGTGTCTAAAAGTGGAGACTGCCTTTAATATTGGCAACCTGATGATGGGGAAGAAAAAAGTGTCTGAGTTCTCAGAGACGATAACCTTATCTTGAGTGTAAGTTTGTTTGGAATGTCAGTAGCCAGTCTGAACAAAGGAATTCCTTGTATGGTGAAGATGCCTTTTGAATTTATTTTTCCATTAAAGAACTGAATTGAAGACAATAGTCTCTGGGGGAGAAAACAGAGTCAAACCACACTTTTGATCACCTGCATTTACAATTAATAGGATTTTAATTTTTCCTGGTGACCCAAATGTCAGGTATATGCCATTTTGATTCAATTATCTGCTTTCAGCATTTTTTTCCCATACCACTAATTTTGGCAGTCTAGACAGTGTGGTTGCTCTCTGGTAACTGGGCTTCTTTCTGGGAATTGATTTCTTTTGGATCATTGAAGAAGTCTCAGCAGACCTGGATAACTCTTCTCACACATTTCTTTTGCCAATATATTTCAATATCTATAAAGCCATAATAAATTAATACATCTGTATCATATTAGTACTACATTAGAGCAATGCAGCTGTAACATGATCCAACAGAAACATTGCTCACCCCCTAAGACTTTCACATGGCTCCACAGGACCAAAACCATTACTGTCAACTCCAGCTCACAGACCTTATGTCTGTGTAAAGGCAAAATAGACAGTGTTCTTGGTGCCTCTGAGTTGTATAAACTGTCTTGTTATCAACACCAACACTGCTGTCCGGAGATAAGGAAAGCAGACACTCACTAGTTACTCTGTGAGCTGTGCCTTTTTTATAACCCTAAGCACTCTCCTCTTTAGCATTATTAGTTTGTCATTCTCTGGATAATTGTTCATAAATTGTTGCTTAAATTGCTCATGACTCCAATGTTTCTTGCCAAAAACTCTTTCACCGAATATCTGATAGATTTTCCAAAAGAGTTTACTCATAAGATACTTGGATTTCAAATTTTCAAAATGATAGGAAAAAAACATAAAGAGAAAAAAATTAAGACTTTACATAACAGCCAAGTTTGCTGGATACAGTTTTTTTCCCAAGTGTATAACACAGATGCATGAATCTTAGCTGGGACCTTTCTTTCTAACCACACCCCTAAATATCTCTCTCTTCTATCTAGTCCAGTCTAAGAAGAGTACATTTCTTTTCTGTGGAAGTTGACTCTTTTCCCAAAAGTTCCCAAAGAAAGAAATACCATAACTTTTGGGGTTAATTAAGTCTATTGTTTTCTAAAGACTTTATAAGGACTAACCTAAACTTTATGCTGCATTGAACATCACTGTCCTGTGTTTTTACCATCATAAATAAAAATCAAAAACAGCTGCTTACCTCTGCCATTCCTTTTCACATCCTTGAAATATGTTGGTAGGTTTGCCCCTTCATATTTCTGCACTAAATAGACCTAGTTCCTGTGACCTTTCTTCAGAGAGACAATTTTCCAACCATTTAATCATTTTCATTGCTCTTCTTTGGATCTGCTCCAAATTCTCCTTCCTTGGGTGGGCCCCCCGTGGTCAGAATGTTGCAGTATAGACTCCTAAGCGGTGTTGACTAAACGGGAAGTTGCTTCCCTGGAGGCACATAACATGAGCCTGATGTCATTCTACCCGTGTGGCTACATCTCACTTTATGCAATCCCACTATGTGACAACCCAGATAGAATTTTAAAATAAACTTTGCAATAAGATTCACCAGAGGAGAACTTCTAGAAAAATACTCTATTTCAAATAGGATTTGTTTTTCAAAACCTATGTCTCTACAACTTTGCTGAGAACATGATGTGAGATGAAATACACAATATCCATCTATTCATTAACTCATTCATTCTTTCATTTATTCAAGAACATTTGTCAAATGCCCAGTATATTCTGATAACCACTGGGGATAGAAGAATGAATACCATATCTTGCCCAACTTTGCTCCATACCTTGAAGAGTGCACAGCCCAGAGAGACAGGATAAATAGTCTGGCCTTTGGAATAAATCAGATCTGTGTGGAAATTGTGGTCCACCATTTACTAGCTGCAAATCATCAGCACATGCTTACTTTCTTTAAACCTTAGTTTCCTTACTTTTAAAATGAACATAATGGCAATTTCTGTCTCACAAGGGCTGGCAAAGTTTAAATAAGAAATACATATGAACGGTATGATAGCAGCTTGTCGTTATTATATTCCAGAGCCTTTCATATAGCAGACAACTTTATTTACTGACTGAATTCATAAATAAAAGAATACATAAATAAGTAAAACAAATTTGGAAACTGGTCATTACAGGACAATAAAATAAGCTCTACAATAAAATTATGAACAAAATCTCATGGGAGGACAGAGGAACAAACTGCTAATAAGCCTACTTGTGGAAACTCCAGGGAACACATAGGAAGTAATACTTAAATGGCATAATTAAGGACAAGTAGATGTTTGCTAGGTGGAAAATGTGAGGAAGGGCATTCCAGACAGAAGAAAGAACATGTGTAAAGGCGCTGAAATACAATATAGCAGTTTAAGGAACATGAAAAGCCAGGTGCATTCTGAATGGAAGGGTGGAATGGAGGGTTGTTGCAAGTGATGGGGCTGGAGAAGTAAGCTAGGGTCAGGGATGAAGGTCACAAGTGCAATGTTAGAATCTATCCTTCAAGAGGTAGAGAGAAGGTGAGCTTTCAAGCAGAAGAATGAGGTTCCAAGAGAATTTGGAAAAAATAAGTAGGAGTATAACTGGCAAAAGTATCAAGGATGTAATGGGAAGAAAAGAGACTAGTACAGAGACCAGTATGATATGAAGTCTATTGAAGTGATCCACGGACGAGATGAGGAAGGTCTGAATTAATAGTGGCAGTAGGAATAGAGTGGAGGGGTCAGAATTGAGAGAGATTTCCTGGCATGTAATCAATCAAATTTGGTGAACAATTGTTTAGGGTTATTAATGAGGAAATTGAGGCGTATATGTTGATCTTTTCTAGTTTAGAAGACTAGACAAAATGACAACAAATATAGGAGAGTGAGAGGTGAATAACAATAAATCATGAGTTCAGTTTCGGTCAGGTAGTGTAAGGCTTGCTCTGCAGAGTTGGAAGTGAGGATCTGCTGCTTGGAAGAAAGGTTTGGAACAGAAATGGACTTGGGAATTGTCAACACAGAGATGGCAATTGAAGTTTGAGAATGGATGAAGTCTCATATTGAGTTTGGGATCGTTTTTGATCCCTATCTAACTGCCATTCCTAATCCGTATCATATGTACAAAAAATGTTTTTCTTTCAAAATAAAAATTACCTTAGAATAGTCTCTTTGGTATAATTTAATAATATTTCTTTGTCCATCTGTCATTAATTCATATAAAATTTAATTGTTTCCAAGAGACTAGCCCCTTTACTATAGACACACCTTTGTCTCCAAAACCACTTGACTTAAAGAAATCTGGCCCAGAATTATAGGACTATATTGAGTGCACTTTCTTTCTTAAAGCACAGATGACAGGAGTATGTAGGAATACTGGGCTCCTTTACATGAGCAGGGAGCATCAACTAAAATGGGAAGAAATAATAGCTTCTTGAGATGTCACTGGAAAGAAAATCATTGATTAAACATCCATTTGGAACTATTTACAGCACCCTATCACTCCATCAATTCTATTGCTCCCCAAATCCCAATCTATTCCAAACCCACCTTCTCTGTCTTCCAAATCACAGTAAAGTTATTATATCTGACTGGGGAGTGTTGGATTGCTCTGTCAACATTGCCCCCTTCAACCTCAAATCCTTTTGTTAAGCAGTCATATGACATATGCCAAAGAAACACAGAGCCATTGAAAGACAGAAGCTCTTGGCTTCTGTCAATCAGTTATAATCATGCATATGAGTCTTTCAAATGATGTCACTTCTATATTATCATTACAGAATATTTAGAGTTTTAATTTTAAAAATGTATAAACTTCCTTAAATTTCTCTAATTTAAAAAAAAAGTCTGCTTTCTAAGACTTTCTGGATTTTTAAAAAAATATTTCAATTATGATTAGAGTCTTTTTATAAGAGACTTTCCTATTCATATGCAACTTCGATTTTTTCTAGCATCTGGGTAAAGAACAAGGGACAAAACTTTGCTGCCCTTAAAGGAAAAAGTTCTAATGATGTGTCTAAAAATTATCATTAAAAAGTGAAAGTTAAAGATCTGATCTAATCAGGCAATACTATGAATAAGGAATTTTTTTTATAGTGAACTGTCTTCCTAATGTCCTCTTGTTCCCATACTCTAGCCACCTGCAGTATTTGGCATAGCAAGCTGTAGGCATCTGTTTGTACCTTTTTCTCACTGGAAAACATCCCAACTCTATAGGACTAATTCTTGCATAGCTAAAAGCATGTGAGTCATTCACTTCTTGATTGAAAATCATTTTCCACATTAAATATATATATATTTCTCTGGCTTTTCATTTTCTAGCAGCCCAGTGGACTCATTTCTCCTAGCCTCATTCTCAGCAGGTAAGAGCTAGCTAAAACTATAAATGAATTCTTGTGAACGTGTGTATGGATGCCAATGCACAAAGAAACATAGGAAAGAGGATGGCTTTGCACAAAGGAGGGATTTCAAAGATGATAGTTCACACCCCTTGGATCAATTTTAAAAAGCTAGTTCATGAGACAAAGGATCATTGACCACTTCTTGAATCAGACCACAATGGTGTACACAAACAGGTAGAATTGTTCATAGACCAATGCTAGGTGCCTGGAATGCAAGCGTGCTGAGGCTTCCATCCTCCTCGCATAGCTGCCTTTTAGTTTATGCTTTTCTACCATTTTGCTCTAAAACAATTCAATTTGGACAGTTTTTACTGGAAGGATTCTTTTTGTATGATACTTTCAGAAATAAATATACAATGAAACCCACAAGACTGGAAAGCAGAAAGTTTTTGTCTACCACAGATAAGATTCTGTCATTTCTCTTTTACTAGTCTCCTCATTACAAAAAAAAGAAACCAAACTTTTATGACAAATTTAGGTGTTCCTAATAAACTGACAGACATTTTAAGGTTTTAAATGAATTGATACATTCCATCTTTTTTTAGTAATTACACATATACTCCTTATTGCAGATCTTTAATCTCTTACAAAAATCTTTGCAAAATTATGTAGTTATTAACTTTAAGCATATTCTTTGTGGGGAACACAGAGGCCAAGTCGTCATTTAAATTTTATGTTTGTAATTTCTTACTTTTTTGTCCAAGAATTTTAGTAATCAAATCATTTAGCTCATGATGTTTCCATGGACTAGAGCACATCTGTTTCATAAATCTAGAAAGATTCCTGAGAATTGTCCAATATTTTTATGGGAATAAGAGTAAGTCCAAGTCTTTTCTTATATATATATATGTGTGTGTGATATACATAAAATTCTTTTCTGGAGAGATCTGTGGTATCTAGAAAAATGTTTATAATCAGGAATCTAAGAAAGGATAATCAGAGAACTCAACAGTTAAATTTTTACTAATATCCAATACCTTATTTAGTTTACTCCAGGCCTGAATCAGTGAGATATAAGAAAAAAAATCAGAGATTTTTAAGTCAAAAGATCTGGGTTAATATGATATCACTTATATGTGGAATCTAAAATATGACACAAATGAAACTATCTACAAAACAAAAACAAAGTCACAGACATAGAGAACAGACTTGTGGTTGCCAAGGGGGAGGTGGGGCAGGGGAGGGGTGGATTGGGAGTTTGGGGTTAGCAGATGCAAACTATTATATATAGAATGGATAAACAACAAGGTCCTACTGTATAGCACAGGGAACTATATTCAATATCCTGTGATAAACCATAATGGAAAAGAATATAAAAAGGAATGTATGCATACATACGTATAACTGAATCACTTTGCTGAGTCCGCCTGCTGGTGCAGGGGACACAGGTTCGTGCCCCGGTCCGGGAGAATCCCACATGCCATGGAGCGGCTGGGCCTGTGAGCCATGGCCACTGGGCCTGCGCGTCCGGAGCCTGTGCTCCGCAACAGGAGAGGCCAGGACAGTGAGAGGCGCGTGTACCGCAAAAAACCAAACCAAACCGAAACAAAACTTTGCTGTACAGCAGAAAATAACACAACATTGTAAATCAACTATACTTTAATAAAAAAAAATAAAAATAAAGAGAACTGGGTTAAGCATTCCAGATATGATATTACTTGTATTCCTTCATCCATTAGCAAATATTTACTGAACACTTATTATGTGCAAGGCACTGTATTAAATGATAATATATGCTTACTATGTGTCTAGCTTTGAGCAAATTATTTAACAGAGAGCTTCAGCTCTTGAATCTGCAAATAGGGAAAATAATGCCTTTACAACAGGGTTGAGGAAAGACTGAGTATGACAGGGTAACACAGAGTCTGTCACAGTCTGCCCATACATGCACCCATTGGTTCCCAATTCATGAGCCTGGCTCATCTTATGAAGGAGGGAGTTCTATGTGGAAATATTCTAGGCCAGAACATAAAGAGGAAGTGGTTGATATTGGACTATGGAGTCCTGGTCATCTGTATCTTTGCAAAAAAGGAAAGAAGGGTAGCATGAAGAATGAGAGGAACACAGCAAGATTGTCCCAGGAAAGTTTGGACAGATCTGCGTTCAAATCCTGGACCCACCTGATTATAATTTGAGTGACTGTGTATTAGTTACTGGGCCTCTCTGAGACTCAATTACCTTATCTGTTAAGTAGGATAATATTGCTCCCCATACGATTGTTGAATTAAATGTAATAATCCTTGTAAGAAATCTATCACAGTTGACGGCAGTAATTATTATTATTGTTGTTACTATTCTTATGAATAAGGATTCCTTGAAAACTACTAAGTTTGTCATTTATGTTGCCATCTGGCCTTTTTAACCATGTTTTTCCTGTCCATGATGTAATGACAAATGGAGTCATAAAAGTTCAAGGAAATTTCAGCAGTCCATCTTGAATGAAAATTATTTTCCAGAAAATTCTTCCTTTTTTTAAAGAAAAGTAACTATGAGAACACTCCCTGAACAAAACTACTATCTATTGGATATGCAGGCAAGTTCGTACATAGACTTAAAGTTGGGCCTTGAGGTGGAAAAATAATCAACACTTTTCTATTTAAGATTTCATGGGCTTTCTTTGAACAAGTTCATGGCATCTCATAAACTAAAGGAAATGTTATTTCCTCTGAGTTAAAAAAGAAACCAATATGTTCTTCAGCATTTTCTTCTTAGTCATTATTTGTTCATCTATTCATATTTTAAACTCAGTTTAGAAAAGTACTATTTATTTTCCTATGTCAGCATTCTGCTCTTTCTCATGTGTGCATTGTTTATCCACAGAAAATGATAGAAAATCCTCCATGTGAAAGGTTTAGCGAAAGTAACAGCACCAACATTCTTTTATCTGTGATGATGGAGAGAAAATCCACATGTGAAAGCACTTGGTGCTTCAGCTTATTTTGAGTGACAGAAGCATAATAGAATCTCCTAAGCATTAACATTCTACAATAACACAGCATTGTCGTCCTTTGTCTGATCCTGGCTCATACAAATCTCACTCAGTGTTTCAAATTCCTAACAAAAACTAGAGAAATACACCTCAAAGCTATTATGTGGAAACAGATTAGGCATAGCTCTAAATCTTTAAACAAACCGTTAATGATATAAAAAGTCCTGTTTATATACTTCTCAAGGGATGTTTATAGACAGGATGAAAATTATGAATCTAGATCTCACAAGCAATTTGCATGCCTGAATCCTGTATATATTTTGCTTCTCAAAGCATTAGCCTTTTCTGTCCTTTCTTGGCATTTGATGTTTTGGCTTCTTAATGTTGTTCTGCAAACTGTTTTAAGAAGGCTGAGAGGAAAATTCTATATCCAATGGAATCTAGAATGAAGGACATTATGTAATCTCCCATTGTCTCCTGACTTTTAATTTTAAAAACAAAAGCTATTACCTTTCGTTATGATCAGGTAGGGCGATCCTTTGGCAATTTTTGAAATAGGAGGCACTTGTCAGTCATATCCTGCCACCTCTCTTTCAGTGCCACCTTCTAGGAGCTAAGGCCTCCTGTATTTCTCCCTGGCTGTCCTGAACTCTTGTCATAGGCACTAAATCTGGACCTTCCTTTCTTGCCTCCAAAGTTATCCTTCTTTCTTTGTATCCATCGAACTTTAACCATCTTGGTTCTCATTCTCCCAGCTTTCTACTCCTAGCCAGTGGTCAGGGGGGCAGTATGGTAGGACTAGAAAGAGCATTGGGCTAGAAATAAGAGACTGGGGTCACAGCTCTGGTCAAAACTTGTGGTGTGCTCATCTGTGCCAAGAAATCTTTTAAGTCCCTGTCATGTGATGACTCATTCAATTCTTAAAAACAGGCCTATGTTTACATGCAGCTTATGAAAGCAGGCCCAGTAGGGTTAAATCACAGCTAGCAAGAGGGGGAACCAGGATTCTAGTCCAAGTGGTCTAACTCCAGAGTTTTGTGTTTAATCACTGTGCTATAGTGACAATAGTTCACCCTGTGGACTTCTCCTGCTCTCTCAGGTAGGGGAGTTTAGGCAATAGCAAAGATCACTTTCCACTATAAAATTGTGTAGTTCTAAGGAGGAACTCAATTGAATCAAACAAGTTACATTTAAGGCTAGACCTACAAGTGGTTTTTGACTGGAAAAACACACCAAATAACATTTTGTTTGCTAACATCGAATACTGCTGATTACGGTAATGGTCTTCTCTTTTATCCCCATCAGAGGGTGTGCAATTCACAGCTAATGCCTGGACATGTAAATAAATATCTACACATCTATGATCATGTAATGTAATCTAACATGTTAACAGGACATCCTCTTGTCACTCGATACCCAATTTTTCTTTCTTCATTTTTAAAAGAATGATGATTTTATTTTGGACTGCAAAGAACTCAGCTAAAAGGTAACATGACCCAGGCTTCTTTAGTACAAATGGCCATATATTCTGACCAGAGATCAATAAGTGGATGTGTTGAGTGGCAGTGCTTGATGCATCTTCATTGAAAGCTGTTTAAGATAGCTGACATATGGGAGGAAGGATCCCTTCTCTTTCTTTCTGTATGGAATGCAGCCATCTTGGACCATGAGCTGATCTCAAGGATGGAAGCATGAGCTAAGATGACAGAGTGGGAATATAGAAAGAACCTGGATGAGTAAGATACCTCACCCTCTGGAACCCTTATCTCCAAAATTCTTTTACATGGGAGAAATAAATTTCTGTTTGGGGCAAGCCATTAATATTTTGGCTTTTCACTATATGCAGCAAAATAGAATTCTAACTGATACAATATGAGCTAGCTATAGAACTCTACAAAAGAATAATACCAGTGACATGGAGAAGTCACATTTGGAAGGTATTTAAAGTAGAGTCAATAAGACTTGGTGATTGATTGGATGTGGGGGATAAAGAAAATGGAAAATCAATGACTATATCAAAGTAAAAAGGTAGATGGAGGTACCATTCTCAGATAAAGAACATAAAGAGAAACTGATTCCATAGAGAAGATGATCCAATAAACTTTATATATGTTAAAAATGCCAGTATATGTAGAGAAATAAAACGGAAATACTGGGAGGAGGTTAGATATTTAGGACCAGAGCTCAGTAAATTTATTTGGGTTAGAAATACATAGACGTATGAGAAGCTGGCATTATCAGTTAGTAACTGAAACAACTGAAATTGGCAAGTTCAACTGGGAAGAGTGTGAAGAATAAGAAGAGAAGAAATACCAGGACTATGCAGCTGAGAAACAACTACCTTTAATGGTGGGAAGAGAAAGAAGAGTGAATAAAGATATAGGGAGGTAGAAGAAAAGCCAGGAGAGCCTGGGATCTTTCAAGCCAAACTAAGAGTTTCAAGTAGAAGCAAAGGGTTAATGGTATTAAATGCTGCAGAGTAAAGTAAAATAAGGACTAAAAAGATATTTTTAAAATTTTGTTTCAGTGAAGTTCTCAACGGCCTTGAAGAGAGCAGTTTCGTGGACTCAGTGAAGAAACAAGAGTGAGATAAGAAGTACACAAAAGGTGAGGAAATGAAGATAGTGTGAGCAGATCACTTTTTCAAAAAGTTTTTTGTGAAGAAGAGAAAAAGAGGATGGTAGCTGGAGGAAGATATGGAATCAAGGGAGAAGAATATAAATACGGTGAGGTTCTTCAAGGCGACTATGTTTAGATGGGAGGAAAGTCATTTAATTCATTGTAACAGGAAGGAAGGAAGATTTAGAACCAGATTTGTTTATGTGCAGAAAATAGAAATTTAAAAGAGTTTTAACCTGATGGCTTTATTTTCTCTATGAAACAGCAGTCAAGCTCATCTGCTGAGAGAAAGGAGGGAAGGTTAAGAATTATGGAACAGTTTGAAATGAGTCCGGAGAATGTGTGACCATATTGACCAAAAAAGCATAACAACAGTCAAGGGCATGATTAAGGACAAAGACCTCAAAAGGACTGTGGTCCTCTTCATCTACTCTTCCTCTTTCTGCTTCTTAACATATACACATTTCCATATTTCTTGTTAGTTTTTTCTTAGGTATTTCTTTTATTCTTATCAGGAGATTTTTTTCCATAATATTTTCCAACTAGTTATTGCCAACATAATTTAAATTTTCTATATTGAGTTCTGGCCTCCGTGCTGAAATTTGTTATCTGGAGTGGTTCAGATAAAAAATACCTCTGCAAATAATGACCATCTCATCCCTCCTTTCTGAAATATATTTCTCATTCTTTTCCCTCTTCTATTCAGTTACTACAACTTCTGAATAATGATGAATAACAAATGTTACAGAAATAATCATTTTCTTGTTCCTGAATTTAATGGGAAAGCCCTTGGTATTTCACCATTTATTAGGATTCATTTAGCTCATAAATATTCATTGAGCAACTATCTCGTGTAGTCATTGTGTTAGGTACTGTGGTGAAATAATTTGACACCATTTTGGATGTCATATAATTTAAAGTCTAGTGGAGACATAAAGATTTTAAAAGGTTATAGAGATATGATCTCACAGTTATAACTTGTGATAAGTGTCAGGAATGAAAAAAAGGGGGATGCTGTGAGAGAAAATAATTGGAACCCTAATTTAGATTGGAGGGTGAAGGAATTCCTCTCTGAAAAAGTGACATTTAAGTTAAAACATAAAAGTGAAGACAGAATTATAGAAAAATCAGGTCAAGATGTAAAGGTAGGAATGAGTAAGTGGAGTGGGAAGTTAATTAATATAAGAACATTAAATGAGATTACAGATTGAGATTACTTTGTATAATGGAAGGTATATAGAGCATATAATAAGTGCTTAATAAATGTTAACTCTACATATAATTTTAGATGATAGTTTGAAACCTTTCTTATATTAAGAAAGTAAACTTTTATGCTTAGTTTACTAAGAAGAGTTTTTAAAAATAGGAACAAATTTAGCATGTTACTAATAGGACCTACAATTGCATTTTGAGGTGATCATATGGTTTTTCTTCTTTACATAGGAGTGTGAAAAATTATGTGACTTATTCCAAGAATAAGTCTCATGGGGTCATGATGTTTTTTATCAATATATTTTTTTCATTTAGCTGGGCTTTGACTTATTTGAGATTTTGTAAATATATCAATACATTGGTTTCTAAGATATTTTTGGTTGTTATTTATTTCTTTGAGTTCATTAATGTAAGTAATTGTCAGCTATATCATTACCAAAGTTATGTTGTTTGGAAACAACTTCACCAGCATAAGAAATTTTAAGGTAGCATTACTGTAAAACCATCTGAGCTTTGTGATTTAGAGGAGCACACATTCCTTTGGCAAAATTATCAATTATTTCTGGTTATATTCTGTTTAGGTTTTATGTCTTATTTTGTGCCAGTTTTGGTAATTCATATTGTCCCAGTTTAGGTGACCACTGGTTTTCCACTAGGCTGCTTACAACTGGTTTCTAACTGGTCTTACTAAATTCCAGTTTATTCTTTTCATAGTAATGTCAGTGTGATCTCTCAGAGTTGTTATTCTAATTAACTTACTTCTCTGAAGACACCTCAACAATTCTCCATTTCTCTCAAGATATTGTAAAATACAAACTCCTTACAAAAAGTATGAGTCATGAGTCTCTTCATTATTTTTAAAATTACAATTAACTTTCTCTCGTTTTAGAAAAAAATGTTTTTATTGAAGTATAGTTGATTTACAATGTTGTGTTAGTTTCAGGTGGAGAGCAAAGTGATTCAGTTACATATATATAAAACTGAAAAAAAAATATATGTTTTTCCTTTTATTTCAATTCCCAGAATATGCTAGGTTCACCCTACCCCTGGGCATCTGCTAGCATTACTTCCTCTAGCTAAAATTCCCTTCTTCATCTGCTTCCCAAACTCTGGATAACCCTTCTTGTCCTTCAGGTTTCTGCTCTGATGTAACTCTCCCCAGGAGGCTCTCCTTAACTCCCAAGATTATATTGTGTGTCCCTCGTACTGGAGACCTATATAGCTACGGAAGGACAGTAAGAGAGTATTTGGTCACTTGTTTGTCTGTCTCACACAAAGGACTATAAGCAAATTGAGAGGGGAAATATTGTTTTATTCATCTTTGTATTTTCAATGTCTGGAATCAAGGCTGACACATAGAAAGGACTCAATAAATATTCATTGAATGTTGAATGAATGACAGGTGTGAATAATTTCTAATTACACTGAAATTTTTTGCAACTCACATTTATTTAGCCCTTCCAAAGTATTTAACTTAGTTATCAGAGAAATAACACATTTTTCCTTTTCCACTGATGTATCATCAGTCTATATAATATTTAATTTAATTACATAGTTACAAATACAAGTGAAACTGGTATAAAGAAGCTTAAGAATAAAACCTTGACTCTTGCTTGACACATAGCTGAACCCATGAGGGCAGAAGTAACTTACTAGCCATGAGTACAGAGATGGGCAATATTTGTTCATCTGTGAGCTGGTTAAGAGGACGTCTTAGAGTTTCTATGCAATCTGGAGGCAGCTCATAATTTGAAAAAAATAGTTGTTGAAGTTTATTTGTAAGCTTGTCAAGTTGGAACCTAAAACATATTTTGTCGCTCAAGATAAGAAATGGATAAGGTTCACAAAATTCTGCAAAAAGTCCTCATTAACATGGAAGTTGAACAAATACCATGTTATTATAGCCTGAGTTTTAGGTCCAGGGAGCTGGGGACTGTATAATATAGAAGGAAGGAGAAGAAATCATATGAAAAGGACCTTCTTTTTTCTGGGTACTGAAAAGACTCTTGGAAAATTTCCACAATGCATAAAAAAGATTTTATTTGTGAACTCAGTTGCTTCTGCACATTTCTCTTATCTCTTATTCAATCTCTGCCTTGGGTATTCCAAAATGTTCTATTTACTAAAATTATTCAGAAGTTCCTAATTTTTAGAATTCACTTCTTTTTCCTGCTATTTCTTTACTTATTGGCAAAGCACCACTTAATCATTCCACTGATGTATGTCAAATAAACAAATTTTTATACCTAAACTGAGTACAAGTATAAAACTTCTGTTTTGGAAAATACCTGGCTTACACATTTTGGGACTTATCTTTGGAATCATTCACTCTATTACTGCTAATAGGGTCATGCACATTGTATTTAGATTGTTCAGACCTCAAATTACCTGCGTAAGAGATGAGGAAAACTGATTTACACAGTTTTACTAATCCCTTTTATTTATCCGTCTATCTCTGCAACACTAGTTTACTAGAAATGCCTAGTCAATATCTCTGTTCTCACACATTGCTCTAAGATAATTTATCTCCCATTAAATGTTTGCTGGAAAACTTAAGCTTGGTGTGCAGATAAACACCAGGGAACTCTCTATTGGTCATTATAGGATTTGAGGTAGAAACTGCATTCAAGTTGGGATCTCTCTAGTTCTGTCTCTCTCTCTCTCTCTCTTTCTCTGTGTCTCTCTCTCTCTGTCTCCCTCACCTATATTGAGTCTGTATGTTGTGAATATTGAGCTGGACAATTAGCTAGAGCTGGACTTTGAGCTGGTCAAGGGCAATAAAGGATACATTTATGGAAAAGCCAAAACTAAAGAGCCTTTCCCAGGAAACAGGTTAAGAAAAAGGCAGACATGCAGAGAGAAGCACACCAGGATGTGGCTACAGAGGGAAAGAGGCAAGATGGCAGCCTGATGACTTTCAGATCAACTGGAACCAGGTATCCTGCAAGTGCTTTATTTCCTTGAGATTCTCTAATTCAATAAACTTGCTAATTTGCATAGCGTACGTGGGTGTATGTTTCTTGCAACCAAAAGATTCCTGGCTCATTCTCTGTACCATGTTGAGAATTTGAAAACAAACATGTAAACTTTCAGCTGGAAAATGTGACTCATTGAAGAGATAGGGTAACAAGCAAGAAAACCATCAACCCCTCCACCCCCACTCCTGCTTTTGTTGTCCTTTTCCATATAAATTGTAGGGCCCAAGCCCCCCACTAGGCAGATATCAAAATCAGAAGTTTGCCTCTGAGGCTCTCATTCTTTCCTTTTATCTATTCTCTAACTTACAGAGGGACAATCTTCTTTTTTGGTGCCTAGGGACTCACGTGTGCATCTTTCTCCTTATAATAACCAATTTCAGGAAAGCACCTTATACATTTATTTACACAAAGGGAAAATTAATTTTAAAACTGTTTTCCATCTTTCATTATTCATCCATATATGTCAGAGAAGTTCCCTTTTACAGTATTCAAACTGTTATGGTACAAAATAAATCTCAAATTGGGAAATTTCAGCTGGTAAAGGAATGTATTTTGGGGGCAACCTGAACATGTTTGAAATCACACTGCAGAGATGGCTGTCTCCTCTGTTTCTGTGTTAAGGCTTGCTCTGATTTGAGTATGTCTGTGACAGGGTGTGGAATGTGAATATTTGAGAAGAGACCACCCTGCCTGTTTGGATTAGTGTCTGTATCTATTTTAACAAGTATGGTGCCTGGGAGTTCAGTTATTATGAGTTCAACTCTAGTTTGGGGTTCTTCATACATTTCAAAGTTAAAGGGCAAAGTACTTGTAGTCTTTTCTCTCTTTTCTCTATGCTTCATAAGACTCTTTGAAACATAATATTTTCTCTTAAGTGGACATATCTTCAAAATGAGCCAGCTAGTTGACAGATAGCTTGCATATGCTTATGGAGAAGTACGTTCATAACATACAACTATGCAAAAATGCCAGAATTGTTTTCTCAAAATTCAATTTTGCATAGTTCTGTTAATTAACTCACTGTCAAACTCTGCATAAATTTGAATTGCTTCACTTTGCAGTTTCCATGCTTCTAAAAAGCTTGAATGGAGATCAAACAAAAACTTTCAACCTCACTAATGCCAATGACAATGTAAGAGCAACTCCAAATTTTTTCCATCATGTAATCAATAAAATCATAAGAATTTGTAAACAGTTCTGTCAAATCTCTGGACATATATAGCCTCAGACTTGAGGTAGCCTGCAAGGTCACAGAAAAAATGTCTGAGGAATTTTGCTTTTCTGTTAAAATCCTCCAGACTCAACTGAAACCTGGTGTGCTTAGATTCGTTTATTTTAGGGTATCATGTCACAATTTCCAGCTACTGAATAATGATGCCAAGGAAGTTTTATTAGAATTTTTATTCTGGAAGAGGGTGCACAGTAGAATTACAGAAACCCAAGTTGAGAAATTAGAGATATGGACTTTATTTCAAGCCAGATTCTTGACTCATGATGAATCATGCATTTTATTTCTAAATCTCTCCATTTGAAAAACAGGACAATACATTAACAGTGTCCAGAACTCCCCAAGGAAATGCAACACTGGGTGATCTGATGAGCGTAGATCTTAACCCAGGGACCTTGTTTTTGTCCCTAATGCTACTGTCTTAGTTCATTCAGCTTCCTATAACAAAATGCCACAGACTGAGTGGTTTATAAATAACAGAAATTTATTGCTCACAGTTCTGGAAGCTGCAAAGTCCAAGATCAAGGGGCTGGCAGATTCTGTTTCTGGCGAGGACCTGCTTTTTAGTTCATAGATAGTTGTCTTTGCACTGTGTTTTTACCTGGAGGAAGGGTAAGGGATCTCTCTGGGGCCTCTTTTATAAAGAAACTAATCCCATTCACAAGAAGTCTGTCCTCATGACCTAATCATCTCCCAAAGTTCCCATCTCTAAATACCCTCACACTGGGGATTAGGTTTCAGCATGTGAATTTGGGGGGAACACATTCAGTCTATAGCAGCTACTATTAAATTTTTTCTAACATGACATCATTAATCCACTTATTTATCTCACTAATCTTCTTTGAGTGTCTACTAGATGCCAGGTTCTGTGCTGGGAAGAAGAAATTTAGAGGTGAGTAAGTTACGGTCTAAAGAGTTTACAGTTGTCAAACAATGTGGAATTATAGTGATAGAAATAAGCAAAAGTATTATGTGAACCCCAAGGAGTGACACCTAACCCATTTTAGTGGGGGGTCATGGGATGGGCGAGGAGAAGAAGGGAAGGTAAATTGAGGAGGTGATGATACTTGGGTTGAACCTCCAAGGATATCTAGATGAAAACCACACCTAGAAGTCAGCTTGGACAAAGGAACCCATAAAAGAAATAGCAGAGAATGAGGTTTTGGTGTGCTGGAGTTAAGGGTGAGGCAAGGATGCTGAGGGATGGCTAAGACTGGAGAGAGAGGCAGGGGCCTGACAATGAAGGATCACAGATGTCAGCAAGTCCCATGAAACCCTTAATCCAAATACCTTTCACCAAATTATGGGGAGATTAGCCATTTCTTAATCATCTTTCTAGCACCCAAATATAACACAGACCTACCAGCGAGTAAATGCTTAGTATAATAAGTATTGCCTGGGTAGATTCTCTAGCTCTGTTTATTTTATTGTTATAAAAAAAAAAAGAGAGAGACATTTTAAATTTTAGATATCACAGGTCTTAATTAATCACGTAAAATTGGCTCAAAATTTTGTGTATAGAAAATAATGTCAAATATTCCTTCATCCATTGTTTCATGTCTTACAGAGTGAAAAATACTTCAGGCAACACAAATCAGTTAAGAAAAATGGACAACCTCACTGGATTGAGTGGTATCCAGGTGCTAAGCCCTGTGCTGCATCTTAGCATGTGTATTATTTAATACATAAAACAACCTCATCAAGTAGGTTCTATTATCCTCACTTTACATATGGAAACGCTAGTGTCAGAATTGTGAAATAATGTGCCCATGTTCAGATAATAAGGGCGGAGGCAGGGTTTGGACCTCGTTTTGCTGGCTTCAAACTGTAGTATACTATAGCACTTCCAGAGCTAGGTAACAAATGAACAGGAAAGAACTTCTATTTAGATTAATGCAAAAAGTTTACACACACACAAAAAGGGCAGACTTTTTTTCTTCATTTGATGATATTTGATCTAAGATTACTATATATTATCAGGAAATGTTTGACCAAAAATTTAACTAACATTATGTTTTATATTGCTTTAATAGATCAGGACCTTCTGATTCGGAATTGCTGAAAAAAACCCAATACATCACTCTAAAATCTTTTGAAAATACCTCTTAACTGAAGCTGCCTTAAATTGAATTGAGAGAGGGAAGCTTGTCTCTTCTCCTGTGGTTCTTGGAAGGTTTCTGCTCTCTTTGTGGTTAGACATGCCCTTGGCATTTTTTCCTTCCAGGGAGACTGTCTGAATAGCAGCATTCAGGTTGTCAGAACTTTCTCTCTGCCTGAGACTGTAATGTGAGAGCTTATAATGTAGAGTTTGTTACTGGGCTCAAATGATTATACCAACACACCCAATGTTCACTCTAAACAAAAATGAATGGAAGAATAGATGGAAGATACCCCATCAAGACAGGAAACTAATGGTAGCCAGATGAGCTTTATGTTTGGAAGAAAAGGTATGTAGGGCAATCATACTGAAAACTTGGGTTGCTTATAATGTTTATATTTTGTTTTTCCTAAAAAAGATAAAAACAACTCTAACCTCTTTTCATGGGGCTCCATATATTTCCAATTTTTAGTAATTCTTCCACTAAAATATTTAAATAAAGAGGTATAAAGAAAGATAAAAATCTATGTTTTAATCTGCAGGTAAAGGCTTGCTTTCTTTAGTGATTTTCCCAGTATGTTAGCTAAAGGGTGATTTAGTCCCATTTTCTCACCCCTAAGCTTTTCTATCTCTCCAAAAGTCATTCTTTTCTCTGTCTTTCTTGCACTCCGACGTTCTCAACTTTCCTCTGCTGAGAAATATAGCCCCAAGTTTCAGAGCCCCAGTGGGAGGGGCCACATAACACTGATTGGAAGACGGACGATGTGACGGTTAATTTTTTGTGTCAACTTGATCAGGACATGGGTTGCCCAGATTAAACATTATTTCTGGGTATGACTGTGAAGGTGTTTCCAGAAGAGATTAACATTTGAATTGGTGGACTGAGTAAAGTGGTTTGTTCACCCCAGAGTGGGTGGGCATCATCCAATCCACTGAGGGCCTGAATAGTACAAAATGTGGAGGAAGAATAAATTTACTCTTACTGTCTGACTACATGAGCTGAGATGTCAGTCTTCTCCTGTCCTCCAACTGGTATGTATATCTTTGTCTTTCTTGGTTCTCAAGCCTTTGGACTTGGATTAGAATTTATATCAGTCTTTCCTGGGTCACCAGCTTGCAGATGGCAGATAGCTGGATTTCTTCCTCCATAGTTACATGAGCCAATGCCTTGTAATAAATCATATATATATATATATAAATTATCTTATAGGATACATCTTATTGATTCTGCTTTATCTGGAGAAACCTGACTAATGCAGAGGGCATGTGTGTATTTATATTCTTCCCAAGAATATGATCTTTTCTTTCTTCCCCAATGTTTGGGTTCAAGTCTTCAGTGCACAGGCTCAAGAGGGCACACAGTCTGACAGGACCCTACATTCTTGAAGCCTTTAGTATTACTTCTCCTATCTGTCTTCTTTCCTTTTGGAAGTTCAGACATGACTAAAAATTATACCAATTCTGTTGCCAGCTCTCTCCTCCTTCCTTTCTTTCTTCACCTTCCCTTCCTTCAAAATGTCCCCACTCTGACAATCCTCAGGGACACTGGACCTTCCTTTCCCCAACATCATCATCAGATGCAGTGTGGCTAGTGATCTCACTCTCTCAAGTTCAAGAGAAGTTCATTTGTCAAATAATTTAAAATACATTATTGATGGCTGATAATATATTAAAATTGCTTAATCCTAAAGGAGTAAGTGATATGAGATGTTGACACACTCTCATAAGTAGAAGAGAAGGATCTTCTAAAAAGGAGCAACCAATAAGCAGGGCAATCATGTCCTCACCTCCAGAGATGGCCACTTCTGTACCATCATGGGTCTAGAACTGCCACTCAAATACCTCAGTCCTCAGATGATTTATCCTTGTCTCTCTTTTAAGACTGAAAAGTACTAATCAACTTTTATCATGTTGATGAAAAGTATTCATCAATATGTTTCTGCATTGGATTTTTGTTCATTTTTTTTAGAACTGGAAAATATCATCAATTTTAAAGAATCTATTATCAGATAGCATCTATTAATACCCCATAAAAATTTTTTTTGCACAAACAATGAAACATTTCAATCAAAATATAACGCCTAGAGTAACCATAGAGGAATATGTTGCCCTTACATTAGGGAAAGAATGAGGAATTTAGATTGAAATATGGTATTTTATCACATAATACATAAGATCTCAGCATTAACTCTTGGTCCAAGTGGCCCTTGTCCAACGTGTGTGTTTATATTGGCATCTCTTTTTGAAAAATTTTTTTATAAACAATTGACCTCTCACCATAACTTTTCTCTTAACATCTTCTAAAAGAACTATGATCCATAATAACATTGCTTATAATACATATAAAGAACATTCTTTTTCCTGTAATTTGGTAAGAGTCTTAGATTTACAAAAACTCTTATAATTTCAAGAACATTAAGTAAGGTAAAAGCTACAACAAACATTCAAACACTTGCAGTATTTTCTCTCTCTTGAAAAAGGGTAAACTTTTTGAATGTTGTTTAAATGCCTTAAAAATCATGTCCTCTTTGATTTAAGTTTATTCAACAAACTACTCAGTTTCTATTTTCTGTTTTATTTGTTCCTGGGTGTGTCATTGAGAAGAATAGTTTAGCACTTAACAGTAATGGGAATGCAAAAAGCTCGGTCAAGGAATTTGGGGGTTTCTGATAGTAGTTTCAAGTGATACCACAGTTTGTGTATGAGAACATGCAGGGCGTGGAAACTGAGGAACTAATTTATACACCAGAGCAACAATTTACTATGCATGCAATAAGGATCAGACCTAGATGAGACACATTGTTGTCTCTGATCTTCACAAAAATCTTGGAGGGTAAGATTTCTTGCTGTGATTTTACAAGGGGAAACAAGTAGAGAATTAAAGCAACTGGCTTAAAGGTACAGAGCTCCCAGGTTTTAGAGCAGTGATTTAAAGCTCAGACTGTTGGCTCCCAAACCCATGTTTTTGCCATTAAACCTTAGTATTAAGCAAGATGTGCCCCTGAAACAGTGTTTGGTTCTTCCAAAACTGGGATCTGCTGTAATTTTTATATACCATAATTTATGGAATAAGTTTTAAAATAATGCTATCTGGGACAATCTTCCAGAATCTCAGTGAAACACTGTAAACAATCTAAGAGTCAATAAACAGACAAATGGATAAAGAAGATGTGAGATATATATATATATATATATATATATATATCACATCTTTATATATATATAAATGAATAGTATCTATCTATCTGTCTATCTCAGACACACACACCACACACACACAATGGAATGCTACTCAGCCATAAAAAATAATGAAATTTTGCCATTTTCAGCAACAAGGGTGAGCTTGGAGGATATTATGCTAAATTCAGTAAGTCAGACAGAGAAGGACTAGTACTGTCCTTCAGTGTCTGGTTTTAGGAGGAGTCTGGGCTCTGCTGTCTCGTCTCTGTGGCTCATTAACTCCGAGCGCCTTGGAAAGCCAGCCCCACAGCTCCTCTTGCAGCCCCAGCCTTGCCCCCACCCAACCCTGTGATTCCACTTGCTGTTTCCCTATGAATCTCTGTTGCTCACCTGTGGGCCACCTATGCATTTAAATAATGTAACTAAACTCTTCTCATTTAAAAAAATCACTTATATGTGGAATCTAAAAAATACAACAAACTAGTGGATATAACAAAAATGTAACAGACTCAGATATAGAGAACAAACTAGTGGTTGCCAGTGGGGACAGGGAAGGCAGGAGGAGTAGGGGATTAAGAGGTACAAACTATTCTGTATAAAATAAACTACAAGGCTGTATTATACAACATGGAAAATATAGCCTATATTTTATAATAACTATAAATGGAGTATAATTGTTATAATTTTTATAACAATTAAAAATTATGAATCACTAAATTGTATACCTGTAACTTGCATAACATTGTACATAAACTATACTTCAATTAAAAAAATAAAATAAAGTCTTTTCTTGGTGAAAATAGTCCTCATATACAGTAAGTCCCCTACATAGGAATGAGCTCCATTCTGAGAGTGCTTTCATAAGTCCAAATGTTCCTAAGTCCAACAAAGTTAGCTTAGGTACCCAACTAATACAATTGGCTATATATCTATACACACACACACACACACACACACACATATATATATACACACACACACAAACATACAGTATATATACAGTACTGTACTATATGTACATTATGTATAGTACTGTAGTGTAATAGGTTTATAATACTTTTCACACAAATAATACATAAAAAACAAACACAAAAGTAAAGAAAACATTTTTAATTTTACAGTACAGTACCTTGAAAAGTACAGTAGTGCAGTACAACAGCTGGCATACAGGGGCTGGCATCGAGTGAACAGGCAAGAAGAGTTACTGACTGGAGGAGGGAGAAGAGGTGGAAGATGGTAGAACTGAAGGATCGTCAGCAATAGGAGACAGAGGGCAGGCTGCAATTTCACTCACGCCTGATGTTGATTGCAGAGGTTCTGGTTCCTTGCTGGATTCAGTTCTATCTGCCTTCTTGAAAAAATGATCCAGTGATGTCTGGGTAGTAGCTCTTTTTTTCTCATCACAGTTGACATGGTAGCACTGGACTGCATTTTGAAAGGCTGCGGCAACCTTTGTGTACTGTTCTACGTTTGGGTCCTGTGCCTCAAAAACTAACAGTGCCACGCAAATAAAGAAAATCCCCTCTCCGTTACCTGTGTCGTGAATCTCTTCTGTTCTTCAGTTACTTCTTCTTCCTCTTGTCGCTCCACTTTTTCAATTATTTTCACTTTTGTTTCCATCGTTATTGCTTGGCGCTTCTTAGCAGTACCAGCTACACCACCACTGCTTTTATGCTTGCTTCCGAACATCCTGCCTTTGAAATAAAGATGCTGTACCACTGTAGTCTATACAGTACTGTACAGTAAGGTACACAAAAGCACAACCACTTGTAGAGGATGCACGCACATGACAACGTATGCCAGACACGTGAACTAACTTATGTGATCAGACATGCAATGCACGTTCACATCTTTGAAAGTTCACAACTTGAAGGTTTGTATGTAGGGGGCTTACTGTAGTATATAAAAGCACATACAAAAAGCATCTTATTATACACATTGTCTTAGAACTTGATATTTTTGGTTTAAAAATTGTTTATGAGTGTTGACCATGTTATTATCAATAGTCCTACTTCATTCATTTTTTTCTCCAACTTTTGTAGCTATAGCAAAACTATTCTTCAAAGTCATGACAAATCATACTCCCAACAGAAGTGTATGAGTATTCCCATTTTCCACAACCTTGCTGTGGCAGACACTACTAGTTTTCTATCTAATACCCATTTGCCATTTTTTTCTTACTAAATAGAAGCCAGATTTCTTTTGGTGGTAACATGTCTAACTTCTAAAAGTATATTTCCCAGCCTCCTTTGCTAACTAGAGGTGGCTGTTTGATTTAGTTCTGGCCAAGGAGATGTAATCAAAATCTGTTGGATGATTCTAAAGTTTTTCATCTGTCTTATAGGTCCCAGCCCTTCTTTGGATGTTTCCTTGTTTTTGAACTGCCCTGAAGTACAGATATGAGGTTAGAGATAGAACAGTGGTCTTGAGTCCATGAAATATTAGTATGAGGGTGATAAGCCTACAATAACAATGATGTAAAAGAAAGATAAAAGGATGCAGGGCCATTGATGGAGCTGCTGTATTGGCTATGACTGCCAATCTCTTTACTTCTGGTTAATGGAAAAAATAAGCGCTTATTTGGTAAAATCATTGTAGAGAAACATCTGTAGAGAAAAAAAGACATTGCTCTGACAATTTTCATTACATCCTTGGCAGGTTATTTATGCATTTTAAAAAGATAATTTTTACATTTAAGCCCGCATTTTTAGATGTTATGTATTCAAAGATCTCAGAGTATCTAATCATTATTTTTGCCAAAAAATGAAGCCTCTTCAATCCTTTAAAATTTGAACTCTTAATTAAATCAACACTTTGCATACTTGTTTGAAAAAATTAACTAAAGTTCATAGTAACTCAAATAATTACTCTTTTCAGTTCTTTCCTTCTTTTCATATAGACTGATCTGTTTTCTGGTCCATTTGGCAGGAATACAATACTAAAAGTTTCTGTGATTTCAGTAATAAAAAAAGCTGGGAGGAAAAATACTTCTGGAGTGACAGAATGAGGAGGTCTGCTTACCTTCTCCCCCGTGAAACAATCATGACTAGTGAAAATCATATAAAAAAACACCATTTAAAGTCTCTGGAAATTGCCCTAAGAGCACACAGCAAATGGAAAAACCCTTATTTAGGAAAATCTATTAAATCTCAGAAGAGTGAGAGTCTGTTTCATTTGAGTCATGACCCATTCCCCCACCACCAAGCCCTCAACTAAATCTGCCTCTTCCTCCAGCTCATTGTCTAGGATTATATTTTCTCTCAGTGAGGGACAGGCCACCAGCATTTCTCATTCTCTCCAGTCTGTGTTGCAGAAGCTCTAGTCAGCCAAGCACAGAAGTCTGGGATTCTCTTATTCCACCAAACCCTCAATCATAGACTGAAGGATTGCATTAACCCCAGTTTGCTCATAGAGCAGAGATTCCACACTGGGAGAGAAAAGCCAAGAAGACCAAAGGCTACTGCCCCCACTCAGTACCATACTCAGAGAGTAGGGATGTCCCTTGGAGACAAGCAGACCATCATATAGGTTTTGCTTAGAGAGGGAAGCAGGCTGTAAACACTGAGAGTTCTATAGCTCATCCCAAGGAAACTGGGTTTATTTGGAACAGAGTGAGGAAGTTCAAGCCTAAAGATTCTATATTAAAAGAAAAAAGGAGACTTTGGTGTGAGCAGTTAAGGAACAGCTAGTAGCTCCATGATAGCAACAAGTAAAATGATAGATTAGCTAGTAGTCTAGTTAAAAAAAAAAAATAGATGGAAAGAGAAGCTAAGAAGAGCTCTCCTGGGGTATGACCAAGTCACTGAGACTGGCCTAAAAGACTACCCTTGCAGAAAAACTGACTTTTAATTGGTTCAGAATGCAGTGATTTATGCCCTTGGGCATTTCCAAGAAAAAATAAAAAAATCGATCAGCTAACATTTATTAAAGTTTAACAGCTAGGGAATAATAACACTCTAAGACTAGTATGAAGACACTAGAGAACACTAATAATAACACTAGAAAATTTTAGTATGAAAATCAGGAAAAGAGAAAATCAAAGACAGCTCAGCTAAAACCACTGTCATCCCTAGGCAAAATGGATATCAGTGTGACTGCGCACTTGCTCAGGGCTATGCTATCTGAGCAGTGACATTAAAGGTCTTATACTAAAGCAGAAATAGAATTCATTGAAATACTCCCCAAAGTCACTAAGCAACTGAACAAGCAACAACTACAGTAAGCCCTAGGTTGGCAGGAGGACCAGTATCCAGAGTTGTTACATCAAGTTTTCAACAACAACTACAAAAATTTGCAAGAAATGCAAAGAAACAGGGAAGTGTGATACATACACAAGCAACAGAGACTAAGTTTAAAAGGACTCAATAGTGGATTTAGCAAAGACTTCAAAATAGCTATGATTAATATATTCAAAGAACTAAAAAAAAAAATCCTTAAAGGATGAAAGAAAGACATGATGAAAATGTCTTATCAAATAGAGAACATTGGCAAAGAGAAATAGAAGTTACAAAAAAAGAACTAAATGAAATTTTGAATGTGAGAAGTATAATGAGAAACAGGAAGAATGAAAACTCACTAGAGGGGATCAATGGTAGCTTTGAATTGGCAGAAGAAAGACTCAATGAACTTGAAGATAGATGATTAGAGGTTATGTAATCTGAAAAACAGAAAAATGTATGAAGAAAAATCAACAGAGCCTAGGAAAAATGTGGGATACTATTAAGTATGATTGAAATACAGGAAAACATTTTTAAAAGAAAGAAGCAGAAAAATTATTCAAAAAGCAATGGCTGAAACCTCCCAAAGTTGATGGAAAAAAATGAAGTTACATATTCAAGAAGCTTACTGAACTCCATCTGGAATAAACACAAAGATATCCACATCAAAACACATCATGGTCAAAAGGTTGAAAGTCAAAATCAAAAGGAAAATTGTGAAAGTAGCAAGAGAAAAATGACTTGCCAAGGACTTGGGATTACCCCAATAAAACCAACAGTTGATTTATTCAAAACAAAGGAGGCTGGAAGACAATGAATATTCAAAGTGGTGAAAAAAGTATTATAAATCAAAGTTCTTATGTCTATCAATAGTATCTTGCAGGGCTTCCCTGTTGGCACAGTGGTTGAGAGTCCACCTGCTGATGCAGGGGACATGGGTTTGTGCCCCATCCGGGAGGATCCCACATGCCACAGAGTGGCTGGGCCCGTGAGCCATGGCCGCTGAGCCTGCGCGTCTGGAGCCTGTGCTCTGCAACGGGAGAGGCCCACATACCACAAAAAACAAAACAAAAACAAAACAAAATGAAAAAAGTATCTTGCATACTAAAGAAAGTTCTTCAGTCTGAAGACAAATAATCTCAGATTGTAATTCAAATTCACATGAAGAAACAGAGTGTTTGTAAAGGTAATTATGTAGGTAATAAAAAAGACACTATAATTGGATATTTTCTCCCTTCTGTTAACTTATTTAAAAAGCAGTTGTATAAAACAATATGTATGTAATTATTTTGTTGTGCTTATAACATACAGAAATACAATATATTCACAAAAGAAGTGGGTGAGAGCAAAGCTGTATTGTAGTGATAAAGTGGTACCAGATCATAACTCAAATCTACAGGAAGATGAAAAAAATAGAAATGGTCAATAAGAAGATTAATATAACGAAGTTTATAAATATATAATTGCTCTCCTTTCTTCTTTTAGCTGCTTTAAAAGGCATAAAATTCTACAAAGTAAAAATATAATAGTGTATATGTAATATGTATAACAATGTAAAACATTGGTAGCACAGAAGAAGAGAAAAAGAAATATAACATTTATAACAGTCACATTTCTATATCTCAGTGGAACTAAGTACTATAAATCTGAGGTACACTGATAAATTAAGATGCATAGTGTAATTTCTAGGACAACCACTAGGAAAGTAACTCAAAAAAGTATAGTGAAAAAATTGTTACAGCAATTAAAATAAATACTTGCTCTCCTCTCTTCTTTCAACTTCTTAAGAGACATAACAATTATATAAAGTAATAATTAGAACTTTAGAATAATTACAATACTGTGTTCATAACATAGTCATAACATATATAACAAGAATAGCATGAAAAGAGGGAAAAGGGAATAGTTCTATATAGAAGTACATTTCTATATCTCATTAAAATTAAACTAGTGTAAGTTTGATATAGATTCTTCTTCTTTTTTTTTTTTGTGGTATGCGGGTCACTCACTGTTGTGGCCTCTCCTGTTGTGGAGCACAGTCTCCGGACGCACAGGCCCAGCGGCCATGGCTCACGGGCCCAGCAGCCCCGTGGCATGTGGGATCTTCCCAGACCGGGGCACGAACCTGTGTCCCCTGCATTGGCAGGCAGACTCTCAACCACTGCACCACCAGGGAAGCCCTGATATAGATTCTTAAACTAAGTTAATACATCTATTGTAAGCCTAGAACAACCACTAAGAAAATAACTTAAAAATATAGCAAAATAGCAAAGGAATTAAAATGATACAACAAAATTATGAATGAAATATTAATAAAATTAATGAAAAAGAAAGAAAGAAAGTAGGGACAGAAGAACAAAAAAGACATGAAACATATATAAAACAAAAAATAAAATAGCAAATGTAAATCCAAACATATCAATATTAACTTTAAGTGCAAATGAGTCAAATAACCCAATCAAAAGCCAAAGATTGTGAGACTAGTTTTTTTTAAGTCCAATTATATGTTGTCTACAGAAGATATATTTTAGATTTAAAGATATAAATAGGTTGAAAGTTCAAGTTTGAAAAAAATATACCATAAAAGAAGCAATCATAAGAAAGCTGGAGTGGCTATACTATTACTGGGCAAACAGACTCATATACAAAAAAATGTTGCTAGAGATAAAAAAGGAACATTTTATAATGATAAAATTGTCAATCTGTCAGGTATTACACAATAGTTATAAATATATATGCATCTAACAACAGTATCCCAAAATACATGAAAGAAAATCTGATAGAATTAAAAAGAGAAATAGAATATTGAAAATAATAGTAGAAGACTTCAATACCATGCTTCCAATTATGGATAGAACAACTAGGCAAAAGACCAATGAAGATATAGAAGACTTAAACAACACTATAAACCAACTAGACCTAATAGAAATGTCTGGAACATTCTACCCAGCAACAGCAGAATACACAGCCTTCTTAAGCACACATGAAAATTTTCCAGGACAGACCATATATTAGGTCATAAAACAAGGTTCAATACTTTTAAAAGGATTTCAATCATATAAAGAATGTCTCCAACAAAAGTAGAATAAAATTAGAAACAAATAATAGAAGAAAAGTTGGAAAATTCACAGTAATGTTGAAGTTAAAAAACAGACTCTTAAATAACCAATTGATCAAAGAAGAAATCACAAAGGAAATTAGAAAATACTAGGAAATGAATGAAAATGAAAACATAAGATACCAAAGCATGGAACACAGCTAAAACAATTCTTAGAGGGGAATTTATAACTCTTAATGCCTATATTAAAAAAGAAAAATCTCAAATCAATTATCTAGTTTCCATTTTAAGACACTGGAAAAGAATAGCAAACTGAACCTAAAGACAGAAGAAGGGAAATAATAAATATTAGAACATAAATTAATTTGAAATTTAAACTACAATAGAAAAATCAATGAAACCCAAAGTTGGTTCTTTGAAAAGATCAGCAAAATTGGCAAATTTTAGGTAAATTTACCAAGAAAAAGAGAGAAGACACAAATTACTAAAATAATGAAAGAAGAAACATCACTACTGACCTTTCAGAAATAAAATTAATTATAAGGGAATACTGTAAGGAATCATATGCCAATAAATTAGATAACTTAGATGAACTGAACAAATTACTAGAAAGGCACAAACTATTAAAACTGGCTCAAAAATAGAAAATCTGAATAAATATAACAAATAAAGAGATTTGATTAGTAATTTTAAAATTTCTTACAAAGTATGTAAATTGGTTCAGCCACTATGGAAAACAGTATGGAGGTTCCTTAAAAAACTAAAAGTAGAACTACCATATATATGCAGCAATTCCACCCAAAACACTAAAATCAAAAAGATACATGCAACCCAATGTTCACAGCAGTACGATTTACAATAGCAAAGAAATGGAAGTAAACCAAGTGTCCATCAAGATGATTGGCTTAAGAAGATGTAATATATATATATATATATATATATATATATATATATATATATATATATATATACACACACTATGGAATATTAGTCATAAAAGAGAATGAAATTCTGCCATTTGCAGCAATGTGGATGGACCTAGAGCAGCCGCCCCCAACCCTTTTGGCACCAGGGACAAGTTTTGTGGAAGACAATTTTTCTGGTGGGGGGGGACGGTTCAGATGGTAATGTGAGTGATGGGGAGTGATGGGGAGCAGCAGATGAAGCTTCGCTTGCTCACCTGCCACTCACCTCCTGCTGTGTGGCCCTGTTCCTAACAGGGCATAGACCAGTACTGGTCTGCAGCCGGGGGGTTGGGGACCCCTGACCTAGAGAATACTATACTTAAGAAATAAGAAATAAGTCAGAACTAGAAAGACAAATATAAGTTATATGTGTGGAATCTTAAAAATAATACAAATGAATGTGTACACAAAACAGAAACAGACCCTCAGACATAGAAAACAAACTTGAGGTTACCAAAGGGGAGGAGGGAGGGACAAATTAGGGGTATGGGATTAACAGATACGAACAACTATACATAAAATAGATAAGCAACAAGGATTTACTGTATAACACAGGGTATTATACCCAATATCTTGTGATAACCTATAATGAAATTTAATCTGAAAACATACTAAATCACTATGTTGTACTCCTGAAACTAACACAATATTGTAAATAAACTATAATTCAATTAAAAAAAAATACTTTCTACAAAGAAAAGCCCAGCCTGGATGGCTTTACTGGTGGAATCTACCAAACATTTAAAGAAGCAATACCAATTCTTCACAAACTTTTCCAAAAAATAGATGAGGAGGGAATAATTTCTGACTCATTCTATATGGGTGGCACATCCATGATATATCTCATAAAGGATTTTAATTTAGAATATATAAAGGACTCTTATAACTTAATAAACAAATATAAATAACTCAATTGAAAATGGGCAAAGGATCTACATAAACATTTCCCCAAAGAAGAGATATAAATGGCCTATAAATGCATGAATGGATATTGAACACATTAGCCTTTAGGCAGATCAAAACCATAGTGAGATATCCCTTTACATCCACTATGATGGCTAAAATAAAAAAGACAGTTAATAAAAAGTAATGGCAATGGTGCTGAGAAATTTGAACTCTCATACGTTGCTGGTCGAAATGTAAATCAGTTCAGCTGCTTTAGAAAATAGTCTAGCACTTTCTCAAAGGTTAAACAGAGCCAACATATGACAGAATTTTTGCTACTAGTTATATACTTAAAAGAAAGGAAAACATATGTCCACACATGATCTTGTACACAAATGTTCATAGAAGCATTATTCCTAATAGCCAATTGATAAATTAATTTAGTGGATGAATGAATAAATGTAGCTTATCCACACAATGGAATATTATTTTCCATTAAAAAAATTGGAGCCACAACATGGATAAACCTTGAAAATATTATGTTCAGTGAAAGAAGCCAGTCACAAAGGACCACATATTGTATGATTCCACTTGTATTATGAAATGTCCAGAATTGGCAAAAGTATAGAAACAGAAAACATATTAGTAGTTGCCTAAGCCTGGTAGAAGCGGAAGGAGGTGGAATTGGGAGATTGACTGCTAATAATACAGGATTTTAGAGTGACGAGTGATGAATGTTCTGAAATTGTGAAGATTGTTGTGATGTGGTTGCACAACTTTGTGAATACATTAAAAACCACTGAATTATATATTTTAAATGGGTGAATTTTATTCTGTGTGAATTACATCTGAATAAAGCTGTTTTAAAAATCCTTAGGAAGGGTAGCTGCTAAAACATTACATTTTAAAAAATTACTTGACTTTTTCTGTTAGCATATATTGAAAGAATTTCTTCATCTCATGACTGATATACTGTAATAGAGGAGAAATGGGAAAAAAACAAGGATCAAAAGAACCACATTTATGCTTCTTAGCTGGTGGTTTACATGAAGAATTGTGAAATACTGAAGGCTTCTTTTTCTTGTAGATTATTCAGACACAATGGAATGCTTAAGATTCAGAGGAACTTAGAGATCATCTACTCCCCCTCCCCAAAACTTTTTAAAAAATTAGATATGGAAAGCACTAGGCCTTGAAAGATAAAGTGATTTGCCCAAAGCCCTGTGATGTTGGAGCCTCAACTATAACCCAGGTCTTTCGTTTCCTAGGCTGGGACCTAGTTCAGATTATGATTGTGGTTGTGATACATGACATTCAACTCATTATTTTTTTGTTCTTGGATTCATCCAAAATCAAAATACCTGCGCTAAGAGGCATAGCTTCACACCCTCACAACAGGATTTGATCTTCACTCCTTTATTTTCTGATGCCAAGTTTTCCGATTTGTCAATGAAACTACAGCATATATTCATGCATTCATTCATTTTGTTTAAACAGTGCTGTTGAACCCATACTATCTACCAATTTCTGGGCTCTGCAATTGCTGATCTCTATGTGGGACCACAAACATGAATAAGACAGACACTCTACAACCTGGGATACTAAGGTAGAAACATTACCCAAAAACTTAACAATAAAAACAGATTAGTAAGCTAGAGAGAGAAGGCAGAAAAGGTGTTCTAAAGAGAGGGACCAGCATGTGCTAAAGGACAGAATTATGTTGGAAAAGTATAGTGGACAAGTACCTGAAGAGGCACTATGAGTTTCATATTATTAAAATAGAACATAAAAATAGAACAAAGGCACAAATCTAAAGGAGGCTGCCAGTGGATTTTCACAGAGAGCAGGCCTATGTCACCAAAAAACAGAATAAAAAACTGAATGTTATCAACAACCCAGAAATCCTCCTCTGCCCCTCCAGATACTACCTCCCTGCAAAAGTCACCACAGTCCTATTAAAAGGCTTAAAAAGAGAATGAGACAATCAGTGTAGAGGATCAACCAAAACAGAAAGGGATTAATGGAGTAGGGCAAACAAATTTAGCAAACCATTACACAGTCTTGGAAGGAGATAGAAAAATCAAGGAAAGTAATTCCAATAGGGATGGAGAGAATAAAAGGAACTAGAAATTTGAGGGCAATGTTTCTCAAACTGGACTGTGTATCAGAATTATCTGGGAGTATTACACAGAATACAGGTTCAACACCACTGAATCTCTAGGTTTCAAGACCTGGAATAAGCATTTTAAAAGCTTATATGTTTTCTCATATACAAGCAAATTTAGGAACCACTGACTTCAGAGACAGAACTCACCAGTCATGGAGACTGCTTAACTACAGGATATGAAGGAAAGGGACAAGTCAGTAGAAGCCATGACATTTCTGTCTTGGGCAGCTGAGAGAAATAAAAACAAGAAAGTTGTTGAGTTTGAGGTGACTCTACAGCATCAGAGGTAAAGAGATGATAAGCTACTGATATTATTAGTCTTACATTAAGAATAGACTGTGATAAAAATCTGGGAAGTTTTAAATGTATGTGGTAGTTGATCTAATTGTATTGAAAAGTTTATTTATTTATTTGAACCATTACTCAGTTTCATTGGTGTGGATGACAGAGAAGTGACTACACTTTAGTTATTTTGAACTAAGTATCTAATCCTGTCTTCCAAATGGTGTACTAGCTGACTTAAATAGTTTAGTGAATATGGATTCCTATGACATCTTTGAATATATTAATAGCAATGGGTAATCTGACTTTATTTCCTTCTCCTGTATGTCTCTTGTGTTTTGAGATGAAGGGAGAGGTAACTGGACAAAAATATAAATTTCACAACAATGTTATACACACAGATACATTTTAATATGAACCATTGGTGACCCTGTATGATTAAACAGTAGAATAAGATAGACAACTGGTGAAACTACTGCTCCTCCATATATTATGAATATTAACAACTCACTTTAAGGAAAAAGACTTAAAGGAATGTTGCTTTACACAAAATACGAAAAAAAATTTCTTCTGCCCATTTTTTAATCAGATTGTGTTTTTGATGTTGAGTTGTATGAGGTCTTTATATATGTTGGATATTAACCCCTTTTCAGTCATATCATTTGCAAATATTTTCTCCCATTCAGTAGGCTCTTTTCATTTTGTCAGTGGTTTCCTTTGCTGTGCAATGGGCAGAAGAATTGAATAGATATTTTTCCAAAGAGGAAATGCCGATGGTCAATAGGCATATGAAAAGATGCTCAGCATCACTAACCATCAGGGAAATGCAAATCAAACCCACAGTGAGATGTTATCTCACACCTGTCCGAATGGCTATCATCAAAAAGAACACAAATAACCAACGTTGGCGAGGATGTGGAGAAAAGGGAACCCTCCTACACTGTACGTGGGAATATAAATTGGTTCAGCCACTGTGGAAACAGTATGCAGGTTCCTCAAAAAACTAAAAGTAGAACTATAATATGACCCAGCATTGCCACTCCTGGCTATATATTTGAAAAAGAAAACAAAAATACTAAAATCAAAAAGATACATGCACCCCAATGTTAATAGTAGCATTATTTACAATTGCCAAGATATGGAAATAACCTAAGTGTCCATCAAGAGATAAATGGATAAAGAAGATATGAAATATATACACACACACATATACACAAAATGGGATGTCATTCAGCCATAAAAAAGAATGAAATTTTGCCATTTGCAACAACATGAATGGACTTGGAAGGTATTATGCTAAGTGAAATAAGTCAGACAGAGAAAGACAAATACTGTATGATATCACTTATATGTGGAATCTAAAAAATACAACAAACAAGTGAATATAACAAAATAGAAGCAAACTCACAGATATAGAGAACAAACTAGTGGTTACCAGGTTAGGAGGGGTGGAATATAGGTGTGGGGGAGTGGGAGGTACAAACTATTGGGTATAAGAGAGGTTCAAGGACATATTGTACAACATGGACAATATAGCCAATATGGAAAGTAACCTTTCAAAATTGTATAAAAATTTGAAAATTAAAAGCAAACAAAAACCCCCCACAAATTGTATAGAGGTGGTATAAACTAATAGCACTAATTGTGCAACAAAATATTATGCTAACCAAAATAAACAGTTATATAATCGCCTTGAAACATAAACTGAATAAATTTCTCATCTCAAAAAAAAAATAGGAAAGATAGGAATTTCTTGGTTTCTTTAGTATGTGACCCAGAGGCTTCTCTTAAATTTGCAAATATGCTTTGTTTAACCACTTAGAATTAAAGTAATACTGAACTGAAATGAATATAATCACAAGGAAAAATATTGCAATCCACTTCCAAATATTTTTGTTTTAAAGTCATATTAAGATATTTGAATAAGCTTGTAGACCTAGTCTTAGAACTCTTCATTTGTTGGTTTACACTAAAAAACTAACAAGGTGCCCATCTTTCTTCCCTCCCCTGATATTTATTGAGAGGGAGAAGAAATAAATGAAGGAATAATATATGAACTCATTGAAGATAACTAGGCCCTGACCAACCAGATATTAATCCAGCTCCCTAATTGAGTCAATTGAATTGCTATTTTCATCTGTCAGAGTTCAAACTGATACCAACCTCTTCAATTTTTAGCAGGTTTTCTTCACAATTTAGTGTAATGTAATATTTTGCCCATTTTCAATACATTTTTCACTAAGAATGATCACTTGGAATCATGAAAACAACCACTATAAAAGTATGATTTTACTTTTTCCAAGATTTTTTTTCAAACAAATTTTTAAGCTCTCTTTTATTTTATTACTCGATAGAGGTTTCCATGTATGTTAAATTGAGTATGAAAATGTGTGTATAGCAATAATCTAAATTAATTATTTAAGCCCCGCTGTATTATACACATTAGGATAAATGTTACCATTCCTAAACTACATTATCTAAATCAATAACATATCACAAGGCTCATTAATTCCCTATGTGTTAATAGTGAAAATTAAAAATCTCCAGGTAAATCTATCATTTTCCTTCTCTTTTCTGTGCTACTCTAGTACTCTGTGCATACTTCTAGCCTAATGCTTATCCCCAGAGCCACCATGCTACCCAGCGTTAGGGAAACATTCACACCGTAGTCTTTTGAATAGCTGTGTGTGTTCAGTTCCAGTGGGCATCATTCGCAGAGGCTGCAATGCAAATATACCCCTGGAGTGTGGTCCTGCTTATATCATTAAACCCTAACTATTAACTTAGTTGTTTGTTTGCCCCACCAGAGAGAAAGCTACCTAAGGATGAGAATCATGTCAGGCTCAATTTTGCATCCCTATCTCTAGCCAGCTTCCTGGCATAACACTAGTGCTGAAGAAGTTTTTATTGTGCAAATGAATAAACTGATTCATGAAATATGGGAAGCAGTCATGCTGTACAATGTACCATGTGATTCAGATGTTCCAATTATCTTTTGTTGTTAGCCGCAAAATTAGTGGCTTAAAATATGAGCCATTTTATTTTTTAGTATTTTTAAATTAAAAAAAATTTTTAAATTATTTTTCATTTCATTTTTTAATTGAAGTATAGTTGATTTACAATATCATGTTAGTTTCAGGTGTACAGCACAGCGATTTAATTATATATATATATAAAAATATATATATATTCCTTTTCAGATTATTTTCATTTATAGTTTATTACAAAATATTAAGTATAGTTTAGTTCCCTGTGCTATACTCTTTGTTGGTTATCTATTTTATATATAGTAGTGTGTATATGTGTTAATCCCAACCTCCTAAATTATCCCTCCCCCCACCCCCTTTCCCCTTTGGTAACCATAAGTTTGCTTACCATGTCTGTGAGTCTATTTCTGTTTTGTAAATAAGTTCATTTGTACCATGTTTTTTAGATTCCATATATAAGTTATATCATATGATACACTTAAAAGCTTTTGCACAGCAAAGGAAACCATAAAGAAAACAAAAAGACAACTTACAGAATGGGAGAAAATATTTGCAAGTGATACAAGTGACAAGGGATTAATCTCCAAAATATACAAACAGCTTATATAGCTCAATATCAAAGAAACAAAAAACCCAATCAAAAAATGGACAGAAGACCTAAATAGACATTTCTCCAAAGAAGACATCCAGATGGCCAAAAGGCACATGAAGAGATGCTCAACAACACTAATTATTAGAGAAATGCAAATCAAAGGTACAATATCACCTCACACCAGTCAGAATGGCCATAATCAAAGTCTAAAAATAATAAATACTAGACAGGGTGTGAAGAAGAAGGAACCCTCCTACACTATTGGTGGAAATGTAAATTGGTACAGCCACTATAGAGAACAGTATGGAGGTTCCTTAAAAAGTTAAAAATAGAACTACCATATGACCCAGCAATCCCAATACTGGGTATATACCCTGAGAAAACCATAATTCAAAAAGAATCATGCACCAAAATGTTCATTGCAGCTCTATTTACAATAGCCAGGACATGGAAACAACCTAGGTGTCCATCAGCAGATGAATGGATAAAGAAGATGTGGTACATATATACAATGGAATATTACTCAGCCATAAAAAGAAATGAAATTGAGCTATTTGTAGTGAGGTGGATGGACCTAGAGTCTGTCATACAGAGTGAAGTAAGTCAGAAAGAGAAAAACAAATATTGTATGCTAACGCATATACATGGAATCTAAAAAAAAAAAAAGAAAAGAAAAAATGGTACTGATGAACCTAGTTGCAGGGCAGGAATAAAGATGTGGGCATATATCTGGAGAAAACTCTAACTGGAGAAGACACATGCACCTCAATGTTCACTGCAGCACTATCTGCAATAGCCAAGACACGGAAGCAACATAAATGCCCATCAACAGATGAATGGATAAAGAAGATGTGGTACATATATACAATGGAATATTATTCAGCCATAAAAAGAATGAAATAATACCATTTGCAGCAACGTGGGTGTACATAGAGATTATCACACTAAGTGAAGTAAGCCAGACAGTGAACCATTTTATTATATCATGTGATTTTTGTGAGCTAGGAATCCAGGCAGGTTTCAGCTGGGTAGTCCTTTTTTTCTACGTAGTATCAGCTGGGGCCAGAGGCAGTGGGTCTTGCCTGGAGGGTCCACAAGAACTTCATTCACATACTTGGTTCCTGCGCTGAGTTGGCTGGGACAGCAGGGGATTGGCCAGCATCACTTCATCTCTCCACATGGTCTCCTTGGTCTTCCTCACAGCAGGGTGGTCCCAGGGTAGTTGGACTGACAGGGAGCCCAGGGCTTTAAAAGCAAGTACTACAAAATACCAAGGCAGAGGCTGTAAGATTCATGTCCCTTGCATTTTGTTCATCAACTAAATAGCTAAGGCTAGCTGAGGTTCAAAGGAAGGATTGTTAGATTCTACCACTCAGTGGGAGGAAAAGCAAAGAATTTTTGGCCGTCTTTAATGTATCACAGATATTTGGATCCAACCTTTGTTTTTCAAGAAAGAGGTTAAGTAAATTGATAAGAAAATTGATGTCAGGAATGTTTATATATTTCGTGACTTCTTCTAGGATTGGCACCTCTTCCACCCAACGTTCCAAATCATCTACATTTGCATCTATAGCTATATATTTCTAAAGTTTAGAATAGAAATAAGGAAAGGAATCTCAGTAATCTTTGAGATCAATTTCACTATTATAAGTTTTTTTTACAAGTTTCCTAAAAATTAACCTAAAAGTTTAATATATGTGTTATGCATTCTGTTGAATAACCTGGAGATAGGCGGCACATTTCATAAATATTTTCATTAAAATTCAGGAAAAAATGTCAAAGATAACCTCCCACTGTCTATACATAGGAATTTTAAGGTGTACTTTTAGGAGTATTTGATTTTTACATATTTCCTGGCTAAAAGTATTGCAGTAATAATTTATGGAGTCCAGTGTGCCCTCTTGTTGGTTCGTTTCTGTTAGAATGGTCCGAATATGACTTTCTGAGCGTAGCCTTGCTCTGCTTATTTATTCCTTAACTCACCATAAAGTGCCTCAGTTGTGATTTTCCACTCAGGGACTTCTACTTGTTTGTTTTCTCAGTCTTTAGGGGAGAATGTCAATCCTACCCACAGCTCAGCTGCTAACGCCTAAACTCAACTGGCAACGGAATACAGCTGTTTTCCGGCTACTTGCAACGTGAATACCTATGAAGGCTCAGCTGAAAGAAATAATATTTGTGGAGGACATCTTAGAAAACACCCATCCCATCATCTAGAAACTCACAGCTCTCCCTCTTGGTCAAGTCAATCTTGGAATTACACATTTTAGAATGCATCGTATTGAATTCTGACAGATGTGCCTATCGCAGAGACAATCTTACAAAACTCCCTGCAACAGAATAAGAATGTGGGTTATATTACACAAAGTTCTCACTACACATATCAAACAAAAAATTCCTCTTTAGTTTCAGTATCAGGATTGGTTGTATGCCTTAAGTGTCTGGGTTTTTTTTTTTTTTTTTTTAATATTATGAAGACCGTGAATCATATAACTGATCAAATTTCTTTTTTCTGATGGCTGATAGTAAGTTTATAGACAGTGGCCCAACTCCAACAATCATAAGAGACTTTGTGACATCAGATGATCTGCACTGATATAATTCCTCGTCCTACTAAACTCTTTTTATCCTATTTTTCTTTTGCCCATTTTTTTCCTTTATTTTAAAAACAGATTATCCTGCTATGTCGAAGTGAATCCAAATCCATGACATGATTTAAACCATTTTGAGAATAATAACGGGGTACAAATTAATAAAAAATTCAAATGAACAGCTGCCGGGGACCTGTTGGCCTATTTTTTCACCTACTCTGGGATTAAGGTAGCTGCTTCTAGATTTGAGTATAAAACCTCTGGTAGAATAGCTTTCTTGTTTTGTAAAAAGAAAGAAATAGCTATGCCTATAGAGGACTCCTGGAGAGAGATACCCTTGTATGAAGCAATTATGCAGCCTCAGAGAGTTAGCAAGTTTGGGGACTAGGGAAGAGACTCCTCCAATTCTCAAACCCCAAAACTTTCTATTCTACTGCCGAGCTTGCAGAGGGCGTGTTCGCATTCTGCTTCCTGGGCCTGGGACAGAGGATTCCTGGCACCCCAGCCTGGCACAGGGACTTAACTCCCACAGAAAGAGTGTTCTAACTTGTAGTTAATGTATGGTTAAAAAAAATGGTGAACACACACACACATGCACACACACACATATTTTAGACACATATAAAAGTAAGTACAATTTTTGAGCTTATGTGAATATCTAATCATAATTTTCTAACATCATTTCTATGCAAGTTCCAAATAGCCTTATTAGTAAATTTTCTGAGCAAAATTTGTGAGCTGGGGACTTCCTTTGCCTATATTTGTGCTTATATTGAATACATTTTTTCAGGAAAAGAAAAAGAACACAGGCTATATCTTCATTAAACACAGCGGAGGAGGGATAATTAGTATTACAAAGGATGCTATTTGCACTCATTTACTCAGTAAAGGAATTTTACTGCTTGGTATCTGGCATTTGTGTTTCTTTACAAACCATAAAATCAAAACCTTATTTGTAATGTTTTTGTACAGTATGCCAAATCAGTATAGAGTAACTGAATTAGAGGGGAAGAGAAAAAATATTTAAACTATCATCTATTTAACAAATGTTCAACTATCAACTACTTAGTAGTAAAATTAATACTGCATAAAATTGCATTTGGGACTACACTTAAACAAGTAAAAATAAGAAAACAAGAATGATTTTAAAAGTAAAATTCATGAAGAGTGTGGAAATTTCCAGAGCAATGACTCTTATCTATGTCTATGTTGAACAGAAAATGAAATCAAATTAACTTCTCATCTTCACATGATAACACTATTTACACAGTGACAACTTCTTTGCCAATCACCGGCTGAGAGTAGGTCTTCAGAGAAGTCCATAATGGCCCCCAAAAGGCAAGACCCTGGAGAAATGAGACAGCGAACCACTGCAGTGAGTTTCTGGATGTAGTTGAGGACAGTGTGTGTGTGTGTGTGTGTGTGTGTGTGTGTGTGTGAGAGAGAGAGAGAGAGAGAGAGAGACAGAGAGAGAGAGAGAGAGAGAGAATCCGTTACCAGGGTGACCAGAGTGTCACGAAAGGCACAGCTGACTGCTTTTGTCTGATGGGGCAACTGAGAGGCCATATATTGTACCTCAGAACAGTCCATTATAGGAGAAGAAGGGGTAAACAATTTATCTGCTGGTTATTTCCAGTCTCATATGTCTCACTGGTCAGCCTGAGGAATATTATCACCTCTGAACCTTGGCCTTGTGTTATTGAGTGGTTCTGGGCAGCTCCTGGGGACAGCTGAGTGTTAGGAGTTTCTCAGTGGGTGGCAGAAACTTTATGAGTAAGGGGGATGGGATGAGCCATCTCCAGAGTCACTCTCACCAGGAAGTTGGCAAGGCTGAACTGATCTGGGGTGGCACAAAAACTGAGGTCAATACACACATCAGATAATCTCTACTCTTAAATTTTGCATAACCACCAAGAACATCTAACATTTATTTGCTGCTTACTATATTCCAGGTTTTATTTTAAGCATTTGATTTATCTCTTCTAATGCTCAAAAAAAGACCTGTAAGAAATGCACTATTGTTATTTCTATTTTATAGATAAGCAAACTGAAGCAAAGAGGGTACAAGTGGAGTTGGGTGGAGTTGGGTGTAGCTGCCCAGTAAGTCTTGTTCATAAAACTTCTGGGCCTTAATATGACAAAGTTTGGTAGAGCAAATACATTCCACTGAATGAGGAATACATTTTAATTCTATTACTTTTCAAATAGTTGACTCAGTTTTAGGTTTCATAACAACATTATGGATAACAATTGATTTATAAGAACAATTTTCAGTTGAATAGCTTTTTTTTTAATTAAAATTTTTATTTTGAGATAACTGTAAATTCACATGTGGTTCTAAGAAACCGTACAGAGCTACCCAGTTTCCCCGCATGGCAACATCATGCAAAACTCGCGTGTAATATCACAACAGAAGGATGGCATTGATACTGTCAAGATGCAGAACATTCTATCACCACTGGATCCCTCCCACTGCCCTTTATAGCCATCCCCACCTCCTCCTCCCTGGCAATCACTGTTCAGTTCTCTGTGTCTATCATTTTGCCTGAAGAGCTTTTTAGGAAGTATTGCAATCAGTGTTTTCTTGACCAGAGCCTTCTATAATTACTCCTCTCTTCAAATACCTTCCTTTTGAGGATTTCACTATAATGTAGCAACTCCTTCAGTAGATAAAAGGAAAAGAGAGAAGAAATTCAGTAAGCATTCAAGCGCTATCAGATCCCCAAAATGGTTGGATGCAAATAGTAGTTTAAATAAAATCCCCAGGAAACCTAAAATATTTACTGACTGTCTTCCATTGTCACAAATAATTTAGTGTTGATGCTATAAAAGACTCCTTGAGTAGGGTGAGCTTGGAAATAATTAAAAATTACCACGCTCTGATCATTCATTAGTAATTTTTAAAAGAATGGAGCATTGTAGATAACTTAGCAGCCGACTTAAAAAAATGCCATGAGCTGAGCCAATTATTTTATCATCGTTCAACTGATGAATAAAGTGGATGTGGACTTGGTGTTGTGATTAATAATAGGTCACTTGGTTATGAGCTTTGTGCACAAAAACACTTACACATCTAGACCTTGAGAGAAAATAGTCTTATAATTCGGGTGGTAGTCTTAATGTAATTATTACCATCTGGGTCTTCCATTGACTCCCCCCACTCCCATTTCTAATACTGTTAGCAGCAATATCCTTGATTCTGTTGCTGAGGACTCCTTGGAATAATAGTGGTCTCACAGGAATGATTAATGACTCAATCAGAGAATGGGGGACAGGCTTCCAAGCACCGATTCAAACACTGAATATAATTAGCATATTCGTTTTTCAGAAGCCAGTCACTTTTTATTATAGCTCGTGCTGTAATTCTTTGACTGAAACTTGTAAGTAATTATTTTACATCCCTTTATTTATTGCAGTGACCTCTAATGCTAAGCATGCTTTTAATTTGGGGAGAAGACTGCCTGTTGCGTGACTTCTTAGGGTCTAGGCTTTTGATGTTGGATAGTTTGTCCTTAGTAATAGTCTAATTATCCCACTGGAGGAGATGTTTTGTTTTCAAAGGGGATTATTCATGGCTTAAATCGGATACCCCGAAGCTGCCAAGTAATAAAAGAGATGGTTAACATTCTAAATCATCTTGCCTAACTAGTAACTAAAAGCCAGAAGTGTTGGTGTTAGTTTGGTGACCAGAGTATTGCATTCTTCTTGCAAAACTGCATAATTGAAAGGGTGGGGTCTGGTTTGCATTCCATCTCAAAAGACTTTTATAGCCCTTAGAAAGCTGGAAATCTGCTTCTTGTCGAACATCTCTTTCCACAACAGATTAGATTCATCCTTTCTTCACTAAAGTCATCGGAAAAACTTCAACATTCAGTTTTTTTCAAGTCTCAAAGTAATGAATCCCCTCAATATCTTTTTAAGTTGAAACACGTTCCAAATAATTTAGTTCCAGCTTAATTTCTTAGTAAGCAATAAATAACATTTCATTGGTGAGCAAATGCACATCCAACATCTGCTTTGGCGAGCTGGAAATTTCCCATCTTGTGGGAAGCATTTCTCTTCCCTATGTTGCACTTAGCCTGGAAGAACATTCTTGATGCCAGGATGCAGTTTCTGGTTCCCCCTCTCCTTTTCCCCAGTAAGAGTTAACATAAGGTGGGAACAAAAGAAAAATCAAACACTGAATTGGAAAGGAGGACTGGAAGTAAGTCTTTGATCCAAAAAACAACTGACTTGGGCAAAGCAAATAAAAAGGTACAGTGAAGGAATGAGGAATTAAAGAGGAATAGCATATATGACCAAGTCCTCTGGACGGTCTGCCACAGCCCTGTGACTGAAAGTCCTGACAGGGTCTCTATTGCTCTCCCCTAAACCATTCCATATGAATGTCTAGCTTGTTCTCCAAGGAGGAAGATTTTCATACCTGCCGTAATGCATGTTTCTGAGTTGCACTTATTTCCCCATTCTCATCCAAACTCAGAGCCCGCTGCCACCATTGAAGGTTAGTTATTCTTTTCTTTCTCCAGGTGAAATAAAGAATAATTAACCACTATTTATGATATAATAGCTCTTTCTAGCCCAGAACAGTGATTAGCTTACCTCTCAAATACTTTTCAATCAGGTTATACTAATTTTCAAATATAATATTGCTAGACTTTATGGGCTGGGTCTCTGTACAGCCAACATAACTATCATTATGCAGCAAATTATAATGTAAAATTAATATGACTTCCATTCTTAGTCAAATGTAGATAAAAATCCTTTAGGCTTTGTGCCATTTTACCCATTAGTAATATCTTTTTTCCCCTTTATTTCTAAACAGTGGGAAAATTCTCTCATTGTTGTACTTTGAAATGGCCCCAATCTCCCTACCCAAATAAATAATTCTACACTTATTTTTACTACAAATTCTCCTCTCTTTACTGTCCAGTTGCTTCATTTTTACCTTGTTTTGGCTTATTTTTCATTGCCCTTTTTTTCCCTAAAACTGTTTTCAAAAGCAAATTTTCTGGCTTTTAATTTTATGTCTTAATGGGATCTTAGCTGACTGTTGTCTCTTTCATGCCCATATGCAGTCAACTCTCACTGAATTCTAAAAACAAAATCACTTTCCACTTTTAAATTAATATTTCATTCAAGTTTTGGAAATTTTTCTTTACCTTTTTTTAACAAGTAGATAATTAACAATTCTTAGCCAAAAAAGAACAAAAAGGAAAAAAAAACAAATAGGAAATTTCTGTCCACAGTTTTTAAAAAATACAATGTATTTTTTACATTGTAAAATAATTTATACAATGTAATTGTATATACAATTTTATACAATGTAATTGTATAAAATACAATTTTATACAATGTAATTTTTCTTTTAGTCTTGTAAGTTGCAATAAAATTAAGTTTCCCCACCCAATCAATTGCTTCACATTGGAAACTGTCACACATCAGGCATCTGGCTTTTAGAAAGGGACAATTGTCCAACTGCTGTGGCCAAAATTGAGTGTGGCTTTAAGAACAACTGGCAAAGCCTTGGAGGAATGAACAGACCAGATTTCATGCCTATCTCCTAGGAGTTAATTCAAGGTCCACATGTCCTATCACCTACCAATTGTATGAAGGTACTCTGTGAGTAATAAAAATATATAATTGCAAATTACTTTCCTTTTCTTTTTTGATAGTGTTTTGTAATAATGATGATGATGAAAACTGCTATCATTACTGATAAGCTTGGTGTAATAGAAGTTTTTGGAGCCAGACAAACCTGGGGTTGAACCCCAACTCCACCACTGTGTGGCCTTGGACAAGTGACTTGGCCTCCTTAAATTTCAGTGTCCTTGCCTAATAAACAGGAAATAATACAACCTATTTATTGTAAGGATAGAATTATATACTTAAAGTATCTATTCTACTGCCTGACACAAAATATAAGTTCAAAAATACTAGTTTTCCTATTTCAAAATCCGTTTTACAAAATTATAATCAACACTTTATCTACTTCAGAAAGTGTTTTAAGACAAACACAGTGATTAACAATATCAAATCAAAGTTTGAGAACTAGAGGAGCTTTGAGAATCACTGATTCAAAGGTTTCTCCAGTTTTACGAGCAACAGGAATTACCATTTCTGTCCTCAGAACTTTGAGATTACCAGAAAGACAAGTGTCTGAGGCACTTCTGTAAGCCCAGAAACTGTAAAGAAAGACAGCTCTCAGGGAGGGCTTTGCATGCTGTACAAGATTTACATCAACTAGTTGAAAAATTCTACTCATCACAGCTCCTTACTTTAGAGACGAGGAATCTGGATCTCAGAGAGTTCGTGACTTAGCCAATTGGTGGTACTGCTGAAAACTAAAAACTGGTGTGCTTCCTAGTTGAATGCTCTTTCCATGAAGAGTTATTTTGAGTCAACCCCAAAATCTGCAAGAACATAAAAATAATGCTCTTTCTCCCTCTGACCTCAATAATTAAGGATTTAGAATGCTTTGGAGCAAATCCTCAAAGCAGCTGCAGGTCCTCAATGTTCCAGAATAGATATTTGAAGTTCTTCATGCAAAAATTCCTGAAAAAGACCTTCTTTTAACAGTAACTAAAAAGGCTTCTGGCTCTTTTGTCCTGAAGCACCTATGGAGACATCAAATAAAAGTTGCTCTCCTTTTAGGTAGCAGGAGAGGGTGGACAGAGCTCCAGAATGGATATCAAAAAACACCTTGATCCTAGTTCTAATTCAAGTTTATCCTTTATGTGGCATGAGCTAAGCTTTAGATATCTCTGAATTTGAAGTTATTTTTGACTCTTCATTTTCTCACACACTACATATCTAGTTCAACAGCAAAACTTGATTGGGCCATCTTTAAAATATATCCAGAATCTGATCATTACCACTCACACTGCTGCCACCTTCATCCAAGAAATTATGATTTCTTCTCTGGGCAATTGAAGAAGTCTCCTAATGGGTCTGCCTGTTCTACCTTTTTGTCCTCCATACATTAGTGAGAATAATCTCAGAATTTGTTAGCCAAGCTTCCATAACGGACTTGTCCCTTGATTAACAACCTTAATTGTTTTCTAAAAACCCTGCTGCTAAGTGAAAAGTTATTGTATGGGAAATCTTCTTCATTAATTTTAATGGAAAAATTATGACGAATTTCATTCCAACCCAGGATACCCCAAAAATGTTTATAGAAAGAAAAATATTTTAATTGAACAATCAAAATACTGTTCAATCGTTATGACATTATGTAAGAAACATGGAATTTAAAATAAATAAAGTAGTTTGTGCATAAAAATTAATGACGTGAAGTTTACTGTACTCACCAAAGCAGGAAAAGACGTGATGGAGGGTATTAGTGGAGGAGTGTTGAAAGTAGTTGTTCTTTGTGAGATACATTCTTCCCTCTGAACAACTTTCTGTATTAATGTTTTTAACAATTTGAAGGATCGTGCTTATTTTGCACTCAAAGTGCACTTAAAATTTAAAGTTATAGCATAGAAAGATATCTTTAGTCAAAATAATATCTAGAGATGAGAGCACTCGGAAAGACAATAAAGTTTATTTAGTACATAGAGTGAAAAGTCACCAAAAATGTTACCTCTTTGTCTTTCTGACTAAGCACACTTAAGCAAAACAAAAGACTTTTAGTTTATTCAAACATGGTGCACAGTTCAAATTTGTTTCATCTGATATTTGATGACTAATAACTGAGTCATATAAAAAAGAATGTTTTTCCTGGCTGGGACTTCTCTGGTGGTCCAGTGGTTAACACTTTACCTTCAAATGCAGGAGGTACGGGTTTGATCCCTGGTCAGGGAGCTAAGATCCCACATGCCTTGCGGCCAAAAAACCAAAACATAAAACTGAAGCAATATTGTAACAAATTCAATAAAGACTTTAAAAAAAAAAAAAAGAATGCTTTTTCCAAAGACTACAAGGTCGAAATATCATTTTTATGCTCATTTGCTTTATGTGCTTTGGGAAATACAGGTCACTGTATCAAAAAAAAAAAAAAGGGTTGTTTGGAAAGTGTCAATTTTTCAAGAGCCATTATGGCAAAGAATGGTTAACTGAATAGGCATTCTGTATGGTAAATCTGTGTTTACTGGTCTTTTTATTAAGGTTTATAATTCCTTGTGTGGCAGTATAGAACATTGTTGGCTTGTGTATAATCCAGGAATCAAAACCTTAGGGAACCTATGGAACCTTATATATTTCATGATCAATCAATACAACATGCATTTTTAAAGTACTGGTTATATACCAGATAACCTGATAAAACAGGTAAGCCAAAGAAGAAAAGTGTTAAGTATTATCCTCACCCTCGAGGAGTCCTCAGAATAGTTGGAGATGGGGGAGGGTAGATGTGTAAACTCTATTATAACATTATGAGTGTTACAATACAGAGTGCTCTGGGAGCAGAGGGGAAGGAATCACTAATTCTGCCTGGAGTAGGGTTGAATTTTCAAGGGGCAACACAGAAGAAACATCTAAAGTGGACCTTGAAAGATCGGCTGCTTGAAGGAGAAGGTGGAGGTGGAGTTGTGGGCAGTCCAGGCAGAAAGATAGTATATGCAATGGCTTGGAGTCATTGAAAAGAATCTTTTCTTCAAGATGTAGCGTCTCTGCATTCAACAACTTTCATCTATGTTGATTATGCTTTGTTTCACCAAGGAGCAATAAAGTCTACTGAAAGGTTTAATAAGAGAAAAAAAATGATCACCATCTCTAAGCGTCAGGCTGTTGTGAAAATATCATTTCCTGTTGGAGTTTTCTATTGCTGCAAAACAACTCACTCCAAACCTGGAGACATAAAGCAGCAACCATTTTATGCTTATGAATGATGTAAGCCAGGAATTTGAACAAAGAATAGCAGGGAGGGCTTGACTCAGCTTCATGAACCTGGGTACTCACCTGGGAAGATTGGAACTGCTGGGGGTGCCTTAAATAGCTGGGAGTTGTAGTCACCCAGAGGCTCCTTCACTCACATGTGTACCACCAAAGCTGAGGTGGTTTTAAAGCCAGAGCACCTACACAGTTGGCCTTCCATATCTACATCTACCTGGTTGGTTGATCCATAGATGTGGATGGAACCTGAGGACACAGAGGGCCACTTTACCACCCATTTTACATAAGGGACTTGAACATCCAAGGATTTGGGGCTCCACAGGGGCTTCTGGAGCCCAATCCTCTTGCAAATACTGAGAATGACTGTACATGAATTGTCTAGGTTTCCTGGGCTTCCCCCAGTAGAGGCTGGTTCCTAGAGGGAGTGCCCTCAGAGGAAAAGGCCTAAGAACAAGCTTTCCAAAGAACTGGATGGAAGCTGCCTACTCTTTACCAAATTAGCCTCAAATGTCACAGAATGCCACTTTCTTCATATTCCATTGATTGACACAGTCCCAGTGGAAGGAATAGGGTCTTAAACCCCATCTCTTCATAACAGGGGTGCCAAAGAATTTGTAGCCATTTATTTAAATCTCCACATTTGACACATCACAAAACATCTAACAATCACACTACAGTATTTTCTGCGTAGGTTATAATGGAAGAAATTGCTTTCTGGTGTTAACTGTCAGGTAAAATCTTTCTTCTTCAGCACAATTGATATTTTTACTTTATGGTTACTTGAATCAGAAAAATGACTGTATTTCTCTTAAGTTTGGTGAACTTTGAACACTTTTATGTTGTTATTTAAAATATTTTTAAAAGAAAGCACAGAGTAAACAACTAAAATCTGTTTCTAGGTGACTATAGTTTTAGTTCACATGCATATGGAGTAAGGGCAGGAGATGAGGATGTGAAGATAGCCAGGGGCCAGATCATAAAGACCATATATGTTCTGCTAAAGACTGCACTACTTTAATTTATGTCATCTAATTTAATCTTTATATCCATACTATGGTATAGGCATTAACACTTAAATTTTGTAAAGAAAATGACCAGGATAAATGATTTTTTTTTTACTTTAAAGTTCAAGAGCAGCATGATGGATTTATAACTACATATTTTAAATCTATCTTTCATTTTATTATAACATTGTAGTTTAAGCAAAATAATTTTACAATATTTCCTTTTGAGGTAAACTACAGCAGTACTTCTGGAACTATCTGTGGTGAAGGACCCATTTTATTTTTTATTTTCAATCTGCCATTCACTGACATTTTATGTAAAATATAATTACAAATAATTATAAGAAAAACGAAATGAGAAAAGACATATGAAATACAAAAGGGTTGACAACTACATTTAGGGACACTAATCAATTAACCCAGTTGCTAATCTACTTGTCTTAGCTGGGCTGGTCTACCACGGTTTTGTCAACAATGTCTTCTGAAAAAAAATCATCTACTGAGGGATAAGAATCAGGAAAAGAAAGCTCTAATCCTTTGAAATTCACTTTGGAAAATGTTATGCCAATCTGATGTTGCCAAACCTCATGAGGCATCCAAGATTGGAAAATTCTTCTGATATTAAGTTACAACTGCATTCTTTTCTCATTTTTGGAAAAGGAGCTTAGAAATTACTCATGTAGCATATAGTTTACCACAAAACTCTAGCAAAAATTCAGCCAAGCTATGCAAAAAACAATTCTTAATCTTATTTATCTTAATCTAATCTTATCAGTCCCATCCATGACCTCCTCTGGTTCCCAAGTAAAAATGGGGACAAGGCAGCCAGAAAATTAACATTTAGATGACCTTATTCCACATTCTAAACCAGATTCCCATTTTATACAAGCACAAATTCAAATAAAATGGAACGAGGTAACTATCAATGACAAAACTGAGAATATAAATTTCTGGGTTATGTTTCCAATACATTTCTATGCCTGCACTGGGTACATGCAGACACTGAAAACAGAGCAATTTTAACCTCCATCTTCCATAGTTAATAAGGTATGGGGATTTATGTGTTCATTGATTCACTTGGTGAATAAGGTGAATTTTAGAGTACTCTTTTGGCAAACAAATACACACAGCAGGTTAAAATTGCCTTAAGAGCTAGTTAGTATCTCAAGAAGCAAACACTTCCATATCTACTAACTAGGACAACTCTGCCTTACAAATGCATGCCATTGGTCACAAATACAGCAAGGAATGTGGTGGCATTAGTACAACCAACTGCCATTACTAGAAAAACCAACCATAACCATGCAAGTCACAATTAGTGTATTACATTTAAATGATATGTATTACCCTGAAGTGAAGTTTTTTTAAAAAATAATTTCCTTTTTAAAATATTTATTTATTTATTTGGCTGCACTGGGTCTTAGTTGCAGCACGCAGGATCTTTGATCTTCATTGTGGCACGTGGAATCTTTAGTTGTGGCATGTTAAATGTTGTGGATATTTGAAAATATTTTTAATTATTTGATCAATACATACAACTAACCTGGAACAGAGAGAAATCAGCATATATCTGAGAGCTTCAGCAATCTTCTACACATTCTAAATTCACAGGATAATTGTATAGTTACACATTATATGGTGTCACAAGTTTGTGAAGAATGTGCAAAGCTCCTTCTCTAACCTGTGATATGATTTAGACAATCAGGTCATTACAACCCCAATTGTTATGCAAAAAAGAGCTTCTATAATTTGTGAAGTTTGAGTTAAAAATAGGATGCAAAGATTTCATTAAACTCTATTGTTACTAACAATATTAAAGCTGAGCCTCAAAGGTAGTTAATACAACATACTGAAGTAGGTAGTCCCATGAATGCCAAAATGGTTAGTCAATTTGTTCATAAATTCAGCTCACTAGTGTTTGGGATATTATAAACAGAAGTGATTGTCTTCCCATTTTCAAACAGATGTTACTGATGTGGATTAAACACAGATAAGAGTGAATCAATTCAGACAAATATCAAGAAAAATACAACCAGAAAAAATGCTATGTTCTATTTAGAGAATGACTAATTCGTTATTTCTATGGTGTTGAAAGGAATTTCCCAGAAAATAATATTTTTTTCCAGAAACTAATAATATTTTCCAGAAAATAATAGATTATATGCTGTAGCAACAAACTTAATTTCAAAATCATTGGAAATATATATTTTTAATTTTGCATTTCCCAATCTGTGTTTCCATCATAAAATAATTTTTTCCAAAAATTGGATTATTTATGAAGCTTTTAAAAAATCCTTCATCTTCATGTTCACCCTCAAAATTTTCATTTATTGTACCAGACAATATTTAGTTTAAGGAGCACATATTTCCTTATTAATATTCTATAGTAAGTTTCTTAGGCTCATTGATCAATGCAATGCAAATCTCCCTCAATTTATGATAAGGTTACATCCTTTTATGCCCATTGTTAGTTGAAAATATCATAAGCTGAAAACATCGTAAGTCAAAAATGCCTGTTATACACCTAAATCTACTGAACATCATAGGTTAGCCTAGCCTACCTCAAACATGCTCAGAATTAAATTAGCCTACTGTTGGGCAAAATCACCTAACACAAAGCCTATGTCATAATAAAGTGTTGATTATCTCAAGTAATTTATTGAATACTATACTGAAAGTGAAAAACAAAATGGTTCTGTGGGTACAGGATTTTTGTGAGTGGATCAGTTGTTTACCCTTGTGATTGCGGGACTAACTGGAAGCTGCAGCTGCTGCCCTGCCCAGCATCACAAGAAAGGATCGTACTGCATACTGCTAGTGCAGGAAAAAAAATCAAAATCCAAAATTCAAAGTATGGTTTCTACTGAAGGTGTATCACTTTCACACCACGGTAGAGTTAAAAAAAATCATTAAGCCAAAGCATCATGAATCAGGGACTCTCTGTACAGGCAATATTATTTAGTGACGTTAAAAACAATTGGGTCTAAACACTGTCTTAATTTCTTTTCCTAGCAATGGGTTCATTCACTTCAAACCAGACAGATTCCAATTTATTACACACATTCACTATGAAACTGTATATTTCAGGCTTACCACAAGACAGCAGTAACATTCTAAAAGCAGAGGTATACACCTATAAATATAGAGACCTCAAACTATCTCTTACAGAGATGCTTGTCAGTATGGCAAACTAAGCTAATCAGATGCTCTGCTTTTTACTGTAACACTTTAAAAAAATACAGTAGAATTAAATATTTAAATGAAAAACATTTAAATTACACGGGTTAATTCAAAAGGAAGAAACCAAGTGAAAAAAACATCTGAGTCAAAACGATAAGGACATTTACATTTTAGCTGCTTCCAGAAGAGTTGGGACCTCCTCTACATCTTGGGCACTAGAGTTTTAACATCCAAAAGGGTGTAGGAAATGGCTCTTCTAACATGTGGAGGCAGAAGTTGGAACTGAATCCCTTCCAGAAACCCTAGAGCCTTACAGAGCTGTCCCGGCCCTAATAAGAGAGTAGAGGAAATGCCATACAGCACTCTGGGTAAGCAGAGATGTAATAGTTTATCTCTATCAAGTGCTTGTTGTAAAAGAAGAAAAAACAAGGATCCTAGAAAAAATTAAAATTCCAGTTAAGATGTGAGCCTAGGGTTGTGTTATTCCAAGGCTCTTGTTCTTTCCTTTGGTTTATGCTGGCTGTCCTTTCTCAGAATTGTCTTTATATTTGTGTAGAGTAATAGAGTTTCCCTCATGAATCCAGAACCTAAGTGTAGGATTCTCTATGTACACACGATTTCTCCAACATTTATATACCTGTCACCCTGCCAGCCTTTGTAAACTCTTTTTTGGTGAGGATATGGTCTTTCTCTTGTTTTTTATGCAATTATTCCCTAGCATAGATCTCAAAGGTCTGCAAACTAGTGAACATCACAGTAAAACAGTGCAAACTTCAGCCCCCAGCTTCAGAGTTTAATTAGGTCAGAAACTGAATTCCAGTATGCCACGGTGTATGCTCCAGAGCAGAATTTCATTGATTCCCCCAACAAAATGCACTTGAGTTAAAAGGCATTGTTGCAATCACAAAGCCTGATTTGTGAGAAAGGATGCAGGTGGATAAGAATATTGGATTTGAGTACTGAAGTTACCTTAAGAAGAATCTTGATGTTACACTTGTGATTTTAAAAATAAGCGGTTGGGGGCTTCCCTGGTGGCGCAGTGGTTGAGAGTCCGCCTGCCGATGCGGGGGATGCGGGTTCATGCCCCGGTCCGGGAGGATCCCGCGTGCCGCGGAGCGGCTGGGCCCGTGAGCCGTGGCCGCTGAGCCTGTGCGTCCGGAGCCTGTGCTCCGCAACGGGAGGCCACGGCAGTGAGAGGCCCGCGTACCGCAAAAAAAAAAAAAAAAAAAAAAAGGCAGTTGGAGACTAACTTGTTGCCCATGAAGGGGCTCTGAAATACTTCAACACTGCACCATATAAGCAGAGTCATCTATAAAACTGTATACTCAAGCATTACACATGTACCAAAAGTAAGATCATTCATTCTTTAATTGCACACACATTTTCATGAGCTGCAAAGATGAGACGAGTAAGTAGATGGAAGCACTGTATAGATCCTCTTATTTCATCTCTCCTTAACAGGCACCCCTTCTTACCAGGGTTTATCATGAGGTTGATAATTGAAATATTTATCCCTAATGTGACATAAATATTAAATAAACCCATCTGATAGACTGATTGAGATATAATAACATAGGTTACCAGAAATAACTCTAGAATAAATTATATGCTAGGGAAACTTAAAGCAGAGACCCTGATCAGAAAGAAGCGTGGAATAGAAGGGTGCTTTCGAAACTGTAATCATTAGAGCCACATTTTTATGATTTTCTGTATCTAAATAACTCCTGAGCTATTATTTACCTAATATTTTCCTTTAAATTGTCTGTTTTTAATTTAATCAATCAACATCTTTTTCTCAAAATTTTGATCTCAAAACAAACAAAAAAGGAAAAAAAGAAAAACAAAAACGTTATTGGAAACTTCATGGTTCCAGTGGGGAGAAAGGAGAGAAGGAGCCTGGAGCTGAGGCTCTGAGGCCGTCCAGAGAAAATCCTCACCCTTGAAGTGCTCTCTTGAAAGGAGCACTATACCCAGCCTCCATCTGGAGAAGAGGGCAGATCCAATAGTGGTCTGAGGGCCAGAGGGCCTGGAAGGGGCAGGGGCCCAAAGGCTCACAGGAAGTATTCAGCCACTGGCTTCTTGAAGGGGATGCCCCATGTCCCTCAGGAGTAGCCTCAAATATACTGAAATCTTCCTGAAGATGCTTATCCAGCTCCAGGATAGCTGCCATATTCCCACAGTTGTAGCAGTAGTTGGGTGACAACTGAACAGTGAGCACAGTTTCACTGAAGTGCCATTCGTAACCTGTCACCAGGTGGTGGGCCCGGATCATGTCAGTGTCCTTGGTTGAATGGAACTGGGTCACCACATCACTGCGAAATAGGTAGCCGGTCCCACAGGACTCCCACACCATCCTGTTGTGCCTTGAGGGTCGAACCAGAGCAGGTCACACAGAGTCCATCAAGGGGCACGTCTTGCTTTTGGTCAATCATCTGCATCTAGTCCAGGGCCTAGATGGAGGTGGAGAGGCCCTGTGCACACAAAAGATCTTGTGATCAGCGACGGCCAACAGGCTGAGGTAGTCAAAGATCTCAGAGCAGTAGTGCTACATGGTGACGGAGCCACATTGCACCGGCACTCAGCAGAGAAGCCATAGACCTGGGCAATCTGGAGGCTACATGGTTGTCTGGGATCAGGGTGATACCGTCAGGATGGCCAACCTTAAATGCCAGCAGCAGGATTGTATCAGTGCCATAGAAACTATGATCCACGTAGTCTCCCATGAAGAAGTCGTTGGTCTCAGGGATGTGGCCACCCTCTCTGAACAGCTCCCTGAGGTCATAGAATTGTCCCTGGCTGCAGCCACGTGCTGTGACTGGCAAGTCCAGGTTCTGCACTTTGCTCTCCAGCCTTAGTGCACAGGGCCTTGACTTCTCTCCCCTTGATGATCTTGCAGCATGGCAGCTGCTGGATCTACTGGTCCAGGCAGCAGACCTTTGCTGTGGTCCACACCTCCCCACCCCACAGGTCAGTGTGAGCTGTGGTGCACACAGGTCTGCACCCCTCCCACTCTGGCTCCAGCTCTCAGGGTCCCTGCCTTCCTCCTTCCCTCTGCTTTGGCCCCTTGCTCTGCTACTCAGTCTTTCATCCTGGGTCTTTTTTGTAGCTTTTCTCCCTTCTTATCTGTAGTCTTCCCCATTTCTCTTGATTTCCATTCATTTCTTCTTCAGAATTTTTTTGGTGATTTCTTTTTTCTTTTTTTGTTCTGTTATTAGTTCACATTCACTGTCCTACATTGCACCTCTTGTTCAAGATATTCCCCCCAATGAAAAGTTAACTCTCTAAAAACTGTTTACCTACATAGGAATGCCTACCTACATAGGAAAATTATATTTAATAAAAATGTAATGTTATATATAAATGATAAAAATATAACTAACATTTACTGAGAACTTACTATATGCTAAGTATTTTTCTATTTGCTTTACACGAATGCACTCATTTAATCCTCTTAAAAAATACCTTGATCTAGACAGTATTTTATCCAGTTTATAAATAAGGAAATGGAAGCCCAGAGATATTGCCCCAAATCTATATAGCCAATAAGTATTGGAGCCAAGATTCAAACTCTGACATTTTTACTTCAGAACTTATGCTCTTAACTTTACAATATAATGCACCCAAAACATGTGGAAACTACTGCTATTAAATCTCAGGAACACATGTAATGCCTTGTCTCAAAGCAAATACTGTGGAGAACTATATTCCATAATAAATGGCTTCATGTAAGTAACAAGAAAACAAAAAGCACGTAGATGATCCTAAGTGGGTAATAAGGTAGTAAAATTATAGTAAAAATGTGAATGTAATTGGTGAAACTTCATTTTGTATTGTCTTTTGAATTTAAATGAAGGCTTTGAATTCTTTTGAAAATAAACAATGGCATGGAAATTTTCCTTTCATTTAAATTAATGAGTTTGGCCATGTTTTTCAATGAGTCTTAAAAATAGAAAGTATGACACATTGTATATACATTCTTCTTTTCCTAATTACTAGTTTGCAAGGAAGAGGGTTTAATAGGTAATTAAAAATCTCAGAGATTTGAAATTGATTCTGGAAAGTAATTTTATACAATTGTGATTAACTTTTTCAACAGGGTGCATGTGTGCATGTGCAGGCATCTATCATCTTCAATCCCCTGGACCCAAGGAGGCACTGCCATTTTTCTGGGATGGTCTACACTCAATGTCAATAAATGTTGGCAAAACTTATGCCAGTCAAATATGGGCAAAATAATTCTATAAATTCTAATAGTAACACATGTTTTATGTACTTTAACTTGCAAATTATATAGACAATTTCCTGAAAGAGTATTTTTTTTCAATGACAAAATCTATATGCAGACTCTAGAAAAGGTGTTAAAAAGCTGAGTTAAGGGAGGGAAAAGGTGAGAACAATTATCTATCTTTAGAGCATAACAAATAATCATGATGTAAATTAGGTTCTTTAGAGAGGGAATAAATTAGCACTCAACTCTACATTACAGCGTAAGAGTGAACTATGCTCATAACATCAGAAGTAAGAGAAGATGAACACAGCCCTTTGCTTGTCATCTTGGCTAGATCTGAATGTGCAGTGATGAAGGAGATTGATGGTTAGATCCTAAATTTGTTTTTCCATCTTCATTCTCATAACATCCTCATAGGAGAGTGTCAGTATGTATTGATCTTTCTTTACTAATGAGTTTTCTTATTGCTCTGCCTTCAGAGACCTTAATTCCTTGATATGTTATCACACTCCAGCAACAGAACAACCTAACCAAAGTCTAATAATTTTTTGCAATATGTGGGGAAAGTATGTTTACTTTAAAGGATTCTTGCCAGACTACCAGAAAATATTCTAACTTTCTAATAGAAAGTTGTTTCTATGAGGATGAGTTTATGTGTTTTTGTCTTATTTTTCTAGACACAATACAAATCTAAGGAACTTTCTGAAGTTTGGAATTTCCTGAAGATGTGAGATTCAGGCAAATAAACAAAATTTGTCTGGTTCAAATGTGAAAACATGATTAGTTTCATGGTGACATTTTCAATGTGCACACCAAGGATTAGGAGATATATAAGGTAAGGAGCAAATGCCAAAGAGAGAACAATTGTGCTTTGCTAAACACTGCTTAAAGCATAGGTTTTTATGCTGTTATTACATCTGTAACAGCTAGGGTTTGGAGCTCATATAAAATTATGAATTGTCCTGAGATGAATTAATAAGTGTGGGGGTAAGGAAGTCATTTTTAAAGTATCATTTTGCAAGAAGTTTAGCTTTTAATTATCAATGACAAGGAAGAAAAGTGACAAAATTACCTCCTTCACCACTAGGTAAACTTTCATTTTAACAAATTTGAAATAGTTACACTTGACATCTAAAGCCTGAGTAGATGGCAGATATCTATACAGGGGGATTAGATTCAAAGGCAGAAGCATCTATATTTTCTACATACTGGAATGCTGTATTACCCAGATTTAAGCTGATTTTATACTATTAAACATATATTATATGCCTGGCAGTAAACACTGCAAGTAGTTTAATAAAATGTTTTTTCCATTATAAAAATCTATTACTAGAGAGTTAAATTTCCCATTGAACTCTGCACAAACACTTTAAAATTACTTCTTGTCTTTCCTTAGGGGATTAAAGATATTGTAATACGTAATCTGATTCTGTCAGAGTGTATCAGCCTGCTCTCACTTGTTTCAAACTTTGATACAATAGTTTCTTCTTGTAAGCATTTTTACTCTAATAGGACGCTCATAATAAAAAAATTAACAGCTGAATTTCTATGTAGCAAAAATTTCTATCATTATTTGACTCTAGCTTCCTGTTCACTGTTCTAGTTGATAATCCTTAATATTTTATTTTTTACAGTTTAATCTTTTTAAGGGCTGTATAATCTGCCATCATTTACATGTATCACATATTATCTATTTGTATCTAGGTTTTCCTAATTTTTTCCAGCTTTATGGATATATAATTGACATACAACATTGTATAAGTTTAAGGTGTACAATGTGTTGATTTGATACACTTATATATTATAAAATGATTCCCACCATAGCGTTAGCTCTGACACCTCCATCATGCCACATAATTATCATATCTTTTTTTGGTGAGAATATTTAAGATCTATTCTCTTAAACATATAATATAATGTTGTTAATTATAGTCACCATGCTGAACATTAGATCCCCAGGACTTATGCATCTTATAACTGGAAGTTTGTACCATGTGACCAACATCTCACCATCCCCCCCTGCCCCCCCATCCCCTAACCCTTGGTAACCACCTTTCTACACTTGTTTCTATGAGTTCACATTTTTATATTCCACAATTTGAGATAATACAGTATTTGTCTTTGTCTGTCTGACTTGTTTCACTTAGCATAATGCCCTCAAGGTCCATCCAAGTTGTCTTACATGGCAGGATTTCCTTCTCTGTCATGGCTGAAATCTTATTGTATATTTTATAGATTTTAAGTGGCTCACAGTTAAACTTTCTTCAGGAATTTGAAATTCTCTTTAGGTTTTCCTAATTAGTGGGCTGCCTATTAAAAGAAATACTAACTTGAGAGGCTTGTGGTAGCTCCAGCATTTTATTAAAAATGGGTATGAAAGCATGGGTTTTGAGCACAAGTGATATAATTAAATATATGGAAATTCTAGGGATACTGCCATCTTAGTTGGAGGATTCCTTTAAAGTGTGTTGGAAACTATACCTATTATCTAATTTACCACCAAATAATTAATTAATGTTGACTTTCTTTGTTATTGTTAATAGGGAGGATGTTAGTAAAAAGCTTGGATGACAGGAGTGTAGCAGGCATAGAGGTTTAGGTAAAGGCAGATTTGAGCCCAAAAAACTAAGAATGGCTGGCACATATGACTTCATACTTAGCAGTGCATTTTATAAATATAAGCAATTATTTTTCATAAGGAGACAAACCATAGTTAAATCCCTTTCTTCTATCCTTCCTTCCTTCCTTCCATCCCTTTTTATCTCCATTCCCCACTCTCTTTCATCTCCCCACCATAGACAAAAATTTTTAAATGTTTAATGTATTGGGGCTCTTTTATAAATGTATATTACTTTTTTGTATGCATGTATTTTCATTCACATAAACAATGTTGTATATTTATATATATTTACATTTATGCATATATCATTGTTTCTTTTACCCCAAACTATATTTATGAAAGTATATATATTTTGAACTATGATATATATACAGAGAAACATGCAAAATGTACAACTTGAAGAATGTTTACAAACAAACACGTGAGTTACCAGCATCCAGATAAAAAAATATAACATTATTAGCACCACAACTGCCCCCTAATGTCCCCTCCCGGTCACTTCCTCCCATCAAGGGAACCCACAACATGACTTCTTTTTTTCTTAATATTTATTTATTTTATTTATTTATTTTTTGATTGCATCAGGTCTTCATTGTGACGCACTGGCTTCTCTCTAGTTGTGGCCTGTGGGTTTTCTCTTCTCTAGTTGTGGCACTTGGGCTCCAGAGTGTGTGGGCTCTGTAGTTTGCAGCACATGGGCTCTCTCGTTGAGGCACCCGAGTTCGGTAGTTGTGACGCAGAGGCTTAGTTGCCCTGAGGCACGTGGGATCTTTTCCCCGACCAGGGATCGAACCCAGGTCCCCTGCATTGGAAGGTGGATTCTTTGCCACTGGACCACCAGGGAAGTCCTGTGCATCATGACTTCTAATACCTAATTAGTTTTGCCTATTTTGAACTTTATATGGTTGGGATCATGTGATATATACTCTTTGGGACTGCTAAACATTATGCCTCTGAGATTCATCCACGTGGTTGTTTAGCAGTTTTTCCTTCTTTTTTACAGTTTTCTATATTATGAATATACCATACTTCACTCTAATCTTGTTGGACTTTGAGATTTTCCAGGGCGGGTTATTATTAGCAATTTTACTTGTGCATATAATTTGGTAAACATGCAGGTATTTCTCCTGTCTACAAACTTAGGAGTATAACTGCTGGTGCATCGTGTACAAGTTCAGCTTTAGGAGACATTGTCAAAGAATTTTCTAAAGCTGTTTATCGCATTATCTTCTCATAACTGTGTGTGGAAATTTCACGTTTGCTAATACTTGGTACTGCCTGCTTTTTGATTTTATCTATTTTTGTGGCCATAGCAGTATGTCATTATGAAGTTATAAACAACTTTATTAAGGTATGATTGACATACAATAAACTGCACATATTTAAAATATATATTTTGATACATTTTGATAAATGTATATGCCTGTGAAACCATCATTGCGATCAAGGTAATTAACATATCCATCACCCCTAAAAGTTTCCTCATACCTCTTTGTACCTGCTCCATCCTGTCCCTCCTTTTCTCCCCTTCCCCCAGAACGACCACTGATATCTTTGTTCCCATGTACATGTTTCTTTTTTTCTCCTTTAGCTGCTTCTAAGATTTTTCTGTTTGTCTCTGGTTTTAAGTCATTTGATGTGTCTTGGTTCTATTTCTTCATATTTCTTGTGGTGGACTTTGTTGTACTTCATGAACTGTGGGTTCATTATTTTTATTTAATTTGAGAAACTTTGGCCACCATTTCATCAAATATTTTTTCTGGCTTCCCTCTCTCTCTTCTCCCTCAGGGACTCTGATTACACATATATTAAGCTGTCTGAAGTTGCCCCATAGCTCACTGATGATCTATTTTTTTTTCTTATTTCTTTCTGTGTTTAATATTGCACAGTTTATTGCTACATCTTCACGTTTTCTCTTTCTTCTGCAACATCTAATTTCCTGTTAATTCCATCTGGTTTATTTTTGTTCCCTGAAATTTTTTCTGTTTAGAATTTTATAATTTCTATTTTGTTCATTTTTATTTTATTTTCCATATCTCTCATTAACATACTTATGTCTTTTTCTACCTTCATAACCATGAAATATAGTTATAAAAGTAGTTTTAATATTGGTTTTTACTAACTCTATCATCTGGGTAATTTGGGGGTCTGTTTCTATTGACTAATTTTCTCTGCATTTCGGATATTTTTCTGCTTCTTTGCACACTTGGCAATGTTTTCTTTTTATTATTATTATTGAATGCTAGGTAGTGTGAATTTTAACTTGTTAAGTGCTGGATATTTTTGCATTTCTCTAATTTTTTTTTTTTTTCTGGAACTCAGAAACAAGTTCAATCCTTTTGAGGGTTTCCTACTAAGCTGTGATGGGCATGACGAGAGCAGCCTGCAGTATAAATGTCTATCCAAGTCATTCGTCTGTTTTTCTGTTGGGTTATCTATTGTTTTCTCAATCATTTTTAGGATGTGTATTCATTCTACATATGAGCCATTTATTGAATATATAGGAAATATCCTCTTTCACTCTGTGGCACACTTTTTTAACTTTCCCTCAATCAAAACGTTGTTTGCTAAGAAATACATAATAAATATTTCCCTCCCAGGACAAGGCTGTTTGCATTGTAACAGGGACATAAATGGCTTGTCAAAGGATGAAGGTCTAATGGTAGAATTTCCGTTAGCAGTTCAGTATGTCAGGAAGTTCACTGTAGCCCATCCTGGTATCTCTTCAGTCATAGCATAATCATGATATCTCCTTTGCTTATTGCTGGGATTGATTAGAACCTGTTATAGAAAAGGAAAGACCAGCTTCCGTATGACACGTGTTTGCTTAGAGTGGGCCCTGCAGATAGAATTAATAATAATAAAAAAAAAATCTGGAGATCATTCGCCAAGAAACATCATAAAATAAATGCACAGTCTTCCTTTTTATTAAAAGCGTACTTTTAAAGGTGAATGCATATTCAGAGATGAAAATGACTATAGGAATATTTTCCTAGAAATATGAATCATTCAGTGCTTTGGCTTCTCATTAAAAAAGAAGAAGAAGAAGAAAAAGAAAATGAATCTTTCTGCTTAACAGCATCTGAATGTGAACCTGTTATATCAGCTATTTGTGTTTCAAAGGCAAAAGTTAATTAAATAGCTTCAATTTAATCACTGTAAATTAAGTAACTTCTGTCTCTTTGTCCAGATAATTTCCAAATATTTATTATCCCCAAATCATAAGGACTGGGAAATTGACCTCCTTATTTTTCCCTACTTTCCATCCCAGATAACACTAATTCATTTATCTTTTCAGAAGTAATTACCTACTATGATACAAGACACACTAAACTAAACACTAACTCTCCCCCAAAGGAGTTTATAGTCTAGAGGAAAGAGGTATGAATCAATAGGCAACAGACATCAGTACAGCCTTTCAGTGCCAGTTGCTGGTGGGTCTACCTCGTTAGGGACCAATGCCTGAAGGAAGAGACATCTAATCTGACTTTTGTCTAAGATTTTTAAGTGTTAAATCTTAGCATGTAATGAAGTTAATGGAGTCTCTCTAAGCCAGGTTATTGTTGTCTTTTCCAAGTAAATGAATACTGTAGATCTTTAAGTATGACTGTGTCTGATGTATGTGTAAGGGAGAAGGATGGGGGTAAAGGAGGAGGAGGGAAGAAATCTGTAGAGAATTAACTAGATTCTTTTGAAGAAAACTATACAAAACAGAGGAGTATATTCCCACCAGCCATCATCATCCTTATCATCATCAGAACTACTGTTTATTGAGCTTCAACTCTGTCCTGGGTGACCTACATGCATTGAAATCTGGTTTCCATAATGAAAGGTCTTTAAGGTCTTGCTGATAGTAGCTAGCAGAGCAAGAACTGGATTCAAAAGATACACTCTTTCCCTTCACTAGGGTTTCTCAGAGATTTATTGGTACAGTTTAATCCAGTAAACTGGAAATAAGGGAACCACTTAATTGCTTGAACTTGATGGCACCCATAAGAGACCTGCATTAAGGCTCAGACAAGTAGAATCTCTTCTATCTAGAAATTAAAGAGCTGCTGAAAATATTGGATAATTTAAAGAAGACTGGTAAAGCTGTAATACAGAAACTTCAAGTGGCAGGGCCTAGAAGGAACACCCAGAGATTAAATGGGGGAGGGTGGCTGGCGAACTGCCTGGAGGAGTTGCTTAGTGCCTTCATCAAATTAGCTACCCACAGTTGTAATATCTTCACTCTTGATAGTTTGAAGGGGACCAGGATATGCCACCCCCAAATATGCCACTTGGGCATAAGGATTATTTTGAGCTGAAGGCAGCTGAGAATCAACACACACACAAAGAGTTCTCTGCTCTGCCTAAAATGAGGGCATAAATTTTCCTTTGTGGAATGTGCCCAGGAAGAGGAGACTGACTTATCAGCAGAGACAGAGTCACACAGAGATAAATCTGTATGAAAAAAAACCTTACTAAAATAACCATTGCCTTCCATTATATTTATTCCCCTGTGGGGTCTTCCCAGATGGATTGATAAAGTTAACCCCTCTGACACTGCCCTGTTACCTCATCATCAACCAATCAGAGGATTGTGCACGAGCTGAACACATACCCTGCAACTCCCCTCCCTCACCTTGCCTTTAAAAATGCCTCCCTGAAACCCATCAGGGAGTTTGGGTCTTTTGAGCATTAGCCGCCTCAGACTCCTTGTCTGTCACCTTACAATAAATGCTGTGCTTTCCTTCACCACAATCCTGTGTCTGAAGATTGGCTTTACTGCGCAGACGGAAGTTTGGTTCAGTAACAAGAGTAAAGGAAAATTATTTTTCCTCTGCCTCAGTCTATACCCTAGATTTTTTTCACTCAAGGGGTAACATAATGTGGTGGGAGAAATATCTGCCTAGGAATTGAGATACTTATCAGTCTTGACCTGAACTTTAGTTACCTCTGTGACTAAGTTAAAAAAGATTCTATTACATGTCTTTGTGCCTTAATTTCCTTATCAGCATAATAAAAGTATCAGACTAGAGGAAGGTGGCAAATATCAAGAGTATTCACTTCATGACTGGAGGGCTTGGTCAAAGATTTAGAAGACACACGTGTCATGATTAATTGCTAACATCTATAATAGGCACTGGAGTTGGCTGATTCCGTATATATGCAGAATATATGCCATCTATGGAATAAAAAATGGATAAAACTTCTTTTACTTCCAGCGTTCAATGAATCAGTTTGTACCCTTTAATAGGTTGTTGACACAGGTTGGGAAAATTCAGCATGCTTCAAATTCCACCAGAAGAAAAAAATAGGCAGATGCCAGAAGCAATGATACAATGTTTAGGGGAGAAATGAAATCCTTTTTGAGTCTTGGGTGGTCAGAGAAGCAGCAATCGAAGATCTATCAAGGATACAGTTTTCCACTGCACACTTTGTTGTCCAAAAACTGTGTTTGAGTGCTACAGATGTCTATAACAGTATGTAACTAACATATAGAGATAGATAGCCCTTCTGTCTCAATTCTAATGTTTAGGTTAACTGGCTATCCTGGAAGGAATATCCAGGTATCTATGAGGAATCTATTTAATATTATCAAAGAGTTGGTTTTAACAAACTGATCATGGATGTTCGGTTTTTCCAGTGTGAAAAAAGTTGAATTCATTTCAATATGACCATCTTTGTGACACGTTGGCCTTTGAAGTTTAAGAAACTCGTTCCCACATAACTTAAGTTTAATGCCACCTCTTTTCTCCCAGATGCCAGTGTAATTTATGTAGAAGGGGACATTAAAATAAGATACTCAGGGCAGACTTGCTTTCATTTACATAATGTTCTTCCGGGGGGTGGGTTGGGGGGAGAGCATTAAATCAATTTTAACCTGTTTGGGCTTGCATCCAAATAATGTGCAGGCCTGTTTGAAGAGAATTGGTTTTGAAATTTGTAAAAGAGATCATATGAAATGCATTACTCAATTAAGTAAAGGAATTTATATTTTAGTATAGAATACTGTACCATCTGCTGGATGAATATAACTAATTAAATTTGACTTGGTATGTGATTCGAACAAACAGTTGAAAAATGAAAATTCTATAACGAATTCCTCGGCAGCACCTGAAATGATAGATACCCACTGGGAAAGATTGCAGCCAGCCCTGCTCAGGTTGCAAGCAGACTTTCCATTGTCTGGCTGCAGTATGCATAATGTTTGCATTAAAAAGCAGGTCCGTTTCAGTAACTGCTCACCAGCAACACAGAAAACCCAAACGCAGTGTTTGTCTGCTGTTTTCAAAGAACTAAAAACCTAACAGGATAAAATCAAAATGATTGCAAAGCTTCCCTGGCCACAGAAAACAATGACTTCGTTCTAAAGTATACTGCCAAAATGCCTGTTTAAGAAGGGGGCAACCAGGGCTTCCCTGGTGGTGCAGTGGTTGAGGGTCCGCCTGCCGATGCAGGGGACACGAGTTCGAGCCCCGGTCCGGGAAGATCCCACATGCCGCGGAGCGGCTGGGCCCGTGAGCCATGGCCGCTGAGCCTGCGCGTCCGGAGCCTGTGCTCCGCAACGGGAGAGGCCACAGCAGTGAGAGGCCCGCATACCGCAAAAAAAAAAAAAAAAAGAAGGGGCAACCAAAACAATTCTGTACAAAATAGCCATTGTTTGTAAAACTGCAATTAAGTTGAAATGCTACAGTGACAAATCAGGCTAAAGCCATATAACTCTCTGGTCTTGAATCTGAGGCAATCAAAGGTAGCTGTCTCTATAGGTATTGGTTGTACCTGTCAGATGGAAGTAGTATTATGTCACCTTGTCAGGAAACCTATTAGGGGAAACTAAAGGATTTAGAAAGTGCTTTATACCAAACGTATAAACTTACCTATATAGATACTAGGATAACAAAATGTTTAGTTAAGAGAGAAACATTTCTATGGAAACGTGATTACTCAGTGTCAACTACTGAAACATCACGCTTGACTTACTCACTTTTCCTCCAGATGTTCTTTCTCTGTGTTGACACAGCCTTGGTACTTTGTATCAGCCAAATGCATCATTGATTGAGCACCCACAAGCTTTCTGTCTTTGGTAAGAACGACGTCTTTTGAAGATCAGTCATCATTTCTCCAGGGAATTTTTGGCAAAATTAATACATTTTCATATTTAAATGATGTTTTTTTTGTTTTGTTTTGTTTTGTTTGCGGTACGCGGGCATCTCACTGCTGTGGCCTCTCCCGCTGCAGACCACAGGCTCCGGACGCGCAGGCTCAGCAGCCATGGCTCACGGGCCCAGCCCCTCCGCGGCACGTGGGATCCTCCCGGAGCGGGGCACGAACCCGCGTCCCCTGCACCGGTAGGCGGACTGTCAACCACTGCGCCACCAGGGAAGCCCCTTAAATGATGTGTCTTTAAAAAAAATAACAGTATATCATTTTCTTTTTTTTTTTAACAACTTTATTGGAGTATAATTGCTTTACAATGGTGTGTTAGTTTCTGCTTTATAACAAAGTGAATCAGTTACACATATATCCCCGTATCTCTTCCCTCTTGCGTCTCTGTCCCTCCCACCCTCCCTATCCTACCCCTCTAGGTGGTCACAAAGCACCGAGCTGATCTCCCTGTGCTATGTGGCTGCTTCCCACCAGCTATCTATTTTACATTTGGTAGTGTATATATGTCCATGCCACTCTCTCACTTCGTATCATTTTCTTAAAGGGGCATTTCAAAGCATTCCTTCGTTTGTTCAAACAGTTGAATGAACAGTAGCATTTAATAAGAAGGAGATGAATGAGTGCTGCTGGCTCTGGGATCCATAAACAGAGGAGAACTGGGTCGAGAAGCAGATCTATATAATTTGGTGATAAATACTTCTGAGTAGCATATGCTTCCACTTTGGGCTGATGGTGTGTAATGAAGCACTCAGTATCATCACACTTCAGAGGAGAGTTAGGGTTGGACAGAAAAGAAAGCAGGTTTGCCTAAGAAGCGGGAGTTGATTCCAGTAGCGCCTAAATGAGGACAGAGGTTTCTCAAGTTTCATTTGTACAGGAATTAAGAATCCACGGGAAATGAGCATTTTGGAATTAACTAGCTCATTCAAATACAGAGGTTATTTTCCTCTAACCATTTCCCGTGGTATGAAAATCATGGTCATCTTGGAGGACTACATAAGACAGTGGAATTCAAAGTAACCTGTTGACATATGGGAATGATAGGAACACATGCCAAATCGAAATAAGAAGGAGCACATGAAATAAATCACTGCAAAGCTGAACACATGTAGGTAGAGCTGGCCAAATTAGACTTCAGGAAAACCAAGAAAAAAACCAGAATGAGATAAATGCTTGAGGTTAGACTCAGGGGATACAGTCATTCTCCTGAGGTCAGAAGAAGCTTCAACATACAACCTGAGCTATAGGATTTGAAGGTATTTACAACAAAATTCCATCTAGCAAAGCTGTCAAGCCTGATTCTTTAATTGTATATTTGTTAAAGACACTTCACAGGCGATCCCTGTTAAGCTGACCTGCCTGTTTACAATACGTGAACACTTAAGAATGATTTTATAAACATATATCATTTGCCAAGGTTGAAAATCTCCAACATGTTTTATAAATATGTTATCCAGGCATTATTAAAAAACTGGAACTCTTGCCCTGGTGAGAGGATTTCTGGCAGGTATCTGCGGGATTTCCTGTTTTTCTTGTTCTAACATCGTCTGAGTAGGTGATGACCACAAGTCAGTCAGAAAGAATGGTGACTTGCACCTGTACTCCTTGGAAACACCATCTCATCAGACTGGGGCTCTGGATCTTCCGTCCAGTAGCCTGTCTGAGGTGGCGCTGGCCGGAGAAGAATCTTGTCATACTTTTGAAGTTTCCCTTTCAATTTGTTTTGAGCCAATCTGTCAACAGGTGTATGCTTTTTCTGCCAGGTAGCAGCAGTTAAGCCATCAACTGCTATTTCCTTGACTGCAGAGGGAGAGGAAGAGGTGAAGATGTACTCACCGAGCACAGTTTAGGTTAGAGGCAGATCTGGGTTTCTGTAAGGAAATTATTTTAACCAGTTTGGCAGTTGATCTGATTGAGGAAAATGGCATCAAGTGACATTTTTCCAGTCACAGAAAGGTAATGTGGAACACAACCTTAGAAAGAACTGTCATTGAGACCCACTGTCCCCACAGAGACTGGATACAGCCACTCCTCTCCTTGCTTAAGAGGTTTGAATTTAAATAATAGAGACACACTTTAGGTTTTTATTATTAGGTATTTTAAAACTAGTTTCTTAGAGGCAGATCTTTGGTGTACATATTTAATTTTTTAAAAAGATACATTTTTTGGAGTTGATACAATTCTGCTTTTCTTTTCTTGATTTGATGTGACTCACCCACCACCATCTGGGAAGCTCTATCAGCTGTTGCACTTCCCTGACCCATGTTGGTTGGTTTGTTAAAGGCAGGAACTGAGACAATATTAATAATAATTACAGCTATTATTTATTTAGTGCTAACTCTTAATGTGTTCCATGTACTTTGCCTGTATTATCTCATTTAATCCTCACAAAACCACTCTGAAATAGGTATTATTGTTATTTCCATTGTACAGATAAGGAAACTGAGGCACAGGAAGTATAGTTAATATTAGAGTATTCCTTTTCATCTTTCTAACTCCAGCTAACATAATTCCTAGAACAGAGTGGTTATATGTTAGGATTACGTTGTAACCTGCCTCTGGTGTCCTGCTTTCAGTCTCGACTGTGGGTCCTACCTTAACTGACTTCAACTCCCACTCTGAGTCAATTGTTTTAAGACAATTGCCTTTAACCCCTAGCAAAAATAACAACTATTACTCAAATCTAATCTAATATGTATGATATTAGCATATTTCTTAACTTTCATTCCCCAAATTCATCAACTCACTTTAAACAATACCGATTGTTTGATCACTTCACTCATTAGTTCATAAGCTTAACAACAATTCACGGAGTGATGAAACCAAAATGTGGAGTCAAGACCTCACTTTAAATCTGGTTTCTGCCGTTTACCAGTTATGTAGTCTGAGACAGGATCCTCTAGCTACAAGAGCTGGATCTTTGGAATCAGACAGATCTGAGTTCTTAATTGCTGACCTCAGATCAATTGTTTTAATTTCTCTAAGCTTCAGTTTCTTTATCTGTAAAAAACAGGATTATTGGGAGGAGAATTAATATAAGCAGAGTGCCTTATTAATATAAGCAGAGTGCCTTATTAATATAAGCAGAGTGCCTAACATTGGGCTGAGTACAGAGAATGTATACATTAAATTGTGCCTATTGCTAATATGTAACTTTTCAAGGAGAACATATCTGTTGAGTCAAGGTAGATGCAAAATGATTCCCAGGGAAAGGCAAGAGTGGTGTGACCAGGGTTCCAGGGTCCACCTCATGTCCCTGCCCACTCCTCATTTCTGTTCCAGGGACCCACTCTGTCCTGAAGGTCCAGAGCTGGGAGTGAGCAAATGGTGGGGAGGCATGAATTAGAAGGAGATCGTCCAGTACTCCTCCTGACTGGCCTATCTCTGCATCCTTTTTCAACTCCAAAAGTAATTAGCACATATTTCTTCACACTAAGCAGCTGTGTGGGGCATTTATAGATAGTGCAATCCAACTCTTAGTAGAAAGTAGGCGTTGCGGTCCTCAAAGATCATTCACACGGATCTGACTGATTATGAGGATGATTGTTGACATGTACAGATGTAGAAATTATCGGTGCTTCTTACTTGAAGAGAGCCAGGTGTCTGAAAAGCCAGCCATGAATAGTCATGCATAGAAAGATAGAATGAGAAAATTTAAGGAGGAAAAAAAAACCAAAATGAGATACTACTTTTTTTTTCTTTCTTAATGGTCTCTGCTTCAGAAAATATGTAATTGATCAAAAAGAAAACTTAATTTCTCTCTCACTTTATAAATACTATATTGTTTTGTATAAGTATGGTATATGACAGTAGTTTCTTCTTAGTGTTCAGTATTCTCTAGGACAGAGGTCTCCAACATTTTTGGCACCAGGAACTGGTTTCATGGAAGACAATTTTCCACAGAGTAGATGGTGGGGGTGATGGTTTCCAAACTGAACCATGCAGGCAAGCTTCAAGCTTTTGTTCTCATTCAGTCCTCTAACAGGCCACTGGCCAAAGTATAGTCAAGGCCAGCATCACTTTAGAAAGAAGTATTAAGTATTTTCTTAATACTAAGTACATTAAGTACTCTGTCCATAATTGGGGCTGGAGGATGGCACTGTCAAATTATATGATAGAGGGTGTGTATACCTGATATATGATCCTTATCCATGTAAATAAATTCTATTGCTTTTTATGAGTTTCTTGTTTGTTTGTTTTTTAATCCTTGCTGAACTCTTACCACTGTAATAGTTGTTGTCACTTTTGGGTTTTCAAAGCAGATAATCAGATAATTTGTATATAATGACAGTTTAATGTCCTCCCTTTCAATGCTTATACCTATCATTTCTTTTTTCTTTCCTTAGAGTATTGGCCAGGACCCACTCTGTTGAACAGTAGTGGTGATAGTGGGCAACTTTGTCTTGTTCCAGATCTTACAGGGAATAAGTATGATGTTTCTCCATTAACTATAATGTTTAATGTAGGTGTTTTGTATATAATCTTATCAAGTTAAGGAAATCCCCTTTCATTCTTAGTTTTCTGAGAGTTTTAACCATAGTCATTAAATTCTATCAATATTTAATAGTTGAGATAATTATATAATTTTTCTCACTTGATTGTTAATGAGGTTAGTTACAGTGATAGAATGTCTGATGATTATCCTATAATTCCTATTTGAACTGTATTAATTTTTAAATAACCTGAAAGTTAATTTCATCTGTGTTCATTAGTGAAATTAACCTACAATCTTTTTTTTTTTTTTAGAAGATGTTGGGGGTAGATGTTTATTAATTTATTTATTTTTTATTTTTGCTGTGTTGGGTCTTCGTCTCTGTGCAAGGGCTTTCTCTAGTTGTGGCAAGCGGGGGCCACTCTTCATTGCGGTGCGCGGGCCTCTCACTATCGCGGCTTCTCTTGTTGCGGAGCACAGGCTCCAGATGCACAGGCTCAGTAGTTGTGGCTCACGGGCCTAGTTGTTCTGCGGCATGTGGGATCCTCCCAGCCCAGGGCTCGAACCTGTGTCCCCTGCATTAGCAGGCAGATTCTCAACTGCTGTGCCACCAGGGAAGCCCTTAACCTATAATCTTTTTCTGTCATTTTTACTGTCTTTATTCCATTGTGCAAGATTATGCTAGTCTGATAAAACGAGCTAGGTAGCTTTCTCTTACTTTTTATCTGAAATAACTTACAAAATAAGACTAAATTTTCTTTACATGTTTGGTAGAATTTACCTACAAAACTACCTGGGGCTGAAGCTTTTTGGAGGTAGAGACTTTTGATTGCTGTTTCAGCATCTTTAAGTGTCTTTGGACTTTGTGTTGTTTGCCCTCTTTCCCACCTTTCTTTCTCCTCTCCTCTTCCTCTTTGTCCTCCTTTTGCTGTAAACTCACATCAACTTTACTTAGCTTGTAAAGACCAATTCTTCTTTTACAGCAATCTTTACCAATTCTTTTGAACAGCAAATACACTTCTTAGAGAAATATCATACTCTAGGCATGTCTTTGTTAATTTAGATCAGCAGCTGGAGTACCTCTTGTGCCAGTTTGGATTTTAATACTTTTCTACAAATTGACTCATTTAAATTTTGAAATTTATCTGTTTCATCTGGGTATTTATATTCATTGGGTATTCATACTTATTAGCGTATAGTTATTCATAATACTCTCACCACTTTTAGTTTCTACTAAGTCTGTGGTTGTTTCTCCTTTTTCATTCTGTATTGTTAGTTTATCTTTTTTTTCTTTATAAGTTTCACCAGAGATGTATCTCACTAAACTTTTCAAAGAACCAGCATTTGGTTATATTAATCTTCTTTATTTTTATTTTACTTTTCATCTCATTTATTTTGGCCTATGTCTTTATTATTTATGTTTGTACTACTGCTTTCTTTACAACTTCTTGAGTTGAATGATTCACTTACTTACTTTTATCTTTTATTTCCTGATAAATATATTTAAATACAATAGTGTATTTAAACGGAAATAGAGCTTTAATTTTAATTCAACACACTTAGGAATATAAGTATTGTTATGTAAGTTTAAACATTTTGTAACTTTTTCTATGTTGTCCTTTTTGAACTCAAGAATTATTTAGTATTGTTAAATAATTTTATATTTTATATGGTTTTATCTAATCTTTATTCCTTTCTTTAAGACTTAAGCTAGTTAAGTAGACAAATGAGGGCATACAGATGGTAGTTGAAAAGGGGGTAGAAAATGGATTGTAGTTCCCTGAAGGGCCAGTGAATTAAAGGAATTTGGGAATTAGATTGAGCTGGAAAGAGCTTAAAATATGGAGCTCACAACTGAGATTACAAAGTGGTTATGAAGTGGTTTCAGTTATCACTAATGACAAGGTCTAGGGAAAGCCTCCAGCATGAATACTGAGGTAGAGTGAGGACACCTTCCTCATCTGAAGAGAGAGGTCATGGTTATGGAAGGCCATGAACATCATCCTTATCCTTATATGGATAAGGAAGTCACCTAAGACTTAAGACAGGAGTAGTGTTGGATAGAATGACAGAAGCCAAGAGCTAGATCTTCAAGGAATGGCAGGGGTAGTAGATGATTACAGCAAAAATAAACAGAGGATTGACCTGAGAACCACAGCTGGAAGTGTTAAGGGAATAGGACAGGGACTGGACTAGAAGCAACAAGAAGATGCTAGGAAGACATCTGCAGTGTCTCTGGGTTCCAAAGTAAGAGGGGTGCGAGAGAAAATAGTCACCCACTGAGAAGACTGAGGGGAAATGGTGTCCTTAGGGGAAATCCAGGTTTTTGTAGAGCCTGAAGGTAAAGAGAGGGTGTAGCAAAAAGGTCAAGGATATGAGTGATTTGCTGAGGACTGATTGTGACATCTGGAGGGCCCAGTGGAAAGGTTTCAGGACCTAGGAAAGGGTGGGAGATGGGTCAGAGAAGGAAGCATAAAGAGATATAAATTATGGGAGATATAGAATGACCTGGGATTTAATATAGTGGCTGATATAAAGAAGTTACACACCATAGTGAGATTAGTCCTCCTGTTCTAACATAGATAAGAGTCATATGAGTGGTGGGGAAAGGCTTAGAAAAAGGAGGGGAGCTTATAAGAGGGAAAGTCTGTAAAAAACATGAAGGAATCAAGGTCTCCTTCAGATTATTAATGTTCTTTTTATGTATGTTTATTATACTTATTTAAAATTTTTGTTCCATTTGTTTCAACAATTCTACTTCAGGGATTACATGTTGTTTAGCTATTGTCATTTAAATAAGAATTTTTTTTTTGAGGTCCAAGAGGGAAGGGATATATGTATACATATAGCTGATTCACTTCATTGTACAGCAGAAACTAACACAAAATTGTAAAGCAACTATACCCCAATTTAAATAAATAAGAAAGAATTGTTTTTATCAAAGGAGGGCCAAAGGTCAGAGGTTTCCTGGCGAATGTAGGAGAAGAGCACAAGTTCAGGGCCAGGCCACTTGTCTCACTTCAACTAGAAATTTCCTTGTCCTGGATTCAACCTTGAATCCTCGAGTACAAGCAGCATTAGCATTGGCAGGGCACTCTCCTGTGGCTGTAATCCACCAGCTCTGGAGGAATGGCTTTGGGCTTCCTCTGGCCGAATGGCCTTTATACACTAGTGTTTCCCCCTGTGTGGAACGCTCTCCCTTCTTCCACTCTTCTCTTCTCCCAGTTAACTCCAGCTCAAGAGTCACTTTACTGGGGAAACCCTCCCTCCATCCCCAATCTAGACCTCTTGTTTTATACTCTCCTAGAACCTTGTTCCTTTCCTTCAGAGCATTTACCTCAATTTGTAATGACAGGTTCATTATCATGATTATTTGATTTATGACTATATTCCCACAAGCCTGTAAACTGCATGAAAGTGGAAATGGTGTCTCTTTATAGTTATCATATTATCGCCAGCATTCTGGGCAGTGCCTGTCTTGTAGCCCACACTTAATAAAGGAATGTATGAATAAATGATTTAACAGAAGAACAGATGATGCTGAGGACAGTTTCCATTGAGTACAAGCCCTTAATATGTTTTTAAAAAAGGAGGGAGGTGGTCTTGAGAACAGATTATTTGAATTAGCACTTCCTGTATTGTGTTGGGTAGCATTCTAAGACAAGCACTCATAACTTTCTTTCAATTACTATCTATAGTTTTTACTACTGTATCAAACTTCTAACCTGCTACTTGAAGGTGGGAGAATGCAAACCAATAAGAACTTAAAAGCTTTCTATATATATATATAATATATATTATATACAAGTTATATATATATATATGTATACATATATATTTAATATCAAACTTTCATATGGAAAAAGCACAGAGTTATAATGTAGCAAAACTATTTTGGAAACTGCTGGATTAACTTTATTGATATGATCGATTGCAGATGGACCAATGCAAGGCATAGTATTTCAAGGTTAAGTACTGCTGTGTTCCAATTAAATTGTGGGTCAAAAGAGCAGAACATCCTCCTTTGAATTCTCTGAATTGTCAAGTCTCATCTACCCTAAACAGGTTTCTCTATGAGACAGTCTTGCTGATAGAATAAGCTTCTCAAGGGTCAAGGTGAATGGTTTATGATTAGATGGCAGCAAAAACATGAAATACATTAATTAGTCTGTAGTGTTTAACAACTGATTTTACTAAACTGATTCCATGATTCTGTCAATGCTATAGTTTGTGTGCCAAACCCACTTTGGTTTTACACACACACCCCCACCCTCTCCCCCTTCCACTCTCTGAATCTGACATTCTGTAACATCATCTTTATTATCTTGATAATGTTGTACTGTTAACTAAATGGCACTTTTGCCCATTTCTGTCAAGGTCCAATCAACATGGTTAGGCTGTTATTTAGGAATCATAATGATACGTTAGCAGTGAATAATTTTAACATATTAATTGTTTATTCCTCTGGTTGTGAGACCCTGAAGAAATTAATGACAGTAGCCTTGGTTGATTTCACATTTCTTTTAGTTGAGATCATTAGCATACTGAAGTGTTGAAATGTCACTTCTGACATTTTTCTTTGCAATTAAAGTCAGTTTATCTTATATTTGTAATTTTTTTTCAAAAGAAAATAATTAGAAAGTGAGCAGTTTTGTTCATTCAGTTTCTGCATTAGGAAACATTCATTTTTATGTTAAAAATACTCTTAATTATTGTATTAGCAGCTTCAGCAAAATCAACTGGCAAATAAAATTGATATGTGTATATATCCTATATTATGTAATATATAGTAACATAAATGCTTGGTGTTATCTTAACACCTTCTCAGAGAAATTTTAAATGAAAATCTTGGTAGTTCAGTTTATAGGACCCTAAAATTCTTTCAAAGTAACCTATGACCTGTGGAAAGAAGATCATCTCTAGACATTTCTAGACATTTTCCAGTCAGTAATCTTCAGTAAGGTACACACACTCATGCACACACACATATGTATATATACACATATATAAACACATAAATATTATATATATATATATATATATATAAAATAAAGATTGTAAAATTCCAGACATGGGAGCTGTAATACAGGCAAAGATATAATAAAATACAACTTAAAAAGTACAAAATACAATTGGAAACATAATTAAAAAGCAAATATCTGGGAGATATAATCATTCAAACATAATAGACAAGGATTAATAGACTTAATTATAAATATTTACATTAATTCATGAGAAGAATACCAAAATGCTAATATAAAATACAGTGGGGGAAGGGGGACAAAGAATTTGAGCAGACAGTTCAAGGAAGTGATACATAAATGAAAGATACTATTCACCTTCACTAATAATCAAAGAAATGCAAATTATAGTATCAATAAAACATTTCTTTAGCAAAAATAAAGATATATATATATCTAGTTCAAAAAGAAGGTAAGTCCATGTAAGTCTAGAAACAATACAAAAAATTTTTTAAGTCATAACAGACCACTATAAACTTTATGCTAATATATCCTTCAAAGAGATAGAAAATTTTTTTCAATAAAATTAAAAGGCACAAAATTAATGTAAGAAGAAATTTAAAAATATGGAAAGATAATTATTAAATACATTTAGTCACCAATCAAAAGTCTGTCTCTCATAAAGATTCACCTACGTATGAAAACTTACATGACCAAATGAGGAAATGATGGACTATTCAATAAATGGTACTAGGTAATTGGTTATTTATATAGAAAAACAATAGCCTTACCTCATTTTGTACAGAGAAGTAAATTCCAACTGGAATAAAGATATAAATGAAGAAAGGAAACTTTAAATATTTTAATGAAAACATATATAAAAATATCTTTATAAACTTGTGATATAGGATTACTTTTTAATCATGAGCCAAAATTGCAAATAATAAAAAAATATAACTTTGAATACAATAAAGTTAATTTTTTCTCTATAAATATGATACTGTAAACAAAGCAAAATGATGATCTTGGTGATAAGTTAAACAAAATACTTATAACTAACTGACATATTATATTTAAAATGTAGAAGGTATTCTTCAATTATAGAATTTTATTACTGGCAATATAGCAAACAGAGACACTGAAAGCCTTTGGCTATAAATATATAAAAGTGTTTGATAAAGTATGTACTTTCAAGTGAATCAACAAGCCTGTGAGATAATAATAAAATGTGCCAGTGTCAGGATCAAAACAATCGTAGAACTACAGAGAGATATGGAGGCTCTAAAACTTCTGGCTATACTAGTCTCCTAGAGCAAAGCACTCTGGGAGTAAAGCCTTGGACTTAGCAGTGCCAGGGGCCAGATTGGAAACTGTCCTGCCAAGAGATGCTACACTTTCAGTGAAGTGAGATAAAACACAAAACTGAAAGGAAAATTGTCCCTCTCATCGTTGGCTCTAGGCAAAGGTTTTAAAAAGTCTTTCTTATGACCAATTATAGTACTGCTAGCTGGCTTTATGTGGGTGTGGTTCCTGAAACAATGCAATTTGCATACTTTTTTTTTTTTTTTTGCGGTACACAGGCCTCTCACTGTTGTGGCCTCTCCCGTTGCAGAGCACAGGCTCCGGATGCGCAGGCTCAGCGGCCATGGCTCACGGGCCCAGCCGCTCCGCCACATGTGGGATCTTCCTGGACCAGGGCACGAACCCGTGTCCCCTGCATCGGCAGGCGGACTCTCAACCACTGCGCCACCAGGGACGCCCCCAATTTGCATACTTTTAAATACATGAATCAAAAATATAAATAACTTAAAGTGGATCCTATAAGCAAATGAAATTTATCCCTGGAGGAAGTGTTATTGAATTCATACCTCAAAAAATTCTTACAAAAAACCAACTTCAGAAACAGATCTTCTGGTGTTGAACTTAACAGTTATATTATATGAAATAATTATTTGAATATATTTAATGAGTAAAAGATGGAAATAAAAGTGTAAGCAATGAGAGCTTACAAAAATAAGCAGAAAAGTTTGTAAAGAAACAATAAAAATCTTAGAAATAAAAAATATAGTTAATTAAGTCAAAAAACACAATTGAAGGGCTAAGCATAACTAAAGAGAAAATCAGTGAACTTTATCATCAACCACAAGAAATTATTCAGAATGCAGCACAGGGAAATAAAATAGAATCAATATGAAAGAAAGATTTATCAACACAGAAGAAGCACTGATAGGAATTCAAGAAACAAAAGAGATAAAGGAAAAGAAATATTAGGAAAGAAAATGGTGGAAATATTATTCAGAACTGATGAAAGGCATGCAACCTTAGATTCAAGACCCAAGAATTTCAAACATGATGTATAAATTAAAATTCACATCTGGAAATAACAGAGTGAAACTACAATATACCGAAACCAAATTACATCACTCAAAAGAGGAAGAGAGAAAAGAGGTTTCTTAAAAAAATTCATCAATTAGATTGGCAGCTGATTTCTCAGTTGAAAAGATGAAAGGCAAAAGACACTGGAATGATATCTTTGTATTCTTGAAATAAAATAAAATGAAAAACCCAGAATTCAATGCTTAGCAACTCTATTTTTCAACAGTGAGTGAAATATAAAGAGATTTTCAAATATAAAATAATCCAACAATTGTCTGTGACCAAAATATAGACCTAAATGATTTCTTCTGTCTCAGGAGAAATTTCTGAGACCCAAGTAAAGAAAATAAGCATGTGGGTAAACCTAAACAAACAAAATGGGTATATAAAGCAATAATGGTAGTGTTTAAATGTGACATTAAAATTAAGATAGTATATTAGATACTAGCTATATTAAACCAGGAAGGGAGTGATTATAATTAAAGTATCTTAAAGACTTTTTATTGTTTAGAATATGAGTAAACAGAGTAATTGTAGTCTTTGTTAAGTATGCATGTCAACATTTCTACTGTGAGAATTAAAGAAAGAGAAAAAGAATACATACCTTTACATGAGTGAGAGATGGTGAAATGAGTAGAAAACCAAAAGAGAAAAATATCCTTAGTCTATTTAAATGAAATGAAGGAAAAGAGTGAGGAGGAAGGGAGGAGAGAGAGAGGACAAAAAGAAATTTAAATAAGTATTCTTTTTTTTTTTGCGGTACGTGGGTCTCTCACTGTTGTGGCCTCTCCCGTTGTGGAGCAGAGGCTCCGGACGCGCAGGCTCAGCGGCCATGGCTCATGGGCCCAGCCGCTCCGCGGCATGTGGGATCTTCCCGGACCGGGGCACGAACCCGTGTCCCCTGCATCGGCAGGCGGACTCTCAACTACTGCGTCACCAGGGAAGCCCTAAATAAGTATTCTTATAGTTAAATACATACACTTCTCAGCAATTTACTCATTTATTTCTTACAACAATCCTACAATCTTATGAGGTAGGTATTATCCTCATGTATATCTTACAAGTGATGAGGTATTATCCTCACCTATATTTTACCACTGAGAATCTGAATGATAAAAATATCACACATCAGTTTATTTTTTATCACCTAAAGTATTTATAGGTAACATAATAGCCTTGAATAGTCTTTAAAAAAATTGTGGTTAAAAAACACATATTATAAAATTTACCATTTTAACCTGTTTTAAGTATACAGTTCAGTATCATCAAGAATATTCACATTATTGTGAAACAGATCTCCAGAACTTTTTAATCTTAAAAAACTAAAACTCCATGCCCATTAAACAAAAACTCTTCTTTTCCCTCTCCCCAAGCCTCTGGTAACTACCATTCCATGTTCTGTTTCTATGAATCTGACTACTTTAGATACCTCATATGAGTGGAATCATACAGTATTTATCTTTTTGTGACTGGCTTATTTCACCTAGCATAGATGTCCTCAAGTTCCATCCATGTGATAGCATGTGTCAGAAATTCCTTCCTTGTTAAGGCTGAATAATATTCCATTGTATGTATATACCAAATTTTGTTTATCCATTCATCTGTGGATGGACATCCAGGTTGCTTCCATAGCTTGGCTATTGTGAGTAATACTGCTTTGAACATGGGTTTGCATGTATCTTCCAGACCCCGCTTTCAACCATTCAGATATATATCCAGAAGTGGGATTGCTGGGTCATATGGCAGATATATTTTTAATTTTTTGAAACCTCCATACTGTTTCCACAGTGGCTGCACCATTTTACAATCCCAACAGTGCACAAAGGTTCCAATTTCCCCACATCCTCACCAACAGTTTTTGTTTGTTTTTTAGCCATTCTTACAGGTGTGAGGTGATATTTCGTTATGGTTTTGATTTGCATTTCTCTGATGATTACTGATGTTGAGACTCTTTTCTTTTGCCTGTTGGCCATTTGTATATCTTCTTCAAAAAAAAGTATATCCAGGTCCTTCACCCAGTTTTTAATTGGATTGTTTGTTTGAGTCATATGAGTTTCTTATATATTTTATACAGTAACCCTTTATAAGCTATATGGTTTGCAAATATTTTCTCCCATTCCATAGGTTGACTTTTCATTTTGTTGATTGTTTCTTGTACAGAAGTTTTTTGGTTTGATGTAGTCCCATTTTTTTATTTTTGCTTTTGATGCTTGTACTTTTGGTGTCATAGCCAAGAAATCATTGCCAAATCACACATGTTTCTTCCAAAAGGTCAAATGTTGAGGAACTAAATGTTCAACATAAGAAATTAGAAAATGGAGTAAATCTAAAAGAAGCAGTAAAAAGAAAATTAAAAGATAAGAGAAAGAGGGCTTCCCTGGTGCCGCAGTGGTTAAGAACCTGCCTGCCAGTGCAGGGGACACGGTTCATGCCTTGGTTGGGGAAGATCCCACATGCGGCGGAGCAACTAAGCCTGTGCGCCACAACTACTGAGCCTGCGCTCTAGAGCCCGGGAGCCACAACTACTGAAGCATGCCTAGAGCCTGTGCTCCACAGCAAGAGAAGTCACCACAATGAGAAACCCACGCAACCACGATGTAAAGTAGTCCCCCCAGCTCCCCATCCCTCCAAGGGGAGAAGAAACAAAGACACAATGCAGCCAAAAATAAATAATAAATTAATAAATTAAAGAAAAGATAAGAGAAAGAGTTAAACAGAAAACAAAATATGATACAAAAGATTAACAAATATAGAAATTGATTATTTGAAAAAAACTAATGAAATTTGCAAACCTCTAGCAGCGTAATTAAGAAACAGGGAGAGAGGGAGCTCAAAAATGAACAATATTGATCATGGAAAAGAAACATAACAAATACAACAGAATCTAGATTAGAAAGGTCTAAGAAGAAAAGAGTGTTTCACACTGTAACTCCATTTGATGTGAAAATTGTATCTCTGTTAGCTGTTAAAAGTAGAATGGTCTATGACTAACAGCAAATATTCTTAACCTTGTTTTGAATTCCAACTTTGCCACTTACTATGTGTAAATTATTTAACTTCTCTGTGCCTCAGTTCCTCATCTCTAAATGGAGATAATAGTAGTACATTCCTCATAGGGTTAAGTTAATAAAATTCAATAAATGAATATATTTTACCTGTCTTTCACATAGGATGATCCAAGTAAGTGTTTGCTACAACTACTAGAGTATTAATTTGGGTTAACTCTAGAGGAGCAATATTCTTGTGAGTCTTCTTTTTGCTACTGTACTCTTATGAGTTTTCAATGCTTATTATCATGTCCAAGTAAAGCATGCTGAAAGGGAGAGCAGATGAAATCAAACTCAGAAATTACTTTACAGTAGTGCTTATTAGAGGTTGGAAGAGGAGGTGGAACTTAATAACTGAAGAAAAGTATTTTAGAAATTTATATCTCTGCATTGCATATCTCATTGAGATTAGACTGTAGTAAATTTATACTGCCAGTAAATATAAGCAGTTTCCAAGTTTAAGTCATATAGTTTAAGTCATGTTCCAGTTAAAATAAAATCAAATCAATTCAATAAATCATATTTAGTTATTTTGGTGAAACTCAGCATATTTTATTTTAGTAACTGGCTGAAGAGTTTGTGTCCTGCCAGGGAGCAAGGTCCTTGAAGGTGTGACTGTGTTTTATTCAATATTATGTTGTGTTTCTAGTACAGAATGTGTCATGCACTAGTCCATCATAAATATTTGGCTAATGAATAAAATATTAATCAATGACAGATTTCTATGCAGCATCTTAGCAAGTGCCCAAGAACTTTCTTTCTTATATTCAGCCTATGCATTTATTCTAATCATTTTTCTGTTTTACTTCTTATTTTTATCTACATCTCCAACTTACCATTTTATTCTTGCTACAGGACTGAGACTGGGAGGCAATATGTCATAGGGGTTAAAAGCACTGGATTTGAAATTTTGGCTTTGGCTTTGGTACTTACCTCCTGCATTACTTTGGGCAAGTCACTTAACTCTGAGTATCCTTTTCTTCAGGTATAATATTAGTGTGGACTTTTAGAATAAGGAATAAGATTAAGCTTGCTTCCAGTCCTCACTCCACCACCTCCTAGCTTAGGTAAAATCAATAGCACACTCTTTAATGTTGGTTTCTTCAAGTGTGTATTGGTGCTATCTTTATACATTGTAAGACTTATACAACTCTGTGAGACAGGTATTACCACTATTCCCACTTTACAGATGAAGAAACTGCAGCCAAGAGATCTTCATCCTGCTTCCTGGAGATCTATTCTGTCCTGCCATATCTCCATAAGGGTTGAGATCTAAACCCTTGGCTTGGCTCCAGGGACATTCTTGCCATAGCAACATGGATAAGTAGTCAGTATCATTCCATCCCTGTACCTAGGAAATAGACATTGGAGAGAGGAGAATTCTGATCCCTGTGAGTTGGCCCAGCATTTATGGATGTGTCAGCTGCCAACCTTTAGGGGTAAATTCTCAGTGAAGTCCTTACTCTAACTTCTGGAATTTCCCAGTTTATTAACAGGAGTTAAAAACTCCTGTTGAAACCTAGGACTTCATTATGAAGTCACTTGAAATGGTGGACTTTTGAGGATAGTTTAATTATTAAAGTAGCCAGTATACAGTCTCACATAAACAACTTGGAAACTTTTTCAGGCAATTACTTTGGGTTTCAAACTGTACTTTGAGCCATTTCCTAAAAACCAGCCTTAAATTCATGCCACTAAGTTTCACTTCCAGTTAGGTTGTAGAAAGTCATAAGAGACTGTTGCTCCCACCCTAACAAAAAAGAAGCCAGATACGTTATAGTACCATAGTTTTGTAAAACCAGTCAGAGAACTGGTAAAAGGATGAGTTCCTTGTAGAAGAGAAGAGATCTCCCTATGAGCATGGCAGGAAAGAGCACACCTGGCAGAGATTGAAGGGAAAAGAGACCAGGTAAATTTTAAATGTTTCATGGCCACATGTGTACTGGCATGATGGATTTGAATCCCAAGGAGCAAGAGGCACAAAGTGAATCAGTACCTATATATCAGTTCTTTCCCATGGTGCCTTCACCCAGTGCATGATGACAGCATATCAAAGGCTAGCAGCAGGGTAGGAGGGCTGAGAAAATACCTCCAATTTGCATGGAACTTTTACCAAGTGATAGGCAGTGTTCTAACAAAGACTGGGAGGAGGGCATTAGAGCTTAGAGAAAGTCCCCAAAATGCACAAAGCTATTACTGATTGCTTGGCAGCAGCCATCAGAAAGTAAAGGCAGGGCAAAAAAACTAAGAGTGATCCCTCCAGAGGTACATTGGGCCTTTACTCGGTACATAGCCAGGATCCACCAAAGCTTTGGACAGGCAGGAGAAAATTAAATAGATCCCATCCTCATCCCTGAACTGCACCAGACCTTTATCAAATGGAATATGGCAAACCACAGATGGTGTTGGGGGAGATCCTGAGGTGCAGAGAGTAAGGGGGTGGCAGAGGTGCAAAGAAAACTCCCTGGAAACACCAAAGCTATCTGCTGGATTAAAAGCAAAGAGAGATCTCTCACAGGTCAAGGATAATAGCTGGGGTATAAAGGGAGGTCTGCAGAATCTTGCTGGTGCATAGTTCTCAAGCCTGCAGATCCTGTCCTCAAAACTGTGAACCCAGAGATAAGCTGAATCTAACTAAAGCCATAACAAAACCAGGACCAACTCAACTAATGATTAGATGTCTCAATCCCCCATGGTAACACCTGACAGAGGAAAGAATATGTCATTTTCTGGAGGTAAATATTATGGATTTCAATCTCAGGTGTTCATTTACACACAAAGTCTGAGACACAATGAAAAATTATAAGACACCAAAAAGAAACACGGAAATGTGACTCAACAGAAAAAAAAATTCAGTAGAAGCAAACCACAGATGACCCAGATGTTGGAGTTAGCAGACAGGATCTTTAGTATAACTGCAATTAATATGGGAAAAGGTGTAGTGAAACAGATGGGCAACATGTGTGAACACACTGATAATTTCAGCAGGGAAATGGAATCTATAAAAAGAAAACCATATGGAAATTCTAGCACTGAAAAAGTGTGATATCAGAATTGAAGGGTTCATTGGATATGCTCAACAGAAGAGTGGATACAACAGAAGAATAGATTAGAAATTTAAAAGCAGGTCAATGGATATTATCTAAATTGAAACTAAAAGAAACAAAAATGGGAAAATATTTAAAAGATAATCCAAGTCTCTGGGGTCATATCAGTTAGTTTAACAATATATAATTGGAGAACAAGAAGTAAAGGAGAAAATGAATGGTGTAGAATAAATATTTGAAGAGAAAAAGCCTAAGATTTTCCAAAATTAATGAAATATATCAACCTAGGGATCCATATAGTTCAGCCCAATTCCAACAGGTATAAATACAAAGAAAAATCACATATGGACATTCCTACTCAAACTGTTGATAAAAGTATCCAGAGAAGAAAGATATATGTTTTAAATATCTTTATTGGAGTGTAATTGCTTTACAATGTTGTGTTAGTTTCTGCTTTACAACAAAGTGAATTACCTATATGTATACATATATCCCCATATCCACCCCACCCCCATGAGTCTCTCTCCCACCCTCCCTACCCCACCTCTTTAGGTTGTAACAAAGCATCAAGCTGATCTCCCTGTGCTATGAAGCAGCTTCCCACTAGCCACCCATTTTACATTTGGTAGTGTATATATGTCAATGCCACGCTCTCACTTCATCCCAGCTTCCTCTTCCCCTCCGTGTCCTCAAGTCCACTCTCTATGTCTGAATCTTTATTCCTGTCCTGCCCCTAGGTTCTTCAGAACTTTTTTTTTTTGATTCCATATATATGTGTTAGCATACAGTATTTGTTTTTCTCTTTCTGACTTACTTCACTCTGTATGACAGACTCTAGGTCCATCCACTTCACTACAAATAACTGGTGTGAGATGATACCTCATTGTGGTTTTGATTTGCATTTCTCTAATGATTAGTGATGTTGAGCATATTTTCATGTGTTTGTTGGCAATCTGTATGTCTTCTTTGGAGAAATGTCTGTTTAGGTCTTCTGCCCATTTTTGGATTGGGTTGTTTGTTTTTTTGATGTTGAGCTGCTTGTAAATTTTGGAGATTAATCCTTTGTCAGTTGCTTCATTGGCAAATATTTTCTTCCATTCTGAGGGTTGTCTTTTCATCTTGTTTAAGGTTTCCTTTGCTGTGCAAAAGGTTTTAAGTTTCATTAGGTCCCATTTGTTTATTTTTGATTTTATTTCCATTACTCTAGGAGGTGGATTGAAAAGGATATTTCTGTGATTTATTGTCATAGAATGTTCTGCCTATGTTTTCCTCTAAGTGTTTGATAGTGTCTGACCTTACAATTAGGTCTTTAATCCATTTTGAGTTTATTTTTGTGTATGGTGTTAGGGAATGTTCTAATTTCACTCTTTTACATGTAGCTGTCCAGTTTTCCCAGCACCACTTATTGAAGAGGTTGTCTTTTCTCCATTGTATATTCTTGCCTCCTTTATCAAAGATAAGTTGACCATATGTGCGTGGGTTTATCTTTGGGCTTCCTATCCTGTTCCATTGATCTATATTTCTGTTTTTGTGCCATTACCATACTGTCTTGATTACTGTAGTTTTGTAGTATAGTCTGAAGTCAGGGAGCCTGATTCCTCCAGCTCCATTTTTCTTTCTCAAGATTGCTTTGGCTATTCGGGGTCTTTTGTGTTTCCAAACAAATTGTGAAATTTTTTGTTTTAGTTCTATGAAAAATGCCATTGGTAATTTGATAGGGGTTGCATTGAATCTGTAGATTGCTTTGGATAGTAATGTCATTTTCACAATGTTGGTTCTTCCAATCCAAGAGCATGGTATATCTCTCCATCTGTCTGTATCATCTTTGATTTCTTTCATCAGTGTCTTATAGTTTTCTGAATACAGGTCTTTTGTCTCTTTAGGTAGGTTTGTTCCTAGGTATTTTATTCTTTTTGTTGCAGTGGTAAATGGGAGTGTTTCCTTAATTTCTCTAAGAAAGATACATTACATTTAAGAGAATAGCAATAAAACCATTGCTAGCTTTTCATCAAAAATAGTAAAGACCAGAAATTAGTGGAGTGAAATCTTTACAGTGCTAAATAAAATTCTGTTAACTTAGACTTATATACCTAGAAAAATTCTTCACAACAAAAGACATTTTCTGGCTTACAAAGGCTGAGTCTGTCTCTAGAAACTCTGCATTAAAAGAAAGGCTTTAAGCAAAAGGAAAATAATAGCAGATAAAAGAGTGGATCTTCAGGAAAGAATGAAGAGAACCAGAAATATATAGGTAAATTTAGAAGACCATTTTTATCATCTTTATTATATGTGTTTGTATATACTTAATTGCTTTAGAAAATTATTGACTCTTTAAAGAAAAATTAATAATTGTATATTATGGGTGTATACCATATGTAGATATAAAATATATAACAAACAAGCACAAAGGGCCAGAAGAGGAAGTAAATGAAATTATACCATTAGAAGGTTATTACATTGTTCACAAAGGAGAATATTATTAGAAGTTAAACTGTCATATGATATAATCTCTAAAATACTAGTAGAAAATACAAAGTGGTATAGCTAAAAAGTCAACAGAGAAGATAAAATGGAATAAAAATATATAACTGATCAAAAGGAAAGCAGAAAAGAACAAAGAAACAAATAACAAGTGGGACAAATAAAAAATAAACCAATTTGTAAGACTCAAGCTCAACCATATAAAGAATTAAATTAAATAAATGACTTCAACTACCTATTTAAATGGCAGAGATTGTATATAGAAGACCCAACTACATACAATCCACAGGAAATGCATGTGAGTTGTATAGACACAGATGCAAAAGTAAAATGATGGAAAAAGACATATTATGCAAACAATAAATGTAAGGAAATTAGTGTGGCTATTTACACATTCAACAAAATAGAATTCAAAACAAGATGTATTGTCAGATATTATCTTTTATTACTGCTTAAATAAGAATATCTCATGATTGATTATAGAAAGCTAGTCATTTAAAAGTGTTCTCTAGAAATCTTCTGTAACAATTTAAAATATGTATATACCTAAAAACAGATCAAATTATATGACAGAAAAAAAAATAAAGGCAGCTATAGGTAAATGCACAATCATGGTTGGGGTTTTTGACACTCATTCTCAATAATTGATAGAGCAAGTGGACAAACAATGCTTAAGAATATCTGAACAACACTATGAACCAACATGGCCTAATTGACATTTGTAAGGTACCATATTCAACAATCACAGAATACACTTATTTTCAAGTGCATATGGTCTCTCTTGGAACATTTGCCAAGATACACCATATTATAGGCCTTAAACAAATCACAATAAATTTCAAAAGGCTGATATCATAAAGAGTATATTTCTCAATGGAGTTCAACTAGAAACCAGTAATAATAAGATTTTTGAAAATTAAGTAATACACTTGTAAAAAACATGAATTAGAAAAACAAACAAACAAACAAACAAACCTTGAAAGGAATAGAACACATTTTGAACTAAATGATACACCAGAATTTGTGAAGTGTACCTAATGAGTGTTTAGAGGGAAATTTTCTCTTAGCTTTCACTTTAGAAAATTTGTGAACCATATACAACCATTAAAAAACTAAAAAAGAAAAGCAAATTAATCCCTAGTACATAGAAAACAGGAAATAAACATCAGATTGGATATCAATGAACTAGAAAACAGACAAAGAAAATCAACAAAGCTCAAATTTGCTTTTTTTGGGAATATTAATACAACTGATAAACCTCTATCAAGACTGATCAAGGAAAATCAATGTATCCATATCAGGAATGAAAGAGGGGACAGCACTACTGATCTTACAAGTATTAAAAATATAATTAGAAGATATTTTGAAAACTTTATGGCAATAAACTCAGCAATCTAGACGAAATGGGCAAATTTCTTGAAAAACATAATGAAACAAAATAGATATGAAAATAATTAGAAAAGCAAAAGAGATCTATATTATTAAAGAAATTGAATTCATAATAAAAACCTTCCTGCAATAAAACTCAAAGTTCAGAAGCTTCACTCGTAAATTCTATCATACTTAAGGAAAATATAATATAAATTTTACACAAACCATTTTCAAAAATAGGAAGGTAGAAAACACTTTCCAACTTATTTATGAGACCAGCATATTTATATAAAGAAAAACCTGATAGAGATATTATCAGAAAATAAAGTTACAGATAAATATCTCTCATAACATAGAGGCAAAAGAAAACTAAGAAAATGTTAGAAAACCCTATCAAGCGCTATATATATATATATATATATATATATATATATATATATATATATCTAGCACAGTCTAGCAGTGTTTCCAAGGTAAGCCAGGTTCCTTTAACATTCAGAAATGAATCAATATAGTTAAGCACATTAACAGAATAAATAAGAAAGATAATGTGATTGTCTCAATAGATGCATAAAAGGCATGAAACAAAGTTTAACACCCATTCATGATAAAAACTTTAAGCAAACTAGGAATAGGAGATGTTTTTGATTGGATCAGGGCATCTATGAAGAACCTACAGTTAAAATCATATTCAATGGTGATACATTGATCATTTCCTCACAAATTAGTCTAGAGATTCAATAAAATCCCAATTTTAAAAATCCCAGCAGATTTTTAGTAGAAATTTGAAAACGTATTCTTTCATCAAAAAGAATAAAATACCTTGGAATAACCTGTACCCAGAAAACTATAAGACACTGATGAAAGAAATTGAAGATGATGCAGATGGAAAGATATACCATGTTCATGGATTGGAAGAATTAATATTTTTAAAATGAGCATACTAAAGCAATCTACAAATTCAATGCAATCCCAATCAAAATACCCATGACGTTTTTCACAAATAATTCTAGAATTCATATGAAATCACAAAAGACCCCAAATTGTCAAAGCAATCTTGAGTAAAAGAACAAAACAGGAGTTATCACACTCCCTGACTTCAGACTATACTACAGAGCTTCAGTAATCAAAATAACATTGTACTGGCACAAAAACACACACATAGACTGATGGAACAGAATAGAGTGCCCAGGAATAAACCCACACTCTTATGGTCAACTAATGTATGACAAAGAATGTAAGAATATACAATGGAGAAAAGACAGTCTCTTCAATAAGTGGTGCTGGGAAAACTGGACAGTTACAGGTAAAAGAATGAAATTTTAAAAGTTTCTAACCATAAACAAAAATAAATTCAAAATGGATTAAAGACCTAAATATAATACCAGAAACCAGAAGAAAACATGAGTGGAATACAAGTTAACATAAATCTTAGCAATATTTTTTTTGGATCTGTCTCCTAAAGCAATGGCAATGAAAGCAAAAATAAACAAATGGCACCAAATTAAACTGCAAGGCTTTTGCACAGCCAAGGAAACCATCAACAAAAGAACAAAATGTACTGAATGGGAGAAAATACTTGTAAATGATATGCTCAATAATGGGTTAATATCCAAAATATATAAACAGTTCATATATCTCATCATTCAAAAAACAACTCAATTAAAAAGTGGGCAGAACACATTTTTCTAAAGAAAACAGACAGATGGCCAACAGTCATATGAAAAGATGCTCAACTTCATTAAGCATCAGAGAAATGCAAATTAAAACTACGATGACATATCACCTTATAACTGTCAGATGGCTACCATCACAAAGAACACAAATAACAAATGTTGGTGTGGATGTAGAGAAAAGGGAACTCTTGTACACTGTTGGTAGGAATGCAAATTGGTGCAGCCAGTATGGAAAACAGTATGGAAGCTCCTCAAAAAACTAAAAATAGAACTACCATATGATCCAGCAATTCCACTCCTGGGTATGCATCCAAGAAAATGAAAGCACTAATTCAAAAAGATATATGCACCCAATGTTCATAATAGCATTATTTACAATATCCAAGATATGAAAGCAACCTAAGTGTCCATCAAGAGATGAATGGATAAAGAAGATGTGGTATCCACACACACACATATACACACACAAAATTGAATACTTCTCAGCCATAAAAAGGAATGAAATTCTGCCATTTGCAGCAGCATGAGTAGACCAAGAAAGTATTATGCTTAGTGAAATAAGTCAGACAGAGAAAGACAAATACTGAATGATATCACTTATATGTTGAATCTAAAAAATACAACAAACTAGTGAATACAACACAAAATAAACAGACTCACAGATACAGAGAACAAACTAGTGATTACCAGTGGGGTGAGGGAAGGGGGCGGGGCAAAATAAGGTAACAATTAAGAGGTACAAACTGCTATGTATAAAATAAATAAGCTATAAGTATATACAGTACAAAACAGGGAATATAGCCAATATTTTATAATAACTAATGACACAGATGTAGAGAATGGACTTGAGGACACAGGGAGGGGGACGGGTAAGCTGGGACAAAGTGAGAGAGTGGAATGGACTAATATATACTACCAAATGTAAAATAGATAGCTTGTGGGAAGCAGCCGCAGGGCACAGTGAGATCAGCTTGGTGCTTTGTGACCACCTAGAGGGGTGAGATAGGGAGGGAGGGAGGGGGATGCAAGAGGGAGGATATATGGGGATATATGTATATGTATAGCTGATTCACTTTGTTATAAAGCAGAAACTAACACACCATTGTAAAGCAATTATACTCCAATAAAGATGTTTAAAAAAATAAATGGAATATAACTAAAATTGTGAGTCACAATGTTGTACATCTGTAACATATATAATATTGTATATCAACTATACCTCAATAAAATATCTACTAAAAATTATCCTAAAATTTTTATGAAAGTAGAAAGTATCTAGATTAACCAAAGTAATCTTCAGAAAGAAGAACACACTGGAAGACATTCACTACTTGATTTCAAGATTTACTCTAAAGCTGTTGTAACCAAGATAATGTGATATTGGCATAAGGATAGACAAATAGGTCAATAGAAGACATAAAGAAACTAGAAATAGAATCACACATATACTCTCTCTTAATTACCATCAAAAGCACCAAGTCAGTTCAATAAAATAAGTTTTTCCAATAATGGTTCTGAAACAATTTATTAACTTTATGGGGGGGAGAGGGATAAATCTCAATCCTTACCTCACTTTATACAGAAAAAGTTGAGATGACTCGTAGACCTAAATGTAAAAAATAAAAGCTCAAAGCTTCTAAAAGAAGATAAATAGAATATATTTGCAACCTTGAGGTTGGCAAAAAGTTCTTAGACTATACACACACAGGCACACACGTGCACACACACACCAGAAAACAGCAACCATAATTGGTAGATTGGATTTCACCAAGACTAGTAGAAAATATTTCCAAAACATTTATCTGACAAAAGCTTTTATACAAAATGTATAAAGAACTCCTGTAAGTCAGTGATAAAATACAAAAATCCAATGTAAAAAAATGGGCAGAAGCCTTGAAAAGATACTTTACAAAAGAAAATAAAAGAATGTCCAGTAAGGCTATTGAAAGGTGCCTAACATCATTAGCCATCAGAGAAATGCAAACTAAAACACAAATTAATTGTAGTAAATTAGCAATTTACTACAAATTGCTAAAATCAAAAAGACTGATGTTATGGACTGAATGGTTGTGTTCTCCCCAAATTCATATGTTGAAGCCCTAACCCCCAATGTGATGGTGTTTGGAGGTGAGGTCTTTTGTAGGTAATTAGGTTTAGATGAGGTCTTTGGAGTGGAACCCTCATTATGGAATTAGTGTCCTTATAAGAAGAGGAAGAGAGACCAGAGCTTTCTCTCTCTCCACTGCATGAGGACACAGCAAGAAAGCAGCCAACTGCAAGCAAGGAAGAGGGCCCTCACCCAAAACTGGACCATGCTGGAACCCTGATCTTGGACTTCCAGCCTCCAGAACTGTGCAAGATAAATATCTGTTATTTAAACCACTGAGTCTACAATACTTTTTTTATAGCAGCCAGAGCTAAGACAACTGACAGTAACAAATATTGTTGAAGATTTGGACCATCTGGAACATTCATATATTGCTGGTAGAATATACAAATCGTGCAATCACTTGGGAGTACTGTTTAACAGTTTCTTGTAAAGTTAAATACTGTGCTCAAAAATTCCACATCTAGGTGTTGACCCAAGAATGTTCATATCAGCCTATTCACAACAACCTCAAACTGGAAACCAACCCAAATATTGATCAATAAGAAAATGGATAAGCAAATTGTGGTATAAAACTCAGTAATTAAAAAAATTGTTTAAATTACAGCTGCTTGCAGCAACATGGATGAATCTCATACACGTTACGAAGTCAGACAAAAAAACTGTATGAGTCATTTATGTTAAACCCAAGAATAGGCAAAACTAATCTATGCTTTTAAAAATCAGAAAGCAGGGGTGGTAAGGTGAACTGATTGAAAGGAATTTTCTGAGGGAAGGAAAAATGTCTATATTTTTATTTAGTGATAGTTACATGGGGTTGTACAATTACAAAATTGATCAACCTGAACATCCAAGGCTCTGTGCATTTTATTGTATATAACTCTGTGTCAATAATAAACAAATTAATGAACAAATAGATAACTAAAATTTCATGCTGTTGACTCATTTTGAAACAAGTTCGCCTTCAGGATATAATTCCTAAGCAGTATTTCTCCAAATGAGTAACACAGGTTACTTGTATAGAAATAACCTAAGGGCTGTGTTAAATATTAGATTCCAAGTGCTTCCCCACAACATATCAATCAGAGTAAAATGTACTAATATTGAATATATCCAAGTGTATAAACATACACACATACATGTTTATGTGTGTATACATACTGATGTAAAACCAGAGGAATTTTAATAATAATGGCTACATGCTAATGTTATTACATTTGATTAATATTTGATATTACTTGCTACATTTTAATAATTAAAATTGGAGGAAAATAACATTATTTGGCCTGTGCATCCAACCTACCAACAGCTTATTAAAATAATTTTATGAACTTCCTATTCTATGAACTTCTGTTCCTTCCTTGGTGGAAGAAGAGAAGAAACACGGGAAGAAAAGATATAATGTAACTGGCATTATGCTAATATGTTCTTTTATTACTTAGTTTTCGGTTTTATATCATGCATATAATTTAAATATCAAAAGTTCTTGAAGGCTTAAAAAAAGAAACAACGGTCCCATACCCTACTCTTTCCCTGTCTCTGGCCTATCACTTTTTATTACTTTAGCAGAGTTTTCAGAAGGACTAAAACAACTCAATACAGTTTGCTATGTTTAACTAAAAGTCATGTTATATTTTCTAGTTTAGATAAGTGGTAACCATCATTATGCACCATTATTATGTTGGATAAAAATTGATAATAAGAATGTGACCCTAAATGGTTTCTTTCTCTCTAGTAGCTTTCAGTGCCTCGCTGAGTGCTGTATGAATGGTGTCCCTGTGTGTCTCTTGCTGAGAGACTACAGGAGTTCTCTATGTCCTAATATTTTAGTGGAAAGAGGGCCTTTCAGATTGAGCTCAGTGTTCCATTGGTCAGAAATAGTCAACACTTGTTATTCCTAACTGCCTGATTAGAGTCAGCCTGTCAGCGCAGCCTATCAGGGCATTTGGGGACACCAGAGATGCTCTGTCACATAAATTACTTCCTCCAGTTTTACTTACCTGCCTTCATTAGTTCAATTTAAATCACTGCCAAACTGTATTGAACAGGCTTCTTGCTAGACTCTTAAATCCCTGAGGGTAAGGATTCTTTCTTCCATACCTTTTTAATCTCAGGGTCTAGTACATGCTAGGTGCTTAGTAAATAGTTGTTGATTCAACGCACATATCAACAGAGCTAAAAACTGTCCTGTAGTGTATCCCCACAAAATTGTCTGTCCTTGCCATTAATCTTTAACAGAGATTTTCTACAGGATACTAATTCGTTCTATTTTTCTCACTTGTAGTCTGTGTCTTTCCATTTTGACTTCAGAATATCATGAAAGAAGTAAGCCCTTTCCTGCCCGCCCCACTAGGTGTGTTCCCTTGCTGGGAACTGTGGACTCCAGGAACACTGAATTGCTTATAGTTTGTATGCCCACACCAGAATGTGTACTGCCTCCTTGCCTTTGGTTATGCTCCCCTCTCTGGCTGGAATACCCTCTCTTCATCCACATCCATTCTTCTGACAAATTCTTACTTTTCTTTTGGCAACCCCTCTACCTGAAAATCTTCCCTGATCCCTGGCCCTAGCAGTGTAAACTTCTCTCCTGGGTACCTACAATATCACACACCCCTCCCTGAAATATCACTCCCTGAAACTCTTCATATCATGCTACATTCATCTGCAGCATATTACATGTTATGAATCTGTTTCTCATTAGACTGTGAGCCTATTAAGCATAAAGAATGTATTGACCTCTATATCTGCAAAACACACAGCAGGTATTTAATTCATGTGATTTGAGAGAATGAGTTCTGTCAAATGCTGAGTTCACATACAAAGTGCCTATGTTACCAAACCAAACTTGGGTCCCTTCGCCCACGCACAGTAAAGCCAATCTACTGACACCAGGTTGTGGGGAAGGAAAGTGCAGCATTTATTGCAGGGAGTCAAGCAAGGAGAAAGGGCAGCTCAAGCTCAAATGACCCAAACTCCCCAGTGGCTTTCAGAGAAGGGTTTTTAAAGGCAAGGTGAAGGAGGGGGCTGCAGGGTTCATGATCAGCTCCTGCACAATTCTTGGATTGGTTGGCATCAAGGTGAAGTGTCAAGCATCATCAGCCTTCTGGTTTCAACCAGTCTAGGGGCCATGTTCTTGCAGTCATCAGTTTTCATCTGGAGAGAGTCTGCTTCCTGTAAAAACCACTTAGGAATGGGTGCCAGGCCTTTATCTATATCTTTCAGGGAACTGTGAGTTCGGTGTTTCTGCTATATGGCAGGTTTATAGTCTAAATTCGTGGCGGGTTTATAGTCTAAATTGTTACTAGCTCAACAGCTATCCTTTGTTTCTACATCTTCACATTTCGCAATCATTAACTTTTGAGTCAGCCTTTTGAGACTCAAGGGAGGCCTGGGAAACTAAGGCAAAAAGCTTTTATTTCAAAGGAAGGGGACACAGGGATGTGTATATGGTTTCACCCACAGCCTCTCACACATCGCCAGCCAGTAGTGTTAGGTAGAACATCAGATAATTTCTCTTTTTAGGTGGCTACTCACTAATTTTCTAATACTAAATTCTAGAACTTTGGGAGTAGAGTTGACATTAACATCACCAAATTCTGTTTATGACTCTTTCTACTTCTTTTATGGGGGGAGGACATTTGCTTATTTCTATTCTTCTGGAATCTCTTCTATTCTCTATATGAAGTGTCAAGATTTGGGGCTAAGATGGTAACTGTGAGTAAGGAAAGGAGGGAATAGCTATGGAAATATTCAAATGAGCAGCAGCACCGCCTGTGCATGAGGCTGAAGAAGAAGCAAAAGGAGACACAGACGCCTGCAAAACACTGAGTCTGACAACGTTCTAGGATGAGGAGACTGACCAACAGTAACCTGCCCATAGCTTTAGCCCATGGAGACAAAGGGATGTTATTTCAAGCAGAGGCCAGAGCAACAGCATGAACCTCAGACAGGGACCTAGCTTTGAAAGAACTTGTCGGGAAACACTAAGGGCTGAGAGCTGAAGTTGGTCACTTCCTTCTCTTTCGCTTGCTGCCCAGATGCCCCTCTTTTTCGAAGCTTTCATCTAGCTGACTGCTACGCACCCTTTGAGTGTCAACAAAACATTTGTTTAGAACTTTACAGTTCATGAAGCCCTTTAACATCAACAGTCTCATCAACCCTGTGCAGTAGATATGCATTTCCATTTTAGAGTCAAGGAATCTGAATGGTAATAAAGGGCAGTATTACGGGTTGAACAGAGGTATCGTGATTCTGTGTTTATTCAATTTCTGCTCTTCAACACTATGTCAGGTTCTCTAAGAGACAGAAGCATAAGACATGGCATTTTGACCGCAGCGGGCTATCATCTTACTGGGGAAACAAACATAAAATACATCAAATGATTAGAGAATAAGTCAATTGTGTGCATCAAATAACTATTTATTAGTAGGTATATAACAGTATGTTAATATAGATGGTTATGTAACAACCTGCCACATTAAATCCAGTATTTCATTTGAGAGAAGAATTATTTATTTATTTGTTTGTTTGTTTGTTTGTTTTTATTTATTTCTGGCTGCGTGACTTGTAGGATCTTAGTTCCCCAACCAGGGATCGAACCCGGGGCCCTGGCAGTGAGAGCGCTAAGTCCTAACAACTGGACTCCAGAGAATTCCCAAGAGAAGAATCTTTTAAATATTTATTCAGTCTTAATGGCCAAAGACATAAAACAATACAGAACTGGAATATTTGTAGAGACTTTTATAGGACTTTTAGACTATATTTGACTATATAGGACCTATATCTTGAGAAACTGAATTTCTTCACTTAAAAAAAAGTAAGTATTTTTTCCTTGCCTATTGCCAAATAAAATAAAGCACATGTATAAAAGCTCCATAAAGTCAGTGTGGATATAAAAAAAAGAGAAAAATAAGCATATTTTAAAAATAATATATCCATTTTATGCATTTGAGACAAATGAGAAGATGGAGCTCCTGGTGTGCATGATGGAAATATAACTTTAATATACAAACTTCATGTTCATTGATTTTTTTGGTACTAAAAATTCACTCTTTAATAATAGAAGAAAATAAAAATTGATTTCAAAAGGGAGTCATTTAGTTCTCCTATAGGAAATCACTTTGACCCTGATTTAAAATAATTTTCAGAAGAGAGTCCCCTATAGAAACATGTTTTGCTTTTTGAGGATTAGTCGTTTCCAAGCAGGAGGTAAGCAGAATTTTTATAGAATAGTGTTTGTGGCCAAAAAAAAAAAGAGGTAGTTTGAGGATTCTTCTCAAATCAGCATTCTACCTCAGGACCTCAGCCCTCAACAAGGTTGCATAAAAATAGGTTTTAGTCTTAAAGACATTTCACCAAATTCCATAGTTTTTACAAACAAAATATTTTTTTTCTTATTTTGTCCTCAAAAAAATAAAAAACAGCTTTGAATCACTCTTCTTGGGTTATTTATACAACATCTTCCTTCTGCTTTCTGCCACCCGGGAGATGAAGTCTGTATTTTAGTTGAATAGCAGATTCTGAATTAGAAGAGCTTTACTACAAACAAGAACAAAGAAGGGAGGGAATGTTCTGTAAGAAAGGGCTTGGGTTAGACAGGGAGCAGATAATTCATTTGATTTTATTTGTTAAGTTAAGCTATTCCTTTTTTCTTCCAAGGAGGCTGTATAGGAAGTGCATAAAAGTCTGGAGGCCTATCTCCAAGAGGAGAAGAGTGAGTCATCAAAGGCACCCAGTTGCGTGTGGGAATCATCAGTAGGGGTGGAATTATCAGGCCAAAAACAACTGGGCATGGCTCAGTTTCTGGAGCTGTTTCATGTCAAGGTTAACTCTCACTTCAAAGAAACCCAGCAGACGGGAAATGAAAGTTCAAGTCATCTCCCTTTGAATCTGTTTTCAAAATGGCTCATGCAGTTTGCTGTCTGATATCTTCGAAAGGCATATTTCAAGGTTTATCATTACTATTTGCCTTTTATCGAGAGCCAATAATATGCACCGAAGATGCTCATGTACACATAAATTATTATTCTTCACTTATGAGACTTGTCCTTTGGAGAAGTATACCTAGAAAACTTGATGACTGCCACACATCCTCCATAGAAGACCAAGTCCAAATCAAGTAGTTGGAAAAAGGATAAATAAGAGATGAGAAGACTTTCAAGGAAAGATATAAGACCGGGATCTGGATACAAATTTAATGGAAGGGAGTAAATGAGCATTTCAAGGAAAAAGAGAAAAACAAGGACTTCCCCCACCCCACACTTGTTTCCCTCCCTTGTCTACAAAGTCAAATAGAACTAAAGATTGTCTCAATTGAATCATCTGTGCCTTCTTGGTAAATAGATCTTCATCGTGTAAAGAAAACAAAAACCTCTCTGAGCAGCTTCAGACTCTGAACCTTGGACTTTTTCTGGTCCTCAGACCTTGATGGGTTAATTTGTTCTCTCCTCTTTGCTGCCACATATTATGCCAATAGCTGATAATCCAGATTTAACTAAGCCATGCGATATGAGCATGACACTAAAAACAGAGGTCACCGTAACTGTAAGCAAATCCGTTTTATCTAGTCCTACCCTAAAGGAACCAATGTAGAAGAAGTTCCCAAGAGGTATCTCATAGCTCAGTGAAACAAAACAAACACATTAAACAGCTCTCCTTGCTCTTTCTGAGTGGAAGACCCTCTTACTCTTTTCTTTCAGATATTCCAGTCCCATGACAGTTCTTTCTCCATGTAGCCTGGCCTGGCTCTGCATACAAACTTCATCTCCATTCTGGGCTCCAACAGCCACTGGACGAAAATGGGGAAAACCATGGCCAAGGAGATTCTAGCATTTACAAAGTCACAGGCAAGCTCCTTGATATAATCACTTTGACTCATTCAAAGTGTCTTGCTATTACTATTTTGCACAACTGAGTTAAAACATTCTTTCCTTTATGGTAAATATTTTATAATGTTAATTAAATTTTCATATAATTTTGAATAGTTAATACAGTCACATGTTTTAAAACTAAAAACATACTAAAAAGTCTAGAGTAAAAATTCTCACTCCCATCTGAGGCTCACAGTTCTGCTTAGTTCATACCCTGCTGTACATCCCCACTGTCACCCTCAGCAAAGTAACCCTTGTTATTTACTTTCTTCTATGTATATACAGGGTTTCTTTACACAATAAATATAAATATTTATTATTATTGTATCCAAAAGATAGCATACTTCATACAGCATTTACATTTTGCTTTTTTTTAACTTAAGAATATAAATTAGATATTTATATCAAATTATAGAGAATTCCCATATTCTTTTTATGGCTCCTTTTTACCTATTAGAATGGGTGTACCCTCTCACTAGTCACCTTCATAGGGACATTTAGATGGATTCCAGTCTTAACTGTATTGTATTCCAGTCTTAACTGTATTCCAGTCTTAACTGTATCTCTCTCTCTTTCTTTTTTTAAAAAATTAATTAATTTATTTTATTTTTGGCTGCGTTGGGTCTTCGTTTCTGCACACGGGCTTTCTCTAGTTGCGGCCAGTGGGGACTACTCTTTGTTGTGGTATGCAGGCTTCTCATTGCAGTGGCTTCTCTTGTTGCGGAGCACGGGCTCTAGGCACGCAGGCTTCAGTAGTTGTGGCACTTGGGCTCAGTAGTTGTGGCTCACGTGCTCTAGAATGCAGGCTTAGTAGTTGTGGCACACAACTTAGTTGTTCTGCGGCATGTGGAATCCTCCGAGACCAGGGATCGAACCCATGTCCCCTGCATTGGCAGGTGGATTCTTAATCACTGCGCCACCAGGGAAGACCTTAATTTCCCTTTCTGATAGTTTGTTGATAGTGCAAAGGACCATAACTAATATTTGTATGCTGATTTTTGTCCTGCAAGTTTACTAAATTGATTAATTCCGACATTTTATTGGTGGAGTCTTTAGGGTTTTCTATATATAAGATCATGCCATCTGCAGAGACAATTTTACTTCTGCCTTGCCAATTTGTATGTCTTTTATTTATTTTTCTTACCCAATTGCTCTGGCTTCTAGTTTTATGTTGAATAGAAGTGGTTAGAATGGACATCCTTGCCTTGGTCCTAATCTTAGAGGAAAGCTTTAAACTTTTTTACCATTGAGTATTATGTTAGCTGTGGGCTTGTCATGTGTGACCTTTATTATGTTGAGGTACATTTTTCTATATGTAGTTTATTGAGAGTTTTTATTGTGAAAGAATATTAAGTTTTGTCAAATGCTTTCACTGCATGTATTGAGAAATTTTGAATCCTTTATTATGTTAATGTGGTGTATCGCATTGATTGATTTCATATGTTGAACCATCTTGTAACCCAGGGATAAATCCAACTTGATCATGATGTATAATCTTTTAATGTGCTGTTGAAAGGAGTGAGACTGAACTCCTATTTTATACCACATACAAATTAACTTGAAATGGAGTAAGGACTTAAATGTAAGATCTGAAACTGTGAAACTCCTAGAATAAAACATAGGGGAAAAATCTCCTTGATATTGGTCTTGGCAATACTCTTTTTGGATATGACATTAAATATGCACACAACAAAAACAAGAATAAATAAATGGGACTACATCAAACTAAAAAGCTTCTGCATGGCAAAGAAAACAATCAACAAAATGAAAAGGCAACCTATGGAATGGGAGAAAATATTTCTAAACCATGTATCTGATAAGGGGTTAATATCTAAAATATATAAGAAACTCATACAACTCAACAACAACAACAAAATCTTATTTAAAAGTGGGCAAAGAACCTGCATAGACATTTTCTAATGGAGACATACAAATGACCAATAGGCACATGAAAATGTGCTTAACATCACTAATTATCATGGAAATGCAAATCATAGCCACAATGAAATATCACCTTACACCTGTTAGGATGGCTATTATCAAAGAGACAAGAGGTCTGTTGATATTTAAATGGATGAAAAAAGTGTGGTATGTACATCTATATATACAAGGAAAGCTTATTCAGCCATAAAAAGGAAATCTTGCTATTTACAACAACATGGAAGAATATGAAAAACATTATATTAAGTGAAATAAGTCAGACAAAGACAAATACATATGATTTCACTCATACATGGAATCCTTTTTTTAGAAAAAAATGTCAAATTCACAGAAACAGAGAGTAGAATGATGGCTGCCAGGGACTAGCGGGTGGGGAAAATGGGGAGAACTTCATCAAAGCATACAAACTTTCAGTCATAAGGTGAATCAGTTTTGGGGATCAAATGTAAAATATGATGACTATAATTAGTAATACTATGTTCTATACTTGAAATTTGTGAAGAGAGTAGACCCTTAGTGTTCTCACCACACACAAACACAAAAGTGATGACCACATGAGGCAATGGATGTCTTCTTAAACTTAACGTGATAATTATATATCCTGTTTTATTCAGTCTTTATCCAACTTGGGGACATTTTCCTTCTTTTTTATGTTCTGGAATAGTTAGAATAGCATTGAAAAATCTGTTTTTTAAAGGTTTCATCAAATTATCCTCTAAAACTTTATATAGGTTGCTCCAAAAAAACTTTTTTCCTGTTAAAATGACTGTTTCAATTTTCTCTCTACTTGAGTCAGTTTTGGTAAATTACCGTGTTAGGAAATTATCCACGTCACTCAGGTTTTATGTCCATGTTTCAGATGAAGAAACTGAAAGTGACATGCATTGATGCAGTGAGGACTTCAGGCCAGATATCTCCTCCTCCTAGGCGTCGGTTATATTGCTGATGTTGTCTTTTTAAAAAAACACACTAGGGCTTCCCTGGTGGCGCAGTGGTTGAGAGTCCGCCTGCCGATGCAGGGGACACAGGTTCGTGTCCCGGTCCGGGAAGATCCCACGTGCCGCGGAGCGGCTGGGCCCGTGAGCCGTGGCCGCTGAGTCTGCGCGTCCGGAGCCTGTGCTCCGCAACGGGAGAGGCCACAACAGCGAGAGGCCCGCATACCACAAAAAAAAAAAAAAAAAAAAAAACCCACACTATTTCCATTGTAATGGTACCATGAAGAGTAACGAAGTGATGCAGGATGGGGGCAGTTTAGAAGGGTGGTGAGGAAAGAAGGCATTTTAGGTAAAGCACTTAGAAGGAGCATATGCAATACAGGTAGTGATTAAGAAAGGACACAAAATTAACTTTGGTGTAAATATATTCAATTACTAATAGAAATCTGAAGATCTGGAAGCACGTTTTTGAAGTTAAAAAAAGCATTGGGCATATCTAGAAACAGCATTACATAGTAGACAAGGAAATAATTAAAATTATTTTTTGTTTAAATATTTACATTAATGATAGGAATAGGAGAAGCTGGAAACTTTTTCTTTTCTGCCTATAATTTCAACAAGTTTTTCCTCTTTCAAAAGTTAAAAACATTTTAGAAAATAAAATTCAATTTGCAAGTTTCTTCAGTCATTTATATTTGTAACGAAGAGAGGAATAAATATGCCCAATAAACAAATTGTATAAACCACAGGATGTCCTTATAGGGAAATATCCTTAAATTAGCCCCTATACCAAGTACTTCACTAGTCATATTTTTTTTCCTTTGGAGGCAATCTAAAGTTTGTACATAGCATAAACTTAGGAGTTGAAGAAAAGTTCTCAAACCTACAGAATGACTTAACAAATACAGGAAGAGCTAGAGTTTCCTTAAAGAAAAAGCTGCTAAACACCAGAATCAAAAAAACCACACTAGAAAGACAATTATACTCCCCAGAGAAATAACTAAGGAATTCTTCAACATAAATCATATAATGAAAAATAATTATTCAAAAGAATGAGAAAATTAAATCCATACAAAACCAGAATAATTAAAATCTACATAAGGCGGTCAGAAGAGAAGAAACAATAAGTTGTATAAGACATACAATTTTGAACCCTACTTTCATTCTAATACTTAGCACGTTATAAAGAGAGGCCTATTTTCCTTTGTTATTTTCCTTTCCTTTACTGCATCACATTTCTTTCTTCAGAGCACACATGATGTTATTTACCTTATAAGATTTAAACTCAAGGAATCTTCCCTTTTAAGAAACTTGTCTTTGTCAAGAAACTTAGAGTTGTCCTTTCAAGAACATTTTCCTTTTCAGCTATAATTTAAAATTGTCTTTAGAGAACAATCTTCTAGAACCAAGAATGCTTGTAAGGAGTTTTAGAAAGAAGCTCAAGCACTGTTTAGCTAATTCAAATACTTAAGCACTAAAATCTATAAAATAACAAGTCAATCTTGTACAAGGGAGGAAAATATAGTGTAAAGGATAAAGAATAAAACCAGATAGAGATACAGAACCTAAAGATGAAATCAGATTAGAAGTTAATATTTCCTTTTTCTCTATCTAGTCAATTCAAAGCCTCTGATTTTAAGAAATTAATAAAATTTAGGATAAATTAGAATCACTTTCTTTGGAAGAGAAAATCATCTAGCAAGAACATAGCCAGCAAAGGGCAAATTTTCAGTTCCAAGGGCTGGCACTTACAACTATACACAGTTCTAATCACATACATGCTAATAATAAGGAAGAGGTTCAATTACTATTTCTTAATAGTGGTAATAGAAGTTATTTATTGATTCCTGATGAAGTAGCCTACAATATTTTCCTTTTGCTCCATTAGAAAGAATTGTAATTACATGAAATCCATGATAATGTATTAAAGATCTCATTCGCTACTCTACAGAGCACTTAGAACGGGGTAACATTACTCTGTACATAGCAATTAGAGTGCAAGTAATTAGTGTCACTTACTGTGAGAAGCAACTGATTAATTATGTTTAGACAGTGTTGCTGAGAGAAAACTCAGAGCCTACAGCTTCTAAATTGTATGCTCTGCCGTTCAGCTAATAGAACACCTCTGCTAGCTCAAGAATCACTCCATACTTAATTCAGCCTCACTCTCTGGCTTATGCAGGCACCCCTGAAGCTCTGCACTAATGCTGTGTTCATGAAATGACTGTGCATCAAAATTACAATGTGCTTTTCCCTCTGTCACATTAGGAGAGCTGTGCAGCTACAAACTTCTGGGCTCAACTCAGTGGGCAGTAATCTATTTCATCATCATAGAAACAACATACTGGCACCTCCAGCACTTAGGCAACTTTCTTCAATTAGGAAAATGAGAATCACTCAAGGGTCAAAGGAAGAGATGTGAATACCTTTGTCACCTTCTGTGAAGCGATTGTGTTGAGAAGGCATTTTTTTAAAGGGTCCAACATCTCATACCTGCATTCTACTAAATTCTCATTTACCCTCTGATATCCAGTCCTGCATTCCCAGATTGAATCTGATAATCACCCCTCTTCTGTCATCTCCATGTTTATGCCACACCAGGATGGGAAGTGAGGCCAGATGGTTATTTGAAAATGTCTCAGCCGGCTTTGCAGCTGTTCCAAAATTTGTTCTTAAGGCTGAGAAAGAGAGAACCCATCTCCACGTCTGCTGTGGGCAGGAGCAGCAGTGGGCGGTCCAAGGTGAGCATTTATTCCTTCTTACAAATCCAGTGAGTTCTCTACTAGGAACAGAGCCTGACCCACCAGAGTTATGGAGACGGAGGGCCCCTCTGGCCTGAATTTTTAGGTCTACAATTTATAAGGTTAACTAGTACATCCCCTCTTATTTAACGCTTCATTTCTTCTCCGTCTGTCACTGCCAAATTTCAGGCTTTGATGGGCCTCCATCTGTACTGTCAGCATTATAGCCCAGTCATCTCATATTTTAATTTTTTTTTTTTTTTTTCGGTACGTGGGCCTCTCACTGTTGTGGCCTCTCCCCTTGCAGAGCACAGGCTCTGGACGCGCAGGCTCAGCGGCCATGGCTCACGGGCCCAGCCACTCCACGGCATGTGGGATCCTCCCGGACCGGGGCACGGACCCGCGTCCCCTGCATCGGCAGGCAGACTCTCAACCCCTGCGCCACCAGGGAAGCCCCTCATATTTTAATATGTAGATGAATTACCCATGAATCTTATTAACGTGCAATGTGACTAAATACTGTATTGTATTCTTGAAATTTGCTAACAGGATAGATATAAAGAGTTTTCACAACAACAACAAAAAAAGACGGAGGAGAAAAAGGAAAAGGAGAAAAGAAAATGGTAACTATGTGAGGTGATGGATGTAACTAGCTAGATTGTGGTGACTCACTATATATAATGATATATATATATATATATATATCTCAAAACATTATGTTGTAGGTACATTTTAAATATATAGAATTTTTCTTTGTCAATTATACCTCAATAAAGCTTTAAAAATGTGACTTCTGGGGCTTCCCTGGTGGCGCAGTGGTTGAGAGTCCGTCTGCCGATGCAGGGGACGCAGGTTCGTGCCCCGATCCGGGAAGATCCCACATGCAGCGGAGCGGCTGGGCCCGTGAGCCACGTCCGCTGAGCCTGCGCGTCCGGAGCCTGTGCTCTGCAACGGGAGAGGCCACAACAGTGAGAGAGGCCCGTGTACCGCAAAAAAAAAAAAAAAAAAAATGTTAATTCCGATTCATTGGTTTTGCATCTGGCCCAAGGTTCCGCATTTCCACTGAGTATCAGGGTCTTCTCAATGCTGTGAGCTGGCCAACCCCACTTTGAGTAGTAAGCATCTAAGTGACCTCTCTGTGTCCAGTTTTTCCCCTTCCAAGACACCCATCATATTGCATTTGGGTTAATTTCTTTAAAATGGCATTTTTCATGAAACGTGGCTCCAGGACTTTCTGTAACAGAATCGGCTGGATCCCGTATCAGACCTAATGTGTCATAACTTCTCAGGGTGAAGTCCTCAAATCTGCATTTTTAACAATCACCCCCAGGGTTCTTATGCACCCTAAAATCTGAATACTACTATTGTAAAGCAGAGTCCAAATAAGGTTAATTTTTCTTCTTGAAACATCTTTAATGGTCTCTTATTGACTATTGAATAAAATTCCAAATTTCTTACCCTGGCATTTAACTTCTTACATTTTCTGTTTCCCATGCCTTTGTCTTGCTGGTTCACACACCTAGAAGGAGGAAAACTGACATAATAAAAGTGATAATAAGAACTATCATTACTGAGGACCTATGGATATCTCATGTAATCTGTTGAAATCTCACTATCCATGTGTAATAATTTATCTCATTTCACTATCTTTTAAGCCTTTGAGGTAGGTGATATTTCCTCCATTTTACAGATGACAAATCTGAATCACAGCGATAGAGACATGTTTATAAGTGTGATAGGTTCAAAAGCTCACATTATTTTCAGTCTCCCATGTTTCCAACCCTGGAAAATCACTTGAATTTGTCTTATAAAAGGTTCACTCTCAAATAATTGTTAATATAGTAAATGCTTGTAATGGGGCTTCTCCACTTTTTGTTACCCTAAAATATGTTAATTTCTAGTGCATGCAATGAACACTGGACATATGCGTTAGAAAAAAGTAACAGTTTTGCTGCATTGATGAAACATAGCGTTTCTACTTATCCTTTTACTTTCTGAAGTTCTGTTAAATTTTATTTTCCATATTCAATATCTCAGAATAACTCTCCAGACTAGTTGCAACAAATAATACTACAAAATACACAGGCCATAAATCCACAGTAAAAACTTAAAGCCATCTGTGTATTGTTTGTCTAGTAGAGAATGTATTTATTTGTACACTTCATGTACATTCTGTTGCCATAGAATTTCAACTAATCATAAAGAGCTGTTGTCGAATTTGAAGTAATATTTAGTGTTGTTTATAAAAGATACTACTGGAAAAATGTAAAAACTATTTTAATTTGGAGACATGAGATTGAATTTGGCCATTTTTTACATTAACACCTTGTAAACGGAGTGTATAAATCAGTCACCAAGTAGCATGTATTAAGAATCTCAAGCACACGGTGCTAGTCAAGCCACAGCGTGAATAAAGCAGACACATCTTCGTGATCTCCATTCCTAAAATGGAAACTATGATATGGCAAAGAGTGCACAGTAACAGTTTTGTATCTCTTAATGTACTATGTCCCATTTGTCATAGGATTAGGGAAAAGAGTGAGGACAGTTTACCACAAACCATTACTTTTAGTGGGATTCAGAGTTTGGGAGAATCAAAGAAATTTTTTTTTTACTGGTGTAGTATCTATAGGGTTTTCAGAAAGTACAGATGACCGAATGTTGATGGGGTATCATCAGTGTCAAGCTAAGGATTTTGAAGTGTCAGTTAGTGCTCTGTTCTGATTTTCTGAATAAACCAAAGAAAGCAAGTCAGTCAGTAGGAAGATCTTAAATGAGTTCTATAACATCACACAAGTAAAACCTAATTATTTCACACAAGCTAAGAGAAAAATATCCTCTCAAGTAGTTTTTTTTTTTAGTTTTTCTTTTTATGTATTGTCTTTTATTTTCCTTTTTTTTTTACATTTTTATTGGAGTGTAAATGCTTTACAATGTTGTGTTAGTTTCATCTATACAACAAGGTGAATCAGCTATATGTATATATATACTGTCTGATCAAATAAGTCAAAGTCCAATTCTAAATGCCTATACATCAAAAATTACAAGTTATATGTAACATCATAGAGCGTAGGGGCACAGAAGCAAATTAAAAGCAACAACAATAACAATGAAAAAACCAGAGAAGCAGTTACTATAGTACTGCTATGATTTCTGGTTTAAATTATTTTCCATCTTCGAATTAGCCACATCGTTATAGCACAACAAATGCTGAGAGGCAATATGCTCGTTTCTTAAAATATTATACTGCTGCTTGCCATTCTAATCTTCCATTCTTCTGCTTTTCCATAGGATCTTTTCTTATGAGTCTTTCACCTTAATGAAAAAAAGCAAATGAGTTTAAGTTGCTACTTTAATGGCTGAGATATAGTTCATTATTTTCAAGCCGCAGAGTAAAACTTTCCATGTACGATTTTTTTAGACATTTGACCGATTCCTTAGACTCAGGGCTTTTAAATTCAGAAACACATGACATAGCTTTGTGTGGCTATCCTCTAATAGAATTTATTTCCTCTAGATATAGAGAAATGTATTAGCTTCCAAATTTTCAGCCACTAAACTCAAAAGTTTCAAATATGTGAGTTAAAAGAGCATTAAATATTATAGGTTCAATTCTATTAAGATTCTTTGTTGGGCTTCCCTGATGGCGCAGTGGTTGAGAGTCCGCCTGCCGATGCAGGGGACACGGGTTTGTGCCCCGGACCGGGAAGATCCCACATGCCTCGGAGCGGCTGGGCCCGTGAGCCATGGCCGCTGAGCCTGCGCGTCCGGAGCCTGTGCTCCGCAGCGGGAGATGCCACAACAGTGAGAGGCCCGTGTACCGCAAAAAAAAAAAAAAAAGATGATTCTTTTTTATCCAAGAATAGGCTATTGGAACAGGTTATCTGAACATGAATAGTAACCTTCCTTGGAGGACACCCACTCCCTTGCCTTCTATTCCAGAAAACTCATTCCTGATAATTAGGAGTGTGTCTGTCAAGTCACTGTCAGAGATGATCCAGCCCCATCAGTCTGTCTTATTCAAAGTAGTAAATTTTCTCTGGACACAGATATTGAATTTCATAAACCAATAAAAAATGTAGATGGATTCAGAACAATACCCCTATTTTCTGCTTTTCTAACTATATGTGCCCTATTATGGCCAGATACTCCCTTTGTCCTCCCAACCCCCAGTTCATAGATGGACATTCATCAATTCCTCCCTAAATCCTCAATCTTTCTCTCTTCATTCCCCTTCCTTTCTCCCTCCCTTCCTTCTCTCCTTCCTTCCTTCATCCCTTGTATCAGTTCATATTCCCTTTAGACTTTACATACTTTATGACACTTTCTGTGGAAACTGTCCACCATTAATAATTTAATGGCTGGTTGTAATAATCACCTGATTGTACATGGACCTATAACAAATCCTATATTAAACAGCAGATTCCTAATAAATTGACTTTTCACTCTGAAGGCTATGAGCCGTTAACATTCATTTTTGGTCTGAGGCATCATTCTTAAAAGGGAGATCATTCAGGGATTTACCACTTTAGGAAAAAAAAATGGAGTTGGGAAGTCATGTTAACATATGAAAGGAAACCAGAAAATTGTTCTGTTGGCAATTCTTTCCATAGATGTATATGTATATAACCATGAATATAATGACATGGAGACCGACCTTCATGGCAGCAGTCATGAAATTAATAGTCAACCTAATACCTAAGATATCAGAAACTTGGTGGCCATTTAATTGAGTCTAACAGAAAGTATAATTAAACCCACACAGACTCAGTTCTTGCTAAGCGTGGACCCCCCCCCCCCCGTTGGAAGTTATTCTTTCCATACAAAATGAATACTACTGTAGCAGCTTGCAAAGTAGCAGGAGAGGCCAGTACTCTCACTCATGAGTAATTTGTAGTGGTCATTTTGAGCTACAAACATCCTTAGGACTGGAACTGAGAAAGTCTGAGAATATTTTACAACTGTAAGAAATAAAAGCCTTGATATAGAGAAACGACTTCCTTGCTATAGAACAGAATGGGACACAAATAAATAAATAATTTGGAAAATAAAATACAAGAAATTTGCACTGGGCCAGCATAGAGAACACAAATTCATTTCCAAACCCTACTATATACTATTTATAGGTTGTTTTATTTACTTATGGTCCCAATAAGGGCATGGACTCTCAAGTCAGATGGCCTTGATTTAAATTATTTCTCCACCACTTCTAGCTCTGTGACCTTGGGCAAATGGCTTAACTTCTCTGAGCCTTCTCATCTTTAAAATGGAGATAATAGTACACAGCAGCTATAAGATCCAGCAGCATAGATGTTATTATGTTATTATTTTTTAAATATATTTTGAACCCCTCTGATTTACTTTACAGGTTTATTCAGTGAAAAAGCAGAGATCGTTTGAGGCAACACATCACAGATGCACGAGCAAGTACTGATGGAAATGAATTAATGTACCACGTTCATCACAACTTTGCACAGAACATAAAACATATCATATGCTCTAATGTGATATCTGTAAGTCATTTATAATGTCTGTTGTGTTTCCAGATATTAAGGTCACCTTCTCTGTCTCATGGAGTTTTTAGAGAGATTAAATGTGTTCAGGTGTCAAAGTGCTGAGACATCTAGGCCATGGTGAGCACTATATAAGTGCTAGGTGTTATCACTGTTATTTACATGGAAAGGTGGACTTAGTTTTTACTCTTTATTGTGGTTTTAATAATATGAGGATGTTTAGACTGGTTTATCCACCTGACTTTCGCAGTTGTTATTCTAGAGGCCAGAATGGGTAGATCATAGGCGTGGTCCGTCTAATAGAATGCTACCCTAACCGAGCATATTTTTCACTGGTGATCAAACGTGTTGCCATTGCATAAAATACCATTTGTCATTAAGATGATAACAAATCAAAATTTTGTTCATTTCCATGAGGCACTTAGCTGTTTATTCAAGGGAAGCACCTCTTAGGCCCCGAACAAGAAGACCAGATGAATTCTCTGTTATTTGTGGACTCTGTGCAGTAGTGGTACAAAGTGTTATTAAACAAACCAGTTGTGTGTAACTTAACACATGATTCTGGGATTGCTTTAAGTCACACTCTTAGCAGGTTCCTGAAGCAATAAAACAGGTAAAAAAAGGACCAGGCCTTTAACAAGTGACCTTTGTAGCTGCAAAAACTACTCCACCCTGAATCAGCGAAAACAGAGAAGACCGGAAGGCAAAATGGACAAAAGTAGGATTGAACCACAGGGCAATCTGGCATGTGTAAGACTCCACCTTAACTGACATGGTCTTTAATCATCAGGGGTGGGCATTTTGTGGTGAGTTTTATAGTGACTGGAGAATGCTTTTTTGCTTACTTTACTTTGTGTCTCCAGAGACTTGTCAGACAATACCGTGAAAATGTTAAGACTAGATAAATCTAAAGAAGCTTTTCTTCCAAAGCATGTGTGGTGGATTATCTCATTAGCTCTTCTAAGGAAATAGCAATCTAAATTCAAAGAAGTTTGAAAATCTAAGCACCCTGCATTCTAAACACCCGTTTTACAGATTCACAGGGCATATTGATATAACGAAGTTTCTGGTAAATTCTTTTGTGAAGAAACCTAATTTTGTTTCACCCAGCAGTTTCTAATCATATCTGACAGTGGAACCTTTCTGTTCATTTAACAGAGATTTTTATTCATTCATCATGTTCCGTAGGATAGGCTGGGGAAATGCTGCTCTGGAAGTGAACTTCTGGAATTTGCCTGGAGTCACTTATGGAACACCAATATTCATAGCAGCAGGAACTGAATTAAATCTGCCTTAACTACCTGCCCTTCAGTTCAGAAATGATTCCAGAATCACTGACCACCTCAAACCTTCCCTCCTTTCAACTGCCACCCTTTGTGCCTGGCTTATTTGATTTTGCACCAAGATGCCACTACTTTTGCCCAGTCCTCTTGGGACAAAAACTTGACTTCAGACTTTTGGTTTCCAGTCCACTTATAAGGAGCTTGGAAATGGCCACTCTGTCCTAACACGTAAAATCTGAACAGACTGGAAAATAAATTCTTCTTGGATCCATAAGTCAAGGGAGGACACAAGGCAAAACACTGCTCCCAATATTGGAGAGTCAGAAGGGAGCACAGAGTCATGGCATACCAGAGCAGACACTTGGGAGCAAAAACCTTCTGGGGTAGGAAAACCCGAACTGTCACTGATGAACTGCTGGAAGCTCAGTGTGGACAAGTCTGAGAGTTAAAAATTGCTGGGGTACCCAGTCATAAAGAGACTGCCACAAAATTGTGAAATTTACTTCCAGATGCTCGACCTGATTCCCACAGTAAATATCAGAGAAAAATCGCCTCCCACTCTGGAAGGTGAGGGGAAAAGGAACCATTTTGAAACATGCCAAAGCATTCTGTTGTTCTTAACAAAGCCTGCTCTCAGGGGAAACTAGTTAACTAGAACCTAACCTGCTGGAGTACTACCAGAGCCTACGTGACTTGGGGAGGGGAAAGACCCTACTCCAGCCCACTCCAGCCATCCTGTCCCACCTAGAGGGAGAAAGAAAAAAACTAAGAAACACCTGTGAAGTTTACATCCCGGGAGCATAGGCTCACTAAAACACTGATACCTAATCCTAGCACTATAACATGCTTCCTCACCTCCTGTGAAAGACAATGTTAGCAGAATGAACAGACAAGCCACAGGCTGGGAGAAAATGTTGGCAAAAGACATCTGATAAAATATTGTTATCCAAAATATACAAAGAACTCTTAAAACTCAGTAAGAAATCAAAAAACTCAATTTAATAAATGGCCAAAGACCTTAACAAACGGCTCACCAAAGAATACACACAGCTGACAAATAAGTATATGAAAAGATGCTCCACATCGTATGTAATCAAGGAAATGCAAATCAAAACAATGAGATACCCCTGTGCACCTATTAGAATAAACTAAATCCCAAACATTGACAATACCAAAAGCTGGTGGGAATGTGGAGCAACAGAAACTCTCATACATTAATGGGAATGCAAAATGGTACAGCCAACTTTGAAAGATCGTGAAAGTTTCTTACAAAATTAAATATACTCTTCCCATACGATCCAGTGATCATGTTCCTTGATATTTGCCCAAAGGAATTAAAAACTTATGTGCACACAAAAATCTGCACCTGGATGTTTATAGCAGTTTCATTCATAATTACCAAAACTTGGAAACAGCCAAAATGTCCTTCAGCAGGTGAATGGATGAATAAACGGTGGTACATCCAGACAATGAAATATTATTCAGAGCTATAAAGAAATGAACTGTCAGGCCATGAAAAGATATGGAAGAACCTTAAATGAATTCTACTAAGTAAAAGAAGCCAACAAGAGCAAACCCTAAGATAAACTATGGGCATTGGGTGATTATAATGTGTCACTGTACGTTCATCCTTGGTAAAAAATGTACCTTTCTGGTGAATGATGTCAATAATGGTGGAGACTATGTATGTGTGTGGGCAGGGGAATCTTTGTACTTCCTTCTCAATTTTGTTGGAAACCTAAACTGTTGTAAAAAAATGAAGTCACTAATAATAAAAAATAAACAAAACTTGATGTCAAAGTACTTTTGAAGTATATTTTGGCTGATGAGAAATCTGCTGTCAGTCTAGTTGTTGATCTTTTATAGGGCACCTGCCTTTTCTCTCTCATAGCTTTGAAGATGGTCTCTTGATGCCTGATGTTCTGAAATTTCATTTGGATGTGTCTTTGTTTAGATTTTATTCATTCTACCCTTCTCTTTATGTATTATTTCTGCCTGAGAATTTATTTTTCTTCCAGTTCTGGAAATCTTCAGCCATTATCATTTTGACAGTTTCTTCACACTTTCCATTATTTTCTACTTCTGGGACTTTTATTAGAACTATACTGGAGCCTTTCCATCTAACCATCATTTCTCCAGTTTCCTTGTTTTTCTTGTTATCTCCCTGTGCTTCATTTTGGCTGAATTTTAAGTACTATCATATTTTTTCAGTGAGTAGGTCCAGTTTAAAATTCCTATCTATTGAGCTCTTCAATCCAAAAGCTATCTTTTTTATTACAAGGATTTCTAACTTGTTACTTTTTACCTTAATTTATAGCTATCTACCAGTATTTTATAATTCATTTTTATGGTTATTTTCCTTTCTTTACCTGTTTGATGATTAACATACGTTTAAGCCATTTTAAAATTCTATATTACTTTCATTTTTGTCAAAAGTGAATACGACTCCTTTTTATCGATTTTGTTCCTCCTCTTCCTTAATGTTACATTTTCTGTATGTGATTGGAAAGTTCACTTTTGGGCTCATAATTGGTGGAAACTACTTCCCATTCCATTCCTCCCCATCCCCTTTTATGCCTACTGGTGGCCTCTGTCCCATGGTTTCATTGGAGAAGTTGCAGATTTAGTCACTGAATCAGCAGGTGGTTTGGCCCAGGTGCTGCTTGCTTAGGTGCTGCTTCTTTCTCCAGAAGCTTTCAGAAGCCACGGCCCCAGGCAACAGTCGCAGCATTCTCTGATCTCTTGTCAAGGGTAGCAAAGTCCTACAGCAGTCCCAGGTTTCCTGTCATGAACTTGGATCCAGTTCCCCAACCTGTATATGGTGCTTTTTGTCCTTGTTACCCTGTAGGAATCCCCCTCCCAGGCTCTTTTAGACCTAGGGTCCAGCAAGCCCATGTCTTCATCCTCCATGCAGCTTGTGTTTGTTCTGTTTCTGGTTCAAAGACATATTAACTTAAAGATACACCTGTATCTCTTTTCATTTTAGTTCTAGTAATTTATTTATCATTGCTATATGTTTGGGTTTGGATGGAGAGATTTTAAAACCTAAATTCATAGTACTACGATGACCAGAAATCTTTGAAAAATTATTTAAACTCAATTTAAGTATGTGAAAGGCTGTTGCACAACATAAGGTTGTTTGATAATTCAAGTGCCGTAAATAATTGTCAGGAACCTGTTGTTGGTGGTGTCAGGTTTACAATGGATGATAGAAAAAGTTATCTATAAAAATAATAAATGTTTTTTCTTTGGAACGATTTAGGGAAAGCCCAAGTCGTTGACCAATATGTTTTTATTGGGTCATCATGTGCCATATACTACAAACATTTAGATTACTTTTAAATATCTTAATCTATTGTATGTCACCAGACCTAATTCTAAATCAATTTTTTAATGCAAAGAGTTTCTAAATATGTTGTTTGAATATATCCAAGCTAACATAAAAATCACCTCTTAGAACCACAGAAAAAAGACTTTCCAAAAAACAGATTCAGTAATGAGTGGGAAAATCAGTGAAAAATTATAGCATGCATGAATTCCTTGGGTAGTTATTCTACTCACATTTCATAGTCATGAAGTGGTATGAAAGGACTATCTTCTACCACTCTATGGGAGAAAGACAACATAGTTGGAAAGCAATAGCTGGTGACCAGAGAAGGAGCTTTAGAAATTATGCTCTTCAAAGCTTGGAGGTAGGTGGCAAGAAAAATTCAAGTTGCATTTCTGTTTACATAATTAAAGGTGTATGATTTCCTTAGAGAGGAATCGCCAAAGAATATTCAAAGGCATCTGTACTCCATTAATTGTTAAAGGTTGACAAAAGTGGTTGTGGGAATTTTGGGCTCCCTTGATAATCGCTGGAGCTTTGTTAGTGTATGTGTAATGTACATCATTGTTCTTGCATAGTGAGCAATCGGTTTCTCATTGCCATCTGGCATTCTCTGGTTAAACACAGATGCAACACCATAAGGCAAGATACCAGGGGTAACAAATAATAGTATTTATCATAATGTCTAGCACAGAACCAGAAGCCAGTACCTGCTTAACGTCTCCCAAATCTCTCTTAATGTTTATTGTTTTTGTTTTGCTTTTGCTTTGTCTTTTTTTTTTGACGTCAGTAGACAATGAAGTGGTTCAGCAATGATCAGATATTGAAGAGAAAAAGACGGTAGAATTTTAGTAGACCTGTCTTTGTTTTTGGAATCAGCACACTTTCTTGAATAGGGTTAATTTATGGACGCTGTCATCTAAAAAGTGTTTTTAGAAAGTTTTAGTTCCCTTTATGATCACAGGGCCTAGAACTGATTATTGGCATCAGAGATACAATGATAAACAACAAGGACATGAAAACCCTCATATGTGACATCCAAACAAATACCCTTTTTTTGGAGATGACCTGCAGTTGGCAGCATGACCAAGACATTTTAAAATTACAGCATCGTAACTGTAGTTTTGAGGAAGCAGAACTCATTTTCATCTTCCAGAGTCATTTGAAATTCTGTACTGAAGGAGCTTAGGTTATTGCTTTTATTCTGGAAGATAATAAGTGGATGTAGCCATATACCAAAAACCAATTTTAAATACACTTTGCCATATAACATTTATTTTTCTCCTGAAAAATGGCATCACATTGATTGATGGTAGTAGACAGGTACAGAAGATGAAGCTGTTTGAGTGTCTTATTCACTAGACAGATGTGTTCTCACAGTCACACCTTTCTATGAGGCTTTTGTGTTGACAGCAGGGGCACAACCCTTCAGATATGTGGAAATGCTTAGAGACCATTTTTTAAAATTAACAGCAGAAGTTTTTCTACAATGTTTTCCTTATAGCAAAAGGTAAATTTATAATCTTGAGATGGTTAGAACAAGACAAAATGACATTTGTAATATTTAGTTCCCAAAAAAATACCTTGAAAAACCTGTAAAAAAAAAAATCCCTATATGTACTTATACTCTTCTACTGATATAAATATCTTGAAGACAAATTATATAAATAGAAGCAACATCCTTTTTCAATAACCCTCTAAAAGACCAGGAGACATACCTGATTGTTTTAATCTCCTCCCTTCCTTCAGGTCAAAATCTTTCATAGTCTTCTTGTGTGATATTTGTGTTACATCAAGATCCAAGGAGATTTTAGCAACCTTGTAGGCAATACCCTAACTTCACCATTCCCTGACCTCCTTAGATGGAGATCTCCTCTGTCCAATGTGATAGCCACTAATCACATATGGCTACTGAGCTTAGAAATGTGGCTGGCTCTAATCGAGGATTGCAAAGTGTAAAATACAGTCCTGATAGCAAAGACTTAGTATGAAAAATGAATATAAAATGCCTCATTATTGTTACATATTATATGTATTGTTATATGTTGATTATATATTGAAATAATAATATTTTAATATATTGGGTTAAATAAAGTATATTATCAAATTTCACCTGTTTCTTCTTACTTTTTTTAGTATAACTAATAGAAAATTTAAAATTAAATATGTAACTCACACTATATTTTTTATGGATAGTGCTATTCCAGAGAACTACTACATGATTAGGAATGTATGTATGTTGGAAGCAACCTAAATGTCCATCAAAAGATGAATAAAGAAGATGTGATAGGGCTTCCCTGGTGGCGCAGTGGTTGAGAGTCCGCCTGCCGTTGAAGGGGACACGGGTTCGTGCCCCGGTCCGGGAGGATTCCACATGCCGCGGAGCGGCTAGGCCCATGAGCCATGGCCGCTGGGCCTGTGCGTCTGGAGCCTGTGCTCCGCAACGGGAGAGGCCACAACAGTGAGAGGCCCGCGTACTGCAAAAAAAAAAAAAAAAAAAAGATGTGATATATATATACACAATGGAATATTACTCAGCCATATAAAAAAATGAAGTAATGCCATTTGCAGCAATATGGATGGACCTAGGGATTATCATATTAAGTGAAGTAAATCAGACAGAGAAAGACAAATATCACATGATATCACTTATATGTGGAATCTAAAAAACATGATATAAATGAACTTATTTACAAAACAGAAATAGAATCACAGACATAGAAAATAAACTTATGATTACCAAGGGGGATGGGTGTGGGGGGGATAAATTAGGAGTTTGGAATTAACATATACACACTACTATTTATAAAATAGGTAAACAACAAGGATGTACTGTATAGCACAGGGAACTATATTCAATATCTTATAATAACCTATAATGGAAAAGAATCTGAAAAAGAATATGTATATATAACTGAAGCACTTTGCTGTGCACTTGAAACATTATAAGTTAACTATACTTCAATAAAAAATAGTATCAGAATTTTTTTTTAAGTTTTCAATTAAAAAAAAGAATGTATATGTGTATAAGTGTTATACACATTTCACATTTATCTCCTTAGCCTATTCTGAGCTCATAGCTTTTATTTCTTTTAATTCTCTTTATTTCTCTATTTCTCCTTATCAGTCATCTTGATGCTTCCTTTCAACTCATCTTGAACCCAGGAATGATCTGACCTCCAGTTTCTCCAGTTCCTGCTATTCCCATGTGCTGTTATCTTTTCACCATGTGCACTCCACAAAATCTGACTTTAAATCAATGCTACACTCATTGGTTTTCTTTATATGCATACATAGAGAACAGCAATAACTATGTAAATTGGAACTTCTACAAATTCAGAGCACAAACACCACGACCCTCTGCTGCCTGGCAATCATGTAACTTGTGTCTGATAAGCAATCTTTTTCAATCCTCTCAATAACAGCTAAATCTCTATAATTGCATTCATTGTATTCATTTATTCATTTACTGATTTATTATTTTTTTTTTTGCCTCACCAAGCTTTTATTGAATTGTCCTTTTTATGCAAAGAGCAGGAAATAAAGTAATGAAAAAAACACAGTCCCTTGTTTCAATGAATATATAATCTCATACAGTATTTGCAAAGCATTTGGAATACTTTCAGCTACATAGTAAGAACAGTAAAAGTGTTCATTAAAATAATATAGTGCACACAATATAATCATTACTATAATTCAGAAGAAGGAGAAACTTAATAAGGATTATACAAGTAATTAAGTCAATCTGAGCCTTCTCGGAGTGCGTGGTGCTTGTCAACTTTCCAGGCAGAATGGCCGTTTCTCCACAGTTATAAAAATGGTTCTAGAGCTCAGGATAGAGGATTAGATTTAAGATAAAAATACCAAAATCCTCGAAGTTTAAGTCATGGTTAAATATTTGATAAAATCATCAAAAAACAGTGAAAATGAGAAGAGGATCAAGGGAAAAGCTTGGGGATATTAAGAAGTCAGTGCAAAGAAAGGGGCTTCCAAAGGAAACAATAATAAACACACAAAAAAAGATGCGCCAGAAAGGTAGGAGAAGATCTCTACAAAACTGGTTCCTTCCCATTACCAAATGCTTAGGTCAGAAGTCTCCTCTTCAAGGAGGTCTTATCTCATCACATCATCAAAAATAATATACACACCTCCTCAATAACTTTTTATTCCATGCTCTGGTTTTATTTTCTTCATAGCACTTTCTACTTTCGAAATTAGCATACTGATTTACTCATTTACAGTCTATCTTTCCTAGCTGAGAGGTAAGCTCTTTGAAAGCAAGAATGTTGCCTGTTTCGTTAACCAATGTCTCCCCAAAGCCTAGGATTATGTCCTGCTCTTGGTAGACATTAACTGAATATGTGTGAAATTAATGACAAAATAAGGAAGAAAATGAGAGAGAGGGAGGAATCAAGAAAAGGGAGGGCTTCCCAGGTGGCGCAGTGGTTGAACGTCTGCCTGTCGATGCAGGGGACGCGGGTTCATGCCCTGGTCTGGGGAGATCCCACATGCCGCAGAGCGGATGGGCCTGTGAGCCATGGCCGCTGAGCCTGCGCGTCCGGAGCCTGTGCTCTGCAACGGGAGAGGCCACAACAGTGAGAGGCCCACATACCGCAACAAAACAAAACAAAACAAAGAAAAGGAAGGGAGACCAGATGGAACAGCCACTACTTGACAGAGCTATTGTTGCCACCTGGGTTCACAGCCCTAGAGTGTCAAATATTTCAATTTTCTGAAAGAAGCCAGAAATCCAGATATTTACCATATTTCATTGTTTCTAAAACATTTTTTCACACTTTAACAACTCTGAAATTAGGATGTGTCTTCTTAGATTCAATGAAATTAAGGATGTGAAAATTTCTGTTTTAAAATCACAAAACACTGTTTAGGTCAAGAAAAACCTTCTATTGTCTTGAGTTATCTGTTACCAAATGGGATCATGGACTCAAAAGTTTTTTTTTACAACATCTTCCTTGCATTACTCTGTCCTCCAGTGGTTTTCTATTTCATTCCTCTCAACAATGAAAATGTTAAAACATGGACATTGGGCACAGTGGCCAAGTCATTATTATGGTAGTTTACTTAAGGGCTTAGTAAGCAGAAAACAAAACATCTCATTATTCTTCACTTCTGGACAGCATACAGTGTGTGCCAAATGTTATATATTGCATATATGCAGATACTTGGTCTTTGACTTTAGTTCTAATCATGGGGAAAAAAATGAAGAATAGAAAAAAGAAAAAGAAAAAAGGGAAAGTATCACCAAGGTGCTTTTGTCTGGCATTCACATCTTTGGCTAGTGAATACATTTCTAGTTTACTTTCAGTCTATTTTTCTTTGAGGATTGTATAAACTATTTCTTTATAACCCTTACCATATGCTTAAAACTACATAAATGAAAAAATATATATAAATAAATTCCACTATGCTAAGAAAGTAATTGGGAGAAAGAGTTAAAATGTACTTAAAAGTTCCGATATATAAAGGGAAGAATACAAAATCTACATGATTCTCATTTTACTTAGGACAAGGGAGTGCAAGAAATGTAATTTTCTATAAGAAGAAAGCACTGTTGTTTTTTCCTTGCCTCTTCCCCTTTCATATTGATGTTTATTTTTAGTAGGAGATACTAGTTGAGCTCTAGCTGATGTACTGTGCTTACAAAATAAATGCAAAATGCCTGTTATTACCTTCTTAAATACAGGCAACGGCTTCATATTTCCACTTACTAAGAAAGGCCATTTTGAGCTCATGATGTGTTTAATAAAAAGCACATAGCAGTAAATGGTAGTGTTGGGTTCATGTGTTGACATAAATCAATTTATAAACTCTAGGTTACATTTAATGAGTATTTTACATTTTGCAAATAGTACACTGAGAACAGGTCAGACATTGCTGCTTTTTATTTCATCACATTAATGTCAACAGTGAGCTTTGATGTGTTATGGTGTTAAATCACCTCTAAGGCCTTAACTTACCGTGGAACCATCATATAGAATTTAGGCAAATAAATCTGAGAATGATTTACTGACTAGCAACTTCTACTTTCTAAATTACAAAATGCAGAATAATATAAAAAGGATTAAAATGCAGTGTTTAGTATATGCATTTTAAACGTAAATAAATTTCTATAGGAATCAGAATGTTAAGGAAGGACAGGTTATGTTTTAAAAAAGAGTGCAACTTTTAAAATAATTATATTTTAAGTAATACTTTTAATGTAAATATAGAGGATGACATAGGATTGAATATTTCATTTGGTGAATTTATGTGTGCTCCCTAAACATGGTGTCCGCAGACAATGAAAGGAGAATTTCAGGGATAAACAGGAACTATATTATATGGCAAAGAGAAAATTAGATAAGATTAGGACTTTAAGCAACTGAATTGAATAGAGAGTCTGTGTGTAACTTAGCATGGAGTTCAGATTTCAGAATTTGGAGTAGGACATAGAATTCAAAATCTACCTTTGCTATTCACTTAAAGTGTGACTTCAACAAGACCCTTCACCTATCTCAGACTCATCTTCCTTACCTACAAAAGGCAGGTAATACTATTTAATTCACAGGGTTGTTTTGAGGATAAATAAAACAAGCAGGTTCTCGTGGTACCTGGTTAGCACACAGTAAAACTAATCACTTGTCGTGAGTCAGTAATTTATTCAACAATAAGTATGTAGTGCTTCCTTTTTGTGGAAGATGAATAGAATATATAGGCTTTTATTTTGAGAAGTTCAGAGTCTGAAGGGAAGAAGATGTAAATGAATAATTACAGTAAAACAGAAGTATGAATAAGGTAAGGGGACCACAGAGGACCCCAATCAGTCTTGAGGCATCAAAGCTATCTGAGCGAGTACCATTTTTATTACAGTCTTAAATGAGGAGTTTGTCCAATACCTAAGATGAAGGTACTCATGCGGATTAAGAGGAGGTAGTGAGGAAAATTTCCAATAGGACAATATATGAGAGGGGTTAAACTCATGGGTTTAACCATAAAATGTATGTGGTTCAGAAATATTGGAGCATCCTGAGTTAACCATTTCTAAGACCATATTATTAAGTGGTATATTTCTTTTACGAAGTAGTAGTGTAGGAATCACTGTTTCATTTAAGTCAGCAAATATTTATTGAGCATCTACTATGTGGAGGCTAGGCTCTCAGAATACAATGGTGAGCAAAATATGCCCTTGGGAACCTTAAAATATAGTAGGAGAGATTGATATTAATTTCATTCAAACAATTTTAACATCTTTTTTTTTTTTTTCTTTTTTTTTGCGGTACGTGGGCCTCTCACTGTTGTGGCCTCTCCCGTTGTGGAGCACAGGCTCTGGACGCGAAGGCTCAGTGACCATGCCTCAAGGGCCCAGCCGCTCCACGGCATGTGGGATCTTCCCAGACCGGGGCTCAGAGCCCGTGTCCCCTGCATCGGCAGGCAGACTCTCAACCACTGCGCCACCAGGGAAGCCTCCAATTTTAACACCTTTAAAGGAGAAGTTCTTGGTGCTAGAAGAATCAGAGTTCTATTTTGATATGTGATTTGGCCATTGTCTGTTTGTATTTTCGATCTGTCACATCTATGTTTTTTCAAAACAATAAATAAACCAAAACAGATATCAGTTATGAATGGACTGAAATAAATGAGCATGATACAATTGACCTTTGCTTGAATATGCACTTTTATTAATATTAAGCAACTCAAAAACTCAAAACATCAGGAAGCAAGGAAATCCTGAGTCCCACTAGTTCTATATTGACAAGGTAGAGCAAATACATAAGAACCTATGGTACTTTGTACCCAACAAGAGCAAAAATGCTTACAACAAAAATATTTTATGTTTTTCTTTTACCTATATCACAAATTAGTTTATTATCAAAAAGTTGAGGGAGAACGTTTTTTACATAGCAGAGTATATAAGGACCTAAGAACAACTTATAATTACTGCATCCTGCCTCAAATTTGATTTAATAATTTATATTTTTTCCTACACAGAGTGATAATTTCTAAATATTTTGTGCATATGTTAGAGCATCCAGCTTTGTTCCACACTCATCCTTCAAACCCACCAGCATATAGATTTTCAAATTATTGCTGAGTTCTGTATTAATGCAGAATAATTTTATACATTTCTTTTGGATAAATTTGTACTTTGAAATCTCTCTTTCCCTGGGGGTAGGCTTTTGCAGACGTCTCTCTTCTAGCTTTCCCCCTACCCTTTCTCCATAGGGCTCTTCCATATCTGTTTTCCAAGGTGGAGTGCACTTTTTAATCACTCAGCTGTGGAATCATATTCATGAGGAACTACCTGTCCCATAAATGGTTTCTTTCAGTAACTTCTTTTCTAACAGAAATTCAGGACTTTCTACAAACTGGATCATTTACCTTTTTTATTTTTTAAAGAACTGATTAAGTTTGAAGTTCCTCACAAAAATATTACTTGGATTTTAACCAGCTGAAATCTAAATTCTATCTAAAAAAATTGAAATGATTAGCATGAAAAGATCATTATGATGATAAAATCTTCAAATTTCAACACTTATTCAAATATATCATTAAAGATGAAAAATATTTTCTGACATTCATTATGAGTTTTCTCTTGTTGGGTGGTGATTGAAGAAATTCAAAGTTTCTTGAGCCTGAGCTATTCGAGATGTACAAAGGATGTTTTTGCTGCTTCTGTGTGTGACACATTGCCACCATGGAAATAAAGAATTCCAGACCAACTGTAGGTTGACACCAATATAATTAGATTTGAGCTCCCCAAGGAACAAATTCTCAGTGCCTGGTAGATGAATTAGCACATGAACTATTCTTTCCTCAACTCCAGAGAATGATTCTCTATTTTATCCCATTGGAAAAGACTCCTTAGGAAAAAACGTTGTGGTTTGGGGGTTTTTTGCTTTTTTTTTTTTTTTCCTGTAGCAGTTTACAGAATTTACTTAAGGGCCACAACTAGGCATCAAATCTAAGTTCCACCATATAACTTACTTTTTTTTTTAATACAAATTTATTTATTTATTTTTGCTGTGTTGGGTCTTCGTTTCTGTGCGAGGGCTTTCTCCAGTTGCGGCGAGCGGAGGCCACTCTTCATCGCGGTGCGCGGGCCTCTCACTGTTGCGGCCTCTCCCGTTGAGGAGCACAGGCTCCAGACGCGCAGGCTCAGTAGTTGTGGCTCACGGGCTTAGTTGCTCGGCGGCATGTGGGACCTTCCCGGACCAGGGCTCGAATCCCTGTCCCCTGCATTGGCAGGCGGATTCCAAACCACTGCGCCACCAGGGAAGCCCAACTTACATATTTTTAAGACACGATTGGCAATTTGTTCCTTCCCCTCCCTGCTTTTCACCTACAAATGTCAAATGTACACACCAACATGTACCTGATCATTTTTTTTTTTTCCCTTCAAATCAAAGGGAGTTTCCCTCCTCTATTCAAAGGCCATTTCTTTGCCACATGAGCAAGGTCCTACCACCTTTGACTCCTCAGGGACCTCACTTCATTTTAAATCTCTAACTCATGCTTCTTTAACCTTCTTAAACATTTAGTGTTTCCCATATTTATTTTAAAAACTCAGTCCTGGTCCTACATCATTCTCTTACTAAACCTACTCCTCTTCATATCCAAAAAATTTTATGGCATTTTTTCATTCACTCAAGAACATTTGTATTGACCGTCTGCTTTGTACTGGGAACTATTTATTGTCTACTATGTGCCAGGTACTATTCAAGGCAAGATAGAAAGATTCAAACAAAAACACAAAGAAAATTTGGAAAAGAACTAAAATATTCTAGAAATTTAAAAAACTATAATGGTAAAATAACATATGAACAGCTAAAGAGCTAGTTAAACTTAGAGACAGAGAACTGGAAGTTGAGCTCATATTTTCATACTTCCCTTTAATTTCTTTCAGCATATTAAGTAAATCTTTCTCTCATAATTTCAATTTTTAATATTTGAGTCAGATATTTTTTGCTCTGTTCCAATGCCTTTAACTCAGCGACTTATTTCCTTGTGTTTTGTGATTTTTGAGTGTAAAATGTTCATTTTCTTTAGAACTTTTTAAACTTTAGAAACAGTGCTCCTGTAAATATAATTCACCTTTGCTTCTGAAAATGGACTTTAAACCAAACGAACATAACTTTAAAGTGAATTTTAATCCTCAACTTTCACAGAACATACAGGTAGTATTGATTCAGGTTATAAACTCATTTGAAGGTTGGCTTCTGGCTATGAATTCTCAAGGATGCTTTGTATTATCCTCCTGACAACATTTAGGCCAAAAAATGTCATTTTCCTCAGTGTATCTTTTGCACAATTTGTTTACTTCTGATACTGTATTGTCCTTCTAGGCCCTAGTTTTATGTTGAGGTCCCTAGTTAGAATCTTAATCCTGCAAGGGCCTTAATCCTTATCAGTTCTCCTCTTTCCTTTCCAGCTATCAGTTGTAGAAGCTAACGTTTTCTTGAGCTCAGCTGAAACACTTAAGGCAAAAGCATTCTTTGGTATTTAATTGTCTTACCGAACTTTTACTTTATTTTTGGCTTCTGAAGATTACTTTGCATTCTAATTCAGCTATGTATTTAAAGTAAAACACTTTAAAATATATTTTATTTAGCAGTTTTTCCCATCGGGACATTTACTCAGAGAGCTTATTCTGTCATATGCTAAGATCTAAAATTATTATTTTGATTCTTTCTTGTTTGAGTTAGTCATAAATTTTTAAGGTCAATCCATGTTCCTATATCTCACCTAAATGTCTTCTGGCTGGAATGTTTCTCACAATGGTGCTGGAATATCTGGTAATTCATATGGGAAAACAATGAATGCCCACCATTATCTTTCAGTATATACAAAAATTAATTGAAAATTGTTTATATGCCTAGATATAAAATATATTAACATAAAGCTTCAAGAAGAAAATATAGGATATTATCTTTGTTACTTAGGGTAAATAAAGATTTCTTAAGACATATAAAATTGAAGAAAAAAAAAGATGTTAAGTTTAATAAGAATTAAGAACTTCTGCTACTAAAACTAATTCCCTTGCTCAAAACTTTGTAATGTCTTCCCATTTACCTTCACGTAAAATCTAACAAACACCCTCTGCCATGCCTTAAAGTCTCTGCATGAATTGACCTCTTTCTACCTCTCCAATTGGTGTTGACTGTCGTATCAACTATATAAAACTTTTTCAGTGTCTCAATCACACCCCACTACCTCATGCATCAGAGGCTTCACTTACGCTGTTTCCTTGTCTGAATGTTTTTCCTCTACCCTACTCCTTTATGTGTCATTTTAACATGATTTCTTAGCAAAGACTTCCCTGATCTTTTTTTCTCCAATCTAAATTTGTTCTTCGTTATGATCCCTTAAAACACTTTAAATATCATTTGAAATATTCGTTTTTTCCCTTTACCACTTACACAATTGTATATAATTTTATATTCATCTATTTATCTGTTTATCTATCTACCTGTCATCTATCTATCTAATCTGTGATGTACCTCAGACTATAAAGAACTAAAGAAAGGCTATAGGTTGTAACGTATATCTGTGTGACCAAATACTGTAAATAGAATCACAGACTGCTTGAATAATGGCAGTAAGTAGAGAAGCCTAGGCAGCAACCCATTAAATCTTATTTACATAATGGTAAGCCCTGGTTAAGATAAGTCCTTCTTTTCTTAGGAACAGAGGTAACACCAGAAGGTCAGCGTTAATATTTATGCTGAGCATATAGTTAAGAAGTAAGAGGCGTTCCCCTCTCCCCGCTTCCCTCCTTCCTTCCTTCCTTCCTTCCCTCCTTTATATATGTATTGAGACCTTACTATCTAGTAATACTTGGAACTTTGCTATATGGGGGAATCCTAATCCAGGCCAGATAGGGGGAAATCAGAGAACACCTTCTCGAGATGTGCATTACCACATCTGAACATGGCTAGGAGGGTCATTTGAACAGTGAGATGTATAAATCATTGCTACACAGAATTTTCAGTCATCTACAGAGACAATCTTGCTAGGACTATTTCTTTACTGATTGACTAAAGCAATTGATTGCCCAAACTAGAAAATGTGGCATTTCGTACATAAGCATTTGTTTACGTCATAGAAATTGTCAAGAATCTGGGTCCTTTTGTAAATACTTGCTGTAATTTTGCATTAGGCACCTGCTTGTTGGAGATTATTTAATATGTGACTCCTTTGTCTAGAACTGTATCAACTGCAGGTAGTGTATCACAGCTCAATTCAGTAATCATTAATACAACACCTACTATGCTCCTAGCAATATGAACTCGTTTAGATAATAGCATCTACAATAAAAAACGACAAATATGAGTGAATGAAAGTCTTACTTGTTTAAATTTTAAAATATTTTATAGAACTGCTTTATTGGCAGCTAAATTACCTTAAAAATTGCCTCTAGTTTCTACGGTGCTCATGCGTAGCCATACCTAACTTCTAACACTGGAGCACACAATATTGATAAAGCTTCAAAGGTTATAAAGATAAGCAGTTCTATTTGCATTTATTCAATAAAACTGTTAAGAAAAACAGGTTTTCCAGATTATAACATTATTATTTTCCAAAGATTTATTATATTTAATTCAGAATACTAAACTCTGCTAAAGAGACACCTATCAAGTTAAAACATATTTTATGCAAAGTTTAATATGTGATTACCAAAATAGATTTACAAATAGAGCTGCATTTCAGCTTAGTCCCTTTCTCCTTTAAATTGGTAATCATTCTTCTGTCAGTGTTTAAGTAGCATATACTATACGTGTTCATATTTACTATAATTAGGGATATCCAAGGCATTAATATATATCAACCTGTTTTCAAAGAATCCTTATAATTTATAATGCTTAACCAGGTAGAAGTAATAATTGAACATATCAAATAGGATAGCAATATAATAAATATACTCTAGAATATTAGAGGTCAATGACATCTTAGGAATCATCAGAGTCAACATTTTCCCCATGTGAATTATTATCAAAATCAGAATCTCCAGGCATATAGCCCTAGGAAACATTTTTTGCTGCTGTTGTTATTGCTGATGTTTGGTTTAGTTTGTTTGCTCTTTAATTTCCCCAGAAGTTTCTGATAACTTGCCAGGGTATAGCTATTGATTTCTTCCATTTTACAGAAAGGAAAGCTGAGGCTGACATACAGAGGAGAAAAGCAAAGAAAATTCACACTTACTGAGCAACTATAAAGAACTGAGCACTGGTACTGGGGTCCCGTATTTCCCTTAACATACAATTCCCTTACCAACTATGTGAAGTAAATCTTTTTTGGCTTTCCTTTCTTTTTATTTTTGAAAATGACTATACTGAATTTGTAAATAAAATACATACTGTTTGTAAAATTTCAAAAAGTGCAAAATAATGTAAATTAAAATAATCTTTATCGATTATCTTATATTCTCCGTCCTGAATACACACTTAAAACTTTGAGGAACCATCTTTTGACCATGTATTCATGTACACATTCATATGTAGATAAATTTGTAGAACTATTTTTACTTGGAATCAGACTATAAATGCAGTATTCTAACATGCTGAGTGTTTTTTTTACTCAAAAATATGTTAAATATGTCAACAAACATATTGAATATAAATACCTTTACCAACCCCTAGCAAATGGAAACTTAAAATGTTTGTGATTTTTTTCCTGTTTTAATATATATGATCATCACCTTTGTGCATAATGTATCATTCAAAGGTCAATAGGTGTCAACTTTCATGTTAAGATTTAGACATAATTGATTCAACTTCTATTCCACAAATTATGGGAAATTCAGTGCTTCTCCAGAGATTTCTGTGTATTCCTAGGGGATGCTTATTTTCATCATTACTGGTGGGTTGAGTTCCTTTTTCCACTGATTTGATTTAATGAACATTTCATCACTCTGCTTATGTTAGTCCTCTTCTGTTCAGAGTCAGAAATCCAGTCTTCCTGAATATCCTCCAAAAATCTCCTACACACAGAAATCATTTGTGTGAAGCATTGAAGATTTGGGAAGATGAAGGGAACTGCATCACAGCACGGCAAACAATCCACGCTTCATATTATGCATTAATGTTGCTAAAAATGTCTTGGTCATTCTAAGTTCAGATTCCAGCTTCCCATCATGCTACTCCATCCCTCATCCCCACACAACTGTTGATTCCTGATATGTGACAGATGGCTTTCTCACTGGTACCTCCCCATCCTCAACTTGAACAAATTATTATGGTATTTTCTATCAGACAGTTCCCTTTCTTAAAGGATAGGCGATTACTTTCAAAAATGGTATGATTATGTCCTTTGGGTTAGTACATTTTCATACTGATACACATTTTTTGGCTCTTGTATGCTTAACTTCTTAGGGAAATTTCTTAGAGTGAAGCTGTTGCATAAATGGATATTTGCCATTTACATTTTAATGCACATTACCAAACTACCATTCTGAAAATTTGAACCAATTTTTATAATCCTTGTTTTTCAGGTGGGCTTCAAAGCAGTAGCTCTATTGCCCCAGTCACCAAGCTAGTGACTTTGTAGACTGGATATTCAAAATCAGGTTTTTCTCTGTCCATTATATCTATAAACATTAATTGTGATAACATATGAACGTCAAAGGTCCTCAATAATATATCTAAATACTAAATGGAAAAAGTATACACTGTCATTGTCATTACTATAATTTTTGAGTCTTCACTAGAGTATCCTTATTTCTCTGCTTTAATCTTGTAATGCTTACCACCAGCACTCTTATACCACCTATCACAGTGGAACAAAACAATTTCAGACACATGGGTAAAATCTACCACGTATCCTCTGAGCTTGTACTGGTCCTTTCCTAAAAACTCTACATTTTCCTTAACATCTTGCAGATTCCTTTGTAAGCAAATTACTCCAGTTCTCTACACACTGGTTCTGTGTCAATTCCTATGGAAAATTTTTCTTCCATATTGCTTTTAAAAAATTAATGAAAACGGTATCATAAGTGGAAAGAGCTCAGTCTTTAAGTTATGATTCTTCTACTTACTAGCTATCTAATATTGTGAAAGTAACTTTAACTCTCTAATCCTAATATTATCCATCTTACAGGATTTTTGTTAAGATTAAATAAGGCAACAATATGTCAAAACAGATCCTAAGGTCCTTGCCATTTAATACATATCAATTTCCTCTCTTATCTTACCTTTTATGTTTACTATTAACTGTGCTTTTGTTCTTTTAATTTAACAATGATTAAGTTCCTTAGGCATGGAGTAAAAATACTTTTTCAGGATATGATAAGACAGAATGGTAGAGTAGACATAGCATATAACTAAAGTCAACTACATCTAGGTTTGCATATTGACCCTTTCACCTCTTAGCTCTGTGATTTTTGACATTTTATATGTCTCTTTCTGATGGAGCTAATAAAATCTCCCTCCTAGAGTTGTTGTCAGAATTGAACCTAAAAATGTCCCAGAGAAAGTTATGTGTAGTTGCCTGCTTATTCCCAATATCAGCAGCCTCACCTACCTAATTAAATGAATGATGAAGATTTCCTTCCATTGTGTTTAAAGTGTAAGCTCATACCTAGAAATAACAAATTAGTCTGGCCTATTAAAATACTGTCTTTACAATACTTACTTTAACTCTTCATTTGATTGAATATGTATCTCAGGAACAGAATATCATAATTCCTCAAAGGTTTCACTTCACAGTAAAGACATGCATACACAATTACAGCAGAGCTGATGAATGAGGAACTGAGCAGGGACACTAACATTTTATTTTGGGGCCCTGGTCTCTGACATATTGGTCAAAATATGGTGTAATCCCTTACCCACCTAAGATATTAAAGTAGTCATGATAACCAATTTTTGCAAACTGATTAAAAACAGGAAAGAATAGGGTAAAATAAAATATTTGAAAAGAAAATTGGTGGTGTAAAATGTCTTCCCCTTTACTCTGTTTGTTGAAGTAAAGCAACTAATTTCCACTGGTGTCATATCCACTATCTGCTCACTTAGGAGTCACACTCTTATGGGGCCAAAGGAACTTTGCTTTTTGCTTTGTTATAAAAGGCATAACCTATTAAATGAGTAAGGTTAAAAATGATTAATAGAGAGAGAACATACATTCACTGTTGAGCTGTTTTAAGAGACTGTGTGTGTGTGTGTGTGTTTCATCTTTCTCCTGAACCTCCCCTATAAAATACCATTCACTGTGAGAAAGAAACAATAATGTCTTCACCTCGGCCGTTGCCTTTGGGGCTCTGTCTTGAATCCCCAAAGAGCCTGTAAAAAGTGCCCGTTGTCTGGATGGATGGAGAGCAGTGTGCAAGTGTTATTATCATGGACACTTTAGGGAAAGTGCTCAATCTGTTCTTGTGTCACTGGTGCAAACCCATAAAATTTGAGAGTGGTGGTCCTACATGTTCATGAAAAATAATTGAAGCAAAGCAATTAAGTCTGGAATGATGACAATGGTCTGGATCTCAAAATTGATATGCTGTCAGCTTTGAGGTCCTCACAAAGTTGATAGTCATTAATATCAAAGATAGGTTATGACAACTTCCTCCGCTGCAACGACAACAAACTAGTTAGGGTCTCAATGAAAACAACAAAGTGACCCTGAAACAAGAGCATTAAAGCAGATGACAGAAAGAACTACTGTATATTTCTAAGCAGCAGTCAAAGAAAAACTCTGCCAGGAAATTTCAGAAATGAATAACTTGTTTTGCTTAATCTCAGACCACCTACTGAAACAATACATGTTTTTTAATTGCTAAATTGTAGAATTAATTCATTCTTGCTCATTTTTATTTCCCTTTTAATGAGGAATCCAAGACTTCCAGAAATCAGAAAAAATGATTAATGACACAATAATTGCCAAATATAACTTAATAATTACTTTTACTTCAAGTGGATTTATGTTTTATCAGATATACTAAGTAAATTATTTGACTTCACAATTTACGTTTCTTGTTTGTGACACAGAGAAGCTAAGTCGAAGTATGTAACTCCCTTCATCTTTGAAGAATTTTTACCATGAAGCAAAATGGAGCTTGAATAGAATGTTACATTGAGAGAGAGCATACAGTCACTGCTCAGTACAGCTGAGCAGAAAATAAAAGTCTATACTAGAAAACTTGAAAATAACCCAAATACATTTTTTTTGTGATTTCATTTTTATGACATAACATTTGGGAAAAAAATCTTTAAAAAAAATGTTGGTATGCTCACCAGGGTCCTAAGGGAACTATCAAAAATTGATTCCAGCCTGTTAAAGCAGTAAAAATAATTTATTTAAACAATTTTGAGACATACTCATAATTGTATGGAAGGCTAGAGAACTAGGCCCCCAAATCAAAGACAGCTGGGTAGCTAGAACCCCAGGCATATCATGCCACACCATTAGCCAGTGGGGGAACAGAGTTGCACCACTGAGCATTGGATGTCTAGCTTGTCTCACTGGTACAGCTGATGCCACACCCTGGACATCACCTTTGTAACTCTGGACACTCCTGTCACTTAACCACTAGAAACTGAAGACTACTTCTAACATCAGTAACCCAAAGGAATTTGCCACTATCTCTGCACAGGGGCCTGGGAAAGTGAGTAGGAAGCAATTTTAGATTCTGTAGTAGGCGACAACTAACTTCTCTCTCCCCATAAAAAGCCAACAAATATCCACTTCAGTCCATCCTAGCACAATATTAAAATCATCCTCTTTTCATACTTCAAATTTTTAAAATTATGACTTTCTAACAAAAATGCAAACATTGCTCATACAAACCAAGTGCTCTCACCCTCTCAACAAATGGAGCACCTCAATTTCTCATTAGGGCAATGTTCAGAATTTGAAAGTGATGTCTATTCCTCCTCTAGTCCCATCAAGATGCTGATTCAATCATATCAACTAGTTAATAACTATCCCAATATGTACCTTATATACAACAATGAAATACACATATGTGTTGTATATAAACTTATGTACACACACATGAATATATACATACATCTGCATGTTTATATATGCATGTAGACATACACATACGTGTGTGTGTATGTATATATATACACATACACATAAGAAGTGACTACAATTGTCATTTCCACAGTTTGTCATAGGTATTAGCTGAATATCTGACTTCCCTTTTCTACTTTATATTCCAGGTTCCTCTATCCTTGATATACATTTCAGTTGGTTAGGGATCTAAGCCTCTTGTAGTAGTCTTCAACTTTTACTACCAGACATGGCAGTAAAAGGAAGTATCCCCAGAGAATGACCTGTGTTCCATCCACAGTCCTTCCAGCCCCCACTGAGTAGCAACAATCTCATCTCTTCCTGATAGTAAGGATAAATTAAATCTGCTTTTGCCTATTCAGTCAATGGTGTGAAAATTCCCAAATGATAAGTTAGCAGTTTTATTTTCCAGTTCAATAGAGCCATTGGGTTATGTCACTCGGTGAAAAAATAAGACAAAAGAGCGAAGAATTTTAGGAACAGAAAGCAAAAACAAACATTTTGTGAGTGAGTTATTTGGTATGATATGAGAAATTCTCCCCAAGTCTACCTTTTAATTCTCAGACTCTTGTGTTACAGCTACAGAAGAAACAGAACCACTGGTTCAGAACATATATCCTTTCCTGCAGGACAGCATTTCAACCTCACAGGGTCCCCAAATGGTGAGGTAAATGAGTCTTTTACAAAGCACTCAACCATTCTGTAAGGCCAGCTGCTTATGGGAAATGGAGTCTTCATAAGAACAGTGAATTTATGGGCATTAGCTCTAGGTCTTGAATCTTTCATTGTAAAGCGAGGAGAATACATTTGGTACAGGATATGATGATGGTATACAAAGCATTAGCAGGTCCGCTGATAATGGTGCTGGAAGAAGTATGGTAAACAGGAGGAGCAAACTTCATTTAGAATAAATATCTTCTAACGAGAACAAATTGGAATAGGTACTTGCACCCATGAAGAAAGCATTCCATTACAATCAACCAGCCACCGGGTAACTAACTAGCTAACTTAACAAAATGAGAATTCATGGCAGGTTGCTGCTGTTTGCAAAATGAGAAGTCAGTGATGGCAGTAGTTGAGTCAACCTTAGTGAAAGCAAGTCCTTTTACTTTAGTCCATGCAAATCACTTATCCTTAAGAATATGACCCTTTTCATCAAGGTCCTCTGTTTCTACGAGACACAATAATAGATTTCTTTGCATTTGGAGGCAGTGTATAATACATAAAGTATAATACTTTACCTTTGAGCTGATTGGATTGGATCCAGAGCTAGAGGAGGTCTATGTAGTCCAGACTGCAATGCATGACCTTCTGCTACTGTGCCATGAACCCACTGTCAATGACTGTGAAATGGGGCTCAAGGATATCTACAGAATTTGTCAACAAGTGTGAGCTTTTTGGTGGGCATTCACATGGGACATATTATAAGATGATTCTAGGAGTTTTATCTCCATATCTCTTCCTAAAAGTTCATGAGTCACAGACTTAAGATTTATATGTATCCTTGATTTAGACCATCATATCTCCTTCCACTATAAGAGAAAAAAGAGATACTTCAACTGATTTTTTATACAGGTGAAATATCACTTCTTCATTATTTACTATGATCATAATTTAATGGGGCTCTAATGTATCCACAGACCATTTTCAGCTGGTGCCAGAATACCACAAAAATATATTTGTAAAATAAGCCAGATGAATTATTCCGTCTTCACTTCATTCTCATCATAGAGAATGCCCCCATGAAACCATAAGTTGTGTTCAATAAGGGCTGGCAAAGCAGATATAGAAAGGCAAGAAATTTAAGCAACTGATTCATGCATATATTTGTTTCTACAGAATCAGTTCAGCTCCAACCTCATTTTTTTTACTTCTACTTGTTGGCGAAGTACAGCTTGGAATGTTTGACTTTATGTCTATGTAGATTACAGAGCATCCAGTTCATGATGGGCACTTTGGATTACATAGTCATATAGTTAGTATTCAATGTATACCAGGTTAAAGTTTTTCGAAAGCAGATACTTGCCAAAGAATTTAAGGCTGTGCTCTGAAATCCTAAGACCCTCCACTATGCCATATTCTTCACATGGTCTTTTAATCTGCTAGAAACACCATGAGAACCACTGAAATCTCTGTGTCAGGTGAGTGGCAGAACTGCATCCATTGTCGTCTGAACCACTTTTTCTTTCTATGGACCCAGTCAAAACCAGCATTTCAGGCTAAAGGTAAAAATATTATATTTATACCTCAGTGTAATACACCTTGCCTCCAAAATGCAAAGAAACTCATGGATTGCTATGGTGCTTAATGGCACAGTAGCAACTTCTTAACTTTAAAGGGGACATCTTTACATGCTTTAGTCATATAGACTGGAGGTTGGCAAACTACAACCTGCAGGTCAAATCTAGCCTGCCATTTATTATTTTTAACAACCTGTGAGCACAGCTTGAAGGGATAGCACTGTAAGCCATGGGTACCTACAAAACTTTGGATTGCCAGTGAGTCTTTTGTAGACAGCATACAGTTGGATCATGCATTTTTATCTACCCTACCAATCTCTTTCTTTTGATTGGAGAGTTTAATTCATTTACATTTAAAGCAATTACTGTTAGGGAGAAATTTCTTTCTCCTTTCCTTTTGTGTATATTCTATGGCTATTTTTTTGGTGGTTACCATGGAGATTTCATTTAACATCTTAAAGTTATAACACTCTAAGTTGAATTTATACCAGCTTAACTTCAATAACATACAAAAATTCTGCTTCTTTACAGCTCCATCCCCACCTCTTTTGGTTGTTGATGTCACAAAATTGCATATTTATATATTGTGTGCCCTATCACATAAACTAATAATCCTTTTAAATGTATCAGTCTCTTAAATTATGTAAAAGAGGATTCAGATATACTAACAAAAGTTACAGTAATGATAACTATAATTTCCCATGTATTTACCTTTATTTCTCCATACAGCTCCAAGTCATTGTCCAGTGTCTTTTCATTTTTCTCTGAATGATTCCCTTCAGCATTTCTTGCAGGACAGTCTAGTGGTCACAAACTCCTTCAGCTTTTGTTTATCTGGGAATGTCTTAATTTCTCTCTCAATTTTAAAGGACAGTTTTGCTGGATATAGGATTCTTCATTGACAGTTTTTTTTTTTTTCTTTTAGTTCTTTGACTATATTGACCCACTGTCTTCTGGCCTCCAAGTTTCTGATGAGAAATCTACTGATATTCTTAATAAATATCCCTTGTGTGTGATGACTCATTTTTGTTCTGCTGCTTTTAAGGTTCTGTCTTTGTATTTGGCTTTTAAAATTTTTATTATGTTTCTCAGCATGGGTCTTTTAGTTCATCTTAAAGTTCATTGAGCTTCTTGGATGTTTATATTCACGTCTATCATCAAATTTGTGAAGTTTTCAGCCATTGTTTCTTCAAATATTCTCTTTATCCTTTATTGTCTTCCTCTCTTCTCTTTTTGAGACTCCCATGGTGCATATGTGATGGCATCCTACAGGTCCCTTAGGCTCTGTTGGATTTCCTCACCATTTTTCTTACTGTTCCTCAGCCTTGATAATTTCCATTGTCAAGTTTGCTGATTCTTCTGTCTGCTCAAATCTGCCTTTGAATCCCTCTAGTGAATTTTTCATTTTGGTTATTGTACTTTTCAGCATTTTTTTGGTTTCTTTTTAGATTTTCTCTTTATTGATATTTCTATTTTGTTCATACATCATTTTCTTGACTTCCTCTACATATTCCTTTAGTTATTTGAACATCTTTAAAATAATTGTTTTAAAGTATTTGTCTAGTATATCAGCCATTAGGTCTTTCAGAGATAGTTTCTGTAGATTATTCTTTTTCCTTTGAGTAGGTCATATTTTCCTGATTTTTGTATGTGCGTTGCCTGCCACGTGGCTTGGGGTGGTGGTTGAGGTGAAGGGTAGCTTCTACTGTACTAAGAGCTAAAATTGACTGAAATTAACTACAACTTACCATCCAAGTTTTTCCCTGGAAGTTGCAAGCCTTCAGCAGCTCTAGAGTTTCAAAATAGTTACATCTGACAGTGCAATTTTTTTTCTAAGTAGGGAGATATTCCTGGTGTATCATATTGTCATCTTCAGCTAGTACTAGCTTTGAATCAAGGTTTTAGTCAACAGACTAAGTAAATTAAAACTACTTTTAACTGTTTAAAATTGTGCATGGAATCTCTGATAAGTGTTCCTACATGTAAAATTCACCCTGAACTAATGCTTTTTCCTCATTTGTTTAGCATCCTTTTAATCCATTTTCACAACTATGCCCCAGATATTTACTGATGTAAATTAGAATTCTTTGCAATTCTCCTTAAGCTTGATTTTGTAATTTTCCTCCTTTATTAGTTGCCTCTTTTTTTACAAGAGCCATACTAAGAAGTCATGATAAAATGATAGTCTACACCCTCAAGGAGTTTACATCTGATGTTATTCCTTGTCATTATTTTGAGCTCCCTAAATAAATTCCATACCTAAAGGCTGCAAATTGTCAGCCTAAAACTGTGGTTTTTAAATGAGAAAGACTTTGTGTCCTAGGAGACATTTGGTAAAGCCTGGAGATACTTTTGGTTGTCACAATTAAGGGTGCTACTATCATCTAGTGAGGAGAAACCAGGGATGTTGCTTAACATCCTAAAATGCACAGGGCAGCTCTTCTCTCCCCAACAATGAAGAATTATACATCCACAAAATCAATTATTCTGAAGTTGAGAAACCTTGATTTTAAAATTGCAATTGGCTGTCTTCATTCCCCTTATCAAGAATATTTTACTGACTGCTTTTTTTCTTTCTGATTTCAAAAATATGGAACACTTCACAAATTTGCTTGTCATCCTTGTGCAGGTGCCATGCTAATCTTCTCTGCATCATTCCAGTTTTAGGATATCTGCTGTTGAAGTGAGCACCTGACTGCCTTTTAATTATCATTCAAAGCATACCTGAGGGAGTTTGATCTCTCTGATTCTTAATGACAAAAGTGCAAATGACATTTTCCTAATCTATACTTTAAGTAGTCCCTCAGTAAACTTTCTCTCTTTAGATTCTATTGGATAGAAGTTAGTTTTAAAATAATCTATTTCACCATAACAATTGTGCTTTGACTTCAGGAGAGACATATATATCTTAAAATCATAAGGGCAGATCACTAAATAAACTAATAATTAGTCTTATGTTGAAGCAAAATTTCTCTTGAAAAGTTAATAGTATCAACCTAACATTACTTTTGCATTCTTTATTTTCTTAAAACTATATAAAATACTTACCTAGTGTGTTATTTTACTCACTTAAATGAATGAAAAGAATAAAATCCTTATTACTATTATTTCATCTTCCTATAGGTGTTTATTAATACTTTAAGTTAATTCCCTTTACACTCAGACTAATACTCATCATCATCTCTATCTTCTGTTTCTATGACTTTCTAACTAATAACCTGTTTAATATTTTTGTGGGTATGCACAAATCAGATGCATAGGTTCATCAGACTGTTGGATTTAAGTTATATATGTCAAGCCCTATTTTAAACCAGACTTAAAGTCCTCATATTCTTCACAAGATCTTTTATATCTTATAATAAAAAAGATAATATTATTGCAACTTAAAGAATTTCAAGACACAACTCTACCCACCACCAGTCCCTCCCAGCGGGAAACCTGTGCAAGCCTCTTAGATAGGCTTATCCACCAGAGGACAGACAGCAGAAGAAAGAAGAACTACAATCCTGCAGCTTGTGGAACAAAAACTACATTCACAGAAAGATAGACAAGATAAAAAGGCAGATGAAGGAACAAGACAAAATCCCAGAAAAACAACTAAATGAAGTGGAGATAGGCAACCTTCCAGAAAAAGCATTCAGAATAATGATAGTGAATATGATCCATGATCTCGTAAAAAGAATGGAGGCAAAAGATTGAGAAGATGCAAGAAATGTTTAACAAAGACCTAGAAGAATTAGAGAACAAACAAACAGAGATAAACTATACAATAACTGAAATGAAAACTACACTAGAAGGAATCAACAGCAGAAAAACTGAGGCAGAAGAATGGATAAGTGATCTGGAAGACACAATGGTGTAATTCACTGCTGCAGAACAAAATAAAGAAAAAAGAATGAAAAGAAATGAAGACACATTAAATGCAACAACATTTGCATTTTAGGGGTTGCAGAAAGAGAAGAGAGAGAGAGAGGACCCAAGAAAATATTTGAAGAGATTATAGTGGAAAATTTTCTTAACATAGAAAAAGAAATAGCCACCCAAGTCCAGGAAGCATGGAGAGTCCCATACAGGATAAACACAAGGAGAAACACACTGAGACACATAGTAATCAAACTGGCAAAATTAAAAACAAAAAATATTATTGAAAGCAGCAAGGGAAAAACAACAAATAACATACAAGGGAATTCCCATAAGGTTAACAGCTGATTTCTCAGCAGAAACTCTACAAGCCAGAAGGGAGTGGCATGATATATTTAAAGTGATGAAAGGGAAGAATCTACAACCAAGATTACTCTACCCGCCAAGGATCTCACTCAGATTCGATGGAGAAATAAAAAGCTTTACAGACAAGCAAAAGCTAAGAGAATTCAGCATCACCAAACCAACTCTACAACAAATGCTAAACGAACTTCTCTAAGTGGGAAACACAAGAGAAGAAAAGGACCTGCAAAAATAAACCTGAAACAATTAAGAAAATGGTCATAGGAACATACATATCAATAATTACTTAAACGTGAATGGATTAAATGCTCCAACCAAAAGACACAGGCTTGCTGAATGGATACAAAAACAAGACCTATCTTGTTTTTGTCTGTCTACAAGAGACTGACTTCAGACCCAGGGACACATACAGACTGAAAGTTAGGGGATGGAAAAAGATATTCCATGCAAATGGAAATCAAAAGAAAGCTGGAGTAGCAATTCTCATAGCAGACAAAATAGACTTTAAAATAAAGAATGTTACAAGAGACAAGGAAGGACACTACATAATGATCAAGGGATCAATCCAGGGAGAAGATATAACAATTATAAATATATATGCACCCAACAGAGGAGCACCTCAATACATAAGGAAACTGCTAACAGCTGTAAAAGAGGAAATCGACAGTAACACAGTGCTAGTGGGGGACTTTAACACCTCATTTACACCAATGGAGAGATCATCCAAAATGAAAATAAAAAAGGAAACAGAAGCTTTAAATGACAAAACAGACCAGATAGATTTAATTGATCCTTATAGTACGTTCCATCCAAAAACAGCAGATTACACTTTCTTGCCAAGTGAGCATGGAATGTTCTCCAGGATAGATCACATCTTGGGTCACAAATCAAGCCTCAGTAAATTTAAGAAAATTGAAATCATATTAAGTATCTTTTCTGACCACAATGCTATGAGATTAGAAATGAATTACAGGGGAAAAAATGTTAAAAACACAAACACATGGAGGCTAAACACTACATTACTAAATGACCAAGAGATCACTGAAGAAATCAAAGAGGAAATAAAAAAATACCTGGAGACAAATGACAATCCAAAACCTATGGATTGCAGAAAAAGCAGTTCTAAGAGGGAAGTTTATAGCTATACAAGTGTACCTCAAGAAACAAGAAAAATCTCAAAAAATAATCTAACCTTACACATAAAGGAACTAGAGAAAGAAGAACAAACAAAACCCAAAGTTAGCAGAAGGAAAGAAATCATAAAGATCAGAGCAGAAATAAATGATTAGAAACAAAGAAAACAATAGCAAAGATCAATAAAACTAAAAGCTGGTTCTTTGAGAAGTTAAACAAAATTGATAAACCATTAGCCAGACTTATCAAGAAAAAGAGAGAGGGGACTCAAATCAATAAAATTAGAAATGAAAGAGGAGAAGTTACAACAGACACCGCAGAAATACGAAGCATCCTAAGAGACTACTATAAGCAACTCTATGCCAATAAAATGGACAACCTGGAAGAAATGGACAAATTCTTAGAAAGGTATAACCTTCCAAGACTGAACCAGGAAGAAATAGAAAATATGAACAGACCAATCACAAGCAATAAAATTGAAACTGTGATTAGAAATCTTCCAACAAACAAAAGTCCAGGACCAGATGGCTTCACAGATGAATTCGATCAAACACTTAGAGAAGAGCTAAACACCCATTCTTCTCAAACTCTTACAAAAATTATCAGAGGAAGGAACACTCCGAAACTCATTCTATGAGGCCACCATCACTCTAATTCCAAAACCAGACAAAGATACTACAAAAAAAAGAAAATTACAGACTGATATTACTGATGAATATAGATGCAAAAATCCTCAATAAAATACTAGCAAAGAGAATCCAACAACACATTAAAAGGATCATACACCATGATCAAGTGGGATTTATCCCAGGGATGCAAGGATTTTTCAATATATGAAAATCAATCAGTGTGATACACCATATTAACAAATTGAAGGAGAAAAACCATATGGTCATTTCAATAGATGCAGAAAAAGCTTTTGACAAAATTCATCACCCATTTATGATAAAAACTCTCCAGAAAGTGGGCATAGAGGGAACCTCCCTCAACATAATAAAGGGCACGTATGACAAACCCACAGCAAACATCACTCTCAATGATAAAAAACTGAAGGCATTTCCTCTAATATCAGGAACAAGACAAGGCTGTCCACTCTCACCGCTATTATTCAACGTAGTTTTGGAAGTCCTAGCTTCAGCAATCAGAGAAGAAAATGAAATAAAAGGAATACAAATTGGAAAAGAAGGAGTAAAACTGTCACTGTTTGAAGATGACATGATACTGTACATAGAGAATCCTAAAGATGCCACCAGAAAACTACTAGAGCTAACCAATGAATTTTGTAAAGTTGGCAGGATACAAAATTAATGCACAGAAATCTCTTGCATTCCTATACACTAATAATGAAAAATCTGAAAGTTAAATGAAGAAAACACTCCCATATACCATTGCAACAAAAAGAATAAAATACCTAGGACTAAACCTACCTAGGGAGACAAAAGACCTGCATGCAGAAAACTATAAGACACTGATGAAAGAATTAAAGATAATACCAACAGATGGAGAGATATACCATGTTTTTGGATTGGAAGAATCAATATTGTGGAAATGACTATACTACCCAAAGTAAACTACAGATTCAATGCAATCCCTATCAAATTACCAATGGCATTTTTTAAACAACTAGAACAAAAGATCTTAAAATTTGTATGGAGACACAAAAGACCCCGAATAACAAAAGCAGTCTTGAGGGAAAAAACGCAGTGGTAGGAATCAGACTCCCTGACTTCAGACTATACTACAAAGCTACAGTAATCAAGACAATATGGTACTGGCACAAAAACAGAAACATAGATCAATGGAACAAGATAGAAAGCCCAGAGATAAACCCACGCACCTATGGTCAACTAATCTATGACAAAGGAGGCAAGGATATACAATAGAGAAAAGACAGTCTCTTCAATAAGTCGTGCTGGGAAGACTGGACAGCTACATGTAAAAGAATGAAATTAGAGCACTCCCTAACACCATACACAAAAATAAACTCAAAATGGATTAGAGACCTAAATGTAAGACCAAACCTATAAAACTCTTAGAGGAAAACATAGGAAGAACATTCTTTGACATAAATCACAGCAAGATCTTTTTTGAGCCACCTCCTAGAGAACTGGAAATAAAAACAAAAATGAAAAAATGGGAACTAATGAAACTTCAAAGCTTTTGCACAGCAAAGGAAACCATAAACAAGACGAAAAGACAACCCTCAGAATGGGAGAAAATATTTGCAAATGAATCAACGGACAAAGGATTAATCTCCAAAATATATAAACAGCTCATGCAGCTCGATATTAAAAAAACAAACAACCCAATCCAAAAATGGGCAGGAGACCTAAATAGACATTTCTCCAAAGAAAACATACAGATGGCCAAGAAGCACATGAAAAGCTGTTCAACATCACTAATTATTAGAGAAATGCAAATCAAAGCTACAGTGAGGTATCACCTCACACCGGTTAGAGTGGGTATCATCAGGAAATCTACAAACATCAAATGCTGGAGAGGGTGTGGAGAAAAGGAAACCCTCTTGCACTGTTGGTGGGAATGTAAATTGATACAGCCACTATGGAGAACAGTATGGAGGTTCCTTAAAAAACTAAAAATAGAAATACTGTATGATCCAGCAATCCTACTACTGGGCATATACCCAGAGAAAATCACAATTCAAAAAGACACGTGCACCCCAATGTTCATTGCAGCACTATTTACAATAGCCAGGTCATGGAAGCAACCTAAATGCCCATCGACAGATGAATGGATGAAGAAGATGTGGTACGTATATACAATGGAATATTACTCAGCCATAAAAAGGAACGAAATTGTGTCATTTGTTGAGATGTGGATGGATCTAGAGACTGTCATTACAGAGTGAAGTAAGTCAGAAAGAGAAAAACAAATATCGTGTATTAACGCATATACGTGGAACCTAGAAAAATGGTACAGATGAACCGGTATTCAGGGCAGAAATTGAGACACAGATGTAGAGAACAAACGTGTGGACACCAAGGGGGGAAAGCCGTGGGGCGGTGGGGGTGGTGGTGTGATGAATTGGGCGATTGGTATTGACATGTATACACTGATGTGTATAAAATTGATGACTAATAAGAACCTGCTGTACATAAAAAAAAGAATTTCAAGATTAACTTCTAGTCAAATCCTCCTTAAAAGATTTATTTCCTCAAATGAAGAAAGAAAGAGATCAAATAAAATTATGATGCTCTCTGGGAAAACTTAGTGCTGAAAATGTGTCAATGGATTAATGGTTGCTCCAGAGGAAGGTGTAATTCACATTCCGAGAGGAGCAGCTGTTCCGTGATAAATGTACTCAGATTACACTTCAGGTTTTTGATACCAGACAGCACACCTGATTGACATCTAGCAAGAGTTGATCAGATTATGTTTTTGGTTTTCGTTGCTTTTGTTTCTTACTATTCCCTAGAATGGAGCTAGTTATATTAAACTTAAGAGCCTGATCATTATTCTCTTCACATAGCAGTGGTATTTTGGCTAGTATTAATTTTGTTGTTAAAGATACAGCTGTTGTAGAAAATATTTTGAATTTTTAGTACCATCTGGTGCGCTGAAGGAAGAAGTAATGCTCTAAACATTGGCATCGATCCACTTTCTAAGTGGGTAATACTAATGCTTTGAAAAAGGGGCTGTCAAAATGAGAGATGAGAGAGTCATTAATCTGAACTGTTTTCATCTTTGTATCTCACTACAAATACTGCAGTACACCAATTAAAATAAACATCTTGTATGTGTGCGTGTTAAAAATCCTTCAGAGTAGTTTATCACTTACATGTAACATTGACATTATTAACAGTTCATGTCCAGAAATTTAAATGTCACAATAAAATAATAAAAACTGAAATGGTAACTATCAGTGAGGAGAGAAGATGTGTCAGGTTGGCCTACAATTGTTAAAAGAGGCAATAAATTGGTACTCAGAGTTAAATTGGTTTTCCCCTCCATCATTCATTATCATCAGATACTTCTTCAGATGTCCACTGAATTCTCATTTTCCCCACAAAACAGGTATTGATTTAGTATGAACTAAAAACATGCAATTACTTATGACATAATTTATTTTGCTTCAAAGAGTTGGGATCTTTTTTTACAAAGATTGTTTTCAGCACCTGAAAGTTCCCCAGAGATCAGAGTATAGTATAAGTATAGTATAAGTATAGTATAGTATAAGTATAAATAAGATAGTCAAGTAATTTGCCTAGGATACAAGTCTAAATAGGGTACTAAAACGTCATTGGGGCATAATACATATAATAAAATGAAGACAATGTGTATATCAGAAGTCCTTATAAGTGGCAGAAGAAACTTTTGATAGGACAGACTGGGTGTAGGGTGAGGAACATTCTTAAGGCGCTTGCTTAAATAATAGGTTACTATTAATGTTAATTTTAAAACAAGTGTATTGGATTTGCTTACAAAGTGAGATATGATGTGGGGATCCAAGGCTGAATTTTTAGAGAACATCTTGAATGATAGTGGTTTACTTCTGTTCATTTCCCATGCAACTTTCATTCCCTTCTCCAAATAAATGGTAAAAACATACCTAGAAAGTGTCTTCTTGAACAAGAACAAAATGATTAGCTTCCCAGGGCACTTACAGATTTCATAATAACCCTGAGTCAGAGAGATATTCCATAAATTGTAAAGTTATACTGCAAGTTCTTATAGGCTAAGGGGTACACTTGAGGTTTAAAGTGCTATGGAGTTTCAGAATAGGCAGACTTCTTTATAGTTGGTCAAATGGGCTGAATGAAGGAAAAAGCATCCTGGAAGAATAAGCATTTTAGCTAAACCTTAAGAGGATTTCATTCATTGATTTTAATGAGATGTCCAGGCAGAAGGAAAATATGAATTTTCAAACAAAAGAAAATTCAGAATATTTGTGTAGCAGCAGGTAGTCTAATGTTGAGCTACGAACACCTTGCAGGAGAATAATGTGATGTAAGATTGTAAGGATTGAATGTAAACAGGACATGGAAGAGCTTAAATGGTGAGTGTGACTATTTATTGGGAAACTTCCAAAATTTTTTGAGACAGTATACAGCATCATGGCCATGGGCGGAGGGACAGATGTTGGCAGGTGATAATGAGAGAGTAGAAGTGGGTTACACAGTCTAGGTGGCTACTGCAGTGATTTTAAGTTGCTGATGGTTAAGAGTTGATGGAGATGCGAATAAAAATAAATGAAAATGGAAAGACAGAGACAAATATAAGCAAATTTTAGAGATAGAAGCAATAAGACAGCAACAGAGCAGATGTTAGAATTCTAGTGAGATGGGAGAATTCAAAGAATGATGGAACATCTACAACATGAATTGGAATAAAGTAATCAGGAAATAAAGATGCCATGGAAAAAATGAGGGGGTGATGATATGAGTAGAGTTTGGTACGCATTAAGTTGATTTTAATATAATTTAACATCATTCACTTCTTTGTAGCATATCATGAAAGAGGGGCACCTTGGCGAAATAATAATAACTATAATTTATTGAACAGCTATAATTCATCAGTTATAATGTAAGATGTTTCACATATGAAGCCCTCCTAAAACCAAAACAACTCTGGAATATAAGTGTTCATTCATCCCCACTTTAAGATGATGAAACTGAAATTCTGATAGGTTACATTATCTGATCAAGGTGACATAACTGATAAGGAGGGCATGTGGAATTTGAATCTACGTCTGTCTGACTTTATTAAACAGAAGAATGAAAATACAATGGAAAGAAAATAGCCTTGGGAGACTAACAGGGGAATATTTGACTTTAGAAAGGGGGTTTTATCTCTCTAAGGTAGAAAAGGAAATAAGAGAGAAATGAGAGACTGAGCAATTCTATACAGCGTAGATAGCACATGACGTAGTCTTCTGATTGATGACCAGGAAATTGTTAAAGTTGTAATTGTAGAACACACTTGATTTCAGAAACATTAAATCCTGAAATAATAGGCATCTTAGAATTGAAACTACATTGTGTCAAACTATATACTATATGAGCTTGTTTATTATTTTAAGACTGATATTGTCTATGACTAGAAGGAAGCTTCCTTCTGTTCCTTACTTAATAGACTTTTTTTCCATTTTTGTTGCTTTTAAATAGAAAGAGATGCTGGATAAAATTAAATAATTCTCTTACAGCTAAGCATGTGTTTATTATTTTCTTCTTTTACTTCTCCAATTCTGCCACCCACTTACAGTCAATCAATCTTCAAGGCTTCCCCATTTTACTTCCTCCTAGATTATTTCCTAAAACTCTCCATTTTTCCCATCTCCAGTGCTGTCATCCTTCCTAGTCTTGAACACAGTCTTGCTGTTTTACAAACTACTCTCTACACTGAAGCCCTTGTGATTATTTAAAAGTGTAAAATCTCTCTCCTATTTAAAACTCTTCAATAGATTCTCACTGTGCTTTAGATAAAGACCAAATTTTTTTAAATGACCCAGATTAAAGTCTGTGTGAGCTGGGCTCTGCCTGTATTTTCAGAGTCGGGTGCAGACAGTCGGTATCTCAGAGTCATGTTGCCTTTGTGGCTGTCTTTCCTATTCAGAATCATGAAGATTGGATATAATCATGGGCTGCAAAAACAATACAATTACTGTCAATTTACCCTGGATTTTTGACACGTTGTTTCCTCTTTACTTCCTAGGGGGGACGCCAGTTTTGGTCTTTAAAATGTACATTCATAGATGTTTCGATTAGAACTCAAGGGAAAGAGTTAGAATTGGGAATTGGAGCCATGAACCAGCATTTCTGACTTTCCATATTAAACTAGAAATCATTGTTTCAAAGGTCTGTTGTAGGTTTACGTATTTGGTGAATATGCATTAAATAGCACTCAGAGAAAAATTGAGGCAATGATTTCAGGGGAGTTAACTTTCTTCTCTCACCACACTTCTCTTTTTGGGTTTTATTTGAGTGTCAGATTCAAGGTACACAGACTGGAGATAATCATATTCCAGAAACAAGCCAACATAGAGGTTATGCTCATCTAAGACCTGTATTCTGTATACATCAGACTTTAGAGCTCGGTTGTATGAACGAGGATGTTATACATTCAGGTTATTACATCTTATTATACAACTTACGTATAACTTGAACTCAAAACATAAAAGCATCTCATTTTTTATGTGGAAATATTTACAATCTGTACAACCCGAGACATTTACTTTGTTCTATGTTCAAACTATATTCTGAGGTTTAAAATCACCAGAACACAAACTATGTTAGAGAAACATAACTGAGAAACCAAATGTAAGGCATCAGGAGAATGCGACTAGAACAATTTGACCAAAGCTTAAACATTTTTTGGAGAGAAACACAACACTGAATTGAATTTGCCAGAAGAAGGTGAGGTAACTAATTAATTAGACAACACTCTCTCAAGAAAGCCACCACCTTCATGCTGTCCAGGTTGGGCAGGGCTTTTCTTTGCAATGACACTTCTGATAACACACAATTTCCCAAACTCCCTCCTTCTCCCCAGAAACATATGTGTTTTGTGCTCCATTCATTCTAGATGACTGTCAACTAATCTTTTAAACTAAGCAATACAAACATTTAAACTGGTTCTAAAAGGTTAATGTTATTCCTCCCATTAGGGCTGAACTGCCATAACTCAAAGAAGTTACTCTAATGGTGCTTATTATAGACACCAAGGCAGGCTAGAGAGCGATTAGGGGTCTTCAATCTATCGGTGCCCCTTAAATCATACACATAAGCAATTGCTTAGGCAGGCTATGGAAAGTCACCCAGACCTTTTTGTTCAAAACTCTATTGAACACTAGGTGCCTATCTTTGGGTGAGTGCATGTACTGGAGATAGAGAGCATTGTTCCAGAGGATAGGCCAGCTAACATGCTGTCCTACCCGGGACCAGAAGAATGTACTACTGCTGATATTGCATGATTTAGGGGGAACTACGGAAATTTCTTCTCCTACTGGCCCGAAACATACCAATGACAACCCAACCTCCTTCCCCCACTTGTTTGTAACTGAATATCAAATTCTAGAACTGAAGTTTTATTAAATGTCTTCTTCGCAATGAAAATTCAAATCCAAATCTTACATTTGTAAACACCTGGGAAGACAACACATTAGATTACCAACAACAGAGTAGTATCGTGAGAAAATTAGGTATCTAGAAAGCAGGTTGGAATATGCAGAGTATGTCTCTATTTTCCTACCTGAAGTATTTCTCCTCTGCCTAAACTTTGAGGCCAATATAAAATGAAATGTCCTCAGATCCTTGGAGTTATCAGAGATCCTCATAGAACAAGGAAGAGGTGTATGTGGTGTGTGTGTGTGTGTGTGTGTGTGTGTGTGTGTGTGTGTGATGCACAGAGAGGAAGAGGAGGCAAGGGACAGCCTACACATATTTGAATTTTGCTATCTGCCAAATCACTCTGCCTCTTAATACCACAGAAACAAGAGCTACCTCTAGAAAGTCCATATAGAAGATCTTCTAACTATCTTAAGAAGCCTCAGCCAGGGCCCAGAGACAGAAAAATAAATATAAGAGTTTAAGTGCAGTTAGTTTCATGCAGAAACATCAGCTTAACAGGCACAAGACATGAAACAGACCTATGGTTCAAACATACCACTGAGTATCCAGACGATTTCCTGTAATGAGCTTCTTGGATATAAATAGCATAGTAATACAAATATACATACTTTTTACTAACACCACTTTAACTCTTTCTGGACTCAGCTTTGTAATAAATCTGAAAATGCAATGCATTTGGTTAAGGAGAGTTACTTTTGGAAGCTTAATGAGCATGATGGCTAACGGGGACAATGCTTTAAAATTCCATTTAGGGACAAAATAATATTAAAAAGAATGTGCTTTTTTTAAATTAATAATCCCTCATTTTTTTTTGTATTTTACACATAGACAAATCCTTCAGAAATTAATGTACTAAAAAAAGGCAACCAACAGTTAGCTAACAACTTGATTACCATTCTTAACCAGATTAAGCTGATCTTATTTAATAAACACATCATTAGTTTAATCATGATAATGAGTGACTGCAATGGTCTTTTGAATATTTACTAGAAAATTTAGAAAATTATTAGATGATGAAAAAAGACAATTTTAAAAGTTTCCATTTAAAACACAGAAAAATATTGTTACCATTTTGATGTATTTTCTTCTAGAATTTTTCTCGTGTGTTTGACTGTACAGTTGGTATTCTGATTGTAGCTGTTTCTTTTTGACTTGCAATCCTCCTAAATTTAACAAATAGATTTTTTTAATTTTATGAGACAATTGGGGAAATTTCATCACTAAAAATATATTTGATCATATTTAGTAAATAATTGTCCATTTTTAACGTAATAATGTTATTGAAATTATGTACAAGAGATAAAAAGTGAATGTTAGTAGTTGGATGGTATGATGCCTTGGATTTGCTTTAAAATAATCCAGAGTGGGATGACGTGATATAGGCTAGGAGTTAACAGTTACTGAAGATGAATGACGGGTACATGGAGGTTTATGACAGTATTCAATGGAAAGTTTAAAATATTTAAGTAAGTAATAGGCTATGATTTGTGATACTATATGTTTTATATAAATATGTTGGCATATATATATTCATAAACACCTTGGTTTAACTTTAGTAACTATATAACTTAAAATTTCTGTACTCATTTATTTTTAAGCCAGTTTAACTTGTTAAAAGCTGAAATGGGTGTGTAATGTCACTCACACAACTCTGTTTGGTTAATTTTTTTCTAAGGTTTTTTGCTGTTTGTTTTCCTTTATCCTGAAGTTAACTTATTCATTCTGTTAATACATGTCATTGTTCTTTTTTCATTTATGTGTATACATTTTATTGATGTCTCTCTAGTCCTGCTTAAGTTTTTTGCTTTACATTCCAACTTCCACATGTTTTTCATTTATTTGTCCTTGCTTGATAATTCTTGAGCATCCATCATTGTTCTGATTGTTGTTGTTTAACATTCTCTGACACTTTGTCTTTAGAAAATCTGCTTAAGAAGCATATATTGGATTGGCCAAAAAGTTCGTTCGAGTTTTTCCATATGATGGCACAGAAAATCCCGAGTGAACTTTTTGGCCCACCCAAACAGCTGTTGTTGTTGTTGTTGTTGTTCTTTGAAAAAAATGAATATGTTTTTATTTAATTGAGGAATAAAATTGATTTTCTCTCAAATTCTAATTGTAGGTCTCATCTTGAGTTTTCTTTTTTTACTCATTGGTATGTATGTGTGGATGCATACACACTCACACATACAAATACATACACACAACATGTGGACCATTTATATTTTCCTTCAAACTCTGCAGAAATTTGGTAGTTATATAAACTTCTTCTAGTTCTACTAGTAATAAAATTTAAGTCCTATAAAAACATTTTTAAATCTTGTTTTTTATAAATTTGAAAGCCAGGAATGAAAAGGTTTGGGTTAATTCTACCCTATATAAGATGAGAAATCCAACATATATTTTTCTCCCTGTCCACACCCTACCCATTACTATTCTTCGTTGATGTAACATAAGCTTTGCTTTCAAAATATTTTTATTAAATTGTTTACACAAGAGAGCTTCTCTTTCCTGTTGTTTTGACTTATAATTCACTTCTGTAGAATTCACAATAACAAAAATATTTAGATAACATGTTTTATTGATTTAATGTTTGTCTGTAATTTTACATTATGGCATATATATCTTCTATATGAAATATTATAGTGTGTATATTGTAAAACATTATAAAACACAGAATTCCAATCTCACCTTATATTGTTTATTTCTAAATCTATAGTACTAGTAGAATTTGTTTTCTTCAAATGATCCTATGAGAAACTAAGAGAGGAAGGAACACTTCCTTACTCAAACTACAAGGCCAAAATACCCTGATACCAATAGCATTCAAAGACATTACAGAAAAGAAAGCTACAGGCCAATACACTTTTTGAATTTAACTGCAAAATTCTTAAGAAAATGTTGCAAATAGAATCCAGAATAAGTTTTAACATTACTAAGTAGGGTTCATCCCAGGGATAGTTTTATAGGTTGATAAAGAATCAATGCAATTTAACATTTTAACAAACTAAAGAAGAAGAAAAAATATATATATATATTATTTTCTAAGTAAATGTAGGAAAACCTTTTTGCAAAATTCAGCACTCATTCATGATACAAAATCTCAGTAAACTAAGAATACAAGGAACTTCCTCAACTTGATAAATGCCATCAAACATAAATCCACAGCATCATACTTAATGGTTTTTTTCTATAATCAGGAACAAATCAAGGAAGTTAGCTCTTAGCCTTTTCACTCAATATTGTACTGGAATTCCTAGATGGGTTGGAAAGTAGAAGTAAAACTATTTTTGTTCAAAAACAATATAATCATCTGTGTAGAAAATCCTAAGGAAATCACCAAAAGAAACCCATTAGTAATAGTAAGAGAGTTTAGCAAGTTCATAGAATGTAAAATTAATATAAAACCCTTTTTATTTCTAGGTACTAGCAAAAATTGGAAATTACAAATTTTAAATACCCTTTAGAACAGCATCAATAATATGAAATGTGTAGGAATAATTTAACAGAATATGTGCAAGACCTGTATACAGTACATGATAAAATATCATGGAGACAAGTTAAAGATCTAAATAAATGGATAGATCATGTACATGGATTGGAAGACTTGATATTGTTATGATGCCATTTATCTCTATTATGATCTATGGATTCAATTTAATTCCAGCCAGACTCCCAGAAAGCTATATTATAGAATTTGAAAATTACATCTAAAATACATAGGGAAGGAAGTATGTCAATTAAGATGGTGGACTAGGAAGACACAAAACTCCCCTCACAAACACATTGGAAATACATCTACACGTGGAACAATTCTCATTGAAAACTTAACAGTAGACTGGCAAAAAGACTCCTGTACAACCAAAGCTGTAAGAAAATCCACATGGAATTGTGTAGGAGGGGAAGAAAAGCCATTGGATCAAGACCTGTGCCCCTGGGAGAGGACTCAGAGGAAAAGGGAGATTATACAGGTAGAGATTCTTCTTGGGGATGCAGCAGTTTGAGACAAATATTGGGATCCCCAGCTCTGTGGTCTGACACAAGGAAGATGAGCCTGGTTGGTGGGTTAGAGAGCTTGTGGAACTAACAGGAGGAATATGGGAAGCCAGGACTCCACTCATGAAGAGGGCACATATCCTTGCTTGCTCCCAAAGAAGGGTGGAGGGGGCAGATTGAAAATTGCATTAGTGGCTGGTAGGTTTCCCACAACTTCCCAGGGTGGGCCTCTCCCGAGCCAAGTGAATGCTCGAGCTCCACTTGGGAGCATGGCTGTGAGACACAGAAGCAGGTCAAACCCAAAGTGTTATCTGAGCAGCATGGGGGAAACCATTACTGGCAATTACATGGACAGTGCATCAGAAACATTCCAGATGGCTGACTGAGAACCACAACAGCCCGTGTCATGACACACAAAGAGTGCGCACACCAGCCCCTCTTGCTTCAGCACTGCTCCCCTCTGGGATGAAGATGCCAATTCTGGTGGGGGAGAACACACTCTTAAAGGGAACAGACCTGGTTCAGACCCAAACCTCATGGCTTCTGCTTCAGAACCTTGAGACCCACCTCTGCCCCCAATAGGGCAGTCATGGCCACTGAGAAGAGGAAAAGCTCCAGCTCATACCTGCCTCTGACCTTAGCCCCTGCTTCTCCAGACCTACCGCCCACCAAGGCGATAGCTGGCAGCACACCGTGAAGAAAAATGTGACTTGCGTTCATGTTAAATCCAGCTCTCCCACTGAAGCCACTGGGCACACAGAGACTGTATAAGGATGCTCCCACATAAGGACACAACTTCAGACTGTCATAAGAAACTGTTTCACTTAATTTCACAAAGAAGAGAAAGTTAAGCAAAATGAGAAGACAGAGAAATTTGTCTCAATTGAAAGAGCAAGAGAACTCCTGAAAAAACAACTAATAAAAAAGAAGTAAACAGTTTACCAGATAAAGAATTCAAAGCATTAGTAGTAAGAATGCTAACTGAATTAAGGAAAAGAATAGATGAACACAGTGATAATTTTAACAAGGAACTAGAAAATATTTTTTAAAAGATCCAGTCAGAACTGAAGAATACAAAAACTGACATGAAAAACACACTAGAAGGAATTAATAGCAGACTAGGTAATATAGAACACATAAGTGATCTGAAAGATAAAATAATGGAAATAACCCAATCAGATCAGAGAAAGGAAAACAAATTTTAAAAATGAGAACATTTTAAGGGACCTGTGGGACATTAAGCAAACCAACATTCACATTATAGGGGTCTCAGAAGGAGAAGAGGGAGAGATGAAGGTTGAAAATGTACTTGATAAAATTATGGATGAAAACTTCCCAAACTTGAAGAAGGAAACATATTCATGTACAGGAGGCACAGAAGGTCCCAAACAAGATGAACCCAGACCCACACCAAGACATATCATAATTAAAATGGCAAAATTTAAAGAGAGAATTCTAAAGGCAGCAAGAAAAAAACAAAGAGTCATATTCAAGGAAACCACCACAAGGCTATCAGCTGACTTCTTTGCAGAAACTTTGCAGGCCAAAGGGAGTGGCATGATATATTCAAAGTGCTGAAAGGGAAAACCTGGAACCTAGGATACTCTACCAGGCAGGATTATCATTTAGAATTTAAGAAAAGAGAAAGAAATTCTCAGACAATCAAAAACTAAAAGAGTTCATCAACTAAACCTACCCTAAAAGAAGAAAAGGAACTTCTCTAAGTGGGAAAGAAAAGGTTAAAACAAGAGATAAGAATCTAGAGCAAAGGAAAAAAATCCCACTACTGAAGACAAATACATAGTAAAGGCTGAGGATCAACCACATAAATAAGCAAGTATGAATATCAAAAGACAAAAAATGGTAAAATCAACTATAAGTACATTAAACAGTAAAGAGATAAGATGTTGTAAAATATGACATAAAACAATGCAAAATGTGGAGGAGGGGAGTATAAAATGTAGATCTCTTAGAATGCACTTGAACTTGCAGAACTACCTGTTTAAAACAAGTAGATATAGTTATAGGTCAACATATATAAACCCCACGGTAACCACAAATCAAAAACCTACAAAAGATACACAAAAACTGGAGATAAGGGAACACAAGCATGACACTATAGAAAATCATGAAACCACAAAGAAAAAAACAAAAAAAAGAAAAAAACACAGAAGAACTACAAAAACAAACAAGAAAACAAGTAGTGAAATGGCAATAACTACATACCTATCAATAATTACTTTAAATGTCAATGAACTAAATGCTCCAATCTAAAGATATAGGCTGATTGAATTAAAAGAAAAAACCAAGATCGATCTATATATTGCTTACAAGACACGCATGTCAGAGGTAAAGACACATGCAGGCTGAACATGAGGGGATGGAAAAAAATATTTCATGCAAATGGAAACAAGAAACTGGAGTAGCAATACTCATATCAAACAAAATAGACTTTAAAACAAAGGTTATAACAAAAGACAAAGAAAGGCATTATATAATGATAAAGGGATCAATACAAGAAGAAGATATTACATTCATTAACATATATGCACCCAATATAGGAGCACCTAAATATATAAAGCAAATATTAACAGACATAAAGGGAGAAATTGACAATAATACAATAATAATAGGGGACTTTGATACCTCACTTAATTCAGACATAAAATCAATAAGGAAACAGTGTGGTCTTAAATGATACAAATGATAAGTCCAAATGATTATTGGACTTAATAGATATCTACAGGACATTACATCCAAAAACGGCAGAATACACATTCTTTTCAAGTGCACATGGAACATTCTCCAGGATAGATAACATACTAGACCACAAAACAAGTCTCAAAATTTATAATTTTTTTCTGACCACAACAGTATGAAACTAGAAATCAACTACAGAAAGAAAAAAATGGGGAAAAAACCAAACGTGGAGACTAAACAACATGCCCCTAAAAAATCAGTGGGTCAATAAAGAAATCAAAGAAGAAATCAGAAAATACCCCAAGACAAATGAAAATGGAAACACAGCTTTCCGAAATCTATGGGATATAGCAAAAGCAGTTCTAAGATGGAAGTTTATAGCTATAGAGGCCTACCTCAAGAAACAAACAAACGAAAATCTCAAATAAGCAACCTAACTTAACATTTAAAAGAAGTGGAAAAAGAAGAACAAACAAAGCCCAATAGGCAGAAGGAAGGAAGTAATAAAGATCAGAGAGGAAATAAATAAAATAAAGACCAAAAGAACACAATAGATTAGATTAATGAAACAAAAAGCTGATTTTTAAAAGATAAAAAAAAAATGATAAACCTTTAGCCAGGCTCATTAAGAAGAAAAGAGAGGGGACTCAAATAAAATAAGAAATGAAAGAGGAAAAATAACAATCAGTAGCACAGAGATGCAAAAAATTATGAGAATACTATGAACAGATATAAGCCAACAAATTGGACAACCTATAAGAAATGGACAAATTTCTAGAAACATACAATCTGCCAAGACTGAATCAGGAAGAAACAGACAATCTGAACAGACCAATCACTAGTAGTAAAATTGAATTTGTAATTTAAAAACTCCCAGCAAATAAAAGTTCACGACCAGACAGCTTTATTGGGGAATTCTACCAAACATATAAAGAAATAATACGTACCCTTCTCAAACTATTCCAAAAAAATTGAAGAGGAAGAATAATTTGCAAATTCATTCTATGAGGCCACCTTTACCCTGATACAAAAACCAGACAAAGACACTACAAAAAAAGAAAATTGCTGGCCAATACCTTTGATGAATACAGGTGTAAAAATCCTAAGCAGAATATTAGCAAACTGATTTCAACAGTATGGAAAAAGGATCATACATTTTGATCAAGTGGGATCTATTCCAGGGGTGCAAGGATGGCTCAATATTTGCACATCAATGTGATACACCACATTAACAAAAGGAAGGATGAAAATCACAAAATCATCTCAATAGACACAGAAAAAGCATTTGACAAAATTCAGCATCCATTTATGATAAGCTCTCATCAAAGTTGTTACAAAGGAAACATATCACAACATAATAAAAGTCATTTATGACATACACAGAACTAACATCATACTCAACAGTGCAAAACTCAAAGCTCTTCTTCTAAAAACAGGAACAAGACAAGGATGTCCACATTTCTATGCCCACCACTTCTATTTAACCTAATATTATAAGTCCCATCCATAGTAATCAGACAAGAAAAAGAAATAAAAGACATCTAAATTAGAAGGGAAGAAATAAAACTGTCACTATTTGCAGATGATATGATACTATGTATATATAGAAAACCCTAAAGTCTCCACCAAAAAACTGTTTAGAACTAATAAAGGAATTCAGTAAAGTTACAGGATACAAGATTAATATACAGAAACCTGTTTCTTTGCTATACAGTATTAATGAACTATCCAAAAGCAAAAGCAAAACAACAAAAATCTCATTTAAACTCTTACCAAAAAGAACAAAATATCTAGGAATAAACTTAACCAAAGAGGTGAAATACTTATACTCTGAAAATTATAAAACATTGATGAATGAAATTGAAGATGATACAAAGAAGTGAAAAGATAGCCCTTGCTCTTGGATTGGAAGAATTAATATTGTTAAAATGGTCATACTATCCAAAGAAGTCTACACATTTAATGCAATACTCATGACATTTTTCACAGAACTAGAACAAATAATCCTAAAATTTATGTGGAATCATCAAAGACCCCAATTGCCAAAGTTATCTTGAGCAAAAAGAAAGAAGCTGAAGGTATCACACTCCCTGACATCAGACTATATACTACAAAGCTACAGTAATCAAAACAATATGGTTCTGCACAAGAACAGACACATAGATCAATGGAATGGAATAGAGAACCCAGAAAAAATCCCACACTTATGGACAATTAAACTTCAATAATAAAAGCAAGAATATACAATGGAGAAGACAGCCTCTTCAATAAGTGGTGCTGAGAAAACTAAAAAACTAAATGTAAAAGAATGAGTTAGGGCTTCCCTGGTGGCGCAGTGGTTGAGAGTCCACCTGCCGATGGAGGGGACACGGGTTCGTGCCCCAGTCTGGGAAGATCCCACATGCCGTGGAGCGGCTGGGTCCATGAGCCATGGCCACTGAACTTGTGCGTCCGGAGCCTGTGCTCTGCAACGGGAGAGGCCACAACAGAGAGAGGCCTATGTACCGCAAAAAAAAAAAAAAAAAAAGAATGAGTTACAACCATTCCTCACATCATATACAAAAATAAACTCAAAATGGGTTAAAGACTTAAAAGTGAGACATGAAACCATAAAACTTCTAGAAGAGAACATAGGCAGAACACTTTGACATAAATTGTGACAATAATTTTTTGGATCTGTCTCCTAAGGAAAAAGGAAAAAAAGCAAAAATAAACAAATAGGACCTAATTAAACTTAAAAGCTTTTTCACAGCAAAGGAGATCATCAATAAAATGAAAAAACAGCCTATTGAATGGGAGAAAATGTTTGCAACTAATATGACCAATAAGGGATTAATATCTAAAATATATAAACAGCTTATACAGCTCAACATCAAAAAAAAATAAAACCAATTTAAAAATGGGCAGAAGATCTGAATAGACATTTTTCCAAAGGAGACATACAGATGGCCAACAGGCACATGAGAAGGTGCTCAATATTGCTAATTATCAGAGAAATGCAAATTAAAACCACAAAGAGATATCATCTTACACCTGTCAAAATGGTTATCATCAAAAAACCACAAGAGCTTCCCTGGTGGCACAGTGGTTGAGAGTCCGCCTGCCGATGCAGGGGACACGGGTTCGTGCCCCGGTCCGGGAAGATCCCACATGCCGCCAAGTGGCTGGGCCTGTGAGCCATGGCCGCTAAGCCTGCACATCCAGAGCCTGTGCTCCGCAACAGGAGATGACACAACTGTGAGAGGCCCGCGTACCGCCAAAAAAAAAAAAAACCACAAATAACAAATGTTGGCGAAGATGTGGAGAAAAGGGAATCTTTGTTCACTTTTGGTGGAAATGTAAGTTAGTGCAGCCAATATGAAAAACAGTAGGAAGTTTGCTCAAAAAACTAAAAATAGAACTGCCATATGATCTAGCAATTCCTACAACTTCTGTGTATATAACTGAAGAGAACAAAACACTAATTTGAAAAGACACATGGACCCCAATGTCATAGCAGCATTATCTACATGGAAGCCAAGATAGGGAAGCAACATAAATGTACATCAGCAGATTAATGGATAAAGAAAACGTGACATATATATATATATATATATATATATGGGTATAAATGTATATAAAATGGAATACTACTCAGCCATGAAAAAGAATGGAATTCTGCCATTTGCAACAACGTGGATGGTTCGAGAGTATTATGCTTAATGAAATAAGTCAGAGAAAGACAAATATGCTACATTATTATTTGTATGTGGAATCTTAAAAATAAAACAAAAAATGTATGTAACAAAGCAGAAATAGACTCACAGATAAAGAAAACAAACTAGTGGTTACCACTAGGGAAGGGAAAGTGGGGAAGTGCAAGATAGGGATATGAGATTAGGAGATACAAAGTCCTATGCATAAAGCAAATAATCAACAGGATATATTATACAACATAGAGAAATATAGCCATTATTTTACACTAACTTTAAATAGAGTATAATTATAAAAATATTGAATTATTATGTTATACACCTGAAACTAATATAATATTGTAAATCAACTGTACTTCAATATAAATTCATGCATACATACATACATACAGAGGGAAGTGTGAAGAACATAGGATAGCTCTTTTTCAAACAATTTTGAAAAAGAAAAACAAAGTTAGAGAGTGAATGTTGAAAATATTTAGGAAGTACAGTGTGAGTATAATGAACAGAGATGGGATTTTACCTTAGCCCATTCCCCATCTCACTACGTAACTCAATAAACATTTAGTGATCTGTTGATTCAGTTCAAATGCCCTTGACTGAGTCTATGCCCTATTGCTGAGTACTGCCCGTGTGTTACTTAGAGGAATATGCCCCATCAGCACTCTTTTTTTTTTTTTTTTTGCGGTACGCGGGCCTCTCACTGCTGCGGCCTCTCCCGTTGCGGAGCACAGGCTCCGGACGCGCAGGCTCAGCGGCCATGGCTCACGGGCCCAGCCGCTCCGCGGCATGTGGGTTCTCCCGGACCGGGGCACGAACCCGTGTCCCCTGCATCGGCAGGCAGACTCTCAACCACTGCGCCACCAGGGAAGCCCAGAACTCATTTTTTGTAAATATTTCACTTTCTCTGAAATAGTTATTGAACATGTCACCCTTATTACCTCTCATTTCATAGGACAGAATTAACAGGAGAGTGAAAATGGGAATAAGACTCAAGATGGTTGTTTTACTCTGGGATGTAGACATCTGTTTGCCTTGGCTTTTCGTAGGCAGCAGTTGGCTATAATGATAATGTTTTGTTCAGTTGACATTATCTCGCAGTTCCCTTCCTTGGAGAGAGTGTCGTGGGCATCGCTCTGCTGCCTCAGACTCTTCCGTCCAGCCTCCTGGTCTCCAGCTGCTGTGGCCTTAGCACTCTCCTTTGACCACTTGTTCCCAGTTCTCCCCTTCTTTTCCCTCCCTGCTCAGGTGTATTTCATCCACAGACCATTTACTGTTGAGTCTGACAACTATTTTTTTCCCTGAGAAAAATCTAAGTGCTTTTCTTTCTATGAAATGATTTTCACAGATTAATTGCTTCCTCTTTTATTATGAAGTTTCTTGAAATGTCAAATGTATTGAAGACCATAAGCTCTTTAACTTCCTTCTGTCTCAGGGAAATAAGATTCCCAGCAAACTGCAGGCTTCCTCTACCTGCTCTCTGCTCTGACAAAACGATTAACTTTTCTCAAGTAGATGAGTGATGATTCAGCAATTCCTACAGAAAGTAAGACTCCAGTCTTCTTAAAAATCCACATTTAGCCATAAAATTTTTTCACCTTCCTCACGAATATGATATAGAAAGACATTTTTGAAACTATCTTTCTTTCTTGCTTTAAGTGAAATTATGAATCACAAAATTTATTTGTATATTTCTGACTGGTAACTAAAGTTAAATACGCACACACACACACACACCCATACACACACACACACACACACACACACACACACACATACACTTATATCCAATATGAATAGCTTCATACTTTTAGTTATAAGTACAATCACAGTCCTTTTATTTTTTAAATTTCTTTGGTCCTTATATGCCCTATTAGCAGGAAGTCCAGTATTGTACCCACTTGTTAATTGTCTAAAAACTCTAGAGGCTATTGTAAAAGGCTCACTTCATTTTACTGACAACAAGACCACAGCAATCTGAGCAAGCCACCATTTCTTTATTTCTCACTACCATGTGCTGTTTTATTCTCCTAGACATCCTGACAGACAGTACTTGTCTACTGCTGTGAGGGATGATTCCATTTCCTTGTAAATTCGTAAAGGGTGCCCCACACATGAGCTCCCAAGTTGCAGATTTTAGCACTCACCTCTTTCAGTTCAAATTTGCAGCAGCTACCACTCATGGGAAATAGAATCCTCATACTCCTTTTCTTTCTGGCAACCACACGCATTCCACTGGGGCCATCCCTTATTCCCAGAACTATTAGAACTCCTCTTCAAAGGGACACTGCCTTCGGCAACCCCCAAGTTATTTCCTGCCCTTCCTTGCACCTTGGTATCACTGGTAGCTTTTCTCTTTGAGAAGGAAGCATGCACACGTGCACACACACACACACACACACACACACACACACATTTAATTTCTGGTGGGGCAATGCCTTTGATGGGCTATCTCATTCTTAGAAACTTACATGGTATTATATAAGTATGTATTTGCATATTTACGTACATATGTATAATATAATGTATTTGTATGTATGTGTATGTGTGCTGGTTTGAGCTCATTATTTGACTAGAAAATACCCATTAATTGAGTACCTATTATGTACCAGACACTGGATACAAAGATTAATAGGGTGCAATATAATCTCTCTCTTCAAGAAACTAGAAAATTAAATAAAAAAGCAATTATGATATTGTATGGTAAGTACTGTTTCAGAGTTATGCATGCAATATAGATATACTGGGCAACATTCAAGGATGAATTTTACAATGGAGGAGGAAATTCAATAGAATTATGTAGCTATCAGCAGATTGTACTCCATAATTAGGGCGGAAATACACTACTCGATTTCCTTCTTTTGTCTTGGATTCCTGATACACACAGAGTTCTTTTGTGGTTTTAGTTTTAGGTTTTTGTTTTGTTATTAAGTTTTATTTCTAACAGCACACATTGTATTCCAATTTAGTTTCATGCTTATATCTTTGTTTCTGGTATAGAGAAAAGCATATAGTATAATCTCAATAAATACATATTTTATAAAGTTTTAATGAATGGACAGATCACATTTTTGGTAATGATGGTGTAGGGAACACGTTTGCAGAGGGGTTGGTCTAAATGTATTCAATTTAATTGAAACTTCTAGCACAATTTGTTACATTCAACAAGATCATTTATCAATACATGGGCTGACCTCCACTTAAAAATAGGAAGTGTTGCATGGCTCTTCAATAACAAGCCTTGAGAAGTAAGCTTATCTTACTCTTTTTTCTTTCATGTTGGCATTCATAATTCTATATAACACACTTATAGCAGCAACCACAGTAGATGCTCCAAATGGGGTCAATCCCATCCACACACTGACAGGCGAATTGTTCAGAGAATTTTGGCTATTATTATTGGGTATTTTGACACCTGAAATTTTGATAAAAATTGAAAAACTTGGTATATATAATTAATTTTTTGCTAACAAAGGAATTATTATTGCTTTAAAATGTATTATATTTTGAATCTTTATTAAGAATGTTTAAATCAAAAGGAGGAAGAGAGAAATGGTAGAAAAAGCACTTTATAAGGATTTTAATATATTTTTTGGAACTAAAAATTACTGGCCTTAGCTATCAGGTAGCTGTTGAGCCTCATTCTACTTGTGTGCGATTGTGTATGAGTATGTCGGAGACCATAATACAATAAAAAATAAACTGAAATGAGTACATGATAATCTAGTAGAACTTGAACACAATTTGAATGGAATAAATAATATAAAGATCTTCAGTGATTTTATGGTGTCATCTGGGATGGGGTAGGAAGGATTCTGGGAAGAGATCAGGCTAATTCTGACTGCTGCAATCCTTAACCAAATGTCCAGAGTTTGCTAACAATTTTCAAAATACGAGAATAAGACGTCATATTTTGCCTGTCATGGCTCCACTTGAAAACCTCAATTTGATGGGTAGCATTGGAGAAACATTGCTGGGGAAACAAGAAGTGTTCTAGTCACCAGCATTAATAAAATGAGTAAGTCAGAATAGACATGTGCAGGCAGTCTTGGGGGCCTGTGAATGCACCAAGCTAGAAGAGAAGACACTTTTTGGCAAGATGAGAAAGTATGGGCAACATGTCTATAGAACTTGCAATAGAGCCTCTAGGAAGACACCAATAGTGATATTTACCCAACATCACTTTTAATTCTTTTTTATAAGCTTGCTGGTGTTGTTTTTTCTTTTTTTAATTGAAGTACAGTTGATTTACAATTTTGTGTTAGTTTCAGGTGTACAGCAAAGTGATTCAATTATTCACATTTTTTCAGATGATTTTCCATTATAGGTTATTCCAAGATATTGAATATAGTGCTATACAGTAAATCCTTGTTGCTTATCCATTTTATACAAACCACTTTTAATTCTTTTAATTTTCTTCTTTCTCCTAAGAAGAGGTAAATAAAAGGCATTTGGCAATTGTTTTGTTTTGTTTTAAAGTAACAGCGATCTTGTTAGACCGTAAGTTTGACAGTGTGGGCTTGTATGTCAGGTTCTACGAGTTCAGCTTTGTTCTTTCTACATGGGAATAATTCAGGGACTTCCCTGGTGGCACAGTGGTTAAGAATCCACCTGCCAATGCAGAGCCACAACTACTGAACCTGTGCTCTAGAGTCTGAGACAGGCAACTACTGAGCCCACGTGCCACAACTACTGAAGCCCACATGCCTAGAGCCCGTGCTCCACAGCAGGAGAAGCCACCGCAATGAGAAGCCCATGAGACGCAAGGAAGAGTAGCTCCAGCTCGCTGCAGCTAGAGAAAGCCCGTGCACAGCAATAAAGACCCAACCCAGCCAAAAATAAATAAATTAATTAATTTTAAAAAATAAATGGGAATAATTCAAAGAAACTCCTTGAAGTAAAGCTCAAAGTGAGGCCAACTTCCCAAAGTACCAAGAAATATTATTCAGAAAAAACAAAACTGTAACATTTGGTACAACTTACTTTGCCCAACTTCTTGAACCATATTAGTTTTATTAGTATTAAAAATTATAGTTGTGTCAGTTCTGCAGCTGATAGTGGTCTGGTCCAAACCAGAGTCAGTGGCAGCTGCAAAAATAAGGAAACATCTTGTCTGTTGCCACAAGAGGATTAGAGTGTAACTCATAGCAAGCCTGCTCTATGCAGACTCCCTCAGGTTTATCATGTAAAAATCAAAGTCACATGTCTACATGAGCCATGTTAGCTGAAAAACTTCCAGCGTAACAAGCTGAGAAATGTAACCACAAAAACCATGAGGCTTTCTACATTTAAAGGACAAATGAGTGAGGCATTTTTTTCTTACAAGGCTGTTTCTACTACAGAAGCCTGTCCTATTCCTGCAGCTCTTAATTGCCTCCCTGCCCCTCATCAAAGATTCCCCAAGGAGACACTGGTTAGGGAGGTACTTCCAACAATACAGACCTCTCCTCCAAAAGCAGTGCATTCTGCTCTTCTTCAGCCTCCGCTGCTAATTCATAACCCCAAACTAGTGTTTTTCAAATGGTTTTGAACCCATAATCGAAGCAAGAAATCATGTTCATCCAGATCCTGTATATACATATATAAAACTAAAGCAAAAGCTTCATGTAAAAATATTTACCTTTACTGCATATAATGAACTTTGATAATTTCTATTTTACTCTGTTTAATTTTGGTATGGTTGCTGCAGACCACCAAATTGACTTCATCACACACAAATATGTCATGACCCCCAGTTTATAAAGCACTGCCAAAGTTCAGTACATTTCATGTCCAGCTGTGCATAAAAATCACCTGGGGAGTCTTCTCAAAACAATAAGCCAGGGCTGGGGAAGGGGCAATGGAGAATGACGCCACTAAAGGAAGGCAGACAATTTCTGCCAATTATTTGCTGTGTGACCTTGGATAAGTTACTTAACCTCTCTGAGTTTCAGTGTCTCCACCTGTCAAATGATGATAATAATAGAACCTCTCATACAGAGTTGTTGTGTGCATGAAATGACATAACACAGCAAAACACTGCTTTAAGTATGAAACGTGGTAAGAAGGCATTAATATTATTCTTAACAATCTTGCAACCAAACTATTTCTCTGCTTGGGTTCCATTACTGATGTCTAATGGGGATTTTTCACAATATGTCATAATTTGCCTTAAATACTGTGCCTTTGCTTGCATCAGAAGTGGATTAAAACTCAGTCACCTCATTAATACCTTGCCTGGCTACTAAATCGGAGGTACCTAAATAAGGTAGTTATGAGATGACTAAATCCTAACTTGGCTTTGGCCCCCACTAAAGGTATTAATAAGGTGACCAGGTTTTAACCTGTTCTTGGCTTCATGTATATGGTTTTCAAATCAGGTGAGAACCCGTTTTTAAAAAGCTATTAAAACATCAAATCATAAGCCTAGTTTGGCTTTTTTGGTTTTTTTTTTTAACACAAACGAGCGATATAAAGGGAAGAACCAGACAGAGTTAATTAGAAACCTCTAATCTTAATCTTTTACATGGTCTTACACCAGTTTTTCTGAAGAGCTATAGTAGATTGCAATTCACATTGTTTAAGTAAATATTTGGGCTTTTCCAGTGATTTGTATCAATTTAACACAATAATATCCTAAATCCATAGGTCCTAAATTGAGCCAAGTAGCAAGTATTTATTGAAAAACTAACACTGACCACACTAAATTAAGTACTATGAGGATACTAAGAAAATGTAAAAGGTATTCTCTTCCCTCAAAGTACTTACAGTCTGTTTGAGAGAAACTCTTTTAAAAGACAGTACAGTTGGGCTTCCTTGGTGGCGCAGTAGTTGAGGGTCCGCCTGACGATGCAGGGAGCACGGGTTCGTGCCCCCGGTCCGGGAAGATCCCACATGCCGTGGAGCAGCTGGGCCCGTGAGCCATGGCCGCTGAGCCTGCGCGTCCGGAGCCTGTGCTCCGCAACGGGAGAGGCCACAACAGTGAGAGGCCCGCGTACGGCAAAAAAAAAAAAAAAGATAGTACAGTTGACCCTTGAACAACACGGATCTGAACTGCGAGGATCCACTTATACGCAGATTTTTTTCAATAGTAAATACGACAGTACTACAGGATCTGAGGCTGGGTGAATCCGCGAATGTGGAATGGCGGATACGGGAGAGCAGACTGTAAAGTTATACATGGATTTTAGGATCTGTGTTTCTAATCCCAGTGTTGTCCAGGGGTCAACTGTCTATTAATAGAAATTTGAGGCATAGTAAGGCCAACAGATCAGGGGATGATTGCCACTGAAAAGATAGTTTGTTACTCCCACTTCTCACACAGAAAAGTCATGCAAGGTCATGGGGGCCACATGGAGAAGAATCGGTGACCTGGCAGGAAGAGGGGAAACTGGGTGAGAGGCTTTATTGTGGCTCCTGTGGGAAGGAACAGGGAAGCTTAGGATTAGCTAGTTTGGATAATTTTAGGATATTTAAGACACAGGAGCTGTCACTAGTTGTCTGGTACCCGGCCCAGTGCTGATTAGAGCAGGTGGATAGTGGCTGGAGTGTGAGAAACTGATAAAGGAAGTGGTTGGAGTGTGGACCCTGGATTGGTTGGTTTGCATTTGAAAAGCACTCTTGCAGGTGTGTTCTTTACCATCGGTAGGAATTGGCTAAACCTGGGAGAGACAGTCCCTCCAGGGTCAGCAAGGCCCCAGATGTCAAAGCATCGGAATACAGAAAACAAAAGACATGCTTAATACAGAAATAACTCAAAACTTGGTAAGTATTAACAACACAGCGTACCATTAATACGTGTGTAATACACAAAAAGAATTGAAGAATTGAGAGAGATGGCTCTCAGACTTGGCAATATGCTGGAATCTCATGGGGAATTACCAAAATACTGCTTTTGAGACCCCATCCCAGATTGTGACTTTAATTTGTCTAGGGTGCAGCTGCACATCAGGATTCTTAATGTGTAACCTAGGTTAAAAAGCACTGATTTAGAGCAAGAGTGAACAGTACAGGAGGAGACAGGCATATTTGGACCATTAATATCCTAAAGCTGGCCAGTTTATGCCTCATCTTCTGAAGTAGAGAGGAGGGAAAAGAGGATAGGAAAATAATAATGTTGTAGAGAATAATGGATCTAACATGTATGAACTAACTGCTACGTGTCAAGTCCATTTTAGGTACTTCAAATACAATATCGAATTCTCTCCCTAGAACGATAAGAGAAAATATAATTTAAAATTCCTTAATTTTACTGAAACTGAAATTCTGAAACAGTAAATGATATGCCTACAATCCACAGCTAATATGTTGATAAAATACATGTATCTTCTCTTCCAAATTATAATCTAGTTATTTCCAAATTATAAAATAGTTATTTTTTAAAGAGGAAATAATATTTTCTCCCCAGGTAACCAATATTTTTCCTACCTAGTAACCCAGACATAAAATGTTTTCTTTATATCCAATTTTAAATACTTCTTGCCTTGACCAAATACAAATCGGTTTTATTGCAAAGAAATCTGTGAACCCTGACATAGTTGATATTTATAAACTTTTTCTGTCTAGCATCTTAATTTCTGTTAGGCTTCCGTACCATCCCCATCTCATTTGGTTATGGCTAGACTGGGAATGACAGTAGTGAGAGTCGTAGGACTGGGGGTTATTCAACCTTGGTACTCCAATTTTTTATCTATAATGATTGGTCTAAGGGATGGTCACATGAACTAAGCTGAGCTAATCAGAGTGCTTCCACTGACATTCCAAATGTAGATGCTGGAGAGAGAGTGCATCTATTCCTTGTGGATTGTAGGCTATAAGCATAGAGACCTGAGCTTCCTTGAGATTCTGAGTAAAGGTATGAGAGAATAAGGCCAACGGTAAGAGAGATGAAAAAACAAATAGATGTTTAGATAGATCCAAGAGATGGATAAGCTTCTATTATTGTTTTAGCTTCTGGATTTAATCAGGCTTAAATGCAAACATCTCCACACACGGACTTAGTATTTGTACGAGCCGATAAATTTCCCTTTTACTTAAGACGTTTTGAATTGGATTTCTGTCACTTGCAACTGTCACTTACACAATCAGATGTCTCCAAAAAATACACATTACTTGGGACACAGTCCTGTTCAATTTAATGAACATATACTCAAGAAAAGTTTGAACTAGGATGTGCTTTTCTTCTTATGTGGACAACTATTGCCTTGCAGTATGCAGGTTCTCCAGATTAAAGTGTAAAATAAGACTGTACTACAAGTTCAAAATCTATGATATAATGGCCCATTACAGACAAAGACTATGATCCCAATGACAAACCAGTCAGTCAGTCAAACATCAGTTACTAATCATCTGCTGTGTGTCAAAAAATGTGAAATGTACTAGGAGGTTCCAGAGGTGTACAGGGAGGGTCCAAAGATAAAAAGAACACATCACTACTCTCAGGAAGCTCACTGCTTGTGGGGAAAATATGGACCCAAAATAACCAGTGCTATAAGGTAATCAATACATGGTAAGTTGCCAAATGAGCAGTATGAAAATATTTTAGGGCTACCTATGTTCAAAGGAATGAGCAATAGCTGTTGGATGGAAGTGGTCAGGAACACTTTTTTGCTTTTTTTTTAAAGGAAGTATAACTTGACCAGTGCCTTGAAGAATGGGAAGATTTAACAGAGAGATTACCTTTGCCGACAAAGAGAAAATCCCACGTAACATACTTGGGTATAGCAAGAGTCCAGTAGCAGACCAAAGGAAGTAGAATTTAATGCAGCAGAAAATCATCTCTTTACCTCTACTCCCATAGTATTGTTTCTTGGTTATTATTCTTTAAAATGAAAAAAAACAGATTTATTAAAAACATAAGTCACATACTAATTCAGACAGTGATTCTTGCCCGATAGAGGTTTTAATTTATTTAGAAATTTCAGAAAATAAACAAGTCTTCGTTTTGATTAATGGCTGTAGGACAGAGCATCTATCTCAGATTAAGGAAAGTTAAAGTAAAATTCTTAGAAAAAGTAGCATCTAAACTAAAACTTTAGTAAAGCCTGAGTAGAAGTTAGCAAAGATTCTGAAATGAGAAAAAGCATACACGGTGAATCAAAACGTCAAAATGGTGATAGTGAGGTACCTGAAAGTGTAAAAAGGGCCACAAATGAACTTAAACTCTATGGAGAAAAAAAGTGCCATTCAGCAGCTGTGCTCCAAGAGTGTGGGCCTCTGGGGTTCCCTGAGATATTTTCAGAGAGTTCATGAAGTCACATAATTTTTTCAATAATACTGGTACACTATTCGCTTGTAATAGCTCATTTTCTCATAAGTGTACAGTGAAGTTTTCCACTGTACATTTGGGAAATCTACATAAAAGAATGAACCAGTATGTTCCAAATAACAAATCATGATGTTACAAAAATTATGCATAAAAAATACATTCAAGGTATAGATGGGCCAATGTAACAGACTGCAAAACAGCTCATGAATATGGTTTCAGATTCAATAGGACAATTAATCTTTAAGAAACAACCACTTTTTGAAGTTTGATGTAGTGTTAAAGAAGGATATTCACAATGATCTAAAATAGCCATTAAAATGCTTCTCCTTTTTCCAACTGTGTGAGACCAGATTTTCTTCATATACTGCAACCAAAATCACAGATCACAATGGATTTAATGAAGATGCAGATATGATAATCCCACTCTATTAACCCAGACCTTTAAAAGATGTTCAAAAATGTAAAACAATTGTACTCTCATAGCTACAGTTGATCTTTGAACAATGTGGAGGTTAATCCTCAGTATAATTTATAGTCGGCCCTCCATATCTGTAGTTCCTCTGCATCTGTGGATTCAACCAACCAGACTGTGGATTACTTTAGTGTTTACTATTGAAACGTATCTGTGTGTAAGTGGACCTGTGCAGTTCAAACCATCATTGTTCAAGGGGCAACTGTAATTTGGGGGGGAATATAGTTATTCTGCATAAGAAAATGTTTATTACTCTTATTTTAAAAATAAGTTAATAAATATTTTATTTTTTTCTGTTTTAATTTCTAGTAGAATATATATAGACAGATAGAAGCCACATAAGCCCTTTAGGGTTCTTAATAATTTTTAAGAGTGTAAAGGGGTTCTGAGACCAAAAGTTTGAGAATGGTGGCCACAGAGTGTATCATGGGGATTCTGTTTCATCTCTTTTTGCGATCTCTTCTTTTCTTGATCCTGTGTGTTTGCTGAACATTCAGTAAGCTCTCTCAATAAAAGTTGAGTCACTTCTTTCCTTTCATTTGGTCACTGTTTCCAACTGCCCATTGTTGTAAGCCTGAATGAATAAACGGATCTTGCTTTCACATCACTACTGCCTCTTTTTGTCCTGAATCCTCATTTCCCATTGATAATGTGTCAGAAGTAATAGCTGCTATTACGACAATTGGACAACTGAAGAGAATCGTGTAAGGATCGATGAGTAACATGATCAAATTCACAAATGTGTCTGTTTCTCGGCAAAGCTCTCTGTCTGGATGAAAAACTTGCAATTGACTGGGGAGACAGTGCTGCTTCCCTGTGGTTTGCAGTGTTCTACATTATAAGAGGCAAAACTTTAAGAACATAAAAACATTAGAATATTTGAAGGCAGCAAAATTTGTGACTTCTCCAACCCTGAACCAAATACTCGTGGAAAAGATTATAATGACTAATCCCTTATCTTTAGAAGAAAAAAAATTCTGATTTCTTCCTTTGCTTTGAAGTTTCTGATTATTTCTTGCTGTTTGCACCCCATTTTGATCTTTGGATAAAGATGCTGTCCCCAGGTTCCTTTTCTTCTGAGGTCCACCAGAAAAATCTGAAGACTTTTACCAGGATTTTATACTTAACACTTGATGGCTAAAAGATTTCAGGAAAAATGTAAACATCCACTCAGATGCAAAGCTCTATGACCCTCTGCAGGAAGGTGGTCTGGACATGGAACAGAGTGGTGCTGGGGGCCAGAAGTGACAGCTACATCAGGAACTTAGAGAAGGCTCTGCCTCTCACCTTTCTCCTGGCCTGAAGCACTGCTGTTCTTCTGGGCTCCAGCCTCCTTTTGGTGGGCTGGTTCAAGGGAGGCATTAAGTTGGCATTCCCTTGAAAAGGGAACAGGCTTCTCCTTGGAACTGAGTTGAGACTGTTCCGTTGTTTTCAGTTATAAATTTTGGCAATTTTGACCCCCTGTTATCAGTCAGAGGACATCTTTTCAAGTCCAAATCTAGCATGTGCCTACTTTTGATTTGAAAGAAGTCTTTCTCATTCTTTTTGAATAATTAGCATTATTTTTAAATGTTTGCTTATTTCAGATTGAATTAAAATCAAGTTCAGTAGAGAAGGATTTTTATGTTTGTTCTTATTTGAATTTGCTAGTCAAAATCCCTTTAAAGTGATGTGCATAGTAAACTTCCAAAAATTATCTTTTCCTGCTTGCTTTTATTTATAAAAATGATATGTCATAGCAATGTTATAGATTATTTTTACATTTTTTCAATCCCTTTAAAAATGCATTAAGGATTATTAAAGTCAATCCTTTAACAACTGAAAAAGTTATGTACAATTATATATGAAATACACGAGTGCCCTCTCTTGTCCACTTAAAAGTAAAGCAGTTTTAGTAATCAGAGGATTTTCTCTCTTTAGTGTCAGGAAACCGAATCAGCCATCTCTAATAATATAAGTTATTTGTCTTCCTTCTTTGAAAATTTGATGTATAAATATATGATATAGCTCATTGAGAGGAATTTATTAGAGGATAATGAATTTTAAAGTGAACACAGCTTTTCTTACAAGTTAGAATGATAGCCTTTATAACACATTGATACCAGTTTTAATCCACTTTTCTTAAATCTCAGAGGGTACATTGAATTCAAGTAAACGTAACTTTTAAAATGAGATTCATTTTCATTTTGACTGAAACTATTGCATTGTAAGCAAGTTCTAATTTCCCAGAGAGTTAAATCTGTAAATAATAATGGTCTGGTTTTCACTTTTCTTTACAACTGAAGGGAAGGCAACACAAATATACCTATTGTTTGGAGCCAATAATTCCTCATATTGCTGCTCAGTGTTGGAGCTGCACAAACAGACATACTATAGGGCTATGAATTGTAAAGAACATTTACTTACCTTTTCTATAGCCCTACTATTTTCCTCAAGAGGTACTGAGCCAGGCAAAATGTACATAAGTCTTTGTGCTTCATCTGAAAGACCAAATTGGAGTAGAGATTTCAGGATAGAAAGACCTTAGATCAGAAGAAATTCAATGCTACCCTCAGTGAGGATAATAAAGAATGCTCTGGTAAGTGTCAGGAATCTTAGACCATTTCAATTGCAGCTCCTGAGTAAGAAAGCATTGGGCTCTGTACTGTTGCCTCCTAGAATCTCAAATGAGATAGTCTTCACCATAAATCCATCACATCCTGTGTAAAACATTTCCTGAAGGCAGGAAGGGAAGTTATATTTATGAGAGGGATTTTTGCAAGAGCAGCACAGGTTTCTTAGTGTAAGAATCTAGACCCTCAACTCTTATCACGCACTCCACCAGGATTTTACAATTTTGTCAAATGTGCTGATTGCCATATGTGGTACCTTAGTGCTACTGCCACTGCAAACCTTGTAGTGACTTCCACCAGGTGGTAGATATACTGCTAAAGGACTGGGTTGGTCCACACTGAGTCTAGGAAGAGAGTCCCTCAATAGGTGGCTGAAGCTCTTTGCAGAGTCTAGGATCACATGTTCAAGGATGATCTGATGTCCATTTCCTTCCCCATATGCTGTGAATGATGCTGTCTGAATACTTTCCATATCCCAGTTTGATACAGATAGAGTAGGATAATTAAATAGTTAGCTTAGAAATCCCAATAGGAGATTAAAGACAGAAAGGGAATTTTAAGAGAGTTTGGGAGACAGTTGTAAGCTAACGACCACTCAAGGAAAGAATCCAGTAACCAAGCAGCAATCTACATATGTACTTAAAGTAAAGACAATAGATACGGGGTCTGAATCTTGTTACATGAAGTAAGGGAGTTACTGGTCCTTAAAGAGTAGCATTTCTGCATGTAGCCAAGACAAGAATATAGGCGAAAGGGGAAAGAAACTAGGTGAAAGGGACATTGTACTGAAACCTGAGATGATTACCATATTTTAGTATATGTTACTACCCTTCTGCTAATATACATATGATTTAAATAGCGCCATGATAGTCCCGGTTGGACCATATAGGGTCAAAGGAGGAACTAATGATGTAAGCCTTGATGTCTACCCAAGAATGAGGAAGAAGGTGGTCTTCTCCCCTCCCCACTTTTTCTTTGATCATAAAAATGTAGCCCTCTCTGTTCTCAGGGCTGCTGTGCTCCCTTGCTGGCCTGCTTGTATCTTCACAAGCATCCTATGCTAATAAACTCACTCTTTGCCTGCCTCTTTGCCTCACACCGAATTCTTTCTGCGACAAGACAAAAGAACCTGAGCTTCAGTAAGTCCTGAGACCAGGTAAGTGGTTTCAATTAAAAGACAGTGGGTTTGGGCTTCCCTGGTGACGCAGTGGTTGAGAGTCCGCCTGCCGATTCAGGGGACACGGGTTCGTGGCCCGGTCCGGGAAGATCCCACATGCTGCGGAGCGGCTGGGCCCGTGAGCCATGGCCGCTGAGCCTGCGCGTCCGGAGCCTGTGCTAAAAAAGACAGTGGGTTTAAGTCTCCTCCTAAGTCAGGGACTGTGTGTTCAAGTCCCATTCTGTGGTGCGGCTAGCTTCTAGTCCCATCCAGGAAGGAGTGCAGTTTCAATTTCACTAAAGAAGGTCTGAGACCTAGATCACTGGTCACCAGAATTGAATCTGATGTTGTGCCTTTATCAGGAAATTCCATTCAGTAACTAGGGATATCTTCACAACTACCCTAAAAAACAGAACCTGTTAAACCATCACTATCTTACCCAGAGTGGTTAAGTAACTTCATCCATGGTAGTGGCTAAATTTACTAGATGGAGCTGGAATTTGAACCCAGAAGCCCAGCTCTAGAGTCTATGCTATACATTATTATAGCCCTTCTCACCACACAAAATCTTACCTATTTTTCAAGGCTCTATTCATAAACTACATCCTTTCAGAAGCTTTCTTGTTTCTCTTAGATGATCATAATTTCTTCTGAACTTCCATAACACTATCTTTAATCTTTCTCTAATGTCAACTTGCTGCTGGTGGTTTTATTATTTATCTATTTAAGTTTTTTCTCTCTAAACTGTAAGGTCATCGAGGTAGTAGCCCTATATAATTCATTTTTGTAGGAAAAGGCACTTACAAATTTGCTGGTAATGCAAGAAACAGTTAGCATTTTATATAAAGTTGGTGGATTTATAACCTCTCAACAATGTATTCATTTACTCTCCCAATATTTATTGAGATCCTAATGATATGGCAGGCCTATCTCTAGGAGCTACAGTGATAAATAAGCCAAACTGCAGACAAATCTTTAAGATATAACTAATGGTTTAAATGCAATAAGATTTCTAGTCACAAGTCTTCAATTAATGCACAACCTTACTATTAACAGTCAGGTATTAATAGAAAAGTAACTTGCTGATCAACTTTACACCATTATTGACGGAATAACTCAGAGACTGTCTACTGTATGTGAGGAGCTTTCTGGGGAGCATTTTAGTATAAAAGTTAGAGGCAGGAATTATAGACAGAAAAAGGCAGCATATCATTTATACAACAGCAAGGAGCCAACAGTGCAAAGAATATAAAATTTTCTGATGTTTGAATATGGGTAGCCACTTGGAATTAGTTTCAGATGATTTTGCAAAAAAATGGCAGAAAGAGCACAGACGCTTGGAGTTTTTAACAAGAAAAAATGAACCATTATCCAGAACTGTTTCATTCATCAAATATTCTCTCTATGGGTTCAACTTGCCTGGGAAAGGTGAAACTTATTTAACATCACTACTTTCTGGGTTAATTGTTTTCCTTAAGAACTCTCTTTAAGGTGTGGTCCAGACCTGACCTTGTTTATCAGATAAAATTAAACCAAATAGCCTTAAGTTGTTTTGACCACTGATGAATGAGATTTGGAAAATGGCAGTCTCGAGTCCGTGAAAAATTGCATTCACGTTAAGTTGATTGAGATTGCGTGTGGTACACTACTTTGATTTCTTCTATTTGGCCCATCTCAACAGATAACTTCTAGCAAATTCAAATTTGCAAAACAAATAAAATAATCTGACAGCTTGTAAGGGTGGGAAAGGATATTGGCTCATTTCCCTAAAGACTTATCTCATAGAAAGGCCGTATATTATACGAAAAAGATATATAATTCAACATTTCTCTGCCAGAAAAGGCAGCCAAAATTTTTATATTGTTCCAGAAAGAAAACGATCTTTCTGCAATTTCCATTTACTCCTTTCTTACCCAGACTTGACTCTTTGAGAGATGGAAATGGTATTGCAACATTTTCAGGAAGTGAGATTTAAAGTACAAGGAGGTTTCATTGCACAAGACCCCAGCCTCCCCCCTTTTTCTCAGTCGAAACCTGTTGTGGTCTTTAGCTTCTCTGCTCTCAGTTTTGGCTTCCTGGTTACCTATATCATCTGTTTCTCTGCCTTGTCTGACTCTTCACCACGACACTGTGGTATTCATTGCAGTAACATGTGGGCCAGAATGAGCTCACACTGATTACCATAGAGAGTGTAATACCATAGGAATTTTATTATAATTGAGCAATAGTTCTTATATACCTATATAAAAAATTTATCTGGAAAGCAAATTACGGTAGAGTATTTCTCCAAGGCTCTTAATGACATTATCTGTTTTTAGGAATTCTCTCTCCATGTTCATGCTCTAAACTAATTAGCTCAATAGACTTGACAAGAAAAAGATTGAAAGAGGCAGAGCTGTTTAAGTTATTTTTAGTCCAAAGCTGGGTTTATTATTAGTACTGTGTCCCTATTGTGCCACCCTAGAGCACCCAAAATAATTGGAGTAGAATAGATAGGAAACTAAACTGAACACCAATCATCTGCTAAATACATGTTTTGTCATCATTTTACCCTACCCCAACCCTCTTTATATATTCAGGTACAGGTAGAGTAAGCATTTAGTTCTCCTATTCAGTAGCTAACTGGATTGTTTTCTTGTTTGTTTCATCCTAGATAGAAGGCAGAAAAGGATGGCTATTCGGGTAGGTCTCAGGGTGGAGAGTAAAAAAAAGGAATTAATATTTATTTGTTCCTAATGAGATAATAAAATGTTCTTTACACATATACTCTTATTCAATGCTCATAACTAAGCCATGAGTTGCTTAAAATTGCCTTTTATAAATGAGCAGCTGAGTCTTAAAGATGATAATGTATCTCAATATACTGTTAATAATTTTTACCTGTTTAAATACTATGATTCCAAGCAGAGATTTATGCAATAGAAACTGTTTCTTTCTTCCCCCTACCCTCTCCTCAAATCACTCCCCTGAGCACATACACAAAAATACACAGACTTAGAAAATTGTATACCTATACCACCAGGCTCAGGAAAGATTATCATTCTAAAATGGAAATGCAGTTACTCATCTCAGTTAGTAACCCTTAATAGATAGTTTAGCCATCAATGTGATTAACTAATGAACCACCCTAAATGGTATTTCTTCACCCACTAAGGCTAGGTGTTGTCCTATTTTTTCTCACAGTTCCACTTAGCCATCCCTACCCCTGTCACACCACCCATTCTAGAATGAGTTGTCATGGCCATGTTTGATGATTTTCCTATGGATTCTAATAATAAGTCAATTACAGCTGGCCTGGTGTTGTGGAAATGACTTAGGTAACTCCCTCCACATAGTAGAGCCCAGTTGATGACAGTTGAGAACACTTGCCTTCTTTGCTTCGTTCATTTTGTTATTTCGCCTGCAATCCAACGAACTCTTTCTTGCCTAATTAGTTGTCTGCTCCGCAGCTTATCAGCTTTGCCTCTTGCAAACTAAACAGATCAAACAACTCTAGATCTTAGGAAACAACAAAGTTAAATCATTTGAGGAGAGGTTAAAAATAGCTGAAACTGAATCTCTACTGGGATTTGGGGAAAACTAAAATATGTTAATTTTTCTTTCAAATTGGCTGGCTGGGTTCATTCTTTGTTTCTAGCATGGCAGTAAAGTGCATTATTTTTATTATTTTTTTTATCAGTAGCATGGCAGTGTCTAGATAAAGCAGGGCAATCCTAGTCAGGCTTTTCCACTCCTGGATGAAGACGAGCAAAATCATATGTTTTGTCAGTATGGATTTTTCTCCACCAAGATAGTCCCCAGCTTGGTTCTTCATAAATGTTATTAAACTTCACATTAAACAACCTGTGTGTGTGGGTACAGAGCCCAGAAGCGCCTGACAGCTAATGAATAAACATATACATTATTTCTAGCAAGGCTTTTTTAAGGGTATGAGGGAGCCTGAATACTTTTGGCAAAAAGACCCATTTATTTTGTTTAAAAAACACATATGCTCACATGGAAACACAAATAAACCTGCAGAGTGTCACTCCAGTTCTTGAGTTTATAAACAGGTAAATCTCGAACAATTTTGCCTGAAGGATGTTAAAGGGACCCAGCCCCATTAAATTCAGAGAAAATGTTCCTGCTTCATTTCCAGCTCCAAGCCCACAGTCAAGAGTCTGGTGTCACTTGTCCATCTCAAGCACTCTCCAGAGCACTTATCTCTTTTTCAAAACGCAAGGACTTCTGAATACAAAGTTCAAAGGTCTTTCCAAAGCACAGCCAGCTTAGCCCTTATTTGGAGAGAGAAATAATGTTAAAAAAAAAAAATCTAACAAAGACAGCAGGTATACCCAATATAGAGTTTAGAGTTAACTTTTCATTCCTTCTGCGTGTGTGTGTGTTTATCCTTATTTTGTATCTGTGGGCTGACATTGTTTTACTGCTGTATGAAACATACACATGCCTAGATTAAAGAGTTTACCTTCTTTTAGCATCATAGTGAAATGAGGGATTACTTACTACTTTTTGCCTCATTAATCATGAATTTATTATCCATCTTTCCATAATTTATCTGGGAGATATAAGGCCACTGATAGCTAAGGATATTAGTACAGAAAACTACCTACTCTAAATATACAGCAAAAGTTTATTCATTCAAATAGTGTATATGAGCTAATAAAGCTAGGAGGGCAAGTGGGTATAAAATTTCATATATGTATATGGACTTTTCAGAAACAAAGCCTACTCCTAGCCACACCATAACGCCTCCTGGTTTACCAAAGTAAGAGGGACCACTTTGGTAACCACTCCTTTTATGGATGGCTGAAACTTGCATCACCCACCAAACACAATGAAGCATTTGAGAGCTGACTTCCCGTAACAAAGCGGACATACTCAAAAGGAAGTCCAGGGCATTCAGGGTTGGTGACTGTTCTGTGGACAATGTTCTAGGCTCATCTTTGCATCCTCACCTTGGCTCTGGACCTGTGAGTAGCAACCAGTCAGCCTGGGACTGTGAGCCTCTTGATGAGCTCTGTGCTTTAGAACAAAGCCGTCATTCTAAGGAGTCGCTTAGTGTGTTATAATGAACTGAAAGAAGGCAGAAAGTAAAGGCAGAGAGATACAGGCGCTCTGCTGGAAAGTGGGGTCATTAAAAATAATGAGCAGTCTTTCACTTCCTTCTTTTTATTAACTTTCTGCAAAGGACAATCCGACACTTTATTTTTCAGCACAGTCTCTACTTTTACTAATATCCGTTAGCAGATGGCTAAAAAGTTTTCCACAAAAAAAGTTATACCCCATAATATTTAGAAACACCCTGGAGAACACTCAGGGTCTTTTCCTTTCCCTTTTTTACTTTGTACATTTTAAAACTGGCTTTTCTAGTAACTACCTCTAAGCTAAACAAAAGTGTGCCATCCATCCTCACCTCTAAAATGTCCAGAGGCAGCACTTTAGGGGAAAGTTGAAAGCACAAAGCAAGAACAAAGAAAAAGACTTTAAATGCTCATCCTAAAGGACAATTCATTCCAAATTTCTCCCTCCAATTGCCCCTGCAGTAATAATTCATGTCTAGGAACCTCTAGGAATGGTTTCAACGCTTAATTATGGTATAGTTTTGCATTCAGAATTCTGATAGGAGAAGAGAAGGCTGAACTAACTGGATGGTTGGTCAAAGGACAGACTTTTAGTCTTGAAGAGATTTCCAGGATGAATTATGAAATTTACTGCTCTGAGTTGGTACCTTGTTCCCTTGGAGACCTGCTGCCTTAGTGCCAGATAACAGAACTGAACTCTAATCTTTTTCCCTTGTAGTTAATAACTTAAGCCAAACTTTTGATCAAAGGGAAGGAAGCACAAAGCTAAGAACTAAGGAAATTATTGACTTGACCAGAAGTCTCTGTGACCTGTGGATCCAAGTGACCCAGGCTTCTATTAATCAGAGAACAAGAGAGGAAATAGTGTTTGAGCACCTATTATATATCAGGCATCTGTCAGGTACTTTATTTACACTATTTCATTTAGTCCTCACATAAACCCCATTTTTATCTGTGGCATTTTTATCCATGAGTGATATATAGAAAGTTAGAATCCATTCTTTCATTACTTCATTCAACAAATATTTCTTGCACAATAACTTTGTTCCAGGCACTGTGTTAGATGCTGGGGATACAATAATAAACTAGACAGACACAGTGCTTGCCTTCACAGAGCTCCATGTTTAGCGGAGATGATAGATGTTGCATAAGTATTTACAAGCCTGATGAGCATTAGAGAAGAGGCAACAGGTGCTTAAGCATGTATAGAAAATAGAGAGATCATTTATTCAACCATTCAACACATGATTACTGGGCTCTCACAAGATACACTAACTCTGAAGTCTACAGCAAACTTGGGAAACCAAGCAGTGATTCCCAAACTTAGCTTGGGAAACCAAGTAGTGCTCTTATGGAAATATTCTATATCTGTGTTAATACATGGACATGTGGCTATTGAACTCTGTGTAACAGAAGAACTGAATTTTTAAATTTCATTTAATTTATGTTAATTAAAAATTTATTTTTTATAGTTTTTAACATGATTTTTTCCTTTTTTATTGAAGTTTAGTTAATTTACAATGTTGTGTTAGTTCCAAGTGTATAGCAAAGTGATTCAGTTATACTTATATATACATATATTTTCTTTTTCAAATTATTTCCCTTATAGGTTATGACAAAATATTGAGTATAGTTCCCTATGCTATACAGTAGGTCCTTGTTTACCTCTTTTATATATAGTAGTGTGTATATGTTAATCCCGAACTCCTAATTTATCCTTCCCCCTCACTCTGCTATCCCCTTCAGTTACCATAAGTTTGTTTTCTATGTCTGTGAGTCTATTTCTACTTTGTAAATAAGTTCATTTGTATCATTTTCTTTTTAGATTCCACATATAAGTGATATCATATGGTATTTGTCTTTCTCTGTCTAACTTACTTCACTTAGTATGATAATCTCTAGGTCCATCCATGTTGCTGCAAATGGAACTATTTCATTCTTTTTTATGGCTGAGTAATATTCCATTGGAGAGAGAGATATATATATATATATATAGTTAGTACTTACCATATTTGACAGTATAATTATAGATGATTCCCATGTGGCTGAAAGTATTTTAAACTTGCCTCCTCTGTCATTACATTTGGGAATTTGGGGGTATAAATCAGTCTAAAAAGCTTAAAGGAATTTGTTTCTGCTGGAGTCATATTGACTCCTCTAATATATAGGAGGCTTCCTTACATTTCTGTAGTGGTGCCAAGAAAGATATAAGGTAGCTCTAAGAAACCAAGTCCAATCTAGACTCCAATTAGATCCAGTCTGAAGTAGACCTGGATTAGTTCTTAAACTGAAAATTTCTACTGGGTTTAGTCAATCAGAGAACCCAGCGTTAGGCCATTTCAGCTAAGAACAGAATCCCACATTTCCCTGTAACATCTCAAAAATGATGGGCCACAAGCTCTGCTACAGGCCCGGTTAGAGATGAAAAGAGCAGGTTTGCCTCTGATTATCTCAGTTACCTATAGGGGAAGAGGATTTAGGTCCCATGTGTAATAGGGTCAGAGCAGCAACTATAGGAAATATCACATTCATGCACATATACACGCCTTTGGGTGTTGGTGCCTCTATCAGACTTGGTGACCGTATGTGCTCGACATAATTGTATTGTTAAAAGTTCTAATCAGGGAATGAAGTAAAAGAAAGGATGATTTAAGCCTACGTAAAAATGGAACTGAGATTGCTTTAGATCCTTTTGCCAAAGCACCTAACTTATCACTAGTTTTAAGTAAGGAAATGCTATCTATCAAGCAATAAATAAAATTAGTCTTGTCAGATATTTCATTATTCATGATAAAATATATTATATTGTGTAAGCTCCCATATTTGGTGGGTTCTTGGCCTCAGAGACACATCCTTTCGGCTCCAGACTACGTTTTAATAACATACAGTCTGATATCCTTCATATTTCCTCTTGGGTGGAAGAACTTGGCTATTTTTCTTTGTCTCTGCTTTGGATCCACTGATGCTACCTTCTCAGGCAGCCATTTGACCTCACACCGCCTAACTCTGAGATGATGCCCAATGCTTCTGACGTTACTGCATCTTATTACTCACTCAGGCCATTACTGACAGACTGCTGCCTCCAGGCCTGCCGTGGGATTTGGCAGCCACCTCAGGAAGCAACAGGAACTAGAGTCGTAATTATCTCTTGCTTTATTCTTAAGGAAAGGAAAGGAATCAGACCATTAAAAATATGATACATATTGTATTTTAGTATGCTTGCTAGTTGCCAATTGTCCTCTCAAAAACTGGTCTTACACAAGCGCTATTCAAAAGAAAATTGGCTTGGGGCATGACTGACCTCTGATCATCTCATGAAGTAATAAAAGCTCGCATTTATTGAAAGCCAGTAATGTGCTAAGATATTTATTACATACATTCACTTTTGCATTCAGTTTTCACAACAACCAGTAATGTAGAAAAAGTTATTCCTGTTTTTCAAGTGAAGATACACAACATCTATGAGTCTAAACAAGTAGTCTAAGTTTACACAGTTTGGAAGTCACAAACCTGTCTGCCTCCTGTAGTCTGTCTATTCCCATTTTGCCATTCTCTTTCCCTGTGATTAAGATCCCTGAGAGAGAGAGAGAGAGAGGTGGGAATTGGGCATTGGGGGTGGGGGGGGAGGGACAGGGAAGAATGCCAAGTTGTCTTATTTTATCAGGTTAGTAGAAAGTGATAAAATGTTTTTCTTTCAATATATGTCCCTTGGGCTTCCCTGGTGGCGCAGTGGTTGAGAGTCCGCCTGCCGAAGGGGACACGGGTTCGTGCCCTGGTCCGGGAAGATCCCACATGCCGCGGGGCAGCTGGGCCCGTGAGCCATGGCCGCTGAGCCTGTGCGTCCGGAGCCTGTGCTCCACAACGGGAGAGGCCACAGCAGTGAGAGGCCCACGTACCACAAAAGAAAAAAAAAATATATATATATATATATACATATCCCTTACCTTTGCCTCATATAATACTAGGCACAAATGAGGTATTTCTTGAATGAAATAAAAGTTTAAAAGTCTGTTCTCAAAATATTCATTTGAAATATATTTTTCAGTGTACGTTATGCGCAAGCATTGTATTAAGTACTGGAACACTGGGGAGAACAGGAAGGAAAAGGTCTCTGCTTTTGAAGGCTTAAAGTCTGGAGGAGAAGATAGAAAAAATAAGCACAGCAAGGAGCAACATAAATTCCAGATGGTGCTGAGGACTATGAGGAAAGTAGAACAGAGGGATGTGATCTGATGCTCTAGAGTGAGTGTGAAGAGCTGGGGCACTAATTTAGTTGAGACCGTCAGGAAGTGCTCCCTTTGGACTAAGAGCTGCACGTCAACAAGGAACCAACTAGATCTTGAGAAAAGTGCGTGGAGCAAATGGAACATCATATTGCATGGACGGTGAGGAAAGGGAGGGATCAGAGACGCTTCCTGGAGTTTGGCTTCAGCAACTGAGTAGGACATCAACAATTTACTGAGACTGGAAGACTCGAAGGAAGCAAACTGTGTGAGGGCAAATAAAGAGTTCTATTTCATTTTCAAAAGGCATTTCTACGCTTACTTTTGAGTTTTTTTTTTTTTTTAAATCAGGTAGACTTGAAATAAAATATCTTAATCCTGGTGATTTTATATGAAGATTTTATACATTTAGTGACCCCATCAAATATTTCCATTTTGAAACAAAAATTACAAGAAATGTTTATAATTATTCTTTCAAAATTAGCTCTATTTAATAAAAGCCATTCTGACAGGTGTGAGGTGATATCTCATCGTGGTTTTGAGTTGCATTTCTCTAATAATTAGTGATGTTGAGCATCTTTTCATGTGCTTGTTGGTCATCTCTCTGTCTTCTTTTTTTAATATAAATTTATTTATTCTTATTTATTTATTTTTGGCTGTGTTGGCTCTTCGTTGCTGTGCCTGGGCTTTCTCTAGTTGCAGCGAACGGGGACTACTCTTTGTCATGGTGCGCAGGCTTCTCATTGAGGTGGCTTCTCTTGTTGTGGAGCACGGGCTCTAGGAGCACAGGTTTCAGTAGTTGTGGCACACGGGCTCAGTAGTTGTGGCACACGTGCTTAGTTGCTCCCCGGCACATGGGATCTTCCTGGACCAGGACTCGAACCCGTGTCCCCTACATTGGCAGGTGGATTCCCAACCACTGCACCACCAGGAAAGCCCTCTATGTCTTCTTTGGAGAAATGTCTATTCAGATTCTCTGCTCACTTTTTAATCAGATTATTCAGGGGGTTTTTTGTTATTAAGTTGTATGAGTTCTTTATGTATTTTTTATATTAACCCCTTAATGGATATATGATTTTCAAATATCTTCTCCCATTCCGTAGGATTTCTTGATGGTTTCCAGAAATAGCAAATGTTGGAGAGGTTGTGGAGGAAATGAAAACTTCCTATGAGGCTGGTGGAAATGTAAAATGGTACAGCCACTATGGAAAACAATATGGAGGTTCTTTTAAAAATTTTAAATAGAATTATCTTACAATCAGCTGTTCCACTTCTGGGAATTTATCTGAAGAAAACAAAAATACTAATTCAAAAAGATATTTGCACCCCAATGTTTGTTGCAGCACTATTTACAATTGCAAAGATATAAAAACATCCATTGATGGATGAATGGATAAAGAAGAAGCGGTGTATATACACAGTGGAGTACTACTCAGCCATAAAAAAAGAAGGAAACCTTGACATTTGCAACAACACGGATGGATCTCGAGGGTCTTATGCTAAGTGAAACAAGTAATCAGAGAAAGACTAGTACCATATGATTTCACTTATATATGGAATCATAAAAACAAAACAAATGAACAAAACTAAACTAAACTCATAGATACAGAGAACAGATAGGTGGTTATCAGAGGGGAGGGGTGGTAAAGGGAGGGGTGGTATAGAATAGGTGAAAAGGGTGATGGGTCAGTTCTATAATGACAAATGGTATCCAGACTTATTGTGGTGATCACTTTGTAGTGTATACAGATATCGAATTATTATGTTGTATACCTGAAACTAATAAAATATTATGCACCAATTTTACCTAAATTTTAAAAAAGAATAATAATGAACAAATAACAATAAAATTAGCTTTATTTTATACATTTTAATAAAGGAAAACAAATCTTTGGATGTGTCATTTCTACTTTTTCAGGTTTTCTAAAGTAATTTTAACTCCTCAATTGTATCCTTGAACATATTTTTAAAGAAAGCTTGTGCTAAGTCAAAATTCAATTTTCTGTTTGATCTACTCAAAAGTGCATAAAAGGTCATAACAGAAATATTTTTTTCATGCTCCTCTGTTTCTTGGACTTGAAGAAGCCTAATAAAATCTTTTATTTTAAAACTCCAGTGATTTTATAAAGTCAGTGCTGGAAGAAACAATATCCTAGTTACATTGTTACAATGCAATAATTGCTACAAAGGAGACAAGAAGAAAGAGAACATCTATTTTGTGTGGGGAAAGGATTCAAATCTCTTAGCCCAGCCTTGGAAGATGAAGCATTTCCTTAGCAGACAATTGTTAGGACTGTGGGAAGGGCAGTCTGGGCCAACAGAGACATAAAAGTTTGAATCTTTTTGACAACATAATTTGCCACACGACTGGACAATTTAACATTCTCCAGGTATATGCACCTTAAAAGAAAAAAAATCATTTGAAAGCCTTAAGATCTGATCCATCTTGATCTTTTGTTTAGTTTTTATCAAAGTACCTTTGCTCTCCTAGTTTTAGGACTACTTCAGAACATCAGAGACGGTAGCAGAATCTTAAAGGTGCATTGACTTTTAAAGTCATTATATGTTACCTTAAAACTATTCCAAAGAAAGTATTTGATGATTTTAAACTTAATTATCTATATATTTGGAGAGATATTCATTTGTTTGTCAGAGCATTGACATTTGGCTGAAAGTTTTGTTCTTTAATCAGATATTTTAGTATTATGCAGTACTATCCTCTATAAATATATCATTTTAACATAAAATCCTTGTCATTGTAACTTTTCATGTACTTGGAGATTCCTATAAGTAAAAAGCACTTTGAGATGCAAACTTAATTTGAATATAAAGTGTATTTTAACTAGTTTCTTGACCTAATGATTTACTATCCGTAAGTTATTAGGATTACTGAATTTATTTAGAGATCATTATAAAATCTAAATAATTTAAAATATGAAGCCTGTATAACTTGGTCAATTTCTGCTGACTAGTAATTATATAATTTAAAATATATATTTATTAATAACAGTGGTCTACATAAATTCTAATTTCCCTTCTATACTTAGATTTAGCTGGTAGCCATTGTTTATAGAGTTTGATGATTTCTCCTAATTATCCTAATTGTGAGAGCAGGAAAGTATGCAAATTACCAGAAAAATCTCCTACTGATAAACTATGCAAATGAAACCTCAAGTGAGTGGATATATTTTTTTGTGCTATTAGTCAGTTGATTAAACTCTCCTAAATTGCAAGTTGACATGGCTGACCCCAGCTTTCAAGTCTCTAAAGAATCGTTTATGTTGTCAGTCATGTAGCCAAGATAACAAATGCATATTCTCTGAGTTTAGTTTTAAAAGGCTGGAGACTTTTAGTTATCCTTGCAAAGACCCCAGATTATAGCCTATCTATCATACTACTTATAATAATATCATTAGAATCCCAGAGCAATACCTAGGGTGGTTGAACTGCTCAGCAGGCAATATTATAATAGATGAGCTTTCCAGACAACAGTTCTAAGAAAGAAAACCTGTTGGAAGAGAAAAGAGGAGAATTTCAAGTATTGTTTGTTTTCTTTTTCAACTTGGCTTTCCTACATTCTTTTTTCTAAGATGCCATTTGTGCATACAAATCAGTTTATTTTTAAAACCCACACACGAAGATATTGTTTTGCTATGGTTCATCCTAGTCAGTAGAGGCCCAAAGCCTCCCATTGTGAAAGGAAATGAAGGCTGGCTGGGTCTTTAAGAAGCCTCTGTATACACGTGGCTCCTTTTATCTCAAGCTTGTAATTGCTGTGATTTAACTCCAAGCAGATTTCCAAAAATAGCCTACTGACAAAATCCTCAGTAACCAACCCAAGATACATTAAAGAGGTTGGTCCCACAAATGAAGCAAAGTTAGTATTTATATTAACAAGCAAAAAGTCAAAGTCGCTTTCTTCATTCATCTGAAGCTCCTTCAGGTGTAACAATATGCTGAAGTCTTCCTACAACTAGGAGAGCCAATGCACTTTGATAAAGCGCAACAAAACATCAAGATGGATCAGATCCCAAGGCTTCCAAATGAAATTATTTTCTTTCAAGTTGTATATACCTGGAGAATGTTAAATTGTCCAGTCATGTGGCAGATATGTTCTTTCAATAGAGAAATTGCTGTGTATCTGGGTTGCTGGAGAATGCCCTTCCCCCAGCCATAATACTACCTTGCTAAAGAACTGCTTTTTCTTCCAGGACTCTTATTCTTTGAGGAATAAGAGTCTCCTCAAATTTGATTCCCTTCTCGCAAGGGATAGAGGACCGTCTTCCTTATTTCTACCTTTGTAGCAATTACTACAGTATAGTGTTACTGATTAGTAACCTGACCTCCAGATTAGACTAAATTCCATGAGGGTGGACGCATTCTTGCCATGGTTGCATCCCTTGGGAACAGCATGTGGTAGACCTAAATAGGTATTTGATGAACTGAGGAAGCATGGTCTGACCATGTGTTCAAATTTAGGTTCAGAAAACTGGATCACTCTAGTGCTGAGTCTGATGTCTTCTTATGATGATACATTTTCTGATATTACAATCGAGAGAGTACAAATTTGTCTACCCAGAATGGGGAATTTAACCACTTTGGAGCTGCAGATGCTTCTCAGAAACAGTAGAGGAAACTAATAACTAAAGAAAGTGAACGGGAAAAGGAGGAAATAGTATTATCAGACAAAAGAGAGTAATGTGACATTTTTAAAAATAAACTCACTATCAGCTCTTCACTGTAATTTTTAGAATATTTTGTGAGGCTAACAGATTTCCCCACCCTCTTTTATTCCTTTTTATACACTGTGTCTGCAAATTGCCTAGGAAACAGTTAAAGTCTTGAGTTATTTGTGAGACATTATTCCATCATTTTTTGTTGAAATATATTTTAAAAACCTATGTGAGACATCACTGCTCTTGTACATGGTCTAATGCCTATAATTACATGTAATTAAACATAGTTAACAACTGGAAATAAAAATTTAGTATAGAAACCAATTAACAAATCAAAAAAAATCATAATCCTGCTTATTTTCCAAATAAACTGATATAGATAATATAGAATTGCTTACCAAATGATAGAAGTTGTAGTGCCACCACTTCATCAACTCATTCTAATAAATTTTAAACCATTTCTTGAATTTTAGGAATAATTGATGTGCTCTTTGACGCTATTGTCATCAGTTAAAAGATGTCCCTATCTGAACTACAATTGGACATAGAAAGCCTGATTTTTCCCCATTCCGTTGAAGGTATTAGGGTCAAGCTGGTTCTCTGCTGCTGCCAGCATGAAGCAGGGCAGGCGGTGCCTAGATCCAAACAGTCTGCACCTCAACCCACACCAACATCTCTGTCATCACTACTGTCTGCCCTGTCACGTGCCTTACCACCCTCGTCTATGCTGGGCCATTCCAGAGCAGGAGATGGGCTGCAGGTGCTTCTGCCAGCATCCATCTCAGTCTACACTGCAGCTGCTGAGGGTCACCCTCACCAGCCTGCACTACTATGCAGCTTATTAGGTAGCACATGGGCTCAAGATCTTAAATCATTCACCATCTGGTATGGAAGCCCTGTATTTCAATATTTTAATGGCTAGTATGTTTGTAGTGGTGCTCATCAGCTGAATATCAGCCCTGCCTAGAATGTTCTAGTCTTTATAGATAACTAAATGATGGAAGTCTAATTCTCTTAAATTAGCCAAGTCATCCTCTCATTCTGCATCAGAATTTCTAGAAACTTGGCTTTGACAGTCAGGAACGTGAAGTGAGAAAGCGGAATAGACAACTACTTACATTCTTCAATTAAATGAATCAAATAACAATGAGCACTTAGTACAAATCAAGCACTGGGTATATTTTATCTCCTTCAATCTTTATATTAACTCTGTTTTGAGGAACTTACTATAATCATTTTATAGGTGGGAAAGCTGAAGCACAGAGAAGTTAACCAAATTACCCAAGGACTAATATCAATACTTCGGAAGAGGAAAAGGCAGAATTCAAATCCTCACCATGTGTCTTCAGTCTGTTCTTTTAACTGCCATTTATACTGTCTTCCTATTAAATGATTGATGTATTTTCTCTAAATGATCATCCTGCTGTGGTGAAATAATAGAACTTTGATTTGAATTCTCGTTTCATCACTTGCTAGTTGAGCCCTTAGAAAAATTATTAGATCGCTTGTAAGCGTCAATGTTCTCACCTTTAAACTGAAAGAGTAAAATCTTCCTCAAAATAGTTATTATGAGAATTCAATAATATAAGAAAAATAAAATGGTCGTATTGTACTTGGAACATAATAATCTTTAATGGATATCAATTCTTCACTGTAAAGTGCCTCTCCTTAGCACTATGAGGGCAATGACCATGGCTGGTTCATTGTAATAATGATAATCATACTCACTAACAATGTAACCCTCATAATGTGGCTAGAGTACTATTCTCAATCTTTTAATTACCTTAATTCATTCAATCTCAGCTATCTTCAATATGCATGAGATAATATTATTATTATCCCCATTTTACAGGTGAGAAAACAGGAGCAATAGAATCAGGTAACTTGCTGTAGGTCACCCGCAGAGGGCAAGTGTGGAGCCTGAACTTTCACCCAGACAGCCTGGCTCCAGAATCTGTGCTCTTAGCCACTGCATTCATTCTTAGGATTTACTAGGGTTTCAATAAACATTTGTAGAAGTAATGTATAATTCCTGAAATTCCACAATTATTATTTCTTTTGTTAGCTTTAAGACTTCTGATCCCTAAGTAATATGAAACCTAATGGTAGACTATTAAATTTTCTTTTACTTGAACTCTTATGAATTTGTTTATTGGTCCTACACGGCAAACAGATTTTGATAGGAAAGAGAAAGCATGACTAAGGAAGACACCCAGTTAAGAATGTATATGAAAGTTGAGACTCCAAACTTGGGTTCCAAATTTCCAGCAAATGGATAAAATAAAACACAAATCAGAAAATACTTCAACTGCAATACATCTTCTGATCTGGATTGTCTCAGGAATGCATCAAATATACTCAATAATTTAAAAATCTTAAGTGCATCTTAGAAAAAGAACATCTCTGATAAAAAATATTTTTGAATACTTCTACCTTGTCCTTCAATTTATTAAGAGTTTAAAATTTGTTCCTATATCATGTACAAGTAGGCCATCTGGAAACTGTTAGACACAAATACTAATAAACTCAGTTCTTGCTAAAAATAAATACATACTGTTTAATATGATTACTTAATTTCTATTATTTCTTTTGAGGATTTACACAAAATGTGTAAGTCCAAAACAAACTTCTAAATATCTTCAATGGTTTTTAAGAGACAAAGCTTCCCTGGTTAGATTTATTTTCTCTTTTTTATTGATATTAGATTTATTTTCTCTTTTTTATTGATATTATCAGTGAAATAATTCCATGCAATGAATTTGATACTATATTTTCTCACTTTTACTGTGTTGTTAAACCATGAAACTGACAAATGGGAAATAGGTTTAGTTACATTATCCTTTACAGTGGTAAGATTCTTTTATACCTGAGAGGTTGCCTAATCGACCAAAGTCACATAATTAGTAATTTGTGAGAATAAGAGTAATTTCAAGACCATGCCTGCAGTATGAACCTCTACATGTACAGCCAAGTATCAGACTATTTAAAAAGTGTTTTGTGGAAAAGGGAAAGATCTGAAGACTGTTGAGCCTTGACATACTAATAACTTGAAAGTTGGCACACACTAATTTTTAAAGCAAGAGCTCTTCATAAGAAATATAGGAAAGACTCTCTCTGTAGGTCTAAGTTTGAACTTCTGGATGAAGAATAATTATCTCGCACTTCTTTGAAAATTAGCATATAAGACACCAGGTACAACCTATTTTGAGCTTCAGAAATACTCTCAAGTGGGGAATTCAGTCATTTAAAAAGACAGTAAACCATATACTGCTAAGATTATAAATTCTAAAGTTAGTCCTGGGGTGAATCCTGCCACTATCTTTATTGAATCTCCTTTTAAATGTCCTCATCTTTAAAGGGCTGCTGTAAAGATTAAATGAAGTAATACATGTAAAGTGTGTAATGCAGCGCCTGCCCAAAACACCTCCTCCAAATCTCCCATTTGCCAGCTGTTTGACACTAGGCAATTCACGAACTTCGCTATGCCTCAATTTTAATTCTTATGAAAAAAGGGAAATATAATACAAATTTTGAAGATTTTTTATGAGAATTAGGAAACGTATGTGCAAAAATTTCTGACATTTAGAAGGTACTTAATAATTAGTATTAAGAAAGTCTCATTTCTGCAACATATATTGCATACGTGTATAGTGTGTTATGTTGAAATTTTACTCAACAATTTTAAAAAGAGCTGTTGGCAAAGTTAAAACATAACGGGCAAAAATGAACTTGTGCTTCTACAATGTTGATGTGTATTTGAATGAGGAAAATAGTTAAATAAATCCCTTTATTTTAGCTTAAATTTGTTCAGTTGCAATCAAATGCTAGTCCCAGACTAGGAACTGTTTTGGAAGGTTAGTCATTAAAATGATTTTTTTTTAAAGTATCTTCAAGAATTCCACATTATAGTAGAGGCACAAACTCTTTCTTCTGTGTTCTGAGTTAGTCAACGAGGGCACTTCATGATTTCAAAGCAGTTTTCATATTTGTGTATTCTGGATCTTCTCTCTGAAGCTTTTGAATTCTTTTTCTTACTTTTAGTCCCTCTGAGGTATAGTCAATATTACAATGATTTTTTACTGTTTTTTACTGTTTTTGTCCCAGTAAAACAGAATTTCTTGAAATCTTCCTTGTCGTTTGTTAGTTTTACTTCTACTCAACACTATGCTATTTGGCAATGAGCACCATTTGAGCATGAAGAAACTTTTAAAAAGCTTGCTATTTTGTTGAAGACCATGGGAAAATTAATAAAAGTTTGACTTTAAAAATAAAAAGCATATGTTCTCCCAAAACTTAAGCAAGCAAAACATACACGCAAATCACAGACTGGTATGGTTTCATGGCCAGTTCCTATGTAGCTAAAGATGGCCACAGAAGATCCAGACCTTTCATATGCATCCCAGAAGAGTGTCACGATGCACAAAGGCCCACTTGGATTGGGGCTTCATTGATGAGTTTGAGTTACCCGCTCATGCTTGAACTTGTGCTAGAGGGATGGACTCTGCTCACTGGCTTAGGCTTAGGTTACAACTCCATCTCTTAATTGGGCAATGGGGGCCATCAAACCACATGGTCAGAGAGTGGGAAAGAGGTGGATCCCTAAGCCAGAATCAGGAACAAGGACCCCAGCATGAGCAAAAATCAATATCAATCATTGGACATTCATACTATTTACCAAACCAGTTCAAGTTTCTCTCCTGTGACTAGCTGGTTAGGTCCTGAGGGCAGGGTTCCCATTACAGCCCCTGACAGGCAATAGGCATTCAAACACTGCATTTGCAGGCTTTGCTTCCTCCGATCTCGTCTCAGCAGCAGTCACAGTGACCTTGTAAGGGTACAAGTTAGACCATGTCAATCTCAATGTCTTTCCAGCTCAAAGCCAAACTTAACTGCAAATGACCCAAAGGGCTCTTCACAGTCTGGTCCCCCATTACCTCTCTGACCTCATGGCCTACTATTGCCTTATCTTGTGCTCTGCTCCAGTCATGCTGGTCTCCTCACTCCTCACTGCTCCTCCAAAATGCCAGGTCTGTTGGAGGCATCCCTCTGCCTTGAGCACTCTTCCCTCAGGCTAGCATGAGGCCCACTCCTTCTCCTCCATCAGTAGCTACTCCAATTCCCTTCAGTTAACCCTTCCCTGGACAGCTTACCTCTGTTGTATCCACCCATGAACACCTGTTCCCTCTTTCCTGCTTTATTTTTCTCCATAGTCTTTAACTCCATCAAAAATACCTATGCTATGGGCTTCCTTGGTGGCACATTGGTTGAGAGTCCACCTGCTAATGCAGGGGACACGGGTTCGTGCCCCGGTCCGGGAAGATCACACATGCCGCGGAGTGGCTGGGCCCGTGAGCCATGGCCGCTGAGCCTGCACGTCCGGAGTCTGTGCTCCACAACGGGAGAGGCCACAGCAGTGACAGGCCCATGTACTGCAAAAAACCTATGCTATTATTATTATTATTATTAATTATTATTATCCCATCACTAGACTATAAGCACTATGAGGTCAGGGGTGTTGGATGTTTTTCTTCAAGACTCTATCCCCCAGCACCAGCATAGTACCAAGCACAAATGGATGCTCAATAGATATCCACTGAATGAGCAGATGATTCTTTCATTCATCCTCCAAGCCTTAGTGTGGGAAATGTCTCCTGTACAGACTGTCTCCTGTACAGTCCTATTCTGTATTTCAGTAGCACTTTCTCCATCACTCTGGGCTCCATAATGTAGGTGCTGTTAACTTCACTCACTCTTATTTCCCCAGTGCCTGGCACAGAGGACATGCTCAATAAATAAGCAAACGAAGTTGAGGAAATGATGAATGTCCTGAGTATGGCATTAATAGTGAATGCTCAGAAAGATTTCAGGAAATTTTATATTGGTGTCAAATTGTCAGCTATTCCAAGCCAAGGCGTGGAAACAACTGAAATGTCCATCTACAATTGAATGAATATAGAAGATGTGGCATATGTATACAATGGAATACTACTCAGCCATAAAAAGAATGAAATAATGCCATTTGCAGCAACTTGGATGGACTTAAGAGATTATCATACTAAGTAAGCCAGAAAAAGAAAGTTAAATACCATATGATATCACTTATATGTGGAATCTAAAATATGACACAAATGAACTTATCTACAAAACAGAAACAGACTCACAGACATAGAGAACAGACTTGTAGTTGCCAGTGGGGAGTGGGAGTACTGGGGGATGGATTGGGAGTTTGGGGTTAGCAGATGCAGACTATTATGTATAGAGTGGATAAACAACAAGGTCCTACTGTATAGCACAGGGAACTATATTCAATATCCTGTGATAAACCATAATGGAAAATAATATGAAAAAGAATGTGTATATATGTATAACTGAATCACTTTGCCATACGGTAGAAACTAACACAACACTGTAAATCAACTATATGTCAATAAAATAAATTTACAAAAAGATTGTCAGCTATTCCAGAGAGAAAAATAGGTCCACATGAAATCAAATATGGTTATCATTTTTTGGTTATTATATCATCCCACTCATGAGAAGTCAGATGTATGTCCTGATAAGCCTATTTCAAATCAAACCAAAGACTCAAACTTTCTTTAGCCATTCATGTTTTCTAGTTTTTTTAAATGCCCTCATCCCTAGACACACACACACACACACACACACACACACACACACACACACAAAACATGAGATAGGTTTCTCATCTAGTATAGCATATTACAGCAATATATTCATTAACATAAACGTACTGGCAGGGATTATAGGACTTCTAAGTCTCTGGTTTTTTGGCAGAATGTTCTGTGGAGTGGAGTAAGAGGCAGAAGCCTGAACTAACACAGGAGACGATGGGAGGGAAGAGGGAAAGGCCCAGAAGTGACACCCAGACTCCCTGGGACCCCTTTGGCCCAGTACACTAGGCTGGCCTCCAGCATGACTCAATGTGAAGCCCCCTCAGAAGACTTGGCTGACGTTACTTCCTGCCGCAGTCAGACTTGGCTCAGCTACTTGAACAGGCCAAAGCCTGCTAAAGAGCCCATTAGGAGATTCCACATTCAGGAACTGGGGGAAGGGAGAGAGGAAATAAGGCAAGAACTGAAAGCTTCTGTTAAAACAACATTAATTCCCCATAAATGTCATCTTTTATCAACAGAGCTCACATTGAAGACTCGTGAAAGGTCTGAAATTTTAAAAAGGTTTTTCTGGGCTGGACACACTTCCATACCCAATATAAGACCCAGAATAATGTTAAGTTTCTAACAATTATGAACCTGAAGAATATCAAAACTTCCAAAAAAAACAGTGAGACAAAATAACCTGACACAATTAGTCTATTCCACCATGACTATTCCACCATGAGTGGTTTGAAGATACCTTGTTTGTTTGGATATTTGACTTAATTTTTAGAGTAAAAAATACATGTATAAATGTCAAATTAATTGGGACAAAAGCCAGTTACATATGGAATCACAGTGAGAAACACAGGTAGGTAGCTCAGAACATTAGCCTCCAAGACTGTTTTGAAAACCTCCTAGGTAAATACTGATTTTTAAAAATTGCAGTATTATATACCTAGAGTACTGTAGAACTTCTTGATTTTCCTGGATGATGATGATAATAAAGACTAACATTGAGTACTTACTATATGCCAAATAAGACACTCTGAGATGTCTATAACGTAGGTGTATTCCATTATTCCCATTTAGCGGAGCAAAAGGAGGCACAGGAAATTTAAGAAGCTGTCCTTACACAGCCAGCAATCTGCAGAGCCAGGATTTAAACCCATACTGCCGGGATCCTGAGACCACAACATTCACCATCTCGCTGTACTTCTCAGTGAATAACAGTCAATTTTAGTAATCACTGAATCCTTCCAGCTTGCAGATTAAGTAATTCCTGGGTTAGAAGCCAAGGACGGTGCTTAGGCATTCAAGGTACATCCTCCACCCTCTAAAAGAGCTCCGTCTTGATAAGTTATGGCCTGCTGGAAGTATGTTGGACCTTCTATATTTCCCTCCCAAATTTTCATTCTCTGATGACTTGTTATTTTTAGGTTGTTCTTGGCCATGGCTCTTTTTCATACTTTGGACTGTGACATTTGTTCTATTCAGCTTTCAAATCCTCCTATCATATTAAATAAATGACTTGACTTCACATTTTTTACATAGCTCATCTCTCAGAATAGGTTTGTTTAGAATTTGCTTTTCTCTGTTCTGCTGCTGGGATAGGACAGTCTGGAGGACTAGAGTCCATTTGAATATTGACAATTCCATAAACAAATGCACCATATGCTAGAATGTGTAATGTCTTGAAGATACACTTTTGCCATGGGCTGTGACCAAGATTGCTCATCTTTAAGAAGATTCCAAGTGAAGACTTTATCATGATTTCTCAAAATGACTGAATACATCCTTAGGCCCTTCTCAAATCTCCTGATAAAATTATAATTCTTCACCAGGTGTTTGCAGCACCCAACTTGGAAAATGCTACCTTTTGGCTATTTAAACTTCATTGTATTGTAGACTGGAGACTTATCCAGGTGCTGCCATATATCACCCAAACCAGCCATTGGACTGTTGGAGGAGATTGAGTAGCCACCATTGTCAGCCTTCTTTATGTCCCAGCTAACATATCATGAGCAGTGGCACCATGATTTACTAAAGGGGGGAGGGGTGTCTCGATCATTGGTCTCTATCTAGACTCAGCCAGAAACTTAAAAGACAATTATGATTTTGCTTTTGGAATTAATTTAACAAAACTTGTTAAGTGTAAATTATGCACAAAATAGTGTGGTAGGCAGGGGAGCTAAAGGAACAAATTATAATAATAAAAGTAGTGGTAATAATGGTTAATATTTTTAACTTCTTTCTGTGTTAAACTCTGGGCTAAGCTCTAAATATTTTTAATTTCATTTGGTCCTCAAAACAACATTATGGGGCTTCCCTGGTTGTGCAGTGGTTTAGAGTCCGCCTGCCGATGCAGGGGACACGGGTTCGTGCCCCGGCCTGGGAAGATCCCACATGCCGCGGAGCAGCTAGGCCCGTGAGCCATGGCCGCTGAGCCTGCGCGTCTGGAGCCTGTGCTCCGCAATGGGAGAGGCCTCAACAGCGAGAGGCCCGCGTGCCGCAAAAAAAAAAACAAAAAAAGCAAAAAACCCCACAACATTATGACAATTATATTATAATGATCCTATCATCTCATTTTATAACGAGGAAACTGAGGCACTGTACAGTAACTTGTCCGGAGTCACACAGCTGATATGTGAAGGGGCTGGATTCGAATTCTGACTTCAGTCTGAATCCAGAATCCTCACATTGACCACTCCACACACACACACATTTATAGGATAGATCAAACAGATGTGCAAATAATTTGACTACTGTCTGCACTTCTTCTTTCTCCATGAATTGTGAACATCTCTCTGTCACAGATACTTTTCAGCTCCACCAGTGTGGGTGGAGTTAGAGTTTTCCACTATACGATGTCAAGAGTTCAGCCACACTACTCAGTGTGGTAGCGCCACACTGAGCAGTCTTTCAGACATTCCTCCTAGGTTGTTATAAAGCAGCAGAACTCATAGAAGCATCTTTTCCATGACCACAATACCTTCAATTTTTTTATTATAGCTGCTGATGACTAGAGCCACAAAGTGAAAGAAACAATGGCTGTTGTTTGCTTGTTTCCCACTGCAAATGCTGAAGTCTAGAGTTGCAAATTATTTCTTCTCCCATCAGGTTTTACCATGAGAGTTTCACAACAGAATGTCACCTTAATTTTAAAAGTTCTACCTAAGATGCAGGTGGCTACATACTACTGGGCAATGAGGTCCTTCATTGGTAATGTTTTTATTCCTTTTCAGTTATTGGAGCTGTTGGCTAGAAGGTTAAATCCTGGAATCGTGGCCAGACAATAAACAGCCTTGCCGGCCATGCTGCAAAGTTTAGACTTAATAATTTATTTTATTCTACCCCAAATGCTCCAAGCCCTAACACCATTTCTTCCCAAGATCTAGCCACACCCTTATGTACTAACATTAGATAAAGATGTTCTCCTTGACCTACCTTCAGTCAGTCTCTTCTGAGTTGTCTTTTTGTCTAGGTCCTGCCCTTGGGCTATGCCTTTGGCCTGCTTAGTCCAGTTTTAGCAAAAATCCTGCTGAGTCAAATGAATGAAAATCCCTTCCCTTAATATTTTATTAATCTGGCCTATCTTCAGCAAGAATTTTGTCAAGTCATGTTAGCCAGAATCACCTTAGACTTGATATTTACTTAGCAATTTTCCATCCATTGACCCCCCGCCACCACCACCCTGCTCCTTTGCTGTAAATCTCCATTCACTCTTCTCAAATTGAGTTGAGCCCCAATGTCTCTTTCCAACTGCAAAACTCCCACTGCAGTTGCCCCTCTTGAAGAAACGTTTCCTTACCATCTTTAACAAATGTCATGAAAAACTTTTCATTAGAACTTTAAAAATACTGTTTTCTGTCACTAGAGCTTATTTTCATGTCTTTTCCTGCTTTCTGAAAATACATGTTGGTAGGTTATTACCAGATGGACCAAACCCAGCAAATAGAGAAGACCAGATGAATTCTTAACATTCCATCTTCCTGCCTTAATCTGATCATTCAGATCCTTCTTACAAGGGTCCTAAACCACATTAAAATTCTCCCTGTGGGGCATTTCTAACTGGTAATGAAATAAACAGGATGTGTTAGTTGTAATTCTACAAGGCTTGCATAACTCAACTATGATTTCTGTCAATTTAGCAAACTTTTTAGATTATAGGATTTTCCCCCAACATTCCTCCCTTTTGCCTACTCCTCCTCCCCTTCTTGTTCTTTTTTTTTCCTTCAAGAACTTCAAAAACTAGCAGCAAACTCATTCTACATAAATTCTTTCTAAAGTCTGCGTTTAATGCTGGCGTAAATTGGACAGACTCCTCTTACGAGGATATTTTCTGAGTGATTCCAACTTTCACAACAGGCATATGTGAGTGGATTTTCTCCAGGCAAGCAAAGGATGAAAAAGAAAAATTCCAAAAAATTTTGGCATGTAAGTTTCTCAAACTATGATTTGATTTTCTATAATTATGAAAAATATCAAGCATCAAATATAAAGAATAATAAATAATCACCCATTCACCTATAACCCAAATTCTTCAAATTTTGGCATTTTCACCATAATTGTTCAAGGTTTTTTTAAATAATGTTTCAGATTGTTCAAGCCTACAGTGTATACTTTCTTCAGTTCACTTTCTTTCCCTCACAGATGTAACTACTATCTTAAATTTGTAGCTTACAATATCCATAAATACATTATACTTTCATTACAAATGGTATATTCATTAAAAATACATTGTATCTTTTGCATGTTTTGAAAAAGTCTGTTCTGTATATATAATTTTTTGTATATTAAAAAAATTATATATTGAATGTATAATTTGGTTAGTATGTTCTTTTTTTTAATTGATTTTTTTAACATCTTTATTGGAGTATAATTGCTTTACAATGTTGTGTTAGTTGCTGCTGTATAACAAAGTGAATCAGCTATATGTATACATATATCACCCTATCCCCTCCCTCTTGCGTCTCCCTCCCACCCTCCTTTTCCCACCCTTCTAGGTGGTCACAAAACACCAAGCTGATCTCCCTATGCTATGCAGCTGCTTCCCACTAGCTATCTATTTTACATTTGGTAGCATATATATGTCAACGCTACTCTCTCACGTTCTCCCAGCTTACCCTTTCCCCTCCCCATGTCCTCAAGTCCATTCTCTACATCTGCATCTTTATTCCTGTCCTACCCCTAGGTTCATCAGAACCACTTTTTTTTTTTTTAGATTCCATATATATGTGTTAGCATTCAGTATTTGTTTTTCTCTTTCTGACTTACTTCACTCTGTATTACAGTCACTAAGTCCATCCACCTCACTACAAATAACTCAGTTTTGTTCCTTTTTATGGTTGAGTAATATTCCATTGTATATATGTGCCACATCTTCTTTATCCATTCATCTGTCGATGGACACTTAGGTTGCTTCCATGTCCTGGCTATTGTAAATAGTGCTGCAATGAACATTGTGGTGCATGACCCTTATTGAATTATGGTTTTCTCAGGGTATATGCCCAGGAGTGGGATTGCTGGGCCATATGGTAATTCTAATTTTAGTTTTTTAAGGAACCTCCAAAATGTTCTCCATAGTGGCTGTATCAATTTACATTCCCACCAACAGTGCAAGAGGGTTCCCTTTTCTCCACACCCTCTCCAGAATTTATTGTTTGTAGATTTTTTGATGATGGCCATTCTGACCAGTGTGAGGTGAAACCTCATTGTAGTTTTCATTTGCATTTCTGTAATGATTAGTGATGTTAGACATCCTTTCATGTGTTTGTTGGAAATCTGTATAGCTTCTTTAGAGAAAAGTCTATTTAGATCTTCTGTGCATTTTTGGATTGGGTTGTTTGTTTTTTTGATATTGAGTTGCTTGTATATTTTAGAGATTAATACTTTGTCCATTGTTTCATTTGCAAATATTTTCTCCCATTCTGAGGGTTGTCTTTTCATGTTGTTTATGGTTTCCTTTGCTATGCAAAAGGTTTTAAGTTTCATTAGGTCCCATTTGTTTATTTTTGTTTTTATTTCCATTTCTCTAGGAGGTGGGTCAAAAAGGATCTTGCTATGATTTATGTCATAGAGTGTTCTGCCTATGTTTTCCTCTAAGAGTTTTATAGTGTCTGGCCTTCCATTTAGGTCTTTAATCCATTTGGAGTTTATTTTTGTTATGGTGTTAGTAAATGTCCTAATTTCGTTCCTTTACATGTAGCTACCCAATTTTCCCAGCACCACTTATTGAAGAGGCTGTCTTTTTTTTTTTTTTTTTTTGTGGTACTCAGGCCTCTCACTGTTGTGGCCTCTCCCGTTGCGGAGCACAGACTCCAGATGCACAGGCCCAGCGACCACAGCTCACGGGCCCAGCCGCTCCGTGGCATGTGGGATCTTCCTGGACCGGGGCACGAACCCGTGTCCCCTGCATCAGCAGGTGGACTCTCAACCACTGCGCCACCAGGGAAGCTCCAAGGCTATCTTTTCTCCATTGTATATTCTTGCCTCCTTTGTCAAAGATAAGGTGACCATATGTGTGTGGGTTTATCTCTGGGTTTTCCATCAAGTTCCATTGATCTAACTCTCTGTTTTTGTGCCAGTACCATACTGTCTTGATTACTGTAGCTTTGTAGTATAGTCTGAAGTCAGGGAGGATTATTACTTCAGCTCAGTTATTTTTTTGCAAGATTGCTTTGGCGATTTGGGGTTTTTTGTGTTTCCATACAATTTGTGAAATTTTTTGTTCTAGTTCTGTGAAAAATGCCATTGGTAGTTTGATAGGGATTGCATTGAATCTGTACATTGCTTTGGGCAGTACAGTCATTTTCACAATACTGATACTTCCAATCCAAGAACATGGTATATCTCTCCATCTGTATGTAGATTTTTTATCATTAGTGTATAGGAACGCCAAAGACTTCTGTGCATTAATTTTGTATCCTGCTATTTTACCAAATGCATTGATTAGCTCTAGTAGTATTCTGGTAGCATCTTTAGGATTCTCTATGTATAGTATCATGTCATCTGCAAACAGTGACAGCTTTATTTCTTCTTTTCTGATTTGGATTCCTTGTATTTCTTTTTCTTCTCTGATTCCTGTGGCTAAAACGTCCAAAACTATGTTGAAGTGGTGAGAGTGGGCAACACTGTCTTGTTCCTGATTTTGAAGGAAATGGTTTCAGTTTTTCACCATGGAGAATGATGTTGGCTGGAGGTTTGTCATATATGGCCTTTATTATGTTGAGGTAAGTTCCCTCTATGCCTACTTTCTGGAGAGTTTTTATCATGAATGGATGCTGAATTTTGTCAAAACTTTTTCTGCATCTACTGAGATTATCATGTGGTTTTTATTCTTCAACTGTCAATATAGTGTAACACATTGTTTGATTTGAATATATTGAAAAATCCTTGCATTCCTGGGATAAACTCCACTTGATCATGGTGTATGATCCTTTTAATTTGCTGTTGGATTCTGTTTGCCAGTATTTTTTTGAGGACTTTTGCATCTATGTTTTTCAGTGACACTGGCCTCTAGTTTTCTTTTTTGGTGACATTTTTGTCTGGTTTTAGTATCAGGGTGATGGTGGCATTGTAGAATGAGTTTGGGAGTGTTCCTCCCTCTGCTATATTTTGGAAGAGTTTGAGAATGATAAGTGTTAGCTCTTCTCTAAATGTTTGATAGAATTCGTCTGTGAAGCCATCTGGCCCTAGGCTTTTGTTTGTTGGAAGATTTTTAATCAGAGTTTCAATTTCAGTGCTTTTGATTGGTCTATTTATATTTTCTATTCCTTCCTGGTTCAGTCATGGAAGGGTGTGCTTTTCTTGGAATTTCTCCATTTTTTCCAGGTTGTCTATTTTATTGGCATATAGTTACTTGTAGTAATCTCTCATGATTCTTTGTATTTCTGCAGTGTCAGTTGTTACTTCTCCTTTTTCATTTCTAATTCTGTTGATTTGAGTCTTCTCCCTTTTTTTATTAAAGAGTCTGACCAGTGGCCTATCAATCTTGTTTATCTTCTCAAAGAAGCAGCATTTAGTTTTATTGATCTTTGCTATTGTTTCCTTCACTTATTTTTCATTTATTTCTAATCTGACCTTTATGTTTTCACACAGTCTATATGTGTTCTTAGGTCTGAAGTGGGTCTCTTGTAGACAGCACATATACGGGTCTTGTTTTTGTATCCATTCAGCCATTCTATGTCTTTTGGTTGGAACACTTAATCCATTTACATTTAAGGTAATTATCGATATGTATGTTCCTATTACCATTTTCTCAACTGTTTTGGGTTTCTTTTTGTAGGTCTTTTCCTTCTCTTGTGTTTCCTGCTTAGAGAAGTTCCTTTAGCATTTGTTGTAAAGCTGGTTTGGTGCTGCTGAATTCTCTTAACTTTGGCTTGTCTGTAAAGGTTTTAATTTCTCTGTTGAATCTGAATGAGATCCTTGCTAGGTAGAGTAATCTTTGTTGTAGGCTTTTCCCTTTCATCACTTTAAATATGTCCTGCCATTCCCTTCTGGTTTTCAGCATTTCTGCTGAAAGATCAGCTGTTAACCTTTTTGGGATTCCCTTATGTGTTATTTGTTGATTTTCCCTTGCTGCTTTTAATAGTTTTTCTTTGTATTTATTTTTTGATAGTTTGATTAATATATGTCTTGGCTTGTTTTTCCTGTGGTTTATCCTGTATGGGACTCTCTGCACTTCCTGGACTTGATTGACTATTTCCTTTCCCATGTTAGGGAAGTTTTCAACTATAATCTCTTCAAATATTTTCTCAGACCCTTTCTTTTTCTCTTCTTCTTCTGGGACCCCTATATTTTGAATGTTGTTGAGTTTAATGTTGTCCCAGAGGTCTCTGAGGCTGTTCTCAATTCTTTTCATTCCTTTTTCTTTATTCTGCTCAGCAGTAGTTATTTCCACTATTTTCTTTTCCAGGTCACTTATCCGTTCTTCTGCCTCAGTTATTCTGCTATTGATTCCTTCTAGAGAATTTTTAATTTCATTTATTGTGTTGTTCATCATTGTTTGTTTGCTCTTTAGTTCTTCTAGTTCCTTGTTAAATGTTTCTTGTATTTTCTCCATTCTAGTTCCAAGATTTTGGACCATCTTTACTATCGTAACTCTGAATTCTTTTTTAGGTAGACTGCTTATTTCCTCATTTGTTTGTTCTGGTGGGTTTTTACCTTGCTCCTTCATCTGCTGCATATTTCTCTGTCTTCTCATTTTGCTTAACTTACTGTGTTTGGGGTCTCCTTTTTGAAGGCTGCTGGTTCATAGTTCCCATTGTTTTTGGTGTCTGCCCCCAGTTGGTAAGGTTGGTTCAGTGGCTTGTGTAGGCTTCTTGGTGGAGGGGACTGGTGCCTGTGTTCAGGTGGATGAGTCTGTATCTTGCCTTTCTGGTGGGCAGGACAGCATCCGATGGTGTGTTTTGTGGTGTCTGTGAGCTTAGTATGATTTTAGGCAGCCTTTCTGCTAATGGGTGGGGTTGTGTTCCTGTCTTGTAAGTTGTTGGTGTGGGGTGTCCAGCACTATTGCTTGCTGGCAGTTGGGTAGAGCTGGGTCTTAGTGCTGAAACAGAGATCTCTGGGAGATCTCACACCGATTGGTATTATGTGAGGCTGGGAGGTGTCTGGTGGTCCAGTGTCCTGAACTTGGCTCTCCTACCTCAGAGTCTCAGGCCTGACACCAGGCCAGAGCACCCAGACCCTGTCTGCCACACAGCTCAGAAGAAAAGAAAGAAAAAAAATAAAAAATGAATAAATTTTTAAAAATAAATAAATATAATTTTTAAAAATTATTAAAAGAAAAGTAATTTAAAAAAGGAGAGCAACCAAACTCATAAACAAATCCACTAATGATAACAAGTGCTAAAAACTATACTAAGATAAACATAAAAATCAGAAACATTCTGTCGCAGGCAGCAAACCCCAGTTTGCAATTGTTCCCAAAGTCCACCGCCTCAATTTGGGAACATTTGTTTTCTATTCAGGTATTCCACAGATGCAGGGTACATCAAGTTGATTGTGAAGATTTAATCCATTGCTTCTGAGGCTGCTGGGATAGATTCCCCTTTCTCTTCTTTTTTCGCACATCTACTGGGGTTCAGCTTTGGTTTTGGCCCCACCTCTGCATGTAGGTTGCCCTCAGCCTTCTGTTCCCACCCAGACATGACGGGTTTAAAGCAGCAGTTGATTAGGGGGCTCTGGCTCACTCATGTCAGGGGGAGGAAAGGGTATGGCAGTTATAATTGGAATGCTGGGCGAGCCTGCGGCGGCAGAGGCTGACATGAATTTGCAACAGCCTGAGGCGTGCCGTGTGTTCTTCAGGGGAAGTTGTCCCTGGATCACAGGACCCTGGCAGTGGCAAACTGCACAGACTCTGGAGGGTGGGGGAGCAGGCACGTGTGGATAGTGACCTGTGCTTGCACACAGGATTCTTGGTGACTGCAGCAGTAGCGTTAGTGTTCCATGCCCATCTCTTGTGTCTGAGCTGATAGCCACAGCTCGCACCCATCTCTGGAGCTTGTTTAGGTGGTGCTCTGCCTTCTGTGGGCAGACAGGGAAGGAATCCTCTCTCCTCACACACCCCAAAACAATGGTCTCTTGCCTCTTAGGCAGGTCCATACTTTTTCCTGGACTCCCTCCCGGCTAGCTGTGATGCACTAGCCTCCTTCAGGCTGTGTTCACGTAGCCCACCCCAGTCCTCTCCCTGGGATCTGAACTCCGAAGCCCAAGCCTCAGCTCCCAGCCCCCACCTGCCCCAGTGGGTGAGCAGACAACCTCTCAGGCAGGTGAGTGCTGGTTGGCACTGATTCTCTGTGTGGGAATCTCTCCGCTCTGCCCTCTGCACCCCTGTTGCTGCACTCTCCTCCATGGCTCTGAAACTCCTCTCCCGCCAACCCCCTGTCTCTGCCAGTGAAGGGGCTTCCTAGTGTATGGAGACTTTTCCTCCTTCACAGATCCCTCACAGATGTGCAGGTACCATCCCTATTCTTTTGTCTTTGTTTTTTCTTTTTTCTTTTGCCCTACCCAGGTACGTGGGAATTTTCTTGCCTTTTGGGAAGTCTGAAGTCTTCTGCCAACATTCAGTAGGTGTTCTGTAGGAGTTGTTCCACATGTAGATGTATTTTTGATGTATTTGTGGGGAGGAAGGTGATCTCCATGTCTTACTCTGCTGCCATCTTGAAGATCCCCCATTTGGGGTTGGTATGTTCCTTAATGTTCCTTATTGTTTTAAGCTCATTTTCTCCTGCTGATGGACATTTAGGTTGTTTTCAATTTTTTCCTATTGTAAATAGTTAGAACTTGGTGGTGCTCTCAAGTTAAACAATAACAATTTCATAGAACATCAACATCAAACAAGGCCATTCTGTGACTGTAATAGATCAGGACAAAAACCAGGAGTACTATGTAATTGTCTCTGAATATAGACAGAAACATGAATTCAAACAACAAAAATGACCAAACATTCCTTTCTCCTGGCTAATATGAATGACTGCTTCTCCTTTACTAATTACAGCTTTAGACTTATCCTAGACTTCCCTCCTTCTATATAAGATTTAACAAAATAATCATACAGTTACTCCACTTCCAATTAACATCCCATTCAGAGCAAAGCCCCACTTCTTACATCCTCCCCCATAGCATCTACAGAAGCCTCAATCCATAACAAGTTCTCTCTGACCCTCTCTCACTGAGATGTCTCTCAGTTCACCATAGTGAGTGTTCTCCTTCAGTGCAACAAGTAAGAAACCCAAATCGTTCAATTTTAGGTATGTTCCTGGTGGCCTGAGGCTAGAGAGACACTAATGAGGTTAAACATCTTTTCCCGCATATGTTGGTAAGAATAACCATTGATGGTGAGAGATGACTTTGTTTACAAGATAATCAGAAGATTCCAAAGCTCTCTAGGATCTCCTTTTGGGTTGTTCTTTCATTTTTTTTCTGAATTGTCTATTAGTGAGATTTGACCATTTTTTTATTGCTTTGTTTTTCATTTTTTTATGTATTTATAGTTTTTTGTTATGTATTTATATTTTCTAGATATAAGAACTTTATAGATTGTACTAAAAATTCATGTTTTTATATTGTCATCTTTATTGATTTTTTTATGATCTATGATCTTTGTGACCTAAGAAATGCCTCCTATATAAAGGTCATAAATATATATATATTTAAATTTTTATTCTATTTCTAGTATCAAAGTTTTGCTTTCTTCACACTTTGGCCACCAATCTCCTAGAATTTATTTTATATATTGTAAGAGGTACTAATATGATTCCATTTTTTCCCAATCTGGATAACAAACTATTCTGATAAAATATATTGAACAGTCTTTCCTTTATCCATCCATTGATAAAGCTAGACCTGATATTTATCAAGTTTCCAAAGATGTGTGGATTCGGTTTTTTATTCTATGTCATCCCACTGTTTTGTCTATCCCTGCACCAGTAAACACAGTTTTCATTACTACTATGTCCTATTCTTTCCTTCATAATACTTATCATTTGTAATAAGTATGTTTTCTGTAATGTCTAACTCCCTCATTAGACTGTAAGTTCTGTGTGGTAAGCTCAGTGTTTTGCATAGTGCCTAACATACTGTAGAGACTCACCATACATTTGCTGAATGAATGGATGAATGAGTGGAAGAATAAATAACATTAGAATATAACCATAAAACTAAGCCAAATGATCTGGCTTTCAACTGCCTGTGGCCTCCTGCATGTCCAGGTCTCAACTCATCTAATTTAGGCAGATGACTCAGGTGCTATATATAAAGATCTTCTTGATTTATTTCTTCCTTGTTTTGCTATTCCTCAGAGAAAAGAGTTGCAAGTTAGTTCCTAATGCTGTGTTTTGATCTCACCCCACCTGTATTTTATCAAAAAGAAATACTTAAATTTTCATGCAAGTGAAGATTTTGTTTTGTATTTCATATCCTTCAAAAATTTCCCTAATATTTGCATCAACTTCTTCCTTTTTTTCATAATAATAATCTCAATAGTAGATGCTTACATAGTGAGTACTATGGGCCAGGGTCTGATCTATAAGTACTTTATATTAGCTCATCCAATCCTCACAAATATCCATGTTGTGTGTGCACTTATTACAGCTAATCAAAGATGAGGACACTAAGGGCAGAGAGTTTAAGCTGCTTCTCTAAGGTCACTCAGCTAGTATGTGGTTAAAATAGAATTTGAACTCAGGCAGTCTTGCTTTAAGGTTCATGTTCTTGGGGAAGGAGAGAACCTAAATGTTTGTGTTCATAGCTCATTTTATATAGACATTGTCAATTATCTATTTTGGTTTTGTTTTTTGTTTGGTTTTTTTGTTGGGTTTTTTTTTTTTTAATTGGAGTATAGTCGTTTTACACTGCTGTGTCAGTTTCTGCTGTGCAGCAAAGTGAATCAGCCATACGTATACGTATACATATATCCCCTCTTTTTTGGATTTCTTTCCCATTTAAGTCACCACAGAGCACTGAGTAGAGTTCCCTGTGCTATACAGTGGGTTCTCATTAATTATCTGTGTACTGTATATATGTCAATCCCAGCCTCCCAATTAATCCCACCACCCTCCCTTCCCCCTTGGTAGAGACATTTGTTCTCTATGTCTGTGTCTCTATTTCTGCTTTGAAATGTACTTCTAATCAAATTATTTTCATAAAGATAACATTAATTACATAAGAGGAATATTCGAGGTTGGGTCTTGCTTCACTGGTGGAAGCTGTGGAGCTGGTCTCTGCAAGCCTGCTTAGTTATGGCTTGAAATCTTAAAGGAAGAAGATTCTTCCTCTTTCAGGATCTATATATTAAAAATTATCACTACACATGCACAGATACACATTACCCTTTCTTCTGAATTATCTCTGTTTTCTCCAGAGTTGGATGTTCTCGAGTGTTCAGCTGGCAAGTTTTCTTCTGCACAGTATGGGCTGGGAGCTGGCAAGTGGAAGGAGTGGAATCAGCAACCCCCACCAACCCCAGTAACCACCTTGCCCTCCCCTCACATAGATTTTAATCCCTTTTCAAAGAGGTTTGTTTAGTTTGCTCTTAAGATCTTTGCACCCATGAAAGTTGGGGTTGGAGTCAGATTGGGTTTGTCTTTAATCATTCCCTGTTCTTAAGCATGCAGTCCTTTAACCAAATTACAGCCTTCTCATTCTTCCCATGACTGTCCCAAACAGACATGTTAGAGGCTCTATCAGGAAGAGTGAGTTCCCACTGGTTAATTCTTCAGAAAAATTTCAGTTTCACATCCATCTTTCAGTTGGGATTCCTCATAGTCTCTGGACCACTGATGGCCCTGTACTGTTATGCAATTATTTTCTTTAGTACACCTTTTTCTGTAATTTAATTGGGTTGAGGAGGAAGGTAAGTTTAACACATGTTTTCTATCTGTCATCTTGAACTGGCAATCAGAATAGAAAAAGTTTATGAATTCTTAAGACAGACTTCAAATTTCCCTAGATATGTTACTTGACTTTAACAGGTATAGACAAATTAATTTATAAATGAGTATCCCAAACAAAACAGAGCCATATTCTATCACATAACTGGAAGTATGCCAAAGATCACAAACTTGGTAGCATTTTCCAGGAGCTTTTCTTCGCTTCTCCATTGGTTGCAATATATTCTGCCACTTGCTTTCATTTTCATTTCATTTTGAAATTAATTCTCCAGGGTAGGGTGACTCTTTTTTTCCAGATAAGATGAAACAATGAACAAAACATTTTTTTAAAGTATACTAATATGATAATATATGTATTTTTTAAAAAGCTATCCATAACCTTTAATATAGTTTGACTTATCAACCTCAAGGCAAAATGGGAAATTTTTTTTTTTTTTTTTTTTTTTTTGCGTTACGCGGGCCTCTCACTGTTGTGGCCTCTCCGTTGCGGAGCACAGGCTCCAAACGCGCAGGCTCAGTGGCCATGGCTCACGGGCCCAGCCGCTCCGCGGCACGTGGGATCCTCCCGGACCGGGGAACGAACCCGTGTCCCCTGCATCGGCAGGTGGACTCTCAACCACTGTGCCACCAGGGAAGCCCGGAAATTATTTTTCAATAACTTTTTAAACTGATTATAAAAGTGGTTCGTGTTCATTATAGAAAATTAGGTAACACACATAAACATAATGAATGAAATAAAGTAAACATATCTCCTAATCTTATCATCAGAATGAGGAACTTCTTAAATCTCTGCTTGGCCTGTGACTTCTCAAAGTATTTAATAATGGAACCAAGAAATTTATCAAAGATTTTGCTCATCTGCTCTTACTAATGATCAGTCAGTAAGTTGCTTTTCCAGGGTCATACAGAAAGCAGCCCTAATGAAGACTTTAGAATTGCTTTTTCTTTACCAAGGCATAACTTAGGCTCTAAAAGATTTGACAAACTGTAATTTTTTTATACATGCTCTCTTTACTTTTTTTTTTTTTGGTCAAAATAGGGATTCTTCAGCCATTCTGTACTCACACTAAAAGTCAGCAATTCCAAACCTGGCTAGTCTGTATTTTTCCTCTTTTTGTTTGTGCAAGTAAGATTTGAAAAATGCATGTGGGTTTTGAAACTCCTGCTGTGCCAGCCACAATTTCCCATAAAACAGGGAACATTTATTTGTGTATATGAAGTCCTGGACAGCAGTACTTGGTCAGACGTGAGACAGATGTATGTGTGCACAGCTGTTTGTGTTTAAGGACAGAATACAGACATAAATAAGGTTAGATATCCTTGGTTTGATGCTAGAACATTTTCATACACCATATTCAAAGGAATATCTGTCATAACTGAAAACAAGGAGAAATTTATCAGGAACAGAGCACAGGCCCCTTCTCCAGAGCCAGGATAAACAAAACCAATATGGGCCTATGAAGCTATGGTCTTATAAAATAAACTTCATTGTACAAAAGAAAACCACCTTATTTATTCATAAAAGTATTGTCAGGTAGTACTGTCTTTTGTGAAATTAAAGACTAGAGATATTTTTCTGGTTTGTCTGTAACTATCAAAAGTGCTATTATGTGTAAAGCTAATAACACTAGAAAAGAGATCTCCATGAAAGAACACAGCTGCTGTCTTTGTCATTAAGTTTCCTTCCTCGGCTAAGACAGACTAACGTCCTTTTCTTTTCCTATAAAAAAAGTTTGTATTGAAACAAAACTGAGACTTCTCTCTTTTTTATTTTTTTTTTTGGCTGCGTGCAGACTTTCTCTAGTTGTGGCAAGCAGGGGCTGCTCTTCATTGCAGCGCGAGGGCTTCTCGTTGAAGTGGCTTCTTTTGTTGTGGAACATGGGCTCTAGGCGCAAGGGCATCAGCAGTTGTGGCACACAGGCTTAGTTGCTCCCCTGCTCGTGGGATCTTTCCGGACCAGGGATCGAACCCATGTCCCCTACATTGGCAGGCTGATTCTTAACCACTGCACCACCAGGGAAGTTCCAAAACGGACACTTCTATAGTATATATCAGTGGCCAAATGATTCCCAAAAGATGTTTTCCTCTGCATGATACAAAAAGCACAGAATATAAAATGACAAATCTGAGACTCAAGGTCACAGAGATTTCTGGAGATTCCTATAATTTGTTTTATGGGGATGATGACCCTGAAGTTTGGGAAGTGTGCCTCAGGAAAAAGGCTAACAGGGAATTTTGCTAATTCATTTCTTTACTCATTTTTACTCTAACTCTTTAGCTTAATCCAATTAAGAAACATTCACATTATGTGCTACCTGGATAAAATAATTTACTTTTAAAGCAAAATTCATTCAAATAAATTTTTCTAATAGGTGGTATAAATAATACTTATTTTCACACTATATCTGCCAAGATTTTTGCATCTCAAATGCTCCATTTCCTCTCCCCAGGTCTTGCCTTCAAGAAAATCCCTTTAAAATCTTAGAGCAGCCCTTCAAAGTAACTACACACTTTGTTTAGAAGGTACTCTTGTTTTGATGAAAATCCTAAAACAACTCCTTTAAAGGGTTTGTTTAAAAGAATCCAAGATACAGAGATATCCGTAGGACTGAAATGCTACACTTTATTTACACAAGTGTGGACTCTGAAGAAATGTTTTGTTTTGTTTTCTTGTCAACCCAATAAATCATATTGAGAATCATGGGTGACTTACAATGTTCAAGACACAAAGAAGACAACTTGGAGTAGTCCATCCTTTTAACCTCTGCTCTGATAACTCAGCCATCATTAGCTTAAGCCATGTGATGAAAGCAGGAGATTAAAAGGTAGAATTGGCTGTTAGAATTTTTCCCTATGTAATTAAAGTATTTTACACTGTGTCTAAAAGCAGATAACTTTGATAAGATTTTACATGTCTTCAAAAATTGTAAAATCTTTCTACTACATATATGCAGCACTTGTTTAACATAATTTTGAGAATTACATATTTTGTGTCATCATATGTACAGAGAAATATAACAGGAAAACAATGAAAAGAGAATAAGATTATGAAGAAGTGAAAAGTCCTTTTCATTTATCTCATAGACTTGAAATTAATACAAGAAGCAGTGTTAGAAAGAAGTTCATACTGTAAAACAAAATGTGTTTTTTATTGCCATGGATATATGGTAACATCGTAACTTGAAGGGCTAAAAATTACCTGAAGAGTTATATATTCTCAAGCGGAAACTTTTTAAGTTAAATTATATTTTGTATAAACTTCTTAAAAGTGTCTGTTCAAATTTTCTGACTTGATTATTTTATTCTCAGTCTATTTTTACTTGGAGTATAGTGTTAAGAATAAAGACTGAAGGCTACTAGCAGAGAAATAAAATTCGTGGATTTCCGAAGTAAAATACTGCTGTGAGTCACAGGAAAAATCATGCACTATATGTTGATGCAAAGATTTTTCCCAACACCTGCTTGTTGCCATGCCCGCCAGCACAACACCTACAGAACTGGATGACAATGGCTTGTTTTCTTGTCAGTCCCTAACCTTGAACTGTGAGCTCTACCAGGGAAAACAGGACCATATCTTAAGTCATCCTTTTATACTACCCATTTGGACAACGTTAGTTTTGTAGGAGAAAGAGCCAGTTCTCCCATGTGAAAAATAAGAACAATACATTATAGTCCATCTGATGGTGTCACCATTCCCAAGGGGGTTCCATGTGGAAATTTTAGGCCCAGGTAGTCTTAACTTCTTCTTGGTATCACAGGACCATCATCACTTCATCCTGCTTCCATAAACATGTGTCCCAAATTCTCTTCTTTGGTCCACCCCAACACACACACACACACACACACACACACACACCATTCACACACACACACCATTCACTCTAAGATTTCTGAGTCACCAAGCAGAATAACTAGATTAGTCACAGACTTCTCCCTACTGTGCCTGAGCAGCCTCTCTGAAGCCCACGTGTTGGTGTGTTTGTCTCTAGACTCCCATCAAGGGGCTACTTCCCCACCATGACCCCTCCGTGGCTTGGTTATCCAGCTCCTGGCCAATGAGATGTGAGTGTGATGGGAGACAGTGACCAAGAATTCTGCCCATCTCATTATAAATGGAATATTCCAAGCATGCAGAAAATTTTACATAATGACATAATGAATATCTGTATATAATCAACACTAGCCTTATTAAATCTCAATATTTTGCCATATCTGCTTCAGATCTCTCTATTTTTTTGAAACATAAAGTAGAACAGATATGATTAAGCTCATCATGCCACCCACTTTGAACTCAGTCCACCTCTGCTCATGACATATATGAAGGTCAACATTGTTCCATGTTTGGTGGGTATCATTTCCTCACATGGCTTTGTACCCTTACTATATCCTAAATACATCCATCAATATTGTGTAGTATTGACTTGATTGTTTTACACACATATATTAGTATCATTTTTTACATTTAATTCTGCAACTCTTATTTCTTTCAATATTATATGTTTGAGATTTATATTGATTTTGAGTTATTTCTATGTCTATACTCAGAAATATATAATAATTTAGAACGTAAAATGTGCTTTTCATAATGTTTATGCATTCTAGAAAAAATACACTCATTGTAAATAACTAAGTCCCCAAAATATTGCATAGGCCTACAAAAGCACTTCAAAAGTATGTCTTATTGCAAAATTAAACCCCACGTTTACCCATTTGCCTGTAGACAAACAATTACTTTGTAGGAAACTTCCTCAAAAATGAACAAATTAGTTGACATATGAGACTGCATGGCATACTCATTCCTTACTTACAAGATACCAAGATTCTGTATAACTTCCAATATTCATCATAATGATTTATAAAAAATAATTATTTCAACAAAAATTTTATTATTATTATTTTTTGCGGTACGCGGGTCTCTCACTGGTGTGGCCTCTGCCGTTGCGGAGCACAGGCTCTGGACGCGCAGGCTCAGCGGCCATGGCTCACGGGCCCAGCCGCTCCGCGGCATGTGGGATCTTCCCGGACCGGGGCACGAACCCGTGTCCCCTGCATCGGCAGGTGGACTCTCAACCACTGCGCCACCAGGGAAGCCCCCAAAATGATTTTTTAAGTGAACAGGAAAAGGAGAAACTAAAAACATATGCATACACGTTTAGTTGGAATGAAATACATTGACAATAATTTTAATTATTGAAATGCTGTCTGATACAGAAAAATATAATGAACTTACCTCAATTTATGTTAAAGATTTTAGCAAATTTTTTTTTTTTTTAAAAATAGGTAGCATACTGCTTAGATTTTCGGAATCAATTGTAAAACAACCACAAGAGGGAGTCTTGAGTGAAAAATACATCGAGTCACACACTTTGTTCCTAAATTAGTGATACAATGATGGTAAAGAACCAAACATAAGAAGATGGTAGTGAACAGAAAGTGGAATATTGAACATGCTGATTTGTAAACTCCATTAATGTGCTATCTAAAAATATATTGTTAATTTCTAACCGACAATATTTGTTAAATAGACCATCCCTTTAACTTGTATATTACTATATTATATCAATGTACTATTAGCAACCGCAATAACAATAAAAGCTACATCTTATTGAGATTTTAATATATGCCAGACACTATAGATAGTGTCTGATAGTATACACATGAGGGGTTCCCTGGTGGTGCAGTGGTTAAAAATCTGCCTGCCAATGCAGGGGGCATGGGTTCAAGCCCTGGTTCCAGGAAGATCCCATATGGTGCGGAGCAACCAAGCCCTTGAGCCACAACTACTGAAGCCCACGAACCCTAGAGCCCGTGCTCTGCAACAAGAGAAACCACCGCAATAGAAGCCCACGCAGTGCAATGAAGAGTAGCCCCCGCTCCCCGCAACTAGAGAAAGCCCACATGCAGCAATGAAGACCCAATGCAGCCAAAAATAAATAAATAAATTTAAAAAATAAAATAAAAATTTAACTGATACTTATATAAGACAACCAGTATTTTGAATTTCAGATAAACAACAAATAATTTTTAATATAAGTACATCCCATGCAGAATTTGGGACCTACATATACTAATTATTTGCTGTTTATCTGAAATTTATATTGACCTGGCATCCTGTGTTTTAACTGACAGCCTTACTCTAAAACTGATCCAGAGCCTTAACTCTCTGTTATTTGACTCTCAAGAACTAGAAACTCTGCCTTGGATGAAGAAAAGGACAGCCACTATTTTGCTTGTCTAAACAAGTGAAGGTCAGTGGTCTGGGTCTCGTTGCCCCTTCCGCATCATCCAATAGTTCAGTGGTTCCCAAATTTTAGTGGGTGTAAATACCATCTAATGTGTTTACTGTAAATACACGTTCTCCAACAGCCTTTGGCTGGGCCTAGAAGTGTACAATTTTAACAAGACTCCAGATGTTTCTGATGTAGGCAGTCCTTGGCTTGTTCCCTGAGAAACAGTGAAATAGCTGGCTTACTCAAGAAAAATGTAATGACACTGGAAAATGTGCTAGAAAAAGTAAAAATCATTTTAGGGGCAAGGTGGACCACCCTATGAAGTCTGACTAAAATTATTAGAAATGCAGTCTGAAAAAATATAAGCTGAAGAAAGATCTAATTGAACATCATGTTATCATGACACGCAGCAGTCAATAATATTTTTTTAATGGAGTAACCAATTAAACCCAATGTGCATTTGATAGGCTACTACTGTTCTTCTGGACACTGGCCATGGGAATTAAGGCTGATATCCTTGAACATGCAATATATATCAAAATTTAATATTTCCTTTTCTCCACTACTAAATTACTCATTTCCGTGCAAAGTCTTCTCTTTTTAGGTGGGCCATTCAGGGCAGATGATTCAATTATTCTGACCTTCTTCCAGAGTTTGAATTACTTACTGATCCTGAGAAACTTCATGCAGATTAAGAAATTAAAATGAGAACCAATTTAAGTAAATGAGAGCAATTAAATGTTTTTCTGCTAAATGTTATAAAGGAGCTCAAATCCCAAGAAATCTTAGAAAGATATCATTAAATTATTTTAAGATTTCATCTGTCGACACTCTTTTAAATGTTGCCTGCAGGCATTCTAGTATCTATCTTTTTAACCCTTTTTGTGTTTTCAGTAAGGTAATAACAATGACGGCAAGAACGAGAGAAGACATGTTAAACATGGAGAGGAAAGAGCAAATACTAAAGACTTTTTTTTTTTTGCGGTACGCGGGCCTCTCACTGTTGTGGCCTCTCCCGTTGGCGGAGCACAGGCTCCGGATGCGCAGCCTCAACGGCCATGGCTCATGGGCCCAGCCGCTCCGCGGCATGTGGGATCTTCCTGGACCGGGGCACGAACCTGTGTCCCCTGCATCAGCAGGCGGACTCTCAACCACTACGCCACCAGGGAAGCCCTAAAGACATTTTAATGGTAGAATTAATACCACTTGGAAATTTATTCAATATGTAGAATGAGTACAATATCAATTTTTCTCTATTATGGCCATTATGATCATTTTATTAGTAATTCTACCTTACTAAGTAGTATGACATACATGTTCTTGGTACCTATTGGACTGTGAAGAATTCATTTTCTTTTTTTCTTTAATTAGGGGGTGGCTAGATGATGACTATTCTTTTAAGATGTTCACTTCCAGCAACAGTCCCACTGCCCCTGTTTTGCTGTTTTATCCCCCCTAAGAAGAACTGAATGCCACCAGTAGACAATAATTGATCAAGACATTTACATGAGTAATCTTAATTTTCTATATTATCCAAATAATTTTCTCAAGTTGTGTATACTGAAAGATAATGTTAAATAGGCTTGGACTTGCAGTAAATCTCAGAGCCGTGGCTCAGTTAACTAGGCACAGCGAATCTCCAGAGATGATGAGGTGTGAATTATTTCCCAACCATAGTAGACACTGAAACCCTTTTTTATCTGAGGATCCTGTCATGGACTTGATGTTCCATCAAATACACACACACACACACACACACACACACACACACACACACTCACTCACTCACTTAAAACTATGTATTCTGTCTATGTCAACATGTTTCAGACTTAACAGCAGGAGACTTGCATAGCTGTTTTATTCCTCCACAAAGACATTTTGTTATATGTCATCTGCTTTTCTCTGGATAGCTGAGTTGCTGGGTAAATGGCATGGTGCTGTTCTCTTCTTGCTAGGAATTATATAGTTCCACCAGTAGATAACATGTGTAATCCCACCGACCTAGAGAATTCTGGGTTCTTTGAATTTCCAAATGAAATTTTTAATTGGCTTATCAATTTCTTTAAAAATGCTTGTTCAGATTTTGAGTAGGATTGCATTGAATCTACATATTGGTTTAAGGAAGATTGCCAGGTTAACAAAATTGAATCTTCCAATTCATGAACATGGTCTTGCAATTCATGAAAACATCCCTCCACTTGTTTAAGTCATCTTTATTTCATAGTTTATTTTTCAGTTCTAAAATTTCCATTTGGTTCTCTCTTTTTTTTTTTTTTTGGCTGAATTTCCATTTCTCCATTGAGACTTTTACCCCCTGAAAACATGTCTTTCAGGTTTTCTTCTGTTTTGGGTTTTGTTTTATTTTACTTTATTGAGGATAGTTATAATATCACTTTAAAATCCTTGTCTGAAAATTTCAACATGTAATTCATCTTAGGTTCAGACTGGATGAATTCTTTTTCTCTTGAAAATGTGTTTTTTGCTTGGTTTTTCATATTTTGGGTAATCTTCAGTGTATCCTGGGCTTTATGAATTTTAAGTTGTGGGGATTGTGAATTCTGTTCTTTTTCCCTGATGAACATTTGCTTTTAGCAAATAATTTTCTCCACTAGGCTTGAACTTCAAACACTGCTGGATTTCTTGAATGGCCTCTCTCATCTCAGTTCAGGTCTTTTGCCTTTAGCTGGGCTGCCTTTGGCTCTGCTTCACGCATGCATTGTTCACGTGTCAGTCAAAAATGTAGGCAGACAGAATCTGGGGATCCACATTTTGGCTCTTATCCTTGTGAGGTTTACCCAGTCTCTTCAGTGGATCAGCTTTTGTGGCTACATGTTTCTAATTTCACTGGCCAGAAGGTCTGGGTCTTTCCACATGAGCCCCAACTCCTGTGTGTATCTCCTGGACTGCACTTAGCTCAGGATAAGGGCTGCAGAGAGGGAAATTTACTTAAAGAGAATGCCCTCTGTTCCCTCCTTCAAGTGAGCATAGACTCCCCTTCAGGTCTGTCTTCCCCTCACTACCCAGTACCTTCAGGTAACTGTTTTATGTGTTACTTCCAGGTTTTAAATTTTCCTGCAGATTTTTTTTCTAGTAGGGTCTTAGTCCAGCACTCCAAGAAATAGAACTCCCTACCTAAAAATCTGTTCTTCCAAACTACAAAGACACCATCGAATCCATGAATTCATCTTGGATTTGTTTGACATACCATCTCTACCCCACTAAAGACAACTCCCTTAATTTCTGGTGAGTCCGACATGACTATTTTCTCTCAATTATTCAGTGATGGTCATTCTTGAACATCTAGATTCCAATAATTATTTATGTTGTCATGATATTACGTTCTTTCCTTCATCAGTATGGTCATCAAATGGTAAAGTTCAAAGTAATAAACTCCTGGTCATTGTTTTCATAAGACTCAAAAAAAAAAAAAAAAAAGAGAATAGGAGGGAAGCTGTATAGGTTTGACTGCAGCGAGTTTTAGGAAGTTGCACAGGATCTATTTTCTCATGCTGCCCTGAACCTTTAGCTCTGATTTAGGTGTAGAGCCACTCTGACAAGTTTCCTCTTGAAGTCAATTTTAATCTCTCTTTTTATTTGGTGGATTCAACAAACTTACTCATTGCATATTTATTTTGTAAACTTTTACTTCTCCCTCCTAAATGTATTTTTTTCTCTGCTACTTATCTCTATTTCCCCTGTTTTCTTCTCTTTTAATGGGCCACCCACAAAGCCAGTAGTGTACCTTTGATATAACTTCCTAACTGAGCAGTTTTTGAATCCCTCTTTCATTCTCAAATCTCTACCCATTATGGCAGAGACAGGTTACAGAAATCTACATTTCTTTCCTTCCTTGACATCATCCATTTTCCTCCAACAACTGACTTAGAGTTGTTCTTGAAATAGTGTAAATATTTGCTTAGGATTTTATCCTAATATGCCACTCTATGAGACAGTCGTGCTGATAAAACAGCAGGGACATGTCACAGAGAATTTTCTACATTCTACAACTTAACAACTAAAGGGAATCTTTATTTAATTAAAATTTTTATATGTCTTATTTCCACTCATAAAAAACACTGAATTTCTCAGGGCCCTTATTTGCATTTCCATTTCCTTTACACTGATGATGCCTTGAATTCTTAACTAGACCTCATCAGAAAAGTCATTTTCCCTTGAGTATGAGTAACAAATGGATTATACCTCTTAGACATACTCTAGATTTCCCAACAGTTTCAGAATGAAACAGGTCACTGCCAGGGCCATTATCCTGGAGTATCCAAAATCACACAGGTAATCAGGGAGGTCACACAAGTTACAAATCAGCCATCAATAATTATTTTTAATTTTTTTTTACCTGTAGGTTAAAATAAAGATAATTTGCAGTTCTATACGAATATAATACGGTTCTACAGTACTTACTCTGTGTTAGACACTGTTCAAGCACTTTACTAATGATACTTGAAATATATACTCAAAGGGGAAACTAATAGTAGGTTGGAATTAAAAACTTGGACTGTTTTAGTAAGATCTGGGAATTAGTGAGGTGGGGCTGGGTAAGATGGCAGAAGTAAAATAAAGTTCTCCTACCTCAATGAGGGAGTGTGGGAAAATAAAAATGTGCTAAAGATCTTATCTTGATGAGGAGATGCACAGCTGGGAATAAGAATGCCTTCGTGTGTTGGGCAGTGGGTCAGTATCTTATTTTTGTTGAAGAGTGGAGAAATATGTGTTTGATCACAAGCATCAAAAAAGGAAAGGTGTTTCTGGGAAATTGACCTTCACTGCAGGCATGTAGCCAGAGTCTGCAGAACAGGCTGGTCAGGAAGGGTGGTGGGCGTTCAGGACCCAACCCTTTACAAGGAATTTCTCACACCTGGTCAGAGCCTTGCTCTCTGTGGGTGGTATCATTCACAGCTGTACACAATCTAAACATGCTAGCATCTTTTATGAGCTGCTTCTGATGGAACACAAGAACATAAAAATATTGTGACCTAAAGAAATTGCCCTGCTTTGAACTCTGGGCAAAGTTGTAAACATTGCTGACATTTCTTGATGTCAATTGGATTATGCTTTCTAGCATTCTTTCTTAATTGGTTTTGATTGGACTGAGACATACTGATGATTACAGTATTCTTAATAATTATGCCTACAATTGTCTAAAAGTCTTTAAGAAACTAGAGCACACTACTAAAACTGCTTGAGATAAAATTTTAAAATGGCTTTAATAACTATGAACATGAAAAGCTAGAAGGAGAGAGTTTTAGGTAAAATCTGAAGAGTTTTATTTGTGTCTAATGTCCATTTCATATCCCTTGCCTATTGAACTGGATGATCTCTGAGCTATCACGCATTCTGTTCTTCGTAGTGTTTGGAGTGCCCTTGGAGAGGGTTGGGATTTCCTTTTTACTTTTCATACAAAATTAGCACACTTAATGGAAACAGCACACTTACGTGCAACTCCAGCGTTATCGTAAAGGGAAATGGAGAATTCAAAATTGGGGAAAACACTAATTTGAACACATTGTTTGATATGTCTATTTTAAGACAGGCATATTTCGTGGAAAGAGGGAAAATGTATTAATAAGTTCTTACATTATCACAAAGTAAAAAAGACACTCAAATTGGAAGTAGCAGCATGACTTATGAACTTCTGGGAAACGGGAGCTAATTGGAATCAGTTCAGCTTGTGATAGGCTACATGTCAGTGAGGATGCTTTACAAAAACAAAAAATATAAAGTACACTCGAGAAAAGTCATACCTACTGATGAGAGTGAAGGGATCGATGCCCAATGTCTACTAAAAGTAGAGAAGGTTCAGAGAACAAATCATTTCGTTGATAACAATGATCAAATATTTTGATATGTTTAATTGATATATCCTCTTCCTTATAATTCTGGTTGAGAAGTGAAAGATAATAAGGAAACTAAGAACCAAAGAAGGAAAGAAAGAAAAAGGAAAAGAAGGAAAGAAAAAGAGGAGAAAAGTGTTGCTGAGTTGACACAGATGTCATTTGGTGTCCTGGAATGGGTAACAAGAACAGTCTTCAGACAAACTGAAGCCTGAGTCTGTTGAGGAGTACTCTGGGTTTTGGGGAAATTGATCTTTGTTTTGCCCAATATCTCAGTAAACATTCTGGAATGTGCTGGAATTGTTTATATCAGCCACTTTCTTCTGAGGAGCAGGCCAGTTTTCAGGACAGCCAGATGTGAGGGAGATCAAGGAAGAAAGCCCTTGTGAGAATTACAAAAGGACCTTCTCCTGGCTGGTAGAATCTTCACTCCTTGTGAGTGATATCATTCACATTCCTTAGCTTTTGTCATTGAAGACATTTTACATCCACTTCTCTTGACATCGCTCAGTCAATAACACCATTACCTCATTGTAACAAACATGATAAATTGTAACTGTTAGTAGAACAGACAGCAGAATTCACTTCTAAATTAACAACTGGAATTTCTTTTTTAAATAACGAAGTCAAGTACACAGAATACACAGAGAGCAGAAATAAGATCAAATATATTATTTAGAAAATTAAAAGTGATCAAGATTAATTCCCCTCTTAAAAGATTTGAGAATAGGAGATTAGGAAAAAAGTAGGAGAGTAGGAAAAAAGTTATAACAAAATATTTTTAAAAACCAACCTCCTCCCTTTAATGTATAGGTGCATGTGTATGTGTACATGCATGTGTATGAAGAGAGTGGGCATGAGAGAGAAAGATGTTGCTTGCAAATATTAGACAATTGACAGTTTTAAAATTTTACTGGTATAGATGCAAAATCAGTTCATTATTTCGCCACAAACAAACCTAGATGAAATCAAAATAGTAGAGATTTTACAGACTACATTTTTTATCATAAATCAATTAAATAAAATATAAACAGGTAATGGGGAAACTTGATTATATGGTACAATATGGAAATTAAGAATTATCTTTCTAAAGAAACTCTAAATCACAAGCTAAAAACAAAAATTACAAAACTATACACAGAAAAAAGAAAACATTATACCAAAATCTCCAGAGACAGCTAAAACTGTATCAAATTTAAGGGAGGAATACAGTGTAAAAATTAGGGAAAGACTAGCAAAATAGCAAAAGGCAAAAAGCAAAAAATAGCAAAAGACTAGCAAAAGGGGAGGGAAGAGAGAGAAAACTACAGGCCAATCTCATTATTAAATACACAGTGAAATTCATAAACACTACCTTAGTTTAAAAATCTAATTAATAACTCACAAAATTACCGTTCAGCTGACGAAGAGCAGTTTGTCAAGGAATACAGTTTTAGTTCAATTCTCTCTTCTGCTTCTGGCCTACCATTCGATATTATTAGACTGACTGATAATGTCCTACAGCTTTTGAACGCTCTATTCTATTCTTTTCAGTCTTTTTTTTCTCTTTGTGTTTCAGTTTGGGTGATATCTTTTGACCTGTCTTCATGTCCTCTTACGCTTTCCTTAGCTTGTTGAGTCTGCCAGTGGGCCCATCAAAGGCATTCCTCTTTCCTGTTACCATGCTTTTCATTGCTAGAGTTTTCATCTGATTTTATTTCGATAAATGTACCATGTGTTCTTGAAAAAACTGTGGTTATGTTGCTGTTGGAAGTTACATTCTATGCGTGTTCATTACATCTTCCGTATCTTCCAGATCCAGTTGAGAAAGGTGTGTTAGAGTCTCCCACTAAGATTGCAAATTTGTCTGTTCCTTTCTTTTGAAACTATAATTGGATGCATCCAGATTTTACTGGCCGATATCATTTTGAAATATTCTTCTTAATCTTCAATAATGCTCCGTGCCTTAAAGTTTACATTTTCTTTTATAGGAATAGTCACATCAGCTTTCTTTTGGTTAGTGTTTGTAAGGTATAGTTTTTTTTCCCTTTCATTGTCTTTTTGAACTTTCTGTGTACTTGTATTTAAGAGGCCTCTTGTAAACTGCCTGTAACAATCTTTGGCTCTTTATCCACTCTGACAAGCTTATTCTTTCACTTGAACTATGTAGTCCATTTGCTGATAGACATGCACATATATCTCCCACATCTTCAAGAAAGGCCTGTTGCCCTGCCGTAGGGAGCGTTACCAGCAGACTGCCTCCATTGTCAGCTCCCTCAGGGTCTCCCTCAACTGCAGGGGAGCACTGCACCCCAAGTCTCCCTGCTTTGTCCAGTGCTGCATGCCTTTGGGGACTGAGCAAGTTGTAAAGGCCTGGCCATTTCAACACAACATAAGACAACTCCTGTTCCTCTGCCCCATTCTCCTCCCTTTGGGTCTTTCCTTTTTCCTAAGGCGTGGCCTAGGATGGAAGCCTGACAGACCTCTGTCACCTCAACCCTGAATGAGACCTAGCTCTGCTCTTCAGAGTTTCCAGACATCCTTCTAAATCTGTCAAATGTCTTGAGGCGGAGGCCTGTGGAATTCTTGGAGGCTGGTCTCTGTTTCCTCAGCCCTACAACACTAGGATACATTCATTCTGCCTTTAAGGCCTTTAGGACTAGCTCCTGGCCTTCTAAACAGAGCAGAATTTAGCAAATATGCTCTGGGGAAAAAAAAAAAGTGAATTTGAGTCATCTCAATTTTCTAACTTGTCACACCAGACCCATAAGCCAACAGCTTTGCTGATCTCTATTTTCCCCAGCGGGGGCTCTCTCTGCTTGGGAAACTCCAAAGTTTGCCTGTGGCCATGCTCAGAATCAGCAAAATCTCCAAGCAGAAACAAAGAAAACAGCTAGAGATCTTCCGCTCAGCTCAGGAAGCTTCCTCCTCTTTGGGATTTCAGTTGTTCTAATAATGCTTACTTAGCTGTTCTGACGCCTTTAAAAATAGGGTTTAAAAAAAATTATCCAGCTTTTCTAGTTGTTACAGTAGGGACATTGGTTTGCCATAGCATCCCACCAAAGTGGAAGACTCAGTTATCTCTTAAACCTTCTTTTAGTCTTCTCCTTCTTTGTGCATTCAGCTGACACATCCCATTGATTCCATTTCTGCAGTTTGCTTGGATCTTCTGTCTTTTTCTTTCCATGGCCACCACTTTAGTTTGGTTACTCCAGGGTGATTCCAACATCACTAGTCTCTCCTGCACATCCCACTAGACTTCTCTGTAGACTAAACATTGGTAGGCACAGCTCTAATGATACTGATTTCCAGTTAGAATTCTTCCATGGCTTTTTGCCACAATTGAATGTCAAGTTTTTGTCCCAAGTTATTTCTTGTTTTATGATTCCTATTGCTTATGCTTCATGCAAACCAGACTATTTAGTGCTCCATTAACATACCCCGAAAATCAGCACTACTTGCCCTTTGTCCAAGTTATACTTAGTCATTTTCCCTTTAAACATCTGCTTTAGAAATCCTACCCGTGATTCAAGTTACCATTTAAATGCTGCCTCTTTCATGAAAACTTCTTTTATGCTCCAACAAGATCTCATGAGTTTGCCTCCTCTACATCTTCCTGTTATGTAGATTTAACTTGTCTTTTGGTGCTTCCTAAATTCTGTCCAACATTATATTGATTTGGGTATCCCCACTGCTAAAATGTAAAATTTCGAAGTCAGGGACCTATTTGTACTATCTGGTAAAATATACACTTATTAAGCACATTTTGCTCAACAAAGAATAATAAAATAAACATTGGTAAATAAATAAAAGAGTGAGTCACATAAATGATCAAAAATAAGTTGATGACAAATTGTGTACAGATTTTCTAGTGTAGGGACCTTTTCTCTCCCTTTTTCACTGTTTTTCACCATGTTTCTGCAATATTCGGTAGTGGGGGGGATATTCAGATTACCTGTAATGATTGCTTGGACCAAAGTCAACCTCCTCCTTGCCTTTTCTTTGTTAGCTTCAAAGCCATTGTACAGAGAGAGATAATTTGGAGCAAGTACAAAATATTCCACAAAGCAGCATAAAATGTTTATCTTAATTTACAGTCAACCTTAAAGTATAAAAATTCAGTATTTGTCCACAAAGTGCTTTCAGAGCCTCAGAAGGATAACATAACCCAAATCCAAAGTGCCATCGTGTTGTTATCTTCAGGTTCTCACGTTATGAGGTCATGCTTATTACTCATGTAGTTGGATACTTTACATTTCTTACAAATCCTTCCCAGAAACAGCCCCACCCTAAATAAAACTGTTCAAAGTGAAGACCCTTAGTTTTAAAGTATAAATAAGTAAATGATGAAACTTGGTAAAATGATCTTTTAAACCTCATTTGGAACAAAAGAACATCAGTGAGAAACAATAAATGATGCAGAGAAACATTTATTTCTGCATCAGCTAAACTCCTTTCTCTATCGCCTGCAAAGGATCAACTGTCATGTTCTATAAAACTCTGTGAGTCATATGAGTTTCCAACAAGCACTTATCATTGGCCGTCATAGACTGATGTGGACTTGAAGTTGGGGAAAACAAGCACGAAGGGCTCAAGCTTGAAATATTAATAATATAGTTGAAAGAGATTATAGCAGGAAGTCCTTCTCCCATCATTGAATAATCTGATATAAGCTATTTGGGTTGTATCTACATAAGAAAAAATAAAACTATTTAAATCAGTAAATCTGATTTTTAACATGGGAAAATTAATAGCTAATTGAAGCTGTGTAGTCTGTACTTAATACATGTAAATTATGTAAATAAAACAATATATATGTTGTGATATGCACAATTTTAAATCCCGCACTCTCTATCTCTATTCTCCAGGATTAAACTGAAAAGCAGCTGAGGATAAACAAGGTCAAGGGTATGGACTCTGAAACCAGACTGCCTAGGTTCAAATCCCAGCTCAACAATTAATTATGTAGCCTTAAGCAAGTTAATTAAAATCAAGTTTCCCATAGATTGCTTACCTTGATAGGAGTGTTGGTTACTGGGTGTAAAAATTTGTCAAACCACATTTAACTGAACACTTAAAAATCTGTGGACATTATTTTATATAAATTACGTCTCAACTAAAAGGGAACAAAATTGTTTAAAAACCATTTCTATAAGAAGGGAAGGGCTTCCCTGGTGGCGCAGTGGTTGAGAGTCCGCCTGCCGATGCAGGGGACACGGGTTCGTGCCCCGGTCCGGGAGGATCTCACATGCCGCAGAGCGGCTGGGCCCGTGAGCCACGGCCGCTGGGCCTGCGTGACCGGAGCCTGTGCTCCGCAACAGGAGAGGCCACAACAGTGAGAGGCCCGCGTACTGCGAAAAAAAAAAAAAAACACACACACACACAAAATAAAAAAAAGAGAAAGAAAATCACTCTGCTTATCACATATGTTTGTCGTATGTCTTAAATAAGACTGCATACAAAATGCCGCAGAAATCATAACTATTATCATTTGAATAAGTGATCAAAATTTTGCAAGGTAAATATTGCCGCCTTTTTTTTTTTTGAACTAATGAAGGAACAGTCTAGAAATGTGTACTAACTTGCCAAAAATTTGAAGCAGAGCATTAAATCTTGGTCTGCGGAAGGTCCGAGTTTTCTCCACTCTAAGAGAAAATTACAGTGTGGACTTTTTAAAAGAAGTTTAGCTGGATTGAATGAACAGTTAAGTGTAGATTCTGTTTTTTCTTGTAGTTTAACCATGGGAAAAGAGCTCAAAGTTTCAAATGTTTTAGTTTAAAATATTCTGTTCACAGAAAATTTTAGTTTGAAAGTTTACGATTGTAAATCTTATAATAGGGTATAATAGGGAGGGATAGTAACATTATGGAAGATGGGAACTTCATTCTTCCTTTCTGCTACCTGCTAAGGGAATATTTCGTTGTTTCAAATATGTTTAGAACTGTTACTTTTCAGACTGACAGCCTAATGGATGATACTACCAAACAGATAAAGAGACTCTATCTCTTCCTCAGGCATGTGGAGAAATATACATAAACATATGACATTGGCTGCAAACATGTTGGTTATATGGTTTGAATAAAAAGAAAACCACCATGAACTATATGGTGGCTTTCCAAATGACACATTGTAGGTTTCATCTAAAATAATTTATAATTCCTATATAAAATATTTCTATAAAAATTGTTTCCAAATTTCTGCTAAAGCACAGGTGAAGTTAGCTCCACTTTTTAGCTCATCATCTCTTGCCATATGATGAATGTAATCTTAAGAATTAAGTAACATTTTAAATAATAAACCATCAACTTTGATTCTATATAAGTATTGTGAATTCATTCACATCTTATGATTCGTTCTATTTTTTGAAATTCTAACATTTTATAGAAATTATGTAAAAGGTTTGACTGTTTTGGGGGAAACGTTATTTAAGATACTTTTTATATAGCTCCATCTTAATATAAAAAATCATTATGCTTCCTTTATTCATTCATTAAAATACTACTAGCAATCACATTCAGAAAGAAAAAAACCTGCTCTGTGATTGGTATACAAAGGCATCCGCAAAGAACTTTCAGTTTAGTGAGGGGAAATAGAATTACACTGAAGTGATTATCATAAAAATCAATATTTAAGGACACTGTTTAACCCAACAGCAGTGGGAGCAAAGCAAGAAAGATATTTCTGAAAAGGCAACTTATTCTGAATAGAGAAAGTTCAGATTTGAAAATCTTATCTTTGATACAATAAGGATATAGTAGATTTAACAGAGGGTCACCTGGAGAGAGGAACTAAAATAAGCAGAGACACAAGAATACAGGAGCAGAAACCCAAGGGTAGAAAAATAAACTAGAAGATTAATAGCAATTGGTTTAACTACACAGTTCAGGTAGTAGAGAAATGGGAGATAAGTATCTGAAAGGATGGTTGGAGCCAGATTTTGAAGGTCTGAGAATGCTAAGATAAAGAGTTTGGGCTTTTATTCCTCAGCCTCTGAAATCCTGGTTTAAGCATTGTTCTAAGCAGTGATTCTCAAAGTGTTGTCTAGGGAACCCTGGGGAGCCTCCATGAGGTTTTTAGAGTCCATGAGGTCAAAACTATCTTCATAATAATACTAAGATATTAATATCATTCTCATTGCCTCACAGGTTTACTGTGGAGTCTCCCATGGTGTGTTACATCACAAAAGACTAAATGCAGAAGCAGATGTAAGAATCCAGGTGTCTCCTCTTGAGCCAGACGTTAAAGATGTTTATAAAACATAAACCCATGCCATTTTTCTCAATAACAGTGCTTTGTTTTGGAGAATATAGTTATTTTTTATAAGACTATATAACTTACATTAACATGTAATGGCTTATTAAACTTATTTTATAGTAAATTAATAAATATTTTTAAAGTTCTCAGTTTTATTTCTGATATATAAATATAGAGTATCAGTAGATATAACTCCTCTAAATAAAAGCTCTTAGGAGTCTTCACCAATTTTTAAGAGTTTAAAGAGGTCCTGAAACAAACGGTTTGAGAACCATTGCTCTAACAGTACCTTGGACCTGATACAGATTTATCATGGCCTCTAGAGGACACATCCAGCCATGTCGTAAATGTGGGGAAATCTGATTCAGTCACCAAAATAAAAGGACATGATTTTAAAAAACTTTTAATAGCCCAGTAAATCCAAGAATGTCATTTCAACATGTAATCAATGTAAAACTTGTTGAGATATCATGAATTCAAAAGAACATCATTTGAAATTCCACCGTCAATTCTTCTTGAGACTTCACTGAAGCTCTTCTATCAGCAGTGCCACATCCAGGTGCGGCTTGGTTGGCTCGGGCCACGGTGTCCCGAGGTCTCCCTGCTTCAAATCACCTGGGCAACAGGCTTCTAAGGAAGATTCCTGGCTCTTACCCAGAACTTCCAATCGTCTTTTGTGGAAGATCCCATCTGCATTCAATCAAGAGCCCCACATTGTTCTTAGGAGCACTGCCATTTAAAATTCTTGTTTTAGGATATTTATGGTGTACTTAACAAGTTTACAAAGAAGCATCCAAAAATGGTGGTTAAACCTCACGTGGAGTCAGACATTTCACTCAGCTGGAATTTCAGTTGCCACTGACATAGGTGTTTTTTCCACTAGAAGGTATCTTGTTTTCAGGCAAAAATTGAGAAACCCTGACGTTTACAGAACTTGTCCAGAGAAAAAGAATTACTCATGGGTCCCTAGTGAGACCTAAATTCATCAGACACCACTCTGCCCTCATGGAAGAGTAAAGTGTGGATTAAACCTGAGTGTCTGAGACTTTAAGGTACAAGAGAATCACCAAAGATTGCAAAGCCTAAAATATTTATTATCTGATCATTTACAGAAAAAATTTGCTGTCTCCTGCTCTAAATCAGTGCTTTTTAAACTTTAACAAATTAATCTTTCGGGGATCTTGTTAAAATGCAGATTCAGATTTGGTGGATCTGGAGTCAAGATTCTTATTTCTAATCAGCTCCCAGGAGATGCTGCTGGCCCACTGGCCACCTCAGAGCAGGTCTGAAATGCAGGACCTCAGGCCCCAACCTGCAGTCCCACTGAATTGGAAGCTGCATTTCACCAGGATTCATGGATGACCCTCATGATTGCACCAGAAGCACTGAAGTAGATTACAAAAAAAGAGTGTGACCTTTGACTTCAGACAAAGCAGAATCGTAATCCCTCTCTCTCATTAGGCATGGGGATATCTGCATGCAACTCAAGCTCTCCAAATCCCCTTTTTTTCATCTCTAAAGTGGGGACAAGAATATTTTGTTCACCCACCTCATAACTGTTATGAAAATCAAATATGACAATGGAAACAATTTATAAATAACACTGACACATATTGAAGGTTTACTATATGCAAGCCATTATGGCAAATAATTTATAAATAAAGAGACTGAGGTTCAGAGAGGCAAAACAACTTGTTGGGAATCACACTGCCAAGTAGAGAAGAGTCGAACTGGTACACAGTCCTGGCCAGTAGTTACCTGCTCCTGCACTTTTTATGACCATATAATTTTGCCACCTTGAGGGTCTTTCAGCCCTATTCAAATGCCTGTGTTAGTGGCTTCTATTATTTTTTGCAATCATATTCCAAAATACATCTCCATGCATAAATGAAAGAAATCTACAGTCTGGGCCAAAAGGGTAAATGCTGCAAACCATAGTGCACACACTTGACCTTGCCAAAAAGTCAAAAAGCAATGAAGTAAATCAAAATAGTCCTAACCCATGTCCTACGTTAGAGCAACTTTGTTTAATTTGCCAAAAAGTCAAAAAGCAATGAAGTAAATCAAAATAGTCCTAACCCATGTCCTACGTTAGAGCAACTTTGTTTAATTAGGGTCAAGCTTCCAGAAATCCAGGAATGGTCAACTCTCATGATGACTAAATCACATATTGAGGGAGATAGCGGTGTACACTGCTCAATTATATAGTTCCCTGGTCTTTGAAATCACCTTTGAGTATTGCTCTCAGGAGAGCTTTGGCAGCAAAGCCTCCATCTGCTTATAATTTCCCCCGCATTTTCTTAGCTTTTTCAGTCCTTGCTGTTTTGCCCAGCAGGAAGTCAAATTGGGTGAATCATTTTCACCAGGCAGTCCCCATCTCTGCGACTCACTTTCATTTTCCCTTCCTGCCCTAAGTAGAGGGTCACAGCTGTCTTTGAAAGAGCACTTTATAAAAGATGCAACAGCATCCTCTACTGACTGTGGCTTACTATATCAAAGAGGAAACAACTCACTTTTGTGTGATTTGGATCATTCTTTAGTGCATTTATCAGTGCTTTTTATTTTATTTTAGGCTGTTTTGGAATGAAAATAAAACCTTGGTGTTTAAACTCATTTTTAAAACCACTTATTGAGGTGTGTGACTGACATAGAAAAAGCTGTACACATTTAATGTACGCAGCTTGTTGAGTTTGGAAATAAGAATACGTCAGTGAAATCATCACCCCGATCTATGTCATAAACATACCCATCAGATCCAAAAGTTTCCTTCTGCTCTTTTTATTAGTATTATTATTTGTGATAAGAATGTTTAACATAAGATCTGCCCTCTTGAACCATCATACACTGTTGGTGGGAATGTAAATTGGTGTAGCCACTGTGGAAAACAGTATGGAGGTTTCTCAAAAAACTGAACATAGAACTACCACCTGACCCAGCAATTTCACTCCTGGGTATATATCTGAAAACAACAAAAACACTAATTTAAAAAGATACACACACCCCAATGTTCATAGCAGCATTATTTACAATTGCCGAGATATAGAAGCAACCTAAGTGCCAATCTACAGGTGAATGGATAAAGAAGCTGTGGTATATATATACTACTTAGTCATAAAAAAAGAATGAAATTTTCAGCAATATAGATGGGCTTGGAGGGCATTATGCTACGTGAAATAAGTCAGAGAAAGACAAAAACTGTATGATACCACTTATATGCGGAATCTAAAAAAATACATGTTAGTGAATATAACAAAAAACAAGCAGACTCACAGATACAGAGAAAAAACTAGTGGTTACCAGTAGGCAGAGAAGAGGAGCAATATAGCGGTTAGGGGAGTGGGAAGTACAACTATTGGGTGTAAGGCTCATTGATGTATTGCACAATACAGGAAATATAGTTAACATTTTGTAATAACTGTAAATGGAACGTAACCTTTAAAAACTGAATAAAACATTTTAAAGTAAAAAGCCCCTGCACTATCCCTGAAACCCTAGGTTTCCAAAGAAGTACCCACCCCCATCTTTCAACACATATAACATGTTTGTATACTTTAAAACTAGTTCACAAAAGTATTATACATGATCCCATGGGTCATGATAAAAGTGGTAATTACAGCTAACATTTTAAAAACTTATTGGAGAGAGGATTCTGGGAAAATGGCATAGTAGTAATCATCAAGAATCTGTTTCCCCGCCTAGAAAACAATGGTACTGGCAGAACCATTTTGGACCTCTGGCATCTACTGAAGCTTTGCAACTTCCAAGGGAAGGCTTGGACAGTAAACTGTGATGAATTTTAGTCAATTTCACCTTTTAGTTCAACAGCACCCACTCCCAAGTCCCAAGGCAGACAGCCATGGATATGTTTCTGCAACAGCTTGCACTCAGCTTGAGGAATCCAGGGTGGGCAATAAGGACCTGTCCTGAAAATTTGGAGATCTTTGTTCTGTTCACTGAGAGCTGCCTCTGATCATGACAATACAGACTTGGAAGCAGGCAGTCAGTGTTAAACACATCCCCACATACACACCCACCATTGCAAGTCCCTCACCCTCAGGCTGAAGCAACTTCCAGGAGATTTAAAGGGTCAGATCTTTTTCCCTTCTTTACTTTTCTCCTTTTAGAAGCCAGACATTAAAGACAAAGACATTCAAGAGCAATTGCTTTCAAATTTATAAAGTCACTGTGCGTGGTTAAGGAAAGGCACAGGCTCAAGAAAGATCTGAGAAGACTTTAAACTTATACCCAGGTTTATTGTTGACACAGAGACAGCCTATAACAGTCAAAGCCAAGAGAGAAACAACAAAAAGCAAACCCTGTGAAAAGGGGAGAATCTGATTACCAGAATCCACATAATTAAATTTAAATGTCCCATTTTCAACAAAAAGTCACAAAACACACCAAAAAACACAGGAAGGTATGAACAATTCATTGGGGAAAAATAAACCAACAAAACTGCCCCTGAAAAAGAATAGATGGCAGATCTACTAGATAAAGACTTTAGAACAACTGTCTGAAAGATGCTCAAAGAACTAAAAGAAGACATAAAGTTAAGAAAATGATGTATGAAAAAATGGAAATATCAATAAAGACAGAGAAAACTTGAAAAGAAAATTTAAAAAAAATTCTAGAGTTGAAAATACAACGATTGAAAAGTAAAATACATGAGGGAAATTCAAGGGCAGATTTGAGTAGGTAAAATAACCCATGAACTTGAAGACAGGACAATTGAAATTATCAAGTCTGAGAAACAGAAGGAAAAACACTTGAAAAAATGTGAACAGAGCCTAAGGGACCTGTGGCACACCATCAAACAGACAACCATATGAACTGCGGGAGTCCCAGAAGAAGAAGAGAGAAAGGGACAGTGAAGTTATCTGGAGAAATAATGGCCAGAAACTTCCCAAATCTGATGAGAGACATGAACAAAAGTATACAATAAGCTCAATGAACTCCAAGAAGATGAACTAAAAGAGACCCACACTGACACACATTATAATCAAACTGTCCAATGCCAAAAACAAGGAAAGAATATTGAAAGCAGCAAGAGAGAATCAATTCATCACATTCAAGTGATCCTTGATAAGATTTTGGACAGATTTGTCATCAGAAACTTTGAAGTTCAGAAGGCGGTGGGCTAATATATTCAAAGTGTTAAGAGAAAAAAAAAAGCTGTTAGCCAAGACTCCTATACCTGGCAAAACTGTCCTTCTAAAGTGAGGCAGATTAAGACATTTCCAGATAAACAAAAGATAAGGGAATCTGTTACCACTAGACCTGCCCTGCAAAAAAATGCTACGAGTAGTCCTGAAGATTGAAATGAAAGAACACCAGCTAGTAACTTAGCTATAAGAAGAAATAAAGATGTCAATAAAGGTAAATAAATGATTCATTATAAAAGCTTATATTACTGTAGAATTAGTTTGTAACTCCACTTTTTGTTTTCTACATGATTTAAGACTAATGTATTATGAAAATCAATTACTGGTTTATGTTTTAGGTCACACAAGGTATAAGATGTACTTTTGCGACATCAATAACTGAAAGACATCGGAAGGAGCTGTAAAGGGACAGAGCGTTTGAATGTTATTGAAGTTAAGCTAGTATAAATTCAAATTAGAGTGTTGAAACTTTAGAATATTAAATGTAATCCCCATGGTAACCACAAAGAGAATAGTTACAGAATATCGAAAAAAGGAAATAAGAAGGGAATTAAAACATTTTATTAAAAAAATTGACTAAACACAAAAGAAGACAGGAATTTAGGAAATAAGGGACACAAAAAGCACCATAAGGCATATAGAAAACAAATAGCAAATAACAGAAGTAATTACTTATCAGTAATTACTCTAAATGTATGTGAATTAAACTCTCCAATCAAAAGATAGAGATTGGAAGAATAGATAAAAAAACATCATATGCTGTCATGTCAACTATATGCTGTCTATAAGAGACTCACTTTAGTCTGAAGACACAAATAGGTTGAAAGTAAAAAGATGAAAAATAATATTTCATGCAAATACTAAACAAAAGACAGCAGGAAAAGCTATACTAATAGACAAAATAGACTTTAAATTAAAAAAAGGTATAAGAGACAAAGAAAAACTTCATATATTAATGAGTTTCAATACATCAAAAGTATAATAATTAGAAACATTTATACACCTAATAACAGACAATCAATATATATGAAGCAGGGCTTCCCTGGTGGCGCAGTGGTTGAGAGTCTGCCTGCCGATGCAGGGAACACGGGTTCGTGCCCTGGTCCGGGAAGATCCCACATGCCGCGGAGCAGCTGGGCCTGTGAGCCATGGCCGCTGAACCTGCGCATCCGGAGCCTGTGCTCTACAACGGGAGAGGCCACAACAGTGAGAGGCCCGCGTACCGCTAAAAAAAAAAAATATATATATATATATATATATATATATATGAAGCATAAATGGACAAAATCGAAGGGAGAAATAGACATTTCCACAATAATAGTTGGAGACTCCAATGCTCTACTCTCAATAGCAGATAGAACTATCAGACAGAAGTAAGGAAATGGAGAACTTATTACACAATAACCTGACTAAATCTAACAGACATATACTGAACACTCTATCTAACAACAACAGAACACACATTCTTCTCAACTTCACATGGGACATCTTCCAGCAAGGACCATATGTTAGGCCACAAATTAAGTCTACAGAGGTTTAATAAGATAGATATCATACAGAATATCTTTTATGACCACAACAAGATGAAGTTAGAAATCAAAATAGAACTAAAACTGGAAAATGCACAAATTCGTGGAAATTAGACAACACACTCTTAAACAACAAATGTATCAAAGAAGAAATCACAAGGGAAATTAGAAAATACTTAGAGATGAATTAAAATGAAGACACACAATATCAAAACTTATGGGACATAGCAAAAGCAATGCTAAGGAGGAAATTTATAAACACATTAGAAAAGAAGAAATATCTCAAATCAACAACCTAACTCTGCAACTTAAAGAACTAGAAAAAGAAGAACCAACTAAAAATAAAACTAGCAGAAGGAAGAAAATAATAAGGATTAGAGCAGAGATAAATGAAATAAATAACAGAAAAACAATAGAGAAAAATAAAAAAAAATCAAAAGTTGATTCTTTGAAAATATGAATGAAATTGAAAACTTTTAGTTGGATTGACTAAGAAAAAGAGAGTAGAATCAAATAACTAAAATCAGAAATGAAAGTGGAGACACTACAACCAATAATAAATACAGACAACAAAAAGGATTATAAAAGAGTACTATGAACAACTGTGTGGATCAAACTTGGATAACTTGGATAACTTAGATGAAACGGACAAATCTGAGAAACACAAAACTTGACATGACTGAGTCACAAAGATGTAGAAAACCTGATTAGACTGATAACCAGTTAGGAGATTGAATCAGTAATCAAAAACATTTCAACAAATAAAATCCCTGAACCTAATGGCTTCACTTGTGAATTCCATCAAACATTTAAAGAAGAACTAACAAACACCAATCTTTCTCAAACTTCAAAAAATATTTGAAGAGGAGAGAACACTTCCTAACTTCTAGCTCCTCATTCTCTAAGGCCAGCATTCTTCTGACACCAAAGCCAAAGACACTACAAGAAAACTATAGACAAATACATATAGACATGAACATTGATGCAAACTATGCAACAGGAAAAAATATTTGCAAATAAAGGACTAATATCCAGAATAAAACTCAACAACAACAACAAAAACAAATAACCTAATTAAAAAACAGGCAAAGGACTTGAATAGACATTTCTCCAAAGAAGATATATGAATGGCTAATAAGCAAATGAAAAAACTGCCAAAATTACTAACCATTAGGAAAACGCAAATCAAAACCACAATGAGATAGCACCTCACACCCATTAGTATGGCTACTATCAAAATCATTAAAAATAACCACCGTTGAAGAAGATATGGAGAAATTGGAAATTTGGAAATATTGGAAATTTGTACTGTTCATGGAAAACAGTATGAAACAATATGATGGGTCCTCAAAAAAATAAACACAGAACTACCATATTATCAGCAATTCCACTTCTGGGTACACACTAAAAGTATTGAAAGCAGGGTCTCAAAGAAATTCTTGTATATCCATGTTGATACCAGCATTATTCACAATAACAAACATGATAGTAACCCAATGTCCATTGACAGCTGAATGGATAAGCAATATATGGTATATACAATGGAATATCATTAGCCTTAAAAAGGGAAGGAAATTCTGACACATGCTACAACATGGATGAACCTTAAATAGGGAGTTATTGTTTAATGGGTACAATGTTTCAGTTTTGCAAGATGAAAAGAGTTCTGGAGGTGAATGGTGGCAATGGTTGCACAAAATATGAATGCACTGAGTATCACTAAACTGTGTATTTTTTTAATGGTTAAGGTGGTAAATATTGTGCAATGTGTATTTTACCACGATAAAAAAATTTTAAGCAAAAAAAACTGAACCCAATTTAAGAGCCTGACCTCGTACCAAAATTTTACAGATTAATATTTTCAGCCACAAAGTGAGAAAGATACTATAAACAGCTCAGATTTATAATTGCAACCATGATGTTCAGGAAGATCTAGTGATTTTCCCAAGGTCACAGAGCTTACATAAGCAGCAGAACTGGAGTGTAGACCCTCAGAACCTGCCGTCTACTCACTATAGTGCTTTCGAAGCTATTTTCTGTATTTAAAATGAGGGAATGTAGCTAATTTGGCACTTTCTACCATTCAAAGATATTCACAAACATAAACTCATTTACTCTCACAATTTTTATGTTAGGAGGGCAAGCAATGCAATTTTTCTTCTATCCATTTTACAATTTACAATACTGAGGTTGAGATTGTGTGTTTTGTTATGACACTGGAAAGATACAAAATGGCAGAGTACATTAAAAATTCAGGTCTTCTTAACTATGAAATACTGTGAACAGAACCTATCTTTGCTTTGTTTCATAAACTGAACAGCTTCTGTGTAGTAAAAGTGAAAGAGTAGTGATCTACCCCCTTCTAGAACTGTGTTTTTTACTCACAATTAAATGTCAAATAGTTTTATTTATATAACAAACGTGGTAAAATGTTAAAAATTAGTGAATCCAGCTGAAGGACATATGATAGCTACTTGTACTATTCTTGCAGGTTTTTGTAAGTTTTAATTCTGTAAATTTTTATAGATGAAGTTTAAAAATATGAAGGTATAGTCAGATAAATGCAAACTGAATAAACTGCCAACTAAGGCACCAGACACAATTTACACATATAAACATTTAGAGTTGAAAAGTACCTTGGAAATTATTTATTTTAAATCCCTTATTTTACAGCTGAGGAAACAAACCTAAAGTTTAATGTTAACGCTATTTGTTAATATTAGAGCCTGGTCTAGAAATCTGAGGTGTCCCCGAACCCTTGCTCTCATCCTGAGTTTCCTCTTTTTGTAGCATAAAGTTTCTCCAAAAAAATTATTGCATTAAAAACAACTTCTTTGGCTCCTGGAAGCCAAGGAAGATTCTATATTGTTAAGAATATTCTCAGATTGAAGTAGTGAAAAGAACACATGTATGTTTGTATGACAGAGATACAGATATGGATCTGATAAGGATATAGGTAACAATGTTCAACTGGGTTAAAGAGAACTCAAAGACTGTTCACCTACTCCATTGCAAGCAGTTGCTTCTCAAGCTCTTCAGAAAATTGCAGAGGAAAATTAATTTGACATTTTTTCTTTATCACGCTGCAAAATAGTTAAGAGTGGCCAGCAGATGCCACTGTTGTCAGTTGTAAATAATTTTTCACATTTCAAATAAAGGAGATGAGTCATTACAGAAGGAAATAGGATAAGTGTAACAAAAATAATCATGTTATCTTAAAAAAATGTAACAAAAGTAATGCATTAATTGGATCTTATTATTTACCTTTAAGCAAAACATTTAATTAGACACTTGTCAGCTAAAAGATATGAGCTAACTTGTTAGAAAAAAATTAACAAGAAAAACTGTAAGTCTTCTATGTTTGAAAAGAATAATCATGTTTAAAAATTAGAAGTTGATGCAATCACCAATGTTGACTAATAGCTATATTTAATAGCCAAGATATAGCCTACCTGATGAGTGACATAAGGAAGAGTAAAATAAAACATCAATTCTATTCTTTTTTGTTACTATTGAGACATTATAAAAATAGTTTTGTATTTCTCAAGCCTACACTCAATGGTGAATAAGCTGTTACTACAAAATTGACTGTTTATTATGTTACTCTCTTATATTTCCATCAATATTCGTAGTGTTAAGTATTTTTAAAATAATTTAAAATATATAAATTAAAGCAGACCTACATGGCCTATTCCATGAGAAAAAATATGATGGCTATTGGTTACTTCTAGGCTGGCCTCCCAAATTCCACAGTGGAACATGATTGATCACTCCTGGAATCCCTGTATCTTCCTGAACATATTTTTGGAATGACTCTTCACTTTTTTTAAAACATCAATCCCACCAAAAATCTGTAAATTATAGTTCAAATAGATTTTTTCATATATTTTCATGTGGATTTGAATTGCTGAATATTTTAATTAATTGACAAGAAAATATTAAATCTATGCTATATTCAACACTCTGATAGTTGCTGTGAGGGATTCAGAAGAGAATAAACATAGTTTCTGTTCTTAAGCAAAGAATACAGTAGAATAAAAAGAAAGGTTTTATGTATGGACATATATGTACTATGCTAAATGTTTCTGCTGTTACATAAAATGATGTGTAAAATGGTGAGGTTTCATAAGATTGTTGTAAAGATTAAATTAGATAAGGAGTAAAGTATCCATATCTAATTTAATCTCTCAATATCAAGCACAAAATAGTGGCTAAGCCAGTGTCAGTTTTCACTCAAATAACTGTCTTGGAGAGCAGATAGAGTGAGTGTTCAAAACCCTAATCAAATACTAAGTATAAATAATAAGTGATGTAAGAAAGGAATAGAATACATGAGAAATTAAAAATAAAGTGTTCCTGGCAGAATGGTCCACAAAAATCTTGATGGAGGAGGTCATATTGAGCTAACACTTGAGAGAAATGTAAGCATTTAAAGTGTAGAATAATGTGAAATAATCTTATGCAAGGTAGAGAAAGTGTGGGATAAGATAGGTTAATCCCTGGGGCAAACGTTAAAAAAATAAAACAAAGACGCCAACATAAAAAGAGAATATAAAATTGAATACGAAACTAAACAACTCAAAAGAAGGCAGAAAAGGAGGAACAATGGAAGAAAGAATGTATGAGACAAATAAAAGACAAATAACAAGAAGGTAGACTTAAATTCAACCATATCAATAATTGCATTAATTGTAAATGGTCTTAAATTCTTCAAGAAAAAAACAGATTGCTGAACTGGATTGAAAAATGAAAAAACACAGAACAATTCTATGCTATTTATAAAAGAAAATTTAAAGATATATGCTGGTTAAAAATAAAGGATGGCAAAAGATATATCATGCAAACACTAATTAAAAGAAAGTTGAGATAGTTTTTTTAATACCAATGTAGACTTTAAGGCAATAAGTATCACTAGAGATATAAGAATATTTCATAAAGAGGGTCAATTCATTGAAGACATAGCACTCATAAACATGTATGTACCTAATAACAGAGTTTCTAAATTCATGAAAAAATCTGGCAGAATTAAAAGGAGAAATAGACAAATTCACAATTGTAGTTGAAGAATTTAACATTTGTAAGACTAATAGAATATTAACATCCTATTAATAGAATAGAATAATTTAATCAATAAGTGATCATTTTCAGTAATATAATTTTAAAAAATTGACTCTACAATTAGAAAAATATCTCAATATATAATATAATATATAATAATGGACACTACAGTTATTATTATATATTAATACTCTACAGTTATAACACTACTATAATAACTGACACTACAATTAGAAAAACTGTATCCCTCAGTAATTGATACTGAAATTAGAAAAAAGATACAGAAAATATTTGAATAATATGAAAATCTAACTTGACATAATTTACTTACATAAAACCTATACAAAATTACTGCAGAATACACATTATTTTCAAGTGCACATAAATATGTACCATGATAGACAATACTTTCAGCTATTGTCATAATATTTCATGGAACGCTCCCTCACCCTTGCCAAACGCTATTCAAACATCAAAAGGAAAATAACTCAAAATATATAATTGTGCTTGGCAATTAGGAATTCATTTGTGATTTTAGCGAAAGTAGTATCGATGAAATATTGAGGGCTGGAAACCACGTTATAATGGACCAACGCTTGAATGAAAGGTAAAGATGAAGAGATCATGAGGATAGGTGTTTCTCTTAGGAAGTTTGACAGTGAAAGGAAGAGAGAGTGAATAGGGGTGGCAGAGGAGGACATATTTTTGTTTTATAATATAAGAGAGGTGAACACGGTTTCCGGATGAAAAAAAGGAGCCAGTAGAGAGAGAAAGGAAAAGGAGAGAGAATAATCTGCGGAGAAAGGCCTTGGGTAATTCAGAGTGGGAGGAAATCAAGAGCAGAGATGGGCAGATTGGCCTTTGATATGATCAGGGAAAGCTTTTCCCCTTAAGGAGTAGGAAAAATAGATAAAATAGATGTAGAGGGTGCTTCACTTTAAATGATAAACAGGTATAGAAAACTACTATACACTGCATAGTAATATTTGTAACTAAGGTACAGTGCAAAAAGCATGCTTTGTGATAAGAGATCCTCAAATGTTTCAAATCACATTCACATAAAACTGACTCCCTTATATGTTTGTTTCTTTCCTTTTTTGTTTTTTTTATTGGGGGTGGAGTTTAGAGGGTGGGGAAAGGCAGGAAAGGTGGAGGACGGGAGAGGTAAAGTGAACAAAAAATAAAAACGCAATTCTCAGAAAAAGGAACCTAATAGCAAAAAATATATGAAAGGATCTTCATCCAACCTAGTAATTAAATAAATATAAATTCAAACAATGAAATACTATGCTCTGCCCCATAAGATCAGAAAAAAATTTCACATGTCACTGAGGATGTGGATACTCTAAACTTTTTACACCCTGCCAGTGGTAATGTAACTTGATTTAACCCCTTTAGAAAGTAGTAATTTGGCAATTTCTAGGGAAGTTTAAGATGGATGGATGAAACATATTATTGCTCAAAAGGATCTACTCCCTCCCTTGGGAGAGGATTGTGAGTCCTCACTCATTTCCATATGTCTGGCCATCCTGCACTGTAGAGGTAGTATATTTCCCTGCCCCATTGACTAGGATTTGGTCATGCGATTTAAGTTGACCAATTGAATATGAGTATACATGGGTACCCCTTCTATGAACAGAAGCTTTTGAAGTCATTGCAAATTTTTGTCAGCCTCCTGCCCATTATTTCCATGAGAAGGGTATACACTGGATAGGAGCTGTTTCCATCCCAGCTGCAACAATTTGAATAAAATCTTTTTAGAATTTCTGTAGTGATTTTAGAGTTAGAGACTTTTTGGTGAAGAACTCTTTTTTTTTTTTTAACCTGAAAGGAAAATGAAAACAAAGTCCTAATATATCACACAAACATGTTTATTACTTAAATGTTTATAAATTATAAGATTTTACTTATGAATAAAAACATTTCTAGAAAATGTTACACATTTTGTAATAATGTTTGTAACTGGTTTCAGGCACATAGTGCAAAATACTTCTTTTCTGATACAGAGATCCCTAAATGTTTATCTAACCACATTGGCACAAAATTGCTTTAGTACCTTATATGGTACAATATACCCCTAATAAATCTTTGAAAAAGAAAAACTTTGTGGGCAAAACTAGTACACTACTATTTACTGGCAAAAATCTATTAGTAGATTCAGTTTTCTTGGTTTATAAAGTAGGTTGCCATAGAAAAATATTATTTGTCTATGATTCTTTTAAAATCACATTATTATATAATACACAAATTATTCATCTGAAAAAAATCTCTTAATACCTGAGAATTTGTCCATGAACAGTTAATTTTTATACTATCTTTTATGTTCTGGCTTTGAGATACCTCAGATATGAAATAACTTGAACGTCTCTAATAAAAATTTTGCAAATGTAAACATAATTTTATGTTTACCAAAATAGGATCTTCAACATGTCAATAATTCTTACTTTTCTACTTGATTAATAAAATACAGTACTTAACTGTGAGAAAATTATTTTTTTAAGAGTAGACATATACATATATAAGATCTATAAAGACATGATAGAATATACACATTATAAAAACAATGTATTGTTCTTATAAGTACAATCAAATTAGAGGTAGGTGTTTTAAGTCAAATTCTACTATATCATATCTTCTTCTGTATTATTCCCACAAAATTTCATATTTAGTATTTAACCAAAGCATATATTTTAAATACAAAATTATACCATATTTTAGGATGATTTTTTTCAAGCACCATAATGCACAATTAAAAATTAAAGGAAACATAAAACAAAGTATCTAAGCTGTATCAGTAGAAAGTATAATGGCTATGTACTTTTTTGATGTGACTATTGATTTGCTATTCACCTGACAGATTCAATATGTTTATCGCAGTTTTAAATAAGTTCATTTTCCTAATTTTTACTTGCTCCATTTTAACAAGTAGAATAAACATTCATTGTACAGTAGGATACCAGAGCAGAGATTTACATGTGTGTTTATAGGCATAAGGTAATTGTGGTCCAGTCCAAGCTGTTAACAGCAATACTATCTTGGTATAATGCAAGCATCCCTGTGTACCCTACCATAAATTACTATATACTTTTAAGGATCCAGATTAGAATCACATATCGTTCAGTTTATTTTGAAGCCCTTGAAAAATTAAGCAGTGATGTGACTCCCTGATGAGCACCCTGAAAAAAAGGCACAGACATTTTAGACATGGAAATCTCAGGAAGGGAAGGGTAAAGAAACAAGCACCAGCTATTTGCAGTTTCCAGAGAATGTCTCCTCTTTGGGACATACTTCCCACTTCTGGATGTTCATATTACTTGAATTGGGAGACCAGTAGTCATGTGAGGAATACACTTTCCACAGAACCCTCCACATCTGCCGTAGACTTTGGTTCCATCCTGAAAATAGGAAGAGGAAGAGATACAGGAGAATCTGTTACAAGCTAGTATCTGCATGCACAGGGCAGAAAAAGCAAATGCTTTGAATCATGCGGTTGAAATAATTAGCCAAGGTTTCATACAACAATTACACTTGAGGTCAAAGGTCATGCCATTTCAGGATTAGTTGAAATTTGTGGTCATGGGAATTAGATAATGTGAGATTCATATTATCTACTTAATGATTATAAACCACACTCTAATTTAGACAATTCATCTCAACCCACTTATTTTCCAACAAGATACCTATTTGCTTCAGTGAGTTTATTAAAACCTCTCCCAATCTGTTGTCCAGCATTGCCATGATTTTATATAAGATTCTCACAGACTAAAAAAAAGATAGTATGCAAACTTGACCTTAACTGAATCCAAGCCATATTAACCTCAAATATATCCTGGAAGCATTAGAAACACAGCCTGAAGAAAATATTTAGAAGGTGATAAAATGGGGGGGGGGGCGGGGAATAAAACTGGACTGAAAGCAGGAATTATAATTAGATAAGGACTAAAAAGGGAGATTCTTCTTTTTTTTAGGAAAGCAGAGCTGCTTACTGAGGAATGGCTGGTGAAGAAGGTGGTCAGGACATGCTAGATTTTCTTTCCAAACTGTCTTCCATCTTTAGGTCCAAAAGTCAAAAGGCATTTTGATAGGATAAAGCAAAAATAGCTTGAACTCCTGTAGTTTCTAGAAAAGGTAAGTTTTGCTTTGTTTTTGTTTTTTTAATCTAAGGAAGGAGGGTCGAGAAGGAAACTTTGGGTTCCTGGAACTTTTGAGGATGAAGAATATTTTGAGATCGGGGGCTTTTGAAGTTGCCTCTCCTTTCAAAAGCTTTCTAAACTCTAGAGAGTCTGAGTAAACAGAGAAAGGAATGGCAGTAAAAATTCCAATTTATATACATTCCTGTTCGCAAACGGATCGTATAAGTAAACCCCTAATCTTGCTTAAATTTAATGGGAAATGAAAATATGTGTGCATTTCCATAAGTACATTTGGGTTTCACAAGTCTCATTTTCACACCAGGCAATAGATCTCAGGAAATACCTTCATGTGCAAAATTTTTGATTGAGGGAGAAACTCTCAATTAAATAAACAAATAAATAATCTTTAGAATAGAACTTAAATAGAAGCAAAAGTAATGATTCTACTAAATATTCATTTTTACTGCTGCCCTCAGCCAGATCTCATTTAACCAAAAGATACCTAAAAACTGTATAAAGTCAGAATATCTCATTGCACTCTCTACATTTTCTACTTGCTCAGAATATACTTTAACTAGGTAATTAATTTATTTCCATTCTTCTACCAAAAGGGATTAGACCAAAATTTGCCAAATAAATATTTAGAAATAGCCATTTTTAAAAAGTCTACTGCTTGCCCATATGATAGAAATAATAAAAATTTAAATTCTTTAATTATAAATTGAAACACAATTTCATAATATTCAGAAACATAATGTTTTAGTCTCTGATTATTAGAAAATTGAATTTCATTTATAAGTAGTATTCATATAAATAGGAGTGTAACAGAAGTCACTTTTATCAAAAGAAAGAAAAATGATAAAACCTTAGAGTGGGCAGGGGGTTGTTGATGGTGCTGATTTATGTGCAATATAGGTGAGGACACTTACAATGTAGATCCTGATTTACTATAGATAGAATCATGTTATCTAAGACATGGGAACTCCAAGTACTAGGAGCCATCTCATAAAGAGTATGTGCTAGTACGCCATACCAGCATCAAAATTAAATGGATTCTGCTTTAGATAATACATGTGCTATAGGTAAAAACCAAATACCAATGTTCTCTAGATAAAGGTAGACAGAGGAAAATATGCATACAACCATAAAAAATATTCCTAATTCTTGAAGAACCTATAAAGGATATTTGTTAAATGACAAATGGCTCCAACCTCAGCTCCATCACTAAATCAAAGTAGTGAGGTAAATAAACCAAAAAGTTACCTCTCACTTTGAAATATTAAAACCTACAAACCTTTAATAATTAGAATATAGCTAAAAGCACTACCTCTTTTTGAAGTACCTGCATTTCAAGCCATCGACCCCAAACTTGAGCTACTTCAATCTATATGCTCTGGCATTTGATTTCATGTTCAGATATATGTAGGCTAAACATGAATGTGTATGTATATAAAACCTACATAAGCACATGAATAAAAATGAACCCAATTCCATAATTTCATAAATTAATGTTATATTTCATTATATGTAATATAGCCCATCATATGCAATAACGCATTAGTCATTAACTTCATATAACTCTAAATTTAAAGTAGAGGACCTTTAATGCTAGTTCACAGCACAGAAGTATTTCAGACAGATTTTTTGGTCCAGCAGGACTTACTTGTGATCTGTGAATGATGACAGAGGCATAACTGCCCTGAGCAAGCCACTTTGCTGTACTGGATATCTTCATTCCAGTTCCAGCCAAATTAATGCTGAATTGTCCCTGGATTGAAAACAAAACAAAATAAAAATAGATGGAATTCATAAAATATTTAAGCATCCACTTTGCTGGAAACACCTGAATTGGAATTATGTAAGAAAGGACTCGAATGGTTTTCAAGATTCTTTCTTTAGAAAATGAAAGAATATTGATACAACCTTACACTAAAGAAAATGAACAGGCTAAAGACTTTTTAAATTGATTACAAATAAGTCTTCTCAATTACAAGAGACAACTGAAATAATACCAGATAATGTTATTTGTGCAAAAGTAATTCTGTCCAACACTAGGACTCTAGGGTTGACAGCTAGAGCTTATGCTCCTGTAGCAACAGCAAGTCCAGTCAGAATGGGTGTTCACAGGGATTGATACCAACCAGACTTTAACATTTCTCCAGTTTCAATTTTTGACCCCTCGTTGCTAATTTCCCTAAGTTACACCTGTTTAATGTATTTCCTAGAATCTTCTGTTACTGTGCCCTTACCTTTTGCGTTAAGAATGTTACTTTTTAACCTACCACACAAAACTACTGAATGTGATATTATTGCCCCAGCTATCATGTGCTTTTAAGAGCCCAGAAGTGTTATGTGGACGTCTGATTCCACATGATTTACACACATGGTATGTGAGCCCCCTAGTGGCTTTATGATCGAGTTATTTTCAAGACACAAGAACCAGTTTCATGTCAAAATATTCCAGACTATCTCTGCTAAAACTTAAACTTTAGGGCTTCCCTGGTGGCGCAGTGGTTGAGAATCCGCCTGCCAATGCAGGGGACACGGGTTCAATACCTGGTCCGAGAAGAGCCCACATGCCGCGGAGCAACTAAGCCTGTGCGCCACAACTACTGAGCCTGCACGCTAGAGCCCGTGCACTGCAGCAAGAGAAGCCACCACAATGAGAAGCCCGTATGCAGCAACAAAGACCCAACACAGCCAAAATTAAATAAATAAAATAAATAAATTTATTTAAAAATAAACTTTAAATATCTGTTAATTAAGAAAGTGCCTGACTAAAATTGGTAAAATTTGTGGCACATGTATACGATCTTGCAGTACAGAATTATACACTGAAAAGCTGTACTTAATGAAAGCTAATTAAGCCTACTGCCAATGTTTAATATACATACAGATTTAGAGTGATATTAGGACAATCTTAGATCACATCACAATATCCTATGGCCTAAGACTCAGGAATCTTGAGCAAGACAGTGATAAAACATTAAAGATTATGTTATGTCAATGAAAATATTATCTTGTCATGAAAGCAAACTAAATAGATTTCAAATATATTTATAATATGAATTATTACAACTGCTAAAAAATTATGTATCAGTTTAGTTTATTAAGTTAGATTTCTTAGGAATCTTATATACTTCTTATTTAAAATCAAAATAGAGATTCAAATACATTTATAATACAATGATAATATATGGAGAATTTTCCCCAAAATAGAAATAATTTGTTTTAGATAAATTTCAAAGAAAATTAATTGTTATATACGTCATTTGGTTATGAAATTTAGAATATGACCTGTATGTGTGCTTCATTGCTGTATTCCTAGAGTCCAAAAGAAGGCCTAGGCACTCAGTAAGTGTTTTTAAATGGATGAATGAAGTGCAACATTATAAATATTAAATTTTAGCATTGTAAAAGTTAATACACAAATACACAGCTAAACTCTTCATGCTCGTGATAATGAATGACACTAACGCTACACACATCAGAATTTTATATTAGTGAATATTTGAATGAGAAGAAGCAATTCTAAGGATATAGTCTACTGGTTAATACTTAGTCATCTCATACAGGTTTTGCACTGAATACCTTCATCCCACCTTAACTCATAAATAGGCCTCTCACCAAATAAAAGAAATGGAACTATATTCTGTGGTGTAGGTTTCCTGTGGCTAACCACTTACTGAGTGCCCCAGTTGGGGGAATGCAATGTTTTCACAACCTAATAGTTTACACTTCCATTTATTCTTTACCTCCCTGCTCAAGGTTGCTTGGAAGCATTCAGCTGGAAAGGAAAGACAAAAATCCAACTGACTACAGTACTGAGAGACTTAGGTGGTCATTAACACAATGAGTTGGGTCTAGAAATATCTGCTGCTTCATTTCTCCAGACTAATTTTCATGATCTTTGTTTACATCTTTAGTCCTTGTTCAAAAGCTACATAATACAATCTCAAAGAAATGGCAAAACAATTCAACTGAACTCTGGGATGATATTGACAGAGGTAAAAATACACTTCACTCATTTGTTCGAAATTAACTGAGTGGCAGACTTGGTATGAAGCACTACTGCAATACAGAGAGAGGTTTTGCTCTAGGTTTGAGAAGTGAAGCACAGATTGGTGGTTGCCAGAGGTAGGAGCTGAAGGGGGAAACGGGTGAGGGTGTTTTACAAGATAAATAAATCCTGGGGATTAATGTGCAATATGGTAACTATAGTTAAGTATACTGTATTGTATATTTGAAAGTTGCTAAGAGAATAGATCTTAAAAGTTCTCATCACAAGAAAGAAAATATTGTAACTATGTGAGGTGATGGATGTTAACTAAAACCATTGTGGTAATAATTTTTCAATATATACATAGTCAAATAATTATGTTGTACATCTTAAACTAATACAATGTTTAATGACAATTATATTTTAATAAAATGGAGGAAACTAAATCTGATATACACATAAATAAATGTGATGCAATGTAGAGAATTATAGGTGCCATAAGAAAGGTACTGGTACATTCCTATGGAACTTTAGAAGTAATAAATGATTGAATAATTGAATTAATTACTTATTTCAATTCCATTACTTTATTTAAGATTAAAATTTAAACCTCCTTTAACCTAATATTTAACTTGAAAAATTAGTTCAACATAGTATCAACTAAAAAATATGATTTTTTGAAGTAGTATGAAGTTTATCTCCTCTTGTACTCTCGACATTTTTTAGAAGAGGCCATCGTAAGAAGTAAAATTCTAACAGCCAAATCACAAGTGGAAGGTAAGGTGATTCAGAAGACCTAAGAATTCAACAGATTGGAATGTCTGCCCTTGAGTAATTAGCTGCATCAAAGGAAAAAGTAGTTATGGATACAAGGCAGAGGGAAAGCACAGAAATAGATGCAAGTTTTAATGTTCCACTTCTTTGATTGACTGGTTGGTTCATATGTGCCCATTATATCATTAGGTTTTACAATATTAAAGTTTGTTCCACATATTTTATTATGAATGGGATCTATAGATCTAATGCAATTCCAATAAGAGAAATGATTCTAAAATTTATATCAAAAGACAAAGAAATTAAAATAATTAAAACAAGTTTGAAAAAAAATAAATTTGAAGGACCCACACTACCTTGTTTTAACACTTATTATAATAAAGCTATCATAACCAAGACAGTGCTGTGTTGGTGAAGAGAGAGACATGTAGATAAATGGAACAGAAGACAGAGTCAGAAATAGACCCACATAAATATGTGCTATATATATATATATATATATATATTTTTTTTTTTTTTTTTTTTTTGGCCTCACCACGTGGCATATGGGATCTTAGCTCCCCAACCAGAAATCGAAGCCATGCCCCTGCATTGGAAGTGTAGATTCTTAACCACTGGACCACCAGAAAAGTCCCTCCAATTGATTTTTGACAAAGGCGGAAAGGCAATTTACTGGAGAAAGCACTGTCTTTTCAACAAATGGTGTTAAGACAACTGGATGTCTATAGGCAAAACCCTTCCAACTTCATAAAAAATTAGTTCAAAATCAGTCATAGGTCTAGATGTAAAGCATAGAACTATAAAAAAATTTTTAAGAACACATAGAAGAAAATCTTTGTAACCTGGAGTAAGTCAAAGGCTCTTAAATATGACATTAAATGTACAACCCACAAAAGAAAAAAATGATAAATTTGACTTCATTAAAATTTAAAACTTCCACTCTGTGTAAGACAATTAAGAGAAAGAAAAGATAAGGTCCAGACCAGGAGAAAAAGACTTGGAAATGTTATATACAACAAAAGACTTGTAACCAGACTATGTAAAAAACCCTCAAAACTAAACAGTAAGGAACAATAAGGAAACAAACAACCTAATTTTAAAAATGAGCAAAAGACTTGGGCATACACTTCACCAAAGAGTATATACATGGAAAATAAGCATATGAAAGATACTTAACATTATTATCCATTAGTGGAATGTAAATTAAAACTACATTGAGCTACCACAGAAGATGGGAAAACAAACAAAAAACTTGACAATACTAAGTGCTGACAAGGAAGCTAATCAACTAGAAATTTAATCTTTGCTGGTGGGAATAAAAAACGGTACAGCCACTGTATCAAACAGTTTAGCAGTTTCCTATAAAGTTAAACATACACATATCATGTGACCCTAAAATTTCACTCATAGGCATTTATCCCAGAGAAATGAAAATGTACGTTCACACAAAAACCTGTATGCAAATGTGCATCTCAGCTCTATTCATAATCTCCAAAAACTATAAACAACTCATTTTCTTCCAACAAATGAACAAACTGTAGGACAGCTGTATGACATCCATTTGATGGAATAATGCTCAGAAATAAGGAAGAAAAAATTATTGACACATGCAAAAACACAGATGGACCTCAAAGGCATTATGTTGAGTGAAGGAAGTCAATCTCAAAAGGTTACATATTGTGTGATTCCATTTATAACACATATCTATGTCATCTCAGAAAATGCAAAACTAAAGCAACAGAAAAAAGATCAGTGTGTACCAGGAGTTAGGTGGGAGGGAGGAACTGACTCCATGGAGGAAATGTGAGGGACCTATTCTATATTCAGATTATGGTAAAGTAACATGAATCTGTATGTATGTTAAAACTGTATACTAATAAAGGCAATTTTATTGTGTTTTTTTCACCTTAAGATGTGAATGAATATAACACCTATTTAAAGAAAAAAATTTCCAATTGACTTGCAAACAAAACCCAAGTACATGCTATATGTAATAGACACACTTAAAGTGACTCATAAAGGCCAAAACTAAAAGCATGTGCAAAAGTATACCAGGAAAATGTACATAGAGAACAGGGGTAGCAAATCCTGATAAGGTAGAATAGAATTCAAGTATGAAATCAGGAAAACATGACAAAGAAGTGCTAAAAACCATAATCCACAATGAAGACGTAATATGTGAGTATTATGCATCAAATAACACAGCAACTTTTTTTCTTTTTTATCGCGGTATGCGGGCCTCTCACTGTTGTGGCCTCTCCCATTGTAGAGCACAGGCTCCGGACACGCAGGCTCAGCGGCCATGGCTCACGGGCCCAGCCGCTCCGCGGCATGTGGGATCTTCCCGGACCGGGGCACGAACCGGCGTCCCCTGCATCGGCAGATGGACTCTCAACCACTGCGCCACCAGGGAAGCCCAAACACAGCAACTTTTATGAAACAAAACTACAGGAGATGAAAGGAGACATAGGTAGAAACATCCTAATAATAGGAAATTTTAATATACCACTTTTAATAACAAAATAGATCAAGCAGGCAAAAATAAGGAGAGAGATGATCTAAACAATATAAATAAAAGGGTAGATCTTATGCATATATATCAAACTCTGCAGTCTGATAATAAAGAATACACGTTCAAAATATGTAAAAACTGGCTCTGAATACTCAAAATGGATGCTGGCCATGATCCTCTGGCATTGGTTATTTCTCTAGCTCTCATGTAATCAACATTAATTACAAAACGGCTTAAGAGATACACATAGTGTTTTGTTTTTTTTTTTTTATGGCTCTGTGAAAAGTACCAAACATTTTACTTCACTTTTGAGGTATATATATATATATATATATATATATATATATATATATATATTCTAAAGTCACATCACACTCCTTAACTTCATCTTATATTACAATGTGGCAAAGTTTATTTTCCCTAGAGAGTGCCATATGTGTCCATTTTCTTTTTAGCATTCATGTCCCGGGGTGCCCTGTCATATGCAAACAAAGAGAATATGGTTTTGAGGAATCCCAAACAACGGAATAAGTTCTTTCTGTGACATCAAACATCTGGAAAGTATTCATGCAAATCTTATATAACTTAACACAGAATCTGGTTTATATATTTGACAGAATAGCTTCAAGAATACTGGACAGTTTGTATTTTTGGTAACAGTAACTTCAGGCACTTGAATACAGACTGAAAAAAATGGGCATACCTTTTTTTGACAGCACATACCTATGCCCAATAACATCTAATTTTGGAAATAGAGCTTTGCATTCCAGAAATGCAAACTAAGTGGAAGAGCCATCTCACCTTGACTAGCAGAGAGGAGCATTTTATTACTACACTGGGGCTACCTCTGACTTCCTCAAGGATCTTGTACAGGTTGTTGACACAGAGTGTCTGTTTCTCCAACTGTAAATTGGGGTTACCCAGTTTATAACTATGTACTTTTCTCAAGATATTGTAGGGGAAAATGGGGTTACATAAAAATTGGAGTAATAGTGTTAGAAATTACTGAAAATATCTGTTTTACCATTTAAAAACTTGATTGTGCTAAGATCTCTTATTCTGATCTCATGCTCATTGAGAAATATGCTGTTTATAATAATTAGTTTTCTGTTAAGATATTTTCTATAAGCAAAGTTTACTAATGAGATAAAAGGAGTTTTGATTCCACTTGACAGTTATATTACTTATTTGTATATCAGTCTCCTGTGAATTTTGTTGATGTCTCATTGACCAGATTTATTCAATTCAACATGTAATGAAAAGGACCAGATTCCCAGAATGTCATGACCTTTCCGAGGTAATAGTACCTTGTAGCACACTCTTCACATCTCTAGGTGGCATTTACTTCTTTCTAATTTACTTCTTTCTAATCATATCAAGTATATGACCAGAAGGCACTGATTAGAAGGAATATGGATTGTTGGACAAAGTTGACCAGTCTTGACATGGGTTGGTCATTGGAGACTGAATAATCTCCATTTAAAAGGGTCAAAATGGAAAAGCTATTTTAAATATCCATATGTGAAAGAAAAGATTGTTTAAAGTGCTAAAAGTTTTAGAATACACATCCTTGACCTTAGAACAACTGTTCAAAGAGACATAGTGTAAGACTTCAGAAGGGGGAGTTCATCAGGAAAAGCATAGTCCTGGGAAGAGAACTAAATAAAAGATGTAGGTCAGAGAGTCACCATTTTGCAGGGAGACCAATCATCTGGTAGGCCAACATGAGCGAAGCAGGGAAGGAGAAGAATGGACATGAATAGAGCTAACCAGGCTCAAAGATTGAATGAGAACCTGAGATTCCTCTGCAAAGCTGTGTACCTTAAAAAATATAGCCAATAGAGGGAGCACATTTGGAATGGCTTTTGAGGAGACCTGTGGACTCTTTCTTCAGTGAAACAATAGAGAAAAATAGGAATAGAGGGGAACTTCCTTCAACTTGATAAAGAACACTTACCAAAAATCTATAGCTAACATTACAGTTAATGGTGAAAGACTGAATGCTTTCCCCCTAAGATCAGAAGCAGTTAAAGCATGTCCACTATCACCACTCTTCAAAATAATGCTAGAAGTTCTAGACATACATACTAGTATGATTCCACCTATATAACATCTTTGAAAAGACAAAAATTATGGAAATGAAGGCTAGATTAGTGGTTGCTAGAGGATAAAGTGAGGCTGGTGGTAGGAGGGAAGTAGTTGTCATTATAAAAGTTCTTGTGGGGCTTCCCTGATGGCGCAGTGGTTAAGAATCCACTTGCCAGTGCAGGGGATACAGATTCGATCCCTGGTCCGGGAAGATCGCACATGCCGTGGAGCAACTAAGCCCATGCGCCACAACTACTGAGCCTGCACTCTAGAGCCTGAGAGCCACAACTACTGAGCCTGCATGCCACAATCACTGAAGCCTGCGTGCCTAGAGCCTGTGCTCCGCAACAAGAGAAGCCACCACAATGAGAACCCTGTGCAACGCAATGAAGAGTAGCCCTCACTTGCTGCAACTAGAGAAAGCCCGCACACAGCAATGAACACCCAACGCAGCCCAAAATTAAATTAAATTAAATAAAAAAAAATAAAGTTCTTGTGGTGATAAAAATGTTCTGTATATTGATGTAGAAATGTCAATATCCTAGTTGTGATATTATACTATAATCATGCAAGATGTTACCATTTGGGGAAACTGGGTACATGGGATCTCTGTATTATTCCTTAGAACTACATGTCAGTCAACAGTTACCTCAAAATAAAATGTTTAATTTCAAATACAAAAAATATATAAAATACAAAACCATTTCAAGTCTCTTGAAATTGTCCTAAGGCTATACAAAAAAATGGAGAAACATTTATTCGGGAAAATCTATGAAATCTAGGTAAGAACAGTAAGCATCTGTGACATCTGAACCATGACCTGTCCTCTCTTCCCCACCTCAGCAAGATGACAGTTCTACTCTTCGTGGGTGCAGCTACGAACACAGGACTGTATTTCCCCCAGCTCTCTGCTAGGGCTAAGCTTTCTCCTAGGGTGTGTGGGGGGCGGCGGGGGTTGGGGGACACCAGCACTCCTCATCTCACCCAGCTCTGTGTTGCTGAAGCTGTCTTAGAGGCAAGAATGGCGGAGAGTCTGAAGCTCCCTTCCACCACTCAGTCCCTGCTCATAGATCAGAAGATCTGCCCCAGGCAGGCAGCCCAAGAACACAAGGCCTGAGTCAGTCCCACTCAAAATCACTGGTAGGGCAGAAGTTCCATGCTGAGCAAGGCAAGCCAAGAAGACCAGGGGATGTTGCCATTACCCAGCATTCTGCTTATAGATGGGGGATGTTACTCTGCAAAGTGGGTTCTACCCACTCAATCCACAGAATTGGTGCAAAGGTCCTTCCTTGGGGGAAAATCAATCTGTAAGAACAGAAAATTCCATAGCTTTTCCTAAGGAGACTGAGCTTATTTGGGACTGAACATGGGGAAATTTAAGCCTAAAGGGCATATTGAAAATAAGATTTTAGTGGTGTGCAGTTAAGAGGAGGATGGGGGTAACTGGATGAGAGCAAGAAGCCAAATGGTAGGTCAAAGCTCAGTTTATCAGAGAAAACCAGGGAAAGAGACAGCCAAGAAGGGCTCCTCTTGAAGTCTGACCTGACCTCAAAGACTGACCTATAAGACTACCCTGGCCAAGGGGCCTGAGTTTAATTGGATCAGACCATGTAGTAATTTATGCCTCCAGGATGTTACTGAAAGAACAAAGTGATCATATACTAATTAGTGGAAGCTAAGAGCTGAGTGTGATATCAGTAGAGGCAGGCCATCTAGAAACTTCATCAAAGACAGGCCAACTAAAAACACTGTCATTCCAGGAGGATTGGGGTGACAGTGTACATGTCCAAGGCTGAGCCCTCTGAGGAGTGACATTAAAGGCTGCACACCACAGGGGAAATAGATGTCCCTGAAATAGCCCAGCCAAAGAGCTAAACAAATACATAAGCAAGCAAACAACAAATCCTAGAGGGAAGGGGAAACTTAGTATCCACAGTTGCTAAAATATCTTATCTAAAATGCCTGGTTTTCAACAAAAAATTGTGAAACATGCAAAGAAACTGGAAAGGATGACTCATATACCAGGGAAAAGGCAACAGAAACTGCCTTTGAGAGGTTTCAGATGTCAGGCTAAGCAGATAAAGACTTCAAAGTACCTATTATAAATATGCCCAAAGAACTACAGAAAACTGTGTTTAAAAAAGTAAAGGAAGGTATGATAATAATGTCTCATCAAAGAGAGACTGTCAATAAAGAAATAAAAATTATATTTATAAAAAGAGCCAAAGGACAACTTCAGGAGTTTAAAAGTACAATAACCAAAATAATAAATTCACTAGAGCAGATCGATCAGTAGATTTGAGCTGGCAGAATAATCAGCAAACTTGAAAAGATATCAATAGTGATGAAACAATCTGAAAAATAGAAAAAAGAATGAAGAAAAAATGAATAAAGCCTCAGAGAAATAAAGGGACGCCATTAAGTGCACCAACATATGCATGATGGAAGTACCAAATAGAGCAGAAAATATATTTGAAGAAATAATGGCTGAAAACTGTCTAAATTTCATGAAATGCATTAACCTACACATCTAAGAAGCTCAACAGACTCCAAGTTAAGTAGACACAGAGATCTACATCCAGATATGTCACAGTAAAGACGCTGAAAGTCAAAAAAAAAAAAAACAAAAAAACTGAAAGCATCAAGAGAAAAATGACCACATATGTGGGAATCCCAGTAAGATAAATAGCTGAGTTCTAGAAGCCAGAGGACAGTGGGATGGCATATTTAAAGTGCTGAAAAATAAAAACTGTAAAATAATTTTCTAGAAAATCAATCTCTCAAGAATGAATGCAAAATAAAGACATTCCCAGATAGACAAAACTGAGAGGATTTGTTATTAGCAGACATACTAGTTATTATTAGACATACTAAAGGAAGTTTTTCAGGCTGAAGTCAAGTGACATCAGACAATACAAAACAACCAAAGCGTACTAGTAGAGGTAATTGCAGTAATCATAAAAGACACTATAATTGCATATTTCTTTTTCTTTATTCTCTTGTTTAAAAAGCAATTATATAAACCAATATGTATGTAATTATACTACTGACCAGTATAATATAGAAATGTAGTATATTTGATAATAATGCCACAAATAAAGCAGATGGAAGCAAAGCTATTTTGCAGTAATTAAATGACAGCAGCTGATAACTCAGAACCACAGGAAGAAATGAAGAGAACCAGAAATGCTAAATAAAAAGGCTCATGTAAAAAACTCAATGAAATATAAGTTCTCTCATTTCTTATCTCTAAAAGATATAAAATTATATAAAGTAACACTATAAAAATGTATTGTGGTTTGTTACACAGGTAGGTATATGGACAACAAATATAACAAAAAAAAAAAAAGGGAAGAAGAGGGCTTCCCTGGTGGTGCAGTGGTTGAGAGTCTGCCTGCCGATGCGGGGGACATGGGTTCGTGCCCCGGTCCAGTAAGATCCCACATGCCGTGGAGCGGCTGGGCCCGTGAGCCATGGCCGCTGAGCCTGCGCGTCCGGAGCCTGTGCTCCGCAATGGGAGAGGCCACAACAGTGAGAGGCCCATGTACTGCAAAAGAAAAAAAAAAAGGGAAGAGGAAAAAGAGTATATATAGGAGTAATGTTTCTATATGTCACTGCAATTAGGTAGTATAATTCTGGAGAAGATTCTGTAGTAGAGTTAAGATGTACATTGTAAGCCCTAGAGCAACCATTAAGAAAGCAATTTAAAATATAGTGAGAAAATTATTAAGGAAATTAAAATGTTACACTAGAAAATGTTCACTGAATAAAAAAAGCAGTAAAGAAGAGACAAAAACAATACAAGACCTATAAAAACAAAAAGTAAAATGGCAAAGATAAATCCAGACATATCAGTTACAACATTAAGCAATCCAATCAAAAGGCAGAGATTCAACAAAGTACTCCCTGTAGGAGACACTTTTAGGATCCAAAAATATATAGGTTAAAAGCAAATGGGATGAAAACATATATACCATGTACTATAAGCAGCCTGAGTAGCCATTCTAATATCAGATAAATTAGACTTTAAAACAAAACAAAACAAAATGGTACTACAGATAAAGAAGAACATTTTATAATGATATAAGGGTCACTATATCAGGATATTATGACAATTACAGCATACAGTCATGTACAACAAAATCACAAGGTAAATAAATCTAATACAAAATAAACGAAACAAAAGGATTGAAGTGAGAAGCAGACAATTCAGCAATAATAGCTGCAAAGTTTCCATAGATAGAATAACTAGGCAGAAGATCAACAAGGAAATGGAAGAGTTGAACAATACTTTCAACCAACAAGGCCTGACAGACATCTACAGAACACTTCACCCAACAACAACAGAACACACATTCTTTCCAAGCACATATTGAACATTTTCCAGGACAGCCATATGCTATGTATAAAACAAGCCTCAATAAATTTTAAAAGATTGAATAATACAAAGTGTGTTTTCCAACCACAATGGAATGAAAGTAGAAATCAATAACAGAAGGAAATGTGGGAAATTCACAAATACATGGGACTTAAACACCACACTCCTAAATAACCAGTGAGTCAAATGAGACACCACAAGTGATAATAGAAAATACTTTAAGATGAATGAAAATGAATTCACAACATACCAAAACTTCAGGGATGCTGCAAAAGAAGTGCTTAAAGGAAAATTTACAGCTGCAAATGCCTATATTAAAAGAGAAAAAAGATCTCATACCAATGACCTAACCTTCCACCTAAAGCACTGAAAAAAAGGAGAGCAAATTAAATCTAAAGCAAGCAGAAGGAAAGAAATGATAATGAATAGAGTGGAAATTGATGAAACAAAGAAGAGAAAAATAACAGAGAAAATCAATAAAATCAAAAGTTGGATTTTTGAAAAGAACAAAATTGACAAACCAAGAAAAGAGAGAGGAGACTCAAAGCTCTAAAATCAGGAATCAAAGAGGGGACATGATTGTGAATCTCACAGGAATATAAAGGATTATATGGAATATTACATACAATTACATGCTAACCAATTAGATAACTTTGGTGAAATAGACAAATTCCTAAAAGCAAAAACAAAAAACATAAGCTTACCAAAACAGACTCAAGAAGAACTAGGAAATCTGAAAAGATCTACAGTAAGTAAAGAGACTGAATTAGTAAATAAAACAACTTTCACAAAGAAAAGCCTGAGCTCAGATGGCTTTGCTGGTGAATCCTACCAAACATTAATTTTTCACAAACTCTTCCGAAAAAGTAGAAGAGGAGGGACCACTTCCCAATTTATTCTATGGAGCCAGTACTTCCCTGACACCAAAACCAGAAAAAGACATCACAAAAAAAGAAAATAATAGGCCAATATCTCTTCTGAATACAGAGGAAAATCTAGCAACATATAAAAAGGATTAGACCTCATGACCAAGTGGGATTTCCCCAGGAATGCAAGATTGTTTCAACATACAAAAATCAATCAGTGGGCTTCCCTGGTGGCGCAGTGGTTGAGAGTCCGCCTGCCGATGCAAGGGACGCGGGTTCATGCCCCGGTCCAGGAGGATCCCACATGCCGCGGAGCGGCTGGGCCTGTGAGCCATGGCCTCTGAGCCTGCGCGTCCGGAGCCTGTGCTCCGCAACGGGAGAGGCCACAATGGTGAGAGGCCCGCGTAACGCAAAAAAAAAAAAAAAAAAAAAAAAAAAAAAATCAAGCTGTGTGATACACCTTATCACAACGGTAATGGACAAGAACCACAGGATCATCACAACAGATGCAGAAGGAGCATTTGACAAAATCCAACAGTCATGATAACACCACTTCAATTAGGAAAAGAAGGGCACTTCCTCAATCTAATCAAAGGCATCTACAAAACTCATAGCTAACACACTCAATGATGAAGGACTGAATGCTTTCCCTCTGAAATCAAGAATAGGACAAGGATGTCCACTTTTGTCACTTCTACTCAACACTATCCTGGAAGTTTTAGCTAGTGTAATGAGGCAAGGTAAAGAAATAAAAGGCATCCAGATTGCAAAGGAAGAAGTAAAATTATTTGTGCGTGACATTACTATGTATATAGAATATCCCGGGGAATCCAATAAAAAACTATTACAACTAATAAATGAATTCAGCAAGGTTGCAGAATACAAGATCAATTTACAAAAATATTGGCAAAAATTAGTGATTTATTGAGGCCTCGGATTTTTTTTGGGGGGGTGGTCTCTTTATTGGGCAATTCTCCTTGTCAAAAGTCTTCTTTATCTTGAGCTGGAATCTGCCCTATTAATGTCTCCTTGAGTAACACATACTGAAGTCACTCCTCTTTCATGGAGCTCCTTACATATTTAATAGTAGTTATCATAACCTCCCACCATTTTCCTGGCTACCTTCTTCATTTTCCTAACATAATGAAATTTAAACCTTCCTTTTTTTCCTGATTGTCACCTTCTACTCCTAGATAGATTAAAAATTTATCTTTCCCAGACAGAAATTTTTTTTTTTTTCGGTACGCGGGCCATATAATATTATAGATATGATAGATATTGGATGGATAAATAGATGAGAAAGAATGAATGGACACATTTCCCAATTTGGTAGTTTTAATTTCTAAATCAAGTCCAACCATGGGCTGAACAATCCTGAGCCATCTCCAATGCAGTGGCAGAGAAGCGAAGTATCAGGCAGGAACTAAAACCCCTTAATAGGATTTGCCCTGAAGACCTGGCATTTCATAAAGCAACAAAGTAAAGGCATTCTACCCTCTGCTCAAGTGGAGCACAGGCAATATGTTTCCAATGCATCATATGAATCATAATGTCTTTGTTGTTCTTTAGCCTTAATTTAATTGTAAAGAAATGTGGTATCACATTTTGTTCCGTGAAGAGGAAAATAATCCTTGTATTATGCCAGCCAATAAAAATAACTCAATATGAAAAAAAAAGAAAAAGAAAAAAGAAATTACTACTTGATCTACACTAGTTATATTGAACTCATGGTGGTTGAATAAAACACCTAGGTCTTTTTATATGACATTGCCAGGTTCTACTTGCATTTATGGACCTAAGATTTATATATTTATTCCAGTTAACTTTTTTCATATTCATTTCAGCCTGTAGTTCTAGTGTCTTTTGAACTCCTTTAAGTGTCCTTCTCTAATATAGAAAATGCCCTCTCTTTTTAGCATAAGCATACTTTCTATGTCATAGGATGAAAACTGTGAATGAGAAATTCTTAGAAGAGAGGGCTATGGCAAACCCTTTAGCTAGTTCTCTTCAAAATGAAATGATTATTATAATTACTATCTCCTGGGCAGGATTTTTCATTAATCTATAAATCTACCTAATAATGGTATATTCACCTAGCTTATGTCTCTGTATCTTATCATAAAAAATGTTATTCACACAGAATTTATAAAATCCTATGTTAAAAAAATGAGACAGCAAATCTCTTCTAGGAAGCACACTTTGTACTGGAAAGCTCAAAAATGACATAAAAGGGTGTGCAAAGAGAACTCTGCAAAAGAAAGGATAAAAACAAGAATAAATACATGGAAATGTATTATTTCACAGTAATAGAAAGTTATTCTGAGAATGTTACAGGCCCAAACAGCTAATAAAACTGTTGTTAGCAGCAGTGTATGAAAGTCACATGTTTGTGATCCATTCCTTTACCTTGTAACTTATGTCCATTCATTTCTATGGACTAAGTCAAAAGATTGACAGTGATAAAGCATCATGGAAGGAGAAACAGAATCTAAACAATTTAAAATTCTTATTATTACACCCTTCACACAAACCTGGTACTGGTAAAGATGCTTTTCCTCCAAAGTTTATCTATAACCTTTGAAATGAATTTCATGTCAGAAGTTTGCATTTTCTAGTTACTTATGTTTCTTGCAGTATTTTGGTCAAGAAAGTGAATGAAGAGAAACAGTATTAACTTTAGTCAGTGAGAAAAAATACTCAACTATGAAATACCTGTGGGCATCTGGCTGCACTATAGCAATCTCCAGCTGTGGCAAATGGAACTGCGTTTCCAAATACTGTCTGGGCAAAAAGAAGGTCTGTAGCTAGAAAATAATAAATGAAATTCTTTAGCACTGAGACATTGTATGTTTTCACATCTTCATTGCAAAACATGCAGTCTTCATATTACATTCTTAAATACATTCATATAACTAATCCAAAATTTTAAGCAAAAATGTTGCACAATTGTAGTACATAATATAGATCAGGCTCTCAAATATTTATTTAATATAAAAATGTTCACCTCATAAATTGCTCTAAAATATGACAGGGACATCTGTAACTAATCCGTATGTTTTAAAAGCTAAATAAATGCTCTATCATATTTTACATCATAGTGAATATCTAAAATAGATAAAGTGGCATAAGGAGCAAAATTACAGAGGAAAAAACATTAGTTAAAGATAAATTATGATAAAGCAACATATACGTACTTATAGAGAGTATGCATATCAATTCATTTAGAGAATTCAAAAACATGAAGGTAAAAAGTGTGCCATTTTCTTTGATTTCTTCTATTACTATTTCGTTCTTTCTAATCTTACTTTTGCTATTGTTATTAGCAAAATTTCTTGACTGGCAACAATGCTGGGGATTCCATATAAAGTATCAGAAAGAAAGAGTCATTGGCTCAAAAATAGGTTGGGAGGAACCCTAAAGGTTAGCTGGTACAATCACTTATTCATGCTTGAATCACTTAAATAACATCCCAACTAATGCTCATGCAGTCGGTGGCTCTCACCTCTGCTAATGTTGTTTCAAATATCTTTCAGGAGGACTGCAAGATCACTGCATGCCCTCATGATGACACCAGCCCCCCTAGAGGCAATCCCCAAAGGTAACATTTCTGGAAATATTTGTCATATCTCCAAGGGCAGCTTCCAAAGCCAGCAGGCCTTCTATGGTGTGCCAGAGTCAGCTTGTACCAAATCATGAGAACCAATTGTGTGTGTCTCTTCCCAACTCCATGCATAATGAGCTCATGTTGGTAGCTTAAAATTGGCCATGGTGGGAATATATACCCCATGGAAACTGGCAAAACCTACAAATCAAACTTTTTTTTTCCTGATTGTTAAGAGCTGGTTGTTAAACATTTATCCGCACACCACTGCTTATGCGTGGTACTTAGGGTTAGGCTGGGCAAACTGACACAGTTTTCAAATTAGCCTTTGCTATTATCTCCTCCATCATTCCCTGGATAACCCACAGACAGCTCTCGCTTAACATGTCCAAAGCTAAATGCATTATCTTTTTCTCCAAACATATTCCCCCTGCTATATTTCTCATCTCATTGAACTATATCAGCATCTGCCCAGTTATTTTGGAACTCTTTCTAAATATTCCATGCCACAAATCCCCATATTCCATCTGTTGGAAAATCATAGAGTGTACCTCTTTAATATTTCTCTCAGGTTCTCTCTTCTGAACCAAGTCCCTAATTTAGGTCCTTATCACCTTCTATCTGAACTATTATATTAGCTTCCTAAATATCTTCATGGATACAATTTGCTCTCTCTCCAACTGAGCCTGTTCCCTCCCCTGTTTATACTTTTACCCCAAAGGTCCCCATAACTTAAAAGATAAATTCAGTTGTATAGTTTAGTACACGTTGTTCTTCATGATCTGCTTTCTGGGAACTTCTCTAATAAGCGGTTATCCCCCAACCTCCATTCAATTTATGCTTAGACAAAACTAGACTATTCCTTATTCTCTAGTGGAACCAAAATGCTTCACCATTTCATGCTGTGTTCATGATGTCTCCTCCTGAAACTCCTTCTCCTCACTTTGGTTAATTCAAATTTGTCTTCAAGATTTCCTTAAGATAGTTTCTTGAGGAAAGTTGACTTCTATTCAGCAAATATTTCTTTAGAACCTATTGCGTATTGGGCATTATTATAAGTACTGTAAGAGCACAATAGTGGATGACATAGGGGCCGATGGAACCTGAGTGCTACCAGAGAGAAACAAGTAATAGAGTAGATACTATCATATGTTGTAGGTGATCAATGCTATAGAAAAAAATAAAAAATAAAGCAGGAAAAGAATGAGAAGAAAGGGAGTTTTGGAGTGGAGAGGGTCCAGGATGAACTTATTGGGAAGGTGTATTTAAGCAGAGACCAGGAAGAAACTGAGGGGTAAACCCGACAGACAATCATTCTAGGCAGATAGAACAGAAAGTGCAAAGGCCTTAAGGAGGGGTGGAGGGCATGCTTGATGTATTCAAGAGACAGCAAAGGGACAAATGTGTCTGAACCAGATCGTGCAAGGGAGGAGTGTGGAGGGAAGGAGCAGAAAGGTAATGGAGGTGGGAAGGTCTTATTGAGTTTTATTGACCATCGGCAGGATTTTTAATTCTGTTATGAGTTAGATGGGAGATGTTTGGAGAGTTTTGAGCAGACGTTGGGGTTATTAAAAAGATGAAATGAGATAATGTATAAGACAAGACATGGCTTACGTTTTAAGGGATCACTCTGGATTCTCTATTGAGAAGAGAATCTAGGTCAGGAGTTGGGGAAAAGGTGAAAAGGAACCTGAGTGCTACCAGAATAAACAGGAATACCAGTCAGTAAGCATAAGAATCCAGGTGAAAAAAATGATATGGACTTGGCCCACGGTTATAGCAAATGAGATAATGGCAAAGTGGGATTTTGCATGTGTCTTAGCTCAAGCTGCCCTAACAAACTATCACAGACTTGGGGGCTTAAACAAAAGAAGTGCAGGTGCAAACACGGTCAAGTTCTGGTGAGAGCCCCCCTTCCTGGCTTGGAGATCGTCTTCTTGCTGTGTTCTCACATGGCAGAGAAAGAGAGTCCTGGTGTCTTTTCCTCTTTTTTTTATAAGGGCATTCATCTTACAATTATGGCCCCACCCTCATGAACTAATCTAGACCTAATTATCTCCCCAGGACCAAACACTGTCACATTGGGGATTAGGGCTTCATCATATGAATTATGCAGGACACAATACAGTGCACAGCAGCATGTATGTTAATGATTCACCTGACAGAATTTGATGATGGATGGCACGTAGGTGTGAGATAAAGTGAGGAGTTAAAGACATTGCTATGTTTTAGCAAGAGTAACTAGAAGTTGATAGTTGCCATTTACTGAAATGGTAAAAATTTGGGTAGAAGGACTGGTTCCTTTGTAGAGTTGTGAATGGACCTAGAGTCTGTCATACAGAGTGAAGTAAGTCAGAAAGAGAAAAACAAATATCATATATTAATGCATATATGTAGAATCTAGAAAAAGGGTACAGATGAACCTATTTCCAGGGCAGGAATAGAGATGCAGAATGAACATGTGGATGCAGTGGGGGAAGGGGAGGGTGGGACAAACTGTGGGGTTAGGAATGACATATATGCACTACCATGTGTAAAATAGATAGCTAGTGGGAACCTGCTATAAAGCACAGGAAGCTCAGCTCAGTGCTCTGTGATAACCTAGATGGGTGGGATGGGGCGGTGGGAGGGAGGTCCAAGAGGGAGGGGCATAGGTATACATATCGCTGATTCACTTCATTGTACAGCAGAAACTAACACAACATGGCAAAGCAATTATACTCCAATTAAAAAAAAAAGAAAGTTCAGTCTTGGATACATTGTCAGACACATATTAGATTTCATGTGGGTATGCGGAGTAGGGAGTTGAATCTTGGAATTCAGGGAAGCAGTCTGAATTAGAGATATACATTTGGGACTGTCATTTAATAGATGGTATTTGAAATCTATAAGTTGAAAGAGATCCTTAAGGGAATGACTGAGTCCTGAAGTTCTTCAATACTCAGTGTTGTATAAAATGAAGAGTAACTAGCCAAGTTGAGAAACAGTGAGAAAGATGGGAGAAAGAGTGACCAAGACAGGAGCCAAATGATGAGAGTGAGAAGTCCTGGAAACCAAAGACTGCTGATGGATCAAATGAAATGAAAATCAAGAATTTGGCATTGGAGTTAAAGAAATGGAAGAAGAATTGGTGATGTAAGAGAAAAAGGAAAGTTTGCTGAAATAACGGTCCTGAGTTGGTACAAAGCAAGGAGCTCAGAGTACAAGTAGAAGGGGTTGCCTCAGATGGCAGCAGAAATAGTTCATCCACAGTGACCAGAAGAGAAGGCAAAGTCTATAGGTCAAGGTTTAGGTCATCAGCAATGAGTGACTGGAGTGGAGGTATTAGAAAATTTTGAAGTTTGAAGCCAGAGGAGAAGCTGTGAGTCAGACGTTGAGAAGAGTTGGGGAGGAATGAATCAGGGTCTGTGCAGTCTCAGGAGTCATGCATTTAAAGTAAGATCAGTCAGGAGGGCTGTGTATTACTTGCCACATGCAAGATTCATGGTGCAAGTGCAGAGTAGGTGAAAGGTTTAATTTAATCAAGACTGGGGTTTTGGCACACAAGCATGAGGAAGGAAAAGAGAAAGCAAGTGGAAAATGTATACATTTAACATTGTGTCTTCAGAGCCCAGTCCAATGCCTGGCAAAATGTCAGGTTTGATAAATTAATGAAAGATAAAAGCTTGCTAAACAGCAAATAAGTTCCCAAATGCCCATTATGTACTCAGCAATGCTGACACAACATATATTATTAAATAATAACCATTGTTTATAGAACACCTACTACTCGCAAGGCATTTACTAGATATGTTACAAGTATTATCTCTTAATCCTAACCGGAAAAAAAAAAAAGGAAAGAAAGCAGAAAAAAAGAAAGAAAAAAACCTGAGAGCCATCTTATTATGACTGGTAACTGGATGCAGAGAATTTACACCCAGCAATCTAACTCCAGAGTCTATGATCATAACCAAAGCATTATAACACTTCCCCACTGCAGTAATTGTGGGTGTTCAGTAAATGGTAGCCACTATTACTGACAATAATAGTTCACCATCATATGACTGATTTAGAAATTATGTATTCATGCATTCACTGTCTCAACAAACATTGTTTTGTTTCTTTTTGTGGTTTAGGTACTGTGCTAGGCACTGGTGATTCAATTGTGATTTAGAGTTTCTGCTTCTGAAATGAACTTCTTTGCATTTTCATGTCACTATGTAATTTTCAGGAGGGCAGACTGTCTGATTCTCAGTGTATGTTAGGTTTCATAAAGTATATTTACTTTAACTTGACTGTACTATAAATTACTTCCTAGAAAGGCAGCAGGTCCATAATCTGGGATCTGTGAGTGGGACTTTATCTCCCTGCAATGCCAGTTACTAACTGTATGAATTGGGCCAATCACTTAATTCTATAAGTGCATCTTAATTTCATCACTTGCAACAATGTGATGAAATTTTGCCTTATCTAGTATAGGGTTGTTAAAAAGATCAAATGAGATAAAGTATAAGAAAATACTAGACAAACTGTCACCTGAAGCTAATGTTAATTATTACTTTAAGCCCTTGCAAAAAAGCTTATACAACTACATTGAGGATATTAACTTCCTTATTTTTAATGTAATTGAGGATTTTAAGGTAGATTGTTATATCTTGGAAGGGCAGGATCTTTACTATGACAGTATCCTTACTATCTTTACTAATGACAGTGTCATTACCACTACATTTTTATTAAGGGTTCCCATGGTTTGTATCATTGCACTGGAACTATGTAGCTAATAACTTTTTAAAAAGAATTCTAAGTAATTATTGTACAATGCTAGGCCCTTCTCTATACCCTAGCTACCACATATACCATATAGTATATTGTTACACTTGCATTAGCAAACAGGTACTTTTCATTTTACAAATAGAGATTCAGCACTTACTTTTAATTTGCATGGAATTAAGATCAATTCTTATTTTGCTGAAAACAGTGTGTCCAGCAGCCAAGTAGTCATTTTTACACTCACAGTCTTGCCTCCTGCTTCCATTAAAAGGACATTCATATGGATTTTGCAGTCTGTAACAACATTAAAATATTTTAGTATTAGATACCATTATTAGACCATAATGCAGATAAATGGTAAACTTTGGAAGTGGGAAGGTAAAAGACACACTCTTCAATATTTTAGGGTCAACAGGTTAAATGTGAAAGAAATGAAAATCACTCAACAAGTTAAATGTCAAAGAAATACAAAATGATCAATGGGAAATTCAAGACCAGTCTGTGGAAAAATAATTCAGCTGTAGTTCTCCTAGCTTTTATTACTGGAATTAATTTGATTTCTATGAAAATACACACAGGTCTTAAATTCTTCCCTCCTCTGTTGTCTCACTGTTCACCCATAGTATCCTTCTTAGTCAGTCTCTCTGTGAGTACATGTTAATGCTCAAATCTTTATTATTGAACAGGCATGGACAACATCTGGCTTAGGTCATAATATATCTACCTGTTTCTAAATTACTTGTCACACTGGGAGCTATTCAAGTACCACTCTGAACTCTGGAACTTCTAATTCTCTTGAAGGACCATGAAAATGCACAGATAAGGCAAAACACAGCATATACCTAAAGCCATACACTTCAGAAAAGTTGTCTTCTTCACCTTTGACCAATGATATATATTCCTTGGGGTTCTGCAAGTGCATGCCAGCACAATAGATCTAAAGAGAAAATGCAAAGATCTAGAAAAGATTTTTTCAAAGTCAACAGTCAATGCTAAAATCAAACAGGAGCTGTCTTCATAATACCTTTATTATTCTTCCTTTAATGTTAAGGTAATAGTCACCATCTTTGGTAATGTTGTTTTTCACTTGGATTTCTTTACAGCTGGTAAATGTTTTACCTTCAAGGACAAGTGAGTACAACTTATCAACAATGAACAAATTACAGACACAACATGAATTTAACTCAATTACACCAATATTGTTATATTCTGAAAAAAACAGACCTTTCATTTTGTGGAGTGTATGACTACTCTAAATATTTATTTTCAGATTTTAATTAAAACTTCTTAGGAACACTTAGGTTCTAGATTTTTGAAGTCTAGTACTTACAGTCATGGACATAACATTTCTTTTGAGCATCTGGTTTTAAACTCTTTAAACATAAGTCACTGGACCAACCATTGTCAGCTATGCATTCCACTCTTCTCTCCATTATCCCAACTCCACAAGTCACAGAGCACTGTGAACAGAGTAAAATTTGAAGGTAAAGCATATAATGGATAATAAGGCCACTAAATACTTATCTCCTCCTTTCAAGATAGGTCCTTTTGGAATAAACTGATGATCAATAATGGCTAGAATTTCTGCAGACACAAAAATATCCTGGAGGCTAGAGAGTCACAGGTGGGGCTAATCCTTAAGAAACTCAATCTATTCTTTCTCAGTTACTGGCTCCTTTCCATTTATTTTGTATAGTTAGCTCAGCAGTATATTGTAAATACCTGATAAATATTAATTAATGATGGTTATTCAGACTACTGAGTTTTTACTCATTGTTGTATGCTGTTTGCAAGGCAATATTTACTTGCTTTCTATCAATGAAATTGGAAATGGAATATGGTGCCAATAACCTGTATTACTCATACATTAGATTTATTTACTTTTTCACTTAACCAATAAGTATTGCTTAAGCATCTACTCAAAATGCAAGCCACTGTGCCAGGTGCTCTGAGGAAAAGAAACAAGTATTAATTATGGTCCCTGCTTAAGGCAGGTTATAGCAAACTTAGAAAAAGAGATGATAACTGATAAATAACTGGTAAAGTGATTGTTAGACAATAGGGGTATGAGACAACTCTGATATCTAGTTAGAAGTGCAGAATAGTAGGCATCCCACAACTAGAAAGTCTCATTCAGAAGATTTTAAATTCATAATTATAAACTGACCTTGCTCCATTTTCCAACTTTCCAAGTGGCCATATGCAAACAGGTTCTAAAATTGCATTTGTAAACCTGAGGGGAAGGCAGCACAGGGCATTCTTGATAGTCTATAGGCCACAGCTCATGAAGCTTATATTTCTCAGTAGATCGGATCCCAATGCAATATGAAATCCTTTGTCGGTAACTAAATCCACAGTTACCTGCACACTGAAAAATACAATGTTACGAAGGGAGAAGAAGATGCTCTTAAACTTAACCAGGGTTAAGCACCACTACTTTCCAGGTGCTTAATATATACTATGTTATGGTATCCCCACAACAATCCTATTATTAGCCTCATTTACAGATGGGTAAACAAATGTTCAGAGGTATTAGGCAACTTTCACAGAGTTGTACCAGGATGGAAAGGATCCAGATGCAGGATAGATTGTCTATATTCAGTGCCTATGTTTTTTCTGTTTGTTCCTTTGTTTGTTTTCTGTTTTCTTGGTCACACTACAAAGAATAGCTTAACTGAATGAAAATTTATCTCCTGATAAGCAGAGCTTTGGAGAAATGAAACATATCAAGCATTCTTACCTGAAATAAAGGACATTTATTAGTCTTAATGTACTTGTAACTCTATATAAGTTTAGCATATATTTATCTTTATACATACAATGTGATGTGTACTACCATTTGACTAGAATAGGTAAGTGATTTAGATATAAATTAACGATCCAGAGAAAAGAATGGGCAAATAGATTTCTGACTCCAACAAAAAGGAGTAACAAGGAATAGAGTTACCATCTGACCTAAAACAAAAAAAACACTTGAACAAAATATGTATTGATTAAACAATGGCTCTTAAGACACTGGACATTAGGCAATAAAGGACAGTGATTCCCTGGGAGACGGAAACAAACAAAGTGACCCTATAATTGCTCCAGCTTAATGTCTTGAGAGAGTTTCCAGGTTTTGGAACAAGGAAAGGGATCCCAAGGGGACAGCAGAGTTCTGACCAGTGCAAACATGTGAGGACTCCAACTGAGGCCAAGGCATGGACCGATTAAAAGACATATGGGGACGTCCCTGGTGGTCCAGTGGGTAAGACTCCATGCTCCCATGCAGGGGGCCCAGGTTCGATCCCTGGTCGGGGAACTAGATCCCGCACGCATGCTACAACTAAAAGTCCGCATGCCGCAACTAAGAAGTCCTCATGCCACAACTGAAAGATCCCATATGCTGCAACTAAAGATCTCACATGCCCCAACAAAGATATCGTGTGCCTCAAATAAGACCTGGTGCAACATAAATAAATAAGTATTTTTAAGTAAATAAATGACATATGAATCACTGTATCTGGCACTCACACAGGACCAAATATAGTGTCTGTTCCCTTCATTCAGACTGGAAAACCTTATATACATGCAGCAATAGGTAGAGTACTCAAAGGGGTCTTGCCACAGTAGAGGGGAATAGCTAACTCTAGACTAAACAATGAACTGGTCTCCCATAAAAAATCTTAAGAGCAAGACAAGAAAAGATCACACTTCTTACAGACAAAATAACTGCATTCTGGAACAAAGCTCAAAATATACATATAGAAATAAAAACTATCCAGTAGCCAACAAAGTAAAATTCATAATGCATGGCATGCAATAAAAAATTAACTGGCATGCAAAGAGGCAGGAAAATATAACCTATGATGAGGAGAAATATCCATCTATCAAAGCAGACCCCAAGGGGTGAGTGACATCGGTGAAAACAGCAGAGCAAGGACATCTGAAAACGTTCTCTTCTATAAAGGCAATGAGAAAACTGACAAAACTTGTGAAAATCAACTTTTTCAGAGCTCTGTAAATTAACCAAAGGCTTGCAGCAATCCGGGAAGCATTTATTAAAGAAATAAGGCTAAATCTCAGTAAGAACAGTGAGCTTTGTGTGTTTTAGTTTGCCCTATTCCCATTCCCCCTCTTTAGCTCTATAGGAGGATTGAAAATCAATAGCCCTGCAAACATACTGAAAAACAAAAGCATGGAAGCCACCAGAGGGATTGGACATCTTTCTAAGCCTCATTTCCAGAGAACTGTCATTATTTGAACTGTTTAGTGGTTTTCTGAAAGACCTCACTTGCAAGTCTCTATTTGACTTTACCCAGCACTTGCCCAGTGCTAAAAGCCTTCTCCTTGGAGGCATTTTTTAACACAATTAAAGGCTATTGTTTAACTTTGCAGCTTCCAGAGGAAGTGGATAATAGTCAGGCAAGCAATGGGCTACCAAGAAAAGCTTAAAAGGAAAAGCTTGGAAAGGAGATGTCCACAGGGGCTTTAAAAACTCCAACAGAGTCATAGACAACTAGAAGGCCATGGACATACATAAGGTTTGCACATGTCTAGGGCTGTGTGCAAGCTTAGGAAATATCTGAGAAGTACCTACACTCTCATTTCTGGCTGATGTCAAGGCTCTGCTCAAGCAGGAAGTTAAGGTTAAGGAAGAGTTGTCAACTGCCTCATCTAGTGTTGAAGATGCCCACACATGCACACAGAGCCTCTTGGCAAAGACTGGAGATTACTGGTTCCAAGTATCTCAGGAAATCACTACCCAGTCATTAGTTGAAAACTAATCAGATAGAGACTTTAGTGATCACATGAGACAAAGAATACAGACTTTACAGTTAGTTCAGAAAAGTCACTGAACAAACAAACAAACAACAACAAACAGCAGTAACAACAAACTCTGGGAAGATGGGAGAACATGTGTAGAAATCTGTGTATCTATGTAGACCTATAACAAGTAAAGAGATGGAATTAATAAACAAAAAACCTCACACAAATAAAAACCCAGGACCAGAGCCTTCATTGGTGAACTCCCCCCAAAGTTTAAAGAATTAGCACCCTCCCCCTCCAAAATACTTCCAAAAGATAGAATAGAAAAGAACACTTCCTAATTTGTCATATGAGGCCAGTATTTCCCTCACACCAAAACTAGGCAGACATAACAAGGAACGAAAACTACAGACCAATATCTCTTGTGAATATAGATGTAAAAATCCTCAACAGAACACTAGCAAAACAATCCCAGAAGCAAATAAAAAGGATCATACACCATGACAAAGTAAGATTTATCCCAGGAATGTAACATTGTTTCAACATGTGAAATCAATCAATGGAATACATCATACAAATAGACTCATAAAGACCACATGAGCATCTTAAGAGATGCAAAAAAAGCATTTGACAAACTGACACATTTTCATTATACAAACACCAAGCAAACTAAGAATAGGAGGGTATAATAAAGAGAATCCACAAAAAAGTCCATAGCTAACCTATTCAATTATGAACATTGAAAGTTTTCCTCTAAAGAGAAGGATATCTGTTTTTACCACTTCTACTCAACATTGTTTTGGAGTTTCTAGCCAGGGAAACTAGGGAAGAAATGAAGTAAAAGGCACCCAGATTTAAAGGAAGAAATAAAACTACCTGGATTTGCAAATGATATACTTCTGTATATAGAAAATGCTAAGTAATCCACACAAAAAAAGAACTGTGCTCAATAAATGTGTTTAACATACAAAAATCAATTCTATCTCTACACATTATGAACGGACAAGCAGAAAATGAAATTAAGAGTATAATTTCATTTTCAGGAGCATAAAAGATTAATAAAATTTTTAGGAACAAAATTAACCAAAAAAGTGTAAGATTTGTACAATGAAAACTATAAACTATAAAGCATCCTTGAAATAAATTAATAAGACCTAAATAAATGGAAAGACATGTCAATTCACGGATTGGAAGACATTATTAAGATGGCAACATTCCCCAAACTGATCAAGATTCAACGTAATCTCTAACAAAATCCTAGCTGGAGTTTACCCAGAATATGACAAGTTGATCCTAAAATTTATATAGGAATGTAAGGGACACAGCATAAGCAAATAATCTTGAAAAGGAAAAGCAAAATTGGTTCTCTCACACTTCCTGATTTCAACACTTACTATAAAACTACCTTACTATAAGACCAAGACTATGTGGTAACGATATAAGGATAGGCACATAGATCAGGGAACTGAATTCAGAGTTCAAAAATAACTCTTCAGTAATAGATAATTCAATGAGGAAAGAACAGTTTTTTCCAAAAATTGTGTTGGAACATCTGGATAGCCACATGCAAAAGGATAAAGTTGGACCCCACTTCACATCATATACAAAAATTAATACAAAGTGGATTACAGACCTAAACGTATCAGCTAAAATTACAAAATTCTTAGAACAAAATATAAGTGTGAACCTTTGTAACCTTGGATGGGCAATAGTTTCTTAGAAATGATACCTAAAGTACAAATGAACAGAAAAAATAAATTTGACGTCATCAAAATTAAATACATTGGTGCACAAAAGACACTATCAAGAAAGTGAAAATGCAAGAGAAAAAGTTACAGCTGACACCACAGAAATACAAGGATTATAAAAGATTACTGCTAACAATTATATGCCAACTAATTAGATAATCTAGAAGACATGGATAAATTTCTATAAATGTTCAATCTCCCAAGACTGAACCAGGAAGAAATAGAAAATATGAACAGACCAATCACATGCACTGAAATTGAAACTGTGATTTAAAAACTCCCAGCGAACGAAAGTCCAGGACCTGATGGCTTCACAGGTGAGTTCTATCAAAAATTTAGAGAAAAGTCAACACCTATCCTTCTCAAAATAGTCCAAAAAATTGCCAATGAAGGAACACTTCCAAATTCATTCTACAAGGCCAGCATTACCCTGATACTAAAACTAGACAAAGATATCTCTCACACACACACACACACACACACACACACACACACACACACACAAATACAGGTCAATATCACTGATGAACATAGATGCAAAAGTCCTCAACAAAATATTAGCAAACCAAATTCAAGCGGGATTTAGTCCAGGGATGCAAGTATGGTTCAATGTCCACAAATCAATCAACGTGATATACCACATTAAGAAAATGAAGGATAAAAGTCATATGATTATTTCAATAGTACAGGGAACATACCTCAATATAATAAAGGTTATATATGACAAACCCACAGCTAACATCACACTCAGTGATGACAAGTTGAAAGCTTTTCCTCTAAGCCTTCTTCTAAGATCAAGAACAAGTCAAAGATACCACTCTCACCACTTTTATTCAACATAGTTTTGGAAGTTCTAGCTACAGCAGTCAGACAAGAAAAAGAGATAAAAGACGTTCAAATTGGAAAGGAAGAAGCAAAACTGTAACCATTTGCAGATTACATGATATTATATATAGAAAACCCTAAAGACTCCACCAAAGAACTATTGGAACTAATGAATGAATTCACTAAAGTTGTAGGATACAAAATCAATACGCAGAAATCTGTTGCATTTCTATACACTAACAACAAACTATCAGAAAGAAAAATTTTAAAAACCATTCTATTTACAATTGCATCAAAAGGAATAAAATACCTAGGAATAAATTTAACCAAGGAGGTGAAAGACCTGTACTCTGCAAACTATAAGACATTGATGAAAGAATTGAAGATGACACAAGTAAATGGAAACATACACCATGCTCATGGATTGGAAGAATTAATACTGTTAAAATGTCCACACTACCCAAAGCAATCTATAGATTTAATGCAATTCCTATCAAAATACCAGTGGCATTTTTCACAGAACTAGAACAAAGAATCCAAAAATTTGAATGGAACCACAAAAGGCCTGGAATAGCCAAAGCAATCTTAAGAAAAAAAACAAACAGAAAAAAACCCAAAAAACCCTAAAGCTGGAGTTACCATGCTCTTGGATTTCAAACTGTATTATAAATCTATAGTAAACAAAACTGTATGATACTGGCACAAAAACAGAAACATAGCTGAATGGTACAGAATAGAGATCCCAGAAATAAACCCATGCTTATATGGTCAATTAATCTACAACACAAAGCTAGGAATACACAATGGGGAAAAGACAGTCTCATTGATAAATGGCATTTGGAAAACTCAACAGCTATGTGCTAAAGAATAAAACTGGATGCTTTCCTTACACCATATACAAAAATAAACTCAAAATGACTAAAGATTTAAATGTAAGGTCTGAAACCCTAAAACTCCTGGAAGAAAACCTAGGTAATACGCTCTTTCACACCAATCTTAGCAGTATTTTCTTGTATACATCTCCTCAGGCAAGGGCAACAAAAGCGAAAACAAACAAATGAGACCACATCACAATAAAAACCTTTGGCACAGCAAAGGAAACTATCAAAAAAGTGAAAAGACAGCCTACTGAATGGGGCAATATATTTGCAATGATATATCGGATAAGGGGTTAATATCCAAAATATATAAAGGACTCACACAACTGAATATCAAAAAAAAGCAAACAATTCAGTTTAAAAATGGGCAGAGGATCTGAATAGATATTTTTCCAAGGAAGACATACAGGTGGCCAACAGACACATGTAAAAATACTCAACATTACTAATCATCAAGGAATTTCAAATAAAAACTGTGATATCACCTCATACCTGTCAGAATGGCTATAATCAAAAAGACAACAAACAAACAAGTGCTGGCAAGGATATGGAGAAAAGGGAACCCTCCTGCACTGCTGGTGGGCATATAAATTGGTACAGCCACTATGGAAAATATTATGGCGTTTCCTCAAAAAATTGTGAATGGGAATTACCATATGATCCAGCAAAATTCCACTTCTGGATATTTTCCTGAAGAAAACAAAAACACTAACTCAAAAAGATATATACACCCCAATATTTATTGCAGCATTGATTACAACATTCAAGATATGGAAGCAACCTAAGTTTCCATAAACAGATGAATAAAGAAGCAATAGATAGACGATAGATAGATAGATAGATAGATAGATAGATAGATAGATAGATGATAGATATAGGTAGATAGATAGATAGATATATGGATGATGACAGAGATATATGCTGTACCCCTTACACTTATACAGGGTTGTGCGTCAATTATATCTCAATAAAACCGGAAGAGAACAATTTTTTAAAGCAGCCAACTATGCAGGGACAGATGCCAAACCGTCCCTGGTAGTCGGTTTCAAAGTTGTCACCGCTTCAGAACTGCACCAGAGTTTAACATACATGTCGCTATTATTCTATTTGCACCATCCAACTGCCAGCGATTTTATCCCTTAGATTGATATGCACACCATCATCTGCTCCCATGTTCAAATTTAGACCCAGTTTCAACTGGGTCAAATTTGAAACTCAGCTGTGTTTTCCAGGAGTGAAAATTCTCAACTTCCTTTCTTTGCCTTACCTGTGATGAGTTTCCCGTTACCACAATATACTTGCAGGGAGGGTTTCTGCACTTTCTGACTGCAAGAGGTCTGGTTGAAGGATCGCAGAAACTTTCATTCACTTGCGTGTTTTGTGCACCCACGCACTTCACTTGCCGATGTGTCTCTCTTTTCTTACATGACGTTGAACACTAGAAATACAATGACGAAATGAAGAACACATTCTTTCACTGAAGGGTTGTCTGAAAGTGTACTTGACAATACTCACATCCAGCCACTCTCCCGTCACCCAATGGTACTGTATGCAGTCCTGACGCCAACATTGTCTCTGAAAATAAGGCCGTGTGGACGGATCACACTTTTCTTCTGCCACCCGACCAACACCTCGCAGTCTGCAGTACACATCCCTTTGCTGAACTCCAGAGCCACAGGTCACGGAGCACTATGAAGAAACCCAAACGATTGGAATAATTAACTAACAAATATAAAATTATGTAAAAATCGCAAAGTAGAGCAAAATTATACCATGCATTAGATAGAAAATACATGCAAGAAGTATTTTTAACATCGCCTGGTCTGGAGCACCTATACAAGTATACAAATAGATGTTCTTTATTTTGCAATACCTATTCAAGTCTTGTAGAAACTATGACCAGATACTCCGTCCGAATTGATAGCTCTCTCTTCTGACTTAAACATACTTAATATCTATAAAATTTACCACACAAACTATTCTACTACTACCTTGCTTTTGAACATTATTTAAATATTGAAATTACACTGTATTCATAATCTCCCTCAAAGCAACAATAATTTCCAAGTTTGGGTTCTATCCATCTTTATACCTGCCGTCCCTATTACAGCTTGGGGATCCAAACATTTGCTGATTTGTTGACTCGTGATTGTATTTCAGTGGAGAGGTGTTTTGGGAAACTGATGGTGTAAGCTTACAGTTTACTTAGACAACCTTGTCTTAGCCTCTCCTCTCACTTGTCTTATCTGTACAAAGCAGGTTTTGTGTTATTTGTAAAATTTCACAGAACATGTCCCACACATTTATTCCTCGCAACAGCTCTTCAAAGGAGGCACCAGGGCTGAGGGCCCGGGACTTAGCTAAGAGATGTTAAGTCATTTGCCTGAGCTGCTACGTGAAGTCAGTGGCGAAGCAGGTTTAAGCCCACTTCTTTCTGACTGCAGCCTTTGAGCTCTCCCCGTGCTGCCTCCACGGGATGGAGAAGGACTTGGCAACTTCTCAGGGTTTTCTCAACTCTGCAAGGCCAAGCCATAAAACAGCAGAGCCTGACCACAACCAAGAGCTAGGATGCCAACATTAATAAAGTAGGCAGAACGTCTAAGGGTATTTATTTAATTTGTGAGCTTGGTTTTTATACTCTTCGTTATTCCAGAAGGGATTGGAGGTCATATTGAGTGTTACATGGGGCCTCATGGCTGTTCGCAACTATGACAGTGTAAGGGTAAAACTTCAGGTTTTTCATTAAGGTCTCTGTTTCTGCAGGATTCACAGAGTCAGTGGTCGCTTTTTTCTCTAACAGTAAATATGTCTCTGCAGAATATGGTTTCACCATGAATTGTAAAACACTTAAAGCCCACAAAACCTAAGGACTTAGTTCACCTGTTAGACTCAAGTTCCTCTTATAAACTCTTGCAACAATTTTACTCTAGCGGCACCTTTAGATTTAGTTTTCTGTCTTGTGTGTATAAGCGGCAACCACTGACTTAAAAGAGGATTTTTATATTTTTTTAACTTACAAAGAATATTATGCATATCTACATTGCTTACCTATATTGACCCTCATCTTATGCTTTAGCAGTTGAATTTTGACAGCTCATTGAATGTTTTCACAAAAAAGACATGGCTCCTTTGTATGGAGATAATAATAACTTAATATGTATTTTGTGCAGGGCACAATATTAAGCAGACTAAGATGTCAGGTTGTAGTTTAACTTATCTGAACCTTTGGTGAAATGTTTAGTCTATAAAATAAGGCTCCTGCAAACATTTTCCAGTAATAATTTCACAAATATAAACCATATTCAGAAAAATTCCTACTTCTAAACCTGAAAAAAAAATCCTGAAAATAAATTTCACAAAACACAATTTAGCAAGAAGTTGATAAATAGCGTTTTCTACAGTTCAATAATCCACAGTGGCTGACTGATTCTTTGACCACAGCATGCATTTAGAAGAGTCCACTGACACCATAGGGGGCTACTATAATGGACCTCACCCTCAAAGGAAAAAAAAAACTGGACTACTGCTTGGAAGAACACAAGTAACTTTTGTTTTTCAGCATTTTTTAGAGCTAAGAGTACAAAAGAGTAAACTGATGTGATTTCAGATTTGAACAGAGGAGAGAATTCTTTGCTTAAATGAAGTATTTCTTAGCCTCATGTCATCGATAACCCTAACTGCCAAGTCCAAGAGACACTTTTCAAGTCTTTTCTTAGTTAATCTCACTGACACTGTCAGCACCAGTGACCACATTCTGTTGAGCCTTTCTGGCCTCTGTGATTGAAATCCCCTCTGGTTCCAGGTACTCTCCTCTTGTAGTCCTTAACTGACTCTATTTTCTCTGTTTAGCCTTTAAATGTTAGCGTCTCCCAGGGCTCTCTTTATAACTTGCTTCTCTTTATACCCTCTGAGCTCTTCCTGAGCAATTTCTTCTATGTCCCAATAATTTCTAAATCTGTTCTCTCCAGCCTTGATCATAATTCTGAGCTCTCCATTTATATTTTCATGTATTTACAAGGAATTTTTCATGTATTGACAAGACTTTTCATGTATTTTCTACATAGATATGTCAAAGGCACCTCAAATCCAACATTTCCAAAGCCTAACTTATCGCCTTTGCCCATCAGCTCCTCTTACGGGCTGCGGATGCTGTGAAGACATGATAACTCACTCTTACGTCCAGCGACTTATTAGAATGACCTCCCAAGGTACAGCTGTAACTCCAGAGTAGTCACCCTTATTCAACAGCTTTATTGAACCACATTTTTATAAGCATGTTAAATTTTATCTTTCTTTAAAAATCCAAGTAACTCAAATGAAGGCAATGCGGGTCTATCATTATGAGTATGACACAAATAATTGATTGGAAGGCACTAACTGACCACCACTGCATAATTTAACTCAGAGAGGAAAAGTCAGCCAAATTTCCTATTCATGCGTACATGTACTACAACACTGCATAGCCTGGTGCTTTAAAAACTTGACAGTGGAAGTGGAAAAGGTAAGTTTTAGCCAATCCACAGGTACTGTAGCTGTTTTAGCTACTGTGGAGCAGAGATGAAGAAATGTTAGAACATGCACTGTCAAATGGGTTCATTAAGGCTAACTCACTCTGCTATTTAATAAAAAAATTATTTAAAATGTAATAGTAAAGTCCTTTCTTGATGCATTATTTATAATTTCTTGTTAATGGATTAAGGTTTTGATTTTATTATAGTCAGTTATTTGTAACTATAGTTTATTTCAAATTCATCAATACTGTAGCAGTAGTATTAGCAGTTGTACAGGATTCTGAGTTAGAAAAGACTCTAGGAATATCTAATTCCAATTCCTCTTCCATCCTGAAATCCATTTTACAGCAGTAGTGAATGAATGAATATCAAACCTACCCATACTTCCACAGCCTCAGTATGAGTAAGTTCACTGTATCCTGAAAGCAATCATTTCATTTTTGGGTGACTCTGAAGTTTTAGCAAATACCCTCCTATATTGAGCTGAAATATTCTTCCGTAAACTTTACCCACTGTCTAGAACCTGTCCTCATCAACATAGAACAAATTCATACTTACTTTCATGTGAGAAAGTATAAAGGTGTGAGGTCTGGAAAGGGAGCAGCTATTTTATGACCATTAGGGTTGATCAACAGAATCACAGAAATGCCCATCCAGCACCCTGCCATTGTGGAGCTACTGAATCAAACTTAAATCTAGTGACCTTCTGGTCTTGTTTTGTAAAGAATAAATGACTTTGAGTTCGAGCCACTAATAATCAGTACTTTTCCTACTTGCAACAGAACACAGTGGAACTGATACAGAATAGTTATAACAATTCAATTGGGCTTCTCTGGGGATTTGGTAATTTGTCAAGACTTTTCTTACAGTGTGGGTCTCAGAATAGGTACTGCTCCAAAAATCTGACCAGAATTTATTAGTGCAAAATTTTGAACACGCTTCATGTATTAATGTAGCCTAATATGTTGCTAGTGATTTAAGCAACTACACCATATTCAATACATGATCAATTAAACCCTCAGTTATTTTCCTAAGATATGTAAAATCCATATATATCTTAAATTTATGCAACAGGTTTTTATATATAAATAAGCCTGTAATGAACTCAACACAACATAGAAACTACGTTTCTGTTGAATGCATTGTTATGTGTCATCCAGTGACATTCTGCAATTGTTGACTTCAGATGCCTTGTAAGAGGGGAGATACATTGCTAAGGAAGTAAAAGACATTGCTAAGGAAGTATAAAGATGAGCTCATGTAAAATGATAACTATAAAATAATTATGACAGCAACTACAATAGGGAAGACTCAGACAAGTGTTCAAATGCTCACCCCCCGCCCCCATCACTTCCTGGCCTGTGACCTGCACAAGCTGTTCAGTACTTAACCCCTGTAAGCTGTTGTTTCCTCATCTGCATAATGAATACCTACAGTTGGGAAGAATACAGAAGTCTCTCAGCAGTGTCAGGAACTGACTGTCCCTTGCTGCTTCCGTCCTATCCCCATTTTTTTTTCACTTTTCTTACAGAGATACAAATATTTTTGCCTTGAAAAGTTTCTCGACACATGCCTCAAACCAAAGGGTATTAGTCATCTCAGCCCACTCAAAGATAGACCATCTTAAGTATCAAGAAAGATGATAAAGGAAGAGAGTTAACAGGCAGCATAGAAATTCAAAAGCAGAATTGCTGGCACTAGCTAGAAAAGATTGAGAAGCATAGCTCATCCAGCCCCAGAACAAAAAGACATCCTCTCTGACCTTGGTCTCAGCCTGTCCTCCTGGAAGAAAACTCACTTAACCTGGGTGTAAAGATGAAGAGGCTCTGCATTCTTGGTCAGGGGCTGTGGGGACTTAAGATTTACTATCTTTTTAGATTATAAAAGATATATATGGGCTTCCCTGGTGGCGCAGTGGTTGAGAGTCCGCCTGCCGTTGCAGGGGACACGCGTTCGTGCCCCGGTCCGGGAAGATCCCACATGCCGCGGAGCGGGTGGGCCCGTGAGCCATGGCCACTGAGCCTGCGCATCAGGAGCCTGTGCTCCGCAACGGGAAAGGCCACAACAGTGAGAGACCCGCGTATCGCAAAAAAAAAAAAAAGATATATATGTATACATCACATTTTTTTCAAATATGACTATATTTGAAATCAAATATGATTTATATATGTATTTTGGAAATATAGAAAATATGGAATTACAGAAATACAAAATCACTTAACCATGTCAGCATTTAGCAAATAGTTTCCAAAAAAATTTTTTTCACATTAGGTGTTTTGGGAAAGGGGGGCACTAGCCAGTAGACTTGTGAGATTTTGGAACTCATATCACATTTGGTTCCAACTCTGATCATAAAATACTACAAAGAAAATAATGGGTCCCTGAAAAGAGGGACCAAGTAAGTGGCTGCTATCACGAGGCTCTAGATTCAATAGGGTTGCCTGAGATTCTTCAAGTATCTTTCTAAGCTGTGCGGCAAGTTTGCCATGATCAAGGGGAGGTGAGAATTCTGGATGATTTTTTTTTTTCTGAGTATAAAAACTACGTTTGGATGGCACTGAACTAAGCATGAGACCATGAGGATGCTAACACCCCATGCTAGCCTTAAAAACTTGAATTTACAAGTGAAGCTGGTATTCCCAAATAGGTAAAATTAGGTGAAAACAAAAACAAAATGCCTGGTTCCAGAAATAAGAGGATGAGGCATTTTTCGTTTTAAATGATTCCAGTATTTATTTTGCCTCTAAACGTATACATCTGGATCCTAGGGACAAAGGACTGTATATAGCAATGTTTGTTCCTGTTTGGCTGCAGTCATTAAAATGCATTACTAAATCCTTTCATTAAAAAAAATGATATCAAATACCAAATGAAGAGTGTTAACTTCAAAACTCATTTGAGCACCTCTGTGGTCACAGTTTGCCAAATAAGTCTTTCCATTAGAGGTACAATGTAAAATAGTAATAAAATGAAATTATAGTGAGGGATTCTAGTAAAGCAATTTTACAATTTATGCAGTTGGAACAAAGTAGCAACCAGTGATTATCCTGTAACTACCTCTGAAATTACACTTCTGTTGAATATATTATTATATGCAGCTCACTGACAGCCTGCAATTGTTAACTTCATGTGGGTCCTTTTTATAGAATAAATCAAAGCCAGCGACTTTACTAGTGGTCATTTGTTTCTGGCAGAGTTTTGGGGACTGTGTGGGTGTATGAAGCTAATTTCTATGACAAGGAAAACCAATTCAAAGAAAAAAAGCCGACGCGGTACAAAAGCATCTGTGTTTTTTATAGTCTTTACATATTCATATCTGTATCTTAGAAACCCCTGAAATACATCCCTTTAGTGAATCTTATATAATTTCAGAGTTGGTGGCAAGCCAAGGACAAGTTGTTAGCACCCATGATTGATTCACTGTTGTGGAGCTGGAGGTCAAGGGTCAGGAAGTGTCCCTCATGAATAGCAACCACAGCAGCTGCAGCAGCTGCAAGGCAGCAAAAGAATCCTGGGGATCAAAAGGGATGCTGGTGGCCAAAAAGCAGAGTCTCTCCTGCCTCCAGTCCCATCCACCAGCGTCTTCTGCCTGCTGTCATTGAGAGAAGCTAGGGGATAACTAACTGAGGGGTCAGGGGAGACAGGATGGACTCAGTGTTTCTGTTTTGAACGACTTAGTAGGTAGTAGTGGCATTCACTAAATAAAACAGGTTAATGGGATATCTTTTAAATAATGGTCTCTGCTAAACCACAAAATTAATTTTATTTACTGTACCAAAATTCAGGGTAGAAGTAAGTGCTCAGATATATATGTTTTGCTTTGAGAAGAAAAACAGACATGTTTGCCCCTAGTTTTCAGTCAAAGATGAACCACAATTCTCAACACACTAACACTTGACAGAGGCTAACTCTTCTACACAGAAACCTGAGATGCTCACTCAATTTGGGAGCTTTTTATTCAAAAATAATGATGCGCTGACACTGTCACTTTAAAAGCTGGTGCTCTGCCACCAAGGATCTGATCTCACGGAGTGAAGGATGAAAACTTAGAGGCCCAGGGAAACCCCACTTCTAGCTCCTGTCTGAACCCCTACCTTCCTAACATAGCACCAGCATCAGACAGAGACAAGGAAGTTCCATCAGCAGAAGATGAGCTCTTTTTCCCATCGTAGGACTAGCTCCTCTAAGACACGGATAAGTATCCTGAGATACTGCTGAGAGCAGCCAGATAGCTTTGCTGAAAGCCTAGCCCCACTGAAATCAGGCCTCAGGAAATTATTCTAGTTATCATTTCTGGCTTCATTTCTGGCTTTTTCCTCCTTAATACTTCCCAGGCTGGTCTTTGCTGACAATCACATTCAAATATATGGCTTTCCCAGTTTAGATCTGGAGCTTACTTCCCTGAGTGTGCCAGAGCAAGTATCCATCACCCTTCTTTTATAAACTGAGTTTTCAGCCTTGGTCTCATCTCCGCAGCAGCTTCATTTTTGCTGAGTCTTTCCAAGTGTGTCCACTCTCTGGCCTTAGACCAGCTGGGCTCCCTAGTTCTGTCATTTCCCTGACTCTTAAACCATCTCCAATCATGATCCGTCTGGAACTTACCAGCCCCTTTTCCAAGTTGCAAACTCAGCTCAAATCCAAGACTTTAGTGTGGAAGCAAGACAGTTACTAAACACCTCATCAGGTATATTTTACTGTTAGGTCACCTGGAATAATATTATAATCATCAGTAGCCTCCCTAGTATTCAGTAACAGAATTTCTTGTAAAGTTTACAACCACAAAAAAAAAAACAAAAGACTAATTTGTTGAGCAGCCTCAGAAACAGCGGATTAAATCTCCACAATCAACTTGATGTACCCTGCATCTGTGGAATACATGAATAGACAATGATTCATCCCAAATTGAGGAGACGTGTGGATGAAAGGCTCTTGGTGCTCCAGCCAGAAGTCAGGGCTCCGCCTCTGAGGTGGGAGAGCCAACTTCAGGACACTGGTCAACAAGAGACGTCCCAGCTCCACATAATATCAAATGGCGGAAATCTCCCAGAAACCTCTATCTTAACACCAGCACCCAGTTTCACTCAACGACCAGCAAGCTACAGTGCTGGACAACCTATGCCAAACAACTAGTAAAACAGGAACACAACCCCACCCATTAGCAGAGAGGCTGCCTAAAATCATAATAAGTTCACAGACACCCCAAAACACACCACCAGACGTGAACCTGCCCACTAGAGAGCCAAGAGCCAGCCTCATCCACCACAACACAGGCACTAGTCCCCTCCACCAGGAAGCCTACACAACCCACTGAACCAACCTTAGCCACTGGAGACAGACATCAAAAACAGCAGGAACTACGAACCTGCATCCTGCAAAAAGGAGACCCCAAACACAGTAAGATAAGCAAAATGAGAAGACAGAAAAACACACAGCAGATGAAGGAGCAAGATAAAAATGCACCAGACCTAACAAATGAAGAGGAAATAGGCAATCTACCTGAAAAAGAATTCAGAATAATGATTGTATGGATGATCCAAAACCTTGGAAATAGAATGGACAAAATGCAAGAAACAGTTAACAAGGACCTAGAAGAAATAAAGATGAAACAAGCAACGATGACCAACACAATAAAAGAAATTAAAAGTACTCTAGATGGGATCAATAGCAGAATAACTGAGGCAGAAGAATGGATAAGTGACCAGGAAGATAAAATAGTGGAAATAACTACTGCAGAGCAGAATAAAGAAAAAAGAATGAAAAGAACTGAGGACAGTCTCAGAGACCTCTGGGACAACATTAAACACACCAACATTCGAATTATAGGGGTTCCAGAAGAAGAAGAGAAAAAGAAAGGGACTGAGAAAATATTTGAAGAGACTATAGTTGAAAACTTCCCTAATATGGGAAAGGAAATAGTTAATCAAGTCCAGGAAGCACAGAGAGTCCCATACAGGATAAATCCAAGGAGAAATACGCCAAGACACATATTAATCAAACTGTCAAAAATTAAATACAAAGAAAGCATATTAAAAGCAGCAAGGGAAAAACAACAAAAAACACACAAGGGAATCCTCATAAGGTTAACAGCTGATCTCTCAGCAGAAACCCTACAAGCCAGAAGGGAGTGGCAGGACATACTGAAAGTGATGAAGGAGAAAAACCTGCAACAAAGACTACTCTACTCAGCAAGGATCTCATTCAGATTTGATGGAGAAATTAAAACCTTTACAGACAAGCAAGAGCTGAGAGAGTTCAGCACCACCAAACCAGCTTTACAACAAATGCTAAAGGAACTTCTCTAGGCAAGAAACACAAGAGAAGGAAAAGACCTACAATAACGAACCCAAAACAATTTAGAAAATGGGAATAGGAACATACATATCGATAATTACCTCAAATGTAAATGGACTAAATGCTCCCACCAAAAGACACAGATTGGCTGAATGGATACAAAAAAAAGACCTTTATATATGCTGTCTACAAGAGACCCACTTCAGACCTAGAGACACATACAGACTGAAAGTAAGGGGATGGAAAAAGATATTCCATGCAAATGGAAACCAAAAGAAAGCTGGAGTAGCAATTCTCATATCAGACAAAATAGACTTTAAAATAAGGACTATTAGAAGAGACAATGAAGGACACAACATAATGATCAAGGGATCGATCCAAGAAGAAGATATAACAATTGTAAATATTTATGCAGCCAACATAGGAGCACCTCAATACATAAGGCAAATGCTCACAGCCATAAAAGGGGAAATCGACAGTAACACATTCATAGTAGGGGACTTTAACACTCCACTTTCACCAATGGACAGATCATCCAAAATGAAAATCAATAAGGAAACACAAGCTTTAAATGATACATTAAACAAGATGGACTTAATTGATATTTATAGGACACTCCATCCAAAAACAATAGAACACACTTTCTTCTCAAGTGCTCATGGAACATTCTCCGGGATAGATCATATCTTGGGTCACAAATCAAGCCTTCGTAAATTTAAGAAAATTGAAATTGTATCAAGTATCTTTTCTGACCACAACACCATGAGACTAGATATCAATTACAGGAAAAGATCTGTAAAAAATACAAACACATGGAGGCTAAACAATACACTACTTAATAATGAAGTGATCACTGAAGAAATCAAAGAGGAAATTAAAAAATACCTAGAAACAAATGACAATGGAGACACAACGACCCAAAACCTATGGGATGCAGCAAAAGCAGTTCTAAGGGGAAAGTTTATAGCAATACAAGCCCACCTTAAGAAGCAGGAAACATCTCGAATAAACAACCTAACCTTGCACCTCAAGCAATTAGAAAAAGAAGAACAAAAAAACCCCAAAGCTAGCAGAAGGAAAGAAATCATAAAAATCAGATCAGAAATAAATGAAAAAGAAATGAAGGAAACAATAGCAAAGATCAATAAAACTAAAAGCTGGTTCTTTGAGAAGATAAACAAAATAGATAAACCACCAGCCAGACTCATCAAGAAAAAAAGGGAGAAGATTCACATCAATAGAATTAGAAATGAAAAAGGAGAAGTAACAACTGACACTGCAGAAATGAAAAAGATCATGAGAGATTACTACAAGCAACTCTATGCCAATAAAATGGACAATCTGGAAGAAATGGACAAATTCTTAGAAATGCACAACATGCCAAGACTGAATCAGGAAGAAATAGAAAATATGAACAGACCAATCACAAGCACTGAAATTGAAACTGTGATTAACAATCTTCCAACAAACAAAAGCCCAGGACCAGATGGCTTCACAGGCGAATTCTATCAAACATTTAGAGAAGAGCCAACACCTATTCTTCTCAAACTCTTCCAAAATATAGCAGAGGGAGGAACACTCCCAAATTCCTTCTACGAGGCCACCATCACCTTTATACCAAAACCAGACAAGGATGTCACAAAGAAAGAAAACTACAGGCCAATATCACTGGTTAACATAGATGCAAAAATCCTCAACAAAGTACTAGCAAACAGAATCCAACAGCACATTAAAAGGATCATACAACATGATCAAGTGGGGTTTATTCCAGGAATGCAAGGATTCTTCAATATATGCAAATCTATCAATGTGATAAACCATATTAACAAAATGAAGGAGAAAAACCATATGATCATCTCAATAGATGCAGAAAAAGCTTTTGACAAAATTCAACACCCATTTATCATAAAAACCCTGCAGAAAGTAGGCATAGAGGGAACTTCCCTCAACATAATAAAGGCCATATATGACAAGCCCACAGCCAACATCATCCTCAATGGTGAAAAACTGAAACCATTTCCACAAGATCAGGAACAAGACAAGGTTGCCCACTCTCACCACTCTTATTCAACATAGTTTTGGAAGTTTTAGCCACAGCAATCAGAGAAGAAAAGGAAATAAAAGGAATCCAAATCGGAAAAGAAGTAAAGCTGTCACTGTTTGCAGATGACATGATACTATACATAGAGAATCCTAAAGATGCTACCAGAAAACTACTAGAGCTAATCAATGAATTTGGTAAAGTAGCAGGATACAAAATTAATGCACAGAAATCTCTGGCATTCCTATATACTAATGATAAAAAATCTGAAAGTGAAATCAAGAAAGCACTCCCATTTACCACTGCAACAAAAAGAATAAAATATCTAGGAATAAACCTACCTAAGGAGACAAAAGACCTGTATGCAGAAAATTATAAGACACTGATGAAAGAAATTAAAGATGATACAAATAGATGGAGAGACAAACCATGTTCTTGGATTGGAAGAATAAACATTGTGAAAATGACCCTACTACCCAAAGCAATCTATAGATTCAATGCAATCCCTATCAAACTACCACTGGCATTTTTCACAGAACTAGAACAAAAAAATTTGCAATTTGTATGGAAACACAAAAGACCCCGAATAGTCAAAGCAATCTTGAGAATGAAAAAAGGAGCTGGAGGAATCAGGCTCCCTGACTTCAGACTATACTACAAAGCTACAGTAATCAAGACAGTATGGTACTGGCACAAAAACAGAAAGATAGATCAATGGAACAGGATAGAAAGCCCAGAGATAAACCCACACACATATGGACACCTTATCTTTGATAAAGGTGGCAGGAATGTACAGTGGAGAAAGGACAGCCTCTTCAATAAGTGGTGCTGGGAAAACTGGACAGGTACATGTAAAAGTATGAGATTAGATCACTCCCTAACACCATACACAAAAATAAGCTCAAAATGGATTAAAGACCTAAATGTAAGGCCAGAAACTCTCAAACTCTTAGAGGAAAACATAAGCAGAACACTCTATGACATAAATCACAGCAAGATCCTTTCTGACCCACCTCCTAGAGTAATGGAAATAAAAACAAAAATAAACAAATGGGACCTAATGAAACTTCAAAGCTTTTGCACAGCAAAGGAAACCATAAAAAAGACCAAAAGACAATCCTCAGAATGGGAGAAAATATTTGCAAATGAAGCAACTGACAAAGGATTAATCTCCAAAATTTACAAGCAGCTCATGCAGCTCAATAACAAAAAAACAAACAACCCAATCCAAAAATGGGCAGAAGACCTAAATAGACATTTCTCCAAAGAAGATATACAGACTGCCAACAAACACATGAAAGAACGCTCAACATCATTAATCATTAGAGAAATGCAAATCTAAACTACAATGAGATATCATCTCACACCAGTCAGAATGGCCATCATCAAAAAATCTAGAAACAATAAATGCTGGAGAGGGTGTGGAGAAAAGGGAACAATCTTGCACTGCTGGTGGGAATGTGAATTGGTTCAGCCACTATGGAGAACAGTATGGAGGTTCCTTAAAAAACTACAAATAGAAGTACCATATGATCCAGCAATCCTACTACTGGGCATATACCCTGAGAAAACCAAAATTCAAAAAGAGTCATGTACCAAAATGTTCATTGCAGCTCTACTTACAACAGCCCGGAGATGGAAACAACCTAAGTGCCCGTCATCGGATGAATGGATAAAGAAGATGTGGCACATATATACAATGGAATATTACTCAGCCATAAAAAGAAACGAAATTGAGCTATTTGTAATGAGGTGGATAGACCTAGAGCCTGTCATACAGAGTGAAGTAAGTCAGAAAGAAAAAGACAAATACCGTATGCTAACACATACATATGGAATTTAAGAAGAAAAAAAAATGTCATGAAGAACCTAGGGATAAGACAGGAATAAAGACACAGACCTACTGGAGAACGGACTTGAGGATATGGGGAGGGGGAAGGGTGAGCTGTGACAGGGCGAGAGAGAGTCATGGACATATACACACTAACAAACGTAAGGTAGATAGCCAGTGGGAAGCAGCCGCATGGCACAGGGATATCGGCTCGGTGCTTTGTGACCGCCTGGAGGGGTGGGACAGGGAGGGTGGGAGGGAGGGAGACGCAAGAGGGAAGAGATATGGGAACATATGTATATGTATAACTGATTCACTTTGTTATAAAGCAGAAACTAACACACCATTGTAAAGCAATTATACCCCAATAAAGATGTTTAAAAAAAAAAGACTAATTTGTTAATTAAGCTATGAACTTAGCAAACGTGTGAACACTGTACAATATTAATTCAGAGCATAGTGCAAAAAAATTGTGCAATAGAATAAAACACATTTAGTAGACTAAAACTTTCAAGGTTATTGAAAGCATACAGAATGAATTAAGATTTTCTCTGTAAATGCAAAAATACATATATAATCATAAAACATCTTACATACCTCATTCCATTTTTTGGCTTTCCATGAAGGGCATCTGACAGATCTACAAGCTTTATGAGTTCGAGGTTTCTGTAGATGACTGCAATATTTTTCTTCTAATTTCCCATGGAATTGGTCAACGCAAATCACCTCACGGTACTTTAAACCTTTACCACAAGGAGCTGAGCACTGGAAAATAAATATGAATGCACTTGATTCATTTTATCTTTACTAATTAAAGTTTATCTGCAAGAAGTGTAAAATGAAGCAATCAAAACATCATCACTTTGATATTTCATGAAGATATACTTTGATATTTCTAATGAGAGAATTTAAAATTTGCCAATCTGCCCTCGACCATCACTGATATTGATATGATAAGGTATCCATTTATTCTTCAAAAAAGTATTGATTGTCTACCATATACCAAGCACTCTTCTGGCACATAAGTGCTTTAGATCTTTTGAGGTTAAAGACTATCTGCAGCTAACTCCTGTTATCACACATATTTCAATAAAACTTGCTTTCGATTTTGTATGGTCGCCACCTATTCAATTTTTAACCCCATATGTCTTGCCATAGTGCAAACTGTGCTTTGGATGTCAAAAACAAAACAAAACAAAAATCTCTCAAGGTAGGAAACTATGAGAAAGTATAAAATTAATTTTTTAAAGCGCAATTCAGTTCAGGTTTGTTTTTCACTTCCATCTGGCAACTGTATGTCCCCATCATCAACCCTCCAAAATATTTAGTGAAAAACAAACTACCTAAAATCTCTGTAAGGATATATGTAAAACAGTGATCAGACTTCCTTTTTCAGCCAGTTGCCATTTTATAAGCAATTCCAGTGCAGAGGAGAGGAAGGGCTTGGGCTCTGGCATTGAATACCAGCTCTGCCACTTACTATTTGGGTGACTTTGAGTATATTTCATCCCCTGGCCAAACCTCAGTTTCTTCATTATAAAGTGATGATAATGACACCAATATTAGAGGTTTATTATGAAGATTAACATAAGATAAAGAAAATGAGATATCTAATCCAGTCCTTTTACATAGGGTACATCTTCAGTGAATATTAGCTTCCTCTTCTACCATTTTCCTTCATATACTCTGAGGATGTTGACAATTTTCAGCATGATATATGTACCAGGGAAAAGTTAAGCAAAGAAGACACGGATTCCAGATAACTCCTCTCATTCCTCTGAGACAGCTGGTTACATATGGTTTCATTTAGAAACATATACTGAGTTCTGAGAACATTAGATAATATATTATGCATTTTATGTATATTATGAGTTCAAAGAGTGATTAATATAGAGTATTAGATGTTTAAAATATTTTAAATTAAAAAAATGAATAGTTTGGGGATAATTTACCTTTATATGTTATCTGCAATACTATATCCCATTTGTGTGGGGAATTAATTTAACTTGGTACCTTGATTATTAAGACATTACCATATCTGAGATGTTCTCTTCTTGTTAACACCTACAGCTTTACATGCCACTTAGAACACACTTTAATTCAGTGTGAATTGTTAACGGGTCTTGATAAACTGTATTACATGTACATTCTTTCCTGCTATTTTTTTTATTTTTTATTTTTGTATTGAAGTGTAGTTGATTTACAATACTGTGTTAGCTTCAGGTTTATAGCACAGCAATTCAGAGATATATATATATATATATATATATATATATATATAGAGAGAGAGAGAGAGAGAGAGAGAGAGAGAGAGAGAGAGAGAGAGAGAGACATATATGTATGTATATATATTTTCTTTTTCATATTCTTTTTCCTTATAGGATATTACAAAATACTGAGTATAGTTCCCTGTGCTATACAGTAGGTCCTGTTGGTTATCTATGTTATATATAGTAGTATGTAAACATTAATCACAGCTTCCTAATTTATCCGTCCCCCACTTCCTCCTTTGGTAACCATAAATTTGTTTTCTATGTCTGTGAGTCTATTTCTTTTTGGAAATAAGTTCATTTGTATCTTTTTTTTTTCAGATTCCACAAATAAGCAATATCATATGATATTTGTCTTTGTCTGGCTTACTTCACTTAATATGATAATCTCTAGGTCCATCCATGTTGCTGCAAATGGCATTGTTTCATTCTGAATGTGCTCGATATCATCTTTCCTACTACTGACCTTCCCTTTCAGATCTACCTTTATGCTCTACTCCTCTTGGTCTCTTATCTTGGGCACTTCCCTGCCTGTTTCTTGACTACATTGTTTATTTTTCAAAGAGTATAACATAGTTTATACTAACAAATCACATACTATTGAGTACCAGGCGTATATTATCTGGGAGTATACATGCATGTTCACACATACAAGAATGTTTTTCTCCTTGGTTGTGTATTTTTTCTAACTTTTAAACTGTGACTTTTTGAACAAAGGAGGATTTATTACTCTCCCTGATAGTCCCTTGTAAAAAGTAATCATTATTGTGAATACTCATGATATGAGCCCAGTAGTACTTATGGAAGATGGAAAAATGTTTACTATTTTATTTACTCTATGAATATTATTGAGTTTTTGCCATATACCAAGAGTAGCATATAAATATAGATTCATTAACCATCTTTTGCCTTGACTTATCCTCAAAGTGCTTATAATCTAAATGACACCATCTATTAAATGAATAATGCCAGAGTACATCTTAAATAATATTAAATTCAATAAAGATCAGAATAAAAATACAAGACAGTAAAAACCATTAAGACAATACAATAAAAATATTATTGAATTAAGAAAATAGTGAAAAATAGTCATTTCTTTATGGGATATTTGGTAAGCACTCAGGGAGAGGTGATATTTAAACTCAGTCTTGAAGATGTAGTTTTGCTGATGGACAAAGACAGATGGTCTTGTATATTTGTTTGATGTGCCTTATCTAATGCCCATGTGTCTCTGTTTTGCAAAATTCTCATAGTTCTTTTATCAGTGCCAAGAATCCAAGAATCGTGCAGTAAACATGCAGTAAATTGTTGATATTTCTGATAAGAATGACCAATTCATTTATGAAACTAACACAAGAAGAGACATTAAAGATTCTACTTTAGAATTGAACAATGCATTTCCTCTATAAGCAGCATTTGTGAGTGGAATGTAAACTGGGACATTACAGTTCACTACCAAAGTGAGGACTGTTTCTCACAGAACTGAATAGCCTCTCCTCATCTAACTGGAAGTCACCTTTTATTCTTTCTCTTCTTTGTTATTCTAATCTGTAACCAAGACTAGTGTTAAACATAATTTTAAACATATTGCTTCTTTATTTTTTTCAAGAACTGACAATGAATCTCTGTTGTCCTTAATACAATACGAAAACAAACCTCTTCCTTGCTTTCTTGATTCACCAAATTTCAGTCAACATCCCTTTCTAGCACAATATTCTGTTTCTTTTCAACACGCAACCTTTGCTCTACTAACGTATAACATAATTACTTTCTCTTTAGGGTGACATTTTCACTCACCACAGTACCTGATTCATATTATTTCCTTTTACTTTGACTAATCACTTGCCCTGGTGCTTTCTAAATAGTACTTATCCTTAAAGCTCTAAGTCCATCCCATGTCTAAGGTGAATACATATCAATCTTTCACTTCTCTGAACTCTTCTGTCTCTGTTTTTGGCACTTCATCATTTTCTATTTTTGTCACATACTTTATCCAAACTTCTAGAGGTCAAGGACCTTTTAGATCACCCACGTCACCCACAAAGTGGAAGGTACGATAAATATCAGCTGATTAATTGATGTTGATTCTTGGTGCAAGCAGGTATTTGTTTTAATTAAACTCTAAAATAATTTATTAAAAGTTTACTTTTCCATGAAATATATTTATTGGATATTAAACTCAAAGTCTTCTAGGAAAGATAGACAAAATGTATAAAATCAAAGAATTGCAAAGTAAATTATGCTTTTGTTACAGTTTTAAAGTAGCACTCTCTTTCCCCAAGATCTGAAAAGGAATAAGTACATTATTTTATCATGTCTGATGAATTCCATGTGGGCATTTAAGTAAAAGAGAACACATTATGCAAAGAATTATGTTTTGGTTGGAACGAAGCAGTCATAGAGTAAATAACTAGTGAAATGTTACCTTCCTTCTCTCAAACCACAATACATTCTGAGTTGTAAAGTTTCCACAAAATAGCTTATTTGGTAGAAAAACCCAAACATGGTCATTCTTTGCTCTGGGACCCCAGTAATTCTTTTCATTTTTGTTTTTCTCTATTTTATATCCCTAATACCATCTTATTCCCTTGAGGTTTTATTAACTGTATAATTTTTTTTGAACTTTATTTTATTTTTTACATAGCAGGTTCTTATTCATCTGTTTTACACGTATCAGTGTATACATGTCAATCCCACTCTCCCAATTCATCCCACCACCACCACCAACACCCCATCCCTCTTTCCCCCCTTGGTGTCCATACGTTTATTCTCTATATCTGTATCTCTATTTCTGCCTTGCAAACTGGTTCATCTGTACCATTTTTTGATTAACTGTAAGATTTATTTCCAGCATTGTCTTCAAAGTTTGTTTTTCTTTAAAATCATCTCTGTCATCCTTAGTTGACAGTCTTACTAACTAACCCTTTCTGAGATTTTTCCATGAATACTAGGGAGCAATAGCTATAGGAAGTGGTGACATTAAATGTAAGTAATCTGAATTGACTATTCTTATAAATTAGGTGAAGACATATGCCTATTTAAGGAAAACAGGGTGTTCAAAGCAAATGTAGAATTTGCAGGCCCTAAAAATAGAATAGAATATCCAGAACTGTGCAGGTTGACTGGCACATTCAATCTCAAGATGGACAGTTGGAATTAATGAGTCCATTTTCACATGATTAACTTTGGAACAAGTCTATTCTCGTTTTTCAAATGAAGTTGTACATAATTACAGAATGATTACTTCTGATATTGGAAGTGTGGATTATTGCTTTGTTTGCATATAAGGATACTATAGAAGAATGAATGAATTGACAATTTGTGAGAAACTTGTTGTTAATTTAATTCTAGAAACTTAAATTGCAAGACAAAATAAAACAAGGAAATGAAGTTTACCTAGCTCCAGTTCTAGAAAATGGAAAACTGTGGAGTTTGTGCGTGTGTGTTAGACTTTCATAAACTGTAATGGTGATTGGGTCTCTATCCTCTCTGAAAGTAGTGGGAAACATACTGATATTGGGAGAATTAGTATGTACCCTAATTAACAATAAAATAGACCTGAAAAGTAACTGTTACACTATACCGTTGTCATGTATAAACTGCCTTTTACTGACAACAAACTGGGTAACTGTATGTAAGTTCTTTAATCTCACTCAACCTCTATTTTTCATACGTAATATTAGTAAAAGAATAACTATTTCATATAAATGTCTGGGTAAAGGTAAGGAGAAAGGAATTTTTTAAATGAGAGAAGGGGCCAAACTTAAAAAACTCTAAAAAATTTATAATGCTATAGCAAAATGTAAAAAATATTAAAATTAATAAAGAATAAAAAGAATCCTACAAAACTTAATGTTAATTATATGAAGGACAACCATGAAAATGTCTCCCATAATGTAAAAGCGAATGGGACGATGACATAGAGAGAGAATATTGTTTCCTGGAAAACACTCTGCTCATTCCCAGCTCACGACATTTGCACATGTCATGTCCTCCAGTCCCAGCACTCTCCTTCCATTTCAATCCCTACATATTTTTCAGTGCTGAGTTTTAAATCTCATTCCCTCTGCAAAGCCTCCTTTGGCTGCTGGAGGATATCAGTCCAGGCTAGATTAGGTGTGGCTCTTACAGAGCTTTTATACCTCAATACCTGGTTACCTCTTCCCCTGTTTCTTTTCCCTGCTAGACTATAAATTCTACTGGGAACAGACTTATTACAGGAAATCATGAAAAGTAGAAAGAACCCCAGAATCACTTGTTCCTAATTTAACGTGTTATGAACCATTCTTCTTCTCAAAAGAAGAAATAATTGTACCATTGTACCATGAACCATAGTTCTCCTAAAATAATAACTATTTCACTGGTGCTACCTTAGCTGATTTTAGATGGTATATTTTAAATTTAATGCTTAAATTACATAGTAATGGTCAGCCTCAATTTTAGCTATAAAGATCCCTTAGCTAGCTCTTTGAAAACCGGAGTAAAAAAGAAAAGAACCTAAAGTTTGGTCTACTGAAAAACAAGTGAAGTCAAAGTTAAGAGTAAGAATTAATTATTCGTGGGATCTATTTTAATTAAGTTTGACTAGAAAAGTAGCTAGGCAAAAAAAAAGTAGCTAGACTAGAAATTTGGCTAGAAATGTCTATTTCACTTGCCACTGCATAGTGTCATCTATGGATGAAGGAGTATATTTTTGTTTCTATGTTCCTCACGTAAACTTTAGCTAAATAACTCTAAGAATAAGTACTAAAACTAATATTTGACATTTTATATTAGAAAATTATTATTAGAAACACTTAATATTAGAAAAGAGCTATAACATCAACTATAAGTTCTACATTAAATATTTTTAATGATTATCAAGATAAGCAACCAATCAGTGAAAGCACAGGTTTTACAGAAAAACTTAGCAATTCACATAGATTCTCGGTTTTTTATTTAAAATTTCCTAATTAATTCAATATATAGCCTAAATAATTTCCAGTTCTCTAAATGGACTTCAATCAGTAAATTTGGCAATGACCCCATTGTTTAAAGTCAGCAGGGTCAGTTAGTCGTTCAAGGTCAATTAGTCAGAACTAAAAGTATCTTGTAGCAATAAAACTACAGCTTCCTTAACATTCCTCTTCATTTGCTGATAAGGAAAATATTTAACATTAAACAAGTATTATCAAAATTTGATAATACCATTGTAAACATTTTATTCTATATTATGGTTTATCACAAACCATTTCAGGGATAGTTAAAAATAATGACATTTAGTTTTTCAGCTATCAGAAATAGCATAACTTGACTTAATTTTAGTTTTCTAATGTTGTTATGCAAAAAATGACTAACAAGAAAATACAAAACTGAATAAAAATAAGTGAGTTACTATTAATCAATTTCACTTTGCTTTTCAGAATCTTTGGACTCTTCTGGTTGTTTTTCGAAACATAATCATTAAGTCATCAAACAACCTAATGAAGAAATGAATTTTTACTTTATTTCTAGATGTCACATTATCTCTGTTTCCTGACAGCAAGGTCCACAGTCATCTGTTGAAAATGTGAAAGCTCACAACTGGATGGCTGGGAGTCATGTCCATCCTATTGCTTACTGTATGACAGGTATTAGCTAAGACAACCAAGGAAAACCTGCTATCAAGTGACAAAGGGGTTCACACAGTCTTTTTGTTTTAGGAGAGCTAAACTCACAGAAATGCAATCATTTCACGTTACAAATCGAAGTCCAAATATACCTTCTCACTACAAACCAGAAATGCTTTCCATCAGGACAGGTGCAACTGAATAAGAAGCATCAATTTACAATGAAAAAAATGGAGAGGTTTTGATTTAAACACAAACGTATCATAGTAGCTAAAACATAATCATGTACTTGGAAATAATTTGAGAGGATTAGTTGTCGTTTTCTTTGTCTTTATGAATATTCCAAAAGTATCAATGAATTTCTCATTATAGGAACATGTATTATTTATCTTTGTTTTGAACTTTTCAAAACTGAACAGTTGTATGCTTCTATAGTAAAGTTAAATTTTAAATTTTTCATGGAAAATTTTTGATCATAGCTATTTTGCCAGAGAATTTTTTTAAACTATGTTTTGGTGATTATGTTAAATGTCTTTACAACACTCTTATGAAACAAAAAAATTGTCTATGAAATGACATATTACAAAGGGAAATAATAGAGTTTCAGGCCAAAACAGTCTAGAAGTTAGATATTCTATGGAATAAAACACTATTGTGTGTATGCATTCATGGATATGTATGTTTCTTTTTTTCTTTCTGATTTTTAAGAAGCCTATTATAACATTCTCTAAATTAAGTAAAGAGGCTAATCAAACAAACAGACTACATCTAAACCCCAGGAACAGCATGTTTTTTTTAAATTTCAGGAAGACAACGATAACTATCTATCTAAGAGAAAAGCCCCACTATAGAAAAATCTTAGCTATGAGTTTTATACAACTATTAATACTTTGTAATTAAGGGCATTCCTTACAATGGTGGAATACTATTTTAAATTGAGCTCCAAAACTATTAGAGAAGTAAAACATTAAAGTAGTTAGAGCAAAACAGCCAGAGTATAGTAGAGTAGGGTATCTCTCTGTTTAAAGAGAAGCAAAAAAAGACAAAAATATGCATATTAAGAGTAGAGTGTCAACTCTGTAAATATAGTACTGCTACTGTTCCTTTAATTCAATGCATATGTGCAGTAAGGAGTAAGATACTAAATCTTATCAACAGGGACCCCATTCATAGTATTTCCTGAAAGATTATACTTAAGAGTTTTAAAGTTTAATGGAGTTTGAATATTTCCTTTTTAACCTGTTACAGACACCCTTTGACTATGCAAGACTGCATTTGGTTTTTACAATACGTACTACTGAAATATTTCATTCAGTTGCATTGTATCTGATTATATTTAAAATCTGCAAATTTAGATATTTAAAATTTTTCAAGTCAGATTCATTTGCAAAGATGTTTGAGTCTCAACTTAAAGGACAAAGAAATATATGCTTAATAACAAACATATCCAGTAAACTTTCACTACATTTATATTATTGTAAAAATTATAATATTTTGATTTCTATTTCATGTTCTAAAATTTTTTGGGGGGGTATATATGTATATATTTACATACACACACAAAATGGACTTACAGTTCTAAGCTAGTCAATGCAACACAATTATCTCATGTATAATTTATCTGGCTAATTAAATTGCAAGTAATATTTAAAGATAATTTACTATAATATAGTTATAGCTATGGAAAAATGTTGTGATTATTTTCACTTTCAAATATAAAACCTGAAGCAAAATTGCAATAACTCATGCAAGTACTTTATACAGAAAATTTCACTTATCATATACTGTTTTCCACACATAAATATTAGGAAATTGGGATAAAAATCACCCCAGTATATGATAACTAAAATACTCAATTATTGGATTCATTTTCTTCAATAATAAGATTTGATAAACAATCCCTATAAACCTGCAAACATGAGTTACAGAACTCAGGTTTATTTTGCTAGAAGCAACAGTAAATGTAAGTCTAATTCAAATGTAAGCACTATTTGTAGCAAATAAAATTGCTCAGGAAAAACTGGCATTAGTTTAAAGCTTGTAGATTATTCTTTTAACTTTCTGTCTAATAGTATAGTGTATGTGCATTACAAAGGAGTAATGAACATTTCAGACGCCTCTGTAAAATCTCATCTAAAGAGTTCCTGTTCAGAGATTTTAACTCACTAACATAAATCTTAACAATTACATGGTATCAGGAAAAAAACTGTTACTCTCAATATGAGAATAATATAACTCTTGTCTAATTTTAACAATTCTTTAGGGGCCATTATTGTGCATTTACTTTTTCTTGATGTCTTTATACAAATCACAACAACTGGGACGTTACTTTTGTTAGATGGTATGGCACGTTCCGTGATAAAAACCCACATTTTAACCCCTGGGAGCTGCATTCAGAACCATGAGCATCTGCTTTCCTGGATGGAACAAAGCAGAAAACTATTCAGTGTGGGTAGACCATAAAAAGGTAAAGAGATCAGAAAAATAACTAAAGCATACCTTTAAAAAAATAGATTGACTTTCAAGGCATTACTTACTACGGTAACATTTACAAAATTCTTAAAATCAAGTGCCAACAGAATAGCAGGATTTACCATTTCAAGTTTCTACAAATGTTTTCATGCTAGCTGTGGGAGTTAACAGAAGTAAAGCCAAGAAGTTTGCTTTCAAGTAGGTTTATAAAGATCTGAAAAGGAATATGCACAGAGAACTCTCAGATGAGAAATAAAAAATGAGCTCTATGAAGGCTTTGATAAGGGAAAAGTCAGAGTTGAAATTAAAGGAGCGATACCCACTGCACCTATTTATGTCTATTTATCATATGCAATAAAAGTTGTGAGGCAAAAATGTTTTCGGGATTAATTTTTCAGTGAACTTAAGCTAACTTTAAAATTATATTAATCAGATAAAGATTATTTATGTTAAAATTTAAGGCGGGGTTTTATAGTTTTTACTACTGGGGAGTGGAAGATAGAATAATAAAAAGGGCATGGGATTTGGAATCAGAGACCTACACTTGAACCTCAATTGTCAGCAGTTGAACAGCCTTGGGCTAGGTCTTACCCTTCCTAGTCCTCAGTTTTCTCATCATAAACTGGCAATAATAACACCTACACCTCAGGGTAGTTGTGAGATTAAAGGTGATAATGGATGAATGAACCTAAAACAGTGCTTGACACAATACTCTAAAGTCATATTAAACCTCCGTTCCCCTGTCTTTTTCTTCCTTTCCCAAATCCTCAGTAAATAAATTTTAAAAAAGGTAGTGAAAATACAATCCATGGTGTGGGTTTCTCTATTAAACACTTGAATGGAATAGGGGCATGGTTCAACACTCATACATTTGTAGCTCATTCAGTAGTGAGAGAAGGAGGGTAACCACCTCAAGGGAATTCAGGTAAGACCCTATCTTGTTCCCTCTGTAAAAAAATTCTGTTTACCAAGATGCTGAAAAACTCATCAGACATACTTCAAGTTATTTCAGAGTGGAGAGAAGGAAGAGAAAGAATAGGAGGTGAATAGACATATGGTCAAAAAAAACCCCAACAAAAACCTAACCAGTTTCCGTTAAAAATGATGGAGTGATCATATGTGTTCATTGCCCCCTCCCTCCTTGATTTTTTTTTTCAACCCACAAAGTCAAAGCCAATAAAACAGACTGAAAGATGCAAAGAAGAGAAAAGACCAATGTGAAGCAAGACAACCTTGTACCTACAAGACCTCTGAACCACTTATCACCTGGATGCAACAAGAAGGGCTACATCTCCTCAACTCCTCTTTAGGTAGATGAGGGGTTTATTCTTTGGAGAAATTAAATTGCAGGAGTTCCAGAGTTGGGGATGCTGGAGGAAGAATAAGGGAATTCTACACATTGAACTCTTGACCCTTAATCTCTCTGCCCAGAGTACTCTTGCTCACTGGCAGGGGGTTCAAGGGTTCTTCTCTGAGAAACTGTGTCTCCAAGAGAAAAGACCTTAAACTATTGACTTACAGGGAATATCATCAGTCACTAGATGCTATCCAAATGCAGTTTCATATCAATTCTCTAGTGCCTTACTCTTAAATATGAGCTGCAGAAAATTATCAACTTTTGAAAGAAAAGACTTCCATAGGAAAACCAGAAAACCACTCCCACCCTTACCCAAAGAAAGGGTCCAAAGGATAAGGAGACCATCAAGAGAGAATCTCCCCTCAAAAAAACAGTAATTAATATGAGAGAGAGAGAGACTAGATGCTATATGGGCAACAGAAGAATAGAATACTATGACCCCAAAGCAATTAGAATGCAAGAAAAGGCTTTGGATAATTCAATATGTAATAACATAAATAATTCAAGAGATGGTTTATACACTGACAAAGTTTCCCATCAAGTAAAATCAAATGACAGAGACAGAAAATAAGAGAATTAGAGGATCAAGAATTCTAATATTCAACTAGAAAGAGTTCAAGAAAGAACAATGAAAATAGTTGCATAGATATTATCCAAGAAATAACAAAGTTGATTTTCTCAGCACAAGTCTCCTTAATGAAAGGGCCTATAGAATGCCTAACAAACTGAATTTTAAAAACACACAAACACTAAGTCACTTTATCATGCAATATCAGAACAACAGGGACAAGGATACCAAAAGCTTCAGTGACACAGACATGAAGACAAAGGCACCTACAACAAATGAGGAGTCAGAATCACCAGACATCTCAGAATGCTAGAGGATAAGATAATCCCTTAAAAATTCTGAGGGAAATTATTTTCAAGCCAGAATTCTAAAACCAGCCAAATTATCAATGAAATATGAGGACTGACCAAAGACATTTTCAGATTTGCACAAAAGGAAAAATGTACCTCCCATTTTTCATCTTTCCAGAAGATACAGGGAAAAGTGTTTTCATATGCAAGAGTAAATTAAAAAAAAAAAAAAAACATGTGATGCAAGAAAAAGTCATCATAATCGAAACTGAGTGAAAGGCTTCACAGGATTAGAGAATGGTCAGCAAGGTTGTTTGTCCTGGCCAGATCAGAAGAGGATGACTGGGGGTCAGGGGGCTCTGGGAGGAGTCTAGGAAAGAGAAATATCTGAGCATTTAGAAAAAAACATTCATAGAGATTTTATATACGTGTTCAAGCACTTGAGAGAAAAAATAATAATTGGAACATTCAAAGAAAAACTAAGCAAATTTTTAAAGGAAGCAGTTACTAACTCTAGGAAAATCAGAGTTGTGCAAGAAAGGAGCAGTGCTTTAGGGACCTCCTTGGTGGCGCAGTGGCTAAGAATCTACCTGCCAATGCAGGGGACACAGGTTCGTAGCCCTGGTTCAGAAAGATCCCACATGCTGCAAAGCAAGTAAGCCCCGTGCGCAACAACTACTGAGCCCGCACGCCTAGAGCCTGTGCTCCGCAGCAAGAGAAGCCACCACAAGGAGAAGCCCGCGCACCACAGTGAAGAGTAGCCCCCGTTCACTGCAACTAGAGAAAGGCTGCATGCAGCAACGAAGACCCAACGCAGCCAAAAAATTAATTAATTAATTAATTTTTCAAAAAGGAGCACAGTGCTTCAAAGTACACTACTTGGCTTCACAGTGACGTAAGGAACACTGACTGTTGACTGAATCAAGATTTATTTTGAAGATAGGATTGTAGAATTAGCAGTCCATTTAGGAATTAAATAGTCAACCTCTATAAAAGGAAGTCAATAGGTAATTTTTTTTTTGATGCATCAATAAATAGCAAAGTAAGCCTGTTCGGGAATAAGGAATTACGTATCAGAAGACATAGATAAAAGGATTTAAAGATTAATTCTGGGTTAGGAAAGACTGCAACAGGAGATAGCTTTTTTTCTTTATCAGCATTTTAGCATCACTTATTTTTTTAACTATGTACATGTGTTACATTAATAAGACTATATTCAAAACTGTAATCGATGATATTTAGTTCATTAATGGAGATCAATGCCAAACTGGGTGAGCTCTCTCTAGAGGTATGTGCTTGAGCTCTGGATCCACCTGGGTATGGAGGAGACTATTAATTACTTTATGAAGACATGAAATGCACGCTTCCCAATTTACTTATGACATAAAGTTGGAAGGATTTATTTAAAAGTCAAATATGAGAATTTAAATAAAAACTATACGAATGCAAACTACTAGAGAAAAAAATAGAAGTTCTATACTTTTACTTAAAAATATCTACTGCTAAGGAAAAATAAAATGATTAATAACAGTATCATATACCATACATATTAGGCTTATACTGATGTAAGATCAGTATAAAAAAAACTAGGTGACCACTAGGAACTGAAATTTGATGCAATATTGATTATATTGGGCTCAGTGTTCATATCAAGGGTGGCAATATTCTTTTTACAGTTAGACCATTTTTGCTAATGAATGAAATTCTAGATGTTAGATTTTGAGAGAGAAGTAAAAAAAGGTGATTACAATGATTAAAGAGTTGAACAAAATAAATATATTTAACCAGGAAAACAGAAAAATAGCTGCCTTCAAGTATTTGCTCTGTAGAGGAGGAATTTGATGTATTCTTACTTCAAGGTGCAGAATGAGAGTTACAGAGGAATATTCCATATATATCAATTTTACCTCAAAATACAGAAGAGCAGTCATATAATTTTCCTAAAAAGAAGTGGATTATGTTATGTATGGTCTCCAACTTTAGAAAGGTTCATCAACATAGAAACTGTGTATAATTCAGATGAGAAACTTAGTAAATAATCTATGCTTTGTGTAGAAGGATAGGAAAGAGGAAATTGAAAGTCTCTCCCAATTTTAAAGGTATAATACCAAAAAAATGTAAGAAAACAGTATTTTTAAAACATTTCAAGAATCACAATAATTTAACTTTTTAGATATATATTTATGGGTTTATTTTTAAAGCTGTATTATTTACTCAAACCAGAAAATCCAAATTCCTGCACACCTGAATTACAGGACATCCATTGGTAGGAGAATATGCCATCCTTTACTTCCTAAGAAATTTCAAATAAATCTTATAGTTTTATATTGCCTCATTCACTATGACATAGGTATCTGAATGAAATCATGAAGTTATTCCCAGACTTATAAATTTTAGTTTCTGATAAAATAGCTTTCAAAAAAGAATCTGCTTTTCATTATCATAGCCACAGCTAAAATCTTTCCAACTAATTTCTCTTTTAAAAACTTCTCTAGAGTTTTCCTAAGTATTAATATATATATACAGGGAAACATTTTCCCAGTCAATAAGGAAGTGAGTTTTATGTACAAGTTTTCTCCATATTTTGACTTAAAAATAACTAAAAAATCCTCATAGTTTGAGAGTGACACAGGCATAAAAACTTCAAGACAATGTTTAATTTCATGAAATACAAAAAACGTCTCCAAAGCTCTCCTCAATATAAACCATAATCTTAAATGGCCTATTTAATTATATCTAAATAAATACCATATCCTTGTTAACATAATAGAAATTTGGATATTAGGATGATTTTCATGTATAAATTATGCATCAACAAAAATAACTAGACTTTCTACCAAAATATGCCCACACATTAAAGATGCTGAAATAAAAAATAAATGAGAATTCTAAACTTAATAAGGTCAGAAACCACATCTATAAATGTTTACTGAATGAAAAAAATGTTATGTAGAAAAAAAACGAGCAAATACATACAAACAAACATCACTTAAATATGCAGTTTATGTTATCTGAATGAGGTAGAGTTGAATGGCCCTTAATTCTACCAAAATTACATAGAAAAGAAAGCTTCATGTAATTTAGATCTCTTTCTCCAAGATTTTTGTTGTTGTTTTACTGATTCTATGGGGTGCCTTGTGGATCAGCAGAGATGAGAAACATCTCCTGGTTTCATCTAAAATTAAGATCTTGCCAATTTTAGCAATGAAATGCTGACTTGGAGACTGGAGCCCATATGAGCTCCTACTGTTCTTTGGAGCCTGGATGCTGAAGAAATGTCCACTGATGTGAGAGGAGCCAGGCCTGATTATCTTCCCTATTTCCAGATCTGGAAATATTCCTAAGGCCCATGAATAAACAGTAAAAAGGCTTCCCTCAGATGGAAGGATGCAAACTCTGGTGGTAGAATATGGAGTCATTTTTTATTAGTGTGGCAGTAAAAAGTTCCTTTTATTCTTTCACTCTCCTATAAAGAATATATTCTCACAGAGCACACATCACCATTTACACGGTACAATTTGCACATTTTAATTCTCACACTATCTTTAATGATATCCCAGAGTGATTAATCTTTAATCACACAAAATGCTTTCTGGTTCTACCTATTGAATATTATTATGTTTGCATTTGTTTATGATGGGTAAAGTCTACTATAAGAAGAAATACTTTTGTGAATATATTTATACCCTGAAAAAATTACAGGCTAGAAATAAAAATGGTTCTACTTTGGGCAAGCCTTTTTTTGAGAATTTTAATAATTTCACCAAAGTTCTCTTCCCCAGAAGTCTGACTGCTTGCCACAGTATTTTCAATTCTGTTTTTATTTATATTTTGGAACTAGGTTAGAATCATATTTCCTGCTATTAATAAATATCACATTAAAAGAAACGTTTGTCTCAAAAATGATGATAGTCATCTCTTTAAATGTATTAATTTGTTGTTGCTTTAGTCTTTTTTTATCCAGCTGTAATATGTAATATCTTCTATCTCATGATACATTCGTGTTTTTATCCTCCACACCAAGTACTATGCAACCATCGTTAACACACACGAACTGCTATGTAAATATCTACTGAATGAATAACTTAAGAGAAATCCATGAAGATTATAAATTTTAAAGTCTGATAATATCAAGTGTTGGGAAGGATGTGGAGCAACTGTAATTCCCATACAATCCTTCAGAAAACTGTCTGTCAGTATTTACTAAACCAGAACCTAAGCATTAACCAAGATTCAACTCCTGTCTACCTACCCAACAGATGTGCATATACATGTTCACCAAAAACATGTGTGAGAGATGTTCATAACAGCATTATTTGTATATCCCAAATTAAAAACAACTCCAATTGCTTGCCAACTGGAGAATATTCATATAAATTCATTAATTTATTCACACAACAAATTTATTCATACAGTACTAGAATGTAATAAGAAACTACAATTACATGCAACATGAATGAATCACACAAATGTCATATTGTGACTCTCACAAACAAATTCTCTAAGTTCCATTATATAAAGTCCAAAGACAGGCAGACTTATCAGTGATATTTGATGTCAGAATATGGGTAGCTTTGGGGGGTATAGTGATTGCAAGGGGTATGTGGGGAAATTTCTGGGGTGCTGTTCTTGGTCTGGGTGTTGGCTACTCAGGTGTGTTCACTAAAATTCACTGAATTGTACCTTTATGATTGAAAGTACTGCTGAATGTCACATTTCCTAAAAGTTTGAAGAAGCAGCCAAACTCTAGTCCGAATTGATTTCTTTCTTACACTAGAGTATTTTTGCTTCAGTAGATCTTGTTGCAGATTGTTCAATGTGTTATACTTATCTACTGCGTTTGGATTTTTAGCTTTTTGAGGAAAGAGTTAGTACTTATTATTGGATAAGTGATAATAAAAAGCAAAATACATTGAGTCTTTAAGTAACAGGCCCTATGCTAATCACTTTACCCATTGTCCATTTAATAGTAAAAAGTGTCCTCTTTCGGTAGGCACTATTATTATATTCTATGAAACAAAATCTTCGAAATGTTCAGTAACTTTCCAAAAGTCACTCAGTTAAATAATAGCAGTTTTAACTCAAACGTAGGCATTCTAACACCACAACTCTTAATCACAAGATCTAGAATAGACTTACTATTAAAAGTTTCAGTAGGCTTAGGAATAATGATATTGCTTCAAACTCTTTTGGTAAATGAAAATTTACATTTCTCTTGGTGAAGTCAAGATTATATTCTCTTACGTGAAACTAATACAAAGCCAAGTTATACACCATCAAATGGGCCGCTCAATCTGCAGTTTGTAAGCATAGTAAATTCTTGACTCATTGCCCAAACTTTTTACTCTCTTCAAGCCCAAACTTAATTTATCTCAAAATTATCCAACATGACTTTTCTCAACTTTATTATCTTGACAATACGGTACTTGACAAGATGTTCTCGTATACATCTTTTCCTCCCATTTGCAAAAAATAGTCCCATGAATCTCTCCTCTACCAGCTTATTCTACTCCATTACAATTCGAGTGTTGTAATCCATAAATACTTGCTGAGTAACTGAACAGTCCCTAAATCATCACTCTAAACTTTTAGAAGAGTCCCCTCTTGGACTTCTCATCTCCAGTCTCTGATATTTTCAATGTGTTTATAATTTATGATGAGAATTGCCTATGAATCTTCCTAAAACACTGCTGTGTTCCCACTCCAAAAAATTCAATGTTTTTTAACAAACTTAAAGAATTTTTCCATTTTTAAATTCTCTTAAGCATGATACTTATTGGTCCTCCTTGCTATGGCTCAATTCATATTTCTAACTTTATTCTTGCCCCTTGTCTCTCACAAACCAACCTACACTAGTCAAATAACTACTTTTTCTGGCCTCTGGTTTTGCTCAGCGTGATCTCCAACCTGGTTCCTCCTTTCCCACTCAAATCCTATCTACCCATCAAGGCTTATGCCTTCTTGATAAAGCCCTACGTTTCTCCAACTGGATGCACATTTTCTGACTTTCCATGACATCCATTTCTGCCTTGTGATTTGTGTATATATTTACTTTTCCCTGGACTGTGAATCTTTTGAGCACAGTATGTCATTCTTATTCATCTTTAGCTTTCTTAGCCCAGTGTCTGTTACAGATGGGCTCTTAATAACCTTGAATGGATTGATGGGGATTAATTTTTGGGAGCTCAGTGGCCACCATTCCCTTCATAGTTACCTCCAAAGTCTCTGAGTTTCCCTGGGTCACAACTGCAAAATGTCAAAAGTTCAGGGAGATTGAAAATAGCTCAGAGCAGTCTTAGAGGATCACCTTAGAGCTCAGTTACAACTGATAGAGAAGAATTTGTTATGTGATCTACCAAAAACTTTGTAATACATCATTTAACTTTCACAAATATATGAATGTCATATAATGCATATTATATGATACCAGGGTTTTAGTACAAAGGTCATATCACAATAGGACATGATAGAGTACCTTCCTAGATATAGCCTACTAGATTTAGGTACATTGGTGAGTTTAAGTTTACCCAATCATGTGGGTAGGGGAGTACAACCAAGAAGCAGATGATGGTGTCTATGAAAACAAATTACATAATTCCAATCTTTACTGTGTAACGTATAAGGTTTTAGAGATGTTACTGAACCGTTAAGTCTCAAGTATATCTCAGAGGCAAGGTGATTCAATGGAGTACCAAAAACATTTTTTAATAGTCTCTGTTCACATTTGTTTTCATCTAAAGTAAGAAAATAAGCTTTACTATATGGGGTTATATGTCAGCCTGATATGTAATGCATATAATACATTAGGTATCCTGGCAGGGAGATCATCACTTGCCACTCACTTTCAGTGTACCCACCACACTTCACACACACCCACTTAGGAAGATGAACAGATTACAGTACATGTATCAACTCATAACACTATAATCAGATGAGTGCCATGACACACTGCTCCTGCTGGTTTTTCAGTTTTAAGCCACAGAGTTTTGCTGATTGTGTTCAAATTACCAAATGGGATCATGAAGATGAATTATTAATTTTTCTATTATGAAAAGAGGTTTGTTCCAAATTTGCTGATTTTTTCTATGATAAGGATTAAAATGTTACACCTGTCACTTAAACAAATAGACTTATAATCTCTCCTTTAAGATAAAGGAAACATTTAAGATTGGATGAGAAAGGAACTGCTTTTGGGAAATCCTTCTAAGGAGAGAACATTTTGAAATGTTTGGAAGTGTTTCTAGTGTTATGGGACTTTGTTACCATAAGTATGCCAACGATAAAAATTCTCCAGTGTATTTTTAAAACTTTGGAGCAAGATTTTCTAATATGTTTAAATTGCTTCCAAATCTTTCAAAGTTTCACTGTTTTAACAGTATTTGTTAAAATATAAAGATATAACCCCTTCCAGTACTTTTCAAGAAGCAAATGACAGAATGGAAAATGGAAATTCATCAATTTTCAATAAAAATTTTTAAAATAACAGGTATGATCCGATGATTTAAAATCAATGACTAGTTTATAACAGGAACATCCAGTGATAAACTTTGCTATATGGAGGTATGCATTTAGCAAAGTAATTTCTTCAGCTATGGAAGCTACTGAAATCACATATTGGAATAAACCAGACTTTTGAATTGCTCTAACAGTACCAAAACAAGGTTTTCAAACTAATGAAACATTCTACCACTTTTTAAACATGAGATGAGTACAATAATAGTTCACTGAGAGAAAAACTTTATTATCCATAAAATTAAAAATGTATTTAATATTCATCTTACCCTTTTAAATTTATATGTTCTATAAATCACATTTATATATTAGTTTATGCTTGCAATGTACAGATATATAATAATATATAAGGGTATGTGATCAAAATATTTTACTGAGAAATGTACATATAATTAAAAATTAGAAATTGTCTAGAAAATGTCAAATAGACTCTTTAAAGTGTTAATGTTTGACTCTGTTGTAATTATATAGGAACTAAAATCTGATTCTCAGTCTACCGAAAGTTGACACAAAATTATAACAAAAAATTAGGGATCTAATAAATGCACTAATATTAACAATGCCTGTATATCTCATACAGCATATAGATATTGTAGAATACTGAGACTGTTCTTCTAAAACATCTAAAAATCTATTTCCAGAAATTCTTAAACATTCTGAAGCATTATGCCTGGGAAAATAGAATTACAATGGAAACATGATCATCCATTTTCTTCATATAAAGAAAAATATAGCAGTATCACCATTTCACGTTGACATGTTTTTTAGAGTTATTTTAAACTCTACATTCTAACTTCACTCAACCAAACACACTTACAAGTATCTTTTTTTACATTCTCATCGTTAGATTATCTCCTTAAATTTTTCCTAAGTCACACATTTCAAACCTGCAAGGTCCATTTGTATCTTCAAAATTATTTTCAAAGCATCATATCTAGGGCAAACTATAAATCAGTCTACATTCTCCCTTTCGGTGATTCATGAAATTTATGCACACACACAGACAAAAGAAAAAGATGCTGCGATTAGGCAAAAACTAACCTATTCTTCTAGCACAGAGACTTGGACGCCACTCATCTCTAGCCAGGTTATAATGGAATACCTCCTGCTAGTTAAGGCTTTCTAGAAGGATCTACTGGAATAATTACTATGCTTTCAAATACAATTCTTATTACCAATTCTTGGATAATTATAATCTATTGAGCCCCCGATATTATGAGTCTTTAATATTATAAATCACAAAGTTGTTACTGAAATAAGATAGGAATCCCATTCTGCTTCTAATCATCTGTTTATCTGGTACCTTCACCACTAAACTGCAAACTCCTTGTACACAGGGATTGTGCCTGATTTACGTCTAGTGACTAACACAATGCCGAACATGTAGGGGATGCTCATAATTTGGGGGAGAGTTGACGAATGTACCGTAGAATGATATGGCAATATAATAAATGGAAACATTATTTCAACAGATTTCTATGATAAATTGGAAATAAAATAGATTTCCAGTCTGTTGCTATACTTGCGTGTGTCTTTTCCAAATTTGCGAAAATAACTGATTACTATAAATTGTTTTACTGAACACTCCACTTTACAAAGAATGGACAGTTTCTTGAAACCATTTCCCCACACATTACCTTGTTCCCCTGGCTGATTCTGGTCTTAGGAGCAGTGGAGCCAGTAACAAGTTCCTTCCCGAGTACATTCCACCTTGAGTGGGAGCTACAGTTTAAGAGGCTGCCTGACCCCTCTGCTCAGTCCCTCAGTGCTCTTTTGTTACACAAAACTGTTAAATTGACAAACTGCAGATTTACTAGGTGTGTATGGCTACCCCATGCTCATTTCTGAAAGCGCCTCTATTTGTCACATTCTGTTGTATCATATTAGAAATTTAGTGCTCTCTCTCTCTCTCTATATATATACACATATATATATATTTTTTAACACAATGCTACAGGAGGGTATTATTTTAAAAAGAGACACTTGGGGAAAAGGACTAGCATCAAGAGGGTTCAAGTATCAAGCTTTCCTTTTTAAAAAAATAATTTTCTCATTTTTAGAGGAAAAAACAATCTTGAATGGGAAAAATACTCTCTTTACCTCTGTGTGATCATTATTAACCCCAGAACACAATAGAATACACATCATTTTCTTACCCAACATGAATTCATTTTATGTAGGGAATAAAAAAATATTCATTTTATGTAGGAATATTCTAGGAAAATAAGTCACTTAAATGAGGTTTAGGGGGAAATAAAGATAAGTTAATATAAATTTCTTTAAAGAGCATTTGTAGAAGTTTATGTTACATGTAGTGTGCCTTACAATATAAAGGAAAAATAAAACTTTTACTCATCTTTTAAAGACTGCCCTGGGCAAGAGCACATCTATTGTTAACTTACTAAATGAATTTGCTTACATCACAAATTTTTATTCATTATTTATAACATATGAAAAGAATATTAAAATTTCTAGTATTTAAAAATTGATAGCCAACAATAAATCTTATTTTTAAATACCAATGTTAGTTTCTAATAGGATTATCTGAAAAATAGCAGTAGCTTATACATATACTCAGTAAAATTATGAAAACGTATACTATTCAACAATTAAATGTTTAATAAGAAAAATTAACAATTTGTTATTTAAGAAAAATACATCAAAAGAAAAGAGGCATTCATTATAATACAGGATCTGTTCAGTGACTTAAAACATTTTAGGTATTGATCCAAGGAATAAAAATATAACATACATGTGAATTATGCAAAGCACAAAGCCACAACACATCATTAATAAGCAAGGGTTAAAATACAATCATTTCACATTGACTAATCACAAAAATGCAGTCATTAAATTAACAGACATATGTTAAGATTTATTTATTCCTTTCTTTAATCATGCTTATAAATTATTACAACACAAGGTTTCCAACATGGAGAAAATTTAAATGTATATTTGCAACTTTTTTCCTAGTTACATTTTAATGATTTAGCACTTGGTATTTTAATTTTGCTTTAAAATGAAAAGTGTTTAAGATTTCATGTCACTCATATATGTGTATATATATATATACACACACACACATGTATATATATACATACATTTCTTAATTTTCTAACCTAGTAAATAGGATCTGAAATTAAAGTTGTACATGAAAGAATATCAACCTGATATGTTAATTAGAGGTATTCTGAAATTTGGCTAATATGCAACAACACTGAAAGAGGTAAAGGGTTATATCTGGTTTTAACAACAAAACTTCAGATCACTTAAACCCTTTTAATATAAAAGGCTAATTTAAGGAATAAAATTCTTCATATAATAAGAAATCCAGGTACTCTAATGATATATATTTACTTTATACCTATAAAAAGTTAATAAATAAAGTTTATAAAAATTCTGATATATACATCTACTGTGATTTTTAAATTTTTATCCTCAATTTATCAAAAAAATTATAGTTCTTTCCTAGTGCAAAGACTGAATTAGTCAATGAACTCCTTTGTGGAACAGACATGTATTAAATAATTGAAGACTTTTATATTTTTGTCTTACTATTTTTTAATTTGTGGTTATTGTTTTCTTGGTCATTTGTTTTTTGTGAGGTTGAAAAAAGTTACCTCTACACAGGGTCTTTAATGAACATTCAGGTTTTTCACTTATGACATCATTTACATACAAAAAAATAACATGACACAAATATATTGGAATGTAGTATTAGATATTATTCCAATACAAGAAACATTGTGTGATGTTGTACACCTTAAACTTATACAATAAGACCATATATATCTCAATAAAGCTGGGGAAAAATTATGTGAATATTACAGTGAATATGTAGAGAAGATTGATAAACATTAAGGTATTTTAAAATGTTAAAGGATCAAAAACATCTGACCCCAAATGAATATTTGCAATTGTAATATGCTATAACTTTAAGTACATTTTACATTAAATTTAAAAAGTTTTATAATGTTATTAAATAGAACAGGAGTCAACAAGCTTTCCCTAGAAAGGACCAAACAGTAAATATTTCAGGCTTTGAGGGCCAGTCTCTATTGCAACTAATGAACTCTGCTTTGTAGTGCAAAAGCAGCCATAGATAATACATAAAAAGTTGTGCATGACTGTGTTCCAATAAAACTTATTTACAAAAATAGGCAATGGGTCAGATTTCATAGTTTGCTGACCCCTGAAATAGAAAATCTGATTCAAAAGCACTTAATTTTAGGAACTTCAATATCTAGCACAAAGCAGGAGACATAAGTAAATGTCTAATGCTTCGTGAATTAATGAATTCATGAACGAGTGGGGAAAATAAAACCTTCGTGTCTGCTTTCCTAATTGAGGCAAAATTCCAAGAAGGCAATCTATGGATTAAGTCTTATTAAGAACTAGGCTTGCAAATTAAACCAATAAAATGAAAGAAAATGTAACAGATATAGTAAGGAGAAAGTGAATTTCCAATCTAAAATGACTAACAAAAAATATCTTTATAGTGAGTTCCTACAGTACTTCACATCTCTCCAACTAAACTGTAAACTCCATAGGGGTAAGAAATATGTCTTTATTATTCCTGTAGCACAGTACCTAGGATATAGCAGATGGTCAGTGAACATATTATTAAGTAAATATGTGAATGCTTTCCATAGCAAAATATGTTTTTTGTTAGTTCCTGAAAAGTAATGGCTCTCTACTTCTAATGCAGCCATTTAACTTTAAGATCCTCCTATAAAGTTAAAATGTTCTGTTGTTTTGTATCAGTCACACTGACTCTAAAGATGAATTTCAGCCTGAACTGGAACTTGACCTGTTCTTCAAATAGCATGAATTGAAACAGGTTTACATTTCATCATAAAGCTTTGACTTGGGTGAAGTAAAACAAGTGTACACATCAGGGTTGGATATAAAACCAGAGTTATAATTATTTTCCAAATAAAGAACTGTTTAACTTTATAAATTTAATTATAAATAGATTATAGACTCCAATCAGTTTTTCACCTGAGAGAAGTATACTTAGTTGTTCATGATTTAAAATATCAAAAGTGACCAAAATGCTAATTTCAATATATTTATATATTAATTACTCTTCAAAGCCTGGTATTTGAAAAATACTAGAGGAAATTAATCATTCATAAATATTTATGAATTTTGTCTATGGCTCCAAAAAAAATAAAAAATTAAAACAGTTCAAAACATAGTAACTCCACACAGTGGAAGAAATGAATATTCTTATAAACTACTATATAAATCATACTTTTCCATGATGTATGTGACAAACTGTAAACAATTAATTTACTTTGTGTAAGTAAATTTCTCTATATTTTTTAATACAATAATTTTCACATTTCCAAACAAAATACTAAGTTTAACAATGATAAAAACAAGAATGTTACTTGCTTTTAGATCAGTTATTGGACATTGACAGACAAAAGCCACAAACAGTTATATACTCAAACAAGACACAGCCTTAACTCGCCATTGTTATAAGCACAATGTTAACATTATGTACAAATGTAAATAGTAAAATATTTCTAATTAATTTGTGGGCAAGCCAAAGGTGTACTGGAGAAAGATACTGCCATTAGAATAGTGCTACGGTTCAAAATTCACTTATAAAAAAATAAATACATATAAAACTATTATATATATATGTATATATTACAGTACTTGAAATTGAATGATTCTTCTTTCAAACTATCAAGCCAAGAGGGCCAATGGTCTACTTTAAAAAAAAATCAGAAGATAAAATGTGTGCATCACAATTTATGAAGAGAGGAAATTAAAGTAAAAGGAACATAGAAAAACAAAACAAAACAGAAGGATAAAAATAAGAATACTATCGTACCGATTTCCATGGTCCCCGATGCCATGATACATCATCAGGGCAAGCATGCACATGACATTGTACCACACTAGGTGGCTTGTTTAAGATTTCACAGTTTTGCTCTCGTGACATTTGGCCATTGGGAAATAGACATATTACGAATCGTGATTTTATTCCTCCTCCACATGTTTGTGTACACTAAAAATAAGAAGAAAAATCAAAACTATGTGGCTTCAAAAAGAATATTATACTGCTTTATTCAATGTTGAGTACATAATCAGTATTGCTAGAATTTAAAGTTATCCTTTCTTATAATCTTATAATTATAAGAAATATATAAGAATATATTTATATTCTTATATAAGAAATATAAGAATCCTTACAATTCTCAACATTTCTTCCTGGGTAAAAAATAAATCAAAGTTTTAGTTCTATAATTTTTTTAAAAAAGACAAAATTTTGAGAATTGGTACTGTAATAGGTATTAACTACATAATGTATGGTATCCTATCAAAAGATGACTGTGTAGCCATGAAAGCTAATAAGGGAGATCAAAATTTATAAACATAGAAAGATGTTCAGTATATATATATTACATGAAAACAGCAGATGGCAAAGTGGCATGTATAGTATGAACCTATTTCTGGAACCCACACAGAACAAAAGTCTGGCAGGAAATGTATCAAATGTTAAAAGTTCTTATCTTTTCACAATTTTTCATTTTATTTGAATTTTCACTATGAGATTTAACTCAGAAATTAAAAAGTTACTTTCATTTTGGAAAATAGTAAAAGTACATTTTAAAGAGGTACTTGCTATTTATTAGCACCTGGTCAGAGTGTATCTTTAAACAATGATTTCCAAACTCCTTATGGAGAGAAAATATGTACTAAAATCATTCAGCAAAAATATCTGACTAATTAAATTAGGCAGTTTGTTTTATTCATCCAAAGCCAATGTAAGTCTTTCTTCTTTCTCATGCATAATATCGGTGGAATTAGTATTCATTATAACCATTTTTAAAACTATCTTCATAATCCCAGTGCCTAAAAGAATGCCAGGACATGAAGAAAGCACTCAATAACTGACAGCTCTCCATTTAAAAGATTCACCAAATGAATGGTTCAGCCTTCATTTGATATGGATAGAAGGATATAAACATGCCTATATATCACTCTAATTGTTTATATCCGTCTAATTTTCTAAGAAATTAAAACAATAATATACTACTTTTAGAGAGGTTTTAGTAGGTCACAGACCTATTGGCTAGCACAAAGGATTCTGTTAAAAATCTGGAGTATATATTTCCTATCATGAATGAGTGATTTATACCATGACACAATGTCTATTAAAAGAACATATTTTTACTGACTCAATTAAAAAAAAAATATTTTCTCTGTAGGACAGTGAAGTAAGATTACCCAACAGTAACAATATGAAGTGCTTAACTTTCAGTCTTGGGAGATGTCATAATCTCCACAAGTTTAGGAGATAGTATGACTTACTTCTCCCCAGCTTCCGTAGCTCCACCGTGGACAAGGCCCCGAATCACAGTGCTTTGATTCTGGGGGTTTGGAGGCTGCATTGCAGTAACTGGCACTTTGTCCATTTTCATCCTGGCAAACCACAGCTCTATGCTGAATACCTCCAGCACAACTGCTAGAGCACTGAAAAGGATGGAACACAGGAACACACAAACTGCAGATTCCATGGCACAAAATTACATCCAAAAAACCCCACAAAAAATCAGTACTTTGACTCAAATTCAAGCTTTCCACGTTAAAACCCCCCTCATTGGAATATTTGAATCAAGAATATCTGTCAAAAAACACTTGGGTTTTTTTTTTTTTGATACATAATGTGTTTTATTTAACCCAACATAACCAACACTTGCGTTTTAACTAGGGGTTTCATTAGAATTTGTTGATGGAAAGGTGAAGTTTTAAAGCTTGCAAAAGGAAATTCACCCTTGTCCTAAGTGTTAAGTAAAAAGGAATTAAAGTTTTCAGGTCTCACTAGGAAGGAAAAAAACCAAAAGATAATGTTAAGTTACTAAACTTTCACATTGTTTTTCTTTATTTGGTATCTTTACTCTCATATAAAATATGAACCACAGTTGTACCTTTTCTAGTAATCATGATTTTATTCCAGCTTACTGCACTGCTATCAGAGTAATTTCTGGGTTTTGGGGGCTTTTTTCTTCATAAACACTGGTAGTCTTAACACTTAAAAGTTTTCTTTTATTTTTACTATAATAAACTCTGAGATTGTTTTCAAGTGCATTCCTCTGTAATCATAATATCACATTACTGTATAATTCAATAAGAACTCTGGGGAATTGTAATCTGCATCAAAAATTGCTTAATCCTTTTAAGATTTAAACTACTGATCTTCAGAAAAATTTAGCATTAAAAGCATTCGATGTCATTACACACATATCTGTTAAAAGGCCATATAACATAACAAAATTACAGAATTAGTATAACTCAATAAAGAGGGCTTACTGATCCCCATGGTCCTGTTCTCCACTGGTTTCCTCTGATTGATGGATGGACCCCCTGATTTTGATTATCTTCTGGTTTGTGAGTTAATGGAAAATTCCTGCCTGGTAAATGGCTTGGCTGCTCAGAGGAACTCGGAAAGTGGCTGTATGTGGGAGGGCAGGCTGCCAGGTTACATTCTTGTTCTATCACAGGGCGGACTTCAGGGTCACAGTAATTCTCATTAATTGGCTGATGATAGTTGATGCATAAAACTTGTCGAGTTGTTTTTCCATGGCCACAGGAAGCTGAACACTGATCACAAATTCAGCCAATAAACTACATTATCTTAAATAGCAAGTATTATATTTAAATTTTTCATTTCATTTTTCTCACACAAAAATACTTACAGGTGACCAATTCCCTGTTTGCCACTCTCCACAAGGGCTAAAACAGACAGCTATTTCAGCTGGTCGGGGTAAGTGGGCACAATATGATTCATCCGCTATTCCATCGTGAGCATCACGACAGCTTACATAGCGGGCTTGATTCCCTCTTCCACAAGACACAGAGCACTAAAAAAATTGAATAATACCAAGGAGTTATACAGGACATTTCCACATCCCTTACACTTGGCTGTTGTTCAAATTTCTAAACCTCAAGTTTATTGAAAAAAGTTAAATTATAAATACTATCACCTGGCATCTTTTCTGAGTCAAAGACAGGGCAGTGAATATCCCAATGAGTTTAGAAAATAAATTTCACAAATCAGATATTTGTGGTAATGAAATAAAATACTCAGCTTCTAGGAATATTGATTAGTTGATGGCCAAAATTTAAAAAAGAACAGAAAATATTTTATGTAAGAGAATCTTAAGATATCATTTAAGATAACTTTTGAAGACCTAGGTAATAGAGTAGATAGGCTCTCATAATTAAAATATTCAGAGAATATGTGAAACTTAAAAATATATCTTTCATATATTTTCATATATCTTTCATATATTTAGTATATATTTTCATATATACTAAAGCAAGTATATACTCCGAATAGATTAAAGCCTTCAGTTTAGAAAAACAACATGAATATGTGGTAGTTTAAATAAAGGCTGATAAAAAGCATCACATCTGCTTCTCATAACAACCTGGGACATAAATATTATCATCCCCCGAACTGGTTTGCAAGGCAGAAATAGAGACACAGATGTAGAGAACAAACGTATGGACACCAAGGAGGTAAAGTGGGGGGGTGGTGGTGGGATGAAGTGGGAGATTGGGATTGAAATGTATATGCTAATATGTATAAAATAGATAACTAATAAGAACCTGTTGTAAAAAAAAATAAAATAAAAGTTAAAAAAATAATCAATAAATATTATCATCCCCATTTGGTAGATCAGAAAATAGAGCTAGAAAACTTAAATTTCTTCCCAGAGACACAGAGCTCTTGAAAGGCAGGACAGGATTTAGTCATTAAATTATCTAATTCTAAACCTTATATTCATCAAAATACCTGAGAATGAATGCATACATTAATTTGGCAAATCTGTAGCAACTATTTTGTGGATGTCTGAAAGGCTCCATAGTAGAAACACTGTACCTCTTAAAGGAATTCACTTACTGGGGTCCAAGAACCATATCGCCATTGTGCTATCTTCCCCATGGGGAGGGCTGGTAATGAAGTGGCCCCAATTTTAGGGATAACTGGGCAAGGTGTAACAATACAGTCCTGTTCAAAAGAAAAATGGGTCTCACAAAACATCAATGAATTAATTAACATTCTGCTTTATACTAAATCCTATACTTCATTTCATCCTCCACATATATAAGTAAAGGACATTTGCACTCTAAACTACAAAGAAGCGATGTAAAGGTTTATATTTTTCAAAAGTACAAAATATGGGGCTTCCCTGGTGGCGCAGTGGTTGAGAGTCCGCAAGCTGATGCAGGGGGTGCGGGTTCGTGCCCCCGTCGCCCCGCTCCGGGAAGATCTCACATGCCGCGGAGCGGCTGGGCCCGTGAGCCATGGCCGCTGAGCCTGCGCATCCGGAGCCTGTGCTCCGCAACAGGAAAAGTCACAGCAGTGAGAGGCCCGCGTACCGCAAAAAAAAAAAAAAAGTACAAAATACTATCAAGGGCTAGAAGTGGATAGTATGACTCTGAAGGCTAAAGTTTGGATCATTCTGCCTGATGGTTGAAAAGAAAAGAGTAATAGTCCTTCAAAATTACCACTAAGCTGAAACCTCCTGAATGAACACAGGATGCTCCCTTAGGCAGTACGACACGCTTTAGAGGTTCAGCCTTCTGCAGTTCAAAGGATGGAAATATAAGTTAAATGAGTGATCCAATGGCAGATAAAGAGTAAAAAAAATGCATCAATAAAGCTGGCAAAACCAAGAACAATATACTTTCTGATGCCCACATACTTTTGTAAAATATACTTATTTATTTATTTATTTGGCTGCGCCAGGTCTTAGTTGCAGCATGCGGGATCTACTTCCCTAACCAGGGATCGAACCCAGGCCCCCTGCATTGGGAGCACGGAGCCTTTGCCACTGGACCACCAGGGAAGTCACCCACATACATTTTTAAGGCATAGAAGTTTAAGTGGAAAAAATACGTATGGAAATAGTTTTAACATATCAATAATCCTCCTGTATCAAACATTTTTGTTTATAATCCACGAAGAGGTGTCCTTTACCTGCCTGTCACTTGGGCGACTAGCTCCATGGCACACTCTATCATCTAGCACTGCACTAAGTAGCTCATCGACACATTTCACAGCACGCATCTGGTACCCTTGTCCACAGGTGGCTGTGCACTGAAAGAATATAAGCAGATACCAAACACCATTGTTCAAAAATTACACAAACTTAATTTTCTTTGTAAATAGACAGTTAAGAATATACTTTCAGTAGATATTTTTATTAGTCTTTTATACCAGATTCTAGACTTAAAATGAGCAAATTGAATCAACACACACCTTTATTCAAATTTATGGAGATACTAATAAAATAGTGAAGTTAAAATGGACAATTATTATATCTTTAAAGTTATCATGTAAAAATATCAATAGAAGCCTGATATTTTGGAGGCAGAGTCAATACAGTTTAGAGAAACTAAATACTTTTCAAAATCGACCTGGTGCATGCATGTCATTCAATACGCTAAGTAAATTTCAAAGAGATAAAGGAAGAGCATAGGACAGAGTTAAAGGGCAGATGAGAGAAGGTTTCCCAGCAACTGTGGCAACCTGTGTAGGCTAATAAGCTGCCCACCCTCATCCAGCAGATTCCTAGCCGCCTGTTTGGCAAAACTTCCCAACAATGCCTACTCTAAATACAGTAAAGATAATAATTTAGACACCGAACATGAAAATGTCTATAGTTTAAATAAAGCTGATGAAAGCATAAAAAAATTTTTATTGAAGTATAGTTGATTTACAACATTATTTTAGTTTCTGGTGTATAGCAAAGTGATTCAGTTATTTATATATATATTCTTTTTCATATTATTTTCCGTTATGGTTTATTACAGGATACTGAATATGGTTCCTCGTGAAAACATAAAATTTGTAGCATTTTGCTTAACAAAACTGAATTAAAAAGCAAAGCTAGAATATTTACCACAGCAACATTAGCAGTACTGACAAAATTGTGCAGGTAGGGATTTACATTTCAGGAATCTTTTTCCAAAAAAACACCCAAATTTAGATGCAGCCACTAAAGAGTGAATACACCACAACTTCTGTGTTATTCTGTAATGATGGATTAGAGTAGAAAACCCTTATCATATACTCACAGAACCCCATGGTCCTATTTGCCAGGAAGCACATGCATGAAGCTCACATGGTCTCAGAGACTCAGGTTTGGTGCTTGGATCACAGAAGCCATCACTCAAGTGATCTTCATTCAGTTGACACCACACCTGCCGCTGCCTTGTTCCTTTTCCACATGTAACAAGACACTGTAAGAATACAACTGACCATTATTTTCAGTATTAGTCAGCACATATACCTACAAAATATATAATGAATGATCAATTTGCATATTCAAATACAGCTGAAAGACCATTCCTAAGGACATTTTCCCTTCACTCCTCAGAAAAATCAGAGATATACACGGGGTAAAATCAGCCATCCCAAATTTCTGCTGCCCAAATCCCAGTGCAACATCCATCCATTTGTTCCAGAAACAAAGGTACAAAACTAACCTTAGAACAAGTGTATATCTCAGCCTACTGTGGGCACTATGAAAGTGGTTATAGATTAAACATCAGTATGTCATTGTTGGCCAGATATTGTAAACACTTAAAGAATGAACCATTTTTAAATGTTTTACTACCTTGATAAAGTTATTTACCACATGATAAAATAAATTGAAAATTTTTTGAATTATATAGCCTTCGATTGTAAAGCTCTCCTACACAATGTTATAACAGTTCTAAGCCTCATGGGTTTAATGTTACCTCACTCCACTCACTAGTGGCCCAACTGGGACAGGAAAATTCATTGCAATTCTCAGTTGTCACTCGGGGAAGTTCCTGGCATTCTCTGTCAGCAAGACGGTGGCCAAAGTTATTTATACAGTAAGATTCTCGAGACCTCTCCCCTCCTCCACAACTCCTGGAACACTGATTAAAAAAAGAAAAGTGGTGACAAATGGACACAAAATTAAAATTTTAACAAAATTCTAGAGTGACAAATATTTAATTAGAGGTAAAAAAAAAAAGGAGCAACTTTTCTTAAGCAATCTTTTTCTTTGTACCTGGGACCATTCTGAATAATGCCACCTTGTTAAGACACAGTCACCATGGCAGGGTTCTCGGGTCGGAGGTTTAAGCTGGTCACCACAGTAGTGGTCATCTACTGGAACAGTATGTCCTTTATGAATGGAATACTTCATACAGTGGACGTCCAATGACTTATATCCTTGACCACAAAGGGATGAACATTCACTTTTGCCAATGATGTACCACCTTCAAAAAATGATGCTATTACACTTAGGAGGTGTGCCAACGAACACAATTTAAAAAAAGGATTCAGAGAAACTCATGCATATCACTCATCTTTAAAATTTTGTTGCAATTAATGGACAAGCTACCTAAAAATATCTGATGTATCATTGATTTAGGGATGAAAACTTCTTAGACATCAGAGCCCAAACTTTCATTCTATAGATGAGAAAATGAAGACCAGAGGTGCTGTACATTCAAATGGTATGAACACCTGACTTGTCAGAACCAGCTATACAGGCACTTGGAGGCAGCTTTGGAGGTCCTAGGAACCCCATGCCTCCCGCTAGACCTTTGAAAACAACTAGTTGAGATCAAGATTGCTCAGTTACGTAGTAGAAGATTTAAGACTAGAACTGAATATATTTGACTCATCATCAGGGAGTGCCTCCCTATGCAACCTTTATTTGATGGAGGATCAGGGAATATCTGGGAATATGACTACATCAATAAAGATAAAGCCTTTACAAGTTGGTAAACTTGGTTTTTGTAAGGCATATCACATTTTCTCATTAACTCAAGTAATCTATTTTTAGACATGTTTCCAGGGAAAACACTTTTTTCCACAAGTAAAGTCTGCCAGTTTGAGCCACATTATCTCAATTACAGTCTAGCAATCTCTCAGACAATATGAGTGCACTAGTACAGCAGATAAGAGAATTCATGGAGTTCCTTTCCATCCCACCTGCACCTCAAGGGTTTCACTGTGCTTCACTCTACTGCAATGTAGAGGATGCGCCTTGTACAGGCTGTTCTGTCATTAGCCTTTCACTATAGGCCTTCAAATACCACTATAAATATATAAAAATTCTCATCCTTGCTGAGTCAAAGAGGTTCTGGCCATCCCTGAAAGTTGACTGTCACCTGCTACATGGGGGTTATTGCTCTTAGCTTCACTCTAAGACCCATCACAGATAATCAAATAACAAAAATTTTAGAAAAACAAACTTTCTGCCATGATCTAGGATCATGTTCCTAACGTTTAACGGACAAAATACTGATAAGATATAGAAATCAATTTATTGATTAATCCTCAAACTTTAAAAGTTTATTCATTCATGAGTTCAATGAGAATTATAGGATAGTGCTACAAAATGTATTGTTTCAGATCTTTAAACCATAGGTTTTCAGATTAGAGTTTTCCTGTATTTATTTTACAGACGAATTTGATTCGATTTCTTACACAAAATATTGAGGCCTCTATACTGGAATTCAGCAAATACTATGAATAAAAAACTCAAACCAACTGCCGAGTTTCACAATAAGTTAGTGAGTCTAAAGTTTTTTAACCGAAGGGGCAAAGGATAGACATTAATTACACGTCCACCCTGTGAGAGGCACTACACTAGATGTTTACATCTTACCTCAGTTACTGATTTTAACCTGGTTACATTATACATTATTTCTCTTTTACTTACCTTAGTTCACAGTCTGTATTGCACCTTTCAGTCACCAACAATGGAAGTGGTAAGTGGTCACATCTTTGATCAGACACTACCATATGATCACTCTTACGTACACAGATAATTTTTCTTCTATGAAGACCTTGGCCAAAGCCAAATGAAAATTTAAAATTAAAGGAAAATTCACATAAGGAGATGTTGCATAATCATTTACTTCTGCTAATAGCCTGAAGGATTAAGCTAAGAAAGCAAAAAAAAAAAAAAAAAAAAAAATTCCAGCATAGCATACAAATAGGCTAGCATATTGATCTAGTCAGGAATGACTTTCTGCAACAAGCAAGCTGAATCCTGAAACACTGAGGAGTTTGCTTAGTAGAGAGACATAAGGGAAGGTGGGACAGGTGTGGAGTAGAAAGAAATTTATTATAGCTGTATTGAAGTGTTGCTAATAGAGAACTGAATGGCCAGGGTCAGTGCTGACGATACATGATACAGGATACACAATACATGATACACTACACCCCTGTTCCCCATTATTTGCTTCCCTTTTCCCTGTAACAAAATTACAGTCTCCACTTGCTACAGTGTTACTATAACTTCCTATAGGAGGAGCAGACTTCGCTGCCCATTGACATCAGGCTTATGACAACCACCTGTAAGGGGATGTGACCTATTCCAGTTCCAAGCAGAAGCTCTAAAAGCCACGGTATGCTTCTGCCAACTCTTTCCCTTTTCCCTCCGTCTCTAAAACAGCCTTTCCCAGATGGGGCTGATCTTTCAGCCTGGAATCATGAATGAAAAAGGCAGCACAGACGGACTTTAGTTAATAATAATGGATCAATTGTAATAAATGTGCAACACAAACGCAAGATGATAACAATAGGGGAACTGGGGAGGGAGGGTATGGACGAAGGGGGAATATGCAAATTTTCTGTACTTTCTGTTAACTTTTCTATAAACCTAAAACTTCTTTTTTTTTTTTTTTTTTTTTGCGGTACGTGGGCCTCTCACTTCACTGTTGTGGCCTCTCCCGTTGCGGAGCACAGGCTCCGGACGCGCAGGCTCAGTGGCCATGGCTCACGGGCCCAGCCGCTCCGCGGCATGTGGGATCTTCCTGGACCGGGGCACGAACCCGTGTCCCCTGCATCAGCAGGCGGACTCTCAACCACTGCGCCACCAGGGAAGCCCTAAACCTAAAACTTCTTTAAAACAATAAAGTCTATTACTTTTTTTGAAAAATGACACGGATGCAGATACCAAGCTGGAGAAGAGTCAGAGCCAATTAGCAGCCAACACATAGTATGAGCGAGAAATAAACCTTTATTGTTCTAAGTCATTGAGATTTGGCGGTTGTTTGTATGGGGCATAACCACAGCAAAAGCAAACTAAGAGAAGCCACAGGGGCCAGAGTAGACTGAACTTTGCACTTTCTGCAATGAGGAGACAGGAATAAGTTTAAGCCATCAGTGCCATGATCAAATTTCTGTTTTATCCAAGTTCAACTGTATACTTTCAGTTAGTTAAACATGAACATGCATGTTTATCTCTGCTCCTTCCTAAATACCATCTGAGGTAACTATAAAGAATTTTGAAAAGGCAAAAACCTCAAGGAACAAAAAGCAAAAAGTATAAAGAAGGAAACACAGTAGGCAAGAAAAGGAAATTCTGAATATGAAAAGAAGATGGAAATAACTATTGTAATAGAGCCAAGGAAGCTGAAATCTAAGGTCGTGGAGGAAGAAAGTAAGAAACAAACCATTCATGCCACAGAATCCAAGCAAAGTCCAGGAGTCAAAAACACCAGTTTCCTCTAAAGAGGTGAATGTGTGAGGGGTAGGCCTGAAAAAATGGAGAAGTGACTGAACACTATTTATGAAGATTGGTCAGATTCCTACCTTCTTGTCGAGAGCAGCACTGCCCAATAAAAACATGACGTGAACCATATGTAAGTTTACATTGTCTTGTAGTGACATTAAGAAGTAAAAAGATAGAAGTATCCAAGATAATATCCAAATAGGATCATTTCCACCTGATAGCAATGTAAACATTATTGATGATGTATTTTACATTCTTTTTTCATACTAAGTCTATAGAATTCATTGTGCATTTCACACTTACACCACATTTCAATGGGCTAGCCACATGTGGCTAGTGGCTACCATATTGGACAGCAAAGCTCTAGAGAAGGTGAACTTGAGGACACAGACACAGCAGCTGAGGGAAGTTAGGGAGTTGTACTAAAAAGGGAAGTTGTACTAAAAATAGGGGTATTCAGTAAAAGTCCCATACTGAATGATGAGATCCAGGCCCACTGGGCTCTCCCTCCATTTCCCTCTGGCTTCAAGCCAGTTTTTATGGTTTCTCCCATCCCCTAACTGACCATCAGAAGATGGGAGAACTCCTCTCTTGGAAAACTCTTCAGCCCAAGAAAAAAGGTCAAATGACAACGACATTTGGGGCTTCTCCCCCAGTGACACAAGAAAGGGCTACTTAGAGATCCAATTACTCTATAATGAGGGTTATAGAGTATCCCACACAGGACTATCTAACTATCTAACCCACACAGGACTTTCAGTTAGTACTTTAGTCTTAAATATGAACAAACAGCAAAGGATCAGCAGACACTTTAGGAAAGTCACTCACACAAAAGGGGCCAAAAGAAGCAGAAGCAAAACAGAACTAAGATGAAATAGATATGTCAGGGGGCAGAAGAAACTTAAAAGACTAAGATTAATACTCTCAAGGACATGGGTATTGCATCCATGAAACAAAAGCAAGCTGTTGAGAAGAAACATTAAGAAACCAAGGTACATTTGGAGAGGAAATTAGGAGATAAGAGACAATACAAATTTTACAAAGACAGAAGAGAAAATTTAACGTGAAGAAATTATCAAAGAAATCATGCACAAAACTTCTCAAGTAAGAATCTATGTTTTCCGATTGGAATGCATCCTAATTACCTAGGAAAAGAGACAAATAAAAAAGCCAAAACGACGCACATTGTCTTGCTATTCCACACCACCAGAATTAAGGTGGGGAGAAACAAAACTTCCACATCAGGAAGTGTCATATCCAAGCACGGGAAATCAGAAAATGAGCCAGAAAACAAGATTTTCAACATTCTAAAGGAAAATAGTCTAGTTTAGAATTTTATATGAGCCAAGCCATCAATCCAACGCGCGAATAGAATAATGCTATTTTCAGAGAGAAAAAAAATTCCAAAAACCTGCCTCTCTTTCTCAGGAAAGTACTGACAGATATGTTCCCCGCAATGGAGGAAATAAAAAGAGGAATTCATAGGATTTAGAACACAGGGAATCAAATACATAAAAAAGGGAAAGTGCATGATGACAGCCGTGTAACAGGCCTGAAAAGCAACACGGCCAAGTTAGAGCAGGAGAGAAGAGGGCCACAGGAGCAACAGATCAGGAAAAATAAAGGAAAATTGAAACTGATACATTGAATAATGGACTTCAAGATATCAAGACAAAATTTATAGCACTCACAAAAAGTTGGGGGACTGACCATTTTCAGTACACAGGAAACAAGTAAACAAGACTGAAGAAACTTCACTTTAAAGAAACCCAAAAGTTACACACACACATCAAAGGAACTATAATCATAGTATACATTGTGGCAATTGATTTAATAGCTCCTTTCCTCCTGCACACAAGAGAGCTCTCCTGGTTCAGACTTCCAAACTATCTCAAAATGCCTCATCCCACCTTTCATTTGGATCTTGTTATTTTTTATTTGGTGTGTTCCCCACATTTTAGAATGTTCTTTCACTCAACTGTTACTTAGATTTCTTCTAGCTCCCCAAATCCACTGACAGAGACCGGCTTACCCAGTTATGCTGGAATGCTTGTGCCAGCTCCCCAAACCGAAATTCTCTTCTATAAAGCATAACCAGGGTCTTTCGTCAAAATGAATTCCTCCATCTCCTGTGTTCCTAAAGCTTTGTTCCTACTTACAGCGTTGTCCCAGTCAGCCTGGCATCATTTACTTCAGTCTCCCTCCCCGGAGACACTGCTTAAACAGGAATGCCTGTTTCCACACTATCATCCGGGCACCCCTGTCCCGACACCACAGGACGAAGTCTGTGCCTTTTTCTGAACGGGATACCACAATTTCTTTGGCACCTTGAGGTCAGTTTGTTAAAATGTCCCGCATGTTTCCATCATCTGTGATCACCTCTGGCCACCTACCTTCTCTCAGCTCTTTTCCATACTGTTCTGATCTGACTCTCTTCTGACTCACTGCTCCCCTAATTGCCAAAACTTGTCTCTAGTCCCCATCGGAACTACCTTTCCATTCTATACAAACTTCCCTATATCTTCCCGTTTCACCTCCTCAAACTGCCCCCTCCATCTTTCCTGGGGTCTTCTCTGTGCATACCTGTAGCATTGCATTTACCATTTAAAACTAAGATGACCTACGCATGCCTCTGTTTCATCCATATGACTTTAAAGCTTTAATGCAAATCAGGGTCCTAATAATCCAAAACAAAGTAGCCTCTCAATAAACATTTACTGATTTGCACAAATGTAGCATCACACAACTAGGTATTCGTAATTACAGACTGCCCAAAGACACCAGTCTCTTCATTTGCTTTCTCTACTACAAATTTCGCTGTTTTTCCATCTCCCTCTATATTCCTTTCAGTTACCCATCCATCAGTACAAGCACATTTCCTTGTGGTCAGAGAAGGGAAATAAAAGAATGAGAGAATGTTCACACCCCAACACTAAAAGAGGGAGATGGGTGGCTGGGAAAGCATGTTGAGGGGAAAGGACAAGAGGGTGGGTATTTCACCGGGAAACAGAGTCCCAGTTAGAGAACCCTTCTGTGACGGCGAGAAAGAGAACGAGGACGTGATAGGGAAGCAGTGATGGAGAACGTTGAAAAGGGTAGAGATAAGGGAGGCTGTTAAGTATAAGAATCAAAGAATAAGTGGGGAGAAAAGCAGGAAGAGAAAAAAGACAGAAAACCTCTGTATGTCTGTGTGGTGTACATGCGTGGATTCCACAGGCAGTCAGACTCAAGAGCACCCCAGATTATACCAGCATGCAGAGCTGAACTTTTGTCTCTTTCATTTAATACCAGTGTACCTTGACACATTTTTGTACAGTCTTGCCATGGTCCATATGGGTCCCACGTGAACAGATCACTCTTCTCTTCCATGGGGATATTGAAGGAATAACGTACATCAGGGTTGTAGAGATTACCCACACATAAAACCTCAATAAAAATACAAAGGAGCATGCCATTAATTCATAAAAGATATACTCTTAAAAGATATAATTTTTATGTTTAATAATAAATGCAAAGCACTTAAGCATCATACTTTACTAACATGATTAAAACTATCTTATTAACAACTACTGAGAATTTACCTGCAAAAGAAGTTCTTCTTCCAGACGATCAGTACTATTAATTCTTTCAATCGAGTTGTTTGAACCACTGTATTCAAAAATAGCTCCTTGTACGTTGATTTCTTTTTTGGACATACTTACAACAAAATTCCCATTCAAAAGAAAATTCCCTTGAGTGTCTGATAATGCTGTAAAAGGAGAGTACTCATGAAATAGCAAAACCAGTCAATGGTACAGAAGCATTTTTAACTTTTACAATCCACATCCTTTTTTTGAAATTAGAGAATATAAACATAAGTTAATATGGAGGAAATAAACTTTATTTTACTGTAAAGTGGTATCTAAGCCATATGCAGGGAAACTTCAGCACATCAGCCAAAGACATGAAAATAAATTCACCCCATAATTTTTCCTTCCGAGAAGGTCATGTTCCACAAGGTGTGCAGCTCTGGGAGAGACACACAAGAAGTGGGAAAACAGAAAGAAGTCATGCACGGGCCTGCAGACAGATCAGCTAAATCAATCCTGGTCATCCATGGTGAGGAAAGAAAGGGCAGCCAGACCGCTGCGGCATTCCGTTAATGCTTATCTTGGAAAAAATGTACAAAGCTTCAACACTCTAGCGTCAACGTTCTAAAAGGCCATGCCTCTCCACTCCTCTCTCTGTAAACATCTGGATCTTCTTCATGGCAAGGCGTTCATCACTGCTCACGCATACGTGAGTGACTGCTGCTTTTCAGAATCCTCTGACCTCCCTCTCTGTTCTTACCCCTTCTTATTCTCTCTTTTTCCCCAATGACAGGTATTAATATCAGCCTATCAAATATGTATCCGTATGTCTATCTATATACTAATATTTACATATGTATATAATAGAGTATGTAACAATATGTATTCACGATTTGTTACTTTTTATTTTTTATTTATTTTTTGTTGTTGTTACTTTTTAAACGCAAAAAGTACATGGTGTCCACAGTGATGTGGTAGTAAAAAGACCACAGAATTTGGTATTAGAACAACTGGTTTAAATTCAAGTTGTTCCAATTAATTACTATGTGATCTTGGATAAACTACTTGCTTCCTAATTCCATAACAGGAATAATAAAAATTCTTACCTCACAGGCTTTTAATCGGAATCAAATTTGGAAAGTGTTTGTAAAAGTGTATAAACTGTAAAAAAGCACTGTGCTTTTTTTTTTAACTTTCAAGAGGATATATGATATTTTAAATTTTGCACTAATAAAAACTCCATATTAATAAAATATATTTTTGCTGCTTTACTTCTCAGTGGAATAACTGTTTTGGAAAACATTTGTTTGGTCTTCCAGGGAACCCCACCCAAAGCATACAAATTACCTATGATTAAACTTACTAAATACTACACACCTCAAAGCAACCATGAAGGGATTACTGCCAAAGGCATTTGGTGTTCCTGTGTCTGTATGGACTACGGTGATTGTCTTTATACATTACACTGAATTCAGTGAAGAACAAATAAAGTCCCACATTTATCCTATAAAATGAAAATCTGGACATTATCAGAAGTGGATAGGCCTATTTAAGGGACTACCAGTTACATTAAAACTAAGGGAATAAAACTTTACTGAGAAAAATTGTATACATTTCATTATTTTTAGTTATCAAAGCAAATTTCATAAATATAAATATTTTACAAGTCCTTTCTAATGTCTTCACATGTTTATTTTGCTCATTCCAATTTAGATTTTGATATTTCCATTAGTAGTTCTTTTACAAAGTATAGTGATACTTTATTGGTGAACATTTCCAATTTTTAAACTTGGGCAGAACCCAAATATCTATATTTGGATCCTAAGAGAGACATATTAAATTATCTACAATATGGTAGCATATATCTATGTATATGCAAAAGAAAAAGAATTGCAACTAAATGTAAAACGTTAAAACATTTACATTTGATTTTCTTTGGGAAATTTTTGCATTTTTTATAGAGGTGAAATTGACGTAACATAGAATTAACCATTTTAAACTGAAGAATTTGATAGCACTTAGTACATTCACAATGTTGTATAACCACCACCTCTACTTAGTTCTAAAACTTTTTCATCATCCCAAAAGGAAAACCTACATCTATTCAGCAGTCGTTCTCTTTACAATTGACTCTATAATGCCAAATATAATTCTTGAGATAAGCTGTTCATTATATATTCAGATTTCAAGTTAGAAGAGTTGATTACTTGGGCCAATATTTCACATTTCATTAATGTGAAGCAGGTACTTTCTCATTATCAGCTTTGCATCACCAGTTTGGTGAATTACGAGTTAGTCAATATTAAGGTATTTATCAGACACAAAGAAAAGGTTTGTAAAGCATTCTTTCCATCTCTGGGCCTAAGTGAAATTCTTTAAGCCTAAAAGCTAATTTCCAAAAATAAACAACAACTGAAATTTATACTCTAGAATTAGCTAAAGGACAATATACTATAACTATACTCATTAACATCTAAAAATATGAAACCATAGTTCTTTCTGCCTTTCTGTAACATAAGAGCTTTGTAAAAGTTGTATTTAAAGACTTTTGCTACATGGTAAAGACATTTAAGAAAATTCTTTAAAACATTTAACCCCAAAGAGGTCTATAATTAACTTTAGATAAAGATAGAAGGATAGAGGATTTTATTCTAAATACACACACAACTTTAACTGAATATAACCTCTGGTTTTCTAAAACACCCTCATGGGAGAAAAAGTTTAATTTACTTTCCAGAATTTAGTTAAGGATTTTTAAGATAGGATATGGTGTGTAGCTCAAAAAGAAATCACGCATAGGGAGTCAGATGACTTAAGCTCAGTGTGAACTGAAATTGCACGTTTGTTCAAGGGGCTCTTCTTGCCTTCCAAGAATTTACAGCACCCACAGACCTCTGTGAAATTGCACACGAACCACATACTGGCTGCTGTTTAACTAAAAATGTTTACCCAGGTAATTGTCATCTTCTGGTTTTCCAGAATAGCTGTGCTGAAGAATATCAATGTTTGTTGCTCCTGGGGGAATCTTTACAACGACATTATAACCTGCAATAGAAGTTTACACATGTTAACTTTCACAAAAAGCAGAATGGCCAGGAGGCTAGTACCGCTGAAAGAAAAACCTGAATAGCATAGCAGACTTAATTTCATCTTATCTTTGAAAGATGATATCGTGCTTATTCTTTTTGAATCAGTGCCTTATATAAATTACTAAGGATTAAGAAAAAGTGGTTGTTGTCTAGAAATACACAGTCTGGGATTCTTAAAATACATTTCTTAATTACTCTTACTTCTAAAATTCTGAATATAGAATAAGAATGAAACTAGTATTTTAGCTCCTGAACTATTTAGTACACATATTCATTTTAAAATTTGACCAATACTTTTACATCTTATACTTCCTAATGAGGAAAAAAATTCTAAATGCTATTCACAAGTCCAGGAGATATAAAAATAGTTGGTCATTGCTATATGTGTACACAGACTCAGTGAACAGCAAAATAATGAAAGTTAAAGAGAAACATTTTTCTTAAGCTTTTAGGTTCTAGTGTAAGCAAGAATCCCTATAGTTACCCCCCAAATTTTACATTATTTTGTAAAGTCTACTAACAAATTGTCAAGAGAAAAGTAAAAAGTTTACTCAAGAGAAATGAAAATGTTTCTGTTTTATGAAACCGAATTCAACAACACTGGCACTTCTCAAAAGATGAGGAAACACTATATCAAATATACATTAAACAAGAAGCAACGTTTCTCCTGCACTAAAACCACTCATGTCACAGTTTTCCGAATACTCTCAGGTTTTAAGTCAACAATTAATTTTGCTCTAGTGATATTATTCTAAGTTTTTCCTTTCCCCTTTTAGGATTTTCCTCTTCTATTTAATACATAAAAGGAGTTAAAATTTTTCGTATGTACTGACTTGATAAATATAGAATGAACTTAAGAAAAGGAAGTTTTCAAAGAGCTTACGTTTGAAACCTTGATATGAAATTACCTTGCATGTTTTTAGAGCAGCCTCATTTATTTATATCTCTTTAAGATATCACATTTAAACGTAAAGTGATAAATGATCTGATGATTCTGTATACACTATATGCATATTGGGTGTAGGTTATAAGCCTACAAAAATAATTTTGACTCATGATTTTTTCACTATAAAATATCCCTACCAGCTCCACTATTTTATGTCTTTGCTATTTTTTCAAGAAAGCGTTCCTAGGCATTGCAAATGTGACAAAATGAAGGCTACCACCAGGGGGCAGTAATGTGACAAACGCTATTCAGACCCTGCACATGAGTTTAAGATCTTTTTCCGTTTGCAAACTGATTAAGTCATAGTACAATTTTGTCAAGGTTAAATATATGATCATAATTTGGTGCATGTGGTTTTACACAGAAAAAAAAAAGTTTTTCAGTGAATACAGACCAGACTTTGATAAATGTGTGCCATTGGTTACAAAAGGGGATCAAATATTTACGGCTCCCGTGAAATAATGAATCATAATAACTAGAAAAATAATGTCAAATTATCTAGTAACTCAGATTCATAAGCACGACCAGAGTATGAAATGTACTATGCTTTTCATATAGATAAAAATATAAATTGTGTTTTAAATTATACTGCTTTAACTGAATTCTTACTAACTTAAACAACTATGTTCAAAAATATGTGAATACAATTTAAAGCTGAACAATAAAGCTGTAATAAAAAATACATTTTTATTTTGCAAGGAAAGTTTTAAAAGGCTGCTTTTTATTACCATAAAAAGAAAAAGTTTTCTCAGAAAATTTAATGGAAAATGTCTGACATATTGTATTCTCATAATTTTGAAGAAAAATGAAACCGTGGCCAAACATCAATTATATCTGTAATCCAGATACTTCCCGAAAAATCAAATGTAACACTAATTCCAGATTAGCACTGAAGTTAATGGTTTCATCCTTCACCTTCAATCAGTTTCAATATATCATCAATATGAAACACAGTAGATAGGCCAGGTCACGCACAAAAAAATGTGGTTCAAATGATTAAAAATAATTGAAAGCGAATTTCCTGGAAAAATTATAAATAAATACAATACAAATTACAGGAAGAGCAGTAAAAACATTTCTTTAACTGGGGGACTAGTCACACACCATTGTCAAGCTGCACCACATTTACTCTAATAAATGCACCTAACAAATTTTTAAGGATCAGATTTGTCTTAAAGCAGGTTATTCATTAATTAATTAATGTATTCATTAATTCAATGATACATCTGGTATAAGATTTAATTAATCATTATGAACTAAGGTACAGAATAGACAAAACAATAACGAGCCATTACTATTATTCCTTCATTATATACTCCATTATATACTCCATTATACCCAAAGAGAAAATTAGAAAGAACTGCACAGCTCACCATAATGGGCACTGTTGAAGGCACCTGCCATTGTCCTGCATGAGGAGTTATCCCCACCACACACTCCACATCTGTCTCTCCTGGCCTTGGAATTTAATACGTGATCACAGCCAGCTTGCTTCAAAATACAATAATTACAATGAACGTCATAAAAAGGACTAATGAAAAGCATGGTGCTTTATAAACAAAGTTCTTTTCAAAAATATTCTTTCAATTAATAGAAGATTCAATACACAGGGTTTTTTCAGAATACTGATCTTGTTTGTACACCAGTATTTTCACACATCTGTTCACATGGTTGAAAAAGCAATGTTTTTTAAAGGGTCATCCACATACTTCCTGCATCAAAATCACATGGCGTGGGATTTAAAAAGACAGATTCCCAGATTTTCTGAATTAAAATCCTTGGAGGTAAAAACCTAGGAATCCAAATTGTAACAAACACTGACAGTGATTCCCACATCCGTCATTTGAAAATCACTCTTTAAAGTCACGTAATTCAAAAGGGACAAAAAGTAACACATTACAATAACTCCAAAAAGATGTCTTTCATGATTCACGTTTTTCACTCATGACCTTAGAACTCTGGGAATTAAATGAGCACTTTTGAGAGAAACAATTTACTTCTTTAAAATTAATACCTAGCATAATAAACAGTGATTATGAAAAAGAATGAATAAATAAATAAATAAATAAAGGTGAAAGTATACATGGTTTGTTCTAGGGCTTTGAAAGAACAAGTGCAGCTCTTCTCCACACAGATGGTGTCCTCTGCATACATTGCAGTAACGTTTAGTTCTTTGGAATATTCCTTTAAATTTAGTGATCAGGAAAGTAAGAAAAAATCATAAGCCTCATGACTTTTTACTCACAAGGCAAATATTTCCAAAATTTCATCCAGATATTTTCTGAAAGTAACATGAATCTTTATGTTCAGATACTTGTCATATTTTTTCATGGTATTTGACTCTCTGCTGTTAATTTAAATAAAACCAGTTTTTAAGGCCACCAAGTACCCTTTTTCTAGTATTTAATCTATTCCCAAAGTGTAATTTAAGTTTCTCTGAACATCTCATTAGCCCTTTGGGTGCGAGGCCTTTCTCACCTAGGTAACTGGTAATAGATGTTTGGTTATAGGGAGAAGAAATTGGTCCTATTAAGTTCCACTTAATGAAAGGAATGAGTTCACAAGATGACATTTGTATTCTTTAGACAGCATTCACTATCCTAGTTCTCAAACTCACCATCCATTTTTAAGATCACCATCTGCAATTTGCATGCTTCGATTCAGGGGCTCATCTGCTCTCACCTGGAATCCTGCTAAATTGCCTACCTAACTCCAATTTCCTGACAATCCAGTACATTCTGAAGATTCTGACATGCAAATCGAATCACATCTCTTGCTTAACTCTAAATCCTTGTATTTCCAAGAACTTCAGGAAAAAATTTCATATAACCACCATCAGCTGGTAGCTACCTCTACCCCTGGCCCCTTACTTCTTCACCTTTCTAAACCTACTTACCCTGATAATTAGCTCCAGACTCACACCCTCCAAGAGCATTCCCCAAATCCTTTACCCACTTCCCCACAGAACAAGACACTCCTCCTACATCGTCCCCATGCCACCTTGCAGATGAGCCCATAGCACTGCATTCTAATTGTGTGTGTGCCTATCTCCCCCACAAATCTGTGTCCACATTGGCGGCAGGTGCTCTGCTCCGTTCTTTCATCTTGGTGACTAGAACGGTATGTGACATCTAGCAGGTATTCGGTAAAAGTTTGCTGAACGTCTGTAAGAAGTAAGAGAATGGAGAGAGGGAGGGAGGATATCACTGCTTCTAACACTGAGGGGAAAAATGTCACCACGAAAGGGTCATGTTCGAAGTAGCAAAAGGACTTTACAACCCTTGGGTCCTAATACATTCTATCTTTTTAGGAAGCTGACCTCATCTTTCATCTTGATTTTAAGTGCCATAGGCAAAACAAAATCAGCAAACTCATCTTACTGCTTCATGAGTCACTCCTAATGCCGGAGAATGGCCTAGGAATAGGCAGCCCGGTAGCAACCAAGGATGCTGCGCTGAATTCGCAAGAACTTATCTGAAGTCATAGCAGCAGTATTTGGTTAGAGTTATAGAAGGAAAATAGTATTTTGAAAGTCATTTTAAATGTAGTAAGTTTACTTACCCGACACAGACCTTGAACACAGATGTCATTTGTTTCAGTTCCACAAGGAGTACCATCGGCAACCCTGTCCTTCAACTGGTAGAAGTTAGTGGTTCCAGCCACACGACAATACAGTTTACAACGATCTTTCATGGCAACTGTAAGAAAAAGTCAAATTCTGGGTGTACGATAACACAGCTATGTGTTCCTATGTCTCAAAAATTTTTACATTAAAAAAAAATTCTAATTACTTACTCCCACTATATTTTGGAAGCCACCTCACATTAGGGGACAGACCATGGATGTTGAAATGTTTACCATCAAAATCAGAGCACTGCTTCTCACGAAAGTCCTGCTTGCCTTTTGGACATGAATCAGTGTTACATGATCGAAATTTCATCCTGCGGCCCACACAGTACTTTCCTCCGTTTCTTGGCCTAGTCAAATTCATTACATTGTAAAGCACATCAGTACAAGATTATTTCTGCCATTTACTTCTAAAACTCTTCCATTCCTTTCCAGGACCTGGAAAACCACTGATGTCCCACTCACACTTTTCGTTTTTAACAGAAGTATGTAACGTGGTTGTGAAGCAATTCTGTGGTTAATGAAACTGTAGAAAATATATTTTAACATGGACACTGTGGCCTGGAGGGCAGAAATGATGTCTTATTCACGACTAGATTAACTAACAAGGAGCTAAGTAATGATGGGGATTTGTTTTAAAACCTCAAAAAAGGGTTTCTTCATTTTGGAGATGTGGGGACACACAGAGTGAGCCAAAGATGATCAGAAAGGAAGATGATAACACGTTAAATTTTAAAAGAAGTATATATGCCTCTTTGCTGTGTATATCCTACTTATCACTCAGTTCAAAGAGTTTCATGGTATCAATCTATAGCCATCTATCGCTATATCAACTTATGCTGGAACATAAAAACTCTTTTGTCGGTGTTTTTCTTTTAATATGAAGACTTTCAGCATAATTTAGCTTTTCAAAAATTCAAATAAACTAAGTCGGATTTTATTCAAAGTATGTCACATTTCTGCATTAAAAAGTCTTCACATATATAACATATAACAACAGAAACATTATTTTTAAATTTTTATGGAATCCCTAAGTTCTTTTAAATAGTTTGGTGAGCAGGACCTATGCTTCAGTTCTTATTCAAACTAAAGACACTGAAGCATCTATAACATGAAAAGAAGAGAAAGAAAATATGACATGACAGATTATACCAAACAGTAGAAATACGGTAACAAAACTACATATTTCATCCAGGAAAGCCAAAACATAGTCGAAAGGGGCCAGGATCTTCCAACGGAAGCACAGTAAAAGTAAAACTGCCATTATATTACCATCATTACTGACAACTATTCCTCAAATTTACACCAGATCAAAAAAGAAAGAAAATGGCTTGGTCTTGATTCAAATTCTCAAGACTATTTTAATTTACTTTTTTGTTTAAGGTCTGAATCTACCAAGATATAAAGTAACATGGCTTAAAGTACTCCAGAAGTTTTCTGAATCTCAGAAACTTACAGACTGACCTCCAGTTTTAGAAGTGAATGAAATTGATGTTTACTTTCTGGTGCCTTGAGATAATCTTAATTTACAGTGACATAAAAAGGACATACTCGGGCCGATTACAGAGCCTGGTTGTGCTTTTGATTCCACCTCCACATGTTCTTGAACAAGAACTGTAAGGTCCCCACGGTCCCCAATCGCCATCTACAGGACGTGTGTCCATTTCTTTGTTTACACATAGCCCATGGTGGCAATGCTATAAAAATAAAACAAAAAGAAATGATTCATGCATTATCTCATTGGGACATCGTAGTAATAATAACAATAGCACAGAGATCAGTAGAAAAATGGGTATACAATTTTAAGCAAAATGTTATCAATTCAGAAATGAGATTACACGTGACACCACTCTGTGAATATTTCCTGAGTATCTACTGAGTAACTGTAAAAAGATCGACAGAATGCAAAAATGAACAGGAAATTTACCTTGCCTATGAGATCTATAGTCTCATTGGAGAGGGAAGACCTACACATATGGGGAAAACTTAAATAGTATAATGAAAAATATTTTTGAAAAAGAAGCAAACAAATATTTGTTAACGTGGTATTTGTCCATGCTTCTATTTTTATGCAAAGATATCTATCACTCTCCCATGCCTTAAGCTAACTTTCGGCTCTATCTCATTCAAAGTCTCAAAGACCACTTCGTTCCTTGCTTTCATCAAGAAAGCAGAAACGTACAAAAGAATCTGCCCAAAATCTCCCACCATCCCTTCTACCCACCCAAAAGCATCTGTGCCCAGTACTCAACCTTCCTGCCAATTAGTATACATGAAAAATCCAAAGTCGATCCCTCCACTGTGCCCCTCATCTCATCTCTTCTCGCTACTCCAAACACCACTCCAGCAATTCTCCCATCTCTCCTACATCATCACTGCTCCAGGCACTACTACATGAAAGCTAATCAAAACACGGTCCATGCACGGATGCCAGGCTTTGAACTAGTCACTGTCAGTAGGGAGAAGAGGTATACAGAAGTTGAGAGTAAGCGTTCAGAAACTTTCAGAAGATTTTGACAGAGTAATTTCGTTTATTAAAGTTAATCATTTTAAAATTAGCTTATATTAGTTCTATTTTTAACTGTGCTAAAATACACATAACAAAATTTACTCTCAACCATTTTCAAGTGTACAGTTCAGTGGGATAAAGAACATTCACATTGGTGCACAACCATCGCCATCTATAAACAGAACTCTTCTCCAAACTGAAACTCTGGACCCATTAAACAGTAACTCCCCATCCTCCCCTCCTCCCAGACGCTGGCAACCACCATTCTACTCTGTTTCTATGAATGTGACTGCTCTGTATATCTCACATAATTGAAATCACACAGTATTTGTCTTTCTAGGATGGGCTTATTTCACTTAGCATAATGTCCTCAAGGTTAATCCATGTTGTAGCATGTGTCAGGACTTCCTTCCTTTGAAGACTGAATAATACTGCATTGTACGTATATATCACATTTTCGTTATCCATTCATCCGCTGATGGATACTTGCGTTGCTCCCATCTCTTGGCTATTGTGAATAATGCAACTCTGAATACGGGTGTGTGAATATCTCTCAGAGACCGTGTTTTCAATTCTTTTGGATATATACCCAGAAGTGTTTGTGTTGGGTCTATTTCTATTTTTAATCTTTTTGAAGAACCACCATTTTGTTTTCCACAGAAAAAAACTGGCTTACACTTTGAATGTCTTTTTTCATTCATTTTTATCATTTTGTGCAAGAGTATGCTTATAAATGACCAGAACTGTTTAAAAGAGAAGACTGGTCCTTTATGAGAGTTTGAGAAGCACTCCACTCATGCTCTTTAACTTCCAAACATACTCTTGTTTCTCCCACTTTAACAACAACAACAACAAATTTTTCTTAGATCTCATTTTCTTCACCAGTTATTGACCTGTTTTTCCTTGAAAGAGTTGTCTACGTTTATTGTCTAACTCTCTCTGTCTATTCTCTCTCATCATTCCACCGTCCATGAACCTGCTCATGTGTACATCACCAATGGCCTCCAGGACACTATGATGAATGGCCAGTTCTCAGTCTCTGCCTTCATTGATTTATGTGACACAGTATGTGACACAGCTGATCATTCTTCTTCTTTGATACATTTTTTCTTCTCTTGGTTTCCAGGGTTTGGCACACTCTTGGTTTTCTTTTCTCTTTAATGATTTCTCTTTTGCAGTTTCTTTTGCTATTTCTTCTTCTTTTTGACCTCTTAATGTCCCCAGGCTCAGATTGTAGTCCTTTATTCTTCTTTATTGACAGTCATTCTCAGTCCAGATCTCTCTCCTGAACTCCCGACTCCATAGACAGCTGCTTCCTCATCTTCATTTGAATGTCTAATAGCCACTTTAACTATAGCGCATCAACACTGAACTCTTGCCTTGGCCCCTCAAAATCTGCTGAGTTGACTCATTTGATCAGCTAAAAACCTAGTCATCTTATCTCTTCTTCCTCTAACATTCCATATCTAACACATTAGCAAATGCTCTAGTTCCTTCAAAACCATACACAAAGTTGAGTTTTAATCATCACCTGGTTTCAGCCACCTGCATCTCTCATCTCCATTATTTCAACAGCTCCCTGAGTACATCTCCTCCGTTTCTACTCTTGGCCCTTACAGTTTAGCCTCAACAGTTGTCGGAATGGTCATGATCCTTTTTTAACTTAGTTTAAAAATTAAGTCAAATTAGGTGACTCCTCTGCTCAAATCCTTCAATTATCTCACTCTGAGTTATACAACATTCTCACAATGGCCTGCAAGTTCTTCCAGTAACTTCCCATACATCTCTCTCTCTCTCTTCACTCCACTCCAGCCAAAATGTCTTCCTTGCTCTTCCTTGAATACTCCAGCAGTACTCCAGACTTAGGAGTTTGGCCATTCCCTTTTCCTGAAGCTCACTCCCCTGGGATGTCCTCAAAGCTAACTCCCTCACTTCCTTTAAAACAGCTCATGGGCTTCCCTGGTGGCGCAGTGGTTGAGAGTCCGCCTGCCGATGCAGGGGACATGGGTTCGTGCCCCGGTCTGGGAGGATCCCACATGCTGCGAAGCGGCTGGGCCCGTGAGCCATGGCCGCTGGGCCTGCGCATCTGGAGCCTGTGCTCCACAACGGGAGAGGCCACAACAGTGAGAGGCCCGTGTACCGCAAAAATAATAAATAAATAAAATAAAATGAAGTCCCTTTAAAAAAAAACAAAACAAAAAAAACAGCTCATTAGGCAACTTCCCATAAGATCGACCTTGACCACCATAGTTTAAAATGCAATCTGCCCTCTCCTACCACACAACTTCAATCTTTCCTCTGCTGTATTCCTCTCATTCATGGTACTATTATATTGTTCGTAATACTCCAGTCTTCACTAGAATACAAGCTCCAGGGGGGACAAGGATCTTTTCTCTTTTGTTCACTGATGTATCCTGAGTGCCTAGAATAGTATCTGACATGTAGTAGGTCCTTGATACATTTTTGTTGAATGAATTAATCCTATAACCAAGATTATTAGCAGAAAAAAATGCTTTGTGCCCTCCATTGGAACAAATCATTCAATATGAGAAAGCCATTATAAAAGTGAACAAAAACAAACTCTCAGAATAGAATATACTATGTGCATATAAATTTTGTGGGCATCTTCCAGAAGCATTTAAAGATTCCTTGCATGTTCCTTATTTATTTATGTATTTCTAAGAGATCAAAGCATGAAAAAGAATGTTATACTATTCACCATGTAGTAAAATTAACTCATCATCAGATGGGTTCAGCATGTCTTCATGCAAACAGATTTACTACCAAAAGCATTTAACAGATATCTCACACATAAGATAGTCATAAGATAAAGGAACTAGAGGAGAGTGTTAAGGCCAAATTATAGAATATTTGTTTAAATTTTCCTTTAATAACAGGCCCATTTTATACTGAAAATGGCTAATGCATAGGGGCTCACTGTTTTGAATTGATTTTTTTTAAAAGGGAATTTATACCTATCATGATCCACATTTTATCCCAAATGCCACCTCTACCTTTAACCTACATGGGCTTTATAGTAGGTTTCAGTATCTCATCATATTTACCTGAATTCCAGCAAACCCATGCCCGCCATACCGTATCACCGGGGGAATATTTAAGTGGCTAATAAGCAAATGAAAAGATGCTCAAAATTGACGATAATCAGGATAAGGCAAGTTAAAATTACAATGAAATTCTATTTTGCACCCATCTAGAATGGCTAAAGTTTTGTTAAGGCTAACACTATCAAAAATTGGCAAGGAATGCAAAGCGACTCAAACTTTCATATTTACATTGTTTGGTAGGTCTAAAATGGTTCACATACTTTGGAAAATTGTTTGGTACTTTCTTATGAAGTTAAACACACACCTACCCTATGACCCAGGAATTCTACTCCAGGTATTTACTCAAGAGAAATGCAACATATGTCCACAAGAAGACTTATACAAGGATGCTCACAGCAGCTTTATTCATAAAAGCCAAAAACTGTAATGACCCAAATATCCATCAACAGGAAAATGGTAAACAAATTACGGTGCAGCTGAATTACACTTCAACATAAAGGAATGAAGTACTGATGCACACAACAATTTGAATGAAACTCCAAAACATTATGTTGAGAAAAAGCAGCTTGACCCACTTGCTCCTTGCCAAGACAGACTATACTGTATAGTTTCATTTACTTAAAATCAAGAACACACAGGAGATGGGGCAAAGATGGTAGACCCTGAGCTCATCTCCTCCCATGGGCACACAAAAATTGCAACTATTTACAGAGCAACTATCAATGAGAATGACCTGAAGACTAGCAGAAAAGATCTATAACTACAGATATAAAGAAGGAACCACAACGAGATGGGTAGGAGAGAACATAGTATAGTTAAGACCCACACCCCTGGGTAGGTAACCCACAATCGAGAGGATAATTACAATTGCAGAGGTTCTCCCCAAGGACACAGAGGTCCAAAACCCACATCAGGCTCCCTGGACTGGGAGTCCTACACTGGGCAGACGATCCCCACAATGTCTGGCTTTGAAGGCCAGCAAGGCTTACTTGCAGGAGAGCCAGAGGGCTGTAGGAAACAGAGACTCCACTCTTAAAAAGGCACACAAAAAAATCTCATATGCTCCAAGACCCAGGGAAGAAGCAGGAATTTGAAAGAAGCCTGGGTCAGACCCACTTGCTGATCTTGGAGAGCCTCCCAGAGAGGGAGAAAACAACTGGGACTCACCCTGGAAACAGAGACTCTGGCAGAAGACATTTTAGGGAGCTCATCCTACCACAAGGACACTGGTACTGGCAAGTACCATTTTTAATCCTCCTGCTAGCTTATTAGCATCAGGACCTGGCCCCACTCACCAGCCTGCTGGCACCAGTCCTGGAACGCCCAGCCCCTAGATCCCTAGAGACTTGCAGCTGGCCATCAGACAAAGCTCCACCCACCAGGGGGCAGGAATCAGCCCTGGTACCCCCTGGGCCCTGGCCCCGCCACCTGCTGGCCTACCTGGACTCTGGGACGAACAGGGCCCTGCAGCCATGGTCCTGCACCAGATTCGGCACACCAATGGACCAGCACTAGCCCTAGGACTTCCTGGGCCGTAGCCCACCTACCAGCAAACTGAACAGCTCTAGGACCCCCAAGCCCCAAAGTTAGAGACCCCAGAACCCAGCTCCACCCACCATGGGCCACCACTAGCCCTGGGACCAGATTTACCCACAAATGGGCAGGTACGAGTGCCTGGACTCCCTGGACCCCACAGACACCATCCCTGGGAAGCACCATGGCCCCACAGCCAGCTGTCCTGGGATCCAGCCCCACCCACCAGTGAGCTACCACCAGGACCAAGCCTCTCCTAACCATGCAGCCAGCCACACCAGGACCCAGCCATACCCACAAGTGGCCAGCAGCCTCCGCACAAGGCAGAACCTGGCAACCAACAAGACCAAGATGACTGAAATCATATCAAGCATCTCTTCTGACCACAATCCTATGAGACCTGAAATCAACTACAAGAAAAATATTGTAAAATACACAAATATGTGGAGGCTAAACAACATGCTACTAAACAACCAACAGGTCACTGAAGAAATAAAAAATACCTAGAGACAAATGAAAATAAAAACACAACAATCCAAAATCTATGGAACATAGCAAATGCAGTTCTAAGGGGAACGTTTGTAACAACACAAGCCTACCTCAGGAAACAAGAAAAATCTCAAGTAAACAACTTAACCTTATACCTAAAGGAACTAGGGTAAAAAGAACAAACAAAATTCAATGTTAGTAGAGGGAAAGAAATCATAAAGGCCAGAGAAGAAATTAATAAAATAGTTACAAAAAAATAATAGAAAAGATCAATGAAACTAAGAGCTGGTTCTTTGAAAAGATAAACAAAATTGATTTATTCAGACCCATCAAGAAAAAAAAGAGAAAGGGCTAAAATCAATAAAATCAGAAATGAAATAGGAGAAGTTACAACTGACACCACAGAAACACAAGGGATCCTAAGAAATTACTATAAATGATTATATGCCAATAAAATGGACAACCTAGAAAAAATGGACAAATTCCTAGAAATATACAATCTCTCAAGACTAAATCCCAGGAGGAAAAAGAAAATATAAAAACACCAGCACATGAAGTTCACTAGTAATGAAACTGAATCAGTAATTTAAAAAACTCCCAACTAATGAAAGTCCAGGGCCAAAGGGCTTCACAAGTGAATTCTACCAAACATTTAGAGAAGAGTTAACACTTATTCTTCTCACACTATTCCAAAAAATTACAGAGGAAGGAATGCTTCCGAATTCATTCTACAAGGCCAGCATCACATTGATACCAAAACCAGACAAAGATATCACAAAAAAAAGAAAATTACAGACCAGTATCACTGATGAACATAGATGCAAAAATCTTCAACAAAATGTTAGCAAACTGAATTCGACAATACATTAAAAGGATCATACACCATGATCAAGTGGGATTTATCCCAAGGATTCAATCCTTCAATATCCGCAAATTAATCAATGTAATATACCACATTTCATTATCTTGGTGAACCCTATCACTTGACATCATGTTGGCAGATTTAGATAAGTTCATGACTGATGCTAGAATGGCAAAGATGTAGTATGGTAGGCAGTTTATCTTGCAGTACAATGTATTTTAAACATTAACACCAATAAAGATCCGAAGAAGCCACTTAAAACTTTCAATTATACTTATCTGAATTTTTAGGATAAAACGTATACAATGGTAACATCCTTGAATTTGGGGGATTTGCTGTAATATCTATGGCTAGACTCATTTTTAATAACAAGACTATAATATGCTTAGATAACTAAATATCCATGTTATTATGTAACTATAATATCCATCTGCTAGATCTTGAAAAAAAGAGTAAAATTTTAATTCACTTGACAACATACTACATCAAACAAATAAGACAAAAACATTAATTCAACTAGCAGAACAAAAGTTGACAGCGAAAAGGAAGAATGCTGAAACGCAGAGCAATCGCCTCCTTGGATAATCTCTTGATATAAGACTCACCCTTCGAGAAAACCTACCATCCCAGGACCACAGTTTGTTCCATCTGCCAGTGGCATGTGTTGAGTGCGACAGCCCTTGTGAACTCCTTCTGCACTCGTGCACCAGAGACGCCTGCATTGTTTCTGCAGAGTGAGAAAAGGCACGCAAGCAAGAGTGAAAATAACACTGTAACCACGGAATCAATTCAGTATCATGCATTGGTTTATAAGCTGATCCTAGGTACTTCCTGGTTTCATGGTCAGAGCGGGAAATAATCAGTAAAAAAATATTTGCTAAGTCAGTCCAAGTCATCGATTTTCCTCTAAACACATAAAATGGCAAGATTTCATTTTTAAAAACTTTTGGATTATCATCAAACACTGAACAATGGAAGAGATGTCTTGGAGTAGAAGTATTCAAAATTATGTGGGACATTTTTCTCTCTTTGCAAGACATTTTTCTAAAGGACTTTTTGTTGTTAAATGTCATTCACAAGGAGTTTCCAAAAGTCCCTTTTGATCCAACAGTGGAATGTATGAATAATGTGCATAGAAATATTGTATAATGTATACTGGTTTCCTATTTTGTGAATATAATGCATACTTTCAACTTTTGAACAAAGCGTTCTGAAGTTTTCACAAGATACGAAAATTCACAGAGGCTCACAGGAGCTATACCCAAGATAATCCCTTTCTGTTTCTAAATTTAAATTCAAAGTTCATTCAGTACCTAAGTCAGGTAGGAAAGAAATGTATCTTTTATAACAAAAAATTAAGGTAAATCTTCCCCCCTCCAAAGTAGATGTTTAAAAGCTTATAAAATTTGTGATTATAAACTTAAGATTTTAGGAATATTATTCACTGTATGGAATATGCTTTGTATGTCCCTGTGCTCACTGTTAAGTAACTTTCATTCATTCATTTATTCATACATTCCTTCACACATTCATTTATTCATTCATTCAACATGCAGTAAGCACTTATTTTCTGGTGCCTATTATGTGGCAGACCCTGAACTGCACCCTGGGGATACTTAAATGAATAAATAAGGCTGGATTCCTGGTCCAATGATCCTCACAGTCGAGTAGTATAGTAAGCAATTTGGCAAAGTTTTATACAGGAATGAAGAAAATGGAATGAGTATTCTGCTTGGAAAAGAAAGGCATGGATTCACCAAAGTAGTGACGTTTATTCAAACTAAATCTTAAATTTAATTTACCCTCAAGATAAGGTAAAAACTTGGTTATAGATTCAGTAAAAATGTTAACTCAGCTATTTCGGTGGAAATTTAAAGCATCTAACCTGTGAAAAATCCTCAAAATAAATTATAGAGTAATGGTTTAATGAAAACTAAACAACAAGAGCCAAATTTCATTCCTTTGGATTCAAATCTGTATAAATTAAAATGTAGTCTCTGAGACTCCTGGGGCCTTTAATACAATTCATTATCAAAACACTTATATTTTCTTCTCCCACCCACAAAACAACATCATTTGAAAATAACTATTTGAATGCTTTTAATTTTCAGCAACCTCTCTGTGACTCTTGTTTTCTGACTGGGGATACTTTTTTAAACCTTTTCCTGACAAACACTAAGTTTTTCTAATCCTTAAAAATTTTTAATATATATTCAGTACACTGTCTGTCCAAGAGAATAAATGTACATTTCAAAATGTAGTCAAACTACTACTTTATGGTAGTTTTCAAACAAAAGGACATAATTTTTCTTACCAAATAGGGACACACTTGTGATCCAGGACCAAACATAAGTTCACATTGCTTGTTCACGTCATACACTGATCCAGGAAGTTGTGAAGACAGATCGTATATTCTTCCATTTGGTTTGTCAAGGAGGCATTCCCCATGACCAGTACTGTAACAATGACAGAAAACAAAGTACTGTGAATACATATGGATGCATTTCAGTATAAGATTCTTTATCACATTTTCTATAGCTCTGCACTTTCAAAGAAACTATCAATAGTTTTTCATAATTTAAAAACCAACTCACATGAAAGTCAGTATGAAAACCTCAGTTTATAAAGGACATTTTATGTGTTTGTTCTCATTTGATCCCCACAACTGCCTTAAAGGTAAACATTTTTAAAAAAGAATAACAAATAAACAAAAATTCATCACAATATCATGTTTGAAACATACATTCCTATTTTGATCACACTACACTTTTGGTCTGCTTTGCTATCCGATAGCAATGCCCTACCTATATCTAATGTCCAAATTGTCAAAATGTAAAAAGTAAAGTTTTCAGATCATCTGAGAAAGTACATTGATAGCTCTAAGTGACAACAAAACAAAGGAATTTCCAAAAGTGTTATGTGGTCTCCATCTCAAAGAGTTTTTTTAGGAAAAGAATATAAAGCAGAGTCAATAATGTCAGCTTTGGGAGTTTGCATTTGGGTCTCATCACTTCCCAGAATGCATGGTGTGAACAAGTTATTTAGTCTGCCTGAGCCTAAGTCTCCTCATCTGTAAATTGAGAGTGGTAGTGTTTACCTTGCAAATTGCTATTAAAGTATATGATATATTATCTTGAAGGAGTTAGAAAAGTGGTAAATAGTGGTGAAAATGTGTATGTGCTATTCCTAGTGTGTCACACGATAGTCTGCAGAAAACTTTGTGAAAATGTTCAGCCATTCTAATTGGGTTAAAAGCAGCAATTTATTCAATGGAAATAATTAGAAGAAATATCTTGGGGGGGGGATTTTTTACAGCTAGAGGGCAAATTAAATTTTGTCCCAAAAATGAACATGGAATTTTTAAAATACCCATTGGCTAGAATCATATTACCCCCTTCCAAAAATAAGCACACCCACTGGTATTTTTAATCAATACCTCAGTCAGCAATTGAACAAAGCTATATGCAATCATGTATAGATCAGCAACTGTGTATTGTACTTTCAAATCAAGTTCCCATACAAGGATAAATAATCACTGCTGATTATAATTAAGGGATATATTTATACACATATATTCCAAAACACGGTTTCATTTATTCCTGTAGTTCTCGTATAGATAGGTAACTAAAACTGCATAAATTGGTGATTAGAATATGTAGTAGAAAAAAATCAAACAGTATTTTGTTTATAAGAGCTTGGCCTTGCCTTTTGAACAAGTTTCAGTAAGTAGGATAGAAATACCATTTGGATAAGAAGTTGGGAAGCAGAGAAACCTGGTAGGAGTCGAAGAGGCAAGGCAAGAACAATCTGGACCTGCCTCCTGTCTTCAGAGCTGGGAAGAGCCTCCAAAGAACAGGTAAACCTAGAGATTCCATATCCCTTCAGAGAACTATTTGTAATATTCATAGTTTGACTTTAGCTATTCTTTGCCCTTCAAGGGCACCTCAAACTTGAACTAAACTCCTCTTAAACTATTACCTAGTAGCTTCTGAAAAAATTCAAACACACACAAGGAAGCTTTGATTCCCATTAAGTCTCCCCCTAAAATAAGTTTTTCCCATAACAGAGAGCCCAAATAAAAAAAAACATGATAGCTAGATCTGAACTGCCCCCCCGCACACCAAAAATATTAGTTAAGAATGAAATAAAATTCTTTTCTTGTTTTTAAACATCCATTTGTACAGTGAAAGTAAGCTTAAACAATAAAAAACTCAACAGAGATTGAACCACTCTAAAAGAACATACAAGTTTCAAATTTCATAATCTAATAAATGTTCAATTATTTAACTAAAGTAACACAAAATCACTTACTCTAGGAATTCAGTGATGTATTTCTGACTACATTTTGACCAGGTCCAAGGACTTGTGTGGTAATTTAAAGTTGGAGCCATTACATGATACTGATGTTTAATTCCACTTTCCTTACATTTAAAACTATCATCGTGTGGAACATTAAATCTAAAAATAAAAATAAACACTTAAAAAAGAATACTAAAATATGTATACAACATTAGAAACAGATCTCTTATATTTAAAGTATAATCTAAAATGCAGATAAATCTGATTACATCAGGATTTGTACTCTTGATCTCTCCATAAGTATTGTAATGCTAGGGTTACCTTCATGTTTAGAAGCACATGATGCCTAAGAAACAGTAGATAGCACAGTCTGTTGATTTGGTATTTGAATTTAAACAATCAAAATATTTGGATTCTGGCTCACTTCATCACAATATGGACTTAGCATTAACATAAAAATAACTGTAGTTTCCAACACACATACCCTAGGAGATGCATGTGGAAAGATTAGGTGAAGGCTCTACCACACTAAATTCCAGACCATTGACTATCGCTACAGTATCAAAAAAACCCACAAAAAGCACTTCTTTAATTTCGTATCACTCTATATTTTCCATCTATTTCATATGAAAGAGCCGAAGTGCTCTTTCTGGTTTATAATCAATAAGTGATGATTTGATTGAACTGGAATAATAAAAATATTCCTAAAGGGCAACCAAATCTTCACAATAAGAGCAATGCTATTAAATGATTAGCTGGTCAGCAACAAATCCTACACATTCTTTTGAGGACCCCAGTAAAAACTCACATTTAGAAGAAACCACTTGATTCAGATCCTTGCCTGTCAAAATGTAATTAAACTACTTACCTATATTCTAAAGACACCTAAAGAGTTTCTCAGGAAGAAAATAAATGTCTAAGATGGTACCCTCTGCAAGAACACTCTTCTCCTAGTTAGCACCAGTAGTAACCAGAAATCAGTGCTTTCCAGATGTTGCAACGCATGATGTACCTCAGGCAGGTTCCTGATCTGCCCCGACTTCAACAAACAATATAAAAATCTGAGTGTGCATCTTGTGGATGGTCATGAGATATAACCATGCTAAAGGGAACTGAAGAGGCACTAGTCTAATAAAAACAATCTCCACGTGAAATTATTCCAGCTGAATACTCTAATGACATTAAGCCATGACCAGGAAAAGAAAATGTAGTCAAGAGAGGCAACTCTAGCCTCAATTCCTTATTAGCAGATAACCAAGAAATCAAAGGAGTACTGGGGGTACATTTGGGATCATTTTTCAGGGGATGAGTTTCAGAGGGGTTTCTGATTTTCTCTGGGAGCCCCAAGGGTATCATGGGAAATCACAGCCTCCACATTCTTAGAGCATAAAACCCCAGTAGAATTTTTAATAATGCAGGAACAGATAGGAGAATCTCAAATTAAAAAACAAAAAAAAACAAACAAGAAAACTATGGAACTGGGAGGAAATTTTTTAAAAAATCTTTTAGTAATTAAGAAATTCCCACAGGCCACATCTTCTGCTGGGGCTCTGAGCTATAAAAGCAGGAAATGAATTGGTACTACAAATATTTTGGGGAGTTCCCCAGAACCAGGGGCCCCTGCAGGCCCTCCCATAAGATGGTAGAGCACAGTACCTGGTCATGTATAGGATAACAAGGGATAGAGGCCAGAAGTGCTTGTCATGTAATCCAATACAGTAAATGAAATAAAAGAATTCCCAAGCTCTAGTTCTTTGCTTAGTCTGTTGATCTGTGCAGCCTGTCTGACCTAACATAGATCACAAAAGAGCCAGAGTTAGAATTTCAGGGGTGAAAATTATGCTACTAATACTTTATAAAGATATAAAGGTGCTAATTACTCAATTGAAGATGGAATTTTAGACATTTGTGCAATGGTATATAGAAGGCACGTTACTGAGGTGACAGAAGGTACTTACACGTGCCCAAGCTCGTGGGCTATGGTAAAGGCAGCACTGAGTCCATTTTCTTCACTAATAGAGCAGCTCCGTAAAGGATCACACAGGGTACCTAATTCTGCTAAACCTGAAAAATTTCATGTTTGTATTTCAACAAAATGGGAAATACCAGAATCATAAAGAAAGCACTAAAGCATTTATCGTTGGCATTACTACTTAGAAATGAATGCAGTTGACTGTTAATATTGCATGAACGTTTTGAAAGGTAAAGAAAAAGAACAGAATGTTTTGTCTGTAGTTGAAATCTTTTCAGCAAATTCTTGGATTCTTTCACTGAAGAAAATAATCCAAAATATGGGATAGGCAAACAGTTTTTTAAAAAACAGAAAAATAAATTTAAAAATTTATTACAGGAAGAATGAAGTTTTAGGCCACGTTAGTGTGCGTAATAGGAAAGGTAATAAATGTTTAAATTGATAATAGCACTAATAAAGAAAATAGCACAGAACAATATAAATTATAAATTTTCTTTTATTTTTTAAAGTTTTGAAGCAGCATACAATTATTCAGTTACCATATGATAATTAAATGAGTAAAAATATGTTAAATGCTTAGAATAGTGCCTGAATTTAATATGTGTTAAATAAAACATGATAATAATATAATCACTGGAAGCACTTGATATTGTAACCACTTCAGCAATGGGAAATGTATCACATGTCAAGATCTAGTCACTCATTTAAATAACAACGTGCAACTGTGCAACTCGAATTGCTGCTGAAAGAAGAAGACACCATGAACTGGTTGGACACCAAAGACAGCAATAGTTAAAATTGATATAGTCTTTTAGTCTAGAAAAAGAAATTCAAAATAAATGTTCATTATAATAATCCTACTCCATCATCAACCAAGGTAGCATTTCATTTTACTTTTTAACATAATACAATGGTTTTTGCTATTGCTAGCCTTCAATATTTGCCTGCAAATTTATCTGCTCTCCTACAATGATTCCTTCCATTAAAAAAAGATTATCATATGTAAAATAACCAGTTTCTTACTGTAAAGTTTTACATTTAGAAATTTCTTAATATAAAATAAATACTTATATTAGCTACTGTGTTTTAGCTCCCTCTTCCTATGTATTCTTTTAGTCATAAATGTCAGAATAAACTGAACACATTTCTTTCATGAATATGCTGGCGTTCCCTTGCCTTCATTAGTATTTTCAATTTGCCTAGTGGCTCAATTCCAGTGTATTCATTTTCAGGGCTGTGTATTTGGAACACAATATTGACTCCATTACCACCTAAACTTTATGTTACATGCTTAAAGATAGATATATTCTAAACTGAACATTTTAGTCACATGACATATCTGTAAAAATATGCATTGCATATGATTAGAGACCATGATCAAATATCTCCATAGGCAAGACCAACAAAAATCAAAGTGAATGTATAGCCTTATGGTACCAAGCAGCCGGCTGAGGGTTTGTGCCTAGATTCACTCATGTTGATCAAGGGTTCTCTAAAACTGGGCAGAGATAGAATAAAGCAGCACAGGCCCAAATCTGACACAGATTCCCCATGTTTGGAAGTGTAAGAAGCTACACAGAGTCACCAATCCATCATGTTAAAGAATAAAAACCATTTTTTAACATACTTTGTAAAACATGCTCAGAGACTAAGGCAACAGTACCTGCAAAAGGATAAATGAGCAGGAAACCTAGTAATTATTACCAACATCTTGTATTTGTCATTAAGAACTATCCTTAGGGTGTGTTCAATTGAGGAGGTAAGAATAAAGGAGCAGCAGCTACTCAGGGGAGGATTTTGGGGGGCAATGGGAGAAGTATAAGAAAGCAAATCCAACTCCAAGAAAATATTGAATTCTCTCCTATGCCATGTTCTGCAAGTTCCCAAATAAAGGCACTTTTTGGACTCAGAACCCATTGCCTAAAATCCTGGCTGAATCCCTGGGTGGAGAAAGACCCTGTAAAACATCCGTGTGGCTGATAGGGACTTGGTGCTCCAGCCTGGGGTCAGGGCTGAGCCCCTGATGTGGGAGAGCCGAGTTCAGGACATTGGACCACCAGAGACCTCCTGGCCCCATGTAATAACAATCAGTAAGAGCTGTCCCAGAGATCTCTGTCTCAATGCTAAGACCCAGCTCCACCCAACAGCCAGCAAGCTCCAGTGATGGAGGCCTCATGCCAATCAACTAGCAAGACAGGAACACAACCCCACCCATTAGCAAAGAGGCTGCCTAAAATCATACTAAGTTCACAGACACTCCAAAACACACCACCAGATGTGGGCCTGCCCACCAGAAAGAAAACATCCAGCCCCACCCACCAGAACACAGGCACCAGTCCTCTCCACCAAGCCTACACAAGCCACTGAACCAACCTCACCCACTGGGGGCAGATACAAAAAACAACAGGAACTACAAACCTGTAGCCTGGAAAAAGGAGACCCCAAACACAGTATGTTAAACAAAATGAGAAGACAGAGAAATATGCAGCAGATGAAGGAGCAAGGAAAAAACCCACTAGACCAAACAAATGAAGAGGAAATAAGCAATCTACCTGAAAAAGAATTCAGAGTAATGATAGTAAAGATAATCCAAATACTTGGAAATAGAATGGAGAAAATACAAGAAACATTTAACAAGGACCTAGATGAACTAAAGAGCAAACAAACAATAATGAACAACACAATAAATGAAATTAAAAATTCTCTAGAAGGAATCAATAGCAGAATAACTGAGGCAGAAGAACGGATAAGTGACCTGGAAGATAAAATAGTGGAAATAACTACCACAGAGCAGAATAAAGAAAAAAGAATGAAAAGAATCGAGGACAGTCTCAGAGACCTCTGGGACAATAGTAAATGCACCAACATTCGAATTACAGGGGTCCCAGAAGAAGAAGAGAAAAAGAAAGGGTCTGAGAATATATTTGAAGAGCTTATAGTTGAAAACTTCCCTAACATGGGAAAGGAAATAGTCAATCAAGTCCTGGAAGCACAGGGAGTCCCATACAGGATAAATCCAAGGAGAAACATGCCAAGACACATATTAATCAAACTATCAAAAATTAAATACAAAGAAAAAATATTAAAAGTAGCAAGGGAAAAGCAACTAATAACATACAAGGGAATTCCCATAAGGTTAAGAGCTGATCTTTCAGCAGAAACTCTGCAAACCAGAAGGGAGTGGCAGGACATATTTAAAGTGATGAAAGGGAAAAACCTACAACCAAGATTACTCTACCCAGAAAGGATCTTATTCAGATTCGATGGAGAAATTAAAACCTTTAGAGACAAGCAAAAGTGAAGAGAATTCAGCACCATGAAATCAGCTTTACAACAAATGCTAAAGGAACTTCTCTAGGCAGGAAACACAAGAGAAGGAAAATATCTACAAAAACAAACCCAAAACATTTAAGAAAATGGTAATATGAAAGTACATATTAATAATTACCTTAAATGTAAATGGATTAAATGCTCCAAACAAAGACACAGACTGGCTGAATGGATAAAAAAAAAAGATCCATATACATGCTGTCTACAAGAGACCCACTTCAGACCTAGGGACACATATAGACTGAAAGTGAGGGGATGGAAAAATATATTCCATGTAAATTGAAATCAAAAGATAGCTGGAGTAGCAATTCTTATATCAGACAAAGTAGACTTAAAAGTAAAGACTATAGCAAGAGACAAAGAAGGACACTACATAATGATAAAGGGATCAATCCAAGAGAAGACATAACAATTGTAAATATTTATGCACCCAACATAGGAGCACCTCAATACATAAGGCAAATGCTAACAGCCATAAAAGGGGAAATTGACAGTAACACAATAATAGTAGGGGACTTTAACATCCCACTTTCACCAAAGGACAGATCATCCAAAAGGAAAATAAATAAGGAAACACAAGCTTTAAATGATACATTAAACAAGATGGGCTTAACTGATATTTATAGGACATTCCATCCAAAAACAACAGAATACACTTTCTAGTCAAATGCTGATGGAACATTCTCCAGGATAGATCATATCTTGGGTCTAATAAACCCTTGATAAATTTAAGAAAACTGAAATCGTACGAACTACTTTTTCCAACCACAATGCTATGAGACTAGATATCGATTACAGGAAAAAAACTGTAAAAAATACAAACACATGGAGGCTAAATGATATGCTATTAAACAACCAACAGATCACTGAAGAAATCAAAGAGGAAATCAAAAAATACCTAGAAACAAATGACAATGAAAACACGATGACCCAAAACCTATAGGATGCAGCAAAAGCAGTTCTAAGAGGGAAGTTTATAGAAATACAATCCTACCTTAAGAAACAGGAAACTATGAGACACTGATGAAAGAAATTAAACATGATACAAACAGATGGAAAGATATACCATGTTCTTGGATTGGAAGAATCAACATTGTGAAAATGACTACAATACCCATAGCAATATACAGATTCCACGCAATCCCTATCAAACTACCAATGGCATTTTTCACAGGGCTAGAACAAAAAATTTCACAATTTGTATGGAAACACAAAAGACTGTGAATAGCCAAAGCAATCTTGAGACAGAAAAACAGAGCGGGAGGAATCTGGCTCCCTGACTTCAGACTATACTACAAAGCGACAGTAATCAAGACAGTATGGTACCAGCACAAAAACAGAAATATAGATCAATGGAACAGGACAGAAAGCCCAGAGAAAACCCACACACATATGGTCACCTTATCTTTGATAAAGGAGGCAAGAATATACAGTGGAGAAAAGACAGCCTCTTCAATAAGTGGTGCTGGGAAAAATGGACAGCTACATGTAAAACAATGAAATTAGAACACTCCCTAATGCCATATACAAAAATAAACTCAAAATGGATTAAAGACCTAAATGTAAGGCCAGACACCATCAAACTCTTAGAGGAAACATAGGCAGAATAATCTATGACACAAATCATAGCAAGATCCTTTTTGACCCACCTCCTAGAGAAATGGAAATAAAAACAAAAATAAACAAATGGGACCTAATGAAACTTAAAAGTTTTGCATAGCAAAGGAAACCATAAAAAAAACCAAAAGACAAATCTCAGAATGGGAGAAAATATTTGGAAATGAAGCAACTGACAAAGGAGTAATCTCTAAAATATACAAGCAGCTCATGCAGCTCAAAATCAAAAAAGCTAACAGCCCAATCCAATATGGGCAGAAGACCTAAATATATGTTTCTCCAGAGAAGATATACAGATTGCCAACAAACACATGAAAAGATGCTCCACATCACTAATCATTAGGGAAATGCAAATCAAAACTACAATGAGGTATCACCTCACTCCGGTCAGAATGGCCATTATCAAAATCTCTACAAACAATAAATACTGGAGAGGGTGTAGAGAAAAGGCAACCCTCTTGTACTGTTGGTGGGAATGTAAATTGATACAGCCACTAATGGAGAACACTATGGAGGTTCCTTACAAAACTAAAAATAGAATTACCATATGACCCACCAATCCCACTACTGGGCATATACCCTGAGGAGACCATAATTCAAAAAGAGACATGTATCCCAAAGTTCACTGCAGCAGTATCTACAATAGCCAGGACATGGAAGCAACCTGAGTGTCCATCAACAGATGAATTGATAAAGAAGATGTGGCACATATACACAATAGAATATTAGCCATAAAAGAAATGAAATGGATGGCCACAGAGTCTGTCATACAGAGTGAAGTAAGTCAGAAAGAGAAAAACAAATACCATATGCTAACACATATATATGGAATCTAAAAAAAAAAAAAATGGTTCTGATGTACCTAGAGGCAGGACAGGAATAAAGATGCAGACAGACATAGAGAATGGACTTGAGGACACAGGGAGGGGGAAGGGTAAGCTGGGATGAAGTGAGAGAGTAGTATTGACATATATACACTACTAAATGTAAAATAGATAGCTAGTGGGAAGCAGCTGCATTGCACAGGGAGATCAGCTCGATGTTTTGTGACCACCTGGTGGGGTGGGATAGGGAGGGTGGGAGGGAGATGCAAGAGGGAGGGGAAATGAGGATATATGTATACATATAGCTGATTCACTTTGTTATACAGCAGAAAGTAACACAACATTGTGAAGAAATTATATTACAATAAAGATGTTAAAAAAAACTATTCTTAGCTTGTTATTTTTTTCCACATATTTTAGATGGGAAAAAAATACTAAATCTTGTATTAATACACACTATGTAGCCTTGGGCAAATTATCCTCATTTATAAAACTGAAATTATAGGTCTTACTTCATAGGTTTGTTGTGAAGACTGAATAAGTCCAATCATGTTAACCTTAATATAGTGTATGATACATAGTAGGCACTCAAATATATCAGCTATCATTATCATCACCATTACTCTTGACTTAAAGGATAATAGGAATACTTTTATTTTCACATTCTATGTTTCTAGATATCACTATGATTTATGTGCACAGGAGTGGCTGAAAACTGCAAAAAAAAGAATGGGGACCACACCACCCACTTCTACATGAATAGCCCAGAATGTCTAACATTAAATCATTAAAAAATAGTAAGATATGGCTGACATATTCATACTTAACTTTTAGTATAAAGATGTGACAACTAGGCATAGATAATATAAGAAATATAACATATTCAATGGATTCTTCTTAGATGATTGACTCATAAAATATGTCTACAAAGTCACAGAATAGTTTGCAAGGAGAAGAGAATGGGGTCTGTTGTAAAAATTAGAGTAGCAGGTGTCTGTTTCCACATTTGTGGAAGATTAGAGTTTCTAGACAGTCCTCCTACCACAAAGAAACAAGTCCAGTATTAAAAAGTACTTTTTTAATGAATACTGACCTCACAGTGTACAAGAACTATCAAATCCCCACACCTCCAAAACCTAACATATATTCTCTCCCTGCCCATCTCATACCTATGCACGCATGCATACATACATATAAACATTTATACCATGGGCTAAATTCTAATTGGTAAGCAATGAATAGTTGGGATAGGAATTACTCTGAGGGATAATACTGATAAAAGCAATATGATCCAGAGCTTGCTATAGGAAGTTTCAAGGTACAGGATCTGGTTCTGAATTCTCTGCCTTAAGTCAGGGACCTTGGTTAGTAACACCCTTTGGATTACAGAAAAAACAACTGAAAACGCTCTCTAGAGGAAAGCACACACTTTTTAAGTGGTCCACCACTAACCTTATGGATTAATATTAAGTAAATATGAGCTTATGATCAGAGATCACCAAACATACAAAACAACAAGTCAGCATAAGAGAAAGTTAGCAGAAACCACATATTTGGCTATCAAATGTTTAGGATATGGGAATTGTCAAAGATGGTATATAAAATTACTCCAAATAAATGTGTCAGTAAACATGAAAGGCAATTACAAATATAAGCAAATATAAAAAGAATGTAAACAAAATGAACACACAGATTTTGAATAAGAACTAACTAGGATATTTTAAATTGAAAAACTTATGTTGAACTGGAAAATTCAGAGGACAGGTGAAATATCAGATTAGATGCAGCCAAAGAGAAAAATAATAAAATGCATGTTAGAGATGTTTGAATAAAGCATGAAGACAAAAAGAAATAAAAGCATGGAAAATAATTATAATAAATGTACATGGACTAACGTTGGTAGTTAAACAGACATTATTATGGATGTTATTTTTTAAATCCAATTATATGTTGTTTCCAATAAAAACACCTGAAGTAACAGGACATTGGAAAATTGAAGGAAAAGATATCTAGCAAATACTAAACAAGAAAAAGTTGGGTGCATAAATATTTACAATTGTTATATCTTCTTCTTGGATTGATCCCTTGATCATTATGTAGTGTCCTTCTTTGTCTCTTGTACTAGACTTTATTTTAAAGTCTATTTTGTCTGATATGAGAATTGCTACTCCAGCTTTCTTTTGATTTCCATTTGCATGGAATATCTTTTTCCATCCCCTCACTTTCAGTCTGTATGTGTCCCTAAGTATGAAGTGGGTCTCTTGTAGACAGCATATATATGGGTCTTGTTTTTATATCCATTCAGCCAGTCTATGCCTTTTGGTTGAAGCATTTAATCCATTTACATTTAAGGTAATTATTGATATGTATGTTCCTATTCCCATATTCTTAATTGTTTTGGGTTTGTTATTGTAGGCCTTTTCCTTCTCTTGTGTTTCTTGCCTAGAGAAGTTCCTTTAGCATTTGTTGTAAAGCTGGTTTGGTGGTGCTGAACTCTCTCAGCTTTTGCTTGTCTGTAAAGGTTTTAATTTCTCCATCAAATCAGGAGCACCTCAATACATAAGGCAAATACTAACAGCCATAAGAGGGAAAATCGACAGTAACACATTCATAGTAGGGGACTTTAACACTCCACTTTCACCAAAGGACAGATCATCCAAAATGAAAATCAATAAGGAAACACAAGCTTTAAATGATACATTAAACAAGATGGACTTAATTGATATTTATAGGACATTCCATCCAAAAACAACAGAAGACACATTTTTCTCAAGTGCTCATGGAACATTCTCCAGGATAGATCACATCTTGGGTCACAAACCAAGCCTTGGTAAATTTAAGAAAACTGAAATTGTATCAAGTATCTTTTCTGACCACGCTATGAGACTAGATAGCAATTACAGGAAAAGATCTGTAAAAAATACAAACACATCGAGGCAAAACAATACACTACTTAATAACGAAGTGATCACTGAAGAAATCAAAGAGGAAATTAAAAAATACCTAGAAACAAATGACAATGGAGACACGACGACCCAAAACCTATGGGATGCAGCAAAAGCAGTTCTAAGGGGGAAGTTTATAGCAATACAACCCTACCTTAAGAAACAGGAAACATCTCGAAAAAACAATCTAAACTTCCACCTAAAGCAATTAGAGAAAGAAGAACAAGAAAACCCCAAAGTTAGCAGAAGGAAAGAAATCATAAATATCAGAACAGAAATAAATGAAAAAGAAATGAAGGAAACAATAGCAAAGATCAATAAAACTAAAAGCTGGTTCTTTGAGAAGATAAACAAAATTGATAAACATTAGCCAGACTCATCAAGAAAAAAAGGGAGAAGACTCAAATCAATAGAATTAGAAATGAAAAAGGAGAAGTAAAACTGACATTGCAGAAATACAAAAGATCATGAGAGATCAATGCAAGCAACTCTATGTCAATAACATGGACAACCTGGAAGAAAGGGACAAATTCTTAGAAAAGCACAACCTTCTGAGACTGAACCAGGAAGAAATATAAAATATGAACAGGCCAATCACAAGCACTGAAATTGAAATTGTGATTAAAAATATTCCAACAAACAAAAGCCCAGGACCAGATGACTTCACAGGTGAATTCTATCAAACATTTAGAGAAGAGCTAACACCTATCCTTTTCAAACTCTTCCAAAACATAGCAGAGGGAGGAACACTCCCAAACTCATTCTATGAGGCCACCATCACTCTGATACCAAAACCAGACAAGGATGTCACAAAGAAAGAAAATTACAGGCCAATATCACTGATGAACATAGATGCAAAAATCCTCAACAAAATACTAGCAAACAGAATCCAACAGCACATTAAAAGGATCATACACCATGATCAAGTGGGGTTTATTCCAGGAATGCAAGGATTCTTCAATATACACAAATCAATCACTGTGATACACCATATTAAGTAATTGAAGGAGAAAAACCATATGATCATCTCAATAGATGCAGAAAAAGCTTTTGACAAAATTCAACACCCATTTATGATAAAAACCCTGCAGAAAATAGGTATAGAGGGAACTTCCCTCAACATAATAAGGCCATAAATGACAAACCCACAGCCAACATCATCCTCAATGGTGAAAAACTGAAACCATTTCCACTAAGATCAGGAACAAGACAAGGTTGCCCACTCTCACCACTCTTATTCAACATAGTTTTGGAAGTTTTAGCCACAGCAATCAGAGAAGAAACGGAAATAAAAGGAATACAAATTGGAAAAGAAGAAGTAAAGCTGTCACTGTTTGCAGATGACATGATACTATACATAGAGAATCCTAAAGATGCTACCAGAAAACTACTAGAGCTAATCAATGAATTTGGTAAAGTAGCAGGATACAAAATTAATGCACAGAAATCTCTTGCATTCCTATACACTAATGATGAGAAATCTGAAAGTGAAATTAAGAAAACACTCCCATTTACCACTGCAACAAAAAGAATAAAATATCTAGGAATAAACCTACCTAAGTAGACAAAAGACCTGTATGCAGAAAATTATAAGACACTGATGAAAGAAATTAAAGATGATACAAATAGATGGAGAGATATATCATGTTCTTGGATTGGAAGAATCAATATTGTGAAAATGACTATACTACCGAAAGCAATCTACAGATTCAGTGCAATCCCTATCAAATTACCAATGGCAATTTTTATAGAACTAGAACAAAAAATCTTAAAATTTGTATGGAGACACAAAAGACCCCGAATAGCCAAAGCAGTCTTGAGGTAAAAAAACAGAGTTGGCGGAATCAGACTACCTGACTTCAGACTATACTACAAAGCTATAGTAATCAAGACAATATGGTACTGGCACAAAAACAGAAAGATAGATCAATGGAATTGGACAGAAAGCCCAGAGATAAACCCACGCACATATGGTCACCTTATCTTTGATAAAGGAGGCAGGAATATACAGTGGAGAAAGGACAGCCTCTTCAATAAGTGGTGCTGGGAAAACTGGACAGCTACATGTAGAAGTATGAGATTAGAACACTCCCTAACACCATACACAAAAATAAGCTCAAAATGGATTAAAGACCTAAATGTAAGGCCAGAAACTATCAAACTCTTAGAGGAAAACACAGGCAGAACACTCTATGACATAAATCACAGCAAGATCCGTTTTGACCCACCTCCTAGAGAAATGGCAATAAAAACAAAAATAAACAAATGGGACCTAACGAAACTTCAAAGCTTTTGCACAGCAAAGGAAACCATAAACAAGACCAAAAGACAACCCTCAGAATGGGAGAAAATATTTGCAAATGAAACAACTGACACAAAGGATTAATCTCCAAAACATACAAGCAGCTCATGCAGCTCAATAACAAAAAAAAACAACCCAATACAAAAATGGGCAGAAGACCTAAATAGACATTTCTCCAGAGAAGATATACAGATTGCCAACAAACACATGAAAGAATGCTCAACATCATTAATCATTAGAGAAATGCAAATCAAAACTACAATGAGATATCATCTCACACCGGTCAGAATGGCCATCATCAAAAAATCTAGAAACAATAATTGCTGGAGAGGGTGTGCACTGTTGGTGGGAATGTGAATTGGTACAGCCACTATGGAGAACAGTATGCAGGTTCCTTAAAAAACTACAAATAGAACTACCATATGACCCAGCAATCCCACTACTGGGCATATACCCTGAGAAAAGCATAATTCAAAAAGAGTCATGTACCAAAATGTTCATTGCAGCTCTATTTATAATAGCCAGGAGATGGAAGCGACCTAAGTGTCCATCATTGGATGTATGGATAAAGAAGATGTGGCACATATATACAATGGAATATTACTCAGCCATAAAAGAAATGAAATTGAGTTATTTGTAGTGAGGTGGATCGACCTAGAGTCTGTCATACAGAGTGAAGTAAGTCAGAAAGAGAAGAGAAAGACAAATACCGTATGCTAACACATATATATGGAATCTAAGAAAAAAAAATGTCATGAAGAACCTAGGGGTAAGACGGGAATAAAGACACAGTCCTACTAGAGAATGGACTTGAGGATATGGGGAGGGGGAAGGGTAAGCTGTGACAAAGTGAGAGAGTGGCATGGACATATATACATTACCAAACGTAAAATAGATAGCTAGTGGGAAGCAGCCGCATAGCACAGGGAGATCAGCTCGGTGCTATGTGACCACCTAGAGTGGTGGGATAGGGAGGGTGGGAGGAAGATGTAAGAGGGAGGACATATGGGAACATATGTATATGTATAACTGATTCACTTTGTTATAAAGCAGAAACTAACACACCATTGTAAAGCAATAATACTCCAATAAAGATGTGAAAAAAAAAAAAAAGACTTCAGAGACCTAAAAAAAAAGAAAAAGTTTGGCTACTATAGTATTGCCAGACACAGCACTTTAAACATAAAGCTATTCTGACTTTATTTTCTTTCAAAAGCATTATTAGAGATAAAAAAAAGTCACTGCACAATTGTAAAAGGTTCAATTCAAATTTACATATGCCTAATAAGTTAGCCTGAAAATAGATGAAACAAAAAGTTTGAATACTGTAATTGTAAAAATTATAATGTAAAATTGAAAAGGGATAGAGTGACAGAGATACATTCATGTTTCAAGTAAGTGACCTAGTAAGCAAAAAATTAGTAAATATACAGTTGATTTGAATAAGATAATCGGCAAGTTTGATTTAACAGGCATATAGAAACCTGTATACCATAGTTAAAGAATGTACATTCTGTTTAAACATACCTGAAACATTATTTTTAACTGACCACATAATAGACCATACAGGTAATACCAAAAGATTTCAAAGAATGGGTATCGTATAGATCATGTTCTCCAACTACAGTGAAATTAAATTAGAATTTAATAAACAAAAAACAGTAAGTTTGAATATATTCATAAAATTTTAAATGCATTTCTAAATTATAAGTCAAAAAAGAAATCATGATGAATTTATACATACTTAGAATTTAGAATTTTAAATGACATGATAAATACCTATCAAAATTTGTGAGACACAATAAAATGATACCTTGAAGTAAGTCAATAGTCTTAAACAATAAAATTAGAAAAGAAAAAATCCTGGATGTTATTGAGCTAACAGTCAGTTTACATTATAAATAGAACAGCATGAGTAAATTGGAAAGAAAAGGAGAGAGAGAGCAGAAATTAATGAAATAAAAATGAGATTGAAAGCAAAGAGGTGATCCTTTAAAAAGACAAATGCAATAGACAATATTCCAGTGAAATTGGGCCATTATAAAGAAGTGTAAATAGATAATATCAGAAATAAAACAAGGCAGAAGTATAGCTATTGACAGAACTTAAAAGAAAGTGCTATGAGAATAATTTAAGCTAATTAATTTTACTACTACTAAAAGAAATGGTCAGATATCTAGAAAAACACACTTTTTAAAATACCTTCAAAAAGATTTTTTTAAAAGTCTGATTACCGTTGGAAAAATCAAATAGTTAAATATCTTTACACAAAGGAAAGATGAAACCCAGATGGTTTTCTAGGTGGGATCTCCCATGCTTTCAAGATATAGATCATTCCAACATTATATAAAATCTTCCAGAGAATGGGAAAAGAAATAATACACTTCCAACAAATTCTGTATGGTGAATAAAACCTTGGTATCAAAATTAGACAAATATAATCAAAGGAAGATCATTTCACTCCTGAAAATATATGCATGGAATGGAATCTAGTAGTGTGTTTAAAAAAAAAAGGAAAAACCTTGATCAAGTTTGGTTTAGTGTTACAAAACTCATAAAAGGAATTCACAGGATTAAATTAATTGTATGATTTCAATATCTGCAAAATTTTTTAATAAAAAAGCATACATTTTTTAAGTCTCAGAAAACTATGATGATAAGTTTATCTGCCAAGAACCTATGTCAAATATTATTCCTTTCAAAATCCAGGATAAAAGGCTACCATCATCATTTCTATTCAACATTCGACAAGGTTTTTGTCTTGCTTTAAGACAAAAGAAAGAAAAAGAGAAAAACGAGAGAAAGTTATAAGGATTGAAGAAGAGGGGGAATAATAGCCATAATTCACAAGTGATATAAATATCCACAGGTAAATTATAAGGATTAGTTAGAGTAATGAATCAGGTGGCTAGATTTAAAATCAATAATCCAAATAATCTAATGCATTTCTCTCAATCAACATCATAGACCATACACTAATAAAAGAGGTAAATGAAAGTTGTGCATGACCAGCTTTGAAAGAAAATATTATATACTACTGAAAGAAATTTTTAAAAGACCTTCATAAATAGACAGATAATTGTTTTATAATTACTTGACATGCTTGTCTAAAATTTTTATGGAAGAGTAAAGGTCCAAGAATAGCCAAAATACTCTTGAAGAAAATTAGATGGAGTTATATATCCTATGAATTATGATGATTTATTATATAGCTATAAAATTTGAACTAATGTGAAATTGGCACATGGACTAAATAAAAAGTATTGATTAATGAAACAGCGGGATGATTTGCACATACCAGTGCAAACAGAAACTTTATATACGGCATTGCAGATTCTAATGAAAGGAGGTAAACAGTCAATGCGTGATCTGAGGAAACTGGACATTCACAGAGAAAAGGAACTTACAAAACTAGATCCCTATGTGATACCACATCAAAAAAATTATGCCAAATGGTTTAGAGATTTAAATGTGAAAAGACAAATTTTTAAATATTTACAAGGAAACAGGATAATACACTCAGACTTTTGAGCTACAGAAGGCTCAGAAGGCTATAATTTCTTTAATAAGATACAAAATTGCTAAACCTAAAGTTATAAATTCAGCTACAGCATACATTTTCACACACACAAAACAATTAACACTAAGGAACAAATTATTAACAGATATTTACAATACATATAAACCAAAAAGGGTTTGGTATCAAGAAGTTATAAAGAACATTAAAAGGCAGTAAGAAAATGAAAAATACCACAGCAGAAAAATAAGGCAATGTTTTCTTCATTTCTTTCATTCCTCTCCAAAAAGGAAATATAAATGACCAGTAAATGTATAAAAAGACGTCCAAACTCATTAGTGACCAGGGAACTGAAAATTATTGCTATAATGAAATATATTAAATTTAGATTGGCAAAAATGAGAAATTTGAAGATCCTGGTATTAATAGTGACATAATCAAAACGAATGCTTATACACTATTGATTAAAGGTATAAATTGGTACCACTTTAGAAAATAATTTGGTATTTCTTATAAAGTTAAACATAAGCACATTTAGTGGCATGCAATTCTAACCATAGGAATATACCTTAGCTCTTATAATAAAGTTCATAATAGAAAACAGCTGGAATCAGCCCAAATATTCACTGACAGGATATAGATATGTGAACTGTGGATGAAATATTGTACAGCAGTGAAAATGCACGAACTAAAGCTCAAAAATAAGCATAATCAAGCAATTTCTTTTAGGAATATATACATATACAATAAAACTATTTTTCAAAAGATGGAAGGAACTGCCACATACAAAATTCATGCTATTGGTTACCTCTTGGGGAAGTGCAAGGGAGAGAATAAGGACTTAGCACAGGCCATAGAACAGTACCGATAAATTTCTAATTCTTAAATCTGGTGGTGGATTCATGACTACTCTTTTTTTTTTTTTGCTTTAAATTTGCATATAAGTTTTTATGTACTATTTTGTATGGATCAAATATTACACAATAAAACACTTTAAAATGCCAAGCTCTGCATAGCACTTGATATTTAGAAATTAATTGGTACATAAATATTAGCTCTTATTATTCTTTAAAACTTAGAGCAGAATCAAATAATAGTGACACTAACCATTATTAATAATCAAAATGATTGTGTAAATTAAAAGGAAGATAATCGAAACATCATTTTAAATAATTCAGTAAACAATTATACAAGCTATATTTTATTTACCAAATAACTTACCTAATGTGTCACATTTCTCTCTAGCTCCACAAATGTCTTCCCTTAAAACAAAAGATTTTGAAGCATTTTCAGAAAATATTTTTGCAACATGTCAAAACAAAGATAAAGAAGCTTTAACTATGACATGACTATTACCCTAAACCTAGAGTAATACACCATTTTTGCATATCAATAAGCAATAGGTGCTATATAAAAGTGATTGCTGTGAACAGCTGAAGTTTAACCAAGTTCAATGAAAAGCTTTCTAAGTGTATTTTTCTCCTCTCTGCCTTTACTTATGCAGTAGTATATGTAATATACTCTTGATGTTTCAATGCCTTTATGAACTTCAGCTATTATTCTCAGCTGCAAAATAATGATGTTCTCAGATGTTACCAAGTTGCTTAAATTTTTTCCTTCTTAAATTATTTAGTCCTTAAACATTCATTATGACAGTTCTCTAGTCTCCTTCCTCATGGTCTCCTCTTACAGCCCTTTTCCTCCCTCCCATCATTAATCTGTTATCTTCAGTCTTTGCTGCTTGGCCTCTAACTATAACCCAGGGCAGTACCATGGATTGGTAATAGAATACTCTGTATAAATTTGAGTCAATTCTGTTTTAGTTTAGAAAAGAAATAAAGCACATGGACAATCCGTCAGCTGTTTTACATGGACTAAAGGTTTTCATTTCAGGGTTCTAGAAAGCCAAAATTTCTCTGAGTCTGACCCTCAAGTAAAAGATTTTTCCCCCTTGGCCAAGCAACCAACCGAAACAAACAACAAACTCAGGATCTAAATATTCTGGTAGCATGACCGTTGCTGAAACAAAGATGTGAATTAACAATGTATAGTGGTACATGTAAAATGGATACTCATTTTATAATAGCAGCAGCTGCATATAAATAAATAGGTTTGAGAAAAACCCTAGCAAAAGCAGCCCGGTAATTAAGTCATGCGTTGAGCATCAAAACAAGGAGCAGATAGATATTTTTAAGTATAGGGCATCCAAAATAAATTCAAAGGCTTTCTTTTACAAGCGATTTAAAGGTCAAGTTAGGGAAGAAACAAAACATGTTCTCAGTTCCATAACTATATTAATTTCCAAGTAATTTTCCTAATTCTTACTCTGTCACTAATATAATAAGGAAATTATCTTGTTTATGTCAAACCATTACTTAGCAACCTAACGTTGCTAATTTCCTAAGGAATCAGGCCAGTGTTCTGGTCTGAAAAAAACAGAATGCTTTCATTCAATGGTATCTTTTGTAATACAAGTTCTCACAGAACGTTTCTATGTATTATCGATAAAGAATTATCGTAAGAAGAAGTACTGGTGATCACGCAGGAGATAAAGGATAAACAATTTCATTGCAAGCGTTATTTCTAGAACTGTACCTAGTGATAAGAACAGCAGTATCATGGTGGGATGGGTGGGCATCATCTAGAACATTCTGAGTTTGCTGCCATAAACAGAAGTTGCGTAACGTGGTAGCCGCATTAAAACTGATGACTGGTCCTTCCTACACACAAAAAATCAGCAATTTAACATTACGTCAAAACATTCATGGCCTTTTTCCTTCCAAGCCTGTCAATGTTTATGCAATTCATTAAATAGCATTTTCACAGGCAAAGGAAGAAGTGGTATCATCTCTCCCTCATATCTAAAACATATTTCAGCAATACTTAAAACACTGTGATCAAAACACAAAAATTAGACCTTCCAAAATTTGGGATTGAAAAGCTAACTTCTGAAAATTACTATATTTTAAATCTTTCAACAGTAGGATTATAAAAGTGAATACCTCAATGTTTTCAACCTTAAATTTTTAAATTATTTATTAATTTTTGTTACTTCCTCTGTTGTCATTCCATTTTGTTTCCATCACGACAGAAAAAGTTAACCCCACTCCTTTTCAAATCAAGTTTTGTAATATACATTTTTAAAATATCTCATTTCTAATAAGAGTTTTAATGATCTCTCTATATATTCCCGCTAAGAGCCTACTACAGCTAGGATTACTACTTTTAGAACTGTTTCTTACCTGTTCATCATGAATTATAACTAATTTTACAATTACTATATTTATAAGATTTCCAATACTTGAGTCCTTGTAGATCGCTGCAACCTGCAAGGAAAAAAATATAAGATTAGATGCCTAAAATGAACACCTTTTCTCAAAAAGTAAATTGAAACCAGTCTGAGCCAGAGCATCAATTCTCCAATTTAGCTGCACACTGGAATCTCCTAGGGAGCTTTTCACAAATCCCTAAGCTCACGCCACATCCCTTATCAATTAAATCAGAATCTTAAGGGTTGCGGCCCAGGCATCAGCATCTTTTAAAATTCCCTGGCTTTTTAATGATTCCAATGTGAAGCCAAGTTTGAGAAACAGTATCTTAAATCTTGCTACTGAGATTCACTCATTGATCAGCAGCATTTGTATCACCTAGAGCTGATTAGAAATAAGGAATCTCAGGCCCCACCCTGGACAGGTGAGTCAGAATCTATATTTTAACAAGATCCTCAAGTGATCTGAACACGCATTAGAGCTTGGAAAATACTGTTCTAGATGATTCAGCAAAAAATTCACTACATTCTGTGTCACAATCCACAATTTATGTGTCCACAATACACCATAAAAATAAATATAGGGGGCTTCCCTGGTGGCGCAGTGGTTGAGAGTCCGCCTGCCGATGCAGGGGACACGGGTTCGTGTCCCGGTCTGGGAAGATCCCACATGCCACGGAGCGGCTGGGCCCGTGAGCCATGGCCGCTGAGCCTGCACGTCCAGAGCCTGTGCTCCGCAACGGGAGAGGCCACAACAGTGAGAGGCCCGCGTACCGCAAAAAAAAAATAAAATAAAAACAAGGTCATCTTGCTCATTTAATTGTATGCACCTCCTATTGTTTTATGTACTGACCTTTATAATCTATGTGCTCACACTCTATACATACATACCTTTTATAATATTTGGATATTCAGAGGTGCTTTTATTGAATAACTATTCAATTAAGCTGAATTGTGAATCAGGCAGATGAATGACCAGAAGGCCCACGTGTTACTTCAGAGGCTTTCCCAGTTAGCATGCACAACATGCTTCTCTTATTCCTAAAAGTACCACCCCATATTAGGTCACCATAATGGTAGGGTATCCATGTTTGCTACTTCCTCATAAACACATAACTAGAAATAATATTTACTGAATGTTTACTATGTTTGTGATGTGATCTAAGTTTAAATGTATTAATTCATTTAGTAATTCTCACAACAAATCCTATGAGCTAGAAACTATTGTATCCATTTTACGGATGAGAAAACTACGGTACAGAGAAGTTAAGTAACGGACTCAAGGTTAGGTGGCTGGTAAGCAACAGAACAATTTCCATCCAAGGCAGTCTAGCTTCAGCTCTGACTACTTTATCTGATCTTATGGAGCTTCAGCATTCTACCCTAAGTATTTCCTAATTAGCTCTTGGTACAAAAGTTATTTCAGAACCCTGATGTGGTTCATGCCCTAGCCCCTGACACTGTCCTGCTATAGTCACTTGAGCATGGCCTCAGAAGTCCTACATAGTCAGAAGACCTGGGTTTTAGTTCTAGCTCTTATCAGTTACAAGCCCGTTGTCTAACTCTAGAAATGGATGTATCTACTTTTTGGCTCAATACCACAACTACACTGAGGCACTGAGCACCCTCCGTCACAGTGCCCTGGTGTGCCGGATTAGTATTTACCAGATGCTGTTGGGGAAGGGGTGTGAAAACGTTGGTTTTAAAGAACAAAATCATTCCACAGTTTGAGAAAAGTTGAGTAAAAAAATTAAACAGATGCCTTCATGGAGTCTTGAATAGGCTAACATATATGCATAAATATTAAATCTACAAGAGAGGTATTACATGCAGCATCTCACACAACTACCTGGCCAAGTCCTCTCTTCCCTTTCATGGAACATGCCGAAGGACGAGTATCGCATCCCAGACTACACTGTAGGAACTGCTAGATTAGATTTGTAAGGTAGCTTTTGTTTTATAAAATCATGGAATATTGTTAAATTTTACTGTAATCACTCCACTTTAGAGTGCTATATATTAGAACTTTTATTGATCCAGTTAAAATGTATTCAATCTTTTATTCTTTTTTTATCTTTTAAAAAATTTTTATTTCATTTATTTTTTTATACAGCAGGTTCTTATTAGGTATCCATTTTATACATATTAGTGTGTATCTGTCAATCCCAACCTCCCAATTTATCCCACTACCACCCCCACCACCAGTTCCCCCTTAATGTCCATACGTTTGTTCTCTACATCTGTGTCTCTATTTCTGTCCTGCAAACTGGTTCATCTGTACCATTTTTCTAGGTTCCACATATATGAGTTAATGTACGATATTTGTTTTTCTCTTTCTGACTTACTTCAGTCTGTATGATAGTCTCTAGATCCATCCACATCTCTACAAATGACCCAGTTTCATTCCTTTTTATGGCTGAGTAATATTCCATTGTACACATGTATCACATCTTCTTTATCCATTCATCTGTGAATGGACACTTAGGTTCCTTCCATGACCTGGCTATTGTCAATAGTGCTGCAATGAACATTGGGGTGCATGTGTCTTTCTGAATTATGTTTTTTTCTGGGTATATGCCCAGTAGTGCGATTGCTGGGTCATATGATAATTCTATTTTTAGTTTTTTAAGGAACCTCCATACTGTTCTCCATAGTGGCTGTATCAATTTACATTCTCACCAACAGTGCAAGAGGGTTCCCTTTTCTCCACACCCTCTCCAGCATTTGTTGTTTGTAGATTTTCTGATGATGCCCATTCTAACTTGTGTGAGGTGATAACTCCCCGTAGTTTTGATTTGCATTTCTCTAACAATTAGTGATGTTGAGAGGGTTTCATGTGTTTCATGGCCATCTGTATGTCTTCTTTGGAGAAATGTCTATTTAGGTCTTCTGCCCATTTTTTTGTTTGTTTTGTGGTTTTTTTTGTTTTTTGTTTTTTGTGGTACGTGGGCCTCTCACTGTTGCGGCCTCTCCCGCTGCGGAGCACAGGATCCGAACGCGCAGGCCCAGCGACCACGGCTCATGGGCCCAGCTGCTCCGCGGCATGTGGGATCCTCCCGGACCGGGGCACAAACCTGTGTCCCCTGCATCGGCAGGCGGACTCTCAACCACTGCGCAACCAGGGAAGCCCTGTAAAAATTTTTAAGTATCATTAGATCCCATTTGGTTATTTTTGCTTTTATTTCCATTACTCTAGTTGGTGGATCAAAAAGAGATCTTGCTGTGATTTATGTCAAAGAGTGTCCTTCCTATGTTTTCTTCTAAGAGTTTTATACTGTCCACTCTTACATTTAGTTCTCTAATCCATTTTGAGTTTATTTTTGTGTATGGTGTTAGGGAGTGTTCTAATTTCATTCTTTTACATGTAGCTGTCTGGTTTTCCCAGCACCACTTATTGAAGAGACTGTCATTTCTCCATTCTTGCCTGCTTTGTCATAGATTAGTTGACCACAGGTGCGTGGGTTTATCTCTGGGCTTTCTATCCTGTTCCATTAACCTATACTTCTGTTTTTGTGCCATTACCATATTGTCTTGATTACTGTAGCTTTGTAGTATAGTCTGAAGTCAGGGAGTCTGATTCCGCCAGCTCCGGTTTTTTCCCTTAAGACTTCTTTGGCTATTCGGGGTCTTTTGTGTCTCCATACAAATTTTAAGATTTTTTGTTCTAGTTCCGTAAAAATTGCCATTGGTAGTTTGATAGGGATTGCATTGAATCTGTAGATTGCTTTCGGCAGTATAGTCATTTTCACAATATTGATTCTTCCAATCCAAGAACACGGTATTTCTCTCCATCTATTTGTATCATCTTTAATTTCTTTCAGCAGTGTCTTATAGTTTTCTGCATACAGGCCTTTTGTCTCCTTAGGTAGGTTTATTCCTAGGTATTTTGTTCTGTTTGTTGCAATGGTAAATGGGAGTGTTTCCTTAATTTCTCTTTCAGATTTTTCACCATTTGTGTATAGGAATGCAAGAGATTTCTGTGCATTAATTCTGTATCCTGCAACTTTAACCAATTCATTGATTAGCTCTAGGAGTTTTCTAGTGGCATCTTTAGGATTCTCTATGTATAGTATCATGTCATCTGCAAACAGTGACAGTTTTACTTCTTTTCCAATTTGTATTCCTTTTATTTCTTTTTCTTCTCTCATTGCTGTGGTAAAACTTCCAAACTGTTGAATAAGAGTGGTGAGAGTGGGCACCTTTGTCCTGTTACTGATCTTCGAGGAAATACTTTCAGTTTTTCACCATTGACAATGATATTTCCTGTGGGTTTGTCATATATGGCCTTTATTATGTTGAGGTAGGTTCCCTCTATGACCACTTTCTGGAGATTTTTTATCATAAATGGGTGTTGAATTTTGTCAAAAGCTTTTTCTGCATCTATTGAGATGATCATATGGTTTTATTCAATTTGTTAATATGGTGTATCACAGTGATTGATTTGTGTATATTGAAGAATCCTTGCATCCCTCGGATAAATCCCACTTGATCATGGTGCATGATCCTTTTAATGTGTTGTTGGATTCTGTCTCCTAGGATTTTGTTGAGGATTTTTGCATCTATATTCATCAGTGATATTGGTCTGTAATTTTCTTTTTTTGTAGTATCCTTCTCTGGTTTTGGTATCAGGGTGATGGTGGCCTCACGGAATGAGTTGGGAGTGTTCCTTCCTCTTCAATTTTTTGGAAGAGTTTGAGAAGCATGGGTATTTGCTCTTCTCTAAATGTTTGATAGAGGTCACCTGTGAAGTCAACTGGTCCTTGACTTTTGTTTGTTGGAAGATTTTTAATCACAGTTTCAATTTCATTACTGGTGATTGGTCTGTTCATATTTTCTATTTCTTCCTGGTTCAGTCTTGGAAGGTTATACCGCTGTAAGAATTTGTCCATTTCTTCCAGGTTGTCCATTTTATTGGCATAGAGTTGCTTGTAGTAGTCTCAGGATGGTGGGTATTACTGCAGTTTCTGTTATAACTTCTCCTTTTTCATTTCTAATTTTACTGATTTGAGTCCTCTCCCTCTTTTTCTTGATGAGTCTGGCTAATGGTTTATCAGTTTTGTTTATCTTCTCCAAGAACAAGCTTTTAGTTTTATTGATCTATTGTTTTCTTTGTTTCTATTTCATTTATTTCTGCTCTGATCTTTATGATTTCTTTCCTTCAGCTAACTTTGGGTTTTGTTTGTTCTTCTTTCTCTAGTTCCTTTAGGTGTAAGGTTAGATTGTTTGAGATTTTTCTTGTTTCTTAAGGTAGGCTTGTATTTCTATAAACTTCCCTCTTAGAACTGCTGTTGCTGCATCCACAGATTTTGGATCATCATGTTTCCATTGTAATTTGTCTCCAGGTATTTTCTGATTTCCTCTTTGATTTCTTCAGTGAGCTTGGGTATTTAGTAACGTATTGTTTAGCCTCCATGTCTTTATGTTTATTTACGTTTTTTTTCCCTGTAATTCATTTCTAATCTCATAGTGTTGTGGTCAGAAAAGATGCTTGATATGATTTCAATTTTCTTAATTTACTAAGGTTTTATTTGTGATCCAAGATGTGATCTATCCTGGAGAATGTTCCATGTGCACCTGAAAAAAAAGTGTAATCTGCTGTTTTTGGATGGAATGTCCTATAAATATCAATTACATCTAGCTGATCTATTGTGTCATTTAAAGCTTGTGTTTCCTCATTAATTCTCTGTTTGGATGATCTGTCCATTGGTGTAAGTGAGGTGTTAAAGTCCCCCACTATTATTGTGTTACTGTTGATTTCCTCTTTTATAGCTGTTAGCAGTTGCCTTATGTATTGAAGTGCTGCTATGTTGGGTGCATATATATCTATAATTGTTATATCTTCTTCTTGGATTGATCCCTTGATCATTATGTAGTGTCCTTCCTTGTCTCTTGTAACATTCTTTATTTTAAACTCGATTTTATCTGATATGAGTATTGCTACTCCAGCTTTCTTTTGATTTCCATTTGCACAGAATGTGTTTTTCCATCCCCTCACTTTCAGTCTGTACGCGTCCCTAGGTCTGTAGTGGGTCTCTTGTAGACAGCATATATATGGGTCTTGTTTTTGTATCCATTCAGCGAGACTGTGTCTTTTGGTTGGAGCATTTAATCCATTCAGGTTTAAGGTAATTATCGACATGTATGTTCCTATGACCATTTTCTTAATTGTTATGGGTTTGTTTTTGCAGGTCCTTTTCATCTCTTGTGTTTCCCACTTAGAGAAGTTCCTTTAGCATTTGTTGTAGAGCTGGTTTGGTGGTGCTGAATTCTCTTAGCTTTTGCTTGTCTGTAAAGCTTTTTATTTCTCTGTCGAATCTGAATGAGGTCCTTGCCGGGTAGAGTAACCTTGGTTGTAGGTTATTCCCTTTCATCATTTTAAATATATCATGCCATTCCCTTCTGGCTTGTAGAGTTTCTGCTGAGAAATCTGCTGTTAATTTTATAGGGGTTCCCTTGTATGTTATTTGCCATTTTTCCCTTGTTGCTTTGAATAATTTTTGTCTTTAATTTTTGTCAATTTGATTACTATGTGTCTCCATGTGTTTCTCCTTGGGTTTATCCTGCCTGGGACTCTCTGCACTTCCTGGACTTTGGTGGCTATTTCCTTTCCCATGTTAGGGAAGTTTTCGACTATAATCTCTTCAAATATTTGCTCAGGTCCTTTCTCTCTCTCTTCTCCTTCTGGGACCCCTATAATGTGAATGTTGTTGCGTTTAATGTTGTCCCAAAGGTCTCTTAGACTGTCTTCATTTCTTTTCATTCTTTTTTCCTTATTCTGTTCCGTGGCAGTGAATTCCACCATTTTGCCTTTCAGGTCACTTCTCCATTCTTCTGCCTCAGTTATTCTGCTATTGATTCCCTCTAGTGTAGTTTTCATTTCAGTTATTGTATTGTTCATCTCTGTTTGTTTGTTCTTTAATTCTTCTAGGTGTTTGTTCTTTAATTCTTCTAGGTTTTTCTTAAACATTTCTTGCATCTTCTCAATCTTTGCCTCCATTCTTTTTCCGAGGTCCTGGATCATCTTCACTATCATTATTCTGAATTCTTTTTCTGCAAGGTTGCCTATCTCCACTTCATTTAGTTGTTCTTCTGGGGTTTTATCTTGTTCCTTTGCCTGGTACATAGTCCTCTGCCTTTTCATGTTGTCTATCTTTTTGTGAATGTGTTTTTTGTTCCAGAGGCTGCAGGATTGTAGTTCTTCTTGCTTCTGCTGTCTGCCCTCTGGTGGATGAGGCTGTCTAAGAGGCTTGTGCAAGTTTCCTGATGGGAGGGACTGGTGGTGGGTGGAGCTGGCTGTTTCTCTGGTGGGCAGAGCTCAGTAAAAGTTTAATCTGCTTGTCTGCTGATGGGTGGGGCTGGGTTCCCTCCCTGTTGGTTTGGCCTGAGGACAACACTGGAGCTTACCCAGCTCTTTAGTGGGGCTAATGGTGGACTCTGGGAGGGTTCATGCCAAGAAGTACTTCCCAGAACTTCTGCTGCCAGTGTCCTTGTTCTCACAGTGAGCCACAGCCACCCCCCACGCCTCTGCAGGAGACCCTCCAACAAGAGCAGGTAGGTCTTGTTCAGTCTCCTATGGGGTCACTGCTCCTTCCCCTGGGTCCCGATGCTCACACTACTTTGTGTGTGCCCTCCAAGAGTGGAGTCTCTGTTTCCCCCAGTCCTGTCGAAGTCCTGCAGTCAAATCCTCCTAGCCTTCAAAGTCTGATTCTCTAGGAATTCTTCTCCCATTTCCGGACCCCCAGGTTGGGAAGCCTGACATGGGGCTCAGAGCCTTCACTCCAGTTGGTGGACTTCTGTGGTATTAAGTGTTCTCCAGTTTGTCAGTCACCCACCCAGCAGTTTTATTTTGATTGTGCCCCTCTTACCAGCTCATTGTGGCTTCTCCTTTGTCTTTGGATGTGGGGTATCTCTTTTGTTGAGTTCCAGTGTCTTCCTGTCGATGATTGTTCAGCAGTTAGTTGTGATTCTGGTGCTCCCGCAAGAGAGAGTGAGTGCATGTCCTTCTACTCTTCCATCTTGAACCAATCCCCCAATCTTTTATTCTTTAAGTATTTGTTTCCCTGGCATATAGAATTCATATTGCTTTATAGTAGGTCTCATAAAATAGTAAACATTAATTCATAATTAGCAAAAGGAAAAGAAATGGTATGAATTGTTTAAATAGTTTAAGAAAATCCTAGGCAAAATAAAGTTCATGCAAAGCATGAAACAAATTATGTCGCTAGTAACTGACCAACTATTTTGAAATAATTTCCAAATAGTGCTTCAGCAAATGTTCATACATGGCATGTTTAGAGACTACCTTCTTTATTATTTTAGCCATTTTTTAAAATTAAGATAATTGACATATATCATTGTATTAGTTTTAGGTGTACAATGATTTGATATATGTACATATTGCAAAATAACCACTACAATAAGTTTGGTTAACATCTATCACCATGCATAGTTGCAATTTTTTTGGTTATGATAAGAACTTTTCAGATCTACTCTCTTAGCAACTTTCAAATATACAATACAGCATTGTTAACTGTAGTCATCATGCTGTACATTACATCCCCAGGAGTAATTTATCTTATAACTGTATATTTGTACCCTCTGACCACCTTCACCTTCAAAGTCATCTGTAAAGAACTGATTTTAACAAAGTGAACACATTTTGCTTACAGAGACCATTACTCTTATTAGAAAGATGTTTTCGTTTTTAAGTTAGAAAATGACATTCTGCATATGCACAAAGTAAATATGTGCAAAGAATTAAGAACAGGTAGAGCACTGAGTTGAAGGGAAAGGTAACATAAATGGTTGAACATAAAGTACGAAAATAAATCATTAGTTTTTATTTTAGTGTGTTTGAAAATTTTCCCCATCCTAAATAACATCAGTAAAAGCAACTCAAAGAATTGAAAGCAATGATATTAAGTCAGTGTAATGTAGGTTAGGCTTTCTAGTTGATAAGTGTCTCTAATAGCAATTGTGTTTTAATAAATAGGGCTAATTCCTGAGAATCAAATGATGCTCTTGAAATTTACATTATTAAATCTGTAGCAAGGTGAATAGCATCAAGTCAAAACTTTGTAAACCCGAAGGAATGTGGAGTTTTCTGACACAGTAAGTATTTCCAAGATTAATTAAACAGTAAGTCATTGCATATCAAAATAAATCTGTTGAAAAAATAATAATGCATGTAAAATTACATTTTAACCTGATCATGTCACCCAAATTTTCTAAGGATAAAATTTTTGGAATAGCAAATAATTGAACATCTTTGCTCATTTAACACACACTTTTTTCATTAGATATACTATACACCACATATGTGCTCTTCCCAGCTAATTTTAATGTTATTTCCAGAAACTCTTTGAATAGAGATCACTAAGTTATTTTTGCAACATGAGTAAAGCACTCTAAAAGGTGAATTAAATCACACACACTGTTTCTATATCACTGCACTCAGATATTTTTAAACTGTTGAAAGCAAAGGAAAAGTTTGAGAAGAGAGCATAATTGTTTACTTTGTACAGGATGAGTAAGTGTAGATAATCCTCTTTCTAAATTACGTGTGTAATCGATCTGCTCAATGCTGAAAGCATTCAGCAGTTTTTCCCACTATATCTGGAGCTCAACACAGAAACTCTTTCATCACTTTGAACTTTTCTTTAAATGGCTCTCAATCATATTCCAAGTCCAAATCACATATTCATGTCTTTTTCCTAAATTACTATGACCAAAAAACATTACCAATATCTCAAGTGTGTGCTTGAAATGCAGTTAATGCCTTTTTAAAAATTAGGACAAAGGGCTTCCCTGGTGGCGCAGTAGTTGAGAGTCCGCCTGCCAATGCAGGGGACACGGGTTTGTGCCCCAGTCCGGGAAGATCCCACATGCCGCGGAGTGGTTGGGCCCCTGAGCCATGGCCGCTGAGCCTGCACGTCCAGAGCCTGTGCTCCGCAACGGGACAGGCCACAACAGTGAGAGGCCCGCATACCGCAAAAAAAAAAAATTAGGACAAAATATGCAAAACTTGAATGCCTTCTTCTTCTATTGGAAACATCTGGGGACATTTATGTGGAGATAGTATTCCTCTTACTTCTTTAGAGCAATTTTGGAAATGGACTTCACAAGTGGAGATAAAACAAATTGGATTAGATTTGACTATCTCTGTGTAGTGTGACCAACTGTCCCAGTTTGCTCAGGACTAAGGGATTTCCAGAGACATGAGACTTTTAATACTAAAAGTAACAAAGTCCCAAAACAAGAGTCTGTCAACTCTTTCTCCAAGTTTCCATTCACCTTTAACATGGTTTACATCTACAAATACAGCTATGACCTCTTTTTTTCACTAATAAAATAACAATAACTGTCCAGAACCTGACAGAAAATCTGCTGACTTTCCTGCATCCTTATCTAAACATTCAACAGAAGAGAAAAAGAATAAAGAGAGCAAAAACCCCAGGTAATTTGAAGTCATCTGAAATTCGGCCTCTGAGGAGGAAAGAAAGTATATATAAAACCAAGACTACCTCAAAAGAGAGATTTACCCTCCTGAAATTTTCCTCCTGCCCCATCTGTATTTGGAATGTTCCCCTATTCCTCAACCTGTGGCAGTATCTCCCTGTGAATGAAAGCTTAACACAAACCAACTGACTACATCTACAAACATCTCGTCTAAACTGAATTTGGCTCTCCTAGTGGGACTAAAAATCTAGGAAATGGTATGTGCATGCACTGGTCTTCTGTTTCAAGCAATCTCAGAAGCAGATTTACTTTCCATGAAGTCAGAATGTCGGCTTTGTCCTTGATGAACTCTGGCTTTAAAACTCCCATGGACACAAGGTACATCACAGTATCTTCTAAACAGTGATTACATTGATTTTTATGTAAAATACAGATGACAAAACTTTTCAGAGGATGTCATCATCACCAAAACTGTATTTGAGAGCTATTTGAAAATTACTCTTGTGCTCCTTGACTTCTTCTAGTCATTACTTCCAAAGCACTGATATGGGAGTTGTCACTTAACATGCTACAAAACCTGTTGCATTTATAAAATCTAATATTTTCCTTCAGTATCTCTATCCCCTCCCCAGTTTTCTTAATGAGTATCTGCTTTAACCATTTAAAATTGCCAAGCTTATCCCACACTGTTCCATATAATTGATATAATTTCCTACATATCAATCAACATCCTCCATGTCGATGTTCTCATTAGAATCCCTTCATAATGAGCATGCCACACCCATATCTAGATAATTATACATCTAGATAACTACTTCAGATTCGGAAGTTAAAAAGTCATCAGAATAAATTTGTATGTATAGCTCTGTTGTCATTTTAAAAATTCAACTCAAGTAAACAAAAGACATCTATACTGTACAAATTTAGGAAAATCATTTTGGATCATCTCTGGTTTTTGTCTGTTACAATGTCATTTATTTTGAAAAAAGTATCACTTTAATCACTTATTTACTCATTCTTTAACTAACTAATGAGTGACCATTTCATACCAGATACTGTGTTTAGGCAGCAGAGATCATGTATTCTTAGCACTTATAAGAATTTAAGATAAAATGTTATACGTAAGGAAAATAACAAAGTCTTAGGATCTTTAAGTCACAATGAACGTAACTGGCGAGTTCTTGTTAAAGGAGATTTATAATAGCCTATATATGTGTCCTGGTCAAGTTTTATCCACCAAGTAGGCCTGAATTCCCTACCTGTGAATAGAGATACTTCTAGCCATGAGATGTGTTCCAATATCCTGGATGTGTATAAACAGGGGACCATATAATTCATCAACTAAACCAAGATACTCCTGAGAATGAAAGAGGTACTTTTAGTAATTACTTCAAAACAGCAGGACTTAATCCAGCAATGTCCCAGACAGTAGATATATGTGTGTATATATGTATGTGGGTGCCTATATACGTGCATGTATATAGGACATAGAGTGCTACCACTAACACAGAACCGGTGTTCTTTACTGGCACTAGAATTCTGTTCTAACGATACTGGCACCACCATTGCTCAAAGAGATATTAACATCAGCTCAAAAGCTCTTATAACTACTGTGATCTTACACCCCAAATTTGCTAAAGCAGCTCTATTAGTAACAGGTTATCCTTTTATTGCCATAATACTTTTATAACTTAAAATATCATGTGTCCCAATTTGAGTTGGCGAATGCAGTAGTAGTAAAATTAGTATCCCCTCCTTCTGTGCAGAAATAAGATAAGGTTTAAAAATTCAGATTCAAAGGGCAAAAGATCAGTTCTACTAAGATCTTCCCTGTCACTAGGGGGCAGAAGCCATTCATGTGATGAAGTAAAGATTCAAGCAATTTCTGTAAGTGGCTTGTTTCAAAGATTTTAGATTTTTTAGAAAACTGTCCAAGTAACAGAATGGGATACTTGCTGTATACATCTATTTAAACTAAATTTCAAGGAAATATTTTTGGCTTAAATATAGACAATTTGCTTACATCTAAAGTTCGGGAAAACATTTTAATTAAATGTGAAAAAATATTATGTTAAACACCTTAGAAAATACAAAGGACCCGTTAAGTTTACTTACAATTGACATTAGAGTTAGTACGTAGTGCTGCAAATTCTGTCCATGATGATGAACCATTTTAGCATCAGCTGTAACCATAACTTCCACATATCTTGGATACGATAAAAAACGTTTTTTCCTGGAATGTAATTGACTTCTTTCATCTTTCAATGATATATTTTTTGAAGAGTCTCCTAAAACCATTTCCTCCTTTATATTAAGATCTTCATTCATGTCGCTGTAGTTATGAAAGGGTAAAGTGGTTTTCTTTATTTGACTTTCTGGTGGGGGAAGAATACAACAATGTGGAGTCATTAAGTTGGAGGTGACTCAAAATACTGCACAGAATAGAATAACCAAAAATATTGAATACTTACACACCTGCTTCCAATATGAAATAAAAGGACAAAAAGAAATTATTTTAAAGTGTTATACCATATTATCATAAGCATTACTACTCACAGTAATATAATGTTCACATTTTCATAGATTGCACTAACAAAACTGTATGTAATACATGTCTTATTTTAACAGCTATGACTATTCAAAATATATATTAACCACTGGGCAGAAAATAAAAACAAATCAAGGAGAACTTTTGTTTTTTTCAGTAGGTAAATTAGGTCCTCAAGCCACTGATTGCATCTAATCTCATTACAGAGAAGTATTTTGTAGGATGAAACTTCATAAAATACAGAAAAGAAACATATTTTTTGTTATACAGCATGTGAAGAGCACCAACAGAAAATGAACCCATATAACAACAGACGGCTTTTCAAACCCAGAAAGTCAAAGGTTGATATAAATTGTATAATACTTGATTATATGAAATACCTGATTATTTTTATTACATTTCTTTATATATAAATACAGTGTTAAAACTGCTGAAACCTTAGGGATTATTATGGCAACTACTTGAAGTCCTATGCATTTATAAAAGTCACTTCTAAATTCTTATTTGTGCTAATGGAAAAAAATTCACAGGCAGCATGAGTGTTTGCCCTCTTTCCTTCTCTTTAAATTTATTCCTCTACTCTCTTTCTTATTTTTCTCTTATAATTGTTTAGTGAAACTATTTAGAACAGAAAAGTGGACCAAAGACATCAGGTAAGAAGAAATAAAAGGTCCTGAATAACTCGTAAGGCAAATCATCAATACCACAACAATCAAGATTTAGTTGTACTATAAGGATTAGACAAAATATAAAACTATATTACAGAAATAATTCATTTCACTTAAAATTAGCAGCAATCCTATGGTTGTAAAAAAAGAAACAAAAGTCCTTGAACAATGTTTCCACAGATGAACTACTTTTTCTAATTCTTAAAACCATCCTGCCTTTTAATGTTACTATGCTCTTAAGTTTTAAAATTTATCTCAGTGGGAGATTGTGGGAATCTGGCAAACTGAATATACATTCCTAAAACTTTGTCCTGCCATATTTTTCCTAGGGTGATTCAACCACCAAAATATCCATGACGAATTATTAGACCCTGGAGAAGATCCCAGATATATCTGATGAATACAAACCTCAGATATATCAGAAAGAAGCTAAATATTCATGTTTTCTTTTATTTTTTCATCCACTTCATTCATTCAAAATAAACTTTCATTGAGTACCTACTCTATGTCAGCAAACATTTAGAAACTGAGGAGCAAACAGCATCTAGTAAGGCTTACACTCTCGTGGGAAGAGAAAAAATAAATGAACACATATTGAAGCACTTAAAGTTACCTCAAATTTGTTCTTAAATAACAATTCAACCAAAAGACAAAAAAAGTGACTCAACCTTACCAAAACGGCTAAAACTTAAAAGACTGATAATACCAAGTGTTGGTACAGCCACTTTGGAAAACTATCTGGCAATTTCTAAGTTAAGTTACACATGTACCCAACGGCTCTGCAATTACACTCCTAGATACATACCTAAGAGAGGGAAAATATATGTCCACAAAACACTTGTATAAGAATGTCCATAGCATGACCAATGGAACAGAATAAAGAACCAAGAAATAAACCCTCACATATATGGTCAAATGATCTTTGACAAGGGTGCCAAGGACACTCCATGGGGAAAGAACAGGCTCCTCAACGAATGGTGTTGGAAAACTAGATATCTCCATATAGAAGAATGAAATTGGACCTTATCTTACAACATATATAAAAATTAACTCAAGGGCTTCCCTGGTGGCGCAGTGGTTGAGAGGCCGCCTGCCGATGCAGGGGACACGGGTTCGTGCCCCAGTCCGGGAAGATCCCACATGCCACAGAGTGGCTGGGCCTGTGAGCCATGGCCGCTGAGCCTGCACATCCAGAGCCTGTGCTCTGCAACGGGAGAGGCCACAACAGTGAGAGGCCACATATCACAAAAAAAAAAAAAATTAACTCAAAATGGATTAAGATCTAAAAGAAAGACGTAAAACTTTGAAACTCCTAAAAGAAAACAGACGAAAAGCTTCATGACAGCTGGTGTGGCAATGATGATTTGGATGTGACACCAAAGCACAGGCAATAAATGCAAAAAATAGACAAATACGACTACAAACTTTAAAATGTATGTGCATTAAAGAACACAATCCACAGAGTGAAAATGCAACCTATTGAATGGGAGAAGATATTTGCAAATCATATCTGATAAGGAGTTAAGCAGGTAATATACAGAAAAAAAAAAAAAAAATATATATATATATACACATAAACTCTTACAACTCAATAAAAATAACCTGATTTCTTAAATGGTAGAAGGACTTGAATAGACATTTTACCAAAGAGAATATAAAAATGGACAACAAGCATATAAAAAAAGATGCTCAACATCACTTATCATTAGAGAAATGCAAATCAAAACTACAAACAGATATAATTTCACACCCATTAGGATGGCAACTATTTAAAAAAAAAAACAGAAAATAAGTGTCAATGAGGATATGGAGAAATTGGAACCTTTGTGAACTGTTGGTAAGATTATAAAATGGTGCAACAGCTATGGGTAACAGTATAAAAGTACTTAAAAAATTTACATATAGAACTACCATATGATCCAGCAATTCTACATCTCAGTATATATCCAAACAAATTAAAAACAGGGTCTTGAAGTAATAGTTGCACATCCATGTTCATTGCAGCATTATTCACAACAGCCAAAGGGTGGAAGCAACCCAAATATATCTATTGATAGATAAATGTATAAATGAAATGTGGTATATGTATAAAATGGATTATTCAGCCTTAAAAAAGGAAATTATTTCATGCTCTGACATGGACGAACCTTGAGGATAGTATGCTAACTAAAAATAAGCCAGCCACAAAAATATAAATCCTGTATGATTCCACTTACAAGGTATCTAAAATAGTCAAAATCACAGAAACAAAGTTGAATGGTTAGTTACCAGGGCCTGTCAATATCTCACTACCTGAGATAGCCCCCAAAGTCTGTCCAGCCTGAGTGCTAAGAAATCAAACATCTCACTGGCTAGTAGTAAGTTAAACAACACATTTGATGAAGCACTATGTCTTGAAGGAGTCAGACTGATAGTAAGTTGGAATAGGTGGTTCTTTGCAGGCTGAAATAATGAAAGAAACAAATAGAATTCCAAACTGGAATGAAAACACTGGATATAGTAATATAGCACAGAAAAAAGAAAGTCTCTAGAACAAAAGAATATATAAATTTTAAATTCAATTCTGGAGTAATTAATCAATTGAAAAAGGAAAAAATAGCAAATATCAGGATCCTGTAAACATTAAGACGACATTATAAACAGCTTGATGCAAAAAAATTCAGAAATGTTTTCTAGAACATTTATGAAAAAAATACAACATCAAAACTGACCCATAAAGAATTAGAAAGCCTAATAGCCACATAACTTAAAAAAAACTGAACTCTAATCAAAATCCAGTCTCAAAGGGCTTCACCAGTAAATATGATTAAACATTTAAAGAAGAAATAGCTCTACTTTCTCAAATACTTTTCTAAGAATTAAAAAAAAAAAAGAGGGAGAAAGATCCCAAACATGTTTTATGAGGATTTTAAATGACGATATATCAGAATATCTTCAAGATCTGGTTTTTATTTTTAAAACAGGACTCTTTAGGACACAAAAAATACTAACCATAAAGACTATTCATTTGAGTAAGTTAAGACTTTGAATTTGTGTTTACCACTATGGGAGTAGGAGAAGGTATCTGCAATAAATATAAAAGGGCTTGAGGAGTCAAGATGGCAGTGTGGAAAGACGCAGAGTTCACATCTCCCCACAATTAGGGTGCCTGCCAGATGCTGGTAGGAGACCCCGACACCCAAGGAGACAGGAAGAACCCCCAAGCAAACCGGTAGGACGTGGGGGCACTGAGCAGGGAGGAGAAGTGGAGGCCAGACAGAACTGGTGCCCCTGAGGGATGACTGAGAGGGGGGAGGGGTTCTCATGCCTGGAGGAACCCTCAGGGGCTCGGACTGGGGGGAACAGACCCAGCATCTCCCTTGCCCAATCAGCTGGGGAAGTCTGCCCGGCTCTTGGGCCCGGTTCTACGCCCTCAGAGGTCCCCTCTGGCCTGGGTTGGTCTTGGGGGCATAGAAGGGAGGACAGGAGAGAACAGGAGAGGCAGGCAGGAGGGTCCCTCCAGGACCAGAGGAGCAGGAAAGGAGTGGAGGGTGTTTGCCCCACCGAATTGGGCATGGGGAGCCTGTTGAGTTCCCAGGCCAGTCCCCCATCCTCCAAAGCCCCCTCCAGGCCACATGGGTCCTGAGAGCATAGGAGGGCAGCCAGAGAGATCAGGAGAGGCAGATGGGAGGGATCCTCCAGGACAGGAGGAGCAGGAGAGGAGCTGAGGGCATTTTCCCCACCCACTTGAGCCCAGGAAGCCTACTGGCCTCCCTGGTGGGGTCCCCCACCCTCTGAGACCAGGGGTGGGGGGCACACCTGGGCCTCTTCTGTTCTGTTGAGCCTAAGCCCCAACCCCCACACCCCAACCCACCCCGTTGAGCCTAAGCCCCAACCCCCACACCCCAACCCACCCCGCCATTTCCAGCCCTGTGGGTACTAAGCATATGCCCAAACCTCACCCCTGCTTAGGTCCTGCCCTCCACAGCCAAGGCCTTTTCAACTTTTTCATTTTCCTCCTCTTCCTTTTTACTATTGCGGTTCTGTTTTACCTTCCAGTTGTTGTTTCATCTATATTTTTATTTTTATATTTTTTCTAACATAGCTGGATAATTTTGCACCCCCGCATGGCTTGCGGGATCTTGATTCACGAGCTGGGGGTCGGGCAGAAGCTCCTGTAGTGGGAGCTCCAAGTCCAAACCACTGGACTACCAGAGAACCTCAGACCCCAGGGAATATTCATCGGAGTGAGGTCTCCCAGAGGTCCTCATCACAGCACGAAGGCCCAGCTCTACTCAACAGCCTACACACTCCAGGGTTCGAAGCCTCAGGCCAAACAACCATTAAGACAGGAACACAATCCCACTCATAAAAAAAAGGAAAAAATAAAATTAGACAGCAAAAAATATGTCACAGATGAAGGAGCAAGGTAAAAACCTGTAAGACAAAATAAATGAAGAAGAAATAGGTGATCTGCTGAAAAAGAATTCAGAGTAATGATAGTAAAGATGATCCAGAATCTCGGAAAAAGAATGGAGGCACAGATTGAGAAAATACAAGAAATGTTTAACAAAGATCTAGAAGAACTAAAGAACAAGCAAACAGAGATGGACAACACAATAACTGAAATGAAAAATACACTAGAAGGAATCAATAACAGAATAACTGAGGCAGAAGAACGAATAAGTGAGCGGGAAGACAAAATGGTGGAAATATCTGGCAAGGAGCAGAACAAAGAAAAAAAAGAGAAAGAATTGAAGACAATCTAAGAGACCTCTGGGACACACTAAATGCACCAACGTACGAATTATGGGGTCCCAGAAGAAGAAAAGAAGAAAGGGTCTGAGAAAATATTTGAAGAGATTATAGTAGAAAACTTCCCTAACATGAGAAAGGAAATAGGCACCCAAGTGCAGGAAACACAGAGAGAGCCCCATACAGGATAAACCCTAGGAGAAACACACCAAAGCACATATTAATCAAACTAACAAAAATTAAATTGAAAGAAAAAATATTAAAAGCAGCAAGGGAAAAACAAAAAATAACATACAAAAGAATCCCCATAAGGTATCAGCTGATTTTTCAGCAGAAACTCTGCAGGCCAGAAGGGAATGGCAGGATATACTTAAAGTGATGAAAGGGAAAAAATCTACAACCAAGAATACTCTACCCATCAAGGATCTCACTCAGATTTGATGGAGAAATCAAAAGATTTTCAGACAAGCAAGACCATCAAACCAGCTTTACAACAAATGCGAAAGAAACTTCTCTAGGAGGGAAACACAAGAGAAGAAAAAGACTCACAAAAACAAACCCAAAACAATCAAGAAAATGGAAATAGGAACATACATATTGATAATAACCTTGAACGTAAACGGATTAAATGCCCCAACGAAAAGACACAGACTGGCTGAATAGATACAAAAGCAAGACCCACATATGCTGTCTGCAAGAGACCCACTTCAAAGTGAAAGGATGGAAAAAGATATTCCATGCAAATGGAAATCAAAAGAAAGCTGCAGAAGCAATACTCATATCAGATAAAATAGACTTTACAATAAAGACTGTTACAAGAGATAAGAAAGGAAACTAATAATGATCAAGGGATCAATCCAAAAAGAAGATATAACAGTTATAAGTGTTTATGCACCCAACATAGGAGCACCTCAATACATAAGGCAAATGCTAACAACCATGAAAGGAGAAATCGACAGTAACACAATAATAGTAGGGGACTTTAACACCCCACTTTCACCAATGGACAGATCATCCAAAATGAAAATAAATAAGGGAACACAAGCTTTAAATGATACATGAAACAAGATGGACTTAATTGATATTTATAGGACACTCCATCCAAAAACAACAGAATACACTTTCTTCTCAAGTGCTCATGGAACATTCTCCAGGATAGATCATATCTTAGGCCACAAATCAAGCCCTGGAAAATTTAAGAAAATTAAAATCGTATCAAGCATCGTTTCTGACCACACGCTATGAGATTGGAAATTAATTAGAGGAAACACACTGTAAAAACCACAAATACACAGAGGCTAAACAGTGCGCTACTAAATAACCAAGAGATCACTGAAGAAATCAAAGAAGAAATAAAAAAATACGTAGAAACAAATGAAACAAAACCACAACGACCCAAAACCTATGGGACACAGAAAAAGAAGTTCTAAGAGGGAAGTTCATAGCAATTCAATCTCATAACAAGAAACAAGAAGAATCTCAAATAAACAATCTAACCTTACACTTAAAGCAACTAGAGAAAGAAGAACAAACAAAACACAAAGTCAGTAGAAGGAAATAAATCATAAAGATCAGAGCAGAAATAAATGAAATAGAAACGAAGAAAACAATAGCAAATATCAATAAAACTAAAAGCTGGTCCTTTGAGAAGATAAAAAAAATTGATAAACCATTAGCCAGACACATCAAGAAAAAAAGGGAGAGCAAATCAATAAAATTAGAAATGAAAAAGGAGAAATCACAACTGACACCGCAGAAATACAAAGGATTATAAGAGACTACTACAAACAACTATATGCCAATAAAACGGACAACCACGAAGAAATGGACAAATTCTTGGAAAGGTACAATTTTCCAAGACTGAACCAGGAAGAATTAGAAAATATAAACAGACCTATCAAAAGTAATGAAATTGAAACTGTAATTAAAAGTATTCCAACAAACAAAAGCTCAGGACCAGATGGCTTCACAGCTGAAATCTATCAAACATATAGAGAAGAGCTAACACTGATACCTCTCAAACTCTTCCAAAAATTGCAGAGGGATGAACACTCCCAAATTCATTCTATGAAGCCACCATCACCCTGATACCAAAACCAGAAAAAGATATCACAAAAAAAGAAAATTGTAGACCAATATCACTGATGAACATAGACGCAAAAATCCTGAACAAAATACTAGCAAACAGAATCCAACAACATATTAAAAGGATCACACACCATGGTCAAGTGGGGTTTATCCCAGGAATGCAAGGATTCTTCAATATATGCAAATCAATCAATGTGATACACCATATCAACAAATCAAGGGAAAAAATAATGATCATCTCAATAGATGCAAACAAAGCTTTTGACAAAATTCAACACCCATTTACGATAAAAACTCTCTAGAAAATGGGCACAGAGGGAACCTACCTCAACATAATAAAGGCCATATATGACAAACCCACAGCAAACATCATACTCAATGGTGAAAATCTGAAAGCATTTCCACTAAGATCAGGAACAAGACAAGGAGGTCCACTCTCCCCACTCTTATTCAACATAGTTTTGGAAGTCCTAGCCATGGCAATCAGAGAAGAAAAAGAAATAAAAGGAATACAGATTGGAAAAGAAGAAGTAAAACTGTCACTGTTCGCAGATGACATGATACTATACATGGATAATCCTAAAAATGCCACCAGAAAAATACTAGAACTAATCAATGAATTTGATAACGTTTCAGGATACAAAATTAATGCACAGAAATCTCTGGCATTCCTATACACGAATGATGAAAAATCAGAAAAAGAAATTAAGGAATCAATCTCATTTAACACTGCAACAAAAAGAATAAAATACCTAGGAATAAACCTACCTAAGGAAGCAAAAGACTTGTACCCAGAAAACTCTAAAACACTGATAAAAGAAATCACCAGATGATATAAACAGATGGAAAAATATACCATGTTCTTGGATTGGAAGAATCAACATTGTGAAAATGCCGATACTACCCAAAGCAATCTACAGATTCAATGCAATCCCTATCAAACTACCAACTGCATTTTTCACAGGACTAGAACAAAAAATTTTACAATTCGTAAGGAAACAAAAAAGACCCTGAATAGCCAAAGCAATTTTGATAAAGAAAAGTGGAGCTGGAGGAATCAAGCCCCCCAACCTCAAACTATACTACAAAGCTATAGTAATCAAGACAATATGGTACTGGCACAAAAACAGAAATATAGATCAATCATACAGGATAGAAAGCCCAGAGATAAACCCACGCATATATGGTCACCTAATATATGACAAAGGAGGCAAGAACATACAAAGGAGAAGACACAGACTCTTCAATAATTGGTGCTGGGAAAACTGGACAGCTACATGTAAAAGAATGAAATTAGAACACTACCTAACACCATACACAAAAATAAACTCCAAATGGATTACAGACCTAAATGTAAGACCAGACACTATAAACCTCAGAGAAAAACATAGGAAAAACACTCCTTGACATAAACCACAGCAAGATCTTTTTTGACCCACCTTCTAGAGTAATGGAAATAAAAACAAAAATAAACAAATGGGACCTAATTAAGCTTAAAAGCTTTTGCACAGCAAAGGAAACCATAAACAAGATTAAAAGACAACCCTCAGAATGGGAATTTGCAAATGAAACAACGGACAAAGGATTAATCTCCAAAACATACAAACAGCTCCTTGAAACAATGGACAAAGGATTAATCTCCAAAATATACAAACAGCTCATGAAGCTCAATATCAAAAAATCAAACAATTCAATTAAAAAATGGGTGGAAGATCTAAATAGACATTTCACCAAAGAAGACATACAGATGGCCAAGAGGCACATGAAAAGATGCTCAACATCACTAATTATCAGAGAAATGCAAATCAAAACTACAATGAGGTATCACCTCACACCGGTCAGAATGGCCATTATCAAAAAATCTAGAAAAAATAAATGCTGGAAAAGGTATGGTGAAAAAAGGAACCCTCCTGCACTGTTAGTAGGAATGTAAATTGATACAACCACTATGGAGAACAGTACGGAGGTTCCTTAAAAAATTAAAAATAGAACTACCATATGACCCAGCAATCCCACTACTGGGCATATACCCTGAGAAAACCGTAATTCAAAAAGAGACATGTACCACAATGTTCACTGCAGCACTATTTACAAAAGCCAGAACATGGAAGCAACCTAAATGTCCATCTACAGATGAATGGATAAAGAAGATGTGGCACATACATACAATGGAATATTACTCAGCCACAGAAAGAAACAAAATTGAGTTATTTGTAGTGCAGTGGATGTACTTAGATTCTGTCATACAGAGTGAAGTAAGTCAGAAAGAGAAAAACGAGTACCATAGGCTAATACATATATATGGAATCTAAAAAAAAATGGTTCTGAAGAACCTAGGGGCAGGACAGGAATAAAGACATAGACATAGAGAATGGACTGAGGACACAGGGGAAGAGAGGGAAGCTGGGGCAAAATGAGAGTAGCATCGACATATATACACTACCGAATGTAAAATAGTTAGCTAGTGGGAAGCAGCAGCATAGCACAGAGAAATCAGCTTGGTGCTTTGCGATGACCTAGAGGGGTGGGACAGGGAGGGTGGGAGGGACGCTCAAGAGGGAGGGGATATGGGGATATTATGTATACATATAGCTGATTCACTTTGTTGTACAACAGAAACTAACACAGTATTGCTAAGCAATTATACTCTAATAAAGATCTCTTAAAAAAATAAATAAATAAAGGGCTTATATGCAGATTATATAATTAACCACTGCAAATAAGAAATAAGACAAAAATAGGAGAGTTGAATACCTCAAAAAAGACAAAAGTCAAAGCAATAAATATATGAAAACAGTGCCAAAAATTTATCAATAATCAGGGAAATGCACATTAAAGCACAATGAAACTTGACTATTTACCCTCCCAAATGGCTAAAATGAAAAATATTGAAAATAACAAGGCATGGTAATATAATGTTATTACCATGAACCTCTCGTATACTGCTGGAGATGGTGAAAAGTGGCGTATTTACTTTGGAAAATTTCAGTGGGGCAAGAAGGAACTGGGATAGGTCACATAGCTTCGTGCAAAAAAGGATATAATTATTATTTACTTTTAATATCAGCAAGTATCAGGTGTGTGTATATACAAGTGTTAAAATAACCACATCACCAAAGGAAAAAGATACTCAGTAGAACTTCTAATTTCAAAAGGGTGGGGGATGACTTAAGAAAACTCAGCAAAAGTAAGGAAATGGAGAAAAAAGAAATCAGAATATCATTAATATGAAATACAAATAACACAATATATTGGTTATTATAATCCGAGCACAGAAGAGCCTTGAACAACATGGGTATGAGCTGTGTGGGTCCACTTATACGTGGATGTTTTTCAATAAATAGGTACTATAGTACTATGACCTGCAGTTGGTTGAATCCACGGGTGCAGAACCACAGATATGGAGAGCCAACTATAAAGATATATGCAGATTTTCCACTGAGCGGGGGTCAGCACCCCAAACCCCCGCCTTGTTCAAGGATCAGCTGTACATTTCTGACAAATTTATTTGTATTAACTAATTTAATAGTGGCATACAAAATAAGTACTATTGTTAATCCCATTTTATAAATGAGGAATCTACAATATAAACAGATTACAGAACTCACATAAACAGTTAATCATTGATAAAGCTGAAAATGAAAACAGATAAAACTAACTAAATAGTTCATATCATAATAAAGGTAGTTTAAATTTGCCTATCAAAAAGCAAAAGCTTTATAGAATTGGGTTGGTAAAATCCAGCCCTATGTAACTAATAAGTAGCACATCTAAGGTTTAAATCCTGGGGATCTGGCTCCAGAGCCAGTGGTTTTAACCCCTAAAACATACTGCTTGACAATGAAGGTTAAAGGAAAAAAGAAAGAAAACCATAATTTAACAACAAATACAGTGTTATCAGTACAGATCTCAAGAGTTTAATCTCTATAGCAAATGAAATAATGATAAGAATATTCTAGAGGACTCTGTCAAAATCACTGAATAATTTAGAAGAAATCTAATTTCATAGTTCAACACACAACAGTATGAATCTATTTTGTCACTATAAGTGACAAAAGTGGAAAAAATTAAATACAACGTATTTTTATATAGCTTAAAAGCTAAAAGATATATACTTTAAGAAATATCTATGGATGTAATAACACTACATTAAAGCAAAGCAATGACAAACATGACATTCAGAATGATGCCTCAAGTGAGGGGAGGTAGGTGGATGAATGAGAGGGTGGGTGACAGCAGAACTGTGTGGCCATGTATAAGTTGTTGTCCAAGTCCTATATTTCGTATTGGTTCATATCTTCATGACTTGCATTATATTATTAACAAGTTCTTAACCAACAGTAATTTACAAAACTAACTGCCGTTAAAATAATAGGACAGCTCTCATCACTATCATACAGTATTGTTTTGGTAATGCTAAAGCAGTAAGACAATAAAATGAAATATACAGAATGAATATTAGGGAGAAAGTTTTCTTCACTATTGTTTTGATTTGATTTTGCAAATATAATTTTGCAAAGACAAATGGCTGGTAACTAAAAAAAAACAAGAGATGCAATTTAAAACTTTTAAAACCAAAAATCCTCAGCACAGGAATAATTCAACAACAGAATGTTATGCAGCTGTGAAAAAAAAAAGAATGAGGTCTATGTGTTTTTATAAGGAAGGATGTTCATGATGCATTTTTAAGTAAAATGTGTAAGTGGCAGAACAATATGAATAGTATGTTCTCATTTTTTTGAAAACAAACATTCACAAAATATTGATATATACTCATAAAATTTTATAAAATGAGCCAAAAAGATATAGAAATATATACTTCAAACTTTTAGCACTGGTCATATGGATAGGTGTGACTGAACAACTATTAAATTCTTTCATTAAATCTCAGTGCCCTTTAAATCATTAAAATGAATTTGTTTACTGTTTATTTTAATTACAATATTATTTTTAAAATAGTATCTATAACTATTTTATAGGATAAATGTTTTATCTCATTATCTTTTTTCTGATATTTATACTTAAGCAGTATAACAAATAATGATAATGTAACCTTTCCAAATACCCTAAATAAATGGGCATTATTCAAAGCTCATTTGCCAATTCAATTACATCATTTCTATGCAATGCTTGTCTTTCTATGTTCTATTGACTCAAATGTTTAAACAACGTCTTGTCCTTTATTAATAACAAGTGTATTGTGACCCAAAACTAACTTAGACCAAACCACCACATCTCAAACATCATGCAACAATGATAATCTACTTACTAGAACATAAAATACTTAAAATTACATCAGTGAATATAACCCTTAAAACAGCATAGTGGATTCTAGAATGCAAGGAGATTAAGTTATAATCTATAAGAGTATAAACTACTAAAAAATTTCTCAAATAATGAAATTAGAAGCCCATAATTTGACTTGAATGTCTTATTGGTACCTCATACTCAAAATATATAAAAATGAGGGAATTTTCTTTTCCCATTCCCAGTTTCCCCATTTGTATTAATGTGAGCAATAACTTTCAAATACTATACTGACACTAAACTGTACACCACCATTGCGTTCTTCCTATCCTTCCTTTACCCTTTGCATCTGGTCACCAAGTTTTGCCACTTCTCCTTCAAAATGCTCCCTGTATTGCTCCTGTTGGCAACAATATTGTTGCCTCTAACTTCATTCAGGTCTTTCTCACTTTAGAGCAACACTGCTGGAATCATAAATGCAAAATAGGAATCAAAGAGTCTCCAAACGGTCCCACCATCTTCAATCTCTTCTCCCTCCCATTCATCCTTCATTTGTATCCAAAAAGATTAATTTTTAGAAACATCTCTTTTATCTCACCCTTATTCAAGAAATTACAATGGATCCTCATTGCCCATAAGATGAAGTCCAAGCCCCTCCCCATCAGCCTACCACTAAACACAGTCATCCCCACTACCATCAAGCGATACCCTCCCTAAAGCCTGGGAACACTACTGGGTAATGTGTTCTGCCCTTTGTATGTGCTCAACAAATGTTCACGGAAAGAAGGGAAAAGGATTAAGAGAAAGAAAATGAGGATGATAGAAAGTTGGAGGTGAGATGGAGAAAAGGAAGACAGATGGAGAGAGACAGAAGAAAGGAATACACTGAGGAACAAGACAAAAGAGTTATCAGACCAGAACATCAGAGAAGGGGTAATACTAATCATGAAGTGCAGCAGCAATTCAAAGACAAGAGAGATTGCCTTTGACTCTCCTAATATCAAGTACAACATTTGCTCCAGTCTCTGGGCTGAGGCTGGAATTGATACTCATGCTCTGTATTTGACCAGATGAGTAAACAAATTTTATACTTCTCCAATAGCACCTAACCATCCATTTAAAAAATGATGGCATGAAATCAAATGAAGCTTATTCTAGACCATCAACATTTCAAACTACCTGTTAAATACCCAGTAGCACTCCCAGCTCAAAGAACTGGGTGTGCCTTGAAATAAAGGATGATCATAGCAGGTATACTGTGAAATCTAAATTATATTTTCTCATGGTTTAAACTGTTTTCTGGATCTATTAAATGTCCTATGTTGCAACCCTATTGAGTTTTCTTATTAATACTACTAGCAGCAATAATGGCAAACATAATACTCAGTGACTGCTTACAATGTACCAGGTACTTGTACATTTCACATAGATTATCTCTTATTATTAACCATAACTTTATAAGGTAGGTATTGTGATTATCTTCACTTTATATATGAAGAAAGTGAGGAACAGTCAAGTAAACTGCCCATGCTAACATAGCTTATAAATATAATTCCAGAACATATTTTTTAATAGTAATATTCTATAACATAAAAACTTATACAAATCTATAGCTCTCTGATTTGTCAATATTAGAAATCTCAACCACTATTACAGAATTATGACACTTAGATTATGAAATATTTTATAGTGCTTTATTTAAAAGCAGTTCACAAGTTAATAATTAGAACTCCACCTACTAATAATAAATATGCAGAAGATTATGGACTTGCCTGTGGCCAGCTGAAACCTGAAATATAAAAGAATCATTATGTCATTAGTCCTCATTGCATCCCTGAATCAGCTACTATTACAGTACACTTTTTAAAACAGAGATGTGACACGGGTTACATAAAATTTCAACAGCCACCAACTAAATAAGTGGCATAACAAAGAGATGAATTCGTATTTCCTCAATATCAATTATTACACCTGAATTCCACATCACATGACTCTTCTAAAAGTCATATGTGGGTAATATATGCAGAATGTTAAGAATTTAGTAACCAAGGTCATAATGGAAAATCCTGCCTCCTACAAAATTAAAAGAGGAACTAGCTAGTCATAATGAAAATACAGGGTCTAGTCTTCTTTGTATTACAGAATCATAGAGTTGAGCCAAGATTTGGATATAAAGGGATTTAGCTCGAACTTGCATAGACTTAAGACAGACCTGGTACTGTCATTTTACCCTACTGGCCCTCAGAGAGAAGAAAAGAGGGCACTGGAAACCCCCAAATTACTCACATTAATCCTATATCCAGCAAGAAATTCTAGTTCCTTCGGCTACGTGTGCTGACAGGGCAAAGGGCACACTGGTCAAATATTACAGAGTAAATACCCTTTCTTCTTCCATATTCTCAAGAAGTCAACCCTAGGGGCTTACTCTAAAGGTGTAGAAGACAATTTCCCTAACAAGCTGATCAAGGATTCTTGCATAGATCAAGAGCTGAGGGACTTCCCTGGTGGTCCAGTGGCTAAGACTCGACGCTCCCAATGCAGGGGGCTCAGGCTCAATCCCTGGTCAGGGAATTAGATCCCACATGCTGCAACCAGGAGTTCGCATGCCACAGCTAAAGATCCTGCGCATGCTGCAACTAAAGATCCCATATGCTGCAACTAAAGATCCCGCATGCTGCAACTAAGACCTGGTGCAGTCAAATAAATTAATTAATTAAAAAAAAAAAAAGAAGAGTTGAGGGCTTCCCTGTTGGCACAGTGGTTGAGAGTCCGCCTGTCAATGCAGGGGACACGGGTTCGTGCCCCGGTCCGGGAAGATCCCACGTGCTGCGGAGTGGCTGGGCCCGTGAGCCATGGCCACTGAGGCTGCGCGTCCGGAGCCTGTGCTCCGCAACGGGAGAGGCCACAACAGTGAGAGGCCCACATACCACAAAAAATAAAAAAAAATTTTTAAAAGAGTTGAAAACAGGCACATATTCATTCATAAATTCAAAACCTTTAAGGTTTTTTTTAATGGAAAGGAATACACACCAGTTGTCTCTTTTCAGCTTTTGGCATCCCAACCTCTACACTTGATGGTTATAAAAGAGGAACACTTGTATTGCCCTTTGCATTTTGTGCCTTTTCGCATCTCCAAATCCTATCCCTTATCAGAAATTCTAAGCAAAGTGAGACTAAGACAAACTAACCAACCAACACAAATATCAGAAGAATTTAGGTTTACAATTACATGTAAAACAATGTGATATTCCAAACTCCTACTCCATTACTGCTTAAAAAGGTGTTTGAAAATCTTATCAATGAGTTAAATTTATACCCTAGGAACTGAACATGTAAATGAAATGTACCATTTCATTCTTTAAAGAAAAATTAGTTATTCAGAATTCATGCTGAACACTACATATCACATTGATATGTAGTGAGTTTATTTTGCAAGGGTGCATGGCTGCTAAAATTAGAATATAGCATAACACTATTAAAATGGACACCAGTACGGAATTCTACCTTATCAATCTTATCTTCTTGTTTTCAGATGAGCCTTCATGGCAAGCCACTCCTAAACCATATCCACTTACTATTATTTAACAGTAGATAACATAACTCCCTCTGTTTTTCAAACTTTGCATGAGTTGCTCCTAGAGCTCAGTTTTCCCATATTATCTGACAATCTGATTCATGCGGAATCATTCCAGAACTTCTTTGAGGTAATTTTAAGTACTCACTAAGCATTCTAAAACACCTCCCAAAGTGCAAACTTAGTTCAAAGTAGGCACTTATATAAGCATTACGCCCTATTTGCTCTATCAATTCAAGTATTGATATAATACTATTTTCTACACTATTACTAAGTAACTCATTAAAATCCTAGATGAGCACTTCCTTTTGTGTTATTAACTATAATTTATGTCTTGGATATTTTTGGAAAATAAAGTTATAACTCATAAAAATCTAAAATGTAATCTAAGGTTATACTTAAACTCATTCTTTATTCCAATGCTACTCTGGTCATTACAATTTATTTCTTAAACTATATATCTACTTCTCCTGACTCTAAAATTCCTGAAACAGCTTTGACTGAAAATAGAATTCTTATATGAAATATTCTTTGAAACGTTAATATTTGCTTGAAAGATTTTTTAAAATAAGGAATATTAAAGGTGTTTTCCAAAGTAAATATAACACTGAAAAACTCAAAGATATAATTAAAAGATAGTCATTAAATGAATATAAAATGTTAAAAATTAAAATTTTATGTGATATCTTAATAGATATTATGGAATCAGTTTTTACTCACATTGCTTTTGTAAAAGCTTCTATTAAGTCCGTATTTTTAGTTTTTGACAAAAGTGGGAAAAAATCCAACTTTGAAATTAGATAGATTGAACTCATATCTTCAAGCAGGTATTTTATTTTATGCTACACCTCAGAATTTAACAAATCACCACTTTCTGAAAGAATGTTTCCATCAATTACACAAGGAAGTGACTGTAACATCCAGGTACATTTGTATTTATGCAAAAGAAGTTGCAAACTGCAGCCTGACAGATCAGAGTGGGAAGGGAGTTTTTCTCTTCAGTTTTCTGACTCTCTTCCAAGGAAGAAAAGCCCAAGAAAGAAGCCTTCTTGGGGTAGATCCAGAGATCTGGATGTTCTCCACATGAAACAGTGTATCTGTCACTGACCTGGCCATTGGCCCAACTTTCATTCTGGAAGTAATGATCTTCACAAATAGTGGAACACAGGCTGAGACCAGCCAAGAACATGGCCCATCCTTGTGCAGTTTTCCCCTACATTTGTACTCATTGTGAGAGTAGCCCAGTCTCATGTCTCAATGTCTTTAAGCAGAGCTGCTTTTGAATGCTGCAATTCTGAATTGGATTTTAATTGCAAATAATTAGAATCTTGCACCCTCTTCATGAGGAAAGCATAATGTGACTCAACAGTTAGCAAGCCAAAGATAAAAATTTACTTCACTAAGCATCTGCAGTTAAGTCATGTGTTTGGTAGACCAAAATAAAACTGTAAAATGAGCTATCTGGCTGATTAGTAATCTAATACTTCAGACAGAAAATTTTACATTTATTGCTCTCCACAAACCTATTGATTTATTGACTTCTCTCCTTTACCTGCTGAGTAAATCTAAAAGAATATCAAGTGTATAAAACAAAAATGATTATACAGCTCATATTCCATGGTCCATCATTTTAACCATTCTTTTCAATAGGCCCTCATATTGCTTGCTCTTTTCCATGGAAAAATTACAAACCATATTCATTCACGAACATAGATGAAGAAAGTCTAAAGAAAATATTAGCAAACCTAGTCTGATAAGAACCCAAGCCAGACTTGCCATTTGAGAATCAAATAACTGAACAAAGGGGGAAAATATGATCACCTTGGTACATGCAGCATAAAACGTTTTGATAAAATTCAATATCCATTCATAATAAAAGTTCTTAATAAAGCAGGTGTTCAGGGGAACTTTCTTAATCAGATAAAAATTGATTTTTCTTCCTAAGAAAAACATACATTTTGTTGTAAACATTGTACACATCAGAAAAGGTCAAAAGCTTTCATTCCAAAATTGGTGATGAGGCAAGGATTTTCATCATTGCCATTTCCATTCAACATTGTTCTAGAAATCCTAGCCAGTGCATTAAAGCAAGAAAAGAAATAAAATGTTGAAATAATCTTTCAAAGGAAGAAATAAAACTGTCTTATATGATTGTTCATGTACAAAACCCAAAAGTATGAACAGATAAACTATTAGAATATATGAGCACAGTTGCTAAATATAAGATCAATATAGGGACTTCCCCGGTGGTGCAGTGGTTAAGAATCCACCTGCCAATGCAGGGGACATGGGTCCGAGCCCTGGTACAGGAAGATCCCTCATGCCGCGGAGCAACTAAGCCTGTGCGCCACAACTACTGAGCCTGTGCTCCAGAGCCTATGAGCCACAACTACTGAGCCCATGTGCCACAACTACTGAAGCCCGTGTGCCTAGAGCCCATGCTCTGCAACAAGAGAAGCCACCACAATGAGAAGCCCACGCACTGCAATGAAGAGCAGCCCCTGCTTGCCGCAACTAGAGAAACCCCACACGCAGCAACAAAGACCCAATGCAGCCAAAAATAAAATAAATTTTAAAAATAAAAAAGATCAACATAAAGTTTGCCTGCATTTTTATGTACAATAATTAGAAGATGAAATTTTAAAAATTATACCATTTACAATAGTGTCAAAACTGACGAAATACCCAGGAAGAAAACAAAGACACAAGACCTCTACAAATAAATCTATAAAATATTAAATGGGAAATTAAGCAAGAATATAGGGATATGCCATACTGATGGATTAGAAGACAATATTAGAAAGATGTCATTGTTCCAAATTGATCTATTGATGCAATTAAATCCAATCAAAATCCCTTTTTTTCCTTTTGTGGAAACCAACAAGTTGATTCTAAAATACATATACGGAAATGTAAAGGGTAATTTACATATATCAAGGACTTGTCCTACCACATTTCAAGACTTATAATAGAGCTATACTATTTTTAGGACTATTTTTAGCAACATTGTTTTTGGTGTTGGCACAACAACAGATATAAGAACCAATGGAAGAAAAACTACTATGCAAAACAGATGGACATATAAGGACACTTTTCAGAATAAATGTTATGCTAAATGTTTTCAATTTCTATGAAACATCTCAATTAACTTTTACACAAAACAAACTTATTTACACTGCTTTTGATAGTTTTATCAAGTCCTCTATTTCTGGATTTTGACAAAAGGAATAAATCAAAGTTTGAAATTGATATATTGAGCTCTTAATTTCAAAGATTTATTTTATTTCATCTTTTATTTTATTTTATGCTACATTCCAAAGTTTAATATATCATCTTTTCTATGAAGGTTTTCACCATTGACAGGATTAGTCCTCAACAAGGAAAGCCTAAAGATAGTTCATCTAATCTTAATAATACCTTAATTTTATGAGTTTTATTCCTGAAAATATTCTGGAACCCATTCCAGTCAGCACAACAGTTAGGGTCACCAATCATCTCTACTTTGCAAAATCCAATAATCAGTTCTAAATCTTCATGTTCTTTGAATTCTCAGCATCATTTAGCTAATTAATCAGTCCTACCTTTTGAAAATTTTTTTCACTTGGCTTTGGGGCACACATTCCTCAGGGTTCTCTTTAATTATCACCCTGGCCTCTACTTTTCAGTCTTCCTAGTTTTCTCCTCATCTCCCCAACTGCTAAAAATCGACATGCCCCATATAGTACAGTCCTCGGACGTTTTCTCTTCTCTTTCTAATCCATTCCCTATGCAATTTCACACAAACTTATCTTTCAATATAATTTATGGTATGACTCCCAAATTATTATCCCAAGCTCAGATTCCCCGACTGAGCTCTCAACTCATATTTTCTCTTGCCTACCTGACTATTCTCCCTTTGGATACCTAATTGGCACCTTAAATTCAAAATATCTAAAACCTAATTCCTGTTATTCCCTCCTAACCTGTGGTTCCCTCAGACTTCCCCATCTTAGCAAGTGACAACTCCATCCTTCCATTTGTTCAGGCAAAACAAACAGACTAACACAGAATTATCTGTGACAATTTTTACTGTCAACCCTCACACTCAACCCACCTATCAGCTTGACAAAACATACAGAGTGAGACCTTCAACATGGCGGACGAGTAAGACATGGAGCTCACCTTCCTCCCCACAAATACATCAGAAATACATCTACACGTGGAACAACTCCTACAGAACACCTACTGAACGCTAGCAGAAGACCTCAGACATCCCAAAAGGCAAGAAACTCCCAACATACATGGGTAGGACAAAAGAAAAAACAGAGACAAAAGAATGGGGACAGGACCTGCACCTGTGGAAGGGAGCTGTTAAGGAGGAAAGGTTTCCGCACACTGGAAGCCCCTTCGCGGGCGGAGACTGCGGGTGGCAGAGCGGGGGAGCTTCGGAGCCGCGGAGGAGAGCACAGCCACAGGGGTGCGGAAGGCAAAGTGGAGAGATTCCCGCACAGAGGATCGGTGCTGACCAGCACTCACCAGCCCGAGAGGCTTGTCTGCTCCCCCGCCACGGCCCGGGTTTCGGTTGCAGCGCAGGGAGAGTACTGGGGTTGGCGGCATGAACACAGCCTGAAGGGGGCTAGTGCGCCAGAGCTAGCCGGGAGGGAGTCTGGGAAAAAGTCTGGACCTGCCGAAGAGGCAAGAGACTTTTCCTTCCCTCTTTGTTTCCTGGTGCGTGAGAAGAGGGGATTCAGAGCACCACCTAAACAAGCTCCAGACACGGGCGCGAGCCGCAGCTAACAGCGCGGACCCCAGAGACGGGCATGAGACGCTAAGGCTGCTGCTGCCGCCACCAAGAAGCCTGTGTGCGAGCACAGGTCACTATCCACACCTCCCTTCCCGGGAGCCTGTGCAGCCCGCCACTGCCAGGGTCCCATGATCCAGGGACAACTCCCCCGGAAGAACGCACGGCGCGCCTCAGGCTGGTGCAACGTCATACTAGCCTCTGCCGCTGCAGGCTCGCCCCGCCCTCCGTGCCCCTCCCTCCCCCGCGGCCTGAGTGAGCCAGAGCCCCCGAAGCAGCTGCTCCTTTAACCCCATCCTGTCTGAGAGGGGGAACAGATGCCCTCAGGCGACCTACATGCAGAGGCAGGTCCAAATCCAAAGCGGAACCCCAGGAGCTGTGCCAACAAAGAAGAGAAAGGGAAATTTCTCCCAGCAGCCTCAGGAGCAGCGGATTAAATCTCCACAACCAACTTGATGTAGTCTTTATCTGTGGAATACCTGAATAGACAACGAATCATCCCAAATTAAGGCGGTGGAATTTGGGAGCAATGATATATATATATATTTTTTTTTTTCCTTTTTCTCTTTTTGTGAGTGTGTATGTATATGCTTCCTTGTGTGATTTTGCCTGTATAGCTTTGCTTTTACCATGTGTCCTAGGGTTCTGTATGTCCGTTTTATTTATTTTTTTTTTAAGTATAGTTTTTAGTGCTTGTTATCATTGCTGGGTTTGTTTTTTGGTTTGTTTGGTCTCTCTTTTTTTTTTCTTTACTTTTTAATATTTTTATTTTTAATATTTATTTTTATAACTTTATTTATTTTTCTTTTTTTCTCCCTTTTATTCTGAGCCATGTGGATGACAGGGTCTTGGTGCTATGGCCAGGTGTCAGGCCTGTGCCTCTGAGGTGGGAAAGCCGAGTTCAGGACATTGGTCCACCAGAGATCTCCCGGCTCCACGTAATATCAAATGGCTAAAATCTCCCTGAGATCTCCATCTCAACACCAACACCCAGCTCCAATCAACGACCAGCAAGCTACAATGCAGGACACTAGCAAGCATTGACACACAACTAGCAAGAAAGGAACGCAACCCAACCCATTAGCAAAAAGGCTGCCTAAAATCATAATAAGGTCACAGACACCACAGAACACAACACCAGACACAGACCTGCCCACCACAAAGACAAGATCCAGCCTCATCCACTGGAACACGTGCACTAGTCCCCTCCACCAATAAGCCTACACAACCCAATGAACCAACCTTAGCCACTGAGGGCAGACACCAAAAACAACGGGAACTACGAACCTGCAGCCTGTGAAAAGGAGACCCCAAACACAGTATGTTAAGCAAAATGAGAAGACAGAGAAACACACAGCAGACGAAGGAGCAAGGTAAAAACCCACCAGACCAAACAACTGAAGAGGAAATAGGCAGTCTACCTGAAAAAGAATTCAGAGTAATGATAGTAAAGATGATCAAAAATCTTGGAAACAGAATGGAGAACATACAAGAAACGTTTAACAAGGACCTAGAAGAACTAAAGAGCAAACAAACAATGATGAACAACACAATAAATGAAATTAAAAACTCTCTAGAAAGAATCAATAGCAGAATAACTGAGGTAGAAAAACAGGTAAGTAATCTGGAAGAAAAAATAGTGGGAATAACTACTGCAGAGCAAAATAAAGAAAAAAGAATGAAAAGAATTGAGAACAGTCTCAGAGAATTCTGGGACAATATTAAACACACCAACATTCGAATCATAGGGGTTCCAGAAGAGAAAAAGAAAGAGACTAAGAAAATATTTGAAGAAATTAGAGTTGAAAACTTCCCCAATATGGGAAAGGAAATAGTTAATCAAGTCCAGGAAGTGCAGAGAGCCCCATACAGGATAAATACAAGGAGAAAAACACCAAGACACATATTAATCGAACCATCAAAAATTAAATAGAAAAAATATTAAAAGCAGCAAGGGAAAAACAACAAATAACATACAAGGGAATCCCCATAAGGTTAACAGCTGATCTTTCAGCAGAAACTCTGCAAGCCAGAAGGGAGTAGCAGGACATATTTAAAGGGATGAAAGGGAAACACCTACAATGAAGATTACTCTACCCAGCAAGGAACTCATTCAGATTAGACGGAGAAATTAAAACCTTTGCAGACAAGCAAAAGCTAAGAGAATTCAGCACCACCAAACCAGCTTTACAACAAACGCTAAAGGAACTTCTCTAGGCAAGAAACACAAGAGAAGGAAAACACACACATTAACAAACCCAAAAGAATGAAGAAAATGGTAATAAGAACATACATATCAATAATAACCTTAAATGTAAATGGATTAAATGCTCCAACCAAAAGACATAGACTGGCTGAATGGATACAAACACAATACCCGTATATATGCTGTCTACAAGAGACCCACTCAGATATAGGGACACATACAGACTGAAAGTGAGGGGATGGAAAAAGATATTCCATGCAAATGGAAACTAAAAGAAAGCTGGAGTAGAAATTCTCATATCTGACAAAATAGACTTTAAAACAAAGACTATCACAAGAGAAAAAGAAGGACACTACATAATGATAAAGGGATCAATCCAAGAAGAAGATATAACAATTGTAAATATTTATGCACCCAACATAGGAGCACCTCAATACATAAGGCAAATGCTAACAGCCATAAAAGGGGAAATTGACAGTAACACAATCATAGTAGAGGACTTTTAACACCCCACTTTCACCAATGGACAGATCATCCAAAATGAAAATAAATAAGGAAACACAAACCTTAAATGATACATTTAACAAGATGGACTTAATTGATATTTATAGGACACTCCATCCAAAAACAATAGAATACACTTTCTTCTCAAGTGCTCATGGAACATTCTCCGGGATAGATCATATCTTGGGTCACAAATCAAGCCTTCGTAAATTTAAGAAAATTGAAATTGTATCAAGTAACTTTTCTGACCACAACGCTATGAGACTGAATATCAACTTCAGGAAAAAATCCATAAAAAATACAAACATGTGGAGGCTAAACAATACACTACTTCATAACCAAGAGATCACTGAAGAAATCAAAGAGGAAATCAAAAAACACCTAGAAACAAATGACAATGCAAACATGACGACCCAAAACCTATGGGATGCAGCAAAAGCAGTTCTAAGAGGGAAGTTTATAGCAACACAATCCTACCTTAAGAAACAAGAAACATCTCAAATAAACAACCTAAACTTACACCTAAAGCAATTAGAGAAAGAAGAACAAAAAAACCCCAAGTTAGCAGAAGGAGAGAAATTGTAAAGATTAGATCAGAAATAAATTAAAAAGAAATGAAGGAAACAATAACAAAGATAAATAAAACTAAAAGCTGGTTCTTTGAGAAGATAAACAAAATTGATTAGCCAGACTCATCAAGAAAAAAAGAAGACTCAAATCAATAGAATTAGAAATGAAAAAGGGGAAGTAACAACTGACATGGCAGAAACACAAAGGATCATGAGAGATTACCACAAGCAACTCTATGCCAATAAAATAGACAATCTGGAAAAAATGGACAAATTCTTAGAAAAGCACAACCTTCTGAGACTGAACCAGGAATAGAAAATATAAACAGACCAATCACAAGCACTGAAATTGAAACTGTGATTAAAAATCTTCCAACAAACAAAAGCCCAGGAACAGATGGTTTCACAGGCAAATTCTAACAAACATTTAGAGAAGGGCTAACACCTATGTTTCTCAAACGCTTCCAAAATACAGCACAGGGAGGAACACTCCCAAACTCATTCTACGAGCCCACCCTGATACCAAAACCAGACAAACATGTCACAAAGAAAGAAAACTACAGGCCAACATCACGGATGAACATAGATGCAAAAATCCTCAACAAAATACTAGCAAACAGAATACAACAGCACATTAAAAGGATCACATACCATGATCAAGTGGGGTTTATCCCAGGAATGCAAGGATTCTTCAATATACGCAAATCAATCATTGTGATACACAATCTTAACAAACTGAAGAATAAAAACCATATGATCATCTCAATAGATGCAGAAAAAGCTTTCGACAAAATTCAACACCCATGTATGATAAAAACCCTGCAGAAAATAGGCATAGAGGGAAGTTACCTCAACATAATAAAGGCCATATATGACAAACCCACAGCCAACATTATTCTCAATGGTGAGAAACTGAAACCATTTACACTAAGATCAGGAACAGGACAAGGCTGCCCACTGTCACCACTTTTATTCAACATAGTTTCGAAGTTTTAGCCACAGCAGTCACAGAAGAAAAAGAAATAAAAGGAATCCAAATCGAAAAAGAAGAAGTAAAACTGTCACACTTTGCAGATGACATGATACTATACATAGAGAATCCTAAAGATGCTACCAGAAAACCACTAGAGTTAATCAATGAATTTGGTAAAGTAGCAGGACACAAAATTAATGCACAGAAATCTCTTGCATTCCTATACACTAATGATGACAAATCTGAAGGTGAAATTAAAGAAACACTCCCATTTACCACTGCAACAAAAAGAATAAAATACCTAGGAATAAACCTACCTAAGGAGACAAAAAACCTGTATGCAGAAAACTATAAGACACTGATGAAAGAAATTAAAGATGATACATATGGAGAGATATACCATGTTCTTGGACTGGAAGAATCAACATTGCGAAAATGGCTATACTACCCAAAGCAATCTACAGATTCAATGCAATCCCTATCAAACTACCACTGGCATTTTTCACAGAACTAGAACAAAAAATTTCACAATTTGTATGGAAACACAAAAGACCCCAAATAGCCAAAGAAATCTTGAGAAAGAAAAACGGAGCTGGAGGAATCAGGCTCCCTGACTTCAGAGTATACTACAAAACTACAGTAATCTAGACAGTATGGTACTGGCACAAAAACAGAAATATAGATCAATGGAACAGGATAGAAAGCCCAGAGATAAACCCGCGCACATATGGTCACCTTATCTTTGATAAAGGAGACAAGAATATACAATGGAGAAAAGACAACCTCTTCAATAAGTGGTGCTGGGAAAACTGGACAGCTTCATATAAAAGAATGAAATTAGAACACTCCCTAGCACCATACACAAAAATAAACTCAAAATGGATTAAAGACCTAAATGTATGGCCAGACACTATCAAACTCTTAGAGGAAACATAGGCAGAACACTCTATGACATAAATCATAGCAAAATCCTTTTTGACCCACCTCCTAGAGAAATGGAAATAAAAACAAAAATAAACAAATGGGACCCAATTAAACTTAAAAGCTTTTGCACGGCAAAGGAAACCATAAACAAGATGAAAAGACAACCCTCTGAATGGGAGAAAATATTTGCAAATGAAGCAACTGACAAAGGATTAATCTCCAAAATTTACAAGCAGCTCATGCAGCTCAATAACAAAAAAACAACCCAATCCAAAAATGGGCAGAAGACGTAAACAGACATTTCTCCAAAGAAGATATACAGATTGCCAACAAACACATGAAAGAATGTTCAACATCATTAATCATTAGAGAAATGCAAATCAAAACTCAATGAGATACCATCTCACACCAGTCAGAATGGCTATCATCAAAGAATCTACAAACAATAAATGCTGGAGAGGGTGTGGAGAAAAGGGAATCCTCCTGCACTGCTGGTGGGAATGTAAATTGATACAGCCACTATGGAGAACAGTATGGAGGTTCCTTAAAAAATTAAAAATAGAACTACCGTACGACCCAGCAATCCCAGTACTGGGCATATACCCTGAGAAAACCATAATTCAAAAAGAGTCATGTACCACAGTGTTCACTGCAGCTCTATTTACAATAGCCAGGACATGGAAGCAACCTAAGTGTCCATCCACAGATGAATGAATAAAGAAGATGTGGCACATGTATACACAGGAATATTACTCAGCCATTAAAATAAACAAAAGTGAGTTATCTGTAGTGAGATGGAGAGACCTAAAGTCTGTCATACAGAATGAAGTTAAGTCAGAAAGAGAAAAACAAATACCGTATGCTAACACATATATATGGAATCTTAAAAAAAAAAAAAAATGGTCATGAAGAACCTAGGGGCAGGATGGGAATAAAGATGCAGACCTACTAGAGAATGGACTTGAGGATATGGGGAGGGGGAAGGGTAAGCTGGGAGAAACTGAGAGAGGCATGGACATATATACACTACCAAACGTAAAATCGATAGCTAGTGGGGAGCAGCCGCATAGCACAGAGAGATTAGCTCGATGCTTTGTGGCCACCTAGAGGGGTGGGATAGGGAGGGTGGGAGGGAGGGAGATGCAAGAGGGAGGGGATATGGGGAATATATGTATATGTATAGCTGATTCACTTTGTTATAAAGCAGAAACTAACACACCATTGTAAAGCAATTATACTCCAATAAAGATGTTTAATAAATAAATTAATTAATTAAATAAAATGTACAGAGCATGTGGCCACTTCTCACTAACTTCATGGCTATCACCCTAATTCAAGACATCATTTAGCAACATGATTACTGCAATAGCCTCTAACCCTCTTTGCTTCTGCCCTTCTGCTAGCCTTACAGCATTCCTTACAACAATCTGAGTGATCCCTTTAAAACGTAGGCTGATCAGGTCACTCCTACGTTCAAACTCCTACAGTGGTTTCCACTGTTAAAGTTAAAGCCAAAGCCATTACTGTGACTTACAATGTCCTACAGGTTGAGGTGGGTTCACCATGAACCTAAAACGGGTTAACTTCTGACCTCTCACTTATGAAGTCCCTTTCAAATACCTTGAAGGAACCCTAGAAATTTTGTATTCATAATTTCTCTATTATTTTTCTTAAAGAAGCCCCCCCCCCCGCCCTTTGTTTAATCTTCAGGCCCCACAACCTGGATCCACCTACAACTATAGGATCTAGCCTCCCACTACCACGCTGGCTTCATCTCCTACTACCGTCTCCCCCTCCCTCACAGCAACTGTACTTGTACAGGCTGGTCATGGTACGTGTTATGCAGCCCCAGCACCTTTGTAGCTTCAGTGAAGGAGGTACTCAATAAATATTTTATAAATGAATGAACCAATGAATAAACAAACCCATGTTAGGGTAAAATTGAGACCTCATCCTCCAGAGTTATTGATGTAGAACAAGGACCTGAGTCTCCTCTTAGCAGTCAGCCTTCTTCTCCACTTATTAAATTCAACCCCACCCCAGAACGTGGAGCAGGGAAAACCTGCCCACACACACTTCACGACGACACTCTTCTTGCTTTTTTATTGTCCTTTCTTCTCCTGGCACACCACGAGATGGGAAACAGAAAGGGCAGGCTTTTTATTTATTGACCCTACACCATACATTTTCTCTTTCCAGCTGAACTATAAACGGAGTCCTCTAGGGCTAGCAGTGGATATACTACTAGAGTAAAAGATAAAGGATTCAGAAATTTCTTCTATTTTCTTGTGGCACCAATTTTGAAAGTCACAACCTGAATATTAGGCTAGTCTTTCTATTTGCATTCTCTCCAACCCCAAAATAAAAAACAGAGGTGTGGTCAGATAATCCAAGTTTGCTAGAATATATGTGAAATTATTGAATTTTCTGACAGCAGAAAAAATGAGGTAACTGAAAATTCTGGACAGTGTTACACTAAGAATAATATTACCAGTTCTCTTTCTTGTACCATAGCCTGTATTTTAGCTATTAATAACTCAGTCCTCTACACATTCTATGTCTTTCAACATGAAGTTCAGCTACTAACCCATTAATGTCAGAAATAACCCCTTCATTCTGTACTTATCAGTTGTTGGCATCGCCTTTTGCAGTGCTCAAAAGCTCGTCAAACACAATTTTTCTAACCCCAATATCACAACTGTCCATCCCGTGTTTCTGCATGTTATGGTTTTCTCTACCCAGCATCTATTCACCTAACTTCTTACAACAGTCCCCAATTTCTCTTTGGGTATCTAACCCTGTCCATCCACTTAGTCTATAGTTACAGTTACAGTGATCTGACCCCACCACCAGGGTGGGTGTGGCTGATTACAGCTCTGTCTCCAATAACAGCAATTAACTCAGGCCAAGTCAGGTCAAACAAAATAATCAGACCCTATACCGGGAACTTTGTCTGAACTACTGGGGGAGACGACTCCCAATATCTACTGGATGGGTGCTGAGTTAAAGCCCAAACACCTAATCCAGGTTTACACTGACCTTCACGAACTTTCCCCTGCTGACCTCCCCAGCATCAGGTCATCTCACCATCTCCTGGCATCCCACAGTTTTTACTAATTACTTATAGTTCCCACATGGTTCTAGTACTGCCTCATCTCCAGGTGTTTATACATGCTGTTGCTTCCATATGAAATACTTCTCACTCTCTCCCTGACTAATCCCTACTCTTCTTTTGAGTCTCAGATAATGAGTTATTTTCTCCAGTAAGCTTCCATGACTTCCATATCTGAGTTAGGTTCTCTTTCTATGAGGTCCCAAATCATCGTCTGAATGAACCTCATCTTACACGCCTACCTGTAAGCGGCTATTTTAGTACTAACAATTCCTCAACTATTTACACAGCATTTATTATATGCATAATATATTTCAATAGTATTAGTTGCTGTGAGGAATGTAAATAAGGAAATAAAATGTAACCTTTTACTTTAAGGAGCATAAACAAAGAATCTTAAAACTGAGAGGTAGGATAACAGAGCACATAAGAAATTTTAAAACAATGCAAGACAGTGTTAATTATGTGCAGAATAAATAGAGTAGCCCCTAAATTGTG